>NW_027269270.1:18615000-21196666 GCF_023055355.1 Agelaius tricolor | reverse complement strand
CAAACCAACTTCAGACAAGTTCAGATTTTAGCATATTTCTTGAAAATGCGACCAATAGGCATCTGAAAGCCATTAGGACAGAAGAACTGTATTTGTGATTCACTTGAATCTGCTTTTGTAAGATTTCTTCACACTACAGCTCCCAGTGCACTAATATGACCAGCTAAAACTCTGATAACTGTTTCCAAACAGACACTGCCTTCTCTAAGGCTAATTCTCTGAATTACTCTGTGTCCCACCACCTCCAGAGAGAAGGCAAGGATTCTTCACACACCATCCCAGAAGCTGGGCTGTATTTTTGGTGGTCAATAGCCCTGCCACTGGGTTTGTTATCCCCTAGCTCAGACTGGCTGCTTCTGGCAATTCGTCATTGAGTGACACAGATTTTTGTGACTGACTCTATGCTACCTCCTTAATCTCAGCAGAAAGCATCTCAGTTGCTGGAAATCACAAATATTAGTTTTACAAACCTCTCTGCCTGCAGACCAGACCAGAGATACCGACCGTCGCTTAAACAATGCACAAAGGATTTAAATTCCTTGCTAAGAAATCTACAACCTTCCCCCCTCAAAAAAGTCATACCTTTTCCATATGTGTGTTACGTGTTTCATATAATTTATTGCACACATGGTAAAAATATATCTGACAATATGTAAAATGAAATTTTTAAAAGAAGAAGGAAAAAAATAGAATTGGCCTATTGTTCTGCTGCTTAAAATACGGGACACCACACGATATACATTAAAATTATAAGAATATGTTGAAAATATTTTATGTCATTCCATGTAATATATTTGAAATATCATGACAGCTGCTATAGGCTGTAATATGTTCCATATTGTCTGTTATATTCTAAATGTCTGTGTAATACATTTCATGAAATACATGGCACTTGAAAAAATGAATCAAACTTTTCCCTTTGCTTCATCAGAGTGCATGTAATAAATAAATTTACATGTATATTTATGAAAGAAATAAAGAAAACAACTTGTTTATTCCTAACACCTTTTATGTTCCTATTAATTGACATATGGGTAAACAAGCTCTTATTTATAGTAAACAAGGATTTCATAGAAACCATAAATTTACTCCAGTACACAAATTCTTCAATTACGGGTTTGAAATTATCAAATGCAGAGTATACACAATACTCAGTGATTTACGTGAACCAATGAAAACAGAGTATAGAATAAAACTAGACAATCAGTCACACTTGCAGAAGCCACTTTACAAATATTTCATTGAAGCCATAAAGCTGTTTGATGAAAATCATCCTTCACACAGATGCCACAAAAGAGTGTCACCCACCCAAAAGTCCAATGCATTGTTACCAATTGCCTGACATATTGTTGTGCTGAAGGACTTAGAATATTATGTTCCATTCCAGTGCAAAAATAGAAAACCATAGAGATGGAAAAGATTTATTAACTTCCATTTCTTCTCTTTCCTAGCAGCCTGATCAGGATGACTTCCTATTATATGTGACACTGAAAATATTCCCTGTGTTCTCGTGCTTGTGGTGCTTTACAAGGGAGGAGGAAGAGGAGGACCAGCTTCAGACACAGAGAAGGTGGCGTCACAGGAAGGCAGCCACATGTTCTCTATATACACTGGTGCCAGGAGAATTCAGGAGCTCACCTTTCCACAGAGCTGGACACTAGGAAACTTTGAAGGGGCAGGATATCATACCTCACAGGGAGACTACCCAGGGGTTTGGGGCACCCCTTTTGTTGGAGGTTGCTCATACCAGATAGAAAAACACCCATCAGAGGAAGTGATACGAGGCAGTGGGCTGTGGTATCACTGAAGCCACTTTTCCCTCTGGCCTGTTCAGTGATTACATGATTGTATAAATGCAATGATTGCTATGTCAAGAGAATACCTTAGGCAGCTTAATATCCAGAAAGCCATTTTTATGGCTGTGGTTTCTGGACAGGCATGCTACAAACTCTTTTGAATCTAGACATGATGCAGAAAAACTGCTGGATATGTAAGGAAATAACTGCTCCAACCCAGAGGATAATTTTAAGGCTTATGCATTTGGCCAAAGTTCAGGTAATCATCACCCACTCCACCAGTGTGCTCCCTGTTTGCTTGCTTACTTGGTCTTTAAATTGCAGTTTCACTGTTGACTTACCCCAGCCTTTCCCGTTTCATCATCAGCACAAGGATTTTTCATTGCCATGCTAACACGCTGTAGCAGCCAGCAGGGCTGTGGGTCTCACAGGCTGTTCTCACACTCCATTGCAACACAGTTCTCCATTTGACCACTCCTCTAGCCCAGCATTTTCCCAGTCCCCAGACCTCCAGGTTTTTTTTTCTAGGAATTTACGTTACAAGTCTGCTGCTCATGTGTCTACACATAGTAGGTAAACCCACCTGCATCTTCCTGGGAAAATATGCCTTGTGGAAGCTGGAAATGGACTGCTGTGGAACTATGTGCACCTACATCTCTGCAACCAGAGCTTGAAAAAAATGCATCAAAATGTGCTTTTGTGTCTCAGTTTCTCTACACATGGCAGAAAATAAGAGCACCTATAATTCAGGTGGCAAGTGAAATCATTAAATAATTTCTTTTTTCATGGTCTAAGACAGAACCATGAACAGCTCGACATTTATATGCAAAGTACTCTAAATGTCTGAACAGAGCCAATATCCCAATTCTTTTTGCAATGCAGTCAAAATCCCGTGTTGAATTCTATCCAGATTTAGCACACTTTTATGTGTTTATAGCTCATAAAAAGTAACAGGGTTTATGCACACATTTAAGTGCTTTGTAAGATAGGGATGGGTTATGTACATGTGGTGATACTTCCGTGAAAGACCTTCCCTGTGTGTGCTATGATAGAATAGTCAGGGTTAAGCAACTTTGAACCAGCTCACATTTTAGGGGCTGGGATATACTTATCTTCCCAGTGAGTCATTATTTCCTTGCTGCTAGCTATTAATAACCCTTAGAGGAACTTTTCAAGCTGATAACCATTTCCTATCATTTTTGGCATTTTGAACATGTTTTTATTTTATTTTCCCATTTCTCCCAGTCTCCCAAAGGCAGCCAGATTCCCAGAACCCTTGTGGAGTAAAGAGATCACTTCCTGCCCTTCCCATCCTCCTGCTTCCTCCACCCTTTCCAGGCCAATAAAAGGACTTTAAGTTATTTAGATCATCTTTTTCGGTTCTGTTCTGATTTGTTATTTTTAATGTGGTTTTATTACTGAGTTTTTTTATTTCTCATTTTCTGGCCCAGACCTTCATCTCCTCAATAGTCTAGATGTAACATGAACCAGTGAACTTTAACACTTGGGGCCAGCAAGAGATCTTAAAGCAAGGTATATTTAATGAAGCGATATATATTTAATTATATTTAACCTCCCACCTGCTAAGTGTTAAAGTTCAAACACTAGCTGATAAGAAACTTTCCCCTCTAGCTTATTAAATTGATGTTTTTATTATGGCTTGTGATGTCCTTGCTTCTTTAGTTCAGAAAGGGAATACAGGCAATAACTGGAAGGGCCAGTCCATGAATGGGGCAGAACTGAGAGTGATTTCACTTTGCAGTTCCACTTCTAAATTAAGCATGAAAGATGGGGCCTAGGGTAATCCTCAATACACTTTGTTCCTGTTCAGGCTCAGCTTGCTTCCTGGAGTTAAGTCTTTTTTACAAAAGGGAATTTCAGCATGTGGACGTGTGCAGGGTAAGATAAAATCTCCGCTATTTTGTACAGTCTTGAGGAAAGCAGTGATGTCTCATTTGTCTAGAGCAAAAGTAGGAAACATGTTAGCACAGATGCCCCCAGAAAGATACAAACAGGGGAGAAGAAGGTCTAGAGGGATTATCAGGGTTGTGCTTTAAACACATTCCACCTCACAGATGTACAAGAGAGAGAATGGGGGAAAAGACCAGGAAAGTTAAAGATAAAATAACTTCCAGATGCAGCTTTTGCCCTGATGCAGCCAGATCCCTGCTGCCTCTCCACCACAACATTTCAGCCTCTCAGAGCTCATTAGGATCTAAAAGAGGGTCATAGACAATAACTGTGTGCCTTAAATCTTGTCCATCTTACAGGCATCTTGTCTCAAGCAATCAAAGGCAGACTATGCTGGCACAGCCCAGTAATTAGCCGGCTGTGCTTCCAGCTGGTTTGCAGGCACATGGCAGGTTAAACAATAAATAAATCAGATTAGGCTGAAATCTGTTAAGCAAGAGTGGTCCTGGCATTCAAAGCCATTTCTTCAAAGCATTGCAGATCAGTGCTCGGGTTTTATATTCCAAAGCCTGTTATCGTGGGTGTGGCTACACGGTACTTTGTAGACAGACACAAGTTCATTTCGGTTGAGCTTTGAGTAGGAGCTAGGGATTGTCTTTAGACCAGATGCAGTATAACCTCCTGATAGGGCACGTATAGAACTCTGGTTGGCTTGTGGCCAATCCAAAGCCTGAATAGAGAAATCTTCTATCTTGTGTGGAAGGATTTTCCCCTGCATATCCTGGGGTAATTCTCGTGCTCATTTGCAAACCTCACAGCTACCATCCAAATGAACATTACCAGTTCTGACTGCTCCGTGGACTTTCCTGTGTGCTGCAAAAGTGTTTCATGAGGATCTCAAGGTCTGTGCATAAAAAAGTATAGGTTATTTCTTTGTTAAAGTCAAAGACTCATTGCAATTTATGAGAAGATAAAACATGGGGTTTTTTTCAATAAATAAAATAAGGGTTACCTATTGCTCTGGGATATAGGGATTTAGGAGCAAGTGGACAGGAATATTTGACTGCATTCCAATGGAGCTGACTCTACTCTCAGATCTCTCATATGGCCCTACTACTCATGGAGAAAATGCTTCTTGAGAAGAGCCCCAAACCACCTCCAACAGTTCCTCCAGAAGTCTCTGCCTGTGATCCCTTTTGTCTGCATCTTCACCCCAGGAGTCTGAGGTGTCCCTGTGGCCACACAGAGTGGAAAGGGAGCATTTTATCTCTGGAAACACTTTAAAAAGTCGAAGTCACAGGAGATGTCTTTTTACTCTTCTTCTTCATAGTTTCAACTGTGGTAACATCAGCCAGTCCCAGTTTTTGACTTCTTGTGCTCAAAAAAATCTGAGGAAGCTGCTGCCTGGTCACAGAACATACAATGCCATACCACCACAAAAAAAGGGATAAGCCGTTCTGAAGTGACAGGGACTCTTTCTGATACAGTCCATGAAGAATTGTTTCTGTAGCAATCAATATTCTATTGGTCTTATATCTGTCATTTTCCTCATGTTCCCTCATGTTCTTTTCCACCCAGGCTTTAGTGAAATTCTCACAAAAAATGACTAATTTTCAGAAAGACTAAATGACAGTGCCATAAAGCAAATATTTTCAATGCCCAGATTGCAGGCAGCTTCTAAACCATTCAGTTTCTTTACCCCTATCTCTAGGCTCTCTCTTTGCTCTGGGGGAAGAAGTCAAAGATCTGCCCAAATTAAAATATGCAGGTTTTGTCCCCTGAGTAAATACATAGATTACAGCTAGCAGGTTGCTTATAGAAGCACTTTTGAAATTTTCAGGCTGTGTTTTGCCTCCCAGAGTAGAGGGACCTTCTTTCTCGCTTCACAGTACCTCACTGGCCAGGCAAATTGCTTTAGTTAGGAGTCGTTCTACCCAGTGGAATAAATATCTCTTTTAAAATTATTTTCAGATGGAAATGATGGGTTCTCTTTCACTCTCCCATCTTCCTCCCTCCCCCATCCCCCTGTGGAACATTCACCATGGGCTGTATCTAGAGATGGTGAAAATTTGTCATGTTTTTATCTTGTTGGAAATCTGTCAGAAATCCCAGCTCCAAGACTTTTTTCCCCCATAAAGCCTCTCCAGATTTCTTCCCCCCGCCCCCCACTTCAGAAAACAAACAAAATAGCTTCCTTGGAGGAGAGAAGGTCAGAGCTCAGCTGCTTTGAGAGCTCATGCCCTGTCTGTGCCAGAGTGGCTGCAGTTTTGCCCCTCTTCCCCAGTGAGTGCAGGAAAGGTTGGCTGTCAGCAGGGACATGCTCAAAGGCACAAGGCCATCCTGATGTCGTGGGTACTTGGCAGCTGGAGGGCTGGTGCCTTGCTTGGACTTGCTGCTCTGATAACTGGTGACAGCTTGGGATCCCGCCCTTCCTTCCTATCTCTGGCTGGTTCTGCACTTATCTGACTGCATTCAGGACAGCTCCTTCAGCTATCTTTATCAATGACAGATCTAACAGGGCTTGATGGAGACATTTCATGGGTTTGGCAGTTACAGCTGTGGTGGTGCTGCATATCTTCTCACTCAGCTGACCCCAAGAAATAAAACTGGTGAAGCACACACAAATCCCTTAACTAGCTGATGCTGACATTGTGAATATTAAGAGTAAGACGTTAAATAAGGTTGATTTTCATCTGAAGCAGAGACAATGCCCAAATTTTCAATTTACCCTTGCTCTGAGACATTAAGCTAATTTCCCAGAAGTATATGAAAACATGTATTTATCCATCTAACCTTTAGATGAATGTTTTGTTTACCTTTAGGTGTTATTTTAAATCTGTGACATAATCCTATATTGCTCTGATTTCATTTTGTTTTCCCAAGTCCTTCAAGAGAATAAACTAACTTTGGGTTGTATTTGGCTGGAGGCTCTACTTGCAAGAATCCAGATTTGCTGTCCAAACAATTGGGCCAAAGATTAAGGACAGATACCTTAGAAATGTCACATCAGATCAGTTGTTTTTCATTTCCCACTTCACCCTCTTCTCTGACCTCTCAAACCAAGATGAAAATCAGCTCCTAATCCTGACTTGAGGAAGGTAAAAATGGGATGGAATCCTTTCTCAACACCCAACTGCTTCTGTGCAGCAGGAATGGTGTAGGATATATTTCCCTTGCCTATGCTGGCTCTCGTCTGCCATTTTTTCCAGCTGTTTCTCTCATGCCAACTTTTGGAAGGACTCAAGCAGGGTGGTAGGAAACTCTTTAGTAGAAAGAGCACTTCACTATGGCATTCTTATTGTGTCATATAAATGTTATCCCATGGATATCCCCCAGGTTTATTGCCAGGAGTTCCAGACCACTAGGGCTTCCTTCCTCGCTAAGCTGCGTGTCAGCTTTTTCTTTGGCCATGATTCTACATTCACAACAGAGAGAGTTCCCATTAAGCCTGACTGAAATGGGAATGAGGAGACAGTTTTGAGTTTAATTCCTTGCTCAGAAAATTTCAGGATGAAAGGCCAAGTTCTTTTGGGAAGGTGGCTCAAAATACTTGCATTTTGGGTTTTCTCCTCCACATCAGGAAGTAAACCTCCACATCTCAGTACAGCATGTGCAACAAGAAATTTTAAGGAGTTTTGTGTCAGAATTCATTAACAGAGACAATTAAAATCCCTAGTCATTCTTGACACCCATGGCCAGAGCACACTTCTAGGATGGAGAAGCAGTGACTGACTTTGCATGAGCTTCGTGTTCTTTTGGCAACTTGGAATATTGCTACAGCTGCAAGAAATAAATGAATCCCTCCTTTTGTTTTGGTTTTTTTTTTTTTTTCCCCAATTTTTTCTTCTTTACCTTTTAAAGAAGAAATAATATTTGGACATTTTGCCAATGTCTAAACACTTCTTTCCAGCAGCTCTTTGCATTTTCTCAGCCTGCAACTGAAGAGTACACCATTGTTTAGAGCTTGTTAGTGATGGAAATAAATAAATAATTGTCACTGCAACAAGCATGTATCTCCCCATGTATGCTGCTCCACTCACTCATCTCTGAGAACAAAACCTTAGTTGTTCTGTGTCATCTGACTGATCCTCTCCTTTTGCCTCCCTCTCTCTTGAATGCATGTGCAACGTGGCTTTATTTGCAATTCTGTCAGCCTAAGCAAGATTAATGTTTGCATGGGGGTGAAAAACTGGCTCAGAACAATATCTGCTTTGAGAGCCTTGCTCTAGAGATGGGTGCAGGAGCCACTTGGTATATTATTCCTTATTTATTTATTTATTTATTTATTTATTTATTTATTTATATTTGAATGTCTTAGTTCTTCTGCAGCAAGCCTTGGCTGCAGGCCCACAGCCAGATGGAACTGAACTGCTTTCTAAGAAAAACATGAGGAGGGAATTGCATTTTGATGTTGTAATTTCTTCATAGGGGTATTTATTTCCAGTGGTTTTTTTTCCCCTCTCACTCCTCCCCCACTTCTGGAATTTGATGTACAAAAGTCAAGGAAGCTATCAAACTGCTGCTGTTGTTGCTGGTTGTGTTTGCATCTGGTTTTAATACTGAAAGGTTTGGGGCAGACAGCTCCAGAAAGGGAAATCCACAGATTGGACAGTGAAAGCAGTGACAGATTGCCTCATGGTGTTCTGGTCCAGTGAGGAAGAGGAGTCTTTTGAGTGGCTCTTTTCTCACAGCTTCACAGTCCTTTTGCTGGTGGTGAGTCTGCAGAGATCCTGCAGGCACCGAGAGGGACTGGTCGAGATCCATTAACTCATTTCATCCATCTAAACTGACAAGGAGCCATCAAGTGGTAACTTCATGTCATTACGGTGTGGGCTAAATTAGAAGTGGATGTTGAAGGCTCTACATGGAGTCTTTACATCCCAAAGAGCAAATTCCAATTTAGTGCAGGGATCAGCTCCATTCACACCAGCAGTGCCAGCCTGTTTTTCACCCAATGTCTCTGTTCTTCTCTTTCAGTAAAAATATTTCAAATGCCCAAGAAAACCAGACATTTTCTGAGTGTCAGAGGTTCCTTTTTCTAGTTGAAACAGAGCAGTCCCAAATGCCTGCTACTCAATTCCTCCTGCACAACAGCTGGCTGAGGCAACATGCAGTTGTTTAAGTATTCTGCCTTTTCAGAGCATAAATGCAATATTTTGTTCAGAATCAGCTTGAAGATATGTCTTCTTTCTGACAGAAAAGAAACCCAAAACCTGAAGACCAAGTATCTCTGGTTTTGTGACATTTTTGATTATGAAGTATACCTTTTCATTCCTTGGTGCTGCTTGGAAAGAGATTATTGGTGAAATAAAATACTGTGCCTTTAAGGTGTATTTTCTCTAAACTTACTGCGTGAGCAGGCATTTTTTCAGAATCTCGATGTGTGTCCTGACTTTTTAGCACCCATAAGTCCTGAGCATTAAAAAAATCATCCTCTTGCTCATTTTGCATCTCTCTGGACATTGGGGAGGAAAGATTAAACAAGAATTATGGGCTGATTTATCTGATTTTCATCATGAGATGGATCTCTTTCACAGAAAATGAGGAGGAGCAACTTTGCCTCTAAAAGCAATATACTGTATTTATGACCACTACAAAGTGCTTTCTGCCCATCTCATGGAGGAGGAGCAGAGAATGACAGAGCAGTGAATTTCTTTGCAAAAAAAGATTAAACTAAAATTATATTTTTTCTGCAGTTCTTTCTGGGGTTGAGGTAGTCAAAATGATGAGCTGAGCTGAAGAGGTAATGGACCACCAGAGCTTGCACAATATTACAAGTAGAATCAAGACATTTTCCTTACTGAAAAGAGTTGAGCAATACATGAACTTCACAGTCAGATTAGCTGACTAACCTCTAATTACCCAGAGACTGTAGAAGAAAGACTTGAGAGGGCTCCCTTCACATCTTCAAAGGCACTGACCTTAAAAACTCGTCCCCTACTGATTTTGAGAGAGCTCAGAGGCTGCAGTGTTATAGGATGCTACAGCTCCAGCCAGGCTGCTGTCTCCCAAGCTTCTGCTTCACTTCCCTAGTCATGAGGTTGCAGGAGTAAATGTACAAGAGTTGGCTTTAGGATTTATTTTGGTTTTGCTTCAGGCATGAGGTATTTGCTGTTGCAAAGTGCATGACCCCAAGGAATGCTCCTCACCACTGCTGTCAAATTCTGTGCTAGAGAGTGACAATACAGTCTGTAAACACATTGGAAGTTAGATGCCTTGTCAGAAGAGAACAGGAGGCATTCATTTTGTAAAGGTTCTTCATTTCCAAAGGTCACTTTTTGCATACCATTTGTTTCTAATCTCTTGGTTGCTGGTTTAGAAACAAACAAGTGGCAGGAAAGAGCAAGGAGGCAGAGCAGTTTGAAGGTAAAAGGGCAGAATGAGCTCATGAACCTGGGTTGATAATGGTTTCTGGTGCTTTGGGATTGGGGTTCATCCAAGTGCAGCATACACTTAGTTACCTGTGCATGTTCTTTCCTCAGCAGTAAATAAAAATCTGACACATCAGGGAAAAAAAGAATCTAGAATACTTTTTCAACATTATTTCCTTTGGCTTTTAAAAGAGGGGTGTTGCTTTCCTCTCCCCTTTGTCTTTCCAGCTATCTGATTAATGTGGTATTTTGGACAGAAAAGTAACCTTTCTTTGACACATTATTCAGGGATGCCTAAGCAGTCCTGGGATCAATGGTGCTGCTTCTCCAACAAAGAGCTTGTTTATCCCCAGGTCTCCAGCTTGGGGAAAATAACTCACAGAAATTAAAACCACGGGCAAAAGACAGTACAACATTGCTAATGAAACACTTTTCTTGTGAGAGATTAGGGAAAATCAAGTATCCTAAACACTGGGCATTAATTTCACTGTGTAGGAAGGATTGAAAAGCAGGTTTCAGGAATTCTTTTTCGGCATAAAGAGAAAAGTTTGGAAAGTGGGTTGGTCAGTGGATTATGCCAGTAGAAGGCATTAAGGATGGTGATGATCTGTTCTAGGTACATCTTGGTGTCGTATTTTACACCTGTGTACCAAGAAGTGAATGACAGCATTATCAGAATATAATCTGTATATAATATTAATGAATTATATGCACCATTTTTTTCCCAGCAGATTACATGTAATTACATAAAGTAGAAACAATTGCATATGAACAACAGTCCTGTGAAAACAACAGGATTAGCTAAAATTTCTGACAAAACCAAGAAAAACTCCTCCTAGAGCAATTCAAAGTTTACAGATGTCCATTCTAAGACACATTCTCAGTGCTTAGGACTAGCAAGGTGAGACTTTACACCTGGAGTCTTGCAGACCTTTCCTGCTGTTTTACTTCTGGGAATAGAATGGTACTTTATTATCTCCTCCCAAATAAACTGCATGAGACTTCTCTGTTGCCTGCCAGGAACCTCAGCAGTGCAGCGTTCCATGTGCCATGGCCACTGCTCCACAGCCCCTTTCCAGCAGATGTAACCCCTCAGTGCAGTTGTGAAGCCAGCTGCCATCTCCTCCTGCTCTTTTCAGTCCTGCAACTGTAGTGGCCATTCACTTGACAGCTCTGCCCAAGAGTGAGCACTTTTCTGCCCACAACAGACAGCAAATAAATCACCTTCATTGTCTCTTTCTTCCCATGGTGGAGCACCATTTCTGTGTGAGAGGTCAATGATGGAGCCATCGGGTTAGAGGCTGTTTCTCACTGAGATGCAGAGTCTCATTTTCTTGTTCACATGGGGGGAGTACTTCTCCACCTTCTGAGAGCTTCAGGACTCAAATGGGCCTGTCTGCAAACTGCACATTCACCTCTGCATTGAGCAAAAGTGAACCACTAAATGTGAATCATTTGTGCTTACAGGAAATTTGCTTTCTGCATGTCCACACAGTTGTATCTCCAACATGAATTTCCTCAGGCATCACAATGTACTAATTGCACTGTGGTGGATTAGATAGCCTGGCCATCCAAGCCTCCTTTTTCATGATCATTTCATATCTTTGTAGAAATCTCTAGCAATGAGGTTTGAGGCAGTTCCTGTTCCTTCTTGTATCAAGTCTGTAACCACAAGATGCCACATTCATTCTTTTCCTGTGATCTGTCTGTATATCACATCCAGGAAACAGCTTCCAGCATCCTCGTGTGAGTGTACAGACCGCACTTTCTTGGGTTTCCAATGTCTTTCTGTCAAGGAGAAAGATCCCTCGATTCATGTTTCTGTTTTGATTTATTGCCCTTAAGATGAGAAGTGGCAAAAGAGCTAGAGCTGAAAAATTACTCTATAGTGAATTGACCACAGCAGCTTTATTCTATCAAGTTACATCAGACTGTGGATAAAGTTTTTTCACATTTGTCCTGCATTTTTTGAGCAAGTTCAGAAGGATTCAACCATGTAGTTGAACATGTCTTTTCCCACCAACAGCAGAAGAAGCTGTGGGAAACAAAGGCAGCAAAGTCTGTTGGAAAAGGCAGCGAGTGGGCAGGAGACATTCAGGGATCAAGGGAAGAATAACCTCTTCCATGGGGAGAAGAACCCCAGAAATAGCCACCCTTGGGAACACGTGCCATCATTTCTTTTTTCCTACAAGGTAAAGTAGTTTTTTATGGATGGCAATCCAATAAATCCAGTGGATGGTCCTTTCAATGACGGTGTATATTAAGGCTGACCATTCCTGAGCTTATTATTGCAGATATTATTTTATTTCATATAAATTCTGACACCTTAGATGTATTTTCAATAAAAAAATAGAATTTGCACATTTCAAAAAACAAAACAAAACAAAACAAAACAAAACAAAGCAAAAAAACCCCAAAACAAACAAAAGAAACCCCACAAAAAAACTCCCCCCTCCCAAACTCTTTTTTTGATTAAGCTGGGGAGTATGTGGTATTACTCCATTAGGAAAGAGGTTTCACGTGCTGGCTTTCTGAAGACACAGAGGGAAAATGCCAGACCAGAACTCTCAAAAAATACTATTTATCCTGATAAAGAGTGAGAGAGATTCATATATTGCATGCAAAGTGACTCTTATAAATTGTTGTCATTCCTTCCTGGGAACAGTCAATTAAAAGAGAAACACAAGCAAGAGAAACCCTTATATTTTAATTATCAAGGCAGGTCTTGCAACTTTGTGGCCTCCGGGAAGATTTAAGATTCAAAATTCAGAATATATCTTAAGAGAATAATCTTTATTATTACTATTTTTAATATTAGCATCATTACTATTTTGGGGTGATGCTGCATGGGTTTTTTTAATGTTTGAAAATGTCAGAGCTCTATTTTCTATGGAATGCATTGTTCTGAGACAAAGAATAAAAGCTTCTATGTTTATAATTTAAAGTAATCAGAACAATAGCCAGAAAATTATCCTGACCTGCAAATCAGGAAGGAAATGTACCATATAAAGTGCTCTATTTTAAACCTCTAGAGCAGGTAAGATATACAAGAGAAAACCCATTTTGTGAAAAGTTAATACAAATGCAATAATTGCTCTAAATTGCTTCCTTATTGCTTTTCCAGAGTTGTTACTAAAACAGGAAAGGATTTTTCAGTGCAGTATGTTCATCCTGAGTGTCCTTCCTAATCTCATTCACAAAACTCATAGCTTTCAGCTCCAACCAAGCTCACCCATATGGCTATTTCAATTTTAGTGCTCTTCATAGAAAGAGCATGTGCTCCCAGCATCACAGCCACCAAAACATCAAGAGCAATCCAGATTCACTTTTAGCATGGGAAAAATATAAATCAATTGAGAATCATTTTATTTGGTACAGGTGCCCTCTGGATTCCAGTGCCAGGTCTAAGGTCTAGAACTAGTTGTAGAATAAAATGGGAGAGAAAATTAAAACTAGAGATGTTTGTTACAGTTGTCTGCTACCAGTCACTATGTTCCAAACATGAGCTGTCTGTGTCTGCAGCAACCAGGAGAAAAGAAATGAAGGTCACCATAAAGGTCTTAAATCTGCTTAAATTGTTCCCCTTCAATTTTTGGGTATGACACTATCCATTCACATTATTTCTTTCTTGAGAGTAAACTTCTGGATGTGATTTGAGTTCATTTAATAAAGATTTAGATACAGATTCATGATTCTGGCCAAACTTCTTGTACTTCTAAATGTTATCATTAAGAACACAAAAGAAGACAGAACTAGCATTTAGCACAATAGATCATTTCAATGCCTACAATGCAGAACAGAAGTTTCAGAAAGTTTGCAGTTTCTACTTTGTCTGTCAGTTCCATACCACTCTCACATCAATGCATTTGCTCTCCCCCCGTGGGTGAAGTGATGGCATTTGGTACTGAGATAACTCAGTTTTCTAACCACACATTGCCTGAAAGAGAAGCAGTGGGGTCTATTGCCCAGAGGCAGTCAGAGTATTTTGACAAACATAAACTCACAATCTCAGACAAACTAATTTGAAGGCAGATATTTGTCAGTTTTTCCCTCTTCTCCACCCATTTTTGACCAGCTGTGCTATTGATCCAGCCTCCCTGGAGCTGTCCACAGCTGTGTTTTCCACACAGCCTTTACCTGACTGATATTTTTGATATGCCTTGGGACCACAGCTTACCAGAGGGAGTTATTTGGCCAAATGATTATGGCAGGACTCTAGACCACAGCAGGTGCATTCAGCACAAGATGGCTTTCTGACCAGGGCTGATTTACTACTGAGTTCATGACTCTTCAATGAATTAATTTGAAGGTGTCATTCTCACGTTGTTGCACAAGTTCAGCCTTGGATAAAGAAACTGGTGACTGAAACCTTTCTGAGGGGAGAATTTTTTGTTACATGAGGGGCAAAGCCAGTATCACAGGCCTTGACCTGTGCTCTCAGGAGAAAAGTGGTTTGTAAATGTTCAGTAATACCCTTCTGTTAGGGCTACATTTCTGCTATTCCCACCAGTCATTCACAGGTCAAAAAACAACAAATTTTCTCTGGATGATTCCCAGACACCAAGTCCACCTTGACAATGACAGCCTAAAAATAAATTTAGAGATTGAAAAAAACCAAAGACTAGCAGACCTGACTTCAGAAACATAGCAACCATGCAAAACAAGCTCTGAAATGTGTAATATTCAGCCAAACCCCCAGACACTATCAGATTGGCACTGAAGAGAATACTCTTGATAACCACAGGACCAGCCCCTAAACACTCAGCAAACAAGGTAACTCTTCCACAGACAGAGATCACAAATGTAAATGAGCCTCCTGAAGAACATATGTAAAATGCACTACAATATAATAAAGAAAAACCCTATTAACAGCACACTCAGTTATCACATTTCAAACTAGATTGGAGTCCGTCCAGAATATCCTGAAACTGCAGTCTTAGCTAGCTGACGATCATTTGAGAGAAATTGTCCTCAAACTTTCCCTTTGAACTTTCCAAATTGCCCTTGCCTCACAAAATACTTTATTAGAAGCAAAATTTCTCATGGCAAACATATCCCAAGAAGAGCTGGGCCATGCCAAAGCAATAGATTTAAAACTTGCTGACACATGTACATACCCCATAGAATAAGAGCCCCATTCCCATCCAAAAGAAACCATCAAAGCCTTGCATCCTACATGTACTCATTCCAGAACGTGATCTATTCTATCCAAAGCACCAAATGCCCTTGTGGAAAGTATGTGGGGGAAACCCATCAACCACTGTGCACCACAGCGTTTTCACGCAGACACTCAGTGAAAGACAAAAACAGCCAGTGGGAGAACATTTCTCACAATGCAACCACACTCTGTTTGACTTCTTAGTCTTGATCTTCAAAGGCATTCCACAATACACCTTCAAAAGATGAGCTTTGGATGTCAAATTCCTAATTCTACTTCATTCTCAAAATTACAGCACAATGGAGATGCTGATTTTATGTCACAACTTCTCTATGCTACAGTTAAAGCAATTTCCATCTGCCTCAGTGACACAGAAATTATTAACTTGCCACTTCTGTTAACATCTCTTTCATTTTCGTAGGCACCATATACCCTTGTCTCACCAAACATCAGGCTGATAATCACAATTCAGCCCAAGCTGCAAAGCAAGTTTTACCCATCTTTGTTAGCTGGAATGTTGCTTCTTCAGTTTCAGGCCCAAGAAATTCCTGGTCTTTGCTTCTTATCAGTTGCTCTAACCAGGGTTGTCATCTCTCCCTACAAATCTCTCCTTGCTTACTTCATTAGTGATGGTGTTGTTGTAGATGGGGGCCAGTCCCACCACCTACACAAACAAAAAGCAGACAGATAATAGGCTCGAGTCAGTCTGTTTCTCCACAAAACATATGTATCTGAGACAGCTCATTTTTTCTCAGAGCAGCTGGTTTGATCCTTTGTATCCTTCATGGGTTTGCTAGGAAGAATGCTAATTTACCCAGAAATCCTCACCTCCAGTGGGTTAAAATGCCCATGACAATGTTCAAGAAGTTATCCTTCCTCATAGATAACAAAGTCCAGATTGGAACAAGGGAAGAAGCAAGAACCAGTGTTGTGTCAATCTGACCCTTCAGCAATGCTACACCATGAAGAAACACCTCTTGCTTAACACACGTGTTGATCAGTGACAACATAAGTTTTTGTTTTGTAGCTGTTTCCAGCCCCTGTGAGCATCACCTTAAACTGCTGGCAGTTTTCATAAGACAAACTAAGGGAACATAACTAACTGCAGTGACCCTGATCCATTTATCAACACAGAGTAAACAAGGCTGAGAGCAATTCTTGTGAGCTTCAGCTTGCCTGGACTAATGAGTCCTCTATAGACTGAAAGACCCAACATGACTAGACATAGGAAAAAATGCATTAATTGATACTATTCTGCAATGAAATCAGAGAGCAGTCTGCATGTATGGGGAAATTATTATGGGATAATTCTTGGAAGCTTTCTAATCATGTCATTGCTTTTCAGAATTCAGCTTATGCTCTAAACCCTCCTGGAATTTATTAAGATGGACTCTTAGATGCTTCAGGTTCCTCCACTCCAACACATAGAAATTGGTACACCAGGGAATTCTGACAACCTCTCTCTTTTGACAGCTTTGGTTTAGGAGTGGCTGCATGATTCAAGAAAAAGGATGAGCTTCTCAGTACAACACAAACTGAAGGAAAGAAATATTTTGCCATCATACATGCTATGTATACTGCAGCATTGGGCTGTGACTCATTTATAATTTTTCTAAACCATAGAAAATATAAAGCCTAGAGTTTTAGACTGTAAAAGCTGTCTGTGGTTCTTCCTCATGGACCAGCTGAGACCCGTGGAGGTTTCTCAATGTGAAAGATGGGTCAGCCTCAACTCCATGTGAATGTCATGACCCTCACTAGGACACCTGACTCATTGGCTATTTCAGACACTTCATAAGCCTACAGCATGGGTGGCTGCATAAGAGAGTGTCCCTTTCCAAAAACAGAATCCTCAAAACAAGTTTGAATAGTCCATGATCTGTTGTACATCCTCAAAAAGGTCCTCTAGAGTATCCAGAAATAGTTTTGAATCTACATATTTATACAGTTGGCAGGCACAAACCTCTCCTCTCTCCACTCTACATGGATAAGGTATGTTATTCCCATTTTAGAGCTGGGTGAAATGAGAAAGAAGAGATTATTTGCCCCAGGGAACCCAGAATTTCCAACTAAATATAATTTGTCCCCTTGAGTTGCAGAACTCAGCTTTTCTTTTTTTTTTCCCTCTCCAGGCTTGGCAATATGACAGAAAGACTCCTACATTCAGCAGAGCAGAGAGAACAACACTGTTCTTCATCCATAGCCTGCAATAAAGATAACCACTTAAGCAGAGCTGTCTGCATAAAGAGAGGGGTTTTATGGACTCAAGGTCTCTGTTTCTGACAGGTGCAGCCCAGGCTGCTAGGAAGGGTAAGAAGGGTTAAAACAGCACTCTGTTCTGGAAGATGTACAGGAATTGGAAAAGACAGAGGAATTTGCTGGATCCTGGAGTGCATGAATTTAATAACTTAAATTATTCTATTCTACATAGAGAGGACAGGGCCTGAACTATGCACACCATAGAAGAGGGAAGAGATGACTTAACCCAGGCTTAAGTGGACAAAGGTGCACTGGAGAATTGCAGCTGATCTGGGGAAGTGAAATAAGCTTTTCCTAAGCTCAAATTCACTCTTGACAAAGAAATATCTGAAAAATATTCCTCATGGAAACAAAACATTTTCTTCCTCTGCTGCAAAGGGAAAGTGAAGAGAGCAGGAGAATGTTTTTCACCCTGTCCCTTTCTTTCACTCTGCAGGTTTGTGTGACTTCAGTTTCACCCAGCCTGGACTATGCAGAAATAAAGCTAACCTTTCTCTGTTTCCTGCACACTGCAATGAGTGACATAATGTTGCAGAGAGAAGCCCCATGAGGCAACAAGATTTTTGGTATTATTAGTTACTGTTTAGTAATTTTCGACTGGGAACAGAAAAAAAAAAAAGCAACAGCAACAGGCCCTCACTTGCGAGTCAAGAAAACACAAAGGAATGGATCAACTGAATTAGTTTGGGGGTTTTGTTAATTATCTACAAAGCTTTTAGCTTAAACTCATAATCCGTGTCAGCTGCATCTTCCCTTGTCAGCTGCATCTTGCCTTGCCAATACAGAGGTGAGTGTGAGGAATTTCTGCATGTTACTTATTTAGCTATTACCTTTTATGGGTCTCTCTGTCTCCCACTGACTTTCTGGCTGCAGACAGGTTGGCAAAAGGAAAACTTCAAACAATACTTTTCTGAAAACTTTAAAACTTCGGCAGAGGGAAAGAACAGAGTCTGACAAAAGAAGCAGGCACCTGTGAAGTCTGTGCTTGGACCTGGGCTACTACTTTCAGGACTGGAACGACAAACACAAGTATTGTCTCTGTTTAAAGCAGTGTCTGCTTATCTCATTGAAATTTGGGAATTCACTGATCCCTTTTTTTTAATGTGACCTTTTTTCAGTAATTTTCAGCCCTCACTTGCGTATCTATTATAAAGTTTATGTGCAGACAATGAAAAAAAATCTCATTTTTTCACGTAGTGTTCAAAACCAAAGGTGGAAACAGGCCTGCTTCTTGTGGAGAGTGTCTAAGCAGATGAAGAATAGTTGTGAGTGGGGGAGAAGGAGATTCCCATTTAACAATAAACAGTGATCCTCCAGAGAGAGGCAGGCAGTGAGGTGGTCAGTGGTCAATTAACAGACAAGATAAGGATTGCAGAGGCAAGACAGGACCTGGGAGGGTAGAGCTGAAGTCAACATGCTCTGAGGGAACTGAATGGAGTAAGGAATCCAATTACCCAGCACAGGGCATGGAGAATCCAAAATCAAATTCTCCAAGTGCCTGAAGCACCTGACTATGGCTGAAGCACGTGCTGGCTCAGTGTACAGCCTCCTGCCCATGAACATCAGAGAGTTTTTATATTGAGGTCTCTTCCTCCAGGAAATTAATTAATTCTCACAGATTCCAGTTGTGTTTGTGAAGTTACTACAAAAGTGTTATTGCTGTGCTGTGAATGCTTCTTTTTTTGGTGTTTATTAACCTTTCTTAATCCAAGAAACATCCTTCAATATGGGAACAATGAAGAGCTTTTACATTTAATGATGGCAATGAACAAGCCAAGGAGGTGATTACAACCAGAAGAGCCCGATTTTTTATGTACCTGAAGGAGAAAGGTTGGGAGCCATGGAAAGAATGAAAGGTGACAGGTTATAGGTAATGTGCCCATGGCAGGAAGGGGAGAAGGAACTTCATAGAGAGCCATGTCAGAAGGAAGGAGTGGTAGGCAGCATTATTTTGTCATGGAGAACCTGGACTAGCTGTGAGAAAAGCCAAGCCCAGAAAAGAAACCAGAGAAGACTAACAACAGATGAAAACATGGAGGAAGACCTTGAATGGATCAGGAACTGCCAGGAAAGACACTGGTCAGGAAGTTCATTCTTACAGAAATGTCAAACATTTGATGGTCCTTGGAAGTAAAGTTCTGTTCCGAAGTTATGAAATCTTGGAAGTTCAGTTCTGAAATTACGTTTGACAGATTTCCACAAGTCTGCTCTTTGCAATCTCCAACAGAAAGGCAAAACACAGATTTATAATTCAGCAGCAAGGTGGGATTCTGCAAAAATGCAGGTTTCAACAACAGGAAAACCTAAGGCTACTAATGGGACAGAGAGCCCCTACAAATGAACCTCAAGATAAGAAAGAAAAAAGGATTAATTGAGATGCAGATCGTCAGCACCTGTTAGGCACCCTAAAACACTAGAATTGCTAGAGACTGCTCAGACTCCAGAGGTAAAAAGATACTTGTAGCCCACCAGCAGGACAGTACGGACTGTGAAGGAAACTCCTGCAAAATATATCTCTCTTGCCTGGCTGCAATGTAGACCTCTGAAAAGTTTTCTTGCAGCCATCATTGGCAATGTTGACTCCAGAAGAAACATCCACACACCAGATCTGTGATGTTTCAGAGCCATTTTTACAGTCTGAGCTATTTCAGTATTTTAGGATGAGTTGTCTGAGGCGTGAAGATTGTATCCAGCACAATGATTCATGGGGGTTACAACCAACACATCCTCCATGAGGGCCAGAAAATGCCATGTGTTTTCTCCATTGACAACAGCTTGTCAGCACAACTGACACTTCAGTTACCAATTCCAGCACAAAGTGAATAGGCCAGAGACTGAAACTGCAGATGCCTGTCTGCATGGGTCTGGAATGTGATGTGTATCCTTGGGGAACAGGGCCAGATCATACTTTTCCAAGGAACACAGAACACAGTTGTTTTTTTCCTCATCAGCACCATCCTGCCCAACCCTTACACACCTCCCAAAAGGCAATAGTGTCTTAGAAAGTCCAGGATATAAAGACTTTCACTGCTGTTTCCGTGCTAAGCAGTAAGAGCAAGTGCTTTGTTTGGTACAGCATTCATTGATCTGATGCCATGGCTGCACATATCTAGAAAAGACTGCACCACTCCTGAATTTGTATTTTGACTCAATGTACTTGCAGCAGGAACTTCTGGTTATTTCTATTTTTCCTGGAGGCTCCAAGCAGTGAGGAAATTCAAATGTGTGGAAGCACACCCAAGAACTGACGATCTCTTGAACCAGAGATTGGCTAGAAAACTGGAGGCTCAGTTTGGCCAAACCTCATCAGTCAGACTTTGTTTTTGCCAAACCAAATCCCACACCAGAAATGGGTTTGGAATCAGCTTCCATTTTCTTGAAGCCACCAAAGTCCTGAGGTTATTCAAAGGTCTCTCTATCAGCCCTCTGCAATCTAAAACTTTTTTCTGGAACATGTTTTCTGCAGATTGACTTGATATGCCAACAAAGGGTGAGAGGCCAAGGTTGTCTGCAAGATTTTCAGTGTTCCCCAGTTCTGGACGTGCCCCGGATACTTCAGGAATAGCCTTTCAAGTGGTGGTTTGGCCCTTGTAGGCACACACGGTTCTGGGAGGAAGAGAGTCTCATGTTCATAGAAAATAAGATTAAGAAACAAAAATATTGAACAAATGGCTTTGAATCTGGAAAAATATGCTCAAGTTGGGGTGAAAATTCCAGTTGGTTTTAAATGAGCTAATTTGTTCTTTCCTGTACATCAAATGTGGGAAGAAAAGAGGAAAAAGAGAATAAAAGCAAAACAAAAAACTTTACTTTTTAATCTGCCAGTTGTTCCTTCTGGAAAAATTATGTTTCTGTGCTTAAAGTGTTAGACTGGGACATAAAGTGGGCTGGGTTCAGCTTGCTGATGTGCCAAAAAATCCCTGCATGACCTTGGGCAAGTCACTTAGTCTTTCCCAGTACGCTTTGCTAATACTGGGCCTAAGACAGCTTCCCTTCTCCTGTCCACAAACTCTCACTGCAAGGTCTGTGGAATAGACCTGACTCTTTCAATAAATTTGTGCAACAGAGCATAAAATATTGCTATTCTTGTCGTTGGAGCTCAGGAGCAAGTCTGTGATGCAAGTCATGTTAACATCCATTATAAATCCTTCAAAGTCCAATTCTGGACTGGTTTCCAGCCCAGGCCAGTCTCAAGGCAAGAGGAGATTATATCTTATAAAGAAGTCTGTAGATGTCACTCTCCCCAAAGAGGCTTTCCCCCTCTCACAGCCTTGAGCTGTGCTGTTGATTTAGTCTATTGTCGGAATGCACTTGCTCACACTTGTGGGATGTTTAGTTTAAGAAAACCCACAGGTGGCCCCAGGTTATTTTGCATTCACAGTATTTTGCACAAAATCCCAGGGATGTGAAAGGGACTGTCTACCAAGCATCACTGTGATTTCACATGAGGTGCAGGTCAAGCCATTACCTGGAATCCAAGATTTACAAAAAGTTTTTTGTGTTGTTTGTTGGGGTTTTGTTTGGTAAAACACTTGAGTGTGAACCGGGAAGACCACACACATGCGGCAGTTTCTCGCCGCCCATGATCTGACAAGCCACTTAACCCTTGTGGTTTGCAACCAGCGCTCACCACACTGCTCATTGAGAGCCCAGAGTCTCTGCTCCTACGGGGGGAAAAAATCCCCAGGGAATTCCCCAGCTCATGAGATCTTGCCCATCAAAATTCAAGTGAAGAACTTGAGTATTAGGTTTTGGGAATGGGCAGGCTTCAGGTGGGAAAGAGAGGGCCCATTCCTTCTCCTTGACCCAGAAGACCTGTATTTTCCAGGGCTGTCTTCCAAACCCAGCACAGCCTGAAGAAAGAAGCAGAAAGGACCACAGGAGAAAGCCAGCCAAGCTTCTCAGGCACTGGTGGTTTTGACAATTCAGGACCAAGGAACTCAAGATGAGACAGAGTTTCTTCAGTCATCACAGATATTCCTTAACAAACACAGACAGTGCAGGGAGGAATTTTATTCTACATCCTCTGTGGATAGACATTTTTAAATACCCTTTGACAAACTGCAGGAAGTGTGATTAAAAGCCAAAAAAACAGAGTGCTCCTGCAGAGAGAGGGAATGATGGTGAAGATCACCAAATATACCTGCAACAGCAAGGAACTTTACAAATACCTTCCAGAAACAGATGAGGCTGAAAGCTGTTCTCTGGGCTGTGGCTGCTGATGTCATTGGGATCCTCTTTTCCAAAGTCCACATTGATGTCTCCTCAGATGAAAGTTGGAATAAACATGAAGAGACTTCCTTTGATGTTCTCCATGAAAGGTCTCTTAGAACTGCTGGTCCAGAAGCTGCTTTTGTTTTCCAAGCTGCTATACAGACCAAGGAGAAATCCATAATGCTTTGGACCTGATGACCAGCAGTGTTCACACACAGGATTTACACAGCCCTTGTAGACAAGAGTCTCATGATTGTGGACATAGATGGACCCTTCATTGATGTTGTTGGTGACATGCTGGATCTTGTATGCACGTAAGTGAATATTAACACAATCAATACAATTAAAAGTGACTACTTAACACAATTAAATAGCTCTCAGATTCAGCCAGCTTTGTGTCAGGTCATGGGGAAGTACAAACCTATGCCCCAGTTCCTTTAGAGAAATTAGCTGGTCAATATCTGCAGCACAAGATTGACTCTCATGCCTTGGAGATGTTTACATGTCCCATGCACAGCTAGTAGGGAATGAAAACAAACTTATCCTTCTTCTGTTTCAGCCTTTTCTCCTCTGGGTGTCTACCTAGTGCAGCAAGACTTGCAAAGAGAGGCAATGTCTTTTGAAGCCAACCAATATAGCTGGGAAAAAGTCCACTCTTCTTTTAGGCTGGCTGGCCCTTTGTCAGCCTCCAGCAAGGAGGATCAGCCTAAGCCTCTCAAAGATGAAAAACAGTGAAACAATGATGAGTGCACTGAGCTCTGTGGAGATGCAAAGATCACACACTGATGTCAGCCAGGGGTGTTTGGGACTGGAAAATTACCCTTCTTACCTCCCTGCTTGGTTTTACACAGAGTGGCTAAATTAGCAATGGCTCAGGGCTGTTACCATCAGATCATTTAGCAGTTAATCTTTTATTTGGAAAGCTGTTCCTTCCCACAGAAGTAAACACCCACCTTATCAGGCCTGCCACGGCAAAGGATGTTGTCCAGCTCCCCACCTGCTGTCCTTCCTCTCATTAGTGGTTTCCCTCCCTTTGCAGCCATTCCCACCCACCATCTGTCAGAACATGCTGCACACCCACAGCCCCACCAGCGATGCTCATGGACATGGGCTGGCCACAGCAGCCCAGCCTCTATCAGGAAACAGCCTGTTCCAAGCAGGGATGGGAACATGCCTGGCAGGCATGAGAGTGCCTGACTGTCTGCTCCAAGGCAGTGCAGCGCCTGGCCACCCCCAGAGCCCCTTGCTGCTCTGAAAGGCCAGCAGTGAAACTACAGATCCTGCAAGGAAATAGAGAGCCTCCAGGACAGGGATAGCCTTTCATTGCCACAGGCAGAGAACATTTTGCATATCCCTGTACATTGCATCTCCACCATCAAGCCCTTTTTCACCATCCCCCATTAAGTCCTACAGGAGCCTGCTGGGAGGAATGCACCTGACTCAACTGTAATTCCTCTTCCCTGCTGGCAAAAATCTAGGGCCTGTTGCTGTTTTTAATACAGAGGTTTCATTAGAGGGCCCAGATCCACTGGTTGTGTAAAGTCACGTAAGTCCCATTGAAATGGCTTCCTGTTTAGCTCCAGAGAATGCACAGAACATGCCATGATGCTGGGCTTCCTTTCCTGCTGATTGCTGCAGACTATACAGCAGGGAGATTATGTGGTAGAAAAACATTCTTTCTGACACCGAGGTCCAGAAATGTGCATTTTCTGAGGATCTGCCCCAAAAATTGCAGAACAAAAATCTCTGGCAGTGACTGCACTGAAAAATACAACTAATCTGCTTCATGCACAGCAAAGGGTATGTGTGTTATTAGTTTTAATATTGGTCATATTGTCCTGTGCATAATCTCAAAGCCCCTCACACAACAATCCTGTGCTTGTCTCACAGAGGGTCTGCTACTACAGTAAGCATAGTGCTCAATTCCTATTTTTGTTTACAGTCAGTGCTTCAGCCATAACAGCATTTTTCTCCCTCACTACCTGACAGAGTGCCATCTCTCCAACCAGGCGTGTGGAGATGACTCAGTTTCCTCCTCCAAAATCAGTCAAAGCCACTCCAACCTTTAACTGTTAGAATTTCATATTACTTTCCTGACACTTGCACCCAACTATTAGCATTTTTTCTAAGGCAGAGGTGGAGGCAGGGAATCCCTCTGAGGCCTCACAGACTCCCTGCCACCATGCACATCTCAAGGTCTTCTGAGAAGTAAAACTGCTTTTTCCAGTCTCATTTCTCCATATAAGCCCCATATTTTTAGGCATAATTGTTAATTTGTTCTCCCCCTCCTGATTTTCTCTCTGTTTTCCAAAGTCCTGCTTCAGATCATTGTATGTTTTCTGCCAGGCAGCATACAAAATCCCCTTTCATCCTTGATTCACCCCAAAACGCAGAGGGAGCATCTGAGCAGTGGAAAAATATTCTCTGACTCATTCAAAACCTTCACAGGACTATCAGCTGCATTTGATACCACTGTCATTGCCGTCCCATCAACAGGGAGAACTGCACTGTGTGTGACCTACTGCTTGTTACTTGCTCAGAGCTGCTGTCGGTGGCCAGCAGGGGCTGAGGGCCGCTGGGCTCATAGGACAGCAGCCAGCTCATGGTAGCAACACACAGAATGCAAGAAGGAGTAACGAATTTTCAGCTCCTTCTTCCCCCAACACATTCCCACATGGGACTACTTGGATGTTGTATCCCACGCTCTGTTCCTAATATGTTCCTGTTTCGTAAAAATATTAAGGTTTTGGGGTTTGAGGGGGTTTTCCTATTTTTTTTTTTATTTGTGGGTTTTTGTTTTGGTTTGCCTTCTGGTGGGTTTCTAAGTTTGTTTGGATTTGGAGGGGTTTGTGTGTATGTGTCCCATCACCACTCCCCGTGACAGAAAAGGCTTCAAACTCAGAGGCTGCTTTTTCTATCCTTGATAAAATCAGTGCTGCAAGTCCTGGACATCTTCTGCAGGTCAATTTTTCATTTAAATTATACATCTCTGCTCTAAAGCAAAAGTAGCTGAAGTTTTAGGAAAAAAGCTCTTTTAGGAAAGCAAATATTCACCCTTCATCCTCTCGTCTACTCTCCAAATAATTAAATTCTCTGACAAATTCCTAGGAAACAATTCAACCAAAATCAATCAGCCTTTAAAAAATCATTGAGACATCTAATCTGTCAATCCTTCAAATTTAAAAAGCAATAATTTGGTTGCTGTTATAGAAAAATCAACAATGTGTTTCACAAGAAGTTATTGTTCCAGAAGAAACATCAAGAATTGTTTTGAATATATTAGGCTAGATGGGTTACAGCATGACATAAATCCTTCTGCTATTTGGAAGAGTTCTCTCACATAAAACATATACCAGAAAGCAAACAGCAGTACTGTGTGTGTCTCATTTTTTCATGTGTTGAGATATTACATCTCACTGTGCAGTTTTGCAGCTCTCATTGTAAACACTCATGGTCTTTTCTACAACACAGGGAAAATCTCTCTCAGGTAACCAGTACCACACTGCCAGAGCTAGCAGTGCTCTAGGAAGCAGAAGTAAACTTTTCCCAAGAACACCTTCATGTCTAAAGGACACCAACACCAAGTCCTGGAAAAACGACAGCCAGGAAGAAACAGACAAGACAGTTAGGAAAAAGCAAACAAACCACTGTGGTTAGTAACACTCCAACTGTTTATGGGCAAAATCACTTTAATCAGCACTTTTAAGAATTGTCTGGAACCTGTTATGATATTTGGACTTTTGTACCATGGTGATTACTTGGAAATAAGCAGCTAAATTATATGAAATGAAAGGATTTATGGCCCTACACCTTTAGTTTTATCCTTGGTTTTTGGCTATATTTTCCCCTGAGCAGTGATTATGGGTCTTTATAATTTGTATAGCTGAAGACTTTGTGGGAGAACCTCAAAGATAACCAGAGCACTCACCACCACTTCTGAAGTCCCCATATCCCATTCCTGCATCCTGCAGACACCCATGTTCCCTTTTATTCTGCTCTTTATTCTCTATGAATCCTAAACACTCATGAGCCCACTGAACCAATACTGAGATTCAATCTGTCAATCTGGATAACCCAGGGGCTGAATTAAACCATTGGTTGGGGACATCTGCAGGCAAAACACTTAGCACTACAAATTTCACAGACACACACACACACTCACACCCACACACCCCTGTTCTTTGAAAAAGAGCCCAAATTACAAAAAAAATCAATTTTTCAAGCCTTTAATTAAGCAGACAAATACAATAACCAACCCATTTCTCCCCATTCCTTCTTGAGATTTCAAAAGTACTATCCCAAAGGATAGTCACAGCAGGAACTACATCTAAAGCAATAATCAATATACTGTAAAAATCCCTTCTCAAACATCCCAGCCTGCCCATTTCCATTGGTGAGCAGAGCTGTGTCAATGAATTTGTGATGTGATGTCAGTCCCATGGCTGAAGTTACAGCTTTTATATTTACATCCATTGTTCAATAGGCTGCTCACCTCTCTTCTCTAACCCAAACTTTATTAAAATCAGAAAGATGCACTCAAGTGTTTTTCCAGAGAAGAAAGGCTATTCAGATTTGATACTGAAAAGTGATTCCCTGTGGTAAGGAAATGAAGAACTGCAAAGTGCTTAAAGAGACATATTTAATACCTTAAGCCCTCATATTGAGTTAACAACTAGCATGGTCTAGGCTTTAAGGATATAAATTGATTCTCAGGATCCCTTATTTCAACAATCACCCAAAGGAAACTCAGCTACAACTCTTGTTCTCTGCAGCAGATGATACAGGGATGATTATTTGCTTTAATTATTTTATTTCTTTTAATGAGATGTCACAATGGCTAAAAGATACCAAGATGTTTTACAGAGCAATGTGTAGAAGCGTATCACTGTCCTCAGGAGAGCACACAGGTGTGCACTGTACCACGAGGAGAAACCAAAAGGATGTAAGGAGGTTATTGCTCCCATAAAGGAGCAGTCATGATGCTCAGGGAAGGAGAGGTGGCAGAGCAACAGGCAGCCCCAGTGAAACAGTAAAGGAACAGGAATTGGAGAGGAGCTCTGGGTAGATGTTAATGAGGAGGAAGGTGACAATTAGACTGATATCTGTCAGGAGCAGGCTAGCGAGTGGAAATCTGGCCATGAGCCAATGAGATACTCTATATCTTTTTAGGTCCCTGTCAGCCCTGTTTCCCATTTCATTCTCAGAGTGTGAAGTTGCTTAGCTGTGCATGGAACAGCAGGAAGGCATCACAGAGCCTTTTTTTTTTTTTTTTGTATCAGGCTCCTTCCAGCTTCCAACCATCTGTAGACCCACTCTGGGGCACCTAAGTAAATTGTGCAAGGCTCAACCCCAAAACTATGCTTATTACAGATGAGGATACTTTGAGAAAGAACTTGTGTAGGACAGAGGCAAAACCAGTCAACTTTGCCTGAAAAAGATTTTGGGGGAAAACTTTGACCCTCCATTTCTGACTGCAACATGTCTGAGCTTTTTCTCAGTACAAATACAATCCATCCTTCTAGAAAAATCAGAGACAGAGATAAAACATGGAATACTTGCTCCAACTTGTTCTATTTACCTTGCTCAGTTTGAGAAAGTGTTCAGATATCTGAACAGAATATATAAAGGACAACACTGGCAATAGATTTAGAGTTATACTCACCCACCGATATTCATCTAGAAGGTACTTGGGGAGTTCATAAATAAAAAACAATAAGATTCATACTCTGCATAGATGCAGATTTTATGTCAGGAGTGAAAACATAAGCAAGCAGGCTTATCTAAGCCCCCAATTAGGGCTTAGATGAACTGAATAATTGTGGATTTTAAAAGCAGAAGGGCACCTATGAGCTCTTATCTTATCTCCAGTGTATAAAAGCCAAAGAATCAAAAGAAGCTTTTAGCCTTCAGCTTGTAAGTTCTATTGAAACTAAGGCAGAGATTTTAAGAAGATATTCATAAAATATTCTGAGTTTTGGAAATCCCAATACAAGTCCAGAGAGTTTCTGGGAAAGATTAAACACCTTCCATTGTTTAAAAAAGTAGTAATCTGAAATTTATTTCTAGACTAAATTCGTGTCAAGTTTACTTCCAGCTGCTAAATCTCATCATGCCTTTTCTGTTAGACCAGGATTATCCTGAGTCAATTGTGGTCAAGAAAGCACTCAACAGCTTAATGGGGCTATACTGTAAAGAAAAAAAGAGGTAAAGCTAAGAGAAAAATAACACATCTTATCCCACCCACTTGCTGTGCTGTCTGTGGTTGCAAGCCATGCCTGGGGTCTTGACCAGCTGGGTCAATACCTTGTACAGCCAAGTGGGAGTTGCCCCAGAATGATTTATAAATGACAATTGTTTCAACAACACTGCATGTGATGAGGTCCAAGCAGGCTGCCAGGGGTCGGCACTTTGCTGGTCTGGTCTACAGCTCCTCACATCCAGCAGAGCCTTTGGGAGGAATCACCACCAGTTCTTAACGGCTTTAGAAATGCTATTTACCTTTTTTCCAGCCAAGGGAAAATGACTGTTCAGCTGCAGTGATAACATTATGAGGTGCCCCTTTTCAAGTTTGCTGCAGTCATCTCTTGGACAAAACTGTCTTGGAAGCACGTGACAAAGAAGAGGTAAGAAATGACAGCTGGGTGTAGAACAATCATTAGCAGTAGTGAACAATCATTAGCACCGTAACAGTTGTTGCCTTTAGGATTGGGAAAGCATTTTCCCAGCACTGAGGATGTCTTTAGAATTGGGAAAGCATTTTCCCAGCACTGAGGATGTCTGGTCATCACCTGTGTCAGAAGTGTGACTGTTCTGAGCTCCCTCACAGCACTGTCACCACCTGCCCCAGCTTCCCCGCAGGGAGATGTGCAGCCAGCCATCATCTAAAAGAATCAGCTGATTCCCTGAGATGGGTAACTTCTTTCTCTCATCAGGAATCAAAGGAATAAGGAACAAAGCAAGAAGGCCAGGAGAGAAGACAAAGGGTATTGGCTATCAGTATTTAGGGAAGGACATACAAGCAACTAAGACTGAAGATTATGTCAAAATTTTGATTTAAAAAGAAAAGTGCTGGGAAAGAGATGAGTTTTTCTTTTAAATCACATGGAAAATTCATCTTCTCTGTGTGTCCCATGGGATAAAAGACCAGCAAAAGAGATCTATCCTGCTCCAGAGTTTGGCATGTATCTGAATACAGATTTGGACTGTGCTGATCCCTGCCAATGACACTTGAGTCAGACCAGACTTAGCTCAATCTGTGTCTCTGCAAACATAGTTCTCTGCAAAGCCTATGAGCACTCATACTCTGACTTGTAAATGGAACAAATTTCCTTTAATATCACGAAGAAAGAAGAACTGGGGGTTGTGCCTGCCTGCATCCCCTTCATGTCATTTTAACAGAGTGGCTTTTAAGAGCATAAACACCCACTCAAAATTAGTACAAATGTTTCCTTCATCGTCTTGCTCTGACACTAATGGGTAAAACATATTTCCACAGTGCACATCCAGCATTCTCACTGCACGGCTCTCCTGTCACTAACAGCAGCCGATGCATTCAAATGAACAATTGGCAATAAATAAAACTGACAAGAGCAAATTACAAAAGCAGGAGCTGTGGCATGGGGACTACTCACTAGCCAGAGAGGCATTACAGTCCTTTCACCTTTAGGTCACTACTATCCACTAACACCCAGTTTGTCAAGTCAGGCTGACTCTTTCTTGTCCTTGGGCCTGGAAGATTCCTACAGAAATGCAGGGCTTGTGGCCAGCAGGAGATCCCCCTCCCCTTTCTGTGGGCTGGTGTTTATTTCTTTCCTACAAGTCTACTCCCCACTCACATACTTTTTTCCTCACAGTTTTCTCATCTGACCTAATTTGTGAAAAACAGAATTATATTCAGTGCAATCAGTTCTTGAGCTATCTGTATAAGCAACTTCACAGGGCACTGAAGATTATGCATATCTGTTTGGGAACATTTCTATTTGTTTGGCTTTACACATTAATAAATATATCTTCCAGTACTCTGGTCAGAATATTCACCAGGAGAAACTTCCAATCAGTACTTCTGATCTCCATGTAAAAACTACCCAAAACAGAGGTAAATTGAATGTTGTCATAACAAGACTTTTTAGTCTCAATGGATGCTTTGAGTGCTAAGGTATGTGGAAGATTAGAGCAGAAGCATTTGTCAACAAGTTTGAGCTCAATTTCTTAAAGACAGTTTGCCACTCTGGGCCTGAGCTCAAGAACCAAGGTGCTCCCACCCATCCCTCCATTGTGGCCAAATGTTCCCTGAGAAACAAATAGTTTGTGTCATCTCCAAACAATTGACTTTCACCTGCATATCCCAGATTCTGCTTTCTCTCTAGCTCTCTTTGGAGAAGGAACCTCTCTGTTGAGACAGGCTGTCTGCACTCCCATCTTTTTGGATATCATATAGGTGACAATAGCAATTGTCGTCATGCCAGAGATAAAGTGAGCTCTCCATGTATGACTCCACAAGATCATAGCTCCCTCCAGGTTCATTATGAAAATCTCCCTTTTCAAAATGTATACACAAATGTGAATAGCTAGCTGATGCAAAGGGATTATTATCCGTATTAAAGGACCAATATCATCTTTGTATCCTTTCTCTTTTCAGAAGATTCAGTTGTCTCTTTTAGAAATTTGTAAGGTTGGGAGCATATGAGCTGATTCGTTCTGCTTCCCTGGGACAAAAACAACCCAAGGCTCTATATAGCACCCAGAGACTGTGGTGTGTTATCTGCCATTGACAGCAGTAATAGGCAATAAAAACAAGCTTCTAAGATCCAGGCTCACACAGACATATGAGTACACCCTTTTTTAGATGCTCATGTCAACCAACATTAAGTACCTAATGCTAACCAGAACAGTTTTAAGAAGAACTGATATCTGGAGGCAGTTTGTTAAGTCAGTGCTTGCCATTTGTGGGAAAACAAACAAACAAAAAAAGATAACCAAGAACCAGATGAACCAGTCTTAATCTTCTCAATAAAAAAATCATTACATTATTCTGCATATATATTGTATAAGCAGTTACTTATCAAGATCCCAGTGAAGATCAGCTTTTCAATCCTATTTCTGTGTAAATTACTTGATTGTTGTATTCTACTAAGGCAGTGCTGGAGTAATTTTAACTTGTCAAATTTTGACATAGCATTTCAACAAAATAAAACAAGATTCTTTGCAGGCTAATGTGTCTTAGTGTGTCTTCTGCACCCAAGATTTGTGATATTTTATTATACTATATGCAGCCAAATCTCCCAAAAGTGCCAAAAGTGTGAAAATGTACTAATTAATAGGGGGGTGGAGGGAGAAAGACAAACAACTAGTCAGAGGATAATACTTCTATGCATCAGTATGTTCCAGGGTAAATTAGCTCCTGTGAAGCTTGAGAAGTCTTTATAGGGGTTCATTTCCCATCTAGGAGATGTCAGTGAGGCCTCATTGAAAGCTGCCAAGGGATGAAGTGAAGAAGTATCCTAAAAGACTAGACTGTGCTTCATGTCCTGGAATTCTGCCTGGCTTGAACAACTCTTCCTTCACTCCTTTCTGGGAAAGGGTTAAGAAGAAAGATTGAGTTTGGACAGATTTATTATCATACCTTGAAAGTGAACTCACCAAGCAAAAAGCAGGAAGAAGGGAAGACTAATTTGTTCTCAAAGAGCCTTGATTAGAACAGATATTTTCAATTATGTATGATTGTTTTATCTGAATATTATAAGGATCAAAGTCATTTAATCTGTCAGTCAGATCAGGTCTCCGTCTCACATCTGGAAGAGGAAAAACAAACAATTGAATGCAAGGTGCTGTTCTCAATTACAGTCATCTAGGTAAATAATAATTATATGGTTTGCTCTTGTTAAGGGATAAACCTCAGGATGATCCACAGAAATGGTCTATTAGAAACACTGGTTTTTGAATTTAAGTTTAGACATCAATAAGTTACATTTCCTAAGAGAAACATCCTGTCAGAAATGCTTGTGTTATCTTTTCTTTTCTTTTAACAATTTGCTTCAGCCCTAAAAAAAAATTTTAAATCTCGTATTATTCTTTTACTCTCTTTCTATTTTTATTTTTTAGAGAAGAGCCAAATGTTTCTACAAGAAATTAGCTTTGTGATTGTCAAGTTTTTGCAGTAATTAATTTATAATTTTTGGTTCTGCCTAATAAGTATCTTGAGCCATGGATCTTCAGTGCACCAGAGGAACCTTTATGGCTAAGCTTCAGACTTCTGGTTTGTAACTTATATTCAGCTTTGCCCCTGATCAGGTGTTAGGATAATAAGACGTGACTGTTGGCAGTCAGAGAAGGTGCCAACTTAGAAACTGTCTCCTGCTCTATTGCATAAGAGTGAAAGCTGGCAAGAGTTGTCAGCTAGCAAGCACATACCAGATGAGTTACAGCACAGAACTCTGCAGGAGGAGAGGTTTTTATGTTACTTTCATAGCACTTAGAACCAGAATTTAATGAAAGGGAGATTTGCAGGGCTCTAGGAGTTTTCAACTAACCAGTAGGTTCAATGGACAACTCCTAAGAAATTAACAAAACAAAACTAAGAAAAATGACCCATTATCATTAGATTTAGGTAGCTATGATGTACTAGCAAGGGAAAGTATGCATGGGTCCACAAACTCATGAGGCTGAGGATCTGAGCAACAGGCTCTTGAGTCGGAGTAGAAGAAAGAGTGCAACCACCCAAAGCTACATCAATCACAGCCTCACACAACCAAAGTCTTCTCCTCCCTCCTCTTCCATATTCCCAGAGCACAGACTTCTCTGGACTGCTGTCAGACAATCAGAAACCTTGTCATTAAATACCTTCTACCATGGCAGAGGTCTGCTCAGCAGCCTCTTCAACTGGGGCTGGCAAAGCAGCTCCAACAACCTCATTCATCTGACCAGGAATCCCATGTCAAGACTTTGCTCTTGTGTCACAGATATGAACAAACAGCCCTTGCTTCTGCAAAAATTACCAGGGTATTATGCAGGCTCTTGGGAACACCCCTTCTTCACATCACACAGTCCCGGTAAGGATGGCAGCCTAGTGGAAAAGAAAACAAAATCAAACACTCCACCATTTAGTGAAACTCAAAGGTTTCAATGTGCCCACCCACAATGAGGCCAATCCCAACTTGTCTGAACTCAGGATTGATGTTGGACTCACACACAATGAGTAGGTAAACTTGGCACCTTGCTGCTTTCCAAAGGCTCAAGGCAATCAGCTGGATGCTCTTCTTGGGGGATCAAGCAGCATCTTTAAGTACATCTATTGGAGCAGAGGTCACCTTGATGTGTAAATAGCCTTTCACTGCCTTTCAGAGTTTCTCTGTCCCAACCTATTTAAATAGGAGTTAAAGGTCTGTTCTCATCAGTTGCTGTATCTTACAGTAGAACATGGACTGTCCAGCTTCTCCACTGCTACTTCTGCTAAGCCCAGTAACTTCAAAATTGGGTTGGTAGTTACTCAGCATTCTGTGCAGATGACAAGTGATGTGGATTTACTACTTAATAAAACTAATTACTTTATTAAACTTTCTAAGAAAAGAAAAAATTGAAATAAACCCAAAACCAACAAAACCCCAAAACTGAACCAACAGCAACAGGAAAAACTCAACAACAACTGAAAGACCCTCTGCAATTTAATATTCACAGATTTCTGGTTTCTGTGTCAGGGACTGAGTCCTGCAATTTCTTCAACTACTCAGTTAAACATCCAATTTTTCTGCCTGCACATCTGTTTATTGGCAGCACTTAAGTCACCCCTTAATCCTTTTTGTCATAAAGTAAGTTTACCTAGCTCCTGTATTATCTGCCTGCAAGGCATATTTACCATATGTGAAACTGAAACCAACTTTAAACTATAGGTATAATGGTCAATGTCATCAGAAATTAGGCTGTTCATATGTGAGATGCTTCTAATGGTTTAAAATTGTGCCAGAAAAGAAGAAAAAAAAAAAAAAGAAGAAAAAAAAAAGAAACCTACCAAAAAAACCCCTGCTTAGCCATGTAGATTCATTCCTGAGGCAAAGTTTGTAGGAAGAGGTAAGGTTTTTAATTAGACCAACTGATATGCCTGGAAAATAGCAGGCACGTGCTTCCAGGCACATGAGCCCTTTGTCAGGTCTGAAATACAAGAGAAACACTTCAGGCTAAATACAGGTTGAGAACAAGCAGCTTTGAGTCTAACTTTATTATGTTAATCAGTCAATTTGAGAGAAAGGTGTGCTTTGTGTTGTAATTCCTCAGCTCATTACATGTGGAAGAGTTCTTAAATTCCAACGTGCTGATATGCTTAGGACACATTTTATTGTACAGTTGGCTCATCATTCAGCCTAATAAGGAAAACACCCAGGAAATGAAACCGAGTAAGAGCAAAGGGCACTCGATGCCTATCTGCGTCTGGTCGCTGACACTGCATTTGGGAATGTGGACCACTTCAGTGACTCCAAATACCTCCCTTCCCCTCCCATAACAACATTGCCTTTATTGGAAATAAAAGAGAGGTTAAGGAAACTATTTCGCCAAATATTGGCTTTGCAATAATCTAAATGGACAAGGCTACATTCACTACACTGGCTCCACTGACATCAATTGCACAGCAACAGAGTTCGTGTATTTCAAGGACAGGAAGACCCATTAGATCATCTGCTCTGACCTCCTGCAGAGCTGCACGTTGCATTATTTAATAAAAAACAACTGTACTGAGCAGGTGCTCCAAGCCAGACCCCTTCACTCCTCATTCAGTTTCTAAGCTTCCTATTCTTTTACGCAGTAACTTAAATCTTTGCATGTTGCAATGCTATACAATAGGCAAACAATGTCCTGACCTGAACTCCTTCAGGGTGTCAGTATCAGAAAAGCAAATATTTAGACAAATGGTTGTGATAGTGTAAACAATGAAGCAGTAACAGTGAAGTAAAGATATTTCCTGGAGGTTTAATGCCCAGCTAGGAGGAGCTGATGCTCTGAACTGATTTTGGTCAGTTAATAAATGTCTTGCCATTGTCTTTAAATAGATTATTGTTGCTATTTTTATATCATGAAAACAGAAAATTAGGTGTACATTTAGAGTCCTGTGGCATATGGCTTTGTTTCTGGATCACAATTACCACATAAATCATGCAGAATAAATGTTTGCACCCTGACTGGTTGAATCATTTCTCCAGAATCCATCATTTCATGTCAAAATTCCTCATTGGCTCATGAGTCTCTTGTTTTGCATGACCCGTTGCTTTCCTGAAAATAGGAATAAAGACAGCTGAAGGAAGGCCTTTGTCTTGAGGTCCCATTTCTGTCTGTCTGAGTAATGTTACTGTGGGACCTACAGGTCATCTGGCAACATTATGGGAATATTCAATTATCCCTGGGAAATGCCATGTCCCATTGCCGTGGCACTGATGAGCAAACCACATAAAACTAAAAAATGAATTTGAAAAGCAAACTCTTAAAGGCTTGGACATTTCTGTGAGTATAGTCTTGAGAATTTTTAGTGCCTCTGCCAGGAAAACTGTTTTACAAATTTTCAGTGTTCTGCCGATCGTTTTGATGTCTTTTTTCCCCATCCTTGCCTAATCTTGCTGGTCACAGGAAGCAATGAAACAAACAAACAAAAAACTCCATTGTCTATTAAAGAGGCACAAACTGCAATCGTTATAAATCCCTGCCATGTTTTTGGAACTGGTGAATTCTTGCACTTGAGAAGCGGTCCTGGAAAATCTGGCAACTTCAGGTCCTTTTGAATTAAGATTAGGCAGAGCTCTTCTACACCTTGACCTGACCCAATACTGCCCATCACAAATTGGAAGGACCAGAGTCCTTTTTCTGCTTAGCTTCCCTTCTTTAGTGTCAGACTCTGAATGATCTGTGACAAAACAAGACAATTTTGAGTCTATTTCTTGTCCTTTTCCTCAGAACTGACCAGTTCAGTGCAGTGGTTTAACAGCAGCTGGCAACTCAATATCTCACCACCCAGTGAGATGGGGAGGAGAATTGGAAAAGAGAGAAGGTAAAATCCTTGGTAGAGATAAGAACATTTTTAATAATTTAAATAAGTTAAAAATATAATAATAATAATAATGAAAATGGAGGCACCAAAATGAAAGGGAATTAAAACTGAAGAAGTGCAAGTGATGCACAGTACAAGTGCTCACCACCTGCTGACCAATGCCCAGCCAGGCCCTGAGCAGTTACCAGCACCTCCTGACCAACTTTCCCCAGTTTATATACTGAGTATGGCATTCTGTGGTATGGAATATCCCTTAGGTCAGTTCAGGTCAGCTGTCCTGGCCACACTTCCTCCCAGCTCATTGTGCACCTGCTCACTGGCAGAGCCTGGGAAATTGAAAAGTCCTTCCCTGAGAGTAAGCACTGCTTAGCAACAACTAAAACATCAGTGTGTTATCAACATTATTCTCATACTGAGTCCAAAGAGACAGCACTGTACCAGCTACTAGGAAGAAAATTAACTCTATCCCAACTGAAACCAGAGCATCCAGCTCCAAAGCTCAAAGGCAGAAGGGATGGAAAAGAGCTGCAGTCAACATTTGTCTCTCAACATTAAGTTCTCAGTTTAATTTCAGGATAGCACAACTGAGCTCTTGGAAACATATGTGTTCCTATCCTGTGGGCACAGAAATATTTGTCATTTTTATAGATGGCTGAAATATATTTGGAAGCTCTAAGACTGTGGCCATCCTATATCAAAGGTTGTTTCATAACAAAACACTGTAGCAGTCCATTTATAGAAACAGCATACTGCACTCTGGCTGCTCTGGGTAAAACCAAACACCCTCCCTGCCTTCCTAAAACAGTAGAAACAACAAGACCTTCCTCCAGAAGGGCCATTTCCATAAAAGAAATAAAATTAAAGAGGAAAACATTGTACTGAAGGAAGAGGTTGGGGACACAGAAGCAATGTTTTCAACCCAAAATTGTCATGTGAGCAGGTGGTGGATGGCAGAAGGCAGCAACCAGGGGAATACTCTGTGGCTATGTAATTTGCTAAACTGAGGTGGACACAAGGAAGAAAGCTGAGGGAGGACAGGCATTTATTTTAGAAAGGAAATTTGAATCCCATTAGAATGACCACAGTGGAATGAATCCAGCCAAGAGAAGTGAAATGGGGGTCATAAATAACAGGAATCACAGGTCAAGCAGCAAGGTACTGCTGCAAAACCCATCTGAGTAGTAGACGGAGGCTTCCAAAAGCACATAACTGTGAGCTCTCAAGGACTCCAGGCTCCCAGGACCACCAAGGATGTCTGTAAGTATCTAACTTACACTCAAGACACTACTTGACATCTCTTCCAGCTCTTTCTTCTGGTCTTCTCATTTGATCTGTGGCTGGCAGGAGTGTCTAGATCTGCCTCTTCAGTATTTTACAGAGCTGATAACACACATTTCCCACCTCTGCAGGATACAAGCTCTTCACTGCACCACTCCTTTCCACTGTGATCATTCATTCCCACTAACACTCTCATAACAGTTTTGAGTACACTTAAATATGACTATTTCATTCTCCATATGATACCTAGAGAGAAAACTTCTTTATTCTCTGGTTCAATATTCCCTGATACATGAAAGCATTTCTTTATTGACAAGCATTAAATATTACAACATCATAAGGAAACTTATCTAACTTTACAACACAGACAGGAGAATGTATGTTGAGTAACTGCACAAATATGTAAAGTTTAAACAGAATTAGTTTTCCCAAGTGTAATCATACAAGTTTATTACTTCCATACCAATCCATTAGAAACTTTGTGGATGCACAGTTGACCAATCAGTTTCAAGAAGTTTGATTCAACAAGATGCCTGTGGCATCTATCTGCTGAACTGCCTTCATGTTTACATGAGTGGGTCGGCTGAGTACCCTGCAGGACAGGTCCTCTTCAGTGTCACTGACAGCAGTGACAAACATTTGTATATAAATATGAACACATACACTACGTGCTTCTTTTTCCAAATTTCTCTCTTTCACATTAATAAATAATGTAAGAAAGCTAGTGCTGTCATAATGCTACCTCTCCTGTATGAAAAAAAAAAAGTAAACATAATAGATACATAAATAGGTTTGACTGCAAAAACATGTTGATTTTAGGGGCAAATAGTAGGTGGGTCTGTTGACTGCCAGCTGTTTTTTTTTTTAATGGTCCATTCTTCGTCTGTACCAAAGTCATAAGAAATATCACTCAGATCATATCTGTCTATAAGCAGATTTGCCAGGAATAAAATTAAACAAAACATATAGGTTTTCTATGGCGTCTTTTACAGAGAGATGTTCCCTCTTGAAGGAAACCTAAACTGCTAAGGGCCTGAAAGGCATTATTATTCTTACAAGAACTTTCAATCTGAGAAGCCATCCTTCATCTTGGGAATTTATTTCAGATGGGGACCAAGCAATAATTGCCATCCTCCTCCACAGACTTATCTCGTAATAAGAAACATGTGCACAGCTGGAGGGGTGTGAGGTTGGGATAGGACTGGCAGTGGAGATGTGCACGTTCAAGAGCAGATGGAGCACTGCTTTTAATTAAGAGAGAAGAAGTAGATTCAAAACACCTGGCAGAGAGGTGCTTGCTTTTCCCTTTGGTCTCATGAAAGCCATTGTGACAGTGAAGGCATTTACATGTAAAACAACTCAAAAGTAAGGGAAAAGAACGTAAATAACAAAAAAAGAAAAAAAAAAAGGAAAAGCATAGAAACTGAAGAACTTTCCATAATAACTGCTTTCCATAATAACTGTTCTTTCCATAATAACTGATAGACTGGATAGTTCAAAGCAGAACTGATGTTTCTCAACAGCACTGCAAATATGTCATTTTAAAATACAAAGTTAAGATTAGGTTTATTTGGAAAGGTGCATCAGATTAGTGTTTTAGAAGTAATGTAACATAATTTTAGAAAAATCCATTACTCACTATGGAGGCTACATCTTACCAATGTCCACACCTACAGAGTGACCCTATGTTTATCATTCCATACACCAAGAGACACCTCAAAAAAACCAGAGTGAATATAAAACAGCCAAAGGTTTTGAGAAGCATACCAGTGGTTTTGAGAAGCTGTGCACCAGTTTCCTGAGTTTGAATATAGTTTATCATTGGAAAACAGAACAGATTTTTATCAACTAATGAAAATAACTGGGAGTGGTAACAGAGATAATGAATTCCATTCAAGAGTAAAGGCTGTTTCAGAAATTCTCACTTTTACAGAAACTTCTGTCATACGAAGATTTCCATAAAATGGCAAACACCATCCTCAGAGGAAGTGCTGAGCAGAGCACATTTGATGAAAAAGCAAATGATAGAAACTAAAAAAAAAAAAAAAACTGAGGTTTTTCCCCAAGTTTTTAATCAGATTACCTTGGTTTTTTAAAGATCTATTCAAAACCACCATAGTTCGCAAGGTGATTCCCAAATACTGGAGAAAGCAATAGCATTACAAATAGAAAATATTCAGCATGTTTTGATCTTACCCCTTTTCTAGCCTGGCTGAAAAGACACACACCATAAAGAAGCAATGACAGTAATGACTAAGATTGTTTTAGGGACAGGTGGGAAGAATAAGAGGACGTTGCTCCCACACCAATACTCCGTAACCTCTGAGCCAGTTCCCTGAGCTAACTCTAGTTCACGTACTCATAACTTCCTGTGATTGATATTGCACATTTCTTTGTCCTTATTACTGACCAAGGCCATAAATCCCAATTATGGAAGACAGTTGAGTTCAAGCTGCTGCCATATTTCAGAGCAACACTAACGCTGAGGTTACCAGAGGTCACCTTGGCCAGAGAGCAGGACTATAGCACAGTAAGTCTATATCTTCTCTAGTCAGCTGCAATGTCTTTCAGGCTGATTGAGCTTTGATTACCCCCTATCAGACCCATAAGCCACATTCTTCTCTCACAGCCAGGGACAGAACCAAGATACATGATCTCCTGTCTTGTGACTTGTGAAATGCACTGGCAAAGTACGTGTCAGCCCCTTCTCCAGAGGCTAAATAGAGTAGCAGCCACTCATGCAGCTGAAGGGAAAGATGTGGTAGGGGAAGAGAGAGCCCTCTGAGAGCCTAGAACTTGCCCTGCACAAACTACAGATTTTTACTACTACTACTACTACTACTACTACTACTACTACTACTACTACTACTACTACTACTACTACTATTATTATTATTATTATTATTAAAATAGAATCAGTCCCTAATTTTATGCAAAATCTAGTTGTACCCATTTAAATGCACCAAGTCTGTATTGCAGGCTTGTTGATGTAAAAACATCAGGGTTCTGTTAATGATAGATACAACTGCCTTGAGACACACCTAACAACTCACAACTTTTAAACAGTTGTTGCCAAAATACAAGAAGAACACAGCTTAAAAGAAAAAAAAAAAAACAACTTGAATTCTACATCTTTGCCTTTCAGGGCACTATCTTCATCATGACACAGTTTCAGAATTTAGAGTTCACTGGAAGGAGATACCAAAAAGTTTAGCATGCCCCAGCTTATTCACAGTAGCCTGAGAAGTCAGTTTCTCTGGGGAGAAGATGGAATCGCTCCATTTGACCTGCATTTTCTGGCATGTGCTCACCTAAAAGGGATGCTAACAATTCTTTTATATTTTCCAAACTCCTCAACGAGGGTCAGTCAGTGTGCACAGGAGACTGGGGCTGGCAGTCTGGACAGGCTTCTTCCATCAGGACTAGACACTGCAAGGAGCTCCCTGCAGGAGCGTGCCTCCCACAGGCACATTCCATAGGCACTGGCTGTAGGATGAGTCACATTTCTGCCTGGGAATTCTGATCAGAAATATGGGATATGCAAGTTTGGGTTTCGCAGCATGTGACACAATCAATGAATTTAAAATGTGAAGAAGTACCTCCTTACTAGACAGAGTCCAGCCCAGAACTGAATGTCTCAGATGAAAAAAACCTTATAACAGACTAACAGCAATGCAGGGGATTAAAAAATCATCTTGCTCTCATCCCCAGGCACACAGAGCATATATGACCTAAAAAGGCTTTTAGCCTTATATTGAGGAGTTGGAATGAATTATCAAACCAGTATATAGGCACATTACACACCTTGGATGCAGGATGAATACAGTTATTTACCAGGATATCTAGAGTTCCTTAAGTAAAAGGCTATGGAGGACAGTGTCCCTGCTTTGTAGATTTGACTGGTATTTGAACTATGTATCCCACCTCATTTCATCCCATTTGCTCTATTTATACCCCTTGAAACAGAAAGCTCAGCATGCCCTACAGTCACTAGAGATCTGGAGACAGGAGGGAATATTCCCTTAATTATCCTATATCCCAGTGGTATATGTCACAAGCCAAAGTGCATAAAGCTCCTGGCCTGATTACCATTCACATGCTGTGTGGAATTTATTAAATTCCTTATCCCACAGCCATTTAATCAGTGGTATTATTGGAATGAGATATTTACCCCACTGGGTGGTATGGACTGGGGCAGGAAAGCATGCCAGGAACAGCTTTGCTGATGCCTATTTATAAAGACTGTAATTTTCTTTCCCCCTCCCTTTCCTCACTAGAACCAGTTAGTCAGAGCTCCAGCAACAGAGCGAGGCTTATTCCATGTCTAGTTTTCTGCAATAAATCTTTACTCCTGATGTGTTTTGATCCACAGCCAGTTTAATCTGCCTATTGACTGTTAAACTCTATTTATTGTTTTCATGGGATCTTTAAGAATTAAGCCTTTCTTTCTTTCTTTCTCCCTCTCCCAGATCCAGGTTGGATTTTTTTGAAAGGGATTTGGAGCTGGGCTGAATACCTGAGAAAGCCATTTCTTCCTCAAAACAAAGCTCTCATGGCATTACCCATGGCCACTGCCCCCAGCCTGTCTGGCTGTATCTGCTTTAGACAGAGCTTATCATTCAGTCTTCTTGCTTGGACAATCTCCAGATTCCCCATTCAGTCTCCTCACTTGGACAGTCTTCAGATTCCTTGCTGAGATTGCAAATTGTAACCAGCTATTGTTCTTAGTTACATTTCAACCATGGCCTTAACTGTGACTTGAACTTCAGAGCAGTGCAAATTGTACATGTGAACAAGGACTGACAGTTTCCTTTGCTAACACTGAAGGACAGTGTTCATCCCTACCCACTAAACACTGAAAATAGAGGGGCAAGACACATGAATGCAGGGAGCTTAAACTGCTACCTTGCAGGTGACTTTACAGAAAAACATCCCAGCCTCTATTCTCATTTATTCTAGTCTGAATTGAGTGTCTATAAGTAACTAGCATTTTTGCTCTTTTTCCATGACTATTCAGCTTTCTGCAATACATTAAATATGCCTTCATCCAGAATAATCCCTGGAGCATGGCTATGTTCTGTCCTGAGTTTGTTTACCTTCATAAAACCATGAAGGAATGGAGGTAAAAGAGGGATGGAGAAACATCTGGTTAGCCAACACGTGGGATACAGAAGTAATGAACCTTGCATTTTAATAGGTAAGTCTCCACCTGCACAAGATTTCCAGCTTTTGCACCAGCAACAGCTCCAGAGAGGGATAAATAATTAAGACAAGAAGGGTGAGGTGGAAAATGGCTGTGATATTTGCTTTCCTTAAGAGCACGTTAGGGACATGCGTAAAAATCAGACACGGTTGGGTTTGCTCTAACTGAACTTTGACTGACCCCAGAAGCCCTTTTAGCTGAACAGACTGGTGAACCTACCCTCTGTAATCTGAAAAAGCACTGATTACTCTTTGGCTACTCCTAAGACTGTGACTCTCTCCTGTTTGAAACACAAGAACCCTAAACCCCTGTCATTCCATGACTTCAAGCTTCAAGGGGCCATGACCCCTGTGTTACACAGCCATCCCACAAGAGCCTGCATGCTCCTATGGCTACTACCACACCAAGGCATTTGCCACTCTAGCATGTGAGTGCAGTGAAATGATAATTTGGATCTAGCATCTGGAAAAGCTTAAAATTGCAGCAAACCAGCCATGATTCTTATTGCTGTTCTATATTTTTGGAGGGGAAACACATAATGAGTTTTTCATTGAAATAGCCTCCTCCATGTAAAAAAAATTATATGTTTGACACTGATCAACAGTTTCAATAGGTGGTTGGCATCTTCAATTCCAAAGGAAGGCAATTTTGAAGAGAGTCAGATCTAGAGGAAATCTTGAAGGTTAGACAGAACTGTTTGCTGAAATGTACACTAAGATTATTTGAGTTTCCCCAAGAATACAGAATGTGGTATTCAAAGGGTCTTGTTCAATCTGAAAACCAAGTGATGTTAAAGTCCTTCTTTACTTTTTCTGAAGCCAATTTGAAATTTAACTTCTGATCCTCCTGCTGTCAAAGAGCCCAGCTGAGAAAGAGCACATCAGAAGCTTATGGGCTTTTCACCAGTACTCTACATCCCTTTGTACAGAGACACCAACACTGATCAGGTTTCACACCCATAAGAACAAGCTGGAAGACATTCAAGAGCTCAGAAAAGTGGTTCAGAGGACAGCTTATTAGAAAGGCAGTGTAGTTTCAAAAGAAACTATGGTGACCTCTTGAAAGTTGTTCACCTACTGGAGCTCCTTCCATGCTTTAATCTTGGATCAAAATGTCCCTGCTCTGCACAAACAAAGAGAGAGTTTATGTAAAAAGAATCCAGGATAAAAAGCAACAGATGCAAATAAACAGGAATGCACTAAACACAGTGTCGGCCTTTAGCAGCAGCTCCACAACTACCAAGAATGCCAACAATAAAGTGAACTTCAGTGTTTTATCTCATTGTTTCCAAAGCAGGGAGTTATAAGAACTAGAGTTTATATGACCCTTTTCCATAAGCAGGTAACATACTTTCAGGATCTCTGGTTCTATTTCCCACTCTCAGCAGTAATTATACATATGATGGTGACAATTGAATTGATCTCTGCCTCCATTTCCCCAAACAGCCTCGGGAATAAAACTCAGAACCACATCTGCACACAGTCCATTGCCTCTGTGCCCTCATCGCTGACAGTAATGAAAAACATCCAAAATAAACTAACCAAGCTCTGCCCCAAACAGGAGAAAAAGAGTTAAAGTTTAACAAAGTATGAACTTAATTTATGAATCATGCATTCATGTAACCTGTGAGATACAGTAAATACCAATAAATAATATCAATAATATCACTAATAAAATGCTAAATAATATCTTGGATTTCAAGCAAAACAGAGGAGGATATATAAAAGAAGTGTCTATGATATTCTTTCCACCATTAGTCAGGGTACCAAAGAACTAACTTAATACCCTCCTGAAATTTCAAACTCTGCATATTCTGGTGAAACCTTACTCTATTAGGAAGGTGTTTGTGTGTGAAAAGAAGAGACACATTAGTTGTTCTTAGCTTTAAGATTTACAGGATGGTGACATCAGCCCCTCACACTCAACTAGGGGCAGATTTTTTGGAGGTTTTTGCAATACTTTTACTGTGTTCTGATAATATATATTGCATACCTTGCAGGTCTAACAGTTTTTTTTTTAATATGCTAATGAAAATCCAGAGGTGTGACAGATGCTATAAGTCTATTGTATAAGTGAAGTGACAAATATTTTCTTGCTTGCTCACAAACTGTCAAAAAATAATTTTCTTTAAATACTACAGGTTTTTATGAATATTCAATGGCTAAGTAAGCTTTAACTAGCAGTTTCCAAGAATAACACTGCTGATTCTGTTATCCCTAAATGATAAGCTGATCACAGAAAATATTCATACTTTTTTTTGCAGCTTTTTGACAATATTTGCTGAGAAAATAATTGTGAGCATCTGTCCTGACTGGTCAGTGACTGACAGATCCACAGTAAACTTCAGACATATTTACAGCTAAGGAGGTTTCCAAATGTAGAATGGTGTTCTGGGAGTGAACAGGCTGGCTGGTTCCTCGTGAGTCACAGCTGAGAAATGCACTCCAGGTATGAGCTTATAAAACCTTGGGTGACCTGCAGAACACAGACATGGAAACCGTCTCACAGGAAAACCCCAGTGCCACATACATGCTGTCTGAATAAGTTTACCTAATTGCAAATCAGAGCTGGACACTAAAAGAGGAAGGGTCTTTGTATGGTAATACTGCATGGAAATGAAATAGAAAAGAGCAAGCTGTGAGGCTGAATGACCTGCATACAGAGTCACTGTGGGAATACTGCTCCTGCCAACCAAGGACAGGAAAGAAAAAGTGACCTTGCTTTTGGGATGGAGTTTGGAATTTGGAAATCCATGTTTAGGTCCTGGTTTTGCTGAAGCACTTCCTAAGTCTGAGCAAATTCTTCTGAGAGGACATGGGGGCACAGTCAAAAATGAAGCTTTAGCACTTTTCTGTGTCTGGGATATACCACTGTCGAGGCTAGAGAGATGCCTGAGTGTTAGGCAGTGAGACCAGAGAAATCGTATCACATTCAGGCAATCCATTTGTTCCAAAACTGAGTCAAAACTCTTGGCTCTTAAGTGAATAAATGTTCTTGCCAGACAGTTTCAGCACAATGGAAAACTTCAGAGTGAGGCAGAGCTGGAACCACTCAGAGAGGTGTGAAGAGAGTTTGTAAACATGTCCTCCCAATTACATTGCCATTTATAGAGAGCCAAACAGAGTGACCAGGGTAGCTGGGCAGTATAAACATGTATCACACATATTATAAAGCACAACACTATACTATGAAACACCAGTTAGGATTAGGAAACCCAAATTAGTTTCATGGACTGCTTTAAGAAGACTTTGTGACCCAGCATTCAGCTCCAATACCCATATTTTAATAATGAATAGGAATTATCTGAAATCTGAAAAACTTGCTTAAAGGTGAAAGAAATGCAGGTTTCTTTTCCTACATTATAGCTTTTCCTACATTATAGATCTCATATGATGCAGGGGAGAACATGGGGCACAGGGACAATATCAGAAGACTCCTTACTTCAGTTATTAGTCACAGGCACAGCCTGGATGTTTACCACCTTCCTCCTCCTCCCTTCCCTGCTTTGTCCAATCTAGAGATGAAGTGCCCTGGTTTTGTTTTGTTTTTCCATCAGGGAGGGTCAAGAAATTTTTAGTTACAAGGCGGTTGATTCCCGACCCCTTGAAACCACTGCACCGAGGTTAACTGCCTCTGTAACAAAGGTTTCCCAACTTGTGCATTGCAAAACCAGGGGAGATAGGGGAGGAGAAGGGAGTGAGGGGTCAGAAAGGCAATCAGGGATGTTTTTAAGGCATTGAAATGTTATTACAATCCAAGGCCAAGAAAATCTTGCTATTCTCCTCCCTGTACCACCTTCAACTCCAAGGTCAAATACTCCCTGCCAAGATCTCAGAAAACCTGAGCACAAACATGTTAGAGAGACTTCACCATGCTATCACCAGCAGATTTTTCACTCTTACTTTTATGGGGAGTCACAAAAATGATTGACTTCTAGAAAGGGGTTATGACCTAAGAAGGCTGAGAAATCTTATACTTACTGAACCAGAAATTAGGGGCTAGTCTGAGCTCTAATTCAGTGGAATGCTATTAAATAAGCCATGGCGATATTACAGCTGAGGAATTAATTCCATATTTAAACACTCACATAACTTTTTAACAGGAGTAAAAATTGAGACAAAATTGCACAGGCAATTAAGCAATTTTCTGAATCAGAGTTTACTTGTTTATTGTTGGATGTTTGTTTTGGTTATTTTTTTTAATTTCTACAGCCCACTTTTAGTCACACCAATGTGAGAACATGGACAAAGATCTCCTAAATGTAAAAAGAGCTAAAAGAAAGTATATGCCCCATTTTCTAAGAGCTGAATGCAGGGACAGAGTGGTATAAAAACTCATATATTCTAATTTAGTAAAACTCACAAACAGATGTTGCTTAGTGACATCATCCCATTCTGACTTCTAAGAAGTCTTGAAAATAGGTGTCTAATTGACCTCCAGAATTATGACTGGTGTATCATATCAAATGCAAATGGTGCTGGAAGATCTGCAACCACATTTGAGCACCATTCTCAGGAGCAGCAAATGAAGAAATTAAATGCAAGGTATGAGGGATTGCTGCCCCTTCTGATAGGGAAATTTCTGTGTAGAGCACCATCTTCCTGGATGGAGGCCTGGCGCTGGCAGGTCTCCATGAAGCACCTCAGGGGTCTTTCCACAGCTATGCAAGGAGCACTGTGGGTCATGCAATTTTACCCTGGAAGTGGCTCAATGTGGAAAAGGTAGGAATTTTCAAAGGCTTTTTATTCCTTACTTGCGACTTCTCCTCCCCTGTCAGCTGAGAAAATTTTACATGCTGCTCTGTTATTCATTTCACAGGGGCTTAAAATAGTCTAAAGTGCTTGCATTCAAGGATGGGAAGAATGTAGGAGCTTGTTGAATCCCTACCCCAAAGAGCCTAAACCAGCAGTTTAAATTAATTAAGACTATGACCCTCTTCTATAACCCCTTCCCATTCTTCACCCACCTTACTACTCTGGAGCCAGTCCAGTCCCCTACTCTTCATCCTGGTTCATTTCAACCCTGGAAGAAAGAGAGGGGATGTCAGGCATGGGAAACATCACTGCTTCCATGAATGGACAGCTGGTGCTTTCAAAGAGGGAGACACAGAGGAACACCGTGTCATTTGTTGTGGCCTCTGCTTCAGCAGCCTTTAGATTGCCCCAGATTTGGCAAAAAATCTCACCCTGGGCCAGGATGTGATGTTTGCTTCTCCATCTGCTGGAACAAGGATGCCTGTGTGCTGCCCAATCTGCTGGTCCTTTTGCACAATTCCTTTAGAAACCTGCTGCACATCTGTGTGGGGATGCACTGAAGTCATTACCAGCAGACTGGAAAATGTGCAAAGGCCAGTATTGTCTTCTGGGCCGCTGCTCCATTTTGAGTGATTTGCACTTTAAAGAGATTTGAGGCTTCTTGAATGTGTTCATCTTCATAAAATTATAAAGACTGACAGTGCAAAGACAGGCAGAATGATTTCATTAGGGCAACACACATACTAATTTCTAGGTGGATCCAGCAAGTGCCAGGGATTGGTAAGAGTATCAGAAGAGTCCTTCTATTCACTATTTCAGTACCTGCAGATTCTAGTGATAGGAGTGCTAAAGCACAGACCAGCTTTTTCCTCCTCAACCTCCCTGAAGATAGAGTGCAGCAGTCCTTCCTTGTCCCACCTGTAAATTACATCCTTCCCCTCTCAGTCTAGCTTGTAAATTGTGTGCTAACTCTTCCCCTTTTCTTCACATCTTGTGACCCTCTGGGAGAGCAGCTTTGGGCATCTGCCCAGAAACCACAAACCTGTGTGAATGCACTTGTAAAACTGAGCAGCACATTATCTCTGCAGCAGTTACTATCAAAGTGTGTGACTCTTCAGGTAAACATGGGAATCCAGGCCCTTTATCTTCTGTGCTGGAGGTAATTTTCAAAGAAGGGCTCTCAGAGCCTCACTGTCAGTCTTTGAAGCTGGGATGGAGCCAAGGGCAGGAAGGTTTGGTGCAATGAGAGTGCTTGGCAAGTAGAAGAAAGGTTGCTATACACCAAATATCAGCATCATGAGCATTAGCATTTGTCTTTTAGGCAGAAATGGGCTGCAGAAAGAAAACCAGGTGAATATCTATCTTCTGATTCAATCTATTTGCTGTATCTGCAGCCTGAGGAGAACAAGCTGATGCCACTGTCTTTGCCCCATCTCATGGATTACTGCATGATGGGAAAGTCTGCCTTAGGGTCAGTCTCACCTCATATACTGATATTCCTATATGGCAAAACTTCAGTCATGAAGAAGCGTCCATCTCTGACCTTCAAGTACAAGAGAAGAAACATCAATAGAAAATGATAAGACAGTGTGTCTGACATCCAGCAGCACTGGGAGCTGCCCAGTAAAAGTAATTTCTCAGAAATTTAATAACAATCTGCCAACAAAAAGGAACATGACCACTAAAATAGGATTTAACACTGAGGAGAGAATCAGACAGCTACAAGCACCTTATAAACATCCAATTGCAGACCAAAAGAGAAGGGGGAATTTCTTCTTGCCCTGGGAAATTTGAACACATCCTTTAATAGTATCTTCACATTTCAGAAGTCTTAATAACAGAACTTGGGTTCAATGCCTTTCATTCTGGAGGAACCCAAAGAACTTTACAAGTGACTTAGCAAACTATTCAACAATATTCATCCCCTCATTCCCCTCAAGGCTGAAAATTGACTGGAATTGGCAAGCTTTCCCTTTTGGTTTCCAGTGTTCCATGGCTATTTCTCTAGGCCATTGCTTTTATATCTTTGTTTTGCTTTAATAGCAAATTTGATAGCATGGGAAAAAAAGGCAGCTCTTTTCTCAAGGACAGCTGCATGAATATAATCAATTTTAGGGGGTCAAGAAAGAAAGAAAAAAATGTTTCTTATCACTCCAACAAAAAAAAATCAGTTTTGCTTTCCAAAACAGGGCGAGGGGGAGTGGCCCTAACATCAAAACAAAAAACCCCACTTGAAGAAAGCGCAGAATATTTCATTTGCTGTGAATTAAAGCCTTTTCTTGATGTTTTCTGAAGACTGAAGTTGACTCAGCTGTAAAACAAATCAGATTTAATTTGGCAAATGGAAAGGAAACTTTTTAAATTTCAAAATGCAGTTTTTCTTTTAGACACATCTTTAAAATAATAAGAAAATCCATGTCACCTGGTGCTTTTCTTTGCCCAGAACTCAAAGCAGTGCCTAGAAACAGCCTAAGGAGAGGAGAAGTACTTCAGTTCCTGCGATCTGTTCTTCTCTGCCCACCCAAACTAGCAGTAGCACCTTCAACAGACCACAATGGACTTTCTCCTCCATGAATTAATTCAGTTCAGCCCTCATTGGAGCTACATAAATTTTACTGTTCACAGCATCCTGTGGCCAGGGGTTGCACAGCTTCTGCATTGAACACAAAAGTACTTTGTTTTCATTGTTTCAGTTTGCCTCTTGGTAATTTTCTAGAAGCAGAAGGCATTGAACCAAAGGGTGCACAATCATTCTTTTTTCACCACCACCATGCCAATAACTGCTTTTGTCTTTCCATGGGGAAAACCTGTGTGTGTCTCTGCTCCTGCAGAGGTGTTGAGCAATTGCTTTGGCTCCCTCCTTGCTCTTGAGAAACTACAGTTTCTATACTATTACTGTAGCAGGAGACTGAACTTTATATCCAAATGTGTACAGGGGATCTGTGATTGAATATATTTCATTTTTGCATCCCAAACTGACCTTCCCATACCACTGTAGAAATAGCTCAGATACCTAAGACACAGACATGGGACAGACACAGGACCTTGTTGTACTTCCTGCAGTAGGAAACAGCCTCCTGGGGATCATGAGTATGATGAAGGACAAAAGAAGACATGCACTTCACAGAAAATAGCATCCAAATTGTACTGTATACACACTATTCATACAGGCACATATTTTGATCTCTGGCAGTTTCCTCTTAGTATAACATCTGAGGTTAAAATGTGGCGCCCATTTTTCCCCCTTGCTACAAACAGGACTGATGGAAATCAGATGAATTCTTCAGATGAATTCCTCTGGTGAGCTTAAAAGAGACTGCAATATACCTTAAAGGCCCATTGGATCACCAGGTACTGAGCTCAAGAGATGTTCCTCACACTTCTGGAGCAGAGCTGATGAAAGGTAACTGACCTATGAAATGTAAAGGAAAATCCTGTCCCCATTCCTCCCTTAAAAAAAAAAAGGAAAAACTTGAATTTAGAGGTATTGAGAAACACATTAAGCAGAGTGGAGGAAAAAAACCAGCTTGCTCATCCAGCCTTTACAAGCAGCTGGGCTTGAGTTGAATGGGCTTCTACTGTGCTCTTTGTGTAATGGCATATTATAAAAACTTTATTAGAAGGGTAAATTTAGGCATGGCAGGAGGAGAAGAGGGAACAACACCCTGAAACCTTGAAAGAAAAATCAGCTTCTTTAGGAGGGAGATTTTAAGCCTTCCCTTACACATTTCTTTAATGTTTTGGATCATTTCCTCTACTGATTGGGCAGTTTAGAGCAACAGGGAAAAGAAATACAAAACAAGCAAAAAACTCACCCTGGAGTGCAATATCCTTTTCTGAACTCAGCCCGAGATAGACCTCAGTTATAGGGCAGTTGGAGCTGGAGAGGACTATGTACTCAAAGAGATTATTCACAAAAAGATCTTACTTTGTTCATGTTTTCTATTGACACAGAGGTAACAAAAAGAGATTCAATTTTAAGTGGGATCACCAACAAAAAACACAAGCTGAGAATATAGAAAATGTGCATCAGCTGCTGAAAAACACATAGGGACTCCTTCTTACTTCAAACACTGTTGCTTCATTTCAAATCTGATGCAGAGACCAGGGAAGCTCCACTATTTAAAGCCTTAGGTAGCCAACTTCAGACACCTGCCTTTGTTTTCACAGATGGCAAATATCAAAAGGCAAATCAGCAGCTATGGTGGTTAGAGGATTAAACACAAATTTTAAGACACTGAGTAATCGCTGAAATCCCAAATCACAGGTAATTCAGAAAAATCAGTTTCATTTCATTAGTCCCTGTATTTATCGTCTCAAAAATAACAGTTATGCTAATTGATTGCTTTCAGCTGCAAAATGTAAGTGTTAAGTGAACTTTTCCCAAAGTGCTGCATTTCAGAAATTAGGATGTCTACTGTATGTAGGGGTAAACCTGGTCTGGTTACAAAGCACGGTGTTACACAAAACCTCTTGCTTCCCTTGAGCTTTTGTCTTGGTAGCAAAGAGACTTTGGCGTGTGTTTCAAGTTGACTTGTTAACGGAATTAAGCCTGTCTTTTTTGAACTACTGCAACTTGAGGAAAAACAGATCATTATTTTTTTTCCCCCTGAAGTTAGGAACAGAGAACTTGGGTGGATTGCCTGGGTTACCATGCCCTGCCTCCACAATTGCAGCAGCTCTTCAATAGCTTTTTACTTAGGGGGACTACAAATCTTCTGATGTTCCCACACAGCATGGGCTGCAGGATTCTCCCAGTGCACAGCAAAGGGGCGACTGTAGGAAAGGCTGGGAAGCTGCAACAACAGCTAGCAAAAGCTGTTAGCTGTCCATGAAGGACATTGCAAAAGTCCTGTTCTAAAAAGAAGTTTGTCATATGATACTTGGAAAATAGAACTTGTCCTTTTCTACAGAGGAGAGTAAAAGCAGATTTGAGCTGGGGAAAAATTCACCTCTCTTCCCAGTCCCAGCAACTTGATTAACTGTAAGCATCTGAGCCAGACACACCCAAAGCACAATGAGACTGATACAAATAGAGCATGTATATGTGCCCAGGAATGTTCTCTGGCACGGGAATCAACTGGCACTGAAATCAGCTGGCACCAAATAACTGGACTGCCGCGTCTCTCAGACCCCCAAAATAAGCTGGCTACCCAAAAACTGCCTTCTGTGAAAGGTTTCTGGATCAGCCTCTGAACAACACCTGTAAGTAAATTTTGGGGAGTATTAACTGGCATGGGCAGAATGCTGACAGGGATACCATGTAATGTGTTGTACCCCTGAGCAGAAAAATATGAGAATCGTGTGTAAGAATATGAGCAATTGCATTCCAGTGCCTGAAAATATTTCTAATCATTCTTCACTTTTCTGGTATAAATGTGGTGTAAGTCTCTTGGAAACATTTGAATGGATTTAGTTATGCACCTTATTTAATTTTGAGCAACTTATTAGTAGAATTTTTTTTCATTAAACCTGCTCACCATCAGTACTTGAGGTTAGAGATCCAAGCTGTTATTACTCAGTATATAGGTTTTGTGGCAGTGCTTGTGTGTGGCCCATAGTATTAGCCTCCAAACATAAACACGAGTAATCATAACAAATTTTCACTCAGTGGCTATTTTGTAATATTTATGTAAAATTTCATTGACCTATAAAATGCTTCTCAGTAAGTAAAATTAATACCCTTGAATAGGCAGGAAGTAGAGCCCAAACAGATTTGAAGAAAAAAACCAGCCAAGCCATTCAGGCACCTCTCTCTAGTAAACACCAATCAGTTCCATGTGATTTGGCCAACTTCAAATACCTAACATGGCTCAAATGAGACAGCTATGAATTTGGCATTCCTTTGTTAATCCCATGCCCCAGAAGACTTCAGCAAAGCCATTTTCAGACTCTGTACTATGCTCCATATGTCTTATCTTCATTTTGACTCGAAGACTTTGGTACCTTCAGACTTTTAGTATACACCACAGCTAGCAAAAGAATTCTTGCCTAGAGGCTTGACATTGTCAGAGTACCAATACCAATAGCTGCCAAAAAAGCCTGGAGGTTCCAGGATGGGAGTTCCCTGAGAAATGAAACAAATAGTCTGGTGGGTGCCAGACTCAAATAAATGACATTTGATTCCTTCCAGGTGTGTGCCCTCTACCAGCAAATTCTCCTAATAACAATTCCATTCCCCCCATCTCAAGCCCTCACAGTACCTTCACATTGTCACATCCTTGAAGCCCACCACTCCTAAAAGTTCACCCTTATGTCTGTTAACTCTTCCATACACCTTCATCTTCCTTCCATGGTGTTCTATTAGCAGTGGGAAAAGCATCAATATATCTTTTAGCTGTACACAACAACAAATTTTCACTAAACTTTATGTAACTTTTCTCTGAAATCTCCACCTCTGACAAATTTCATACAGCTGGGCTAATGGCTTAAAACTATTGTGAGAGTAAAAAGGTGAAAAGGCAGACAAGCAGAGCAAAATCATTAAAAATTTGCCCCTTCATGGTTTTATATTCCAAAGCTTTTTGGGATTCTAAATACAATTTATTTGTCAGAAATTCAGCACATAATTAGGAAATGATTAGAGGAAAAGTGACTACCAGATATTGTTCATGAGGTCTCCAAGCAGTCTGTGTGTGTCTTGTGTGCATTCCCACCCACCAAGGGACACCTATCTGACAAGCTGTATTAGATCCTGTGTCCAATGAAAATTGCAGATGCACTGAAAAGAGCCAAGCCCCAGCAGATCTCTCTCTTCCCTGCTGCTCTCTCTGTCTTCAGTTAACTCTGGATGCTGCCTCCTGTTACATATTTCTGGTTATCAATTACAAACAGAAGTCCATTTATTTTCTGGAAAGAAAAATATTTTAGATGCAACAAGGAAGCTGCTGGTTGGGGTTAAACCACAGAGTTGTCTCTTATGAAGTTGTGTATGTAAGCTGCCAGAACAATCAGTTCTGCAATTCTAATGCTTGTAAACTAGGGTTACAATAAATTTTGGTTTAAATCTGGGAAGGAGATTCGTGTTGTAACTCTAACTCTGGAAGACATTCATGGAGTCATCTTTGCCTGGGGTTCAGTCTGAGGTCTTGAAGATGCCCTGTGACACATGAACTAGTCCAATGTCCTTCATTCCAATTTAATCAAGTGTATTTATATCTAGATAGCTTGGCCTTTGTCCTTAGGACTCTTTACAACTGTTGTACTCCATATCATTTCCTTGAAGAAACTGCTCTGGAAATCAAGAAAAAAACATGACCCTTCACTACTGAGATGTGCACAGTCTTCTTAATTGCATTTTAATTTTAAAAAAATTGCAGTGAAAATCTTAATCAAAATGAAAGGTAGTAAGAGAGAAAGAAACAAAAGCTTCCTTTACTTTGATCTAGAAACCTAGCAATCTTGGGAAACCTGAATAATACATGCACTTTGTTTTCAAAGACCTCCAAATAGAGTATGGACTGCATCAGAAGTTATTGTGTCCAGAAGAAAAAGAAAATGCTAAAGCCAATGTATGTCAAGCGAGCAAGCCTGTCCCTCATAACATGCATCCCAGAGAGCACAGCTGATCACATCTTCTGCCTAAAATAAATAACCCACCGTACATTAGGTTCTGACAAAAGAGGTCCAATTGTAATGTAATCCACCCATTTAAAGATTTATTTTTATAGGGCCTTCACAGATTTTCCTAGCTGTTAGAAGACAACATAACTGGGAAAACTTGTCCTGAACTCAATAGCCCAGTTATGACACAGCAGCACACAAACTGTAGCCATCAAAGTGATATAACAGAAGAGACAAAACTGACATCTGCACACCAATTACCATACAGTTTATCACTTTGCCCAGACTATTGTTCAGTTTTGCAAAAGAGATACCACTACTCCCTTCCTCTGGCGCTAGAAGAGCTCTGTAATAAAGAAAGCTGGAGTCTGCTGCTTTGGGAGGTACATAACTGCTTTTCACACCCAGGCACAGCACAGCAATTGTCTTGCAGCCTCAGAATGAGGAGCTCGGTGTTCCTTTGCCTTTTTTCAGCCTATCTCAAGATGACAACACAAACTTGAAGCTCCTTTTAGGACTGAATATCCCCCTATCTTCTCTAGAGCAAACTGGGGTGGAATCATATCTGTCCTTGAGGCTGGCCCATAAGAGCTTGTCACCACTGATGGCTTGTTCCTCCTGTGTGCAAACACAACAAGGAACACATAAAACAGCAGTCCTTGGAAAACATTTTTTATTTTCCCAGTGAACAGTAGCAGATTACAGTAAAGTCAGGAGCCTCTCACAATCCCAGCTTTCTGCAGGGGTCTCTCAGCAGCAGGCAGTGTTGAGATTCAGACTGGGCTGGAACCTGCTTGCTACAGAGCAGCCACACACAGACTGATCAGTTGTGCTTCATACAGCAGAGCTGCTTGTGAGATCTGGTTATATTCCTTCCATCAAAACAGTTCTTGTTTGCTCTGTAAGAAAATTGAAGGTTTGCCTCAATGGAAAACTGGATTGTGAAGGAATCATTTGCTTTCCATTGAGAATACCAACTTTTGTCAGTCATTGCAAGCCTGCCATAAGGACATTTTCAGTGGACAGCCACAGCTTCCAACAAAAACAACATATTTCCACATTACTTAAATGAAACATTTAATTTCATTTGCTTTATTAAATTCAGCCACTGCCTTTTGAGGTGCCACAGTGTCTTGTGAAAATTGTGGTTTGACAGTTTCACACCCCACTCTCCCCTTTCCAATAGACTCTCTGCCTATGGACAAAGCTGTGCCAAAACAAAAAACTGCATGCTCCCTTGGAGAGACAAGGCATTAATAAAGAGCCTCACCCTGAAGAAGACCAAGTTCAGTTTCTAAAATATTGCATATTTTGTGGATGCATCCAAACGAGCTACTGATGTGACCTCATCAGCAACAAAGTTAAGGTGAAGGCTCTGTCTTGTTATCTGCCAGGCCCTAAACTTCTCAGAAATGTCCTGATTTTAGAGCACAGATGGAAATCTCTCTGGAGGAGCTGCAGCAGGCAATACCCTCCCAGCCCAAAGATGTCGCAGTTGTTGCTTTGTCTGAAAAACTGGGAGTGGAAAGGAAACTGATACTGAAAACTAGAGGAAAATAAAAACAATGCTTCTGGTAAGATGTTCACAGCTTTACAATCCAAATATCTCTTCCTTCTTTGACAAAAGCCAAGCTCATGGGACTTGCCATTGGTGGGCGTTGCTTTCTTTCCACTCACTGCTGTACTGATTAGATGCTAATAAAATGAGTGATGATGTGCATCTTTATTGAGTGGTTCAATTACAATCTCCTTTACCACAGCCCTCCCACAAGAAGAGAGCAAGATGTGCCAAGGGTTTGAATTTGTTTTTCAGGTTCATAGGGGGTAGGAGGGTTCCTTCTCTGAAAGCAAAATTCTGCTCACTCCCCTGAAAAGAAAATAATCCCCCTTTTCTGAGCCAATTTTCTGCTGATTTTTGGCTCAGTTCCTTGTTCCATTTGGAAGCCATATTGCAGTGTGAGCAAGGAAACAGCCAATAAACAGGGGCTCTGGTATTTGCTTTTCTGGAAGCCCCAGGCAAGACCCGTAGCTAAAGCACTGTGATCAGGATCCCAGAAACATCTGCTTTCTTTTCAAAGCTGAAGTATTCTTTTTATTTGGTTTTTTGCCCCTCTCTTGCCCCTATAAGCACCTTTGTGCTGTGGAGGGAACAGGGGAGGAAGGGGAGCTCTCAACTATAGAGGCAGAGCAGAGTGAAAACTGAACTCTGCAATCTCTAGATAATTATGCCTGGCACCTAAAGGCTAGGGCAGTAATCCTTACATTTCTTTCACACTCCATTGATGGATGGTGTGTTGGGGGTGTGAAGTCTATTTCCTGTTTCCCATTGCTGTCCAAGTGCTGGAAATGGAGGATAAGCTTATTAAAGCTCAATCCCACTTAGCAGATGTTGTACTTTTCTTCTGGGGTTGGTTATTATTTGGTTGGTTGGTTGGTTGAAGTTTTTTGGTGGGTTGGTTGGTTTGGTTTGGGAGGGTTTTTTTGTTAGTATTAGCATCTGGCTTTAAAAGAACAGGTCACCACACGGGTATGGAGGGAAGTTCTCAGGCTGTGTCCAAAGACTCTTCCATGCACTGACCTGGCAAAGAGCAGCCACAAGCTTAAGATTAGAAACATTTTAGGAGCCCAAAGAGATGTGTTGTACTGATAAGTTCTAGTGGTTTGCTGAGCTGTTGTTTTAAGACACTTATGTGAGTGTGCTATTTATACACAGTTATATCTATATACATGAGTACCTAGACACACCTTGCAAAAAACAGGGCTCGGTGAAGGCTTCCTCACCTTTTGAAGGTTTGTTTTGAAGGTCAGTTTTTAACTTATTTTTTAAATGCATATCATATGCTTGTTCTAGCTCAAACAAAAGTTTAGAGCACTGTTGACTTCAGATCCATGTTTGAAGGCCACATGGATTCTACAGTCAATCACAAAGGTCTCTTCTGGCTCTGCACTTTATGCTTCTAAGGAAATATGTATTTGTGCATCAGAACATATATGCATCTATCTGCAACTTTTGTTCAAGTCATATATGAAAACCTGAAGTTTGAAAAGGAATTTGGGCTTCACTACATTCCCTTGCAGAGAAGTAGGAGAAGTTTCTAATAAATCTAATTTTAGGAATCAAGGACAATAAGGCATTGAGATGGGTATTTTGTATATAAATAAATAAGATTTGCTGTAAGGAACATTGCAGAGATGACCCTTTGAAAGCAAAAAATATGCACAGCAGTCATTTATGCTGAGCATGAAGTGACAGAAGGTTTCTTCCCAACACTCGCCCACACCATGTCAAACCACAGGTATGATATTGTCAACTCATGTTAATTCAAACATTAAGGGTACCATCCTTTACCCCACTCCAAAATTTATTTTTATGCTGTCAACAGATTGGACATTTGTCCTGCTGACTGATAAACGTGCTGGGTTGTTCCTGAACCTGTCTTGTGGAAGAGACCACAGTATCATATGATGAATTTCGGAAGCACAGAAATAATTCAGTGTGCTGGAAGTAGATTCAAAAATTGAATTTTTCACTTCAGCTTAAATAAGCTTTTGAACTCAAGTTCCAAGGACTGCTTTCTTTTTTTTTCAGTTAGGGAGGATTCATATAATTCCTTGAAAGAAGGACATGGGCAAAGAATTAATGGAATGAAGTTTTACAGAACACTATATCAGTGATTTCAACCAAAACTTGGAACCTCCTTTCCAGATGGGAAGCAGGAAGATTTACTCAAAAACGTTAATAGGCTACATGCAATGTTCAAACACTTACACACTACATTGGTAATAAATACAGACATGAAATCAAAGTTACAATTCATTGCTCTGGGTAAACTGAGATTATACTAAAAAACAAATAAACAAACCCCCTAAACTAAAACAAACAAACAAACAAACAAACCCACCATAACTTAAATCCTAAATTTAAAACCCATGGGGTACAGGAAGCACAATGACAAGGGAGAATCCCAGCACTCTTTCTCCTTCAAAATGCCCTGACATTGCTGTTCTTCTTTGGATATCACCACTAAAATGAAGCTCAATGACACTGCAGAGCTCTGAAGCTCAAGAAATACAGGTTTTGGTCTGATTAGAGGTTATTCCCACCAAGACCACCTCTCCTACTTCAAGTGTGAGTCCCAGATTGGAAGGATGTAGCTGAAGCTGTGTCTCTGAACACACAGACTTCAGTGACCATTCTCAAGACCTTCAAAGGGTAGTAAAGATGAAGATCAGCCTTCTGTGAGATGTTTTGTCATGGTCTCCATCTCAGGGTTATATCAGAAAAATTGAAGTTAGATTGGCTTTACAGGTTCGTTTTCAATCAATTCCCAGTTGCTTTTATTAACTACCACTCCTCCCTGCTAGAAACCCAATGTATATAGTATTATTTTTCTGATGAAATATTTTCTGCTTTTGGATTATAATTATAGCTAGTCAGAAACCAGAATTTCCTTTCCTTAGGATACTCTGGCATTTGAAAGAGAAGAGCTTGTATTCCAAATTGGAACAGAAAGACAACATCGTGACATTTCTGGTGAAAAGAACACAGTAAAAATTTCTACAGGGGACCACTGAAATTTTCATTGTCATAAAATCCAAATATGTTGTCCAGCAAATGAGAACATATTTCAAGAATGTAAAAATAAAAGTTGTGCTTCAGATGAATCATTTGATTCATCTGTACATTCATGTAAATATGTTTGATTACGATCAGATAACCAAAATCTCACATTAACACTTTATATGAGCAAAATTAAAAGGAACAGCACAGGGAAGAGCAGGTATCAAATTGTCATTTATAACCAACTCAACAGAAAGTTCTATCTTCTTTTCCCATGGCAATTTGCTTTATGAGCAATCATTTCCCCAAGACTGAGTGGAATGCAGAGATCATATCATTCTGACTTTCTCAAGGCACACTGGATTAGCCTCAGTGCACATCATCTCTTGCCAGGTGGAAAGGACATAAGAAACATGAGGTTATTACGGAGGAGGTAGAAGAAAGGAACATCTGGAAAAGAGGACACAATTCCACAGGAAATCTGGCTTCAATAGTTCAGCTGCTCGTGCAACAAGTTATTATTTCTGGAGATATTGGCTTAGCATGAGAAGCCCTGTCTGGGGTGTTCTGATCCTCTGAAAGGTGATGAAGAGGGTAGGAGCAGGTATCTTTAAGGCTAACACCTGAAGCTGGCATGCCAATAAAGTAGGAAGATTGAAGGAGACCTGGAAATTGCATTAATGCAACCTTGGGCAGGATATTTCACCTTCATGATGAGCCTGTCCTATGCTCTGGTAACTTCTAGCCAATTTAAGCTTGCTCTGGAGGCAACCAAGAAACTCAAACCTGTTATGAGTTCCCAGACAGTATCAAATATAGACCCCAGCTGTTTTGGGGGATTGGGGTAGGCGGGAGGGAGGGGAAGTTGTTAGACTACAATTGGATAAAAAAATCTGGTTTTGAGCTTCTGTTCCCATTTAAATCTGATTACAGTGAAAGTAAGCCTGATGCTATCTATCATAGGCACAAGGAACAGCTAGTACAGTTTATTAATACTGATCCCAGTACTTCATTTACAAGACTGGGCCAACCAGAAAGTTGTGCTGTTGGGAAGTTGTCCTCACATCTGCAGTTCCCAGTTCCCAGAAACTTATGTATGTATACTCTGTGCCAGCAGGTCTGTGCTGCCTCTCAGAACAGCACAAGTCTGTGAGGCTTTGAAGATCAGTATCTCTGTCCCTTCCACTGCCTGCTCTCACAGCTGATATCTGGAGAGTTGCTGTAGATCCCACAGATTTGGACCAAGCTGAAATGGCTCTGGCACATCATGGGGTAAAACCTTTCTGCTCACAAACCATCAAAAATCAAAGTTGAGCAGAAAAGGGAAAGCATTAAAGACTATGCTCCAGGTCAGCATATGCACTGAGACCAGCCTCAAGTCTCCAAACACCAGCTCCTCCTCATCCTTCTCTGCAGCCAATGTGCACATGCTGCAGATGTAACCTTTCCTCAGGGCCCCAGAACAATGGCCAGACCAGTGGCCTCCTGCGTTTTGAAGCAGGATGCAGTCAAACCACTGTATGTACAGCTCCCTTGCTGGACCAGTAAGTTTGATGGAAAGTGTAGCTGATGGAAGGAGCTGGTTTTCTTCATGTGGAGGTGTTAAAGACAGATGTCAGGTAACTACCAAGGGGACGTGAGGAAAGACATGGGGAAATAAATCTCAGTGTTCTTTGGTGCAGTATAAGCCTCAAGCAACTCCAGTGACTTTTCCCGACTGCTGAGGGGTTAATCCAGAGTGGTAGGAGCACAAATGAGATCACATCCTGGGCCTTAAGGGCAGAAATAAAATGCCTGCTAGTCCAACCAGGAAGGGACACAGAAACTACATTGCACATTATTTCCTTACGGCTGTATTCAAAAACTTTTTTTTCTTTTGCATTCCTGACACTTTCACCTCAAAGCATCGCTTTATATTAATGATTTCCTTCTCCCTCCTTTTGTCAGCTGTCACAGCAGAGCTCTTGTAAGGGCCTGGTCAGAACAAAGTAAATACTGTTCCACTCACACCAGAGGTGTGTCTGTATATGCTGATCTCGCTGTTATCCAGCAGGCTGCAGGAGGAAACTCTGCTAATCATCGTGACTTGCAGCATCAAGTGCAGGGTGGGCAGGCTGTCCGGCTGCTGAGGTGTGTGCGTGGCTCTGTGTGTGTGTCTGTGTGTCTGTCTGTGTGTGTGTGTGTGTCTGTGTGTGTGTCTGTGTGTGTGTGTGCTCCCGCATGCACGCACTCCTCTGCCTGCTCCAGATCACGTCGCAAGTCGCCATGCTAAAGATCCCACACATTCCAGAAAAGTACAGGCTGTTTCCACACATCCACCAGGGAACGAAAGCTAAAATCACAGTCCCTCTTCCTTGTCTCCTAAACCAGGGAAACATTGTCCTGTTAAATTGGACCGAGTCCTCGGGTGGTGTGCAGCAGCATTGCTGCCTGGGCTGCTGTGCTGAGCTCAGTCACTGTCTCACTGTATCCACTCAGCTTCTGATGTTGTATCTGTACCACATCTCTGTCTTTCTAAATAAATTCTGATTGAAACCAAAAATTAAAAAAATGTGCACAGTGCTGAGTGAAGAACTGTTGTGAAAAGCTCATTCTGGATAGCTGGGGCCAGATGGAGGTGAAATGCCATTACACTGGAAAGCAAATTTGCACAGAATTTTCACTCATGCTCATTTAACCTACCTCAGCTCCTAATTTGGGAGTGTAATTGTCCCATATTCCTTCTGTGGGTTAAAAAAGAAGAGAGACACTCACAGTGGATGATCAAGTCTACTTGGAATTAAAATCTCTTTGGCTCTGCCAATCTCCCTGTCACAGACATTGATGAAAGTTGCCCTTGGTGGGTCCCTGAATAAAAGCAAAGTTCCACTTTGCCTCATTACATTTGAATGTCACATAATTAGAGGAAAGGCCCAAGGCCAGATTCCAGTTAGACGTGTAGACCAGCATATTCCCTTTGGCTGTACTTTCCCCTGTTATCTCTCTGCAAGTGGAAGCAGATTTCGGGACTGTGTAAGCCAGGTTCTCACATGATGCAGCACACCACTGATGTGGAATCACAAATTGTTGCAATTTGTTCATTTCCTAAGTACACACTAACCCTGTTTCCTGGAACAGGAGTTGTTATAAGCTGTATGTGAGCACGTAATTCACTGTACCAGGAGCTATCAGTGAGAAGAAATGTCCTCTCTTTCCACCATGGTAGTGTTCAGTAAACTTTTAAAATAGCCCAACCAATACTTCATACACCACTTATATCCAGAGACTGTTCTGCAGCCTGACATCTCTCACAGTTAGGAAATGATGCAATATAAATGTCCCTTTCCAACTTACACTTTTTCCACATCATGGCCCTTCACAGGTTCAATTTTTCTTTAATTCCCTTCAATTATTTAACTAACACACATCACCAGATACTGGCCTGGAACTTCAAAACCTGGCTCTGATCTTTGCATCAGAATATCAGAGATGTGTTCTTTTCACTTGCTATAGATATAATCAAAAATTACAGGTAGATGCAATTTTCAGGGCTAGTTCAAAAATTTGACCCAAAGACCACAATCTATCCTTTGCTGTTCCAATGCCTCCTGCATGTCTGCAGTGAAAAAAAACCCAAAAATTTGGATAGGAGTCTATCTGAAGCTCATATTTTAAATGGTTTTCAGTGTGGTGGCAAAGGTGGAAAGGTTAATGTAGCTTCAATTAAAGCAGTTTCTCTCCTGGATTTTTTTTCTTTTGGCAGAGACCAGGGAATATCTACAAAATAATAGTAATGGCCTGAGTCAACAGTGTGTCCCTCAGTAAGCTGTAAATCATGTTCCATGAAAGCTTTTGCCTGGATCAGTACATGGTGAAAATTGAGAGACTCCAACACAGATATGCTGGTAGTCCCATAATAACTGTTCTATATGTACACAGATGCTGATCTGTTCAAAAGGACAGTGTGTTTTTCATTTTCCAGCATTTGGCAAAGGAAATCATGTAGTAGTTATGGATTGGGTGACTATCACCCTGGTCAGCGAGGCAGGTATGATTTATTTATCAGCTTTCCAGCTTTCCACGGAGGATAAGGGGGAGGGAGAGCTCTGGAGGGGGCTGCAGGGGGAGAAGATGAGGAGAGTGGGGGAAGGGGACAGGGAAAAGCAAGATTTATATCCAGATGGGAATGTTGAGACAAGGGTGGGAGCCACAGCAGGGAAGGAGCGTCCACAATGAAGGCTATTCATCAACTCTTGCAGCAACACAGCTCTGAAATGGAAAGGGCTAGAAACTATTCCTTCAGCTCCATCCCTGGGGTGCCTGGGGTTCCAGCAAGGAAGCAGCTACATACTGATAGCTGCACAGTTTTGGGCTCAAATGTCCCTTACTGCAATTGCATCTGACTTTGAGGATCACAGAGAGGCGTTTTTTTCCTCTCTTCAATTCCTTGTACATCAGTAAGAAAGTACATTCAGCATCTCTTTCATCATCAGTCTCTGAGCAAGGTGGACTGCAGCAAGAGCAACAGAGCAGTGAAATAAAAGTACAGGAGCTACAAAGGATTCCTGGTACTTGAATTTTTAGGATCACAGAAACACGGAACAATTTAAGCTCAGAAAGATCTTGCAAGGGCTCTGTTCCAACCCACCCCTCAGTCATGAGATCTCCCTGCTTTAATATCACAGACTCTGTTCCCAGCACGACAAATTACCTTGTTTTCTGATATCCTGAGTCAATTAGGCTGTTTGTTATCACTAGTGGAAAATATGTCTTAGAAACTTTGAGGATTCAGATGTTTCTTAATTATAAAATCATAAAAAGAATTGCAGTACAAGTAAACAAACCTGATTTATAAGATTATGATATATTATATGATATATGATATGATATTAATTGATACTTGTACTTTTTCGAGAGTAAATCTCCTAGCTTTAAGAGGAAGATACAATTCATCTGGAAAGTCTCCTAATTTATTGTCACTGTTCCCATGTGTATTTGTGATGCAGGAAGCTGTGGGTGCTGAGACACATGATGGTGTAAATTGCCAGATTTGCATTTTGCCAAGTGCCAGTAAATTCACTCATTTCAGTGGGATAAGGCCAGTTTCATAATCAACCAAACAGCAGGTCCAAATTTTCTTTTTCTCCTGCTTTCTTTTTCTCACATAATTCATTTATAATATTGCCAGGCTAGCAAGAATCAACTGATTCCAAAGCAAATTGCAACACAGAACAACGGCCTGGCATTTGAAGAACTCAAAGGCTTATAATTTCTTATAGAACCCAAGTGCCAGTACCTATTTCTAATCAGAATCTTCCCTGTTTGCATAGGCTAGGGTTTCCTTACCCATGCAGTGACATAACAAATGGGTGAGTTGCGTGGAGTGCTGGAGATTTCTTTGATCCCATACTGCTTGCTAATGTGCATGCCTCCATTGCAAATTTGATTCTTCAACAAGAAAATCTTGCCTGTGCTCCTATTAAAGTTTCTCATTAAGTCATTCCTCAGTTTATTTCACTTTAGTTCTATGTCTGATAAAAGCCAAAATATCCATCTAGGCCAAAATCTTCCACGAACATATATGAGGTTTCCCACAGGTATCCCAGTGGCACTGTTAGAAGCAGCACAGGTGGCTGCATCATCTGGTGTGGTCAGAGTACTGTAGCCATGCAGGTCCTACCATTTATTTTGGTATAGTCTCCACCTCCACTGCCTTTTTAACACAAGGTGATGAGCACCTTGCTCACAAGTGTCCTTCTGCAGCCCCACAGAGTTGTGAATGGATGTTACATAGACTACGAAACCTTATTTCTTCTTTCCTTTAAGAAAAAGTCCAGTCTGAACCCCTAAATGGGAAATTGATGTTTCAGTATCGTTTCTACTATGGTAATACCACTTCCCCCTTTTCCTTGGATATTCTATTTATCTCCATCAGAATCTAAGCTATTTGACCACAAAAACCCTAACACAGATGTGGTGGCAACAAATCTCTGATAACTGCTCTGAAAGTCACAACTTTCCAGGATGTAATCCCTGTGGACAGATATCTTTTCTCCCCATGGCCAAGGCTTTGGTTTCCCTGTTGCAGTTAATGATAAATTTCTCCTTCCTCTAAGGAAGGAGATTCAACCCCAAAGCCTCAGTTCAGTTAGAATAGCCAGGACATGCGTTTCTCCCAAAGCATGGACAGTTCTCTGGATCTAATACTATGTTTGAAGAGCTTTGTAGCATTCAGTATGATATGATATTGTCAGACTGAGCCTACATGTTTCTAGAGAGCTCTGTGAGGAAAGGTGAAAAAAGAAAATAACAGAAAGACTGGCTGAACAGAGCCCTTTGATGGCAGGATGGCTGAAAAAGTTTTATGTTGTTCAGCTTTATTTCATAATACACTGATGGATCCAAGGTTAGGCATGAAGGCTCAGTCACTCAGGTGGGCTCCCTGAAAAGTCATAGTAAGAGATTATTCTCTTGTTGTGATGTGTCATCCCAGCCTAGAACAGGCAGGTTTTTTGTCCTGCTGAGATACCCCAGAGACCAGAGAAAGAGAAAAATTGCCTGGAGTAAAAGCCTGGGGAGTGCAGTCTCCCTTTTATAAAGGTGTCCTTGCTCTTCCATCTGTCCATGCTGGTCTAGAAAAAGCAACTTCTCTGCTTCAACTGTCTGGGCCCAGTGCATTAATTCACAGTGCTACAGATGTTGGGTAGCTCTGGCATGACCTTGCACAAAATCCTAAGGGCCTCTGTGAGGGGAATGGGAGGGTGTTCTGGGAACAGGACTAAAATCCTCACTAGATGCATTGTTAAGACTCCCTGAACTGCTGCCATAAAGTCTCTAAAATAAAATCTCAATAAATTGGAATAAAAGGCTTGAGTTGAAGGCATCTGGAGAGCGCTGTGCCATGACTCAGAAATTGGAGGCATTGCTTGGCCAGGGCAGTGATCCCAACAGAAGAGGAGCTGTACAAGTCACCCAAAGCATACCTTCTACCCTCACCTGTTGTTTACAGATTGCTCACGTGAACACTCTCACAAATAATGGCAGCAAATGGTTTTCTGTCATGGAATAAATGGCCGCTGTTTATCCAGACACTGATGGAATGTTTTGATCTAAAAGTAAATTAAATATTAGTAACTTAACTACTTTTAGTATTGTTTATTATCTGGACAAGCTGCTTTAGCATCACACTAAGGCTTTTATAGGTTGAATGCTATACAAAAATCCAGTATGTATTTCTCCAGTGGTGGTCTGTGTTTTTAAAGCAATGTTTGATCATTTTTGACCATTTTGCAAGACAGATTTTAGAAGCATTTCATTTCCATGCTGTCTGTAAGCAGAGTACATATGGAATTTTCTTTCCTCAAAACTCTCAAGATTTCTAATTTTTTCCCTCCCACTCTAAATAAAGACAAAGCCAAAATTCTCATGTTCAAAATACTATTATTTAAGAAGTATTCACATGGAATAGGTTGAAACATTTTGAAGTTGGTTCTACTCCAACTTAAACCTTGTTTTTCTTTAATATATAAAAACAGCTCAGCCAGAGAGTAGTTTTGAATCAAAAAACCTCCCACCTTCTTTTCATTTTGAAAATGCTAGAATGAGATATTTCAACACAATCCCAAAAGTATTTTTCCCTTTCAAATGCAGAGCATAGTCAAAACCAGCTCTTTTTCTCCAAATTTATTAATTTGGATAAATCTACAAATTAAAATAATAATCATTGCTTTTTGGGAAATTCTCCAAGCAGCTTTTCCTGAATTCATAAAAAGCTTTATAATATGTGCCTCTGTCTCTGCAGTTGTAGCTTAGCCCTGCACAAGGCTATTTAGTCCTTGTGTCTCAGGCTCAACTCTGATGTTCATTCATGGTAATTTTTTTTAAAAGCCCTTTCTCGCTGCTGGACAGAGTGTAGCAATGGTGTCTCCTGCAGTTGCACCTCAGGTGGAGTCTTCATATGCTGTTGCTTCTCTGTAGTTTGCTGCTGAAGGCCATGCATTCAGCAGTGGTGCAGGAGGTGATGAACTCTGGTTTCTCTGTCTCTGTAGGGCTGAAAAAGGTGCTACTAGAAAAACAAAAGACTGTGTTATCTCTAATTAACCCCCATGTGCATCTTTCCCATACAAAATTGAAGTTCATTATATTTCTCTGAGAACTGAACCTCCTGATTCCTAAAGAACTCCCATAAGGGAAGAAAATGAGGCCAGAAATAGACTGATTTGGGCAAACACAAGTAAAATAACTCATTCCTGGTATTTGTAAGACTTTGCATTTCCCCATAACTGCTTTTGATACCACAGCGAGTTATGCACAGTGAAATAGATATGAAATCTAATCACCTCCTGGTATTTCCAGCATCCAAATATTAGAATGCAAGGAAAAAGCTGACTCCTCCAGCTCCATGACTAATTCTATGAGTTCATTTAGGCATGAGCTCTAAATACAGTTCATACAGAAAACAGAGCAAAAAAGTAAAAGGAGTTGTGTGCTAGCACCCTCTCTTTGAAATGAGAAACCAGGTGCCACAAGAGCATTCCAACAGATCCAACAGGACTGGATTCAGTCCACTTGGCTGTGGATCAAAAGTCACCCTGATAATGACACCAGAAAGGGTCCATTCCTTACAATCGTTTGTAGAGTAACTATTACACACAAGGGATTATGATTCTGCCATGGAAATGAAACCATAACTCTCTGAGGAGTCCTACTGGCAATGCTTTCCTGTCCTCAGAGATCTCATATACCACATTTCATGGTACCAGCAGACTGCTCCAGGTAATACTGAAAGCTGGGAGGGGCATGGTGCATGCTTCAACGCCAAGCAACAAGGGGTTCTTCCACTGCTAGTCACCTGGTTTGTCTTCATCCACCCATCCATCCATCCATCCACCCATCCATCCATCCATCCATCCATCCATCCATCCATCCACTCATCTCCTCTTTTCTCCTGGACAAATGGGTGGTAATAGCAGCTCTCATTAGCCCTTTAGGACTCTTTCAAATATCCCTTGAAAAGGAAGGGAGGTTCACCTCCAGAGCTGTAGCCAGCTTGAAGATGCTTGGCTGGACATTGATTACATTTATATTGTGCCTTACCTCTGGCAAGAGGCAGGGACCCAAGCCAAAGTTCCTTATGTGTCCAAGTGCCTGTAGCCCCAGGTGCTTTAGCATGACATGGACATCCAGAAAAAAAAGAGGAAGGAAACATCAGGCTCAGTGCTATATTTTCCCCTTTTAAATACTACCTATTGAACAGGAAACTTCAGGGTGCATCCAGCTGCAGCAGGTAGCTGGATTAAGATAAATCATGGAAAGCAGATGGAAAATTAGACAGGAGTGCTGTGTGTAACGGGTCAGGTTTAAGCAAAACCTTGTGATGGAGCTGAGTAGATAATAAATCTGCAGATGGAAGCTGATTCCCAGACTGTCACTGGAAGACTGTTAGTAACTTTCCAGGTCATGCTAAGTGATCTGAAGATCCACGGGATCCTGTTGCCCTTAGCATGCAGTGAGAAGTTTGAAAAGATGGTTCATGACAGGCCAAATGAAACTTTGAGCACTAACAAGGATCCACAGCCAGCAGCTGGGAAGCTGGAATCATGTTTCTTTCCACTGACCCACTTAATGATTATTTCTGAATTTTACATAACCTTCATATAAAATGTTCAATTAAGAAGTTTATTGGAGGGAAACAAATTTCACCATATTTGGGGAGACAAATATATTAATTCTAGACATTGTGGTGATCATTTCAATGTTTTTTCTTTAGCACTAAGATAAATGAAAATCCAGTCTCTGCCTTGAAGAGTTTATAAATAGCACTACTCTAATCTTGTGAAGGGCATGAAAGGGTCAAGGAAAGAAAGGAATTACTTAGGGTAGCCCAGGGAAGCAGAGCTCTTAGTGAAGAGGTAAAGCTAAGAAGAGGAATTTGGGGCTTAAACATTATCATAGTGCTTCTTGATATGTATTTGACCTGTAAGTGGTCTCCCAAGAGATAAGAGGAGATCTTAAATGCTTGGAACAGTTCAGTTAGATTGGACTGAATTCCTAAAATTTGGCAAGGAGGTAGCCTTCAAAAGAGATAGATGAGCTAATTAGCTTCTTTTCCATCTCCAGCTACCGTGGCTTTGTGTGTTGCCAGTGCTGACCTTAGAAAGGAAAGTGTGGGACATATCTGTGGAGATGTACTATACATAGTGGTGTAGTTTCATGCACAGCCTCAGAACCTCTGGCATGGAGCTAGATTTAAAAAAAAAAAAAAAAAGGTACTCAAAATAAAGTACTTAAGAATAGCAAGACTAACCTTTTCAAAGGGATCTGATGCAACTATCATTCCTCAGTCACCAGTATGTCTGATTTCTGAAACACCATTAAAAAATAGCAACACATTTTCACCCTGCTAGCTACTACTGGTTAACAGAATGATCCCAGCACATAAGCACATAAGCACTTGGTAGCCTAAGAAAATATGGAAACACTTCACATGCAATGTCTCACTGCTGATTCCTTGCTGTTTGTGTCACAATGCTCTTCACACGATAAATCATCTTGCCTGAAGTGAGTCACTTACCAAAAAGATGCCTCTGTACTTCTTGCCCCTTGATATGTTTGTCCTTAAATTTCTGAATGGATCCAGGATTAGAACTGCAGACATGGCCACAATCATAAAAGAATTAATAACTCAAAAAAATGATACTGCATGACTTTTGATTTATTTCTTTGTTCTGTTTTCAGTCCTCATCTTCCCAGCTCACATATCAAAAAGGAGGATGTTGTCCCTCCTAATCTTACAAAAAACTGAGTTAGTCTTCATCTGTCCTGCCTTCTTTCTAGTTGAGAAAAGGCATGAGGTTTTTGCCATTCTACATTTTTCTTGTATAGCTTGCCAATCTCTATAAACAAAAATTTTAACACCTTCATCTAAACTTTCTCAGTCCAAATCACACCTGAACCCACCATTCCAATGTCTCTGAACTGGGGATGAATGTGTCCCAAAAAACTGAATTAATTCAAGATCAAGATGAGGGCAGGAAACAAGAAATAACTGCTGTTTGCAGCCTCTATGTTGATTTTCTGCACCTGGAACTTTGCACTGACCAATAATCAACTCATTAGAAAAAATTTGGACATACAGACTGCAAGCCTCATGTAGCACTAAACACTAGTAAGATTTTCAAGTTTTGATACTCATTCAGGAGATGCAAGCTGCTGTCAGAAAACAACCAGGTGTTAGTTAATCATTTTTGCACCATATATCAGATGGATTGTTGCATGGCAATATACATGGATATGTAGGCTTCATAGTTTTGGAAATTTCAAACTAAAGTAGTTCATCTTGGGGATGTGCTAGCCATTATCTTTTGGGAAACACTGGCACAAAGTAGCCATTGACCTGAACAGATGAGAATAAAAACTGTGACTATCTCCTCAGAAATGCCAATGATTTCCCAATCACCAATGGGGCATGCAGCTTTTCTGAACCTTGCCACATGTTAGTCAGGTTTCCCTCTCTCAGGGAAAGGAACCTTCATGTCTTGAGGAAAAGATGATATTTGCAAAATGAACATTGATTAGGTTGGCACTGGCCATTGTGTGTCAGCTAGCACACAATTATTGCCTTTGGAATACTAAAGGCTTCATATTGGCAGTGTGCATGTTAAAATACAATTTTGTGCATACATACTATGTGACACACCAAGAACCTCTTCTGGAGTCACCATTTTTGGTATACAGTAGAATTATGGATTTTTGCTTTCAGCTGAGATTTCTAGGGTATTTTGTAAGTCTCCCTGGAGGATTGGGGCTGAGAAGTCAGACATGTAGCATCAGGAATTAGTTATAGTTGGAAAACCTCTCCCTCTCCGGACAAATCTTGTCTCAGTGATCTTCTTTTGCCATCACAGCCATAGCAACACTACTAGCAAAAGATGAAAGATATCTGACAACTTTGTTTCTCTGGAACCACAGGGCTTTCTACTATAAGGATAACTTTCATGTGGAAGAGACACAGAACTTTTTCCGGGAGTGGGTCCAACACTTTGAAACAAATCCTCATAGGACAGGAGAACCCTCCAAAACCTCACCACCTTCAAGTCCTTCGCACATCAAGTGATTTCCTTCTTGCCTCCTGCAGTGTAAACATGCAGAACTGCTTGCATATTTGCTTAAGCCTACCCAACTAAGATGTTCCACTGCTCCCACCCCTCTTCCTGCTCTTTGCAATGCTTAATCATAACTGGAAAAAGTGCCAGCATTTATGAGCTTTATTATGAGTATAAGAATAAAGAATAGACAACAAAAATAAGTTTTCTTAGCTCAACTGACGCTAGGAACATGGGGAGGGAGAATGGAAAGAAGGGAGGAAAGGAGGCAAACTCCAATGCACATCAACCCACAAATGAAAAAAAAAAAAAAAGAGAAAAGTAGACACTGAAGATCTAGTTTGGTACAGGAGATTTATGCACAGGCTCTTAGAACTTACACCACCATGAAAGCTCAGAAAGGACAAATTTGACAATTTATAACAAATCAAAGCCCAAAAGCAGGAAAAGACACCTTCCCCCTTCTACAAAATTTAAAAAAAAGAAATGAAATTATCAGTAGGTCTCTGGAAATCAATGAGAAATTAGGGGGTTTTATTTCCTTATAATCAGGCTGTATTCCACAGGAGAAAGAGATCCTTGGGTGTTAAGAAAATAGGGCATTAGGCCTGAAACCAGGGAAAATGTAGCTGTGCAAGATTAAGTCAGCACCTACTCTTCTTCTGACCAAAGAAACACAGATGTCTTCAAGAATTCTGGTGAAATTTTCAACTACATGGAGTATGTCTGACTCTGACTTTTTTTTTTTTTTTCTCTTTATGGTGTGTTTGACAGCCTTTTTTACCATTATAAAAAACAGTCCAGACACTTTGTGCACGTACAGTCCAGCAGCCCAGTCCCTGACACCTGTGACCTGCTTTCCCTGATTACAGACCTATTCACAATTTCAAAGCTATGCTGTGTCTTCTTTTCCTCCCCTCATGGATTTACCAAGAGGGTCTTCAGAGCATCAACAAAAGTAACCTTTCAGGAAACCCTTTCCCACGGACATGGGAAACTCTGCTACCTGTGAAAATCCTGGCTTGCAGCAGCACTGCTATCAGGAGCCATGGGGAAACTCATCTGGGATGGCCACCATTCAGGGTGGTTTCAGTCTTTCCAGACTCACTCAGCATCAGAGTTGGGCTGAAGAACCACATCAGGCTTTTCTTTCTGATTTCTGTTCTCCAGCCAGCTCTGCACATATCCTGCCCAGTTCAGCATATACCTGGACCATTTTTTCCCCCAGAAGTTTACAGTTCTACCTCATAGCAATAAACTTGCCTGTCCTTGGCAATGGTTCCCTCTAGCAGTGCCAGTGACAGCAGGAGGGAGGTGTACATCAGCCCTGGGATCTGAGCAGGCTTTAACCAATGTCAGGGCAGGGGGAGCTGCTGGTACACTCAGGAGCTCCCTGTTCTGCACTTATCCTAAGGAGCTAAGAGCTGGGGTGCTGCAGATAAGAGCTGGGGAAGTGCTGAGTGACTGTGCAGCTGAGAGAGAACAGTTCCTGCCTTATCCTGAAGTGGGAAGTTCAACCAGAATGGATTTTGCTGTTTCAAATTACAGGCTGGTGGCTCCAGGCAAATGTAGAGGGGGCTGCCGTCTCCTGAAATAGCAGCAGCAGCAGCAAGAGCAGCATGTTGAGATCAGGAGCACTGGCATGACATTTGGGAGTGAGGGTTGCTGCAAGATGGCCTTTGAGTGCCAAGGTCACAGCCCATCAAAATGCAGCTCATCACTGCCTGACCCTTCACTCCATCCTCTCCCCACCTTTTCCAGGAGCTGGGGGAAAGCATGCAAGGGCCAAGCCCCATTGCATCAAGAGCCAAGTCACATCTTGCAGTCAGAAGCCCTTCCCTCCTAACAGCTCCCCTTTTTCTCACTGAATCCAAAGCCTTTGGCTACATGAGAGCTTAAATATTTTGTTGCACCCTCATCACTTACAAGAATGTAGCAACTGACCCTAACGCTTTAATCCTCCCATTGTCTTTAAAAGCTTTTTATATCGTCACCAATAAAGATTGCCTGTCTCAAGGGTTTTCCTGCTTCTCTGGCTGGGTTACAGCAGTGGGGTGGAGGTAGAGGAAGGGGGGTACAGGGAAGGGAAGAGAGCTGGATCATTGCCAGGCTTTAAAAGGCTGCTTAAGCACTTTTCTGTGGCTTGCAGGGTTTTACTCAGCAAAGTCTCCCAAGCCACAGAATATGCCTCTACTTGTATAACATTACAAAGTCAAGATGATTAGAGTGTAAGCCTCAGCCCTCTGGAAGCTGCCCTTTTGTCTCTGGGGTGTAACGATACATTATTTGTCCTTGTCTAGTTCTTATCTTATTAATGCACTGTGTTATTTCTGCTCTCCCTCCCATCCCTGCTCCTGCACACACACCTCCCTCTCCTGTACTTCAATTAATGAAACAATCATGAGTCTCTAACCCTTTTCAAAGCTCTGGACTGTGACTCTGTGTGTGTGTGTGTGCGTGCACTGCACACGCGTGTTGGAGTGAAGCCTTCCTCCCCATCACCCTGCCTTTCCTGAGCAGCTCACCACACTGTCTCCCACACCAGTTGCAGAATGCCCCAGCAGTCCAGGTCTGTGCCCCACTGGACTGTGTGTTTTTAGCTCAGGGCTCAAACACTGCCTGTTCACAGCGCACAAATCCTCATCACTACATTTAATTTCCTCTTTTTCATCTTCTTGCCTCCCTCTCACAACATGCCATTTTCCTACTGTCCCAGGATTTTCCTGCATCTTGCAGTGTGTTCTAACATGGAAGGAGGGATCCCCTTTTATCCCTGCAGCTACCAGAAAGCACAGTAGAGAACCAGGCTCATGGAGGTGCCTTGTGACCTCTGTATGTTTCCATGCACATGGGAATAAATTGCAAATATTCTGGAAAAGGATGCTTTGTCACCCTAGGAGCCACCAGAATGGACCAGGAATACTCCACAAGATGTTGACGTAGGGAAATGGCTCCAGTTGAACTGAAAATCCCCACGGTTTCAGAGAAGCCAATCACTATGGGTGACAGAAATTCTAGGATATAAGAAAGGGAGGAAATTCACTTTGGAATTAAAGCAAAAGAAGGAGTGAGGGTATCCAGACTCCACTTTTAGCTCTCCCAATGGCTTTTATTTTATCCTTGTGAGCATCACATCCTCCCAAGTACGACATTGAGCAATATCCAACACGTAGCTCTCTGGTTTGTGCTTACTCCCCATCTATCTATAGAACATCTTAACCCTGCTTTTTGCTTCAGTCATAAACCCCTTGAGGCCTGCTCTGTCTTTTACCCTCTAGCATTTCTCCAGCATCTGGGACACAATGGTCCAGGACTGAGCACTCTCTGGGCGCTCTACAAATTCAAACCAGCCACTGCAATAAATAGCACTGCAGCAAAACAACAGGGGCTGGGATCTGAATTTTCCTCATTGTGCTGCAGGTCCTGACCACTAAACTGGAAAAGAAACTATTGAGCCTGTCTGCTGGTGGGCAGTGATGTAGGGATGTCCGTGGAGTCTGCTGACAAGGTGAAATGCTCCAGCATCACTTACTAGAAGTGCTGGGAGTCAGAGCACTCAGGGACTACAAAGAGAGAGAGTAGATCATGCTGCTGTCCTCACTGCAGCCCCTCCCAGATGCTTCTTCTGATCTTTAGCGGTGGCATCTCTATTATTTGACTCCCAGAATTTCCAGGGCTCAGTGTGGGGCCTGAAAACAAGGCTTTGATTGGTATCATTAACATTTCTGAGGAAGTGCTGCCGCTTCCTGGCAATATACCCCACAGAGCACCTCAGCAGGGAGAGAAAAGGGGACAGGAGGGCGTTTCATTCCACAGGCATGCAATAGGGGACAGAGTGTTCTGTTTGTGACAGAACAGCTTTAAAATCCACGGTAGAAACACGTTTCAGAGCAAGAAAGTGAAAAAATTTGTCGCCCAATGAGAAAACAAAATCCAATCAGATTAAGCCAAAGGAATCTGTCCCACAAAATGCTTTCCTTGGGCTGTTCAGGGCTCTCTCTGTAGTAACAGAACACCATTGGCAGGGATCTCCTCAAAATCTCTCTCTTCCTCTTCCAGGAACTATTACCCCCTTCCTGATTTCATTAGAAATTATAGTCTGCATTTTGTCCTGACTAGGGAGAAGGGAGAAGAGGAAGAATAATTTTACCCAGTAAGCAAAAGAAAAAGGTTTTTTTCTCTTTTTCCCTTCACTTCCATAAAAGTTAACCCTCAAAGTTTTTCCTCCCATGAGCAATGGTTACAGACTGGAACAGCTAGGAACTCCAAACAAGCACAGAAATTCACTCTCTCAAAAATCTCAGAGTCTGTTCTTTTTTACTGCTCCTTTTCCTGTATGACCTTTGGGACTGGTTTTAATGGCACATGAGTGTCACCAAGACTCAACCAAAATAAGGAGGAAAAGCTTTACCCAAGTTCTGTCCCTTGGCTTTATTGGATGACCAATTTCTAATATTCCTGGTTAGCCCATAGACCAAATGCTGTGCAAAGCAGCAATCACTATTATGTTCAGTATTTTGGACATTGCCGTATTGCACAACGGAAAACAGTGCAGATAAGAAGGCAAGAGGAAAAAAAAAGAGCCTGAAATGGATCCTCGGTATCAACTTAAAGAAAAGAGGCATTTTTTCTTTTCCTCCATAAAATCCCTGTAAACAGCAATGCTAATTTTAATACCATTTTCACATTTGTTGAAAGTCCACAAAACGCAGACTAAGTCTAGATGGTCACATCTGGATTTAAAGGTAATTAATACTTTCAGACAGATAATTAATGATGTAATTACTATGGTATTTTGCATATAGTTAAATGTTTAGCAGAAGTAGGGTATGTTCAAACTAGTTTTTTTTCTTTCACCATTCATGGGAAAAACATAGCTTGTGAAATTCAAATATATTATTTTTGAACATATATAAATATTTGAGTCGAATATATCACTTGGGAGCAAAAATATTGCTGGTACTAACTTTGGCTATAGTGCTTGCCATGGGTAGTTCTCAGAGGGCTTTACAAGGAGGTGAGGAACAGAGTTCTGATGTCCCAGATAGGGAAACTGAGGTCAGAAGAAGTCAGAACTTCAGGCACTAGTAGAGTTAGGAGTAGAGTAATTATTTCTGAGGGCCAGGTCTCTGTTTTGCTCATGACCTTGATAGACTGTGACTGTTCCCAGCAACTTCACAATAAAAAACAATTTCTCACCTGCAAGTCCCATTGCAATTTCAAGCATTTCCTCACTTTTCTAGTGAGAGAAGCTCTGAAATCTCAACAACACATCTTGACCCATAAAGCCTCTTGTAGCAGCCTCCACTGCTTATATGCCTGAAAGCAAATTGCACCATCAATGGCTTAATGCAATTACTAGTTTCTCTGCTGAATATTTGTATGCATTAATTATTTTTCATCCAAAACGTGAGCATTGCAATGAAGGATTGGAGCTGCATGACAGCAAAGATAGCCCAATGGCTGGGCACAAAAGGGGATACTGGGCCTGTGTCTTTACCTTACAGGTCTAAATATTTGTCCAGACACTGTGTACTGTGGTATCCAAACTGAGGCAGGTGACTCAGACCTAGAAACAGTTTGTTTGCAAAAAGAAACATAGCCGCACGAAAGTATGATGCAAACATGGGCTGATAACATCATCTTTTTTTGTTTGCCCAAGGTAAAAAGTCCTTGAACTTTTTCATAGAAGCAAAGAAACAAACACATAAATTAGTATCTCAGAAAACACCACAGAAGTCTACTGGGCACAAAGATTCTGCACCAAGCATTCAAACCTGTCATCAACAGCAGTCCTCCCAAAGACTCTGGGGGTGTGTGTGTGTGTGTGTGTGTGCGCATTTGGCTGCTCAGACAATAAAGGACAGATTTCCTGGCACTTACAAGGAGGGGCAATGCTGAGCTATGCTAATTGGCATCATCTGGTGAGCCTACCCTGCCTGGCCGCTTGAATGCAGTCCCAGAGGATTCGGTGAGTGCTGTCCTCTGTGTGGGACAGTCTGGTTTCAAACTGGTCACCTTGCTGCAGCCCAGATTCTGGTTGGCAGCCAGCTGCAGATCTTGCCAAGAATTCTCTCTTCCTTCAGTGCATTTTTCCCTAGCTCTAAAAAGAAAATCTCAGAAGGGGAGGGAGGGAGGGGGTTTATTTGCAGCAAGGCTGAACAAACTGTTTCAGGTCCTTTGCTAACTTCGCTTCAGCTGCAGGGTAGGGCTGCAGCTTGCAATTTGCAGTGCTTGAAGCATCCCAAACTGTTCCCTAGCTTCTGAGGCAGGTGTAGAAAGTGGTTCTTGTCTGTTTCACAGGCAGCAGGGGAAGCCAAAACCTCCTGATAGCTGTAAAACACATCTTTCCTGCTGGATGTGTTAAAGATTGCTCTGGCTTCTCAGTGCACATGAGTGGCACTTACTCAGCTGCATAACACCCTTATGCTCACCAGAGAGACCAGTAATGAGGCACAAGGCCTTAATTAACCACTTGTCAGATGTTAGAGTTAATTCCCTTGCAAGGCAGTTATGGGAAACCCAGAACTTCTGGTATCAGAAAGCAAAAATTAGTCTTTCTTCAGCAGAGGGAGGGTCCTGTTTTGCCAGCCTGGCCTGTTGACATCTGTTTGAGACAAATCTCCAGTTTCTGGGAAGGCCAGAATGGAGGGTATTTGTAGGAGAGTTTGGCTTCCCTCTCGAGCTCCCTTGAGAGCAGGAGTGCAGCATGTGCCATGGGGGCTCATCACGGCACGTTGGAGAGGAGCCGTGGGGGCTCATGGATGGCATCTGTTCCCTCCCTTTTCCTCCTTTGTGCTCCTTCCTCCTTGCTCTAGGCAGACTTTGTATCTCCATTCCCTCCCATTTTCCTGCTGGAAGCTGTTGGCTTATGCACAGGGAGAAGCTCTCTGGGGGGAGGATGGCTGCCTGGCTCCACAGGAGACACTGCTGAGCTCCATGCTGAGCTAAATCTAAATGCTCTTATGCATCCTGGAGACAAAGAAAGCAGCAATCCAAGGCTGCATTAATACCACACCTAAAAGCTGTCTTTAAAAGTTCCTGCCTTGTCAGCAGCAGACAGCAAGGGTTGGACTGCAGACATGTGGTTACATCCCCCTTCCTTGCCGTGCTCCTGCAGATGCATGGATGAACTGCAGGAGTCATGGCAAGGCTGATGACATTTGACTGTATTGTGAGCATGTCCTCATCATTTCTCTAATCACAAAGGTTGTGTGGGCAGCAGCACAGGAAGACCTTGTGTAACTGCAGGCAGTGCTGGGATTTATCAGTCTTCACACATACACACTCTGCCTTGCCCCCAGAATGTGACAGCAAATTGCAAAGGCAGGATCCAGCTGGAAGATAATGCCCATTTGGTCTGGGATCAGAAAAGTGACAGGATGGGTGGTGAAAAGGTAGGATTTCTTGGACTGACCTCTTCTGGCAGAAATCCCCTCTTCTGGTCTGCTGAAGGGCTAGGAGGGGATGCATCTAGGGCAGTAGGCTGAGTATTGTCAGTAATGAGAGAAAGATCTCCCAGACTGGTCTGGGACAAAGACAGGTGAGAAAACCTCAGCACTAAAAGCCCTCTTTGCCTCCCCTGAGTGTGGGGCTCAAGTTTGCCAAAGCTAAATCACCCCATCCTTTCCCACCCCAGGGCTTTTTCAGGTACCATTCTGTTGTGGCACTGGTGAACCAAACTGGCATGAGGCAGTGAGGGAGCCCCTGCACCACCACTGGGGATGAGTACGAATTTTGGAGTGTTGTAATCTGTAGTCCTGAAATAGCCCTCACACTTCCACAGCTGCCTTGAAGAACCAGGTCATGTCCATAAGCACTAGAACCTCTCCCAGCTCCAGCACAGGGCCAGGTCAGGCCAGGCCAGCTTGGAAACAAATGAGCCACAGAGACAGAAGTTTCCCACTTGACCCTGGGGAGAAACTCTTCTTAGCCATCAAGTGGAAAACCTCTGGCTTGCCTTTCACCTGAATCTCAGAAATCAATGAGAATTGCAGCAGAACTGGGTGTATTCCTTTGTTTTCCTTTTTTAACTTGTGTCACTGGATAATGCCAACTTTTCTCTCAGAGGAGGGAACCCTTCAAATTAAAATGAAAGATGCAAATCTCCTGGCAATGGGTGCCAAGCCGTCCTTTCCAGAATCCTTCCAAGGGGTGACACGAGGAGGAAAGTGAATGAGAAGCAGATGGCAGAGATACACCCCAGAGGAACGATGGATATTTCTGCTCTGACCCACCAGGGGAAGGTTTGGAAGCGCTGACACTTTTATGGCATTCTGTTTTATTGTGCAGAGCATTTTTTTCTTGTTAGTTATATTTTGGCTTCTCTGGGCAACATATTTCTAAAGGGCAAGAGACATGTACCCTACGTGCCCATCTGCAGCAGCAGTCACATAGAGCTGTCAAGAACTAAGCTGGACATTACCTGCCCTAATTCTCACTCAACAGAGAAAATATCAATCTTATGCTAGAAGAATCACCAAAATGAAGGCCCAAGGCTCTCCATTTGCCCAGCACAGGCATGTCTATGATAAAAGACTGGCATGCCCACCTGCTGTCTCCTGTCCTGCTCTTCTAATAATATCTTCTTTTTGAGCACTGGCAGATCTTCCTTTCTTCATCTCCTGTGGAATTTGCCTCAGTTTCCTCACTGATGGATTATGTTAATGGACCAAAAGTCACTTCCTACACTTCTGCAAAAGACTCCCAAGACTTTGATTTCTTCCCTATCCCTTTTCACAGGCCACTCCAAGGACATCCTAAGCCACTTATCTGAAGATATCCAACAAGTGGCTGTGCTCTTCTTCTTCAAACTGTCACAAGGGAAAAAAGTCCCACAAGCCACACGTATCTTTGTCCTCTCTTGCTTTAGTCTCCTCCAGAAGCCCTTGGATTGTTTACATCTCTACCTGAAGCCACAACTTCAATTAAAACCTGACATAATATTCAGATATCAGAGGTGCAAATCTGAGAAGAGATATAAAAAAACCCCTCTCCAACTTAGGGTGCAGAGCACCTGGGGAGCACAGCAGAGCAGTGAGAGGTCAGGACAGAGGAAGGGTTTTGGTGTTTACCTCACGGCCAGCATCTGCCAGTGACTTTGCTAATTCATCAAAATAGCCAGATGAAAGCCTAAGGGACTAACCTCTCTGGGCATGGAGATTTAACAGCTCTCTGAAGAGAATGAAATAAACAATTGCTGCCTTTCAAAGCTGTTCTGGTTTTTCTCCTTACAGAGATGATAAGGCTTCCAGGATACCAAAAGAGACACTCACCTCCCTGTTGCTTTTAAATACAAAGAGTTTCCCATAATACAGACAACTGGATAAAGGGTTTAAGGACAGTCTGACTTTCTAACCATCCTTTTTTGACCACAGAATACTTTTGGCTTTGCTGCATACTCATATAGGGTCCTGCATGCTACCCATTAGGTGAATGTGGAGATACTAGCAAAAGAATTCAATCCAATTCTCATCAGTAGCTTGTATACTCTCACAATGTGGACATGCTACCAGTCTCCTCTGCTGCTGTGAAGAGTCAAATTCTCTGGGAAAGACCCTTCAGGGTGCCTGTTGTTGCAGGCAACAGCACAGTGAGAAACTGTGGATCTGGGTGTGCATCACATGCTCAGGAGGCAAACTCACAAAGGGCCAGGCTCAGAGCAAGCGTGTCAGGAATGTGTGTCTACCAAGAGCATCGAACCATCTGCTTTTCTCAGTACTCGAGTGATGAGCTGTCACCAGTGGTTTAGAGCAGTATTTTAACCAAGTTGTGCAAAAAAGAAGAAGAAGAAGAAAAAAGCCAACAAAGTTTTCCCCACTGCCCAATTGCAAAACATTTCCACTCATGGGTTCCAACTGCTGAATACAGACATCAGGTTTCTATGGTTTTTAAACTAAAGTGACTCTGGAATAAAGCAGAGCCAGTTGCAGAGGCTTCATTCACATGGGTAGATGATAGCACCTGATAGACTTACTGAGATCTTTTCCAACCTGCAGTTCATGCACCTTTCCTCTGGTTTCATTGAGGGCACCTTCAAGTCTGGAGCTTGTCCCTTCCTATCCTCGTGACCCAGAAGCTTTCTGGCATGACAGTCTTGTCACCAGTGACAGGCACCTTGATAGTTCCCTTCACTGCTGGGAGATCCTTGCCTTATTCAAGGCCTCCCCAGGATCTATCAGAAAAGCACATTGGTATCTTTTGAACCCAACCATAATAAATAAGATCTGTAAATAATCTTGAGGGCAGAAGCGTGACTTCCAGTCAGTTACTGCGGGTCAACCAGTTATATTTTCTATTATTATCTTTGACAAAGAACATAACCATGAACACGTCACTTCTGTGTTGGCATCCAGTGCATGGGGTTTAGTGCTCTCTGATGAAGAACAATGTGAACTTTGAAAAAAGATATAGCTACAGCAAAACAAGCCTGTGGGATACAGATTTGACCTTTTCAATCTCACCACTATTCCTTTCCAGAGGAGGAAAGTTACTGCACTATTTGTACATGAAATCCAGCCCCCAAGAGCAAAGTAGGATAGAGCAAACACTGAAATTGCACAACATAAAAAATACGGAATTATACAGCAACCAGGATGAGAACTTGGAGAAAAAGGTGCCAGAGGATATATATCTCTACTCCACTAAATATAGCTTATTTGAAAGTATTTTACATTTAATTAAAGTAAAGCAGACGGGATATAAGCATTATCAACTTTCCCCTAAAAGTAAGCATTGCTGGCATTCCACGTGTTTAAATTATTGCTTTTTCAAGTGCTAATTAATTCTTGCCCCTCTTAGTTAAGAGAGGAGATGGTGTGTTGGGGGTTTTACTTCCCAGGGCAAAGTGAACTCATGCTTCTGCAGGACTAACTCAGTCTTTCACTGCTTGTTTTTTTACATTTGGGACTCTATCTCTGTATTACTGGCACATGACTGCATTTTTTTCATGGGTGATATCTCTTGCTTGAAATCTCTTCTGAAAAGTCCCATTTTGCATGAAATACATGACTAAAGAGACTTTACAAGAGACTTTACATTTTACTACAGAAAGTTAATTGCCACTTACTTATCTCCAACGGACTGTAGGGAAGAAAAATTCCCTTAAAGCGGAATTTGTGATTTGAGATTAAAAATGAACAAGTCAACAGGCAGAAAAGATAAAATAGTGAAAAATATTAGTATTTTTTTCATTAGGAAATGCCATTTTATCAAAAGATACATGCTTTGCTGGAATATGTTTTCAGAGAGAGTAAATAATTCTGAAATCAGACTTTCATTTGGACTTCATTGGAACACTTAATGGAGATAGTAATTTATGTGAACTTTCTTTTTACGAGCTAAAGCATTTAAATAGTACTAACATGAATTTCTTAACCTTTTTTATGTCTTTATACAGAATATGTAGTATTATGTTTGAACTATACCAAAACAAAAGATTCCCATGTAGTTACTTTGATAGCTCAGAATTCCAGAAATTCAGAAGTTACGTTCTACAAATCATCTGAGTTTTTAATCATTCACATCAATCTAAGATAGTTGATTTAAATCCTCTCTAGAGTTCTGACAGGATGAGAATTGCATTCTTGACAACTTTACCTGCAAAGTTCAATATTGATTCTGAACCCAGACTCAACTAAAACTTTACCCCTGCTCCAGACCCCAGTTTGCTCCTTTTGTTCCATCGTTGCATCCAATGGCATTGTGGAAAGCTCTTTAGCTGTGTTCTTCACAGAGAGAAAAACCTGCTCCACTGATAAGGTTTTTTCTCCTATAGGTTGATATTTTGGGCTCCTTTTTCTCTCTAGCAGAAAATCTATCCAAGTGAAAGGTATTGGCAGAGACACTGAGTCTTGGGTTCAGACATCAGGTGTAGGGTGCAGGTATGGGCACAGGAAGAGGAAGAGAGGTGAAAAAGTTCTGGCAGGGAAAAGAGAGAGGTCAGATCCTCTCTCCTGCAGAACTGAGACTTGTTTAGTGAGGCTAAAGGAACTGGGGCACCACAGTCAAATTCCTTTTTCTCATCCCTTGTAAGTCACATATCCAGCCTAGAAGCCAGGCATTATCAATCAAAGACAGTGGCAGAAAAGTACACACTAACTGCTGTACCTCAGTGAAGTCACGACAGGTTTTAACTTGGCCGTGTAAAGAATCTTTGGGCCACCAGAATGAGTTCTATTGACTAGCTCTGAGTGAAAAATAATTTAAAAAATCCTTTTCCCTGTCTTCTTTACTGCCTGTAGGGCAGGTGCAAGCTGACAGCTCCATGACTATAAATTGCTGCTGGAGCCACTGAAGCCTTCTCTTCAAACCAGATGCTCCTCTTTTCTGCATGAGTAGCAGAACACATGCCCTGACCGTCTCCATCTATTTTTAAAATATGGATTTCTTCATCGCTTGTTTATAGCTTTATGTGCTGGGAAAAAAAAAAGGCAGAATTAACTGAAAAGAGGAGAAAAAATGTCTGTGAGTCAACATGCATCCTCTGGAGGCACTGGAGAGATCTGGAGAGTTAAAAAATATAGCTGGTTTGTTGCATGAAACCATAAAGCCAAATTAAAGAGTTAAAATTAAAAATTAAAAAAAAAACAAAAAACCAAAAAAACCTCTAGGAAGGCTTTTGAGTTAAAAGTAAAGAAGAATGTTAACAGAAAAGACTCTACCCCAGTAAAACATTTCAGGCCATTATCCCGCAGCTGCAGTTTTCCCAACAACAAACATATCACGTGTTCATCAGCTATGAGGGAGCTCAGTCCTTGCCAGGTCACCCAAGGATAACAGCCTGAGTCTTTGGAGTCCATTTTAAGAAACCATTCTGCAGGCACCATCCTTCCCACCGCAGACTCATTCCTCCAGCTTGCCTGTGAAGGCGCCCCAAGTTTTGCATCTGTAAGGAAGCAAATGAAAACCAGAGGAAGCCCCCATTGATGGCATGTCACGAATCTGGGAGCTCTGATACAAACAGCAGCTCCCCAATGAAAGAATGACAAAAATATGGTTCTCAGAGCTGGAGAACTTCCTGTTGCTTTTTAGCTTTACCGCTAAAGAGGGAGGAAATATGTGACACTGCAATATAATTATTCTTTTTCCACTGTCAGGGACCCAGGAGAACCGCATTACTCATGTGGAGGAGCCATGAAAAAGCTGCACAGGTCCTCCCAAACAAGTGGTAATAAAACTTTGCTCCTGATGGTGCCATCTCCAGAGTTGATGACACATCTTTGTTTGCTTTCATTCAGATTTATGTGGGTTTCCTAGGCCTCCCTTCCATTTCTTTGATGTTGATCACAGACAAAATGATGTCACTCTTGGCCAGAGGCTGGCACCAGGCACAAGTGCAACAGCAAATGAATTTTATCAGTAATTCATGACATGCTGGCAGTGGATGGTTGGCCCTGGGAATCTCTTTGCCCAGGCCTGTGGCCAGGCTGGAGAGAGCAAGAACTTACACCCAGTGCAAATCTGCTTCATTCACATGTCTCTTTCCTATTCAGTCCCATGTTGCCACCTGTCTTCCTGATCAATCCTGTACAGACCTGAACCCCTCATGTAAGAGCACAGAAGCCCTCTAAGTACCTCTCTGCTCCACAACACCAGGTATCTGAGCCACTGCTGGTCTATAGCCTCGTGCCTACCTGCCCTGATAGGACAGACAAAATAGATTGGTTTTTTTTCATTACTTCTGCACCCAGCTTTGAATTCCTGGGCATTTGCCCAGAAGTTTGCGCTTTAAAAATAAATAGGAACAGTACTGGGTGCTTCCTTGTCCCACTGGGGTGCTCAGTGGCTCAGTGGGCTGGCTCCAAGGCTGTGTGTGTGAAATGCACATGTTCTGCAGGCAAAGGGTCTCCCCACCTCCTGCAGTCACTGCAGCAGGTCTCTGTCAGGACCAAACAGCTCAGTTCAGCCTCAGGCCTGAGTCTTAGTTGCTTCAGCTCACTGGATGGGATCCAAGTGCTTGTCACACTGCCACAGCTCTGCTGGGGAAGTTGCATGTTTTTCCCTGTGCCAGCTTTATCTCAAAGCGTTTTTTCTGTATATAGTTCAGTGATTTAAGTAGATGACGTGGAGGCACAGGAGTTGGAGTCCTCACATGTTGTGTGCGGCACCAGTGGATAAAGAGAGCGTGAAGGAAGTGAGTTATCCACCCACACACAATCAACACAAGGATTTGATTTCACTAGAGATTTTTTCTCTTTTATTTTCCATCATAATTAAACAGTTTTGCACTACCTTGTTCTCCAAGCCCTTCTTGATCTCCAAGTCCCTCTACCTCCTTCTCTGTGTGTGTCTGTGTGGCTGGGTCCCTTGAATGTTTATTCTGCTGCAAAGTGTAGTGATTTCTGGGCAGGATGTCCAAAGATAAATCTGGCTTGTGGCAAGAGTTAAAAAGATTACAGTAAGGCCTTGTTTACAAAAGAGAAGGATCAGCTGCTGTTCTTGGAGTTTGTTTAAAAATTCTTTTTTTAACCATCCTTCTTTGTGTTTAGGTTTGTTTCCCTTGTTAAATAAATAACCGGTAAGGTCTCCATTGATCACCTCCGTCCTGTGCGTGTGCCTGAGGAGAGAGGAAAGCAAAAGGATTTCATGACTTTCTGGAGAGGCCAGAAAATTTCTAGGAAAATTTTGTTAAGCATCAGGGAGTGGCAGAGTTAAATGCAGCCCAAAGCCAAACCAACAAGCTGGAACAGGTGAGAGAGTGGTCACTTATGATAAGCCATATATTCATGAAAATATTCACACATAAATCTTTCTTCTTTCTGCCTTCCCTTCTTCCACAAGGTGGCCTGAGCAGTGACAGCTACTGGCCTGACCTGCCTGTGGAGCTGTCTGCCTCCTTCCCACAGCAGGAACCCCAGGACTGAACCACCAGAAGAGCAGCAAGGTCACTGGTAGATAAAACAGCCTGGCCAAACTCGAGGGGTTTCCCAGCCTTTTCAGCCTTTTTACCATAAAGGGCTGATGAAGAGAAAGCAGGGATGAAGAGGAAGCTAATGCTGACCTCTGTTGACAAACCAATGGAAGAAAAATTCAAAGACAGATTCTGGCTCAATCAGTCTTGAGATCACTTCCCGGTGTGACTTTCCATCCTCCTACATGTTTGCCCTTCCCTAGGTTCACACTTTGCAGGGGCCAACAGCAATGCCTGGTGTTTCCTCAGCTCACAGAGTGCTCAGCAGTGTTGCCTCCACTGAGGTCATGAGCACAGCTCATGAGGCACACAGCTCACACAGCAGACACACACACTGAGGCACATGAGCACAGCTCTCCCTTTATTGCCCTGACTATGCTGAAGACAGAATCATATTTTGGGGTTCAGTACAGTTCTTTGGGACCACTTTGAAATACAGCACATGGGACCATAAGTCCCTTCCCAATTATGGAAACCATTTTCAAAGAAACTGTTCAGGAAGGTAGACCTGCGATTTTACATCGATGAGAACAAACTTCATCTCAGTGCAACCCTGTTTAGAGAATAAAAGTAGTGATTTGCTTAGTTTGGATTTCCTTCATATAAATATTATTTTTCCTTAAATAAAATAAAAGCAAGGTATGAGGGAGTAGGTGAATAGAATTAATTTTAGGAGCACAGCATGAATGCATTTGAAGGTGAAGTAGGTGCTGTTTTTCAAGAAAGCAGTGATGCATTTCAGGACCTTGAAGGCTGGTTCATTGTTAGAGCCATAATTAACTGCAGAGAGCTGAATACATTCATCAGCGTAGATGACCTCTTTACCAATGCTTCCAATACCAGGAAATAATAAGCAACATTTAGGTGTAGCTCCTAAATGAAACAGAAGCTGCTAGGATTGAAATTCCTCTGTGGAACGAGAGCTCCACCTTCAAAGCAAGACTTCATCCTGCAGTGCCTCTATCCTAAAAAAAGAACATTGCAAAATACAGACCAACCCACCTGGTCCGGACTCGCACTACATTTTTTTCAAGCTAAGAAAAACATCTGACAAGACTGGGAAGTCTTCTATAAAATCATCTGGTCACATAACAAGACAAGATCTTTAATGCTAACAGTTTAAACCACTAGAGTTAATGTGCTTTGGTCAAGACCTTGTTTAATTCTAAGTCAATAATTTGTTTGATCAATTATTCAATCATTCAGGGCCTGCAATAGTGATATACATTTTACATTTATACAGATAATTGTAGCAGGTTCAAGTTGAGGAATAGAAGAACGTCCAAATATGTTGTTATTTATTCCTCATGTAACCTATAGACATTTTTTTTATCCTGTTCTATAATGTCCTTGGAATGGCAAAGTGATCAAAGCAAGACATACCTACAGTGCTACTTTAAAGTCATGGGACTTCACACCGAATTTTGTGATAACAGAAAAGAAATTTTCCAGAAAGCCTTATTCCCACTTTCCATGCCACCAGATCTGAATCTTTGCAAAGGCTTTAAAAGGACTGAAGCAATGTTTGCCTCATGCCAGCCCTTCACCTGGGGTTAACATCAATGCCTATATTTCCTCACTCAGTGCCAGAATGAACAATTAGTCCCCTACTTGTGAACTCCTTTCAAAATACTACCGATAATTTTTTGCACCACTACTAATGATGCCCATTAGAAATATGGCAGCCCAAGTTTTCCAGCTCCTGTCCACCCTTTTTCCCCATGGTTTAGGACAAGCATGGCAGGGAGGCAGATGCCCAGAGCACTTTCTAGTTTCTATCTCTAATGGCACCATAATGAGGCTGACAGAACCGTTAGGATTAGTTTAGTAGAGGAATTAAGCATCTGGACAAAAATTGGATATGATGGATTTTCCCCATTAGGGTTTTTGGTCTGAGCCCAAGATAAATGATTATCGGTGTAATTACAGGGTGATTATGCTAAGTTAATTAATGGCATGTAGCTTTATTTACAACATATTCTCTTTCCCCAAAGATTCAGAGAGTGCCTCCCCCTCCCAGCCCTCCCCTCCTTCAGCAGAATAGTTCCACAGAGATATTGGCAAGCTCCAGAGGATTTAACCACTTGCTTACTTACAGAAACAGATGTATGGGCTTGAGGACTCACTTATTTGGCCTCTGATCAGGAAACCACTGGGGTTGTATCTGCTCACAACACCTGAGCATGTGGCCCTGAGGTATTTATCAAGGTTCAGAGCTGATCAGCATACAGAGCTCAGTGCAGGTGCAGTGCTGATGGGGACAAAGATATGTAATGGCCTGAGGAACTCTTTCCCTTTCACAAGAGGTAACAGGGATAGTCCCAGGCTGACAGGGAAGACCTGAAGACTGTGTGTCACGATGATATCCCATTCCCCAGTAAATATGTCATGTGTATAAACAAGAGGGAATAAACCAGACACACATAAAACAAAGTGCTCAAGAGGGAAGAAAAAGAAAACCAAGCAAGTTTCCCAATGATTTGGGAAAACCAAATATGAAATCAACCACAAAAGCCCTGCTGCAGTCACATTTGAAAACTCCCTGGGAATACAGGCCAGCAATGTAATGCAAATTAAGTCTGGAAGATAGTTGCTTGCTTTTCTCACTCCTGCCTCCTCCCAGCAAAGCATATCCTACCCACCAGGGAATCTCATACAAAATGAGGGTTGAGAAGGCAGCAGGTGTAAAGGCACCTCCTATACAAACACACCTGTGTTCATGGGAGGCACTAAGAACTCCGTGTGTCCCGCATCCCTGCAGAGTGAATTTAGGGTGCATTTTGCCCCTGTGATTCCCACTTGGGAAGGAAATCAGAGACTGGGCTGTGTAGGTAACCTCTAAATCATGCAGCAGTCTTCAGACTACTGCTTTCAGGACAGGCAATGCAGAGGGATGAGAAAGGGCCTCTCTTGTTAAGCACTCTTCTTCCCCCTTTCTTCAATGGCTCATACCACTGATGTGAGTACCCAGACCATACTTACAGGCTCTGACTCATAACAGGAGCTCCAAGTTTGACCTTTTTGAGGCACTGACTTTACCCTCCTGCAAGTCTTAGTGGATGTCTTACTTCTTTTCAGATCCTAATGACTAAAAGCACTCAAACTCATACATAAATATTTACCTCATTTTGCTAAGGAGACAAGACTTACACGATTGAGTGGTGTCTCCTTGAGTCAATTACGAGAGAAACTGAGCAACAGAAACTGGTTAGCAGAAGTCTCAAAACACTCTAAGCTGAAGACAAATAGGTGACCCATTAGAGAAGAGGTACTTAGTCAATGCTAAGATATGTGAGTGCAACACTGTATTCGGCATCAGAAAAGTCACTTTCACAAACAGCATTCAAGTTTGCGAAAGAGATTATATCATGAGTCATGACTTCTTCACCGTGTGTATTTCCTGGTAAGGGGGTTGGCAGCCTGTGATTACTTAGCTTTTATGGAAAAACAAGCATCAGATAAAAAGTATTAAAAAATAAACCTTGCCAGAGGTTCGTCAAAGGACCCTCTATTTTTAAAGGCCACTGAGATGGTTTCAAGCCATCTGTCATCCCAGTCCATCATACTTCCCCAGCAAAAGTGTGAAGCCTTTATTTAGAAAGTCTTTTCATACCTTGTTACCCTTGGGCTTCTTTGCAAACTCTTTCTGTCATCTGTCCCCAAAGCAAGCCAGCTCCCATTTTAAATGGGTAGGGACATTGCCATTTTGAGCTACTTTCCTTCCTCCTTCATTAGTTGGTTTTGAAAGTCTTGGCCTAGGTGATTTGCACTGTGGCAAAGCTTGAAGAGAGTCCCAAGTGCCCCAACCAAATGCCTACCCTATAGAATCATCCTCCTTCTATGTAGGTCAGAAAATCTCTTTCCTGGACACCAAAAATTATGGGGTATTCCATCAGCCTTTGCATTGCCCAGAAGCCTTATTAAAGGAAAAAATGTTTATTAAAATTATAATCCTGAATCTAGTTCAGACCTGAAACCACAGGCCTTCATCAGCTGCTCAGTCAGCTTTCTCATGAGTGTGTGATCTGATATCCCAGTTCGGACACTGCTCACTTTCTAGCCTGCAGACATTCACCGATGTCTCATTTCTCCTGTCCTTGGGAAACTTCCAGATTTCCCATGTGGAGTGAAGGGAAAACACAGCCCAAAGGCAAGGGAGAAATGAGTTGCTGGATGCAAAGATCTTGCAGGTCTCTAGCTGCTGGGAACTTGCAGGGGAATTATACTTCTTGTCACCTTGGATTTGGGTCAGAAGCACAGCACACATGTGATTCTTTCAGAAATTACTGGAAATTGTGTCCAGTGGCATTGAATGCAAGGAAGGAACACAAATCTCTGAGACAGAAACTGTGGCATTAAAGGTGGAAGATTTTATGTGGGAAGAAAGGAGCAGATCAACTTCATAGACATATCCCAAACAGTGCCAAGCCTATATCTAAAGAGTCCCTAATTCAGGGCAGGAGGAAAGAAGCAGTTCTCTGTGTCACTTAGATGAACTAACCATTTCCAGTGCATGAGAATCTTGTTTGATTTTGTCTATTTGATTCAGACTCCAGGAGTTAGACTGTATTGTTCCTGTCTCTCAGAGAACATCCAGAAACCATTACACCCCTGTGACCAAGAGGCACAATACAAAGGTAGAGAGCAAGGAGAGCAGGTGTGGGCAGGTGAATTGGAACCACCAGGGCTTTGGATGGAGAGCTATGCTTCATGCAATATTGATTTGCACATGGCAGATTCCCTAAGGGTGGATGATGGGGAGATGGGCACAAAAAAAAAAAAAAATCAGTGTCTATCAAAGGACAGTGTGAGCTGTACCACCTCTTAGGATAACTAGATATCCAATAGTGAGCATAGCTTGGATGATAATGTTGAGCCATCTCTGGAGCAAATGGCAAGGTCTTTCTCAGGTTCTTCTGGAATCAGAAACTGGAAAAACCGGACTCATTACTCTGTGGGTGTGAATTAGGTCCCAAGAAGGCCAAACACATCTTGAAACTATTTGGCAAGTCTTTCTATAGAGAAACTATGAAAGTTTGAATGGCACATAATATTCTGATTTTTATTCTCCTGGATGTTCATGCAAATCGGGAGAAGTACTACATCACACCTTAAAACCCTCAAAGAACCTGGCTAGATATGTGAATAAGTAAGTAAACAAGACAAGTATACCAATTTTATCTGTGGCTTTTTCAATTTTCAGTCAATGCCTCTGCAAGTAATTTCTGCTGATGTGATTTTTCAGAAATCTCCCTTGTTCATGGGCAGAAATGGCACACCTGTCTGGAGGCAGGAAAGGCAGGCTATCTGATTTCAAATGAGGATATATCTTCAGGTCTGGACCTAATGGACTTCCTAACAGCAGGTTGACCAAGGGCCATGGTTTTGAAGTTATTTGTCCTGTTTCTAGGCTGTCAATCTCACCAATAAACAGTCCTTTCTCTCCCAGGGCTCAGGAGCATAATTATTAGCAAAGCTCAAATTATCATGCGTCAATAGAGCCGTGGTGATGAATTGCATGAGTGCTGCTAGGAGCACAGGAATTAGGACGGCAATGGACCTCAGGAGGTCACTACGGCCAGCATTCTTCAGTCTGTGGTCCATGGTCTGGTAGGCATCAGGCAGTAGCCAGGAAACTTTGGAACAAGTTAATTTTCCAGTATATACACTCATTTCCACATGTGGGAGCAAGCAAGGAAGTGGAGGTGGGGGCCCGAGGGGGCAGGGATGACGACAGTAACACGGTTCAATGTTTGAAACAGCCTGGAAGTGCAATCCAGTGTAGAAGCATTGCACTAGGTGAACTGTAGTTCCTCCCGGTTCAGAAAGGTGAAGTCATCCTTGGAGACTTCAGAGGAGAAGCAAGGGCTAAGGAACACCAGTTGAGTCCAATCCCCTGTCCTAAGGCAGAATTCAGCTATATTAAAACATTTCTGCCAAATATTTTTCTAACTTCTTCTTAAAAATTTCTATTAACATAGATTCCACCCCTTCCCTAGGCAATGTATTCCAGCATTTAACTGTTCTGACTGTGAAAAAGTGTTTCCTGATGTCTAACCTGAATCTTTCTCAGTGCAATTTAATCCCATTATGCCTTGTCCAATCCATAGGAGACCCAGAAAGCAATTTATTCCCTTTCATAGCCCCAGGCAGCACAAGGTAAAACATGTTAGCATAAACCTCACTAAAAAGCATACAGTATGCAATGTAGAGAAGTTCAGAGTACTTAACTCAAGGAAATTTATGTTGTTGGGAACATAAAACAATATCCTTCTCCTCCTCAGCAAAAACAAGGTAATTGTTTCATGGCAAAAAGGAGCAAACTGCAAGTCCCAGGACATCCTTGAGCTATTCCCTGAAGTCCTCCTTCAGGGAAAAAAAGCCCACCTACTTACCCCCAAAATGTCTTACATTAAAAAAAAGAGGCACTGGAAGCAAGGTGTCTCTAAAAGGATCTTACTGTCTCTAGAGTTCTCTTATTCCTCTGCTGTGCCAAGAAATCAGAAGGACCAATAAAGAGGGAGGAAAAAAGAGTTAAGAAAAGAACCTTTGTGGGCAGCTGTTAAAAGAAGGTTGAATGCTTATTTATTTATTTTTCTATGGGGGAACATTGATGCGAAGAGAGAAGAACAAAGAATTGCTTTTGGAGAAGTCCAAAAGCTCCCTGCTGACAGGTTGGCCCCACCCTCCCCTCTCCAGTGCACAAGGACCCTTTTCAAAGAGAATCACCTGGCCCATAAATTCCAATTTATGGTAATTTAAGAAAATAAATTATGAACTCCAGCCTCCAACAGTGTTTAGAAAAAGCAGGATTAAGCACAGCGATTAAAAAAGAAAAGCATTTCCTTGCCACTTGACTTTGCAGGTGGGATTTCCTCCAATCCTCCCAGGTTTGTGGCTTCACTGTGCAGAGCCTTTAAGGGGTTAAACTGGCACAGATGGGGTGGGGGTTGCAAACACTGTGAAGACTGGAGGAAGGGCAAGAGGAAATTAAGTGGCTTCTTTCTTTTCACCTTCCTTTTACCAGTTATCTGTAGCAAGCCCTCAGAGCACCTATATTTAGACTAGGATATATAAAGAGGCGCAGATGGACACTTGACACAGGAACATTTCCCATTTTCTATTAAATTGACTAATTTTTAGCTTCTGCACTGCTTTCTTCAGTGATCTGGGATTTGGCCAAGGACAAAAAAAAAAAGCTTTTTAGGGCCACTTACTGAATAAAGATTTTACCCGAGACTTAATTACAAATGTAGTGATCCAAATTACATAGGCAACAATGTTGGATTCAGCAGGGAGATGCTCCAGAAACCAGGGCCAAATACTTCGGCTTTGTGGGGAGAAGAACAGAAAATATGGGCACGTCATACCCCTGTCAGTCCTCCTGGGACCACATGTCTTCTTCTAATAAGCATGTTGTCCTCTTCTCATACAGGGGAAAGCTCCACCAGAGGGCAAGTTGGATTCTGCATCCCTACTCCTCTTCTGGGGAGGCCAGAACTTTACTCCTCAAATGGTCAGAAATTCTCTCCTTTCCAGTTTTAGTTTATTCCTGGCCACATTTATCTTTTTGCCTTCTGGTATGAAACATTTTTACTCCAGCTTAAATAGCTCTTCCCCTTCTGGCATCTTACTTTCTCCAACCTCAGCATAGCCACGGAAACTTTGTTGACCCTTGTTTTCCTGAAAAAAAAAAAAAAAAAGTAAGCAAAGTTCCCTCTCTTCTCTTAAGAAACAGGGTTTCCAATGCTCTTTTTCTTCCCAAACTCCTATTTTATTCCTGAGCTAACATCAGTGTTCTCTGTGTAAAGAAACAGGCTTCAAGTCTGGTCATGAAACAGAAACTGGCTACAGGTCCTACTCAAGACCACAGCACCGTGGCTGAGGTACCATGGATGATCTGGCAGAAAGTCCTGGGGGAGAAGCTCAGAAGAAGCTTCTGTCTGTGCCCAGTGTTTCATGGTCTGCACCAAAGAATGGCTGTCAACACTTGCCTTCCTGGGATAACATTTTTTCCAAAGCTCCATGGTGCATACCAGAGTCCACACCTCACCAAGGCATGTCAGCATGTCTTCCCTAGCAAGGAAATCCCATGGGAGACCCTCTCTTCAGACACACAGAGTGTGGGTCAGGAGTCAGATTGCTTTCACCTCATGTGAGGATGACAAAAGCTCCCCACACCAGCCAGTATGATTTTGACATCCACATCTTCCTGCCCCGACCCCCACCCTGGACACCTGCTCCTCTACTGCCACCCAAACCCTGACACTGTCTCAAAGCCCAGGAGTTTGTTCCTCTGGCTGCATTTGTGTCCCCCCCACTCCTGACCCAGGCTACAATCTGAATCCTACCAGTCCAGCCCGCCTGGTTTTCAGACCATGCAGTGTCCACACCCGGGCAGAGGGTGCAGGGTCAGGGGAGCCCCTGGGGAGCAGCGGAGGGGCAGGGTTAGGGCGGCAGGGAGGGTGCAGTTAATGCTGCCTGGGGCTGCTGTGACCACAGCCATGAAGGAAAGGTGTGGGCTCCTCTGAGTTCAGAAAGACCAGACACTGGTGATGATACATGATGGAAAGTGTGCTCTGGCCAGGGCTGAGCTTGGCCAGAACATTACCCTGACATCAAGTTTCCATTATGTTTTTGTTGCCATTTCCAAGTACAATTGTCTTTTTCCTGGGAGAGAGGAAGTGTTGAAACCGTAACATTTTCATTTCCCACCTGGAATTTCTGTGGGTTTTTCTAAAAGTTGAATGTGGGGGATGGTGGAGGGAGCAGAGGAGAGAGATATCTCTTTGCTTGCTTCCTTGACTTTCTTTCTCTTCTTTCTTTTCTCTCATTCTTTCAAATAAAATTATCTTTTTTCACTGACACAACTCTCTCCCCTCCCCTTTCACTTCCTAACCAGATTTGACCTGTATTTTCTTAGGCATAAATTAATCATTTAAGATGCCCAATTTAGCACACTGGACTGAGTCTATTTTCCAGAAGATAAATGTACCGCATTTTGTTAAAACCTAGTTCCTGGATTCTGTCTCTCTCAAGATGTCCAACAGTTATTCCATCAATGCTATTCCTCCACAATACAAAGAGTCAAAATCTCCAATAACTTCAGAAAGCATTATCTTTGTATAGTGAAGACAGTAATCTGAACTCTAAAACAAATGAAATTTATTCCTTAAAACAGCCCCAAAAACTCAAGAGATGCCAGCATATTTATTCATAAACAAAACTTCTCTAGCACAACCCTCAACTTCCCAACAAGAAGTTTTGTGAGTGAACTTTATAGTATGACATCAGTGAACAGATGGCAGGCATAGCTGTTGGCAGAGTGATGAGAAAGCTGGCCATTTATAATGGAAAATGTCCTGATAAAATGGAATGCGCTTATTTTATTCCACGGTAATGTTTATAAAATTCCTTTCCTGAGGCTTCTTCGAAGATCTTTTCATCGTTATTGCATTATTATTAATAATAAAACATATAAAGGAAAAAATGTGCATAACAAATGACATTTTAAATACCCCAGAGAGAAAAGGAAAGGTTTTCAGCACTGTTAGGGTTGATTGCATTGTGATGATTTGTTACAACCTTTACAGTTACAATCCACGATGGCACGGACATTTCTCCCAACAGGGTTAATTGTAGAATAACACTCAATAACTGGCTGGCCTTCCCCTTCAAGGGACAACGCTGGAGTGTGAAGGCATGCACAGATGCTGCCAAATCTCTGTACCTTGAGACTCTCTGAATGCTGATGTGCCTCAAGTCGTTCAAAGGCAGACTTTCAGCTGGATTTAATTCAGGATAGGTCCATTATGTAAGCAGTGGGGAACAAAGCTGGGCCTTCAAAAGTTTGTACTGTTGAGGAATAGTTTTTGCCTTGAAAAGCCAAATTCAGGTAGTTCAATCTAATTTAAATTAAATTAATTCTAATAATATTTTCTGGAAATTTCCAGTGATGGCACAAGACACAAAGCTGGGAAGAAAAAGATTCCTCTCACAGATAACCACTGAAAATTCTGCACTAGTGCCTGACAGGAGGAGACACAGGATGAATTGAGGGTGGGATTCCTCAACCCACCACAGTGCTGAGTCACAGCACAGAGAAAGGAGACCTCCTCCCACTCCTCCACATTCTACCCTATTTGTCTTAATTCCAGGAGCTCAAAACCAAATAGGCTTTGCTGAACTTAAAATGTCTTACAAAGTGATTTCACTTTGATAAGACAGGATGAAGATGTGTGGTTTGACTTAATTCCAACACATTTCCTTCATACACAGCCCCAACAAACCAAGAGAGAAATCAGTGACAAGGTTTAAAATAGCATAAAAGTGAATTAAGCAGGGGAACAAATCATAACAATAATTGAAGGATTATCATCAGATAGTTCTTATCAGTCCTTATCTTCCAGCTTTCTATAAAAGCAGCTGATATCATTATTGTCATTGTAAAGACAGTGAAGCTGAGGTCAAGAGAGATCAAACAACTGACGAATGGTTGCCTTGCCAGACAATGATAGAGCTACAAGGCTGCTCATTCTTTACCTGTTGCATTCGCATACAATGCATCCATCAGAATAAAAATCTGACAAAGTAGACTTTGTCCCAGGACAAAGAGATAGGAGTCAAAAAGCTTGTCATCTTTCAGAGAAAAACCACCTCAGTAGACAGACTCCCTTTCCAATCTATTTAGCAATATAAAAGAGAGAGGGCAGCTACGATCTCATGCTATCCACTTACAACCAACAGGCAGTGTTACAGCAACATGGTTAAACAAACAACTTGCTGTTCCAGCCCCCCTTGGGTCAGATTCCTTGGTGGGGACAATCTATTTCCAGCATTTCCATATCCGGATCTGGAAGTCATTATATCCACCTATTCCTACAGTGAGCCACCCTGAGTATATCTGAAGTTTCTATCTCATCCTGAGCAACATGCCAGAGACCAGCTGTGCTGGAGGAAACTTGTTTTCTAGTAGATACTCAGATTCAAATCTTCTTAGGCACGGAACACCAGCTAGTCTGGGTGAACTGGATGCTGAATTCACAACAAGTTCCAGGGTCATGCCTGAAATCCAGCATATTACAATTTTATGCTGCTTCCTGCTTCCCTCTTTTCACAATTCTGAGATGTCCTCAATTTACCTGCAGATATATTAAGAAAGTTCTTATCTTTTGGGCAAAACCTCAATTTGGAAAAGCCACAGGAACTATAAACTATACTTCAGCAAATTGCCTTAAGCTCTCCAGCTCACTGTGGTTTGATACCCTGCCTAGTGGACCATTCCTAGTCCTCAAATTAATCCACAAAATATGTTTTTAAATTTCTTTCCATCTGAAGCATTTTCTGTTCCTCCTCCTCTATACAGCTCTGCTTCTCTGAGACAACAATTGCAACAACAACAATAAAATCTAACAGCAACAACAGTGTGCCTAATTTCAGGCTCCACTGTGGTCATTTCCCCACTCAACATGGTAGAGAGACACGGACATGGGCACCAGGTTCCATCTCTCTCCTGCCAAGGATCCAATATCCTGTTCTCAGCTCACACATTTTGGATCTGCCACTGTTTCTGCCAAAAAAAAAAAGCTTCATTTTACAGGAGAGGAATGAGAAAAAATAAGAAAGGGAGAATATGAGGAAGAAAGATTTTTAAAGGGCAGCCAAGATAATTCCTCCTGGATATTTTGATCTTTTTAAATAATTTGTTCTTGAAGAAACTATATTCTGGTGGTCCTCTGCAGGAGAGTGCCTAGTGGAACATAATCCTATCACCTGGGAAGAAAAAAGGTGCAAGATAATATTATCCTTTTCTACCTCTAAGAAAAAAATGAACTTTTGGATGAGAAAACCCTACTAGGAACAAGAGAAGATTAACCCTCTCTCAGGTCTATTGCATAGCATCCTCACAGATATGGACAGATGTGCAGAGATGCAAACTAATTTCAGAAATGTGTTCAGGTGAGACAAATCCCATCAGGATCCAGAACCAGTGACTGAAAACCATTTCCCAGAAATTTCTTTTTGCTTTTTCCCCACTGCCAGAAATCATGTCACCAATTCAGGGCACTGCGGTGGCTCCACCTCTGTCCTCTGTTTGCTCAGATCTACTTCCAACCATCCTGAGTTCCTACCTAAAAGCTCCTCTGTGCATCATCCAAAATCAGGTACTTGTCCTCCAGAGGCATGGTCCTCTCCTGTCTCCTTTTTGGCTGAGATGGGCATGCAGCTCTAGAGCTCAGTAAACAAAGCTTACAACTTCAAGATGAAAAGTTGTCAGACCACTCCTTCCACTTTGTTTGCCAGGGTATTTCTGGCCTGAACCCTCCCAATTTGTGTGAGTGAAGGAGACCTGCTCTGGTATGCAAGGAGGTAGCACTGAGATGCATCATCCTGAAGATCCAAGTGAAAGTCATAAAGGCTCTTTGACTCCACAGCTTTCATGGAAAAACTCCAGGTTTACACCAGGTTTGGCAAGAGCAAATAAAGTGACTCTTTTATTTTATTTCCTGAATTCAGTACTGCTTCCAATTCATGTTCCCAGTCTGTACCCTACTAAAACTCCAGACCTTTAAGTTCTGTTTTCTGTAGAGCTGTATTATTTACTCCATGCTGGTTGGGACAGTCCTGTAAAGGTCTGGGTTGGTTTGTTGCCATTCTCTTAGTTCCAGTTTCTTTTGGAAGTAGGTTTCAAATAGTGAAATTCATTCAGGGTTATAGAAAGCTCAAAAAATTATTTTTTTAATGATAGATTTTTAGAATAGGTACAGGCCTTATACCTAGTTTTCCAGCTGAATGATTAAACTCATGGTTTAGGTCCTACAGCTGGCTTGAATTTGATCTCCATTGCAATGACAACCTACAAGAAGAATGGAATGAAATAACAATTACGAAACACCCTGATTTTTTTATCTTTGCTGAACAATTCAAGCAAGGTTCTTTTTAACAGATTGCAGTGAGATTCTGCAGCAGTCTCAGCATCCATAGGCACTTGTCCCCTGTTCCCAGGTACTTATGTTTAGAAGATCTCATCTGGCCTTCTTATATGGTATCAGAGTACATTTAATACATGTCCTGATCACTCTGAGACTGCTTTATTTATTGGCAAGAAATTTTAAAATGTTCATTAAGGAAAACAAATTCATTTTTAAATACCATCCTTACTGAGGCAGCAGCTGAAGAGCTTGCAGTCTGAACAGCATCTCTTAAAGCTCAAAAAGCAGAAGAGCTGTGATTTTGGTCACATTACTATGACAGCTGAGCCAGTAACCAAAAATTCAGAAATTAGTGTAAAATGATGCCACTAGACTATGAAATTCAACTATTGTGCTGTTGACATTTTCTTGCCATTGTGAGCTCAAATAGAATCAAAATGTCTTTAGTCATTTAGACTTTACTTCAGACACAGCCTTATTTTCATTTCAATGTTGTTGATGTATGAAGTTGTAATATTGTCCACGCATGTTTCTTGTCAATAACATTAAGAAAAAACCTATTTATAGATCTTCCCTGTTAAAAAATGCTCCATGAAAACCGAGTAATTTGTTTACAATGATAATACAAATGGCTCCACTCTCCAGCTCAGTTTGAGCCCTTTAAATTCAGAAGCCTAACTCTGCAAAGTTCAGTTTCCTAGCAATAATATTCTGCTCTATGCTTCTGAGCATACAGCCAGCACTGGCAATGCCTGACATAGCCTTATTTAGGCAGAGCACAGGAACTGCCTGGAGTCACTCGTGCCCCCAAGGCTCAGACCAGATTAAAGGTTCTGATATGAGACTTTGCTACCCTTGGGAGCCCAAGTAACACAGCAGTGACTGCATTTGGGGAGGATTTGTATGCCTTGCATGACAGATTAACATTCTGTCTCTTTAACACAGGGATCTCCACACTACTGTGCTTTCCTTGGTAGGTAAATGAGCTTTACACCAGGACTTTATATACACAGTCTTTGACCACTGGGCCAGAGCTTGTTTGTTATTTGTAAGCAGACATGCAGAAGCTTCTCAAAAATATTTAGCATAAGACCTGGTGCTCTGGATCTCTGATTTGTTGGAGCAGAAAGTGGATCATCCACCAAATCATACAAAAAATAATTTCTTTTGCATCTTGTGGGGGTGTCAAAAAAACATAATTTTTTTTTATAATAGTGATTGCCTCTTTCTCCATGTGACATTGCAAAATGCCTTACCACAGAAAAAAGCACAGTCTATCATATCTCACTTCCTTCAAAGTTCCTTCTACCACTTCTCCCTAGTGCTATATTTTCCCAGCCCTGGCTCCAGTGATGACTTCATTACATTCACATTCAGGCCTCATATGATTCAGCCAGGTGTTACCTGTATGTCTACATCAGAGCTACACAGGAAAGGAGAGAAATCTCTGCTTCTCCAGAGAGTGTTTTCATGCCCCTTCCACCAAATTAGCACTGACAGAAAGGAGAAGGGGAAGGGAGTGACACATTGGTCCATACTGCTCTATGCTAAGTGAACACATGTCTAAACTCCTATTACAGGATTTTGCCCTGTAATTAAAGCATGGCTCAATTCAGCATTAGAAAGCTAATGTGGCTGAAATTAAGACAGGAACCGTTTCAACCCTCACTCAGCACTTATTCTAGCAAAGTCCAGAAGGATTTTATCAATCCACGAGTTTTCTTAGGTCTTTCTCAGGGAGGTCAAAAACAAAGAAACAAATCCATCACTGGAACTGAATATTCATCCCAGCTGGATGCTGTAGAAACTCTTTCTGTATCCCATCCCTATTACCTTCTGTCTTGTAACAATATATTCAGGTAATACAGCCTTAATTTCCAAGCAGGACTCTTCTTTGCACATTTCTCTCTCTAATTTCAATATTTCTGATTTTACACCAGGCTGTATAGGCGTGGTAGATCATTTATTTTGGATCCCATTGAGTTTGAGAGCTCCCTGCAATATCCAAGCAATGCTTTTATCCCTGCATTCCCCTTTCTAAGATATTAGTATAACCTAGCAGAGAGGGGTAATTTGGGACTCCCACAACACTGTCTTGTCTTTTTCTGTTATCAGTGCTCAAGGTGAAACTTGGACAATCTCCAGCCTTCTCCCCTTTAAATTAATTGGAATAAAATGGGTAGTCTGCTCCATTGTTCTTGCTAATGCTTCAAGTGTTCCTCCATCCCTCAAACAGCTTTGATGTCATCTAGTTCCACTTGAAGGGGAAAGAATGTGTTTGGGAATAATTAACAGGCTAAAAATTACTTTGTCAGAACATTTGTGTTATTGAATTACTTGCAGCTACCAGCTTTAGAGAGCTGAGACAGTGGTTGGGCACAACTAGAGCCCTTTAAAGGGAAAAAAAAGAATGGTCTTTTGGTGCAGCACAAAGTTCTCCTGAAGAGGGGCCTGTTAATCTCCTGATTCTGCCTCAAAACTCTCATGTTACCTCAGGAACACCACATAGTCTACCTACACTTCAGCCCCTCACGCAAAATCCCCCTGGTGACTCTTGACTCATTATAGCATAAGCAAATATTAACATTACAACAGAGCTGTCTCTTAACCTGCATTCCTACCTCATCCAGCATAAGAGTCCTGGATTTTGTCAGTGCCTCTGGGCACTGCTCTAATACAAATAATTCTCAAGTCAGAAGTCTCTCTTTCTTCTCTCTTATATAGAGCATTGTTATTTTGAGGAGATGCAATAATAAATCTGCCAGCCTTTATAACAAGGACTGTGAGCAATCAATACAAAAAAGTCAACTAACATATGGCTCTTTCTTCTGCCACTACAAAGCAGAAATAAAGACACTTCTGTTGCCCCTCTACAGCTGATTTAGAAACTCAGATCACTTAGTCTCTTGTTTCATTGTGAGAACAAGCATATATATAGAGAGGGTTGCTTTAAAAGTACACTTTGGTATGGGATAATTTTACAGAAAAGAAAAAGTTCTGGCCTGAATAAATTGCATTTCATGCCTGGATTTTCAAGCATTTGAGCTATCTCACCCCTGCAACTAAGATAGCTGTTCCATCAGCTGTGCCAGGATCTAGCCTGAGGCTCTTGGAGATTTAACCTTTTCAAGCCATGGTGAAGAACCTAAGATTAGATTTAGAAACCCAGTTTACCCTCTGCACTTCTTTAAACTTATGCTGTGGTGGATCAGATGAGCTGTTCTGTGCCTGAGCAATTGCACAGACAAGAATGTGCACATACAACACATTTACTCAATAGGAAACCAGACTTGACAGCAAAAGAGGAGAGCCTAGAGAAACAAACAAAAAAAATCTTTTAGCACACCCCATTTTCTAGAGTCTCCATTTTCAAGCTCCAAAAGCTCCCTATTTCCTCCTTCCTCCCTTCTAAATCAAAGCTGGACCTGGCAATATCTATGGCTCAATATTATCTCCAGTGCCTGTGGTTCATTGCTCTTATATACATCTTCAGCTTAGGCCAGCTTGTAGCCTGTGAGAGTTTGTTAGAGAAGGATTGGTAGTACTTTTGAGGAAGGGACAGTGCTTCATTTGAGAAGAAAATAAAGAAAATAATGTCTTTTCTTTCTACAGAGCTGTGTCAAAGGTCTCTTGTAGCAAAAGGAAGTGTTTCTGTAAGGAAGCAGAAGAAAATCTGGTCTGTCCTAGATGCCTGAAAGCCTGGTAGGCAAATTTTGTCTGCTGCTCTTTTATTGCTAACAGTCTCTGCTGTATGACTCCTAAGAGAGACTTGGGCATTTATTAGTCAAAATGCTCTCTTAGGCTGGTTCTTCTTTCTTCACTAATATGTTTCATCATAAAATCTTTATTGTATCTGTTCATCTTATGCCTGTTTCATATCTCTGTACCTTCAGTTGAAGGGAAGGACAGAGTACTCAATGTGAAGGAGCAGCAAAGACGAAAAATCCACAAGTAGTGAGCAGAAGAGATTTTGGCTGCAGTGGGTGGGGAAGGATGGGTTGTCCTTGACAACTAACGTAGCCAAGCCTGGTATGTGTGAAAGCTACTTGCTTGTCTTTGGGCTCCACAAAGGAAATATCTGGTGTTTGAACTGAGAGGCACCCAAAGCCATGCACCATGATTCAGCACCCTTTTTGTTTTCTGTCTCTGAAGAGAACTGTAAGCTCTGAGCACGGATCATGCTGCTAAATGAGTTTGCTGTATGTGTATTATATCCGGTAGTGAACACACTTCTATTAAGCTCAGCTGTGTTGTATTTATTCTGTTGAAAAACAAAGGAATGCTGTGCCTTCCTAAGGAGTTAATCCCCTGCCTGTGACCCTGTGGTCTGCCTCAGAAGCTATAGTTAAAGCTCTGCTTTTAACCACATCCTCTGCGTGTTGTGTGTTGAGTTTGTGCTGTTTTGTGTTTCCTTCTCTCCTGATTGTTAGGAGAATAAAAGGTGAGAAGGAAGCCATTGGGAAGTGTGGCTAAGGAAAGGAAAATACAACATATCAGCCAGACCACCCAGGTGTCACTAACTTGGAAGGTGTCAAAATGTAAGCTGAGGTTGCCATCACGGCAGACTTTAAAAAAATTGGAAATTCAGTTCAGTGTGTAGGGGGAAAACAATCTTAATGGTTAAAGTGAGTGATGGGATTGGAAAACTCTGAGGGTCAGACATCATAGCAGGACACATAAAAATGAATTTCTAAATAACGTCTGTCAAGTGCTGATGTCCTGATTTGAACCCTTCCTGGTGGCTGAGAGGCAGCACAAAGTGTTTGCTGTGCACCCCCCAGCACACAGGCACCCCCATGCCCCCACGGCCTGTGTATGGCTGTTCTCTCTTTCTACTTTGCTTTGGAATTCTTCTTTGAACTTTAGTTCTCATTATTTTTGGACTTGTCACTTTGTTTGGAAAGATTTATTTCCACTGTTCCTTCTCTGTTCTTTCCTTGCCTCTTCTCCTCTGGATGCTTTTTTGGCAAAGCCTATTGCTATTTTTTATGACTTTGTGTACTGTTTCAAAACAGTAAAATGTTTTTGAAGCAAGATGATCCTGTGTTGCTATGCTCATGCAGTAGCTCCTCCACCTCTGCTGCTTTTTGAAAGACTTGTGCTGTACTTCTGGTTTTCAGTGCTCATTAAGAAAACAAGACACTCCAAATTGTAAAACTAAAAAAAAATCCACTCTTCCATGTATCATGATGTTACTGAGTTTTTTACTTCCCTACATGACAGCAAGCCAGATGTCATTTTGTGATCACATGCATTTACTCACAGACATGAATAAAAAGGAGCCTTCCTGATACTTCTGCCAGGTGGAGTTGAATTTAGCTGAAATTGGAGGTGTAAGAGAGACAGCTGGCCAGTGTGATTTCTGAATTGCCACTTCCTTTGGACACCAGGACTAAGACTAAAATGTTTGTCTTTGTGTATTTTAGATCATGTTGTACCATCCTAGAAAAAAGTGAACCAATTTCACTTGGAAGTTGGAGGCAAAGATCTAAATCTAATTTTAGTACCTCAAAAATCATGCCAATTTATAAACAGACATGTAAATAGATTTGACTGGCTGAAATGGTTTTCCTTTAGTACTCTGGGGTGAGTCTTGTCCTGTGTCTGCAGGGTCCTACAGAAAGCTATTGAAAACTCTTCACTTTATTCAGTACACTAAATGATAGCAATAGACATTTATATCAAGATTATTTGAAGAAAAGTCTCTGTGTACATAACCAGTACAGCTTGAATGTTAATTTTATATGGAGATGGGCCACAAAGCTGAGTTTGGTGCTTATAATGGCAAAAACAACTATTTTAGTTGTGTTTCTAGAGCTAATACTTGTGCTTCTCAATTATTTTTTTTCTGGAATTGAGATATTTTTAGAAATAGTCTATTCCTCTTTTCTGCCAGTCATTTTTTTTTTGTTTTTTCGGAGAAATGCTTTTTGAGGTGCTGAGGTTGCTACTCAGTACTGGTCTGTCTTAAGGGCTTAATTGTTTGGATGGCTATAGAAAAACCCTTATAACTAGATGTAGGTGCAGTCTGGCTGGCTGATGGGGTGACAAGATGCTGGAAATACATATTCACAGCTTTCCAGAGATGTGGAATGGAAGGGCCACTGTGACTCTTTGAGGAGAATTGCAACATCATTGTCCAGAAGGAGAGTAGCTTCCTGATTTGGACTTGTACTGAATGTCAATAAAGGATGGCTGAATGTCAAATTTCAGAACCAAGATATTAGGTCATAACATGTAGTTAGCTACAGAAAGCATCATACAATCCAATCTGGTAAGATCTAATGCTTCTTTCAAAGGTAACAATTTCTTGCATCTTTTCAATTTGAAAGTTTTAAAAGAACTTTATTCCTCCACCTGAAATTCTCCTGTAACACATTTTATCCCTATACCTTTCTCTGACTCAGTGCTGGCTGAAATACATCTTTTTCCCTCCTGATAAATGACTTAAATCTATTACTAAATAAAAGCTTAATTCCACTTTTAGCAGGCTATCTCCTGCACCTGCTTCCTCTTTCTTGAAGCGCACAAGCCAGAAGACTGTACACTCAGGTGTGACAAGTATACAATCTAAGAAAAGAGGATTGTGGACAACTCAGGAGAAAATGATGAATTCATCCCCTTTTGGTGGAAAGAGACATCCCAAAATGAGAGCAACTCTGTCAACAATTGTAGTGCTGTAGCAATTTGAACCAGACCCACGTACACCTGCAAAAATAATTTGTGCAGCAGCCACTGGAGGGGTAATAAAGATTTTTTTTTAAGCCAGTCATTGGTAGAATGAATGGATATTGTCAAAAGAATCCCTTTCCTGTATTAAAAATAAGCATGTCTTGCTTCAGCTTCTGCAAGACACAAATGCCCCAATCATTTCCCCTTCCTTTCTGGAACTCAGAACAGGCTTTCAAGGGCAAAACAAAGAAGTTCAAATTCTAGTGAGACCGGTGGAATGCAGCTCACAGTGAGTATTATACAGAGGGTCTTCAGGCAACCAGGAATTTCCTCTGGAAAGTGAAAAACAACTCTCATCTGAAGAAATAAATTTAAATAAGCTGAAGGTGAAAATGTTGGAGTTTGGAATGGGCTTTGTTAATGGTCTACAGGGACAGAAGCTGTGAGAGATGAATGGCTGTCCATCACAGCTGTTAAGGGATTATCCTGTTATTTTGCCTTGTGGTGTGGAGTTTGTGGCTCAACCAGTTTCAAACCCAAGGAAATGTCTCTATTCCCTGCATCAAATAGGACTACTTATGTTTGGGAGAACATTTGCAGGCCTCAGACTGCAAGTGGTGGGGTGCCTGCAGTGGAAGTGCATGAGACCAGGCAGAGGCACAGTCTGCTGTGGCATGTGCTTTCCACACAGGAGTGATGGATGTCTCTTGGGCACAAAGGACCCACAGACAGAAGGGAACGTGTGTGGCATTAGTGTCTCCACTGTGTGAGCTAAAAACCTTGAGGCTAAATGCGCTCTTTAAGAACTTTAGAGATCAGGTTTGTAGTCTCATCTAAGGTTTCTATTGGATTCTATTGAAGAGGTGTAACTGGTCCTGAGGAAAGCTTGCACTTGTATGTAGGGTGGTGGTTTGCCTCTGAACACCATACAGATTGTCCTGATAGAATTGGCTTTCACCTGTCTGTGTATCCTACAAGGAAGGAAGGAAGGGGATGGCACAGTCTGGGATCCAACATCATCAGTCTCAAGTCTTCAAACATTCTCATGTGCTTGCAGCATGGAAAGCTGGCATGTTAACAATCTTAACTTAATAAGCCCCAAAATAGCAAGATAGTAGGTGATTAGTGCAAATATATAAAAGGCTGCTATTTTATCAAAGATGCTTTGGAGAAGAAGAGGGTTTCCTGGGAAAAACATTTTCTTAAGCATCAAATGCAAGTTATTCCCCATTGTACTGTTTTGAGCTCTGTAAATTAGGTGTGGGTTTGCCCTTCGCCCAAACAACCCTCAGCTGCATGTTTTGCCCTCCATGCCCACCCTCTCTTCTAGTGTCCAGCACAGCATCTGCCACCCAATCACTGATCCTGCTTTAGACACCCAGCCTTTGGTTCATTTCTAATCAGTTGCAGGGATGAGAGAATCCTGTGTTTGGCAGTGCTTGTTTCAATTCTGTTTGATTTTGCTTAGCTCTCATAAAGTCGATCCCGAAGGGCCCTGTCCATTGCATCAGCTTGCTGCTTGCTTTCAGCTTCCATGCCTTTGCTTGCTTGCAGGCAGTCACCCAAGAGCAAAGTCAAACAAACCAGGCTACCAGGAGGCCAGCCAGAGGGTGTTCTTGCAAAAGAAATTTCACCCATCTTACCCAGAAAAGGGTGGGGAAAGAGACAAATTCTCTATTAAACTGCTGGCCAAGGGACATCCTGAATACTCCTGTCTCCCTTTTGAAACAAATATAAATAATTTATTTTTGTTATGGGGGTGGAGGGACCTGTTATGAACACAAAAATTTTACTGCTTGTAGTTTCAATCTAAACTTCAGCTGCCAGCATTTCAGGGCTATGTAACAGCCAAAACAGAGGGAAAATAAATAAATAAATAAAATAACCACAAATTTAATAGTAAAGCTGCAAATCTGAAACATTCTTAAGTTAAAGAAAGCCAGATGTAAAGGAGTTAAAGGAGTTACAGTCAAGCTATGTTTTCTCTTTTTTTAGTTTGTTTGGGGATTTTTGGGGTTTTTTTTTTTTGTGCTACTGCTATACATGATCACAGTCTTCACTTAATGAAATAAGGCACACTATCTCATTTGTATTTCTTTAACTTGTGGAGTCTGCTCCTGTTCCAGCCTGGCTAGATATTAACAAGGAAAGAAATGGGAGAAGAGAAGATGCTGTCTACCTGCAGCAATGCAGTGCCACAATGTTCTCCAGGAGCTGATGCCAGCAAGCCCCGCTCAGCTCTGGCACGCAAAGCACCAGCACAGTGCAGGCTCAGAGCAGGGAGGGGATTGGAGCAGGCTCCTTGCGTGTTGAAGCTGCTTGAGAATTTAGTTGCCAAACACTGGCAAATTTTCTATTAAGCCTGTGTGATTTTTTTTAACTTTACAACTTGACCATATTTATATATATTTTTCTTTTTCACGTTGATGGTATAAGTGCCATCTGTGAGACCACAGCAGTCCTTCTGTCAAACTTTACATTCCTATTCGAAGCAAAGGCGTTACAGTTTTTCAATGGAATTGTTGTTTATTTCTTTTTTCACTTGGACAAAAAGATGTCTTCAATTTTCCTTGGGAGTGGAACTTTTTTAGCTGAAACTTCAAATAAAATAATTCTGAAGCAGTATCATGGAAAACTTCAGGTTAAGCCATTTCAGTAAGATAGTTTTAAAAGCAATGATAAAACAGACCTTTCTTCAAGGAAAGAAAAAAGTTAAATTCTATCTTTATTGCCTATGTTTACAGAACATGGGGTGATAGGGCTTTTTAGGGAACCCCATGCAAACATTCTCTCTGTGGGAATAACACCAATCCTGCCACTGATTGGTATGGAAGGTAAAGATCTCTAGAGCCCTCAACTTCTTCAGGGATATTGAGTACATTTAAATACAGACAATCTTGCCCGATGCCAAGTGCAGGAAAGACTAAGGTCTATATTCATCCCTCAGTTCCCAGGTGACGCCAAAGGATGAGATCACTCAGGTGCTCTCTACTGACCTCAGCTGTGGCTTGGTGACCTTCATCAAGCTCTGTGAAAGCACTGAGCCTGAACAATCCCTGTCAGCAATCCACAGCTCTACACGGTCCTGCCATCTCTGCTTGGAAAATTCCCTTGGCTTTGCTTCCTCAGAAACTTTTATAAGCTCCACAGAGACTGTAACTCCAATGGCTCAAGTCAGCAAACCCACGCTGTTCATCCATCCCCAAACACTTTGCTCATTTTGAGAAAGAAAATGGAATTCAGAGCTTCCTTTAATATATGAATATACTTTTTAAAAAGCAAAAATAAGGAAACAAGCATTGGAGGCAAGCTGAAAATATTTTTTGAGTTTTATTGCCTCTGCTTGAATCAAACCATTTAGACTAATATTACTCTTTCCAATATATTTATGAGTATGTTCCTGCCACGGCCCATTTATGACACGGGAAGCGTGTGAGGCACATGTGCCTCAGGGCCCATTGCCTGTGGGGTCTCTGCTGTTTGGCCCAAAGAACAGGCTAATAGCCATATTTTCTTTGTCTTCATTCTTATGGAAGCAGAAATTGGATTTGAGGTGAAACATCTGGCTTGTTTTGGGTAAAAGTTATCTCTCCTTTCCCATCGGCTTTTGAATTTTTTTCCTTTAGTTTCCTAAATTATTGCCCCTTCTTAGAGTTAAGGCCTTATTTGAAGCCACTTGGATTTTTCTATCTGCTTCAACAAAACCTTGGACCAGGCTCTAGATACCAATACAGATTTCTTTCCACACTCCTTTGTAACTGTTCTTTAGTGATCCCTGGTGAAAATGCCTTGTGCATTTCCTGAAGTATTTGTTATAGCCCTTCCTACTGCATGTGAACATGTGCTTCCTTCATGAGTCTTCCATTCACCTCAGCAGCATCCTAGATAATATACCAACATTTTTGGGAGTTTGTATGGGTCATTTCCCCAGGAGACAAAGATGGTGGTGGACTGAGGGAAAAGGGCTGTGACACTGATTTTAATGCCTTGCAGCACTGCCAGGGACATGTCAGTTGTATACAGAAATAAAAAGGAGCCTGCATTCTATTAAAGTCTCTACCAGATCATTAAGAGCTCAAAATATGAGAGAAATTATGTCTTCTAAACCTGCATGTGATCTACTGCTTGAACAAGTTCCCCAAGGATGTGCTCATGGCCCAAGTGACCAGGACAGCAGCATTACAGACTGAACTTCTCCCTTCCTAAACAGCAGGCTTTGGACAGAAATTTAATGTTTAATACCAGTTCTACTGGCTGACAGTCTCTGGCATGCAATCTCCCTACAAACCTAGGGCTGAAGAAATTTTTCTTTTGCTTCCAACAATGGCATCCTCTACATATTAGCAAAAAATAAATCTTGCATGTCTGGTATCCAGAATGACTTTCTACATCCAGTATTTCTACTGCAAGACACTGATTCTACTTAAACACAAACCTCTAGCTAAACTTTACTTAAATTTTACTTGGCATTCAGTCAATAGTAAGGTGGATGGACACACTCTTAGGCATGTATTGCTCTGACCATACAAGGATTCCTTTCTCTGGGGGAGCAAGGAGCGCCAGAAAGCCTTGAAATACAGGTATTTCACTGGATATATTTGAAACCCAGTGTTGCTGAGCCCATTTTGCATCTTGCTCAAGTTTCCCACCAGCCATGTGTACACACGCTCTAACAACTCACATATTGTGGCGGCTTTGAGAATGGCTCAGCTGCAGGGCCTTTCACCTCTGCCCACCTGCCCTCCCTTCTTCATTTATGAATCTGCAAATGTTATTTTTAAAAAATCTTGCTAATTGACTTTGTTTACACTAGTTCTCTCACTGTCTCAGAATTGAGTTTAGGGTATAACCCTGCACTTATACACTTATTTTGTTTCATCTGTGCACACTTTCATTTCTCTAATCTTAACCATTCCTCATATCCTCCTTGTCTCCTCCTCCTGAACACAAAAGTGGAGTGTCAATGTGGTTTCTGGTTTCTCCCTACCTTCGATTGTCCTACATTCAAGGCAAGGACAATTTAGTCTAAATTAGTAGAACGAACAATCAAAATTTGGTTTCTAAATCAGTTGTTAAAATTCTATTCCAGGAGGCTTTGCTCTCTGTGCTGGTTCTCTCGTGGTCTCTTTCTACCTACAAAGAGTAGCTCTGAAGCCTTGAACCCCAGTCCTCCAGCTCCAGCTTTTAGCCTTTTTCCTGTATTCCACACCCTCCTGCTGAGCCAGTAGATACTTGTCTGATGTTATAAATCCATGCAGGGTCTCCACTCATCTGAACATGAAGCCTCCTTTCTTGTTCCTCTCTATGTAGTTAAGGAACCATTTCCTATCTGTGCTAGCCTTACTCAGGGGTGTAGCTTACATGACTTCTCTGGAGGTTTACAGAACCAGAACAATCCTTTGTAACCTATAAAGATTTACTCCTATAACAGACGTATTTCTGAAAGCTGCACTGGAACAAATAGCCAGTAGGAATACCTGCAGATTTTGCCACTGTTCTCTATTGCCAGGCTTCCAATGTACAAAGAAAAGAAAATCATTATGCACTTCAAAGTGAGTCAATTCAGTGGGAGTAAATGTTTGAAGAATATTCTGTCCCTTCTTCCTTGCCTGCCAGCATAACTGAAGCCTAGAGGAAATTTCTAAAGCACGTGGAAATCTAGAAATCAGGTCTAAGTGGAAAGATCAGTTACATTTCCACATAAGCCTTTGGTTTATTCACTAATTTCTTTGTGCAGACTGTAGAATTTCCCTGTCTTTCTTGGTTTTGACCCAGGTATAACAGATGGCAATAATTTGAACCCTGGGTTGTGAAAATTCATACATTTTTGTAGAAGGAGCTATCAGCAGAAAGCAATGGCTGGAGCTGCCTTGCCAGCCACTGTGATAGGAAAGCCCTTTCTCTGCACAATGCTATTTGATTTCCTAGAAAAAGGCACTGAGGTAGGGCATCCTCAGGAGGGCTCATGATCATCTGGTTTTAAGAAAATAGCAATTTCCATCTTATTTCTCCCAATTAAGACATTTCTTTTTAAATAACTTCCCTCTTTCTTGGCTTTGAGTCCATCTGGTTTTGTTTCCTATGTTCAGAGGATCTTATAGGAGGAAGTGGGTGGTCATCCAGCTAGAAATAACACCATGCTGTCACACCATCTGACTGTTTTCTGAGATCCTCCCAAGCATATTGCCCAAAAGTGACCTCCAGACTACTTATGTGCTGGTGGGGATTAAATGTTCAGACAAAACGTGTGAGCAACAGATGAAGCTGTATTGTAAGAAGCTGTTCTCCAAGGACATTCCTCCACTTGTCTCTTGAACAAGATCTGAAACAACATCTGGACTAGGATTTTTGTCACATGACTTAAACATGCTGACATTTGACTTAGTTAATCAGTGACACATTCTGATAGCTCCTACAGGCTAAGGGTTTTATTTATATTTTAGATTGCATTTATTGTCCATTAATAAAGTACTGCATAATAACGCAAACCACATTTATTGAGGCTGTTGCAATTATGTAACAGGCTATTATGCTTCTAATACGTAGCTGGAACCACTCAATTACATATGAATTAAAGTTTTCTAGTTTACTAAGAAGCCAGGAGTTGTTAGCATGGATTTGTTGTTGGTAACCAGAATAAACTCATGCTCTGGAAATGATGTTTTTCCTAGGTGACAGCTGCCCACAATTTTGGTTTACCTTCTCCTTTGTGACTTGTACAGATCACCTGAAAAAGGAAAATGAGGGAAGGTAGGGAGTAGAGGCTGGGACAGGAGGCTGAAGAGATTGGCCCAAGATAACACAGCAGGAGGATCAGTCTGAGGTGGATCAAGGTGTGAACAGGGATCTCCTGAAGTCATACTCTCATTTCATATTGCCTGGTAGTGAATGTGGAAATCCTGCCCCTGCTGCTATTCCACACCCCAGGGGGATCTCTTTACTGCCTGTCAAGTGCTCCCCTGTGGTGAGGGAGTTTGTACAAAAAAAATCAAAAAAAATTGAACGGTCTTTTTTTTTTTCCACCTTAATGTGGAAAGGGAACATTTATGAAATCTCAGTTTCATGGGGTGAAAAATTGCTTCTCTCTTTACTCTAGAGCAGATTGATAAAAGACTCATGATAGCAATTGAATGCTGAGGGAGAGGGGGGTGGTGATCTGTGCAGCTGTGCATAATACTTATTATTTTTACAAGTCACTGGAGGTATTTGGTAGGGTCAATATGGTAAGAAATCTGGACCTGAAAGTGAAACACAGTGTCTGTCAGAGGGGCCAGATTTTAATTGGAAACTAAATTTCATTTTGGAGGAAGAGGAAAATACCACACTTCTAATGAGATCCAGGGCATTCCAAAGAGCAGCCTGCAAGGAATATTTAAATAAAAAAGTTCTGTTTAGAAAGACCTTTTGTAAATGACTCCTTGATACTGTAGGTAGATAAATGCACTTGAGTTCATTCCTCACAAATGAGAAAGTACATATAAAAAACATGCTGATGACTTAAAGTAAGATTTTGAGAGTTGTTTTAACTTTAACCAAGAAAAGTTGATTATTATTTTTCAAACTGCTCAGAGAAGCTAAGGTTTTCTTTTCTTAAATATTCAGAAGGGATTTTTTTATATGAAAGTGGAGAGCAAGGGCCAAATTAATTGTACATGAAAAAACTGGGTTTTCATTAGATGCTTTCAATTAAGAGACTAATTGAGGGGATGCTTTTCTGTTTGGATTTCTTTTTCCTTTTTTAAGTTTAGATTTCTGCACCTTGAAATAATTCAGGCTGTTCAAAACATAGTACAAATGTTGGTATTTATAAATGAGCTCTTAGAAGTGGTAGCGAGGATTTCATTTAGGCATTTTGCACAAACCAGGTGAAAATGTGAGCTCAGGTTTTGATCCTTCAATAGTCATTTGATGAGGACAGAGATTTCGTGCATTTTGCATTGCAACAGCCAGAGGATGAGGGCCTAGGAAAAAAGGATGGTGGGTTCCTGCCCCTTCAAAAATGCAAGACTCTTGGTACAACCTGGGAAAAGGAGGATACGGTGATCTTAAGAGCAACAAAGCCAGAGTTCACTATCTAAATGACAAAAAGAGGCAGAGATGAGATTTTGCTTTTCCATTTCACCATAAGATGAGGATGACATTCCTTCCTTTTCTCCCTCTATTATTCCTAACCTGTAGCCTCAGCCGATTTGCTCAATAGCAGAGCCTTGAAGTCAGAGATCTCAGAAGTGAAATGATGGTATGTGAAAGGATTGCAGGCACCCCTGTGGTGTCCTCGTGTGGTAATTAAAACTAAGTCAGGACTAAAGAGATTAGTAACCAAGTCCAAAGGGAAAAATTGGGTGAGGAAGAGTTAAAAATGTCTCTTTCTTTCTCTTGTGTGAAAGTGCAAGGCTCATAAAATAAACAAATCTGTTGAAATCAGGCATTTCAAGCCAGAGACTGGAAATTCCAAACTCTATAAGGAATAGGGGCAATACCTGTCTCCATACCACACATCAAATCACACTTGGCTGTTTTTCAATTGGACTGCCCCAAGTCCAATTTGAGTGGGTTATCACTCTGTGAAGGAGCATGGCACAACCCCAAACCCCTGAACAGACAGGTCCACAGGAGCTTCTTTTGCAGCTGGATTGACTTTGTCTGCACTCTGTGTGTGGGGGCAGAAGGTCAAACAGAGGAGAGGAGAGGAGAGGAGAGGAGAGGAGAGGAGAGGAGAGGAGAGGAGAGGAGAGGAGAGGAGAGGAGAGGAGAGGAGAGGAGAGGAGAGGAGAGGAGAGGAGAGGAGAGGAGAGGAGAGGAGAGGAGAGGAGAGGAGAGAAAAAGAAATGATACATGAAGAAACTATATTTTTGCCTTCCCTCCAGCATGTATCAGTGGATAATGAAATTTTTCAACTGATTAGATGCCCCATTGGTTGGAAAATTTGGAAGCAATCATGCAATTATATCGCAAAACCTCAGAGTCATGTACATTCAGCCAAGTAGAGAAACCAACTATTAGCAAAAATAGAGAGAGAGAGAAGAAAAGAAAAAAAGACTATTTATATTGCAATACTGGTCCTAAAAAATGGAAAAGAAAACACAATGGAAAATTTTCTGCAAACAATTAAAGGAGGGGGAGAAGGCTCAGGATGGGTCTGGTGTTTCAGGATAAATATAGAATTTATAACATAGTAAGAGCTGTTTTTAGTGGGCCTTAATTGAAACTACATTGCTTGCCCCTCTACTGCTGCAAACCGGTGCTGCAGTCCGTGAGAAAAAGAGGGACTGGGTGACTTTCCTAGTAAGGGACTGATGCATCTCACCAGAGAAAACAATGATTGGCAATGCTCATTGCAAGAACTTGGGGCACTTTTCTAAACAGGGGCATGGACTTGTGCTCTGCTCCACACCACAATGTCTCTGCTTGTGACAGGCACTGCTCAGCTCCCATCCAGGAGCCATCTGACACACAGAGTTTTGCTAAATGAAGTCAATTGCCTGAACTAACGCATTCATCTTTTTCTTTTACTAAGAGGGTTTCTTGCTCTTCTTGTGCAGGCCACCTAGACAAGGACTTAAAAACTCAATGTTTTCATTGGTAGGAAGATGGAGTAATTTGGGAGGTGAAATCTGACTCCACTGAAGTCTCAATAACATTGTTTTGGTCTTGGGGATTAGAGACTGACTTCAGCATTTGCAGCCTCTGTCAGCAGCGTCCTTCCTTTCCAGCTGCCCACCCTCTCTCCAGGGTCTCTGGGCTGACCTTGCAGTGAAGGCTGGGGTGACATCTACAAGAAAGCTGTGCACCAGGGCTGGAATGGTGTGAGTGGCAAGTGATCAGAGCAACTGAAGAAGGGGCAGGGGTCTCCAGCAGTTCTGAGGACCACATCAACTTCTCAGAATCCAGGGTGTTGGCTTAACTTATTAGCCAATGATGAACCTAGGCACTGATTAATACCTGGGATCCAGAATCTGGTCCAAGTCCCCCTTTTTAGTCTTCTTTATCCCCTTTGAATGGACTTCAAATCAATTTTAAATCCTTTCCACTGAGGGACTAAAAGGAAGAGATAGGCCAGGATAGAGTGGTAGAGGAATTAGAAGAAGTATTAGCATATTGTTGGCACATACAAACAGGGGGAAATTGTTGAGGTGACCCAAAACATAAATTGAACCTGAACTAGCTACTTGTCTGACTGCTTTACCTTGTCGCCATCCTGAATGTGGCAAATGGTTTCTTCCCACAGAGGGATTTCATCCCATACTCCCTGCAGGGATTGGAAATGCTCCACTAGGTTTGATGTCTCAGTACTATTCTGTTAATGGGAGAAAAGTGTCCCTTCCCCTTGGCATTACAGATATTTGACATTCATGAAAAAACTAGAAGTGTTTTTATTATTTAATACTATTATTTTCCAAGATAAAAAGAAAATATTTGGCAATTCCATGCTTGCTGGTGCTGTGGTTTGATCTGTTTCCCCAGAAAAGTGGGAGCTGTTTCTTGGATTCTGCAAAGCCTCCTGTGGTGAGGGGAAATTGGTGGCTCTTTGGGAGCTTCCTGGAATGTGAAATGCTATTTAACACTGGCTTTATGTCCTCAGAGGCTTGGGAACTCCGGTGTCTCAAAGGCCTAGGGAATGCCAGGGAAGCATGGACAATTAGATGGGTTTAAAAGGGGAATTCATTAGAAGCATATTCAGATCAGAAACTGCAAGAGAACAGTTACATTCTTTGCCTTATTCTTTACATGAATGTTGAGAGCCAGTGGAAAAAACAGACCATCTCAGGGCTGGATCCAGGCCTAGCAGAGTCAGGGTTATGTTTTTGTTTTGTTTTCCACCAAAAACTCAATACCCCTATTTTCTCCTCTTCTCTTGCAGGGAAAGAAATTGAACTCAACAAAGAGCTCTTCACCCATCAGCTCTGACTGTCCCTCCGAGTCTTTTACAAAGTCTAGGTGCCAGCAGGAACAGGGCCTTTTTTACAAGACTTATTTGCCTGGACTCTGGATGTCTGTGCATCAAATCTGTCCCACAACATAGGAAATGAATGCTGATCTCTTATCTGCTCACACTGAAGAAAAAAAGACCCTACCCTAGGCAATCAATTTGTAGCAGAGCAAGGCTTAGGGTAGGAAGAGTTGTGAGAAATCTCAGGTGCGGGGTGCAGGGATGGCTGTAGCCATCAAGACTGAACAAGGCTTGAAGGGAGATCAAATGACAGTGCTTTTCCCATATGTCAGGTTGAAGGACCTGACATTGTCCTCTGCAACTCTATGAGGGTGATTTTAAACAATCTGTTGAAAAAGAAAGGGAGAATATATTTATTTGAGGCTTTCACCCACATGTACTTCTTTAGTAAAAAGTGGACATCTGTCCTAAATCTGTCCAATTTATGATGAGAGCAACAACAAGAATGCTTCCTGGTTTGAGAAGAAGTAATGGTTTTTGTGTAGAAAAATCCACCTCTTTTTTCAGAAAGGAGAAGAAAGTTTATATTCTCTCCACTTTTTTTGGGTGGATGATCTCCTGTTTTTGCTGTAGGCTGATCATTGCCTTTGTCCCCACTAAGACATGAAGCACCAGCTTGAGCCAGATTCTTTTTAGGGACCTCATGAGAATCACTGAATTGTGTTCTCTCTTTACATCATGAACTGAGAATAAACTTTGGCCTCCACTTTCTGGGTCTAGAAGTTTCACCCCTGTGCAGACAACTGCATGACATCTTAAACACATTATAGTCTTGGTTACTGCCTTTTCATCCAAAAGAATTCTCATGTCTTTTAATCTGGAGGTTTTTTTTCTTTTCCTATTCTTAGTACAGTGACTATTCACAGTATCCCAACAGCAGCTGTGAGCCCTTGCACAGTCCTTTAAGTCCAGCTGAAGGTGTGTAAAATAATTGATTGTGGGTCAGTGCCCCTGTTCAACTGTTTCACCACTTAGTCCTCAGTGTCTTCTGAATTGTGATTGTTATCATATCCAAAACCCAGACTAATAAAATGAGAGGCCTGAGAGGGAACTAGAGAACTTTATTATCTTACTAATTTCTCAATAATTTAATTCTATTTGCATGATTTAAATTGTTGATTGGAGCTGGAAGGCTGATCAGCTCCTACACCTCCAAAAGTCCTTTAATTCCCCTTGTAGAAAAGGAGAAACCCATAGGTAGATCATCTACTGTCCTGAAATGTGTGTCCATTGCTGCATTTCTGAAGGTCTCATCCCTCTCCAGAGGGCTGATCTGAAATCAAGATTATTTCACATAAAATTAAATCTGCAGGTGAGGTCCTATTAAGCAAAGTGGGAATCAATTTCCAAGGATGTTTGAACTCTCTGGAGCCTTTTTGGTGATCAAGGGAGTCACTTTTGCCATATGGAAACAGATCTGTTGAGGGGAAACTAAAACAATGTTTGCAAAAAGAGAAAAAGTCCTACAACACTGCAGACACAAAATGTTCTTCTTTATATATAAAAAATTTAGTCATGAAACTAGTTTGAACCGACAATTTTGCATGAGAAGCCAGTGCCACTAATCACTTGCAGCATAAAACTAAAAAAAAATTTGTAGAGGAGTCCAAACTCTGTTCTGTTACAGAGTCTGGTGGTTCTTTTGTCCACTTACATTGCTTTTTGTGGGATCACTTCAGCACAATTAGGAACACTTCCTTTGACCTATGCAATTTATATCAAAAATTTTTTGGTTATAAAACCAAACTGAGCACAATTCCACTTTTAAGAATTAATCCTTCAAGTACCCATGTACAAATCCTCAGTAAAGGTTTTGGCTTTACTGCTAAAGCTTTTATAACCCACAGAGGAGAGCCTGCACATAAAAACCCATGAAAATTAATGAACATGGATCTGTAGCAGTGAGAAATTTGGAATTCCTGTTCCTTGGGAACTTCCAGCGTGTCAAAACTTATTATTCTAAGCTGAAGCAAGTACTTTCAACATAATAAATTTGCACCAAAAAAAAAAAAAAAAAAAAAAAAAAGGAATTTCTTATAATTTCTGTAAAGAATTGCCAATACTTCAATTATTCTTGAATAGAAGCTATAATGGAGAACTACCTATATTGAAATGTTTCCTTTTGTTTGTTAGATTTTACACACATGCTCCATTTGCCTGAAATTGGGTTAATACTGGACTTCACATTTTGTGAGGGTCTCTATTTTGACTTCGTAGTTAAAAGGCCAGAACCCCCAGGCTTCCCTGCAGATGAAACTTTTATGTCCAAATTACATTTCTCATGCAGCACTAGAGTCACATGAGTACCAAACACAGCACACAACTCTGGCCAAGCCAAGTCCATATTATTTCTTGTGAGGCGAGTCCTCCAAAGGACTATGGGTCCATAGTGGAGAGAACAAAGTTGCCAATTAAAACTTCCACAAGGCAATGCTCAAATAATGAAACTAAGCTGAATGCCATGGTGAACCAAGACTAAAAACTCTACTAAATATTTTGTATAAATAAAAGGAAAAAATATTCTTTTATGAACCTGGCTTGTGTTTCATTTGGATTGCAACAGTTCATTTTACATGATTCCCACTGTGATTTTTAAAATTCTTCACTTTGGAAAATCAGTCTGGTGAAAATTGCCATTCCTGTTGGAGCCTTGCACCATCTCTGCTGTTGGTAGATGCCTCCTCCTCTCAACAAGGACAATCCAGAGTTTGGTGAATCAACATAGGCAGGAACAAAGAAGCCAGAGGAAGTTAGGTGACATAGCCAAATGCCACCAGTAAAAGTAGGAAGGGCTGTTAGTCATGTGAGAATGGCTTCTCTTTCTCACCCTCTCCCTGCAAGCCCTATGTCTTTTCTGCTGACAGATAACTGCTAAATGTTGTGTTACTCCACAGCACATTAGCAGGAGTTCCACTGATGTAAGGGGATGATTCTCTCATATAGGGAGGAGAGGAGACTGAAACCAAAGACATTTCTGAGAAAGAACTGCTCTTCCCAGTCTTCTTGCTCTGTTACAGAGCAAGAGATTGCAGTTGCAGCAGACACATGTTCCTATTTCAGCCAGAATTTGAGCTTCCTGTTGCAGTTCAATGATCGTCTTGGGGCCAGGTCCCCAGTGGGTACAAAACAAAGTAGTTCCTGCTGCTTAAACAGTTTGAAATGAGAAAGAGTCTCTCCTCCTTTGGTATTCATTGCACTTGTTCCTGTTATACATCATACCCGCAGTGCATTCAGCATTGCCCTAAACACCACCCGTAAGGCTCCCTGTCCTAATCCAACCCACAAAGTCAAGAGCTTGGGAATTGAATAAAAGCCCACTGTGCAAATGCATTTTGTAAGTCACAGGAAAGAAAAAAAAAAGTACACAGAGCACATTTCAGTTTTCATTGGTGCTTCTGGCAACCTTCTTCCCCTACACATCATCATCGAAGAGACAAAACCCAGGCTCCCCGTTGAGTACACAAGAAAGGGAGACTTCCCTTGTGCTTCACTGTGCTGCAAGCTGTAAATTTCTAAAGAGCTCTGCTATAATCTTTTACAGTCTGCAATCCCACCCTTCAGCTTAATGAAATGGAATGGTACAAATGCTCTCTGGACATTTCGCTGCTGACAGTTACCCAAGGTTTGTTTCAGCTGTTACAATATGGCTATTTTATTGTCTTTTTTTTTTCTCTTGTACAATTTCATGACTAACTATGTGTAAAATGGAAGGAATTTGACTATCCTTTCTTCATCCAGTTGGACACAAACTGGACTGCTTCCTTTAACTCACTTTTCAGCTGGCAGGGCTTGCTTTCTGTTTTCTTTTAAATGTCAGAAAAGGTTAAATAGGCTCTTCAAATCTGCAATAGATTTGGAAGATCTCTGGGGGTAAAACCTTCACAAGAGAAACAGTTTATATTAGTTCAAACAACAAACTCTAGTTCTGAACCTGGAAGGCAAGTAAAACAAACCCCATGCACATCTCACATTAAAAAATCACAGAATTTGCTTTTGCCCAATATCATAATACAATGAAATATTTTGAATGGTTTTAATCTATTTAACTGTCTTGTTGTTTAGGGCTTTTTTACTGTTGCTGTTTGATTTGATTTGATTTATATTACACTTACATTTTACAGTTGGAAATGCTCATGCAGATCGGGGAGCTGGACATGAGAAAGTGACTCCCACCATTTTCCTGTGCTTGCCTGGTATCCTGCTTGGCCACAGGGATTACAAAGGGGTCAAGGCTCTAGCTAGCCTGCCTCATCTCTTCCTCACTTGAAACAGAAAACAAACACAAACACTGGGTCTAAAAACTTGAAGGAAAGTTGGCGAGGACTTCAGCTTTCACAACTCACTGAAAAATTCAGCATTCCTTACACCACTGAAACACTACCACCCCAGCTCAGCATTTGCCTGGCAGATAAATCTTTACGTCAGGTAAAGGGCAAAGACAGAAGACAGTAAAATGGTGCCTGGATCCATAGAGCTGTCTATCAGACATAACATTTCAAGATACTTTAATTTTGAGGTAAGATGGAACAGAAAAACAATATGCAGGGATTTTGAAGAGTGGCATTGTGTGTTGGGTGAAGTTTTATGCTTTCTACATCCAAACACAGTCCACACTTGAGAACAGATACACTTATATTAAATTCCTGCTGATTCAAAAATAGCTTGTCTTCTACTGCCAGTTACATGCAAGGACCTTACAAATTCAGGCTGACCATTGTTTTAAGATTCTTTGGATGCATCTTGTCGTGTTTCTCACTGCCAATATTGTTCATGAGGAAAGAGAGACGATTTGGCCAGTAAGTAAAAGTTCTTGCTCAGAACAACAAGTCTGGATTTGTAGCACATGCCCTGGGGTACTTGGAGTCAGAGACTCAGAACATGACAAGCATCTTGTGAGGAAAGGCTTCCCTGATAACCGGACCAACTGCAAGTGTACCCCAGAACAGAAGGACCCTTGCTTCTGCTTCAGGTTTCCCACTGCAGATGGAAAAGTTCAGGTGGAACATTGAAACTGGAGAATCCCTCAATGAACTGGAGAATCCCATCAGCAGCTGAGGTTACTGATAGCTGATAATCCCTGCCTGCTCTGTCCTCACCTTGCTATGGAGAAGCCAACCCTGTGTCCAGACTCCAGACGGGAGCTTGGGTAGGATGCAGTGGAAGGAGCACAGGCATGTCTGAGCAGAGATCACCTTACCATGGTGCTAAGCCCCTCAGCACTCTTGCCAGTGCTAGGATCCCTTCCCAGCACTCTCCTGCTTTGAGAAAAATGTGAAAAGTGGTTTCACTGGCCTCAGGCCTGCTATCACTTATGACAGCAATGATCAGAAACAGGGGCCATTAACAGCCCTAGTATTTAACTCGTACATTCACTTACATATAGAGAGGTGCCTGTCTGTATGATTAATGTCATCTCAACATGTTCCGTTAACAAAAATATGAAGTGCTTTGATTTTTTTCCCCCACGTGACTGACAACATAAACACGTTGTCAAAAGCTCTGAACAGATGGTAAGGCACTTAGGAAAGTTTGCTACCTTTAAGAAGTCACTGGCCTTCAGCGAGCACTTAAACCACCATGGGTAGTAACTGAAAGAAGGCTGTCCTTCAATTCCAGAGTGAAATGGAGTGGAACTCGGTCACTGAATCCTTCATCCAACAGTAACCCTGCATTCCCATGATGGATTCTAATGGGAAGCCACCCTATTATCTGAAGCTGGTGGTCTATCAGTAGAGAATGGAGCAGGGAGCAGAGGATGGGCAGAGTGTGGGACAGCAGCAGGCAGGAAGGAGAGCTCCAGTACATGTAGGAAGGAAGCTTACACAGTGTCAGCTTTCACCCTTGGATCACTTACAGCTGCCTTCTGCATCCTTCTTTGCAGGGAAGTATGCTCAATTTCCATTTTCTACACAGTAAGCCTTACATTCTCACCTGACAGTATCCTTGGGTCTGGCTGTCTTGGCAATCAGACCACTCTTTCTCATAATTTCCTAGAAATCATTACCAGTTTCATCCTCCCCAGTGTCTATTTTCACTTTTGGGTCTTTCAACAGCTTGAGTAATGAGTGCTGATCAACATCAACTTAACTCCCACAACATGAACTAATTATTTCTGCAGAGACCTCTTACCATGAAGACAAATCTGGAGGGGACTTTGTCTTCCCTGCTGCTACCTGAGGGAGTTTTAGATTTTGTTGTTCTCATCTATGACATGGATTGCCTTGAGCAGCCTCTCAGTCTAGCAGCTGGTACAGCTTGCAACACATTCAGGGTTAAAAGCTGGTAGGGTTTGCTAAAAACTGGAAGGGACTATACTGTTATGAGAAACCTGCAACACCCTTTTTCCCACTACTGTTTTTTACTGTGTAGGCTAAGTTATCCTCATTTCTCAGGCTTTACAATCACTTTATGAAGTCATGCATCCAGAAGTGACTTTGTTCAATTTCCTCTGAATTATTTCCCACAAATATATTTGTCATTTTCTGATTCTACTACTACAAAGTCTTTTAATACAAGGATTTTTAAAATTCTGAATAACATTTGCTTGAGAGCTTTCTAGTGCTAATATATTACTAGAATTTGTTTTATTATGCCTTTTTTTTTTAGGTAGATTCTTCATCCCCAATGGAGATAAGGTGACCTTTCATAAAGTAACTTGAGTACACTAGCATTTTTTCATGCACAGGCACTGTCCTGATAGCTTTCTTCCTTGGATCCTACTAGTGATGAACTGCCTGAACCTGTTTCAACCCTTCTGTTTGCCCTCAGATGGCTATTAACTCACTAAATAAATATTGATCAAAAAAAGGGAAGTTATATATAAAGTACCCTGATTAAAGAAACATGGAAGAAATATCATGAAAGTAAACCTTGGACACACTTTGGACAATAGGTCTTGTCAAAAAAATTTTATGCCATTCTGTAAGGTAAGCTATTGTTCAAGTCTAAGGCATAAGTAAAGTTAACAGAAAAAATATTAATATTCCCACCCACCTAAACTCTCATTGCCATCCTACACCCTTTTTTAGAGCATGGTGGCAAAGATTTATGATTTGGTACTTAACACAACTAAGAGCCAGGCATGATCATGGAGGCTAGGCTGTTGGACCTCCAAAATATAGGTATTGATGCAACACACTTCCCCATCCTGAGAAAGGAGCCATGTTTCCATTGAGGGCACAGAAATCCTTCAAAAATTTACCTGGACTTCTAAGTTAGTATGGCTTCCAAAATCAGCAATCACTACCCAGTTACTGCTTAGCAACATTAATTAAACATTGCTTATTAGAGAGCTCATTAGCAATGTTGTATGTTTGGATTACTGTCATCAGTTTCACTGAATTGCTAGGGCTCCATATTTTGATTTAAAGCAAATGATCACTGAACATTATATAAAGCAGGAATTAATTAAAAACTGACAGACATCTCAAAATTTCTATAAGAGGAAAAGCCTGAATGACTGTATTTTTAGTGCTGCTGTTCTAGGATGAGGCTCATTTTGGATCTGCACTTTCTTCACAAATTTAGTAATGGGTAAAAAATCCCTGCTGATAAAAGTTACTCTGTGAAATAATCATTGCTGGAGCAATGATCTATAATCAAAACATTCAACTGATAAATTCAAATTAAATATTTCATTAAAATTTTCTAAGAGAATGGCAATTCATCATACCTACAGAAAGACAGGTCCTCACCATAGATGTCTTAAGATAGAGTTTAGCAAAAAGACTGTTCATTCTGGTTATGAATACATGCTAAACAGGGCTGATGAATTCATAGGATATGTTGAAAGAGAAATAATAACCTAACAGATTACATTATTACCTCTGCAGATGACATTTATTGATGCCAGCTGGTTGCATCCTGTTCTGAATCCACACCTAAAAAAGGATACAGAACCACAATATTTAGCATGACAGAACCACATGGTTGTTAGGGTCTGTAGAAATCCCCTCACCATGGGAGAGTTAAAGTCAATCTGTTTAACAAATCATAAAAGCAGCCAGGGAGACAAGAGGTGACTTGATCACTCTATAATTACCTTCCCAAGGAAAAAATAGCAGTTGCTAAAGACATCCTTAATTCAACAGAGAAATGGAGAACAAGAACCTGTAGCTTGGAGTTGACTTAAAACTTGGCACATTATTTAACTGGGAAGGGATAAGAATCAGCTAATTAGAGTAATCTGCTTGTAGAAACAAAGAACATGCCTTGTTCTCTTGTTCTCATGTTCCCATGCCTTGTCTTCTCCAAATAAGATCTGAGCATCTCTCTAGAAAGCACAATTTCACTAAGCTTTGTTAATGGATTTTATTAGGTGGTGACCAGGAGAAAAACTGCCCCTAGGATTCATGAACCAGTCAGATCAGACAACTCCAATGGTCTGGCCTAGATTCAGATACTTTAGAACTAAGAACTGCCTGGTACTGACCAGTAGGGCTGTGTGGTATGTTTCATAGTACAGTAACATTTCAAACAAATTGTATTTATCTTCTGTCTATTGCAGATAATCCTTTTAGGGAAAAATTATTTAAAAAGTGTTCATTGAAAGTTTGCTTGCCACTATATTGATTGGATTACTGTTAACAGGCTAAGACAAACCTTGCAAAGTTATCTAGTACAACTAACACTTATTCATATGTTCTTTTTACTTCTTTCTAGGTAAAAAAAGTCTGAAATGACACCAAGTCAGGTTCTCCTGTAACAGAATTCATGTGGCCACTGGAACACTGGACTGCAGTCATAAATCAAGCCAAACTGAACCTTTAATGACATAAGTTTTTATCTGATGCTAGTAATGCAAATCCCTCATAGAAATTATTATTTTTTCTCTGTTTTGATTTCTTTTGGGTTGATGAAAACCAATACCAAATAATCAGCAATTTCAGTGGCAACTATCTAGACAATATTTGTTTGTCTGTCTTCTTTTCTTAGCTAAATGTTTGTATGTATATCCTGACAGCAACCTCCTGCAATGGGGAATATGCCAATTTGGATTTATCTCATGTAGGAAAAGCTGTAGACAGTGAATGGCCTTTTTGATACTCTTGCATTAAAATCACCATGTTTGCTTGGCCCATGTCCACAGATACCCCTCTTTTCTAATACACTAATATTTTTGGAGAAGCCACATTAGATGGACTTATCTTTACCACTGAAATTTTTTGTTGTATTCTCTAGAGTTTCTTTAACTTTCATACCAAGATACGTGCACACGCCCCATCCCTAATATCCTCAAAGTGTTATTCATGACCTACTAATTTCCAAGGCATATGAGAGAAATAAAATGACTGATTTCACTGATGTTGTTCCTTCCTAATCCATTCAGAACATTTTGAATTTGAGAGAGGAGTTGTTTTCTTGAGCAATTTAGTTTTTTCTGGTTGTTTTCCAAAAACTAGGCAATGTTGGATAATCATTAATTTTCCAAGTACACCAGTACATGGTCAGACTGTGACCTGTCTGTCTGGAATAGTTTGCAGGATGCATTTTGCTATTTTATCCTGCAGATGTGACATTAAGACACATCTTCCATTAGCACTTGTTTATGCACTGTGATACACAGATAAAACTAACCAGTCAAATATCCTTATTTTTATCATCCACAGCAGTCAGATATGGACAAGTAGACTTCGGGATGTCTGGAGATAATACTTCTAATACACAAAAAACCCAAGTTGTGATTTCAGAAACTCTCATAGCTTACAGCCAGCGAACATACTTCGAAACATTTGAGCCATTTCATGAATGTCAGAGCTTGTGATTTGGAGATGGACAAGATTTGTCCACCCAGACTAAGTCTCCTGATCTCTTCCTGTACTGTATGCATCCTGCCAATGTCAAAGTTGTTTGAAAATACAGTACATTTTATACATACTAGAAGGATATTCAATGCATACATCTTCTGCTATTAACACTAGTATCTTCACCCAGCTGTTAAAATTACATTTTCTTTCAGCCAAATGTTTTAGATCTTGACATTCTCCTAAAAAGAACATATCCATTTTTTGGCCAACTTCTTGCAATTATCATTGGCTCTTTTGTTGTTGGTTTGGTACTTTAGATTGCTGGAGGAGAATGTTCCAAAGTAACACAGTGAATTTTTTTTGCTTTATTTCTCTGGAAAGGTCAATAAGGCAAGGTAAAATCCGCGTAGTTGTTTTGTGAAGAAACTGAGATTTTGGCCCTGAAAGACATTGAACAGGACTGAAAACACCACAGAAGTCTGTAGCCTCAGGTTTGAAAAATATGAGCAGTCAGTTGTGCTAGAAAATAATTCAGTGCCATGCTTTAAAAGGTAAAATCAAAGAATTCTGTGTGCCATATAAAGTTGAAAGGAAAGCAGAATCCAAGAGGGTTGGGTGACCAGTTTTGAAACACTGTTTGAATAAGATGGATGGATTGGAGCTTGCCGTACTTGGTTTGCAGCCAGGAATAATCTTTTCAAAGCTAGAAGTGCTTTTGATCTCTGCCTACTCCTCCTCATCACTGTGAATCTCCAGGGATACAACCCTACCGTGCAATACAAGGGAAAGAAAATGTGCTTCAGAAGAGGGAGAGGAAAAAGGACAAGGAAGCCAATGAAATAGTATCTGAGAACAACACCGCTGCCTGTAATGACACTGACCTGCTGGTGCCAGTGGAAGAGTTTTGTAATATTTTTCCAGGTCTGCTCTTGTTTTTGATACTAGGCTGTGGAGCTGCTTCTGTGACTCTATACCACCCTCAGCACACTTCCAGGGGTATTGGGAATGGTTCTTATGAACCTGAGACTTGGGAGTAGACCCGAAATGTTTACAGGCCAAAAGTCCCGTAAGGCAAAATTGAGCCAAATTGATCTGACGTCAGTGGGAGTAGATACACTGATGAGCAGGGGTCTGTGCATCACTATCCCTATGCAACTGGGAGCTGGCTGTGTTGGAGGTCGAATGCAATGTGTTTGCAGTGTGCAGCAAACCCAGGAAATAATTTAGGGAGAAATAAAGGGGTATAATCCATCAAATGAGTACAGCAGAGGGCTCAAAGGGCACATGGTGTTGTTTGTAATGGAATGCACACAGCTCAGCTGGAATGGTGTTGCAGCTCTGGGTTTGAAAAAAGGTAAGTGTCTTGTCTTTCAAGGACCATCAGACCTCTTAGTTACACAGTACCACCAAAAGCACCTCGGCATTAATTTTGGTTTAGACTGTACTTGCTGAGAAGGATGTGTCCACAGAATTACTGAGGCTGCAGGTCTGTCCCTGGAGGTCTCGTGTATCTCTTGTAAACAGTAGAAAATCAGAATGTCCTGCTGGGAGATTAACAATCCAGTCCTTTTGGGATGTCTCTTCTCTACCACTCAGATGCTGCTAAGACTGAAACAGAAACACCATCTCCTGTTGGGTGGCATGTCTTATGATGCATGGGAGATTTTAATAAGTTTTTTCTGTGAGTAATATAATCTCCCGGGACTGTGGATACAGGCTTGAGCCATGGAATAAATGTGGCTTTTTGGGCTTGCACTCGTCCTGAGCAACATTCTCCACTCCAAACCGCACCCTGCGCTTGCTGGCGGGAGAGTATAAACAGTCAGTTGGAAACTTCCTCTGGTTTCTTCCCACTTGACTTAGAAATCCCTGGTATGGAGGTATCCAATGGCACCTCCAGCAGTTTACCACCATGCAGACCATTTCTGAAAGTCATCATAGTCATGGCTCCAGAGTAGCCTGCAAACTGCTGACTTCCCTGAAGCTGTGCCAGGGAGCCAGGCCTTCCAGGGCTGTGGGCCTGGGCAAACCCAGGAAGGACACAGACCATACATCATGTCAGCAGAGTTGGATCTCTGCCAGGTGGCTGAAGGAATGCCCAGCTCCCCTCAGAGCCCAAATTCTGATCAGTTCTTTTACAAAGTTCTTCTGTTCACCACCCTGCCTCATGTGCATACTCACTCATGTAATTCTTGAAGTGTACAAGATAATGTGTATTGCTTGGTGTTCCCCTTGCTTGTCTTTGCATCACCCACAATTCCTGTCAATTCCCCTTCACCAGCTATTTGCCAGAACATTATTAATTTTCCAGAAACGGTATCCCCTAGTGTTTGCTATCCTGTTGTGCACAGGGAAAAAAAAATGTAACCTTTTCTGAAAAAGAAATAAATAAAGAAAGAAAAACAGAAAAATGGAAAGAGGGGAGCAAGGGAGGGAGAGAGAAGAAAAGATGAAAAATTTTTTCTTTGCCCTCAAAGGCTTTTCTTTTAAAGGTTTTACGAGTTTGCTGACAATGTTAATTTACTGGCATCTCCTTCAACACCCTACCTACTCCATAGAAACTTTAGCCAACTTTTAAAGCCAAACTGAATTCTAGGGAAAACTCACAAGATGCACAGAGAAGTAAATTTCAGCTTGTCAAGTGTTACACTGATTACTGGTAGAGTAAAAATCTCAAAGAACAACCTTCCCTCTCACTTCTTGTCAAAACCCACATCCTCCTGTTTTTCTCTCTCACCACCACCCTCACCTTAAAAATAAAAGCAAAAAAAAGGAAAATAAAATAGGCCCCTTTCTAACCACTTTGGAGAATGAAAGCTTTGAAAGCAAAACAATTCCATAAAATGATCCAACTGCAATTCAAAATAAACTGGTCTCACAGAATAAGTTTGGTTATAATATTTGGAAAAACCACTGCATACGTTCCTCCCCGAGGTCTGGTAAAGGGCAGCCACAAATTGTCTGATCACAAAGAAGGAATTTCCCCCTCACTGGTTTGTGGCAAGCATACATGAGGCTGAGAAGCTTGTCAAAGAAGACAAGCTGAGCACAACTTCTGCCGAGTGACTGACCCCTTCTCAGTCTCCACATTAAGTAACAGTAAAAATGGAGTAAGGCGAGAGGAGGAGACACAGCTCCATACATCAGCTGTGGGGGGAGCCAGCACAGACACAAGATGCTTAAGATCAGCACTGAGAAGGAGGGAATCCTTAAAAGCTATTTTCAGTGTATGGCTGATAGAAACAGAAAGCTCAGACATTAACATGAAGAAGTTTCTCACCCCCTGCATCTCTGAAGAACTAACTCAGCAGAAGAATTCACAATATGTTGCCCCTTTTGTGTGGTCTCAGGTGCAGAAGACACTGGATATCTTCAATCCCACTAACAATTCACTGTGTCAAGGGCAGCTCAGCAGCAAATAAGAGACCGTCAGTTTCTTACTGAAATCGTTGGTGCTGTCAACATTTATTATCTTTCAGATTCGTTCATCACATGGAAAAAGGCAAAAAAAAAGGAAAAATAAATAAAATAAGTTGGCTACCATCCTGCCTCACCAATCTCTGTGCAGCCCCAGAAGCCTTCTCCTAGAGCTTGTATAGGATCGACCGATAAAACAGAAATGAAATTAAGTGAAACAAAAGCTGAGGAGAAGCATCATATGCATTGCATTTGGAATCCTCCACTGTTTTGACTGCTAAATGGGAGGTGCTGTGATTAATCTGTGATTATGTGACTCACCATAATTATGTCTTGTTGAAATTGAATTTATTGAAGCATGAATCATTCCACCCAAAGTAGAACCTAATTGCACGATTGCTGTGGCAGCCATTTAGGGTTTAGAGGAGAGGTTGCTATGTTGGGTGAAGACTTCCGCTCAATTCAGGCAATGAAAAATTCTGTCTTGTGACTTGCAGAAGGGTGAAACTTGTCTGTGAAATGACAGGAGAAGAACCAATCCCATGAAGTTCCATTTGAAATGCTGGAAAATTATCAGCCAACCTGATAGGGAAAAGCTTCCTTAGACTGAGAAGGTACATTAAAGATCAGTTTGGGTCTGTGAGCCTGCTGTATTTGAAAGTTGTATCACTCAAGCCAGAGACCTCCCACTGCTTCACTGTTATTTCTGGGCACATGCTCACCAGGACTGGTATATATTCACAATAAACTTGTAATTTCATCAGGAAGACCAGACTAGAGAGAGATGAGCCTGGCACTCCTGCTTTGGATGACACATGCAGGAGGTTGAAGTATGTGATGTGTCTGTGGAGTGTCTCCCAACCAGCAGCTCTGTATAACAGAGAGAAAACTAAGGTCAACTTGGATTTTTCCCCCCATTTTAAGGAAGAGATCCACATTTTCTATTCAGCTGTTTGAATTTTTGGATGGAAAAGACTTTATTTAAATGGGATTTTTTATGGGTAGACTTTTTGTTCCATTTTTTTACCAAAAAGCCACATTTAATGAAACAGTCTTTGTATTCAGTTTAGAAGGAAAAAAAAATTACATTTTCTCCTCTGATGTAAAATGGACCCTTTTTCCTAACAGACTTTAGTATAATTATTGCTAGCATATATGAAGGAGTATAAACAATGACTCTCCAGATTAAGGAATTTTGTACAATTGTTAAATTTCCTGATCTATTTTTAAAATTCTTACTGCTGCTGCTGTTGTCTATAATACAACAGTAGCAAAGGCCCACAACAGCAGTTAAGGTTGAAAGGGGGATGAAAATTGCAATTAAAAACAAAAACAAAGTTAGGAAATATTTTGCACTGCATAATGCCCAACCAGGCAGAAGAATCAGATAGGGGGAAAAGGGTGAAATTTACACTTTTATTAATGGCTAGGTTCTAGGAAAAAGGAAACAATCCTGCCTCATATCACCCAAACTCAGTCCTCTGTGTACTATTGTTTCCCCCCAATTATATTTAGCCAATGGGAAAGGGATGCAAGAGTCCCATCTGGTACAACAGAAGATGCCTCTTTGTTGGGATCACATCTGTTTTATGTTCACACTGAATCTTGGAAAGGAGATGTGGAGCCAGGGTATTGGCTTGTCTATTACAAATTTGTTACTTATTTCTAGCAATGCACCCTTACAAGAAAATATTCAGTGCAAAATAGCTGGGCTTTATGGATGGGGAAAAGAAAATAAATATGACATTTTTGAGAGATCCCGCATAAGTGTGTTTTTGATAGGTGTTGCCTTAGTCATCAGGAAGCTCTCCCCTTCAAGAGGAGAAGCTGCATAAAGTGTCAGCTTTTCTTTTCTATATCCGCCTCTCCAGAGAAGGCTTTCACTGACCCTGTCAAAAAGCTTTCCAGTTTTCAGTCTGACACTAGAAACACTGGTTCTTGTGTAGGTCATCCATGATCCCCTCTTTTTTAGAGGCTATACTTGTTCATCTCTATGGTAGTCATTTTATTCTCAGGCTCCTGCAATCTGGTCCATAAGATTTTTTTTCATCATGTTTTTTTGTAGACACTGCTTTTGCTTGCTCTTAGGGTTTTTTTTTTGGAATGGAGAGATAGAGTCACTTCTTGTTGTTATATTGCCAAATACAGATTTTTCAAAATAAAAGTGAATTGCAGTAGTTGTTCTTTTTGCATGCAAAGGTGACAAGAGGAAAACTTTAGCCTAGAAGTGAAGTTACACTCAAGCCTTGGTCAATAACTCTATACATCTTGTGAAGTCCATTCATTCATGGTGCAAAAAACTTTTGAAACTAATCTTGAGCATGGTGCTAGACCAGTCCTGTTGACACCTTCATGTGTCCATCTCTGGCTTGACATTGCTGAATGTTTAATGTTTAAAGGAAGGCATGCAAAAAACCTTTCTCCAGGATAACTTCTTTTCTGGGGCTTGGAAACCAGTCCCTGCAGTCTCATGCATGGAATGGCACACAGTCCCTGCAAAAGAGACAGGTGAGACTTTCATGAGGGGAAGCAACAGAAATAAGTCCCCAAGGCTGGGAGGAACATGTTATTTTCCTTGAAGCGACCTTGATCTTCTTTTTGGTTCTCTGCATCTGCCAAGTGGAGTTAGAGCTGCAGAGAGGGACGGATGGATATGTGTATGGATACACAGCAGTATTGCAGGCCACCGAGTCAAAGAGGCAAAGATGGTAATGCAACAGAAGCTTAAAGTCATTCTGCTGCTTCATCCCCGGGTAGATTTGTGGATGCCTGCCCTTTCCAGAGTGAGAGGAATGGAAAAAAACAATAACATTTCAAGATCAAGGTAGCTTCAACCATTTTGCCACAGTATTCAGTGATGGCTCTGACACCTTAGCCAAGAAACTAAGGTAGGGGTCATGTTGTTTTGTTAGTCGTCTGTTCCTGATCCACACCAAAAGGTCAGAACACCAGCAGAGTCATCTTGTCATAGGGCATGGGACCACTCTTGCTTAGATGGACAAATGTCATCTGACCAAGAGCTGTCCACTGTCTCCACCTCCACAAGAGTCAATGTGCGGATCACCTAAGCAGGTTCCAGTTATTGGCATAACTTTCATCCTTTCTCTCTTTATGTTAAAATTTTTTCTCTCCTGTGTCCAGGAATAAACTGCTGGGTTTATAGTTCTCAAGTTTCATGCTAGGTAAATCACACCATTGGTTCCACAGAACAGTTGTCTGTTTGCTGGAATCAAATACTTACATATTTTCTGTCTATCATCTGTCTGTCTGTCTATCTGTCTATCTATCCATCTATCTATCTATCATCTATCATCTATCTATCTATATGTATTTGCTGAGAAATGTATAACCAGACATTTTAATGAGTGTTTTGCTGATTTTATCTGCTTTACCTTCTTCTTTTCCAGTATAAGGTTTTTTTTAAAGCAAGGAAAACTCCCTTCAGAAGACGTTTACAGACAGAAAAAAGAAACTTTATTTTCTCCTCAAGCCCCTACTGTTATTCATCTGAAAGTTGCTACCTTCCCCCCCACCATCTCTGCAGATTTCTTCACCAAATCAAAACTTTTACTCTAGAGTGCTTTTCCTGGGAAACAGAGTTTAATGTGATCATGCTGTTTATGTGTCAGCCCGTACGACTTCCAGCTAACAGCTTTGTAACCTGACAGGCAGGAAAGAATGCCTAAAAATATTGTGACTATCATATTTCATCAAAATAAACAAGTGGAGAAAGGAGAAAGACTTCCTTACTCAGGGATCACACCTTTTATTGAACACTAGAGAATCCATATAAGCGAGAGTCTTTGGAATGAGCTTTTGTTTCTTCCTTTACTTATGGAATCACTTTGTCTGTGCGTTGTCACTGCTCCCCCTAATTACAGCCCCCTCCCCTGGGCTGTATCACTTTTTCAACAAGTGTGAAATATTGCCTTGGAACCTATCATCCCACAATCCACCTTGGGTCTGGCCTGGAGGATTGTGCAATTTCTGCGGTCTGCTCCAGTGCAAACAGGAAAGAGAACCCGAGCCCCGGTTTTTACAATGTGCAGCTTGCGTGCAGGAAGCGGACCTGCTCGGCAGCATCTCTGGGATGTTTATTGCTCTGCGCTCCCGCCAGCCGGGCTGGGGCCGTGTGCGCTGCTGCAGGAGCCATCAGCGTGCACCAGGCCTCTGGGGCCCGTCATCCTGCTGGAGGTCAGCTGGAGCAGGCCAGGAGAGGTTCTCAGGCACTGCCTGAGGAACAGGGGAAGGTTTCTTCTTTTTCCAGAGAGGTGATGTGAACAACTGCAATGTTCCCATTCCCCCAGCCCCAAAAGGAATGAGCTCCAAGTTACAAGCCAAATTTGTTCACTTGTTTTCAACAGCAACCTTGTGTCAAGGCTAGTGCAAGTGCTAGTCATCTGCAGTGCAGTTGAGACCATTGATGAATCTATCTCTGCTCAAGGCATCTCCTTTCTTCACCTACCTACATTTTCTACCCAGCTCAAGTATTTTATGTTACTTTGGTTTTGGCACCTTCTGGGAATGAAGTTTCTCCCTCCAGAACACAGATGGACACTTGGGGAGCTGGGTTGAAATCTTCAGCCTTTTCATTAAATTTATCCTACTTATATCCAGACAGGATGAAGCCCCAACCTCCATGCAGTGGTGTTTGTACAGTCATTACTACTGCACAAATCAATCCTACAGCTCACTAGTGAGTAGCTCATGCCAGCTAAAACAGACATGCTCTAAAAAAGCCTTTCTCCCATGCTTTTTATGTTATCCAAATCCATCAAGGAATAATTTATTTTTCTGAATTAATTTTTATATCCATTGACATGTTTCCTTCACAGTTAACGTTACTCAAAGGAGGAAATGGCCTAGTCCCTGTTTTTTACTGCAGAAAAAGCATTTGCATTCTCTCCTCTAATCTTTCACACCATGAAAACAGATGTCTAGAAGTGGCATGATATTTTGGGACTGCCTCTTCCAGCTCTCCAGACTCCATGCCCTGTCACGAGGCTGCTGAACTGGGTCACTCCTTCTGCTAAGTCATCTTATCCCTCTATAGCCCTGGTTTTTCTGGTTTTTATAAACTGCATTTGTGTTCCTGGGTGAGAAGAAACCTCGGAGAACACAATACTAATAGCAGCACTAAGACCAGGTATACACTAAAATTCAGGAGATTCTTAACTTCGTCATGTTAACCATGTGGTTTGTGGTTTCCACAAACAAAAGGTTCTTTTGACCCTTGAGCAGTGCTGGGAGATCCACATGTGCTGGGGTAGAAAACTGCCTTCTGCATGCCTTGAGCATGCAATCCAGTCCTGGAGAGCAGAGGGAGCCACCACACATATCTGTGAAAATATAGCCAGTGGTTCTATGTGCAGCTGCAGATGTGCTCCTGCATGGGGACAAGACCTGAAGCCCAGACATTACTGTCCCAGGGCTTTAGGCCACAAGCAAAACTGCATGTTAGCCAGACATGAGAGGCAATGAGCCCCCAAGAGGGGTTAAGAACTGAGGACGTTTGAGACACAGAGACCCTCTCCTAAATGGGCACTGGACAAGCCAGAGGAGGACATGCAATCTCTGAAGTGTTGAGCTGTATCAATCCTGGACTCCCAGGACCACAGAGGTATTAGAGCAATTGCTAGAAAAGCAGCAAGCTCTGCGGAAGGGCAATAGAGGGACAAGGTTTAGTATGACTGCAAGCTGCTTCATGTCACTGTTTCATTATTACTGAAATCATAGTGTTCACTGAAGGAATGAACTCAAGAGATCTTCTTCACTTCCCCTCTCCTGCCCCCAGTTTATGTTGTGGATGACCAGAAGCAGCTGAACAATAGCCCTGCTTTACTAGCACAAGGTATGACATGCTGCAGCAAAAGCCTACCTGTACTGGGTAAGATGATTTTCCACTGGTATACAGGAATACCAAAACTTTCTGCAGAAAAATTTCATTTTAGAAATAGAGGGAAAATCTCACTGGATTTCAGCTGCCTGAACTCCAGCCCAAATGTGTTTTTCCTTACAAGATTTCAAAGTGCTTTATTTCTAAATCTGTATCATGGTGTGTATCTTTATGGTACTCTGCAAAGATCAGGCACTCATTCTCCCTCGTAGGACTGCAGATTTCCTAGAAAACTACATATCCCCCAAGGCAAACAAAAGTTGGAACTTCTTTGGCACTTGATGCCACTCCTGCTTGAGTAGTTTAATGGGAGATGTAGTCAATCTAATTACAACTTATAGAAGACAACAGGCTTGGACAACAGCTCCCAGGAGGAAACATAATGGTTGGTGAAGCTGAAACTAAGTGCTAAAATTACCTCAGAGGAAGGGATCCTCTTCAGGCTGTCTCAGATATGAAGTGCTTCCATTATTTACATTTTAAATGTCAAAACAAGATGTTTTGACATTTGCTACTAATAAAAAACACTTTTGACATTTTCTGCAGATTAGAAATTCTGTAATTTTTTTCTTTTTTTTTCTTTAACCTCATGTTTGGAACCTAAAACAAATTTTCAAATGTCAAATTTTCCCTTGGGATGGAGATTCATAATTTCTTCTCAGCTCTAGTTGTGATGCTTGGAATTACCTCTGAGAGCCAAGGGACCTGCAGTCCAAACAGTGAAACAGTCTGCAAGCTTAGGCAGAGGAGAATTTCCTCCCTTTGTTCTATATTTTGAAATGGTAGTCTTTCTTAATTCTATGCCTCCTTTATCAGATATAGTTTAGTAAAGTAGACAATTCCATCTAATAACTTTCTTTTTTACTATAGAGCAATCCCTTTTTTATTTAACCCTGCCTATATCATGTGTGTAAATTTCCTAGGAAAGAGAAAAGTGCTGCAATTGGGTCCTGTGATGATATTTCTCTTTCTACAGTTCAGGCTGAGGTTCTGTACACCCCATGGCCATTCCCTGGACAGCCAACAAAGGTCTGAATTCTTCAGATTGCCAACATCTTTTCTGGATATCCCACATCCAACCCCAGTAAAAGACCAGGAGTTGACCCTTACTATCTGCCCTGTCAGCAGGAAGTGCATTACACCTGGGAAAAACTGAAAAGCAGTGAAAATATGCTGACTATTGTACAGTAACCAAGACATGAGAAACACACATCTTTTTCCCAATATTCTGCTAATATAGTCAGGTGTCAAATCCCTGTTAAACGAGGTTTGGATGTGATACTGGAGGCCCAAAGGAGCTTTTATCGTGACCAAACTTCGTGCTTTTAAATAAGAGGAGGGTAGATGAGGGGAGCAGAGCATGCTTCTAGGGCAATATAAAAAAAATGGATAAAAAGTGGGAAGTGTGTTCCCCTGTGGTAGCAAGCAAGGCACTGAGCTGATTGCCTTTGGACTTGGCAATGTACAGAAGGCATGTCTGAGCCTGTGATCAGACCCATGAGGGACTGCTCAAGTTCATTCATGTGCCTTTGCAAACAGGCCATTCCTCCAAGATGTGCCACATAAAGTGCTAGTGTACATAATTAAAATGTTAGCATTGAACATGAAATAAGACAGGCCACTCACCCACAACAAAAAGCTGCTGATACTGAGGACTGCTCTGTCTGATGATGCTAACCAGTGGCAGCTGCTCTAGGATAAGTGCAAGAAACCCCATGACAAAATTTATAGGTTATGTGAAGACTTTGGATAGTCAGAATAGCTTGTATACTACAGTTGTGGGATGTCTTTTATTTTTTGTTTAGAAGTAACTGTTGCAATCCCAGATGCTCAAGCTCCAACTGAACATGTAAAATCTTTGATTGACTATATCAGTGTTCATGTTCATGAATCATGTTCTCTAGAATATACATCCTAAATAGATACCCTAAATAAATCTGTCAAGGCATATATATTCTAAAGAAAAAGTGATGAAAGGTAAAGCAGGTCTGATGGCATGCCAAAGAGTGAGCAAGAAATCATCAGAAAGGGTGAATAAAGAGAAAAGTGTTGTCACCATCTTCCCTTTACAAAAGAACTGTGGCTTCAAAAAGAATCTGAAGTGATCTTGATGACTACTTGAAAATTTACTAGTGTTGGCTCCAGAGGACATTCCTCACAGGGTGTTAGCATCAAAGGATGCTTTTGGACTTCAATAGACTGTCAGAAGCTCCTGTCACAGCTTTGCCTACACAGGGGTGTGCAGCGTTGTTCAATGCAATTAACTGTGGGGCTAAATATAAAGCTGATGTTTAAACTAAACTGGACCCCTGTTTAGATTATCTCATTTGGTATTAATGTGGTTTCAGTCTGATTTACCTTAAGTAACTCTGGGAGTGAAGTTGATGACTTAAATCTTAGGAAAAGAAGTGCATTCAAGATAGAATTTCAACTATCTTAGGGACAAATTAACTTGTCCAAGTTATTTTGAGTTAAATAATCTACTTGGAAAAAAAGTTAATTCAGATTCCTTTTTTTTTCTTAAATGTTTCTTTGCAAATAAATCTGTGCAGATAATGGCTTTCTCATCCTGTGAAGCTCTCTGAGACTTCAGAATTTTTTCATGTCCCACCACAGGATAAACCCAAACTCTTTTGTAGTGGTTTTGGTTCATTTAGTTGGGATTTTTGGGGCTTTTGCTCTCTCTTCCCTTCCTCTCCCTGAACAAACAAACAAAAACTATCTCTCTCTGGAAAAGAGTCAGCTGACTAAAATAGCAGAGATCGGCTGGGGAAAGAGCCACTGCTCTCATGAAATCAACACAAGCCTAAGACAATCTTTCAACTTTTTATGCTTATGAATGAGACCCCAAAACATCATCCTCATAGCTGAGACCAGGTCATACTTATTCCAAGACATATATCCCTTATATTAGCAGTTATTCTGAGCTGAAACAATCTATATTTGATTAAAAATTTCAGCATCAAGCTGGGAAACCCACCTTTATTGAATGTTTGGATTTATTTTATTTTATAATGATGCTTTCTTGTAAAATGATATGTGGTGAGAAAGTTGGAACAGAAACATTTGCTGTTGAAAACCCTTGCAGCCAACAGTCCTGTCTGTCTGCAAGCTGTTTTTCCCAGGTCTGTGACCTTTGTGTGCTGCTACTGTCTATATCATGGGCTGTGCTTTCATGTTTGATTCTTATGTAATTTCTTGTTGGACAGCCTACACAATGCCACTTTCTGAGGGGTTTAGAAAGTACTATATCCAAGGGTACTACTGTCACACTCATCAACTTACCCAGACCTAAACAAAGAATGTAGCAAAAGTGTGAGGAAACTCAAGATAAGGAACTAAGCAATGATGAATGAGTCTAGACAAAGGTCATCTAAATCATTAAGCTTGTTTAAGATTGTTGGGCTTAAGACTTGAATCTTATTCCTACATTGCCACTAATTTCTCCAGGACTGGTGCCCACAAAAGCATTTGAGGAATATATTTCTGATAGCAAAGTTCCTGTCAATGTCTATGTAGCCAAAAGAATTAATGCCTGGGATTTACATGAGTTTTATACCATGAATGAAAAGAAGTAATATGGAGTCTAGTAATCATAGCTATTTTTCTTAACTACAGTGATGAAGGAAAAGAACTTGAGAGCATTTTCATTCAAAACTGGAATCTGCAAGTAACAGTTGCAAAAAATATATCCAATATAATTCATGGCAACTTATGGCAAGTTGTTGATATAGCCTGGTGAATCAGGTTGTAGAAACTCCATTTCTCTTTTGAATGTGTGTAAGGAAGCAAAGATGCAAGCACACATCTAAGAAGTAGCTTCTTAATAAGGATGACCTAGTAGAGTAGCCTGCCAAAGCCACTTCACTTGCCAAAGCCAATAGCTTGAAGTCAGATGAGAACAGTCAGCAGGATCAGCTCCTTGGGTTTTTGATTTTGGGTTGTTTGGATTTTTATCTAGAGGAATTAGTATTACTTCAGCCTCACTACTTTGAACTGGTGGATCTTTGTCAACAGGATTGAGAAATAACTAATCATTCCTCTGAAACTACTTTGGTGACAGAGTTACAAATGGTCCCAGTAAAGGAAATCAGTCATAAATTTGATCATTTAATACTTCACTGATTTTGAAGAAGATACCAAAGCCTAATATCCAGCAACATCTAAACAGTGTTGATCAGAACTCAGATTTTTTATGGAGAGAAGGAGTTTGTGGAACAATGTCATTTTAACAAGGCACCTTAACGCTATAGTCCTGATCAGGTCCAGCTCTGATGGAGTGTGATGTATCTTTACATATTATCCCTTGGTAGTCCAGATTAAAGTCCCTTCTCTGTCCTAAACTTCAAGACTATGGGTCAAAAAAGACCAAGACTTTTTTGCCAGGGTGGCTTAAGCAAAAACACTGACATCCCTGGTGATAAGCTCACTTGGCCAAGAACTCTTCAGGGATGCAAACACATTTACTTTATGTCACGTTGCACCATGTCCCCATTCAGTCATCCTCTAAATTAGCCTATGACTACATCCAGCTGTCTGTTTTTCTCTGATTTTTCACTGGAAGAGACTTTGGGTCACTGAAAATTCAACCAGAATAGAGCACGAGAGTGCCTGTGCTCAGGGGGCAAACCCAAAGGCTCCCAGCATGGGCTGGGAAAGGGGCAGCTTGTTTGGATAGCTGGCACAGTTGCTTATTCAATGTATTTCCTTCTGTCCATGGTCAGTTTGCAGTGTGCTATAAGACCCTTAGTAAACTTGATGAGGAAGCAGGAATAGAAACTAGACTGAAATTCCCAAGTAGGTCAGTGAGGGTAAAATTTCAGTCTGCCTACTTTATTGGAAAACACATGAAGGGACAGGACTATATGCATGACACAGACTTGGAAATTCAGAACCAAATTAAAAACATTAACAACATAAAGTTTGGGTGGATTTTTTTTTCCTTTTTTTTTTTTTTCCCTTTTTTTTTTAAGGAACATTTGGAGCCAAATTTCTAGGAAGGACAACAGTGAATTAGCCTTGCAATTCCTGGTAATAGGAGTCTGGTGACCCTTCCACATATTTTGGAGGTTATCTGAATGCTGCCAACAGAAAGGCAGCTATACATTTGTCTTGCAGCAAGGACAGAAAGAAAAATGAAGCAGGATTTTTCTTCTCCTCCCCATAAAACTTGAGCATTCATACCGAAAGTAACTGCAGATAGCCCTGGGACCTGTACAAAAGACCAGCAACTGGCTGTAAGCACCATAACTTAGAGCACATTCCACACTAAAATGAGGGGAACTTAGGCAAAACAGAAAGAGAATAATAGAAAGTGCCTCATCAAGCAAATTCCCAGCACCCAGCTCAGCAAGAGGTGAAAAGTAAAGGAGAGAATGGATTGAGATTTCTGTGGCCAAATGAAGAGAAAACATAAGGGAAGAATTGGAGTGTATAAAAGTAGCTGATGCCTTCCCGTAAATCTTGCAATGTTTGCTTATCTGGAGCAGTTCTGTTCTGCACTGCTGAGGTCTGTAATATTCCCCTTTCTCTTGATGCTTCCTGCTAGGGATGCTCACTGAATGACCTCTTTTGTTTTCCAATGGCTTATGCTTAGGGAGGAAAGCAAACATATCTTAAATTCAATTATTGTGGTGAGGAAGAAGAAAAAAGCAATATTTTGAGCTTTAAAGCAAAAGTACCACACTTAGTACCCTATTCTGGAAGTGATCCAGATGAAAACTCTCCTGAGTGTAAAATATTTGCCCAGGTTTACTTACATTTCACCTCAGGTGTTTGCCTGTTCCATATCCAACTGATCTGTGGTGTGCAATCATGAATCTTAACTCTCTGCAACTTCAACTCGTAGAAATTGAAACCCATCATTTGAAAATCTGATACTTTCAGATCAGCTCAAGCTTCTTGGAAGCCCATACAGAACATAGCTTTAGGGCATCACATCCAAACTTGTCTGAATTTCTTAAAGGAAGGTTTGGATTCAAGGCTGTGGAAGATTGACTGTACCTCATAAGGAGCAAGTACTTAAAGATCTCAGAGGCAGCAGTGTCCTGTTGGTGAACATCCACTTCCCCATATGCTATTGAGTTTGAAGAATAAAGATTATTCCCAGATTCTGCACAAATTCTGCTATGAATCTGGAAAAAGATTGTCAGATCCCACCCCACATAACAAATTTTCCAAAATTGTGATCACAGTTTTTGTAACTGTTCACCAAAATCAGCTTCTCTCTTTGGTTTTTGCTCTCCTGTGAGTATGTAGAAGACCTGAAGAGCCTAAATGCAATAACCCCTGCTAGGGGACCCCTCTAATAATTCAGTCCTACAAAGGAGACTATCCATTCCTACTGAATGTGTTCCCAACACTGTTTTCCCAGCATTGTTTGTAGGTCATTTTGTTTACAAAGAAAATTACTGCAGCTTGTTTAATAGGCGAAGGAATGAGAGCTCCTTATTGAAATCCCTTATTTACAAAAGAGCAATTAAGGAAATGTCCATATAGCCTACTTGTGCCCTCTACCTTCACAAGTAAAAGTCACATTCCTATAGGAAAGTTGCAATACAGACTTTTGAACCCTGCAGTCAGACACCATACAAACAAATAAGAGTTCTCAGCAATCATCACCTCCAGCTAAAATTATAGCAATTGAATTATTTTCAATTTACTAAAAGGCAATGTTAGTTGGAAAGATGAAAAGTGTTTATTTTTGCCTTTTGCTTTTTTTTATTTAAGTTTTTTCAAAGAATAAATCTTCATTTGCGGGGGTGGAAATTCCTTCTAGCACTTGGGTAAGTAGACACAACAAAAAAATGCACACTTTGTCTATTTTTATTTTTTAATAATTAATGTGGTTTGATTGGTCACTTCTCAGAAATGCTTCAGCCTGTTTGATGCTGATGAAATTGTGGTGAAGTTAAAGAAAAGAAGAGGTTCAGCACTCATACAAACTGTCCAGTTTCTAAGGCATCTGGTGTTGGTATGAAAATTAAATATGGATATCATGCACCACACATAATGGGACCCACTTTTACTGTTGTGAATCCAGATGCCATAAACCAGACACATCCTGGAAGCTGATTAAGCACCACTTGGTGACCCTAAATCCAATGAAGAAAAGCATGATGTTGTCAGAGTAGGAGCCAGGCATGACTCCTATGGTCATTTTTCAGTTTCTTTTGAGAAAGAACTAAAGTTGGGAGTTTCACTGGGCAGAAAAAGGACATGCCATTGCACAAACATGTGAAAATGCATCTTTTTGTGTCATCTGTAGCTGGAGAGTAAGTCAAGAAGTCATTGAATAGTGAAACTTGGGAAAGGTGTATCTAGCAGCACCAGGCTGCAAGGTGGAGGGTCTGAAAAACTGGTGTCCAGATGTGAGATGTGAGCCCTGTTCCCATGGGGGAGTGATGCAGCTGTGCACCATTAGCCTTGCCTGGGAATGAGTGCCCAAAGCCAGGAACACTTATATTCCAGAAGCAAAGTCTGGTGGTTGAACACCTCCAGATGGATCATTTGAGTAAATTTCTTCCAGTTGAGACTTGACCTGGGCCAGGTTTTAAGCACATTCTTGCGTAAGCACAGTTTGCAAGCACACATATGTGGCTTTGGGCACAGTGTGCTCTGCACATGGGTCTTTTCAGGGTAAAGTCTTTTAATTGCTGCATTTCCTTCTAGTGGGTCTGCTGCTTCCCAAGAAGCATTTGCATCTATGCTACAAACTCTCAGCTAGAGTCCTTTCCTGAAACATTGTGCTTGCTGCAGGGCCAGAGTGTCACCTCAGACAAGAAGCCAACAAGTCCTCAGTGAGTTTTAGACCAAGCACCATTATATACCAAAAAAGTTACTGATGCCATCACAGCCCACAACGTGATTTAGTGAGCTGGAAGGCAGAAATAGGAACAATCTGCAGTGTGCCCATAAGGAAGCCATGTGGGTGAAAGGAATAATACTGTCCTGGTTGCTCTCTGGACTCTGGTGTGAAAACAGTGCAGATATAGCCAAAACAGCATAGGGGAAAAGCTGAAAGCTTCCCACCAGCCAATGGGCTAAGGTACCAAGATCAGTATCTGCAGTCCCAGCAGCACCAAGAAAAGCTGAACCAAACCTCAATCCATCATCTGTCTATCTTAATGAAAGCCTGAGGGAATGAGCATTTAGCATGTCATTTCAGGCTGCTACTCATGATCTCAACATCTTTTTCTTGAGTTCATAATTTTCCTTAAAAGATAGTCTGTAAGAACCGAGTAATGGCAGTATCCTTTGGTCCAGTTAAGATATCTGGAAAGTCTTCTGCAGTTAAAGTAGGTAGTAAATTGTTGCAATATTCAAAGGTAATTTTTCATCAGTAATGTCTTTTTACCTCATCTGTATGTCTCATTCTTTCACTCAGCTGTAATTACATGAGACTCATTTATATTCTTCATTCTCAGGTAGATACGGCACATTTACCGTGAAAAATTTCCTGATTTTCAGACAAGTCCAGGAGTGTCCATCAGATTTCACAAAGGTGTTTTTGGTTTGTCAGGTAAAATCTGTTCTTCCACAGCTTTCTAATTCCATAGATTGTTTGTTTCAGTGCAGAAGGGACACAAAATAAAGAACCAAGCCAACAAACAAAAATAAATGTACTCTCCAACAATCTTCCCAGTGATATTCCTGGACATGAAGAACACCCAACCCTCTGGTCCTCTAGTGCCTGACTAAAGCATCCATAGGCTCAAACACAGTTGTCAGCTTTACTCTGCTGTGGTGACAGCTCAGGGATTTCATGGGCTTCATATTTCTGGTAGCAGTTTCCTGGAGAGTAGACCTGGGCTCCAGAGAGAAATGATTGCACTGTGTGCCTGCTGTGCTGCAGAGGGTGTCTGCTTGGGGGTGATCCAGGTGTCTATCTGCACTCAGACTCCCTGCACCACAGGCAGTTGTCTCCCCGGTTTCAGGAGTTGAAAGATCAATGTCTCCATGAAGAACACTCTGTATACCTACAAGCTAATTAACTTCTCCCTCATTTTACAGACAGGTGTTACTGACCCTTCTGCATGGCTCACACACAGAGGCCCATGTGGCTCCTGCTTCCCAGACAGCCAACATGAGCCATGTGGGATGTCCAACACCGGCTTCACCCACAGTGAGCCCAGCCAGCCACCTGCCTAAGGGTAAGCCTCTCTTCTCATAATTCTCAAGGCAATGGACCCTTGCCACAAAGGAGCTCAAAATATAGCTTGGTGTGTGTTCATCTCTCAAGAGACAGGAAGGTAAACAACCACACTGGTTTAGGTGACAAGGAGCAGCTCTGTTACATGAATACAGCACCGTTCTGCAGAACAGGAGCTTTCACACATGGATCCTTTCAGCACCACGTTGGAGTTAGGCTAGTGTTATGTGTCTGCTACAAACGAAACCCATCCACGTTCCAAAACCAGCCTGCTTTTATGCTGCCATGGTAAAAAAGGATTGTTTTCTTCCTGCAGCCTGATTCAATTTTAAACCAAATTTTTATAGCTCATATCTGTATAGGCTTCCAGTAAGACTATTCTCATCTGAGCAAAAACTGTTTTGAGGAAGTTTTACCACAAACCCTTAAATACTTTGATATGATAGTGTCCATTGCACTGACAAACTCAAGGCTAAAAATAGAGTTTACAGGCTTAAGTTTGGCATCCAAGCTGACTGCAGTATTGCAAAGCAATTTAAAGTCAGCAAAATAATGTTTAACGTGTCCCGGATCCCAGATCTCCTTGGAGAATCAAGCTCAGAAAAAAAAAATAGTAAGGAAAAAAAGCTAAACAACCACAACATCAGGTCAGATGGTAACATGCTGCTGCCAAGCCTCATCCATACAAAGTCATTGCAGATGCTTCCTGGTCAGTGACAGTCTAAACAAGCAGTGAAACACTTACAGCTGTAAGCCTGTATGCCCATCCAAAACAGCCTTCTGGAAGGGAAGGTGCATGCTTTCAGAGAACACTCTGATGAAGTTAGGATCCCGAGGCAGTATCAGGGCAAACCTGGGGTTAAGAGAAAGAGTTGCATGAGGAGATGCATGGGTCTTCCTGCAAGGGATGATGAGAGTGGTTTATTGACTCTTTGCTGGTCCTATTTGCATTGCTGCTTACAGAGTTTGTAGAGGATTCAATCTCCTAGATAGAGGGAAAAGGAGGATTTTATTTCCTGTGATTGATAGGGCCACTTCTATCCCATTTTATTCCTTTTTCTCTCAGTGCTTTGCAGCTGAGTTGTAACTAGAGACAGGGTGTGGGACAAGCATACTGGTGGTGCCAGAAGTAGTGAGAATTTCCCCTGGAGCCCAGCAGGTGTGAGGTTCTCATGCCATCCAGATAAATCCCATTGCCAGATTTGGCTTTTTGAAGGATATTTTTTCCCATTGCTCAGATCTGGCAAGGATTATTTAAGAGATATTTTGTTTTTCCCTATGACATAGAGATATAATCTGTTCTTCAGGACTCTCATCATAATAAAGTTCTCCCTGAAAGGAAAAGTGCCAGGAGTACACTTTATGCTCTCACCCTGGGTGTATGATGGTCCTCACATTCCCTCAGAATTTTACAACAAGATCTTAAACTTCAAAAGCACACATATAGATTGTGCTGGGAGAAAAGCACCAATTCTGAAGACACTTTTTGACTACAGGTTTCTGCATGGTGGCTTGAAACTATCAAGATGGGGAGTCTTTTCCATCCAATCTGCGTTTTTCTGTCCGTAGTTTGTTGTAGCTTGTTATAGTGGCATCCTAACATCACTGGAAAGCCGCAGCAAAATCAGATTGATGATCTGTAGGAAACTCAGTGACTTTTTTAGAGATTGACAGCACTGGCCACTTGCACAAGGCTTCTATTACAACACATGCTGTTTTCGGTTGTTTATGACTTTGCCAAAGCTCAATGTTTGGGTTCAGGTTTTCCATGCTGGATGTATCCCTTCAAGTTGAATTGCTTTTTGTTGTTTCCCTTCCACCCTCCACTTTTCTCATCTAAGTTGACCTGACAAACATCTAAAAGAAGAAAAGCCACAGAGTCCCCATTTCTCAGGCCTGGATCTGAGCAATACTGACGAGAGTGTGTCAATAAGCATTGCTACACAGAAGTAATTAAACCACTTGGAAAATGTCAGGAAGTTCTTGGAGAAGCCAAGAAGAACAATCAGGTTTCCCTAGCCGACAAAGTGTGTCCTAAATCTCAAGCTTTTTGTTCTCCTTGTCCCTTCCTGTAGGACTTGTGATTTAAAGGTTATGACGACATGGGTGTCAGAGGAGTCAGAAACTCTGGGTCAATTGAGTTAGGGGTCTTTGTTCTACAGAGAGCTTCTCCTTCAGGACTTGTGTTGGAAATGTCTTGTAATGTGGTATTTCTGTACACTAATCCTGTTCTCATGTGCTGCCCCACAGTCATCTGTGTTATCTCCTCTCTCTGCTGAATTTCTCAGACATGAGCCCAGAGCCTGGCCAAAAATAAAAAAACAAGAAAACCTACTTTCACAGGGAAGAGTGATTAGTGATTAGTAGATAGGAGACAAGGACAGAAAAAGGATGGTGACATGAGGGTAACAGGGCACAGCCCAAGACAGCACCTGACCTCTCCATGCAGAGCTCCAAGGTGTCTATGAGTACTGCCTCAATGTATTTAATGTGTCCCAGGAAAACTGATAACTTATGATCCTTGGTTGCCCTGCTTTCTCTTCTTCTCTGCTCTGGGATGGCCATCTGGGACCTGGCCTTACAGCTCTTACTGTGACTTCCTGGGAGTGGGGCAGAAAAAACACATCCAGAACTCTTCCCTGGTGCAAGGTCTCAGGGAACATTGTGGGACCTATAGAAACCCTTTCGTGGTAAAACTGAGGCCTCAGCCACCTGCACATCTAGATGGAGGGCTTTGAGAATGGCTAACCAACTGCTGGAATCAGGCACCAAAATTTGGCCTGAGAAACTGAGAGAACTCTCCAACATGTGAGGAAAATGTTGCCAAATGAAAGTGTTTGAGATGGGAACGCTGAATAAAGCTGATGTCTGCTTTCTTTCCTAAATACATAAGATGTGATTTGGCTTAGGTTAGAAATCCGTAATGACCCACCACCCTTTGAAGCCAAAGCAGAAGTTTCCTTAGAGGTTGATTCAGAGTAGAAGCCTGATTTCTTGTGCTCTACATCACCAACCTCCCCACTGCATCTGAAGACAAAGGCAACTCGATGTCTGTACATGGCTACCTGTATGCTGGGACATTAATGCTCTGTATAGATTGAGTAGGTCTTTTCTAACACACTTCCCACCAAACTATACTCTTCTTGAGGCTGTAGTGCCTTTCTTCTTCCTACTCTCAAAAGTGATTGTAATTCATACATAGATAAAGGGTAGAGGTAGGAAGCCAGCTCAGTTATTTCGGTCACATTAAATCAACATTTTTCCTTGGGTCATGTCTTCATTATTATGGTCAGGAAGCTTTAATGACTCAAGGTCCTTCCACAAGGATACCTGAGTCTGTACATCACTGCACAAAGTCAGGAGGCTTTGTAGGGAACAAGGGATTCCCCTAAGAAAGCATGCAGATGATGGTCTTACAGGAATTGCAGTTTCTGGCTTGTTCCTTTTGCCTGGAACACCAGGTCAGAGGGGGTGTTGGATACATCTCCTTGTGATCTAGTGCTGATGGGCCATCAGCAGCCATAGGGAAAGCTTCAGCCTGGTTCCTAGTCAGAATCACCCATCACAAACTGAGGGAGACAGTCATGCTCCAGCCACATGATATTTAAGACTGGAAAGCTCATCCAACTGAAACTGAACTGCTTTTATACTTCCATTAGTTTTCAACCAGATCAGTTCCCTGACCACATTCATCATGAGATTACAGGGATGCCTCTGCTGCTATAAGAGCAGAGAAGGGAATGGGAGAAATGTGGGGTAGGTAGATTTACCCCTGAAGATTTATGCTGGCTTTGCTTGCCCTGACTCAGGGTAGTCGTCAGAGACAGACACCTCTCTGTGACATGCTCTAGCTCCAGAACAATACAGTTCTTTAAAAACACATCAATGAGCTCTTGGTTCAAGACTAAGATGATCTATAAATCACAGCATTTTTTGGCTTAAAATACAATGCCTAGCAAAAAAAAAAAGTATATTCACTAATCCAGCCAAGAACTGTAATAAACTGTCAACATCAGTCTTGTTCACTTCATTTTGGGGTCTTGCTAGTCCTTACAGAAAGGTTCTTCAGCTGTGATGTCCAGGCTGGTGGTCCATGGAGACTTTTCTGTTCCTGTGATTCTGTTTTTTCTATCTGAATCTGATAAACCTCATTAAAAGGAGTCAGAACACTATAGGATGAAATGTCAGACTTGTCTTCATGAAATATTGTGCTCTGAATTGACCCAACACAAGCCAGCTCCATGTGGGATCTAAAGCAGTCATTTAAGTGCATTGCCAAGCCCAGCTAATAAGAGGTTTTGAGAAGTAGATTATATTAGTTGCCACTCAGCACCTTGTGATTGCATTTCCATAGCTTTTGGACCAGTTTGGAGGGAGGGCAAAACATGTCCTGCCTGCCTGCTTGCGAATTACTGTGTGGATCCACGTGCATGTCTATCTAATCACATAAATGAATTCTCTAGGTGACATGAAAATCCTTGCCCATAGTACAGGAAGGGTTTAAGAAGCTGCATTGACTTTGCCTTCCTGAAGTTCTGGGGCCACTTTGAATATAAATCTGAACATGAGAATATTTCCTGAGGGAAGGCAGGGCCAAGTTGGGGTATTTCAGAGGTACACAAGTAATATAAAACTTCTGGAAAGCCATAAAGATTTACAGACAGGATGTCCTCTGTTCCCAGGTAAAGGAAAACAAGTACTTCCATAAGAAAAGGGGGAGGAAGGAGAAAAGCATAATTCTTGCTGTAAATTTCATTTAATTAGGGCTGTGATACAGAGACAGCACATGTGGCAGCTCAGCTTGGTTTTCAGAGTCCCATACCTTGTTTGTTTGATTTTGGTGGGGCTTTTTCCTAAGATGCTGTTCTCTCCTGAACCACCCATGCCCTAATCATCTCTGTGACATAATGCTTCTATGTTAATCTGTAGTTGCCATCCCACATATTTGTGCCTGCTTCCTGCACTCTGCGCCAAACCTACCTTGGTTTTTCTGCTGTACAGTTTCAGCCTTCACTCAGCCTCACCAGTTCTTGCCAGTACAACCTGTCATCAGCTCTAAGGTCAGTTCCTCACCGACATCCCATTCACATGTCATCAGGCAGCCATGGGCTCCCAGCTAAATCCAGCCCTTAAAAAGAAAGGGCTTAGCAGTGCTGTAAAAATTAGAGTTGCCTTTGTTTGTCTTCATCACCTCCCAGGTGATGCTCTATTGAGAGCAGCAGCTCCCAGTCTGAGACCTGTGCCCATCAGGAGCACTATGTGGCAGGCAGATCTAATCCAGGAGGCAATCAGCATGGAGTGGAAAGGCCACAGTGCAGCTGCTGTTGCAAGAGACATCATTTTTGTTCAGGTTTTTTCTTACAGGAGGCTGTGTCCATGCAGTTGTATTTCATTTACCACTTCTTGATTGCCTTAGGAATGTTTCAGACAGGTGCAGTTGATTGTCAAAGAAGACATCAAAGCCATTCCTCCTTGTCAAGGTTTGACTCCATCCCAGCAGACTTGATTGTTCCTCAAAGTGAGTGGCACATTTTTGATTGCTTTCACACAAAGTTAATTTCGATCTTGCAGGAGCAGGGCAGGGTGCACCAAGAGGAGGCAGTGACACTGAAAAGACAAAGTGTGAGTTTGTGTCACAGGCATCAGACTCTCCAGGATATAGTTTACAGGTTGAGGGAGTCTACAGTGATGTTTTCTTCCTTTTTGCTCCTTCAGGAGAATGTATTGGTCAGAATAGACGTTCAAACAACTGCAGAGCACCAAAGGGTTCTGGGTACTTTGAGACAGCAAATGGATTGTATGTCCAGAACACTTCTCTTCATGAGGTGGAGGAAGACATTAATTTCACCAAACAGAAGAGAAACCAAGACTAGCTTGTTGATACTTTGGGTACAGATTATGAGATAAATATCTCTCAAAGTGCTAGTCTTCCATCACCCCAGAACCCACTATTCACAAGTTTCCTTCCCCTGATCAGCAGGGGTCCAACCTTGGGTAGTTTATGCACAATTCTCGTGGAGTGCAAATTCCTAATTCCATCACCTCACAGCTCTGGCTGAAACAACTACTCCAGTGGGAGTGATGGCACAGCTGCTCCTTTGTCTTCCTTCTTCCTTGAGCCCCAGGCAGCAGAGATCATGGCAGGGTCCCTGAGCTCAAGCCATGAAGAATGTATTTTGCTGCTTATGGATAGTTAACTCTGGCATGGAGAGGTGACTTTTACTCCTTACAGCTTAATCAAACCTCAGATGTGGCATCAGCCCTAAAGAGGAGGCATTTCTTCTCAGGGCTGGAGAGTAGAGACTTTGGCTGCATCCTGGTGTGGAGGCAGTCCCTACAGGTGACCTCCTGCCACGCACCAGCTGGTCTAAACTCACCCAGCTCTGCACTCAGATGCTGCACGGGGTTTTGTCATGCAGACTTATCCTGTACAGCCCTTTCCAGAGGGACAAGAAGGTCTGAACTTGTGTCACATTAGCCAATGCATTGTGCCTTTGCTCACATACCATTGACCAAGTCACTTTTACATCATGTGGAGAATGGAGAGCAAATAACTTTGTAGTTTCCAGGGTTGCTTGGGAGAGATGCATACCTGGAAAACTGACTTGAAAACTGCAGCAATTTGAACAAAATGTAAGGCCCCAGAACCTGAAGAAGATGGAACCTGGTGAATCAGACTCCTTAGTGCTCCACAGCAGGGGATGGCCTCATTGCTGCTTTACAAGCACTGCTCTCCACCATGCGAGGGGCTGTTGCTTCCGTGTGTAGTTGCCTGTCACTGCTGAGCTCACTGTGGGAGTGTGGCTGTAAACGTGCTGAAAAGCCAGCTTGTACTCAGGAAGCACAGGAATGCCTGCAGAATAAATAACAATGTAAATTAGACAGGATTGGAGTTCACCAGCCCCAGCAGGAGTTATCCCCTTGTCCAAACATTGAGCCAGCAGCTGATGAGCTTCCTTGTGTGCTCAGCAGGGCTCCTGCCAAGCTGAAAAGATTAAGAAGGAAAACTTGCCCCAGCTGAACAAATAGCCCAAAGGTCTGCCTGAGGCTCAATAGATGATTGGGGTGGCATGGTTAGGCATTAGTTTCTGTAGCCTGAGAGACAGATGCAAGGAGCACCCCATCCAGCAGCAGCTGCCACACTAGCCTGCAGGACCTACAACAAGCCTGAAATTGTGCCCTCTGGAAAAGATCATCGCTCAAAGGGCAAGAGCAAGGTTCAATTCTAATCATACAAATTCAAATACCATCCACTCTTAGTCATGCTCTTCTCTTAACCACAAGAGCAGATACCTAGGGAAACCAAATGCCTCTTACTTTCTTTGTCCCAGCCCTAGCACAGGAAAATAGCTAGTCTGTAAAAGAGACATCACATCTTCCAGAAATGTTGACAGTCCTCCATGTTTCACCACTATTTTTGAGCCCAAGAATCAAGTTCTTCTTGGCTTACCTCCCCTAGGATGGTTGATGGCTCAGCAGGGACTGCAAATCTATGTCTTACAGCTGGTGAAGCATGGCTCAAAAACATCTTCTAATTTACAGCCAAGCATTTATGCAAACATAAATCCAGTGTTGATCCATAGGGACCAGTGTAATCATACATTAGGAGAAACAGAGCATGTTGAAACCCCAGTAACAGGTTCAACCCCACCTTCCTTAAATCACCTTCAATGATCTTGACCTCATCTTAGTTCCCAACTGAAAATAAACCTGCTGTCACACAACTTTTCCTGAGTTTCTGCTGCACCTGAACTCATCACCAGAGACTGACAGCAAGGAAGAGAGGGGTTGGAGGACCCAGTGAATATTATCATCATGGGGGGAATTTTTAACATGTTTTCCATCATAGCCACAAACGAAATGATCCAGGAACTTTTATGATGCTATCCCTATGGCATCTCAAAGGATGGAAAATAAAACATATTTTTATTAAGCCTCTTGAAAGATATAACCATTCATTTTTATCTGTTGGAACCCTACAGATTGGAGACTTGACAACTACTACACTTTCTGAATGCAAGAAAGTTTGTGGAGTGGTCAAACTGAGTGTTGCTCTAATAACACCAGGACACCCCAAAACAATGTAGACAGGGTTTCGCATCTCTAGACCCCCAAAGGTCAGTTTTGGCATATCCTGGAGGTAAGATGCGACTTTAAGAAAAATTTGAGTGATTGTTCTCATTTTCTCTGGTAAAGGAACAAAAAAAGTGAAGGTGTTTCCTTGATGACTTTTGATACAAGCAGGTGTGACTTTGCTCTGCTTTCCTCTGCAATTCTTCTTCCACCAGAAATTGCTCACCACTCTATGCTGCTTGTGTTACTCCCTGCCTGCATTCATTTGTTAGAGATTAAAATTAGACCTTGCAATGATTCTTCCAGGCTCTGGAGGGACTGGTAGGTTTTTAACCAAACATGTAGAAAACACGGAGGATTTTTCATGGGAATGGTAGGTGGCAGGAACCCAGTGGAAAATACTGTTGAGTCTCTGGGAAATCTTTTTGTACTGTCCCCAAAGGAGCCAGAGAAATACAAGCTCTAAAGGGACAGATCTTCATGTGAGAGAAAGTTCTGACACAGCTGATCTTTCCAGGTGATGTGATGGGAACAAGAAACAAACAGAAGTCTAACTTCATAAAGCATTTCATGAACCTGCATTCAGCATGTCATCTCTGAGATGCTTCAAAACAGAGGTAGCCATGTCACAAATGTGGGGGTCCCTACCTGGACTGTGGAGTGACACTAACATTTAAAATTTGGTCTTAGATCTGTATTCCTTAGGAAGCACCTCTCTTTTGCTCCTAAATATACGCAAAGAATGTCTACTGTGATTCTACTTTGATTCTAATCCTAGTATAAGCACCCAGAGTCAGAGAAGGACACTTAGATCTGTTTTCACATCCCCAGTCTCAAGGAGTTTCCATCAGAGAATCTACAACTCATGTTAACAGTCTTGTTGATAACACTGTCCCTGTGTAAGAAACACTAAAAACCATGATCCATGGACACCAAGAGATTTACACATGCAGAACACAGAAGCAGGACAGTGGTTATGGAGCTGAATACATAGTGCCCAAGGACAGAAGGTGATTTAAAGGGACTTATAATTATCCAGGCACTTTTCACTGGGAATAGTTTAGATATATCACCTCTGAAACCTTCAGCAAATCACATAAATAAGGAAGTGGCACAAACAAAGGTAAATCAAAAAGTGTTTTAATAATCAGATACTCTGAAAAGGCCTCTGATGTGGCAGAAAGTTGATTTAAAAGTTTAAAAAATGTTAATTTGCAGAAAAAAAAAATGCACTTTTCTCCCACTGTACAGTTATTTTTCTTTGTCCTGGCATCAGACCAAAAGCTTCATAAATCTTTGCAGGCATCTTACAGTACGTGCATGGTTTCTGGACTAGAAATGGTGTAAGTGCATCTTAGACAACAGAAGTACCCCTTGCTCCACTACAAAAGGTACTAGAGAGAAGTGTCCATGACAGGGAGGCCTTTGGGAAGGAAGGTCACTGTGAGCATGTGAAGGTTGTTGAAGTGCTCATGCCTTGCCTGTATCTGTGGTTAGCCTGTATCACAGATAGCTGTCTAATTTGTCATTTTAATCCTTCAGCTGTGGAGATACCTCAAATTACCAGGCAGAGAGTTCAGAGCTTCACTCCCCTTGCTATCTTCCCAGTGTGAAACTGACATATCCCATGCCTTTTCAAGCCTTCAGTCCCTCTTCTTTTGCACCACAGAACCCAAGAGCTCTTTAGCATCTTCCTTGACATCCATTCCTCTTTAAAGTTTTCAGTCTTTCCTTTAGAGTTTTCTAGACACTCAGTCTGCCTCCTCTTTTTCCTCTGGATCTCACCAGTTGCTTTGTTCCTTTCTTGAAGTGTGAGGGCCCTGTATTTCAGCTCCAGCTTCATTGATGCTGAATTGGAGCTTATTGTTTTGGACACTTTGCAAGGCAATGTCCTCCTTTTCACACCCATTTTTCAGTGCAACCTGAAACCATGTTTCCCATTTTGTCTGGTCCATTTTCTAGCCCCTCAATCTCATCTTGAACAATGCAGAACTGCTGCTTTGCCATTTATTCCTCCATCTTGAGTATTACCCTCCTGGGTCATTGAATATCCCTTCATAAGCAGAAAATGTTATGCCTGTCTTCGTGGAAAGAAATCGCATTTATTTCAGTCTGGTTCTGCAACTGGGAAAGACCTCTGCAAATTGCTGAGTCTCCATCTCATCATCAACAGTTGAGAAAGAGTTTTCAAGTCCTCAAGGTTCAAGCTAAACTCATTTTTAACCTTTTGACCATTGTAAAAGATGCTTGAATGTCATGCTCTGTTCTCCATCTGTCTTCCCATAGACTTAAAAAACATGGCACTTTCCCATAACTCAATATGTCCTTGACTTCCATGGACTTCAAATCAGTCCCTTTTCTTTAAGAAAATAATAATTTAAAGGATTGTCTGTGTCTGTTACTGAACCACACTGGACAACTTCTCTTCTGAATACTAAATGAATACTTAATAAGTGTCTTGCTACTTCCACTATCCTATGTGCAGTCATTGTGGTCTATAGATCAAACCTAATGATTCCTGATAAATGTCTTCAGTTCCCCTGGTTGCTTACATGGCTGTACTAAAATCACCAGGCAAAGGTAGCTGGCAAGAATTGCCTCAGTTCCTGACCTCATTCCTCATGAATCTGCATACAGCTGCCTCTTACCCCCTTCAAATCCAAACCCTAAGGCCTGAAAGATTATTGTACACACTTGAACATGCCAAATTCCCAGTAGATTAACCCCCCTCCACACACCACATCAGAATGCTTTACCCTTGCTTTGAAGAAATCACTTCCTTAAAATGCCTCTGGTTTAAAGCAACAGATGAGTTCACCCCCATGGCCCAGTTTTGGCCCTTGTTCTCTGCTGAGGCTGACATTTTATACCCAAGCTGATGTCTTCCAAAAGCTTTAAGGGTTGCAAGAGTTTCTCCATTCATCCTTCATTGTATAGTCACACTTCATGTGCACTGTGCCCCCATCAACAGACATGTATGGTCACTTGCCCATGGATACCGGTTCTGTCTGACTCTTTCAGGTACTTCAAGACCAAAAAATTTGTGGCTCACTAACCTCCTGAGCCAATTTTTTTTTTTTTTCTGTTAAAACCTTTCATGTATTTTGCTCTTGTGAATTTGTCTAAATATTTTTGAACCCAAATAAACTTTCCCCAGCCACATAAAACTGCAGCATGAAGTTCCACAGCTGAATTGCAAAATGCATGGAAAAACATCCTCTCTTCTTTCCTTTGTCCTGCCACTTAGCTTCTTTTGGTATACCCCAGTTCTTGAATTCGAAGAGACAGTGGGAAATCATTCCCTATTCATCCTTTCAAAGATATTCATACAGATTTCTACCTTTCCCTGATTGTCTTTTCTTCCTGGCCATCTCATTAGCTTAATACAGATGGACAGATTGTTCCTTTTAACATTTTCAAAGATCTACTTTTCAGGTGAACAATTTCTATGATGGACACATTCTTCAGAAATGGGCTGAGAACCATCAGCTGTATTGTACTTCATTAAATGGCCATTTCAGTCACTACTGAATGTGCTACATTTGAACCCCCTCCTTAGACCAGTAAGTGGTTAAACACTGTAGAATAATGTGGCAGAACTGCTAAGTACCAGTTGTTTTCCATTCCCACCAGTGTGAAAATGCCTGAACTTCTCAAGTGGCCAGAATGAGTTACCATCCTCTCCTCAGCTCGGGCAACTCCCTACACCTCTTCTCTTCGCCTATGGCAAACACACAGTGATTCACTTCAGCTTAGTCTGAAGTGTTAAATTACATTATTCTTCATTTGCCCAGGGATAAATTGACTCAGCATTTAGGCTAAGTATTTACTGTAAGGTTTGCATCCAGACAATTACCTCAGCTTAGCTGATGCTTGGTAACTTGTTAAGCTACAGTATCTTAATTACAAGACCTAAGGCTCTCACAAAACAGATTGGGATTTTGAGATAACTTCTGCTTCTATTCTGAAAAGTTGGAATAAATTCCAGGACAAAACTATTCTAAGACAAAGCTCTGCATTACAATCTCCCATCATGTAGTCAGAAGAGTTTTGTATATACAACAGGAGTTGCAGCCATTTCTTTTCTAATCCAAACTGTCCACCAAATACAGAAATAAGATGAAAAACTACCCTTGGCATAGCTAATTGCAATTAGAGACTTTTGAAAATTCAAGCTCTCATTCCCCACTTCAAACACAATTCAGCAAAGTGTTTAAGCTCTGACTTGAATGGGATGACTTAAGTGATTAGAATTAACCACGTGCTGAAGCATTTTGCTAAACCAGAAACCTGAGGAGGAGAATAATGCCTTAAAACTATGACAGTTCTTCAGCTGAAAGAACACAGAAGACCCTTATTCTGGGTACCAGAATTATATTTCTTACACTTTTTTTTTTCTTAAAAAAAGACTCTCTTAACATGGCTCGTGTTGCAGCCTTTGGACAGGGATGAGTTTAGTCTTTTTCAAGTTGCAAAATAACATCTCAAGGAAAATGTCTTCCCTTAGCAATGAAGAGATGGTGCATGAGTCTGCAACACTGACAGAAATCCTTTAGCCCAGATATTTTTCAATTTGGTTTAACACACAGGTGTATGCCCAACAAGGAATGCTAATTTTTGTACTTCAAGTATTAGGATCCATTCTGACAGCAGCATAATCTGCATAACTTCAGCACTTGCTCAAGACCAACACAGTGTAATTTAGAGCAGTTTTTGGCACATTATATACACACTCTTCACCAAGATGGCTCTTAATACACCCTCTGTAACAAGATGCATTCCCCTATGTTGCCACTGAATTTGTTAATATTCTGTACTTAATGGACAGATATGTTGAATAGGCCTTCAATTAGTTTGAATGAGTCCTTGAAACTGGGACGTGATATTTTGGTGGGGTAACATCAGAGAATGTACTTGTTCCTCCCCAACCATTCACCATGCATAACATGTACATTCATGATTTTTATGACCTTAGAAATTCTTCTCTCATTCATCTGCCATGGTAAATGCCAGTCATTTGCCATGGTAAATGTGCCTGCAATACCAAGGAAAGAAACTGTGAAGGCTAGAGTACAAATTCAGTTCTTGTAAATATTCCAGACATTCATGTTGGGCATCAGTTGCGGTTGAAATATAGGGATCTGGGGGGTTTTCGTTTTGCTAGATGATTACTCTGTTTGGGATAATCACTGAAGCATGGCCTTGAAAGAAATGCCTTTATTACGCTTATGAGAGAACAATCTTGCCAGTTAAGGTCTCCAAGTTTAAGGGTGACATAATTAGTCCTGCTTTGAGAGAGGAAGTGGCAACAGGAGCATTTTTTCTCAGCCCACTTTCCTGTGATTTTTGTGCTCTGCAATAGTGGTGACTTGGCTGCCACAGTGCATCTATTCTAATATCTCACTGCTACAATCTCTTTTTGGTCCCATTATCAGCATTAATTCAGGTCAATAATCCACTCAAATATCAAAAATAAGCTCCAATAGCACATTAGAGGAGAAGACCTCATGTATCCTGTGTCTTATGACTGTGTTGAGGACCACATATCTGTCATCATGTTATCCTGACTTGTGCATCAGGCTATTGACAACCAAGTCCAGAAATAAATAGATAAACTGTTCTGCTGTTAAAAAAATGTTCAGTTTATATTTTTCTTCAGTTTGTTATTCATCTTACAGTAGATTAAGTAAGGTCTTCATTCAGTAGATCAAAGTCTTCTGTCAATAAAGCACTTTAGACAAATAGAGCTGGAAGAAACTCTTAGGCCATCTCCCTACCCTAAAGTAAGACCCACTATGCCTGTGCCCTTTCTAAGACCTCCTGCAATCTCCCCCATGGCTTTGCAAGCTAGAAATCTCATTATGCTTCAGGGGTTTTATGTGTTTCAACTGCTTTGATGCTGTGGTGACTCTACATGGAGGAACTCCTACCTCAGATGGTGCAGTTGTGCTGTGCTGGGCTTCTGTCCTAGGTGTTGAAAGATTCCTGCTTGTCAGTCTTTGGGGTTGCTAGTCCACCTTCTCACAGACACACATCCTCCAGAGCCATTCTCCTAAATGGTACTGACAGACACCTACATACAAAATGCTCAAAAAGCCTCAACTCATAATCCCCTCTGACAGAAGGTGGGCTCCTGGCTCCTCTGGGGAGTCCAATGGTTTTGCTCTGGATGTTGCACTTCTTATTCAAACACTTTCATTTCTAGAGGAGCTAAAAATGGCTGGGTCATGTAGCCCTTGCACATGATGTCTGGAAAATGCTGCAGATGAGGATTCTCAGTCTAAGGAAAATGCAGCAATTAGCACTACATTAATTAACAGAAGAAAATGCAAGCTATTTTTGGAAGTAGGTCCTGCCCACTCAAAAGCATTCAGAAGACCCATTGTATTCTTCTGCTAACAAAGCCTCGTTAGCCTCCTGGAACAACCAGTCCAGAAATGGGAAAAGATGATTTAAACTGGTATACACACTGTGCAGATCCAGATTTTGAGAATCCATTTTCTGGCCTATGCCCCAAAATTCGGTTGGATTGGAAAAGGAAACCCTGGGATGCCAGTAGAAGCAGAAGCTAAAAAGTAGCAGGGACTGCCCTGCTTTTTATAATTCTGCTGTCATGGGATAGAAGAACCAGAGCTCCAGTATGTACTTGGCTGAGAGATCTAAGTCTGTTTTTGGAAATCCATACTTGGCTCTTTTTGGACAGATAGTGTCTCTTTGAAGCACTAAAAAAAAAGTGCTTACAGAACCTGGCTTGTTCAATTTACCAGTGTAAGAAGAGGCAGGGCTCTGCCTTATGTCATTTTTCCAGATAAGAGGACCATACCAGGGCAGCTTTTTACCTGTCTGTGGTGAGTGGCATGGTGGCCTTGTAAGGAAGCTTCCTTGAGAAAAGAGATAAATAAAGGTAAACCACAGGGAAATCAATTATAGCAGAGAAAGGATCAAACTATATGCAAAAATATGCCCTCAGAAATCCTAGGTTCTTCAGTTTGGTCAGACCTGCTTATGAAGCTGATTCAGTTGGTGTTTGAATGATTTAAAGACTGTGTGTAGGCTCACCAGAGATGCAAGTCAGGAGCAACAAACACTCATGTGCCAGTAACACAAACCCAGATTGCTGCCCTGCACAAGTCCCAGAGTGGCTGCCATCCTCCCAGCCACTGTCTGGGTATTGCTGACTCTGGGAGCAGCTCTGGGGACTTGGAGAAGGAATAAATTAGAGCTCATCACTGAGAACTGGAGAGGAATTTTCCGATGGAAGTGTTTGTTGTCGGAAAATGTGGGTTCATTGACAGCTGCACACGTGGCAAGGGTGGACTGACTTCAGTGACACTTTTTTTTTAGGACAAGAACAGTTTTCACATCCAAGCACGGAATTTTTATTCAAAAACAGAGCCGAAAACAGCAGTGCCAGAGTGCCCATTTATCCAGTGATTGCCATGTAAATTCAGCGGTGGAAAGCATGGGTTTAAGTCCCTGTTGCATATGATTTGATTTTTGTGTCCCTGCATCTCTAGCAGGTCCCCTCACACTGAAGGTCATTGTCTGGGGAGAAGAACATGATCCCTCTTGCTGGGGAGGGCTGTTTCTGTCTTTGTTTTGATTTGTTTGTTTGTTAAGAATACAGCATTATTTCATGCAGTAAGAGAAAAAGAAAAACAAAGTTCTTGAAATCTTAAGTGATGCCAGAACATATTTTCTACCCAGCTACTTGCCATAAATAAAACTGACATTTTATATCTTGGCCATTACAGCTAAATGACTGCCATGATTATTTTTTTTCTTCTTAATAAAATAGAAGTCATATTAACAAACACTCGCTACCAGAAAATTTGGTCTTGTTTCAGTTGGTGCAAAATGCAAATAGTGAAAATATCAGTTTAGAAAGACACATGAGAGGCTTTTTTTTCCCTACCAACCTTAATTTGGGTGACTCGTCTGTAATCCAGATGGTATCTATGAGGGGGGAATGGAGACAGACACGATTACTTTTTCTCTTTTTCTTCCAAGAACCACATTGCAAATAAATTTGGAAAGGGGATCACTTAGAGAAGACCTGTTAGAAGAGATACTAATATTAATTCTGCGAAGGTGATTAGCACAGTTCTATATCAATACGGTTCTTTAAATTTTTCTAAGTCCTCAACTGGACATTAATTGACTCACCAGCTCTTAGAATATTTTTTTTCAGCTGAAACATTTCACTGTGCCCTTTGGCAATGGATTTTTATGCTGCAATTTTATTAAAAAGTTTGCATGAGAAACTTCAAGATTAAGAAAAAAAGGTTAAAAAGTTTATGTCTCCACCTATAACTGCCTAGTTCTGCACATCTGGAGAGTACCTGGGGATGGGATCTTTTCCTTTCCTGGCACAGATCTGAGTTTGATCCAAAGCTTCCATTGCATTACACATTTTAACGCATTTCTCTGCATTCTCAGACAGTGATTTTTATGAGTAAAAAACATTAACAATGAATAGCTCAAAATGTTAAGCTCTTGAACTCAGAATTGGGTTGGGCAGTGAAGAGTGAAGCTCACTGTCTCAGGATGAAAATAACAGGCTTGTATCTGACAGAACCAAGTTAAATTCCTGCCATGGACTTTTTCAGTCTTTGTGATGCCTCTGGAGCTAAGACTGGGCTTTGCACATATATACAAACACACTCAATGGTATGCTGCTTTTAGTAAGACCCTTTTATTTCCTCTGAGTCCTGGACTCTGTTCATGCAGTGACTCATGAGCAAACAGCTTTGCAGAACTTATCCTTTGATTTGTAATGCTCCCTGCTGTGCCTCTGCAAAGTCTTTTATTTCTTTGCAAACTTTGCACAGAACACTTTCATAACTATAATGCCCCAAAAGCTGAAAGCAATGAGGACTGTATCCATTACACTAAGGATGCATTTGTCTTGCTATTTTCAACTTTGAAAATTGGAAGCTTTAAAGCATTTACCATGGAAGGCAAGAACACATTCTACTACTTAGGAGCCCAAATCCTATTAGCTTTCAGTGGAGTTCAGGTACTAATTCAGATTCCTAAACACTGCTTTTAGCAGCAGTCTGAGGTGGCTGAGCCTCTTTTTTAAATCCAAGCTCTCCAGCTATGTTTGTACTGCTTCCAATAGAAGTCCTGGAGTTCAGAGCAAACCAAATTCCTTGAGATGGTGACACTTGCACTTAAGGTGGGACCCAAAGTCCCAGCCAGCTTCATGACCTCAGAAATTCATTTACCTGAAAATACTGAATTCAGATCAGAAGCCAGACCTGGCTTGGCTTTTTAACTCATGCTTCTGGCAAGCAAGGGAGTCTGACAAACCCGTTTTGTTCTCTGCAGACACAGGCAGGGTGAAGGGGTATGTCTTAGCTAACATCAGGTAAGAGCACTAGAAGAAGTTGCTCACAGAGGCTGCAGTGTCTCCTCTGGAAATGTTCAAAGCCCACCTGGATATGATCCTATGTAATCTGCTGTAGATGAACCTGCTTTAGCAAGGGGGTTGGAGTAGATAATCTCCAGAGGTCCCTTCCAACCTCACCCATCCTGTGATTCTGCTTGATTATGTGAAGAGGTAGCCTGAGGTGCTTTCCATAATGTTCACCCATCTTTTCTCCCCAACTCTCATTTCAGTGGCATTTTCATATCTAACTCCCCCAGCTGCCCTGGACAAAACAGGAAACAGCAAACAGCACTGGCAGCAACATATTTTCTCCCATCCTCCCCAGCAATGTCTGAACAGTTCACAAATGCTGAGAGATGCAGGCTTTGCAATACCTCTGTGGAGAGCAGGCTTGTGCTACCTGCTTTTATTGACAGATGGAGAGGTGAATGATGTAACTATTTAGCAGAGGTTGTCACAAAAATTTCCAGCTAAGTGACGATGAACATAAATTGTTTTATATTTCTTTGGAAGCCTCCTTCTCCTTCTTGCCTCAGAGCTGAAGGACTACTAAAAAATTAACTGGGCAGTGAGAGCTATATGGGAAATTTTGTCTCATTCATCTTTCATTCTCTCTTACAGGACAGTTTATCATGTTGGGGACTTCAAAGGACTGCACTAGATAAGCAGAGGAGAAACACAGATTAGCTGAGACATCAACAAGCATTGGATGAGGTCAATTAAAAGCCAAATTAAACAAATGGAGCTTTCAACTTCGATCCAGACAGGAAGAAGCAGTCAGTTGCAAGGGTTGGAGATGAAAAGAATTCCAAAGGGCTGATGCAGAACAGGAGCATGGGGGTGGGAAGTGTACGACTAGCCAGGGGCAACATGGCAGTGTGGGGCAGAAGTACCTTCCATCTATTGTCTTCAGACAGGACCAAAGCTCAAACTTATCTGGATCATTGATACCTGGAGGAGCTGAAAGGGAAAAGCCCTGGCCAAGTTAAGAACTGTCCAGGTGGCTACAGAAAGGAAGATGAAGCAGAGCCCCAGAGTAAGGGTCGGGGTGAGCGAGGGCGAGGACAAGCTGTGCTGCAGCAGGCAGAGCAGCAGAGCAGCAGTGAGAAGAGGCAGATTTTGTGCCAAGTGGATTCTGGGTCATGTAACCCGAGCCAAGCTGCTGAGTCACCCTGCAGAGCCTTCCAAAAGTCACTTTGCCCACCTCCTGCTGCCTCAGTCAAACCCATCGGAAAACAGGGGTCAGGACAGTCAGGAACTGTGCTGGGAAAACAAGGTGCTGGCTGGATATGCCAGAGGTGACCGTGAAAAGATCCAAGCCCACAGCAAGAACCTCTGAGACAACACCAGAGGACCCCCAAAATGCTGGGATAAAAAGACTGACTTTGTCTCATGGAGGAGTTTTTTCAAGAGTTTGGATTATTCTTTGCCCATCCAATTCAGTCACTTGGAATACTTTCTGTTCTCCAAGACTCTGTTTAAACTCTGGATAATTAAAGCAAAAACCATACTTGTAAGCAGTGGTAGATTAGAGTTTAAGCAGATCATACCCTTCCCCCAGGCTGCCTCAATTATATTTTTTCCTAACATCTCCTTGGTTTACTCCCCTGACCATTAAAAAAATGGTACCTTTATTCAAATAACTGTTCCAAACCACTTTCCAGAGTCATTGTTTTCCTTGTTTCAGTCTTTCAGTTCCCAAGTTTGCCTAATACTTGTATCCTTGCCTTCTAAAAGAATATCATCTTGATGGTCTTAAAATTACTGTCTTTTGGCTTATGCTTCCATGTGGATCATCTGACTCCTTCAACAATCTTCAACCAGTGCAGTATAACCTCCAAGAGATTATGTTCCCCAATTAACAATGGCAGATTATAGAAGCTAGGGGCCAACTAATGCTCTCTTGACAAGTGAAAAGCTACAGTGTGCAGTGTGTTCCCAGCGATTCTCTATTGTGCTTGGCCAAAAGGTCCTGAGTTTGAAAATAGATGTGTGATCCCTTACTAAGATGTAGCAAGAAGAGAGGAGTTGATGAAGGGGCTATAGGACACAAAGATGGCAAGCAGTCAAACAGCAGAGAGAGGGTTGTTGCATGGTAAGGAATGACAAGGGAAATACTGGGCCCAAGTCCACAAGGAAACAGTTTTCATGACTTTTTGTGTCAAGGGACATTACCCTGGCCTGGATGATAAGGAGGTTTACGTGAACAACCTCTTCCTTGCAAAGCAATCTAGTTCCTGTATGACACACAGCATTTCTTTTTCTCTCACCTTACTGGCATTGCAAAGACAAGATCTTGAAGGCCCCTCCAACAACTTCCCTTCAGTATCTCAGCTTTTCTTCCTTTTCTTCTCAAGAATCCCAGGACAAGCCTGATGTTAAACACTTCCCTTGAGGCTGATTTCCATCACTCCCAGAGTTATGTTCAAATACTCAGATAGCCTAGTAATTAATACAAACTATCATGAGCTGACATGTACCTCTGTCTGTGTATCAGTATCCTCCATGCCTCCAGAAGATGGATGGATTTAAATATCATCTTTGAAGACAGCTGAAGAAAGTTAACTAGGGATTGACTAACACAGGAAAGCTATTTTTACCAGTCAACTGGTATCTGGTTACCTTGTTACGGGAAGCTTATGCAATGCTAGTAAATTCTTAACTAAGGAGATAGATTGGACACCAAAATTATTTCACTCTGTGAATGCCTATAGGACTTCAAGAAGAAATACATTTGACAGAAAGAGATTTACTTGCCTTCTGGTTTTGGAGCTGCAAGGGATTTATTTTTTCCTTCAAGGTTTCCTCTGGAGCTATGTGGGCTACCAATAAAAAATGGAAATTCATTATGAAATCCCTGATTCCAGGAGCAACTTACTGAAATAAGCTTTCAAATCTCACCATCTTCACCAGTATTTCATGTGACCAAGTAGCACCAGCATTTTGGGGCATGCATTTTAAAAAGACTGGTGTTTCAGCATACACATATGCAAAATAAACTTTTCTGGGAAGCATCAGCATGGCCAAAATGATCTGAACAGTCCTGGGCTGACCATCCCAGAAGGTGAATAACTTTGCACAGATGGAAAACACCGGGCAAAGCAAGCTGCCGTTAATCTTCTGCCTCTCCTCCCTGGAGAAGGAGGACAGAAGAGGAGGCACAATTCTAATTTTGTTTTTACCTTTGCAACTCCACTAAGATTGTCCCTGGATCCAAGTAAGGGCAGAGTTTGGCCCATTGACTTCTGAGCAGGAGTAGGGGCTGATGCAACTGGACCCATGTGCAGAGGCAGCTGGCCAGTAACACAAACTGTCTTGGGAGCCAGGGCACGATGCTGTGAAATGCTTGATCCAGCACAGCAAGATGTTTTCCTTATTTGCAAGCCCTAATATGAGAACAAGGCACACAAAGTATATATAGCTCTGGGGATCTGGATGGAGAACTTTTGTGTCCTCAAAAAAATTATAAATAAATTATTTGCTGGACAAAGGGGGACAGCACTGCCCAGCTTGGAAGGAATTGCTTTTTTTGGAAGGATCAAGGGAGGGCAAATGGCACCAAGCCACTTCTAAAAATTGATTAGGAGGGCAAAGCATATGCAGGTTTCCAAGCAATGAGTAAGCACCATGACATCAAGGAAAGGTTTTGTCAGTGGGATTAAGAATTCCCACCAGTGATGTGTCTTGGGGATGCAGAGCCAGACAAATACAAGAAGTATCTCCCTGGGGAGAGACTATTGAAACATATCACATACCCTAGACAATGCAGTTCAGACTTCTCTAGAGAGATAGGGTGGATTATTTCATAGGATCACAGACAATGGCAGAACTAAGGTCTATCTATTGCCATATCCCAGTTCGAACACTCAGCAGCACCAATAGGGCCCCAGAAAGGAGTAAAATGTTAGAATTTACCCACATGGGATGAAACAAACCCAGATCCTAAGTCAGGTCTTTGTTTGGTGTTTAATAACCAATATTGGCCTGCACTAAGTATCAATGAGTCTAGCATCTCTTTCAGAACCATGATAATTCATTCCAGTTACTGTGAAAAAAACTTGTATTCAACAGAAAATTCAGAGCCTTTCTGTTTTCCCTTTAACCTGGCTAAATGTTCTTGTAGCTACATCCCATGGCAAAGTCTTCGAGTTTGCCTATATGCCGTGTTAAACACACACACACACACACACACACACACACACACACGTATTTACTCTGTCCCTGGTCTGAGTTCATGTTGCTACTTCATGTCACTGAAAGGAATCTGTTCCCAGACTCTTGCCCCCTTTGATCTGTGCAGGCATGGAGGCAATCTCAGTGCCATACCCTTCCATGGCAGGAGCTTCCCTGCTGGAACAGACTCACCTCCCAGTTTCTGGCCTCCAGCTGCAGGGCTCAGTTCTGTTTTCCAAGGAAGGCAGCCCTGCCTGCAGCACCTCGCTAATTGTGCTCCCGTGTGGGCGTGTGGAGGTAACTCGAGTCCCTCCGCCAGCCAACGCCACCAGGCAGGAGGCACAGGGCTCTCCTAGCGATTATCTTATCTGCTGGAGCTGATGGGTGCTGTTCTTACAAGCCAAGTACCTAATCCTCTTTTCTCCCTCCTAAACACTGGGCCTCCAGGTAGCCTCAGGCAAGCTCAATCCCTGTATTAATTATTGGTTGCATTTTCTTAGAGCCCTTCTTATTTTCTTTTCTTTTTTTTTTTTTTTTAACAGATCCAGTCACTCCTAAGTGAAATTCCATCCGTCACCCTTCCCTCATAACGGGTTCACATCTGTTTCTGTAGTCTTTCAGTATCATAACAAGCTATGATTTTGCAACAGTAGGCAGATTTGAGGGTCTGAGGGCATTTTTGGGAGCGGGGGGGGCTTGGCAGATTAAACTGACAAAGTGAATAAACCTTCATAATGACATCAGGCTAAAAGTCAAACTCACAGTGAGCAAAGCTCAGCTCCTCATGCCCAATCTTGCATCTCGCCTGCATTTACAAGTGCATGCCGGGGCTTTAGACAGCCAAATGAACAGTCAAGAAATATCAGGTGTGCATCTGGCCCAGAAAACACTTCCCTGATTCCCCTTTGCTGTCCTACTCCCAGCAGCTTCAAAAATGAGAGATGTTAAGTGCTGGGGGAGGGTTCCTAGACTGTTTAAGGAGTACCACACTACCTTCCACAGTAGCACAGCACAGGTGCAAGTGAGAAAGCCACAGGCACATGCATTTCTTATTTTCCAAATGTAAATCATATCTTTGCAATAACCCCATGCCCAAACCTACAGCAGCTCCACCAAATGAATGTATTTTGCTGTGCTTGCCTCTCTGCCTGCACCATCAGCATACAGGAATCTGCAGCTTTACACCTTCTCCTGTGTGCTTTTTATCACTTTCCAACCAGCCTCAGAGAGGACACACCACTGTGCTCACTATAGTAGGGCCATTTGTTCCTATGGAATGGAATGGATTCTTGCCCAGTTTTCCCTCACCTGCAGATCAGGCAACCAGGGCCACCTTGGCTGTTGCCCGCTGGAGCTGGATTTCCAAGGGAAACCTTCACTGGAAGACTTTGATCAAATCACCTCCTTTCCTCTGCTTCAAAGGTAAAGAAGCTGGAAATCTCAGAGGCTCTTGAAAACACCTTCAGTTTGGAGAGGAAACCTGACTTCTTCTCATCTGCTTCTACATGCCTGACACTGACCATAGCAGAGAAGTCCTGCTGAGAAGGGGCAGGCCTTATTTCCTCCTGTCATTTACCCCTGAAAAAAGACTTCACTGAATTTGCACAGCCTCCTGCTTCTACTGTTGAAAGGGCCCCAATTTTATCTCCCTCCACTGGCTACCCTCACTCTGAGTCATGGCTCTGCACATGCTGGCTGCTCACACTCTGCAGGGAGGCAAAGGTTAAGTGTGACATGAATCTATCCTCCATCTCCAGAGAACTCCTTAGTGCTATAGTGGGGAGGGACAAGGAGTGGAAATGTCAAATTTACAGCTTTTTACAGCACAAAATCCAGAATATGTTCTTAGTCATCTCCCAAGACAGGCTGTTAAGGAGCACAACCGTAACTGATGTCAGAAAATCTGCTTGAGACAGGACTTCAAGAAAGTCCCAAACACAGATAAGAGCAACACAGGTATGCACTTCCTTAAACAAATCAGAACTCAAGTAATCTCCCTTACCAGAGCTTCATGTCCTTGAGTTTGCCAATTCCATGGCTCAAAACCTCTTCTGTTCTAGTTAACACTTCTCAGTTCCACTAGTATTGTGCTGGTTCTTGAGATGTCAGACCTCAGTGTGAGGTCTGTGCTTCAGGTTTTAGAGAGTAGTGCTGACACATGTTCTCAGAATATCCTGGCATTGTGCTGAAGCAACGCTAAAGAAAAAATCATCCTCCTCCTCATTTTTTTTCAGCAGAGAAGTTGGGTCCCATGCTGTCTATTCTTAATCTGTAGCACCATCTTTTGAGGGCATGCTGTACTCCCAAGCGAATGCACTGAGCTCTCCCCAGAGGATCTCCATGGGCCCTTGCTGGCCACAGTCAAAGCTGGATGAAAAAAAATTCTGACAGAAGCTGTTTTCCATTGGAAAGGGACATTTCAAGGCAAAATGTTTCTTGGGAACATGTGACGTGAGTAAATTTGTGACTGAAAAATGTCAGGCTGCTACAGCAGCAAGAAAATCTTACTTTGTTCCAAGTTTTTCAATTTGTTCACTCACAGTTTGTTTTTGTCCAGCTTACATTTATATTTGGGCATAAGGTACCATGTGTATTGCTACTTTCTATTCCATATTTACATTATTACATTTAATATTTGAGTATAATGTTTTGGCATTGATAAAATGTGTCATTTTTGGTGTTTTCAAATGGAAATTTTAATTGGGGGGGAATAGAGAAATGTTGTCCTTCCTCATCCATTCTCCCTCCCTGTCGTTAATGGCATCATCATCCATGCAAAAACAGGTTCACTGTCTGGACCTGTTGCAGTTAATAGCAAAGAATTGCTTTTTGTCACACCTAAGCTCTGAAGGACGGGAGTGAATATCTGTGTGCAGTGTCTGCGTCCCTTCACTTCATCCTGGATTTCAATCAAGGCTGAGGGAAGACCCAGCAATATGTGCAATGATGTGTTAGTAACCTGTGGTGATGACAGAGCTGTGCACTTAGTGACTGTTCCATCCATACAGTGCTCTGAGGTGAAATATTTGCCCCTGACACATAATGGGGAAACTGAAGCACGGGGAGAGGACATGATCCTTCTATAGCTACTCTTCAATATCTTCACTTTTTCCCTTCAGAACTTGATGAAAGGCCATGGAATAAAAGAGGTCTGTTCCAGGGGAGTAATTTCTCATTCCCATTTAGCTAGGCACTGGGTACTGGCTCAGCAATGCTGCTCTGAGCCACCTGCAAATTGCTGCTCAGGCATGTGGAATGGCTGGTCACCTGCTGAGCTGCAGGAGACGGGCAAGGCCCCCAGAGCCTGGCATGGGGAAAGCTCACGGATGCCGTGGTGAAGATAATAATGGCAGCATCTTCCAAGAGCTAGCCATGTCTAGGGAGAAATATAAGCAAGGAAAAAAGTTTCCACTTTCCCTTTATTTTTATTTCAACCCCTTTTATCTGTCTTGTTTTATAGCTTTACATTGGAAGATAGCCCATTTCCTGGTACGTACAGCAGCTTGACTGAGCATAGCTTGGCAACAGTGCCTGTTGCTTTAGGGAAGAACAGAGCATATTCTCATTGTGCATGTTTTCCCTTGGAAACATTTCATCCTGTCTATATAATTCTATATATGGCTTCCAGCCATGCCACTACAAGCTGCAAAAACACCAGCTCTTATACACTAACAATGTCAGGCTATTTAATGGCTAGATCAAGGGCCATCAAGAAATTACCTGTGATTCTGTAGATTGTCTTCCTTAGGCAGATTTGGAACTTTTTTGCCCAACATAGAGAAAAGAGCTATTTTACCTTTTTGGAGGAAATCCTCAGAATCCTCATTTCTCCCTTTTTGCATGCCTTCTTTGATGCTTTTCACAATGGTAAGAAAATTAATTTTTGGTGTCTCAACTAAATTTCAGTATTGGTAACTTTTGTGGTTCTCCCTGTTCTATAAAGTTTATTTCACCCATCTCAAACAGATCATGTGGAATGCCTGGGTCCCACTCCCACAATGGGGCTATATGCTTCTCAGGATGAACAGGGTATGCCTGCACTGAAGGACCAAATTCGGTCCCGTTCTTCTGCTAACAAGCTAAATAGAAGTAAAAGGGGAGGAATATCACTCAGGAAGAGGGATGAGATTCTTTGGAGTCCTACCTCAGTAAAATTGAAAAAAAATATTATATGTTCAGTTCAGGCCTTGTTTCATGTCTGCCCTAAATTCATGTCTGTTTTGCTGTTAATAACCATGTCAATGTCAAAACAGGAAATAGAAAGTTTGCAAACTTTCTTAGTGTTGAAGTCATAGCAGCTCTCTCATCCATGTAAGCATTGTTCAGAATGGCTGCACTATTCTAAGTAGTATTTCTCTCTTCCATCTGAAGTCACTTACAGAGCTGAGACCTTCTATTTTTGTTCTTTACTGCATCACACTGAGTGCCCTCAGCTCCCCGCATTAGCAATGGGAACTCCACACTGCCCCAGAGGTGATCTCTGTAGGAGCTGTCAGTTGGTAACAATGACTGTGTTAGGAGGATGTTTGCTCCCAAAATGGGCAGGTGCAGCTCCACATCTGCCCTTCACATTGCAACCCTTGCTTGACTCATGCCATCCTCAGGCATAACCTCAAGTGTCTGAGACCTCCTCCCTCTGGCCTCTTTTCTGCTGAGTGCTTCAGTTCTGAGGTTAGTCTAATTTTTTGATGTTTCTCAGTTCCTTGACAGATCTGTCTCCTCAAACAGCTTGTGCAGCAAAAGCAAGAGGAGGGAACCCCTCAAATATTTCCTGCTGTCTCACTGGGAGCTCTGTGGATGCCATGGTGTCCTTTAAGATGCATCATTTGGCTGGAGAGCACCCTGGCAAGAAGGGACAATTAAAAATAACAATAGCAGCAATGGTAGCAATAGATGGGGCTAGCAACCTTTCTCTGGGTGAATATGAGATCTGCTGCTCTTCTCAGCTGTTTGGGAGGTCATTACTCAGTTACGTGTCCGGTGATGTTTGTACATGCCAGATTCCTCTGGTTCTCCTCATGGTTTTGTTTTAGAGTGACATCAGTATGCTCAAATGCTCACCAGAGGTTCTGCAGACTCTGAGTTGGAGCAGCCAAAAAACGTAACATCCCAAAGTTTCAACCACGCTCATTTCACAGAGCTGTATGCATCTATGCTGCATGATTTCTCATCGTTCATCTTCATGCTGTCTGCAGCCACCAGGAGTCTCTCCTTGAAATCCTCTTTATTCCTGGGCATCACTGGTTGTTATCTCAGGGGTGACTCATTATCTGCCTAGATTGGTTACCAGAGGGTGTGAAATCTTTCTGTAGTGGAGTCATGGACTACAAAGCCAAGAAGGAGCATTTTGATGAACCTCAAATAACCTCTGAGCTGTTCATGTATTGAGCTGCAAGTGTTAGCTGGTGACTGTAAGGGTTTTGCATACAGAAATGGATACTTGCACTTTCAGTGCAAGTTTGCACTTGTCTGCCTTCCCTCACTAACACTTGCCATGTTTTCATAAGATGGATTCTAACCATCCTTCTGTGGCACAATTATGGAGTAGAAATCCTTCTCCCAAATGGCCATCAAAGACAGTGGACAATAAACATTAAAACTGTAATGTACTTTGAATGGCTCTGAGAGGGACAGGTTAAGCTGGTGTTTGCATGGTACAAACAAGAGAAGGACAGGGCTACTTTTACCAGGGCCCCCAGATGTGACATCCACAGGCCATCAGGCACCACAGGATAGCTGCCTTTTCATAAACTGCCTTGCTAGCACAAAGTCAATTCCAAAGTTGTAAGTCCAGATTTCCAGTAAAGAATAAACATCTAAATTCATCCAGGGACATCTGAGACAGGGAATCATGTGCAAGTCCAGCCTCAAGGTAGAGGTGTTTTTCCTATGTCCAAGATGAGCTACCTGAACACCTGAGGTGACCACATCAAGCCAGCTTCCCTGAACAGCACAGTCTCAACATGGCTTGCTGCTCCCTGTCAAACCCAGCCCTTTGAGAGAATAAATGCCTGTCAGAAGACTGAAGGTGCCCTGAAAACTAAAAGTGTAGTCAATTCCCACACATCTGGATGCCATACTGCATGACTGAAAATGCTTCTTTTGACCATGACTCATCCCTCTTCATTTTTTCACTCTGTAAGCTTCTGTGAGTGACTCAAATCTGACACCCATGAAAAGCCTTTATTTCTTTATAATTCTGGTTAGACCACTAATTAATTGCTGTGTTTGTTCTTTAATACCTGACTAATTAGCATAAGTAAATAACATGGGTAGAACAAGATGGCATGCAGGGCTAATAAAACTGCTGCAGTGGTTTTAATTGCCAGATTAAAACCCTGTGAAGTCTTCAATGCAAAAGGAGAAGAAAATAGGCTGAGTGGAGAAATTATAAACTACCTCCATAGGCTCCACTTCCAGCTTATGGACTACTTGTAAAAAGTCTACAAATAATAATACATTTTTTAAAAACCCTATATTTTCAGCCAACATGAAATCAGTAGGTCTGATGAGTCAACAAAAGTTGAAGACCAGCCTCTAAGCAAGACCTATAGCAGGGTCCAGATCCTCAGTACTGGGATCAATGTATTTCCAGGCAGATTCCTATGTCTGCTGTTCATTTATTTTACTGGCTCACTATATAAAATTACAGGGTGGAAAGAGCAGGAATGTCTAGGGAAACCTTAGATGTCACTGTAACAGCCCTGCTACGTTTCTAAAGCTGTGTATATGCATTAACACAATATTGCTTTCAAACAGAACCATATCCTGCCTCCTACTTGGCTTCTTACCCCAAACTCTGGTTCAGTAAGGCAGGTACACGATTTCTAAAATAGAATCTCATATGCCCAAACTGCTTGACCAAAGAGTAAGGCCTGTTCAGAGGTCTCTATGTAGAAGTGCCTCCAGTGATGGGAAAAGGTAGGAAAAGCCCAGAAGCTACCAGGAGACATTAGAAAAAAGTGTGGGGATTTCGATGTGTTTATTGAGAGACAGGGAAATGGAAGGGTACAGGTCTGGGTTAAACAAAACCTGGCGAAACATGAGGATGATGTTTCTCACAGCAAGAGCTAGGAAGCCACAAAGCTCTCCTGAGGAAGCACCATCACTGACTCATTTCAAACTAGTCTGAACAAATTAAAAGAGAAAAGAGAAGCAGGCAAGCCTGGCAACAAGATTCAAGCTACACCATTGCTTCATCCAAAAAACTGTTGGCCTTTCTCATTTTGAGTTTTCTTTGATTCTGCAGAAGCTTTTAATAATTTTATGGATTTTTGCATAAAACAGCTACAGTGTCACATAAGGTCTCTATTAGCAGCTCCCCCTCTGAAGACGTGTCAGCAGTTCTGGTAGGACTGCACTCAAAGGGGTTGGGGCTGCAGGCAATTCATACACCATAGATATCCTCCATCACCACTCCTGGTAGAAGATGGGTTCAAAGATGAGCTTTGCGGATTTGCTCTTCTTTTATGTGAGTTGCATTTCTCTATAGAAAAGCAGGCATAGGTGTTATGGATTGATTCTTCCATAGTTCTCTTCAGCTCAGGCTTTGCAGCTGCTGCAATTCCCAGTTTAGGTATTGAGACACAGTTCTCTTTGCCATAATTTTAAAGGCCTCGAGAGTCTCAAAACCTTTAATGGCTGTGCAGCTTACTTTGTGAGCGAAATCCACCATTTAGCATGGAAATTCCCAGGTGTGAATCTGTGGCACTTTCTCTATGCTGGGGATTTCTGGAATTTGCGGGGTGCTTTGGGGATGGTCTTGTGCTTTTCCCTCAGCGTGTTGTAGCTAGTTAGTTATTACCTGCCTACATGGATACTTGCCTGAATATGCAGGGAGACCTGGCAACTACAGGAGCTGGCTACCCAAGCAATGCACAGCAGGATTTAGGTGTTTGCAGGGAGAATCTTACAGGCACACAGTCTCCACACTTATGTGTATAGACCTCATGTGAAAGTTTAACACCAGCTTTGACCCCACAGTTACAACACACAAGAAAGGCTGTTGGAAGCAGCGGGGCAGTTACAAGGAACATTTGGTATGAATTTTCCCTTGTTTTGCACTTAATGAATCATTCCTGAGCCTGCCCTTCAACTACTCTCATTTCAGTTTAGACTGTTGGGGAAAAAGCTCTTTAGGAGACAGAGCAGTCCCTTTTTGTGTATTTAATTTGGTTGGACAGAGACAGAGGGAAGATGGACTGTATATTAACTGACTGCATTCTTATCCTGTACAAGTTTAAGCTTGCTCTCCTTGCAGTTTATCTCTAAATTCATAGGTTACTGTGAAGTTATAACATTACAGGGGTCCCAGAATTTTTTTCCCTTTGGTGTGACTCAAGCACGGCACCTTTGAATGCACCCTGCAAGGAGTTGCAAGTATGGCTCTTGCAACAGGGTACAGTGCACAAGGGCCTTCTGTTTACCCTTTCCTGGAAATTGTCTTCTTCAGCTCTGACCCTCAAGTGCAATGAACCTGATTCAAATAAACTCTCATGGTAAAATTTCTATCGTCTTACTGTCAATTAAAAAAAAAATCAAACCAACAAGAACAAACACATACACACGCACCAAAAAAACAATTCAAACATAAGACCCACCAACATTCCAAGCAAAGGCATCTGAAAAATAAATTAGGCACTTTAAGCACTTTGGTAGTGGGGTAAAGTACCTGGATTTTTCCTAGATCTCTGCTGCTACCTCCCTCTTGGACTGTTGTGATGGGGATCCAGATAAGGAAGAGAGCTCTGTAGTCATTCCAGTAACTTCTGTGTTCTGTTGGGTTAACTCCTCTTGGGTTTAAACAACCCAATTGCAGAGCATCAGCAGGACAAGTAAAAGTGCCTTTCTGCTCACTGCATTTTTTCTAAAGGAAAAATAGATTCACTGGTTTTTTTGTCCAAAAACCTCAGCAGAACTTAGCTGATGTATATAATTGCGTTTGAAAGCCAATTGAGGGCACAATCCCACAAACCAGGAATGGGTTAACTTTAGAGAACTATTGAGCTAGGCATGACCATTTATGCTGGCCTTCTTCTAGGAAATTCCCTGCAAGAGAAAATTAGAGGCAGAGGACAGTGTGTAGCCATAATCAAACCTTATTTATTTTGGCACTTTCTCTATCTATCCCATCTCTACCAATCTGACTTGCTCTGCTGTTTTCCTTGGCTGGACCACTATAGCAGTTATTCCTTAGATATATGTAATATTTCAACATATACAGCTAGGGCATTTGCTGCTTTGTCCATCCTTTGTGCATCAGACTTCAGGGAGTGTTTTTGAATGTGATGAATTTCCAGGTTTGGCTGGAATTCTGCCCCAGGGCTGGGTAGATACCCAGAGAAGTGGTTTTTCTAGATGTTGCATGAGAGAGAAGGGCAGTGTCTTTTCTTTCTTAGACGTTATCAATGCACACATCATCATCCCAGTAAGACCAAATTGTCTCCAGCTGAGGTAGCAAAGAACCTCCTTAATGCGTGAAAAAAATGACCCCTAGGCAGAAATCTCACCAAACCAGCTGAGAATAGAATCCAGGGCATGACAGTGTTTTCCTCCCATTAATGAACGAACTTTATATTGGAGTATCTTTATTTTTTTTCCAAAAGTGATTGCCAAACCCCATAAATAAACATAGCATTCTGCACACTAAGGAACTGGATTGACGTTCAATGATATTTCATACCATGTACACTTTAATTAAGACATGATGACCTGGATTCAGTGGGTTGACACAAGGGAGAATTAACTCTCCATTCTAACAGTTCTGCTGCCAAGGACAAATTCTCTGTTACATCGGTGTGACTCAGTTCAAACAACAAACAGTCTTGCAACTTAAAATCCCTGCAGGCCCTGGTCAAGTTTCCCCAGTTCTTGGATAACTTCCTTTCTTCTCCTTGATGTTTTTCCTTAAAGTGAGATATTCTGTTGCTTTGTCCTGATTTTCCAAGTAACGGGTGGGTCCTTATACTCCTGACAATAAAGTTGCCTTCCAAATATTTATCACATCAAATAATGTACTTTTCCATGTTATTAATCCTGGAGAATCTCCATCTTTCCATTTGGTGAATTATGTGGTCTAATATGGACAGATATTTCCAGATTTAATGTCAGATTTAATCTCAGATTTCTGAGATTTTACTTTTTGTGACATGTATTGAAAAGCGTATAAGAAAAAGAAAGAGGGTTAAATCCTGCTTTGTTCACTTTTTGCTGCTAACATTCATGCGGTTCTGCTCATGTCAGTGGGTGTAACTCAGAGCAGAATGGACACATTTGAATGAAACCAAGTGGTTTAAACTGGAGATAGATAAACCTCCAGAGGAGCCATGCATATGGTCTCCTGAAAGATAGAAATGAAGTTCTTTTGGATTCTGTCTTGGTTGATGGACTATCCATTGAGTTCCATCATACAGACTCACTTAGGTTCATGTTGTCATTGTGCTTCTGAGTCATTAGCACATTCTGAGTTAAACTAAAAATAAACTTAGTCAGAGCTGATCAATTTTCTCCACTGCAACTCCATGCTACAGAGGCCTGAGCTTGTCTCCACAAATCTCCCAGTTTATCCTGGAATTTGCGCATGCCTTTCTCTGAGAGGACCAGTAAAGGACTCTGCAGTCCTCTACTGAAAATAACATAAAGTAGGGTGAAGTTCAGGGAAAGCAGGGATGAACTTTCACAGTCATTCCAGGTCCTGGTACTGCAATAATCCAGGAAACCAGAATCTCTTCCCCAGGTCTTCAGGCCTTATCATAAAAGTCTTTCTTTGGTTTAAAAAGCATAAATGCATGGAGAGAAGACAAAAACTAGACCAGAAAGACAACAGGGTCATTGCAATGTGTCCTGTTCCCAGTATTAGGCAGAAGATCCCAAGGAAACATAAGCCATTTGGTCACTTGGCTTGCAACATGTCTGCCTACTTTGATGAGAACAACCATGAGCTGGTTTGCTGCAGAAGTTATTGGGAACAATCTGCTGTCTGTAATGGGAGCCTGGCTTCACTGACCTGGAGAGCTCAAAGGTTTTAATGCTCTTGGAATCCACCTGTGTGGCAATGCCACCATTAATAGTATGAGGACGCCACCCACACTTTGCAGCTGGCTCCATGCTTCCTAGGCACTGTTAGTAGACTGGATAATTCTGTGTGCAAACAGCTTTGAAACCAGGCCCGTTCATAACCTCTGGAATGGGCTGAGAGGTGGGGCTGCCCTCTCTGCTGGGATGTGTGAGGGAAGAACTCCTCCACAGCATTGCAACAGGTGAATTCCTTGCTCCCAGCCTCTTCTCATCTGCACAGATCAGGAGCTTTGAAGATACTTTTATTTTGTCCTTATGTTTTAAAGATGTAAACTTTGCAGGGCCTTTTTTTTTCTTGGCAGGTTTTTTAAAAAAGGTGAATTCCTGAAGCTCCTGTAACCCTTACCTTATCTCTCCAGGCACAGAGAGCTCTTGTACACATGCAGCTTTGCCTCTGCCAGAGAATTTTTTTCTGTGGTTCCGAATACCACGGGAGCTGGCTGCTTCTGAAGGCAAAGGCTGGCTTGAAGTCCTTCCCAAGGGATAAAGTTTGTGCACAATATGATAGCTCCTGCAAGGAGCACCAGTAGCCCTGCAGAGCCAGTCTTCTGCTTCACCCAGGTCCAAGGGGGTCACGTCAGCTGATACCACGGAGTCTGCGGAGCTCCAGAAGCTGTGGAGGGAATAAATTCTGTGGAATGCACTTGTCTCTCTTCTCCATCGATAGCTTCAGACCACACACCGGTCTTCCATGTAGGACAGCTGTAAACACTGCCTACGATAGAGTTCTGGCAAAGGCCAGTTGTCCTCCAGTGAATCCAGATGGGTCTCAGAGGAGAACAGCTGTGTGTGAACAGGAAGGGAGAGCTTCCTCCTGCCTCTTCCAAAACCTACCACTCAACCGCTAAATAAATCAACATCAGCAGTGACTCTTCACAAGAGAGAGTGAGCCAAGCCCAGGCTGGGAGTTTACCTCAGTACATAGCAAAGGGAGAGGAGCTGTCTGCAGCCAACCAAGGCTTCCCCAATGCAAATCTTTAGGGCGTCACCAACCCATTTTCTGCTGTTTTCATAAAGCTTTTTTCCTAATGCTGTTTGTGCCCCCTGAAGCAAAGACACGGCATGTATCACCATATGGAAACAAGGCACTCAGAAGGTAGAACAGGTGAAACAAAAATTACTTTAAGCTATACAACAGTACAAATATCAAGCAGAGGCTTGGAATGTTTTGGTTTGGGTAACGCAGGAGGTCTGACCTCTCCTGTCACTGTCAAGAGTGGTGGAAGAAAAATCTCTACTGCCTTTGCACAAAACATGAGGCAAGTGTATAGTGTATAGGTTGCAGGTTTTTGTTGGTTTTTGTTTGTTTGATTGGGGTTTTTTGGTGGGTTTTTTTTAAGATGTTAAACAAGCAAGAAGCTATACTTTTGGATCTACTATTCCCCAAAAAGAAATTTACTATCTGTCATCAGACAACATCTGAAGGGACAAAAAAACCCCTGTTTTCTCTGGTATCTTCACAGAGCATTATACTGATCTTTCATCATTTTAAAACAGAACCTGAGGTCCTTTTTACATTAATGTCTTGTGATCAGGCCCTCAAGCCTCACATTTAAGAATCTCCACCTCCTTTTTTGGGTATATAATTATAGGTTCTTAGTTCTCACCATCATCATGATGAATATAGTTAAATTACATTAGGTTAAATGGAATTTGATAGGTTTACTTTGTGTTGCGTATGGCATGACATGGTTAGAATGACAGAGTCATTTGGATTGGGACCTGACACAGCTTCTGCTCCAGCTCCTATAGACTGGGGCACTCATACAATGTACCAAGGCAGAATTGTGCAATGCACAAAGCAAGGATTAAACTAAACCAAAGAATAAATCATATTCACTAAGCTGCCTGGAGGCATCCATAGGAGAGGCTGGATGAGAGAGCCTGGCCTTCCTAACACAGTATGAAATGGTCACTCTTGTTTGTCTGAAAAAGAGATCAGAACACATTTTTTCCAATAAGATATTTTCCTACTGAAAAGCTTCATTTAAAAGAAATGCAATTTCCTAGAAATATGTTGGTTTGGACAGATGCTTGTTTAGAAAGAAGAGTGTGAAACGTGAAACTTTAAAGCCAAGTATTCTCAAAGTAAGTCATTTCAGCATATTTGGGTTGGGGGGGGATTACATCTTGAAACAACATTTTACCCTTCTCTGTCTAGGCTGATTATTAGACATGATGAAGAGCTGAAAATAAAACAAACAAAAATAACTCAAATAAATTTCTTACTTCCTGAAAGTGAACTAGTTTGCTTTGTCCAGAAGAAAGAATTTGTATAGAAGCTTTCAAATGGGTTGTTGTTTGTCCCCCACTCAGAATGCATCTTGGTGTGGGTTCACCAGGTTTAATCCTTGCTTGGAACAAGAGATGCAGAAGCTCAAGAGTTGAGGTTCCCTAGCCTGTGTACCTCTCAGCCTTCATTCAAGTAGTGAGACTGCAATTTCCAGACACAAGAGGGGTTATGATGATGCTCTTTAATCCTCCCTAAATTCTATCATGAGCCAAGGTGGTCCACAGGAAGATGCTACAGCTGGTATCACACCTGGTTTTGGTTTTCCAGTCAGAAAGTCAGGTTCTCTCTCATAGCTGGGTGAGCTTGGACAAGATCAAAGTATGGCTGGAGCACAGGCTCTGGTTTCTAAGGAGTCCGTGTCATACAGCTCTCTGGTACCCTTACTATAGCAGCTGAATTTCGCCCCTGCAGAACATATTCAGAATTTCAGCAACATACAAACTAAAAATATTTCTAGGATGTTTTTGATTTTGAAACTTCACCAAACATCACCATCTCTGTCTCCCTGCAGGACAACTCAGCAAAAAAAACTTTTGGCCTTTCCTCATTTGTTTAGATAAAGGGGCAACAAATAGGGAGGAAGAAGCTTGAACTTTTTTGGTTACAGGAAAGCATATTTTTCCAGTCAGTCTGAAGCTGCTCCTCCTCATGCATCCAAATAAAATTCACATTCAGGCGTGGATTATGTTTGGAAAACTTCAACTGACTATGTAAAAGTTCTGAAGCAGAAAAAAAAAAATTATGAGAATTAATAAAAGAGAGGTTTAAAGTGAAAACTCCTCTGCAGCCTTCATTATAAAGCATTGCCAGATGCCTCCTCTAAAAGAATTCATACAAGGTATTGCTCATTGGCCCCTTTGAGTCTTCGAACATAAATTAGGGTTACTCACACGAGTAAAGCATTGTGGGGTCAGACTCCACTTTTGCCCAAGTGTGAGCATCTGTAAAAAAACCTTTTGGGATAAAAGACACAGAAGAACTATAAGACCCTTATGGTTGTCAAATACAATTTCCTTTACTTGCATTTTTCTCTTATATTTGGGCTCCGACCTCCATCTGTTTATGGAAATATTTAGATCCCTCTGGTGTATTTTTAGCAGATCATTTTGCTTTTGCTGCTGCAATATCATTGCATCATCATTCCTGGGTTGCTCAGCTCTAATTCCTTTGCATTTTTTTCTTTTTTTTTTTTTAATCTTAAGCTTCAATCATTCCAGCAGACACGCGCACACAAAGTAAATGCTATGCTGTGTTTACACTCACATAAACATACTGGCAAGTTGCACACAAAGACACACACACAGACACCATGGCTTGTTGTGAGTGTTAGTTCTGGGGCTTTTTCAATGCTATTTCCATTTGTGGATCATCCCAATAGAGACATTACAGGATGGTTGCCCTGGATGGGAGCTGAGATTTTAGGCTCTTAGAGGTACCTCCCATAAACAGCTAAAGTCTGAAGGTACACCAGAATGTCACTGTCCTGTGAAATTTTTCCTGCTACATTGTTCAGTCAGCCCTAAATACACATGGTCCTGACACATTCTCTTTATCAGTGTTCAGCCCTGCATGCACACATGTACAGGAATCACCTTCTCCCTTGACTGAATGCTCTCGTTCACATGGATGGAGACCTTTCTTTGTCCAGGAGTTCACAGTACTCCTTCCCCACCATGTCACAGCTTCAGATCCTCCCAAACTCAGGATTCATTTGGGCCTAGTTGCTTAGAAAGGCAGGAGAGCACCAGCCTGATGGCAGACATTAAGGAGAACACCTGCAGTCTGGAAACTCACCTGAGACCCAATGACTCATTAAATAATCCTCTTTGTCCCTCTCCATCTGATAGCACTCACTGGGTTTTACAACATCATTACCTCCAGTCTGAGATGACCAGGCACAAACCAAACCCTGGAAGAAGTTTTTAGGTGGACCCTGATGAAAATCTATGATTTTCAGGTGAGATCCATAGGGATACAATTAGAGCTGATTTCTATATGGATTTTTGAGAGACACCAATAATTATGTCTTCTGGGTGAAAAGCTACCCTTTTTTTGTGATAACCTTAGGGAAGTAAATATATGACTTGTCCCTTGGATTAGATTTCATAACCCTGTATTAGGTAACAAGGTGGAAAATAGAGTATTACATCATTGGGAGGCTATGTCATTCTTTGGCCTAGCTGTGTTAGTTTTAGGAGAGACAGTGATTTGTGACTCATACATAAATAGACCTGCATTCAGGAAAGGTCAGGCTTCTTTTGCACACCTGAGGAGCCTCTGACTAGGCACTAATGAGCAAACCCATGAAAAGTCAAGCCATGCTCAGCATCTGCTCTTCCTAAATGCCTCAAAATTGTGTTGCCATTTGCAAAATTACAAACCACAGTGGTCTATTTATCTTTCTTAGCCTGGACAGAGAGCGTGTGATGCTTGCTCTGGACAAATCAAACAGTTGTGCCTCTCCAAATGCTTTCATCATCATCATTATTTATTATTATTTATCATCCCTGCCATGTGTTATGTTTTTTCTGTGCACAAAGAACAGGCAGATGTTTTCCATCTGCATGACTCCTTAATTTTAGATCTCAGAAAAAAAGAGAGAAAGAAAAAAAAAGAAAAGAAAAAAGAAACCATGAAGAATGAAGAAATGCACAGCATGCCTGGGAGTGGCACTGACCCTCATGTAGAGGTATGTGTATGCATGAGGTCTCTGCAACCAGAGCCAATGGATTTTCCTTTCCTCAGGCTCTTGGCTGACTTGAAGGAAAGGCTCCTGGGACTGCAATGGATGTCTTCACCAGAGCACAGGTCGTAGAGCAAGCTTTTCATCATGGGAATAAAGGACCTGTTTAGGAGGTTACTCTGACCCAAAATGTTGGGCTGAACTTGCACAGACCCAGAGCAGGGTTCAGGTCTGCCTCCCTCCACATAAACCCTTTTTCATCCCTTTGGCATCTTGCCTCCCTTCAATTTCTCCTCTGCCCATAAGCTCCTGAGTCTCCAATTCCTTCTCAGCTTCTTTCCCTACCAAGGCTCAGCTCTTTCTTATTACCTGATGGCTCAGATGAGCAAAGCTTTTGACTTTCTTCTCCCCACCATGCAAGATCCTTGTATCACGTCCAGTGGCCCAGGACAATCCCAAGGCAGGAGGAGGTGGAGTTGTCCTGCAGTCTCAGCTTTGCAACAGCTGTAGTCAACACTGGCTTTACTGGGAAACTGAAGCTTTGACACTTCAATTAAATGTACATTTTCTTGAAAAGTGTCTTCTTTCCACAGGAATTTTGACTTTTTGACGAAGACCAAGAAAGTTTTGGCATAAACATTTAGGGCTTTTGAGTCTTTTTTAAATTTAAAATTTGACACAACCAGATTCCAGAGGGAATGGGTTTATTCTGGTTTCCTTCACAGTTTTCTCAGAATCTCACTCTTCCTAGAATCACTCTTCTTTAGAAACTGCAGTGTTGATGTGAGCACATAGCTATGCCATACCACCTACCAGCAAGGCAGCAGGCAGGATACCAAACTGGGCTGATAGAAAGGTGAAAGGATTTGTACAGTACTTCAATTTCCAGAACTATCTAGTTGCCCTAGAAAGAAAGAAGGCAAAAATAATAAAACAATGATGGGAACGGGAGCTATATTAATAATAATGCTTCATAAATACACATGGCCTTTTAGAACCATATTACTAACAGACCATATCAAAGACCTTGCAAGAACAGCTCAGTGCCTCTAGGGCATTTGGAACACAGACCAAGATTTTGCCAATAGAAACTTATGTGATTCGTGAGGTGACACTTTAAATTCAGACATCTGGTGGGTTGTGGGGAACGGGGTACTGTGACTCTGGTATTAATAGCGTGTTCCCTCCATTTACTAGTTCAAACAAGTTGCTGTGCTGTTGTTAACTTCAGAAAGCAACCAGGCTTGTGAAAAATTGAGCTGTTTTCTTTCTGCTTGACATATTGTCGAATAACTGAACAGACAAAGTAACAAGTTCAGGCACTCTGAAGTGTTTTGGTTAGTGATTATTGCTATAAAGTCTCTGTTTCTTCACCCCCACCACCCTTCTTGCCAAAATGAGAATTTGATGACAAGGTAACTTGACTCTGCCTCGCCCTTAGAAAGATAGAAAGATTCAAAAATAGCTGTAGGCTTCAGGCTACACAGAAAGCTTGCAAAGAAAATTTACTTGAATGAGTAAAATGATAATTTGTTGCATGGAGGCTCTCAAATACATGGTTGACCTGAAAATCATAAGAAAAATTTGGCTGGGGGTAGGTGCAGTGGGGTGTCAGCAAGAGTTGAATACTTCCTGCTCTGGGTATCTTTTTTAGCAATTAGAACTCCACCACATTGGGGTGGAATCTCTTTATAATTTTTCTCTCCAGTAAGAATTTTATGAGTATATTTCCAGCCTCAATAAGTGAAGAAAGAAAGAAAAGCAGATGAAACAATTTTTTATTAAAGTAGGAAAAAATGGCTAGGGGGAACATCTCAGTCAAGGTGCAAGTGACAGCAGGACAAGCCAAAAGAGGTGAAGGAAGAAAAAAAAGCAAAAATTTATTTCAAGAACAATTTCTTTAGTGGAAATTGAAATAGGCCATCAACTATTACGTTGATTTACAAATGTACAGATGTTTGGATTCATTTTCTCCCAAGAAAATTCTGGAGGGAGAGACTGCTCTATTGGCTAATAAGCCAAGAAGAGATTTCCCTGACTTTAGGTGTATTTTGCCAGGTTTCTGGGAAAGATGAGCCCACAGTCTTCTCTTGGAATGCCTGCTTCATGTTTTACCCTGCCTTCCAGCCAGAGCCTGCTGGTACCATGGTTCCATGCCCAAGGGACAGCACCAGCCATTCCAGTAATGTTGCCTCTGTGCAGATCCCACATACAACTGAATCACTGCAGCTCATCCCTAGCACCTTTTCACTGAACTGAGTTTGGTCTCAATTCTGTTTTCTCTCTGCCTCACCTTCCCCAAAGAGCAGAGACACATCTGTCAGGTTAATCTGAAGGAGAAAAGCTGTTTGTCACCTGTTGAACCACAGCAACAGGTAAAAGAGCCTCTGATGGACACCCTGAAGACCTTGGGCTCTGGATGTTTCCATTACATTGTCCAGGTACCTGAAGGCAAGGGTGTTAGAAAGATAGAAGGAGAAGGGTTTGTACACTGAACTTGATTGGGATACTTGAGCTTGATTTCTTTGCTTTGAAATGCAGTGAGACCATCATTTTACAACAGAAGACAATGGAAATAAAAACAGGATTTGGAAATAAATATACAAATTCCCAGTGTCTACCACTCTGGTCTCTGTGAGAAACAGCCTCCCCCCTCATCCATTTCATTATCCTCACATGCAGCTCGCTTTTAAGCTTCTTCCTGCACAGTACCCAGCTGGTCTTTCTTGATGAGGCAGCTGGTGAGCTGTGACCTCTGCAGATCCAGCAGGTCTGAAACATATCAAAACCAAATCATCTGTCCTACCTTGCTGTGAACCTTTCTACAACCCTGTCTCTTTCTTGATTTTTACTTCTTTTGGGGCTGGTGCTTCTGATTCTTTGTGACTGTGCTATGTGGAGAGGGTCAAGGGAACTTCTTTACAGCCACAGAAGAGGAAAAGAATCCCCTTGATATTTTTCTTTTCTCCCTTCAAATTGGGAGTATCAGTCCCCACTCCCAGACTTTCAACATGATGGCTTAACAGTGTCCATGAGGGAGAAATTTGTTTATCAGCCTTGTGGAATTTCCCACTTCAGTTTACCTTAGAAAATGTGGGAGGCTAAGAAGGTACAATTCCATCTATTAAGTTTTTCCAAGTGATTTCATGATGCTGTTAAACCTTTCCCCACAAATGTATAATGCCAGAGCTGTCAATCCAGATACAGCAAGTCTCTGCATGTACTTACTGCATAGACAGAGACCATATCTTTAAAAGAAAATGTCTGCATAAGCAACTTTGCATTCAGTTACTGGTGGGTAATTTAATTCTTTCCCTCCTGAGATACATTTTCTTCTCTTTCTACAGCAGTATATATGCATGTCTGCATGTGTTTATATAGATAAAATTTTATATCTATATCTATATATAGCATTATACATTGCACTGGTTGAGTCACCTAAGGATAACAAGTATTGCAGGTCATTTCTCTATCTAAGGATGGAGTCCAGGCTTTGATGTTAAAGGTCACAGGTTCATCCCTTTGAAAAGATGATGTTAATATGGAGTGGCATGTGAAAAAAATACTAATTTCCTAATGTAGCAAGTACAATGAAGTTATAGAACTTAAATTACTTTTCAAGTTTGTTATGCTGTTGGGGATTTTTTCTGTGTTTTGTTGTTTTGGTTTGGTTTTAAATTGAGAAAAGTTTTATTTTCAATAACATAGTTTTATTGACCATTTTTTCATTTTGATAAATATAACTGACATGAACATGATTGATTTGGGGGGAGTAGTGAGCTGGATTTGTCCTCCCCCATGCTCCCTGACAACAAATCAAAATATCCCTTAATGGCACAGTTCTGGGTTGAGTTTCAGATGGACTGAAATCCAATCCTGATCTTGCTACTATTTCTGATGTGAACATGGGTATGCCCTTTCATTTCTCTGTGCATCTTCTTCTCCTGCTGACCTCGGTCTCATCCAGCCTTAGCTGGTCTCCTGTTTTTACAGCAGCTATCAAGAGCAGAGTCCTAATATCACCACTCAGCAGATAAAGATATAGAGGTTCCCAACAGATGTTGGAGTCTCAGCAGGGATGAATGACAGTAGGGGCTGTTTGAGGAAGTCTATTTTCTTTGCTCAAACCTTGTTTGCCTTTAAGGGAAAATTCAAGGTGTGTCAAAACTCTAAATATGGAGTTGTTCAGATAGATATATCCAAGGCAACTAGATGTTCTTGAGTCATTATCTGATATCAGAAATCTATGTTAGGCCAGCAGTTTACTTAGGAATAAACTAAATAAATCACAACAACAAAGGACAGGAAATTCATTCCCATGGAAATCTCAGAATCTCTTTTACTTTGCAAAAATGTACTTATTTTTTTATTTTAGGTGACATAAATGTGGATTTATGACAGCATTCTATTTAGAGACATAGGAATAAGAGATTTGGTTTTGAAAACATTTCACATGGAAGTTTCCCAAACAAATTCATTCAAACAGAGAATACCAAACAGTGCTCAGTGCCAATGAAACACCAGGTAAGCTACGAGCATCTGTCTGAATAACTGTTTTATTATTATCCACTGCTACACAGTTAAAGAAGATAATTCCTTCTTTTCTGGTATATTATCTTCCTTCCCATTCAATGCAGAGATAGTATTGAGCCTCAATCCAGGTTTGCTGAAGGAGGTGGATATGTAGGAGATTGAGGTGGCAAAGTAGAAGGAAAAAAAGAAACTTTGTAGAGGAAGCACCAAAGAAATACCATGCTTCCTGGACCACAGGTAGGGTATGCATTATTTTCCTGATCTCAAATGGGGGGGGGGGGGTTAGAGGTTTTTGGATTGTTTGGGTTTTTTTACCAGATTTGAGAAATAGAATAAGACTAGGAGCAAAATAGCGATTTTTCAGAAAGGGATAAAAGATACAAGTTCTTGACACAAAAAGAAGTTAAGTTTGGCAGACTGATGTACCTGAAGACAGGCAGCCTAGGCCAAGGAATGAGAAAGAGAGAAAGAAGCAAAGCCATGCAAAAGCCAGCACATCATCAGAATGCAGCCAGGGAATAGCTCCCTGTGATGTGACTGCCCTCCCTCCGATGATCAGCTCTGTGTGATGTCATCTCTTTTCCCATCAGACATTCTAACAAACAACACTGTGCAAAGGGAGGTTGTCCCCTTTTTCTTCCTATCATCATCATCATCATTATTATTTTTATTTCACAGTTAATTTTGTAATAACAACAATTAGACTTTCCTGCCAGCCTGCCCCTGGGGGGGTGACTCTAGTACTAGTGCAGCATAAATTTGCTCCTAAAGAACATCATAGCAGGCATGCAATAATCACCCAGAAACACACAGTCTGTCGTGTCTTATTGCTTAATTATCCATCTTACCTTCTTTCAACCCTCTTCTTATTGTACCTCGTATGATGCCTGTTTGTTTTACATAATTTTCCCCAACTGCCTTTCCTCCCTGCCTTAAGATTATGAGACTCAAAAGCACTTTTCCCTTTCATTCTGCTGTTCTGAGACTCCTCCTGCTTGGTTACTGCTGATCATTCCCATGAGGGATTACAAGTTCAACAAACTCTGAGAGGTTTTCCCCACTTTTGAGTTCTTGGGGACCAATTCAACCAGCTATATCATCATTACCTTGGTTTTTCACCAAATGTGAATGTGGCCTTTTGGATTTAGGCCTGTTGACTGTGACCTGGTTCCTAAGAAGACCCTCTCTGAAAGAAAGGGAGATGAATCCAAAGAAACTAACACACAGCAGCTGAAAGCACTGTATGAAACTGTTGCTAGGAGTTCCTCACCTGAATGTTCTGAAATTGGCTTAACAGGGCATGTGCAAAACTGTACAAAAAGCTGCTTAATGTGTATTTTGGTGTGCCTCAAGATCCCTTGAATTAAAAGCTGCTCTGGTTTAAGTTAGTTGCTGAGCTTTTCCAGATCTTGAAATCACAGCCAAGCATCTGAGTGGTATAAGAATGGGGCAGCTCCTGTGCCTTCCGTCCGACCACACTGAAACAAAAAAAAAGAAATCCATTCAGTTTGCGTTGTTTTCCTCTCCCAGTTTGAAGAGATGTTCTTTACTGAGGAAAATCTGGGCCTCTGTATCACATCTAAGCAATACTCTCAAGATGGTTTGAGAGTAGTTTAGAAACCCAAGTCTGACACTGAAGAGAAGAAAGAGCTGAGTATCTCACTGGAAAACATCAGTGTTTGCATCTCCCTTGAAAACAGGAACTGGTCTATGAAGTCACTGGAGTAAAACAGTCAAAACTGATCCAATTTTTATCCATGTTCCAAACTCCCTTTGGTTCCTTGACTCTCTAATTTCTTATGCTCGTCTTCAGAATCAAACCAGGATCAGGAACAGCTGGGTGCAGCTCCTGAGCAGTTCAGCTGAGACACCTATGCCCAGGAAACTGGAAGGGGTTGGTCCAAGGCTGGAAGAGCAAAGGGCCAAAGGGAGCTGGGGAAAGTGACATTGCTCAGAGATACCAGTGGAAGCCCCCTAGACAGGCTTCACTGTAGGTGAGGAGATTTAGATTGTATTTGACTTCTCCCTTTCTGCTTTCTTGGCTTTTTTTTTTTTTAAGATTGATAAAGCAAAGAAAATGAAGGGGAGGAGATTTTCTTTTCCACTTAAATGAATCTTTAAGAAGATTTTTGCAAAATGAGAGTGAAAATAAATAGGCATTTTTTATGATATTTTAAATTCAGGGTTAGCCATCTTTAAACACATGTAAAAATACAGAAAGGTAAATTAACTAATTTATTTTTAAATTAAGACCTATTTCCAAGGCAAATATTGGAAAACATTTATTTTCCAACCTAATGGAATGAAATGATTGGACCGGAAGGGGCTTTGATATTATTATTGGGTGCTTTTACCCTGTCTAAATTAACTGCTCAGGGGAAAAGGCATGAATTCAAAAAACATTTTGGTACCACAAAATCAGGAGGGGATTTTTCTTTTCTTTTCTTTTCTTTTCTTTTTTTTTTTTTTTTTTTTTTTTTCCTCTGGTATAAAATGCCTTAGATGAAAAATATCACCTAGTTCAGTTTTGGCACCGTGGCTGTCTGGCATTCACTGGAGTTTGCACCTCAGTCATTTCCCACCATGTTTGCCCACACTGAGAGCTGGGAGGGGAAGCCCATAACTCTCCTTGGCATGTCGCTGCTGGCCCCCCTGAGGAGCATTTCTGCTGCCACAGGAGCAGAGCCATGGGGCTGCAGAGACGGCCACCTGCGCACGGCCAGGCACACGGCGCTGGCTGGCCAGCCCTGGGTGGGACACAGAGCTCCCGGTGCTCACATCTGCACCCAAGGCAGCGCCTCATGAACACTGCAGACACCAGCCCAGCCAAGGAACATCTCTGGTAATTCCCCCCTCCAACCTACCAACTTTATTTTTTTTCCTTAAGATATGCAAGATACGTCAAGGCACAGCTTAGGAAGGGCTTTTAAGAGATCTTTGCTGTTCAAGGCAGGCTGTGGTTTCATTATTTTTATTATTTTGGTAGAATGAGTAACAGGAATAATAGTAGCTGAGGGTTGTTTCTCTTCATTGACTCTGTGTTAGGCTTGGAAGCCATTCGACCAGGACAGTCAAAACACAGACAGGAAATAATCTATGATAATGTCCAACTGGGGTATCAATTACGGTTTTGGAGTTTCATGTTAAAGGGATATTGTCAGATCAAATTTAAACCAAAAGTTGTGGGTTGCGTTTTTAAAATACATAGATATACATATAGATATATATATATATATGAGAGGGAGAAAAGGAGACTGTTGGAAATGTTTCCAATTCTCTTTTCTTTTTAAGTTAAAAAAAAAAAAAAAATCTAAAGCAAACAGTCTCCTCCCTGCTACGTGTGAGCCTTGACTGCTGTCCTCAGTCAAGCCTGGCCTTATGAGCTTGCTGGGGCTTTTTTAACATCCTCTCCTAAAAGACTCTGGTAGGTGAAGAGACTCACTCCCCAGAGACTAGAGAAAACACTGGGCTAATCCACCATGGTGGCCTCATGGCAACCCCTGGAGCAGGAGGGGGCACATGACTGCACAGAGGCTTGGCAAATGCATTCCTGACCAAGGAATGGTGCATCCGAGCACAGATGTTGATGGAGCCTTTCCCCATTTCTTGAGGGATGAAAGAGACGCTCCAAAATGAAAACCATGGCAGGGTTTTCAACCTGGGGATTTCAACCCCACCTTGCTCAGCATGGTCAGCCTTTCTTTTGGCCAGGGTGGAAGAAATAGATGGCACTAATGCTGATGCTGTTCAAAACCAGCTCTTTTCTAGACATCTGCTGTTAAGTCTCTAAATATGAGTAGTAACTGCTGGTTGGTGTTACAAAAAAATCTGGGTGGTCCCCAGAAAACCATGAAAGATTCCTCCACGTTAGGATCACATAGTTAAAAGAAATATCATACATTACCATTTTCCTTCTCCCTCTTCCTTTTGTCATCAAGAACTGGCAGAAATAAATAGAAGGAGATGTATTCACAAATGATTTTATGAAACCCAACTCTGGCAAACATGTGAGAATAAAATCCTGTGTCCAGTTCTGGAGCTGGCACTTTAAAAAGAAAACTTGGAGGAAGCTCAAAGAAGAGCTGCCAGAAAGATTTATAGCCTGGCAAACGTGCTTACCAGCGAGAGAGGAAAGGAGAGCCATTTGTGACATGGCATATGGACTAACAGGTTAATAAGTGATCAGGGGACCCACGGAGTGAAAAACTCTGATATAAAATGAATCTTTGATGTAGCAGCCAGAGGCATGAGAGAATCCACGAGCTGCAACTTGGAAATCAGAAAAACCCACAGAGGAAATCAGCCTTGCATTTTTGTGCAGAAGAGTAATGCAGAGCAGGGAGAGCTGCATCCCAAGGGACAGGGTGGATTTGCCATCATTTGGAGCCGTGGGATGACATCCCTGGTCCTGGCCCAAGTGAACATAAAATATTACATCCCGTGTTAAGCACAGGGCCAGATAAACTGGTGACAGAGATGTCTTCCAGATCATCAGCCTGAAAAGTCTCCTGGGACGTAACCATCATTGCCCTGGCGTCCTGGCTATGTGACCTCTGCAGTGCTGGAGCAAAGTTGTTTCCTGCATGCATGGAAGGAAAGGCATTTTCACATATGTGAACAGAAGGAAGGGACTGAGTCCCCAGGTGACGCCTCCGTCCATGACAGGTCACAGCTGGATCTTGCCTGCAGGCCTGAAGAAGATTCACAAGCATTTGTCAAGCACAGAGGCCAAATGGGAGGTTCTGAGGAGAAAAACTACACATAAAGCCTTCCTGGTAGCTGCTAAATATGGCTAGCACAAGCTCCTTGGCTCACAAAGAAGGGACCTGAGGCATTGTTCAAGTGAGGTCCTGTGCTGGCATGGTAGAAGTCTTTGGCCTCACACAGTGACTTGCACGGATTTGGGACCCTGCTGAAGGAAATGAGAATCATTTTTCAGCTCCGGGGCATTGATGTACAGAAAGTGGTTAGCAGGCTCAAGGTGAAGGATAGAACAAAGGAGGTTTTAAGCATACAGTCACACATATTAGACAGAGATTTCAAGTAGGAAAAAGTATCAAAATGAGATCTCTTCCTGTTCTTTCAGTTCTCTGAGAGACTTTTCACTAGCATTTTCATTAGATCTCATTCTTGTTAAAATTGTGCTACAAAAGAGCAGTAGCAAGCAGAGTCTTACCTCTCACACATGTCCATCAAGTTTTGGATAGGGCCTACCATCCTTAGGAAGCCCTTAGTTTCAGCATGGTAGCAAAACTCGCTCAGCCTCTAAGAATGTGTGAAATTCCAGGGGCATTCCAGAAAAGCTGACTCATGTGGAGCCAGGTTTTGACCCCAGGATTTCACTATGCCGAGGATAAGGGAAAGGATTCTTTATATTGGGGAAATACAAAGGAAAGCAAATTTCCAGTTTCAGAAAAAGTCTGGAGTTTATTCTGAAACCTGTATGTTCTTCCCCATTCCCTTATCACAGGTAATGTTAAAAACTGTGTTACTTCTGCAGGCAAGTCACCCCGCAGTGGCAAACTGGGAGTTTTTATGTAGATGATGACTGAAACCTAGAACTGGGTTCCAGGATCTCAAGGTAGGTAACTGGACCAAGACACAGAGACTGGACCCAGCTGGAGTGTAAGGGCAGATGTCATCCCTCCTGTATTCTTTTCAGTCTAAAGGGCACAACTTCCCAAAGCCACTCACTGCAGCTTTCAAATCCCTGACCTGGAGGCAAAAGACTCCTGTTCCACTGCCTGGCTCTGGAGCTTTCCTGTTCCCAGTGAGGAAGCTTTTGTCCAAGCTCCCCTTCTTTCTCTTATGCTCCCTCTCTCCTCAAGCTCTCTTAGGCAGTTCATGTTCCATGTGACTAGAAACTGGAATGTTTAAAAAGGGAGCCTCTGATTATAATAAAACAAAAAAGGCAGAGTTTGTTTTGTTTTCCCTGAAAGAAGATCCGGTGGTTGGCTATTCTTTAGAGAGCTGCAATTTGGACAATTTGTCAGTGTGTTCAGGGCAGAGGAAAGCATGTGACAATGGATTCAGGGACCATGACCATAGCTGGGGACAGTGAGGGATACACAGCTGACTGATCCCCACAGCCTATTCTGCTTTTCTCCAGAGCCAATAAACAATCCCCAGTGATAATTAAGCAAGTATCAAAGACACAGTTTAAAGTATTTTACAATTTCTTTTTCCTTATTCTTGACCCAGGTAAAGTTTTATGTCAGAGCCCTTTGCAGAAGTGCTCATGGTGTTTCACACAGCCTTAAGGACCATCCCCAGAAAACACCTGCTGAACTGGCACATCCCAGACTTACCAGCAGAAGGTCATGTTTTAACCCTTTCCCCAGAGCCAGAGTGCCTTTAGGATAGGTTTCTTCTCCCCCAGTTTAACAAATAAAAATCAGGCTACTAGCCTAGGTTGAGCAACCTCTGGAAGCAAGTTATCCTACCTGGAGTTCTCTACAGAAAACTAAACACCGCTTTCCATTAACTTGCTAAAAGAAAGGTGGCATCTAATTTTAGCTGGCTGACGTGTAAATAATCCCACATTATTCTGAGGTATGCAAATACATACATAGATTTGTGCATTATTTGAAGAATACATCTTCTCTCAGTATCAGGACAGACGGGCTAAAGTTGTCTGAAATTTAAGTTTGATGATAAATGTAATTACAGTACATATAGGAAATTTTCTGCAGAGCAGAGTTGTGGCCTAAATTTCCAAAATAAGACACCTAATCTGGAATCCTTATTTCCATATCTAGACATCAGTTTCAAAATGCTGAGAACACCTGGATCTCACAGCAGTCACACAAAAAGAAAGTGAATAGTGTTGCCTATCACAAAGAAGAAGAGAATTAAAATAATACTTAAACATAGGGACAAACATGAGGCAATGTGTCTCCTTTTCTTATGATAAGGGAAGGCTCAGACAGAAGAACAGAAGAGTGACAAATTCCATTTTAATGAAAAGAATGTTTTGTTTTCAAGGGACATCGGGACTCATTGCCACAGGAAGACTGGAATGCCAAGAGCTGAAAATTTAAGCCATTGCCTAGTTGGGAATTTGTCAAGCAGAAAGGGAGCAAAGGGCTGAACAGACCATCCAACAAGTCTCTGTTTAGGATTGCACGACCTCCCTCTGGTGCCAATCACGACTGGAGACAATCTCATGTTCAAATTAATTGGGAGCACCGTGTCACACTGATTTCAGCAGGAGGGACATACAACTGACCTGGCAGACATACTCAGGGATAGAAGCTCTGGAAGAGGCTCTCAGATGACCCTGCTTTAACCACCCCATTCTCACCACTTTTTTACTACCACCAGACCCTAAAGCTGAGATCCTGTTCCCAGAGTACAAAGGTGAGTAAAAAATGGCAGTATCTCCCACAAGGAAGCATAGAGGTGGGACACAAACCTGGCATCAATAGAAAACTTGGCATGGATTTTCAAGGAGCTCCAGAAATGGCAGACATGCTGTCATTGAAAGTAAGAAGAGGAGGGCAGAGCAAAAATATATAGGCTTTATGGGGGATTTGGAAGATTAGAAGAATAAATAAGTAACACAATGGCTGGATATTGACTCAGAGAATACTTGAACTACATTTGACTGGCAAACAGTCCCAGTCTCTATTTGCCAACTGTTTGGAATTGTTTGAGCAATGACCTTGAAAAACATACAGCAGATTCAGACTGGGAAGCCAGAAGGCCTCACCACACTGGTCTGATCCAATCCTCTGCACAGCAGAGTCCCTCTAATGTCATCTAGCCTCAACTCTGATAACTTTTTAAGCCAGCAAAAGTGGCTCAGTCACTTTAAGATATTAAACTGGTATAAAGAATTAAGTCCTTCTAAATCTTGAAAGCAGTTTAGCAGATCATGCTGCTTTTAAGACCCTAAATTCTTAAACCACCTTAACTCTGATGGAGGAGCTGAGAGCTTAGTACAACAGAACGTGCCAACTTAAGAGTTTAAACTCTTAAGACACTTTTTATATTATAAGCCAAATTCAGGATCAAGCAGTGCCCACATTCTTGGTTGGTGTCAGTTCAGATGTTTAACATCCAATAGCTTCACCCCACACCAGGTTGAGAGACTCGGGGCTGAGTGTTTTAACTCATCACCTGCTTTGCCAAATGACTTATCTTCCAAGAGCTTTTGTTCATATGAGTCATTCTTAATTATAAAGTTTATCTTTCTCTGCAGAGGGATTTTTTGCAGTACAAGAGTACATTGGGTAAGGTTCTTTAAGTTCAACTCATGTTGAAATTTTGTAATGATAAATACTAATATAAGAGCATATCCAGACCAGCTGAAAAATCCTAGAAAAGGGTCCTTACCCTAATGAATTTTAAGGAAATGTTTCTGGTGGGCCTTTGTGACTGGAGCAGCACACATACAATTAGGTTTAAAGAGTGGGATAGTTCAGAAATTCTGATTCCTCAACAAACACCAGTCCATCAAATTCACCTTTCAGCAGAAAGTTTTATGACTGATCACAAACTACCTTTTCCCTGGATGTACAGGGTTCATATTTACAGCCTCAAAGGTGATCTTTGTTGGGCAGGTGTGGAGACACTCAAAAGAACACAGAATCCAATCTTTTACATAGAATTGGGCTGATTTGGGATGAGAGAAACAGTAAAACAGTAGCTAACTGTGGTAAAGAAAAAAACTGTAATTAACCAAACAATATATAGTGCACAAAAAGTCTTGCATTGCATTTCTGATATCTCTGTGCTGTCTAGAGTGAATGGTTTAAAGTATAGGGAGAGGGACTCTCTGAAAGGGTGGTTCAGAGTAGAAGTGTACTCAGACTACATTAAATTGGGGCATGCAAAAGCATGCCCAGACAAATCTGGACTATGTGGTTTGGAGAGAGATTTGTGTGTGCATCAGTCCTCACTGCAGCTCCACTGCCACCATTTCCACAGGAAGGAAAGCAGGCATGTGGGTCAGGAGGGAGCAACAGTGTTCTCAGTGTGGACCATCAAGGAACAAGGACCCCTGTGTGTACTCCTCACACAGAGTGCCCGGAGTATCTCACACACATTCTGGGACTGACATCAAGAGCACCCTCAGGAAATGCTTCACTGTTAAATGGTCTTCTGGCTGAAGAGCAAATGGAGGCTGATTTTCTACAGGCTGGTACTGAGTCCCTCAGATGACACTTGCTGTGGTCGTGCACAGAGTGGCTCAGCCCAAGACCTGATTTTCAGCTTGTTCCTGCTGCACTGGGGTCAGTGGTGTAGAGCTGATAATCTGCCCATCCATTGCTTTCTGTCCATCACATACTTTGCAGAGCTATTCAAGAAGAAAGTTAAAGCAAGCCACATTTAAAAGCAACTTTGTTTTCTTGAGGTAACAGGTTTGCTCAGTACAAACACTATCTCTTATCTAATAGCCCTAGAAAGGCACGTAGCGTGGAGCTGATACTGTCTTCATGCTTGGCTTACTTTTGCATTTCAGCCCTGAGATATGCAGGCAACCTGCCATCAGCTGTAAAACCACAAACCCCAATCTGTGATGGGGACTGATAAGAGAAAATATATGAAAACAGACTCCTTAGAGCTTGACTCCTTTCCAGCAGACTCTGGACTGAGATCTGGCATTTGAAAGTGATTGTTCATGCATAAGAAGCAGCATTTTTTTATGTTTCCTTTTTAAGGCTGCAGAAAGGTTAGAAGAAAAGTGAGTTGGGGGGAAATCAACATAATGTTGTTAAGCTCCCATCAAGATATTAGGAAGTGCAACATCCAGTAGAACAATGGCTTTGACCTTTGAAGCCCCAGGATCCCAGGAGCCTTCTCCCCACTTCAAAATGAGAGGAAACATCATGTCAGCAGGTTGATGTGATTCTCAGGGACAGAAAACAGAACACAAAACTGTCAGCTTCCACTTTAACAGACTGTTTATCAATCCATCTTTGCCTTGCTTGCTCAGTGTAAGCAGCCACTTGCTGACCCCCTAAACTTTGGAGTCTACAAGTTTTCTCAGACCTCCTGCCATCAATAATACTTTGCTTGCTGATTATAGCAATCAGGTAGCATCCCTAGATGATTGAGATTGTGTTTGTGTTCTAACATTTCAAGACCAAGAGAAAACACCTGTAGTGGACATGCGTGTAGTAAGGGGTGGACGTGTGTGATGGTGTGCACGCTCCCAGGCCCAGGGCACAACCATACCTGCCAGCTTCCTTTGTACTGTTTGTCAAACTCTGCTCTTTCTCACCATATTTCTGCCTGAAGAAAGAATTGAGGTAATAGAGGAATAACTCCTCTGGGTCTGTCTGAGTCTGAAAGTAGAAAGAGCAGGTACTGCTGCCACTGATGTGTGAAATCTGCTGCCCAGAAGGAAGTCTTTGTAGCTGTTATTTAGCTTGCCTCCATCTCAAAACACCAGATTCCCCTGCAACTTGAGCTAAGAGGGTATTTCAACCACCTGTTCGCATAGCAGAGCCTGAGAAACACTCCCAAGCTGTTGTGCTGCTAACTCCAAGCAAAACCACCTCCACACTCCCCTCTGCCTAATAAACATTTTAAGTCCTTGCATTTCTTTCTGAGAGCAAGGCCCAGCTATGGGTGTGGAGTAGATCTTCCACCTCGTTGAACTTATAGCATTAACCTATCCCCATACTTTGCTTCTCCAAAGTTCTTGGGAGAAGCACCCAGATGCAAAGCAATTTAAATAGATGAAGAGCCAACAAGTACACTAAAAGGCTTATCTGATTCTCTGGGGTGTCCATCTGGAGACAAGAGCCTTTACCCATCTGCATGACAACAACTACATCACCTTCTCACCCTCATCCTCATAAATTATCTAATCATCCATCCTTCCATCCAGACAAGGGCAGCGATTTTCTCTGGAGCAGAATGAGCTTGCCATTGGAGAGCTTTACCTTATCAGGAACACACCAGCCCCTATGTTTGGTTGATGGACCACCACCCAAACAAATTCTCCAAGAAGAGCTCATGCTCCCTCTCAGCAGGTAAAGGAATAAATGAGACTTGTTCTGAGGAGGCTCTGAATGAAAAAAATGAATTCTGAAGATTTTGATGATTCTCTGGCAGCTGCAACTAACTGGCACCATTCTAGAAGTTCTTTTCTGCACACCCTGGAATCTTGAATTCTTCAGTGCATTTCTTGAGACCAGTGCAGAGGACTGACACATACTCCCCATCATGTATTTCTTACAGGTGTTAGGACATGTTCTTGACCTCCATTGCACTGAGCAGAAGCAGCTGTTGGCATCACGGCCCACGTGGCTCTGTTTGGTGGGTTCTCTGCTGAATGTCTCCACTTGCAACAACTCTAAGAAAGTAAAATGTAAACAAGAGGATTCAGAGTTAAGGCGAGGGAACCAGAGTCAAGGACAGCACCAATATACAGAGCCTAAGAGGGCTTTTTTGTGAGAATGGCAGAAGCTCTCCAGTGCCAGCTATGGACTACTCTGCAACAGGCTACAGGCTATGAGGAAGCCCAAGAAAGAGTCACAAGAAGGGAGCAAACACATACTGACACCTTCCTAGAATACTGCCTCAGGCCCCTGATATTTCAGGCTTGTGGCCTTCCAGAGCCACATTTTTGGTCTTCCTACTGAACAACTCTTGATGGATTCAAGGACCAGTTGAGGAAATTACTGAAGAAAAATCTTTACCCACATGGTTTTGTATTTTCCTTTTGATTAATATGATGCCCCCAGCTGTTCTACCTTTTGAGTGACTCCTCTTTTATTTATGGTCCTTGACCCAAATAAGTTGCAGAAGGTCTTTTTAATTCATTTATATATAGGATTATAATCTTTATTTGAATGTGGAAGTTGCAAATAAAGACACGATCTGGACTGATTTCCTCCTGAAAAGCCCATGTTTGCTCAAACATACCTAATCATTTACCTTCCTCTAGCCCATATTTTTCTTATTATAATGATCTTCTGTCTTTGACTGTAAAAGACTTTATTTTTGTATCCTGGGGTAGCTAAATGAATTTGAAATGAATATGGATTTCCTGCTGATCTCATTTAGTTTTGGTCTTCACCCTGGAACTGAAAACATCAATGCCAGGGTGTGTTAGAGGTACACTTCTGGAAAGGCAATTATCCTATAAATGCTCAGCTGTAACTTATATAATAATTATTTCTTCAACTGAAGTGCCTTTTGAAGTACTTTCCGAAAACTTACAATAGCCCTGACCCATAAAGATTTTGGTGAGGCAGGGAGACCAAATTCTGCACTCCATCTGAAAGCATTCTGCAAAAACCATGTCTGAAGTGAGCTGGCATTGAGTATAGCTGGATCTCTCACATTAGGTGTTTGGAAATCTGTCCTCAAAGACGTATGCCCTGCAATGTTTACTTTTCAAATATTACTTGGAAATGATATGATGGATGATTGATACTTTTTTTTTTTTCATCCCCTCTTGGCTGAGGGTTTCCCTGGAACTTGAGACATGTCTCTGTTGAAAAAATCACTCAACATTCATGAAGAACAAAAGAAAGCAGAAAGTTGTTCAGTGTGCCTTGTAGTTTCACCTGAGCCCCAGTGGTTTCAGGGTATACGAGACACCAACCACCTTGTATAACTTAAAAGCAGACTGCTTGTAAAACTCACACTAATTTTTCTGATGCCAGTCATTTGCATGAACAGGTTGAATAACTTCTCTCTAATACAGTTCTTAGCTGAGGGGAAAAAGATATGGGCTAAAAATCAGCAGACTGGGAGAAGAGTAATATTTGGTGATTCAAGTAATCTTGGGACCATCCCTTGATATTCCTGGACCCCTTCCTCTCTTTCATTGTGTGAAATTTCTTTAAGTCAGGGAATTGTTGTGCCTTGCTCTTACAAAGCCCATGGCCCTGGGGAGCCCACAGCCATCCTTTGCAGGCACTGACTTCGTTTACAAATGGTGTTAGGCTGCAGCATTTGGGTGAGTGACGTGGGAGAAGAACAGCCACTGGGGGAGGCTGGGCTGCAGCATGAAGCTGAACAGCTGGAGCAGAGTAGAGTCTGGTGTTTTGGGAAGAGGCCTTTTAAAAGCCAGCATGTGCTTAGGATTCAGAAAACAGTCACTGAGGGGCAAATTCACCCTTGGCAAAACCCCAGCCTGGGGTCACATTGGAGGTAAGCGTGCTTCCCTACTATCAGAGGGATTTGCAAGCAGAAAGAATTTTAACAAGGTCTTCAGACGTGACTAAAGACCCTGTTTGTTTTAGATCAAGCTCACTCCACCCCAGAGCCCCAAATATATCTCTTGTTCATAAAATATCACAAGCTCAGATATGTATTTGTTTCCAGGGGAGACTCCTCCCCCACATTCAGCCTGGTTCACCTGTTAAAAGCTCATGAGAAATTGTATCCCCGGCATTCCTGTTCTTGTAACACAGGCATGTGGTGAAAGCCAGCAAGCTGTTCCTCCTCAGAGTATGTGAATATGCTGTCTTTCAACCCTCCCTTCTTCTGAAGCACCATGACTCTTTTCCAGGGCCGGAACTTATGCATCTTAAAAGGCAAAAAAAAAAAAAAACTTTCAGAGGGTCTTTAAGAAACAAAATAATACCAATGATGATGATCATAATCACAATGATGATGATGATGACAGTGCTGGTAATGTAATAATAGTAATAATAATAATAATAATAATAATAATAATAATAATAATAGCCTTTTGAGTCTGTGCTGTACCCCGTGCAGCTCATTCTGTTAGAAGGAATTTTATTTCATGGGCTCAAATGAGGAGTCACAACCAATTCAATTACTCGAGAGTAATATCCTTCATAAAGAAGAGCCCCTGCCGCTGTTCCTTTGGAGGGTTCCCCTTTCCTGCTCTAAGCAGCTGTGTTGGTATTTAGACATAGGATACCAGCTCAGACTCTACTTCCAGCACAACCTCTACTTATATCCTGCAGCCTTTATAAGTCCCCAGATGGTCCATAATGCTTGTGTAGCAGTTAGCCAGCCAAACAGTGCTTGCTGCTTATCTGGTGTATAACTCTCTGGAATGCGTGTGTGGGGAGAATGAGAAAAAATGCCAGATCATCTTCCCACAGAACATTTCCTTTCTTGTCCTCAGCCTCCCCTCTCTAAGCCCAGACAGAAACAAAACACCAGCGAGGGAATCGACCACATTTGCGTTGCAATGGACTTGATCCTCACGTCTTTTCAGAAGCAGCCTGGTCCTTTGTGGCCGTGAACCTTTGATGCCAGGGCATTTATGCTGATCTCTGGGCGTGTGACAACCCCTTTAGCTCCAGCTTAAATGACAGCACCAGATGGAAGTCAGTAACAAAGCATGTCCAAAACTAGCAATTTTCAAAATAATGGAAATGCAGATGATTCCTGCAGGAAACAAAAGGAGGACAAGAGGGAAAAACTTATGGGGAAGGGTCCACCACACTGTTATTTTTCAGAAATGTTTGTGAGGGTCTTTTACTAGATTGCCCTGCAGTCTCAGTTCTAGCTTGGCTCTTCCTTCACCATATTAAGAGCCCCACTGGCAGCCCTGATCATCCCTGGTTCAGTTCTCAACTTTGGCCAGCAGACATGTTTACAGTGAGGGAAATGTTTTGGGCAATTAATGAATCAGGGATACTTTCAGTGAGTATGAAAATTTCTGAAGGTGTCTCCAGGGCCAGTTTACTCTGCTTTCCCAGCAGAGACCTGTGTTTGCCTGTTTGTTTGTTCTATTCTTCATTTAACATCAGTGTTGGCAAAATTTGGATGGTTCCCTTCCTAACACTGTGGGCAAATAAGGCACTAATTTCTCTTGCCAGTGTTGATCTGTTCTGATATTCAGCTACCCTGGAGCAGAGTAGAGAGGCCAGGGGAACACACGGAGACACAGATGGAGGTTTTCATTTCAGATTCACAGCTTCAGAGATTCCACACTTTAATGCAGAAAGGGAAACTTCTGTTTAGTGCGAAAAACAAATTAGTAAATGTTGCTGTTGTTGCTCAGTTTTTTGTTTTCATGAGTAACTGCTGAATTCAGAAAGTGTTGGTCTTGAATGCCACTTGTGGCTGGGCAAGTGGAGAGAACAGATCTCACTGGTGGTGGACACACCTCAGGAGAGAGAAGAGGTTGTCATAGATCCCAAACTCTTTATGTTTTGTTATACCCCCCCAAAAAAAAAAAAAAAAAAACCAAAAAAAAAACCAACTTTTGCTCTGGGTTCCAGAAACATGGTGACATTCCCAAGCAGGAACTCTGGGCTCTAAAGAGTATGACAGCAATTAATAAAAAATACAAATACATTAAATAGAGGACAATAGTGACAAAAGAGCAGTTTCATATTCTCTTGGTGAGATGGTGACAATATATGCTGTGACACTCCAGTCAGTATCCATCCCCAGCCTCATTATCAGGTACTGGATAAATAAATGGAAATATATGCAGCCATATATTTCTTAATGGGAGTTCCTAAGTTTCTTTCTGACTTTATCTTCTGTGACTAAGGACTTACACAAAAGGACTGCAAATAAAGGTAAGGTGGAAGAAAAGATGAGTGACAGAAAGTTCATGGAAAAATTTTGGTTCCTTTTTCCCAGCACTTTCAAAGGACTTTATGACAACATTGACATGGTATAGAATGTGGATACATTCAGTTGTAGGTCAGCAAAGATGACTTAGTCATCTAACTCCCATTTCACTGAGTGCCAGAATGTCCCTGGGGTTTGCATCCCAGAACCCAAATGATGGCATGTTGGCCATCAAACTCTCTCTGGTGTTGGCTGTTCCCCAAACAACTGGGTTGAATGAGCATACTGAAAGAGTTAATTCAAAATATATCCCATTATCTTCCCACTGATTGTCCCTTTCATGGTGTTTCCATCTTTTCCTGTAACTTTTTCTTAGTGCCTGCTGAGCATCTGTATATGGCCCCTTCTCTTCCACACTATGTGACCCATAACTGATGTCAGACAACTGACCTAGACAACGAGTGTTGCCTCCCAGCAACACAATACTCACCTGACAACACAAGGCCTGCACTGCCATGCAGGAGTCCTCTTGCCATGCACTGCTGACATGCTTTGGGGGTGGCTAATTACTTCTCCATTTCCCCTGAAATAATTGCACAGGCTCCAAGCCTCTACCGGGAAAACAGACGGGGCTGGGAGGCAAAAAAACGTGACATTAAAATTCAGATGCCAAGTTCAGTAGCATGAATGAAAATTATCTTAACCTCTGAGGTCAGGAAGTCACCAGCTGGAAGCGGAAAATCGCCACCAGTAAATTGCTGTGGGTTGGAGTGATGAATGCTAGTTAGTACCAGTGAATTTCAGAAGAATCTCAGCTGTAGGGATACAGGGCATCTTGGAACAAGGCTGAACAATTCCCGACTGTGTTTTCTTTCTTCTTTATTCTGTCTTGTGCTCTTTCTGCTTCCACAGATTTCTCAGTTGAGGCAGTAAAAGATTAAACCCTTGTGGGAAAGCCTTGTGGCACGTAATAGGGGTGAAAGCAGTGAGATTCCATAGGGATTGAGCGGTGTTTAAGAAAATTGCTTTCAGATCCTATGGATGTCAAGAGACAGGGAAAGTGCTTCAGTGCTTGTGATTTGCAAAGCTGTCTGCAGCACATAGGTGCATCCATTGCCCTTTGTAGGCTAAAATCACTGCCACTTACGTCAAACTACAGCCCAGTCCAGCAGCAGGCACCCTGTTCCATGTACATTCTGCTTGCCAGAGCCCAAGTTAGGAAGGTGCTGAGCCCATCTTTCTTTTGCAGGTGGTAACATGGGCGCATTTTTTCCGGATTCCCCATTGTCTTACCATCATTCCTCCTTCCATTGCTCTGAATGTCAACCTAGAGTCTTGTAGGGTGTAGTCACGGATTAGCCACTCTCTAGAATAATGGGTTCTTGCTCTGTTCATAAGACATAAAGCAGTGAAGTAAAAGAACCTAATAAATATCTATAGGAGTGAATAAATGTGTCCACTTTGGATAGTCCAAAATTCTAGGGTGGGGAAGATTTCAGGTTAAAAGATTGGACCACACCACAAAATGCTCCAGTAATGATACAATTCTCTACAACACTTTATGGGACACTTGAATATAAGCCCCTACTATTAAATTTGGTTTGAGGTTTCCATAGGGAAAGGGGCCAGCTTGCATTTCAGATGTCATTTCTGTAGGGGAAGCTGGACAAAAAGCAGAAAGTTGGCAGCAAAAAGTACCAGGCTTCTTTCTCCTTCCATCCAACCCTCTCCAACCTCTTTGGCTAATCCCCAAACCATGGCAGGAGCTGAACACTGCTTTTCATTGAGTGACATACCTGGCTCTAGAAGAACACGCCCTTGTGGAATTGGCACCCGGGCAACATTTCCATTCCCTCTGCACAACACTTTTCTTTAATGCCTTCCAAACTAAAACAAAACCAGGAGGATTTGCTACCATGTTCTGCTCATTATATTGGTTTTATGAGGGTGTGGAGTTTTCTTGCACCATGACAGGATGGATTTGTCCCCGAAACCTAAAATCCAGCAAGAAAATATAATATATGGGAAGCTTTTTACTTCTTCTTCATCAGCTTTTTATGGTTTTGGTTTGTTTCTTGAATAATTACCATCTCACCCCAAATCAATCCACAATCATTTCACGTGCTTTTTCAGGAACGTGTTCAGCTTTAGAGCTAGAAAAGCATTGGGGAAATCAGACATCCTGGACTCACTATGTGGAAAATACAAAGGATCACAGCAAACAAGACTGCCAAAGTCTCCAAAACTCACTGGAAAAACTCATTCCAGTGTAGGATGGTTATACCTGTGCCATTCCAGATTTTATGGCTTGTGTTTCCAGAAGTTCTGATGGACACATCTGCCCATGTGATGGACACATTTCCCCAAGTCACTAAAGCTGTTTGCTTCAGTTTTAACCCATTGCCTCTCACCCTGTCTGCATTGACAGGCAAAGCAGGTTGTTCTTATTTTTTTTTTTGCAGCTTTGTGTGTGCACAAAGACATCTATCATAGATCCCTTCATTTTCTCTTCTCTAGACTAAACAACTCTACTTCTTTCAATCTTTCTTTCTAAGTCTGATCTTCAATCATTCCTGCTACTTTCCAGCTGGTTTACATCTTTCCTGAAAAGCAGTAACCAAAACTGCACACAGTATTGGGTCCCTACTAATGGCAATAAGAGTGGAAGAATTATTTCATACTTACAGGCAGTTGTCCCACTTATCCACCACAATATGGTGCTTGTCTCTTTCCCAACACCATGGTTATGTTGGATTGTGCCCAATATCCAACCTGCTCTAGGCAATGCTCCTCCATCCTCTGGCAACTCAGACAATCATTCTGCTTAGGGGCAACATCCTGCATGTTTCTTTCTTGAAATCATCTTATTTTCCCTCTACAACCAGTCCTTACTCAATCCCCTCTGAAGGCAACAGAAAGAATACTCTGTCCTTACACTGCAACAAGGATGTGATCCATCTGTTCTGTAAGCATTCTCTATAAAAGATTAATTTTACATTCCATACTCATATTGCAGCATTTGCTAACTGGACGTTAGAGGAGCACTTAGAGATGCAGATAGGAAAGCCATGTTGTTGAGCAGGATACACCACTCTGCTGTGGCATGGTACTTCATTTTGTTATCCTTTTCAAGAACTTCTGAAGCCTGATTCAACCATAGGGAGATTAAGAGTTCATAGGGACATAAATAAATTACTTTCAGGTCTTATGGATAACAAGAGGGACTGAAATAGTTCCTTGAGTTATTTGAGGGAATCTCTCTAGTAAACCCATGAAATGTGCATCTCAAAGGACATCTACTGAGACCTTGAATTTTGAAATTAAACTCACAGTTCCACATAGGGATTCTGTTGACTTTGCCACTTCCCACGCTGTGCAAAAGGCTTTGAGATCCCTGGGTAGGAAGTCGATGTGGGAAACCAGTAAGTTCTCATTCCTTCAGCTGGCTGAAGGCCTGGACTTCAGTTTAAAGGTTTTTATGGTACATATGTTTTTAAGGGGTGGGGCAAGTTTTTCCAAGATCCCACATGAGTAGAAGACAGGAATAAAAGCAAAGTGAGGCAGATGGTTTGTTTCCCTAAGCTGGCATTCCTAAAAAACAGCTGTGTTTGCACAAAGCTTCCACAGATACATGGATGGGGAACAATATAGTTGGAAAAATGTCATATCAATACCGCCACCTTCCAGCTCCTCCATGGGTTAAAGAGTCCACCACGCTCCATTGCTCCTCCTCCTTCCCTCTCTTCCTAAAAGTCTTGTAATGTGTTTCACAGAAAGTACCTTTTCTCTTCCTTTTAGTGTAATATTAATCTTGGGGGGAAGGAAGGAGGGGTTGGGGGAAGGGACATAGTGTTTTGAGGTTCATATTCCCCTTGCAGTTAATCTCTTTAACAAACCCCTTTAACAAACGAAAGGTCTGACAGGAGGCAAAGTCTTTAAAATGAATTAAAATGCATCCAGGAGAGATTAGTAATGAAGCCACTCACCAGACAATGCCCCTTTTCTTCTCCATGTGGACTGCTAGGAAATATCCCAGATTACAGAACAAAAGGTTTTACAGTTGAAAATGCTGATCCTTGAAAGATGCACCATATTCTCCGCTCCTCGACTCCTTGCTCTACACAAGTACATCTGCAACCAAGAGATCCAAGCATAATCTCCTCAGGGGGAGGGTCAGAGGGATTGTATTTAAATACCATGGAGCCTGCAAACCCTCACACACACGGAGGATAGGTCAGCAGATGGTGATAGAGGGCCCAGCAGTCCATGAGAGTGTCTACCACCCTGGTGTGGTGAGACACCCACACACACCTGCTCCCACTGGGGACCAGAGCTCCAACCAGGTCCAAGGGTTAAAGCTGAAAAGTATGGCACAGGAGGGGGCCAGGATGGGGTCAGCAGTGAATGCTGCACACAAGCTGCAGATGGGAATTTTGGGGGCATGGAATTATGCAAGCAGGGGAGGAACAAGAGCAGTCACCAGTGCCTTGGTGACAGGTAGGAAATAGGCAGCAGAAATGAGAAATGCGGCTGAAGGGGGAGAAACTAACTGGAGTTTGAAAGCAGGTTTTCCTAACTCATATAGTGGTCACTCAGTATTTCTAATGAGGCTATATAGATCATCTTTGCTTCAAGAAATCTCTTGTTTAGTTATTCAGCTGCAACTATGCTGTTTTCATGGTGGAGAAAGTCCCCAGAGACAAAGCTAAATACCATATGCGACACTGATAACAGAGACAGGGGTATCTGGATGATCTTTTCCTCATTCTGCTGTTGGAGGCAGAGCCACGTGACCAGGTATAGGAGTGGAGCCTGTGCTCCCAGGTATAAATCAGGCAACCTGTGATCCACATGGGCATGTTACCATCAGCAGCAAGAGACAAGTCAACACCCAGTGGGCTACAGCTGGTCTGCAGGGCTCAAGCCTTCACAGAAACTGCTGAGAGGTCAGCAAATCAACAGGAGGTTGAAAACAACTCCTCTAAGTGAAAAGTAAAACAATAGGTAAGTAAAACCTGGATGATTGGAGAAAGAAGTCAGATTTCAAAATCTCCTAAGCTTTAAAAAATATTATTCTCACTGTTAGGAGGTTCCTCTATCACTGCTGTATCTCAGTTCTTTAAAAGCTCTTCTGCTTTTCTTTCCAGTGGGAAAAGGATGCAGAAATTCATTTGTCCTTTCTACCTACCAAAGCAAAACCATTTTCTACTTCCTAAAGTGGCAAAATCATAATTTTGAAACACAACAAGAAAAATATGTCTAGTCTTAAAAAGTTGAATTGAAGATCCTCAGTTTCCCAACTAGCTCACGTATTTGTCTGGAAAATGGCAGCTTCTGTATCTCAGGTCAAGGCTATTGATAAAAAAAGATTCCCTTCTGCAACTGGAAACTCAACAAAACTTCCAGGGAAATAAAAAGCTCTAATAAGCTACTCCACTAACATGAATGAAACTCTGAGCTTTGTCAGCTGAGACTATATCCCAAAGTTTGCTGATGACAGGAAAACAATGAGGTAGTGAATTGATGAGGGACCCATTTCACTTGTGGTCTGCCGAGTTATTATATCAAAACATGTCCGGCAGAGTTTAATAGTGTCAGCATTTAATGTTCAGCATAATGTCATTCCTACAGACCAAGACAGACACTTCCCATAGGTAATTAATCTTTTACAAGCAATTTAGCCATCGTAAGCAAAAGTGGATGAAATGTATTAATGGGGGGAAAGGCTAGGGGCAAACTATGCATGGAGAAACACTTCTCTGCATTATCCCCACAAAATTACAAGTGAGTTACAGCTGATAGATTTAGGACAGTTCCTGTTGAGTAATTGTATTCCATGAGGGTTTTCAATACAATGTGATATTCATTTTCACTTTATACAGTAGAGACAATAATGGCTACAGGTGCACAGGCTGTCTTGCTGGGAGAAATAAAACTGTGATTGTTTAACATCTGACTTTTCTCACACAGTTACAGCCTTCAGATTTGAGCTATATTTTGCACATATCTCAGACTTGGATTGTTGGGTTTTTTTTTTTTAAATACTCCAAAAGCCTAGCTCTAAAAAATGCAGGCTCTAAAGACCCATTGTCAAATGAAACACATTTCCCTCGTTTGATTTGTTTTTTCCTCTCTTGCAATATCAGCTTTCACTACAGAAATGCAGACAAGCCCATGTTTGGGTAGAGAAATGAAACCGCCAGCACACGCAGGAGGCACAGCTGCCAGCCCGGGTTCCCAAAACCCAACTCCCAAAACAGGAACTTTCGTGTGCAGTTCTGAAAACCTGGACATCCCTGTAAGTGCCTCTCCATTCTGCAGGACTTTACACCATTGCTTTTTTGCTCTGGCATCTCATCACAGCTCCTCTGTGTCCTTCTGGGACTTTTCTGGTCTCTCAGACAAGAATAACAACAACAAACCCAACGAGCCAAGCAAAGAGAGAGCCTGAACTTTCTCCTGGAGAAGACAGAGTGGCTATTCCTGGATTTTGCCTGCCAGCTGCCTCTTGTCTCAGAAATGAACTCTCCTTCCTTTTTCTCCCCAGAGACACACCACATTTTCTTATGACATGCAGCTAACCACATCCACCTGCCAGGCTGACTCCACTTCCTTATGAAGGATGCAGCATCTGAGCTGAAGGTGGGATGGGAGGGAAGTCCAGCAGTGTTTAGCAAAAACTTACTGAAGGGTTTTCCCTCTGCCAGAAAAGCTGTAGGTTCATTCTGATCAGGAAGTAATTCAGGGCTTTCTTATGTGAAAAAGGTAGATCATTTTATTATGTTTCTATCCAATATTTCATTTCAGGGAGAAAGCTGATTGCCCCTAAAATTGTTGTGGTTTCCTGCCATGAAACATTGAATTATTTCTTCCTTCATACTCTAGAAAATTAAAACACATATTTAAACACTAACCTTTTTTTCCTGTTTTGCTGGGGGAAAAAATGTGTAGTAAAAATCAGGTTAAGAAGAGCTTCATTTTTTAAAAACAAATAGTTGCACTATTATGGCAAAATGTTGTTTGGGTTTTTTTTTTACTTTTTAAAGAAAAAATCCCTCCCTCAAGTCCTTTGATTTAGGGAAATACTGAGTTTCAACAAATTTATCTTTTTTAAGTTAAGTGTCTCCAGGTTAACTGCCTCTGGACTTTGCTCTTTTGCACCTCTGCAGGAAGAAAATAAATCCTGTCAGTTTTGCTTCTAGGCTTGTAGGGGCCAGCAATAAAACCTTCCAGACCATCTTGGTGGCCTGGGAACATAAACCCTCTCTTCATCCACTGAGCTGAGCACCCAGAGTGCCCTTTTGACCACTTTCCTCCTATTCTTGTAACTCCTACGATGTGCTGCTCACAGCAGTCCTGCAAGAACTGACACTTGGGATGATTTTGTGTCCTCTTTCTCTTCATCACCAGGCCTTAAGGTGCAAGTTCCCATCACAGTTTTCCCTGTGGATGAAACAAAGTGTCTTTGTAGGGTGTGAGAAGAGGCATCCTCACACTCCCTGCTGCACTGCAGTGAGAGTCCTGGTGTCCAGCTGCCAAGTCTCTCAGAGCTTCTAAGAATGTAACATTGTTGGTAGCTGTGCTTCTCTCCCAGATGGGAGGCAAACCAGGACTCGGAAAGTCCTGGGAATGGCAAGGACACACAGTCATGCATGAGCAGAAAGAGCTGGGCAGCGCAGACTTTCCTTCTTTAGGAAGCAAGGCTTAAAACAACCAGTAAAACCATGAACCCAGTGCAAATAATCAACAGCACCCATTTGTACCAGCATTTGTGAACCTGCTTTTAGAGCATGATGCTTGGGCCCAGCATTAGCTGAGGGTTTTGTTGCTCATCTGAAACAATTAGGCTGTTCCCCTTGTGAGCCTTAATCAACACCTGAACCCACGGACCCTGAGCACGATGTGTCACCTTCCCCACTCTTGGGAAGTGAAGTCCTCCAATGAGCACTGTGGGGATGAAATATGGATCACAAATGTTGAACCAGGAAAAGGCACAGAAACACATTTGCTGAGCTGAAATACAACTTCCAAAACCTGTATCCTTTGACATTTCAGTCAGCTGTTCCACAAGTATTTGGGGGGAAAAGAACTACTACTTCTTCCCTTCCTCCTCCTCGTCCTTTTGAATTTTGGTTTTTTTGACAGTTATTTATTCTGTTTTATCTTTAGTTATTTATACTCTGTACTTTAACATCTGTACATGTTTTGGAAGTCATCTCCAAAGTTTAGTTTTGTCCTTGCTCATTGAAATCTGGGAACCTTACGTAGATCCACTGCGCTGCAGGCAGAGAAAGTACTGGGCTCCTCCAGACCCCATGCATTTCTTTGTTTTAACTCATCTTTATGTTTTAATTCATCTTTCATAGCAAATAATTCTATTGCACATTGAGAGACACAGCTGGGTATGTGTGGAATGCATCCAGGGCAGTAAAGTCTCCTGAGCAGGTCAGGTGTGTCCACTCACACAATCTAAAAGCACAAGCCATATTGAGCAGAGCAAGCTCTGGAGCCCAAGTAAGTCATTAGCAGTCTTTCAACTCACTTTGAAGCACGTCTCTGAGACCTAGTCTGTTTTATATGGTGGAATGTAGAAAAACAACCACTGCAGCTAATAAAAAGAAGGGGAACAAAGCAATGTTCCTGTGCGCCTGCCAGTCCCTGCTTCCCTTGCCCCTTTTGTGCCTGCAACTGGCCAGACTGCACCCTTTCCCTACTTGACTCCTGTAATTTTCTGACCAATTTAAGCATGACCTGTAACTTCCCCTTTTACATCACTCATGAATTTGAATGCCTCCTAATTTTAGTTGCACCTTATAAATCCGATGGAAGTGATTGTGTGATCATAAAACCTTGGACTGGCTCCCAGAGGAGCTACTCCAGTTGTGAGCAATATGCCTGACACCAAAAATTAGTCCCACTGGAATTAACCCACAGGTGCACACCCTGCACACTGTGTACATGAGGACACACTCACATGCACACCCCCCCAAGCTGAAGCTGCACCAAAAGCTGAAGCTGCAGGTATGAACCACGGCTGTGTACATGCAGCTTCCATATCACACACAGTTTTCAGCCTCTGTCCATTTCATGGCCAGTTCTCTCTAGACAACTTCACATTTTTCAAAATAAGGAGCATTTAAAAATAATTCTCCTGAAGGCTCCCCTGAATCAAAAAGACTAGGGCTGAGAGCTGATAAGGATCAGAGGAGCAGAGGGAAAAGACGCTGCCTTCCAGCCTCATGGCCTACAACACACATGGAAGCACCGGCAGTCAGTGCAGGTAGCTGGAGGCTGACGTTTATTTTGGCATCTGCCAAGGTGACTTTGTTGTTGGGATCTGGGCTTGGCCAGCAAGCTGTGCTGGTAGGACAGCATCCAGACCAATGCAATAAGCCATGTCTTGAGGGAAGCCAAAAGAAAAGACAAAAAAGACCACACACAATTCAGGGTTGGAGCCTGGATTTTACAGTAGAATGTGTAGGGGTTTTCTTCCTTTTTTTTTTTTTTTTCTTTAAACTACTTTCCTTATTTTTATCCTTCTTGTGAAAATACTTAGGGACCTGGGAAAAGATTTGAATCGTTATGAAAATGTAATTCTATCTCATGATACAGCTGTAGTGAGCCAGGGCAGCTAGGTCTGGGGGAGTCAGCAAATCAGGCTCTCTGATTAGGAAGCAGGGAGGCCTTTGGTCACATTTAATAAAAATAGACTTGTTATATTTGGAACATTTTATCTGAGAACATGTTGTCTCTTTAATGCTGTCTTATATCTGCTTGTCAGGCAGTGGAACACTTCCTGAGAGAAGGGCAGGCTCCCAAGAGGACTCAGAGATGTGGCTGGGAGAGATCTGTGGCTGCTGGGGGCAGAAGGAGCTGTTAAGATGATTTCAGGCTATCACAAAACTTTGTCCAGCCTGAGGGGAAAGGTTAACTTCTACACAGTATGAGTTGTCCATATGAATCTCCCTCCCTCCAATGACACAGAGGAAAAATATCCTTTTTCTTGTCTCGTCTGTCAGTTTAAAGCAAAGCAAAACACAGCCCATGATATTTACAGGTTAGGTGGTTAGGTTTTAGACAACTGCCTGGTATGTCTCCTCCCTGGTGAATCACTGCTATTGATGTAATGAGCTATAATGCAGCATACAAACAGCAAAAGTCAGCCCAGATAAAACCATCAAACCACTGGGAAATCCTCAGGTCTTTGCAGTGATGTTGTCAGCCTGTAACAATGATGGACAGGTACTCTCTGGCAGTCCAGTTCAGGGGCAAATAAGAAAAGATTTGCACAGCACTTAGCAACTCTACGTGACTTTCTATGGAAAGGAGAAACAGCCAAGGAGACAGTGAGGCAACGGACTTTTAAATTATTACAGAAAGTTATCCTTTCCCCTATTTCTTTATTCAAGAGCCTCCATCTGAAATACTTTGACAGTTATGGGCCCCCAGTATGAGAGAAATTTAGAGCAGGTGAAGAGTCAGCAGAGATCCCCTGAGATGGCCAGAGGGCTGAACACAATGTACAAGGAAGGGCAGAGACAGGAGGCTGGGCCTGAGGCCTCCATCAGCTTCAGAGCATAAGAGACAGGCTGGTAAGTATCCTTTAACAGGAGGAAGCTATCTTCCCAAACCCCAAAGTTCTCACTGGATAGATTGGGTTGGGTAACAGCGGAGAACTTCCAAAAGGAGATTTTTCTGATCTGATTCTGGTTTTGTTGTCTCCCATGGCAGACCCTCCTGTGTCTCAATCTTCTATTTAGGTAGAAGCCATCTCTCTAGACTTGACATCCACTCTGATCTCACAAACCACAGCAGTCTTCCTTTCAGCAGTTCCTCACAAAAGCTCTCCCATGAAAACTTCTTTAATTAGGATAAAACTGATGAAAACTATAACATTTTCCTCAGAAAATAAAACTAAGATAAATGAGGAAAAACAGTGGTTTTCATCTCATGATAGATAATCTATTCACTGTAAGGAGCTGCTCTACAATCACTGTATTTTACAGAGTAGGTGTCCAAAATGGAAAGACTGAGAAATATGATGAATTCTTCATACAGTCACATCTGATAACTGAGGTGTCATGATGAATCTTTCAGTATTTTACTCCTCAGGCCTCCATCACCTTCAGGCACAAACCACAGGATTTCTTCTGGAGTCTGGGACTTTCTCTAATCTTCAAGGGCAATTGCCTGCTGGATTCTTTATACCATATACGACCAGACAGATACTAACAACTTTCCCTGCCTTCTCTTTCCTGTCTATTTTTACCTGAGTAGCCTGAAACATTCATTACCAGCAGGTTAAAAAAAGTTGCTGGTAAAACTGACTGTATGTATTTCCATCTGTTGTTTCTTAAACATAGACATCCTGTCTGTTTAGGGTTAATTGTACCTTGGCTTTACTTCCCACAGAGGATCCAAAGGAGCTTGACCTTTGGCACTTGCACAGGTTTTTTTAGTGTTGTCTTATGCACATGGATTATGCAGTATGTGTGGAAAGGAAGTAGTTGACTGAACCTGGCTTTGGAAGTCATGAACTCCAGAGCGTGTACTGGGATCTGAGTAGAGTCTAGGAATTTAGCATTTCCATCTCATTTTGCAACATGAGTATCACCATTCTGATACAAAACACCTAGAGACTTAATCTACCCTTGGGTGAAATGAATTCTCTCATAACTGTAGCTGAGCCTGAATAATTGTATGCACTGTAGACACTTGACACAGTGGGGTAGATTTAATAAACCTGAGCTACATAGACCATTCCTGTGGTTTAGCTTTGGAACCTCTCTATTGAAAACTTAGGAAATGAAGAGTTAAAAAGGAAATCCACATGTGTTTATAGCCAAATGGTCTGTAATGAACGTGTGAAATTAATTACCAAGGAAAGTCTTTGGTAAATTATGGTTTAAGCATCAAGGCTAGTCAAAAAAACAGACTGAATTTGAAAATGAAAGGTATAAAGTTCAGATGGTGAGAGTTACAGGCAGCTGATGGGCTCGTCAGAACCAGCATCCTTCTTCTCTTGAGTGACTCATGGTTTTCACCTCTGTTACCATGTGTATCCTCTCAGAAAGAGAGCAGACCACCTATGTGATGCTGAGCTTCCTCTCCACATGCATAGATGTGCCCATACACTTATAATCAGAAAGTTGTGTGGTCTAGGATTTCAATGGGGAAATAAAAGTTGGATTCAAGATGCTGAGTTTTAACCCCAGTGGTTCCCAAAGGCTCACTGCACCAAACCTGAGAAAGTCACTTGCTTCTAGCTGCAATTAAGGAATATGAGACCTTTGGGGAGCCATGTTTTTTATTGAGTAGATCTTTCTTGTTTCCTCACTTCTTTCTGAGGAGGGCAATAAATACAAAATGGCCCTATTTAGATGGTCTGTCTTTATGTTTCTATTCATTCACCGGTTTGCTTGCTTTGTCAACTGACCCAGGCTGCAAGTGTCCCCATTAAGAAGAGCTTGTTCCTGAAGGCCTGAAAATAACCTCAAAACAAATTTTTAGAAGGTTTTAAGAGATGCCCAGTAGAAAACTTCTCCCCAAAAATTTGCCTGCTGCTTCTTGTGAGCCAACCCTAAATCTTACAACTACCACAGACATGTATCTTTGCCCTGCTTGCCTGACTCCCTGGAGTCAGTCAGGGCTGCTCACCCAAAATCCTGAGCTTCCTGTTGTTGCTGATGGCTAAAACCTTGTTCAAGTTCCAAAAGAAGCAGGGTAAGAGACATTTATTGCACTTTTGTGCTAAGGCAATCTTGTTCCCCTTCACTGCTTTCTTCAGGCTAATTTTGAATAGCTGAGTAATAAGGAATTTTCATCCCTGTAGATTATAAGGCTGCAGACTGATAGCATCTTCTTGCCCTGGCTAAGGCAATGTAGTCTTGCTATTCCAAACTGTCCTTACTCCTGCTTTACAAAATTTTCTTGAAACTGATGGCCTCCAGAAATATACAGGTGGCTTCCATGGCTGACATACATTGGTGGCTCCTAGGCATGCTGAGGTTCACAGTATGTGAAAGTCATACCAGAAGCAGAGATGGTGCCAGGCTTGTATTTGTGTTGGAAAGGACAATTGTTTCTCAGGGCACTCTTCTGCATCGCGCAAAATATTAATTTCTTCAAAACTTCCAGCAATGGAAGGAAGAAAGTTTTTTCCAACTGAAAACATGAAAACTTTCCATTAAATGCCAGATTGTGTGATACAAAGCACTGATGGCCCTCTGGCCACAGCTGCTTCTGTTTAGTCATAGTGTGAGCAAAGAGACACTCAAATAACACATTTGCACTGGAACAGCCCTTGCCGTAGCTTGCATTACTGCAGCTGGACTCACATCAAAACCCAATGCACCGTGTGGAAAGCAATTACCCACTGCAAAATGGTGGAATGAAAAGCACTCTTCAATATCCCCTTTCTTAATGGTGCTGAACCAGATCCAGGAACTCAACAAAATAGTTGAGACTCTCTCCCCCCCACCTCCTCCTCCTCCTTCTTTCCCTCTTTTCCTCTGTTGTTCAAGCTGCATTGCAAAGATCCACCAGGCACACTAAGCTGAGAGCTTTTATCATCCCTTCCAGGTTCTCAACTGGCCTGGCAAGACTTGTGTAACTGCTTGTAAAACTGTGAGGATCCTGATAGGGGCCACATTGCACTAATTTACAGGACATAAACAGATATTGTGAGACCAGCCATGATATATGGGGAGGATTCAGCTAAGCTTCTTGCACAGACTTCGGGGCCCAGCTGGTGGCCAGACGTAACTTGGACACATTGTTTTGAATCTGGGAAGGGATGAGCCAGGGAGCTGTGGGAGAAAAGGAACCCATCGCAGAAGAAAATCACTATGTGCAACCTATTACAAGAGATGAGTGAATAAAATGTTAGAGGTCCCATTTTGCAAAACAGGTGTTTGTTTTAATTCAACAAAACACATGCATGAGAAAACAAGCCACTGGAGACCAAAATGACAGCCTTGTGATGGAAAGCAAAGAGTTTGCCGAAACAGCTTTGCATTTTCAAGTGTGTCCAATGGTGTCCTTATTTGGGAGATGCAGCCTGTTGAGTTCAACTGAAATTAGATCATTGATTTTCTGCTGCAGGAAGCACACCAAGATTTCCCGGCAGTCAGGAGGGTGGTTTGTTTGGGTTGGTGGTTTATTTTTATTAGAATTCATACTTTTCCTTGCTGTTAAAACGTATGTCAGAATACAATGCCATTTGTAGTAAAAGTAATTTATAGCTTCTTTTTTTAATTTAATTGTTCCTGTTATTTTGTTTCTCACCTATCTATGCGAAAGAACCCCCTGTTTGGAATAAAACATCTCCATTCAGTAGTTTGGGGTCTTCTTTTGCAACCTTTAATACTTCTCTGTCACCTACTAATAGGCTACAAAGTAAGTGCCTTATCGAAAGCCTACACCTTGCTCCAGATGATACAAATAAAATGGTAGTTCCTGCCTCAGAGAGATTGCTACTTACTCCCACAACAAAAAATGCTCTATGGATGAGCACTAACAAAGCAGAGAGGACACAGGATTATTACCCCACATGGAAAGATAAACAGGTCACCCAAATTCAGACATTGCTCCTTGCTGTCCTTCACTGCTGTCATCTCAGCACACACCATGAAAACACTCAGATTTTGCAGCCTGTGGCAATGCTGGTATGCCAGGAGTGTATTGTCTTGATGTAATCTTACCTGAGGGCAATGCTTGTAGCACCCCAAATGGTGCAGCACACAAACCCCACAGGTGCCACAGACTATGTGCCACCCACTACCAGTGATAACCTGGGGTGGCACTTTGCAAAACATACATGTTTTTCCTCACCAGTTCAGCTGTGATAACTGACTGGTGAGTATGAAGAGGATCTGCTTTCTCTGGGCCACTGAGGAGGCAGTGGCTGGTGGACATCAGGGGTATCTCCCTGCTGAGAAGTGTCTCTGTCATTTGTCAGGCAGGGCCACCACAAGTAAAGAGACGAGGGAGATGCTAAAGGCATTTTAAATGAGTGGGACATAAAGAATACATCTCTGCCCTCAGGATGTGGATACTCAGCAGTTTTGGGGACAGGACTTGGAATAAAGCAGAGAAGCTGTGTCTCCTAAAGCTGCCACTGAGAACCCTGCTGCAGCAAGCACACAAGGACTCGAGGGGGGTTAGAAGGGAAGCGTGCTGGGAAAGCAGAAGGTGCTAGCGAGAAGAGCAGCGAACAAGCGCGCTAATTGCAAGAGCAGCAAGGAAAATATGACAGGGAAAGGAGCCGAGGCAAAGCCAGAGGGGCCCCAGCAGCCTGCTGCTTGGTCGGGTGCAAATGGCTTCAGCAGAGGCAGCTTGCAGCTGTAGGGAGCAGGTGCAAGGGCAGACGGATGCTGCCCTGAACCTGGGGAGAGGGCTGCAGGCAGGAAGGAAACCAGTTTTCCCAAGCTCCAAACAACAGCACACGAAAGAGGGAAAAGGAAGGAGAGCAGCATTCAGACAGAGGAGGAACAGTTCTGTCACTCTCCACTTCAGGAGCATGATGGGCAGATGAAAGATTAATTTACTTCAGCCAGTCCTGTCAGATGTTTCTGAGCTGTGGGACTTATCAGCTGTCAGACCAGAAAAGAATAAGCTAAACAAAAAGCTTTCACAACCCTCATTCCCAAATCTGTGCGTCATAGTGTGCCACAAAAAATTATTTCTGGCTTTTTCTTTTTCTTTGTTTTTTCTTTTTGCCCCTTCTCTGCTACTACTAAATAATTTTCCCTTTCTCTCACTGGACAGCTGGAGAGAATCCAGATGGCTGCTGTTCCTGTGGCTGCACACTGAATGCAATGAAGGGAGGCTTTTAGATGGCTTTCCAAATAGCCAAACACAATGGTGGCAAGGGGCAATCTGTGTGGGGGGAGCAGAGAGCTTTCTCTGGATGGAAATGGCAGGAGCAATGATAGTGTGGGAACTCAGGGCTTCCTGTCCCTTCATTCTTCCATTATCTACCTAAAAACCTTCCGCTTCTCTTCCCTTGTCCCACCTCCTTTCAAGGGCCAGCCTGTTCAGATTGGTGCCACCACACAAAGCCTGGATATCTCTGCACAGCAGTCTCCTTGGTGGATTCAGCTGGTGGCTCGTTCTAATTAATTGCTTTTAAGCTGGAGTCTGGAGGTAGATGCCAGTCCAGATACTCTTGACTAGCTCAGATGAATACTCAGTACTGGGCTGGAAGAGAAGGAGGTAAGAGTAGCTCTGCTGTGCCAAACCAACACCCCAGTGACGCCCCTGAATCAAGAAGTAGATCCACAAAAGTCCTTGAGGACACTTCCAATTTAATTATTTGATGATCCAGTGAAATTCTAGAGGCCTAGGCAGTTTGCTGGGGAACAGGACTCACATGAAGTGGTCCTTCCTTGCAAGGTTCACTTCTCAGCAGATAAATCTCACACCTCTGAACCACAGAGGTGCTCATGCTTTTAACCATTCCTGACTTTTCTAACAGCGTTTAAAAATGTGTCTAGATTATTTTCTAGATTATTTATCTTTGAGTGTCCAAGATGGTCTGAGGAGCAGGGCTGGAAAAGCAGAAACAGGTTAACAGCTTGAACCAATGGAGAGAGTGGCTCAAGGAGAAAAAACTTATCTAATGTTCTTTATCCACCAAAGACAAAGAGATGCTTTTGGAAGATGTTTCCTTCCAGTTTATCATGGCTTCATGGATTACTAAGAATCAGCTAAACTACTGAATCAGTCTACATCAGCAGTCTCAGCTGTAACACAAGGGACTATGGCAGGGCACCATATCTAAAAGAAGGATCCCAGACAAGCTGTGTTACTGTAAGCTGTGTTGGTTTGGGAAAACAGAAAACACCCAGGTGGTTCCTCTAGCTCTGCTGATGCCTGGTAAATTGCCATGCTCTTTATCATTTGATTATGACCACCACACTCACCCTATGGACTTGGTTGACATTTTCCCCTCCTTGTTTTCCTCTGCACTCTGGCTGTGTCTTTGCATCCTGTCCCTGGTTTGTTTCTGTCAATTCTTTAAACAGCTGCTGGGTTCTGCTCCAGAGGTGGCTGCATTCCAGCAGTGGGGAAAGTGACTCCTGACATATGGGAGAGCTGGTGCCGTGTGTCAGGAGCTGTGAAGCTGAGAGATGTGACACATCCAGGTCAGCTTGTCAGCGCTGTGCAGCCCCAGAAGAGGTCCCAGTTTGGACATCCATTTTATTATCTTCACGTGCTTCAGCTCGGTTTCTAGCAACAGTTTCTTGTGTTCATTTCCTGGCCTTTAACTTGAGTCACGTCCTCTGAAAGTCTCAGCAGTTGCTGTACCCTGAATAGGCTTCACACATGAAATCCCATGCTGGAAATGACCCTCAGTCATCAACTCCAAGCAGCACCAGAGAACAGAGCTGCTGAGTGTGATCCTGGTGTCAAGTATCCAAGCAGCTGGGATGCTCTTTGTTTTCCCCATGCTGTGTTAGGAAGGGTCATGCTGCATTTGCCATGCTGGTTGGGTCCCCATTTTCAAAATTTTTTCTGTACTTCTCAGGAATCTCCCTCTGGCTCCCTGAGTTATTGGCAGGCACTTCAACACATCCCTCTCACTTCTCCCTTGCACTCAGATGGTGCCAATGCTCTCCACAAAAAAGGGGTCCTTGACCCCTTCACTGCTGGCCCTTGTGTTCAGCAGGTTCCAGTGTGTCTGAAGTTCCTTCTGCATTTTTCCCAGGACAGTATCAGGATGTTGGCTGTGCAAGAAAGCATCTCTGGGTCTGCTGTACTCCTTCTTTTCTCAGCTGTTTCACAGGCCATCTTCTGAGTCCTCATGGATCACCAGTGGTCTGTGAGCCATCAGCTGGGAGAGTCAGAAGTAGAGAATATAATCTATGACTCAGCTGGCCACAACCCAATTCCCTTCGTGCCACTACTGATGAGTATCAGCATCATGAACTCCAAAACTCCATACCCTGCTCCAAAGGTATGGACAGTGATGCTGCTGGCACAGAGGAACATCCCACTATGGTGAGGAGGCTGAGAACACGGCAGCAGAGCGGAAGCCACTATATCTAGCAGTGGCTTTTCTCCTCCATACTTGCAGCAGGAGAACATGAGTTTGTAGAGCTCCACCTTTCCAGCTGAGAAGCATCTGCCACAGTCCTTTTCCTTTACCCAATATACTGCCTCTGCTTTGCTTTCCCTCCATAAGATCTCTTTTCAACAGTTGCTTCATGGACCTTAGCTCTTTTTCCAATCCTTTCAGGTCAGCCTCACTGACAAAGCTCATCAGTAGAGCCTCAGAGAGCCTCATATGCCTCTCTCTTGGAGGTGCATGGTCATTTCCATGGATTATTGTCCCCACTCAACTGAAAGATCAGCCTACAATCAGGAGGCTTAGGGCACATTTTTGTAGCAGACTCTCATGAAAGTTGTTGCTGGCCTCAACTCAGCTGAGGGGAGAGGAGAAAAGAGGGCCTTCAGCTTGGCCTACAGAAAAGATCCTACTGCCATTCCCTAGGGCTGGGAACAGACTTTACTGAGATAATCCCAATGCCAGGACACATAGCAGAGAAACAAGCCTCTACAGCAGGATCAAAACAGGGTCTAAGTTCTGTGCAACTGGAACATGTTCCAAGCTGCTGAAAGTTCAACAAGCACCATTTTTCTAGTCAAGAAGGATTGTGATCCCCAAGCACTGGGGTTGCAACCCACAGAAATTATGTGGGGTGATAATTCAGTTATGTAAAATCAAAGTATAAAATCCATCCTTCCTTCCTTCCTTCCTTCCTTCCTTCCTTCCTTCCTTCCTTCCTTCCTTCCTTCCTTCCTTCCTTCCCTTCCTTCGCTATAGTATTTTCCAAATGACCTACACAAAAGTCATTTTGTGCAAGGCAATTTGGATAGGTCCTACAATGCCTCAGCTTCTCTGGGTGAGAAAAAGCCCTTTCCTGTTTCATAAAGGGATTGAGAAGTCTTGTCTCCATGCAAACAGCGACATACTCAGACAATACTGCTGAGAATCAGAGAGAAATGTTCTGTGTCCAGACACAGCCGTGTCTAAGTGCCTTGGCACAGCATTATCTTTGGAGCTTAGGACTTTGCCACCCATCATGCAGGGGAATGAACAGAGGGGAAAGAAACAAGTAAGGAACAGAGTTTGTAGAGGTATTACATGAGAGAATAATGAGAAGGAAGAGGCTGTGCTGGTGCAATAGATGAGAGGTTCATGCAGAAATGTTCCAAGGAGTGGCTCTGGCTAGGCACGGGTTTCCTCTTCCTGCTGTAAAAGTGTACTGGGTTTTAGTGGTACTAGTAGGTGCTGGATTATGTAAGCACAGAGTGCCCATATGTGACTCCTGGTTCTGTGCTTGCCTGTTCTACCCTGTCTCATGCTGCCCTTTCCAGCTAAAGGAATGAAGTGAAACTTAGGAAACATTTTCATGGAAGGCAGGCAGGCAGGCAGGAAGGAAGGAAGGAAGGAAGGAAGGAAGGAAGGAAGGAAGGAAGGAAGGAAGGAAGGAAGGAGATTTTTAATCCTACTGTGATGTGAAAGTTCAAGAGACCAATTGGAAGTTTCTGCCATCAGGGTTTTGGGGAACTTGAATCATGTCTGGGATTGCTGGAAGGGCTGATAGTTGCATTCAAGTCCTCATACCTTGCCCTGCTGTCTCAAACACTCTAAAGCTGGGAGATTATTAACATCCCCTGAACATTTGTGTATTCAGGTACACAAAGAAACACATAACTTCAAGATGGCCACAAAGCCAAAACAGAAGCATCCCTGCTACAAAAAGAGATGGGGAAAAAATAAAATAAGTTGGAACCTCTGGTGGACTAAAAGACTGAGCACATGATTTTGCATATGTCAAAAAAAACATAGTTGCACCTGTGTCCTATCTTAAAATTCTCTTTACACCACTGGAGTGTATGTGGATGGAACAACTCCGTATCACAAACCAGCAACAGAGTTGTTTGTGATACAAACATGATTAGCATTGAATTATATATATAGCAGTGTTCACACAGCAAGAACAAGAGGCTGAAACTACTAAAGGAAAGGTGTAAATTGAAACTATCAGCACAACTACAAGCTGCTGATTTGTGTTCCCTGTAGCAAAGATGAAAACATCACTGCTGCTCACTGCTAAATATGCACAAACCCTTGCCAGAGGGTTGGTGCTGTAGAGTGATGCACCTGCAGTGGTGTCAGTGCTAAACAGTTTTTCTCTCATCCATAAAGGAACATGCCACTTCACACCAAAGGATCAGGAGATTAACTGTGTACTGCCACTGCAGGATCCATAAGAAAACAATAAAGTATAGCACAATGCTGTTCTTGTCCTGGGGCCAAATGGCAGTAATTTCTTTGCTTACCAATGAAACCAATCCTACATCTACAGGACTGCTGGCTTGGGCCAGAATGCTCAAGCGTAATATTAGACAACCAGAGATGTTGGGGGGCTTTTTCTTGTACTAAGCCAACACAAGGATATATTGTAGTTTATGCATTATTTTTCCTGGCTTGTCTTTACATTGGCTTATCAATTGTGAACTTCACCACCTGCCAGGATGGAGATGTTTTCACAGGCAGATCATCTAATTTATATTTCCTAGATTCATGGATTTTAATCCACTGCAATAAACTATTCCAGTTTCATTAGCAGTACAGCCTATAATCAAGAATACCATCAAAAGTAGGACAAGCGCACACGTCCAGAACTGCAAAAGGGCATTACAGAGGTCTAAACAACGAAGATTAATAGGAGATGATTGTAGCTTGGCCCTCATAATGTAAAGCTGAAAGGAGACAGACTCATAACGAAGAAAACTAAGCCCTTCACGCAATTCATCATTGAACAGCTCAAGTCTGACACCAGGCACTGAGAAAAATAAAAGCTTGCAAGGACTTAATAACTGAATGGATAGATTAATGGAAAAACAATCCATCAAGGATGCCCAGTCACAGATACAGCACCTCCAAGCCACCAGATGCCAGCAGAGTTACCTGTGATGGCTCTTCCCTGCCCATGCACCCACTGTTGGCTTCTGTCAGAGAGAGGGTTTGACAGCTGGGCATTTGGGATATGGCTCAGTCTCTCTTGTGCAGAAACCACTGACAGGCGCACTGAATTTTCAGGACCATTATGAGCCTGAGGCCAAGTGTTTCATCTGTGCCTACAGGCAGTGGATCTGCCAGCATACTCTAAGGTTGTACTGAATCTGGGGCTGGGGCATCATGTCTTCCATCAGACCTGATCCCTGCTTCCCCCAGAAGTGGCTGAACAGATGTGAAGTGGGCTGATCTCGGATCTCCCAAAACCACACTTCAGAGCAATGTGGACACAGCCCTAGGGACTCATGCTCCTCTATTTGAAGTACAAACCCTTCATATCAGTTGCCTTCTAGCCTTGGAAAAATACTTAAGGTGCTTAAGTGTGAAACCAAGCAAGTCTTCCCCTTCATGCCTGCCAGGAAGCACTGCAGAGGGGTGAAATTTGTTTTTCCGATCAGGCTTCACGCAGCACGACCTTTGCCATCTCCAAGCCGGGTCAGGCTGATTAATGGGCTGTCATCCCAGCACAATGAGGACCAGAAGGGTGTGAGGCTGCTAGGACATTCTCCTAACAGCTTCTGCAGAAGAACCACTCTTGAATTGCTCTGCACCATTAAGCAAAGAACCTGGGGGTCTTTAATTTATCAGGTGGGAAGTGAGGATAATTACTTTTCAAGCAGCCAATACAGCCGATGTGCACTCACAGCGGAAGCAGAGCAGGGAAGCTGGGGGATTCAGACACTGTTTACATTCCGGTGAAACTGGATCTTGAAGCTGTACACCAAGATTGGGAAGGGAGTGTCGAACTGGGATGGAGAGGAGGACAGGCTGTTATATAGAGTGACTGACAGATTAATCTAATAGTCTGGACTCTGAGGCTCCACAGGTGTTCAGACCAGTGATCAGACCAGCCAAATTTGCAGACAATAAATCCAAAACCTGCATGGGGCCATTGTGACTAATTTTGCTAGGGGCAATGTCAGGTGTGTGATAGGATACAGGGACCCCCTCCCCCACAAGGACTGGAAGGATCTAGGGAATATTTGAGGACATTTTGAAAAATTAATTTCTTGCTCCTTTCCAAGCTCTCTCTGGTTTTGATATCATACTTTATTGTCAGGATCTTCAGTCATTACATAAACATAAAGGGAATCAAAGCCCAATGGGGGACAACACTTTCCCTCCTGAGCAGAGAGCTGGAATTTTTTCCTGTCACAACAGGACTGCAGTTACTGTTTATTTCACTTTCAGAGGAGGGATTGAAAGCATAAATGTTTTATGGTGGTCTCACCTAAGAAAAGCTTGTCTTATATCTTAGCCTGGGATCCAGGACCTCTCTCTGCTCTTTCCCAAAAGAAAGTGGAGCAGTGGTTTGACCAGGGACTGGTCTGTGGAACTGATGTGGGTCAGCTGTACTGAACCTGGGTGATCATTTGGGATGAGCAGGGACAGAGAGGGATGATGGATTGCTCCCAGGTACCTGAGAGTCAGGGTCAGTGAGACTTGCTGTCATGCTCAAGAAGATAACAGCTGGGAAAGAAGCAGCTGAAAAAGAGAAAATCTAAATATGCCTACAATTCCCTAGGAAAACAGCTCAGGAGCTCACACTTGTAGCAAGTAGGCAGATCTTTGTAGAAAGCACAAGAGGGATGAAGCAAACACAAATCTTTTTATCTGGTTTATCTGAGAGGAAGAGTCACTGAAATCTTGCCTTGAATGATGCTGATAAGCCTAGCACACAGCCTTTCCTAACATCCAATGCAACCAGAAGACACAGAAGACTGTTTTGAGTCTGTGTGACAAACCACCCTTGGATAAGGGAAGCTATCACTGAGCAGCATTTTCTCCCCTGCTCTGCACCATCTCACAGGAGACATGTAAATATCATACCTCTTTCAGCCTTTAGGTGAAACCAACTCATCAATGATATCTTCATAATATTTAACAGATGCTTGCACCTCCCCCGGGCTCAATAAATACATTCTGGGCTCATCTCCTATCCCTCTTAAAGGCACTAGTTAAAGAACAGAAGGGGGGAAAAAATAACCCCAGGTGCAGAGCAGTGCCCTGTGGAATGAGGCTTAGGTCTCAAAGCCTTCCTCACACTGAAACCCCCCACAAATGAAATATGTCTCACTTGGGGCAAGAGGTAAGAAAGAAACCGTGATCTATCAGCTGCTAAAATGCATCAGCACCAAGCAAGGAAAGGGAGAATCAGGCCCTGGGGGGACAGGCAGGGATCACTCAGCAGCACAGGCAGCAATGCTGTGGCCAAAGGCATTTATGGAGAACATCAATCCTCCCGTTCCTAGGGCTGGGCGGCCCATCAGCTGGGATTCAGCAGGAGTTTCCTCCCCTGCACCACACAGAGCCAGTGCCAAGGACCTGAATTATTATGCTGAGTAGTATAGGGGGAAAGGGCTGTGTCTTCTGTAATATCCAGTGTTGGCTCACACTGGAGTGGAGTGGAACAGTGGAACAGCATGCATGGGGCACCAAACTGGGATGTCCAAGCCTTGCAGCAGCAGGATGGCTGCAGGTGGCTGCAAGACATTTGTATCTAAAAACATTACATTTCTCTTTCCAGCTCCCTGTGAGGACGGACAGGATGGTCCTTTCTATGGAGTTCCAACAGAGGTCCACAGGGATCAATCCCTTGAATGCCAAGGGAGGCCCTAATTTTTATATTTCCCTAGTGGGGTGAAAGGAGCTCTTGATCCATGACAAAGACTGGTCTGCAGGTGGCCCTTTCACTCACTGTCCTGTTTCCCTCATGTTCCACAACTGCCCTGTGCCCCAAGAGTTGTATTGTATGTGCAATCTTTAGGCAGAGGATGAGGTTTTTGCTGTGTGTTCTTCTAATGCCTGGCAGCTAAAGCTGTTCCCCATGCAGAGCTCCTCAGCACTAGAAACAGTAAAATACCACAAGCACTGTGTAGTTTCAGTAAAAAAAATGTAACCACACATGAGCAGGGGGAATTCAGCTTTCTGGTAGAAATAAAAGGGTAAAGCAATGCTCTTAAGACTAATGAAATTTTCCTGGCTGTCATCAGGACTGGCTGGAAAAAAAGGGCTTTTCCTGTTGATTTTGCTATTTCCTCTAGCCAGTAATTATTTCCTTCATTTTCTTTAAGCTCTCACACCTTGTCCTAGTAATCTCAGTGGCTGCAAGGATCCCATTCTCTGTATTTATTGGATTAATTTTGACAAGGTCTGTTTAGAGACAGGAAACGTCTCTATACTTTTATATGGGCAAATTGTCAGTTCCTTTGGGAATTCATATGGGCAAAAAGTCAATTCCTGGTACAATGGCACTAGACAGACGTCCTTAACTTCCTCAGTTTTTCTTCTTATTTAACAGTAAACTGCCATCTTTTCAGATTATTAGAAAGATATGTCATTTGTTAGCTTGTGAATTTAACTTAATCAAAATTTACCTGCATCTGATAGAATAGGATCTGGACTTAGGATGTGGAACTTCCAGGGACTGGGCACACATCACAAATAATTATGATGTGCACAAAGCTCTAGAGATTCAGCTCACTAAATCACCAGTTATCTCCATATTATCTCTGGCATTTACAGATCCTCGCCAGCTGTGAAGAGTGTGGTTGGGAAAGGCTGCAGATAATCTGTTGTCTCCTGAATGGATTGGCCACCTGGTCAAGGTAGAAATGAGGCCTCCACAAAGACATTGAAAATGGGCATTAACAGGGCAACACAGCACTTGACAAGTCAGAGAGAAAGACTATTAAAAAAGGCATAAAATGTTTGTAGCCTAGTCAAGAGTTTTGGCTGAGCAGATGGCCTGACTGCAGCTCTACGAAGTCAGTTGAAATGGTTTCATGGCTGTGAACAACCTAAAGGAACTGTTTTCAACACCCACCATGGTACATATGCTTAAATAACACCATTTGACCTGACAACTACACAAACAGAATCCCCTTTAGAGGACTGTCTTGTAGCACCTGTCAAAGATCCTCCTGATCCTCTAACACAAGGTCTGAGTGAAGAGATGGGGAATCTAACACCACACCCACACGCTGTCTAACCCCACAGAGAAAACACAGGCGACGTGAAATCCTTCCCAATCTGTCATCCATAACCAACCTGCCAGAAAGCAGCACATATCTGTAAATACACTGTGGGAAGGAAAATGCATTGTTACTACACACAAAAACATGCTTCCTTCAGGAGAGAGGACTGAAATATGTTCAAGGTTAGTCAGCAGTAAGAGGGTCTCCAAAACATGTGACTCCAAGAGCCCTCAGTCCTTCTCACTGTAAGCTTTCAGCACAGCTTGAATCAATATTGCCAATGCAAAATTATTGCAAAATGATGATCTGTTCATCCATGGCACAATGCTGAGGTGAGCCTATGCTTTGCTTTGCCTTTCTGTAGGGATGGATGTCAATCATCAGCTGTCAGGATCACAATTTAACTCTCTGGAAGACAGCAGTGAGATTCCTGGGAGCAGTTCATTCATGTGGGAGTTTTTCTGCATTTGTCACTGGACAGAGGTGGGCTTTTGCAATAGATTGTATATTTTACAGCCTTACAGCTCCCTGGGCAAGCACTGTTCCTGTCAGAGCAGCAGAATTTGACAGTCCTGCTCTGAACCTCTTTCTCTCTGGCTCCAGCAGTTTGAGCAACAAATGCTGAGATGAAGAGCTTGGTTTCTTTCCCTATCTGGGTTCAAGGTCTAGCACAGTGGGGCTTTATTGATCACTAGAGCTTTCAAGTGTTATGTAAATACTGTAATACTTAATCATGTCAGTGATTGCTCTTGGGGATGGTCTGGGTATTTTCAGGATGGGTTGCTACTTACAGCTGTGAAGCCCAAAAAAGTGTCTACAAGAAAGATATGCGACTAAGTTCCCAAGTAATTAATTTAAATATAAGAAGCACTGTTGATAGACAACCAAAAAAGTGTTCAGATGACCAGTCTTAGGTGTCTACTCCTTTTATAAAGCATACAAATACACCACTTAGAGAAAAGAAAGAGGGGATGTGATGTCTAGGATATCTCACAGATCTGTGAAACAAATATATTGGGTGAATGGAGACATGGCAGCAGAATAATTCATTCCCAGAGAAGATGAAGTACTGTCACTGTAAAAAAGGGAAAGATGTGACATCCTGAGATAAGAGAACTTTGCCCATATATTTGGCCTTACTAGAGTGTACCTCAAGAACTGGTATTGTTGATCTGAAGATGCAGGACAGGCAGAGTTTACTGGGGAGACAGCTCATTCATAGCAGAGGATGTTACATTATTTCTCTGCATTAAACAGTAATGGGAAAAGGATACCCTTAAGGACTGTTTGAAGGCATCCCTATGGAATATGCTGAGAAAGAGAGGAAAGAGATAACTCAGTCCGGATCAGAGACACCTCTATGACCAAAGATGTGAGACCAAGCCTGTGAGCTGAGCCTAAGAGGGTGATCCACCCTTCCTTTCTCGAGGCTCCCCACTGCGATGGGAGAAAGACACTTCCTTTTTGAGTCTCTTTCCCTGGCCTATGAATTAAGGCACTGCTCTCCAGGGATATCCATCTGGAATGCATCTGACATATTTCTCCGGTGTTGCATTCGGCTCACGGGAATTGCTGTCCTCCCAAATAAGATCAGGGGTCCATCTACCCCATCTGCCTGTCTTCGAGAACAGACAACACCAGATGCTGGAGGTGAAGCTGGAGGAAACCCCTGTGGTCAGGAGTTATAGGATATCCTATCTAGGGAGACATTTTCCTTCAAAAACCCTATTGCTGAATGTTAGCGAGCAGGCAGGAACGTGATGTTTCTGCCTTCTCTAAGAATATGTGCCTGTGAGTGAACATAAGAAGTTGCTATTTATGGGTTACTCTCCCTCAGCTGAGCTGCTGTAAATAACCGTATACGTCGATGGCCTGCTCCTGCTGAGAGAGAAAATGTGTTACCTTAAAACTCAATGAACTCCTAGCTCAACTCTGGCTCTTCCTGAAGAAATAAACTGCAATAAAATAAAAAGAGTTTGGCTCATGTTTGATCCATCTGAACACACCCCACTGTTCCTGAATCAAGTATGCATTGAAGCAAGATCATACTGGAATTGCACAGCAAGTGAAACTGTGAGAGCTGGCTGTGTTAGGTGCAGTGCTTTCACAACAGGGTATAAATCTTCTCTGAGAGAAAGAGGACAAAGGGAAGGTAAAAAGAAGTGGGAAAACAAGGCGCTGATCTTATTTTCTCTAAAGGACCCAGACAGAAAATGCAAGCTCAAAGTCTTGACATGATGTGCTTAGGTTCATTTTTTTCTTTTACAGAGTGAAAAAAAAAATAAAAATAAAAGCCTTACATTCCACAGCAGCAAGTCAGGACAAAGAGGAGACTGAAACCATGTCTGCAGGAGAAGAAACTGCAAAGATGCAACAGTTACCAAGAAAGAAAAGGAGCCAGCACTGTGGGGTGTGAGCTGTACCTCCAGGGCTGACAACGGGGAGACTGAATACAACCTTCCAATAAAGGCCTGGTCCACAGAGCAATGCAGGTGCCTGAACCCAGCAGTTCCCACTGACTAATTCCTCACTCTGAAAAGGAGTTTGCTGAAGACAGTGTTTTAAAAAGAGACAGAAAATGCACCTTCTGCAACTCCATGAACTTCTGCAACTTCTGCACTGGATGATGTGGAAAACACTCCATGAGATTCATCAAACTCTGTTTGACTGTTTGCATCTATGATAGGGCATTAGATTCCTGAAGTCTTGTCAGCAGCAGTGAGAGCAACAGCCAAGATTTTCAGAAGGAGAGGGGTTACACACCTGATGGATGAGAAAGGGCTAGGTCTGAAACAGTGCTGTTGGATTTGATCGAGATTATCTACCTTGTGCCAGTTCTGATAAGGCAAAATGAAACAGCTCTGTAGCTTTTCAGGCCCCTGAAAGTGTCCTGTCCTTGGCACTGCTGGATGGAGTCAGGCTAGCTTAGCTAGCAGGTGAAGAGTAGCTAAGCAGGTCATTTGGCAGACAGGATGACTGATGAATCCTGGATTCCTATGGCTTTGCACCTTGTGAGTCATCACCCAACCCAAGTAGGCAGTCTTAGAAAAGACTGAGCTTTCCCCAGACATATGAAGTGAAAGAGATTCCCTCTTCAGCCAATTTCTCATCTCATAATTGAATCAGTACACATGAGATGGTCAAGCATTGGAACAGGCTGTCCAGAGAAGTGGTAGAGTCATCATCCCTGAAGGTATTTAAGAGACATGTAGATGCGGTGGCTTAGTGGTGAGCATGGCAGTGGATGGTTAGCAGTTGGACTTAATGACATTTGAGGTGTTTTCCAACCTTAATGATTCTGTGTTATGAGGGAAGAAAGACAAACCCATACAGGGCAGTCTTGTTGCTTTAGTAACCAGGGTGAACCAGATAACAGCCCTCCCTGGAATCACTGCCTCTGAGAAGTCACCCACTCCTGGTCTGCAACCAAGACAGAGACAACTCTGCAAACCCTTGCAAGACAAACTCCTTGGTCTGCCCTTAGGGACTTACAGACTTGATGCATTTCCAGCCTCTCCCAGCAGCTTGTAAAATTTCAGTGTTATCCTGCCCACTTGAGGAAGAAAACATAAGACTGAACACAGCAAGGCCATGAGCAACCTGACCTAACTTTAAAATGAGTCCTGCTTGGAGCAGAAGTTTGGGTTAGCTATCTCCTGGAGTTTCCTTCTATCTAAACTGTCCCAACATAGATCACAGCCCTCCAAGGGGACAACACCACTGGAGATACGCCACAACATTGCTCCTGTTGGGATGCAATCAGGCAGTGATAGGATGAACCTCCACAGCAATGCACAGGTTTGACTGCTGAAAGACAGCTGCCTCCAGCGAAGGTGGAAAAGGGAGTCTCCATTTGCTGGGCTTATTTAATCCTTCCAAAACTTGTGCCAATCAACACAAAAGAGCTTCTCTCAGCAGCAAAGAAAAGATTTAAAAAAAAAAATATTACAAAAAGGAAAGAAAGACAGAAAGCAAACTACTAAGCCCTCATTCAAGAGCTAACCATCCTGTCAGCCTAACACTTGAAGCTCCTGAGGACTACCTTGCACCTCATCTCTCCTCTTGCCTTTCAGATTCTGCATTCTCTTTTCCCCCCTGTCCCATTACAACAGCCTCTGAGCCAGTCCTGGCATCTCTCTCCCTCTTGTGCAATGTTTGCCTACTACACGATCCCCTCCTCAGCAAGAAGTTTCCCCTGCTGTAATGAAAGCTGACAGCAAGCAGGGACCAAGGCTCATTTTCTGCAGAAATGCACACACCTCGCAGATTCCTACATGCTTCTTGCTGTTGGCCACAATAAACTCTCCTGGCAGTCATAAGCAGAATTAATGCATATTTGAGTCCCCAGCTGGGGGAGCCGATGGCACAGCAGATAAAACAAAAACAACTATTGTATTTCCAAAACAGCACTGGGGGAGATGTCTTTTCATGTGACACCACATTGCAAGAAATCACATGGATTTTCTCTGATGTGAGGCTTCAGGGGATTATTGTGTGAAAAAGAGAGGCAATGGCTTTCTACAGCTCTGCATCTGAGTAATTTCCATTTGTTCATGCTCTCGTATGTATCATAGGCTAAATCTGGAAATGTCTGAGCAGGATATGGGACATTCAGGATGGAGGTATTTCCAGGAGGAAATAGGTATCTGAGACCCAATCACTGTAGGACACCACAGCACAGAGCTTTATTGGTAAGTCCAGTGGGGTCCAAGATTGCTTTATGCCTTGTGCACTCACGGCAGAGGTGACCATGAGTCAAGATCTGTGTTCCTCTGCCTTTCCCCTCTCCTTCCAGGCTGGTGAGTGAACCAATCTCCCACAACACCTTTCTTCCCAAGAGATCCCACAAAACATTTTTGATGGCAACCCTCTCCTCCCAGCTGGATACCAACTATCTCATGCTCATGCAGCTTGGTGGGTGTTTAAACACAGTCTTGACCTTTTAGAGAAGATTAATGAAAGGGGTCAGAAGTACTTCCCACAGCCGAAGATGCAGGAAGTCTTTGAGAAGAGCAGCATGCAGCTATCCAAGCAGGAGTTAGGTAAAGGCAACAAAATCCTTTCCTGCAAGACTCTTCTATGGTACTTTTAGGACTGAAAGAAGACTGCGTGCCTTTGCTATGTATTGATTGCCTTAGAGACAAACATCCATTTCTCATTCGCTGCATGAAGATCTGAGTCTGCACTACAAGGTCCTATCAACACAAACTGCAGAGCCCTTGGAGCAGTGAGATGCTGAACACCCATCTACATTAATTAGATGCAGAAAAACAATTAAGCTCAGAGTTCATGGAATTACCTGCTATTAACTATCCATATAAAGACTCAACTACTTTCCTTGCAATCTACCCTGAAAATATTTATGCAGCTTGGGATACTCAGGCCATTCACACTGCCATACAGTGTGCTACAAGACCCTTAGGAGACAGCACCTTCTCTTTTCCAAACCACTGAGCCAGTGACTTACAGGATAGTGCAGCCCAGCAAATCTAGCACTCATCTCCAGCAGGAGAAGTAAAAATTGTAAGAGAAGTAATGGCAAAATGCCACCAAATACACAGGGTCTAAATGAGTTGTGCACTGAGCAGACCAAGTGAGAGACTATCTTTGCACCGAAGGCATTATAACGATACAGAGAGGATAATTTAATTAAAAGACGGTGGTATTTCCCCAAGGGAAATGCCCCACTGTAGGAGCAGTGGTGAGAGGAGATTCTGGATGTAGCTGTTCCTCTCCATTAGCTTGAACTCAGAGGTCTCTTTGAACCATACCCATCCTACAGTTCTATAAGGAGTCCACACTATTGGCTTAGGTTAGGAACTTGGCCTGTCGACAGCAGATCCTATGGCTAAGTGACTTTCCTGAGCTCAGATTAGGTGCCTGCTGAATCAAGGCCTGGATCTCTGCTTCTCACCTCTTTCTAAGTCTATCCATCCTTCTCATCACCTGAGTTTGCCAGTTTGTCAAAGTTTCTTGAAAATTAACAAAACTTAGCATTTAAAGCCCTGTCTCTTTAAGCACCACACCATCCCCAAAGGATGAAAGTCAGTCCCACACAAATGCTAGTACCATGGTTAAATGGCTTGCTGAACTTCTGCTAGTTCTGTTTTCATGGCTGACTTTGAACTCCAAAAGCTGAGCTCACATAGGTCTATGTTTCTGCTAACAGTGCCAACACTTCGCCTTTTCCTTTTGTTCAAAACCACTGGAAAAGGAGGACTGTTTCTTCTTCGGTTATTTGAAACCTTAGTGATTGTATTTTTCATTACACAAGAGAATGGAGGGGGTGGAGTTTAGACATTGCCTATAGCAAACTAGCAGTATTTCACTACCTCTGCGATGACAGAGTTTCCAAACCTCCATAATCTGCTCATGAAAGAACACACTGCCTGTGAACTTATTTCTTCCAACATCATTTGCTACCTTTGACCCCAGACCTTCCTCCTGGTTTAGGATATTGGCTGAAATCTTGCTGTTGGGATTAATATCTCTCTCTCTAACTGAACTCTGGAAGGGAAAACAAGGTTTGACTTACAGGGAATTAAGAAAAGTTTTGCAGAGCACCCAGAAGACAATCAACAAGCCTTTTCTCTAAGCACAGCAGTGTCACTGAAATAGAGATGTATCATGTGATGACTTGCACTCAAAGGATCAGGAAGCATGAAGCTCTTTTTCTGTTGGAATCAGTTTTCCCATCTCTGCATTTTACCAGTTTGTCTGGGAGAGGAGAATAAAAGGCAGAAGTGATGTATCTGTAGCCATGGAGTGACTCAGTTCCAGATCTAAGACAATGAATGCCCCTTCTTCTATTAGCCTTCTGTCTCAGTCAAGGCCAAACAATGTCCTCTAGGCTGCTGACAGTTCCTCAGCAGCTGAGTTGCAGTTTATTCCTATAGGCTTTTATGGCTACATTTATCATCCTGAGACACTTTAATCTCTAAGTATCATCAAGTTTATTTTTTTTTTGATCTGAAAAATCCAGCCTGTTTTTTTTTTTTTTCTTTTCTTTTTAACAGTCTTTGTGGTTAATCTTTTGCCCACTGCAATGTTGTTGCTCTGCAACTGTAGCAAGTCAAGGAACTCAGCAGCTGACTCTGCAAATATTGTTCTTAATCATTATTTGATGGGTTTTCATCCATAATGACAGCCAAAAAAACATGAGCAGGGATCCTGTTCCATCACATGCATTACCTTAGTTTGAATAGCTGGATTGAAAAAAAGCTACACACACATACACACACAAACCCTACAGCAAGGACTGAAGTGGCTGTAAGAGAAAGTCACTCTTTCACAGCAGCCTCCAACCAGGGATCCTATGGCCAGCTGGTCAGCTGAATTCCCTTCTTTTCAATGACCCAATTTATTCCTATCACTTGTGAATCAGAGGCATCCTCCAGGATTTGGCAAGAGAAGGGGTGCAAGATTCTTGGTCCAATCCCATCCGATGAACCCAGTTTATTCTTCGCAAGCCCCAGTCCAGCAAAGCCCTTAAGCACATGCAAAAACCCCCTTGACTTCAGAGGAATTTCTCACTGGCTTAACGCTGAGCGTATGGCTGCGTTCATAGCACCGCCTCCGACGCTCGCCAGCCTGCCCAGGACCTGGTGAGCAGCTGACACATTCCACCCAGCAGCAGTGCTCCACTCTGAACAAGGATTCCTGCATCCAGAGACTGGGAGATCCTTCAGCAGAAGAAAAGCCTAACTGTTAAATATCTTTATTTCTTGTCTTTGTGCCTAGTCCTCAGCAATATATTGGTTTCAGAAAGGTAGGGAGAGGGAGAAAATTCCTGCTTGGTTTGCTTCTTATCATCACTGAAACAGGCTTCTAAGAGGAAAGGGAGTGTGAGGACCTGAGTAACACATATCCAAGTTGGTCCACTACTTGCGAGGATCCTAAGGGTGTTACATGAAGGAGGGAGAAAGAGACTTAACAGCTTGAGGAAAAGATACTGAGTTTAGAAAGAGCTGAGAGCAGGAAGGAAGCTGCCTGTAGGAAACTTGCCTGACAGGTGAGAAAATTCTGTCAACAGATGACAAATCCATGGCCAACACTTCATGTCTCCTTGCTCCTTTCTTTTAAGAGCAGCCATGCTTTCTCCAGCTGCTTTTCTTCATGCTTTTTCCTTAAGGTCCTTTTGGCCCCAAAAAAAAAACTCTGGGCAGAGATGTTCTCACCTGAGAGAGAGACTTGTCTATCTTTCCTCTGCCATAGCTGTGCTGGACATAGAAACACTGCACTTTGGAGGCCAGCTACAAGACATGCCTGAGGAAGCATTATGTGGAAATTTCAAGTAGGACAGGATGGATGGGGCAGTATTCAGAACTAGGTACAGAGAAAAAGACTGAAAATTTCTTCCAGGAACACTTTATTTAAAACATTGGTCTGTCTACAATTTAAGCCCATGTATGTTCTGTCACTTTTCCAGTTCCATTTCACCAATGCACTTAGAAGGATCTTTAGTAACCCAGACTAACAAGATTTGTTCAAATGTTTCCCATAGGAGAGAGCTGAACCTGGCCAATTTTTATTGATCTTTCACCTGTACCTGTGTCAGAGGACTTAGTAAAATACACTGACTTTGTGTTGCCTCTATTTGTTGACCTCAGTGGATTTCATTGCTACAGCTCTGCTGTCCAAGCCATGTGTGTGCTTTGGCAGAGGGTGAATAACTTCAGAAACGTTGACATTTGCTCCATGTTTCCTTAGCAGGGTTTGGAGTTCAAGGACAATCTTTACTTTTGGAAAGCTGTGGGGAGAAAGCTGTTGACTGAGATATAATGACTCAACAAACAAAAGGCTTGGGCTAGAAATGTGAGGTATACTGAATTCTTCCCCCCTTCTAGAAGGGCTACGGTCATTTGAATAGGTAAGAAAGCAGGTAAACTTGTACAGCCCATCCCCACCTTCCTTCTATTTGCTTTGCAATATTCAAGCTTTAAGTATTTAAAGAACTTTGTGTAGCAAGAGCAGTCACCAGACTTGAATTCCTCTAAGCCTTTCTGACTTCCCACTGACCAGTTCATCTAGAAATCATTTTTCCTTGTGAAGATGCATCTGTCATTAGCCAACACTGGCAAAGTGGTAACATGAAAATGGGGGAAAACTCCATTTTGACATGGTGCATCTACACACACAGGAAACAGACATATTGAACAAAAAGAACAAGACTAAGCTAGGAAGCATTCCCTTAATCACAGTTCTTCTAGACAAATAGATACAACAGATGTCTTTATTTCATGACTTAAGCATCCTTAAGCAGTCGGCATCCCCCTAGAATTGTGGCTCTTATCTATCCATCCATCCATCCAAAATGACATACTTTTTTCTCATGTCCTGCATAGGTGGTTCAGAGATCCAGAGACTTATTATTTTAAAGGACACTGACCAGGACTGAGCTACTGCCTGGGTAGATATCCATAGGAAATTTGTATTTCAGATCCCATCTCAGAATGCTAAATTAAGACCTTCCAGCTGAAGACTGTGGTATATGAAATTTGACAATACAAAGGAGGTGTTTGCCCTGTGTAGGTTACCGGCTACAGCTCACATGATGGACTGAAAGTTGCTGAGAGAAGGTAGGTGTGACAGTTTCTGCCATAAATGTGTGTCTGACTTGGCAAGAAAATAACTTTTTTTTTCTGCAGTAAAAGGATATAAAAGAATATTTTGTCATAATCTCTGCACCAGGATGGAAATACATAGAAATAAATCCAAATGGAAATTGCCAGCTGGTCAGAGCTGACAATGAAAATTCTGGAAGAGAAAAACGGTTGTGTTGGTTTTTCAATTCCTTATTTCTTCAAATAAAAGCAAGTTTAGAGTGTGCAATGGACTAGCGGAAGATTCAAAAATGTAATGTTGGGCTTCATAAGAATCCCCTTCTCTGGAAGGAATATTTTTATCTGTCCCACTTACAAAATGGATTAACCGGAAGTAGCATGGTGTGCCTCCTGGTAAAAGATCTAAGACAAACATCCTTAGACTTAATGACTTAACCTTAGATTAGTCTCCCAGGAGAGAAAAAAAATACCATTTCCATTTTCTAAAACATTCTAGACCAATCATATAGCTGTGATAATTACTGATTTATCTTTTCAGTGGACAGAGAGAACAGATGAGAAGATTTATTGTTTTATTACATCTCCACTTTGATATCTGTAATTTCCTAAACATGGTACTCATGTTGAGTGTTCATCAAAGTAAATAATAATGTGTTTTGAAATCATGTAGAAAAATGGATAAATGTTCCATGACCACAGGTCTTCAGGGGATGGCAGAAAGCAGCCTGCTTTCAAGGGCTAGCTACACATATTACAAGTTCAAATGATGCACAAGAGATTTACTTGGTGACTGCGGCTTTTTGTCTTAGCAACTGGTCATGACCAAGACTTCAGTATTCTCAGAAGTGTTCAGTATGGAGGATTTATTTGTGAATTTCTGAGGCAAGCAAATTCTGTTCCACATATTATGAGTATCTCCAACTGTTTTAGAATACTAACACTTTTTGGCTAGCCTGACATCAGTATATGGGAAGCCTTATGAATTCTGCAAGTCTGTATTGTAAAACAAAAGAAAAATAAATGAGAAGTGACTATATTTCGCTCCCATTACCATCTAATTTAAAAATTCACCTTAGAAGGGAGAAGATCCTCTAGAGGCATCAGTCCTTCACCTTTGATTACATCATGAGGCTAGAGAACAAGAAAAGATTACATCTGCTTAAAGTTCAGGATGAAGTGCTGTGAAACAAATTCCACTTCTCATTTCATCCTATGCTGTATTTTAGCCGTAAATGGATTTAACTGAAGGAAAGTTTTACTTCATGGCCATCAAACAGGACTGTCCCTAACTGATTTGAGATCTTTGTGGAGAACCTTTCCAAGAAAGGCTCCACAGCTCTCAGGGAAACCCTCTGCACCTCACCACACCAGCCCCTTCACTATTTGGTGAGATATATGCTGCCAGCAGCATTGCATTTCAGTGGCATGTGCTTTTCCACAGGGAGAAACACAAGTAGCAGGTGCACACAAAGCTTATTTAACCTGTCTGCAACTCAGCACACAGATGCAAAGCATGACACTGATTTATTATTTACTAATTGTTGTCCACATTCACATAATGGAGGAGAGAAAAATCCTCTGTCTCTTTGGTGACTGATTAGCCATGAGGAATGAGAAATGTAATCCAGATACTACCACCAAAGCAAGAAGAGCAAAATTCTGGAACAGATGGCCTGGAAAGTTTGTGAAATCTCCATCACTGGGGGATTTTGAGAGCAGCCCAGGCAAAGGCTACTTTCAGTTGAGCTGCCATTGTCATGGGGAAGGTCAGTGCAGTGAACTGCCTCTCAGGATTCCTCCCATCTGTTTTCTGTGGCTCCAAAAGTTTCCTGTTCTCTGAAACACTCGAGATATATTTGCACACAAGACCTGCCGTGCCCTGAGGTGTTCCAGAGGCAAGCAGCACATCAAGTAAATGCTTTCTCAACAGATTGCCTTGTCTGCATCTCTGTGCCAAGCAGCTAGAAATGCTGAGGCACCCATGGGACGCTTTAATAAATACCCCGACCCAAATCTGTTCAAAAACAGCCTATTTATCCTGTAGAGCAAGATGACAGCACAACAGGAGGACATCCTCAGCCCTAGGACTGAGCTGTCAGGTCAAGACCTCCCGTGCCAGATGTGAAAGAAGAGCAGCTCTCCTGCTGCCCACACCACCATTTCTCTCCAGCAGCCCCCTGCCCTCCCTGCCCGGCCCCATCCATGCAGCCCCTCGAGGTTCTGAGCTCCCAAGCCTGGGGAGGGAGCAAGCAGGGAGGGGCATGTTCTGGAATGGCTCTTCACCGCTGGCTCCTCCGCTCCGAGGCAGAACTCAGCTCGCAGCAGACTCGTTTGTTTGCTTCTACTGAGACGGAGGGGGTGGTAGGGAGGAGATGGGACGGGACTTACCCAAACTTTTTGTTTTCAGGCAGAGCAAGAGCACCCTCTGCAGCTGATTGCTCAGAGAACAGGCGGGCTGGGAATGATGTGATGCCTCCGGAGAAGGACTCAGACCTGTTAAGCAGAGGCACGTGTAGGTTTCCAGATGTCTCCACTGCCAGGGGGCCTGGAGCTCAGGGCAGGGTGACAATCACTTGGTTCATCACAGTTCTGACCTGGAAAGGCATTTGTACCAACTGCACGGGCTGGGAGCAGCCCAGGGCGAGTCTGACTGTTCAGGTTCTGGACAGTTTCCAAAGATCAGGAGCATCCCAAGGTGGGCTCTCCCACACCTAGAGTACCAGGAAATCACAGGGCTGTCCTGGATGTCATGAGACTTCACAGGAATGCATAATAATGTTTCATTTGTTTATTGAATTCTGGGTGCTTTTTTTACTGACCTGGGCCTTTCTGCCTTGTTGCAAAAGTTAGAAGTGTGCTTTCTTTCTCAGAAAGTGAAAGCAAAGAACCCTGTCTTATGAAGAACACATGATTCTCGAAGCTGCAGCTTCATGGTAACAACCAAAAGCTGTTAGACTCAGGAATGAGGAGTACAGCTATTTGTCTCCCCCCACCACTTCCCATCTTATCTCAGGAACATAGATTTATATCCTGCTTGCAATAAAGATTAAATTATTTTGTGTTTAGAAACAAATCAAAAGTCCCTCCTCATCTTTTATGCGACCTCAGAGACAGGAATTTCTCTGCTACAGGTCCACAGATCCTCTGTTAAATTTTGATTGAAGAAAATATTGTGAATTTGACAGCCAAGGCCATACTTGATATCTGCAATAGCACAGGGATGTGAAGGGACCTATTGTGATGCAAAATCCAGATCTCTGCTATTGGCAGGTCATCAAATCATATCCTCACCATAAAATTATCCATACCTATCACACAAGAATATCCTAGCTCTGATGAGAGAGCTAAGGCTTTTTATGATTCTAGTGTAACCCTTTCTACAGGTTTTCCTGACAACAAGGGACCATAGGGCAGTTAACAAACAGATTAGGGTCTGGTTTATTAATTAATTATGGGTTAAATACAACCAGAAAAGCCTGTTTATTTGAAAGTGGGGGCCAGGGGAGAGAGTGGCATCATTTAATATTTCAGTTTAATGGTGCTATAAATATGTATAACACACTACAACAGGAAAGTAGCAGAATACTTCCTTATTTGTGTTTAAAATATCTCACAGGACATGTCTCCAAGAAGTTGATGTTCATTCTCCTTGATTCTCCTTGATTCAAATCTTGCTATTAGAGAAGGCTGAAAGGAAAATCTCCTACAGAGCTTAAATCTCCTAGAGAGCTTAAATAATGTCTCCTTGGCAAGTATATTTATTGAAATGGCTTGGATTTTTCTGCTGAATTCCAATAATTAAATTATTTGGGGTCAGTGAGGAAAGAAGAAAGGACAACAAGTTGCTTTTGGCTTGGAGCAGCATTGATCTGTTTCTCTAGTTTCATCAATAAAAGAGGCAAAATGGCACTTTCAAAACTCCAGCTCCTCACTATGAACCAAAGCCATTTTGACATTGTTCTCAAGGACACTCATTCAAACTCCCAACATCTCTGTGATAGCTACATGTCACTAGAGCATCAAAGAATCCCTGTTCCTTGCCAACAAACACCAGCATCTTGTTGTACCTGGCGACACGTGCAGAAGTCCCATAGACATCAACAAGCTCGTCCTTGTGACAATGTGTATCATCTCATATCTATTTCTAGGGGGAAAGCAGACTAATGGAATAATAACCATAAAACCCATTCCTGTGGATTTTTAGAGCTAGAATTTGATCCCTTTTTTCCTTCTCATTGTAACAGACAATTACAAATAGACAGACTGTCCCACCTCCGTAGTCAAAAGAAATATAAACTGAATTTTGCTCAGAGCTGGGACCCATTTGGCTTATTTGGAGATCTGAACCACATGATAATAACTAGAAATGACCCAGCTGAACCCAGGGACTCCAACTTTCTAAATTCTCGAATTGGACCTGACTCATGAGTTGGCTGCTCTTGTGTCCAAAACTGTGAACAACCCTTGCTCTCTCGCAGCTGAAAGGATAGGTTGACTTGAAATGCACCAGATTCATTAGGTTTCACTGACTTTCCTCCTGCATATCAGCATTCTCAAACTGCTGGCATGTGTTCTCCCCCAGCTGCAGAACCTCTGCATCTGAGCATGTACTGAAAGGCCCTTATGACTCCTTTTTCACCTCGCCTCTACACACATTTTGCCTTCATGACAGGTCTTGGAAAGAGAGACTGTGCTGCCACAGTTGTACTTAAAAGAGACTCCTGTAGTAGTGCTGTGACACATGTGAGCATCTGCAGAATATGGCAACATCTCTAAACCCTCCTGAGGCCCCCTTCCTGTAGGTGTTCTTGCTGCTCTTCCACGGCAGTCCCCAGAAAGGCAGAAATCAATCCAGGAGGAACAGAGAAGATGACTTGGGGGCAGTCTCCTGCTTGCTCAGGCAAAAGCACCAGATTTTCTGAAGGGACATAATGCCTGTTGCCACTGGGAGAGTCAGGAGGCCTCTACCATTTGTGTGCTACAAGAAAAGTGCCCAGAGTTTTGGTTTTTTTTCAATGCTGCAGAAAGCCTGGAGCTGTTCTGCTCAAGCCAGGTTCATCAGTGCCCTGCTCGTCTCTTGCACACACACAGAGCTGCTTGTCCCTAGTTAGTTTGTTATGCAAGTTAACCCTTAAGCGGGTGCTCTGCTCACAAGCCCAGGCAGGACAAAGCCTCTCATCCCAACAGGGAGCAGCCCAGACAATCCAAGCAGAAAAAAGTGCCCCTCAAACCACAGGGATCTGACTGTTCTTTTTATTTAAATTCTGTGTTCTTTCTGCATAATACATAATTTTGCATTTTAAAAGCCAAGCCCTAGCCTTTCTTCTTGCAGGTAATTAGCTGGAAAAATACCAAGAAGTCCCAATGTCTTTTTCAAGGCACAAAAGGAGTTATGATATTCCTGATCCAGCTCTCTGTAACTCCTCATTAACCTTGACCACTGTATACGGCAAGTTCTCCTTTAATGTGTGCTTTAAATTCCTAATTTGGAGGTCATGCACTGGTGATGCTCTACCTACCCTCAGCTGGAGGAGCAGTTTCAAGGAAAGCCATAAAATCCCAATGCCACCATCCTCCAGACAAGGTGAAACAGCAGTCCCAAATGCTCACCCACAAAATATCATCTGCAGACACCAAGCATCCTTTATCTCAGTTTCAGCACTTGACTTCAGAAAGGCCTGAAATTATGGTGATGCCTATGTGGCCTCCGGGAGGACAGAAAGCAGCTTAAAATCATGGGTAGCTATGGCTAAACAGTAGCTACATGAACTTCAGTTGCAACAAGAGAGGATTATAAACTGAAGAGAAATAGAGCCCTTCCAAAGGGAAAACATGAAATTCCACCCATCTCTAGGCTGTGCCTAATTGACAAGGATAGTTAGGAATAATTACTTTCAATTTTCAAAAGGGAGAAAAACATGAAGGTTAAGACTTTTGCCCAAGGGCACTTATATTACATAGCGTTTCAAAGAGCAGCATTTTGAGTTTGGACTCTAAAGCACTGGTTTCAAAACTGGGATTTGAAAGGGTTTTCAGGCAAGTATCTTTAGTAAACCAAAGAACATCACAGCCCAGAAAACAAGTCCAGGCTTTCTCACTCTTGACAAATAGTGCAATCCTTTGGGTCAATCAGATCTTCTCCAAGATGCCTAATGTTGGTCACAATTGAACAACTAGCATAATTTGGTCTCTACTACAAATTCAAGCAATAAAAAGTAAATAAACTCCCTGTTTTACATTTAAGTAATTCTGATAACTTTGAAGCGATAAGTAGAGCAATTAGATGTGCATTTTGCATGCACACTTGCACATTTGTACTCTTAGAGAAGGTGGTTCCAGGCTAATGCTTGCCAGCACTACGGGGCCATCAGTGTTTGAGCAGGATGCAATGTGGCTCAGATTCAGATGGTATGTCTAACTTCTATACAGGTGGTTTCTTTTATATGTCCACATCCAAACAGCAGCACTGCCGGCTCACTGCAGGCCCTGCAGTCCAAGAGCTAATGTCACTCACGGCAAGAGACCTCTCTCTCATTCCAAAGCCAACATACATGCTTCAAAATTTTGCCCTCATTTCCTTAATCAAACTGGTGATGCATTTGGATGTGATTTCTTCACTCAGAAGTCCCTCCTGTCATGGCCACATGCTCCTCATTTTGCATGACATTTTTGCTTGCACAAACAATCCTTTGTACGTGCAAAATCTCGCATTTGTGCTTGCCAGTCAAGCAAGCCATTGTCTGCTCTGCCTGTCTTTGTGCCTGCAAAAATTCTAGGGCAAATGCAAAGGCTGAACACAAGAGCCTTTGGGACACCCAATTTTCTAACCAGCCAAAGCCAAATGCATTTCTAACTCACAATGACCTCACTGCAGTCAATGCAAACACCCATCCATCCATCCATCCATCCATCCATCCCTCCATCCATCCATCCCAGCACGAAGGCTGAAGTGCTGGCCCTCTCCAAGCTGATGGGAGCCCTGCCTCTGATTTCTGAGAGATGCCTGAACTTCCCTTGTGTCGTTTTTTTTCCAAGTCTCCCTTTAGCAGAAATGATGCTCCTCAGTTGCACATGCCCAGCCCTTGCAGCAGTGGAAGCAGCCACATGACCCAAGTAATTAAGGCACGGAGCGCTGTGAGCGGCTCACTCCCGCATTCTGTTTGGTCACAAAAGAGCAGTCATGGACCGCCTCGACCGAAAACAGACCTGAACACAGAGACTCCATTGTCCCCGGGCCAGAAGAGATGGCTGCTGGGAAGAATTTGAAAGGCATAGGTTTCAGTATATATGTTGCTTTTCCATGAAACTATATACACTTTTGCAAATTATAAGCCGTTTCCTGTCTATGTTCCAGCACTTTGGGTTCAAATTAAAATCTCCTTAAAATTGGACCAGCAGGAGGGGGAAGAAGGAGGAGGTGTTTGCTGGAGTTCTTGAGCAAATGGGAGGAATTTAAGGTCTTGTCCTCTGTAATTCCTCCCCTATAAAGGAATGTACTTCACCAGGTTGCCACATACTGAAATAAACTTGGCAACAGTGAGAGAAGCAATGTTTTCCTTCAGCTTTTTAATGCTTTTGGCTTGGAATGCATTCTCATTGCTTCTTCCTACTGCATTCTCCTGCCTTTCCATCCAGGTGCCACTTAACACACTGGCCATTTTGCCAAAGGGACACAGCAATAAAAGAAACCATTCCACCAGGCTGTGATGTTTTCCTTCCCCTTTGCCACTGGCGACCAGCAGACCTCCAGGCACCGGCCAAGGGATAGGTAATGTTTTATATGGCCCTTACATAGGTTTGCTTGCATACCAATTACAGCCTGGCATGCCTCTGCCCCCCCTCCCCCAAGGACTGAGAACATCTGGAAGCATTCACAGTCCAAGCACAATCTGGCTCAAGTCCCAAACTGGAGGGAAAACAAACCAGGGAGCCCGGGAAGTCAGAGCGAGGTTCACTGAGGCACACCAAGGACCTGCTTCTGATGTTTCTTCTCTTCTCTCTGCTGTGTGATGGGAGTGCTGTGAGGTGCAGAGATGCACCTGCCTGCTGACTCCACACTGTGCCTCTCTGGCATCACCAGGGATACTATCATCCATGCAATGGATCTCTCTCAGGGACTACCTTCCTTCTGTCTTCAAGAAGGACTGTGTCCTGGTATCAAACTCCATATTCAAATATTTCAAGACTTGGTCTTTTCCAGCCTTCTGAAGCTGGTCTCCTGTTTCCCAGGATCAGATATGCCAGTGCATCCTGTGTGTCTTGAGAGAGCATTCAGCCCCACTGCCACTTGGAAAGGCACTTCATCTCCCAGGGAAGGGCTGTTCTCTCTAACACCAGTGCTCAGTCATGGCCCATTTTCAGGCACCTCTTTCAGCCAGTGGAAACAGTTCAGTACCTGCCAGAGGAAAATTCAGGCCATGCACTTCACACACTGACAGCATCCTGAGGCACTGGTCTGCCTTTGCTGACTTTGCTCTGGAGGGATGGGCACCACTTCTCAATCTGATGCTGCAGCAGGCAGAGAGGTCAGTGCCAGCTGGCTGAGACAGCACAGAGCTCAGCATAATTCACCCTGCTTCTGAGGTGGGTTTTCTAGGCTATGGTCAGTTCCATGCTGGCCTAGCTTGATTAGTACTGTGCTCCAGATATCTGGTTTTAAAGCTTAAGCTCAAAAAAGTGAGGAAATCCAAGAGAATGCTTGGTGTAGAAGAAAATATGGACCGGCCTTCACAATTTTTTCCTGATATTTGTGCTCATGATGAAAGATGATGCCATGGCAGAGGCATGTACGGACCAAACATGTGCATGATTTATAGCCTATCATAAGTCCTCCATTCAGATTTTCATCCAACATTACAGAAAGCAGGGACAGTCTTTCTAGGTGTATCCTTGGAGGAAAAGAGTAGGAAAAAAATGATGTAGAAAGTTTTGGATTATTTTCTTTGGCTTCTGTTCTGTTCCACATACACATAAAGGCAAAGAGATAAAGACAGGAAATAGGCCCTCACTATGTTGGTTTTCTACTCTAATTGAAGTAGCAGAGACCCACAAGGCATGCAGCACAACTGTGGTCTGATTCCACCTCAGCTTTCTGGATTAAGTTCATCAGCAACAGACCATTCCTTCATTTGCAGATGGCTCAGAGTAAAGTACATATCAGAGGAACAGCAGCAGAATGTATGTCCTAATCTGGAGTCGAGAGAGGGGATGAATTTTGCAGTGCCCGATGCCTACAGCTCATGCTCCCATAGGATGCTGGCCTTGCTAACTCCAAGTCTAGAGCAAGATCCTTGGCTTTTCAACATGGTAGGAACAGCAATCTCTGTTTCTTTTAGTCATGGGGGTCAGGGGTGACTCTGTCTGACCTTCGCTAATTTACTCAATTCTCCTCTTGCACACCCTTGTTCACATCTGAATATTGTTCCTTACTCTTTTGACACACCTCAAAATTAGAAGGCAGAGAAGATGGTTGCTATCATGAATCCATCCCAGGAGAGAACCAAGGAAATCTGGTGGGGAGAGCTTGCTATACCAAGAATAAATGGGGTGAAAAGTTCTCCACCAGGACACAGGTATCCTGGTAGACAAGGACATATCTTCATTTCAGACAACATCAATCAGAATTCAGCATTGGTTTCATGTTTTATGGGGTGAATTTGATGGCAGCAGATAAGCTTGTATTCTGGGAGACCAAGACAAATCCTATTTTGAGGTCAGGACAAGTAGGTACAGAACCAGCAAAAATACCATTTCCCTTCCTGCCCTCTCAGCTCACTTCAGCTCTGCTGCTAAGGTTAAAAAACACTGAGAATAAAGAAATTCCTTCATTTTTTCCAACTTCAGCTGGAAGGCTCTCAGATCTGAACTCAGCTAAATAAGCCAATTTTTTCAAAGCTGGATTTTGTAAAGGAGAAAAACTAATACAGAGAGCACACTCAGACAGAACGCATGCTGTCACTCCTCTATGCCATGGTGTACCTTCTGCTAGAGGTGCAGAGTGGATATGCAGAGCCCAAAGGAGGAGCTCTCCTTCCTAGAGAGAAGGAACATACACATACAGCTGCCTGGGCAGGGTACATCTGTCAGCACAGGCCTGCTCTGGCCCCACCTCCATGCTGAAGGCAAAGGAGGTTGTAGCTGCAGCGGGAAATTTCAAGTTACCCAGCCCCCAGCTGCTCTTGGGGCCAAGTTGCTGCTCTGTTCCTCCTGTTAATGATCAGCTCCTTGGGATGTCCTGGGCAGGCTCCCTTGCTTTGCACCTCATCATAACCTGATGTGTCAATCAGTCCCAAAAGAGTTAATAGATCTGCCCTGTTGCTGTGGCATTTTTCCCTCCATACAAAGCAAAACACAAAATCCTGTGTTGAGGGGCCTGGTGTATTTGTTAGGGTGCTCAGAAAAAGGTACTGACAAAGCATATTTTTGCCTAATGAGGGAAAGAAAGAGAGACAGGAAAAAAGAAACCCTGGGGAATCCCCATTCATAGTTTCATTATCTTTTCCACTCAAAGAAACGAACAAGGTAACTTTGGTACAACATTTGGGATTTTTCTGAGCAGAATGGTTAGGTGCTGTCTGAAATCAACACACCCATGGTTTCACTTTGGTTTTTTGGCAATGCTTCATATGCCAACCTCAAAGACAACCACATCAACTATTAAATGTTCAGCTGAATTTGGTCATGCCCTTCTCCCACCTTCCAAGAGTTCCAGAGTAAAGCCTGGCCTGTGCAGGCCAGAGAATGCAAAACCTCTAGATGTTCCAGTAGAGGCTGAAGGTGAGAGAGATTTAAGGTCCCTGTCACAGTCCCTGATCACACCAGAACTCCAGAGACCTAACCTTGGCCAGGGCAGGACTGATTACTGTTATATCTGGCAGTGCAAGCTCTGTTAATGGATGGGGAAAGGAGCATCTCCAGAGATAAGTTTATCCAGCCTTTCTTGCTTCATTCCTGAAAGGCAATGAACCCTTCTAGCCTAAAAAAGAAAATAAATCTATTCTCTATCCACTGATCCCAAGCTTTCCTATGCTAAGCAGTGCATGCTGTATACTCTTAATTTTATTTCAAAAACAAGCAAGCAACAAAACACCAGTGGATGCATATATTGGCTTTATCTTAATCTGATTCCCCAGAGTGGCAGGACTCCTGTAATATACCTCTGTTTCCTTATGGAACAGGAACACAACTTGGACATATCAAGTTCCAACCCACAGGGAGGGTTTATGAGCCAGCCCTAAGAGCCTGAAACACGACTCCAAGATGTGTCTTTGAGAATATTGCCACTGAAAGCTCCTCAACTGAAAATGCTTCATATAAAAACCTTAACTGGAACAGCCAAAGGAGAATGCTGGTGTCTGAGTACAGACTGAGGAATCAGCACATTTATTTAAAATTCAGATGCCAGCACTAAGACACATATGGAAACAGGCTCTATCCCTTTTAATATATATGATCATGGGGATCGGGTTCCTTGCAGGACCCAAGCCTCAGACAGACAGGAGATTTAGGCAATGGATGACCTTGAAAATGCCGCAGCATAAATCAACATGGAAATCCAGGAGGGTGGGTCTGTTTTCCCCATATGAATATTTAAAGAACACTCATTTTTTCTAAGTGATAGATGACAAGCAGGTGGCTTGCAAACTGGAAGTATTCTTGCCATTTGTTCTGGGAGATTTCTTCACAGGTTTTGCATTTACTTCTTTATCTACTTATTTATTTATTGGTGGCTTGCCATCTTATTCTCCAAGGCCAGGAGTTGGTTTTGGAAACTTTCCTGGAGAACGGCGCTCCTGCTCTGGGACTGCTTTCTAAGTCTGGTTTTGATTTTAAGCAAGCAAGATCTGATTTCCCTGCTTTGCTCCAAGCTACCTTGCAGACCATGCTCTGGACCAGACCCTCAGCACTCACTACACAGTGCTGATTTTGTTAGTGCATTAATACAGCCAGATCTGATCAGCCCAAAGGACCCAATACCTTTTCTTTGACATTACTCAGTAACAGGTGCCCAGATAATATAAGGGCCAGACAAGTGCACAGTGATGATTCCCTGGAGTGTTCTCCCACTCCCCAGAAAGACAGTGTTTCTGTGTTTAAAAGCCCTTTATTTATCCAGTTAGTTTTTGAATCCATGCCAGAATTTTGCCCTCCCTAGCCTCCTGTGGCAAGGAGATCCTTTGGTTAATTTTTGGGAGTTTATATTTTTCTCCTTGCTTGTTTGTGTTCTTCATGCTTTTCCTGCTTTTACAGTTATTTATAAAATCTTCTCCTGGCCACCTTGATTCCCAGCTGAAGAGTTCTAGTCTGCTTATTTCTCTTACAAAAGCTCTTCCCTGCTTCTGACCATCTCTGTCAAAGGGCCATGAGACACAGGTATGAAATCCCATCAGTCAGTCCCACCACTTGGTGGGTCTGGGGAGTGGGACAAGGCTGTTCCCACCACTGCTGAGGCACAGTTTGTACACACATCTCTAGCCAGCACAAACATGTCTACAAAGGGCATCTTTTTTAAAACCTCTGTGGTTTTAAAACACAGATAGGAACTGGAAGGAAAACACAAGTCATAAAGCAGAGGGCAAGATACTTTCCTCAGATAACCTGGTGACTGCAAAGTCCCTCTGCAGGATAGGTTAAAGAAAGAAATGCCTTATATTACCCAGGCATTAATGGAGACATCCACCCAAGATGTTTCCTGGACCCAAGCACAGGCTTAGGAGCAGGCAGATGAACAGCACTGGGAAAGCACTCTCCACTGGACATAGCACTGGGACAGGGCCTAGAGAGATACTGGCAGGGAGAAAAAGTTCCTGAGCCTAGGTCTACCCCGGTTTATTTCCTCCCACTCCTCATTAGCATGAATAATAATGAGGTAACACAAGGAGGGGGCGTTGCTGGCAAGGCTGGTGACAGACCTAGTGAGTCTCAAAGGAGAGTGTATGCAATTATCTGAATGAAGTAAGACTGAAGCCAGAGATAACCAGTACAAATAAATGAGCAGAGATGAGATCAGGCTGATGTCATTCACCCCAGGCAAATTTTGGATCTCTCTTCAGGCGGAAGTTTCACTAACCAGCACAGTGGAAATAGGAAATTGAAAACAAGCCTCCAACCCATGAATTTCACCACTGAGTGCTAACACAACTGTCTCCCCAAAGCCAAGGAAGAGGCCAAGTGGGGAAGAAAAGATCAGGTTCCCATTTATCTCAGAACTATCTCCTAGTCCCCAGCAGTGCTTTGACATGGTTGAGTGACTTGCAATGAGTCACTTCCCTTCAGCCCCCCTTCCAACTTTCCTCCACCTTATGTTAGATGTTGGGCTCACGAAGGTAAGACACAAACCACTCTCCAGTGCTCAAATCTAACAGTCCAGAAATTTGCCAAAGTTCCAGCAATTCTGTTAGCAATTTTTTTGAAGTGTTAAGCACCAATCGACAGCAACAGAAGTCAGAGAAACTCAACAAGCTTTTTAAAGCAAAGCCAGAAAAGAAAACTGAGCTACTGCTGCTTTTTTTCCCCCCCAGTAGTAGCATATGCATAGAGAGCAGAGCTGCTGACTGGTGTCCCAGTGACTGACATGCAATCTCTTGGTGAAGCCATTGGCCATGGATGCACAAGGGAGCATTCCTGTGCATCGTTTCCTTTGTTTATCTCACCAGCTGTATTGACAGATTTGCAGAATGCTCTCTACAGTTTGCAAATTACTGCCTCATACAGCTTGCTCCATCTTCAAGATTTTTATGATGTGGACCCAATCCAACGTCTAGACCAATAATGACAGCTCACATCTCAGCCAAGCCTTTTCTTAATTGTCCACAGGGCTGGCAAGGAAATATAAACATTCATAGAAACAGTGACATTACTAAAAAGACTTTGACCAGCTGGCATCTTTCCCTGCCAGTCCTGGGGAAGCTTCTTACTGTATATTTCCTAGAGCTCAATCCAGTCTGGTCTTAAAATAGCTCAAATGATGGTGGTTCCCTGAAAAACAGAAAATGTAATGGCCAGAGATTTGCCTTCTGATTCTGTCCATTGGAGTAAAACTTTGTTACTTCTAAACTCACCTGATGACCTCTCAGCTTTTTTGACAACAGTGTGACTGGGACAGGGTTTTGGGGTGTCTGCTGGGAAGGCTTCTCTCCCCCCATCCTTCTTCCACATTGATGGGGCCACATCTCACATGATGGAGCTCCAGAGCTGTGGGGTGTTCCAGTGTCAGCTGCAAAGTGCCCCTGGTCTCATTTAGGATCTAAAGGCTCAACCATGGTGCAAAAATACTGTCCAAACAGATGGCAGCTTATATAGGAGGAAGTTTGGCTGTCCCACCATGGTATATGTCTATGTAATCCTTTCCTTAAACTGCATGCTGTTCTTCTGGACCCTCAGCATCTCCTGAAGATGGTTATGTCCTTTGTTTGCAGCACAGATTTCTGTCACTGCTTTCCCCAGCCAGCTGTCCTTCGATTTGGTGATCTTCTCATACTTCCACAGTTTCTCCAGCTCACTTCCAGATTTGTCTGTTCTCCCACTTTGGTTATGTACCGTTGCCAAAAGCATGTGCAAGGCCAAGTGTTGTGGTACAGGTGTGACTGTACCATCAGTCCTGACAAATCCTTCCTTACATTTCTCCAAGACTGAGATCCCTGCAAAAATTGTCATGAAACTCTGAGACCATATGGTCTTGTGCCTTTGCATTCATCTCTGTATATCCACCTATTTTTGTCTTGCAGGAGACTGCAAATTTGCTGGCTTACTCTTAATTTTGCAGTTTAAATAGCAACAGGCAAAAGGAGAGAGGAGTGGGGAAGGGAACGAGTCTGGTTTCTCAGTGTTCCCTCCACATCAATGAACGTCAGTAAGACAAAAACACAAACTGCTCAACTCTCTTGCACTTACAGGGAGGACCCCACCTCACCAGCCCAGACTTGGGAACCCCATCCCAGCAGGGTCTAAGCTTCACATGAAGTCTGACTCAAGCTATACTTTGTGGCATGAAATGACAGTTAAGTACTGAGCAGGCTTTATGAAAACTCCATGCTGAGAAGGAAGTTTCACCACAGCAACATTATCAGAGATCGCTGACTCAGCTGCTGCAACACCTCATTTTCAATTTCACAAAAGCTGCAGGATCCAGACTCCAGTGCTGGGGGGCCTGGGGCTTCAGGATTTTGGTTGGGGCCTATATCTCCTTGCAAATTACCCACTGAAGACACAAGCAAAGCTGTGGGCTGTCATGCGATATGAAGAATTCTACTGCAGATGGGTTGGGGTTTTAAAATAATATGATACTGTGCAATGAGCAGTTGGGAAACAGAGTTGGAGAGGGTGCCACTCCAAGCCCTGCCCACTGGGAGACAGCAGCAGAGCCAAGAATTAAACCCATGGCTGCCAAGACCCATGCTAGTGGCTGAGCCACAGGATCATTCCTCTCCCCTTCCTGCAATTGCCCCAGCTGAGGGCCTGCAAGTTCCCTGCCTCACCAGAACCCCATAGGCAGAGTGAACTTCCAAAACATCCCTGCCAGAAAGGCTGAAGCAATGCTGGGGCTTGTTCCTGTGGCACAGAATGTGCTCTCACTGCCACCCAAGACCATCTCTCTGTGCCACGCTTGCTGGCAGAGCCCAAGGAAGCTGCAGTTACTTCAGCCTTCCAAGTATCAGCTTTCTTTCTCAGATACTAGAGACTCAGGCAGTCCAATTTCCTTCATCCTGTACAAATATTCTTCCCACAGCACTAAAAAACACAACCATCCCACTCCATCTGCACAGTAAGAGAAGGAGCACACCAGCCCATCAGGGTGTCAGTGTCAGAGCTCGGGAGGTGCAATGGGAAGTTGAAATGCACAGTGCCCAGGACAGGAAAGCAGTCACATGTGTTCTCTTGGTTCCCAACAGCCCAGTTGAAGCACTCAGGTGCAATGGCAAGTGCTCATTCTGCGGTTGAACTCAAGTGGAGATGAATTTCAAATGTACCAGTGAGCAATGTCAACTGTGCCCCAACTCATCCAGGAACCTCACAGGAGAAAAAAATAAACAAAACAAAACACATACCACCATGTCTAAATGAATGAAGACTATTTCCAGATATTTCTGATCTCCTGACCTTGAGTTTGCAAGCAGAGCACTCTATTAATTTCATTTTTATTTGGTGTAATATCAGCAGAATTCCTTCATGTCTCTATTACTCAAAGGATTGTGTCAGCTCTTCTAACCACATCATTGCACTAGGAATGTGTGTTCAGCTGGACATTCACCATAAACTCTGTCTTTTGCATAGTCACCATCTTTGGGAGAAAGCTTTTCCTTTCTTTGCCTTTCCTTTTTGTTCAGAGATAATTTGGTCATAGATACATACACATAGCCCTGTTAAAACCCACTTCCATGTGCAACCAACTATCACTGTTCAGCTGGTTATTAGCAGCAAAGGGACTGAGCCAGATGGACACATCACTGCACACTGTGGTAATGACAGCATTGCCCTGGCAAACAAATGACAGGGTTGCTAATGTCCTCTGCTTCATCATTCCCTAGAAGTCTAGGTCTTCCAGATTGGAACACAGTGCTTTAGGCTACTTTGGGCATTGGTACTACAGAAGGAAAATAGATGGGTGTCTAGATGGTTGAAGACTTGCCAAGCCAACAAAAATAGCTGAGCAATAGCACAGCTTAAGCCAAGAATGGGTAACTCCTAAATTTTTAAGAAACTCTTATATTGCCTGACAGGTGTCTAAGGACCAGGTAAATGCAGCTTCATGTTGCAACTCTATCAAAGTACCCCACCAAACCTAGCATGGGTCTATATTGCTCCCAAAAAAACCCACTCCCAGGATGGTAGGCCCTCCTGTGACCTGGGTACTGGGACCTGCACCAGCTTTTGGGCTGTCTGTTAGTTAACCCCAAACAATCTAAACAGAGAAAGTGAACATGAGATACAGCTTCCTCTCTCATTTGACAATGCTCTTCATCTTGGATAAAAAAACATCAGGGCTTCCCAGCTCCATAAATCCTTTCTGTTTGCAAGGACACATTAAGCAGATTGTAAACTGCTCTAGGCACTGATTCCACACAAAAATTCACACATTTGTAGCATGACATCAATTTGGCCCATTGGTCACATGAATTCCCAGGCCTGCGTTTCTTCTCTCCTTTTTGATTCTTGGGTTGTTGCTTACAGGAAAACCCACATTTCACCCATTCCTCAAAGACTGCAAAGGAAACAAAAGCAAGGACAGGAGTGTTTCTTCCCCAAGCTTGAGGCAGCTCCAGAGTAGTAATATAGAATTGATAAGTTTGTTCAAGTGGGAGGAAAGAAAGAAAGATCACAATTGCTCTGGGAAAAATCTGGCATGGCTGTTCTTTGTTTGGCACCAGTGTCCAGCCTACCCAGCCTAGGCAGAACTTTCCTGAAGGAATGTTTCCTTGCCTCTCTGCCCACACCATGGGCTGCATTCATAGGTCATGGTTCCCCTGCTTCTGGGGACACAAGATTGAGGTTTAGCTGGTCCATTTCTCAGTGGGCCACAAACCATTTGGAGGAATGTAAATAAAACCCATTTCCACTTGTAAACTGTAGATAATATTTATTTTCAGACCTTCTTTGCCTAGTAGATTTGCTGCTCCTCCAATAATCCCCACTGACCTGCCCAGTCACAGCCACAAGGTAGCTCTTTACTCACAGCTTGGTAGGAACCTTTGGCTGAAAGAAAATTTAAATTCACAGCCCTGCACCTGCAGAAAAATTCTTGATTTGCTTTGGCATCTTGTCCCATCTGGAAACAGCAAATTACAAACTAGATAAAAAGAACAGTGTCAGTTCTACTCAGTGTATACTTGAGGAAAAATATAACCCATAGGTCTCCAGCAAGTGCACCTCCATCTAAAGCAACAGTGACATAGACTGTGAACAGCTCTAATTCAAACAGAGCCCTTCAAGAAATGCTATGGTAAAAGCAGCAAAGTGGGACAGTCATTCTTAGAACTAACAGCAGGAAATTAAATTTGACACCTCTGTGGATATAAAATGCAAATTTAAAAAACTGCACACTCAGTTTTGGGATAATGTCATTGGAACTGCAGCAGATTTTCCATCCTTTGAAGTCTTCAGAGGAAGACTGAACCCATATTCAGATCACCTAGATGCTTCATTTAGTCATTGCACACACTGTGCAGAAAAGGAAAAAAAAAAAAAAGAAAAAGGAAAAAAATTCTGGTTGTCTTCTCTCCAGGGCTATAAGATCATTGGATACCTATGCAGTCAGGGAAGAGAGAAAGTCATGACATGAAGTCAGTTTCCTGGAACTGCTGGCCTGAATTTTGTTGTGGCAGCCTTTCTCCATGACAGGTTTTGGCTTTTCCTCAAACCGGTGAATTCAACAAATTAATCAGCAGAGAAATTTCTACAGGGTTTGGTTTATCTGCCACGTGTCAGGATTTATCTTTATAATTGTCTTTTCCAACGTTATTACTGTGCAGGGACCACTACTCAAATAGCCTTTGGGAAGAACCAGGGTTCTTGGATACAGTAGAGATTTTCAACTAGATAAATGGCAATCAGCTAAAAGTTTATTAGGGGACTTTTTGCTAGAGCAATAGCTTTGGGGTTTTTGTCAGCTAGGACAGAGTAAAGGAGAAAACCAGAACAGTCACTTCCCCCTTCTTTGGGATGAACAATCCAACAGATCAACAGCTCCCTAATCTGTCCCCACTGGTGACCACCCCTGCCTGAACACCATGACAGGGATAACCCAATCACCATTAGTATTCCGCAAAGAAGGGGTTAAGCAGGGCCAAGAGCACCTTGTAAACAGACTGAAAGTGTAACCCTTGCTTATAAATCATGAGTACAGCCCCAGAACACGGCTTTAATCTTGTAATTACATTCAGAACTCACTGTTTCAGTCAAGGAAATACTAGCTCCACTCCAAATGGCACTAGGGCTGACCTTAAATGATATGTTAGCTCCCCAAGATGGCCACAGAGCTCCAGTGCTTCCAGCATCCCACTCCTGGTCCGTGGAACAGGGAGGGGGACGCTCCTGCCTGTGTCACCCTGAGTTCTGTGGGGCTCCCCTCTGGGGCCCTGCTTGCCACCAGCAGCTCCCTGAGAGAGGAGAACTGCCCACAGACATCAGGTTGGCTTTGCCCTTGTGGCTGACAGGAGACCAGATCCTCAGCAGCCTGGGAGCAGTCAGGAGCTCAGCCACGGGCAACAGGGCAGGCATTACTGGTGGAACATGGTGTGCCTTCTTGCAGTTTTCCTCCTTTTGTGGGCACAGCCTATCCCCACCATCCCTCGGGAATAAACAGTGGTCAGGAGCAGCGTGAGGGCAAGCAGGCAGCTCCCTTTCAAATTCCAGCTCTTCTTCTGCACCAGCCTCTCCCGACAAGCAGACTGAAGTCTCCCTCTGGCCCCTGAATGGCTGCAAGAGGCAATGCAGCTCACCAGACCACCCTCAGGCTGGTTCCCTGTCAGAGTCCTGCCTGCGCCACTCAACTCTTACTCAGAGGTGAAGGGCTGAGAACTTCAAGAGTTTTCCACCACAGCAGAAATGTGGGCTGGTCATCTGCCCTTGGTTAACTCTATAACAGCAACTTGTACAGCCAAGGTTTTAATTTCTTCCCAAAGCATCTATAGTAGTTTTTTTTTTTGGTGAGCCCCAGGATTATTTTCATCCCTATTAACCTCCTCTCCATATCTGTTTCCTGCAGAAAATGCACACCAACAGCTTAGTACCTGTGCTTGGGAAAGGTTTATGATCAGGCTTGAAAAACTTTCTCAGATATGTTTTCCTCCAGTAATTTCAGAGTCTCTCCAGGTAGATCACCAAGAAAAGAAAAATTATAAAAAAGGGGAAAAAGGGGAATGCTAGTGGCAGTATAGCACCTGACTCCCAGCTGCTCTGGCCTGGGATATTTACTTGAGCTAAATCTTGCTGAATGTTTATCAGAGCTTTCAATTTCCACTGGGAAATGGAGTTGCTTCTTTCTAGACCCATTAGTCTTAGGACATAACAATGTGCTGTTTCTGAGGCATCTCAACTGGACAAATGAAGCGCAGATCTAGTATTTCCAAAGAGCGGCTGGCAAGGTCCTACAATGAGCAGATGTTCTGCCAGCACCTCCTGAATTGCTGGAGTTCTTAAAGTTGTAAACAGGGTTATCGCATTGCAGTGAACTCCAAGATCTCTCTGGATTGGATCCATTTTCCATCCCCTTCGTGGGAGTGATCCAGGAGCTGGATGATTCATTAGCGGCGACTGGCCAGAGCACACAGCAGCAGCACATGTCCTGGGTTTTTATGGGAGCACTTGTGTCAGTAGCAGAGTACTGTCCTCACTGCAGAAACGCTGCTCTGAGTCCCACCTCATAGCTGCCTCACTGCTGTCCTTACTGGATCTTCACTTGGAAGATCTTGCCTTCCCCCTAAATTTGCTTTGCTCAGCATCTCAAGGACGGGAAACACCAAAGGCAAAGCTGGACCAACAGGTCATGGTCTGCTGGTGGCACATCAAACAATAGAGTCTCAAATGTCAAATGAAAACGTACACCCATGATTCCCCTTTAAATTGTGTATCCTTCACATTGGGCAAGAAATTAAAATATTCACACCCCTCTGCCAAAAAACCTACATCTGCAGGGACAATGTGGTGACCTGACCATCTGTCTGAGGTCAGATGAAATGCAGACACTACCACTGTCTTATCCAGGGTCTGTAGGTTAAGTATGCGTTTCATTGTTTGTACCTGTAGGGACACCACCACAGCCTATCAGCCCAGATGGAGAACCAAGCTCCTTGGCTCTTCTGCTGTGGTACTATTAAGGACATAAAGTAAGGGCAGAGGGTAACACTGGTTGGTGTAGTTGTGTAGAGCTGGCTGTTGAAATCATACTTGGTTTTCAGACCTGCTGTTGAAAACACTTCTTGCAGTTGAGCCAGTTCATATCAATTTCTTGAGTCCTAACCTCCAACTCAGCGACTAGGAATTCACTCACTTCCTCTTAGAAAGCTTGAGCATAGCAGTTCTGCAAGGATCCTGAATTTCTAAATGTGTGATAATCTTACACCTTTGCTCACAGTCAAGTAATTTCTTGCTTGAAAAGTCTCCTTCAGCTTTTACAGCCCATATCCCCAAATACACTCTTATTTTCTCCCTTCTCCATTGCAAAATGTTAGCATCCAGACTAGATGTGTGCCATCCCAGCAACACACGGCTGATAGCTTTTTAGGCTTGGCTCCCTCTCGGGGGAAGACTGCCCAGAGCTAATCTGTCCCACAGTGCTAAGGAGGGATTGCAGTTAATAAGCATTTTTCAGAGTTACATCCCAACTTTTACAGGCCACAAATAATCAATCTTGCCCAAAGCACCGTAGAAATCTTCCATCTTATGCACGGGATACATGCCACTGAGTTTTACTATTTCTCTGTAATTCCCTCCAAGCCCATATATTCCCAGTGACAAGGCAGATCCATTCAATTTGGTACAGTGAAGGGAAGAAAAAAAGCAACTTCTTTATTTGAGGCTCTTCCTCCTGTTACTGCTGCTACCACAGAATGCATTTGAGCAGGTTAAACTGACCTCCATTAGCACCCTGTGCTGCTGAGATAATACCATAGCCCCATAACAATTTGGATTGTCAAACTTGGGCTGCCGTGGTAAGGCAGGACCATTGCAGAACTGATTTATGTGACCAAATGGATGTGGTGTGGTTGAATTTTCCTTCAGAAATCACAGCTTTTCCACAAGACATCCTCCTCTCCCCTTGAGGTCTGCAGTGAGATTTTAGCAGAACAGATAACTCCAGGATGAGAGGAAGTGGACCTCACATTATGGGTTTTTTCTGCCATGCAATTTGGGGAAGGCTGAACCGAGGAAAAGGAGAGCTCAGACTCCATGCACTGACAGGAGTGGAAAATTGGCTGCAGAGCAAGAACTGACAGATAATTCTCAATGGAATTCTTTCTAAGCGGGAAGGAAGTTGCTTATGGAATACCACAAGGATTAGCACTGGGCCTGCACAGCTTTTAATTATTTATATTGCATAAAGTAGAGCTGGGGAGTAACTGGAGCAGAAAAAATCTCCTTACCTGGCAAGCCAACTCTTCTTCCTCCAAACCAAGCTTTTGCTCTGTTTCATGCCTCTCTCCATTCTTTCTCCCTTTCAGACCTCTACTCTCCATCCTTACACAACCTTTTTTTTTTTTTTTTCCTCATTTTTACCTTCTTTTGCTCCAAGATCATATGACATGATGCTATGCTCCACTATGGTCTGTAGATATTGCAACTCCACCAGCTTGTGAACTCAAAAGGAGGCACAGTCAAGGCTGTGCTGGCATTTTGACTTTTAACCTGCTCATTGCCAGTCATTAGTGATATGCACTTACTTAGAGCCTTGCTGCAGTAGGTCTCTGTGCCCTCCTGTAACAGGAGGGTTTCTGCCCCCAAAATCCAAGGAGCCATGAGCCACGTCTAGGCAGGAATCTCACATTGCCACTGACCTCTGTGTCCCAAGTTCTGCTCTTGTTACGCCTGAGATTGGTAGGATCTGAGATTGGATCTGAGCAGGACAAAGTCCAGATAGGAGTTGTAGTGACTTGTGGCCTGGACAGCCTAAAGGGCTGTGCCCACCCACTCCAGTGGGCCTGGAACTGGAAACAGATGTGGGGTCTGCTGTATTTGATGCCCAATCTACCAACAACCAACACTTTGGATGAGTATGATATCCAGGCTAAGTGGGACCAGACGCAGGATGCAGGTTATTTTCAGACTTGCTATGCAAGGAATTTCTGGTGCAGTGACACCTGGGAGGTGACAGAAGACAAGCTCACTTCATGCCACCATCACTGCCATAGTGTTGATTCCAGCTACGCAGAAGGACATCACCACTTTCAAGGGGCATTTTTGTTTCCAGTCCCACTGAAATGGGGGCTGGGGACCCATTCTTTAAAAGAAAGAAGTGTCAAGGAACTGGCAGCCCCTTGGCCTTGCAGAGGTGGGACCTGTTCCACTTCAATGGGTCAGCTGGCTGAAGAAATTGAGACTGAACATGACCCACCTGCAGAGCCTGATTTCTACCATTCACTCTCTTCTTTCTCAGCTGAGGCACTATCACTACTCAGTGAGGAAACCAATACAATCTGCAGCTTCTCAGGGTAAGCAGGCAGTAGGGAAGACAAGTCAGAAGCTGTAAATTTTGCAGTGAAAAGGAATCATCTGAGCACTCATTTGACTCATCTTGCATTTTTCCAACAAAGCCTTTTTTAAGAGCTGAACTACAAAACATGAGAAGAGGATACACAGCCTCAATTTACAGGCATATGAACTGCTTTCTTCAGATAAGACTAAAGAAATATATGTTCAGCCTGGGAGTAACTCTGTCAGCTCCTACACAGTCACACTAAGTCTGAATCTGATTCACAGAACAGAAGAAAACAAACAAAGTAACTCCAAAAAGGTCAAACAGCCAAAGAAAGGGAGAGGAGTGGAATGGGAAACCCAGTCAGTGGTTTTCCTCGCGTCCTGAATTTCTCATAGGCCTGAACCCTGAACCCACAACGTAAGCACAGACATTTTTCATTACAACAAAGGTATTTCAAAGCATTGGGAACTTTGGCAGTTGAGCCTATTTCTGCCCATACAGCCCCTACCAGGAGCCAAAGGGGATCAGTTTCATTGCTAAGGTGGCTAACTAGGATCAGATGAGGACTGAGGTTTGGGGTTGCTTGTCCCCACGCTCTGCAGTCACTCATCCAGCAGCAAGGCAGGTAGAAAGTTATGGGATGCAAATGGATGTTCCCTTCAGACTGACTTTTCCCAGGAAAAGCAAATTCATTGAGGCAAAAGCTTTTCTGGCCCCAGCACATTCTCATCCAATGAAATATTGGCACTTCCACTCGCAGGAATGAAGATTTCCATCCCAAATGAATGTGAGATCCTTTCTCTGACAACAGCCAAAACTTAATGCCTCAGAGGAAAGCAATAAACTGCCACAGCACACCGGGCCAATTCTGTGTGGCTAAAAGAAGCAGAGGATTGGGCTATTTCCTTCCTGGCTTCCAGGATGATCTCTGCTGATGCCTGAGATCTCATTACTTCCCTCCTTCTCTTGCATGACTGCAAGCACATCTGCATCTGCACTTCACTGTGTTGCAAGCCACCCTGTTTCTAAAATTTCTGGAGTCTGCTCTCCGTCCTGCATGCGATGCAATCCCCTGCTGCCATGATCCACTGCACCAGCCAAACCCCTTGTGTAATCACTGAGGTGGGGAAACAGGCATGCCATGTGTCTGTGAGGACACAGATTAAACAAAAATCTCCATGGCTTTGCTCTGCTTGGACAACAACCACATCACCTCCAAGCCCACAGGAGGATTGTACAGTCATCTCAGAGGGTGATGCTCACTTTGTGCCATGCAGTCACAGGCCATAGACAGAACTCACATGGTTTTGTCTGTCACCCCCTGTTACCAGGACTTCCTGAGAAACACGACTGGTCTGATGTGTGTCTGCTCTGCCATGTGTAATTTTTAACTCAGTTGGTTTCTTTCAACCAACTTCCATTATGGGAGCTTAGGGAGATAGCTACACACTGACATTTGGGACTGTGGGTCTAAAATTGAATCCTACTCTTATAGGAGAAATGTGATTAGCCACCAGAGCAGCTACATGAGACACCACATGCTCCTTGAAGGGCCTCAGCCATGGGACTAGTTTCAGCAAGAGCCTTCTGAGAAAGTAAAACGAGCCAGATGTAAGACAGAGCTTTGCAGGCACTTTTGTTCCCATTATCCTGCCCTGTCTCCTTCCAACACAGAGGTGAGTGACCTCTTAGAAGGAAGAAGGATGAGGTAGAGGAGTGGAAGGAGCAGTAGCACCAGAGCACACTCAAACAGCATGAAAGAAGAGCTATGCTTAGGAAGACACAACCCACCCTCCAGTGGCTCAGCCCCAGGGCTATGTAGAGGAAGGACAGAAAGCCTCCTTACAGTGAAGTCAAGCTGCAGTGGAAAAGCTTTGGCTAGGAAAGGAAAAATCTTTTGTGTGGAGGCTTAATTACACGCATGATGTGCCCTTTCTGAGGAACGTTGAAGAGGGCAAAGTGTTTCCATTGAAACAATAACAGAAAGGGAAAGTTTCCATGACCCTGTTCTCAGGATAAACAGAGGGATGGGTGGCAAGGGCTCATAGTCTATTGTTTGCTGACAACTTTGCTTTGTATTTCTGAAGCCAACCAATCAAGAACCCAGAGGGCTGCCAGACTGCCTGCAAACCCCACCTTCTCATCCCTCCTATTTTACAAAGTGCCTTTTATTTTTAACATTATTCCCTAAATGAACAGGCTTATGCAATCTCACTCATTCTCCATCTGCCCCTTCCCTTAGCAGCTCTGAAACCCATAGGCCCTTTCCACTGAGTTTGCTCAAAGGGAAGAGGTCTCAAGGATAGGAAGCTACTGTCAGATATGTGAAAAGGATTCAGAGAGAGGATACAGTCTGTATTAGGGATCTGGATGTATCAGGGATCTCACAGGAGGGTGAGAGATAAACTCACCCATATCAATCCCCATACAGGAACACCGTCATTTACTACACTACATTTATGCTCCCAGGCCAGGCTGCCCAAGGGTCTCAGCCTTGATCAAGGATTAGCAAGAGCTAATTATGCACCAAGCCAATACCAAACCCCACTTCCCACAGCATCTGAGGTGCTGCACCCCTCTGAACCCAGATGCTGTTGGGCCTGGAGATGCCTCTGGACTACCCATGGGAACACCAGAAAGCAAGAAAGCTTTGCTGGAGTAAAACAGCTAACAGAACCTCACCAACAGCCACAGGCAGAATGCAAACTCAGTGCCAAAGAAGTCACAGCCTGTGAGACTTCATCTTGAGCATCCCAACTGCTCTGCTAGAGCTGTCTCTGTGCTCCCCACTGGGGATAGAAAGGGACCTATGCCTCCTTACAAAGAGTCCGGCAGGAGCTGGTAAATGCTTTTGGGTGGCCTCACTCTTTGAGAGAAGAGCTTCTCCAGCAGAGCAGAATCAAAGGCATTACAAAGCTTTGTATGGGTGCTGTGCTCTGGGGTGTGTCTCTAGTACAAGTCCCTGGAGAAAAGGACTCTTCACTGAGTTTCTGACCTGGCCCCTAGGAAACAGTTCATAGAAATGTTCCTCACAGCCTGGTTTAATGTTCTTGTACCTCGGGGCTGTGTCTGGTGGTCTCTGTCTCTTTGATGGGGTGACAGTTCCCCTCTCTTCCCAGAAGGAAGACATGATTATGCAATGTTTCCATCATCACAAAAGGGGAAAACAAGAAGCTTCCCCATGGATCTATGGCATGGCTGGACTCAGAGCCAGTCGGCCAGAGGTCTTGCACTGTTAGCAACAACTTGCCAGCCCCTCCATGCCTCATTTTTCCAGCAGAGCCCTCTGAATCCTATTGCTCCTGCAGCTGCAATGCTCAGATCCCAGAAACACTGGGATTGACACCACTAGATTTGTTACAGCCTCCCTCATTTTGCAAGACTGTTTCAAGCACTCTTGTTTCCCTGGGGGACATTATTGATGTTCCAAACAGAATCACCAGCAGAGACCAAGTTTCTCAGGCTGCCACCCCCTATTGCAGCAGCAGAAACCAAATGAACAAGCCTTGGTTTCAGGGAAGGGGCTGAGACCATCAGCTCTTTGACACTACCATGGGAGTTGAGCACCCCTGCCCTTTTCTCCACACCCACCAAGGAGTGGGTGCTGTGAGCATGAAGCATCCCTGTGGTTCAGAGAGACCCACGAGGGGTCCTGTGCAAAGGGTACCCCAGTCGGATGGCATCTCAATGCTTCCCCACTCCTGCCTCTCTGCCAGCCAGACCCCATCTCCCTAGCTGTCACTCTGTCACATGTCTCCTCATTCCCAGCTGTGCTCAGGCTCCTCCATCCACTATCAGGCAGTGGAGCTCATCACAAATTGCTGACTCCCGGTGTCTGCAGAAACATGCCCCATCACTGGGGGGTGGGTGAGAAGAGGTCTTTAGCTCTGTGCCAAGCACACACACCCTCCAACTCTGATTGTTTTCTCTGCAAGGCTGCCACAGCTCCAAGGAAAGCTCCCTGAACCCACAGAGCAGCTACTGGCTCAGACACCACAGCTTCAGGGCCCCAAGCCCAGCTGTGGCTCTGTGCCCCAGCCCCTGCACTCACACACATTTTCCACTTCACACAGATGCTGCTCAGCTAAGCAGAGGCCAGGCTGCAGGAGGAGTCAGAAAACCTCCAAGGACAAGGCCAGGAAGGAAGAAGACTCGGGGGCAGGCAGCCCTGTGGCCTGAGCATCCCTCTCAGCAAGGAGCAGCACTGCCTGACAAGCACAGGAGGCACCTCTCACTATCTTCCTGATGGTGCAGTTTCAAGAACAAACCTCTATCTGCAGCCATTCTACCTCCCCACTCTTGTTGCAGAGCAATTTTCAATCACCAACAGTATTTACATTTCCTTCTCTTCCCTGGGAGAACTTTCAGCAACCTGCTGAAACTCATCAGCCCTTTCCTGGAACTTAGGTACCTGTTGGCCTCTCTAAGATGGAGGAGACCAGTTTTCTGCTCCTATTTCACCAAAGAGCTGTGAAAAAGATTCACCACTTGGAGCTTTGCTTCTCTCCTGTCTCCTCAAAAAATGGCACTGGAATTGAGGCTGAGGGCAGGTGCTTCAGCTGGGACCCTTGGAAAGACAAAATAACCACTGGCCTTGAACTAGTGTTAGGGAGAAACACTGTGCCCACTATTCTTCCAGAGGTTAACTGGGGAGATCTGTGGTGGTTATCCTACTTGACAGACTAAAACTGAGCAGCATCAGTGACTCCAGATTCTCCTCCCCCCGAGGAAGGACCAGGTAAAATATCTTGCCTCTGAGTGAGACATGGCTAGGGGAGCTCTCAACAGATCTCTGCTTTTTATGTGCTGACAGCCTCCTTCAAAATAGATAAAATGCAAATTCTGGTGTCTCCCTCAAAACCACTGAAACGTTTTATATACACACATTGCTGCCAAGTCCAGCCCAGGGTATTCAAGAATAGTGTTAAGCAGCCCTTTACCAGCTGGATTCATACCCCAGCTTCTCCTACCTGCATTGCTGTGTTTCCCGCAGTTGTTCATGCTCCAGCATGGCCATTGCTCAGAGCTAAATCAGCAAGGCCTGGGTTTCTCCAGGTAAGCAGCTAACAACTTGGGCTCTATGCTGAGACTTCAGAAGTGAATATACAGTGACCACCCGAACAACACTTCTTTGTGTGACCAAGCTCACATTCAAACTTAAACCCCCCAAAAAACTCCCTTGCAGGGATTGTTCTGTGCTTGTTTTGGTTTATGCCCTACACAAGATGGGGTTCTTGGTGCCTCCCGATGCCTACCCATGAGGAATCTTAAGTACTGAATTGCCATGAAAACAGGGTGGACTCTAGTGCAAGGGGAAGATTTATTTTGCTGGAGTTGCCTGAGTGAACTACTTCAAATACAGGAAAGGCTGTGAATGCCCCCCAGATCTCAATGTCATTTACCAGCATGCCTTCCCCTCCACTCCATGAGTGGAATATGTCCAAGTTTGCAGCTGCTTGAAGGTGACTGGGTAAACATACAAAATACCACCGCAAAAAAAAAACAACTAAGCAAATGAAATTTTGAAACATGATGTCATTTAGCCAGCACAGTCGCAGTCTCAGTGTAAGCTCCACCAAAGGGCAACCAAGAATCTGGGAAGGAAAGCAGAGCTTGCTCTCATCTGCAATTTCACAGAGCCTCTGACATTAGCAGGAGAAATGAAATCCCCAGACAGGCAAGAGGTGAAAGTCCTGCATTGTTTTGTCCAGTTTTTGCTGAAGCCTCTAAGAGCAGGACAGAAAAAACCCACCATTTTGAGTCCTAACAGAAGGCTTTTTTACAAGAGGGTGTTTTTTCTTTATTGGACTGAGCACCAGCAATGGGAAACACAATTCATGTTGATCTTTACCAGGAAGGCCATGGAATGAGTCCTTGGCTGGCTGGAGGGCTGACACAGATCATAAAGGTGAGCACAGGAACCCACATGCCCCACACTGAGATATGAAGCAGGAGAGTTCTGTTCACCTGGGTTTGTCATCAGGCCGTGTTTCCCAATCCCCTCTTCAGACATCCTCTCCCTGCTCAGATGAGTGAAGAATTGTACATGGGGTTACCATAACTCAGCTGTCAGAAATGAGATGAGCTACCTGTGCTATCCAGGACCTAGCCTAGTAAACAACAAGTAAAAAAGCATCAAACCCAGGTTTCTTCCCTGTTTGCACTTGGGCAGGTAATTCATCTTGGTGCCCCCACTTAAGAAGTGCAGATAATCTGCAGCTACATCCCCCTCCTGATGTGCAAACACAACAAGGGGTTTACATATTCTCTCAGCGATTCCTCATGGCTTATCACCATCAAAATGTCTGCCATGTGTCTGGCTCTCAGACATCCTCTGCAGCATGACCACATGGTGCTGCCCAGGGGATTTAGGGGCACCATTCCAAAGCAAACGCTTGCTTGGCTTCATAACAGTATCTTTGCAAGATAAATCACACCGCTCCCTGCCTTCCCCATCCAAGAGCAGCATTTATAATCAGAGCTTTTATTTTGCAAAGCAGAGCTACACCCTGACCTCAGAGGGAAGGAGGAAGATGCTTTCTCTCTCCTGGAAGGAGGTCTGTTCCCAGTCTCAGTCTGGAATAGCATGGATGAGTTCAGCAGGGGCAGCATCCAGTGCTGAGAGGAACGATCCCTTTGACACAGCCCATTTGAGGTTTGGGGTGAGGAACAGCGGTGGGAAGGAATTAAACACCATAAAAACGTAAAAGGAGTGCTAAAGACACACACTGCCATTTAAATAGGTCGGCATGATTAAAACCTGATGTGTTGTAAGATCTTATGGGCATCTCATTAAAAACCTATTACTTAAAAAACACGGCTTAGATAGGAATGTTGTTAAAGGGCAACTTAAAATAAAACTGACCATCTGGTCCTCATTAGGCAATTGTCTATAACCACCATGTTATTATAAAATGCACTGTGTGCTCCACATCTGCTTATCTCTGCTCTCCCTGCCTGCCCCTAAAAGGGCAACATTGGCTGAGACTGAGAGTCTGGAAGGAGCACAGTCTGGGGGAGATGGAGAGGGTCTATGCTGGTGTAGGGTTTCTAGGTGATAGTGATCAGCTCTTCCCACATTACAGGTCGGTCTGTCCATGTACTCCTTATTATTTTATTTATCCTCTCTTCTATCCATCCCTGCATGGTATTTCTGTGGCAGTATCCACACTTTTTTTTCTGTCTCCCAGTGTAAACCACCCAAGTTTCTATCTCCCCTCACTTTCAGCTTTGGCCAGTGCCCACAGCATACATAAAGCACACTCAGTTAGTGAGCCCCATTCGACCAGGAACTCTGGGTCCTTTCACCCCAACCACAACAGCATGATCCTAGGACCCATGCCCTGTGCTGCAGCCCCACATCACAAAAGCATGGAGTGGGTTCCTCTTCAGCATCAGAAGAGGAACATGAAAGACCAGAACCCACCTCCAGTTAATGCTAGACTGACAAGTCCAACATTTCCTGGAGGTGTTGCACTCTGACATGGTGTTTAGAAACCAAGACAGATGTCACCAGACATTCCTTGTCCCAAGGCAGCTCTGGGAGAATAACATACCAAATCTGCATGTAGAACTATCAAGACTTTGTCAAAAATATTACAGGAAATCCTATTTTAATACAGGAAATCCTACAAGTATGTTAATGCTTTCTACGCAGAAAACAAAAATAATCAACACCAAAAAAAACCACCAAAAATATCCATATGTGACTAGGATTTGTGCTTGTTAGTGGCAGAGTTTAGGATGAAGGGGCTTTGTAGGAACAGCTGAAGGACTATCCACCCAAGGAAGGTGTCCCCAGAGAAGCTTGTCCTCTGGACTATGTCCAGGAGCAGGGCCACATGCTGATCACCAAGTACAACAACAACCCCAGGGAAGGCAACCAATTCATCAGTCCCAAGTTCATACAAAGAACTCAGTCAGGAACAATTAATAGGCAAAAGATGAGCTACAATCCACATCAGAAGACAGATATGGGATAAAAGTTACCTGGAGCACAAGTTCAGTCTGTCCAGAAGGCAGGATCATGAGCAAGACTACAGCCAAGCACACTCACAACACAGGAGAAAACTCAATACCCTGGGACAAGCTGAAATTGGGCTCCTGGGGTGGGGCCCGAGGGTGTGGGTGGAGGTCCCAGGAGAGGTTAGGGCAATTTGTGCCTATTAGTACACTGCCAGAAGAGCTTCTGTACAAGGGAGGCCAGAGACAGGGGTATTGTGAGTGGAGGAGTGATTTCAGCAAAGGAGTAAAGCACTGAGTCTACACTGGAACAACTCACAAAATCATTTCATTCTTCTCAGTATAATGTCCAAGCCCTCCAGCTAGACCTGTAAGAGACAACCCCTTGCCTGACTTGTCATTAATGTGCTTCGTGTGACCCTCCCCACAGAACACATGCTCCTCCTCCATGCTCAGGAGTGGGACCACACTTCCGTGCTGCAGTACATGAGTCCATCCAGCACACACAGGATCAAAGTAGTGGGGACTCCTCCTTTCATGGACCTTGGACTCAGGAAGCAGAGGCATGGCCATTTTCAATGTCTAAACCATCTTTCCAGACCCAAGGATGGGGCTTTCTCCAAGAGGCAAGGTTCTGAGGAACCATCTGCCAGACTCTTAGCACTTTCTATCCAAAGCACAGGCAGTTCTGATCAGGAGGAACGTGCAGGTAGTCCAGAGACAAGGCATGTGATGTTGCCTGCCAATCCTACCTGCAGTGGTGGAGAGGCAGGTTTCCAAGAGAGACCCAGCACCACTGAAATGCTTTTGTCTTGCTTACAGAGGAGGAAAGGAGAAGGATGGAAACAGACACTTGTCAAGTAGGAAGTTTTTGTAGGAATAACATCCTGACTCCATGCTTTTTTGGACACACAAAACAGGTTTTGCTGGACTTTTCATCTTGCCTCCGCAGGGAAGAAGTCAGTTATTTGCAGTTTGCTCCAAGTATTCACCCTGACACTGTGCTCTGTGTTTACCACCAAGGTACACCTCCAGTCCCCAGGGTCAGATGCTGTTTCAGGAACACGAGGGCATGAGTGTATGTTTGTATGTTTGTTTGTTTGTTTGTTTGTTTGTTTGTTTGTCACTGGGATGTTGTGAAGGCTGCTTGGTTGGTTTGTTTGTTTCTGAAATCTCCCAGGGGAAGTTTCTGGCAGAAAGCACCTCCTGAGTGAGCTTGGATCAGGGTGTGCTTTGGCTGGGAACTGAGGAGATCTGTGTATGAAGAAACAAGAGGTGAAGAGGAGACATATGAGGCCAGAGGGCTAAGGATTTGGCTTTGCTATGTAATGTGCTCATCAGGCAGGGACAAAAACAATCAGAAAATCAGAAACAAGCTTTGCCCACAACACAGCTCAAACCTCAGCAAAAGCCATTGGAATTATCTTCATTTCAATTTGCTGCCATTATTGGGCCTCCTTGTGTGTTTTATGTGACAGGCACTACTCTGGTTCCCATTGAGATCAGTGGGAAGCAGCCTACTTTAGGCTGGAACACTGGGAACCCCCTGCTTTGAGAGAGATTGAGAGATGCTAATGCAGCCTAACATCTCAGAGCTCTTGGACATGGTTTTCTCTTCGAGTTGCATCCAAGGCAATTAAAATTCCCTACAGGAGCACCTGTCAGCCAGCCTCACCTCTGCCACTTGTTGGACCATTTCTGCAGGGACTTTTCCCACAAAGATACCCACAGAGCTCAAAACTACGCCTGATGGGGAAATCTCCAGACAGAAGGGAGAGCCAGAGGGCTGGCTCATTGCTGTCACAACAGCCAAAGAAACATGCTCTGTGGCTGCTGAGCTATCAGAAAGCCATAGGAGATGTGGTGAGCTGCACTTTTCATGCAGGCTGGGTCTGCAAGCCACCTCAGCTGACCATGTCATTGGTTTCAGAGTAGTTGGACATGTGGAAAATAGAGCTACCTTTCCTGTTCACTGTTTCCCTTGGGATGAACGAATATTGCACAGATCACCACAAAGAAATCTTTCTAACGAGATGCCAGGTCCCATCTGCTCTGGGAGAAATCACACTCCTGCATTCAGAAAATGCTGATGGAAGTAACAGATGATGTACTAATGATCCTTGGGGCTTTTAGACAGGTTTACTTAGGAAACCAGGCACGTGAGATCACATTGTCTTTTAGTCTGCCAATACATTTGTCTGGGTCCTTCCTAATAGCTTTTTAACTCACAGGTCAGTTTTAAGAAAATATAATAGAGGAGTATAAGTCTCCAAAATAGAAACTTCCTCTGAGTTTTATGAAAGTGATTGACCAAGTGGAAGAAAAAAAGAGAAAAGTATAGGTCTCACAAAAACACCTACTACTGGTGCATGAGCTCAACACTTTACAGGGCTTCAGAGAATCCACAGAGATGCTCACCTTAAAGCTGCATTAGAAACAAAAGCTTCCTCAGTTTTCCCATTCACACAATTATTTAGGACAACTTTAGGCTTCAAGTTTTCCATAAATGGGTGTCCTTACCTCCTTTATCACACTATTCGGGCCAGGACAGAATGTCCTGACACAATCACATACGTGTGTGCTTGTTGGTATAGATTGTGTGTCTGGATAGTGAGGAAAGACACACGGGAAGTGAATGGAAGCTGCAAACCCCAGTGCCCAAGGGATCAGCACGGTGTCAATTTCTGTAGCTGGTGCTAACACAGGAACACTAAAGCACAACTCTCCTGGCACACCACATGCCTGGGGAGGTACCAGAGCACTTATGCCAAACAGAATTCTTTGCTTGTTTTTAAAATGGCCTCAATCCTCTCCCCTTCCCAACAGCCCTCTTTTCACTGGTCACATCACTGGATTGGAGGACAGGTGTCTGCAGTTTTCACTCCAGAGGCTGATGCAAGAGGAGATCCACCAGAGTTAGCTGTAGCCAGTGAGGATTACTCAGTCCCACCTGCTGCTCCTCATCACACACCCGATACTCTTCATGTGTTAACGTCTGGGATGCCACCTCTGCTACTTTATCCTGGGCTTCCTTGCCCAGCTATGCCAGGCACAAAAAGCCTTTTCCTTCCCTGATCTCCTTCTGGACCTGGCACAAATATGTGGAAAGAGAGGGGAGGATATGAGATACTTGTTTTCTTTTTCCTTTTCTTTGGTTTTTTTTTTTTTGTGTCATCTAAAGATTTCAGTGGTGGAAGATGCTCTGTCAGTGTGTGCTGTCAGTGGTGTAGTGCGGGGCTAGCTGTGAACAGACGGTGAGTTGTGGTCACTGTCCCTGGCCAGCTGGGAATTGCACATCTCCTATCATATTTATTGGTCACACATATTCTGTCACCTCCCCCTTTCTATTTACCCATTGTCCAGCTGCTGTCTCTCGTCTTTTAGATCTCTGGGACATGGAGATCCAATTAAGATGATTATAGCCATGTATGAGCCTTTAGCTGCCTCCTAAAACATACATATTTGTAATAGTGTTTACATGCTCGTTTCCATTCAAAGGCATTGTCAACCTTGACTTCTTATGTTGATATGCATAAGCAGAAAGTCAGAGATCCACCTAAGATTCAGCAGCCCTAGGAAAATGGATTTAAGGAGCTGTAAAGTACAGATTCACACCACAGGCAGTGACGTACCCTGAGATATTCTGGGCCCATCCAGAGTCTGATGATGAATGGATCAGCCTGAAGATCCATTTCAGAAAACCCTCTGAACCTTTGTGAAAGTATTCTTACAACATTATGCATCAAAACCAGTTAAGCAAATTCCTAGAGCAACTCAAAGAAAATATTCATTTAGCCTGTTATGAAAACTATAAATAAAGTAGAAAAGCATATTTCATACTATTTCCCTTTAGAATCAAACAATTAACAAAATGGGGGATGTTATGATTGCTTCCATTTGAAAAATTGATTACACAGAAGTGCAATACATTCTTGATGATATCTTGTAAACAATTTTGTCTGATTTGTTTTTTAATTCTAGTTTCCTTTAATAGCAGTGGTAACAGTGGCATCCCATTTTATTGCTGAAAATTCCCTAAGTTCCCTATGTTCCTGTGAGTTTTGTTCCTAGAAAACCTTATATCTTTCTTTGCCTCTTTGCAGGTTATATCCTCACTGCACAAATAATTCAGAAGTTGTCTCAATTTTACCTTACTTTCTCTATTCCATTTCTACAGGAAAAAAATCCTGCCTTGAGTTTGGAGGTGCTTTGAACCAGGACAGGCTTAGCTGGCTGAGGTGTTCATTTAAAGCAACAGATCTGACAAAATCACAAGGGTGCTGATAGTCCTCTCATCCATGTCTTCCCACAGTTGTTCCTGAAGGACAGACAAAATTCTTCTGAAATGAACACAAGCAATGGGGAAAAGATCAGAGAAGCTGGTAGGGATTCACCTGCCAATATAGTTGTAAAGAAGTTGGGGTGATGTGAGCTGCATCTTTCACTCTGCTCTACATACCACCTAAAGCTGGAAGACTTTTCCCCAAGGCAGCCAGTCTTCCCCTCATGGCCAAGAAATGTAGACTGAACCTCTGAGGGCTGAGGTGCAAGACACTTTTATGGAAGTCTGCAATCAAGACATGGCAATAGCTGTCCAAGCAGGTATTCCACTCCATAGCTGGGAAAAAAATGAACAGAGTGTGATGCTGGATCCAGGGCAATCCAGAGACATCTGGATAAAAATACACAGAGGTATTTATCTCTGGCTGTCTTCACATCAAGATTTCACATCACCAGTATGACCCAAGGACAGGTGATGCTAAATGTCCACCACTTCCAATGCCACCTCTTGTAATACAGGCAAGAAACAAAGCAGGTGACTTTCTAACAGCCACTGGAGCACCTCAGCCTGGATGTGTCTGAGCACTCAGGAGCCATGTGAGCATCTGTAGGAAGACTCTAGCAGCAGAAAGCTGTTTAACAAAAGTGCAGCAATGAAAAATGCTCAGGTGCATTGCAATTTGAAGGAAGAGTAGCTGGAGGAAGAAACAAGCACTCTTCTTCCACACCACTGAAGTTTACAAGTCCCTCAGCCTAGACCCAGCTAATTCTTGCAAGCTCACTTTGACATTGTGTGGGTGCAAGGAGGACAGTCAGCATTTGGCCACACATGAAATTCAGCTGTGTAGGAGCAGCCAGAAGTTATCTGTGTCTGTGCTGCTTTTGCTGTATGCAGACAACCTGCTCGCTGCATCCCTGCAGCTTCCTCTCTCCATCCTGGGAGAATGGAGGAGAAGGGGGAGATGTTTTGCAGTCATGCTTTGGAAGCTGCATTGTTCCCATGCACAGCAGTCCCCTCCCCCTCTGCCAGCCCCTCCCCAGGGTTGCTCCTGGTGGCCACAATAAGAGGTTAGTCAGCCTATTTCAATTAGTGGCAAACCGTGTGGCGTGACTCCAGGGCCTCCATATGTTCATAAGTATATGCAACAACACTTTCCTTGACGCATTCCTCATTCCAGGGAAAGGCCACATCTCCACAGCTTGCTGGCACAAGTCACACAGGCAACTGCAGAAGAGATGGGATAATAAACACACACTCACATATATACACACACGTAGGAAAACTTGGCACCCTCCCACCCTCTCCCGTGTTGACTGCCACATGGTCCCCATCAATTTTTGTCAGAGCCAGCAAGCCAGCCAACCACTCGCAGATGCTGACAAGGCAATTTCAACAGCTGAGGGACTTCTCTGCTTTCCTCCTCCAACATGTAGGATTTTGGTTGACTTTTTTTCTTTAAAGTCATCTGCTCCTGGGAGACACTCCCCAGCCTGTGGCAACACCATCTTCCTGGGTGCTCCTTGGCTAGAGTGCTCCTCTCTGCACCTGAGGGCCAACAGGTTCCACTTCCTCCAGTGTGGAGATGGGGTCTGAAAGAAAAGAGGTCATAAGAGACCTCTCAAGTATCCCCAGAGGAGAATGAAAATCTCCCAATCCAGTTGCTGCCATTTGCCCCAATATTGGCTGCAGGAGTGCAGATTCTGTGTACTCCTCCTCCCTGAACACAGCTGCTACCTTCAGGGGGGTTAGAGGGTTAAGAACTTGGACACATCTCAGTGTCCAAGAGATCCTCTTGTAAGGAGCTCCTTCTTCCATGTCATGTTTTCAGGGCTTTCTGCAGGTGACTAGGAGTTTGTGTCTAGAGTAAAATCAGGCCTGAATTAATGAAGATCTCCAAAAAGATATTTGACACATTTCAGCAAGTTTGCTAATACTTAATGACACAACGCATACTAGCAATGGTCCCTAGGCTTAGATAAAGAGCAGGAACTGTGCTCAAGAGAAAGGAACACACAAGTGCTTGGGGGAGGAAACAGAAAGCAGTCCTGGCAGAGTGAGGCTTTCAATCCAGTGAAATGCTGGTCCCACTGAAGCCCTGGCAAAATCTCTCATGATTGCCCACTTAGACCCTATCCTGCGGGAAACTCAAGAACACCAGTTTGAGGTCACGTAGGTTGGCATTTCCAGTCCCATGAGAAGAGACATTTTTGTGTCCAGGGCCTGAAGGTTCTCACTTATCGCCTGTGCAAATCCCTCATATCTGACTGGTTTTGCCTAGCTCAGTCCTGCCCCAGGTCAAGAGAAACGTCTGTCTTGGAAATGTGGTTCAGCACAGGGAGAAATCCCCTGGTGAGGCACTGTCATCCACCCAGCTCTTCTCAACACAGCTGTGGGGCAGGAACATGCTGCTTGCTCAGATGCCCAGAAACATCTGTGCAGACAGTGAGACTGACAGGCACATGGTGGGATGGAAAACAGAGGGAGAGCAGGACTGGAGGGATTGGGAAATTAGGTGAACCATCTCAGAAAGCAAAGTCCATCAAGTCTTTACAACTGGGATGCACCTGCAGCTTTGGCAAAACTATCCAGCTAGCACAGGAGCCCTCATCTTCCTCCACCCCAGCCTTGTGTCAATAATGGACAGTACTACTGAAATCTCTCTTCATTGCTTATTGTCAGGTCATGTAAGCCCTTGCCATGCAGTCAAAGAAACCACACTGCTCAAGCAGCCCCATTTTTCAGAGCTGAAGGCAGCTGAAGCAAGGAGATACTTGAGAAAATAATGAAGTTCAATGGGTAGCTCAAGCCTAGATGGGGTCATGGATAGAGTCAGGGCAATTAGGAGGAAGTCCTCTGACCACAAGCACGCATTGCCTGTCACATCCACCAAAAGACACATCTTCTGACATGGATAGGGATGTTATTAGCTGTTCAGACACTGAAAACCATCCAAAGTTGATGAACCTTTTCCAAACCACTATCCTGGTGGATCCACAAGTTGCATCATCAGAGGATTCCCCTATTCCCATATTATTGTACTGCTCATTTCTCTGCATTATGGTATTTCTATCCCTCTCTCAGAAACCCTGGCTGCTGGTCACAAATGATGGCAGGAGAAGGGTCAGGGAGCCCTTGGAGCTTGAGACTACAAGCTTTGGGAATTGGGCTAGGCAGCCTGGTCTTACAGAGCAAAATGTCACCATTTCCAAGGATGCACAAAGTGAAAGATACTGAGGTGCTGAGATGAGCTGAGGTATTGTAAACCTTTGCAACACTGTGTTTTGTTCAGTGCTCTATCTGGGATTAGGATGGCATGTGGAAACTTGCCCATGGCAGGGAGAGGGAGTACAACTGGAAAAGGAGCTGAAGAGTGAAAGCCATGAAGATTGTCAATCCACAGGATTTAGGCAGCTTCCCCAAGCTCTCTGATGGACTGCCCACTGCAACTACAGCTGTCTCATCAAGTCAAAACCAGGTGTATCAACTGTGATTTGAGATAGATGAGCAGGGCAGAGGAATCTGACAAGAATCTGTCTCAGAGAGTCCTGGCAAGTGACCATGGGAAGTACTGTTTCATATTGCAGCTGGCAATGAGATCCATGCTAGAAGAAACTTATTGCTCCTACCACAGTTCAGGATTTCCAGTCCTCTTCCTGAGCACGGATTCTGCACTGGAAATGAGAGAGATCCCAGATTAACCCAATGAGTCTTCCAAAGAAGGTAAAATGATGCTATGACATGGAACCTGTCCCCTCTGTCTCATTCTTGAGACATTCTTCCTCATTTCTGCCTACACATGTGGGAAGATCAGAAAAAGAGCACAGGAAACTAGAGGAAGTTTTAGAGAAAACACAATTGTTCTCAGATTCAACCCAAATGTGTAGGGAACTCTCTCTGTCCCATATTTCCAAATGACCAGTGACTTCAAGAGCTCAGTGCTGCCTCAATGCCTGGGGTGAATCCCCGTTGCTGCTCTGCAGTTTAACAGCAGACACATGGTCCAAGAATGCATGGATGTGGGACTTTTACTTCTATTGGTCCAAGTCTTTCTCCAGTCAGAAATACTTGCATCCTTCTGGATCACAGCTGACAGCAACAAATATCCTCCCTGCAGATGCAGGGAATGAGGCAAAACACAAGGAATAATTTGATTTCTGAATTTTGCCAAACTGATCTGAGGCAAATTGTCTCTATATTTACCTAGGTCAGAACCAAACCTCATCATCAGTTTGAAATCTTACTTACTGGCCATGCCTGGATGGCTGGAGCCATCTGCAGAACAGGGGCATGCAGACAGTTGGAAAGACATCCAAGCAGAGCTCAGGGAGAGATCTTGAGTTTCACTGTTGGTTGAATAAAATGAGCTGATTTTGCCAGTTGTCAGGCAGCAATCACAGCACTGATGAATGACAGAAATAACCAAGTTCCTTCTGCAGCCAAATTCCATGGCACCTCCACAAAGTTGACTTACACCATCCATCACGACATCTGCTGATGTCCATGGGAAGGGGAGAGGGTGTAGCTCTCCATCCCACCCTGAGTTATTTTTACAGCTGGGAAAGGAGGTGGTGAACCTGGACGAGAGGGTTGGAGACTTTTCTAAAACAGCTCACAAAAGCTGTGAAACGAGAGCCAGAGCTTAGAAGGCTCCAGATCCTCAGATCAACAGCTTCAAATGTGTCACTGGCAGTGAACCCAGAAGGGCCGTATTCCCCAGAAAGGAATTTCCCTGGTTCTGCCCAAACAGACAAATAAAATCTCCCAGCGATGTACTTGTCACCCACTGGTGTAGAAAGTTGAAAAAGATGCTTAGAACTCAGAAGCATCTCCAGCCATGCTGGAGGACACAGCTTCAGGGGGTAAAGGCAGGACACTGGGACACAGAGAGCGCCTCTGACATGCAAACTTTTGCCTTCACTGGCACAAGACTTCTGGAAAAGACCCAACCAAGCAAAGATGATGGATCTGCACTGATTTATATCAGATGAAGATGGGTCTCTTGAAAATCAATTCCAGGTGAGGTGTGTGGAGCTGCCCAGAAGCTGTTTGCCAGTTTCTCTCTCTCTCTCTCCATTCCCTGTTGCCAAAATGCATTGAAGTGAAGATTCACAGGCAGCACAGAATGGTTCCCTCAGGAGGAGTCATTCCACACATGCCTTCCCAATAAGCAGAGTGGCAGTGTTTAGAAACCAAATTGGTCATTGCTGGCAATTGTAGAAACAGACAAAAATAGCAGAAAAAAAATTTCACAATTTCCTGCATATTTTTCCCGATTGTTCCACAAAAAAATGTTGGGTTATCCAAAAGAGAAGAATGGCTTAAACAAGCAAAACATCAGTAATCACCTGCTTTGCTGGGTGTTTGTAAATAACATAAGCTGGTTTTCTTAGCCAAATGTCATTCCTTTCCACAACCATCACTCCCTTCTCCCAGTTACTCACTGTGACTAATGGGAGGGGAAAGAGATTGTTGTCCTTTTTTCTCCCCAATGGATTTTAACCAAAAAACTTTCATTTTAGTTGGAACACACTCTCCTCTCCTCCTCTCTACCCCCCCAGGATGGGAGACACCATCCTGTCTGCAGCACGAAATCCCTTGGCTTTGGTCACTTAAACATTCTACAAAGTAGAAGATAGTCTCTAAGTCCCCAGTGGCAAACTGGGAGTGGTGAGACAAGACCTCTAAGTTTGTAACACTTCTCCAAGATGGCCAAGGTTCCTCAGCACATCCTCCATCAAATTCTCAGTTCTGCTAATTAAGCTATCAAATTCGTGTTGGAGGGGACAATTGTTTATGTTGTGGGGTTTTTTTTCAGGGCTGTAGATCTTGCCAGTAGAGTCTTTAGAATAAGAAAAGAAAAACCCTCTGAATCACTGCCCAGAAACTCAATCCCAAAAGCCTCCTCCCAACCTCTGTTTACAAAATTATAAGCTTTCTTTGTCCTAACCATTTTCCTGTTACAATAATATTCTTCATTTTCTATCTGACTTTTTTTCTGGTGCATGGAAAATGTGATTTCATCGTGAAAGGATTTCTTATGAATCAATACAGCAAAGAAATACAGAGATGTTTGCAGTAAATCACTCTCAAAGTAGAGACACATAGAAATGAGTTACAAGAAAAAGTAGATAATCCCAAGCCATTTCCAGATGGAAGGAGGTTATATTTTCCATACAGTGTATCTGGTTTTTGTGTCACAAAACATGCTGGTATTTATTTAATGTATTTTTTCTTTGTACCATGGAGTTATGATTATATGAAATGAGTTTCCAAAAATGACAAACATTGGCCTGGTTTAGGTAACAAATGGAAGAATTGAGATACTGAGTTCAAACTGAGCTAAGGCTCAGCCCCTGTGGAAGTCAAGAGCCAAGTCCAGCAGCAGAATGTCGACTTCCATCCCCTGAGATCCCCTCCACTTCTGGGACAGTAATGACAAGGGGAAAGGTCCAATTCTCCAGTGCTTTGCAGTTTCTTTCACCCACTTCCCTGTGGCTAGGAGGGATGACATTTGGAGCTGGGCTGGCTTCTACCCTTCAGTGAAGGGAACTGTGTCATCACCATCTCTTCGGAGGAGCCTTGGCAGGACTGAATGCACAGCAACTGGAGGAAGCCTCTGGATTGCTGACTTCTTGGAAGCACTGGGCAGGGATCAGCCTGTCTGAGCCATGCATCAAACTGGGTGTGAGGTACCAAGCTATTCTCCTAAAGGAGAAGGCATTTAGAGAGGGAATCATTGTGGCTGAGTCACATCCTCCTAGTGGCTCCCTCATGCAGTGACCTAAAACATAGACAGGTAAATAAGGGAACTACACCCCCCTTCCAAAAACTCCCTGAGACCCGAAAATCTGGTGAAAAATCATGGAACTGTGGTTCATCAACCCTGCTGGAGTACAGCATCCTGCAAGGCCACTGAGAAACCTATGAGTCTAGTAGATATGCAAGCAAACAAGCAGCCTATAGAGAAACAAAAATAAAACCAGACTCTTTAACCTGAGTCTAGCTGTGGGCAGACAGTATAGGAAAGCTCCTGAACAGGCAGCTGGGGATAAAATATTCTGTAAAGAGGAGAGAGATCTTGAATTTTACGAACTAGTGAGAAAGATCATTGTGGTGTTCACATAAACAAAGCAGTGTGGGGCCAGGCTGCCTGTGGCAGTAGCCCATTTCCATCCAGGTTGGAAGGTGCCTGGGTGCTGGCCCAGGAAGTCACTTGCACCGTTGCTGGTGTTTTCTGCCTTGTACTTAAATTTCTGGCTCCAACAGAGCAGTGCAGCTCTGTGGTCATGTCTCACATGATATTTAGATAAAGTGCCAAGAAAAAGAGCTGGGGTCACACGAGCCAGCTAGACAGGAGGATGAGGAGGGTAGTACAAAAGATGGTTTCAGGGAGTAGCTGATGTAGCAAAGCTCCCCTCCTTCGTTATCCAGCTAATGCAACATTCACAACAAACCTGCTGCTGGCTGTTCACAGTTTTGTGGAACTGGGTAAGGACTACAAATATTATAGATAGATGCTCCATAGAACTGAGCAAAGGAGGAGCTGGATCTTCATTAGAGCCCCTGGCTGGGCTGTTCCCCTGCTCTGAATTCCCAATCCTAATGGCACTGACAGGAGGTGGGACCCAGAGCCGCTGGTTATTAGGGTTTCATGCTCAACGAAATGTCCTGAGGGCATGACCAGGTCCTGAGCTCCTGCAGGTCACTGGGCAGGGGAGGAGCACACCCTTTTCCATGGGGCAACAGTCTTTGCATTTGTGATGGCTAGGCTGCCTCTGAGGCTGCCAGAGATCTGCGTGACCAGCTGCCTGCTGCTTTTTTTTTTCTTTTTTTTTCTTTTTTTTTTTTTTCCCCAGGAAAAGCTGGCACTCTGGCTATTCCAGCCCGCTCCTACCCTTAAAGACCTGACATTTTTTCTAGTGTGCCAAATAAATACACCAATATACAAGAGGAGTAGCACCAAGCCTGGAAAGCTGGCCCAGGCCGGAAGAAATGCCTGCAGGAGAGGAAGTGTTTGTCACATAGACACGCACACAAAGCTCCATTAGCCACGCTGTTTGCAGTCATCTTTGGGTTGCTGCTCCCTTCTCCTGCTGCCAGCGATGCCATCGGTGGGGATCGGCCGACCTCTAGTGGTGCGAGCCCACAGTGCCGGAAAGGAGGAGCAGGGAAGGAGCCTGCCTTCAGAGCACACCCACCGCCTTCTGCGGGCATGGGCTCCGTCCCTGGGTTACAAAAAATCCCACAGAACTGGAGAAACCAAAAAGGGTGGGGGAGCATCCGGGAGACCAGAGGAAGGCAGCCACAAAAGCTCAGATTTCCAGTATCACCCTGGGGCTTCTGTGACCAAACCCTTCAGCATCTCCACCACAGATGTTCCCCAAGGACAAGTGGCTCTGAGAGGACATTTAGTTAAAAGGAGGTTGAGAGAGAGAGAACAGAAATGGGACAGCAGGATGCTGACTTTGCAGGGGGCTTGTGAGACCAGGAGGGTTATATTTAGGGTCCCTGAGTTCACATTCCTTGTTCTCTACAATCATTTTTCTTTCCTTCATGCAGCAGTTTCTGAAGAGGGGGTGTCTCCCTAGCTCTCAGCAGTGTGAAGAGGAGGGAAGCCAGGAATGAGCACCAGAGCTCTGAGAAACCTCACAGCCAAACATTTTCTCCTGCCTGGAAGGTGTTTAGGATCTCCCTCTGAGGCTGGAGCGGGGGTCCTTGGAATGAAGGACAGCCCTTGCTTGGCTGAGGCAGAGAGCAGCCTGACGGGGCAAGGCTGAGGTTTCTCTCACGTGGAAGTGTGAGCTATAAAGATGTGTGAAACCCTATCTCCAGTGCTATCCATATCAAAGATTTCAAGGGGGGCTGCTTTAAAATAGGACCTTGGCACAGGTTCCTGCTTCTCCTCACGTCTTACTGAGCGGCACTCTGCCAGAATGTCAGCTTGGCTACTCCACATGTCCCAGATATCCCAGGCATGTCCTACAAACCTTTCCGGTGCTCCCAGGGAGATCGCTGCCTCCACAAAAAGCCTCTTCTCACAGCTGTGGAGGGTCCCAGTGGCCCCTGAGCGCCATTTCCCCAGCTGAGGAGCAAGAGGAGTGTCTTCCCTGAAGTGCCACAAACAAGGGCTGAGAACATACATTAAAAGGTCTCTAAAAACAGCATTAAGCAAATTGTCCACAGGGACTCATTTTTTCCCTCCCACCCTGAGTGAGCACAAGTGAGGCATTTCCTAGAGACCCTTCAAAGTACCACAGTAAAGTCCTAGAGGGACCATAGAGACCCCCCCCTCATGTCCTGAGATCAATCCAAGCTGTCTCAAAGGGAGAATAACCATAACGATTTTCTCCCATTCCGCCCAGGCTTTCCTCCTTGTTTTTGCCCTTTTCAACTTAGTGCACTTGCAAAATCCAAGCCCAGAGAGGGAGCCCACAAGTACAGAAGCCTTTCAAGATTACCCCAAGGCTAGTGGGTGAGTGTTTTCCCCCTGCTCTCCCAGCTGGAGGAACAGGCAAGATTGATTCAACAAAGATACCCAGCAGCACTGGAAAAACTGAGATCTCAGCAAAGCCAAAGGCGTTTGCTAAGCATCTCCTATTAGGAGAGTGCTCTCACAGAGCTGTCCCACAGACAGCCAAGACAACGAGGTGCCTCAGCAATAAACCACTCTCCTCTCCCTCTCCAGCCCTCTGGAGTGAGTGCAGTGCATCCCAGTAGAGCTGCGCTCTGCCAGGGCCGAGGTCGCTGCTGCTCTCTGCTTTGATTCAACACAATGTCCCCTCCCACATGCTGTTTTCATTAGAGCCTGGATCTTCTGGCAAGGGCACTGTGCACAGTCATGAGAAGCTGCTCACTGGTGGCTTGTTTTATCCAGTTGTTGGAGGCTTAAAACAATGAGCTTGCAAATATTTCATTCCTCCCCCGCACTCTTGCTTGCTTCTTACTTCCTCTCTTTTCCTTCTCTCTCTCTCTCTCTCTCTTTTTTTTTTTTTTTTTTTTTTTTTTTTTTTTTTTTTTTTTTTTTAGGAGAGAGAAGAGAGGTATATAGGAGATAGCACTGGATCTTGGGACTAGGAGGGATGAGGAAAAATAGATCAGAAGGGTGTTTTCTTTCCTGTTGTGAATGCACATGCATGTGAGCACACTTGTGTGTGCTTCACACCTGCACTCTCCCAGCTGTCCAGCACCATCACAAACTGCACATGTTTATTGCCCTGACACAGGCAGGAAAGCTCAGAGCAGGACCCCTTTTCACCACCACTAGAAAGATGCCCCATGTAAAGCCACACAGCTGTCACAGTGTCATCAGGACAGAGGCACATTCCTCTCTGCTTTCACCCTGGCAGGCCCAGACATGGAGAGGAGGGAGTCTGGAATCCAAAAGGACAACCCCCATTTTGTGACTGAATGCTCTCTTCCCTGCCTTTGACTGGGAAACTTCTGCTGGGAGCAGCTGTCATTGAGACACGTTGATGCCCCAAGCCCCAGGTGATGTGATGTGTGAGGAAGAATTGGTTTTGACTGGAGACAAAAACTTCATGCCTGTTTCTGCCTGAGCTCTATGTGAGGATGGGGCAGTTAAAGCAGTGGAACAGGGCAAATTTGGGGTGGCAGCCAAGAGGCAGGAGGGTGTGACTCACCCTGTGACCATCAAGGCATGAGGAGGCAGAGGACAGTTCCAAGAACTTGTGGGTACAGCCAGCTAGAGGCCATCTGTGAGGCAGCTGGAAGCAGACATGAGGCAGAGCATGAGTGAGGTGGTAAATGAAGAGCCACTGAGCATGTTGGAAAAAAACTCTTGCCCTGTGCTGGGGCACAGAGGTTGTGAACAAATTGCTTCATATCCCTGCATGACTCACTTTGCTTTCTTTAGCCTGGCTGTAGCATGTTGGGACTGCCTGGACTCTTCTTTGTCACTACTTCACATCTGCCTAAAACTGCCAGCACAAGGGGCATCCAAGGAAGGACAATGACATAAAATCATAGAATCATTTAGATTGGAAACTAAATGATCCTAAGATCCCAAAATCCTTAGGTCATTGCGTCCAATCATTAACCCAGAACTGCCAAGTCCACCACGTAACCATGTCCCTAAGTGCCATATCTACACACCTGTTAAATGTCTCACTGGATGGTGACTCAACCACTGCCCTGGGCTGCCTGTTCCAATGCCTGATCACCGTTTTGGTGAGGAAATTTTCCACAACATCCAATCTAAACTTTCCCTGGGGCAACTAGAAGCCATTTCCTCTTGTACTGTCACTTGTAACTGGGTAGGAGGCTTCTCCCCACCTGGCTATAGCCTCCTTTCAGGTAGTTGTAGAGAGTGATGAGGTCCTCCCTCAGCCTCCTTTTTTCCAGGCTAAAGACCCCAGCTCCCTCAGCTGCTCCTCGTAGGACTTGTGCTCCAGACCTTTCACCAGCTTCATTGCCCTTCTCTGGGTATGCCACTGGACACGGTGAGCATCAACTAACCAGGGAGAAGAGACCAGTCTAGTGCTGCTTTGACTCGTCTAAGTTTTTGAATGAGGCTGCCTGCCTGATTTGCTTGGACTACATTCTCCCATGGGAGCCAAGGCTGCCTGGTACTGCTATGGGGTGGGAAGAGTGGCTGGCACTGAAGGGACAGTCTTTGGGCTGCACTCATGTGAAAGGCAAGCAGGCTCTGGCAGAGGCTGTGCAAAGCACACAAGTCTGGGACCAGCAGTGCTGGGAGTGAGTGCTCTGCACCCAGCTCAAAGTGCCCTGACTGCATTTGCCTCCTGCAGATACCGGGCTGACTCCCAGCCCTTTTACCTCAGGGATGTACAAACCCGGCTGCCTCTGAGCATCTCTCCAGCTCAGGACATCTCCTTACCTCACCTCTACAAAAAAACCCCACGTGCCCTGGGTTCGTACAGTGAGATAAGAGCAGAGCAGCAGGAGCACAATTCAGATGTGTGCTCAGGAGAGGAGCCACAGAAGAAGCTGGCTGCAGGCAAGGAGACATCACCTCCTGCCCGGCTTTGGGCGTGCAGCACTCCAAGGCTCCATCACTTGGAGACACATCCCTGTAGATGGAGCCAGAACCTCACAAAGCAGAAGGACAGCGCCGTCCTACCCATCACCCTTCTCCAATCGCTGTGCTCTGAAGACAGACTAGCCCAGCCCCTCTCCTCCCTCTCTCCCCCTCTCTTCTTCCCTCCCTCCCTCCAACACATCCAGGGTTTTGTCTTCCCTCCCTCTCCAGATCAACCATTCCTGAGCGTCACATTGTCCCTCTTTCTTCCATATTTAACCCGAATTCCTTTCTGTTGTCTTTTCCTGTACGCCACTGCCACAGAGAGTGGGTAATTCCTGCACCACAGGCTGTATGTTCATGCCCTTCTCTGAGCAGTAACATCCTCCTGGCATGACGATGCCCCCAGAGTCATTTCTGGGCTGTCTTTTCTTACTTCCTTTTCTTATGATGGACTTCTCCAGGCCCTGCTGGTTTGGATGGCAGCCCTCATTCTGGTCTGGTGCTGCTCAGCCCCAGTCTGTGTGGCCAGAGGAACCCCAGACAGTTGTGCAAGGGGCCCTTTGCCTTTCTATCAATCGGTCTCAGTGTCCCCATTGGATTAGCTGAGCCACCCAGGGAAGCAGTACCTCAGCAGCAGCATCCTGGACACCACTGCAGGGTTTGCAGCTTGCTTCTATTCCCAAGGGCATAGCATGAGCACAGGTAACACCAGCCCCAGGGTGGCTTTTGCCCACATCAGGTCTGCTCCACCCTTCCCATCCTGTGGAATTTGTCTGGTTCCTGGCCTTTGCCCAGACATGATACTCAGGAAAAGCCATATTGTATCATACTTTCTTGTTTCCCTTGAGGACGCTTCTGAAGGATACCCACCACCATGACCCTAATTTTGCTCCAGATCTGAGGGTTGCTTATAGCTTAGACAACCAAAAATAATGGGGGGAGAGGGGAGCAAACCCACCACCACAGTTTCCCACCCTTTTCTCTTGAAACAGCAGGCAGAGAGGAGAGAGAAACCTTGCCACCTTTCACAACCCTACAAGAAACACTCCCTGTATGGCCCCAGGTCCCCAGAGCCAGGAGGGGAAAACTACTGTAACGAGAAAAAAACTACTGATTTAGGAACCTGAAGGTGAGCACTCGATAGACAAGGGGAGATGCAATGGGGGCAAGGTTTCCCAGCATGAAGCTGGTGGGACCTGCCTTTCCCTGTGGTCACACCAGAACCACAAGCCTGGCCTGGGTACAGCAGCAATCTGCAGAGAGAGAGACCCTGAAAAGCCTGTGCTGTCAGAGCTGGCGAGGGGAAATGAGTGGCAGATAAGAACATGTTGAGGAAAAACACAAACCAGAAGTTCCGGAGGAATTTTGGAAAGGAAATGGGGAATTAACTGCAGAAAAGGCGGGGGGGGGGGGGGAATGAGAAGCAGTTTATGGCTTGCAACAAATAGCCTGTGTGCGCCACCTCGCCAGGCACTCCCTGCCTCTCCTCCCTGCCCAGGGATACTCTGCAGTGGCCATCCCAGCCAGCCAGGAACAGCAGGAATGGGAAAGCGGCTGGTGCTGGGTCCTGGGGATTCCAGTAGGAATCAGAGAAGAAACAAAACTAAGAGAAGCTAGAAAGAAAATACCATCCCTGCAGTGTCAGAAAGGGCGAGGAGGCTGCAGGTCCTGTCTTGCCTGCAGGTAGATGAGGGACAACTGAGGCCAAGGCTGGCGGATGCCAGGTACCTCAAAGGTTCCGTGACGAGCCTGGCTTGGAGGGCACTTGGTGGCTGGGGTGCCCACCCACAGCCCCACGGCTATTTCAGAGAAACCATTCCATCTCCGCCCCTTTCTTTTTTTACCTCTCTTGCCTTTGCCTCCAGGCACAAGCCCCACAGCACGGGGTCCCCACTGAAGCAGTCCCCGCAATCCGCCCCTCGCCCTGCAGCTATTTTAGAGAAAGGCAGGAGGTATTTTTAGTGCTGCCGGCCCCCGGGAGAAACTCTGAGCCTCTGAGCCACAGCAGTGCTGGCGCCAGAGAAACTGCCGCTGCTCTGGCTGACATTTCTTGTATAATTAAACTCAATCCATCCAGGGGGCTGGGTCTTGGCCACCAACTCAGCAAGGAGAGGAAGGAGAGGAGCCAGAGAGCCAGGGGCTGAGTGCTCTGACAGATGCTGGGAAATGCTACGCAAATGCTGGAAAAGCCTGGCCTGAGACTTTGGGGGAAGTTTTGCCAGGCACAAGGGAGCAGGATGGCTCTGAAAGGCATAGGGAGTGGGATTCAATGGGAGAAGAGCCCAAACTGCCAGCTCGGCAAGGGCAAAGACCCCACACAAGCATCATCCTACCCTGTTCTCTTGCAGTCTTGCAGGAGATGGACCCCAAAGGGTTATCCAAGGCTGGACAGACAGCACCTAAAGGCAACCTGGGAAAAAGCAACAGGACTTGCAGAGCACCCAGTGCCTGCAGGGCAAGCTGGAGAGATCCCTGCTGGTAAACAAAAGCCCAGGCTGGAGCTGGAGCCGTGTCGGAAGTTTGGGGGCTGTCTGGTTAGCCAGCATCTGGTGAACACAAGCTGCGGCTGGAGGCTGACAAGCAGCAGCACAGCCCCTCCTTCTTCCCACACCCACCGCCCGGCGTCTGTCCGGGGGCCCCAGTCTGCCATCGAGGAACAGGGGAACAACAGCCCAGAGAAAACAGCACCCACCAGCTTTCATAAGGGTTTGGGTTTTGGGTTGTTTTTCCCCTGTGCAGAAACACCAGAGCATTTATTCCTATGCTCCCTTAAACTTCAGGATACATTTCCAGCAATCCAAACACCAAGCTGGCATTCCAAGCAACAGTATATTTTATATAACTGGTTCTTTTTTTTGTTGTTGTTTTTACCACTTTATAAAGCAATACAATGAACTGCAAAGAATCCGACATCTGTACAATGGGAAGACAACAGCGGAGTGACATTCACACACGGACATGGTGCGACCGAAGCCATCCTTACACGCACGACAACATTATGGGCATAAAGATACAAAATATAATGTATTTTTTTTCCATCTATATAAATACACAGAAATGGGCGAGTCTAAAAGTTTGAAACTGTTTGTTAACACTGATTAGCAAATAAATCTGTAACATTCCCAAAGTAACAAAGACAACAACAACAACAACAACAAAAAACCCCACGCATAACACGGCGGCACAGGATCCGCCAACAGAAACGTCATATTGCTTCCTTTTTTCTTTCTTTTTTTTTTTTCCTTTTTAAGGAAAAGAAAAAAAAATAGTAACCCCAAACCAACCTCGCAATTTGCAAAACAAACGAACAAAATGAAACAAGCCCCTGCGGGCTCCTTTGCTGTCTGATCATCCTGCCTGCTCCAATGGGAAGGGTTGCCTTTTGTTGATGCTGTTGTCTGGGGTTTTTGGGGCAACTGGTTTCTTTACCTGCCCGACCTGCTGGGTGGGGATTTACTTTGCACTTTGGTTCAGGCGGTTGAATTCACTGGAAAAAATCAATGCCCAGAGGCTGGGTTGGGTTTTTCTCCCTGCCTGGTTTGTTTTCCATGTGTAATTTGACCAGGAGGCAGCCAGCAAATGTTGCATTCAGAGCAACCCCAAACTCTGCTCAAAACCATGAGCCCTGCTGTCTCCACCGGTGATGAGGGGCTGGTGAAGACCATGCAATGGTACATCACATCACCAGCTGATGACATGGATCATCTCCCAAAAGAGCTCCCAGGGGCAGAGCCAGAGGCAGCCCCATAGAATGGGAACTCCACATTTTGTGCATTGCAGGTGCCACTGAGCAGGACAGACAGCAAATTACTTCCCCGGGGAGCATTTCCCAATAGACAGCAATATCGACAGCAAAGGCAGGACGGGCTTCTCCAAAGAACAAACTGACACAAAAAGGGCACGTACAATAAATTTACACACACACAAAAAAAAAATAATATATATCTATCTATATATATGTGGGGAAAAGTGCGTTTTTAAGGATATCTTTGGCAAGAATATATGCAGTTCTTTGTGTAGGAAGGAGGGATATGTGTGTTTGTGTGTGTGTGTGTGTGTGTGTGTGTGTGTGTGTGAGCGAGAGAGAGATACCATCCGGCTGCTGACAACGGCAGTGTGATTACAATGAAACATATGCTGGACTTAACTCGTGCAAGCTCGAATCTCAAATAGCATGACTGCACTTAAAAAAAAAAAAAAAAAAAAAAAAAGGAAAAAAACCCCAAAGAGTATTTTCTGTCCCTTTCATAAGGAAAAAATATCAACACTAGGTCCCCACCAGCTCCAGGACCTGGGCAATCCTAAATGCTGCTGATGGTCTCTCCCGGGGACAGAAAGGGTTGTTACACCTTAAAACCTTCTTTTAAAAAGGAGTTAAAGGGAAAAAAGTGCCTTTAAAGGGAGCTGATAAACACCCGGCTACATCATTGGAAGGTGATTAGCTGTGTGTTAAAAAATAATACAATCATCAGATGATTTTGTTAGTGTTTGAGATTTGGATACAGTCTAAATTTTCAGCTAGTGGATTAGTGGGGAAGCCGGGAGAGGCTTAGGGCCCAAAGCAAGTGTGATGCTATTGGCAGGTATCTTCTGGGGTTGGCTTCTATGCAACATCTCTGGGGTGCTTAGATCTGTTTCATTTGTATGGGGAGAAAAAGAGAAAGAGGAGTTCCAAGCACCAGTTTCCAAGGCAGCAGATTAAAATAAAATTACATTATTATAATCTCTTTTCTTAGCAGTGAGAAAACCAAGTCTGAAAAATAGAGGCTTTCAAAAATATATCTTTATATATCTATAAACACAGTGTTTTCTCTGATGGGTGAATGGCAGGGTGAGGAGATTACGGGTGAGATCATCTCTTGTCTCGCTTGAATTTCGCAGAAGGAGGGAATCACTTTTTGGAAATGTCAAAAATTAAAAGATCTCTGCATCTGTGCGGCCAGGGAGCCGGGGAGGGGGAAAGCCCTCCCAGAGCCTCCTGTCCCACCACCATCTCACAACCAGCTCCTCGCTACCCCTCCTTTCACACTTCAGTCCATCAGCAGAGCCCGTGGCCCTGGCACGCCGCTCACTCCCCCACACACACACACACACCCCGCACACACGCACTGCTCACACACAGCCACCCCACACTGGGGCCCCCGCCTCTTCCCCCATCTGTATTTTGCCTTGCTCTGGATTTTCTTTTAACATGCAGGTGTTTCCCCAGGGCAGGGGAAGGGGGGGATATAGTGGGGGAGATATGATGCGCAGAAAGCGATATGGCGAAAATAAATATTTTTGGAGCGTAAATTTAACCTTTTTTTTCCTCCTTAAAATTTCATTAGCTTACAGTATTTTGTCAGTATAGCTTGTATATATATTATAGCTATCAAGGCAAGGGTGGTCCACGGGAGACAAGCTCTCCAGGGGACTGCAGTGCTATGTGTCTAATTTTTGTCCCCAAAAGACTATCTGGGCCACTTTGCACTGAAAACTTTGTCCAAAAAAGCTCTCAGTGGCTTGCTATTTGCAGCAGAGGGCTCAGTAATGACCCCGCAGCTCCAGCTGGACTATTCCCCCTGCCCTAAACCTGCACATGTACCCGAAACATCCTCTGCCCCCTCCCCAGCACCATAGGGCTGGGACCTCCACCTGCTGCACCCCCACCATGATCTCTCCCCCCCTGCAGTGGCACAGAGGCCCTCTGCCCCTCTCTCCACCCAACTTGCCCTCCTCACCTACCACAGCTAAGGGAAAAGCCAACAGCACTGAAATCACTGCAAAACTATGGTGCATTTCAGGGGCACAACCTCAAACCAGATGATTTAGGGGGGACACATGCGTCAACCAGGGTGGCTCTCAGAGGACCTGTTACCTCCCCACTGAGCCAAAGCTGCCCAGCCACTGCAGGCCCCTTGCTTTTTTTGTTTGTTTGTTTTTTAAATTTTCTTCCTTCTTTTTCTTTGTTTTTTTTTTAACGTGGCCTCCAAAACAAAAGGAGAAAAAAGCGCCTGAGTTACTTGTAGTCGTTTGCCTTTCGTGCAACTTGAATGTCCATGCAATTTAAAAACCGCTTGCGTGTCTCCGAAGAGCTAGATAGGGGTAGCCACGGGTCTGCTGCTTTGCACAGGGAACCCACCTGTGCCAGCATCCGCTATTATTATAATCATTATTATTATTACAACTATTCCTTTCCTTTCTGTTTTGCTTTTTTTTGTGTTAGGAGAATGTGACAGGCCGCAGGAGAAAACTGTCAAAGAGGACTAGTGACGGGAGGGAAAAGGGGAAGATGGGAGAGGAGGCGACTTTCTGCATCCTCCAGTTTCCTGGGGAGTATCCACCTTTCCCAGGTGCTGGGTGGCAGGAACCCCCACACCTCCTCACAGGCTGGGGGGCACAAGAACCCCTGGAGAAGTGGAGAAACAGCATGACCCCCCTCTCCGGGTGGACTCACAGCATCTCACCTGTGACTGGTGCTGGGCTCTGGGTCAGCAAAGGTCAGCCCATGGCCAAGCTCCCCAGAGATTGGAAGGTTCAGGACCAATTTTCCCATGTCCCCAGCAAGTTACCAGGTCGTGAGCAGGTTTTAGGGGATGCACAGGGACCAGTGAGGACCCTCCTCTGCAGCTGGACAAGGGAAGGTTTCTGAGAGCATCTCCTCTGGTGTCCCATAGACCCAGTGCATGCCATTATCTCCTACAGGTCAGTTTAAACACACAGCAGATGGAGCTGCTGGGATGAAGCTTCTTCCATGGGTTTTGCCAGTTGCCTCTTTTTTTTCCAGATGGAAAACACCAGTCATGGTCCCACAATCAGTCCCAAATGGATGTCACCACTTGAGGCCATGGTGCTGAAAGCTGGAAACACACCCCTCACTGCTGCCTTTGCTTTGGTCACCTTCCCTGCAATGGGACATGCATCCCCTCTGGCATGACTTTGTGGCTCTCCTTCGTAGGTGCGTGGCTTTGGTTCCTCTACGTGTGTGTTTGGCTTGTGTTGAGTTTTTAGGGGCTTTGTTGGTGTTTTTCTGTTGTTTGCTGTTTTCCTCCAAAATTCCAACCCTTCCCCCCCCCAATTCACTTCCCTCTCCCACAATGCACTTCCTCACACTCCTTCTCGGATCAGCTCCAAGTCCTTCTCCAAAATTCAAGAATCACCCGCAAGTGCCAGCTCATCTCTTCTGGCCGGAGCCAAGCATGACCCTTGAGACAAAGTTGACGATGGCTGCAGCTGGCTGGTCTGGGTCCAGCTCAGCAAAGAGGTGGCAGATGTTGTCTGTGGTGCTCCCTTGCTTCCTGGCCACAAAGCCGAAGAGCCTGTGTGGAGAGAAGGCAAGAGCCTCAATATTGCTCCTGCACGGATTACCACCACCCTCTTCCAACATGGTTTTGTACCACTTCCCCTCTTTAACATCCACATCTCACAACACAGAGGGATACATCCCAAACCAGCCTGCATGAACGCCCATTTCCTCTTCCCTTTGCTCAGTTTCTTTGAACGCCAAGTTTCAATCATTTCTTGACCCAACCGCCCTTGCTCTGAACATCTCTGCCACTCTTCCCAAGTCCATCCCAAAGAAGGGACCTTCCAGATGAGCACAGGATTGCCTTGGTTTGGCCTCTTGAAACCAGAGGTGAGATGGGCTGGCCATTGGGGCAAACCCTCCAAGAGATGAAGGCCATGCAAGGACACAGGAAGCTGAATGAGACCATCTGGTTATTTCTGTCTGTCTCTCCCCTGATGAATAAAATGTCCCTTATTTTTTTTAAATTAGGATGTGCAAACTCAAGTTATAAATACAGGGGGAACAGAATGTGAGACAGGCCCAGGCTACGGCATTTCTAATTGGGGAGGGGAAATATCCCAGCAGCTGGACATCCTAATAAAAACCCCTTCGCTCACACAATGGCTAAAATTAGTGGGAGCTGGCCCCTGCAAATGGGCTCAGCCAACAGCTCTGTGCTCCCCCATGGGTCAGGACAGGAAGAAAGGGAAGAGATGAACAGTAGCTCATGCCATCAGCATAACCCCATCTCTGCTCTATAACCTGGTTCCCAATGACTCCCCAACTCTCCCAATGTTGGGAGAGTTTCCAGTTTGGTCAGTTCAGCAAGAGCCATGCCTGCTCTGACCAGGAATTTGGGGTTAAAAGATGCATCCAGAGTTCCCAAGACTATGATCTCATGCTTGGGTGAAACACTCCTGCAGTGAGGAGCTGAGCCCACCTCAAACACAGCCAGGATGCCTTGCACAGGACATCTCCCAGCCAATGCCCGAACACAGGCAGAAGCCACCTCAACAGCAGCTGGGAGGAATCTGCTGGGAAGCACAGAAAGTACTTACTTGGCTGGGCCACTGCCATCAGTTTTAGTCCACCTGCAAGGAGAAGAGAAGGTGTGAGAGATGGTCCCTCCTGCACCCCACAGAGAGACAGGGCCTTTGGCTTTATGGAAAAATGATGCACCTCTCCCTCAGCATGAAGATGCTTGGAGACACCAAAAAGTCACCAGAAGAAGCTGGCACTGCACCACATTATCCAAGGGGACCTTGCATTCTCTCTTTGCAAGAGCAGAGGAGAGAGCAAGCAAAGACCCTGCTCCAAGCATCCCAGGAGGCTACAGGAGTGAAAGGGCTGGGGGTCATGCACTCCCCCCAGGTTAGGGCACTCACTTTCGTTCCTGGGGGTCCAAGTCACAGAAGGTGACAGTATTGAGGGGGTAGTGTCTTCGGAAGAACAATCTGAAACACAAAGCAGGGAATATCAGGGCCAGGGAAGCTCCACCACTGTCTCACCACAACCCAGCTCCACCAGCCCAGGGGACACTGCCATAGGTCTCCCATAGGATGTTCCAAGAGTCAAGGACAAAGCCCAGCCATGTCCATGACCAGGTTGATGCCGTTCTAGGGACATCCTTCACCAACACACTTCCTGAATCACAGCCCTGTGGGCTTTGGGAATAAGCCAACACTGGCTTTTGGCCAGAGATGTGGCCATGGAGGCTCTTACTTCCTCTGGTTGTCCGTTAAGGTGATGCCTTGTGCGGAGACTTTGAAGTGAACAATGGTAGCTGTGGGCGTGGGGTCAGCCACCAGCGTCTCAGCAACAGCCTTTGAGATGGCCTGCGGGCCTGTCAGAGACTCCATCTCCACTGAGTTGATGAAGAGGACATTGCAGGCTGGAAAGGGAGACAGCAGACATGGAGTCAAGCAGTATTCCAAGCCAAGCTCACCTCACAACAACCCCTCTCAACTCACCTGCACCCTGTTTGAGGAGGTCCGTGGCTGAATTGGTTGCTGACGCAGAGTCTTTCTTTTCCTCCATGGGATCTAGGAGACATGGGATGGTTACTGGTGCTCCCTGCTTGGAAACCTACCCCCTCCCTGCAGGCTGTGAGGACAGATGCAATGCTCTTACCTCGGTCAGGAATGACCAGCTTGCAGGGCAGGGCCAAGGGCGTGATGGAGTGCTGGTACACCAGCGCTGAGAGACAGCCTGGGGAGAGAGGGAAGATGGTCAGCACAGGGCCAGTGTTGCCAGGTGAAGAATTGTTTGCACCTGCTGGGTTAATACAATAATCCTTTTGCAAAATCATTGGGCTATGGAACCGCACAATCCAAACTATGATAACCATTAACCAAGGAAAGGAACAAGAAACTCCAGCTTTCCCTGATTAGGTCACCATTGCTCTGGGGGGCTTTTAGGTGGATTTCCTCACTAATGGTCCTAATGCCACACATGGCAGTTCCTCTCACTGAAATCACCATGTAGCCCGCCACAGACAGCTCAGGGAGGGGACAGAGGTGCCAGGGCCACTTTAGGAACAAAAAATGCAGCAAAGGTCTTCATGCAGCTCCTCAGACAACATTAGTCATGGAATAAATGGAACAAGGGGAGCCCCTGCCCTCCACCCTCCCAGCAGCATTAGCTGTCCTACACGTGTGTGTAGACAGGTATGTACCTATGCATACAGGCATGTTTGCATGCTCTCATGAGTGTGCATGAACACAGAGGCTCCAAAAGCCCACAGCATTCAGTTACACAGGGACAAGAGGCAGTAACAGGCTCTCCCAGACAGCTCTGCTTTGACAGTAGGCAAGGCTCTCCCAACCCAACCCCACATGTGGAAAGCACACTGGGGGGACTTACCAAAATTAGGCTCGTTGGGGCATCCTTTTAGTTTCACACCTCGTGAGCTTGTCTCGATGAGGAAGTGCCTCACCAGCTCATTGGCCAAGTCTCCTGGGAAGAGATGAGAGGTTCTCACACCACAGCCACCCTTCTCCTATTACTATGCAGTACCATTAAGGAACCAGTGCTCCAGCTCAAGAGATGGGTCCCTAACACTACACACACCCTCCTCAAATCTGTCCCTTTGCACATGGTCAACCCCCAGCCAAGCTGCCCCACAGTACTGGTGGGCTGGAGAGGCTCTACCCATTTCATTATACTGAAGTCCAAGATGTAGGTGCTCCTGAGCCCTCCACAGCTCAGGGCAGAGGATGCCTGGTGCTTCCCTGTGCCCTGGGAGGCAGGGATCCTGCCACATCAGCACATACCCAAGGGCATGACTGCTCAGCAGCCCCAGCTGCCCGCTCGCCCTGGCTGAACGATGGAAAGCATCTCGGCGTGGGAAGGAGAAGGGCACACAATACCTTTCTTGTTCTGCTGCATGACCGTGGGAGGCGGAGAAGCAACTTTCATGGCAAGGCCATAGGCTCCCCGGAAGGAGTGGCTGTCCCGGATGATGAAAGCCCCCGGCTCCCTGTCCTTCAGCAAGGCAATGGCTGCAGGAGAGAATGGCAGAGCTCAGACAGGCACAGTGAAAACCAACACACCCTGAAGAGACCAGCAGGTGTAGGTTGGACAGGGTGCCCCCGCTCTCATAGCCAGGCACCACAATATTACTGTGCCTCCTGCACGTCTGAGTGGGTTGCCAGGATGAGGCTCATCTCCCCCCACCTCCCCTGCCCTTGTGTGGGCATCTCCAGTTCCCACCCTGCCTATGTCTGAGCAACCAAGTACTGGAGAGCAAACAGGAGCCAAGGCCCAAATGCTGGGACCATGCCCCTGAAGGCATCCTGCCGCCTCCTTGTTCTCCCCGCTCTTTTTAGCCATGTTTCCAAGACCTCTGAGCATTATTAGCTCAAGATCCTGGTGTTTTGCACCCTAAACTGCAAACACAGATCCACAGCACACTGCGGGGACTGGAGCTCTTCTACCAAGAGGAAGGTTTGAAGAGCCCACATCACACAAACCTGCAGCTGAATGGGGTTTCAACCCCCATCCAACCCTTGCTAATCCCTGTGATTCCAGATACATCCCAACTCCCAACCCTGTGTCATCTACTTACCCTGCTCCCTAGAGATGTCTGGTTTGTACCAGTACTTGGAAGTATCCTGCACAAACTTGACATTGGCACGAGTCTCAGGACTGATGTCTGCAGGAAAGGGAAGACAAGAAAAAAGTTAAAAGATGCTGTATCTGAGACTCTACATCCAACCAAAGCATTAATACGTCCACCTCCTTTCAGATCCAGCACATTGCACTAACCTCAGCCCAGTTCCCCATACCCACACAGGGTATCACTACCTGGAGCTTATGGGGCTGCTGGTCATCTAAAGCTAAATCCAAGCTCAAGGGGCCTCAAAGGGCTGTGTGTCAGATGAGCCCCTATGGTACACAGCCAAAGATGAAATGGGAATTCTTCATTTAAAAGAAGTGGGCCAGGTGAAATAAAAACTGTTGGAGGAAAGAGGTATGTCTGGAGGTGCCAGAGAGATCCTGACTTCAGAGAACCTTCACTGCTCTCTGATGTTCAAGATTTGGATCACACTTCATAAAAGTAAATTTCTTCCCTTATCTTTGCTCTGTGAAGAGGAACTGGACAGGTCAATCTACCCTAGGCAAAACAGCCCCAGCCTGGCTGTGCCTTGTTCAGTGCCCACCAGAGGCACAGCCCCAACGGGAGCTGGTCCTCTGGCTGTGAAGCTGTCATTTACTCAGGCAACATTTACAACCACCTGCTTTCCAAAAACAACCAGGCAAACAACCAAGAGGATTGGATAGCATCTCTACTGGAGACATGTTATCAGCCCTCAGCAATCTGGTCACCTTCGGAGAGGCAGGGGGCTCACTCCCCTCTCCAAGCTGCTTGTTAATTGTTACAGGTTTTAATTGCTCATGCTTCCCCCCGGGAAAGGTCCTTGGCCACAGGAGTCACAGGGCCAGGATGAGTGCCAGAGTGCCCACAAAGGGCTGCCTGCTCAGCAGAGAAACTGGCCCAGCAGCCGGAGCCACCGCTGCCCCACAGCTTTATTCCCCTGCTCCTATCAGCCCAATCTTGACGTCACCAAGGTGTCTGTAACCAGAGCTGGCAAAAGTGTACCAGGCAGGATGGCACCTGGGGCATGGCACCATTGGAAATGAGGAGGCAGTGGGGTCCCAGTGCGGTAAAGCCCTCTGGGAATGAGGCCAAGAGGTCAGTGCATCCCCACGGCAGAGAAAAATCGCCTCCAGGAGCTTTGATCTCCTTATACACATCTCTGGAAGCTGTTTATGCCAGAGATGCTAGTCGGTGTTTTTCCTGTTTGGATTTGTCAGAAAGCGCAGGAAATGGCCCCAGCCCCAGCGGTGCCTTTGGTTTGCGGATGGACAGGAGGGGTAAATCAGGACATGGCTGCAATCCCTTTCCTGACAGCCAGCAAGGAGGAGGAGGGGAGAGCCCTGAGTAGGGCAGGGGGACGTGGGAACCTCCAAGAGCATCCCTTACCTGGCATGGAGAACTTGGAGAAGTCCGGCAGAGTGTGGGAGAAGGCGACGGCGCTCCCACCGCTGGGGCTGGACATGCCGCTGGAGAGGGGAGAGGACACCTTGCCGTTGACAGTGGCATAGTTGGGGAGGCTGTTGGAGCGGTCCCCAGCCGACATGCGCCGCTTCTCAGGCAGAGCAGGCTGCGAGGTGGGGCTGCCCTGGCGGTAGGCAGCCGAGTCCGGGGAGGAGGAGTGCGGCGTGCTCGTGCCGGGGTAGTACGCCGGGGAGACGGGGAAGGACGGTGTGGAGGGGGGCTGGTAGCCAGAGGAGCTGCTCTGCCGAGACAGGGTCAGGTGCCTTTCCTCTGGGCTGGAGTAGCCATACAGGGGGCTGCCAGGGGATGTGGCTGCCGCTGCTTGGTGCCTGGACAGGCTGGGGCTGCCTGGTGGGGCCACCAGGTTGCCATGGGCCATCACAGCATGCCTGCCCAGCCCAGGGCTGCCAGGAGCAGTGCTCATGCTGGGGTTGATGGCTCTTCGCCCAAAGCCAGGGCTGGGCGGTGTATTTGTAGCCACTGTCCGGTGCAGGCTGCGGGGGCTCCCTGGCAGAGTGTGGACCCCCACCACATTGACCTGGGGCTGTGGCCGAGCTTGGGGTTCTGGCTGGAGGCCAGCTCGGCCATCAGGGTAGTCGGGGCTGCTGTATGCCGAGCTCGGGACCCCTCCTTGGACCATTGCAAATGAAGATGGAGACGAGTTTTGGTAGCTACTGTGAGCAGAGGGCAGCTGAGAGCCAACAGGCGAGCGGTACAAGGGCTCAGCTGAGGCATGGGGAGGTGTAACCATGCCATGGGGGCTGCCTTCCGATGGGTAGCTGCGCAGGGAGGCCCTAGGGAGAGATGAAGAAAGGTAGAATTCAGCTCCACCGCTGCTGACTGATACTGGCACCTTCCTGCATGTGGCACACAGGGAAACTGAGGCAACAGAGCCAGTCAGCTACTTGGTTGTTCAGAGGCAACTGTGGGATGTGTCCAGACAGCTTCATGGAAGCAACTAGAGGCAGCTTTATCTCCACCATGAATCCCAGTTCCATCTCAAAGTATGACTCTCTGGGGAACAGAGCCATTTTCCAGCTCTGCTCCCAGCAAACCCCCGATTTATTCTGCCCCGCCAGCCTGCATGGTTGAAGAACACCTCATGGGCAGGGTAGACAGGGACAGGGACAATGGCTCCATCTCACCCCAGAGGACTTATGCTCAGCCTAACGCAGGGCTAGGGGGTTAGCACAACCCATCCCTTCTCCCACTCCAGGGTCCAGGTGAGAGGTCTCTGAGGTCCTGCAGTAACCACCAAGTAACCAGCAGTGACCCAGATTTGTGTTCTCAGGGCACCAAAGTGTACAGCTGGCCAGGATACCCAGACCCTGCATGGAGAGATGTGGGTCTTTGCAAAGGCAGTTTCCATGTGGGAACAAGCACCATCCCTGGAGATGTTCAAGAAACAACTGAACATGGCACTTAGTGCTCTGATTTAGTTGGCTGGGTGGTGTTCAGTCAAAGGTTGGACTCAGTGAGGATCTTGGAGGTCTTTTCCAACCCTAATGATTCTGTGACTCTGTGATTCTAAGCCTGTGCACCAGGCAGGGTTCAGCCCCAGCCCCACCAGTCCCTGGGACCTGCTCCCACTGCCTTACCCATCCATGCTGTGAATAGGGCTGCTGGTGGAGACAGGGCTGGGAGCGATGAAGGAGTTGGAGAAAGTGCCATTCCTGGTGGGCACCTCTGGGCCTCCGGGCTGGGCAGCGGGCTGGGCAGCGGGCAGTGTCCCTCCCCTGCCTGTGGTGGCCGTGCGCGCCACTGACTCCACATAGCTCCTGGGCTCTGCAGCAAGAAAGAAGTGAAAACAGATGAGCCTACAGCTTGCACGGGAAAGGGGCCACACCCTTCCCAGGACCCACATTTCACACCAGTGAAGATGCTTGAGCTGACCTCCTCCAGCTGAACATTTGTCCCTACCTCTTCCACCAGGGGTTGTACAAAAACACATCTGGCTCATTCAAGGCCTTGAAGTTGCTTCAAGAATGCTGAAGACCCCAGCCAGGACATGGGGAGGGGAGTCACCTCTTTCTCTGAGGGGACTGGAACATGGGACCACGATCCCTTTGCCTCAGCCCCTTCACCCTGCTCTGAGTCAGCGTCCCTCCCACCCAGGATGCCACAGAGAACACGTCCTGCTCCCTGTTCATCCACAGCCCCTAAAAATAGAGCCAGTGACACTGCCCAGCCTGCGCTGACTCACACAGGACTGATGACAATGCCCTGTGCTCCCTGCCCTCTGCAGCCCACCTCTGCCAGCCATCTGCAGACCAGAGGGCAACTCCAGCTATTTCCACTGCAGCATCCAACACTTTCACTCCCAGCCCAGCTTGAAACCAGAGCCCACGAGCAAGAAAAGCAATTTTCCTTTAGAGCCGCCAAGCTGTCCCGTGCCAGGAGCAGTGGGCTGGGCTGGCCATTACCAGCCATGGCAGACACCAGACCCAGTCCCCTCCTGCTCCACCCAGGCTGGACCCCATCCCTATGACAGGCCCCACGGGCCCCACCAAAAGCTGCACCAGAGGAAGGGGCTGCAGCTTCAGTCCCATTCCCCCAAGTCCTGCAGCCATGTCACACCTCAGCCTGCCCTACACAACATCCACTGGCATCAAATCCAATGGGCCAGGCAGCCTTGCTGGTCCCTGGCTCCAGGCTGGCCATGCCCAAAGCAGCTCTGCAGTAGTAATTAGCATTACAAACATTATTATTGTTATTATTAGTCATAACAGCTGGGCTCTGGCTCAGCCTGCTGGCAAGCTAGCCTGCTCACCGTCAGCAATGCCAATGCACAGCTCCACGTTCCGAGCTGGAACAGAGACATGCAAGGAAAAAGACTGTCATAGGTCCCACTCCTTCCCCCACAGCATCTCTGTGCCCCATCTGTCTGTGGAGAGGGGAGGAGGAGTCCCTCCCTTGGGCTGATGTCCCTGGCCAACAACTCTAGGAAAGATCTGAGCCAAATCCAGACCATGGACCTCTACACAGGCTGGGTACCAGCATCTAAGGCAGGACATCCTGAGTGACAGGGATGAGGCACTACCCAGGGCAGCTGCAAGAAATCCATTGCAGCTTAGGTAATTAAATTAATTTCACAGCTACTCACTTTTCCCCTTCCCAGCTCCCCAGCCCAGACTAAAATTAGCCAGACAGTACATATGAGTCAGCCTGCAAGAGGTTAGGACCATAGGGCTGTGAAAATTCCAGCCCCTCCTAAAAAGGCAGGAGCAGGGGGCTTGGGGGCTGTGCCACAGTGAGGTGTGTGGCCATGGGCACAGGTTCCAGTACATTGATTCAACACAGGACAGGAGAAAAGTTAGGAAGTTTCAGGCAGGATTTTTTTAGGCTGAAAAATCTGATCTTGCCTCCTTGTATTTTCTTGGAAGGGACTCTGGAGATGGGAAAATGGGTGGGAAAATAGAGAAACTCTGAGTCACCAAGGAGATGGGCATTTGTTTGAATCCCAAATCCGAGCAGGGCTGCACGCTGGCCAGAAATCCCCAGTGCTGCATCTGTGTCAGGCTGTTTTAAAGCCTCCTCAGAGCTGACAGCCACATCCTGAGCTCCCACACTGCCACAGCATCTTCCAACCCCATACAGAGGGCAGCCATTCCAGCTGGGATCTCTAGGCAGAGCACAGAGGGGCAGGGACTGCCCCCCTGGAGTGTGGCTCCTGGAATGTGTGGCTAAGTGCAGAGGGCCCTAAGCCAGCAGTAAGCCAAAACACCAGTCCCTTCTCAGAACTGTAAATTCAGTGCCCAAAAATATAATTTTACAGAGGATGAAGCAGGGCAGAAGGCCCATTGTGGCCACTCAGCCTGGGCAATGCAGGGTCACTGGACATCCTTGCTTGGGGGTCAACCATCATGCAAGGGGACAGAGATGCAGGACAGCTTGAGCCCCTGAGGGTTTAGCGGGAAGGAGAGGAGAGGCAATGTTTGAGTCTTTGGAGGCTTAAAGCTGCACATAAATGGTAAAGATTGGGGGAACTTATGGGGTAAAAGCCTGATTTTATCCCAGCTTTGCTTCCTTTAATGTATCCAAATAGCCATAATTGAAAAATCAGTTCTGAAAGTAGAACATTTTTTTCAAGCAAATACTTTCTCCACTATGACACAGTGTTCAGGTTTTGGTTGTGTGCATTTTGAGAAACTTCCAAGGAGAAATGCTGATGGCTGCTAGGGCTAGAGGAAGCACCACACCCACCAAGAAGAGACACTCTTTCCCCAAAACCCATCCTGAACATACAGTTCCTCATCCCAGCTCAGAGGGCGCAAAAATGCATTAAAGGAGGAAGCAAAACCACCCAACAACCGTTACCTAGCAGGCAGCACTCCAAGGAATCACAGCCACTCCCAAAGCCTCTGTCCCCACACGAGATGTGCCGTCCCAGTGCCTGCGCCATCAGCACAGCCACACTTGAATTGATGTCCCAGCTCAGCCCCATCTTTGGCATCCCCAAAGTGGCACAACCCAGAGACAGGAGAGGTGAGGGGAATGTGGGCAGCTGCCTGATGGGCAGGAGATGTGCACCAGCTGCTGGTGCTGCACCACTGCCCAGCCGGCCGTGCTGGCAACACACTGGTGGCCTCTGCGCCTGCTGACCTTTTGTGCTGCACTTTGGTTTATTTTCACTCTGAATGGCAACAGCAAAGCCAAAAGGGGAGGGAAGGAGACTAAAACTGGGCCTGTTGCTCCCAGATCCCGCCAGGCTTATCCAAAGCTGGCTGTAGCGTGCCAGCATCCCCAGCATGCCACCAGTAAGGAGGCAACTCACTGACAAAGAGCTCTCAGTCCCCAGGGATGACAGCCACACAGTGTGACAGACCTTCAGGTCCAACTTGGACACTGAGAAATCCTACCACGACACAAGGCATGCTGTGCCCTTCCTCTAAAGGGAGCAGCAGAGGCAAGACTCAGGCTCCTACAACCCTGAGGCACAGCCCAAGGGAAGGCTGCTGGAACAGACACCTGGGCTTGCTCTGAGGGACAGTCCAGCAGTGAGGTTGCATGAGGAAGAGAGATGCAGAGAAAGAAAAGCCTTTCTTACCTTCTTCAGAGTCACCGCCTGCTTCCCCTTCTAGCTCTGAGAGATGGAGGGGCAGGGGAGTGATGGGAGTGGGAAGAGCAGGAAGGGAGGTGTGAGACAGAAAGAGAAATCAGAGTTAAGCAGCTCTGCCTTGCTCAGGCAGGGGCACAAAGAGCACAAAGGAGAGTCCCACACCTCCCAACACTGGAAGTGCTCCAAACTGAAACCCGGCCTCAGACACCCCCACATCACATCAACATCCCAGAAATGATGTCCAGAACTCAGGAAGTTGGCTTCAGATGGGAAAGAGAGAACAGTGCAGAAGAGAGTGACCAAAGGGCTGCTCCAAAAAGCCCAGCAAGCACCAAAAAAGCATCAGCTCACCCTTGAGGGCAGAGGGATAAGGGTCTTGCAGTGTGAGCTCAATCAACCTGTGGCCCCCAGGCTCAGATGGGTTTGAGGAGGTCACACTCAGCCCTGAGCTGGCTCAGGAAGGGGCCCTGGGTGCTGGGGTGCAGTAAGGTCTGGCTTGGCAGGCTACTTCAGGACACGTCCCCAGGACAGCAGGGCCTTTGCACTTAAAAGACTGCTGTCCAGGATGGAAAGAGCTCTGGATATTGTTCTGGCTGACAGGCTCAACTCCCAGAGAGCAAACTGTCTCCAGCTGTCGTAGGGAGGGGAAGGAATGTAGGGGCTGGGAGAGGGAAGAGTATGGGGCTGGGCAGGAAACAGGGCCACAGGGTTATCTACTAGCCTTCACTGCTGAAGACCCTCCTGTGTGGAGCCCCCCAGAGCAGCACCAACATCCCCCAGGCTTACACAGTCCCAGAGGCCCCACAAAAGGGAGGTGGAAGTGCCTTCTCCAAACTAGGGACCCTTCCAGGGTATCCTCACAGATGCCCCCACAAAAAGATCTGCCTGCAGTCCCCACTCATGTCCACACTCACCTCCCACTGGATGCAGCAGGATCTCAGCCGGGTTGTGGGGCTTCAGCCCCAGTGCTGAGAGCGGGGTCTTGGCCAGGCCAGGGGGAGAACGCACTGTTGGCACAGTGGACACAAGAATGTTAGTGCAGGGTGGGAGGTGATGCCTCAGAAAGGCTGGAACTGCCCATGGGTTCAGAACCCTGTAGCCCATCCCACGCACTGGCTGCAAGGAAGGGCTGCTGAGAACACAAGATGCCCTCATATGAAGCAACACCCTACAGAAGGATGCTGATCCTCCTCTTCATTTGGGAGAGGATACAGGGAAGGAGGTGACTGGGAACAAGCCCCCTGCCCCATTGCAAACCTGGCAGGATGGAGAAAGGGGACAACTCCCATCAGGACAGGCCCAGACCCCATCTCCCAGCACCATCCCTATAAAGCCCCACCATAAACACATGAAATGAAGCCCCTTTCATTTCCCCTATGTGAGCAGCCATACCAACCCAGCTCTCCCACACCTGAACCCCTTTCTGCCAATCCCCACATCTGGCTGAGCTGGAACCCAGCTGTCCAGAGCAGCTCATCACCCCCACAAAATGGACAGGAGGACTGCCAAAAAACCCCTGCCCTCCAGACCAGCTCAATGGGTGGATGAGGATGTTCACACAGAGGGCTGGCAATGCACATGTGAGTTCTGCACCCCTGTGCCCAGACATACACACCAGGAGGAGCTGTGTATGTGTGTATGGCTATGGCATGGATGGTAGTGGGGTTTCACAGGGCAGGGCAGACTGCCCCAAGCAGATTGCACCTCCTCCCCCTCCTACCCACTGGGTTTGCCCCATCTCCCTGATGCTGTATTTTCCCGTATCAGGGGAAACCTCAGGGCATCATCTTCAGCAAGAGAGACCAAAGGGCACGAGCCTCCAGCAGTGTCTGAATGTCTCTGACTGGTGGCACAGGCACAGGGCCTGCGGCGAGGCTGGGAGGCAATGGGTGGTGGGAGGTCCAGAGGAAAGCCAGACCCTTGCCCTGAGGCCAGGTCCACCCAGCAGCCTGGGGCTGGAGCAGCTGAGCAGCCAAGTTCCTGGGAAACTAAGACAGCAGCACCTTCCCCAGTGGGTGTCTGATTCCCTCCAATCCAGCTGACCCCAAGCCACAATGTCAGCTCACACCTCAGCTGGCTGATGAGCAGCAGGGTCCTCACAGGGCCAGGAATTCTCCCAGGACCACCATCTCCCAACAGAGGGGAGTTGCTCCCATATCCCTCAGGGCCACTTTGGCAAAGCCTGAAAGCTGCAGCTTCAAGCTTCCCAGGCTTCCCTGGCTGGTGCTGGATAAGCAGCACTGTCTTGGGGCCACCACCCCAGCAAGGCTGTTCCTGTCACCTCTGCAAGTGACTCATCTCCCAGAGCCACTGAGCCACTGCCAAAGGAGCTGCTGCTGCCCCGGGGCCGAGCTCTCAGTCCCCAGGAACAACAGGGCCATTTCCCAGCTGCCAAGCACCCAGCAATGCTCCCACACTCATCTCCTCATCCGGAGAGACAGGACTCAAATATCAGAGGATTGCAGGGAAGGAAGAGCAACAGTACCCAAGAAAACTGTTAAGTTTTCCAAGCCCTGTAGGGTGAGCTGTGGGGGGCAGGTGGCTTCACTGCAACCTGCACATGGCATCAGAAGGGGCTGTGCTCAGCCCAAGCATCCCCAACCCTTGAGCATCCCTCAGCCTTCAGCCTACAGAAGTGTTTTAGAGGGCATGGGGGGGCTGTCATCTTTTTAATGGGTTTCCCAGTTGACTGGCTGCTCCATTGCACTGCTCTGGCCCGAGTCGTGCTGTGCTGACGTGTGGCTGCTCCTCAGGGCTCGTCGCTCAAGCTGGTCACACAAACCCAGTCCACACAAACCCACCACGACTGAGACAGGGAAAGTCAGAACAGAGACGCTGCACTGGAGGAGCAGAGAGCAAAAGATGCAGCATGCAAAGAGCATCCCAGCCTTCTGCCCCTCCTGCCTTTGAAATTGTGAGCAAGAAGTGATGTGGTGTGAGTCTGCCCTCCTAATCTTCAGTCCCTCCTGCTTCCCTCCCACTCGCCTGCCACTGCAGTTTTCTCTTCATGCCATGCCAGTAGGAAAAATGGGGAGATGCAGGATGGGATGAGGTCATAGCATGCCTCTCTCCCCATCCCACCTTGGGATCCCAAAAAAATAACACCCCAGTGAGCGGAGGGTGGGGAAAAGCCAAGAAGAGTGTGCCAAGCATGTGAAGCTGAGGTAAGTGGGATGCTGACGGTAGCATGGAGTGGCAGGATGTGGAGGAGAAAGGAAGATGGAGAGGAGGAGTGGTTAACATGGTGGTGGGTGTTTGGAACCTGGAGCTGTCTGACCCTTGGCAAATTTCTGGCTTGCCCAGAGCCACCCACCGAGCCCCTCTGCCTCCCAGAGGCATGGCACTTACAGGTGTTGGAGTAAGGGGTTTGTGGTGACACAGGGAAGGCTGGGGTGGGGGGAGAAATCTCACCGCCGCTGGAGGGTGGGCTGGTGGGGGAGGCACCCTCCATCTCCTCGAAGGCTTCCTTGTAGCTGTGGAGGTGAGGCTGGGGAGAGCAGGAGAAAGAGTCAGTCCCATCCCTATGATGGGCACAAACCTCCAGGACACCCCAAGGAGAGGGCAGAGGGGGCAAAGGGAAGGGTTTCACCTCCTCCCTGCTAACCACCACCCCCACCACCACAAAAACCACCACTGACCCCCAGCTCTGTGGATGCTGTGAATGCTGACCAAGCCATCCCCCTCCCTGGAGGCACATCTCCCCAGTCAGCCACCCCCCAGCCCAGCAGTCCTCTACTCCAGCCCACCTCTTTGGGCCTCCCTCCAGGGTTGGCTGCGATGGTGCTGACCACCTCAGGTGAGAGCACGGTGGGGCTGCGGGGCGAGCCGGGCTCCGGGGAGCTCTTCTCATAGTGGCTGTCGCTGGGAGTCCGCTTGCGGGCAGGAACAGCGCTCTCCTCCAGAGGCTTCTCCCGGGACTGCACCCCTGCAGGGCAAGCACAGGGTGGCACAGGGGTGAGCAGCTGCCAGCTGAGGTGGGGACCAGCAGGAGATGCTTCAGGCCTGACCTGAGAGGTCTCAGCTGCAGCACGCACCTGCATCAAAGCCCCAGACCAGCATGGGTAGCTGGAGCAGATACACCCTACAACAGTGACCAGGTGATAGAGCAAGGCAGGGTTGTGGCTAGTGGCTGAAATGCTGCACTAGCCCTCCCAAGCACCATTAGATTTTCGGGGACAACCTCCAGCAGTGAGTGCAAGGGGCAAGAGCATCCTGATATTAGTCCAGACAGCCCATCCCTGCAGAGCAGGGAAGTAACAGGGCCTCCCGACAGCATCATAGTGGGAAATGACCAAATCAGCCAGCACAAGGACAGCTGTATTCAGCCTGCATCCCTGCACCCACAGCCAGATGTGGCTTCAACCACAGCAGTGGAAAAAGCCTGGTTTTGTGAATCCCCAAGGCAGAGGGAGCACTGGATAAAGAAGAAAGAACTCATCAGAGGAATAGTGCGGGGAACCCTACAAAAACACTGCTGCTCTGTCCCCACTGCAAAGCCTCTCTAAAAGGAGAGATGAGCATCTCCCCTCCATCTCCCCCCAAACATCTTTCCCAGATCCCAGCAGCAGGAGCCACCAATGTCCACAGGCTGGGGGGAAGAACAGAGCAACCAAGTCATCACAGGAGATTGGGTTTCTTGGGCTGTGGAGATAGATCTCCTTGGCTGGGATAAAGCCCAGGAACACAGACAAAGTTGGCACAGGGCAGGGCAGCTCAACTCTCCCAACACCTGACAGTGCCCAAACACACTTTCTATCCCACCTCGCCTGGCTAAGAGGTTACTCTGGGCTCATGGATGATGGTGCTGAGTTCAGTGCACAGCAACCCCACAGAGTACCATGGGCACAGCTCAGAGCCCCGTGGGACTCACACTCCTACCCCCTAGCAGAGGTGACAATACTGTCCCCCTGTCCCCTCTACTTTTCCCACAATCGTTGAGCACTCGTGCTCCCCTTGGTCAGCACATTAGGCAAGAAAAAAAGAGAAAAAGGAGAAAAAGAAGAAAAAAAAAAAAAAAAGGAGAAAGGCCAGCATCACGCTCCAGGAAATGCACTTTTCAAACACCAACTCCTTTCCCACGGGCTGGCGGAGGAAAACCAGCCATCAGCTGCTTCCCCTCACTCCCGGGGGCTCCGCATGGGACCCACGCCTCGCACCCGCTGCCCTCCCCTCCTCGCTGCTCGGCGCACACACCAGAGCCTTCCCGGCCCGGGGCAAGGGCTGCCAGGGCAGCGGGGAAGGAGGTGGCCCGGGCGCATTTCTAAATAATCGGCCCAGTGAATGGCAACAACAATAAAATCGCGGCTCGGGGGGAGAGGCGGCCAGGCTGCGAGGCGGGGGACTCGAGCCAACGGGGCTGGCTCCAGCCGCAGAGGCGGCCTGGAAAATTCCACTAAGAGCAGCTTTGAAACACAACTCCCGATCCTTTCTGCAGGTGCTCACCGGCACGGGAGATGGCCATTAAAAAGACCCGTGGAGAGAACAGGGGGACCGGGAGGGTCCCTGGGAAGCTGTCTTGCGGGTATGGGCAGCACTGCATAGGGCCACCCCATATCTTTTGTCCTGCTCTTCACTTTAAGGGAAGAAAAAAAAGAAGGAACTGAAGCTCGCAGTTGTGAGCACAGGGAAAAACAAGATACACGGGGGGAAAAAGGCAAACTCTCATATTTTCTTTTTTCCTTCTACTTTGTGCACTATGGGCTCTCCTGAACACTGCAGGAGCATCAGCAGGAGGACCCCTTGGCCCATTCCAAAGTGAGCTGCAGGGCCTGAGCACTTCAGAGAGGCAGGGACTGTCTCCTCGAGCACTGCATGACTGCCTTGCTTTGCAGTTTTCATTTGGGAAGCACTAAACTCGGCAGATGGATGGAGCCTGGCTATCAGTGCACATCACACATCTGCAGCATGGGACTCCCTCCCCTGCTCCGTCCCCAGGGCTTCACGTCACCTAACCACAGGGTGCTGGATCTGGCCCCTTGGGACACCCAGGAGCTCAGCAAGCCCTGGCTGCTCCGCTCCCCAGACATGGAAAGCGGCCGGGGCCACAGGGAGGGGAGGGAGAAGAAGGGAAAAAAGGGACTCATTGTTCAGGAGCGGAGAGTGGGAAACTTCACAGGCCGCCCGGAGCAAAGCCTGGAGGAAACCCAGGCTCTGAGCATGGCTCCCCCGACCCCCTGGGTGATTTATGGGATGGAAACTATGCTTGAAAAACAAACTCTCCTTTCCCCAGCTTGCTTTGCCCCCTCAGCAGACACACAGCCTCCCTTAGCCACAGTACTGTCACTGGACTCCCAAGGACGCCGTGGCTGGCTGCAGGATGGCAGATTCCTGTTCACAAAGGGGGAGCAGGAGCCTGCACCCCACTCCTCACCCTCTCACCCAACACCTGCAGCACTGCCACTCCTTCTGCTGCTCATTTAAGTACCTCACCTAGTACCAACCCACTGCCCTCAGACTCAGCACAGCTCTAGGGCTGGGGAAGGGCAGGGAGCACAACAGCTGGGGAAGGAGGAAAGAGGAGCAATGGCAAACCCAGGTAATTTTGCAGCTGGGGAGCCAGGTTTTAGGCTAATCAGGAGGCAGCTGCTTTTAGGCCATGAGATTCTAGAACTACTGCCAGGCAAGAGCCAGGTGACATCCCCACAGTGGACAGGAGAGAACAAAGAAGCATCCCAAGGCCCTTGGGATGTGAATGGGGACACACAACACCCAGGGAAGAGAGATGCAAACTCACTCCCTGCCTGCATGAGGAACAGATGCTGTCCTGTGCTGCTCCTCACCAGAGCCCAACTCACCCCATCCTGGCACAGACTGCTCCCCACGTCCTGCCTGATTATCCCAAATGGGTACAATAAAATACCTTACTCTGTGCTGGGGACTGGGAGGGTTCAAACTTCTTTGGTCCTCCTGGGGAGAAACCCGGGGTGCCAGTGGGGAGAGAAAGGTCACACAGAAAGATGGTGATTCCCCACTCCATCTCCCACCTTCTCCTTGCCCTGCAACAAGTGGATGCACAAGCACCAAGCAGGTCACCAGCCCACATCACCCAGGGCAAACTCACCTTCAAGGAGCAAAAGTCACACTGCATAAAATCCAGCCTCAGCAGCCCACACTCTCCAGCTGCACACCAAGACGTGGGGATCCCTAAACTGATGTAGGAGAGACCCTCCTGGGCTGACAACTGGCTATATCTGGGTTCTGTGGAGCTACACCCCAGCCCTTGCTTCCCAAGGGGGTGAGCCATGGTCAGGGCAAAGCTTGGAGGGGGATGCAGCAAGGGTCCAGAACTGGCCCAGCAATGAAATCCCCACCAGCAAGCAGTGCCAGGCTTGGATGAGATGCAAAACCAAGCATGGGAAGGGGAGTCTGTACCCAGGGCCAAGGGCTCCTCCATCACTGGAGAAGCTCAATGGGAGCCCTGACCATCACTCTGCTGAGAAAAGGGATCAATCCTGCATGGAAATGGTCTCCTGAGCCTCCCTCCATCCCACATCCATGCAACACACAGATCACTCAGCATGCATAGAGGAGGAAGGAAGAATGAGAGGGAAGGAGCGATGAAGGGGAAGGAGAGAGAAAAGATGGGAAAAGGAAGGAAGGATGAGAGGGGGGAAGAATGCAAGAGAGGGAAGGAGAAGGATGCATGGGGAAGGTTGGAGAACAAGGAAGGAGGGAAAAGGAAGGAGGTGGAATGAACGAACCGGAGAAGGACCGCTGCTGGCTCAGAGGAGGACGGGGGACTTTGGTGCTCTTGTTGAGTTCCCTGAGCTTGGCGTTGTACTCTGCCAGCATACCAGGACAGGGAGTGCAAGGAGGGTGGGAGGTCACAGAGGACAGACACAGTCCCCCACAGAGAGAGGAAGGGGCAGACAGGACAAATGTCACGAGATACAACACGGGGGGAGAGAGAGAGAAAGAAGAGAAAATATTAGCTGGGGTCCAACAGATGAGTCTGGGGTCATTTGGGATCTGAAGGAGCTCAGTCTCTGCTTGGAGCTGCTTTTCCATCAGCCAACTTGCCTGGCTCCAGGCACCACATAAACCCATATGGGAAATCAATGGTGGCTCCTAGTCATATATAGCCTTGTGCAACACCACAATTGCCCCATCACCATCCTCTCAGGGGTGGCAGCATGCAGGTCCCCTTCATCATAGAATGCTCAGGGCTGGGACAAGACAGGGTGACCCCAGATGCCTTGCTAGGAGATGAGAGGGTCTTAAAGGATGACAGGACCACCTCCCCTCTGAGGGGAGATGCTGGGCATGCCAGCGCTGCCCTGTGCCATGTCTTCCCCTCCATCATCAGAGGGAAAAAGGAATGGGAGCATTCCCCCACCAAGAACGGAGGAGGTGTGAGATGCTCCTCATCTCTGTGCCAGGACACGCAGGCAATTTATAGCAGCAGGGAATGTAAACAAACATGTCCATGCCCCACGGTCCCTGCTGGCTGTCCCCTCCCAACGCTGCCTTCAGGACACCTTGTTCCCGCCAGAGGTCAGGCCACCCACTGTCCCCACCTCAGCACAGAAGGCCCAGCTCCAGCAGAGACAGGTGGCCACAGGCTGGGGACCATCCCCCACATGCCCCTCTCCTCCCTGGGAAGCCCAGTGACTACGAGGGGATGAGAGTAACCCCAGCCCAGCCCTGAGGACCTGACTCCAAGTTGGGGAGATGGATGTTTCTGGTAGACACCATCAAAAGTCCATTTTCCACACACTGCAAATACTCTTCCTCCTCTCCTTAGAACTGTCTACTTTTCCAGCCCATTTTAATTCTTCATGTGGGGCGGCAGGGGAGGGCAGGCATGTGCTGTTTATAATATTAAATCCCGACATACAGCGCAGTTTGGGCATCCATGTGTCCTTAGGTTTGTTTAAATTCTTTGCAAAAGCCCCATGACCCTCTGTGAATCTAATCTGGATCACAGAGGTCAGGTCCAGACTGATGCAAACTTCCTCCAACAACTCTATGACCCTCCTCAATCCCATTCCTGCCACTTGCACCCCTCCTGCCCCCCACCCTGTGACTCAGTCCCCACTCCTGGGAGGCTGATGCTGTTGGATTTTTCCAGCCAAGCCTTTTCCCCCTCCCTCTAATGCCGGGCGAGTTTCTGGACTGAGCACAGAGCTGGAAGGGACGGAGCTGCCAAGCCCCAGCATCACGAGCTGGCCCACAGCCCCAAACCCTTCCCAAATGTCACTCCATAATTGAACAACTGCAGCCGAAGCAGTGGGAAGGGAGGGCACCGAGCTGCCACAGCACCATGGCACCTTCTTTCTGGGCAGCTGGGACACTCTTGTGTCCCCAAAGCCACTAAGCTAGAGCTGCAGGAGTGCAGGGGATTGGTGGATGCAGCTTGCCCTCCACAGCGCAGAGCTAATGCCTTCATCCAGCCACAGCACTGACACTTGGCAGTGCACCCAGCCAAGCACCAAACCTCTCTGGTAGGGCTGGGAAATGTCTTCCCAGCCCCTGACCACTGCCCCACAGTTAGGTCCAGATTCAAACCACCCTGGGCCAAGCTGGGCAGAATTACAGCTGACAGACAAAAGCCTAGTTCCCAAAAGCCTAGTCCCCACTCCAGCAGCACCCCAGCTGCCCAAGGAGAAGGTCTGAGCACCAAACCCAGAAATCCAGGGGGGAAAGAAGAGACTGAAATCAGGGATGAGCACAGAGACATCAAACACAAGACAAGTGAAGTTCTCTGCTGAGACCCTATACCAGATCATGCTCCAGGCAGGGAGAACATCATGTCCAAGTGGGGTCCAGGCAGGACAACCTCAGCCAGAGATGAAAACATTTTCCCAAACCCTCCATATTCTCCCCAAAAGAAAGATATTCCCCAGAGACCCAGTGACTGGCCCTGCCACCAGGGACAGACCAGCCCTGTTACCCTAACATGATGGGGGGATTTGACACCCTCAGCCACCCTTTCCCCGCTCTGGGCAATGCTGCTGCAGACAGCAAGCTGCAAGGAGGATCTCAGCAAAGAGCAGCACAGGCTGCTTCCCTGCCCTGCATGACTCCATGGCAGGGGGCTCAGTCCCAAGCCCAGATCCAGCACAGACAAGGAGTCTCCACATCACTTATCCCCAGCTCTACCATGCATGCCACCCCTGTGTGCTCCAGCACCTCGGGACATGCGATCCTCCCCGTCCCCCCTAGGAACCAAAGGATCCTACCTGCCACCCTGTGGGCCACCAGGCCCTCCAGATTCAAGGGCTCTTCTGCCGACCTCGACAGGTCTTCATAGCTCTCTGGTCCCTTCAGGGGCATCTGGTTTTGTGCTGGGACGGTGGGGGAAGGTGGGGAGGAGGTGAGTTGCTGCTGAGACCCCACAGGGCTGTAGCACGAGGTGCTGAGTGGGACAGTGCCCATCTGTGCTCCGGCCGGGGCATGGCTGTAGCTCCTGGGCTCTGGCAGCGGTGCCAGCTGGTAGCTGTAGGGCGAATAGGTTTCCCGATAATCATGCACCCCATAGTCCAGCTCTCCAGGAGAATAGGCTTTGCTCCCGGGCTCAGAGACCGCGGGGCTCACGGACGTGCCGAAGGACCTCGGCTGGGCCACCTGTGGAGTTGGCCGGGCGTAGAGACCAGCAATGGGCTGGGTGGAGAGGGAGGAGGGCAGGGGTCCGGCTGGCTTGTCCTGACGGGAGGTGGCAGGCACACTCTGCGACTTGTGGACGGCAGGTGCGAGGTCCAGCATGAGGACATCCAGCGCTTCAATGGACTGCTCAATCTCCCGGCGAGAGGGCGCCCGAGGGAATTCGGGCATGCTGTGGCTGTGCGGGGGCACCGTCTGCAGCGGGCTGGGCTGGGGGCTGCAGCTAGAGATGCTGGGGCTGTGGCTCTCCATGCCACCCTCCTGCAGCCGGGAAGGTGGCCGGCTTCCCCCTTGCTGTTGCCAGGAATTCAAGCCCCTCTGCACAGCCTCCCGGCTGCTGGTACTGCGAGCCGGGGCCTGGGGCAGCGCCGGGTTGGCGTCGTACTTGGCAGTGTCCACTGCCGGGAAGGACCGGGAGCGGTAGGTTCCGGGGTGGTCGTAGGCATACAGGTAGGGCTGGGAGCTGGGCAGTGGCTGAGGCTGGAGCCACCCTGGGGCGTGGGAGCCCGGTAGGCGCTGTGTGTAGCCAGCCAGGTGCTCCTGAGTGGATGCCGAGGGCCGCAAGGAAGGCAGCGTGTCACGGAGCTGGTGGCCCATCAGGGTGTTCTGGTTGTTGTAGGGGTAGCCACCGTTGGAGAGCGGCTCGCCATCGTACAGCCCCTCCTTCAGCAGCTTCTCAGCCCCATTGCAGCTCGAGGGGCCATTGGGCAGGGAGGACAGGCTGCCCACCCGAGGCGCCTCCTGGTAGCCGGTCTCACTGGCAGTGGTGGTGCCATCCAAGGAGGAGAGCGTGCCCAGGCTGCCCACACTGTGCCCATCTTGGTTGGGCAGCTCATCATCCAAGATATCTGTCTCCCGCTCGGCCACCAGCGCCGCGGCATTCCCGTTGACGTGCACCTGAGCCGGCACCACGTGGCGGCCCGGCATGGTGGGCAGGCGCGCCGGCACGGGGCCGGGCACGTGGTTGTGCATGGGTGGCGCGCTCTCCAAGCCAAAGCCAACAAGGAGACGATCCAGCTCCTGCTTCTCCTCAGGACTCAGCACCGCCTGGCCACTGGGTGCCCCACTCACCCCCGGCTCATCGGTCCGGTCGGTCTTGGTGGAGGCGGTGGAGTTGCCTGAGTCGCTGCTCACCGAGAGTGTGTGCTCGACGTGGTTGGGCGCTGCCGAGAGCGGGAGTCGGGCAGCGTTGACGGCACCGGTGCTGCCGTGGAGGGAGTCTTTCTTCTTCACTTTAGCGTAGAGGCTCCCATCCAGGGGCCCTTGTGTGTGCCCAACCTCTGCAAGGGGAGAAACGAACACGAGACCCCAGATCAATTGCTGGCTCTCTGCATGGAGCTAATGGGTCCCATTAGCCGGTGATTTCGATTTCTTCCGTGTGCCAGAACACTTAACGACCAGCATCGATGTCTCCTCGGCACCCTCCACACTCCCACCGGCGCCACCATGCAGAGACATCGCAGCCAGGTCCTCCCCAACCCCATGCCCCCACAGCCCCCCGATCCACACGCAAGTGCTGCCTGCTTCACTGGGATCCACCAAATATCCTGTGCACTATTTCCAGGCATCATTCCTGGCAGTTCTCCTCCACGGCTGGCAGGGGCCAGGGCTACCCACACAGTCAGCGATCGCTGCTCCGCAGGGCTCATCCAGCCTCAAAGGGCCATGTGGCACCAGGGAGGCAAAAAGGGAGGGTGGAGGAGATGCACCACAGGCCGTAGGAGGACGGGTGGAGGCAATCAGTATGTGGCCTCGTAGCTCTTTGTGTCTCCAGCTGGATGGATGTACTCAGCCCACGGGTGAAGGACAGATGAACCACAGACCCACCTTTCCTCCCCCTGCCCACTCTCCTCCCAGATAATGCACAGATCCAGTCACACAGACATCCTTGACTTCTTCTTCCCTGACTACAGACAGGCTCCCACCCTTTCTGTTCTTTCCCTTCCCTCTCTCAGGCCAGGTCAAGCTGCCCTAGAGCTTCTGCACCGACAGTGCCACTGCCCAACCCTGAACATGCAACATCTCCTCCACAGGAAGGTCCTGGCACCTTGATTCAAGTCTAGTGTGGGCAGCTGGCTCTGGTCCACAGCCCCAAAAGGCTGGGGGCAGCCAGGGCATGGCAGCATCATCACCAGTAATCCTGCACTCCAGTTCTGAGCCCCCCAGCTTCCATCACACCTATCAGTACCAACACCACAACCAGCTGCACCCCTTAAACCTTTCCAAGTGGGGCTGAGAGATTTTGGGGGTACAGAGGGACCTTGGCCACTGACAGCAATGGGAATAGTTCCCAAGCTACATCCCCCCCTGCCAGAGCTGCACAGCACGGACCAGGCTGCAGACTCTTGTTTTTCCAGCTCCCTGACGAGGTTTCCTGGAAGGTCCCGCGAGCAGTGTTAAACACTTTCTTTTGGAGGAAAAAATGACTCTTCCCTGGCGGGGGGCCAGGCAGCTGACTCAGGGACGGAAGACGGCCCTAACACGATAGTGTGAAATCAGAGCGGCCCTATCTGCAAGCAAAACACTTCCGAGCCGGGACAGCTTAACCAGGCCCATGCCGCCGCACCCGCACCCCGGCAGCTCCCACGCCAACAACCCCCTCACCACAAAGCACAGGAGGGTAATAACACCGAGCCCAAGTCCTACAAAGTCAGGGCCCTCTCCTCGTTGCTTATTTTCCACTCCTGAATCCTCGCTGGCAGTATCCCAAGGAGGCAGCTGAGCCCCAAAGCCTCATGTTGGCTTGAAGGTGTCTCAGGACCACGCAGCAAGGTCCTCTCTGGGCACTTGGTATGGGAAAGAGTGAGAATTTCTCCCAGAGACTCAGAGCTTCTTCATCCAGCCAGTAAAGCCAGGAGCCAGTAGCATTTGTCTCCACAACACCTCCCCTACTGGGGAAAAGGGTAAGAGAGGGAGGGAAACCCTTTCCATGGAGGGAAAAAGAGAAAAACAGCATATCCAGGGGCAGTGTCAATGCTGGACAGGCTGAGACATTGCTTGGAGACAGGGGAAAAGGCACAGCCCTCCTATCTGAAGGCTGTGATGGTGCTGGCTGGTCTCAAGAAACAGGGCAAAAGCCAGGATGGGGGCTGGGAGAACAACGGCAGAGGAACAGAAAGGAAAAGGGAATAAATAAATATAAATGTAACCACGTGGTGCCAAAGGAAAAAATAGACAGGAAAGGCTTTAATTACTCTTTAGGCTGGGTACTGCCCCACGGCTGGGAGAAATGTCCCCAAGAGAGGTGAGGATGGGGCACAGAGCAGTTCATGGCAGAGACAGAAAGCCCCAACTGCTACATCCCACCTTCCCCAGAGCTTCTGATGAGGACGGGACACAGGGGGGCTGGTGGCCACCCACTCACCCGAGAGCAGTAGCAGGGTAGTAAGCAAGGAACAGCCTGTGACAGCTCAGCCATCAGCCAAGCCCTTTTCCCACAGTTGCTCTGCCCCACACCTGATTGTTCATCCTGTCCTCAACCCCATGTACCTCCTGGGCTCTGATGCCACGAGACAAATCCCAAATCCTGCTATTTGCTGCCACTCTGAAGCCTCCTCCACTATCCCTGGGCCACACTATCTCTCATATGACTATATGACTTAGTCACCTGAGAAGTTGAATACAAAACAAAACAAAACAAAACAAAACAAAATAAAATAAAATAAAAACTAAGGGATAATGGAACAGAACACCTTAGACAAACCAGCCACCCTCAAAGCAGCAAGCTCTCAGCACCCCATTTGCAAAGAGTCGGCAGCTCCCAGCAAGGTCAGATTTCATCCCTGAAGGTCGGAGTAGCTCCTGCCTGGCAGACTGTGCCATCCCATCGTGGGCTGGGTTTGCCCTGGGCTCAGCCCCGTCGCAGCTCTGCCATGGCTCTATCTGCTCCAGCTGTACAGAGGCAGCTGCGGGAAGCACCGAGCCCAGCCTGGTCCCAGCCCTGCTGTCAGGCTCGCTGCCCTAGAGGAGAAATGCTCTGTCCTCTTTCTCTAGCACCCTGTGACTACATCCAGTAAAAAAAACTGGTCCAGGACAAGTGTGACAGTACCGAGGGGGTGGGCTCGCATCCCCAAACTCCCAAATCCTGTCCACGGCTCTGCAGCGGTGCAGAAGATAAGGCTGAGGAGTCACCGTGTCTCCCCGTGTCGTGCCCCCACAGCATCCCACCTGCTGCCTCCACTCCCCACCCAGAGTTCTGGCCCCAATGCATTTCTGGAGCATCAGCCCACAGGGAAGACCCTGGGGTCCCGGGACTCTTTGCAGGATGTGGGGTGTGAGCAGAATCACACGGGGAAGAGTTTAGCCTCCTTATCTCTGGTTTCATCCTGTAACCAGATAGGATGGCACGGAGCAACCCCAGTCCAAGCCGTGGGTCACCACAACCATGAACTCACCACCCAGCCCCGAGACCAAAGAGAAGCAAAGTCAGGACTTACCAAAAGGGACGGGGATTAAAAGATCCGAGGCGAAGGGAAGGAGCAGGCAGCAAAATCCCTTTCCTTCACCCCTTCCAGCACCAGAGCCTTCCAGGGGCACCCGGTGTGGTGGCAGCTCCAACGGCGTCCACAGCCAGCCCCGTGTGTCCGTCCAGGACAGGAGCCGACGGCCTGGAGCTGGCTTGGGCTGGCGTTTGTCCCTTTGGCTCTGCTTTCCCTCTCGCGGAGGGAGCTATTCCCTTCCAGCGCCGTGTCCCGCGGGGCCGCGAGAGGGGTACCCGGCCGGCGGCGGGGCGCCGGGAGGGGTGGGATGCGGGGAACCCCGGGACACGGGGAGCTGGAGGAGAGGATGGAGGAGCCCGAAGGTGGGAGAGGCCGGAGATGGGATGGAGGCGAGGAGGTGCGGCTGTGCTCCCCTCCGCCCCGGACCACACAGGGACCACAGGGAGGAGCGGGAGGGGAAGGGGAGCGGCGCGGGGAGGGCGGCGGGGCCGCCCAAGCTCCAGCCCCAGCCCGAGTTAACCTCAGTGAGGTGCGGAGAGGGTGGGAGCCATGGAGGGAGGACAGCCAGACAGACAGCTTCCAGCTATGAATATTAACTACTTCCTCCACAGGCAGGGCTCCGCCGCGTTAACTGTTTCCTAGGCAGGACAGACAGCCGGACAGCTGGACAGCCTGCCCACCTTGCACCGTCCACTGAGCATCACCCCGCTGGGTGAGCCCCTCATTTGGAACACCCAGCCCTGCCCAGCCTCTGTGTGCATGCATCACACCTGTCCCCAAAGAGCAGAGACACATTCAGGGTGGGGATGTCCTTCCAAGCCACACATGATGCTGAAACCCAGACGGGTCTGCAAATTCAAGTGTCTTGCTGGAGACTTGAGTTTCTCCATCTGAAATAACTACACAGCTAAAGAGGGGCGGAAACCAGCCATGGACAAGCCACCGACCCTGCTGACCCATTTTCACAATCCTCTTGCCTGTCCTGCCAGCACCACGGGCACAGCACGGACATTCCAGCCCTGTTTTTGGGATGTACACACTGCCCTGCTCTGTGACAGGAGGTATGCCATGATCCTATCCACTCCAGAGCTCTCTGAGACCAAACTGCTCCACCCCAAGCAAAATCCGTGCTGGAATGGTGCTCACAATTTGCTTGTCCAGGTGACAGCAAGCCCACCCCACATCCAGGCCCCTGCCTGAAGCCATGCTCAGGACTCCACTCCTCAATTGATCCAATATACTCAGAAAAACGTGAGGCTCCCTCCACTCTAATCCCCCAAACCGCGTTTCCCACACCCCCATGGATGACGGCAGGGGATGAGAGCAGTGTTTCCAGCCAGCCCCCTGACTCACAGCCCTGTTTGCTCCCAGATGCTCCCACACGCCAAGCCAGCGTCCTTCCAAAACCTCCTGCTTATTTTCTGTCCCTTTTTCTGCAGCTGTCTCGGCTGCAGGAGGACACAGACAGAGCTCCCCACTCCTGCCACGGGACAACCCCAGCCCTAAGCACAGAACTGCTAAAAGTTTTGACTTCAAGGACAGTTTAAATGGGGAAGAGAAGGGGCTGAGTTTCTACCAGCTAGTCTCTCTTTCCCTACATCCTAGCCCTGCTGGATTCCTGGTCCCAGTGGGAACAACCCCCACCCCCCACCCTACATGACAACCCCAAATACCAGGTCAGAGGACAGATCCTGCCCTGGGAATAGCCACACTGCAGCTGAAATGCCTAGCCAAGCCTGTAGATGCTCCAACATTTCACCCATGGGGAATAATCAGAAGCAAGGGGGACACCCCCTGTGAATTCCCATCCAGCCCATGCAGATCCCCACTGCCCTCCAAAATGCCCACCTCAACGCACTCTTACCTTGCAGCAGATGGAGCAGAGAGCAGTGGAGAGGGCTAGAATAAGGAAGGGAAGTGAATTCCTTCAGCTTTAGTCAGCTGGTGAAGGCAAGAGGAGAGCCAGTGGCCCCCCTCCCCACCGAGCCGGGCCTAGGGACCCATCCAGCCGCCGGGGGAGAGCAGCAGCCTGCCAGCAGCTCCAGCAATGGATTAACAGCTCTGGCCTGGACCATTTGGTTCTCCACCTCTGCACAGTTTGGCCTGCCCTTCTGGGCAGCCTCAGCCCCTCCTGATAAGTGGGGCAGGATTTGACCCAACTAGAAAAAGTGTACCCCGTGAGATGCTGGACCTCCTGGGGGACAAACAGATGACAGCGACCCCATCAAGGGGCTTTCTCCCGCATGGAAAAGTGCAGGATCAGCATCCAGCTCCATTTGTGGGGCTCCAGGACCCCCTGACCTATGCCAAATGTGGTTCAGGCTCTGATGTGACCTCCCCTCACTGGAAGGGTGGGATGCTCTTCCCAGTCCCCACCCCAGCCAGCCCTGCCCTGCGAGTGGGGATGTGTGGGAAGACAGGGATGAGCTGCAGGGGAGCCCTATGCCAGAACCATGACTCAGGTGGGGATTTAGCAACTCTCTCACAGATGTTGGATTTGGCCAGGCCCTGGTCACTCTCTTCCCAGCCTGGTAAAGAGACAGGGCAGGCAGTGCCATCCCAGGGTGGGTCCAAGGACCAGTGGTTACAGGGAGCTGCTGTAACCATTTCACATTTTCTCACACTGCCCCAGGATGCCAAAGCTTGGGGTTCCCCCAAAACAGTCACACATTCAGACCTTGAGGACAACCTGTCCACTGACTCCATGCCAGCCTCAGCACCCTGTTCTCTATCAGCACTGGTTTTCTCAGCAAAACCAAACCAGGCAATAAATTATCTCCAGACAGAGTTACAGCAACTGCAGAACCCCAAAATTTCTCTGCAGTGATCCTCCAACCAGCTGCAAGCCCAGCAGTGCCACATCCAGCTGCCAGCCTCCTCCTGCCTCTCTGGAGCCAGCTTGGCACCCCAAGGAGAGCTACCACAGTGCTGGCAACCGCAAAATCAGCCAGAGGATGAAGCATGCCATCACCTCCCTTCAGCCTTCAAACACACTCAGCCAGTCAATGGCCGTGGGCACTGCAGCAAGAACCTGCCAAGCAGCCACCACTAACCCCAAAGCCCCTTCAAGGAGGAATAAGGAGAGCAGGCAGAGCACTTGCCTTCCCCAGGCTGTACAGACATGGCTGAGGGGTGGAAGGACAGGCTGTGGGGCACCCCACTCTCCCTAAGGGCCACAGGGCAGCTCAAACATGGTGGGCAGGAGACACCCTGCCTGAGTAAAGCAGGAGGGTGAGTTCACTGATGGGGCCACCCTGTCCCATGGAAGTGGCTCACAGAGAACCGGTTGAATCCAGCTGTGTCCCCTCAGCCAGAGAGCAAGATGTGATGGTACAGCTCCCCCTCTCATGCCCCTTGCTCTGGAAGAACTCAGTCAACCGATGACCCCACTGCAAATGAGATTCCCTTTCTCCAAGTCCCCCCAGATAAGCACAGCAGAGGTGAGGGGAATGCCAGGACAGGCACCATCCCCAGCCACCCGCCTGTCCCTCCAGCTCTGGGGTCCCACAGGACCATCCCACCCTGGCAGGCACCCCCCAGCCCTTATGGGTGCTCCGTGCTGAGACAAAGCTGCTGGAGAAAGGGCATCCACCTGCAGTGAGAGGGTCTGTGGCCAGCAGAGAGGCGGCATGGGGAACCCACCGTGCGGCAGGCGATCCCGATCCCGTTGGCCGTCCGTGGGGAGCCTTCGGCGGGTGGCAGGACCAGCAGTGGCGGGGACAAGGAGCAGCGGCTGATCCCAGCCCAGCGTGGGTCCTGGTGCCAACCTCACCCCCCTCCGCCCCCGGACGCCGCTTGCTCACGCCTGGTGGTGCCAAAAATGTGGCGTGCAATTCCCTGACCAAATAAGGCAAGAACGACCATAAACAGGGACCCCCCCTGCACAGCCAGACACCGGAGTCCCCATCCTGGCTTGGGACAGGCTGGAAAAGAGGAAAAGTGACAACAGAGAGGGAGAAAGATTGAGCCCCTTGAGCCCACACTGACTCCCACCACCACTGCTCAAAGTGCCCCGTGGGACAGCTGGAAAGACCCTTATAGATGGGCTTCTTGCAGCTGCTTCTGCTGGCATGGGTCAGAGGGCAGCCTTCTGCCTGCAGCTTCACCCTTGCACAGTCCCGGATCATCTCCAAACTGGGACAGTGTTTACAAATTCAAGGTGCCCTCACTCCCTATTGCCACCCTTCCCGGCACAGAGGACAGCCCAGTTGGTGCATGGAGGGACACCTAAGACCCCTAAGGGGGAATGGAGAGGAGCCCAGGGGTACTTCTGCAGCCCCAGTATTCACCAAGAACCCCACAAGAGTACAGAGATGAGTCCTGAGGTACCCCTGCAGCCCTGTGAGAGGCTGGGGTGCAGAAACTTTGGCCCAGGGTCCAGAGGGGAACATGCAATGAGGGGCACTCAGGTCTCTGCAGGCAGGAGGGGACTGCCATGCAGTTTTTCCAGCTTGAGGCTGGACCCACAGCTCCCCAGGCTGCGCATAGCCCACAGCTGAGCCTGCACATCACGAGTTGCCTGTTTACTGCCCTGTGCCAAGGCAAGTGCCCGTGCCAGCTCCACAGAGCCGCCCCAGGTCTGGTTCCATGTGACCACCATAGCACAGACACTCTCACCACCCCAGGCACCCAGAGCCCCCACTGCAAGCGTCGCCATCCACTGCTCCCACTCAAAGCAGCTGGTGACCTTCAGGGACATCAGGGACTGCAGCTGTCCCTGCTCCAGGGACGTCTCTCCTGATCTGGCCAGGAAAGCCCAGGCATCTGCTTGGCCATGGATGGCCTTGCCTCCAGGACAGGGGCCCACCACCCTTCGACATACAAGTACTGCCCATTCCTGCCAAGTGGGTGACAGCAGTCAACTTGCTGCAACACAGTGGGTGCTCAAAGGGCTTATCCCAGCTCTGAGAGATGCTGCAGACCCTCAAAGGCCAGCAAGATATCCTCATCCCCTAGGGGCAACTAAAGTAATCTACATCCTGCCATGCTTGCAGTTCAGATACCTAATGGTCCTGCAGACGTGGGGTTTGGATTTCCTAAAGCTCTGGGGCATAAACTAAGGCTGGACTCTGCATGTGCAAACAGCACTTTGACAGATAAGTGCTGCAAAGAAGAGCCTAAGCTCTCTGGCATTGTGGCAGAAGGCAAAGTCCATGAGATCTTGCTCTCCCATCCCATGGCCACACTGCTCCCATCAGCAACTCCCACTGCCCAGCAATGTCCCCTGTCCTGGGGTAGAGAATATTTCCATGTGGACACTTTGGCCAACCACCTTGTGAGCCCTAACCTTTCTCCAGGTGCTTGCTGGGCAGGGGTGGCTCAGCCCAGGCCCCCTCTGCACTGTCCTCACGCTGGATGTTGAAGTTCTCGTAGGAGTCCCACCGGATGAGTGGGTCGGACGTGTTGTAGTCCACAGAAACACTGGGCCCGTTCTCCAGGTGCTCCATGCCTGGAAAGAGGCAGGATGGTCAGGTAGGATGACAATGGAACCAGCAAGGATGGGATGAGGGAATAGGTGGAGAAAAGTGCATGCAAGGAAAAAAGTTCAGGAGTCATAGGGCAAGGCAGGAGAGTCCTGTAGAAAAGGCAGCATCAAGAGATGGATGAGCACAAGATGTACATTGAGACTCACAAACAAGGTGTACAAGACTGCCTGGGGCTTTTGGGATTGCCTAGAGACCAGCACACAGACTGGCAGTGAGTGTGCATGGATCTGGGCTTTCTGAGCAAGGGAGTCCTTCATTCCCAAACATTCCTTCCATCTCTCCTGGGCCACCAAAGGCTTTGGAGAGCAGCCTCCTGGGGAAGAGAGCGAGAGAGATAGGGCATCCACAGGTGCTCCTAGATCAGCCTTGCTGCCTGAATGCCTCACCCTACCCTGGTGACAAAGGGACTGCAATGGGGCAGGTAGAGGTCACAAGGGAGGGAGCAGGGGAACAGCTGAGGAGAAGGAAAGGAGACAGCATCCACCTCCAAACTGCCACGGCACTGAGCCAGCCATACCTTGGATCTTCTCGGGGCCATAGGAGAACACAAACTCCACCTTCCCATACTCAGGGAAGCGGTCATCTGGCAAGGAGAGAGCAGAATAAAGGAAAAAATTATTTCTATCCATAGCTCCAGTAGTAGCCAGCCACCCCAAACACACCTGCAGACCACCTTGAGGCTGGGAGCTGCTAGGGGATATCCCTGCATGGGGCAGTGCACCTTAGCCCCGAGAACAACCCCGAGGCAGCCCCTGTGCAGCAGTAAAATGGTTTTGGCACTGAAAGGGATGATGGTGCCACCACTTCCCAAGCAGCACCACACCCTGCAGATGAGCAGGGGTGCCCTGTTTTGGCAGGGGTGGATCTGTGATGGGTGCCCAGATGTCCCCATGATGATACCAGAGTTACAGGGGCAGGAGGATGAGGGAGTTTGGAGCAGGGAAATGCCAGAGCAGTTACCTCTGAAGGCCTCATCCAGGTCCTCCTTGCCAAAGACGACGTCAAGATCATGAACAGCACACGTGTGGAACTGCACACGGAAAATCACGTCACGGGTAGGGCTGCGAAATTTCTTGTGGTAGCACTTCAGCTGCAGAGGGAAACAGGGATGGGCCATCAGGATAAGCCCCCAGATCTGGGCAAGGGGGAATCTGGGGGTCCTGAGGCAAGGTAACCACACAACCCCTGTCTGCTTCCTACGCCAGGAGCTGAGCAGAGGATCCTTACCAAGATATCGCCCTTGAGCAGCAAGCCAGGCTCAATGGTGATGCAGATGCCTGTCTGGCTGTCTCCTTGAACATTGCTGCAGAGAGGAACAGCAGGAGGATGTGAGCTGTGGTGCAGAGACCCCCCCCAGAAAACTCCTAGCACCACCTCAACCAGCCCTTCCACCCAAATCCAGGCAGAAAAGGTGCAAAGCACAGAGCTTGCCCTCCCTGTGACTGAGGGGCGTCCCATCCACCACCTCAAGGAGCATCCCATTCTCATTGGAAGGAGGACAGGAAGGGGAAACTGAGGCACAGCTCAGCAAGGGTGCAAAAACTGCTGGGTGGGAGGGTTTGCCCAGGTTCCAAGTGCTGAGGCTGGGCTATCAGCCATCCACCTGGCTCCCACAGCTCAACTGGGGCTTAGGACACAAAGGGAGAAATCTCTGGGAAGACTCTTCTCCCTGCCTCAGTTTCCCTGCGGGAAGCCCTCCCCTCCTGGTGCACGGCCGACAGGCTGCCGACGGGCGGTGGCGTCAGCAGCGAGGAACAAGGGAAGAAAGGAGTAGGATTTCACAGGCAAGATAAACCTGGAGTTTATTACAGGCATCCCATAAACAGTCTATTAAAAGCTGAAAGGCAAGGCTGGGATGGCAGTAAATCTCAGCTAACGGGGACCCATGGCTGTACAGAAGTGAGATCCTAGTCCTGGGGGTTGAGATGGGAATATCCCAGAGGTGAGGTGCTCTGGTCCCTCCAGGGAGACCGGGAGCCAGGGGTCCCACCCAGACTGGGATGTGGCGCTGGCAGAGTGTCTTGGAGGCTGGAGAAATCAACTCCTGTTTTCCTTCTGCCAGTGCCTGCTCTCGGGATCAGCATCAGAAAAAAATTGTGGGGAGATTAAAACAAAGGGAATTTTTTTTTTTTTTTTGGATAAAGAAAGGATATTAGCTCAGCTGCTCAGAGCATGGTGCTAATTACACCAAGGTTGTGGGTTCAATCCCCATATGGGCCTTTTACTTAAGAGTTTGACTCAATAATCCTTGTGGGTCCCTTCCAACTAAGAATACTCTGTGATCTGTGAGGACTAATCCAGGCAGGAAGAGCAGTTCTGTAAGCAGGGAGAGAAGAAATTCCTTCATCTCCCAGGGTGCCTTCATCTCCCAGATGTCTCCCGTCCCTTTCCCCCCTCCCTCCGGGGACACCCAGCCCCAGGCTCCGGCAGCCCCAGGCTCCCTCTGCTGATACACGGAGTCACTACAGCACTCTCAGCACAAGGGTCCAGTTTGGCCCACTACACCCAGTTACCACCTCCAAAAAAAAACGAAGCCCCTTTTTTTCCCCTGGCCCCCAAACGGACTAAGCACAGAGCACAAGAGCACAGGGGACTTGTCCTTGATCCCCTCCATCCTCCCCCGCTTGCCATGCCCCCCACACTGGGCAGGAGGAAAGCCCCATGGAGAGGAGATAGTTACTAGATCCCCGAGGTGTAGACGGGCTGCATGGCCTGGTAGATTTTCAGGAAGGGCCGACAACCTGGAAGACATCAAGGCGGGGAGAAAAGGCACACTGCTGTTAGCCGGCTGGGCGGAGGGGCCAGGGGAGGGATTAGTCACGGGGGAGAAATCCAAACAGGGAGGGAGCCAAAGCAAACAGCCGCTCCCTGCCCCAGCCAGCCCGCACCGACCAAGGGCAACATCTGCAATGGGCAGAAAGGATGCTGTGGATGAGCTGAGAAAGGGCAAAGCCCTCATAGTTTGGGTCCTGCAGGACCTAGGGCAAGTGGTGGGCTGGGGATAGGGTAGCACCAGATAGGGTACTGCATTCCCAATCTCCAGTCTGGAGCCAACCTTGGAAAAGCTGTCAGAAAAACATTGTCACCCCACAGCTCAGGTTAGTGCCCAGCATTGGGAGGGCATCCTCTGGGGGCATCTGTGCCAGAAAAGGGTAGCACCCTGCTCTTATGAGTGAACAGTCTCTGAGAGGAAAAGGGAAATTCAAATTGACAAGGAAATGGTGGAAAATATCCCCCAAGGAGGACAAGCCTGGCCGGGCAGTGTGGGATGGTGGTGGGAAGAGGCAGGCTGGGGAAGCAGCTGGGGGCACCTACCGCCTTTCGACTCAAAGTTGGGGATGCCGTGCATGATGACGTGGTGGAGGAAGAGGGGCTTGTTGTTCATCTTGATGCTGCCAGAGAGGAGCCCGCTGAAGTAATGGATGTACCTGGAGGGCAGACAGGCAGCTCAGGGGCAGAACCCACAAAGGAACATCCACCTTGGAGTCCTGCATCCAACCACCCTACGGGGAAAAACCCAGCCTGCAAAGGCGTGCCAGGACCCACCTCTTCTGGGATGGCTGTCCCACGGGCACCACCTTGTCCTCATAGAAGCGCTTCATGGCAAACCTGTCCAGAGCCTGGTCAGCACTGTGGGCATGAAAGGGTAGATGTGGCTGAAGGAAAGTATTGGCACCAGCACTCCAGCACCACTGGGATGGAGGTCACCAGTGAGCCCCAGGGCCACCCTAGGACCTCATGTCTCTCTCACCTGGCTGAGATGTTGCTGTAGTGCATGTAGGCAGCTACTACCACCCCCAGCCGGCCACGGTTCCCCTGCAGGCACACAGCAGAAGGGGAGTCATGGGGCAGCAGGGCCTGTGAGCACCCAGGCACAGACATCCCACAGAGACACACACTGATCCCTCTAAGAATACACCAGCCCACAGATGCCCCAACCCTTATTAGACACACACCAATCTACACATATGTGCTGACACCGACCCACACCCCAAACCACAAACCACCGCATTCTCCACATCTCTCGGCCTCTGAGGCTGCTCAGCCCAATCCCTGCAGCCCCACAGAGCCCCAGTGCCCCACTGCTGTACGCCAGTGATGGGTCCTGCCTACCTTGTTGTGCAGCACCACCACGTTGTGTGCTGCTGCATTGAGCCACGTGTCCATGGCTTTGCAAATGCTGCAGATCTTCTCCAGTGCAGGGGTGTGCATGTCAGGCCATCCAAAATCCAGCACCTGAACAGGGGAACAAACAGCCTGGGGTCACAGGCATGCCCACGTGGAGTTCCCAGCCTGCCAGTGGGCAAAGCCTTTACACAGGGTAGGCATTACTGTGTTGCTCTGACATGCACCCTCCCATCCCAAACACTGCACCCCACTGCCCAGATCCCTGGTCCAGGGAGGCCACCGTGGTCCCAGATCTCAGGCCCCTCACCCCAGGTTATTGGCTCAGCTTCTGAGGGCTCCTCCACTATCAGAGGGATGAGGACAATGCCTTAGGGAGGTCTCCAGGAGATTCCAAACAGCCAGTTTTGGGCTGAGAGGGGGGGACTGGGAGGGTAATGGGAGTCAAGCTGAACTACCACAAACACAGTGTGAAGTCTCAGTGCTTTTCTCAGGGTTTTTCCCAGCTGGATGGAATAGAAAAGGTGGCTGTTTTTCCCCTAGACATCTTGTAGCAGGGAGCTGGTCCTGCAGACAGGCCTGCCCTGAGGCCCCTGAGACCTCCCTGCTTCTCACAGCTGTGACCCACCTTGGGGTGAAGTTTGTTGATATCACGTCTCCGCTCAGAGAGGTTGAAAAGCTTGAGGGAAGATGAAAAGCAGAGTGAGAGGACATCTTCCTTGCTGCCACCTCACCTCTCCCTCGCCCCAAAGCCTTCCCAAATCCTGATATGAGAGGCTTCCCCAGACACATTACCCTGAGTAACATTATGCCACACGGCAACACAATGACCAAAAACTCCCAGGAGGTCTGAAAGGGACTGGTAATCTTCCATGAAAAAAAAATCTATCAAGCACAGTGCAAAGACCCTCCCTCAACAAAGCCCAGACGGAGAGAAGAATGCAGTATCCATCCCCTGCAAGTACCCATCCCCAGCAGCTGAGCACCCCAGCCCCTCCAGCAGCCTGGCAGGGACCTGGCTGTGCCCCTCACCACATAGTTGTTCCCATGCTTGGACTTGAGCATGTGGGCCACTTCACGGAGGTTGCTGGAGTAACTCTGCTCCTCGGCTGCGCTGGGGTAGGAGACAGCGATGATCCGCTCCGTGATGTACACCAGGTCCAGCTCACAGCTGCTCTCCATGGCTGCAGTCAGGCTCATGCTTCTGGGAAAGGAAGGGGACTACTGTCAAGGCACAGGGAAGGGACACAGGGACCCTTCCCCACCCTGCCATACAGGCTGGGACACAGCTGCCTGCAGCCTGTCCCCTGCTCCCAGTCCTCTTGGGGTATCCATCCCCAAGTTGGGGATGGTGGATCATAATTCCTGCATATTCTTCACTGGAGCATCTCCCAGGTATAGCACCTCTGGAGAAGCAGGTCTTGGTGGGAGGGAGCTTCAGGCAGAGCAGAGATAGACATAAGAAGGGGAAACTGAGGCAAGTACCTGGATGTTTTGCAGCGTGACTGCCCACTCCTGGGGGATTTTGTGGCATCCTAAAGAACCAGAGAGGAAAAGCAAGTTACTGCCATGACCCAGCCACAGCCAGCACAGGGGTATTGCTAGACCTGGGTGTGATGATGCTGCCAAAGCATCCCACCTCCATCACATTGCACTGAGCATCCTAACACCCCCAAAATATCACTGTCTCCAAAGCCCACCAAGCATCCCACTGCCACAAGCAGCTAGACACATCCCACATGCAAAACCCAACTCTCACAACCCCAGTGCTGCTGGGACCAGCTGCTATGCACACTGTGGGGCCGGTGTTTTGCCAAAGGGTCCCAGAGGACCTTTTGGGAGGATGCTGAGCAGATGGACACAGTCTCAGGCATGTCACAAGTCCCTCTTGTCTCCATCAGGCTGCGGGCACACCTGGTGGGACAGAGCTGCTTTGGTCCTGCCTGGAGCAGGGGCAGGTTTGCTGCCCAAGCGGCCTCGAGGAGCCAGCCAGGCACGACAGTTTGCTTTGGCCCCAGCTCCACCAAGCCAAACGCCTGGAGGAAATGTTTGAGCTCTCGGAGCAGGAAACTTCTATTTATGCATGTTCTCCGGCCTCGAAAATTTCATCTGCAGCCGGCTTGTTCTGTGACTTTGTGACCTCAGCCAAAAAACAAAGCAGGGTTTCCAAAAAAAGCCGCTGAGGAAAAACACACTCGCACCTCATTAGTTTTAGTATCTCCAGCTAATAAGCAGAAGTCATTTAAAGACTCATCTCAAGCAGGCAACACGCCTGGAAGGATCAGGAATAAGAGATACATCCTTCAGCTGATTCCTGGGATGCTCCATTGGTCCCCAGAGCTGCAAGACTGCTGCTACTCTCCTCAGGGCTGCAGCATCCCACAACCAGCACACCAAAGGGCACAGGACGAGGTGGGAGAGCAGTTTCCCTGACATCCTTCACCTGCCACCTTCTGCCCACCCAGCACAGTCCCAGAGCTGCTCCCATGGACAGCCAGCGTCACCCTCCACCAGCCTTGTATGCCCCTCTCAAGGTCAGGTTGTCCTGCAGAGCAGAGCCAGGCTCAGCACCCTTGGGGCCTGGGGACAATGTCACCCCTCCCAGCCAAAGCAGTTCCAGAAAGCAGCAGCTTTGCCTCATTGCCCAGAGGTGCTTGAACAGTAGTGACAATTCCCTCTCCAGTATTTCCTCAGGGTGTCCCAAATTGCCTGCTCACCCCAGGAAATCCCCAGCATTGCTGAGGGCAAATAAGGAGTTAAAATGCAACAAAAAGAGAGGTAAAACCTTTCCCGGGAGAGCCAAGGTGCATGGAACAAGCCTGAACCTGAATATGGGCTCATCCCTGAATCACCCACCAGTGATCAGGATGGGATCCCCCCCATGGCTTGGCAGTGCCTCAAACGTCCATAACGGAGATCTCTGGGGTCCCACACCCACCAGCCAGGGGAGCCCCTCAGTCCACGTCACCTCATCCAGCTGTAGCAGCTTCCCAAAACCATAGCCTTTACCAACAGAGAGCTGACATGGGAAAACCAGGAATCACCCCCAGCTCCCACATGGGTAAACTGAGGCACAGGGGGGCAAGCAAGGTGGGGACACCAGAGTCCCTGTCCCTCCCCATACCTGGATAGCAGTGAGCCCCTTGCTAATCCATTTCCACGCCATGGCAGGTCCACTCCTGGCACCCTCCAGACCCGGGAGAGAGGGTGCCCACAGCCAGGGCCCTGCAGGGTCCCCTGTCCCAGCGAGAGCCCCTGAGCTGTGCCCTGCTCCCCAGGCTCTGCCATGCTCCCCACCCCCAACCGCAGCCGCGCTGCGTCTCTGCCGCCAGCCCCTGCACGAGGAAGAGTCAGCCTGCAATCAGCTGATAGGAGCTGTGCTCCTGTTATTAAACACTCCTGCCTGCCACTGGGCTGGCAGACCTTGCAAACGTCCCCTGTGGAGAGAGACTCCAGCCAAACCAGTATAACCCAGTCCAGCCCAGCGCAGGACAGGCTGGTCCCAGTCCTGTTGGGTTGAAGATTCTTCTGCCAACCCCATCAAGAATGTGCCTTCCAGTCCCAAGCTAGCTTGGCATGTCCCCAAGCTCCTGGCAGCACCCAAAACCTGCAGGTCCCCTCTGCTTGGAAAGGGTGAAGAAAGGCACAAGAAAGGCTTCAGAAATATCAAGAAACTTCCCTGAAAGACAGCAAAGACAGCAAAGGAGGCTTCTAACTGGATTTTTCTGAGGATGCTTTTTCTCAGGGCTGGAAACTTGTCCTGGGCAACCAAAGGGATTAGGCAAAGCCAGATCTCAGGTGAGGAAGGCTTTCATCCTCTTCCTCATGGGAACCATCTTGCCTCCATCCCTTGGGTCCCAGCCCCAACACACAGGGAGGTCCACAAGCTGGCTGCAGGCAGGGGGGAAGCTGTCCTCGTTGACTTTGGCAGTACATTTGTCTACACTGTCTTAGCAATTTCATGTCCACACATTAAAAAACAGATCCCTAGCTCCACAACAGGAAAGTCAGCTTTGCAGCAAAAACCTCAGCCCCAGTATGCTGGGCTCCACCACCGCCTCTGCCACCAAACCCGGGCATCTCACTTGGCCTTTGGCATGGCCACCATCACCTTGGCTGGCTGGGAGAGAGGACTTCAGGGTCCCAGGTACACTGAGAAACTATAGGAGCATTCCAGGCTGAGGGATTTTGGCTGCAGGGAGTGTTTGCAGCAATGGGACTGGTATGAGTGACCCCCCAAGAGGTCTTGAGGCAGTGATCAGCCTCCATGACTGGTTGCACTTACCAGGACTTCTACCTGCTTGGTGATGCTCTCCCCCAGGGATGGCTGCAGACAGGAGCAAGGAGAAGGTGAGAAAAAGGCAAGCGAGAGAGAAGAGATTGAGAGACAAACACACACACACACAGAGTAGGGCCAGGGTCAAAAGTTCCCCCTTGCTATTTCTGGTGCTTCCTAGGAAATGCACCATGGCTCCGTTCCTTTCCCTGCCTGCCAACATGTCTTCTCTTCCTAAAGGCTGGGAATCCCCCAAAACCCAAGTGCAGAGCTGGGATACTCAAGTACCAAGGATGTTGCCATCCTGCCTCTCAGCCACCACCACTGGCACTGACCACTGTTGCCAATTTGAAGCATTTGGCCGAACCCTGAGCTTGTTCCATGATGGGCACTTGGTGCCCCCCACATCTCTGGGATTCCAGATGGATTCTCCATGGTCAGACCCTACAGCTGGGAAGTAAATAACAGGGCAAGCCCAGTGCAGTCCCACACCCAGCCTGGCACCTGGCCACCACACCAGCAGGACCAGCTCCCCAAGATAAGCCTGATCCCACAGGGCCAGTGAAGGACCCCAGTGGGAGCAGAGACAGGGTCTGAGATGCTCAAAACAGGGGGAAGTTTGGTGACATGCCACTGGAGAGAGCTCTGAAAGGAGGCTGGGGACAGGAATTAACTTCCTGGGGTGGGGGAAAGTGTCTGGACCCCAAATATAGGAATCAGGAGACAGATACCTCTGTCTGGGAATGGTGCCTGGGGGTGGCACAGCAAGAGGACCCAGCTGAGCAAGTCCCCAGATGGGAATCTTGGGACCAGGAGGTTGGGGGTCACCCCCAAAACCAGGCTGCTCTACTCTTGGCAGCAGGGCCAGAGCAGACATTTCCATCCACGAGGCAGGGCAAACCCTTTCAATTTCCTCCCAAAGCCACAGTAACGGTCCCAGCTCGAAGCCAACATATTTTTGCTGTCGATAAGTGCCCAAGGAGGTTGGCAGGGGTGAGGGATGCAGGCAGAGATTAAACCCAGGGCAGATAACCACCATGAGGCCCCAGAGCAGGCAGCATGTTCCACTCCTACCCCATGCCCTGCTCACTTGGGCTCTCACACTGCCCTCAGAGCCTGCAGGTGGTCATCCCCTACACTCACTTTTCAGGTGAGACCCCTGCCCAGCCTAGGGCCTCATGTGAGGCACGGATATTGCGGCACTGCCAGGCTGCTGAGCCTGAGCTGAAACCCTGCCAGGGCCTCCTCTCCCCGGCGCCTGCCCCAGCAAGCCTTGGCACACGTCTGGAGCAAAAAGGAAGGGCTGCTGCACCAGCCCCAGGCTATGCCAGTCTCCCTGCTGCCACGTGCCTGCTCTGCCTGCTGCCACAGCACCACCAGGGTGGGGACGGGGCAGGGGAGCTGCTCTGCTGGCAAGATGCTGCCTGGTAGGCACCCTCATGTCATGCTTCCCAAACCCCTTGCTGGGCATGGCCCTGCTCCAGGTGACATCCAAGTGCCCTGGTGCCCCCAGAGCCCAGCCATGGCCTGGAGCAGTGTGGCAAAGGACTGTGGCTGTCTGCCCAGTACCCCCCACCTGCCCTCCCCAGGACAGGGTGAACGGAGATGATGCATCCAGCTGTTCTCCTCAAGTCCACAGAGGACAGGGTGGGAACAGCCTGTGTCACCCTGGCTCCAGCAGATTGCTAAAGGCCCCTAGGACAGACAATAGTAGAGGGTGACAATAATAAGAGCTCAAATGCATGGCCTTGGGCGCCGCGAGCCAAAGGCACATCTGGTACAGCCATCTCCGGGTGTGCAAGAAACCGCCCCAGCTCTGGCCAGGGAGGGAAGGCCAGGGGACCCCAGAGCCCTGGATGGTCACGTCCTCTCTGCCTGTCCCTCTCAGTAACCCTGCAGGCCCCTCTTCCCTGAAAGCTCCAGCTCCAGAAGTCCTGTGATAGTTAGGCTGCTCCAACTTTTGCTGCTCAATTGTGGGATGCCCTTCGGCCAGCAATGGTGGGGGGCACAGCACCAAAATGGGGATGCCCTTTCCCCCAGCACAGGACCCATGTGGTTTTGAGGGTAGAAGATTCACATCCTGAAGCCCTCGGACAGAGAAAGCCCCATACCCAGAGCAGGATGCTCCAGCATCCCCAGAGCCCTGGCTGTCACCCATGGCTCACAGTGGAGGTGTCACTTACCAGCTCATAGTTGCCAGTGGGGGAGCAGGGGGTCACAGCCTGCAAGGAAGCAGAAGAGAGCCAGGATTAGTCCCTGAGCACCTTGTCCAACACAGGGCATGGGAAGAGGCTAGAATGTAGCATTCACCCCCCACCCATGCCACAGGGAATACAGCACCCAACCAAGGAAATGATAGGGGCATCCATGGCCTTCCCACACCAGGCAGGAGCAAAGACATCATCCCAAAATCAAGGCAAGCAGTGGGAGCGGGCTCAGGGCCATGGCAACTGTGCCATTCATCCTTGGCCAGGGAGCCAGGACAGCCCCAGCCCCAGCCCGGGTGGGCATGGCGAGCACAGCACGGCACAGCGCAGGGCGGGTGCCTGGTGCCAAGAGCAGCTCCTGGAACAAACCCCAGCCCAGCCTCGTGAGCTCCTGCAGCCGCCAGCTGAACAGCCCAGCTATTGTTACCTTAATTACCAGCGGCAATTACTGACAATTAACCTTGGGTTTTGTGTGCACCCCAAGCAGCAGCATGCCAGGGTGGGAGAGGCAGCGCCTCGTAGGTGCTGGGGCAGCGGGCACGGGCACTCCAGCTCTGTGTTGGCCCAGAGGTGCCAGCAGTAGTGGGAGGGTGTGATTTGGGGCATTTTGTCCTCTACAAATCCCACCAGGAGCAGTGACCCGCAGTAAGCCATCCCTTGCCCCATCCCAGGATGGAGCCAAGATGGCAAACACCACTCAGGGGCTGGTCCCCTACCATGGCAGCATGGGGACCCACTGCACCCCACTCTGCCTCTCCTGCCCCGGGCCATAAACAGAAGGATTTGCCCCAAGTACCCCACTTGGAGCACCCCTATCCCATCCCATCCTGGTCTCCAGAGCACGATGCCCAGCACCTGCTCCCCTCCCCAGCTGCCAGCCTGTTCCCATCCCATCTCACTGTTTTCTTCAGGGGTTCCTCCTCCTCCCGCTCCCTTCCCCTGCGCATTATTATTATGATTTTATTCTAATGCAGAAACGCTTCCATAAAAGGCCCTTTTCCCTGCCCCGCGGCGCTGGCCCCGCGCCAGCCTCCCTGGAATGTTCTCCGGCAGCGGCAGCGAGCCGCTGCTGCGGACCGGGCCGGCGAGGGCTGTGCAGTACCGTGCCCCGCACGCTGCTGCCGTGCTCTTCCCCCGGGGATGCTCAACAAGCGCCCCTGACCCGTGCCCAGCCCCAGCTGCAGGGCCGGCGAAGGGGGGAAATGCACAGCTCCCCCACAATGGGACACACTGGTCCAGGTAGGGTCCATGCCCAGTCCTCCTCTACTGTCGGCACGTGGAAGTTTGCGGGCTACAAATGCACCTCTGGCTGGAAAAGGGAAAAACTGGGGTGCCTATGGTTGTATTTCCCTGCCCTTAAGGATTCTCTGATGTGTAATATGGGCTTGTGCTCACCCGACACCACTCTTCCCATCCACGGGAGACAGCAGCTCAGGCTGTATGGCACTCTCGCATCCCAGAAAGGCAGTTTTACAAGGACTGCAGGAATGTAAAGCTGTTTCCCTCTCTCAAGTTTGGCTCAAACATGCCCCCAGTTCAAGAAGAAGAAGGAAGACTCTGTCCCAGACAATGGACCCCTCCCTAGGGAAGTCCAGTTCCCGACCTATAGGTGTATGAGCACCCCCTCCTGCCCCACGGACCGGTGAGAGGATCACTCCATACACTACTGCAGCGACCCCCAGAACAGCCACCATCTCTGTCCTCAGCGATTCCTGCATCCCTCGGTGCAGGGAGGGGTGGGAAAGGCAGGGGGACCCGCACACCCCTGGTCCAGGCTCCGCTTTGCCGTGGCAGACACAGCGGCCTTTCTTCTCCCCCTCACCGGTGTTTGCATTCCTGCCGGCTGGCCCCCGCCGCCGACCCCGCCGCCCGGCAGCCCTGCCCAGGAATGCGAGGAACGAGGCGCAGCAGGGCTGCCGCCCACCCCACCAGCCCCCCACGGCCCCCCACCCGCCCACCCGGCCCCCCAGGTCGCAGCCCCATCCCTCCCAGCAGCCACATCCCACGAGCTGCTGCCTCGAGACCCGAGTTTTGCCAAGCAGAAAAATCACTTTCCCAGTAAATGAGGCCCCGTGGCCAGGAGTGATAGGAGTCTCTGATGTCTCATAAAGGGTTGGGCACACCCTGCAGCCTTCCGCTGGAAAGTGATGATGGGCTCCCTCGCTCATCACCAGCTGTCACTATACCTAGAGAAACTCTATCCCCTTGACATGTCCAAGCCCAGAAATAAACACCTGGCTGGCAAACCCCTGACAGTCCCTGGCCACACCGCCATAGTGCAGAGTAGCTCATGAGATCCCTCTTCCACCTAACCCCTCCAGCTGCAGCTCAGGGACTGACCTCTGCACCATAGGTCCCGACAGGACTTCAGCACCATTTCACAAGAACTGAGCGAGGCTGGAGGAATGCAGACATCCACCTCCTATCCAGGGATGAGACACCTCAGAGCCTTCTCCATGCTGCAACCACTGCTCACACCTCCCTCCCTCAGCACCTCCTTCCTCTCCCTCTCCTCCCTCGGTATAACAACTCTTGCATCCATGGAAGTGCCCAGGGCCACTGCCAGGTCCTGCTCCAGCAGAGCATCACCGTGGGGTGTAGCCCCAACCTGCAAGATGCCAGCAGGGCTGGGGGAAAACAAACCTCCATGGAGGGGCGCTGCGATTCAGGAACGGGCTGGATCAGAGCGGCACCGGGGTCTCCCCAGCCGGGCTGCTGGAGCCGGGTGAGCACTGGCCCACAGCCCACAGCATGGCCCGGCCGGCTGCCGGTGGGTGATCCAGGCCCATCTCTGACGCATATCCCTTCCTTTGGGTGGCGGTTTTTGTTTTTCCCTTCCCCAGGAGCTCCGATAAACATTCCGGAGCCGGACGATATCCGGGCTGGTGCTGACCCTTGCTATGCCAGGAGCAGACTCAGCACCAGCCACCCTGGCCCTCACATAGACCCCCACACACCAGAGATGCTTCCCATGGCTAGGCACTGAGATGCTGGCAAGCCAGCCCAGCTGGTGTGGTTGGAGCTGGAGACATGCTGTCAAAAGGGACACTGACGTGCCAGACCCTCCCAAAGCAAGCCAGATTCATGGCCCCACTATTTAGAAAGAATGTGGACCCCAAGAGAGGGCATCAAGGCACCCTACTCCCTCCAGCCCTGTAAGTGGTTCCCCTGCCCAAGCCACCCTGTGGTCTGGAAATGCAGTTGTCAAAAAGGAATGTGACTCAGTGGCCACATTGGCGTCCCACAGGACAGTGCCTGGGCAGCATAAATGCCTGCTCAGCCCATGTGATCCCACCTCATGGGGTCCCACATCACCCCATGAGGGACCACTTCCTCTCAAGCAAGTTCATCTCAGCTTTGTGCCACTTAAATCCCAGCTGGGCTGTGAATCACTTCCGCATGCACCCCACGATTCTCTGCTCACCTCGAGACCCTGCCTCAAGTACAGGGGATCCCAGGGACAGCCACAGGCCACAGCAACTTCCCCAGCCATTCCCAGAGCCTTTCCCCTGTTTACCAGTCCCTCCAGCCCAGCCACAGCCACCAAGCCCTGCCGAGCCCTCTCTTAGCCACAATGTCGGGCAGTGTGAGCTGCCATCAGGCACCTCACAGCAGAAGATACTTTTAGGGGACAGGTTGGCACCACTAAATTGGGGATATTGGGGAAGGTTTTTCCCTCTCCAGCACCCCTGCTCCCCATTCCAACTGCAGCATCCTTCTCCCCTGCCAGGCATAAGGGACTGTGGTGTCTGTGCTCTGGTCGCACTCCTGCCCTGCACAGGGGTCAGGTACCCTCTGCCCACACCACGTGCTGGCTGCTCCTGCCCTCACATTTTTTGCAGCTCTGGCAAAACTCCTGTTTATGCAACATGTCCCCGGCAGGAGGACGGCATGTTTCCATGCACAACCGCTCCCCCCCTCTCCAGCTCCACCCTGCCCAGCACAACCCCCGGTGTGTGAGGCACAGGGCAGCCACACAGAACCCCAGACCCCTGGCACGGGGGTCCCTGGGAGGAGGCAGCACCCCGTGCACCCCATAGCCCCTCTCTGCCCCCACCAGTATCCAGGGGTGCTGCTTTTGGGACTTCTTCCATCGGGTGGGGGTAACTGGCAGATGCGCCGAAGGGCAGGGAGCGGCTTGGCCGGCGGCTCAGGGTGAGTCAGACTGGGCTGATGCTGGGGCACAGAGGTCCCACCGCTCCCAGGCTTCCCTCCAAGCATCCCCAGCCCACCCTGCAGCTGGGTCAGGGACTGTCACTGTGCCATCCTCTCCATGCCTGGATGCCTGGACAGCACCCATGCCAGAGCAGAGACCATTCTCCAAAAGGTGCACCAGGCAAAGAGCCACTCACTCAGGGATGTCCCCTGAACTGGGACAAACGCTGTCTCCTGTTTCTCCCCTGGTATGTTGATGAGGAGCCGCCCTGTGGCCCATCCCCGCCAGGAAGGCGGCAGCAGGACCAGGACAGAGGTTACCCAGTACACACGGCCCCGCAAATCAGGGATGAAATGCCACAGAGGACACTAGCCATTCCACCCCACAGTGCCACGGGGGCCACCCCTGGCACCCCATGACACCCTGGGACACACAGCGCACTGGGACGGTAACAGCCCACAGCAGCCCATGGCTGGCCTGGCCAGCAGCCCTGGCACAGGGGTATGGGACAGGACAGGAAAAACAATGTACAGAGAAGCTTCAAGGGGTTGCAGCTGCACCAAAATAGCCCTGGTTTCAACCCAAATAAGGGCAGGTCCCGGCTCCGGGGCGGTTTCAGCAATCAGCCTCAATGCTGCCAAGTGCAGATGAGGGGAAGGGAGAGGAGGTAGCATCCCTGACCCTGTCTGGGGAGAGAAGGGTGTTTTTGGGGGTCAGGAGGGGGACAGAGATGCCTCCACATGACCAGGACAGGGACTGTCCCTACTTTGCTCGCAGGCGCTGGCTCGGCACAGGGCCGGCCACAGGCAGGGATATGCTGTGCTCCAGTGCCTAAAAAGGCAACATCTGGAGGCAGCAGGTCTGGATCCAGCCTCACGGGCCAGCACGCGCCTGCCTGGCTCTGGCCCCACGGCACCAGCCCTGCCCTGCTCTGCCCCCAGCACCACACACATGTGCTGCCACCCCACTGCAGGGACAGCCCTCAGCCCAGACCCATGGGGACCCACAACCAGCCTAAGGAAGCATGGGGTCACTGCCCCCCTCTGCACCAGACTTCCCCCAGAAAAAGGACCAGGATCCCCCCAGCCCCTCATCAACTCCCCAGAGTCAAACTAGACACCAGGATTAGTCAGGGAGCAGCTTCTGCACCAGAGATAGGTCGGGAACAGAGTCACACCAGGACTGGCTGGGACAGACTCTGCTGCAGGGGGTTTTACCAGGACTGGTCCATGAACAGGTTCTTACATTGAATTGGTCAATGCATGGATTCTCACATGAGATTGGGCAGCAACTGGATTCTTATCTGGGGCTGGTCTGTGCATGGATTCTCACCTGAGATCAGTAAATGCATGGATTCTCACACAGGATTGGCCAGCACATGGATTCTTACACGGGATTAATCACTCACCAGACTGTCCCATAGGACTGGTCAAGCCCTGGATTCTGACAGGGGATTGGTCAGAGCACTGACTCTCATGCAGGATTGGTCAGAGCAGTGATTCCCACACAGGACTGGCCAGCGCTCGGATTCTCACATGGAACTGATCAACAAATGGATTCTGACATGGAGCACGGGCACTCCTGTGGGACTGGTCAGCACACCAGCCTGGCAGCAGGCTGTGCCCCACCCTGAGCCCAGGGCGGGATCCTTTCCACAGATCCACTCTGGTGAGCATCAGGCAAGCCCCTTTCTGTGCGCTCGGACCCCGCTGCACACTTTTGGCAGCCTCCCCACATCAGGGGCATCTGCCAGTGCCCATGAGTCTGGGACCCACCTCGAGGGGTGGTTCAGGTGCCAAAATAAGCCCTGGCTGCCCCTAGGGGTCTTAGCCCCCCAGTATGGAGCCCTACTTGTGAGAGTAGGAAAGGCCCAAGGCAAATGGAGACTGGAGTCAGAGCTGTGTCCTCAGCAGGACAGAGCTGAAAACACTACAGAGGACCTGAAATGCTGAGCAGCACCTCCAAAACTGGTGTCCCCCCAATCAGCAGTTTTGAGGAGATGAGGAAATAGGAGGGAGAAGTGGAGACTCCGTACCCAGGAACTGTGCTGTGGGACTGCTTTCTCTCTTGTGTCTCAAAACCCATTGGGGAAGCTCCAATGCTGATCAGGGTCTGCTGGCACTGTGACCAGATACCCCGGGGATGAGCTCTCACAAGGCTAGGAACTAGACACTGGCAAAGCAAGGAAGGTTGCCCAGGGCATAAGCAAATGGACCCTTCTGCAACTCAAGACCCCAAAAGGACACATGGGAGAGCACAGCTCCAAAGCTCAGCACTTTGCCCGGGGCCAGCAGGATCACTAAGAAGAGGCTTAGTAGAGAGCTGCAGGCTCGTTTCCCACAGATACACTTTCCCTGGGGGTGACTCCAGACTCCAGACAGGACACACGTTGTCTTCCCAGTGCCATCACGCTATAGGGACAAGAGGTGCCTGCTTGGTTGCCCCCCAGAACGCCCAGAATCAAGTGCCATGAGCACCCAGGGGGTGCAGCCACTGTCACCCCAGTGTCCCTGCCAGCTGTCCCCCAGCACACACAATGGAGTCACCCACCCACCGCACCAGGGCTGACGCCAGCGCCGAGCGGGCTCAGGCTCCCGGGAACGGAGCACTTCTCTTTTTTTCCTTGTTTTCCCCTTAAACGCAAGCGGGCTGATGCCTCCCTCGCTCGGTCGTTTCCTCTCCCAGCAGCACAGCCCAAAAACATCTGCGCTGGGACCTGCCCTGACGGAGTTAACCCTCTGCGGGCCCGGCGGCGCCGAGGGGCCGGGGATCCCTGCCCGGGGGGGCGGCGGGGGGGCTGGCACCCGCCGGGGCTGCCTCGCCACTCATTAACCCGGAGTTTAACCATTGACGGTCCCGCCGGGGCGGGGGGGTTAACCCGTGGGCTGCCAGGGTGTCCCGGCCGCGGGGCAGCCCCCCAGAGTGTCCTCCCCGCGGGGTGACAGGAGCTCGGCATCGCCCTCCCGGCTGCGGGGCGGGAGCGGGGTGCCGGGGGCGGACCCCGCTTTCCCGCGCACTCCTCGCTCCTCGGGGACGTGTCCCTACGCACTTCGGGGAGGCGAGGGGGGGACGCAAAGCCCAGCGCCTGTGTGTCCCCCTCCGGAGTACCCTGAGAGTCACTGGCCCTGGCGAGGCGGGGAGGGGGGCAGGGGGGACGCGGCCCCCGGAGCCGCTCACAGGTCCCTGCCGGCGGCAAACCGGCCCTCGCCCCCTGCCCAAGTCCTCCTCCCTGCGAGCACCGCATCGCCCTCTTCAAGCCCCCCCCCGCACCCCGAGACCCCTTCTGGTGACAGACAGCTGCGACAGACGCCCCCAACACCGGGGGGCAGCAGCCCCCTCCACGCACCACCCCATCACCGCTCGGATATCACGCATGGCCCCCGCCCCCTGGAGAGATGACACCCCCGCCAGCACCCTCCCTCCCGGGGGGCCTGGGGACCCTGCGCCCTCACCTCCCGCCCGTACCTGGTTCATGACGCTCCCGAAATCCATCCGGGGTCTCGCCTGCCTACATCCGAGAGGGACGGCACCGCAGCCTCACCTGGCCCGGGGGGCGCGGGGGGCGGCCGGAGGGGCCGCGGGGGGCAGGCGGGAGCCCGGCGTCGCCCGGGCGGGCAGGAGTGAAGGCAGACTGCAGGGAGAGCCCCCCTCCCTCCCCGGGCCAAGCCTGGAGAAGGAAGGAAGGAAGGAGGGAGGGAGGAGGGAGGGGAGGGAAGGAGGGGGAGAGCCGAAGGGTTTCGCTCCCCAGAAGCGGGACCCCGGCGATGGAGGGGCGCGGGGAGGTCCCGCCGGCTCCCCGCTCCCCTCCGCACCCCCGGGGCGGCCGGGGGCTGGGGAGCCCGGGGCGCCGGCCCCGGCCCTGGGGAGGAATGGGGTCACGGTCGACTTTTTCCACCGCTCCTCTCCCTTCTCTCGCTTCTTCTCCCTCTTTCTTCTCCTCTTCCCTCTCCCCAGCTGCACGGCGCGCTCCAAGTCCGGCCCCGCTCCGCTCCCCTCGCCTCCCCCAAAAACGCCCTTAAAGGCAACCGGGAGCCTGACTCGAGCAGCTGGCCCTGGGGTAAGGGTGCCGGCAGGTGGGCAGACCCCCCCTCCCCACCCCAAAAAAAAAAAAATTATCCCCCCCACACCTCGGCCACCTCCGCCTCCAAAGCCCCTGGCAGCCGGTGCCGAGGGGCCGCGGCGGGCGGCGGGGTGCAGCGGGGTCGGGGCCTTATCGCCCCGCGTGACGCCACCGGCGTCCCGGTGCCCTTGGCGGGGGGGTGGCAGCGACCGGTGTGTGGGGCCCTGCTTGGGGCCTGCCTGGCACCCCCTGGCACAACCTGGTGCCCCCCTGCCATATGCGGGACCAAGTGCCCATCTAATGGTCCTCGGGTGTCCCACACCCCCAGCGTTGGAGAGGATTTATCAGCCCGCCTCTCAACTAAAAATCAAAGCCAAAATGCTGGAAAAGCCCCGTCTGTCCCTTAGCACCTAAGGTCATGCCAGTCCCAGCTTGCCTGTCCCAAACCTGGAGTGTGCCCAGCATCCCCTGGCCTTCCTCCTGTCTCCCCTCCTCCTCCTTCCTTCTCCTCCTCGGGGGGCTGCATGTTGATGGATGGAGCCCCGGTCTCCCTTGCTGCCCCTGGGGCAACCCAGCCCCAGCCCTGCTGAACAAGCAAGTGCTCAGTGCCAGGAGACCCCCCCAGCAAAGAGGGGAAGCCCACCAGCAGCAGCCCAGAGAGTGGCGAGCTGGCCAGGGAGGCGGTGAGCCAGGCACCCGGCCCAGGGCTGTTGACATTTTCTCACCCAACGCCTCCCCGTTCCTGTTTGCATTTCCGTCCTGAAGCCGTGGGCTCAGCCAAAAGGCTGGAACTGGCTCTGCTGGAGCGGTGCAGGACCCCAACACCCCTCCTACCTCACCACCCCTTCAAAAGTCACCAGGGAGGGGTCTTTGCTAAGGGGCTCTCCCATGGCCCACCTCCAAGTCCCCCTAAGGGACACCACCCCTGCGAGTACACTCCAATTCAAGGAGATCTTTCCCAGTCCCCCCATGCCTCAGCTTCCACAGCAACCCAACAGTGCCATGGGATGGGAGCACCAAAAGGCACTGTGGGGACCCTTCCTGCTGCCAAAGACAAAGCACCAGAGCCAAACATCTCTGGAGAGCATCTCCTCATCCCCCTCCCAAGCAAGCACCAGCCAGCCCTTCTGCCCTCCCCAGCACCCAACAGCACAGGGTCAGATCCCAACAGCCACCACTCTAGGGACAAAACCCCATGGCCAGGATCCACTGACACCCCTAAACAAGTCCCACCATCCCCACAGCCCACAAAAACCAGGCATCCCAAAAAGACGGGAGTGCTGCAACATGGATGGAGGGGCAAAGAACATCCTGCACCAGCAGTGCACAGCACGGACCCCAGCCCAGCTCCAGCACAGACCCCTGCACAGGCCCCAGAGCCCAAACTCCTCAGGAGGAGGCCACAGGATGGCTCCCAGGCCCTGGGAAACATCAGCAGAGGAAGAGCTGGGGCCAGATGGGAAAGTACCAGCAACTGAATGGGATGGAAATGAGTGGGTGAGCAAAGGGCACTGATAGCTCCTCGTCCCTGTCCTGGTCCCCAGGGCAGTGACAGGAACTCTCCCCTGGGGACATGACGTGTCCCTTTCACAGGACACAGCCAGAGAAGTCCTGACAACATCCTTGAACTACAGCTGCCAAAGTATCTCCCAGAGCCATAGGGTCAAAGTGCCAGTGGGAGCAAGTCCAGCAGTCTGCAAAGTGGCTCCAGTGACTCCCAGCCCCCCAGACAAACCACCCCTCACATGAAACAGCCCCTCTGTGACCCAAAACAAACACCCTTGAGCATCATTACCCCACATGTCAGTGGAAGAAAGGAGACCCGGGGACCAGGCACCCAGGTGTGGTTCATCTCCAGAGATTACAGAACACAGGAGGTAAGCCCCAGTGCAGGGTCTGTAGAACCCCTCTTGAGCCAGACTTTTCAGCTGTTTTGGGATCACTGACACCTCTTGGAGGGTCCTGGGAGTTCCCAGGGACCCAGCACCCTTCCCAGGGCAGGTATCAGGAGGAGTGACCATGGGGGATGCAAACTGGTCTGGCAAGGGAGACAACCAGTGGGAAATAAGGCAGGCCTGGACCCTGCTTCCCACCATGACAGGCTCTGGGAAGATGGGTGCAGCCCTAGGAGCTGCCAAGGAGGGAGGCTGGCGGTACCCACTGCCTCATCTGACACCTCCCAGGCCAGTCCTGCCCAGTGCTCACCAGTGCAGTGAGCATGAGCAGTCTCAGCATGCCCTCTCCCCTGCCCATCCTCTCTGTGCAGTACCCCGAGGGTGCAGGGAAGGGCCCCAAGTCCTCCCAGCAGCCGAGCCGGCCCCCCACCGGAGCTGAGAGGCCGAATATTTGGGCAGTGACGTAAAGAAGGGGAAAAAGGAAAGAGGGAAGGGAAAAAAACAAAACCAAACCCCCTCCAGGACCTGCTGCACAAATAGGACCTGGCACAGCACCGGGGCAGGGCTGAGCCCCACAGCCCCCCATCCCTCCACCCCAGCTGGGCCCACACCAGGGTCAAGGACATATTCCTGCTCCATTCCTTCCCTCCCCCGCCCCGCCCCCTCTGTTGTGGAGACCAGGGGTGTTGCTAATTACCTGTGCCAAAGCACTGGGGGGGTGGCTTTGAAGGGGGCCATCAGGGACAGGGACCTGACGGGCAGTTCCCCTGTGACCAGTACGTCATCCCCTCCGACAGCACGGGGAGGAAGCAGAGTGGCTGGGGCAGGGAGCAGGGACCGCACAGCCACAAATCCCTTTACAAGAGTCTTCCACAGCTGGGACATGGATCTCCCCTCCTTGCAGCCCCCAGAAACCTGCAATACATGACCTGGCCATACCCCCCAACACTCCCTGGGCCCTGGCCATGGCACGGCTGGAAGGTGGCAATCACCAGGGCTCAAGCCTTCCTGGAAGTGTCCAACCACGCCTTGCCTCAGTTTCCCTTCCTAGTTCTGACTAGCTTAACAAGCAGGGGGTGTTCCCAGCGCCAGCTGAGGGGTGGCACATCCCCTCACCCCCACCACCACCCTCTGCCATGGGTCCTGCAGCCATCCAAGGGCCCGTCACCGCCGCGGGCACTGGGAGCGATTGCTCTGGCTGGGACATGCCTCGCTGCCCAGCCCTGGCCCTGCTCCAGCCCCCGGTTTAATGATGGACAAACCTGCCCCCCCGGAGCCCCATCACAGGGGGCACTTGAAAAACAACCCAGGCCTGGCACGAGGCCAGCGGGGATGGATGGCAGTGAACTGGGAGCACATGCATGTGACCACCTGCCTGTGTGTGAGCATGCTCCCGCACACAGATGGATGTTCTTGCACACACATGCATCTCCTGCAGCTCATGCCCTCGTGCATGCATCTGTGAGCACAGTCACACACACACATGCTCGCATACGCAGGCACACACACATGTGTGTGTGGCATGGCTCCAATGCACACTTTCAGCTCCCTAGGAAGAGACACAGGGGGGACAACCCCTAGACCCCTTGGCCCCGTACTATGTGATGTGCCTCGGTTTCCCCTCTTGGCACAGTCCCGCACCCCCACTCCCCCAGCACTGCTGGGCCCCTGCGTGGCAGGGGCGAGCAGGGCAGGCTGGAGCCTTGCCAGGCCCAGGGGCTGGCACAGGCGCCATTTCCCAGAACCAAGCACCAGCAATCTCTAGCCGATCCGGCAGCCAAACGCCACAGCGCTCCCTGTCCCCCAGCCAAACCATCCGTCATGGGGCCAGCTCCCTCTACGGGAAGCAGCACAGTCCCCCATCTTTTCCCAGCCTCTCCAACCAGCATCATAGCAAAATCTGGCCACATTCAGAGTGAAGGCATCCCGGGGGACGGAGACATTCCTAGGATATCCATTGATTTGGGACATGCCTGCTGGGCCCCACTGCTCAGAGCGTCCTCGGTCAGAGAGCAGTGTCACCACTGATCCTGGCTGTGCCACTGCCAGCACATGCCACCCACAACACAGGCTCACCCATGCCTGACCGCAGGCACAGAAGTACTGCACCCCACACCACGTTCCCTGCCTCCTGCTGCCCCCACACAGGGCTGGGTGACTCAGTTTCCCCGCTTTTCAAGGTAAGATACTCCCCCGCAGCTTTGGGCAGGCAGTTTTGGTGCAGGGAGGGAGGGAGGGGCAGGCTGTGTGTGTCACATACATACCAGTGTCCATCCATCCAACCGTCCCTCTCCGAGAGAGGGAGGGAGGTTTGCTAAGCAAGGAAAAATCCCTGAGCAGAGGCACAGGGCACAAGAAGGGCCTTACATGGGCATGGGAACAGTGTTGTGCTTCCCAGCTGATGAGTGTGCAGCTGCCCTGGCCCCTCCACAGCCACCCACGGGCACCAGGCATCCCACCAGCATCACTGCCAGCACAGGGCAGTGGGTTCCACCACTGTTGCCCCACTGTCTTTCAGGCAGGATGGAAACTTGAGGGATGCAGGTCACTGCCAGGGCACAGGTCCTGCCCTCCCTGCTACAGCTCTGCCTGCTCACTGCCTTCTCATGGAGGGGGCACTCACAAGCACCCCAAAAGCTCCCAGGCATCCCCACATACACTCCAGTGCCCCCCTCCCCTTATCCTCATCACACCCATGGTACCCCCTGGCACCCCACACTGATTACCAGGAGTGCAACTCTTTTACACCCCACCCACACCCCCATCTGTCCCCCCTCCCCTACACCCAGTCCATTTGAGGTTTGTAAGTAGGGGCTTTCCCCCCAGGATGCAGCTGGCTGGGAGCTGGCCGTGCTAGGGGGCAGAACAAAGAGTTGGAGCGAGTGCCAGGGAGGTAAATATGGGGACCAAAGAGCAGACACTGCCAGTAGCATGGTGGGGCAGACTCCAGGGCCAGGAGACACCAGAGCCAGGGGACACCAGGACTTTGGCAGCATTTCTAGGGCAGGAAGAGGAAGCACTGGAGGGTGCAGCTGCCAGCACTTTGGGGGTGCGTTCGTCTTCCCTCTCCAAAGTATCCTGGAGGTGCAGGGGTTAAACATGAGGGACTTCAGGTAAACAAGAGGCCATTTTTGCTCCATGCCAAGCCCCCTCCCCACGTGCACCCTCCTCAGAGACCCTACAATAACAGGCTGGCGTGTGAGTCAGCTGGCCATCTGCCCGACCGGAGGAGCCCCTCCCTGGGCGCTGGCCCAAAGGAGCTCTGCAGAAGGCCCCTGGCCCTGGCCCCATGCACGCTCCCCCCAGCAGCAAACCCCTCGGCTAGCTGGCCCCACCGAGGGGGCTCCAGCTTCCAGCGAGCGTGGGAAGGGTGATGGAGGCTAATGAAATGCAGCCGGCCGAGAGAGCGGGCCCCGGGCTGCCCATGCGCACAGCCCAGCCAGATGTGGGAGCCTGGTATGACCCCCCTTCTTGGTGTACAGCCCCCTATCAGACATCAGAGAATCCCCACCGGGCTCACACCCAGACACACACACTTCCTGACACTCCCTCCTGCCTGGAAACCACTGGCAGATGCTCCCTGCCACCGTACCACAGGCATCCCCCACTGCATGCCCCTCCCAGCTCTCCCCACAGCACCCCGGCAAGGCCACCCTCCCCGCCTCAGCCTTCCTGGCACAGGCTGCCTGGGGTGACACAGGGTCCTGGGGCTGGCACAGCTCCACTAAAAAACCTCTCAGTCACCTTTGCCCAGCCCACTCAAGGCCCAGGGTACCCCACAGTCCCCATTTCCCCCAAGAGCCCAGCCAGGGCTCAGTGCCAGGGCTGCTGCCAGCGCCTGCCCTGCACCACCACCCGTACCATGGCACCCTGCAAAGCCCAACATGTGCCCGGGCCCTGGCACAGCACCCCCCCTTCCTTCTCCCTCCCTGCCCAGCTGGGCACAGGCAATGGGCACGGGAACAGGCATGTCCCAGCCTACGCTGTCTGCCTGGGGCATGCCAGGCTCTTCCCGCCCAGGATGCCAGCCCCAGAGATAGCTGGCATACACGCCTCCCCAGGGATTAAGAACACGAAGCCTCCCCTGCCCCGACAGCACAGTAATGGGCACCGTGCCCACCTCCAGCTCCTCCGAGAACCTGGGTTGCAGTAGGGTCCCCCTCTGCTGGTGCAGCAACTGGATAGACAGACACCACTGGGCATCCTCTGTCTCCTGCCAGCAAGATCCGCCCCTGGCTGGGCATCGGCAGAGCTGCTCAGCCTGTGTGCACGCAGCTGGCAGGGCTCAGCCACGGCGCATGGCACCCACGTGCAGCAGCACTCACCCTGGCAAAGGGCACCCCGCTCCAGGCACTGGGGCACAGATACCTGCTGGTCTGCTCTGACAAGGGCTGCACCCCAAATCCCAGCCTTGTACACAGACAGGCACATGCTGTCAGTGACCAGGCAGCAGGATGGCACTGTCAGCCTCACCCAGTGGTGACACAGTGCCACCATGACCAGCCCAGAGCCACCAGCCCATTTGGGTGCCCATCCAGTGGGGTCAGCTGGCATGGACCATGGCATCCTTCCTCTGAATCCCCAGCGCCCGCAGGCAGGGCTGGGGACACCTCAGGACACTGCCTTACCTTGGCTTGGCACTTGGTGTGGCAGGAGAGCTTGCAGCCTGCGGGAGAGAGAGGGAGAGAGGGTTATTGGAGGCAGGAGGGGGAGCAGAGCCAGGGGGCAGCCTGCAGGCACCCCACATGCAGGGCAGGAAGGAGGGGCACCCAACACTGCAGGGCACTGCAGAGCACCTTGGCACTGGGCACTGCCAGGACGTGCACATGCGTGCAGGGACACCCACACCTCACACTGGTGCACACACATTCCAGGTGGCACCAGCACAGCACAGCGGCAGGCACACAAAAAGTGGCTCTGGGGCACACACGGTGCCAACGTGCCAGTGAGTGTGTGGGAGTACAAGCCCCCATGCCCAGGGTGAACAGCATGGAGGCAGACCATGCACACAAAGGTCTCATGAGGTCTTATGGACACTGGCATGACTAAGAGCACCACAGGGGTGCTGCCATTGCTTGTGTTCTCTCCCTCCATCCCATGCACTGCTGCTGCACATTTTCACCCATGCCCTGTGGAGGGCACCTGTTCATGGGCAGTGCAGGCTTGTTTGCCACTGCTGGGGACACACACTTATACAGGGCACCACTATGCTGCCTGAATAGCCCTGCAAAGACACATGTCCCATCCCCAGGGGACACAAGGGTCCCCACGCAGCACGGCCACGGCCGCACCCCAGTCCCTGTTCCCCTTGGGCCTGTTTCCTGCAGCACAGGAAGCCTCATTGTTCCCGTTTCCTCTGTCCGCCCCTCGCACGGGGCTCAGCAACACCGCACACGTGCGAGGGCTGGCGGCCCCACCTGTGACCCACTGGGTGCCACGGGCAGCGAGCACAGCTCAGGGGTGACACCCACGTGTGTGCACAGACCCCCACCCATGCACACATATGTGGTGGCCACTGGACACTCACTGCACGTGCACGAAGCTGACACACAGCCACGTACACATGCGACACCTCAGTGTCTCCATGGGCCACCCTGGCCTCCCAGCCACCTTCCCACCCACCGCACACACTCTCTCACAGCCACAGCTCTCCCTCTAACACACAGGCACACGTGTGTGCAAAGACTGGCACAGGTTCCCACATTCAGACCCTTGTGCATGCAGACATACACACACATCCCCAATGTCCTGACCTCCCCGGCACGTCCCCGTGCACCCGCGCTCCCACAGCCCCAGCTCACCTCTGCAGGTGCTGCCCTGGCGCGTGATGGCCTGCCGGCAGATCCCGCAGGCCTTCACCTTCTTGAAGCTGGTCATCTTGAAGGAGTGTGCTGGAGGGGCCTCCAGGTCCTGGGGCTGGGGGAAACACGGGGCTTCGTCAGCAGGAACAAGGTGGCACCAAGACCCAGACACTCAGCTCTGACCTGCCTGTTTCCCCTGGCCAGCAGTTCATCCTCCACCCGTGTCCCCCACACCCCTTCACCTGTGTCCATGTCCTCTGCAGCAGTGGTACAGGGTATGGGCTACAGGATAGGGGGTACAGGGGAAAGAATGGGGGGTATGGAGTGGGAATAGGGGGTACAGGGGAAGGGATGGGGGGATGGAGGGGTATAGGGGGTACAGGGCAAGGGATGGGGGGGATATGGAGTAGGGATAGGGGGTACAGGGGAAGGGATGGGGGGTATGGAGTGGGAATAGAGGGTACAGGGGAAGGGATGGGGCTATGGAGTGGGGATAGGGGGTACAGGGGAAAGAATGGGGGGTATGGAGTGGGGATAGGGGGTACAGGGGAAAGAATGGGGGGTATGGAGTGGGGATAGGGGGTACCGGGGAAGGGGGGGGTGGGGCACTGCCTCCACCCCTTTAAATAGTCTCTGCCGCCCCCTGGCGGTGCGGGCCTCTGTGTAGTGTGTGTGTGCACGCATGCACACACTTGTGTGTTCATACGTTTGTGCATGTGCACATATATGTGTGTGTGCACGCACAGATTGTGTGCACAGATGTGTATGTGTGCATATGTGTGTCCACGCTGTTTGTGCTGTGCGTGCACATACAGAGGTGTGCACAGCTGTGTGCATGCACATGTATGAGCACATATGTGTGCGTGTGCGTGCCCAGATGTGTGCACACTCGTGCCTCCCTGCATGCTGGTACATCTCTGTGTGTCCCTGTGAATACGTGCCCTTGCACAAGTGTCTCTGTGAGCACATGTGTGTGGGCACAGCTGTGTATGTCTGCACACACAGGGGGTGAAAATGCTTGAATGCACATGTGTGCATGCAAACTCGTGTGCACGTGTGAATGGGAATAGATAAACGTGTAGATAATAAATGCGTGTATTTGCATGTGTGTGGGTACACAGATATGTGCACAAAAACCTATGTGCACACCTGACTACATGTGAGTGCTGCCAGTAAGGTGCCCATGCTGGGGGTGTCTCACTGTCATGCTGTGTTTTGGGGTGCATGCCAGGCAGCATGTGCTGAGGTGTGTATTGGAGGGGTGTAAAGGGGGCACAGAGCCCCCTGAGCATGAGCAGCCATGCCCACCCTGTCTGGCACAACCCACAGCAAGAGGAAGCTGATGCCACGAGTGTGACTGAGTGCAGGATGGATCCAAACTGTGCAAGCATGAACTGTGTGTGTTCATGCATGGGGGTTGAGGACAGGGAGGGGTCTTGGCACAGCTGCAGGCAGCCAGTGATCCTCCCAGACTCCCATTTGACTGTTTTTGGAGGGGGGCAACCCCTGGCAGCAGGCCAGCCCTGCCCACCCACCCGCTGCCAGATGAAGACGTGAGCCCCTGTAAATCCGCCTTTTCATGCCAAGACTAATGAGATTAAGCAGAGGCCCGGCGGCCCCCCCTTGCCTTGGCGCCCCGCTCTCCTCCAGCCCACTGCACCAGAGCCAAAAGGGATGGTGCCAAAGTGTCAGGGGGCCAGGTACCTCCCCACAAAATTCTCTGCCTCAGTTTCCCCAGTGCAGACAGAGACAGGAGATGGGCCATGCACGTGCACTGCACGCCCGTGTGTGTGTGTGCAAACACCCCTGGGGCTGTGAGGGTGCTGCACATGTAACGTGCAGTGCATGTGTCATGGCACTGCGTGCACATGCACACCTGCAGGCACACATGTCCCCAGCAGCTACAGCAGAGCAGTGGCACGGGCTCATTGCTCCCATACACAGGCCCATTGCCACTGTGCCCACACTCACACGGGTTTGTTCATGTGCCTGCAAGCCCCTCTTCCCTGGGCACCTGCTCCCACAGGGCCGCTCACAGGTGGTGCCTTGGCAGCCCCCTGAGCTGGTGCCACCCTGCTGGGTGTGTACACACACACACACACACAAGTGTGTGCTCAGACGCGGCGTCACCCACCCGGCAGCCGTGGGAAAAGCTCCCCCAGGACAGGGGCTCCCACGCCGCAGTTGCTGGGTGACAGTGAGACCTAATGATGCCATGAGCTCCTTTGCATATGCAAAGCAGCATCATTGCTGCAGGGCGCCCCGGGAAGAGGCCTTGCCCCCCGCTCCCAGGGACCCACTGGGATGCACAGGGATGCCGACACATCTCCCATGCACATACCCCCCGCTCTGCCCTGGCCTCCATGGCTTCATTAACAGCAATTATCCTCACTAGTGAAAGAGCTGGCCCTTTGATTCCCACACCCCCAGAGTCTCTTCTGTTTGTCTCATTGCCAACACCATCACTGTGCCAGAGGGGGACCAACGCAGCACCCAGCTTTATGCCCCCCCAGGACCCTGCTGCTGGAGGGGCACTCTGCCCACCCAGTGCCACTCTGCCAGCCAGGGAACCAGCCCATCCCACAAAACAATCCAGTCCCAGCTCTCCATACTGGCAGCATCCCAATTAGCCTCCCTGCCCCCAAGGCTGGAAACTGTTGGGGGGATGCAGGGGCATGGGCTGGAGGGCTTCTTGGGCACATCTCCTGGATATCCACCCATGGGTACCCACCTCCAGGGACCAGCACCCACATGGTGCAGGAGCAGGGGTGCAAAGGCATCCCTGGCCATGGGGCCCGCCAACATGCAGACCAAAGGAGGCTGGAAGGGGACCCAGGTGTCCTGGGTTGGAAGAGGCACCAGACAAAGATGCCAAATTAATCAAGAGCTAGGAGACCTGGGTTCATTGCCCAGCACTGCAGAGAGTGCAGTGGCAGCGGGGGGGAACCTGTGACACCCAGTTCCCCTGAGGCTGCAAAGCCACGGTGGGTGGAGGGCACCAGGACACCTGAGTGCAGCCTTGTAGGCTCAGGTCCACCCAGAGTTTTGCAACCCGCTGGGCCCCGGGACCCAGCTTGGTGACTGGGGAGAATGCAGAGTCCCAAACCCCCATAACTAACCAGATCCCCCCCAGTTTTCCGAGTTGCCCTTCCCTCGGAAGGGCAGATGAAGTAGCAGATCCCCTGCCCCAGGGAATGGTGAAGCCCCCGGCCAGTGACGCAGGCTGGGCATCGTGGGGGATCAGCCTCCCACCCTCCCCAAGTCCACAGTCCTTCCACACACAGATCCTTCTACAGCCCAGTATGTCCCACATCCCAGCCCGTTCCCCTCTCTTCGTGTACCCCCCAGCCTACTGCCCACCGCCACTTCTCTCTCGGGCTGGGTCCCGCTCCTCTCCCCACAGTCCCCGGGCTCCTCCCGGCCCCGCTCCGGTCCCCCCAGCCCCACCACGATGTCCGACCGACCCTAGCGGTCTCCGCTCCGTCCCGGTTCCCCCAGAGCCGGTCCTGGTGCCGGTCCAGCCCCGCCAGTTCCCCCTGCTCCCAGTCCGCCCGTCCCGGTGCAAACGCCCCCGCTCCGTCCCGCTGCCCTCGCATCCAGTCCCATCCACCGCCCGCTCCCGGGAGCAGCCCCGCTCCGCGACCCCGCGGCGCTGCCGTGCTGCTCCCCCCGGTGCGGCTCGTACCCAGAGCAGGCAGGAGAGGCACAGCCCGGTCATGCTGCCCGCGGCGCGTCCCCGGCCGGCCGAGCCCCCGGCCCCTCGCTCCGCCCGCCCGCCCCACCCCGGCCCCTCGCCGCCCCTCCGGCCGGGGGAGGAGGGGAGCGGCGAAGCCCCCCCGACCCCGCAGCGCCCCAATCGAGTCGGCCCGGAGGCGTCTGGGACACCCCCCCACCGCCAGCAGAGGGGCTGCGGGGGCCCGGAGTGGGGCTGTGCGTGTCCCAGGCCCCCTCTTCCCCACTCACACACATTTGGGATCCATTTCCTCCGCTGACCGGGGGACACCCGCCACCCACGTCACCCTCATCCCTCCTCCGGCCTCTGGCGGGTCCTGCGGCGGGATGCACCCCCCCCCCCATCCCCAGCCGAGTCCCCTGGGTGGTCCCGGGATGGGAGACGGGGAGGGATCAGCGGACATCCATGCGCGGAGCTGGGGGGCCTCAGCGAGGGGGGACAACCTCCAGGCGGGACGGCGAGCGGCTTGGCAGCCTGCGGCCCTGACGGGAATGGATTTGGCAGGGGGGTGCTCCAGCCACTCCTGGGGGGCTTGGCCGTGCGACACACGGTTCCCCCTCTCTCCGCCAGTGCTGACTCCGGCTCCAGCCTGGAAACTTGTGCTCAGCTGGCCGTGACCATGAGGGTGTGAGTCAGGGTGCGGGACGTGCCAGGGGGAAGGACACACCGACAGGACGAGCCATGGCTGGCATGGAAACCTGGGCATGGAGAGGACGTGGGCACTGTAATGCCCCCCTCCCCATGCCTCGGTTTCCCATCCATACTCTGCATAAAATCGCCAGCCCAGAAAGGAAGGGCAGGGTGGGATGGGGGTAGGCTGCCCTTCCCAGAGACTGGGGTTGCATCTGGCTCCTCCCAAAGTGCAGCATCCCCTCCCCAAAATATCCCTGTCCCATTGCCCTCCACCCCACCACTATGCTGTGCTCACCCAGCCCAGGGTAGTGATACCCCTGTGGGGATGTGCCAGCTGGGACAGAGGACAACACTTCCCACCTCTCCACGCCAACCAGATCCAGCCTGGGGGGACTGATCCTGCTCACAGCACCAAACAAGCAAAGAGCCACCCCTGCCCACCCCTCTCACACACCCCCCCCATCATTACAGCCGGTATTAATCAACCTCGTTACTGCTCACAAATGAAAGCCCCGGTGGAGAGAAGTGTCCACACCCCCCCATAAATCACCTCCTCCCATTCACTGCCGTGACAATCCCAGGCTCCTCAGAAGGGCAGGGACAAGGGTCATGCGACAGGGACAGGGTGGCTGCAGGGACACAGCCCATCACCATCATTTTAGGCTCATTTTCTCAGCAGGTGGACACGTATGGGGTCACTTAGCACAGGGACTCCTGCACAGGTTCTACTGGTGTAGGCATGTACTCCCAGTGCAGGGCCAGCCTTGGCAGGTCTCCTTTGTGTCCTGGGGTCACCATATCCCCAAGGCCCCCACACCCACTTCCAGCAGAGTGTCTGCACACTGCTCATGTGTGATGTGTACTCTCACATGCACACATCACACATGTCCCCCTGTGTACGTGCCAGGACACACTCATGTACACCACACACAGCCCATGTCACACATGGTGGGTGGGTCCCACGTGCGTGGGTACCTGTCAGCACAGAAAGGTCCAAGACACCTCTCTGTAACAGCTCACACCAACAGAGAGCCCTGCTGCTGCTGCCCCCAGCATACACAAATGTGTTAGGGGACACACACCCCATGGCAGCTCCATCAAGACCTCCTGTGCACCCACACCCGTGTGAGCTGCAGTTCACTCTCACCTCAGCCCCATCTGCATGCCCATGAACACACATGCACAGGTACACGTGTGCTACAGCCCCCTACGAGTCCGTGTCCTCACACCCACATCCGAAACACAGGGACAACGTGGTGGACACAGGACTGCACAACCACCAACCCACATCTCACCAAAGCCACCCACCCACACACAGCCCTGACCATCCCCCAGTACTCCCATCAGTTCATGGTCCTGCGTCCCTGGCGCGCTCTGGGGTCCCCAAGCAGTCAGAGGCCTCTCCTTCCTCCAGGCTGTGTCCCTGTCCTGGCATATACTGGACTGTCACCAGCCTGCAGTGACTCCCTCAGGCGCTGCCCGACAGTGGCTTTGGCACCTGCTTTTCTGGCATGGTGCAGCTGAAGTGTCCCATGCCATCCTGCCAGGCACGGGGCAGCTTCCCAAAGACTGAGAACGAAGTGAGGGTGGCGCAGTGGGAGTCCAGCACCCTCCAAGAGCTTCCCCCCCTCCCCGCCTCAGCTTGCGCAGCCTGGGTGGCAGAGCAGAATGAGTCCCCACAGCAGGTGCTGCATGGGCACGGGGATGCCCTGTGGGGCAATCCTTCGGCACATGGATCCCACACATGCCAGGTGCTGAGGGGCCCAGAGGTGCCCTACACAAGTGACCCCACAGGGGTCTCACACATTGGGCACAGGGAGCCCACACTGACTGGGTACTTTATGGGCATGGTGCTTCCCAGTGCCAGGTGTTTACAGGTACAAGGATCCCCCACACTGACCACTTTATGGGCACAGGGATTTCACTTGGGGGTGTTTTATGGGCACTGGGCTCCCCTCATGCACGGCACAGCGTTCCCTTTGTGGGTTCTATAAGGACACAGGGACACCCCCTGCCTCTACGGTCTCTCTGGTTCTATAAGGACACAGGATCCCAGCAGATCCCTTAGAATGAAAGGCTGTACAGCAGATCCTCTCCAGGCAGGCACTGCAGGGCTCCTCGGGTGTGGGAAGAGAGGGTCACAGTGAGACGCTGGGGGGGGGGGGGGGGGGGGGGGGGGGGCAAAAGGAGGGACAAAGGACATGCCCTGCACCCGGGCATGCATATGCAGGGTTTAACCCCCAGCTGCCCGGAGCAGGCAGGGCCAGCGGCAGCCCATACCCCACTCCCCGCACCCCGGAGCCCCCCAGCCCCGTGTCCCCCGCAGCCCCTAACCCTAACGCCGTGCCCGGCGATGCCCGCTTACCTCCCGGCGGCGGCGGGCGCGGAGGGGCAGGAGACAGGACACCAAGGACTTCCCCCAGCCAACCAAGGTGGCAAAGCACCAGCTCAGCCGGGTCATGGTGCCCCTGCCAGGGGCTCACCCGGCGGGGAGAGGGTGCAGGGGCCGACCCCTGCCCAGTGCACGCTCGGACCAGCGGCCGAACCCAGCCGTGCGCCGGCCGCAACAAGCTCCGGTGGCCGGGCAGTGCCCCCGAAGTGCCCAGCCCTGGGCACGGGGCCGTGCGACAGTGATGTGCTGGGGGGCTGCGGTCCCACCGGGCCCTGTCCCCCCCGCCGGTTCCCCAGCGTCGCCTGCGCGCTGGCAGCCAGGCAGGGAGCACCGTGCCCGCCCCTGTCCTGCAGTGCTTGGGTGGGAGCCAGCTTCGACACGCTCCCCCTCCTCCCCCTCCTCCTTCTCCTCCTCCTCCTCCTCCTCCTCCTCCTTCTCCTCCTCCCGCGCACGGGGCTCGGGGCTTTGCACCTCCGGCGTTCACCCGCCTGCCCTCCGGGCACGGCATCCCTGGGGTGGATGTCAGACCTTAACAGGGTCCCCCACTCCAGCGCCGTCAGTTTTGGGGGTGCAGGAGGTCGCACACGGTGGGTTCGATCGCAGCTCAATCCACGAGCCTCTCCCCGACCCTGCCTCAGTTTCCTTACAGTACCGCCTGCCCACCCCCAGCCCTAAGTGGCAGTGCCTACACACGGGCGGGGGGGACTTCCCTCCCCTCTGCCAGTCCTCCTTGTATCCCACCGAGCCTCTCCTCAGGAGCCTGAGGACACAATCAGGGACTCCCCACACGGTGCCCTTGCATTGGGGTGTCCCCAAAGCCTGCCTGGCTGACGTGCCATGCTGTGGGCACAGAATTACCGTGGGGAACCTCTCCCTGCAGGACAGCTCAAACCTGGGCACCTCCGCCTCGCCATGGGCCTTGCACAGGGCAGGGGAACAGAGTAACAGGGTGCAGCCCCCTGGGCACCGCACACCTCCATGCACCCATCGAGGTGGTGCCAAGAGCAGCAGGCAGCAGCACCCCTGGATGCTGCCATGACGCCATGCTGGTGCCGGGCAAGGACCCATCCCCACGGGGCAGCTGCTGGTGCCAAGCGTGGGCAGCGGCCATGCCAGGCATGGGCATAATTGCATTTGCCTTGGGAAGCCTCCCAGCAAGCAGCAGCAGCAGGGGGGGGTGCAGGAAGTTTGGGTGGTCCCCCACACTTCACAGCTGTCCCCCACAGCTCTGTCTGGCACCCTGGCGGTGGTAGAGGGCTGGAGGGCAGAGGGGGGCCGGTGAGCCTCAGGGAGGTGACATCACTGCTGGCTCCACGGTCCCCCACCCCCATTTAATTAGCAGATGGCCCCCGGCTCCCCCCCTGCCCCCCCACCCCGGCGGGCAGCGCCAGGCCTGTGCGGGGCCATTAGCTTTATTGGCTGTGCTGAACCGGGGCCAGGCCTCGTTAATTGAATTGCACCCACGCCAAGGATGGGTGAGAGTCTTCTCTGCCCCCCCAGCCCCTGGCACCCTCACCCTGGCCCTTGGCTGGGGCAGGGAGAGGGGACCCTGCTGCCAGGCTGCCGCAGTGGCGCGACGGGCAGGGGCACGTTTCCCCTGCAGGTGTTGGGGTCCTGCCCTCGCAGTGCCTGGCACAAGGCACGGGGGTGGTGCAATGAAGGGCACACACTGTGCCCTCTCAGCCTCACACCCACGCCAGCCACACGTGTACAGCTTGCACCCACACACGCAGCCACATAGCCGTGCTCACACAGCCTGCACACACGTGCAGTCACACGCACACCTGCACACGCATGCACACACACACGTGGTGATGCTGCTGCTCCACTGCCACCCAACACCCTGCCCAACCCCTATCCAATATGGGGTGCTGTGCCCCCTGCCCACAGTGGCACACACTGCAGGCTGGCATGGGGCAATGGGGTGCTGAGGAGGCTGGGGTCACCCCAAGTACTGACAGTGGCTCCCCTCTGCTCCCCAGCTGCACCTACAGGCCAACACCCACCCCAGAGCCAGGAGGGTGCTGGGAGGCCCAGGCTCCCACTCAGCATCACTTCCTACTTTCACTTTGGTGTCGAGCGAGGCCTGGCCGGGGTGACAACTGTGTCCCCAAAGACATCCAGGTGACACAGGTAAGGGCAACCTGCTCTACAAGGAGGGTCATGGCAGAGGATAGGACATGGGCATCACTGTGGCCATCCATCAAGATGGTGGTGGGGAGCAGGATGGCAGTGGGTGCCCCTGCCTGGACTGGTGGGATGGGCTGGCATCACCTTTGACCTCCCCCCCACAGGGGTTTTCAGCCCCCGGTCGAGAAGGAGCCCACAGGACAGGGCTGACACAGTACAGGGGTCCAGGCACAGTGAATGAGGTGAACTGCTGGGTTGGGGGCTCCCCAACAAGATGGAGCCTTGTCCAGAATGCTCTGGAAAGAGCTTCCACACTGGCTCTGGGTATAGCCCCCATGTGGAGGCCAGATGATTGGGGAGGGTTGTGGTCCTTGCTAGGGGGGGCTGCAGCTCCTGCAGGGGTCTCTGTGCCCACGGGCTGTTGTGCATGGGCGTGGCCTCTGTGCCAAGGTCTGCTGCTGGCTGCTTCTAGCAGAGTATGGGTCCTGGACCCCCTCCACAAAAACTGCAGGCAGGTTCTTCAGAGCATTCCTAATTTCCAGTCTTATTGGAGAGCATCAGGGTCCCCCCACGTCTGACACTGTCCTTCCTCTGCCCCTGCAAAAGCTGCACAGGGGGACCAGCCTTGCTGACCCTTTCCCCAGAGCTGGCACCCCCCAAAACAGGGAGCCAGGTGCTGGAGGCTAAGCTGCAGTGCCTGATGTGGTGTGGGCCGGGCGGGCTGTGGCTTCTGCAGCCCCACCGACCTCCCACACTTCCTCCTGCCCAAGGTACAAAAGGAGAAGCAGGCAGGCACAGCGTGGGCACAAGGACATGCCAGCGCACCCACAGCACTCAGCAACCGCCCCGGGGCAGCACACAGCTCCTGGACACAGGTAAGGGGGTTCTCCTCCCAGGGGAAACTGAGTACAAGTGGGGTGGGCAGATGCAAAGATAGCTCATCCGAGGTCTCTCAAGGGCACTGGAATGGGAACACGGGCAGCCCCAGACCTGTGTCCTGCTCCCTCACTGTGCCGTGGTAGAGGGCACAGGGCACTCACACGCTCGGGCACGTTTGGGCACAGCAGTGCACCCCCTCCTGTGAGTGCACATGCACCCTGCTGGGACACACACCCCGCCCCCCAAAGTGCTGCCCCACACCAGCCACAGTGACAAGTCACAGACCTTCCACCCCCATGGGCTACTTCCCTCACCCTGTCCCCAAGCTGCCACCCACCCCAAAATCACTGCACTGTGCCCTGTGGCCCCTCACCTCATGCCCGCAGCTCACCCAAACCCCATGCCAGCCATGCAGGCAACAGGCTGTGCCAGAGGGCTCTGCCTAGGGAGCTGAGCTCAGGGGGCTGCATATCAGGGCTGGTGTGCCCCTGTGCTCAACCACCCAGAAGCCCCCGCATTGTTCGTGATGTGAGTGAGGGAAGCGAGAGCAGAAGCAAAAGCAGCACTTCCCCTGCGCCAAACCCACATCCTGAATCCTGGCAAGCAGGGACAGGGATAAGGACAGGGACACAATAGGGATGTGGTGGGCTCAGTCCCTGGAACTCCCCAAGGAATGGGAGCAGAGGCTGAGAACATACAGGGGCAGGGCACATGGAGAGCTGAGAGGGTGCAGGATGGGACACCTTTGTCCCCCCATCTGGTCTATCCTATATAGTGGGGGAACATGGGCAGGGTAAGGGGTGCCTAACCTCCCCTCTCCACCTTAACAGCAGGCAGCTCTGGGGTAGAGCTGAGGGGCAGACACTCTCTCTGGGACAGAGTTTGGGGGTGCCAGGGGAGTGCCAGCCTGGAACCTCTCATCATTGCCCCTGCCTCTGCAGATCCCTGTAAGCAGCCATGGCAGGGGAAGGGGAGCTCAACCGTGTCATCAAGGACCTGCAGAGTAAGTGTGCCAACCAGTGCCCTGCCAGCATGCTCCCTGCATGGCACATCTCACCCTGGCCGTGCCAGATCCCTTCTTGCACCCAAGTCATGGGCAGTGGGGGGTGTGACTGCCAGGGGTGCTCCAGAGAATCCTTGTGCCAACTCTTCCACTGCTGCCTGCTCCCATCCTCACTGCCAGTCCCTGGAACTGGCAGTGCCCAGGAGGTGGCCATGCTCCTTGCTCCCCCTGCTCCCCTCCTTCATCCCGAGTTCTTTTTTCTCTCTGAAGAAAAGTAGGCTTGGTGGGGGATCTTATCACTCTCTACAACTATCTGAAATGAGTGGGGGAACATGGGAAGGGTTGTAGCCAGGAAGGAGTCAGTCTCTTCTCCCCAGTTACAAGGGTTAGGACAAGAGGAAATGGCCTCAAGTTGTGCCAGGAGAGGTTTAGAGTGGATATTAGGAAAAATTTCTTCATGGAAATGTTTATCAAGCATTGGAACAGGCTACCCAGGGAAGTAGTGGAGTCACCACCCATGGAGGCATTTAAAAGACATGTGGAAGTGGCATTTGGCTACATGGTTTAATGGTCGATTTGGAAGTGCTGGGTTAATGACTGAACTTGATCTTGGAGGTCTTTTCCAACTTAGATTCTATGATTCTATGGTTTCATCCACCATGAGAAATCCCTGAGGCTGGCTGTGGTGAGGCAGTTGAGGGAAGAGGGGTAGGATGGGAGAGGGTGCCATGCCAGCCCAGCCCTGCCATCCCGCAGAGACCGTGGCTGAGCTGAAATGCAGCTACCAGGAGCAGAACCTGCCGGTGACAGACGGGAGCCGGGAGCTGCACAGCCTCTGTGCCCAGCTAGAGTTCCTCCTCCAGGTACTGCTGCTCCTCCATCTCTGCTGCCCCCTGCCTCCTTTCCCCTTAGGCACAGCTGAGAGCAGAAGGGACTCTGAGTTAACCAGGCAGGGGATGGAGGAACCCCACCCAGCATTGTCTGGCCCTGGGCATCCCCAGCCACCTGGACCAGGTTCTCCCTAATCCACATGTGTAATTACATGTGCTGCAAAAGGGAAACTGAGGTATGGAGTGAAGAGAGGGACATCTGGACCAATCCTGCTGGGGGAGCTGGATGGATTCCAGCCCCACAGGGGACAGGCTGGGGGGAGCAGGGGATGCTCCCAGAAAAAAAAGTCCAAGCTTGTACCTCTGCCAGTTTGACCTCAAGGAGAAGAGAAGCTTCTTTGGGCAGCGCAAGGACTATTGGGACTTCTTGTGCCAGGGGCTGGCACGGTGCCGGCAGGAGCATGAAGGCATTCACTTCGTCACCTCCCTGGACAAGGTGGGCATGGGCTGGTGGGATGCCCAGGGACTTGTGCACATACATGAACTTCTGCTTGCTTGTGGGTGCACACACACCTCTGCACAGGCACACACTCGCTTGGGCACCAAGCGTTTGCCCACTGGTGCTATAAACGGTTTTGTCCCCTCTGGGATCCCCACTGCGCCCCAGGCTGAACCCTGGGGACCCTCTTTCCCTGCATGGGCTAGGAGGGAGGTGTGTGGAGGGGCAGACTGGAGTGACAGGGATTGATAACCCCCTCTCCCCCACAGCTGAAGACCCCTGTGGGCAGGGGCCGAGCCTTTCTGCGGTACTGCCTGGTGCACCGGCAGCTGGCAGAGTCCCTGCAGCTCTGCCTTCTCGACCCTGAGAGCCTCTGGTGAGAGCAGGGGCACACTGAGGGCATGCTCCTGGTGTTGGGGGACATGGCCAGGGTGGACAGTGCCCTGCAGCACCCAGTCAGCAGAGGTGCTGCAGGCACGTGTGACTGTCCAGGGCATAGAGGGATGCATGTTTTGTGGTTGCAGTGAGTGGTACTACGCCCGTAGCCCCTTCCTGAGCCCTAAACGGCGAGAGGAGATCCTGGGCAGCCTCTATGAGCTGGACGGTGTCACCTTCCACCTGGCTCTGTACAGGAGTGACCTGGACACCGCCTGGCCCATGTTCTCCGAGTGAGCTTGGGGACACTGGGGGCACCAGGGGCATTGGCAGCACTGGGGATGTCAAGGGCATCAGAGGCACCTGGGGCTTAGCATTGCAGAGAAGCATGTGTGCATTGCCCCACTGCCCTAGACCCCACACAGCACTCCAGATGTGCCAGCTCTCAATGGAGGGCACAGTCCCTGGCACCAGCATGCACACCCTGCCTGTGCCTGCAAACATGCCACATGCATGTGTACACACACACAGAGCCATCCTCTGCTTGAGTATATCCCTGCTGCAACACCATGACACTGTGACATCTGACACACAGGGACACATGTATGTGCTTGCACACCCTTGCCCCGGGCACACTTGTGGGGGCATCATGGATGCAGCTGTTCCAGCACACTCACACCTGTTCTGCTGCCCACACACCCGTGTGCACAGACTGTCACAAGCACACATGCTTGGGTCGATGGATGCCACATGTTCTGTGGGTGCTCAGGCTGGTGGCTGATCCCCTGCTCTGCTGCCCCCCAGATTCTTGAAGGCTGCTGTGCCCAGCAAGCCTAAATGGAGGGTGGTAATGCCCTTTTCCCCTTGGGGGTGACCTCGTAGTCCTGAGCCCTGTGTCCCCTCTAGGCCACTGGTACGGCCCAGCCTGGTGATCAGGAGCAGCCCAGCAAAGACAGCCCTGCAGACAGACAGGATCAGCACTGCGGCACATGGATGGTCTGATGGCACTGGCCATCCCACTGTGGCACTCCATGAGCCACCAGCCCATCCCTCCCCACCCACTTTGGCTGCCCTGCAGGCAGGGAGTGTGCAAGTGGAAGATATAGAGGAAGATTCAGAGGATGGGGAGATGAAGAAGGACATGGAAGAGGAGGATGAAGAGGACGTGGAGGAGGATGACAGTAAAGATACAAAGGAGGTAAAGGTGGAGGATGTGAAGGTGGAGGATGTGGAAGTGGACGTGGAGGAGGATTTGGAAGAGAAGCATGAAGAGTTGGAGGAGGAGAAGGAGATGAAGGATTTGGATGTAGAGGAACTGGAGGATGCACATGGCACTGGCAAAGCAGCCCAGCCTGGCATGTCCCCCCTGTCCAGTGGCACAAGGTGCATGCTGGGGTCCCTGTCCCTGGTGCCCAGGCAGCCGGGTGGGACAGAGGAATCCCTGCAGGCGCTGGTGTCGCAGCTCTGGGCCGAGCTGGGGCAGCGGGAGGCGGCGGCCCAGGCGCTGGCGGCGCGGCTGGCGCGGGCGGACCGGCGGCAGCGGCGGCAGGAGGAGGGCAGTGCCCGGCGGGCACAGCTCTGGGCACGCCAGGAGGAGGCACTGCGGGAAACCAACACCTTCCTGCAGCGGGCACTGGAGGCAGCGGTGGCAGCGAGGGAGCCGGGGGCACTGGCACGGGCACAGGAGGAGGCACGGGGCTGGCAAGAAGTGGCAGAGGAGCGGGGCACCCAGCTGGCCAGGGCGCTGGCAGAGACGGCGGCGCTGACCTCGCGCCTGCAGGAATGCCAGCTGGTGGCGGCAGGACGGACGGACGTGCTGAAGGATGCTGGTACCTCAGATGAGTTGGCTGCCGTGGAGGAGGTGCTGCGGCAGGCACTGGAGCTCGCCCGTGGTCTCCAGGAGCTCCCACGAGCCCCACAGGCAGAAGGGGAGCCCAGCACGGTCACCAGCATGGCCATGGTATGGGCAAGCCCAAGGGAATCCCGTGGTGGGGTGGGGTTTGGGGTCCAGGATTGAGCCCCCACTCTCCCCCAGCGCTTGGCCAGCCTGGCTGTCTCAGCACAGGAGGAGACCTGGCAGAGCCGGCAGCAGCTCCAGGCCCAGCAACAGGAGATGGCACGGCTGCAGGAGGAGCTCAGCAGGTCAGGCAGTGACCCCTTCTTCCACCACCCATCACCCCAGAGTGGGACCTCCTATCTCCACCTGCCAGAGGGTTTCCCAATGATGTCCTGCTTGGACACAGCCAACCAGTAGCTGGGGATTGGCAGGGGGAGGGAGGGAGGGAAGGAAGGATTTGAGGGGGGAGGACCGGAGGGAGGGGTCAATTTGGGACTGATAGGTGGGTGGAAGGGTAGGTGGGCAGAGTTGGAGTGGTTTGGCGTTAGTAGATAGAGGGAGGGAAGGAGGGATCAATTTAGTGTGAGTGAATGGAGATGGGACGGTGGATGGAGAGAAACAGGGATAAATTTGGGGTAGGTAGATGGGTGGGTGGGCAGAAGACAAGAGGTATGGATGTGGAGAAGGATGGATGAACAGAGGGAAAACGGATGGGTGGCAGTGGAAAAGCGGATGGGGAGAGAGCTTGAGGATGGATGGGCAACAGCAGAGAAAAGAAGGGAGGGAGGGAAGGAGGGAGGGAGCGAGGGAGAGAGGGAGGGAGGGAGGGAGGAACCAGCGGCGGGAGGTTTATCCGCATGCATGGAGGGACAGAGAGACGACCAGCTGGCAGACAGGGAGACCGTGTCGGCACTGTCCCGCGGCAGGGCCCGGCAGGACGGTGAGCGCTGGGCATCGGCGCTGCAGCGGGCGCAGCGGGAGGCCCTGGAGCGGGAGGCCACGCGCGGCGCCGAGCAGGCACGGCAGCAGGAGCTCATCCGCGACATGAAGGGGCGGCTGCTGGAGCTGCTGCGGTGAGAGCCCCGGGGACTCCACGCAAGGGCAAGGGGACCCACACCCCTTTGCCCAGAGGAGGGCACCAGAGCCCAGGCGAAGGCAGTGCTGACCTCTCCCCTCCCGCAGGGAGAAGGATGCCCTGTGGCAGAAGACGGAGGGCATTGACGCTCCGGTGCCCAGCCCGGTGCCCCGCGACCCAGGGCTGTGTGCCCGCTGCCACAAGGATTTCCGCCTCCTCTCCCGGCGGTACAGCTGCAGGTGGGCTGGGAGGGGAACGGGGGCTGGCTCTGGCACGGTGCGGGCTCAGCTCTCACCTCCTGCTCTCTCAGCAGGCTGTGCCAGGGCAAGGTGTGCCACACCTGCTCCGTGGACATGGGCAAGCACGGCCGCTGCTGCCTGATTTGCTACCAGCAGAGGCACCCGCAGGCCACATGAGCAGGGACAGCAGCCCTGGCACCACGTCTGGGACACCTTCCACCCTGGCTGCCTCCTCTTGGACTTACTGGGGTGTCCAGGGCCCGCATGCAGGTCCCGCTGCCCAGCATTTTGGGTTTGACATGTGTCTTTCTTGCGGCTGGTCCACAAAGAGGAAAACTACTCATTTCTGCTACCCCTGTGTCTTCCGTGTCATCCATCGGTCGCTGCCAGATTGAGACTGGGGTTGGGTGCGGGTGGGAAATGCTGCTGTGGGGGTGTTCGAGTTCTCCTGGGGGGAAACCATCCCCAAAAAGGGTGTCCTAGCTGCAGCCAGGGTGAGCCACTGCCTGCACCATCCCACAGTGGGGAGAGTAGACAGCTCTTGGCCAACAGCTCTGGCTTCCTACCACACTGCAAGCAACCACTTGGGCAAGAGGTTTCTCAGATGCAAAGGTGATGGGCTGTCCTGGCTCAGCACCCCCACTGACTCTGCTCTGCCCCAAGTCTCCAGGGTTCCCACCTGGGTGCTTGGGACCCCCGTACCCACCCATGAGCCAGTGCATGGGTGACATCTGCTGATGTCCCCATGGTTATGAACCCCTAGGAACCCAGATCAAGGTCAATGGAGGAGCAGTATGGGACTCCAGTGGAGAGATGTGTAGGTGTGTAGGTGTAGGGCAGACATCCTGAGGCTTGGCACACAGAGTGGAAAGAGACTCCTTAGCAGGGTCACAGTCCCCTCTTCAGCTCCTTGACCCCAGTCAAGTGTCAGCCCCAGTTGCCCAAGCCAGGGCGGAAACATCCCGGTTGTGTAAGGCACAGGTTCCCAGCCCTTTGCACAACAATCTCCTGACACCGTGGCTGGCGGGGAGAGGGGGTGCCTGGGGTGCTGGTACCCTTCAGGCAGGGGTCACAGGGCTGGCTCGGTGTAAGGGGCTGCTCAGAGATCTTTCAATGATTTGCTCTGCTGGGGCTGAGATTGGGTTGGAAAGGGAATGACTTTGTCCCCAGGTGGGATACACTCCACATAGAGATTATCGAAGTGCCAGGACCTGTCTGGGGAGCTGTAGGAAGCAAAACCTGGGCTTGGGTCCCCTGTGGGGATGTACAGGATGCTGAACCCTGTCCTGGAAGAAGGGTTACCCACACTCTGACAGGCTCAGCAGGCAGCACTGTTTTGGCACTGTCGCCAGGGAGGTGCCCTGGCCCTGACCTGCCATGTCCCTTCCCGTGGCAAAGAGGAGGCAGACATGGGTGACAAACCCATCAACTCCTTTATTGCTGGATGGTCATCGGGTAAATACACCATCCCCACAGCAGGCTCACAGAGTCCACAGGGTCACAGGCTTTGTCCCAAAGAGAGGGAAGGGTGGAGAGTTGACATCACTCCCCTGGCAATGGGGTCCTACCACCTTGCCATCCAAGCCCCCTTCCAGCTGGGGTCCAGCGTCCAATCGTGGCCCTGCCCACCCCCATGGCATCACCACCCACTTTCCAGGGGGCTGGATGAGGATGCTGAGGTGTGTGGGGTGCTTGGATATGCTGGTACCCACAAGGGCTGGGTCCTAGAAGAGCTCAGAGGGTGGTGGATGTATTGCCAGAGGTGGAGGCATAGGAGGCGCGGCCGTAACGGGCAACAGCATCCTTGCTGATCAGCCCACGCTGCGCTAGGATCTTGAGGAAGCTGTTGCGAAACTTTTGACCGATGAAGGCATAGATGATAGGGTTGATGCAGCTGTGGGCAAAGCCCAGGACCTGCGTGATAGAGAGGGCTGTGTCGATGCTGTTCCTCCTCTCACAGGTCTCGGCAATGGCACGCATCCTCATGAGGGTGTCGCTCACCAGTGTGATGTTGTAGGGCAGCCAGCAGATGAGGAAGACCAGCACCACAGCGAAGATAACCTTCATGGCCCGCTGCTTCTGGGCATTCTTGGTCTGCAGGAGGGTGTGGATGGTGACGCCATAGCAGAAGAGCATCACCAGCAGGGGCAAGATGAAGCCGAAGGTCTGCGGCAGGATCCGCAGCACCACCCGCCACTTGGCCGTGTCCTCGCCGCTGATGCGCTCATAGCACACGGTGCCGTTGTTGGGCGAGCGGAAAGCCTCACGGAAGAGCAGCACTGGCAGGGAGAGCAGCGTGGAGAAAACCCAGATGCCCAAGCAGACAAACTTCACCCAGTGCCTCTTCTCAGTGGCAGCCCGTGTGGCGTAGACGATGGCCAGGTAGCGGTCCACGCTAATGCAGGCCAGCAGAAGGATGCCACTGTAGAAGTTGGCTTCCTGCAGCACGGAGATGGCTTTGCACATCACAGTGCCAAAGACCCACTCGTGGGCTCGGTAGGCTGCCCAGAGCGGCAGGGTCAAAGCGAAGAGCAGGTCTGCCACGGCCAGGTTGAGCAAGTAGACGTCGGTGACAGAGCGGCTGGTGTGGATGGAGGTCACCACCAGCACCACCAGCCCGTTCCCCACCACACTGAGGATGAAGACGAGGCAGTAGATCACCACCACCAGGTACTTGTTGAGGGCAGAGCTTTCAGGCCGGCACGGAGAGGATGAGATAGCAGTGTCAGGCATGGCTGTGCTGTAGTCATAGGTGTAGTTGTAAAGGTACAAGATGTTGGAGAGATCCCCACTGTAGGACAAGGACTCCATTTTGCCTGTGGAGCACAGAATGGCATGAGCTGGGTGGGGTGGCAGTGTTGTGGACCAGGGGTGACAGCATCTCTGGGTCCTCTGGCATTTCCATTGTCCCCCAGGTCCCCTCCCAGCCAGTGGGCAGCAGTCCTTCATCACTCCACTGTGATGGAGGACACAGCATCCACACTGTGGATGGTCAGTACTGCAGGTAAACACTGCTCCTCATATACCCCCTTGTAAAACAACCCCTGCATGCCTCAGTCTCCTGCATCTCACCCCAATCCTGTTCCTTTCCTGACTTCTGTGGAAGAGGTTCCCCCACAGAATGATCATCTTTTCTCAGTTTGAGAGGCTTCCCCATCAATGTAGCATCACATCCCTCCAGGAGACATCCGGCTCCTCCAGAAACCCTGGGCTACCCTGCTTACTGTGGGTCCTTCAAAAGCCTCTCAGCTCTTTGGCTATCTCAGGGCCCCTCAGGCACCTACAAAGTTCTTCAAGAACCCCTGTATCCCTCCAGCCTCTCCACCCCCTCAAGTATTGCTGCTGTGATGCCTGGAAGGGAGCTGCCCTTCCTGCCACCTCAGCCAGCAGCAAGGCTGTGGTCATGGTGCCTGGGCAGCAGCACTCAGGAAGGTCTGAAGGTGTTTTTGTGCCCTTCTTCCACCTGGCAACACTGGTTTTGCTCCTGCGGGAGTGGTTTCAAGCCCCGGGCGGAAAGACATGTCGCACTTTGCAGGCAGCTTTGGAAATATTACATCTCTGGTTTTCCTGTTGCTCAGCTGGGCACTGCCGTGTCCCCCCGTGCTTGGCCTCAATGGGGAAATCACAGGTGCCAGTCGCTTTTCCTGTCTCCTCACACATAGGAGACGGTGAGCTTGCTCCGTTCCTGCCTCCCCAAGGACCACTGGCTTTCAGTCTTCTCCCAGAATGGATCTGGACTCTTGTTTCACTCTGGTTTCACCCCTCTGTCCCATTTCTGAGCCCCCAACCCTTCCAGGGCTTGGAGATTCCAGGACTGCTTGGGGTGCTGAGTCCCCCCAGTGCTGGGGGCTCCAAGCTGGCCCTGTTTGAACCCAAACCATCTCTGGAACTGACTTTCCCCTTTTGACTGATATGAACTCCCTGTTGCAGCTGGGCTGGTGCCACCGCCCAGAAAAATCTGTCCCTGGCTCTGCTTATCCTCTCTTGCAGTGATCCAGGGATGGAAATCCTGGGATGGTAACCCCAGGGTGGTGATGCTGGGATGCTGAGACATCAGCATCCCGGAGGACTGCAACCAGGGATGCTGCCAGTGCTGATGGGGGAATGTCCTCCCTAGTGGGGCTCCCACAGGCACGGGGCAGAGCCTGATGCCAGTACTTCCCCTGCATCTATTTCTGGCTGCTGCTTTCTGCCTCCCCACTCCAAAACCCTGGTGGTTCCTCTGGAAACATGTATTCCCTGGGTACAGCACACACAGACACCCCACAGCTGGCCCAGATGAGAGGAACAAGCAGCACTCCATTTCCCCTCCTGACCCTGGCAGGGCTTGGGGACAATGGGGTGGCTCTGGGGCTCCCAGTGGGGAGGAAAGAGGGACATGCCATGGGGAAGGATCCTCCTAGCTCATCACTGTGCAAGGAAATAGGAGCAGGTTTTTTTCCCCATGGCACCCGAAGTTGATGTCCCTGGAGACTATGGAGGGTTTGCACCCCAGATGAGCCCTCAGCACAGCCTTGGGCATTCTCACCCACCACCTTCCTCTACCAAGCAGCCTCTTGGGCAGCTGCAGCAACCCACCCCAGCTCCCAGAGTGGAAATTGATGGGGCTCAGATGGGAGCTGTCAAAGCCCAAGGAAAGCCACAATCTCCAGTGGCACACCCCACGGACTCACTGCTTGCTGCTGTCGCCGTCCCCTCAAATGTGGAGTCTTCTCCTGATCCCAAGTTGTTTCTCACTGGGAAGCACACAGGTACAGGTTTAAATCCAGATGTCACCTCCAAAGGGCTCCGGTACAAAGTGTGGTGGGATGCAGGGCAGCCCCAGACCCAGGGATCTCTCCAGCCAGAGGATCCCTCACCTGCGCCTGCAGCTGTGCCACCTCCCAGCACCCCTTCCCTCCACCGCCCACTTTATACTGCCCGGGGAGGAAATGTTGCAAAATCTTCTCCCAGAATGAAGCGGAAGTGGCAGCCAAATGGACCCTTCTGTGGTCCCCCCAGATGCCTTTCCCAGTCCGAGGGGAGCGCGCAGCCCTCTGTCACCCTCCTGTCCCATCCTGTCCCAGGATGTCCCAGGCCATCCTGCATGGGGGGTGCACCCAGGGGTTCATTGCCATCCCTGCGATGATGGACCCCGGGGGTCTCCATCTGGGGGTCTCCAGTTTGTCCCCAGGTCCTCCGTGGATGAGGGCATCCCCTTCAAGGCACCCCTGTGTGCTGCAGTCCCCCCAGGAGAGCAGAAGGTCTCCAAGGCCATGGCCAGTGGGTGATGGCAATGCAGGGCTCTGTGCCTCAGTTTCCCCACTGACAGAGCAAGGGTGGTGTCAGCATTTGGGGGATGCACAGGGGCACTGCAAGGCTGGTTGCCTTCTCTTGGGGGTTGCTGTGGGGGATCCCCCTAGAGTAGAGTCCCATGTTCCTCCTGCCCTGGCTGTGCCTTGCCAAGCTAAGCCAAGCCAAGCCATGCCATCAATGCCACCAGACAGAGCCGTGCCCCTGTGCCAGCCCCACAGACTTAGGGAGTGCTGTGGCTCTGAGTGCCCCCATTGCTTTTAGGGGAGAACTGCACACAAGGGCATTCCCCATGCACCCTCATTAATCTGGGGCTCTCACAAACACTGTAAGCACCCCCATCCTCACAGCTTTCCATGCTTGTCAGTCATAGGGTAACCCACGTTTTGGGGCACCTGGTAAGTGCCACCATCATATGCCTTGGGTATCCCCACAGACTCAAGGACACTCCTATTCTCTGTGGGAACACCTGCCCAGTTTTGGGCAAACCCCAGCTCCAGGGCACCATTACAGCCCCCCTAGGATACCCCCATTCCCTGTGTCACCTCACATTTTTGAGTCCCTGTAGCTGTGAAATTATCCATTTTGCAAGACACCATTTTTCCCTGTAAGCACCCCCATATTGCGGGGGCACCAATTCTTACACAGACCCCCATACACTGGGGCACACCTGCTGCTTCCTAGGTCACTCCTATAATCCTAAGGGCACCCCACTGTTTCGGGGACGCCCAACACGGTGAGCATTCAATTAACGGGGGGGGGGGGGGGGGGGGGGGGGGAGGGAACCTCACACTCTTGGGGACTTCCAAACCGCAGGCACCCCACATATCCCTGCCTCACCCCGGCTCGCCGTGATGCCCATACCACGAGGATCCCCCAGTGCACCCCTGCACTTGTGTCCCACCCTATTTAGGGCACACCCCCGTGTCCCACCGCATTCGGGGCACACCCCCGTGTCCCACCGCACTCGGGGCACACCCCCGTGTCCCACCGCATTTAGGGGACACCGCCGTGTCCCACCACATTTGGGGACCCCCCCTCCCCCTTTCCCGCCCGCCGCGGGGCGGGGCTCCTTGTGACGTCATTTCGTGTGGGCGTGGCGAAGGCGGGGCGGTGGCGCCGACGCCGAGCCGGAAGTGACGCGCGGGCGCGAGAGCGGAAGCGGCGGCGCAGGCTCGGGCGGGTCCCCGGTGCGCGCAGCGGGCTCGGCTCCCTCAGAGCCGCTCCCGGCACCGACATGATCCTGCTCGAGGTCAACAACCGCATCATCGAGGAGACCCTCACGCTCAAGTTCGAGGGCGCGGCCGCCGGGTAGGGACAGGGGGGCCAGGGCAGGGCGGGGACGGGTCCGCGGACCAAGGGAGGGGCGAGGGGGCGGTGGCTGGCGGGGCCCGGGCCGTGCCAGGCGCCCGGGCACGGAGCAGAGCCTGGCGGGTGGTGCCGGGGCAGGATGGGGCTGAGAGGGGCGGAAGGTGGGGCACGGTGCCGGGGCACGGTGACAAGGCAGGATGTGGGGCCGGGGAGCGGCGCCGAGCCAGCGGGTGCTGTGCTACCGGAGGGCGGCCCGGGAACGAGGAGGGCAGAGCGGGCACGGGTGGGGGCCTGCAGGATGCCGGGCTGGGAGGGGGTGGTCCGGGTGCGGGACCTGAGCTGCGGGCGGCGGGGATGGGCAGAGCTTGGGCACAGGGAAAGCCTGGGGAATGAGGGAGCAGAGCGGGACAGGGCAGTGTTGGAGGGGACAGTTGGGCTGGATGGGTCGTTAGTGCCGGAGCAATGGAGAGCCCCGGGAGACCAGGACGAATCTGGGAAGGGTATACCGCAGATTGCCGTGCTGGGGTGGACTGGAGGACAGGGCCTGGACAAGGAGGAAGTTGGGAAGGGAGGAAGGTGGATTTGCAGGGTGTTTGCTTTGAGTAAAGTGGGCTTCATCAGCCTGGTGCCAGCGCTGGTACAGAATGTGTAGGGGGAGGCGGGAACAGGAAGCTTGAGTATGGAGTCATGGCCTCAGCCTTTTGCTTTGGGCTGAAGAGCAAATTCCAGCGTGTTCCCTCTTTGCTCTTTCAAGTAGAAGGGATACAGGCACACGGGTCAGCCACGGCCACTGGTGCCAGCCTGGTGGGTGTCCTGGCCTCGGGGAACAGGCTGGGGGTCTAGTTCACACCCACATCTCTGACTGGGACGGTTCAGTCCCTGGGGAGCCAGTGGGTTTTTTTACTGAGTATTGCACCAGGGCAAAAAGATGCTTGAGAGGACCCAGCTTAGCTTGGAAGGAAGCCCCTTAAAGTATCAATGTCCTTATCTGCAACCGAGTGGCCTGTGGGTTCGATGCACTGTCTGCTGACTGAGACACCTTTGTACAGACACAAAGCCTTGAGAGGCAGAGCAGTGGTGTTATCTCTGGGGTGGAGCCTGCCCTGGCGCCTCATAAGGCAGGGCTCAGGCTGCTCCAGGAAAGGACCCCCCAGGCAGGTGCTTTTTTCTGTGTTACCTTTTTTTCCTCCAGCGATTTTTGAAGCTCTCAGCCTTTTGCATGCAGAACGTTGTCGGAGGTCACTTACTCTGCTTTGCCCCCACTCTCAGTTGACTTGTTGCTCAGATCCCTGTTTTGTTTTGGAGGGGTTTTTTTTCCATAAAATAATTATGCAGGCTGCTCTGCCTTGGAGGACAGCTGAGCTTCTCCCAGATTTTGATTTGTCTTGAGCCCTGATCATTAAATGCAACAAGTTTCCCCAGAGTACAGGCGCAGCACTGGGCAGAGAGAGCTCCCAGGTGACCACTGTATTGCAGCCACTTCCATTAGAAAATATGGCATGTACAGAGCTTCACAGTGAGTGTCAGAACAGCTTGTCTGTGCCGAGGCACTCTTCCTGATGGAGAGGGAAGAACATGCATGTGTCTCTGTGTTGAGCTGATGTGGAGGGGCAGTTTGCAGCTTTAGATGCACCCCAAAACTCTGACTCTGTGAGCAGAGCTGTGCTTGCTTGCCCTGCAGCAGCCTGCAGGCCCCTGAGATTTCCATTTTGCTGCATGGCAAAGCCACCTCACTTGTGTGTTGGCACGTGTGCCTGACATACTGATTGTTCCTGGATCAATTTGTCGGGTGGCTGATGGTGCTCTGCTTCTACCTTTTAGTCATCTGTGGCATGTTCTGTTCTTTAGATGGCGTTTCTAGATAAGTTTTGTGCCTTGAGTGTGTTGCTGAATGTGAGGAAGACATTTACTTCTGAATTTTCTTCTGTGCTTGTTCTGGGGTCCCCCATGCAGGCAAGTGCAGGGAGGTTTCTCCTGCTTTCAGGTCTTCTAAGGAATGGATGTTTTAAAACATTTATTCAAGTTATTTCTTTTTCCTATGGCCACAGCTCTTGGGTTATTCCTGTGGTGCTCAGCCTGGAGGCAGGAAGGGATTTCCTGTATTTTGCTATTTTGGTGATGGTTTTCCAAGGTGTATCTTGGGGCCGAGCACAGGATAGTCAGGGCAAGGTCAAGCCTTGAAGAATTTGGTGACTGGGAGGAGTGAGTCTGGGCACTGGGGCAGAGTTGGGTTTACATTATTTGCTCTAGCCCTAAAGTGCAGCAGATGTGATGCAGGGATTTGTCAATAGTGGTTGTCTCAGAGCCAGGTGTGCCTGGTGGCTTCAGCACCAGCCCGCAAGTGGGGCAGGGCAGGGCTCATTTCCAAATCCAGTGCCAGAGACTTGTCCTGTGACATGGGCTGTGTTGCTCCCCTCTACTGCAGCGCAGCCATAGTTTGGCAGGTTCCTGCAGAGCTTTCCTGGGCTGTCAGGTGGGAGACACTCCACATTTCACCTTGTCATATAGAACTAGGTCACTTGTAAAAGATGGAATTCATTAACTGCCATTATTGTCATATATGTCAAAATCTGCTCTGCGTGGAGGTCCATCAGCTGTCCCTGGAGTTCCCAGTGTGAAAGGTACCTTGGCAGGACTGCAGACAGAGATCAGCACTTGAGACAGGGCCTAACCCACCTCTAAGAGTACTCCCTGGACAAGGTCCTTGGGGCTCGGCAGCATCCACCTGTAAATAGGGTAATTTCAAATTTAATTTGGTTTTGTAGGCAGTCCCTATGGAAATCTCACCTCCTTGGACAGCCACTATTGAAACAGGATTTAGATCAAGATAGTAAAAGATGATGGACTTCAATGCATCTGATTTTTTTTTCCTTACTTAGGTCTAGTAATTTCTGTGTTTAAATCTATTCTCTTAAACTAACCACATTTTAAAATAAAAACCTAAAGCTACCGGAATCTCTTGAAATAACTTGACTTAGGAATTTGCTGCTGCAATGTGGAATATCTGGTCAGTATCTGGAAATAAGTTTATTGAAATGAGGTTGGCTCATGACCTTTTTTCATGTCAAGAGGAAGCTTCCATAAGCTTTTGACCAATTCATTTGTACATGAGATGTTGCCTGGAAGCTCGTGTCACGGATGAGTTTTCCCATTTCTTATAGAAGTGTCGCGTGAGGAGAGGAACTCTACCAGTTGGAAAATCCTGTTTCTCATCATTGCTTTCCTTTGCTAACTGCACAGACATTAAAAAAACCCACAAACACTTTAAGCATAAAACATTTTGATGATTGTGTCCTGTGTCTGATGAATACTCATTGTGTTTGACACTAGCAAATTTGCCGTCCAGTTTTGTCCTGCACTAATTTAACTAACCCCAGGGAAAGTGTGGCACAGGGCTTTGGTCTTAGGGTTTGGTTTTCCAGTCATACATAGCTTACCCAAAATCTTTAGTCAATTAATCATCTGTCTCAAACTGTTACTTATTATTTACCCACTGTGCCAAAGAACACAAGTTTGCATAGCTGGGGTACAGCATGCCTTTTCCTAGGTTGGGGGCGGAGGGAAGAGAATCACAGATTTAAATTGTTGGTTTCTTTACAGCCATTAGTAGGTACAGCTCTGCAGGGCTCCCTGACAATTAGCTGCATAGGAAATCAACTGAAGCTTGGACTTCCCTGATGCAGAGTGATGATTCCCGTGAGCCGGTAGGAGCTGGGCTGAAGCTGCACCCACCTGCTTTATGGTGTTTCCCATCTGCAGTCACTTGATGAGTGTGTGCTGCAGAGCTGAGCCTTTCAGACACAGAGGCTGAACCCTGGCTGAAACCAGGCAGTGAGAACTTTGTGTTCATGGTGTTACTTGAAGTGAGTTCATCATGGGGAGACAGGAGTGTCTGGAGGCTGTTGATGTGCTGGGAGGGTAGAAGAGCTTTAAATCCTGCAGGGCATTACTGAGGAACTCTCTTCAGGAGTAGTTGTGGTTATATGTGGCTCCAGTGCTTCAGGGATGCTCAGAGACCCACACCAAAACCAGATTGTTCCTCTGCCACCCCCTTGTTCTTGCTGACACAGCCATTTTTGTGGCTTCAAGGGAAATGGAGTTGGGGAAGTGACCTAGGTTAACATTAAACAGGCAAAACTGGGTATTTTTAGCTTAGATGAGTTTAGCTTAGATGAGTTTCCTCATCTCGTTGTGTCATGGCTGCTCACCATGGTGCAGCCATGGAGCAGGGATCAGATCTCCCTCCTTCAGCAGCAGTGGCAGCTGCTGGCTTAGTGTCCTCACAAGCCCAGCCTGGAGCTGCACATTCCTCCAGGCACAGCCTCACCTGCTGAAACTCAGTCTGCCTGACTGCAGAGTGCTCGGACATCAGGGAATGTGACTTAGCATTAACAGTGGACTGTGAACCACCTCTGTCTGGAAGTAGATAATGCTCCGCTCTTGTGCAACAGCACAGGGAGCAGGAGGGAAGAAAAGCCAGATCTGAAAAGTGTTAGGCTTTCACAGGTTAGGTTCTGTCATCACTCCAGCCTCAGTTTTTATCTTAGTTCCTAAGAGGAGCCTGCTCTGTTTTATCTTCAGAGAGTGGTTCTCACTGCAGCCACCAATGCTCGACAGCAGAGAAGAGTAGGTGTCCATCACTGTACTAAAGAAACACAGTAAAAGTGTGTGCAAAATGAGGTTCTTACCTAGAGACTTGGCACAACTCTGGTGGGGAACCACAGGCTAGCTGCCTACAGCTGAGGACGGAAGACAGCTGAGGACAAAGATCTGGCTGGAAGGGGATCTGCCAGTGCCAGCATGCTGCAGGACCATCTGTGCTCTGTCCACTGTGAATCCCACTGCTTTCCTACCAGCCCGCTCCTCCAGGCTATCAGGCACACAGCAAGGGAAAAGCTTGGGAATGGAGGGGTCACTTAACCAGGAGGGGAGAATTGGCATGTGTAGGGTGCTGTACACAGCTCAGCACCACCCACTGACAGAGCACTCCTGCTCGTGTTCATGGTGGGTGTGCTGCCAGAGCTACGGGAGCTCCTTGGTTGCATATGCTCCTGCAGCTTACGCAGAGAGGCTTTTGTTAGCTGAGCGGGGCCCAGAAGTGGAGGAACTGTTCAGAGAATTTTAGTCATTGCTCATAAATTTTTTTATTGAGGTGACCTTTCTGTATCAAGAGCCTGCAGTCTGTCACTGAATCTGGCTCACTTTATCTAAATTGTATGTTGACTCTGGTGATCTGAAAGCTCTGCTCAGAGCTTTAAGATTTGAAATACCCCTTTTTTTCTCCCTCTCCTATAGGACAAGAGGTTAGAGTATCTGCATGCCTGCAGCTTTTGAAATAATTGCCGTTCTCCATTATTTGGTAGAGGCCTTCATTGTGGTGTGGAAGATGCTTCAGTATGGTTGTCAGCCCAGTTCTTAAATTTGTCATATCATACAGCTAAGAGCCTTTGTGGCCTGAGAATGAAACAGGGAAGTTCTCTGAATCAAATGAGGAAGTGCTGTCAGAAAAAAGATTTGCTATTGCTCTTAAGTGCTCGCTGGTTCTCTCCATGGGCACCTGTGGCTCTTCACGGATGTTCTGCCGGGGTGAAAAATCTGATTTGGAGCTGGCCCTGTATTAGATAGACAGGGCGTAGGAGCCATTTCGAGATTAATAGAAGGAGCACAGGCAAGAAGACGTAAAACCTGTCAGGGTCTTTTATTGTTACAAGCAGAGGGCAGATGGGATTTGGTGTGGGTTTGACTTCAGACCTGATAACTGTTATCACAAAACAGACTGCTGCTGGGAACAGCTGCCATTTTAGCATCAGAGTTCAGGCAGGGGTTTGCAGAAAGGTCTGGTCTGTATTCAGTGCAGAGAGAAGCCATCTCAGTTATTCCTGGTATGAGCTGGTTTTATTGTCCATTCAGGGCAGAGGGTAGCAAGCAGGGAAGGTCACTGAGGGATGCTGTGGTTCAAGAAGCATTGGAGGTGAGGAGCTTGCAGGGGTCACAGCAGACTCTCTGCCCCAGGAGTGGATGAGGTGTCCTGTCTGAAATCCTCTGAATATAGCTAGGGTGTGGAGAACCTCCTCATGGAAGCAAGGGACACCAGAGCATGCTAGACCGACAGAGCTTTTTGGGATCATGCCAGTAACCTGGCAGTAGCTGGTACCCACACTCAGTGGTGCAGACCCCATCCCAGGCCTTCTGTGAATCCTCTGCACTGAGCCGTGGCTGGCACAAGAACAAGAAGGACAGAACACGGAGAGGACACATTGTGCCTCCATAGAGTTATTTCCGGTGGTAGAAGATGGGGTTGCTGGAAGGTCAGGGGGAAGTGAACATGTGTGTTGTTGCTAATCCAGAAACTATGGAACCCTGGAGGTGAGAGCTCCTCTCTCTTCTGCCTGGGGACTTCTTGAGGTGGAAACAACAATCCAGGTAGCAAAAGGAGTGGTTTTTCTGTTGGAGAAAAATTTTGAGTAGCCAGGGTAGTTTTGATGAGGTGAGCCAGAGAAATAAATAGAAGCACTTTAAACACTGTGATTGTAAAGCTCATGAACTGTGAAAGGCTAAGGGGGCTCACTTTGCTCCCAGCCACACTTTCAGTGCTCTTCCCTGTCCTCCCCTGGGCCAGGCCAGGCCTGGGTTACTTAAGTGTGTGCCCGGTGAGGCAGAAAACCACTGTGCTGTAGGTGACAGGGCCAGCGTGGCTGCAAGGAGCTCTGTATGCAGCTCACGTGAGCTCTTGCTTCACTGAGGCTGTGCTGGGAAGTGGTTGAATATTCAGTACCCAAAGTTCTGCCCAGTTACCTTCTTTTCCCTTAAATACACCCCCTCCTCACCATCCCCGAGTACCGGAACTGAGCCACTTGGGAAATCAGCATTAAAATAACTTCTCTAAGAAATGACGTTTGCACAATAACAGGCTCAAACCCAGCTGTGTTAGCAGTGAGCTTTTGTGTGCAGAACAAAGGCTCTGTGCAGAGCCATCAACTGGCTCCTGTACATGGTCTTGCTCGGCTTGGCTTCTTCAATGATGTGATGAGTGATCTTCCTGCCATCCCCTGGGTACAGGACAACCAGATGGGGAATCATCCTTCCTCAGCAAAACCACTCCAGTGCACGGACTGTCAGCCACTTCCTTGCATTTCTCAGAGGGAGGTGCTGTGTTTGGAAGGCTCTGCTGGGAGTGGGGGCTCTGGGAGGTGTCAGCTCTATGTATGTGGGGAATAGGGTTTGAAAGGTGTAATTCTGAGAAGATGGAACAGAGGTTTAAGGACGCATCCTGTTTAATATTCCTAGCTCTCATGTGCCTGGCTGTGCTATCTTTAAAGCTTCCTACATAGGTTTCTTTTTTTATAAGAATTTATACTGCCATCCAAGCTGATTCCCACGTCTGAGTGTGGTGCTCTAAAAGAGGAATACGTCTGCATCAACTGACCGAGTGGGATCTCTGGGATTTTCTTTCATCTCTGCTCTGAGCCATCCTCAGTGAGCAGAAGTGGCTTGGACATGCTTGTGGAATTGCTCCCCTTTCCAAGAGCCCAAGCTAAATAAGCAGCCAGGGATGCCTGCTGAGCCTGTCTCAGGCTCAGCTGGGGAGGAGAAATGAAAGCAAGAGAGGTTCACAGGTAGCTGGCACAGCTTTCAAACGAAAGGACCTGCTTTGGGTGCCCTTGCTCTGCTTCTTTCAAGTGTGTAGTTTTTATCCTCAGCAAGGTGGCACAAAAGACAAAGGCTCCCCAGCCTTCAGACAAAAAAAGGGCTGATGCCTTTCACAGCTGATCACTTTTAAGAAGCAGGAACACCTCCTCATTTTCACCTAGGTTCTCCATCTGGGAGTTAATTCCTCCCTTTCTGCTGGAGTAAAATGTTGTTGCCCTGGTGAGTGTGTGGGATCAGTGCAGTGCAGTGTCCTGGTCTCCCTGTATTGCCCAGCTTGAGTTTTATCACATTGTGGTCATTTCTGCCTTCCAGGAATGAGGCTGGCTGCAGAAAAGCTGATGGAAAAAACTATGCTTGCTGCTGAGATAAAATCATTTAAATTGTTACACAATATTGTCAGGGAAAATAGATATTGAGTCATCACTTCCCCCCACCTTCCATAGGGTATGTACCACAGTGTAACCAGTACCCAGCAGCACATAAATGTATGGAAGAGCAAGTTTTGGCAAAACAGTTGAAGCTGGTCTCTGGGCAGCAGCAGCAGCATAGCTGAGACCACAACTTTACTCTGGGGAGTTATTTCAGTATGTTGGTTCAGACAGGTGGGAATGAACTGTTAGAGACTAGATTTCTGTTAGCAGCAGCATTATTAGCCTGTATTCGAATATTATCTACTTTTGAAAAATAAATGGAGATACAGTGTGAAACAGCAGTAGCAGACTGGCATTTTTATCCTGTTCTCATTTTCCATGCCTGCTCTCAGCAGTGGAGATACCTTTGCATCAATTCCCTGTTGGAGAATGACCTATTAATACCAGTCCCCTTGGAGCTGTGAAAGCAGTTATGTAGTGCCAATCCCAATGAAATGACCTTCCAAAGCAGTTACATCTTTCATGGAGTCCTACTCTTTCACAAATCATGAACAAATGTCAAAATAGGGTTTGTTAAGAAGCAGTTCAATCTTCATAGTCACAGTGTGAGATGTGATGTGCCTTTGGCTTGCAAAGGGTTTTGTTGCTGATGGGGGTCCCAGAGACCACTCAGGACAGTGTTAGAGCACATCCAGAGCTACAGTTTTTCTGCAGAGGCTATTGGCAAAATGTTGGGGTGTTTTGGAAGGGGGGCAGGATGAAATGAACGTGTGGAAAGTTTCCCTTCTTTGATCTGCTCCTGACACTAATACTTTCCCAACTTGGAAAACTTCTCTGCAAGCAAGTTATATCAATGCATCTGCAGAACTGGTATTGATGGCAAAGGGGGCACTGTGTCAGGAAGGATTACTCAGGTCCTTCCAGAACTGGTATTGCAGAACCTTACAAAAGATCCTCTGTCCCAAAACTTGTGTCATGGCCATTCTGTACAGAGCGTGTGCTTGTGAAAACAAACTTCTTAGAAGGGGTAGCTTTCTTAGGCATTTCTAACTGGAAATCTGTGATGTCAAAATCTATTAATAAACTAGAAATATTAGAAATCTGTGCCAGCTTCAAAGTCTATTTTATGTCATCTGGGGTAAAACTGGTGCTTATAGGAAGGGGAAGAAGTCTAAGGTCTCTTCTCAGAGGTTACTATTAGTCGGACAGCAGGAGATAAAAGTTTTGAGGAAGGGCTGCCTGTGAAAAATAAGGTGTTGGAAATTAATCCTCTTTCCTTTACAGCTTGGAGGCTGCTGTTAGAGTTCTCATTTACCTCCTTTGTTTTCTTTGCTTTTTAGAAATAAACCAGAGGCAGTAGAAGTAACATTTGCAGGTAAGCTCCACAGCTCTCTTGACTTTTCTGAACTAAGGGCTGGCTTGAACAGTCTGCCCACACCACTGGGCAGGGGCAATGTGGAGACCCTGCAGTATCCCCAGAGTTGGCTGCCCCACTATTTGTCTGTCTGTCTGCCTTCCCTGGGACTTCCCTAGAGCATTGAGTTCACTGGTGGTAGTGCTTTGGTGTGTGCCTGCTACACAGCTCTTCTCTTTTACCTCATCTGTTCTCTAGTCCTGCCCTTGGTGCTACTTGTTATGAGGTCTTTAGCACCATCTGGTTTGGGTTGTTAGGAAGCTGACTTAGGGTGACAGGCAAAATGGATTCATCACTTCAAGTTTGCTCTTCAGGAAGAGAAATGCCAAGAAAGTTCAAGTACTCATTCAGCAACTGATTTTTTGCTTCTGTTATCAGGAATCTGGGTAAGCTGCAAAGCTCCGTGGGGAAGTGGAGCTTGCTAGGTAGCTGGAGGGTTGCCTTTCCCTTCCTCCTGCCCTCCTGCCCATTCTGCAGTGAAGTGGAAGCTCTCACAGCAGGCGGCAGCTGCGCTGCCTTTGCTGGCAGAGAGGTTTTCTCCTCCAGGCTGCAGCTCTGGCCTGGTGGGCATGTCAGTCACTTTCTGTGCTGGCCCTCCAGAAGGCTCTGTCTCTGCATGTTTGTATCCTTGTGCATTGAGCACAAGTGGACTTGCCAGGGATGCTAAATGACACTAGACTAAAGCTTTCTGTGATGGACAGGTGTCAAAATTGTTTCAGCCCTATGAATGATACCAGGTCTCCCTACATGACATTTCCATTTTCCTTAATTGCGAGTTTCCCTCTTGCTGTCTGTGTGAAGGCTGGAGCAAGAGGAGCAGTGTCGCTTTATGCAGTTACTAGAACTTGTAGGGAAAGCCTTCCTCAGAAATAGGGGCTGGTTCCTGTTCCCTCACATTTCTCTTGCTTGCTTCTTAGACTTTGATGGAGTCCTTTACCATATTTCAAACCCCAATGGAGACAAGACAAAAGTGATGGTCAGTATTTCTCTGAAATTCTACAAGGAACTCCAGGAACACGGTGCTGATGAGGTGAGTAAGCATCTGCAGGCCTCCTGCCTACAAATACTGTGTTGATGGCAATGCCTTTGTGATGTTGATGGATCTAACATTTGACTCTTAGAGAAGCATCTGTGTTCCCATCTCACACTGGTCAAAGGATCAACCCTGTGCCAGCCAGGAGTCCCACTTTGCTGAAAGACAAGGGCAAATGTGTTCACACTCTCTGGTGCAAAAGTAGTCATCCTGTATGACCCTGCAGCCTGAAAGGCAGAACGCACCACTACTTTCGCAAGTTCAAAGTGAAGCCTGACCATGTAGAAATAGTTTCCCTGACTGATGTGTTGAGCCCACAAGTGAAGGAAGGTGCCAAGACAGAGCTGTGGTGCTTCTCTTCTGACTCCTAACCACACTTGAGAGCAAGTGTTGGGCTCCTGTTGTGTGTGCAGACCTTGGTTTTCAGACTGGTTCCCTTTTCACTGCTGCTGTGTGAAGTCCCAGGCTCAGTTCCTGTTGACTGGGCCCTGTGGCTGCGGAGGGCCATTTATGGTAGAAAAAATGAGCCTCTCTGAGCTGTGGTTGGATGGCAAGGCAGGAAGTGTGACTCAGTTCCTGAGTCAGTTTTCAAATCTCCACATGGTAGCGAATGGGGTTCACCCAGGGCTTTTCAGCAGGCTTTTGCCTCTGGGTGTCTGTCCTTGGAAGAAAACAAGGAAACTTCTCCATCAGTTTGTTGTGAGTCTAGTAAGAAATGGGTGATTTGACCCAAAGTGAATTCCTGCGAATTGCTGTAAGACCCACCTAAGTCAGAAGAGATATGATTGAATGTCCTGCTTTCCTGGTTCCTGAAAGCAGAGCTTTCTAGGTGCAGCACTGCCTGCTACTGAAGGTACCACTGCTGGCATGAGGAGTGCCAAGCAGCCCAAATGGTGGAGCCTTCCCAGCATGTATAGTGAGGATCAGTGCAGTGTGTGATCCCAAGAAAATCCCTCTGGTGGGCAAGTGGCTGACAGCACTGTGCACCAGCAGCCATTGTAGTGGTGAAAGGCAACTTTTATAAACTTTTAGAGGAAAATGGGATCTGCACAGAACTGGCTTGGAAGTACTAAATAGAAATTACATTTTTCAGTCTCCAGTTGTCATAATGTTGCTTTCTGCACTTCCCTGCCGACAACGTTGCTTGTTTCTGCTCTGTCTTTGGTGGAACCCCACTGTGAGGAATGCAGAGTGGGCTTCCTGCTAAGACAGGGCATCTTCCTGCACCACTGCAGGCAGGCTCTCTGCAAGGAGGTTTTGACATGCAGAGAGTCTGTGTATCCTTTCCACGTGGTCGTGGGTGTCATCCTAGGAGGGCCAGTTCTGCCCCAACACTGTTGTGTTCTTCTCTGTGAAATACGGCCTGTTCCCAGCCCCCTCATTGACACAGAGCTATGGCTCAGTTGGAAATTGCCATTGATGTAAAATTCAGCAGTAATTACGTTTGAAGAAAGGTTTTTGCTGTGCTGTAGGCGGTTCTGCTTCTGGGAGGCATCCAAGCCTGCGTGGCAGTCTCCTCTCGATCCCCATCTGTTTGTGCACTAGGCTGAGACAGTCAGTGTGTGATCACCAGGCCATGGTGTGCTCTGAACTAACTTGCCATCCTGTGAGGAGAGAGACCAGGCACACTTTGCATCTGCCTTTGAATGGAAGGAAAAGTGGTAGCCCTCAGGTCTGTTGTGTCAGGCTCTGCTGATTGTTCTCCTTTGAAGGTAGGAGCTATAAGTCTTTTTCCCCACACAACTCCGACTAGCAAGAACTTGAAAGAGTTCCGGTTTTGAGTCCTCTCCTGCAGTATGTCCCCTGTCAGTTGAGTTCAGGGAGCCCTCCCTAGACCAGGAACAGCCAATAGCACTAGAAGCTGATGACTTAATATTTGTCTAAGTTCTCTTAGACTAGGGGAGGCAGGTGCTGTAATTTGATACTTCGAAAAGAAGACCAAATATAGCCTAGGCTGTGCAGGAGGAAACAAGTCTTGATAGCTTGTGCACTCAATGTTTAATTTCTTTTCTAGGTATTGAAGAAAGTCTATGGAAGCTACTTGGTAAATCCTGAATCAGGTAACTGCAATAACATTCACTCTGTGTGTGTATGTCTGTGTGTGTATGTCTGTGTGTGTGTGTGTGTGTGTGTGTGTGTGTGAATTCCAAACTTACTTAAGTCACCTGAGAAATGCTCATGTGAAGGCCGCACTTGAAGAGCTTGATACCTGAAGCTCTCTATACAATGCATTGCAGTTTGAAATTGCCAATTTAAAAGGTGGCTCAGACACGTCAGGGATGAAGTAGCTTGCAGCACAAGCTGTAATTCTTTATGCAGTCCTCCTCCAGGAAGCCTCTGTTCCTCACGGTTGGGGTCTTTGTTCTTCTCAAAGATGCTTTGTAAGACACAGAAAAACCATGGTTACCTGTGACAACATCTCTTCCTACTCACTGCAAAAACTTGGGAGCAGTTCCGCCAGCACGTGTGTCTGGGAGCTTGGGAAGGAGCCCCGGGAACGTTGCCATGGCCACACGCTGAGTTCAGGCATGGCTTTTGGCAAGTGCTTGGAGTGGGAATAACTCACCCCTGGGGCTTTTGGGAGGATTTAAGGCAAAGTGGGACTGTAGGTGTCTCTTAAAAAAAAGTCTCTGCTTTCATTAAGGCCCTATGTAGATTATTAAAGCTACTGGCTGTCCTTTCCCAGGTTACAATGTCTCTTTGCTCTACGACCTGGAGAACCTTCCTGCAGACAAGGATGCCATTGTGCACCAAGCCGGCATGTTGAAGCGCAACTGCTTTGCTTCAGTCTTTGAGAAGTATTTCAAATTCCAGGAAGAGGGCAAAGAAGGAGAAAAAAGAGCAGTCATCCACTACAGGGATGATGAGACAATGTAAGTGTTCAAACTAAACAGCACGGGGGTTGGACAGTGGTCAGTAGTCTGCTCCTGTGCACAGCTGTAGGTTTTGGTGGAAAGTCAGGAAATCCTCCTGCTCCATGCTTTGGCCAAGGTAATAAGGGCCTGTTCTAGGCTGCCACAAGTATCCCATTAGGGTAATGCTTATGCCTCGGGCTGCTGGGATGTTACACAAGAGTCTCTGTTAGTGGCATCACTTGTGGCTGCATGCAGGAGAGGAACTGGCCACTCCCAGCAGAAATGTTGTGCTCCCTGTAAATACTGTCTCAGGGGAGGGGAAATTTACAGCAGCCAGGCCTGTGAATGGCTGTTGTATCTACTTGACTTGTCCAGTTGGAACTTCTTAGCTCTGGTTCACAGGTGGGTTCTCTCTCTGCCACCTACAGGTACGTTGAGGCAAAGAAGGACCGTGTCACGGTTGTGTTCAGCACGGTATTTAAGGACGACGATGATGTGGTGATTGGAAAGGTGTTTATGCAGGTATGGAAACTGAGTTACAGGGAAGGGGTCTGGTCCTCACTTCACATGCCTGCTTGCTTGAAGCAGCATTGCCAAATAAGCTGCTGAAGTGAGCACAAAGGCGGTTTAACACATGAAAATGCTTTGCTCCATGCTGGACTGGGATGGAAGAATATGCTAATAGGCACAGACAGTGTATTTTCCTGGCTCTTGCATTGGCATCTGTATCATCAATAGTCTTGCTCATTTGGACAATCAAGCATATTATGTGTTACAGATGAGAAACACCACATGAGAAACACCAGTGAATACTTCAGTCCCCACATTGAGGCCCAGTAGTGTGGATAGCTATGGTGTAGGGATCTCCAGCCAGCTGAGGACCTGAGCATGTTGAGGAGGCTGTAAAGGGAGAGGAGGGGTGAGATAATGTCATGCCATGCCTGAGGATGAGCAGAGAATGGTGTTCACCTTGAAGTTTCATCCTGGTAATGCTCAAATCCTGCAGGAACACTCAGCAGCTCAGTGTGACAGCTCTCAAATCTCAACTTTTTAGAGCTATGAATATACTGAATTTGTGGGCTTGAACCAACCATTGCCAGGTTATGGACTGGACTCAGCTGAGTCTGGACTCAGCTACCTTTTCCAATTGCTGTTTAGCTGAGAAGCATTCAGAGACTTGTAGTAAGCACTTTGCATGTCTGTGAACAACTACATGCAGCCTGGGGAAACTCAGACATCTGTGCAGCTGGGGAGGCTCAATGCATGCTCGTACCTGTGTTCATCTGTGCCACTGGCCCACCTCACTCATCTGCTTAAGCTCCTGGGGAGCCAGCCTCCTGTTTGGGCATGGCCATGGAGCAGGGCCTACAGGGTGTTCCAGGGACCTTTAACCCACCCATTCAAGGGCACCAGGCCATGCTGACAGGCTCATGGACAGCAAGTTACTGGCCCAGTTTGCTGGAGACCAGTGTACCCGTGTTGGGTGTCATCAGAAGGGGGTCTGTTGCAATGGAAGTCTTCACAGCTCTGTTTGCTGTGTTCATTTGCTCCAGACAAGACATCTGCTCTGGCTTTGAGGTTTTCCCGCACCAAGCATATCCCTCAGTCTGGAATTCAGTTTTTGAAATGGGAAGGGAGGCATGATGTGAACAAAATGGGGTTAGTGAGGTTCCTGGGAAGATGGCAGTGCTTCAAGGCAGCAGCTGTCCCGGAGTCTCCATGTCCCGAATTCTTGGTTTTTAGAACAGCAAACCCTGCCTCTGCCCAGCCACAGGAATTTCCACTCTGAGTCACACTGGCTCTTTCCCTCCAGCTATTGCTCTTGCATAACGCAGCTGGGCATGGTGTCTGCTCATCTGGGCTCTCATGGAGAAAATGTGACCATTAACTAACCAGTGAAGCCATTTGAACCATTTCACCCTCTGGCATAAGCAGGCAGAAGTGCAAGCTAAGCATTTCATTAAGGAAACCCCAGCAATCTACTCTAAAAGGGATGTGGATGCCCTGCCTTTCCCAGGGAAACTGGTCAGAGGAGAGGCCAAGGGTAGCTGATAATGTGTAGGTTGGGATGGAGGTCAGTGAGGCAGAGGGAAGACTGCCCTGCCTTGGGGCAGAAGAATGGTCTCTGGACATTCCCAGCCCACACAGAGATGGTCCTTACAGTTCCTGAAATGCAGAGCCAGTACATTTCCTGTGAGGTGGGAGAAGGGATCTCCCTGCCTGAAGGTATTGTTTCAAGGTGTAGGGAAGCATTAAGAGGAACAGACTTCACATACAAGCTTCAAGCCCCCAGATGCATCTTGATGCCTAGGCAGACTCCTGTGGGAGATGGTTTCTCAAATGGCAGAACTAGGTGTGATGGAGACCTTGCAGGCCATCCTGAGAATTTCTGTTCCTCGGGAGTGATGGGTACTGTGCACTTTCACTGGAAGCATTGAAGTTCCAGCAGGAGCTGTGCTGTCTCATGTGCTTGCTCAGACTGAGGTGTCCCTTTCACAAAACACCCATGGCAGGGGTGTGACACACTGAAAGCCACTCCACCTGAGGGACTGTGCTATGGTCATGTATAAACCCAGGACAGCCATGCATTTTGGGCTGGTTTTGCTGGGAAAAAGAGTTACTTTCAGGGTGTTTGGCCTGATGAACTTAATCAATTCAAGGAAAGCTGGGCCACCTTCTGCTCATTGCCCTTTGGGAGTGAGGAAGCCCATTTGCTTTCCCAGCATGTTGCTGAAGGGTCACAGTGGGAATCACCTTCACTTTGTCTTGTTCAGGAGTTCAAGGAGGGGCGCCGGGCCAGTCACACAGCCCCACAGGTGCTCTTCAGCCACAGGGAGCCACCCTTGGAGCTGAAAGACACGGACGCAGCTGTTGGCGATAATATTGGCTACATCACTTTTGGTAAGCAGGCAGCTCTGAGGCTTGGGGATGCCTGGGGAGGAGAGAGGTTCCTGTTGCTGCATGAAAAGCAGAAAGGAATTCACCTTCCCAGAGTGTTGAAGTGGGCAGTTCAGGGCTGCAAGGACTCTGGGGTTGCATTCTGTCCTGTGTGCCCCCTTTGGAGTGTCCCTTTTCTGTATCAGGTCACCACAGCTCTGCTGTGGGCAAGAAGATGTGGAAGTGGACAGTGAGTTTAGTGTGTGCCTACAAATTAAGTTCAGTATTTGGAAGCAAAGGGAAGAGTGGCTTTGCTGTGATATTTTGGAAACTAGAGGTTTCTTGTGAAAGTTTTCATGCAACTGTACTTGTAGGTAGTCCAGCTGCAGGGAGCTGTGCAGTGCTTGATCAGCAGAGGCGGTCAGAGAGCAGCAGCAGAGCAGTGCATTCTGCTTCTCCAGCTCTGCCTCTTTGCTCTGGGCCAAACACTGATGAGCCACTTTCCCCTGCCAGAGGTGCTGGCCAGCAGAGCCATGACTTCCCCCTGGGTAGCAGTGTTGAGGAGTCTAAACCCTGCCCTGTTGAAAGGGATAGGTCCTTTCAAGATGTTTGGGTGTGTTATTAGGGTGTCTCAGGCCAGCATTCCTGTAGTTTGGAGCTCAGAGATGGAGCACAGACACTGCAGGGAAAGGTGAAGATAGCATTGCTCTCCTCCTGTGCTGGAAATGGTGCCTTGAGGCCTGGGCAGCTGTCAGCTATGGAAAGAAGAGGTCCAGGATGGTACATACTTTTGTTCTTGTTGAGACTAAATTTCCCAGTTATCTGATCTGACAGTCTTAGGTGAGATCATCACCCAAACAAAATGTTCTTTCAGCCCTCAGATCTGGGACACCTAACAGAGCACCAGCTTATGGAAAGAGCAAGCTACCTGCTTGTACCCAAGTCTGTCTTATGTTACAGGGCTGGCAAGCTGCCAGGCAAAGATCCACAACCAATTTCAGGACCCCAGGGCAGAATGGACCTTGAAATTGGTTGAGCAGCCTGGGCTGGGCGCCCTGGTCTGCCTCCCAGCTTGCTCCTCCAATTGTATCTCCCAAGCACTGATCATGTGGTTTCCTACAGTGCCATTGTTTCTGGACACCTGGCCTTGCCTGTGTCCTCCAGAGTGCACGGGCTGCTGTGGGAAATGTGGAAAAGTGTTCTTAAGCCTTGTATTTAAAATCACAAGTGCTGCTTAATCTTGGTACATGTCAAGAGTAAAGGGTTCTTTATAGAGAGCAAGGCAGGGATTCAGTGCAGCACACCCTGAAGCCTCCAGCCCTGATCCTGAAGGCCTTGGCAGCCTCAGGAGGTACTAATGGTCTGTGTTGGCCTCTTCTTTCAGTGCTGTTCCCCCGTCACACCAATGCTGCAGCCAGAGACAACACCATAAACCTGATCCACACATTCCGGGACTACCTGCACTATCACATCAAGTGCTCGAAGGTATGAGGGCTGGGGAACACAGGGTGGCTTCAGCTCATCTAACCTGGCTGCTGAAGGGGAGAAGCAGGGACAGGGTGCCCCTTGAGAGCTCATTAGAGTCTGCCACTGCCCTCCCCACTCATGCAGGGGTGGCAAGTGATGCATCATTGCCTTCTCCCTGCTCTTGGACACAAGACTTTCCATTCTAGCAGTGAAGTAGGATTTTTCCCTTTTGGATCTGGTTTGTTTCCTTTCTGAGAACAGAAACGAGGGTAATTGTTCAGAGTGACCTGGCTTTGATGTGTCCTGAAATCTCAGCTATGAAGAAAGGCTCCTGACATGTCCCCATTTTGTCCTAATGAAACACAGGCCTATATTCACACGCGTATGAGGGCGAAAACGTCAGATTTCCTCAAGGTGCTCAACCGTGCCCGTCCAGACGCAGAGAAGAAAGAAATGAAAACAATCACGTGAGTAGCAAAGCAGGGCATGGCTGCCTGGGCTTCTCTGCCAGTCATGAGCTCAGTCTTGCTCAGTTTGGCACGCTGCAGTCCTGGGCAGGCAGGGGGTGACCCACAGCTTACTGCCTCAGATGTCCTGTGAGGAGCTGGGTCTGAGACAAAACCCTGTGCTGGCAGGTCCTTCACAAAAGGCTCATACATGGCCTTGCAAGCCCTGGTATCTCCATTTCCCCCCACCAAACCCTTGGTGGCATTCCTGGGGGCTTTTTCTCTGTTATATTAGAGCTGCCTTGTCCATGTCTGGGGGCAGCTCCAGCTCACGGAAGGGAGAGGAGCCAGGTCCTTCCTTGGGGTTTGTGGGCACTGGACCAGGTGTTGCTGCCCAGTGTTTTGCAGCTCCTCAGTCACTGGCTGCCCTTGGCCAGCTGATGGCTGGGGCCAGGCCACCATGCTGGCTAACTCCTCCTTGTGAACAGCAGCTCACAGGGAAGTGCATGGAGGAGAGCAGTTGTGTGAACATGTTTCACTCAGGTCCCTTACCTTCTGCTTATCCTAGACCCCCTTGGTGTCCTTTTTTCTCTGCTTGTCCTGTCATGTCCCCTTTGCATGCTGCTTTGGGGCAGGAGGGTTGTCCCCTCTGCAAAAGTTAGCCCCTCCTTCCCACAGCCCTGTGACTTGGTTCTGCAGCCACAGACCCTGTGAGCTCCAACCCAGCAGTGCCTGCCTGGCTTCGAGAGCTGTGCCCCAGCACAAGCCCCACAGGCTGCTGGGGCTGTGCTGACCCCTCTCTCCATCCTTCCAGGGGGAAGACGTTCACAACCCGTTAACACCAAGTCACCGAGGCTGCCGGAGGACGAAGGTTGGGGCACTTGCTACCCCATAATCGTAGCTTTTAATGTTGCACCTCTGTGGGCTCATAAGGAATTCAAGCAATCGGGGTCTGTTTGTACGACACTTGGGGGAGTAATCTGCAGAAACGAGCTGTGCTTGCGAGGACTCGATCGTTCCAAGAAACAAAACTTTAATTCCAGTTTGATTGACTTAATTTCTTTTCTTTTTTAATTTTTTTTTTCTTTTCAAGCTGTTTCGCTTTGCAATATGTTACCGGAAATAAGTTGCAGTATTTCTTATGAGAATAATGCAATATTAACTTGTTTTCTTCTGAGTATTTGAGTTCAAAACTCCTGTATCTGAAGAAATACTGTTGGGGTTCATTAATAAAGAAGATCTTTCTATCTTAAAGGACTGTGAGGCTTTGGCTTGTTAATGCACGTGACTTTGCCCTGGAAGGGGTGTTTAGTCACAGCCCCAAGGGAGATAGTTCCTGTAATGTGGAACATATGCCTTCTGGTGAACTTTTGGGTGCAGTACGCAGATCTGGGAATAGCGTGTTCTGTTAGGGAACTCCTGGACTGTACAGAGCAGGATTCTCCTTCCTTCAGCTAGCAACCTGAACCCTCCTATCCTGACCTCTTCATTCCCCCTAGCAGGGAGAGCTAGGATGGGAGTCTCTGCCACTGATCCTCAGGCCGTGGTGGGATGCCAGGGAGATCCCTGAGGAGGGAGCCTAGCTCCCCAGATCCTCTTCCCCCCAACAAGCAGAGTAGCTGGCATCCAGTTAAGTGAAATAATTTATATAATTAAAGACATCTTCATACAAAACCCCTGGCTTGGCCCCTGGATGGTGAGGGCAAAGCAGGGCAGGCTGGAAAAATTACAAAGCACGCACTTGGAGAAGGGTGGTGAAACCATGTCCCTCTGTACACAAGGCGCAGGGCAGCGCCGGGACGCCGTCCCTTGACACAGCTCTAGCGATCGGGCCGCTGGACGCAGAACACTTTGGCTTGGTGGTCGCCAGAGGTGGTCACCACAATGGAGGCATCCCTGCAGGGAGACAGGGCTCAGAGGTGGGGTGGGGGCTTCTAGTATCCCTGACCATCACCCCCAGCCCAGCTCTGAAGTGCTGCACTCCCCCTTGAGACCCTGAAGTGTCAGCATGGACCTAGGTTTGTCCCCCACCTTGGGCCCAGACCACAGGGGCACTCAGAGAAGAGGCAGCTTGTGATGTGAGCTCCTAGGCTGGAGGCCCCTGCTATCCCTGCTCCCCCCACCAGCAGGGAAGGGGTCTGGGGTGCCTGCTCACTTGTTGACGGTGAAGTCGAGGATTTCAGCAGAGTGCCCTCGGTACTCGCTGATCATCTTCCCCGAGCGGGCGTCCCAGAGCCGCACAGCCCCGTCCAGGCTGCAGGTGTACACCACGGCCGAGCTCTCCTCCCACAGCAGCTGCACAATCCCTGACTGCGGCAGGGGGAGACCACAGTGGGGACCTCCCGCAAGGCTTAGCTCCCCCCATGTACCCCCACCCCCTCATGGTGTCTGCCATCCCCCCAGGAAAGCCAGACCCCAGGGCCAAGCACATCCGCTTTGCAGAGACTGCGGCTGCCCTCTGGGGAAGCCCAAGGCTAAGGGAGAAGTACAAATTGGGAACTGGCCCTTGAGCTCCAAGGGAGATCTCCAAAAGGCCCAAACCTACCTCTCGGGCCTGGGTGGGGGGGAGGGCAGTACCTCATGTTGGCACTTATGCCTCAGGCTCTGTGTGGAGAGGTCGTAAATAGCCAGTGTGCCGTCAAGATAGCCCACAGCAGCCAGTGGCATCCTACAGACAGGGGAAGAGGAATTACATGGGACATGGGGAAGCAGGGATGCAAACACAAAAAGGCTTCAGGTAAAAGGCAAACCCTATGCTGAAAGCTACAATGTATTAAGATGAGGGACAACCTGATGACTGGAGCCATCAAACACCCCACTTGGGAAACCCAACAGTACAGCAAGTCAGCAATCAGCCCGTGGTTTGTGAAGATGACAATGTCCTGGCAGGAAAACAGCTGTCTGCAGAGTATCCCAGCCAAGCAGCGGTCCATCAGGCTAGCCCAGAATCCCAACAGTTGCAGGGAGGACTGAGCAGCTGGTGTCCCTTGGCCTCATACCAAAGGGATCTGGCATCTCCACACCCAGCTGGGGAGGATGGAGGCAAGAGGAATGCAGCAGATTGAGCGCAAGGGATGCAAATGGATCTGTATGACAAGCCTTGTAAGATGTAGCACTGAAGAGGGGCTGTCCCAACACTCACACATTACAGAAGCCCAGCGACTCCACTGAGTTGGACTCCACCTCCTCGCCCTCACTGATGGGTGCCTTGGGGGTCACGCTCTCCATCTTGAACACGCACACCACCTGGGTAGAGGGAGAGTGACTATACCCCGAGGGAAGGAGACCCAGATCCACAAAGGTCCCGTTCGTACTCGATACCGAGTCTGCGCCCTCATTAGAACAAGGCGCGGCCTCAAATCCTCAGCTCCTGGGAGCAAACAAGAGGGAAGGAACTTCCAGGAGCCGGGCGGGACCACCCAGCCCGCGCTCCACCCGCAGCGCGAGGGCGCCGCCTGCCGATGGCCGCACACGGCCCCGCATGTGAGGGGATCCCAGCGCTCCTGGCTCTGCCCCCGGCCCAGCACAGGGGATTTCAGGGGTCCTCAGTGCTCCTGGCTCTGCCCCCGGGCCAGGACAGGGGATTTCAGGGGTCCCCAGCACTCCTGGCTCTGCCCAGCCCCCACAGACACACCTTGCCCGTGGCAGAGTTGATCAGCTTGGCGTGACAGTCCACAGAGCCCGTCATGATCAAACTGCCATCCTGGTTGCTGGCCACACACGTCAAGGGGTCCTGATGGCCATCCTGGCCTGGGGGGTGAGCAGCAGGTATGAGCGTTATGTGCCCTCCCCACAGAGACCCAGTGAGCCTTGAAACACCATCCAGCAGCCTCCACCCTGCCTGGCTCTGCCAGCACTCCCACAAGCAACAGCCACCCTTGTGCCAGAGAAACCCTCCTGCCTCACAGGATGCCTCCTCCCCACCCAGGCAGAGGTCAGAGCCCACTAGAAGGGGCTGTTTGCCCACTAGAGAGTAGCCCAGGTAATAAACCTCTTCCTTCTTCCTTACCTTTCAGGACATGCAGGGAGGTTCCCTGCTTTAGGTCCCAGATGCGCATGGTCCCATCCTCATACCCAACCACTGCTCGCTTCCCTGGGTGAGACAGAGACAGCAGATAGAGACAGCCCCCCCCCCCCACCCCAATCCCCTGCCTCCCATTCAGCACAGCCTGGGAGAAGCAGGAGGGCAGATGGTCCACACAGAGCTGGTGACATTTCACACTCCAGAGAGGCCCCATGCCTCACCATCAGGCAGGATCCTGCCACATGTGGCTGGGCATGCTGGACCCTGAAAGGTCTTGCAGTCCCCACTGGGGATCTTCCACATCCAGGTGTTGCCATCAGCTGTACCAGCCAGAAGTACGTGGGCTTGAGGGTGCCACTCCATCCACTGGGCAGAGAGAGGCACAGGCAGTGTCACCAAAGTGCTGCCACCCCACTTGCTGGCTGGGCAACCCCTCAGAGCACCACTCACCTCCAAATCCCCCACTTCAAAGGACCACACTTCCTCCTTGGCATCCACCCGCCACACTTTGATAAGCCCAGACATGTCACCTGTGGCCACGAACACAGAGTCGTGACTGAAGCCAGCACAGGTGACCGAGTCCTTGTGTCCTGTGAACATCAGGGGACAGAGACTGCTCAGGCCAAGCTATGGAAGATGATCAGGAGCACAGCATCAGCTGGAGGGAAATGTGTGCAGATAGACACTGCTGAGAGGGGACACAGCTGCTCACTGCACCTCACCTGAGCACTCAAACAGGAGCTCCCCATCACTCACGCGCCACACAAAGGCCTTGTCATCCTCTCCGCCTGTCACTGCCAGCGTGTTGGTCTTGGGGTCAAGGCTCACACAGAAGACAGAATCTTCACAAGAGAGCAAAGAGAGGCTGCATGGCTATGGTGCTGATCCCACCTCACCTGACGTTCCCAGGGGATCCAAACCCCATGCAGCACTGGGTCTGGGTGGGACGTCAGCAAGCTGAACTCTCAACCCAGCCCAGTGGGAACCAATTCTTCACGTGGGAGAAGAGCAGCACAAGCTTTCTGCTGAGCTTAGGGCCAGCTGCTAATGGAATGGGAGGCCCAAAGGGCTCTTCTGCCAGAGCACAAGGCAGAAACAAGCCCAGGACAACTCTGAGTCCCAAGAAGGCTGGGAGACAGCAGCCGAGCAAGGCACTCTGCACCCCTGGACTCTGGGGAAAGCCAAGACGAGACCAGGTCCCGAGGGGGGGTCCCAGCTGCTTCTGCCCGTGCCCAGCACTCACCCGAGTGGAGGGAGAACGTGACCTCGCTGTCATCCTGTGCCTCCATGCCGTCCTCCACCCCCTCGTCATCCTCCGACTCCCAAGCCTCGCCATCGGGCTCTTCTGCTCCCTCGTCCTCAAAGTCCACGTCCTCCATCTCCTCGGCCAGGTCATCTGCAGAGGGCGAAGGTCAGGGCGGGGCTCGCGGCCTGCCCGGCTCGTCGGGACAGCGGGGGTGGCTGCGGGACGAGGCAGCGGGGGATGCGCGATGCCGCCGGGGCCACGAGCCCCAGGGCAAGGAAACCGCAGAGGAACGGGACGCGACACGGGGAGAGGCCGCGGGCCGAGGGGATGCCCCGGCCGGTCCTGGCACTGGGGTGGGGCCGCAGCGCTCCCGGTGCCCCGGCGGGAGGCCGGACCCCCGCAGGCCCTGCCCGCTGCGTGGCGCAGGGCGCCCCGTCTCACCCGGCCCGGGCGGGCCCAGCTCCACCACCTCGATGATCTCCTCGTCGCCGTGCAGGTCCAGCGCCCCCGGGCCCTCCCCGGGCTCCATGCCGACCCACCCCGCAGCCGCCGCCGCTGCCGCCGCTTCCGCCGCGCGCCCCGCCCCGGCCGATCCCCGCCCGCCCCGGCCAACCACGGCCCGAGCCCGCGCGCGGATCCCGCCCTTTCCGCCGGCAGCGCGGGCCGGCCCCGCCCTGCGCGATGCACCCTGGGAGATGTAGTTTTCTGCGCACACATCGTGCGGCGCCGCCCGCCGACAGTCCCCGAGTGGCGAGACTGCAGCTCCCGGCATGCAGCGGAGCCGCTGGTGCACACGGGCACCATGGCGGCGGCGCGAGGCGTATTGCGGGGTAACGGCGGGCGGGCGAGCGGGCGGGCAGGAGTAGGGGGCAACCCCGGGGCGGGGGGGCCGGGACCGTTCCGCCACTTCCCTCACGGCACTGCTCCGCGGCCTTCGGCACAAGAGCCCCGAGACGGACGCACCCCCGCCCCGCCCCACCCCGCCGAGGAAAGGCGTAGTGCCACGCCCCCGCTGCGCTTGGCCACGCCTCAGTTGTATCGGTCGCGCCCCCGGCGCAGGGCCCGCCTTCGCGCGCCCCCTGGCGGAAGGGCAGGGCCTATGGCAGGGGGACGGGAATGGGGATGGACAGGGAAGAGGGCCGGGGTAAGGGCAGGGACAGGACCTTCAGGCAGCCCGGGCTGGGCCCCCGACACTCTGCCCCATAGCTGCCCCTCCCTAATGCTTCTCTCCCCGCAGGACTGCTGGTGGCAGCAAGAGCTCCAGCCAAGGGCTGGGGGCAGCCGGACGCCCGGGGCACACGGCTCTTTGGGCAGAACTGTCCCCGGCCCGCGGGACAAGGGGCAGGTCAGGAGCCAGTCAGGAGCGGGGGGCTCCCCGAGGGCGTGGAGTACATCCCCACACGCAAGAAGGGCAAGAACCCGATGAAGCCGGTGGGGGTGGCCTGGTGAGTGGCTCACTGGTGGGAGAGGTCGGCACTGGGAGGGCTGGGGTGGAACAGGGGTCCTGGGGGTCTGTACTGCTGAACAGGGCACTGTCCATGCAGCCCCAGCGTGGCTCAGCACCCTTGCTTCCCCACCCACTCTCTCCATCTCCTTGACTGCTGGCTGTCCTGCAGGGCCATTGGATTGCCTTCCGGCATCATCCTCTTCCTCCTGACCAAGAGGCAAGTGGACAAAAACCGCCTCGAGCAGCTCAAAGTCCGCCAAGCAATGATGGAAGCCAACCAGGGCGAGTACGAGACAGAGCGATACAGCAGGATGGCCAAGAGGGCATAGCCAAGCTGCCCCCATGCCCAGGCTGTCACTGCAGCACCCTGGAGGGACTGGCCAAGGTGACACCAGCCCCATGGAACACATGACAGTGGCATCTGCCCTGCCTTTCCAGACCATGATGTGATTGTGGAGCTGAATAGGAACAAATAAAGTGAAACAGCTCAGTGCCACTGTAGTTGCTCCCTCAGTGCTCAGCCCCAGGCTCTGCCTGCCTCAGCAGTCGGGGCCCCAGCTGTTCTGCAGCTGGGCTTCTGCCCACAACAGCAGGGGCTACAGGCAGGGGAGGGAGGCCAGCCTTGGAGCAGTGTGACCTTGTTTTTCCCATCCCAAATCAGTGTTTGTGCTGCACCAGGCCGCAGCCCCCACTGAGTCTGCCCACAGGTTTTTTGAGGGAGTTGCCACACAAGTAAGACTGGGACTGTCTGGAAAACTGAAGTGTTTTATTTAGCAAGTGCAACTTTGCCCACATCCGTGGCTGCGGGGCTCTGCAATGTGAGCTCTGCCACAGAGGTCCCAGCTGCCCCCTGCCCACACCAGGCACAGCCACAGCCCGGGGAGGGGGCATGGCCAGAGCCACATTTAAGGCACAGAGTGAGTGACACCAACTGTTCTCTGCCAAAAAATCCCAACATGATCCCAGCAGCCGCTGCCAGCTCCCTGTGCCCAGGCAGGGCTGTGACATTCCGCTGCCAGCCCAATGCCATTGGCACAGCCTCCGCAAGTGGTGCCAAAGCTGGGCTAAAACTGCCTAAACGCTGGCAACCAGTCCCCCCCACTGCCCTCAGAGCTTATTGGGGGATGATCAAGGGAAGCCCTTTCCTTAGCAGCCTACAGGTAGGAATGCCAAAGCATTAAGAGTCACAGTAAGCAGACTATCCTGTACAGAGACCAGAGGAGGGGTGGGGGGCAGCTGGAGAGGGACAGGAGGGGTCCCAGGGCTAATCCCGGCCCACTATCTGCAGGATGAAGGTGAAGATGTAGATGATGTCAGTGTAGATGGTGAGGGCACCATAGACATACTCCTCGGGGCTCAGCGTGTTCTTCCTGTTTCCCAGCACGAGTTGGGTGTCATAGGCAAGGAACTGCAGGGACAGAGAGTGTCAGGCAAGGAGCAAGGGGGAATTCCTCCCTCCCCAGTGCCCGCCCCGCACCCTCTGCCCGCCCCAGCTCACCAGTGTGAAGGCGATGGCCCCGATGGCCGCATACAGCATGTGGAGCCAGGGCACCTGCACGGGAAGGGAGCACAGCAGGGTGAGCCGGGCTGCTGGCAGGCAGCAGGCAAGGCAGGGCACGTCCCGCCCGCTCCCGGCTCCGGAGGAGCTGCTGCCGATGCTGACACACCCTCTCCCTGCAGGCAGGCTGCCTTCCACGGCTGGAACCACACCCTGCTTCCAGCAAAGGGACCACCCAAAACCCCTGCCGGCCCCAGCCCTGTGGACAGCCAACCGGGAATACCCAGGGCTCCCCACAGCCCCTCTCTCCTTCCCACTCACGTATTTGAAGGAGAGGACGATGGCAGTGATGATCCCGGTCACCATGACCACGATGCCCAGCACGCAGAACAGCCCCGGACACGATGTAAAATCAACCTGATGGGGGGGGGGGACGGGGGACACACACACACACAAATGTCACAGGAGAGCCTAGGGTGTCCCCACTGACCAGCTCCCCACACCTGGCCCATACAGGGACGGGCTGGGTGCATCCCTCTCCTTGCCTTGGTCTGGAAGCAGAAGATGGTCACAACGATGGCCACAATGGCGGTGATGAGCATGGCAATCAGGACAGCTTTCGTGTTGTACATGCTAGAGACAAAGAAAGTCACCTCCCACTTCAGTATCCGACTGCCAGAGGGATGTTGGAGACCCTCCCTCACAGCCCCAATCCTGGACAGGAACTCTGCAGTCCCTGAGCCCAAGGGACTGGAGCATCCCCTGTCTCCTGGCAGCCTCTCAGCTGAGCTGGCTGCATAGTGGGGGACAGGAGGGACCCCAGATTCTGTAACAGCAGGGTCCCCAGGGCATACCTGGCAATCGTCCCCGTCATCAGCCCCATGGCCAGCGTCTGTGGGAGAGAAGGGTGAGCTCAGTAGTCTGCCCACCTGCCCACGTGTCCTCCTATCCCTCCCAGCACATCCAGGGGGAGCTGGAGTGCCATGGGGGCACCACCAGGACCCCCTGCCAGTCCCAGCGCACTCACAAAGATGCTCAGCAGGATAATATTCCAGGGGAAGCGTCTCCTGAGAATGAAACAGGAGAGAGGTAAGCTAGTGACAACAACCATGTCGTGTCCCCCTGGCCCCCACCACCCAGGGGCAGCCCTAGGCAGGAACCTATCTTGATGCTCTGGAGACAACCCCCATACCCACGCACCCACCCTGGGGGCCCTAGGGACTCACCGGGGACCCTGGCAGCAGGCCAGCACCAGGTAGGTCACCAGGAACACAGCACTGCAAGGAGAGACAGCAGGTGTGAGCCCCACAGCCCCCACCAGGATCAGCCTGGGAGGCTGTGGATGTGGGGGCATGAGCTGGGGGGTGCGAGCTAGCAGAGCCCCTACTCACTATGAGGCGTAGTAGATGGCAGCATTCCTCTGGACAAAGGAGCGGACAGGGTGGCTGTGGGACAGGAGGGACAAGTGTGAGGAAGAGGAGACAGCAGCTACTGTCCCCCCGAATACCCGCAGAGGAACTCAAGCTCCTCTTTTTCAGGAGGAACCCTGTACTCACACAAAGGTGAACACAGAGATGATTCCCACCGTCACCAGGAGCTGCAGGGAGATGATGGCATAGACCTGCAAGAGACAGGGGGGTCAGCACTTGGCCCCCCACCCTGACAAGTGCCCCTGGCCCCTTGGGACTCACCTTGCGGATGAAGGCATGCCGGACTTTCCTATCGTCCCAGTCGACTGATTGGAAGGCAGAGCCATCCCCAAGGCCACTGTCACCTGTGGGGGACACCCCTCAGCACCAGGGCCAGCATGCAGCCCCTCACAGCCCCCCCTGTTTCTAGTACCCTCCCCCAAATAAACCAAGGTACCCCACTTACCAAACCGCATGGGCATGGAGGGCATGGCCATGCCGGGATGAGGGTACCCTCCTGATGCTGGGTACCCCCCTGGCTGCGGGTACCCCGCCCCCGCAGGGTATCCCCCAGGCTGCGGGTACCCCCCGGCATAGTGGGGGGGCGGGGGGTACCCCCCGGGGGGCGGGGGGTAGAGCGGGTTCTTGTCATCGTAGAGCGGGGGTGCGCTGGGATGTGACATGCCGGCTCCCTGCACCTCCCACGGGCACCTGCAGGGGACAGAAGACGCGGGGGCTTCAGCACAGCTCACCTGGGCAGGACCTGTTCTCGGTGAGTGGAGCCGCAGGGGCAGGGACAGAGGGCATCGTGCAGCCACAAGACCTCCCCCTCCCACTTTAATAGTGGCTCCTAATGAGTAAGGACAAGGTGGCCTCAATGCCAGCAGGTCAATAAGAGACCAGGGATATCCCTTGGCTGGGGCCACCCGCATTCCTGTGCCCTGAGTCCCCGGCACCCGCGTCAGTGGCCAGCCGCGGGCAGGGCACAGCCACGCGCTGACTCAGGCTGCGCCGGGGCCGTGACCTTTCCAGAAGGGACCTGACCCCTCTGGCCGTGACCTTTCCAGAAGGGACCTGACCTCTCTGTTCTTTGAAGCCCGCCCTGAGATTGCCAGGGAGGAAGGAGCAGCACCCCTGGCTGGTCTGTGGCTCCTGGTGGCACCACACTGAGGACAAATGGCATCACCCTGCCAACTGCCTGGGATGGAAACACAGGCTCTGATCCTCATCACAGCCACGCAGATCCCACTGCCACTCCCATTTCAGGGGTGTCCCCCACCCAACAGCCGCATGCGTCACACAGGGGCTCCAGAACTCCTGAGTCCCCTTATAAAGGGATGTGACACCCACATCCCCTTTACAGGAGACACTCTCTTCCTCTGGGAGCGGAGTTGGGACCCGCCTGGGGCTGAGCTCCCCTCCTCGGCCACACTAGGCTCCCTCACAGAGCCCCCGGCAGCTGTGAGCAGGCAGCCCGGGCTCAAGGCCAGCTGGGCTTGGTCCCAGCAGGAGGAGGAGAAGGAAAGCAGGATCTCCAAGGCCAGGAAAACAACAGCGCTGCCAGTAGAGAGTGCCAGGCCTTTACCCACCTCCCAGCCCCTCAGCACTGGCACCCCAGACCCCAGGAAGGTGCCAGGACCCCCCACCACCCTCCTGCCCGCAGCGGTGATGTGATCTTGGGACCAATCCCAGGGAAGGAACGAGGATCTGATGCTAACCAGGCCCAGGCTAGGAGGGGATTGGGCCCTTCCTCCTGTGTGACGCCAGTACTTCCCGCAGCCCGGGGCACACCCATGCCAGCCATGCTGGGCTGGGAGAGCAGTTCCGTGTCTGTCCCTCCATCCCTTCTGCCACCCAACTGTGCCAGCCATGGCAGAGCTGCCACAGTCACGCTGCCCTTCCTCATCATGATGACGACAGCACCAAAAATAAATAACCGGCATGGCAGTGACCATGCGGACAGGAAGTTCACTTTCTCCACACTGGTTTCCCAGAAAGCACAGGGGACCCCCTGGTGCCGCCTCATCTCTGGGGCCAGGGAAGGGCCCAAAATAGGACCTTGACCCTAGGAAAGCCTCTGTGACTGACACTCAAGTTACTGGGGGACCAGAGTCCCCAGGAGGGAGCCCAGGTGTCTGGGGAAAGCGGGGTGTATTTAGCTGGGACCAGATCAGCAGGGTCCTACCCTGTGCCCATGACCAGCACCTTGGGACTGCTCCAGCCCCTCAGGACTGCTCCAGACCCTCCTGCTTCCACTGCACTGGGGTAGCCTTGGGCACAGGGAAGGAACCAGCCGGACGGGTCCCAGCAGCTGCCACACCCAGGGAAGCAGGCAGCCGAACCCTCCTAGGTCCATGGCACTGCACAGTCCCGAAACTCAGGTCACCAGCTGGATGGTAGATGGCAACTCAGGGCCAGCTCAGTGGCATGACACGGTCCCTGGGGACAGGGTGCTACTCTGCACTGGCACCGTGACTCAGCACAGATAAGGCACATATAGCAGGCACATGGTGCACAGCCAACCATCATCCTTTCCACAATCTCACAGGCAGCACAGGTTGTGTCCCCACCATCCACCGTGGCACTCCTGCCAGGCTTGGGGCCCTGCCACAAGCTCCACAGGTTCCTGGGGGAAACACAACCACCTTAGGAGGAGATCATGGTTTGGGGCAGGGAACGGAGCTCCTCACATTCAGGCTGCCTGAGAAAGCACCTCACTCTTGAGAAACCTGGAAGCTCCCACCAGTACAGCACAGGTCGGTACAACACAGCCTAGTATGGCAGAGCAGAGTGGCACAGCCTGGCATCGCATGGCACAGCCTGGTACAGTACAACAGGGCACAGCTGCGTCCTGCAGCACAGCACGGCTCAGTACAGCACAATCCAACAGCACAGCACAACACAACTTGTCCCGGCCCGGCCCAGCCCAGGCCAGTTGTGCTCAGTTGACACGAGAGGGTCAGTACGGCCCACCCAGGCGGGATGTCCCTGCTGGCCCACACCACTCACACACTACACAAGCTTGCTGGGGTTTGGCATCACCTCTCCCACATCTCTGCCCCTCTGCAAGCTCTCTCCCGGGGGCACAGACATGGGACAGAGGCATCCTCCTGTGCCCCAGCCCTGGCACCCCCACGCTACCCAGTGCTGGTCCCCACGCACCCCCATGGTGTCACCCCCACACCTTACCGAGCACAAACCCGTGCCCACCCCTCCCGAGACACCCCACGGGGTCCGTGAGGACACTCACGTCCGTGAGGACACCGTCCACAGCACAAGTGTCGCTGCCCTCCCACGAACCACCCCGCACCACGCCCCAATCCCCTGCCACGCCATCGCGTGGGGTCCGGAAAACAGCACCAGTGCTACAGAAGGACCCCGCGCGTAGGGGTCCTGTCCCCCCGCGTCCCTCCCTGCGGATCCCCATTCCCTCTCCTCCCGCCGCCGGACCCCAACCCGACGTGCCCCCACCCACTCCGGTGACAGGGGAACGGGGTGTCGCAGCGTGTCCCCGCTGTTAGCGACCGGCCGCCCACCCTCGCCCAGTCCCCATCGGCCTCCGGGACGCTCGGAAGAGTGCTGGGACAGCCCCTCGCCGTCTGTGGCACCGGAGAGCGCAGGGTCAGGAGGGTGGGGGGACGAAGCGGGCGGAGGGGAGTCGAGAGAACGAGGGGGACCGCCGGGGGCCGCGGGCGGGACTCGGGAACGGCGGGGGTCGCGAGCGGGGCGGGCCAGCCTACCTGCTGCGCGCTGCTCCGCCGGGCTGCGGCCGCCGCCGGACGGGACGAGCCGGGACGGGTCGGACGGGGCGGGGGCAGCCACCGCCCACCGCGCCCCCCCGCGGCGGCTCCGCGCCCTGCACCCGGGGCGGCCGGGACCGGCGGCGGGGCGCGCTGTCCCTCCCGCCTGTTGCTCCCGGGGACGGACCCCGCTGCCCTCGGCCGTCCCCCCGGGATTTCCTTCTCGCCGGCTCTGACGTCACTCAGGGACCCCCTTCCTCACGAAATGACGTCAGCGGGGGGACACCCCTCGCGGCGGCGGGGGGGGGAATCCCCTCCTCTCGGCGGGTGACGCGAGCGCGGTGCCGAGTTTGTGCCCCCCCCCCGCTCCCGGTGCCGTGGCGGCGGCGGGGCCGGCAGGGGGCGCGGCGCGGCGGGCGCGTGACGCCGGTTGGCGGCATGGCCGCGGGGCCCGGCGGGGCGGCGGCGGCGGCGGCGGCAGCAGCGGCCGGGGCGCGCGGGCTCGGGGCCGCCTGCCTGCGCCTCCTCCGCCGCGCCGCCGCCGCGCTCATGGCCTTCGCCGCCCCGCTGCTGTTCCGCCTGGGGTGAGTGAGCGAGAGAGCGAGAGAGCGGGGGCCGCTGCGGGACCCCCGCAGGGAGGCAGCCGCCACCGCCCGCCTTTGTGCTGCCGCCGGGAGGGAGGGCCCACCGCCTCCCCTGCTTCTGCGGAGCCGCCCGGGGAGAAACCTGCGGCCGCGCCGGCACCGAGACACCGGGCTGGGGCTCAGCCCGCTCCGGCCGGGGGCGTGGGGGAGGGCGATGTCAGCCCGGCCGCCGGGGCCGGGGATCAGCCACCGGCTCCCCCCGCGCGGTGCCGGTCACCCTCCCGTGCGGGCGCCTTCTCTCGGGTGTCACCGCTGACCTGCCCCGGTGCCCCGGCCGTGGTCAGGCTACCCGGTGCTGGCAGGAGCCCCTGCTCCCCGGTTTCGGGCTCCCACCGCTACTACAGGGATCGCTCCCGGAGTGCCATCCAGGGGTGCCCTCGGCCGGGAATGGGCTTTGCAACCCGGGTCTTTACATGTCGGTCATTGCAGCATTCCCCGTCCGGTCCCAAATTGCTGCTGTGCAAACAGGGAGGTACCTCCGAGCCTTATGTCTTTTGCACCCCCACATGCACGGGGGCATTTCTTGCCTCCCTTTTCCTCGACCCATTCTCTCCTAATTCCCCGGACCATGGCAGGCTTGGGCATGTCTCCCCCCCGGAGCATGGAGAGGAACATCCAGCTCCAGCACCTCCTGGTGAGCACCCCGCAGCAATGTCCCCCCCTCCAGTCCTTGCTGCTCGAAGGAGCTGGAGGATGCCTGCTCGGGGAACCAATTCTGCCCTCACTACACATCTGGATTGTGGGGTACACACAGAACACCTGTAGCCCCCCCCCCCGAATGAGAAAGCGGCCATGTATGTGTTCCCTGTGAGAGTGACAGCCCCGGCAGTATTCCCCTTCCCAGGTGGGCTCCTTAGGGGAACTGGGGTTTAATGCCTAGGGGTGTCTGCCCTCCCTAGGTACAGCCTGTACGCCCGCACACGCCTGGGCTACCTCTTCTACCAGCGGCAGGTGAAGAAGGCGCGGGAGCGGTACCCGCACGGCCACTCCGTGCCCCAGCCCTACTGCTTCCCTGGTGAGTCCGGGCAGCCCCTCCCACACCTCGGCCCTGCAGTGCCCCCAGCGCTTTGGGCTGGGGAGAGGTTGCCATCACCGAATTGTTTAACTAAGAATTTACTAAGAATAACTGTTTAACTAATTGTTTAACTAAGAATTTGATGTAAGATGTGGGGAGTTTGACCCGGACTCCCCATTTTCCAGCTGGGGGGGATCATGCCCTGATTGTGTCTCTTCCCCCCAGGGATGAAAATCCTGCCCATTCCCGTACTCTCCAACAACTACAGCTACCTGGTCATTGACACTGGCTCCAGCCAAGCGGCTGTCATCGACCCCTCTGACCCGCTGGCTGTACAGGTGAGACCCCCACAACCACTCTGACCCGGTGTTTGGCTGTCTCCAGGTGAGGGGGTGTCATGTCTCTGTATTTTGGGGTTAGAGGGGAGCAAATTTGCTCCTAATCTGCAGCCCTTAGTGCCCAAGGCAAGACTGGATAATGACAGGGGAGCTGGGAGAGAGAGTTTAGGGAGGAAACTGGTACTTGGGCTCTCTGTCCCCCCTTATCTCTCTGTCCATATTTCCTCCCCAGGCTGCCATCGAAGAAGAGGGGGTGATGCTGGAAGCCATATTCTGCACACACAAACACTGGTAAGGTGCAATAGGAGGCTCTGGAAGGGTTAGTGGCTGCTGTGCAGGCAGCCCCACCTGAGGTGACCCCCAGCCCTGCCCCATTTAGTGGGGAGAGTATGGGGGGGTACATTTGGGGTCTCTGACCTCCCTGTCTGCAGGGACCACAGCGGAGGGAACGAGGTGCTCTGCCAGAAGCACAGCTCCTGCAGGGTGTATGGCAGTGCTCTCGATGCCATCCCACGGCTCACCAAGTAAGTTCTGCACCCCCCTAGCACCCTGTAAATCTGGGGGGGCTTCATTCCCAGCCCCCACTGTCTGCAGCACTCACCCAGCAGTCCATCCCCGTAGTTCCATGATGGACAGAGTCCTGGCACGCTGCTGACACCAGTGTGTGAGAAGGGTTGCCAGGGGAGGGTCTGGGTTTGGGGAAGCACCCTGACGGTGCCCCCTGTTCCCGGCACAGCCCACTTGCAGACAGGGAGAAGGTGACTGTGGGCTGCCTGACCTTCGAGGCTCTCGCCACTCCTGGGCACACTGTGGGCCACATGGTCTATGTGCTGGACGGGGGCCCCTTCGGCAGCCCCCCCTGCCTCTTCTCCGGGGACCTCCTCTTCCTCGCTGGCTGTGGTGAGTGCACCCAACCCCAGACAGGGGGCTGGGGGTTATCCCATGCTGGGATGGCTTAGGGGTACCCCCCAGACCCCCCCATGACAGGCAGTTGTGTGGGGGTGCAGGCAGGCCGTTTGAGGGCTCCCCTGAGACCATGCTGGCCTCCCTGGACGTGGCCGTGAGCTTGGGTGAGGACACGCTGCTTTGGCCAGGTGAGTGTCCCCAGCAGCAGCGCAGAGCTGCTGCTGCTGTCCCCCTAGTCCCACTGCCAAGGGGGAGAGCCAGCTGGGGGTGATGCTAAGGGCTGCATATGGGGGTCCACAGGCCACGAATATGCACTGGAGTGCCTGACCTTTGCCAGCCTCCTGGAGCTGGACAATTCCGCGCTGGAGCAGAAGCTGCAGTGGGCGGTGCAGCAACGCCAGGAGAAGAGGAGCACGGTGAGGCCTGGGGGTCCCTAGGAGCAGCCCCCACCACCCCAACCCCTCACGGGGTTCCCTTGGCAGGGATGCTGCATCCCAACACCCTCTTGCATGGGGGGTGCCATAGGGGCAGGGGGCTCTGGGGGCATTCCCAGCTCCCTGCCGGGGGAGCTGCCTCCAGCAGGGGAGCTGAGCTGCTGCCCCCACAGTGCCCCTCCACGCTGGGGGAGGAGCAGACCTACAACCCCTTCCTGCGGACCCACCGGCCCGAGCTGCAGGAGGCACTGGGACTGTGGCAGGCCGGGGGGGAGGACCCCGACGCCTTCCGTGCCCGTGTCCTCAAGGAGGTGCGGAGGCGCAAGGACCTCTACCAAGCCACCTAGATCTGCCCCCCACTCCCCGGGCCCCCCCTTTCCACGGGGCTGGGTGATGGTTGGGCACAGGGGGCCCAAGACTGTCTGGTTTGTTTTGCTGTGAATCTCCCTCCTGGGGTGCAGGGTTGGGGGAGGGGGAAGAGTGGACACCCCCTTAAGTGGGCACCCCATAAGTGATCCTTGCCTTTGCTCCCTCGAACTTGGGGGTCACCAGCTGTCACGTAGAAGCACCTCAATCCCCTCTCGGGGGGTCTGTAGCCCCCCACCTCACTGCTGGGGCTATAGAAATGGCACCAAGGGCTTCTCCTACAATCCTCCCCCCCACTTCCCCGTTTTTCTGGGAGTCTCCACTTTCCCCTCCACCACCACCACCACCCTCTCTCTCAGCCCCCTCCCCTTAAGCCCCCAGTGTTGTGAATCTCCTTTGTGGGGGCTGGGATGGAGCCAGCAAGGGGAGGCGGGCCGGCAGTTCTACCTCCAGGCACGGGGCTCCCATCCTTGACGCCGGAGCCCCCCTGTACGCACACACACGCACGCACACACTGGGACGGGGCCAGAGGGTCGCACTGCTGGGGTATGGGCGGTGCTGCTTCGCTGGGGATCGGAGCCACAATCACCCCCACGCCCCAAATAAAAGACTGGATCAATTTTACACCTCTTCCTCCTTTTCTCTCCCCCTCGGTTCCTCCTTTTCTCTCCCTCTCTCTCTCGCCGGGAGCCCCCCGGCGCTAAACCCCGCGGCGGGGCGCGGCCCCTTTAAGGGGTGGGGCCAGGGCGTTGCCGGGAGACGGAGACGCGTCGGGGGCACGGGGTGGGTCCGGCAGGGCGGGGACCCGGGGGTGGCGGGGCCCGGGGGGACCCGACAGGGGCTGGGGGCTGCGGAGGCGGGGTGGGTGTCACTGCCCCCCAGGGTCACGCGTGGGGCGGTCCCGCGGTTCGGGGGAGCCCCGTCGCCCCCTCACTGAGACCCCGGCAGCAGGAGCCCCCAGGCGAGTCATGGAGCCCCCTCCCGAGCGCCCACGGGACAGCCCGAGCGTGGCGGACACCGCTGCCGAGTTCCTGAGCCTCATCGGTGCGTGCCTCCTCCAGCTTCCCCCTTGTCCTGCAGGGTGAGGGCACCGGGCCCGGCAGGAGGGAGCCGGAGAGTGAGGGATTGAGAGGGATAAATGGCGAGGGGCTCGGCCCAGCCTGCAGGGGGGGATGGAGACAGGGAGCACGTCTGCAGGGGCGGCAGTCACTTTGGGAGGGAGTGACCAGAGTGACCATCTCCTCGCGGTCACTGTCCCTCTGTGCTGGGGTCACCATCCCTCTATGCAGGGCTGAAGGAGCTGGAGAGGTGCCTCTTTGCTGAGACGCTGGCAGTGGTGGCCGTGGGGGCCTCACCAAGGGACAAGGCACAGGGCCAGTGGTGGATGGCAGCCCAGTGGGCACCCTATCAGCAGGAAGGTGCGCCAATGCAGAGCTGCATCCTGGTGCAAACCAGGTTCCGAGGCAAGCAGAATGGTGTGCCTGCCTCCAGCACCCTCAAGGGTGAGCCAGGGATGGCCTTTGGGGGGTTCCTTCCTCCCCTCCCTGTCCACCAGCCCCCAGGGCTGGGAACGGGGACTGTCCAATCCAACAGGATTGGTTGAGCATGGCTTTGTTCTGCCAGCCTATGTGACCTGGCAGCTGGAGACCCTGGAGCAGGAGGAGCAGGAGTGCCTGGAGGTGACTGATATGGTGGTGGCATTTCCCCTTCCTTGCGTCCTACCCGCTGCCCTGGGGTGTGCCCTGCAGTGGTGCCCTCCTGGGGGCTGTGCCCCCTGCAAGGCTGCTGTGGGTAGTCTGGTGTCCTTCGTCATGCTTAGACTCCAGCTCTGCCCCACCAGCCTGGTCCCCATCCCCCCTCTGGGTGGCAGCTGGGGTGGGGAGTTTCCCACAATGCATCTGCTGTGGTACCCGACTGACAGCGGGGCTGGAGTCGCCCCCTCAGAGGAGGGGTGCCCTGGCTCTGCCCTCCACCCCGTGCCTCTCACCCCTCCCGCAGCTCACACCACACCCCACCGAGAAGACGACCCACATTGTGAGCCACGAGCACGGGATGACGGTGACGAGGACCCTGCAGGAGGGAGGGGTGAGGCTGAGGGCAGGGTGACATCCCGGCAGGGGACAGCACAGCTGGCCTGTCTCACCGGGCTGCCCAGCTCGGGGGGGATGCTGCCCCTGGGGATGCAGGACAGCATCTGTGGCTGTCCCATGAGGCAGGCAGGTCTCTCTGCAGGCAGAGCCGCGGTGCCACAGCTTCTCGTACGGCCGGGCCAGGCTGCGGGCGCGGCTGCTGGAGGGCGCCAGCCTCCTGCTGCTGCGGGTGCTGGCCCGCCGGCAGACAATGCCCCCCGGCCTCGTCTTCCCAGCCATCAACAGCGAGGGCGACCTCTGCACCTTCAGCTATGTGAGCCGCCAGCCGGGAGGGCCAGTGGGACGGGCGGGTCTGGGTCAGGCTGGGACACCAGGGTGGGATGCGGGAAGTGGGAGTGGGCAGAATGTGGTGGGCAGCATGGGGGGACACGTGGGGATGGCAGCTGGGGGCAGGGGTGACCGAGCCAAGGCTGACCCCTGGCTGTACCGCCCCCAGTCTGCCCTGGGCATCCAGCGGCAGGCGGTGGGCTCGGCAGAGACAGAGGTGTTCGTGATCCGCCGAGCCGTGCGCGCCAGCACAGGCGCCCCCAGCGTGTGGCACAGCAGCTTCCTGCCCAGCGGGTAAGGGCAGCGCCCCGGCCAGGGGCACCCAGCCCTGCCAGGCCCGAGGGACCCACGATGGGAAGGCCAAGGGCTCTGCTTCCCCTCTCAGGCATCTGGCTCAGCTGATGCAGATTGGCTCCCCAGTGCTGATGCTTCTCCAGGATGAGTCCATCCTCAGCAAGTCAGGTACTGAGCAGGGGAGGTTTGTGCTCCCCCAGCACAGGCAGCCCCTCCCCGCTGTCCAGGGGAAACACCCTGCCCTGCCTTTCTGTTGCCAGGTAGGTTTGAGCCCCAGCTCCCCTTCCCCAAAGAACCCCTGGACTGGGAGGAGGACATGGAGCTCTACTCCTATTTCCTGGACAGGAAGGTAAGATGGGTAGACATGGGGACAAGGGGACCTGGGGCTGTGCCAGTCTCCAGCAGGGTCTCCCCTGGTGTGCCCCCACACAGAGGGGGCAGGGGACAAACATCCTTCCTCACACCGTCCTAAGTGTGGGAAAGGACCCAGGCTCCTGTCCCCCTCACCCTGGCACAGTGCCCAGGGGGAAAATGTGTGTTCATGCCCACCCCACCCATCCTGTCCACCCCACTGCAGGAGGAGCTGCAACTCTCCCATGCTGCCTACCTCCAGCAGCACCCAGAGGTGCGGGCACTGCTGTCTGACTTCCTCCAGGCATTGCTCCACCAGCAGCCACACGACACCATCTCCTTTGCTGCGGAATTCTTCGCCCACCAGAGGCCCATTGGGACCCCCTTTGCCTCCACTGGGGCTGCCAGCCCCCTCCCCAGCTCCCCAGCTGGCCACCCTCCAGCTGACAGCAAATAAAGCAGCCAGCACTGCCTGTCCAGTCTTGTTTGCTTTGGGGAAACTGAGGCTCAGGGAGGGCAGGTGGAGCTGAGCTGTGTGCTGAACCCCACCATTCCTTCTGGTGGAACCCTGTCCCTCTCCCAGCTGTTCCAGCCCTCGCTTAGGGGGTGGGGGTGCCTGGAGCATACTGTGGAGCAGGGCCAGGCTCACATCCCTGCACCTGGCACCACCCCACATGTTCCTGGGGGACACCCCTTGCCCATCTCCCTGTGGGACACAGCCTGGCTGGCAGAAGAGCACCCACTTTTGTTGGCACAGCTTGACACTGCAACGCTGGCACGCCATCCTTGGTGTGATGTGAGCACCCTGCGCCCCAGAGCCCGCCTGGCTGGGTGCTTCCCCAGCAGCCAAGGCTGCATTTTGATCTCCTTGTGCAACACGTGCCTGCTTCCTCCTCACTCCCACTTGTATGGCATTTCCCCTACTCCCGTGGGGCCAGCCCTCCCTTCTCGCCCTGTGGGACACTGTCCCCTGTCCCCACAGTCACCCCAGAAGAGCCTTTGGCATGTGATGGACAGTGACACGCAGAAGTGCTCCCACGCCCAGCGAGGGTACCTCGTGTTTGCACGTGTGTGAGGCAAAGGGGAGGGAAGGGAGGGAAGGGGAGGGAAGGAGAGGGAAGGGGCCTCCTGGCACGGGAGGGGGGGGAACTGAGACTGTGTGTGCTCATAAGGGTAGGGAAGGAGCACTTCCTTCTCCTATCCTCCTCCTCTCCTCCTGAGGAGGGGGAGGGATGACACAACTGCGGGGGGATCCTTTAAAGGCAGGGCAGCGGGCACTGCACTCAGAGCTGAAATCAGGAAGCCTCAGCACTGTGGCTGGATCGGGTCCATCCATGGCATCACTGGAACCAGGTGAGCCTCCCAACACTTCTTGGGACCCCTTGTGCATCCTTTCATCCCCTAGACCCCCTTCCCTCCACCCTGGGACCCCTGGCTGTGCTCCATCTTTCAGTGGGCACCATCCCCCCCAGCCTGTCCTGGATTCCCCACCTGCCCCATCCTCTGTTCCCTCGAGCCTGGGAATGTGATTCAACCAATTCCCAGGATGCAGGTGGGCTGCAAAGGGGGGATTAGGACCAGTACCAGCTTCTTGTCCTCACTCTATGCCCATCCAGCAGCAGGAGCTGGAGTAGGGTCCCCTCCTGTCCCTGCTGCCCAGAAATGCACTTGGCTCTTGGACTGCTGAAGACAGGGCTCAGACCAGGGGTATTAGGGACGCCTGAGCTGGAGGCAGCATCTGATCCCTTTGGGTGGCCTTTGATAGATCCCAAATAGTCATCCTCATGCCCCCCCTGGAAAACTGGTGCTTTTCCCTCATAGGGTTCATCAGGCAGGGTCAGGTGGGACTGAAGGAAGCTGGTACCAGGGCTGCCAGCCCACCAGTGTCCTTGTCCCCCTGGCAGGCTGCCACCTCCCTTCCTCTTCCTTGTCCCCCTCAGGCCTCACCAGGTCCCTGAACAGGGGCCCCGTGCCCCCACAGCGCCCTGGCACCCAGGCCCAGACCTACCTCGATGAGCTCATCAGCATTCCCAAGGGCAGTGGGGTAGGTGCTGCACGGCTCTCTCAGGGAGGGCAGGGGAACGGGACAGTGCTGCAGGGAGCTGGAGGTGGGGAGGCAAAGGGCCACTGCAGTGGGGAATATGTGTCTTGGTCATGCCCTGGGGACATGCCCCCAGCCCCCCAGACCTAGCTCAGGCAAGTCATGGCCCCAGGTTGAGTGTTTCCATGCTTAGAGTTTTCCAGGTGGAGAAACTGAGACAATGGGGCAAGGTGCTACCCAGCCACAAGGATCACCCCACAGCTCACACAACACTCCTGGGCCACCCATGGATGAGCCCAGTGGGGCTCCCCAAGGCTGCTTGCACCCCACCAGCCCCCCCATCCTTGTCTGGTCTCGGGGCAGTGGAACAGAGAAGGGGAAGAAATAGTATTCCCTAGAGTAGCAAAAGCAGAGGACAGCAGTGGAATCCCATGGGTGCCTGACAGCCCTGGGACCCCCCTGCAAACCACTGTCCAATGGGTCAGAGGGGCCTCACTGCCCCTCCAGCACTGCTGCTAACAGGGAGAGGCTGGGGGCAGCATTCCCTCTCCAAAACTGTCAGGAAAATGCCCTCCGTGTGCTAAACACATCCGTGCGGGCAGCACCGGCCTAAGGGGGCTGGATTAGGAGACCCTGGCTTTGAACGGAGCTCCCGACTCTGACCTGCTGCCTTGTCCCAGCCCGGGTTCAGCTTCAGGAAACTCTGGGCTTTCACCGGTCCCGGCTTCCTCATGAGCATCGCCTACTTGGACCCAGGCAACGTGGAGTCGGACCTGCAGGGCGGGGCACTGGCGGGATTCAAGGTGAGCCGGCTCCCCCCGGGCTCAGGAAGCAGGCGGGGGTTTCGCAACCTCTCCAGCGCCAACGGCTGCCCATGGCAGCTGGCTGCCCCGGCCCGGGAGCAGGAAGGGCAAGGGGGCCTCGGCACAGGGTGAGCACACCCTGGGGTGCCGGGGGGCGCCCCTCTGACTGGGCTGGGAGAGCACCTGCACCCCCTCTCTTCCCTGAAACCCTGGTTGAACCGGGGACCCCCGGGCTGCTGGGTCCTGCCCAGCACACCCAGTCCCTGCTGCCTGCCTCCCTCCCGCCCCCCAGCTGCTGTGGGTGCTGCTGTGGGCCACCGTCCTGGGGCTGCTGTGCCAGCGCCTCGCCATCCGTCTAGGCGTGGTGACCGGGAAGGACCTGGGCGAGATTTGCTACCTCTATTACCCCAAGGTGAGCAACCACAGGGAGTGACAGTCTGGGACCCTGTGCTTGGGCTGGTGACAGTCCTAGCAGGGCCTTGCAGGGCTGGAGAGGAGCAGGAAGATGCTGTGAGCAACCTGCCTCTCTCAGGGGCTCCCCAAAGCCCCCCAAGCCCTGCTGTCCCCCACCTAGTGCCCCACCCCTGCAGTGCAGGGGCCCGGGGTGAGAGGTGGTAAGCAGCTGCTTCAGTGTGCCGGTGTGACCTGGGGACACATGAGAGCGTCCCCGCGGGAGTGAGCCCAGGCGTGGGGCAGCAACGCGAAGCGGAGACGCGGGAAAGCCTGAGCGTGTTGGGGCAGAAAGTGGGGGGAGCTCCAGAGGAGGGATCACATGACAGAGGAGGGGGGAGTTGGGAGTCCCATCTAAGTGTCAAGATCCTGATGGGAGGAATGAGCTGGGTGAATGACATGTCCCCAAAAGGAGGGTTGGATGCATTCCTCTGCCCCACCTCCCTCAAACCCTTCTGTCTAGACAGACAGATCCTATCTTCAGCTCTCACTGGGGCAGGGATGAGGAGGGGAACAGGCTCGGATTTAGCATCCATCTTTCATCCTGAGATTGTGTTGAGAGGGGTCTTCTGGGTCCCCATGCTGCTCTGCTACAGCCTGGAGACAGGGATTTGCACCCAGGATGCTGAGCTAGCTTGCCCAGAGCTAGGCACCACTGGGGGCTCAGGCACCTCATGGTCCCCTCCAGGTGCCCCGCGTGCTGCTCTGGCTCATGATTGAGATCGCCATCATTGGCTCTGACATGCAGGAGGTGATCGGGACAGCCATTGCCTTCAGCCTGCTCTCAGCTGGCCGGTGAGCCTCCCCACAGGCACCCCCAGCCCTGCACCACAGAGGGCCATGTATCTAATCCCACTCCTGGCCATCCCACAGCATCCCCCTCTGGGCTGGGGTCCTTATCACCATCGTGGACACCCTCTTCTTCCTCTTCCTCGATAAGTATGGTGAGCACCAGGATGAGGGCTGGGGGTATTGTCAGTGCCCATGTGGCACCAGTGTCCCCTGCTCTGTTCCACCCCATCTCTTGACCTCTCTAGGGCTCCGCAAACTGGAGGCTTTCTTCGGCCTCCTCATCGCCATCATGGCCCTGACCTTTGGCTATGAGGTGAAGGGGGGAGCTGGGGACAACCCTTTTCCTGCAAGGCTGGCAAGGGACCCCACCACACGGTGTCCCCGTGCTACCAGCCTGTGCTAGGGGGGTGGCAGCTCACAGTGCCCCCTCTCACTGCTTCCCAGTACGTGGTGGTGAGGCCAAGGCAGGTGGAGGTGCTGAAGGGCATTTTCCTGCCCAGCTGCCCGGGCTGCGGGCGAAAGGAGCTGCTGCAGGCCATGGGCATCATCGGCGCCATCATCATGCCCCATAACATCTTCCTGCACTCCTCCTTGGTCAAGGTGAGATCAAGGCACTGCCATGGGCACAGTTCTGTCAGGGTGCCTCAGGGTACACTTGGTGGGGACCAGATGGCCCTGGCTCTGGGACAGGGATGCTCAGGTGACCCCTTGTCACCCATGCCACTGGCCATGCCCAGACACGTGTGATCGACCGCTCCAAGAAGGAGGCGGTGCAGGAGGCCAACATGTATTTCCTGACCGAGTCCTGCCTGGCCCTCTTTGTCTCCTTCCTCATCAACCTCTTTGTCATGGCGGTCTTCGGCGAGGCTTTCTACCACCAGCGAAACGAGGACGTGGTGAGTGTCACCTCACGGCCACAGGGAGATGGCAGCTGTGCCCAGCTGTGGACATGGGTGGGACCAGCATCCCCTGGGGACTGCACGTTCTCCTTCCCTGAGAGGTGATGTGTGGGGATCCTCTGTGCCTGTGGGAGCTGCTGGGTGGCTGTCACACTCGTGCCTGCCATGCCTTACAGCACAACAAGTGCATCAACAGCAGCATCAGTCACTACGCCGGCATCTTCCCCACCAACAACGAGACAGTCTCTGTGGATATCTACCAGGGGGTGAGTGCCACCAGGCTGTGTCCAGTGAGCATCCATTCCCATTTGGGGGACATGTCACTCTCCCCATCTACCCCTGGCGCGGGGGGGGGGGGGGGGGGGGGCTATAACCCCGCTAGAGATCTGGGAGCTGATGGGAATGCCTGGGGTAGGGGACACTTTAGGGTGCCCACTGGAGTGTCCCTACACAGGGTGTCATCCTGGGCTGCTATTTCGGGGCAGTGGCACTGTACATCTGGGGCATCGGGATCCTGGCAGCAGGACAGAGCTCCACAATGACCGGCACTTATGCAGGGCAGTTCGTCATGGAGGTGAGAGACAGGGATGCTGGCCCTTGCCCCACGGGGAGGGGCTGAGAGCAGGGAAATCACAGGTGAGCCCTGGGCAGGGGGTTCTATGGGCAGCACACCCCCCCAGGAGTGCTTGGAAGCGTTAATTGCCCACCATTCCTGCAGGGAGCTGCTGGGTGGCAGCTTGCGAGCACCAGTGTCCCTGTTCCCCAGGAGGTGGGATGGAGACAGTGCCCACCCACTCACCCTGTGGGTGCCCCACGCAATGTTTCCCTAATTAATTAGATCTTCTGTTAACGAGTCGGAGCTGACACCTAGTGGGGCCCGGCAGCCCTGCAAGAGCCCGCTCAGTGCCCTGGCACAAAGGAGGGGGAGATGCCGCCCATGTTCCCCCCAGCCAGGGTTTTGGAGGGACACAGGCACAGCGATGGTGCGGGCTCTGCCGTGTTCCAGGGCTTCCTACAGCTCCGCTGGTCCCGCTTCACCCGGGTGCTCCTCACCCGCTCCTTTGCCATCCTGCCCACTGTCTTGGTGGCCGCTTTCAAGGACATCAGCCACCTCACAGGCATGAATGACCTGCTCAACGCCCTGCAGAGCATCCTGGTAAGGGGGTGGGAGGGCATCACCTGCCCCAAACACCCTGGCCTGGCAGCCATGACATCCCCATCCCGCTCTCCTTTCAGCTGCCTTTTGCCGTCCTGCCTGTGCTCACCTTCACCAGCCTGCACCCACTCATGCAGGATTTCAGCAACAGCCTGTGAGTGCTAGGGCACGGGGAGGCACAGGGGAGGCAGAGCAGGGAGCTCTGGCTGCAGGCACCTTCCCTTTGGCCCATCCTGCCCCCCCAAACCATGCCATGGGGCAATTAGTGTACAGACATTGGAGGGATATGTTCATTCCCACCTGCCCAGGGCAGCCAGAGCGGAACAGACCCCATCACTACCCTCGTCATCCTCCTCCCAGTGACACATCTGGTTCCTTGGGCACCCCTGGACCCTCAGCAACCTCCTGGCACTGCTAGTCCTGGATTTGGAAGGTGGCCAAAATCCACACCTAGAGTCACAACCACGGGGTGAAATATAGCTGTGGGGTGCAGAGATGTTCCAGTTGGGGTCTGGCTCACCTACAAACTCAGTTCCCCCAGCCCTTTGTGCCCAGTGGCGCACAGGCTGGGTGGTCCTGCCCTGGCACTGATGTCCACTGCCCTGCTTGCAGCCCGGGGAAGGTGCTGATGACCCTCATAACTGGGCTGGTCTGCGCCATCAACATTTACTTCGTGGTGGACTTTTTGCCAACACTGCATGGCCTGGAGTACCACATTCCCCTGAGCCTGCTACTGGCTGCCTACGTGGCTTTCGTCGCCTACCTGGTAGGGCTGGCACCGCGGGGTAGGGGCGGGACAGTGTCCCTGGTGGGTGCTCATCCACCTGTCCTCTTTGCCCCTGCAGATCTGGACATGCAGCATTGCACACGGAGCCCGGTTCCTGGCCCGGGGACACCACAGCCGCTTCAATTTCGGTCTCACCCTCGACCCAAAAGAGACCCGGTGACAGATCCCATCCCTGCCTGTTATCCCCATGTCCCTGCCCGAAGCAGCCTCCTGGACACGGATTTGCTGCCACTCTGAGTCCGGGCATGTTTTAGCCAGAGATGCACCCAACAAGGAAAGGGTTAACAGACAGACAGACCTCCCCCCAGGATCTGAGCATTCAGCGCTTCTTCCCACCCCCAACCCCCGCCAATTCCGGGGTGCTGGTCTGAGCTGGATGCGAGGGGAGTGGGATAGAGCGGGACATTCTCCCATCCACTGGCACAGACGCTCCAGCGAATGAGCCGCGTCGGAGACTTCCCCTGCTCATTACTGCCGGGAACGGCCGGCCCCCGGGACCGCTAATTACCGCTGGGGACCGCTAATCACCGCCGGGGACCGCTAAGCACCCCCCGCCGCCCGGGACCGGCCCCATCCCCACGGGGGGCTCCGAAACTCGGGGGGAAGGGGACGGCTGATAAACGGCGCGTTTGGAACCCGGCCTCGGCCTCGCTGCTGCTGCGCGGCCCCGGTGTAGGGCGGGAACCCCCCGGGCCCACCCGTACCCCGGGGGCGGCCCCTTTGCCCCGGGCGGGGGAGTGGCCGGGGTTGCCAACGCGTGGGGGCTCGGCGCCAGCTTTTCGCATTCCGCCGGGGGGAGCGGGGCGGTGGGGGGCCCGTCCGTGCCCTCTCCGCCCCGGATGCCCCGTTTCCCGCCCGCCGGTACCGCCGGATGCGGATGCGAAGCCGCCCGGGTCCCGCACGGCGGGCGGGGGGTCCCGGCGCGCTCGGCCCCGCCGCGGTTCGGTTCGCACTTGCGAGACGCTCCCTGGCCGTTTCAAGGCTCCCCCCTCTGCCCAGGACCCCCCACCCAAAATCCCCCTTCCCGACCCCGCTGCTGGACGGGGAATTCTGGGGCCGGGCACCCCCCCCAGCCCGTGCCCCCCACCCCGGGAAGGGGACCCCCCCCCCCCCCCCGCTCCCGGGGGCCGCGCTTGTTTATGTGAAGAATGTCCCCTTCCTTAAAAGGGCGATGGCGGACGGGGTGGGGCGGTGCCTCCCCCGCCTCCGCGGTGGCCCGGCCTGAAGGAGGGGCCAGAGCTGTGGGGCCCGCTGAAAGGCGGGGGCTCCCCTGAAAGGCGGGGGCTCAGCCCACCGAGCCACGGGAGGAGGAGCAGGAGACGCCCCTGGCTCGGGGTGCACCTGCCCGGGGGTACAAAAGCTTTGGGGGGGTCCTCAGCGGGCGGAAGGCTGGGGGGACTGGGATCTGCAGGGTTATGCCTGTGGGGTTTGCTGTTCTCCAGCTGGAACCTGCAACCCAGAACACCCTCAGCCCAGGGACACCTGCAACCTAGAGCACCCTCAGCCCTGCCTCCACCCAACCCTTAGGAGAAAGGTCTTGGAGCGGGACACTATCTCTGTGGGTTTTTGGCCGTGGGGCTGCTCTTGGTGGGGCACAGCAGCCAGGGCTAGGTTGGAGAACAGGGGAAAGCCTCCAGGACCCCAATCTAGGAGCAGTGGGGTGGGACAGAAGGGTCCCTGAGTGCCCGATTGAGTGGAGCCTGATGCTTTTCTGCCTTGTGTCCTCACCCTGCAGCCCAAACAATCCAGCTGGGCGCTGCCTACTCCTGGCCTGGGCTTGTCCCACAGCCCCAGGACAGGGACAGCGTCTCCCTGAGCTTCCCAGCTCAACCTGCCCCCAAGCAGGCAGTGGAACTGGAAGTAGTGCTCCAACCACCGCTGCAGGCACTGGCCCGGAGACTTTTCTAATTGCATTAATTGGAGGACTAACAGGGCCTGTCTGGATTCATCAGGGAGAGAGGAAGAGGAGGAGGAGGATGTAGCCAAAGGGACAGGGGTCCTGCAGGGGACAAGTGTGTGGCCTCTGCAGCTGTCCCCACAGAGAGCAGCATCCCCCAGCAGCCCAGCCCAGCCAGATGCTGGGGATGAGGCAGACATCCCATCCAGCTCCACCTGGGCTAAAGGAGCACAGGGGTCAGCCCAAAATAGAGAGCAGAGAAAGCACAGCCCCTTTCTTCCTTTTCCTCCTGCTGGGCCAGGAGACAGCGGTGGCTGCCCGATGTGGGAGGCTGCTGCCGTACAGAGGAGGGGCAGCGAAACTGAGGCACGACCGCTGCCCGCCGTCAGAACCGGCGGAGGGGGTGGCAGGATGTAATGTCCCTGCTCCCAACAGGGGCTGGTCCCTGCCATGGCTCGTGGTGCCGGGATGTCCCGTGTGGAGCCGAGAGTGCAGGAACGGCAGGTGGAAATCGGCTTTTGTACGGCCAGAGCTCCGCCTGCCCCGCAGCACCGCGGCTCCCTGTGCGGGCACCTCCCAGTCCCGGACCCCATTCCCCAGTGCGGTCCCTGTGGGCATTGGGCCAGAAAAGGCGATCTCACCTCCTGAAGCTCCCAAACCGCAGGCGGGAGAGGTGGAAAGATTTCCATTGAGCTCAGATGAGAGATTTCCAACCTGCTGCACCCTCGAGGCAGCGCTGGCAGAGCGCGCAGCATCTCCTGCCCCCGCGGTGGCGGGGTGGGGACCGGGACGGGCCCCTCCAGGGCCGGCCGCTGCCGGGGCGGGGTTGGGGGGCACGGCGGTGAGAGGCTGCCCGGACAGAGCCCCCCAAGGCTAGCGAGGGGAGGGGGCTGGGGGATGCTGCGCTTGGGGGGCTTGGGGGGCGGATTGAGAATTTGTGCCATCCACAAGCTCCCGTCAAGAGTCGCTTTTCAGAAAGCGCCTGGAAACAGCCCGCCGAAGGCAGGAGGGAAGGAGTTGTAAGGAAAGATACGTATTGATAATAGAGACTTATTAATTGCCAAAATAATGGGGGGATTGCAGGAGAAAGAAGGATAGAAAACGCGGCGGTTGTTGGTGCAGCCCGCAGCACCTGCTGTCCCGCACGGCTGGCCGGGGCAGGCAGTGCGGGATGTGCCCTCGGGAAAATGGGGGACCCCCAGCCTTGAGCCGCTAGTGCAGGGGCTCTGGCGGGACGGGCACATACGCCGGGGGCAGCTGCAGAGGGATCCCCGGGCTGCCAGCAGGATGTGGGGTGACAGCAGCACTGATCCCCCTCTCCGCGCTCTCTGAGCGGGACTGTGGGACAGCCCGGCGGCGTGTCGGGGCCTCCTGCACGGTCACCATGGAGCAAGTGGGGGGGTGTCCTTCCCAGCCAAACCACAGAACACTCCCCGCCTGGGTCCCAATCGCGGCTCGGCGGGGACCCCCACTCCTGCCGGGCGGCGCGGGTGCCGTGAGGAGGGAGGAGGAGGGAGAAGGAGGAGGGCCCCCCCCCCGCCGTCGTTGCCCTTTTAAGGGGTTCCTTGAAACCGCGCCCGGGATCCATGTTTGCAGCCCCAGCCCGGGCGGAGGAAACTCCATGTTGTAACAAAGTTTCCTCCGCGGCGCCGCTCCCGCGCCCGCCGCCCCGCGCCGCCGCCGGCCCCCGCCCCGCCTCCCCCCCCGGGGGCCGCGCCGGGGGGGGCCGCCCCCTCCCACCCCCCCTCCCCGGCGCCCATGGAGCACCAGTCCATCATCGCCCAGGTTAGCAGGGAGGAGGGGAGCGCCCCGCTTCAGGAGAAAGGTAACGCCGAGGGGGAGATGGCTCCCCCGCACCCCCTTCCTGCGCGGCACAGGGGGAGGTCCCCGGGGGGCTGGGGGCCTGCGGGGGCTGCTCCCGGAGGGTTTGGTGAGCTGCGCGCCGCCTCAGCCCGCCCCCCTGCATCCCGCCGCCCAGGGCTGGGAGATGCGCCGGGGCTTTAGCTCGGAGCGAGCGGGGCTGTGTGCAGCCGCCCGGGCGCTGGGGGCCGTGCTCCGGCCGCCTCGGAGCCCGGCGGGGCCCTGGAAGGCTCGGGGCGTTGCTCGGATTATCTGCGCTGTTTTCTCCGGAGCCGGCGAGAGGTGCGCGCAACGCCGGCGGGGAAACTGAGGCAGGAAGGGCTCCCGGCGCCCTGCTGCATGCCGGCGTCCCGTCCCCCGCGTCCCCTCCAGCCCGCCAGGGGGGTTTGTCGGGGGCCGCTGCCTGTCTCCCTGGCCTGGGAAGCTGCCAGGGCCGGGAGGAGCAAACGTGGGAATGGGCCCCGTCCCCAGTGGGCAGCTCCTGCCCCGCGGGCTCCCCACTGCGGGCTCGGGGCCCTGGCCCGCCTAAAGGGGGGCACAGCCAGGGCGGGGTGCAGCCCCGGGCCGGGCTGCGGCAGGAGCCGGACCCGGCGGGGCCGCTGGAGCCGTCGCGCTGCCCCTGGGGCACGGGGTGGGCAGGAGCAGCTCCTCTGCCTCAGTTTCCCCTCGCTCCGCCAATGGGGACTGCGGGAACGGCGCCCAGGGGCGGGCGGTCGTCCTCATTGGCCTCTCGCCTCCCGTGCACTCGAGTCGGCCAATGAGACGAGGGAGTTGTCTGGAGGCGGGGAAAAGAACGGGCATAAGCCCCGCCCCCTCTGAGAGACCCCGCCCCCAGGACCCCCCCGCCCTCCCGAGTGGGGCCGTGTCCCCCGGGGAGGGACAGCGGGGACCGGCCCCGAACCCACGGTTGCCCCCGGGCTCAGCCCCGCGCCCTCCTAAAGGGTCTCCGGCCACTCCACGGGGGTCGCTTGTGGAGTGGGATGTGCCGGGTGAGGGGCTGCGGGGGGTCACCAAGCACCGGTGTCAGCGACGCTGCCCTGGCACCGTCGCTTGGCAGGGCAGGAAGGCCGAGCGGATGGGTGTCGGCGTCTGATAAGGGCACGGGGGCTCTGGGGCAGCACCCAAACATGGCTCACCTGGCCCCCAGTGCTGTGCTGGGAGTGCCCCGGGGTACCCCTCACCCCCCTTGTGCCCTCCCGTAGGTACCCAGACCCCTGCCAAGAAGCCTCGGAGCCGCAGCATTCTCCAGTCTCTGTTCTGCTGCCTGTGCCGCGATGAGGGGGAGCCCTGCACCGGCACCACCGGCGCGCCGCTGCTGGTGGAGGAGAACGGAGCACTGCCCAAGGTAACCCCATCCCCAGCCCGGAACCGGCGGGGCCGGGCTGCCATCCCCTGCGCCTCCCCTGTGGTGTGGGCAGGGCTGGGGGGTGAACAGTCGCTCCTCCCAGTGCCCCTCTGGCCTCCCTGTGGATACCCTGCTGACTGTGTCCCCCTGCTGCAGGCTGCTGTCAAGCACCTGCTGCCCGAGATCAAGCCGCAGGACGCCAGCAAGCTCTGCGTGGTCATCGACCTGGATGAGACCCTGGTGCACAGCTCCTTCAAGGTGGGGGACGCCCTGGCCCACCCCACACCTCTCCCCCACATGCTCCCCCAGCTGCTCTGCCACCCTTTTCCCCCAAAGTGATGCCCAGCACCCAGCACAGCCTGGCTGGCTCAGTTGGGGTGTCCCAGTGAGGGGGCTGCGGGGCTGGCAGGGGTGCACAGTGAGCAAAGAGCAGGCAGCATTTGGGCAGGGGGTGCCTGGTGTGCCCAGTGCTCATCCTGGTGTGCCCTTCCCCAGCCAGTGAACAACGCCGACTTCATCATTCCCGTGGAAATCGATGGCATCATGCACCAGGTAACAGCGGGGTGGGTGCCTGCTGGGAGGGGGGCATCATTCCACCTCCCCCAGGACCGGGAGCCATCCCGGGGTAATGGGAGGTATCAGGGTGCCAGCTTTGCAGGGGCAGAGGTGGGTGCCCCTCTCTTTGCAGGGCAGGGAGGTGAGGGGTGCCCTGGCATGGTGCCCTCCTGCAGTGGCCAGCCCCGGTTTCAAGTAATCCAGGATAGGCTGTGGTCTGGGCAGTCAGCCTGTTCTCGGTTACTTGGCTCTGGAGCCGGCCAAACTCTTCACCCTGGACACTCCTGTGGGGCTATGGCATCCCCCAGCCCCCACGGGCAGCTCCCGTGAGGTGTGGCCAGGGAGCTGCTGGCTGTGGGGTCACAGGTGTCCCCTGGGCAGGACGTGGGGGCGCCAGGTGAGCCGTGGCCGGTGCCAGCAGCGCGCTGCCCTCTGTCCGTCTGTCCGTGCCCACAGGTGTACGTGCTCAAGCGGCCGCACGTGGACGAGTTCCTGCAGCGCATGGGCGAGCTCTTCGAGTGCGTGCTCTTCACTGCCAGCCTGGCCAAGGTGGGTGCCCCGACCTGCCCTGGCATCGCCCACCCCTTCCCAGACACCCCTCCAGTGGCACAGCTCCCTTGCCTGCCCACCTGCAGGCATCACTGGCCTCTTGTCCCCTGTGTACCCACAGGCAGCACCAGCACTGGACAGCCTCCCTACCTGCCCCTCCAAGGCACTGGCTAGGGAAACTGAGGCACAGTGAGAGCTGGGTGCCACTGTGCGGTGGGCAGGGCAGTGTGGTGTGCCATAGTGATCCCCCTCTTGTGCCTGTAGTATGCAGACCCTGTGGCTGACCTGCTGGATAAATGGGGGGCTTTCCGGGCACGGCTTTTCCGGGAATCCTGTGTTTTCCATCGTGGCAACTACGTGAAGGACCTGAGCCGCCTGGGCCGCGACCTGCGCCGCATCATCATCGTGGACAACTCGCCCGCGTCCTACATCTTCCACCCGGATAATGCCGTACGTACCCGCAGGGCACGGCTGGGCCGCCTGGGGAGGTCATGTGCTGGGGGACCCTCTCCCAGCGTTGTCCCCCGTGCCACTCTGTCCCCTGTGCTGCCTGCAGGTGCCCGTGGCCTCCTGGTTCGATAACATGGCGGACACAGAGCTGCTGGACCTGCTGCCCTTCTTCGAGAGGCTCAGCAAGGTGGAGGACGTGTATGCAGTGCTCAAGAAGCAGCGGACTAACAGCTAATGGCCCCCCCACGCTCCGGGTGCTGCCGAGGGGCACCCCCGGGGGAGCCAGGTGCCTTATTTTGGGGGAGGGAGGGTCTCGGTGTGCCCCCCATCATCCTCCCCAGCCCCGGCGGGTGCCCTCCGTGCCTGCCGCTGGTGGGAGATGTGGGTGCCCCCCTTCTCAGAGAAGGGGGGCCATGGGTGACCCACTGCCTTGCTGTGCTGAGGACCTATTGGGGGGTCCCATCCTCCCCCACTGTCCAGCTCCTGCCCCTTTCCCCCCCAACCTGTGTCCCCACTCCACAAAACGGTTCTCAGGTCCTTTTCCCCTCTGTCCCCCGACTGGGGAGGGGGGTGGGGTCAGCAGCTGCTGCTTTCCACTGCCTTTGGGAGGACTGGATCCCTCCATCCAGACTGCCTGCTGGGAGGCTGGCAGCCCTTGGCCCCTGTCTGCTGAGGCTGCAGGACAGGTAACACCTTGTCACCCTCCAAAAACGCAGGGAGTCTTACTGCCCTTGGTGCATAGGGCTGCCACCATACCCTTAACTGTGCCCTGGGTGCAGCTGATCACCTTGAAGGGGGCATGTCCTTGCCTCTCCTCATGCCTGCTGCCCCCACCTAGGGGTTGTGTTTTGCAGGGGCAGCCCAGCCTCAGGGCTGAGCCCCTGGCCACAGATGCCTCCCATGTGCCTTGAGACGCTGTGTCTCTGTTCCCCCTTAGCCCTGCAAGGGGTGTGCCTGGGGGGGGGGCTCTTTACTCGCCCCCTTCAACTTCGGTTTCTTCTCATTTTTGGGGGGGAGGTGGCCTCCCCCCTCTCCAGTTACACTGTGTCACTGGGAGCCACTCTGGTCACCCACAGAAGGGTCCCCTCCGGTGGCAGGGGGCACACCCCTCGCTCCATATCCATCTGCAGCTTCACCAAAGGCTGCTAGTCCTGGGAGAGAGGACCCCCATACCAGCCTTAATGTGCCCCTCCCAGCCTTTCCCCAGTCCCCAGCTGGGAGAGGGTGGGGGACACTGCAGCCCCCCCATAGCCTGGGGTTGCCCTGACCCCCGTGGGGTTGGACTTGTGCCAGGGTGTCCCCCGGCTTTGAGGGTCTGGGGGCTCTCAGGGAGGGTTTTCCTGGGGAGGCTGATCTCAGCCAGGCCTTTTTTAATGTCACAATATGGACAATGCCTCATATCTTTTTAGAGGGAAAAGCAATGGTTTCCCAAAAAATCATGGGTGCCTTTTTACCGCAGTGCCAGCGCAGGGAGCGGGGCAGTATTTGGGGGGTGGGTGTGAAGGGTTTTAGCTTTCTGGTGCTGTTCACTGCCCTGCTCCCGCTGCTGGGGGTGAGCAGGGGCCCCCAGCCACAGCCACAGCCCCTGCCCTGTGGTGGGGGCTGGTGCAGCACAGCTCCCTGGATCCCTGCCAGCCCCGGGCTCATCCTGCCCTGCCAGGAGGGTTGGACTCAGCACTTTATGTCAGACAAGTCAAAGGGCGCCAGCACAGCCGCTGCCCAGCGAGTGCCTCTGGGTGTACAGCCCTGCCCTGGGCATCCTTAGGAGGGAGGTCTGGGGGATGCAGAGGCAGCATGGGGGGCTGGGGAGGGCTGGGATACCAGATCCAAGTGCCTTCATGTGATTAAAGCTGTCAAACCATCTTGGAAAGAGTAGTCCTGAGTGTGTGCATGTGTGGGCAGGGTCCGTATCACGCGTGCGTCACTCGTGGCTGTGCACAGTGTGGGGACACGGAGCCCCTGGGATCCCTTGAGTCCCCTGGGCGGGGGGGGTGCTACAGGTCTGTGCAGGGGGAGCACCCTTGGACTGCAGGGTTGAGGTGCCACCCCTTGCCTGGTGCCAAGGGGACACCCTCACACTGGAGGACAGCCCCCCCTGGCTGCCCTGGTGCCTCCATCCAAACTCCTTCCTCCTCCTCCTCCAGGGGAAAAGGCCCCTGGTGCCACATTGATGGCTATCCTGCCCCTTAACAAGGAGGGGTAAATCTACCACATACGCTGTGCCCTCCTCCCAGCTTTGACACCTCAAATGAGTTTGCTCCAAGGAAGGTGTCAGGCCTTCCCCATACAGACTGAGGGGAACCTGGGGGACAACCTGTGACGCCCTCCCGCCATCCCGGGCAGTCTGCTGCCAGCATGCAGCCTCTGGGTTCCTAGGGGGAATGTCTCTTAGCTGTCCCCTCCCCCGTGCCCTCACTGGCCCTATGCCTCCCCTCATTAATGAAATCTCTGTCCTCCCTGATGGCTGCTCTAATTACTGAGTTCATTAGTGGCCCGGCTGGGGGCCCAGAGAGGGGGTGAGCCCTCTGGGGCCGGCGAGGGGGCCCCTACCCCTGTGCCACGCTGACAGACTGCCCTGGGACGTGGCCACCGAGCAGAGGGTGACAGCGGCCACCCGGGTGTCCCACCCCACCCCAAACTCGGCCCCACTGGGGGGTCTGCACCCAGGTAAGGGTTCCACGGGCACACTCGAGTGGGGTGCAGGAGGTGGGAGCTGGGTGGAGGGCTTTGGAGGGTTTGGGGGCCAAGGAGTGGAGGGCAGAGCAGAGCCCACCCCTGTGGCACCAGGACACCCCCCCTGTTGGTGGCTGACATGCCCCCCTGCTCTGGGTCAGCCCGTGGCCATCGCTGCGGGGATCCCTGCGGGACGGGACCGTCAGGCGGGATCTGGGGCTCGCTGCGGGATGCCCACAGCGCTTGGGGCCAGGGCTGCTGGCTCAGCAGGGCAGCCAGGGTAAAGCTACAGCAATCCCGCAGGGCTGGGGGCGGTAGGAGAGCAGGACAGGAGGCCCGGGAACCTGCCTGCTGCTGGCACCTGCCCCTCCCACCTTCATGGACGCTGTGGTCATTCCCTAAAACCACCGACAGGCTCGGGAGCCACTTCAGTCCCTTCTCTCTGCCAACATCAAGGGCATCATCAGATACCAACCCTCGGGACTGGGGTCTGGGGACACAGGACAGGGCTTAGGACTTAGCCGTGCCACCGTTTCATGTCCTGTGCTGTCCCCCCAGGCCCCAGCTCCATGTCTCATCTCCCTCCCTTGGGGCTGTGGAGACTCCCAAGGCAGGGAGGCACAGCCAGGAGTGACCAGGGATCTGGCTTCCAGCTGGGGTGGGAAGCAGCCTGGGGACAGTGCCATGGTCAGGGTGGGGATGTGCCAGTTAGGGGGTGAGGCCAAAATGCCCCAGGTGCTGCATTGCTGTCACTTTATGGAACCTTTCTGGGGGAGGAGGTACCAAAAAACCCCATTTCCGTGGCCTTAGTGCTCCATGTCTGGGAGGGTTTGGGCATTTTAGGGTCTGGGGAATGAAGAACAGTGGCCATCCCCATGGCATCAAGGCACCTCTGTTGGTGGCTGATGCCCATATGTCCGGGTCCAGCTCATTGCTATCACTTTATGGAACTTCTTGGTGGAGTGCAAAAGAAAAAAATTCAGCATGGACTCAGTACCAGGGGCCAAGAGGGGAGGAGGCCTGGGGAGGGCAGAGGAACCACCCTGGGCACAGCCAGCCTGTGGCAGGGTGCAATAGCATCTGGGGGGGAAACACCCCATGAGTAACGGGGCTCTTAGGTGCCACAAAGTCTTGGAGGGCTGCGGGGACCTTGACTCTGGGCTGTCCCTGCCCTTATATGGTGAGCAAAGGCTGGGACATGAGGGAACAAAGGTCTCCTGGGTGCTGGCACCTGAGCACTCCACCTAGGTACGTTCACCTGTGCACCCAGCTCTGCAGGGAAGGTGAGCAGTTGGGGTAGGGTGAGGGGACAGAGGGTGGGCATGGGCTGGACAGCACGTCCCATGGACACCATCACTGCTGGCATCAGGTTAGCCTGGGGATGGGCCTGGGGACCCACCTGAGCCCCATCTTGGGGCTGTGCTACGGGGGATGCTTCCCCTGGGTCTGAGGTATGGGATGTGGGTGCTCGTGGGGCAGCACAGTGGGGTCAGGAGGGGTTTTGCAGGGCTGGGAAGCAGAGACCTCCCATCTGGGCAGTGCCAGCACTCCCTGCCAGCCTCCAGCCGGGGAGCACAGTGTGGCTTTGCCTGACTCAGCCCCTCTGCCTGCTTGAGGGGAGCACTGTCAGCCTGGCAGAGATGGCTGGGCACAACCTCAGCAGCACTGGCACTCAGCAGCCCTGTGGAGCCAGGATGTGCCCTCCCTGGGGGGCATGGATGGGCTGGGGGTTTGGAAGCAGGGGATCTGAAGCAGGCACTGTCTCTGTGTGTGTGTGTGTGTGTGTGTGTGTGTGTGTGTGTGTGTGTGTGTGTAAGCAGTGGCCATGTCATGTTGTTCCACCTCATACCAAGCTGTGCCAGGACAAGGCTGAGCAGGGCCAGTTCCTGCTGGTGCTGGGGAGGGCAGGCCACCATGCAGCAGTGTCACCCAGCTGTGGGTGCCCTGCTCTGCCCTGTCCCATGCTCAGAGACAGGGCAGGGCGCTGGGGCACTTATGGGATCCTGCACCTTTCCAACCTGGACCCTGGTACGGACTCATTAGCAGCAGTGCCGGCCAAGCTGAGGGGATGGCAGCCCCACCTGTGTGCCACATTCCTGATACCACAGTGCTGGGGGTCCCCTCGCCCCTGCAGCTCCGTACAGGGGGGTTTACAGCTGGCCTTTCTGCAGAGCAGGCAGGGAAGCAGATGGCACAGCAGGTTGGCTGTGTCCCAGCTCTTATTGACACTGCCTGCCATTAACGAGGGTGTTGCCAATGCGGGCAGGTCCCCGTGTCGGTGGTACCTGTCACCATGGTGGAGCTCAGCGCCAAAGTCTCCAGGACACTGAACAAGACCACGCCGGGCATCCAGATATGGCGGATTGAGGTGGGAACGGGGGCACATCACTGGGGCTGCCTTGGGGGGGTCTCTGTGAGGGAAGATCCTCCCTTGGTGTCCTCAGGACCTGGGTTTGGGGGTCTCAGTGCAGCACCCAGGGTTAAACCCAGCAGCTCCCGGTGCTGGGGGCAGTGGGGTGGTGGGGCTGGGCTGGGGGTTTCCCCACCAGGGCTGATGTTTCCCTTCCTTCTGCAGAACATGGAGATGGTGCCAGTGCCCACCAAAAGCTATGGCTACTTCTACGAGGGGGATTGCTACGTGCTGCTGTCGGTAGGGCAGTCAGGGGTGGCACAGGGGACTGGGAACGGGCTCTGCCCTGAGGGGCCGGGTGCAGGGAGGGATGTGTGGGACCTGGGCACACGGGGGCTCTTCTAGCGGGGACCGGTGTCCTGCAGACGCGCAAGTCTGGGAGCAACTTCAGCTACGACATCCACTACTGGCTGGGCAAGGAGTCGAGCCAGGACGAGCAGGGGGCGGCGGCCATCTACACCACGCAGATGGACGAACACCTGGGCTCCGTGGCCGTGCAGCACCGCGAGGCCCAGGGACACGAGAGCGACACCTTCCGTGCCTACTTCAAGCAGGGACTCATGTATGTCAGTCACCCCTGGGCACCTGTTCCACGGGGGGGACACTGGGGAGGGGTCCCCATCCAGTGGGGATGGGGACAGCTCTGTCTCAGTGAGGTGGGGGAGGAAAAAGCAGGATCTGGAGCTGGGCTCCATCTATCCATTACCACGTGTGTGTACCCCGAGCACCTCCCTGTGCATGGAGGAGGGAGGGACACCCCAGTGGTGTGAGGAGGGGGACCCAGGGCTGACACCATGTCTGTCCCCTCCCAGCTATAAGAAGGGTGGGGTGGCCTCAGGCATGAAGCATGTGGAGACAAACACCTACAACGTCCAGCGACTGCTGCATGTGAAGGGCAAGAAGAATGTGGTGGCAGGAGAGGTGAGTCATAGCATGTGTGGAGTCTGGATCAGGATGAGGCCAGAGCTCCCCCAGACACACCTGCCTCCAAGCAGGGCACACAGTGGGTGTGGGATGATGCTGCCTTGCCTTGCAACTGCTCCCCAGAAAGCCCCTCTCGGTATTCCTGAGTAAGAGGGGCTGCAGAGCTGTGGGCATTCAGGCATTCTGCTGCTTGCCACCCACCCTTCTCAATCATGTCCTGCTGCAGGTGGAGATGAGCTGGAAAAGCTTCAACAGAGGAGACGTCTTCCTGCTGGACCTGGGCCAGCTCATCATCCAGTGGAACGGCCCTGAGAGCAACCGGAACGAGAGGCTGAGGGTACGGCCAGGGGGTGCCAAGGTCCCCCCTGCAGGAGGGGGGGGTCACCAGCCACCCCCTCCCTCATCTGGGCTTATCCCTTCTCCCCTGGCTGCAGGCCATGACCCTGGCCAAGGATATCCGGGACCGGGAACGTGGGGGCCGTGCCAAGGTGGGCATAGTGGATGGTGAGGATGAGGATGCCTCACCGGGACTCATGAAGGTCCTTAAGCATGTGCTGGGTGAGAAGAGGGACATCCAGCCCGCCATCCCTGATAACAAAGTGGACGAGAAGCTCAAATCCTCCCTCAAGCTCTACCAGTGAGTTTTTGGGGGTGGGTTACGCACGGGGCATTTTTCCTGGTGTCAGAGGGAGCCAGCAGCCACCTCTGCTATGTCCCACAAATCCCAGCCCCATGGGCAGACACCAAGAAGGGTCAAAGCTACAGCAGAGGTGGGGATAAGTGACTTGGGTGCCATTGGAGCGAGAGGAATCCCAGCTGCCAAGAGGATTGGGACCCAATAGAGATGCTCATGCAAGCATCACCTTTGTATGCTGTGGCAATGCGCCTCAGTGGCCCCACAACATCTGACACCCCTCTGTCCCTCCTTGTGGCCATGAGTGAGCTGCCTGGCAGGTCATGCTACAAACCAGTTTGACACCATGGCCCAGCCAGGGAGCCCCTGGGCACCATCTGTGTCATGATCTGGCTGGGGAAGGGGATGGGGAGGGGACAGCCCCACAAACCCTACTACCCTGTAATGGGGATGGGGTTTTCCAACCCACTTTCTAAGCCTTTTTCATCTCTTTTTCTCCTGTCAGTATCTCCAACGCCAGTGGAAACCTGGTCATACAGGAGGTGGCAGTTCGACCCCTAACTCAAGACATGCTCCTGCACGAGGTCTGTCACCCATGGGATGCTTGGGGGTGCCCAGTTTCCTTGGCAGCTTTAATCCTTCAAAAGCTGATTTTGGTGGACTTGCCTAAAGTCCTAATTTCTATTCTTGCCCCTTCTTCAAGGACTGCTACATCCTTGATCAAGGAGGTATCAAGATCTTCGTCTGGAAGGGCAAGAATGCCAACAAGGAGGAGAAGCAGCAGGCGATGAGCAGGGCGCTGGTGGGTGCTGGGTTAGGGGCTTGTTATGGGATAGCCTGACTGCTCCGTGGCGTGCCAGGCACTCCATGGCCACACTCTGTGTTTGGATCCCACCAGGGCTTCATCAAAGCCAAGAACTATCCAGACAGCACTAGTGTGGAAACAGAGAATGATGGGTCTGAGTCAGCTGTCTTCAGGCAGCTCTTCCAAAAATGGACTGTCCCCAACCAGAGCAGTGGGTTGGGCAAGACCCACACCGTGGGCAAAGTGGGTGAGTGTCTCCTTCCAACATGGCAGGACTTCTTGGATTGGGATAGGCAGGCTGTGGGAAATTCCTGTGGCCTGAGGGGTTTGGCTCACCCCTCTGCCCTTCCCCACAGCCAAGGTGGAGCAGGTGAAGTTTGATGCAACCACGCTGCATGCCAAGCCCCAGATGGCTGCCCAGCAGAAGATGGTGGATGATGGATCTGGAGAAGTAGAGGTAGGGTGACCATGGAAGAATGTGGGACCCTCTCAGGTACTCCCTTTGCTATACCAGGCGATGCTGTAAGGTCCAGGGTCTGCAGGGCAGGAGGATGCACCAGCTCTGACAGCAGTATATGCCTGTCCCACCAGGTCTGGCGTGTGGAGAACAATGAGCTGGTGCCTGTAGAGAAGAAGTGGCTGGGCCATTTCTATGGCGGGGACTGCTACTTGGTGCTCTACACCTATTTTGTGGGGCCCAAGGTGAACCGCATCATCTACATCTGGCAGGTGAGACCTCCAGGTCACTGCCCCGTGGGTGGGGGACAGGGGTGTACCTCCCTGGACTGGGGGTGCTCTGCCCCTTGGGAGCAGCATGAGAGTTGCCTCTTCTTGAGAGGGCGAGGGGGGCTGTGATGGGTGCTGAGCCCCCTCTGCCCTGCCCAGGGCCGCCAAGCCAGCGCAGATGAGCTGGCTGCCTCTGCCTACCAAGCCGTCGCCCTGGACCAGAAGTACAACAACGAGCCCGTGCAGATCCGCGTCACCATGGGCAAGGAGCCGGCTCATCTGATGGCCATCTTCAAGGGCAAGATGGTGGTGTATGCGGTGAGCTCAGGGATCTTGGGGCATGGGCTGGCTGCTGGGCTTGTGGCACTGGTGGTGACCTCCTGTCCCTCTCCCCCAGGGTGGCACGTCACGGGCGGGCAGCACAGAGCCCACACCCTCCACCCGCCTCTTCCAAGTGCACGGCACCAACGAGTACAACACCAAGGCCTTCGAGGTGCCTGTCCGCGCCTCCTCCCTCAACTCCAATGATGTCTTTGTGCTCAAAACCCCCAGCTGCTGCTACCTCTGGTATGGGAAGGTGGGTACTGCTGGGCACTGGCGTGGGGGCTGCCACCTCCAAGACAACTGTCCCCACCTCCTCTTCCTCCTTTTTGGCCTGGGCCAGTGATGGAACAGCTGTGCTTGCTTGGCAGGGCTGCAGCGGGGATGAACGTGAGATGGCCAAGACTGTGGCTGACATAATCTCCAAGATGGAGAAGCCAGTGGTCGCAGAAGGACAGGAGCCACCTGAGTTCTGGCTGGCCCTGGGGGGCAAGTCCCAATATGCCAGTAACAAGAGGTACCAGTCCTGTCCCTGCCCATGCCCAGGGGTTAGATGGGCCACCAGTCCCCAAGCAGGGGGAGCCTCATTCCCATCACGTTGACCCCTCTCAGGCTGCAGGAGGAGAACCTCTCTGTGCCCCCTCGACTCTTTGAGTGCTCCAACAAGACAGGCACCTTCTTGGCCACAGAGATCATAGACTTCACCCAGGATGACCTGGAGGAGAGTGATGTTTACCTACTGGACACCTGGGACCAGGTGAGCTGGGGGAGGATGGAGTAGGGGACAGACCTTTGATCCCCCAAGTTGATGTTCCTGCGGTTGGAGGACCTGCATCAGCCACAGTTGGTGGGATGGGAGGCTGGAAACCTGCCTATGTGTGGTCCCACTATGCTTTTTCCAGCCTTCTTGTTCGAGGGAATGCTGAGGATGGACTCCCAGAGTCCTCCCCCATGGACAGAGCCCATGTGCCTCCAACCATGGCTCCAGAGGGCTCCATCTCACCCCAGTGGTGGACCCAGTAACTTCATTGCAGGTTTTCCTCTGGATTGGGAAAGGCGCCAATGAGTCAGAGAAGGAGGCGGCAGCAGTGATGGCACAGGAGTACCTGCGGAGCCACCCCAGCGGGCGTGACCTTGACACCCCCATCATTGTGGTGAAGCAGGGCTATGAGCCCCCCACCTTCACCGGCTGGTTCCTGGCCTGGGACCCTCTCAACTGGGACGTGAGTCATGGGGGGTTTTGAAAGACCAGGGAGTCCCTTTGCAGAAGGGGCCAGATGTGGGTCTGGCCCCAGGAGCATCTCCAGGGTGTGGGCAGCAGCTCGCCTGACCCCTGTGCATGCTGAGGGGCTGAGCACTTTTGTCTCCTTCCCAGGACAAGAAATCCTATGAGACGCTGAGAGCTGAGCTGGGTGACGAGAGCAGCCTTGGGCAGCTCACCTCAGTAAGTGGCACAAGGAGAAAGGCAGCTGGGCTGGCTGGGGGCACACAATTCTCTCCCATCCCCTGGGCCGGTGACAGGAGGAGCTGCAAGGACAGATCCTCAGTGAGCAGACACCTGGAGCCAGCCTGGTGCCTCCATCCCTCGGCCAGGCCCTGATGTGACTCTGCCCCCCCATTCAGGCGCTCACATCCAGGGAAGAGGTCTTCACTGCCACCACCACCCTTGTCCCCACCAAACTGGAGACCTTCCCCTTGGATGTGCTGGTGAACACCTCCGCTGAGGACCTGCCCCGGGGTGTGGATCCTAGCAGGAAGGAGGTAAGATGAGGCCATGTTGGAGGGGGAGACAGGGAAAGCCCCTCCCAGTTCTTCAGCTCAGCCTCCTTTCTTTCTCTGGCCCCAGGACCACCTCTCCGATGCGGACTTCCAGGCTGTTTTTGGCATGAGCCGCTCTGCCTTCAGGAGCCTGCCCTTGTGGAAACAACAGAAGCTCAAGAAGGACAATGGACTCTTCTAGGGCAGGAGCCTGGGCACAGAAACAATCCCAGCTCTTTAGAAAATAAAATAAGTATGAAAAATAGGGCTGTGGTCTCTCCTCTCCAACCCCAAGGCCCAGCCCCAGGTGTGGGAGTTATTTCGTTCAGAGCTGGCACACAGAGACACAGGACTTGACTGAGGGCTAGCAGCACAGGGGAGGATTCTCAACTCCTTTACCCCGAGGCCTTCCTTTGTCCTGGCTGTGCTCAGAGGTGATGCACAGGCTGGGCATGCTCGAGGTGCCAGGACTCTCCCATCCAGGCACCTGCAGCTCCGGGCTAAAGGTCCAGTGTGCAGCTGGAGCCACTCCCTGCCTTATCACTGGAACTGCAGTAAATACGTGTGGTACCAAAGGTAAATGAGGGGACATTGTGCCTGCAGGGACAGACATCAGGGATCACTTGTCCTTGGACCCAGGAGGGGAGGAGGGTGTCTCCCTTCTTTCTACTTGGGCTCTGCAGGGATGCTGAGAGGCACTGAGGTGTCCCCTCTCTCAGGGGGGCCAGGATGGACACGTGCTGAGGGGCACTGAACACACACAGGATGTTCCCAGGCAACCAAGCTAAGTCCCAGTGCAAAAGGGGAGGTGGAGGTGCAGTGCCCAGGAAGAGCCAGCAGAAATAAGATTCCAAATCAATAGAGGGTTAATAAAGAGGTTTTAATTTCACAAAAATCTATCTACACATCATTTAAAAACGGGCAGGGGGAACCCAAGAGCAAAAACTGTAAAGAATAGAGAGGAACAGGTCTGCTAAAACACAGAGAAAAGCACTGCTCCACATCAACAGTGTAAAGAACCAGAAAGTCAGGGTGCAGGCAGAAGCCAGTGGGAGGCAAGGCTGGAGTCTGGCAGCAAACCACATGGACAGCAGCTGCCAGGGGTCCTGCACCCCTTTTTCTCTCTTTGGCGGGCAATTACAGGGATAATTAGCTCCATTAAAACAAAGCAGATGAGTTATTCCCAGCCCCATGGTGTTCCCCACCTGCCTTGTGCCAGGATGAACTGAAGCAGGAAGTGCTGAGCTGGCAATCAGCACTTCCCTTCCTCGATGCAGGACGGGCAGGAAGATGCACGGGTGATCTTATCTGTGCTGCACTGAGCAGGGGGAAGGCCAGGCCGGGGCCACAGGTGCTGCAGAGCTCCTCCCGTCAGTCCCACTCTGCTGCTCCGGCTGGGAAAACAGTCCTTGCTCTGCAAAGGCTCTTGGTGCAGCCCTGCTGGCCAGGGCTCCCCAGGGACCCGCACACGAGCTCCAGTTCAGTGACACCAAAGCTCTGCCCCTCTCAGATTAGGGGGGTGTAAATCAAGAGCAAATTATCGCAGTCAGACAACGAAGCGACGAAAGGAACAGAGGGATGGGAGTTCCTTGAATTTCTGTGCTGAATCACACTTGTACTAAACTAGGTTGATTCAGAAGTGGGTAAATGTTTAACTGAGGAAGAGCTAGTACATGTTCAGGGCCCACAAGTAAGCTTCACCTACCTATACCCAAGGACAAGTATCCCACATGGAAGGGCCAACCTTACTGAACTTGCTGCTGCAACAGCGTGAGCAGTGGGAATGACACAACTGGTGGGCAGCACATCTCTTGAGAATTACACACCTGTCATCCTCCCCCCTGCTCTTGGGTGGGGAAAAAGCTGGCTTCTGCAAGGAAGGGGCTCTGTGGACACTCCTGCCTGGGTGAAGGTGCAAGTGAGCTGCCATATGCCAAACAAAAGAGCTTAAATTATAGTATATGTCTGCAAATTCTTAATGACTAGAATAACAAGCAAGAACTTCTCATAACACAAGGAACACTGTTTTCAAGCACCAGCTTTTTCACCTTGATCCAAACAAAACTGGTTTTAAACAAAAGTTACTGCACTGAAAAATCAGGCTATGTTTGCTTTTATTATAAATTAACTGGAGTGCAGCGCCTTGTAAAAACAACCTTGCCACCCAAAAAAAGCAGAGCTGACTTCTGATACTACAGGAATACCAGTTATTTACAGCACAAGCATAGGATGTGCTTGGGGAAAACAGGTTTGCCCTCTGGACGGAGCAGTCCATCACACTCGCAGGGCGATCAGTTCAAAGGACGACTCCCATGTCACCACCTCTTCCCGTTGCCCAGAATTCAACCAAAATCAGTACTGACAATAGAAAAGTATAATGCTTTGTAATAAATTAACACACACCCCCCTCGGGCTGCATCTCACCAGATAAACACTCTGGCATGTCTGCAGCCAAGCCTTTGCTGCTGGCTCTGAGACCAGGAAGATCCACTGTGCCCAGGGCCCCTGGGCTCGCCCCACCTGGGGACTGGGAGGGAGGTCAGTCTTCACCACACCAGGGTCCCCCAAGTGCTCGGGGTGGGGAGTACACCCACGCTGTCACTTGCTGCTGCTGTGCACACAAGTGGGAAGAGTCCCCTGAGGGCAGTGACACACCCAGCCGGGATAAACTCCAGTGTGGAAGTGCCCGTGAAAGGTGCCTGCTGTCTCCTAAGTCGATGGTTTTGTCTGCTTTGCTGCAGCCAATTTATTCCTGAGAAACTCCTAATGATAGTTTAAAAAACTCACAAACTATCTCAACGGCAAAAAAAGTGATTTTCTTCCTTTTTTTCCTTAAAGAAGTCTTTCATCTCTAAAACTCAGGCTGCAAAAATCAGAACTAGAGGCCAAAACAAGAGCAACTACTTTGCTTACAGCAATAACTTCTCTGAAATGAGTAAATGTCAGTGAAAGGAAACATCTGCCCCTCCTTAATTAGCGCAAAGGTGCTGAAAAAAAATGAACTTAATAGGCTTCTCCCCCCACTGCTGAAACAAGCTACAAAAGGAGCATCATGCTTCTAAACCCAGCAGATAGCATCACTTCTTCCTAACCATGTTCTGTTAATGCTGAGCAAGGGCCTTCTGAAAGCTTTCCACCTGGTTAATTTCACAGTTTGAGCACTCTCGCACTCCTCAAAGAGGAGAACTGAGACATGGCTGCAGAACAAAGCCTCTTACCCTGCGGTAACACAAGACCACGGCAAGACCACGATTCAGCCACAGGGCAGTTCAAGTGCCAGGTACTGCACAGGAAAGGTAATGCCAGAACATTCTTTCCCTCCCAGAACTGTAGCTCACCTCCTGGCACTGCTCTGTTTGCTCCAGGTACTCAGCTCTCCCAGAGTCACATCGGAGCAGCCCTAAGCAACACAACTCCAGTGTGAAACACAGCACACCCAACGAGAGACTTGCCTCTCCAAACGGCACCGATGCAGCAACCTCATGGAGAAAATGCAATCAAATAATAGAACTTGTAAAACAAAAGAAATCACATATATAATCTCACATCTAAATGAGGATGACAGTGAATGGTGTGAAAAAAAAAACCAAAAAACCAACAGAGCTGCCACCAGGTATCAATACATTCCACAGCACCGACAGTTTGTTTCCTGGAACCGCACGGAAATCGCAGCGCGCTTACAAACCCATGAATGTCACAACGCATCAGCTTGAGTGATTCCAAAATGCCTGTGAGCCAGATGACTGGCAAGAGCCTGCTCAGTGATCTGGCTTTCCAGTGAATATTACTAACACAACACACGCCAGGTTACAGTCTATTGCTTAAATTGCTCTTGGAGAAAAGAAACAAAAGCGCCAAGTGATATGTAAATCTTCGCCACTCACGTCTCAGAGGTGAATGGGCTTTTAAAGTCGAGTCTCTTTTTGCACTATTTTTTAAACCAGTTTATGAGCAGCTGTAGTCTTGTGGCTTGTTACAACTCTTTAAGGCTCCATGCTGACAAAATCATTTGAGAAACATTGAAAATTTCACCACAGGAGGGTCGCTCTGGATGTCAAGGTTTAAACACAAAGTTCAGGCCCAGGACTTGCACAGATGGTTCAACAAACTGAGCGTCCCACATTTCTACCTTTTGTCTCATGTTTTGGCCCTGAGCTGTTTGTTACTCCTGTGTGGCTGGCACAAGTTCAGAATCTTCCTTGCTCCTCAGGAGGAACAAGGTGTTTTACTCTTCACAGAGGCTGACGAACTGATCTTCCTACTTCCATGCTAAGTGGCTGTGCATTTTTTTCTGTTTCTAGTAACTCATCGAAGATATCTCTAGAACAGAACAAAAGACCAACAGTGAAAATTTTGCACAACAAAAAATCACTACATAAGAGCCCTGAGGGAATCAGCAACTGGATTTACTCCACAAACTCAAGCATTACAAATTCTGGCAAAGAGAGATGTCTAATCTGACATCTCCAAGCAGCAGCAACAACAGATGAGGAGGATACAAACCTTCTTCAGTTCTGTGTGCCTGAGAACATTTCTACCTACAAACCCCATTTTGGCTGTGTCCTGAGATGACCATGGCTGCAACAACACAACTGTTAGGAGCAGGGGTAAGAGCATTTACAAATATCACAGCACTTAAGGAAAAAAACCCAAGCTCCATTATGATTCTTGGTGTAACACATGCACTGAGACACTGAATCCCGTTCTTAATGTATTTATTAAAACACTCTAATGTATTTGTTAAAACACCATGTATTATTGACATACAATGCCACACCTCTGAACCCTGAGCACTTAAATTCTGTCATTTTGGAGACATTTTTCATCCCAGCAGAGGACGAGAGGAAGAAGAGAAGCCCCCTTCCTCACAAGCAGCAGGTAATTTCTAGGACCAACATTCCCCAAGACACCTACTTGTGCATGTAGAAGAAGATGTATCCGCTTCGGTCTCTGTCACACTGAACGGTGGTCTCCAGAGTTCTAGAGACTTCCAGGTCATTGTAGGTGAACCAGGACTGCTTCTTGATATCATAGACATCACTGATATAATGACCTGAACAACAGAATCACAGAATGCTTTGGGTTGGAAGGGACTTCAAAGGTCATCCTGATCTTAACTGCCTGCCATGGGCAGGGACACCTTCCACTACACCAGGCTGCCCAGAGCTTTATCCAATCTGGCTTTGAACACTTCTGGGAATGGGGCAGCCACAACTTCTCTGCACATCTTTCCATGCTGCACTTCAGCCAGTGAGCTGGTTAGCCAGGTACCCTGGTCCAGCTACCTATGTCACATTTAAATGCTAAAAGACCCTAAAGATCCTGGTCCCTCAATCAGCTGGTAACGAGCACAAGCAATGCTACAGAGCCCACCAGCTGTACATTTCCTACATGCAATAGTCAGGCACCATGATATCCCCAACCTGCTCCCCCATCAGCAAGTCATGACAGAAGATTTGCTTTGCTGCCTGAATTCTTTCCTATAAATAATTATGCTATGGTAATTCTGTACTACAGATTTTTCAAGCTATGTAAGAGATGAAGAATAAAATGTGGCATCTTTTACCTGAAGATGATGTGCTTCCAATATGGCTGACAATGCTGATGAGACGATAGGAGTGAGGAAGCTCTCCTGTCTGGGGAAGAAAAAGTACAATTAAAGCTTTCAGGCATTCTTTTTTCCCCCACACAGCTTATGGACAAGATGAATTATACCTGAGATATCAACTCTGGCTACTGTATTCAAAGCTGCAAACCAGTGAAGGATTACAGAAACAGACACCCTGCTTCACACCAAACAAGGAGTCCTTCCAGAAGTGGGAAATGTGTATTTAATCTATCAGCAAGCCAACGAGCATGCCAAGGAGCCTCTCTGACCTCAGAACAGATGCTGACATGAGCTCTACACTGCAAAGTTTTCTAAACAACCATTTCCTGAGCAACTTCCACTGATGTCAGAATTAATCCAGCAAATAAACAGAAAAGCCAAAAAGGAACACCATGCTTACTTCTGAAATATCAAAGACATACCATTGATAATGGTACACAGATTCAACAGCTAATACAGGATATGTAGCCCAAATAGTCCTGCACCTATAATGTCAGTGGACAACACCCTCTTTACATACAGGAAACATGGTCTTTCTATTCAATAGCTTTTGACACTTTATTTTTTAATACTCTCTTGACCAGGAAATGTTACCTCTAGAATTCATGACAATAATGTCAAAGAGAGTATCTTAGAGAAACTCAGAAGGTCTCCACAGCTGATTTTTTAATTTTATTTTTTTGGGTTTTGTTTGCTTTGGTTTGGGGCTTTTTTGTAATTAAAATAACACAGTAAGACTTAAGTACAGAAATTTTCTATGTTTTCACTTTAGAATATAAATACCTTTCTAGCCTCTACACCTGCTCTGTAAAACTACCTTCAAGACTGTAAAGAATAGCTATATTTCTCAGCTGGCTTTTGAAATCATGGATCACACCTCAGCATTTCTTTTCAGCTCTTCTGCTTCAGCTTCTGAATACTCCATGTCCAGAACATCCTCATTCCCAGAGTCTTCATCAGAGCCAACGCTGTCTAGGAGAGAGCTGTTAAACTCTGGATAGCAAGGAAACAATGATAACTGCATGACAAGCTGTGGACCACACAGGAATTTACAACAGGTTGAGGTATATCTACCCACATAAACAGGTGTAATAAAATTTCAAGCTTCATTTTTAAGGAAAACAAGGGGATACTGGAATTTCCAAAAAAAAGCTCTTGCCCTTTCCAACTTGTCAGAGCAACAGTTAAGTATCTTGGAATTAATTTTAGCACCATCTCCCTCATACTTTTCCAAAAGGGCACTATGGCAATGACAGCTGGGTGACAAAAGAGCAGTTAACACCCAAGTGGCTCTGGAGCACCAGTGGGCTGCAGACAGGACAGACAGCAAAAGAAGGACAGCCAGTCTGGTCAGTGAGCTGCGAGTTCCTGCAACGAGAAGCTATGAATTACACTTTTAACTATAAGTTGCATGAACAAAGTGCATTTCTGAATTAAAACTGGCATCAAAATGCTACTGCTGGCAGCAGGCATCTTTTCATTGTTTTCAATGGTAAGAAGGCTGCTCACCACAGGAACTTCCAGTTTGCTTGGCTGAGCAAAATGCACGCAGCTTTCTGTAAAGAGCCGGAAGGCACCACTGCTCCCTGTACATGCTGTTCCAAACTTCCTGGGGTTCTGCAGCTACCCAACTAATTTAAGATTTTGTACAGTTCTCATTAGGAGAAGTAGCTATGCTTTCACCAGTTAAATTAAAGCTGTGGAATCCCGGGTGGATGAGAAGTTGAGATTAACAGGACACCGCTCAGGAATTTTCTCTCGTCTGTTTACAAGAGACTATCACGCCAGCTGTGATGGAGTTGTTTTGCCAAAGAGATTCTCACACTGTTTGTCCTGTTAAATCATCAGTCACTGGATTAGTGTAATCTTCTTGGGAAGTTTACAGATGTCTCCCTTACTGAACTGGGAATCCTTTGCTGCTGCTTTCCACACTCACTTGGGCTGTAGGGTAGACTACAGCCTAGAAACACAGCCACCTTGGTAGGTTGGTGCACGAAGCACCTCCCAGAGGAATTGCTCAAGGCCACTGCACCAACAGTGCCAGGAGGATTACTGGTTCTCTGCTTATGGCATCACTGGGATCCCTCATAGGACAAATGTGACCAGCTCTGCATTCAAGATGTTGTACATCTCCTTGAACAGCTGCTTCCTGATGCCTTACAAACGAGACAGTAGCAGGGAAATGCTCGTGTTTAAGCCAAGCAACTGCAAATCAACGGGATGAAAGATCTATAGCCTTGAATTCTTCCTGGATATCAATCAAGGAAAATTCAAGAAGGACCGGTCACTTTGTCAGAGCTCAGGGTGAGGGGTGCCTAAGCAGCATTCAACTCCTCTTTAGGAACTGCCACAGGTTTATCCAGCAACAACTGAGGGCCTTTGAAAGGCCCTGAGCAACTACAAGTATCTTAACACAATACTTTATAATCCCTCCCTCTCCCTCTTTGGAGCAGAAATTTTCTCTCAGTTATGCTTTGCTCTGCCAGATTGTATGAAATGACTTGCATCCCAGCCTCACACAAATGTTAAACAGTGCCTGAGGAGGCCTACAGCACTGTCTGGACTTGGAGGAGACAGATAGCACATTTTGGGTTTCTTTCTTCACCCCCAAGAGCTATACCTTGCAGTGAGGTCTGCCCTCCTCCCATCCCATATCTGACAGAAACAGCACTGATTCATTTTTCCAGGCAGGGCTAGGGCATTTATTAATCAGCCCTAAAATAGCAATGCAAGTAACAAATAATCCTTATGTTCTGACTAGGGCCATTAGCATGCTGGCTTTGCTGGGAATGCAAAGTTTCAAGATCCACTGTGCTTTCTCTAAATTAATATTATGCATTAATGTGTATTATATGTGTTGCTTATAATATATTACACATATCTCTCTATATATCTCTATATCTAACTAAAAACTAAAGAGACTGAAGTAAGTAATTTTTCAGCTTAAGTTTTTCCTGGCATTTGCTTTCACAACCAAGAACAAGAAAAACTGACCTCGAGCGCCAAACACAACAAAGCACACACCAAAAGAACATGAATCCCAGCTGTCTTACTGACAGGCAGGAGCTGCACTCATACACACATATCAATTTTCTCTCAAAAGCAACATACTGGAAGAACTTAAATAAGTTTCACCTTGTAGACTTAATTCCGTGGCTCGTTTGAGGTCATCATCCTCTTTCTGTTCTCGTGCCTCCTAATGGGGAGAGAACAAAACTTAGCTCATTGAGACATTTCACTGTTTAAAATTCTTGTGGTGCTCTTTTTTTCCATTGAAACTGTGCTGCTCTGGTTTCTACAACAAACCTGACATTGTAAATTAAAGGTTCTGTGTGAAGGAATGTTTGCAACCACTGAGAGTCCAATGTTCCCGTGCAACAGAACCTGGGACAAACCTTCATTAAGGCTTGTCAAAGCTCCTGAAGTTTGGTATGCAGCAGAGCGAGTCTCCAGTAACACCAAATGCTTTCCCTGGATCATTAATTTGAAAAGCATCTGAATGAATTTGTAACCCTGTGCTCAAAAAAGCTGTCACTTACACACAAAGCTCCTCACACTTCAACAAAATTTAGTCTGCTTCTGACCAAAGCCAGCTGAGGACACAGTCATTAAATCCTGACAGATTTTGCTATTTTTAAGCCATTTGAAAGTGGAGCCAGTGGTTGTATCTAACAGGTGCAATCCACAAAGGCAGGATGCAAAAAGACATCACTAAACAACCAGGTATTAAAAATATTACCATGACCAAGCAGCAAAGAAGCCTCAAGTCAACAAACACGTCAAATGTTTGGATAATATCATGCCCCTATTCCTCCCACTACTCTTGAAAGCCCAGAGCTATGGCAAGCCACTCAATAATATTTAATGAGCTGGCTTCTTAATTTAGGGTTTGAGTGCTTTCAGCACACCTGAATGCAGCACCCCAACTATGTATTTCAAATCAAGATAACCACAGCCACCGCACTTCCATGCCCAAATCATTAGAATAGCAGATTTTTGCTTCAGAACTGTAGCAGAAACACACTCAAAGGGCAGTTTTACATTATTAGCATGAGGCTTTTTATCTCACTATTTCTAAAGAATTTGGGAATCTTTGTTAAACTACTCGGCATTGATGAATCAAAGCTACATCTGGCATGGAACATACCAGCACCTCATAATGAGTAATGGGAGAGAAAAAATCCAAGAGCCATGGAAACATCAGATCTCATAAGGAAAACCATGACAGCTTTGGTATTAATAGAGAGCAGACAAGGGCACCTGTTTAAAGGAAGACCTGGCTAAGTGTTTGCTTTCTTCTCTGCTGCTTGGTTAAACTTGTAGAAATCAGTTATAGGTCTTGCAATTCAAGTGGAATACAGATAGTGAGCACACAACTCAAGAAACCCATTCTTTCCAAGCCTAATTTAAAGGACTTGTTTTCAATTAAATTATTTGGGATCTTTTTTCCACTTTGCTAATAGGGAAGGATCACATAAATGCTCAGTTCCTACATTCTTCACCAAGCATCCCCTGCTCTCTAGCACCAGAAACACACCTAGGATAGACACATCTTTAGCCTGACCTGACATGGCCAATCTTAGCCTTGGCTTTGAAACCTGCCTCTTTCACTAAGTCTTGACATGACACACTGCAAGAAACTGTCAGAGAAGCTAAAGGTGGGCTGGGATCTTGATGTCAGAGAGGAAGAGTTTAGTTGAGGTTATCATCGTTTTTAATATAATGTGACAAATGAGTGCACAAAAGTGCATAGGGAGCTCTGAGAATCTGTGGGTCTGTGATGTGATGCACAGGTTTCAAAGCACATTCAAAATGTGCCCAGATGTATCCAGTGTCATCACTCTACTGACACTGGAGCTAGAAGAAACCCAAAAATTTTTCCATCTGGTTATGTCAAAAAAAAGCAGAATAATTCCTTTGCAGTTACTGCCCGAATGCAAGCTTTTCCTTTAGCTTTCAGGTAACCAGTGTTAGGGAAGACAGCTTAAGAAAGCAAACTATTTCTTACTTGCTCTTGAAGGCTTTGAGCCAGTGCCTGCTGGAGTTCTTGTTCTTCCCTCTCTCTCTCCATATCGTACTGCTGCAGCCAGTCAACCTCCCCTTGGGAGCCTTCTGGAGTTTTGTTTTCCTTATTCTCATCAAAATCTTTAGTTATCTCAGTGAAATTGGCAGGACCTGAGGAATCACAAAGTACAGTTTATACTCTTCTGAGTCTTCTGTTTGTTACCAGCTAAGTCCTCTTTAAATCACCACAATCCTTGCAGCACAGTGACATCTATTGACAGGGAGCTCACCCACCATAAAACCCCCACACAAGAGTCAAATGGAAAAAGCTCCAAAGTGCAATATCATACTCATTTTAACTGGTGCACAATGAACCATTTGATTAATCCCTGAACCTGTTCCCTTCTTAGCCTTTTATGTTCACTCAGAAGCAGCAAGTTTAACTACAGAAGCCACACACCACTAGGTTTCTCCAGCCATGAACCTGAATTTCTCTGTAAGAAAGCATGGATTATAAAAATTTGCATTGCATATTATACCTCGGAGTACTACAGATGAAGCCACAATAAAAGCCAAACCAAATGCAAGATGAAAAAAACCACAAATCTCAAGCACTGTTTAAATGTGCTACCTTTTGCTTCAGCTAAGAGCCTCAGTCTTGTGAGCACTATGCACAGCTTTAAAAGGTGCATGAAGATGGTAACTTTTTAGTTCACCCTTGAAGCAAACACGAGGGAAGAAGTGCTTTACAGAACATCTGAAATGAACATTCATTCAGCTGCTGCATACCCTCCTGCAGATGCAGGACACTTTGATTCTTGCTTGCAACTAAGAAAGGGCAACATCTGCTCTAACAGCTATCAGGCAGCAGCATGTGAAACTTCATGGTTTTGTCCTGTGCAGACTTCAACATTTGCTGATTAGTGATTAACAAGGATAATACAAGGCAGTCTCAGTATCTGTGAACCCTTAAACACAAGACCAACAGCACCAGAAGCATAATCCATCAGTCTAATCCTTTCAAGATGAAAAAAAACCCAGAATACATTACATGAGCTTTGAAAACTTCCAGTATAAGAAGAAATACAAAATTTATATTAAACACATACTTTTTGCTTAAGAGTCACAAAAAAGCCTTCAAATAATTACATTGTACTTTCCAAAGAAAACCTGGACAGAAATACGTTTATATGGCCATATTCTATCACAACTCTATTTCACACCATAAGCAACATTGCTGTATAAAAAGGAGGGCATGAAGCAGGATGATCACATACATAATATTATTCTTACAGCCTTCCACCATCAAGGCTGTCAAGAGCTGTCCATTGAAATAAGAGTAATTTTTGGTAACAGAGGGGAGATATTCTGTTGTTAATTAATGAAAAAAAATGTGCTCGTGTCCTCCTGGCTCTTAGAGGATACAAGCACATTGTTGGTCTCTTTTTCCATGCTACTGCAACTAAAAACCTGATGGAAAGCATGCAGCATACAATAAATGATAAACCACTTCTATTTCCTTCAGCTGGCTAAAGGAAGACTCAACTTTCCCACACTGAGAACACCCAGGCTCCTCCTTGTACTTAAACATGTCTCTCTGTCAGAGGCCACAATTCACTTGAGTGTCTTAAGCTGAAGTCTACTCTCACATAAAAAGCTTTAGAAAAAAATACAGAGATATAGTTAAATTCATTAGAAATTAGTGACAAAATAGCTGCATTTAAGAAAGCATTCTAGTCTTATGCCATGAGAACATTGCTACTGTGCCACCCAGGCTGCAACAGCTACAGAAATGAAAATACTTTCTGCTCATGGAACAGTCAGTTCTAGACATGGCCAAATATTAGGAAATTGAATTGTCTGGCACAGGAACCTGAGGAAGCATGTGTTAATCAAGAGAGGAAAAAAAAAGGAAATTAACTTTGAATCATGGAGGTGACAGACTTACAAGAAAATACATTTTCACAGTTTGATGAATTAAATGCTTTATACATAGGGAAATTATAAAGTTTAAGTTCTTAAAACTCTGAGCAAGTCACAGTTTCAGCAGTGCACTTGCATCCAGTTCCTACCACCAGCCATTACCAACCTGATGTTATCAGTAACCTGCTTTAGCCCACTTGAGTCCAGTTAAGAGGGTTGCTTTGCCTTACCTGAGTCTAATACTGTTTTGGGTTTCTCCATCTCCATAGATTCCAGGTTTTCTGGCAATTCCTGAATTTCATCATCTCCAAAACCAGTGTCTGGGCTGCTTGTGGGCTTATCTTCATCATGGCTCAGAGACAGAGAAGCTTCCCTTTTGCTAATCTCTAAGACAGCTGCTAGGAGCTCATCTTCGCTCATCCCATCAAAACCAGCATTACCCAGCTCGGGTTTATCACCCTCCATTTTACTTCTTTTTGAACCCTAGAGATGAATGGAGTTATGATTAAGTGCTTGAATAAACAGGTATGTAACATCAGTTTTACATTTCCGTGGAGATTTATTTTTATTAACCCCAGGGAGGTGAGAGCTTGGCACTGTCAACATTCAACATAGTTATATGAGACTCAAGGGAGACACAGCCTTTATAGCTACACTTACTCCACAGAAAAATATTTAAGTATACACTACAACCAGTTTTTACAGGCCTTATGGATTAACATACACAAGATAATTCTTAACTCCTCCTTCCTTTCCTTCAAAACATGTTTCCCCTTTACGTTCTGATGAATTCTCAAGCCCCTGGCAAGTCAACGCTGAGATATAAGCAGGGAAACTGCAAGTTTGTTAACAAAGGACGAAGCAGCAACATGAGAGTAACTGAACTCAAATACAGGGATAGATGAACAGAAACTAAAATTGAGCTGGTATGAAGAACAATTAAAATTAGGTTTTGTGCTGCAGATTTGTCATATGAAACCGTGATGTGAGTAGAGGAAGGAGTGCAGGAGTTGCAAACCAAGTAAGAAAACAGTAAAGAGGGAAAAGGGGAATTATTCTTTCCCAAGGAGAACAGAATGACTTTCATTTGGAAGAAAGAAAGAACACCTTAGTCTTAATCTCAATTTTCCTTTTTACAGTTAATTTTCCTAAAGCTGATGCTCATCAACTCCTACACCACCATAATTTGCAAATAATATAGTAATTTCAATCATTTTAATATTAACTGTTAATCAGGAGGTTAACCTCCATGTATGCATGTTTACACAATTACACTATTTATCATATGCTTAGAATTTCTTTTCCTATATTATGTTAAAATGGGGTAAGATAGTTTCTATTAAAATGCACTTATCCAGATCTTACTGCAAACTGCGTTAGGATGAATCCCAGAACTTTGTTAAAATGAACAAAATTACATTTTTACTGCTGCTTTTTACTCAAATACAGCAAGCATTTCAGTATTAAAACTGCCTTATCAAACAAGATTAGTAAGTAAATTAGCTAACTAAACTGCTTATTCTAGACCTGTTGCCCTTCAAGAATTAGGGGTGCCAAATTTAAACCTTTCTCCTCACAGGTATTTATGCACTGGATAAGTAAAGCAGAATACCTTTCTAAGCTTTCTGATTTCTCTCTCTGCACCTGTAGGCTACCAACATCAAAACTGGTTTAGCTCTTCAGCAAGTCCTAGTTCCAGGATCTCTGCCAACAATTACCACTAATTCAGTGGATGGACTTTAAAGACTTGGCAGCATCTGTGCATTATTTGAATACAACTCTTCTACTAGACATTATTTGCATAGATTTTAAATAGCTTAGGCTCTAAGACAGGCTGCTTTAAGTAAGCATTTTTAAGAAGTCCTTCAAATACTACTTCATCTGCAGAATCAGAGATCACAGGAATTGCATCTGTGCCCTGTTTAGCTGGACAACTGCTGTTTGCCCCTACCATCCAGTGCCATATACATATGCTATTCCAGCTGTTCTCCCACACAGCAGGGACATTTTGCAAGGAGTGCCTGGCAAAGGATGCACTTTCCAGACAAAGTGACCACCAAGCCCTTAATGCAACCCCATCCACAGCTCTTTTGAGAATCATACCAAGAGAAATGGTGCAGCAACAGTACTGCCACTTCCAAAAACCAGGAGCAGGTCTCCCAAGACAACACTGAGGTGGTCAGAGAACCTGGTTAATGGTAACACACGGATGGCCAGGCCTGTGGTTGAGAAGTGGCCAATATGCATGGCCACAGAATAAAATAATTTATGCGGAATCATCATCTCTTTCCCACAACAGGCTGTAAAGCCTGTAATTAATTTGTTATTCAAATTAGTATGCTTTATTCCCACAATTTCTGCACTTACAGGGATTGTGCAGTAGAAACTACCTACTCTTCCCCACAAACAAAACTCCAGGAAGTTAGGACAGTTTGAAATACCTTTTCTGAAAGGTACATAACAGGGACTTCAAAGACAAGCTTGTTTCCTTCCTCCAGCTGCAGCCAGGCATAGATGTGCCATGAAGAACAGCAGACACAAGACCTTCAGCAAAGGGTTTTCAGTGTTTTCCCACAGCAATCCATTCCATCCCTACATATCCTGACCATCAGGAAGTGTTCCCTAATATTTAATCTAAAAATTACTGTCTGCAATTTAGTCTATTACTTCTTGTTCTATCCACCACAGGCACAGGAATCACCTCAAGTGTTTCTATTAACTTCTTCCCCTTCCTAGATGACACAAGCCTTGCTTACATTTTTCTTTGAACTAAAGACCAAACTGAAGACCACTTGCCTGGCTCTTTCTCTCTCAAAATCTTCCTTTCTAGACCTCTGACCATTCATGTTCCTCTCCTGTGGCCCCTCTCCGGTTAATCTATAACTTTTCAGTCCAGAGCCTTAAGATGGATACAGAACTCCAGCTAAAGCTCAATTCTGAGGAAAAAAGGAGGGTTACTTCATACAATGTGTATGTAGGCTATGGTTCTGTCTAGATACTTGTTCTTTCAACCTGCCTGACCTTGAGATTGTCACCTTTCGTGACCTTTCTGAAGGCCCACTGTTTTCCCAGCTGTTCCTATCCCACATTTATAGTCAATTAATCCTGGTAAGATTAGCACCTTTAGCCCGCTCCTACTGAACAACCTCTCCTATTTTTATGCAGTTTCTCAGATTTGTAAAGATCATTCTTATCTGTAGTTCTGAGCTTCATCAAACGGGCAGCTCTTCCTAGCTCTGGATCTTCTAAAAATTTAATACTCAGTATCTGTCATTTATTAAAAACTGGGTCAGGATCCTCCCCTGGTTTGATTTTCCCATCAGATCAAAAACTGTAGCTATCTTCCTCTTGTTACTACTGCTATTCATCCACATTTACACCTGTCCCTTAATATCACAATCAAGGCCGCAAGTCTCTCCTTGATTAAAATAACCCTTTATGAGCATTGTCAAAAACTTTAGTGAAGCAAAAGCTTTAGAGAAGCAGAGATGCAGGAAACTTGTCCTATGCACTAGGCCTGCAGCACTCTGAACAGAAGAAAGTGGTACTGCAAGACAATCCTCTAAGCTGCTGCTATTCCCTTCTGGGTCATCATTTCTTCCCACACAACTCATCTACCTGCTAATACACTGGCCTGACAGGCAAAAAAAGCATCTTGGCAGCATTAACACTAGTCACAAGGAAAAGCTCAAAGGCAATTTGAAATTAACTGTGCCATTACACCAGTGAACTTGGTCTCTTCACACTTCTGTGTCCGCCTACAAAGACTGTTAGCTTCAGATTCCAAAAACATTGAAAAGCCACACTTGAAAGGGGACACCGATTGGATGTGCAAGAAATTCTCTCAACTGAATATTTTGCTTAGCCCAACTTGTACTGGATCTAATTTCATCAAGGGTTTTACTGCATACTTTTATTATTGACAGCACATTATACTTCAGCCCATGAACTTATTAGTGGAAGTTACCCAAAGGACTGACCAAACTGCTAAGCAGCTGGTATCCATAACCTGAAAACTCAAGTTCAATTGCAATGCAATTACTCCTGTTCCCAGTGGGAACCCAAGACAACTGTATAGAGAGGTCAATTAGCAAAGCACTCCCTTCCGGCACTGCAGTGCTAATTAGGAGGAAAAAAACCTCATCTGACATCAATGTCACTCAGTTTATGCTAAAAAAAGCACATAGCAGACGTGAGCACATACAGGATCTAGTACATGAAAGTTTGTGGGTTTTTCCCTTACCTTTTCTGGCTCATCTTGCAGTTGTTGCTGGTCTCTACTCTGTATGTTACACAACCTTTGGCTATGGGCAACAGAGCGTTTCAATGGCTCATCATCGCTGTCAGAATCTACATAGAGTGCTGCAGAGCTCTTAGACTTGAAAGTGTATTTTCTGTAAATTAAAAACATGGCTATAGAACTTCACAGCATTGTAGCATCATACAAACATGTCTCAAAGTAACTGTTGAAACATTGCTTTCACACTGTTCAACTGGGGAACAAACTGCAACAATGGACAATGACAATTTATTAATATAACAGTCAAGGTTTTCAGAAAAGCTTTTTTCTGTTGGGTTAACTGACATGTTTACTTGAAGCCTGCAGTAACAGCTTACAAAGTTAAAAGTAACTAAGTGTGTGGCTCTTCCTTTTATGGCAAAGGACGCTGTACTTTATTACCCTGCAATCCCAGACTGAAGTAATTTGAGACAAGGCCACATTAACACATAGAATTTGGCATAAATCATTTGACTTGAGTTTTTTTAAGTTGGACATAGGGCTTGTCACAACATTATCCAGATATAAGAAGTACAAAAATGCACCAATTTTTCATTTTGCTGTTTGCAAAATTCCATTAAGATAAATTCTTGCTTCTTTAGAACAGAAGACAAAGGAGTCTGGGAAAGTCACAATTTCTGTTTTATTAGTAAATCTGGTCTTTGGGCGTCTCTCAATGCAAAACCATCCAATGTGATATCACATTTTTCACAGTATCAAAATTGGCCGTCTCATATTTGCAAATAAACTTAAGGAATCAACCACCTGCTCCTAAAACACCCATTTTGGCTCCATAGAGTCAGAAAAAAGAGCTAGATTGCAGAAGTAGAAATAATTTTGCTTCTTAAACAAGGCAAATTGCACCACTGATGTTAATTTCAGCTACCATGTAATACCAATAAAACTCAGATATGAAAAAACACAGTAGCTGAAATAATTTACAACATAAAACCCAGAAAAAACTAGAAAATCTAAAAATGCCTTGGAACCTAGGCCACAAAACCCCAGGCCATTGGACATGGACATTCCAGAGCTATAACTCACCTACAAGGTGTGGAAGTGCTTACAGTACAGGAATTCACCACCTGGGAGGCTTTCAATGGACGGGAACTATTAAAAGAGCAAAATAATTTATTGCAGTAGTTACAGTCTTAAAAAAATAAGTTTACTTGTCTGCTATGCATGCAAATCCATGACCAAAAGAACAAGCAGAATACCATTATGTACTTGCTAATTGCTTAGATTTACAGTAATAACTTCATCACACTATAAATAAACAACAGTTGTTCAAAACCATGTATAATCCTTTAAACTTGATTCACTTCTTGGCGATGCACCCTCAGGGACCAGCTCGCAAATTAAAGGCTCTTGGCTCCCATGTCAAGACAACTCATTCCTTTATATTTTATTCCCACCAACACTTGAGTTCCTGCTCCCAAACCACAGTCTCCTGCTGTTGTCTGGATCAGCTGGTTTTCTGACATATCCCACATCTTAATTTCTCCTGCCTTACCTAGATTCCTCTGAACCAACTTTGTGCTCCATTTAATCCTATCATGGTCTCCTCAAAGTCCATCACTATCACTACACATCTATCAAACAGATGGTAGCCACTCCAGAAATCTTTTCTAATCTTCCCCCTAAACCAGGGCTGCTTCTCTCCAGCCTAGTTCCCCTTCCACTCCCTGGTCAATCACAATGGTTTCCATGACTGAAAAAAACTCCAAACATTGGAAAGCTATTTCCAACCTATTTTCAAGTATTGCTGCTCTGGTTAGCATAAACTGTTTGTTGTGTTTGAGATTTCTACTGTTAAAACAAACTCATGGGAAACATCCACTTACATCTCAAACCACCACTAAACATTTGGCAAAACACCTGCCACACTGCTGAACATATGCACCAGATGTGTCCTAGCTCACTATGGATACCCTGGCTATGTCACTCAGCAGAGGCCACAAGAGACCTAAGGGTTTCTTGTTCCTCATTCTGCCACATGCTTCCTATGTGACAACTGCCACATTTTATCTCTGTGTCTCAGGTCAGGCAGCTGTACAGAAGTAACAGTCTCAGAGAGAAGAAGAGAGTATTTTCAGCATGCAAAGTGCTCAGATGCTACAGTGGCACAGGAAAGACAATGAAAAATGAATAACAGCACAAGAGGCACAAGTGGAAATTAGCAGAAAAGGGTAGGATATTTTGTCTTCTAAGCAGAGTTAGAGTGCTCTGAAGGGAAAGGTAATCTAGATTACTTTGGACTGAGAGGCCTACATTTTAAAAATTACTAACAGAAGTGTTCTTAAAAAGAATATAAAGTTATTTTCAAGGACAGTGAAGAATATTATCTTACCAAATATTCCCTAGATAATGCCAACTATCTCTTCCTACTGCTTCTAACATGCTTCCTTTCCAAACATGTTCTTATGACAGCAGCATTACAAACCAGCAGCACACATCTGAAGCTGCATAATTGTAATGCTTCCTTGCTCAGACATCCTCTGGAGCAGATCTGACAAGTGCCTACCTTGTGACAAACATGATTTAACAGAGCAGGGACCAAAGCCACACACTTACATGGCAGAATGGACGCTCCATCCCAGCGTCAGTGGCAGCCTGGTGCTTTCTGTGCAGTGGGAAAGCAGGGTTAAATATCTGGGAATAACCACCTGCTGCCCCACTTTATGATTGAGAGACAATGCTACATTGAAGCTGTATCGTTTCAGATGAAGAATCAGGACCCTGAGAGAGATAAGAGAAGGACAAATGTTCATCTCAAGACAGAAGTCATAGAAAACCTATTCAAAATCCAAGTAAGCCTTTTTTCCAAAGGCATTCACCTGACCAAACCAGATTATTACTTTGGGGTGGTAGGCAAATGCTGACCATCCCTTATCTGCAAGACACAGGTAATTACACCCCCTCTGTTCATCACTCAACTTGTACAATATTGAAATTCCAAAATATATTTTCTGTATCTGCTTCCTTCACATCCCAGCAATCCCAAGAAAAAGGGAAGGGGAAAACTTAGAACTTAGTCCTCCTTGTGTAGTGATAGGGAGGAAGAAACAAGTACTGCTGAGGGTTTCCAAGGGCTTCTACAGAGTGAAACTGAAGAACAGCATGAAGACTGACTGCAGGTGCACCTCTTTCACACTGACCACTGTACATGCTGTCCTGCTCATTTTCCCAGCTTTACTCTTCAAGGGATTTTTGCTTGCACTTCTGTAACATGCTTCCAGGAAGGAGAGGAACAGGTGTCAGCATTTACCTGGGAAGCCTGTTGAACTTGTGTGTGACAACAGCAGACTTTCCATTGCACTTCTCACAGGAATACTCAATCTCCTCTGCCTGTTTAAGGGAGCAGAGAAATTACTTGTGGAACAAAAGAGAAATCAAAGAGATCCCAACCAAAAATACATCACATCTGTTACACAAACTCTTCAAAACAGCAGTAACCACTTAAAATTATAATCACCTTCAAGTTGAAGCAGTAAGAGGACATTTAATAGGAGGACAGGCAGCAGACCATAAAATTTCACATCATATCCACTAACACAGGTGGAATTCTTCTTGCAAGTCTACTGGAGACCAGCGAATTAGCCACCATTATGACACAAAATAGCTTCCAAAGGGAGGAGACTATCTTGTGAGGTTATCAGTTTTCTCTCCCATACACAGGACTTGTTTGTTGGTTTTTTTTTCCCCCCTAATAATCTTCAGTGGATGTGGTGCCATGAAATTTTCTCTCTCTTGTTCAAAACTGTGTTCTGCTGTGTTCCTCAAAAGGTATCCTCATCTAAACTTACCAAGGGTATGCTACATGAGAGTAGAGGTGTGGACAGACATCAAAAGGGGAAGCGTTCCTTTCCTGAAATTACATAACCTGCCCATCAAATATTCCTACAGCGCTTTACCTTAAGTGAAGTCAAATTACATTAAAATTTTAGGGTTTAAGTCCTAAGACCTCCACTACGTTTTAGAAGAAAAAGCACATCAGCTATTCTCTCTGTTGAAAGTACTATCTATACAGAGAGGAAAAAAAAGTTTGTTTGAAGATATGACAAAATACAACACCAATTCACAGACATACAGTTCATTTTCAGCTTTCAGAAGCTTCACCTTGGAGCTCTACTTAGAAGGCAACCATCCACATATTACAGCTATTTTTTTTTTAATTATTGTACCTGCATGACTTTTTTCCTTCATGCTAATTAAGGCTTGTACACAAGCTGTTGAAGCATCCTAGCCCAGGAGAGGTAGCACTTCCTGAGTGATTATCCCAATGTGACAGCCTCCCTTCTCTCCTCTGTATTTGTTTACACCTCAACTCTTTCATCACAAAATTGAGAAGTTTACCTATTTTACATCAGTTAATTTCTGCACAGCATTTTACAATATAAACTTCCATACGCTGTTAATGGACAAACCTCAAAAAAGTTCAATGTTATTTCACATGCCTGCAAACCACTGTCATAGAAACCAATAATCAGCTGTACAATCAGAATTTCCATATGGTGCATGACCTGCACACACTCCACAATGCATAAAACCCCCCCTCAAAGTACATACCCGAAAAAAGAGGTCAAGAGAATCCTGGATGGATCGGGAAGGAAGGAATTTCTTCCTTCGAGGAAGGTCAATGGAGAGATCATTAAACTGTTCTCGTTTAGTGACTGTTTCACCACACCTAAAAAAGAAACATGCTTGTGCAAGTCTGATGAAAAAATAAATTTGAAACTAACAAACATTTGCATGGGTTTAGGGTAAAGTGACTTCCCAGTTCATCCTATTTTTACTCATCAAAATGGAACTGTTTGATGCTCAGGACAAAGTTGGAACTTGCAATTTCTTTTTGATGCTTTAGAAGTTGAAACATTTGTTTAAGGGTTAGAACAAAAATGCACAGATTGCTTTGGAGAGGCAAATGATCAGGTATGGAGGAAATCAAAGTGATTGCTATAGCTGAATACATCTGCTGCAGAGGTCACACACAATGAGTGCCCAAACATATTGGTTGACATATTTTTCTGCAAGAATGTAGAGAGACAGAAGAAAATGCCATTTCCTGGAAGCCCTTAGAAAGATCAAATTAAAAACGTGGCATGCCCTTTTCCTAAGAGGAAACATTACTTGGCTGAAACCCCCTTTTCTCTCTATTCTCATACAACTGGTATACAAAGAGCAAAGCACAAAGGCTTTCCATTGGAAATGCAATGAAGAACTATGTGGTATGAAACTGTTTAAAGAAGGCCTGCAGCAGCAGCCAGCGTGGTGCGAAGCTCACAGCACTTCTAGACAAGAGAGTATTCTTCTAAATATCTAGCCTTGGATAAAACACAGTTCTTAGTTGTGGTTACTGCAGCTGAAGTCTTGTGAGATGGGAACACTTCCTAGTCTTTTAAGGTAAGTGTGAAAAAAGCTGTCAAGCACACTTACATTTTGCAAATAATAGAATGCTGAACCTCAAACTCTAAGTTACTGATAACGGGACATGTATAAACTTTGGTGGCTGAGAGGTCATCAGAAGCACGTCCTGGTGAGTTATCCTCATTAGGGATTGGTTCACTCTTCCAAGTTTTGTTTAACTTTTCCATGTCTTCCTTCAGCTGATCCAGACACTGGCTCAAGAACTCATGTGCATCCTAGAAGCAGGGAAAATGCAATGAAATGGCTTTGTATAACTTCATTCAGTATTTTTCTCCAACACACACAGACTGGGGAATTATGTTCAGTTCACTGCATTCAGTAATACTGAGGCAGTTCTGCTCTAACAATCATTGCCATTCAACCAAAAGTCACTGTCAAACACAGCTGAAGCTTGACAGGTGTTCAACACAGGCCAAGCACTGGACAAATTGCACATAACTGTTTCCAAACAATGATACTTACATTCTGCATGTACCCAGAAAATCTCTCTGCAGTAGCTGAAATGGCACTTTTCACCTTCTTGAGCAGCTCTTTCTTAACCTCAGGGCTGCAGACATCTTTTTTAGCAAGCAGATGGGCAAAACGTCTGCAGAAGTCAAGGCAATGAAACACTGGTTGGTTTTCCAGGACTTTAGAGAAACATAATAGAACTCATGATACCTTATTTTAAGAGTTCCTAAAAGCTTCTGTCCTGTGATAAGTGGTTCAGGGGTTCTGTATGAAAATATCCCCCATATAATTAACGATTTAATTAATTAATTAATATCTAATTAATTAATTAACATCTAATTAATCAATCAGATTTCAAGTATTTTGAGATCTCATTCGAAGCCATCATCAAACAGCACTCAAATGAACAAAAAAAACCCAATCCACAATCTTTTAAGGTAAAGAGAAAAAGCCTTATAAAGCTCTAATAATGTATTTCTCCTCTTTTACAATGAGGAAAAAACCTCATAACGCTTCTAAAAAACATTTGTACTGATAGGAAATATGATATCACACAGTACCAAAATAAGCAATACAAAATCACTAAATTCAACTTGAATGATCAGAACGGTTTCTATTTATGTTTTATTTTTAAACTTCCACTCATTTTCAAGCCTTACATCTTTCAGCAGTAAAAACATTTTAACAGAGAAAAAGCTGTAGCAAAAAGAGCCATGAGGAGTTCCTTGGTTCAAGCTAGTGTTTCTGTCACCTTTGCTACAGAACTTTTGAAATTAACTTTACTTGTGCCTCTGAGCTGCAGGACATACACACCAAATATATTCCAAGCAAGCACAAGTTTTGGTCATGCTAGATACACATAGGAAGGTGATAGGAAGATGTCACATTGCATGACACAAAGAACCCCCAACCCAAAGGCAGGGAAAACCTGTGTAATCCCCTTGCATCCCAAACCCAACAACGCATACTCAGTTAACCCCAAGAATCTGATCGGTTTATTGCAGCTTGACAAGTTTCTGCTACTCTGCTGAACTCCAAGAACAGCGTGTGCTGTCCCGGCCCTCTACAAGCTGCTCTGCGAAGCACGTTAGGAAACCACAGCACAGTTGATAATCAATCACTGATCAACCAGAAAAACAGTCACCAGGTTAGATGGTATAGCCAAACCAAGAGAAGACAAAGTAGATGCTTTGAGTATCAACTCTGACTTGTACAGGATGACACACTGCCCATTAGGTATATGGAGCACAACCTTCAGAGGTCTTTCTATAAAAATTAGAGAAAGGACATTTCAAGAGGCACATGGAACAACCTCTGATCCCAAGTAGTGTAGAAAGAGTTCAAGATGACACACCAAATATAGAAAATTACCTCAAAAGATATTAAAAATTGATGGAACAGAAACACAAATGGTTCTGATAATCCTGCATCTTATTTAGTGACAGAAAATAAATGAGGTGCATCAGAGAAAATATAATAAAAACCCCAAATGGCTGAATTTAGAGAAAGATGAAGTATGCAAAACTTGAACACTTTCCACAGCTACCAAACAAAAGGCATAAGCCCCCACATATCAGGTGAAGTTAGTGATCAGCTTAAACTCAACCTGGCAAAGTTTTTAAAATAAACTTTTCTGCATCTAACTTATTTTGCAATTTCTTACATTTTCTTCTGAAGCATTTAACTCTGCCACTAGAAATACAGTAAAAGAATGCCTGTAACTCAATATTATAAGTTTTAAGAGCTGATTTCCTATTTCAAAAGTAAATCTCCAAAATACAGACAGCTCTAGGATTTCTTTTATTATCTATACAGGCAAATGACCCTCTACAAGGATGCTTCAGTATTAGGAAGCATGTTTCTCAGTAAAGGAGAAAAACAGCTTTCACAGAATGTGAGTTTTACCTGATAAGTGCATTGAGTGGAATTTTTTTCCATGGGATACCCTGTTTGAGCAAATCATTAGCAAAAGACTGAATTGAAAACAAGGACTGTAGAATGGCATTCATATAGCAGGTGTTTCCCAAGTTTGAAAACCTGAAAAAAAAAAAAAATTGGAATACTTTGTGTCTAATGGTCAATGTGCAAACCTGCTGCCAGAGTCAAACACAGCACTACTAACACACAAGATTTTCATCCCAACCACTCCCCACAGAGCATCTTACTGGAGCTGTTCCCCAGCCCTTCAGCCTAAACTGAAAACTCATTTATCAGGAAAGCACCCATGAATTTCTACAATCAAACTTTTAAAAAATGCATATATATATATATATATATATATATATATATACATACCCATACACACACATATACACACACATAAAGACAGAAAAATGAATCATCATTAAAGGAACATTAATTACCTGAAATTACTATGTCTCTCAAACTCCCAAGATGTGAATTCAGGAATACATATCCTCCAAACTAAGAAAAGGGTTCCCTCCCTCAGTGTTCATTAATTTCAGGATTATTTTTTTAATTAAATAATTACAACAAGAATGTGCATGTTCTGATGATCAAAGTATGCACACTAGATAAAGAAAATTAAATTTACCCTTGCAACTGTTGTTGAGGATGGGTGGAAAGGGGCACTCGGGGTTTGTTCCATCCTGTGTAATCTTGATTAGATCTCATTTTTTTAACAGAAAGAGGGGCAGGCTGAGAAAGGAATCCCAGGCTTCTTTTGGCTGAAGAGGTCTGGCTGGATACACTAGACCTAGAAACATAAAAGCGTAAGAAGACAGAAGATTTGTAATGTTCTGCCTTAAAGAGCTATAGTCCATGACACTGGAATCGCAGCACCATGGAAGACAAGGAGTGGTGAAGCCATACAAGATAACTGGAATGTATCACAGTGAAAAAGAGCTGTGACAGAGAACACTTCTTTCCAGAAATGTTAAATTCTTAGCTTGGTTAAATCTTCTTATATCCACTGGTGTACATGCAGTATAACCAAGTCTTTGGTCTTAAAACATTTAATAATTCCCCAAACTCTATGATGAGAGGAAGAATAATTACATAGCATGAGATCACTCCCAAGATAGGCTTAAAATTCACATCTGGGCCAGAGTCTTAATTTTCAGTCTCTTGTTCTTGTTCTTGTAACCTAATCACCAACTATGGACCTCAATTCCTAACATTTAAACATGGACAATGCTTCTTTTCTCCCTTGATCTTGTATCTCATCTATCTAGGACAGAGACCATGAGTCTAACTGCACAGCACCTGACAAATAAGAACCCCAAGCTCAGCAGGATTTACTATTTGCTAAAATACTGTCATTAAAATATAGAATTGCATGCTATCCGTCTAGTTGGGAAAAATGAAGCACAAGTTCAGACAACTTCCAGAGTTTATATAGTATTTGAACTATCTAGTTATTCACAACAACTATAACAGACTTGAGTGATTTTACAAAGTCTTTCTATTGCAAGCAGTAACTAGAGTTTGTAGATGTAAGCAGGGCAGTTGAAGACACTTTGAAGAACTGCACTGTGCTCCGGAAGGAAAAAGAAAACCAAGGGAACCCACCACGTTATGCATCTAAGCACCATGTGATCAACACACAGGAAACTGAAGAGCTTAATTCCTGTGAAACAACTGCTATTTACAGTTCATTCTAGTGAATCAGCCCTACCTGTCCAGGGAGGAACTGCCAGTGGAGTACTCTTTTGAAGAGGATCGACTACCATAGAAAGATGATGACTGCAGTGGTAAAACACCTTTAAAAGAGAAGGAAACATAGGACATTTTGTTCCAGGTTACACAGCTATTTTTACAATACGCAACTTGTTTGAAGGTATTTAGTCAAAAGGTTTAAAAATCCTCAAATACTGGTTTCTAGAATTGGTTGGGAGATGACTAATACATATGCTTAGAAGTACTAAAGTGAATATTAATGATGTATAAGTAAAGGCTTGATGGAGTTTCAGGTATTCAATTCAGTCTCCATCAAACCCTAAGTGCAATATGAAATATTAAAAAGTCATTATCTTCACTACATGAAAGTTAATAAATATCTACCTCTTGTTAAGAGAGATAAGACACAGATACAGAAAACTCCTGATTTTCAATGCAGTGCTCTCAAAATTCAAGGTAAATATGCAGAATTGAAAACAGCTTCTCCTCTGACTCCCAATTCCCACAGTAAATTACTACATATGTGGGGCAAAATAGAGTTATTTTATTGATATGATATCATTGTGACAGATCCTGACACTTTGATGCCTCAGATGGTGCCACATTAAAAAAATGCTCTCAAGAGTTAAAACCCCACCTATTACAGTGAATCTCAGCGTAATTTAATTTGAATAATGAATAACTGTTTGCTTCTTTTCCAGCTTGAAGTTGTTTGAGCCATGCGATTTTCAGAAATGCAGATATATGAAAGAACTTTGCAAGAACTTGCAGGGATACACAGACTCTAATTTTGACTCTGAAGACAAAACCAGATGTCCATTCAGAGGTCCATTCAAATATTCACCTTACCAGCTCTTCCAGCAACATATTTGTGCCATGAGAGATGCATTAAAAAAAGAATGCATCCACCACCATTCCCCCATAAAAACAAGATCTTGAATGCATTCCACTTTTTGAGAAAAGAAGCTAAGTACTTATTCATAAAACTGAAGAACAGTGCTGCTTACTAGCTTATCTACATATTGTCAGTATTTCTGTATTGTCTGTAAAGCCTTGTCCCACAGCAGTATCCAACAGAACTTTGGTACAAACAGGACCAGAGTCCTGGCCCCTGTAAGTTCTGGGGAAGAGATAAGGAAGTAAAAGCAAACAGGAGACATCTCAATCACAAAAACCAGCCTACAATTCACATGGGCATTAAGAGCAATGGGAAATTTTAAAAATACATAAGAAAGCAAGCAAAAAGGAGTTTACAGAAATCGCCTCCCAAGTGAAAGGGCAGCTTGGAACAGTTTGAAACTGCTTGTTGGAATTTTCAAGCAAACTGGCTCATGGGCTGGCATCAGCACTGAAGAATAAATGTCAAGGCCACACTAGAGCAGGACAGGCTTTGAAAATGAAGGCAGGTTATTTGCATCTCATATATGGCTCTGGAGGAAGCAACAAAGTTAATGGCATAGCAGATTAGGAAAAAATGCCTCTGCAGCAACTTGCTGAAGTTGTACCAAAGGGGCAAAATTGTACTGGTCAAGGCTAGGTATCATTTGGCTTTACATTAATTTTTTACCTGATGTCCTATTCTCCTCAGTCTGCTTCAGGTTCAATTGTTTCTCTCTGCTACTATTCAAGTACTTCCATGCTGGATCACTCAAGGCTTTATTATTCCTACAGAGAGAAAAGTGGAAGGCAGTGCAGTTACAGAAGATATGGGATATTACTGTTCAATATTTACAACTTATTTTAAAGCATTTCTCTCCTATCGCCTTTAGTACTTGACCACGAACAGTAGAACTTCACTCACACATAAGTTTAACTCACATAATTCATTTAAAGAAGCCCTCTTGCAATTAAATTTGACTTCAAACACATGGAGCTTCTTCTTCAAACGGCAATTCCCCTTTATCAGTTTTGTTTTGAAAGCGTCAAAGCACGTGTAGTCCACAAGCAGTTTTGACTGACATAATCAACAAAAGATTGATGACACAAAATTTGTATGTGCCAGTTCATGGAAATCAACTGCTGGAGTAGTTTGTATTTCCCTTATTAACCCTGAAAACATACCTCATTCCAAGTACCCAATGTATTTATAAGCTGACTGGCCTGGTCCATGTGGCTGAGAGCATTCTTTTAAGAAATATCCCTTTACAAATGAACAAGGAATGCAAAATCAAAACCAAGTGTTACTTACGTTGAAGAATCATTCTCTTTGGGATAATCTTCACTCATTTCTGAACCAGGGGGTTGTGTTCTTTTCCTCTTTTCACTGATGACAGAAAAATTTGTGGTCATTCTTTCTGAAAGGTTAGCAAATGTCCCTCTTCCAACTGAATATAATTCCTCAATGCCTTCCATGCATTTTGGACCTATCTTCTGCAATCTCCACTTTTATAGCATACAGTGAGGCATTTGGTCTGCCCAACTCTTAAGCTGTACTAAAAGCTCTAGTGCCAGCACCAGTCAGAGGCTATAAAAGCATGTATTAACATCCTGTTAAAAGTAACAGCAAAACTAGAGGAAGATTTATATCCACCTGTAGCTCTATAAAGAGCTGAATTTTTACAGTATCATAGAAGAAAACCCTCCTACCGATTCTCCAACAAGCCTGTCCTGTGCGGGACTGATGATGCAGGAGATGCTGCAATGTTTGCCCTGTTGCTTGGTGCTCCAGCTCCAGCAGAATTCTTAATAGAGCCTCTCGCTGGGGTACCCAGCACCTTCCGGAATGTGTTCTCCTCCTTACTCTCCACAGTCACTCTTTTGGGAGGAGTCTGCAAAGCCCAAGTGGAGTGGGCCAGGAAGAAAACCCAAGAGTGAAAAAACAGGATCATCTTTAGTCTAATCTATGATTCCCACCCCTTTTTATTTGCCACAGTGTGGCATCCAGAAGTGGAGAGATACTACTTGTAACACATTCAGAGAGTTTAAATACTGATTAGACATAGGTAAAATTTTGACTGAGTCATACAAATCATGAACATTAAACTCTACTGCAGTAACCACTTTCCCTTCTCATTTTCCAATGCTAAGTCAGTTGAACTTCAGTTTTTAAAATCTCCTTTACAAGCTTTGACATTAAAAAAACCCAAGGCGTGATTCCTACCTATCCCCAGATCAATCCTGGGTGGTATTACAATTAAAAATATTAAAAGGCTGTACTAAAACCCACATAATTAAAACAGTGCCCTGACTGCCTTGGGCCAAACAAGCTCTATACATGATGCAATGCAAAGAGGTAATAATTGGTTGACTAAGGAATGTTGGTCAATTTTAGACTTGAAAACTGAACATGTCTAATCTCACCACTGTATATACAGCCTCGAGTTTTTGGAGTGAGATTGCCTTTAAGGTAACATGTAGAATTTGTTTTGGGACAATGTCAGGAATAGTCTCCCTCAGGGCAGTAAGATAAGTGTATTCACAGAGATAACAAAGTAAATTAAAGCTAGCATACACTATGAAATCTGGGGAGAAAAAGAAGAAAAAATATTTTGAAGGGAAACAACTTCTGGGGAAAAGACTGTGAAATTTACACAAAAATGTGAGCAGAATGCCAGAAATTCAGTAACTTTATTCTGACATAAACCTGGATCATCTGCTTTTCAATGTACACATTTGGCTGAAGTCTGCTAAGCCCATTGAGACCTATGCTGGCTAAGACACGGTCACACACACGTAAGGTGTTTGGCATAAAACAAAGGCAGATTCAGAACTATGTGAGAAGCAAGTCTCAGTCATGTACTTTCCTTCTATTTCTACTTCTCTCCCTAAAAGCTCATATGTGAAGAACATAATCTGACTTCCATAGCTAGACACTGACCTTTCTCATTCATGATGTCTCCTCACAAACAAGATACAGCATTGCCAACCAACCTATACCCATATATTCCAAGCTCTCTTGATTACAAACACTTTGGATGTAAAGTATTTACAGTGCCATTACAACATACAGTAAAGAGAATGAGAGGAAGAGAGGAACAGAATAAAATTAGAGAGGAAAAATTTGAATAATTGAACAAACCTGGTTCTCTATGTAAGAGAATTGCCTGTTAGCTTCCTTCTGTGTGGTCCTGCTGCCCAGCACACCTCCAAAACTGCCAGATCCTTGTGAGGGTTTCCCAGCTGACAGAGAAAGTACACAATATTTGATCTGATTGTTGTTTAACTGACTGCAATTTTTATTTGCAAAATATTTAACTGGAGTTGATTTTGGAAAGGGCATGCCAGATTTCTTGCCAATGGACTACAATATTCTGAATGCACAGACATAAGCATGTGTTTATGGATATCCCTCATACTGGTCATTTAGCCACTTGGCAGCAAACCTTCTATCCTTAAAAAAACCCCAAAATAAAGTAAGTAAAAGAAAAAATGGAGAGACTGTGCATGGGAGATTAACAACTTTTCAAATACCAACACACAATGTAAACAAATCCCTTATGTTAATCTCTGATTTTTGTTCAGCATGAGAAAGGTATAAAACAAAAAATGGGGTTTGAGGCCAGAAAGAAGCATTTACAGAAGTGCAGAGAAAGCCAGGAACACAAGGACAAAATGTGCTGAAGATATGTGCTGGTTTTGGCTGGAGCAGTTAATTTTCTTCACAGTAGCAAGGATAAGGCTATGTTTTGGATTTGTCCTGGAAATAGTGCTGATAGTAGAGATGTTATAGTCATTGCTGAACTCTGCTCACAAAGAGTCAAGGCCTTTTCTGCTGCTCACATCACCCCTCAGGAAGCAGGGGATGCACAGAAAGCCAGGAGGGGACACAGACACAGCTGACCCCAACAGACCACAGGGATATCCCACACCATGCAGCATCATGCTCAGTGTACAAAGCTGGGGAAGAAGTAAGGGAGGCACAGTGATGGTGTTTGTATTCTCAAGTCACAATCACACATGGTAGAGTGCTGCTTTCTTGGAGATGGCTGAACACCTGCTTGCCCACAGGGAGTGGTGAGTGAATTCCTCATTTGTTCTGCTTGCGTGCTCAGTTCTTGCTTTACTCACTGAACTGCCTTTGTCTCTACCCACAAGTTTCCTCATTTTCACTTTCTCATTGTCTTCCCAACCCCACTGGGAAGACTGAGTGAGCAGATGCTTGGGGCTTAGCTGTTGTTTAATATGGTTATACCATGATAAGATGGGGAAAAGAAAACACACCACCTCTCCATAATGTTATAACATGATTTACAACAATTGCACTTACCAGTATGAACCCTGTCTTGATGGACTGCATCCAAATACATCCGCATTTCATTTGCATCTTTGAAAGGTACCTTATCAATTGTCAGAAAGCTGGTATCCTTTAGTGTTAGCATCAGGCAGCACAGTTTTCTGCCATTTGGTCGTAAGGTCACAGTTTTAATGTTATGGCTTAACTGAAAACAAGAAAGTGACTATAAGCATAAATCCAACTTTAAAAGGTCAAAATACTTACAAATTCAAACAAAATAGTTCAAATAGACAAGCTAAGAGAAACTCCCAGCAAAATACTTCTTGCTCCACTTCAAGGAAACATTAAACCTCATACAATTAATACAAACTGTGACCTTGGCATCTGACAGGACTGCAAGGACAGTATCACTATTGCTCAACAGTCTCTAGAGTCCTGGATAAGCTTTCTGAAACTTGCTTTTCTACTGAGTGTGACATCTGTAAATGTAAAGGAAAAACAACTTTATGAAGTCCCACTTAGTAAAAACTTCCACATCAAGTGCAAAATACAATTTAATATGGGGAAAGTTTCAAGTATTAAACACAAATGTCTCACTTCACAATTTGCTCTCAGAGAAGACAGATTTGAAATAACTTAAAAAATCTGCTGAGGGAGTAAGTCAGTAAGAAACATGCTTACTCTGTATGCAACATCGTAACAATTAAGTAGTGCCAAAACTTTCAGGGTTATGGTTGAGCACAAGAATAATTTTAATTAGACTCTGTGCTCCCTAATGATGCCACTGCTATTTTATAATATAATAATCTTACTTGTGCTTCATGCTAAGTCACCTGCAAAAACTGGCTGTTGGGTAAAGGTTCTACTACTCATGCAGGTTGAGCGTATCACAAAAAGACTGAGATAGTAAAAGACACTTCATGTCCACCAACAAGATTTCTTTTTTTCCATTAAGATCTCTAGCTTCTTGGAAAACCAATCTAGACACAACAGCAGCTTGTAAGAGGGGCTGGAAAACCACCTCGATCAGAGACTAAGGGTTTGTTTTAATGGGATCGTTACACTTTTGAAACACTTTGTGCTCAATCCTTGTATTTTGGGTTGGGTTTTTTTTTGGTGGGCTGCTGGGATTCTTTAAAAATACAAACTAAAAATATTTTCAAATACCTAAGAATAATAGGCTCCAAATTTTTCATGCTCTCTTAAAACACTGAGTCCACTGCAAAGGGATTACAATTACTTCACCATCTCAGAGCAAAACAACCCCTTTCAACTCAAAATGCTGTCAGAAGACTCCATCCATACTCTTCATGCACCTGTTATGACCCAGTCAGTGTAACAAAGTTTTGGCAGGTGTGGGGAAACAAAGTATTTTTCTTAATACTATCTAGGACAACTTAGTTAAAGCTCTGAAACATCTCTAAGACATCATCTGACAGAAGAAATTTGATGACACACCAGTCACTGTAGAAAGAAATATAATGCTGGATCCATCCAAACCTTCCATTACAGAAATCTAAAAACAGGCAGGGAAATCACTCACAGTACTCTCAGAGCAGCCTGTCAAAAAAACAGGGAATGCTGCTTCTGAAGCAAGATCATCAGGAATTTGTCACACCTGAAATGGCATGCCAACAGCCTGGGGATGTCTCACACAAACTACCCTCCAGCACAAGCCTCCTTCTCTTCCTTTGCTGCAGTCCCAGCTGCATGGTGGCTTACTACCCTCTCTGCTAGATTCTGCATTCAGTCCTTTCCCCAAATTTCTGTGAAAACACTCCCCTGAGCTCACAAAGAGATCTGACAAGTGCCAGAGACAGCAGCCATGAGAGGCTGGGAAGAAAACCTGCCCCTTTAGGCCATGGTTAGCTGTTCTGTAGGCTCATCCTCCCTGCGGAACCTCGCTCTGAGCTGCTGTCACACCACATCACTCATCCAGGCAGAAAGGAGTGTGTGAGAACAGGCACCCAGGGAATGCACCAGGGGAAGACAAGACTGCTCTCCTCAGCTCCAACAGTGGGTTAAAGCAAACCTGCAGCCACAGCAGCACACATGAGAAGGCAGAGACTCTTTCCAAGTCTACAGTAACACAGGTGGGAACAATCCATAGCTAACAATTTCCTGACAGCCTTGATTTCCAGGCAACACCAGCTACCAGACTCTTTGCTGAGACTTTTCAGCACACTAAGGCAGCAAAAACCTAACCTTTCAAAAAGAAATTAACTTTTCTCCATAGCATCTGTACACACAGAAATAAATGGCTCAGAGAACAGACTGGTAAACATTACTGACAAAAAACAACAGTGGCATGAAAAAGCAAAAGTCAACATATAGATCAGTTTAGCCTGTTGCAAAGTTGCTAAATAAGCTGGGATTTGTCTTCCTCCAACTGCTCTTGTGTCATTTACATATTTCTAAAACAGGTATGTATTTCTTATAGAAAAAAGCACTCTGCTTTTGATTTGGGGCATTTTGCAGAAAATCTAGGAAGACTGACCTGAAAACAACTATAGCATGAGAAAAGATTTTGCTGAATATTTCAAGAGAATCTTTAACAGTGATCTGCATCTGCATTTAAAACCTAAAACTGTAACAAGTAATGTTCAACAAAGTCTCACTATAGGCTACAGGTGTATTAACATCATTACACTTCAGCTAGGGAAACAGCTAGTATAAAATGATCAGGATCTTCTCCCCTAGAGAACACAAATGTGCCAGTAAGAGAAAGGTTACAGGTTCCAAATATCCAAAATGTGAGCCACAATGCTGTACACTTCTGTAACTTTTCTGTGTTTCTTTGGTTCTTCCCATTCAGTGGTATCTCAATGCCAACCTCGGTAGATCCTTTAACAATACGTGTAAATAATTTACTGGAGAGTTATACAAAGGGATTAGTGTTCAGGAAACCAGGAACAAGAAACAGTGATAGAGGGAAGTCTGCGGGACACTTAATAGCCTTGAAGAGGACAGCTGTTCACAAGAGAGCACAATCCATGCACTGTTAAAACAAAAGCCTTAATGTCTGGCATACCTGAAACGTCGTTGGAATTCCTCCAACATTGTAGTGAACTACTAGATTCACTTTATTGTCCTTCTCCACAATTTCAAAGCTCCCTTCTTTCCATTTTGTAATCCCAGTCTGCATGCTGCGCATCCGGACAGGTCCGTGAACCTTTAACAGAGCCATGCTTTTTCTCACAGAAAAGAGCTATCGACAGTAAGCGTGCTCCACCCTAAAAACCTGTTAAAAAGGAGAAATGTATAACTTGGCAGGCCAAATAATGGCTAAAGGAAGACAGAAGCGTGGCTTGAACTTTCCGCAGAAGTTCGGTAGAAGCGTTTTAGTGTTTTTAAACACTGTAAGGAAGAGCTGGACAGCAGTGAAGAAAACTTAGATTAATAAAATCTCTCCCAGTATGAACAGCAGGGCACCGATTCCTTACTGCTGAAAGGTGAGCAAACACAATTCCAGACACAGAAGTCATTAAAATCTCTTAACTTCAACGGATTTAAGGTAAGGAGAAAAAAAAAAAAAAGTGCCCGAGGAAAACCAGTATGAGATGGGAAACAAAGTTTTGGAGGAAGTCTCCAAAGAAAGAAAACGCGCTCGTTCTGACGGCGCGGGACCCGCGGTCACCTGGCAGGGCCGGGACGGGGGTCCCCGGCTTCCCCCGCTGCTCTCCGCCCGGGCAAGCCACGGGCCGGGGGGCGAAAGCCACAGCCCAAGCGTTGCGGGAAGCAGGGCGAGGCGTTTTCCCGGTAAAAGCCAGAAGGAATGAATGGAGCGGCCCCGGCGCGCAGCCCGGGAGGCGCTGCCGGGGAGGTTCCCCCAGGCATCCCGCGCTCCGGCGCCGCCGCTCCCGGCCGGGCCTGGCGGTGGTCCCGGCTCTTCCCGGGCCTGGCCTCGCTCCGCTCCGCTCCCGCCGCTCACCCGTACAGGGACGCGGTGAACACGGGAGCGCCGCCCGCCCCGGGCCGGGCCGCTCTGAGGGCGGGCGGTCGCCGCGCGGCGGGAGGGGCACGCGGCCGCCAGGAGCGGGTAGGAGTCGGTGGCGGCGATCCCCGGTACCTGCGTTCCGGCGCGTTCCGGCGCGTCCCGCGGGGCCCGGGGCCAGGCCCGGGGCCAGGCCCGGGGGGGCGGGGGAAGGGGGCGGCGGCGGCGGATGGCGGGAACCGGCCACAGCAGCGCGAGACGGCGCGCAACGCGCGCCCGCTCACGTCAGCGCGGCAGCGCCTTCCCGGCGCGCCCCGCGCGCGCCCGCTCCGCGCGCAGGCGCTGGCGCTGCGGCGGCCCCGCCCGGCCCCGTCCCGGCGTGCCCCGCGCGCGGGTGAGAGGTCGCGGCGGCGAGCGCCGAGCCCATGGCGGCGGTGACGGTGACGGCCTGAGGCGGCGGCGGCGGCTCCGCTCCCACTTTCCGACCATGCACAGCCTGGCCACGGCCGCGGTGAGCGCCAGGCTCCGCGCCCCGCGGGGCGCACGACGGGACGGCGCTGGGGATGGGGCGCTGTTGCGCGGGCCGTGCGGGGAGCGAGAGCGCGGCCGCTTGGGGGGAACTTGAGGCCACGGGGTGGCGGAGCCCCGGTGAGCTCCATTCCCTCGGCATCACCGGCGGGGTCCGTTTGGCAGCTGCCGCACTCCGGTCGCTCCGTGCCGGCGGTGCGGGCTCTGCTGCGGCGGGGCCCGTCCAGGGCCTGGAGGGTTTCCCTGCGGGGCGAGCCGGCTCTGCCTCGGGTGCCTCACACAGGGCTTCCCTTCCTGACCCCCTGCCTGCCCTGCTCCCTCTTCCCCTCCTTCCCCCTGCCTGCCTCCTGTAGCCAGTCAGTGTTTTAAGGTTCCTTAAAGAACCACTAGAGAAGCTATCAGCAAAAGTAGCTTTAATACAAAAGCAGAAGCATGATAAATTTTGTTGATAAGGTTTGCTCTACTAAAAAAGCACATAGAGGAAAAGCAAACAAAAGTCTAGAATTAATTAATCTACAACCAAAATAAATCCAAATAATTATCCATAGAGTGTGTGGAGGGGGAAGAGCAGGGAAGAAAAGGATAAAGATAGGGTAGGATAAGAAGGGATAAGGAAGACCTTCCCACTGAGGCAAAAGGTTCAGAGTGGATCTTCTTTAAGTGACCTTAAAACACTTATCTGTGACACCTCCTGCGGGCCCAGCCACCTCCTCTGCCCTCTGGGAGCTGTTGTACTGCTGGCCTTGACAGCAGAGGGAAAGAGTAGACAATGAAAAGCCCCTCGAGGCAGCAGGTGCTGCCTGTTCTGCTTCCCGTCCCATAGCAGGACCGGCTATGGCAGGTGCTTGCCCTCATCCCCCTCAGGGAGCTGCCAGGATTGGATATGGTGCCTGGGGTTCAGGCTGGCAGGAGTGGAACGGTGCGCCGGCCTGGGTAGGTTCAGAAATGGAAGCTGAATTTGAAGGATGCAGTTATTGCTGTGTATCTGCCACGTGATTGGGTTTGTGTTTTGGTTTTCTCTCCTCCAAATGCTCGTTCATGGCATGTGTAAGACTTCCTAGAGATGATTGAGTCTTGTGGGTGCTGAGTGTGGGAGGTGTATTGCAAAAGCAGCAGTTAGAGCTGTTTCAGGTGAACTTGGATCAAGGGTCTGGTTGGACTACCGAGGTAATGAGTAAGTAAAGTTTTGATGAACAGCAGTTAGAGAACTTTTTAAGTTTCTCCTCTTTGTTTAAATGCTTGTGACTTTAACTGGTTCTTGGAGTGCTGTCAAAAACGTCTGATTTGAAGTACTGTTCTCCAGAGCATGGAAGGGTGTGCCAGATCAGGTAAACTCTCTTAATCAGCATTTCCATTTTTATAGCGCTGTAATTCTTTAGTGTTTGTTGAAATGCATGAAGGACTCCCATTATGTGTATCTCCCATTAATCCTCTGTCTGTGTTCTAGTTACCTCTCTTTTAAAGACAATTTAAACAAAAATTCAGAATAGAGATCAACTTTATTTTAGGACTCACTTGAGTGTATATTTAATTTATGCATAGTTTATGCTAGCTGGTAGTTCTGTATTGAAATGTTTCCTACCACAGTCAGTGAGCTTAGGCTGGAGGTGACAGGGAAGGGTGTTTGGCTCTGGAGATATGCTCAGCACCTGTGGTAAATAAAGTCACCTCTTAGTAAGGTCAGGAATTGGCTCAGGAATCCCTTTGGGTATTGTGAGCACTGCTGTGATAAAGCTGTGGTGAGCTAGAGCATTGGTCTTCATACAGTGATGCTGATGGCAGAGCTGACACTTAGGTGTCTGCCCTGAAGGCATCACAGTGCTGAGGACAGACTGAAACCACTAAATGTAGCTGTGATTGGCTGTAGGGCAGTGAACGCCCTGCTAGAATCAGCTAATTCACTGGTGTGGAAGCTCAAAGTTCGTTTTTGGTGTTTCTGAACCAATGGGCTATCAAAATAGTTTAAAAAGCACATGTTATCCAGTTAGTCAATGTCTGGCTTTGGCTGACCAGGACTTTTACCAGTGTGCCTAGCAGCAACTGCTCAAATAGGAAGAGAAAGCCTTTTGCCTAAATCAATTTGTTGTGTGAGTGTTAGAGATGTCTTTTCTCCAAGAAGGAGAAAAGGTGTTAACAAGATTATTCCTGATCTAATACTGTTGAAAAGTGTTGCTTTCCCTGTGTGCAAAGGAAAGTCTGCCTGGTGGGGTTCTGGACTGGAGCTTGCAGGATTTCTGTGGCCCTCAGGGTTCCCCAGAATTTTGGGTCTTAGAGGGAGAAGAAGAAACAATAATGAAATAGGGAATTAGGAAAAAAAATATGTCTTTCTATATAAACTAAAACAAAAAGAGCAACTGTAGAACCTATGAAAAGCAGTTTGTTCTGGCTAAGGCAGATATTGGACATCATAAACTTAATTGTGTGGAAAATCTACTTAGTGTTCTCTAGGGATCACAGGCACATGATTGTGCTTTTAAGGGGTCGATGTATTTAAGCTTACAGGAACTGAAACTTCCAGTGAGTCTAGAAAAATAGATGGAAGCTTTAGATAACACAATTATAACAACAGTATTGCTACACTGCTTGTCAACCCACCATCTCACATAAAAACAAATGAGCTCTGTTCATTCTCCCTCTCTTTTTGAGCTTCAGTGTAGAAGTTAGCATTGCAATTGCACCCACAGTTGTAGGGGCACAAGAAACTTGGCAGGATCTCTAATTTAGTTTGAGATTTGGGGAAAAAAAATTACAAATTGAGTAGGTGACTGTCCTAGTTCTGGCCAGAACAGAGTTAATTTTTGCATTAGATGGGAAGGAGCATAGCTAGGCCCCAGAGATTATTCTGTACCACCTCACATCATTTTTCAGAGAGGGAGGAAGGACTTGATTTGAGTTTGGGCCAGTGTGGCCAGGAAGCAGTTGGGTATTGTAGGGGGATTCTGTGGGGCGAGCAGTAACTTTTCTTTTCTTGTACCCTCTGTCACTAATATTAGTTAGTTTTCTTATCTCATTGCTGTTACCAGTAAATTGTTGCTATCTCAACCTGTGATCATTACCTTTTGTGCCTCCAATTCCCCTTTCCATCTTGGAGCAGGGGGTCTGGGAGGGTAAGGTACGGAGTGACAAGTGATTTGGAGTGGTTTCAGTGGGAACAGTAAATGGGAGATTACCATCTCTAAACCATGACAGTGAGAAAAAAGAGGACAGGAGGAAATATGAACAGCTAAAAAAGTACTTGAGCCCAAGAGTACAGGGACTGATAACACTACATTGGCTTATGTATGAACATTGAAGTTAAATAATACAACAGAGCTGGCTGGAGGAGAGAGAAATCCTACAGCTGGGGAATAATCTCTTTGGATGTGACTATGGAAATAAAATGGGGATAAACAGAGGAGGGAAACCTTTGCAGACATAGAGAAAGAAAGCTGTTGGTGTCTGCCAAAGGTTGAGAAGTCTCTCTCCATCCCTCCTGCATGCCTTCTGGGACTGCCTCTGCCGTGTGGCTTCAGGTTTCGCTGCAGCCACTTTCAGTTCCTGTATTCTGCGTGTCTCAGTGGTGAATGGCTTGGTGACAGCATTGCTGTCAGTGTGGTACAGGCTCTGCTTGCATCTGTTGTGGGGAGCACGTGAAGAATTTCAGTTGGGGTTACAGAATGAAGAAATACAGTCCTGTTCCCAGCTGGGATCACTGCACAGCGGGATGCAGAGCTGGTTGCGTGCTGGTTGGGCTGGCTCAGGAGCAGCAGGTACCAACAGGGCTGTGCTTGGCTTCAGTAATAACCACTGCAGCAGTGTTTGAAAAGGTTCTGACCTGGTTTTTGGAAGTGTTCACACAGGAGGCTTATTGATGGTTTTTGTCTCCTTCAAAATTTTGTATCTGAGTCACCAAACTATCTCCTTAGGAAACCTGCAGAGCATTTGTTTGCACCAAGTGCTGCCTGTACCAGCAGAGGCAGGAGACAAAGTTTCAGTGAAAGACTTGTGCCTTTTTTCTCCACAGAAATTATGATACAGTCCCTCTTTTCCCTCTTCTTCCTAATTTTTTTTTTTTTTTTGTATTGAGAACTTGTTGATCTTGATACTGTTCTTTCCCTCATGTTTCGAGAGGCAGAAGCAAAATTTGGATTTCCCCTGAGTAATCCAAATACAGATCTAGGAATACAGGATCTGGAATCCTGTATCAGGAATACAGGCCAGGAATACAGATCTACCCTTCTCTGGGCTTATTTTGTACAGGAATCAAATCATCCTGAGATCTTGCGCAAAGCCATTCTTGAAAAATTCCCTTTTAGCTCCATGCATGTGAACAATGTAGCTGGTATCAATACAAGCCATTGGTAACAGCAGCTCTTACTGGCTGTGGCCGGTGTCATGCTGATGGTGAAGTAGTGAAAATTTTTCTACTGTTCATATGAATATTTTTCTCATGTGCCTTGGGTGAATCTCATTGGCAGCTTCCAATGTCATGGGTGTTTGTGGAGAGAAAAAGGTGACCTCTGCTTTACTCTGAATCTGTGGAATCTTGCACTTAAAGCATGAAATAAATGCATGCCAAATGCAGGTGGAGCCCATGATAGCTGGCTGAAGTGTGTGTTGCTCCCCAGGAGCTCTGCTGGCACACATGGGCAGCAGCTTGGCTCTCATGCTGAACGGAGTTACAAAGGTACTGCTTGACAAGGGGATTAAGAGAGACTGTCTTAACAAGTCAGGCCAGGAAATAAAGCCTTAGAATTTCAAATAGGTGAAATACTAACACTAATCTAAAGAAAGGATGGATCTATGTCCAGGACATCTTAATAGAGCTGTAGGTCCTGCCCTCTCAGTCAGGAGGTTCTTTTTCCGTCAGATTGTGGCAACGGTTTGGGTGAGAACTGGATAAAATGTTTGGACTGAAGCTTTCCTGTTTCCTCCCAGCCTGTGCCAACAGCACTGGCTCAGGTTGACCGTGAAAAGATCTACCAGTGGATCAATGAGCTGTCCAGCCCTGAGACACGGGAGAATGCACTGCTGGAGCTGAGCAAGAAGCGCGAGTCTGTGCCTGACCTCGCCCCAATGCTGTGGCACTCGTTTGGCACCATTGCAGCACTCCTTCAGGTGGGTCAGGCTTCAGCATCAACATGTTGCAGGGCTTGTACATCCATCAGGTGGATCTGGGGAGGAAATGGTGGGATCCCTTACTGCCATTGCTTGGGAGTATGATCTTTGTTGGATCGTGTGGTGGGGGGAGCAGATGAAGGTTTGGATGCACACCTGTGACTCCATGTCAAATAGCTTCTGACCCAGCTCTGCCCTTGCCTGGGCAGCATGGTGGCTGCCATGTAACTTGAAAGTAACTTGGTGAAAGCAGACTGTTATCTGCTGTCACTGCACTTCCTTGCCAGGCAAGTGCTTTGGTGTAGCTTTCTGATATTTTTTCCTTTAACTTTCCACTCTCTGTTAATTTTTAGGAAATTGTAAATATTTATCCATCAATCAACCCTCCGACTTTAACAGCCCATCAGTCCAACAGAGTCTGCAATGCTTTAGCTCTACTACAGTGTGTTGCATCACACCCTGAAACAAGGTAAGTGTTTCCAAGTTGTGTGGGCTTTCTGAGGTGTTGATATTGACACCTCAGCCCGTGTGTTTGACTTTAGAAGCACTTTAGCTCCTTTCTTTTTTTTTTATGTGAGAGAAGTGAAACAGACAACAAGCTGATAGATAGGCAGCTGCCTGCTGCTTTTACTTGTTTGCATGGATTATCAGGATGACAGCTTTATGGTCCTAAATGCATTGCATTCCCTGGATCATCCTGAGATCTTGTAAATTCTCGGAACATTGGGTTGTGGCAGCTTCTATGAGGTCAGCCAGTGCTAAGGGTACCTTTGTGTTGAGTGCTGTGTGCAAGGATCCTTGAGCTTACAATTATTTAGGCAAGGAACTGTGTTAGAGCGCAGTGTCAATAATGCCAAGGTTGTGGGTTCTATCCCCATATGGACTCTTCACTTAAGAGCTGGACTCCATTATCCTTGTGGGTTTCTTCCAACTCAGAATATTCTGTGAAGTCAAAAAAGAACTCCTTAAATTTCAGCTTACAGTTTTTTAGACCAGCTGTTGAAAGGGTGGAATGAACACAACTGTCTTTCCCAGGCAAGTGTGAGGCAAGGGAGCAATAGCAGAGCCATTTTTGGAGTCCTCAGCCAGTGTCTGACTTCATGTTTTCTCAGTCTCTGCCCAGTTCATGTCAGTAGGGAAAAATATGATGTTGGTTCAGCCAAAATCAGTAGCTAGAACTCAGAAGGAAACTACCTAGAGATCCACAATCTCATGCTTCTGTTACTGCTGAGCAGCAGCATAGCTGAAGTTGGTTTCGAGCTGCTGCAAAGCAGTGTTAACCAGCAAGCCCCCCATGAGATGATATCCAAAGAAATAGGGTAGTTTTACACGACTCACCTTTACGTGTAAAGTTTGAAAACTGAAAATGTAAGAAGTATTTTGTATGATTGTGCAAGTGAGCTTCCATCTGTTAGCAGAGCAATTTCCAGCATTCTACCTGCAATTTTTATTTTTCACTACTGCCAGATGGCAGTGTGAGGGCTCTTGGGGAAAGGTGTTGGTGCACATTTAAACTCTGGTGATGCCTAAAGCTCAGCCAGTCTGTGTTTCCAAGAAGTACTTCTTACGGGCACTGTGGCTGACAATCCTTGCCATTGGGAACCTGCAGGGTGAAATGCAGCAGTGAATGTACAAAACAGAGAGTCTCAGTGGCAGGAGGAGGTAATAAAAACAACAGGGTGTTCTCAGTTCCTGGTCAGCTGAGGCAGGAATGCAGTTAATGGACAGATCAGGTGTTAGGTTTTGTGCTGTGCCCAGTGCAGGATTTGCTTCGTCCCTTCCCATGAGAGAATTAAGTGTTACCCACTTTTGAGGAGCAGTAGCAATGGGGTCCACCAGGAATAGTCTGAGGCTCTGTGTGGTAATGCCAGATTGTGTGGCATTTGTTTCCCTGTTGTTCACATTGTGTGTTCTCTGTTTCATGCAGATCAGCTTTTCTGGCAGCTCATATTCCTCTCTTCCTGTACCCCTTCCTGCACACGGTCAGCAAGACCCGTCCGTTTGAGTACCTGCGGCTCACAAGCCTCGGAGTCATTGGTGAGCAGCCAGACGGACACTGGAGCACTGATCTCCTCCTGAGTTAAAGCACCTCGTGCTGTGGGCATAGAGACCTGCATGGCCAAAGTCAGAGGTCTCTTGTGATTGGGATTTTCCAAGTCCTGTAGCAGTAAGAGAAGGAGCTGCTCCTTTTCCGTTGTGAAGGCAAACTTGTCTGCCTTTTCACTAATAAAAACCCACCGAAGTCTAAATGCATTGCCAAAAATATGTTTCTTTGAGTACAAGTACCTGCAGACTTCTTGTGCCTTCTCACTCAGCCCTCCCAGCTAGGCACTGGGATGTGTGGGTGCAGGCTGGGCTTACTCTGGGTTTCTGTCATTGATTGACTTGGGTGTATTTTCCCTGTCTTCCTCTTATCCTGTTTTTTTTTTTTTTTTAACTTTCTGCCCAAATAATTTTTCTCTCAATGCATAAAGAGTCTTAAAATGGATTTCTTCCTCCCAGAGGTTTCTGTGGGTGCCATGATCCTTTTGTGTTTGTCTTATTACTGAGGGAGAGCCAAGAATGCATCCCCTTTCTGAAAAATAAACAACCCCCAAACACATTACTTTTACACTGATTACTTTTACCCTGCCAGAATGATTTCTTTTCCAGCCACATGCTGCAACATGTCTAGGATGACAGCCTGGCATTCAAACGGAATAGTTTCTGGGGAGGGCAGAGCACAGGCCATCCTTGAAAGCTGTGATTTTTTGAAACAGTTCATCATTTACTGATTTTGGATTTTGTTTTTACTTCAAGGGGCCTTGGTGAAAACGGACGAGCAAGAAGTGATAAATTTCTTATTGACAACAGAAATTATCCCCCTGTGCTTACGTATTATGGAGTCTGGCAGTGAGCTCTCCAAAACGGTACCTTTCTTTTGTTTTAATAAAGACACTTCATTGTTCATCTCCTACTGACCAGGCAGCCAGTGCCCTGCAGAGCTGGCTTCTCTGCTCTTGGAAATGCTGGGACAAGTCTGGGTGGAGTTTTTACCTCCTCAAAAACCAAACATACCAAGACCTGAGGCTGCCTGAGTGGTCTGGGAGTAGTTGGCATCTTATGCAACCTGAATCCAGTCATCTTGTACACTCTGCTTTGTGTCTATCTCTTTTCTTTAGTCAGAGATGCCAGGCATTGTGTACTGTCCTGCATTTCATTTTGGCTTCTAACTTTCACTGAGTAAAGCATTTGCTGCCTGCTGGAAGACTTTTCAATTCTGGGGCTGACTTGAAAAGAGTACTACACAAAGGCTGTCTCTTTTCAGGGTAGATAAGTTGTTTATAAGCTTTGTTTCCTGCTTTCTCCCCATTCTAGGTTGCTACGTTTATTCTTCAGAAAATCCTCCTGGATGACACAGGGCTGGCATATATCTGTCAGACTTATGAGCGGTTTTCCCACGTTGCCATGATACTGGTAAGATTATTTGTTTTTAAAGTGTTTATATTTAAAAAAGAAAAAAATATGCTACAGCAGCCAGCCTCTTCAGCAACTACTTTACTGCTGTCTGGCTGGAGCACAGGATGAGGGAGGCAAATCTTTCTTGGGCTAATTGCTTGTGGCACTGTAGCTCTGCTTCCATGTTTCCTTGGTATATTTCTGGTTTGCATGTCAAGAGAACACATATTAGTTGTGATATACTAAGTCCCCAAGACAAAACCAGGTAAACCTCTTCAGATGAAAAAGATTTCCAGAGTTGTAGGTGTTTCCATTTGTAGGTAGGACGTGAATTGATTTTTTATGTAAGAATGATCACACAGTTTGGATCGTGGATCTGTGTCCCATCCCTGTCTCTCACAACGTGTTGAAAGAGCAGGGCAAGTATATATCATACTTGTCTTCATGACTTCATAGCTACCAGCTACTTCAAGCTTTGGATTTCTGGGGCCACTTGTGGGGTTTCTATGTAGTAACCCCCAGTGTTTGTCCCATCCACCCCCTGAACCCCTGGAAGCTTTTTGCACCCACATTGTCTTTGGCCAAGGGGTTTCAGACATGAATTCTTCCTTGAACACAGAAGGACATGGGTGTGTAAAGCTGTGTTAGCCTGTATAGTCCCACCATTAGGTGAAGCCCTGGGCAAGATCAATATTCCATAGCGCAAGAGAGAAAGATGAAAATGTAACAGACTTTTTCATTGTCTATTTCAAAAATCAGAATAGTGTACTCCTGTCTAATGAGGGTGATGATTTACTTCCATGTCTGCTGATAACACAGTAAGATGTCACACAAGTATTATATGCTTTTAAAAGAGCAAGTTACTACTTTCCATCCAGGAGCTCTCTGAGGAGCTTGTGGTTATTTATTTTGAAGAAATAATTGGTAATCCTGGGGAATTGCTAAGAACAGGAAGCTTGCAAAAGGGCAGATGAGGGGGACCTGCTAGTTGCTGATGGCCAGGATATCCAAATGCAGGTGAATTTGGCTAATGGGGAAAATGTAGTTTACAGGAAAAAAAACAACTTGTTGGACAGATGTGATTGACTCCTAAATACAAGCCTGCAGTCTGATAAATTCTTCAGAGCAGGTGTGTGAAGGCATCCACACTGTTTGCTCAGCTGGGCATGTTCAAAGGTGCAGCCATGTGCAAAGTCCTACTTAGTGTGAGTAACATAGACTGGGCTGGGAAGATCTGTCTATGCCTTGCTTCCCTGGAACGGCTTCATGAGGGATGTAGCAGAAAGAAAAAATACACTGCTTGGATGCAGGCTACGACCAGATAAGGATCTTACTACAAGTGTGGGTGAGCCCAGTCCTATGGCCTGGCTTTCCAGGGTATTGCTGTTGTCTTAAAAGGATGTTGAAATGAAGGGAATGTGTATGAGAACAGAGGGTGTTGCAGAGCTTGGGACCAGACCTCATGGTGTCACTCAGCCTGAGCTTATCAAACTGTTTGGAATGTGTCTGTCTTCAATGAGGGGGAAACCCCAGGGTCTCTTTAATCTCACAAAGAGTTGCTAAGTAGTCCTAGAAGGTAAAAATTAAACAGAAATGAGGTGAGCTTTCCTCGAGCTGCTGGTAGAACCCTTTCCAAGTCATGGCAAGCTGCTATTCTCAAAGGCATCTTGGCAAGCAGCACAGGCTCCCTGCAGGGGTATCTAGATAAAAGGTAATGGCCTGTGCTGCACAGGAAGCCAGAGTAAGTGATCTATTGATCTCTCCCGGTCTCTGTCGATTGTGAAGCTGTTCTTTTAAAGACTTTAACTGGTGGCACTGGCCTCTCTCAAACAGGGTAAAATGGTCCTGCAGCTCTCCAAGGAGCCATCGGCACGGCTGCTGAAACACGTTGTCCGCTGCTACCTTCGCCTTTCTGATAACCCCAGGTAAACATTTTAGGAGTTTGGGCAAGGGCTTCTCCTGTGCCCTTGGAAGTACAGCTCTTCAGTTCTCCACAGTGCCCACCTGGGGGGAATCAAGGTTCCTGGTCTGTCAGCTTTAGTACAGTATGGAAGATGGGTGGGGTTTTTGCTTTGATTTTTTTTCTTCCTAGTCACAGGAGCTTTTATGGTGCATGGAAGAAACAGTGACTGTTGGGGGATTGTGTAAATTCCAGCTGTGCAGGTTACTAGTGCCTGAGCTCATACGTAGCTTGAACAAGATACAAGGGAGGGCCTGAGGTGGAAGGTACACTTTGCTCTGCCTCTTCCGCATCAAGAAGAGTAGTAGTAGATGAAATTCAGTTGGGAGAATACAAACTGATCTCCTGCTGACCAGCAGCTCTGCCCAAAGCTTCTGGTAGTGTATTTGTTGCCTCAGTCTCTCCTAGCATCGCATCACTTCGCTGCTGGCTGTGGGGGTGCAGGGGCTGCTTGGCGGGGTTTAGTGTCAGGGGTGGGAGCTGTGCTGGCTGAGTGCCACATGCTGCAGTGCTGCTGCTCAGTGCTTTCCTTGGCTGGCTCTAGCAGGGAGACCTCCAGGCAAAGGAATGCTGTGTCCCCAGTGGGGTTTGCTCCCCTCTTGCCCCTGTGAGTTTATTTGTTGGGCCCCGTTTCTTGTCTCTTGATGTAGGGCACGTGAAGCTCTCAGGCAGTGCCTTCCTGACCAGCTGAAGGACACCACCTTTGCCCAGGTCCTGAAGGATGACACCACCACAAAGCGCTGGCTGGCTCAGCTCGTCAAGAACCTGCAGGAGGGTCAAGTCACTGACCCACGGGGCATTCCTCTTCCTCCGCAATGACTGCTGGGGGAGGTGGGGCACTGGGGAAGAAACAGCTCAGGTTTACAAAGAACCAGGAACAGGTGACCTCTTCTGCAACAAACTGGGCACGCCAGCTGCCTGCTGGCCTGTCGGACCATCCCACCCAGCCAAAGGGCTGCTCTGTAGCAGTGCAGCAAGCCTCCGGGGATCCCAACACCAGCAAATGCTGATACTACAGCTTCAAAAAAATCAATAAAAACAATCTGTGTAGATCCCAGTCTCTCCGGGAGGCTTGGGTGGCATCTCTTCCCCCACCTCCAGGCAGGGGGGCAGTGCAGATGTCCACTCTTCCAGCAAACTCAGCCTCTGCCCAAGTGGTGCACAACAGTGGGTATGTGCACCACGTCCCTCCAGTTCCTTGTCAGTTCTTGTTTACATGTCTGTTTAGATGAGTGAACTGAATAAAAGCTGATCCAGTTGTTTTATCCCCTCCTTATACTGCTACTCAGCTGCAGGTAGTCCAGGGACAGCTTTTTTCCCTGCCAGCACATCCTTGCTCCTGGCTCTGCATCTGTCTGGCACAGTGAGCTTCTCTCTTCTTTCCTTTGGCATGGAGGGGGTGGCTGCAGCCAGGCCGCTGCGGTGCTTGCCCCAAGAGGAAGGGTGGATTACTTGCAATGAACCCATGTGTCATAAGGTTGCTTCACAGAGCTCTGGGGAAGGAGAAGACAGCAGGATTGTGCCTCCTGTGCTGTAAATAGTTCACTCCCACAGCTGACCAGCGGCCAGAGGCTGATGTGTGCTGGCCTCTCATCTAGACCTGGGAAGGCTGCTGGCTGGCTTATCACATGGAGCTCAGTGTGAGGGCACCTGCCTTGAGGTGGTGGTCAGGCCACCGACTGATCTCCTGCTGCCTACAGGCTCCAGGTATGCTGCCTTCTGCTCCCGCTGCTGCCCGCAGGCGCCTCTCAGTCCTGTTCCCTCCCTTCCCCCCTCCTCCCGCTCCCTCTGCCAGCCAGGTGCATCCATTTCAGCTTTGAAACCTGCCTTGGCATCTGCCACGGCCCCATTGCAATTAACCTGGACCAGCAGCCACTTACCTGCCGCCCCTGTGCCGAGGGGCTAATGCAGCCACAGCAAGCTCTCGGAAGCAGTGGAGGAGCTCCCAGGCTCTGCGGCAGCAAAGCCTGCTCTTGGCTGCAGCAAGCCTGGGCAGCTACTTAATTTCTCCCCCCTCTTCGAGTAGCCCATTTTGCTGATCATCTGCAGTGTCGTGCCAACAGTGTCTTAAATCCCATCATTTCCCTTCCCTCCTCCTCTCGCAGCCTTGCATAACAAGGGCAGAGCACAGCCTCTTCCTTGCCCTCGGGTTCCTGTTTTATAACCATTGCCTTTTCCCTCCTTTTCACCCTGACCTTGCCAGGGTGTGAAAATGCTTCTGTTTGGTTGTTTGTTTTTTTTAAAAATTCCGATTAATAAATAATAAAACCCCAGCCAGCACAGATTGGTCCCGGTCTGGTCTCTCGGGGGGAGTGGGGGCAAGCGGCGCGGTGGGGATTTATTGCAGATGGGAGGAAGGGCGGGATGTGCCACCTTGGGGGTATGAGCGTGGAAGAGCGGCCTTTTTCCAGTGCGAGCTGGCTATGTCCCTGTGGCGCCGCATCTCTTCTGGGACAGGTAGTGTGGAGGGGATGCTGCCCTGTTTTGCTTCGCAGGAAGGCAGCGAGCCTGCCAGAGAGAGAAGCGTCTTTGCGAGCGCTGCCGCACTCCCCCAGCGTCCAGGTCTGTCAGAGCATCGCCCACCCCAAAGTTCAGTCCCTGCCCTTCAGCCTTTGCCCCCAGCTTGGATCCCCATGCGTGCAAGCGGATCTGGGGACAGACAGGCTCAACCGGAGGATAAGAGTGGGGGCTCGACCCCAAACGAGGGGCTCCGCAGGGTGCTCCCAAGCCTGCCGGCCCCTCCGCCGCCTTCTTTACCTGCCCCCCCGGCTCCGCCTCGGGAGTGGCGTGACCTTAATCCGAAACGACCTTGAGAGGCAGCGGCTGCGGGGCGTGCGGGGCCGGGGGCGCCCCGCGGGGGCGGGGGATCGGGGCCGGGACCGGGGGAGGGCTCGCTGCCCGGGCGCTGCCGAGGGGCGGGCAGCCCGGCTCCGTGCGGCTGCTGGCGGCGGAGCACCGGCGGAGCGGAGCGGAGCGGCAACGGAGAGCGGGTACGGAGCGGGCGTCCTGCGGAGGGGAGGGGGCGACGGCAGGTACGGGACTGCGACCTCCAGGTTCTGGGAGCCCCTCTCTGGGGCTGCGGTGCCCCGGAGCGGCTGCACGGTTGGGGTGGCGCGGGACAGAAGTGCCGGCGGTTTTGTCTCCTTTGCCATAAGGTGTGATTTGTCCCCTGAGCTCTAAATGCCTTGGGGTTTGCCGTCCCATCCCGGAGCCCCTATTCTGTTCCCTGCCTCACCTCCAAGCCCTTCTGCCCCCGGCCAGCTACCGGCTGAGCGAAGCTCTAGAACGAGGGCAGTTTGTAAGCACACCGGGGCAGCGAGGTGTGGGGGTGCCTGAAGGGGGTTGAGGGGTCATCCTTCCCTGTTCTGGCACGCTCACCCGTGCGGTGGCATTTTATTCTGACGGGCTGCTCTGCACTGGAGCGGCTGGGGACCGCTCACACTCACTGTCCCTCCAGCTCTGCTGGGGCCTGTCACCACCAGGAGAGACGCTTCGATGGCTCAGAGTGTACTGGGTAGCTGGGGCTGTTCTGGCAGCAGGCAGCTGCCCTGCGGGAAACTCTCGGGTTGGGTTTCTCCATACCCTGGCTCTCCTCCCGTTTGGCTCAATAATGTAATTCAGACTGGGGCAAGGGGGCCTGCATGGGGCCAGGCTGTGAGGGGCTCATGGCATCCCTCACACAACAGGAGAGGGCAGAACAGATGTGTCCTTGCACTCACATGCTCTTCCTTGTGCTTTCTTGTGCTTCCTTGGGTTGGAAGGGGGCATCCCATCTTTGCTGCACTTGGGAAGGCACTGCTCCATAGTTGGGACTGGGAATGCTTGGGCCGTGCTGGGAGCCTGGAAGGGCTGGCACTGGGGGAGAAATTTAGCTCCAAATTCTCAGTGTGGTTAATGGGCCCCAGGGCTATGAGCTGCCCCTTTGCATGCTGCCACCTTGTACACATGCATGGCAGGGTGCCAAGACGACAGAACTCTTGGTGGCACTGAGCCCATCTTTGTCCCAGTCCAGCATGTCTCCCTGCTTCTCCAGTTCTGGTGCCACCCCAGCTTCCCTAAGACATGCCCATCTCCCTCATCTGCTGTGGCACAGGGGCTGCAGAGCTGGTGAGCACCTGGAGCTATGGACCTGTGAAGTGGCTGTGCCAGGCTGGGTGCTGCTGGAAAGCAGGAGAGTGCAGGCAGATGGGTGACTGGGGTTGTCCCTCCTGGTTCCCTGAGGGCCATGGGGTTCAGGAGCTGAGATCACACTGTGGAGGGTGGATGTGGGGCACCCCTGGAGCTGTGCTAGCCAGCATCAGGGCACCGACTCTGAAGGGCACAAGAGGAGCACACACCCCCATTTCTGGCACTCCAAGTCCTGGGCCAGTGGGTCAGTGCCCTGTGGGTTGGATATGGGGGGATAAGGCACTGCAGCAAGTCCTTGCAGTCTGAGCCTTGCAAGAAGGACCAGTGTTGGGGAAGCACAGCCCCAGCACTGGGCACTACTGGAGGGCATTTGGGATGGCACCCTCGCTACTCCATGTCTGCAGCAACATGTGAGGTCTCCAAGAGTGGACAGACAATCCCTGTGTGCCCTGGGGACAGTCAAATAGCCATGACTAGGGTGTCTCACAAGAGCAGGGCCACAGCCTGGCCAGCCTGGCCAATGCTGTTCTGCCCTGCTGAGCCACATGGAGCAGGGGGTGGCTGCTGTCTGGCCTGAGAGCCCACAGGGGTCTGGCAGCTGGGCTTGGCAGCTGCCTGCACGCTGACGGCACCGGCTATTCCCAGCCCTGCGTGACCGGTGCCTGTGCTGAGTCAGGGCACAGCTGCCACCCCTGCACCCTGGCACAGAGCCCTTTGCTCCCAGGGACCCTGGGTCCCCTCCTGCACCCAAACCCCAGCCCACCAGCTGCTGCATCCGCTCCTCCAGGCCCAGCTCCAGCACCTGGGTGACAGGCACATCCAGTGATTTGTCAGCGTAATAAAGTCTCAACAGCCTAATCAAAGTCTCATTGTCCAGTAGTATTTATAGACACACTCACTGCCATGTGCTCCCTGTACAGCTGCGGGTGCAGTCACTGCCTGGGGTGCTGGTATTCCCTGGGGAGAAGAAGCTGTAGGAGCTGAGGGTCATTGCTCTTCCTTAAGTGGCTCTCCCTTACTTTCAAATTTGCTGGTTGGGGTTGTTTCCTAGGTGGTGGGGGTGTCCTTGGGCACTGCCAGAGCAGTTTTTCCTGGTTTCAGGCACTGCTTCTTACCTGGGAGCAGCAACCTGGGAGCAGCAGGGCTCTAGTACCCGCTGGGCTGTGGGGCGTCAGCGCTGGCAAGTTTTTCTGTTTTCCACCAACACCTTTTGAGCTCCGGCTTCCCGGTAACACAGATTAATATTTCATGAGTATGGCGGTGTGAACTCGACACTTAAGGAATGCAATGACCCAGCAGGAGACAGACACAGGTGCGCTCAGATGCAGGCAGGGGCACACACACCTCGCACACACGTGGGTATAGCTGGAGCCCACTCAGCAGGACTGGGCACAGCATGAGGGTCTGACCTTGCTTCCCCCAGCCACCTTCTCTCTTCCCTCCCCAGCTGCTGCCAGCGTGGAGAAGGCAGAGCTATGGCATCGCTGCTGTGCAACGCCCGTGAGTGCCCCAGCGGAGGATGGGTGCAGGGCAGGGCATTGGGCCATCTGGATTTATGCCGAGGCAAATCTGGCTTCTGGGTTGAGCTCACCTTGCTGCACTCAGAAGCATCCCTACCCCACTGTGGCCATTGGGATTTGGGCTTGGAAACAGCAAAGGTGGATGGGAAGGGTTGATGGGGAATTACCCTGTGCACCTCTTGCGGTGAAGGGAGTTTGTTTCTGGTTTGTGCCTCCTCCCTCACGGATTGAGGGACCATGTGTGACCCCAGAGGTGAGAGGAAGCAAAGTACCAGGGCGTAGTGCCTGGATACCCCCACCCTCAGTGATGCAGCCCATGCTGCCCCCAGGCATCCAGCTCACAGACACGCTGGAGCAGATGCAGCAGGGGACTCTGATGCGCAAAGTCAAGTCCAAGAGCTGGAAGAAGCAGCGTTACTTCAAGCTGCAGGAAGACTGCATGACCATCTGGTACCAGTCCAAGAGGACAGGCAAAACTGAGTCTGCCTGTGAGTACCAGCTGCTGTGTGTTATTAGTAGGTTTCAGAGTAAACAGGGATGTGAAGGTTTGTAGATTCTTTGGCCATGCTTGCTAAGGGTGCTGGGGGATTGAAGAAAGGCTCTGCATGCATTTGTGATCTCACCCACACCTCTCCATGAAACATCCTGCCCCCAGCAGGACCCGTGGGTCAAAAGGGCTGAGTAGAAATTGCAGCTGATACAAATGGAACCTCTGGAATGCCAGCACAGGAGTAAGCAGACAGAGTGGCAGATGGATGACTGGCTGACTTGATAGTTCAGCAGTTAATGGATAGATAACTAGCTCAGTGGATGGATGGATGGATGGACGGATGGATGGATGGATGGATGGATGGATGGATGGATGGATGGAGTGGAAGAAGGAATGACTGGAAGATGTCTGTGGGCAGTGCCCCTTGCCCTGCGGTCCTTGTCTCCTGCAGACAGGCCTGCCCTCCCTCTGCCCCAGTCTCCATCAGCGATGTGGAGACGGTGCGGGAAGGGCACCAGTCGGAGGTGCTGCAGAGCGTGGCTGAGGAGTTCCCCCCTGAGCGCTGCTTCACCATCGTCTTCTACGGCCGTCGTGGCAACCTGGACCTCGTTGCTGGCTCGGCAGAGGAGGCAGAGTGCTGGGTGCAGGGCCTGCGTCAGCTCATCGAGGTGGCCACCACCATGGACCAAAGGGAGAAGATAGACCAATATCCTCCCTGAGAGCATCGCTCTGCCCCCACACCCATTGCTGATCCTCCCCCAAGCCCTGTGTCTTCTGCCTTATCCCAGCATGTGTGTAGCTGTTGTGGGTCTCACCATCTGCATCAGTGCAGGGCACAGGAAAAGGAGAAGATGCTCTCTGATATTACCCAGCCCCTTTTCTCATAGCCAAGGTCCTTTCCCTTAACATTTGCCCTGGTTTCCCGCACATGGATTCGTGACTGGTTCCAGAAAGCTGACAAGAATAAGGATGGGCGCATGAACTTCAAGGAAGTGCAGCGTCTCCTGAAGATGATGAATGTGGACATGAACGAGGATCATGCCCTGAGGCTCTTCCAGGTAAACACTGCACCTGAGAGCCTGGGGGGATTGGAGAGGGACTGGAGGGGCTGGAACAAGCTGTACAACACCTCCTTGCAAAGGGATCTTGTCACTTTCCATCCATCCATCCATCCATCCATCCATCCATCCATCCATTTTTCAGCCAACTACCTGTTTACCCAAACAAACACCCATTTGCTTGTTTATTTGTTAAACTAACACTCCCTTCCTCCCATTCATTTGTCCATCCAGCTGCTTATCTGTCTACCCAGCTAACCAGCCATCTGCTTTCTTATCTCTCCCTCCCATCCATCCATCAGTCCACGCTACCAGCTTCCATCTGCCCATTCATCCATTCCCCACTGATCAATGCCTGCCACTGGCACTGGCGTGGGATCTCTGTGCCCTCTCTTTGGGGTAGGAGAATCCTCTCACAACCACTTTGGTGGCCAAGATACCTTGCTGTGCCCCATCTGGATGCTGAGTGAGCTCCCTTGCAAACAGGATGCTGACAAGTCAGAGTCGGGGACGCTGGAAGGGGAGGAATTTGTGCTCTTCTACAAGGCTCTCACGAAGCGTGAGGAGGTGCTGAGCCTCTTCCAGGAATACTCTGAGGATGGAAAGAAGCTGACACTGCTGGAGCTGGCGGATTTCCTGCGGGAGGAGCAGCTGGAGGATGAGGGCACAGAGGAGCTGGCCATGGAGCTCATTGACAAGTATGAACCATCAGAGACAGGTGAGAGCTGGCTCAGACATCAGCTGTGCTCTGCTTGGGGGCAAGGAGGGGTCACAGACTCACAGTACCGTGGCAGAAGCATTCCCAGCCCCATCCTGGTGTGAATGGAAGACTCACCAAGGTGTGATCTGGGGGCAGTTCCCCTTTATTTGGTCCGTTCCTTGACCATTTTGGTGTAGAAGGTTGACCACCCATGGTGTGCAAGCCCTAGCTTTGGGATCCACTGCCCACCTTTCCAAAGTTACTGCTCTGCTGCGCCTTTCTGTGCCCCAGACTCTGGCAGCAGCTGTGGCCATCAGTTTAGGGATTCTGGGAGCCTCCAGCCGCCCTGTTTGCCCCCATTCTGCCTCTTCCATGTCCCTGGCTGTTGCTGAACCTCTCTCTGTGCCTGCAGCCCGGGCCCGCCATGTGCTGAGTGCTGATGGGTTCCTCATGTACCTCTGCTCCCTGGAGGGCTCCATCTTCAACCCCCAGCACCGGGGGCTGTGGCAGGACATGAGCCAGCCACTCTGCCACTACTTCATCTCCTCCTCCCACAACACCTACCTGATAGAGGATCAGATCCGGGGCCACAGCAGCATCGAGGGCTACATCAGGTAAAGGGACTGCTCCCCTCCAGCTGCCCTCCCACCCCAGTGTCATGTCCTGAGCAGCTCCATAGCGTGAACCCCAGAAGCTCCTTTGCTCCTCTGCAGTCCAGCACTCCTTTGGCCATGCTCTGCATGCAGCAGCATCTCCATCCTTGATGGGTGTCCCCTGGTCCCTCAGGGGTGACCCCCACGGGCAGAGGGGAAGGCAGGGAGCTGGTGCCCTGGATGAATGCAGGGTTCCAGGGATAACAACCCACCCCCAGGGCTCTGAAACGAGGCTGCCGGTGCCTGGAGGTGGATTGCTGGGACGGGCCAAATGGGGAGCCCATGGTGTACCACGGCCACACCTTCACCTCCAAGATCCCCTTCCGGGAGGTGGTGAGCACCCTGGGGAAGTACGCCTTCAAGGTAAGGCACCCTCCCCCAGGTGCTGGTGGTTGTGGGTGGTCCTTGGTGGGTGAGGATGCATGGCAGTGGTGGGGCAGTGGTGCTGAGGCTCACACACCTGCTGATGCAGCAGGACTGGTCCCACTGCAGGGAGGGGGGTGTTGGCTGTCTCACTTTCTGGGGGAGAGCACTGGGGGGTCTGACCTACAGCCTGCACTGTGCAGTGCCAGGGCTTGGGGGCTCCTGCAGACGTGGACTGTTGGGGTGCAGGGGTGAGAGGGAGTGTGGGGGATACTGGGGGATTGGAGGGGTATGAAGGTCTCAGAAGAGACACAGACACAAGGGGCTCCATCCTGGCACTGATCACGCCTGGATGAAGCCCTTGAGAGAGCTCACCAGCCCCACCAAGGTTATTTCCAGGTGTGCGTGTTGCTCCTCAGACCTCGGACTACCCGGTGATCCTGTCCCTAGAGAACCACTGCAGCATGGAGCAGCAGGAGGTCCTGGCCCAGCAGCTCAAGGACATCCTGGGGGAACAGCTCCTCACCACTACCATCGATGGGCATGTCCCCACCCAGCTCCCATCCCCAGAGGTATGGACAGAGCACAGCTGTGCAGGGGCATCTCTGTCCTGCCTGAGAGTGTGGTTAGGAGGTGGATCTGCAGTTCAGAGAATAGGCCAACCTGTCCCAGCATTGCCCTGCTCCACTGGAGCATTTGAGAACACTGGGGGTGGGTACTGAGTCCTCATGTTCACAGAAGTGCCAAGGCTGTCCCCAGGGTTGTCTCCCCATGTCATGCAGAATCAGACAGTGGGGCAAAACCCTCCTACCCCATCCCCTTCTGAGTGCTGAAGGGAGCTGGTGATGCTGGCCTCCCGCAGTGCAGGATCCCAGGGCACAAGGCCCATGGAGGCACTGGGTAGCTCAAGGTGCTTCTCTATCCCCAACCCCTCAGGAGCTCAAGCACAAGATCTTGCTGAAGGGCAAGAAGATTGGGCGGCTGGAGGACACCCTGGATGGGCCAGGGGATGAGGCTCCTGATGTGTCTGACGATGACAATGGGGCAGAGGCAGAGGAGGAGAGGCGGAGGGCAAAGGTAAGCGGCCCAGGCTGGGGACCAGCTGGGAGAGCTGAGCCCCTGGACACAGCTATGAGCTGTGGTGACATCTTACTGCATAGAGGAGAGACAGAGACTGCAGAGACATCACCAGGCAGGGAGGACAACCTTTTCTGCCCCTTGCCATGCCAGCCCTCTCTTTGTTGTGGTGGCAACATATTGGAGGTCCCCTGCTTGCTCTATTTCTGGCAAGAAGACTGCTCACAGTAGGGATGCTGCCACCCACCAGCACACCCCTGGCTGCTCTTACCTGCCCTGGCTCTAGGGCCCCTGGCCTGGGTGAGTGCTGGTGGATGGTGCTCCCATCTGGAGGGACCCAACATGGCTCTGCCTTGCAGAAGGACAAGGAGACCTTGGCCCAAGCATTGTCCGACTGTGTCATCTATTGCAAGAATGTGCCCTTCCGGGGCTTCCAGGAGGCCCGCAGCCATTCCCGGCCCTCTGAGATCTCCTCCCTCTCTGAAGCCAAGGCCAGGAAGCTCATCCGGGATGAAGGTGAGATGGGGGGGGCCGTGGCACCGGGTGACTGGGACAGAGTAGAGGGGGCTGATGGCTTCCTCATGGAAAAAGCCTCCTGACACTGGGGTTCCCTCTCTGTCTGGGAGAAACAGGGCCCAGCGGGGCTTTACTGTGGGGTTTGGCTCTGGTAAGTGATGAGGTTATTGGCTTAGAAAACAAGGCAGGACACCTGGATTCCTGAGCAGGGAGAGGGGTGAGAATTGGTGGGTTGATGGATAGATAGATAGATAGATAGATAGATAGATAGATAGATAGATGGATGAGAGGATGGATGGATGGATGGATGGATGGATGGATGGATGGATGGACAGTACATGTGGGTGACTGTACAGGCAGAGAACGACCCCACAAATGGGCCTCCTGCTCTATCCCTAGGAAATGAGTTTGTTCGCCACAATGCCTGGCAGCTGACACGCATCTACCCCAGTGGGATGAGGACTGACTCCTCCAACTACAGCCCCCAGGAGATGTGGAATGTGGGGTGCCAGATCGGTACGGCCGGGATGGAGCAGGGCTGTGGGCTGGGGACATGCCCTGAGTCCTGTGCTAAATGCCACCCTCAACCCCATCTGGAGCCAGGTCAGGTTGCCAGCTCTTGCACTGCCCTGGGGATGTTCAAGCATTATCACCTTACTCCCATATGCAACTCCACATCTCTCTGGCTGTGGGGACAGGCTGGCTTTCAGCCCAAAGCAGAGTGTGGTATCTCCAAGCTGTTCTGAACTCTTTTCCCTGCCACCTCCCTCCAGTGGCCTTGAACTTCCAGACAGCTGGCATGGAGATGGACCTGTGTGATGGGCTCTTCAGCCAGAATGGCTGCTGTGGCTACGTGCTCAAACCACCCTTCATGAGGGACAAGGAGACTCTCTTCAACCCCAGTGACCCCAGCAGCCGGGAAGGCCCTGGCCCCATCACCCTGACAATCCAGGTACAGTGAGTGTGTGGAGAGACCCTGGGGAAGCTGTGACAGTGTCCTGGGGCTCTGTTTGTCCCAGACAGATGGGGACACTGTTGGGCAGTGTGCTGGAGCCAAGGAGCCTCACAAAAGACAGATTTGGCCCTGCAGGTAATCAGTGGGCAGCAGCTGCCCAAAGTGGCCAACAGCAAGGAGGGAGCCATCATTGACCCATTGGTGCGCGTGGAGATCTACGGGGTCCCCGCGGACCAGGCGCACCAGGAGACCAAGTACATTGAGAACAATGGTGAGACCCAGAGCAGCACCATGGCCCCTGCTGTGTCCCTGCTCTCCTTCCCTCTCTCAGCACCTGCTCTCTCTTCCCAGGGTTTAACCCCCGCTGGGATGAGACACTGCAGTTCCAGCTCCACGTGCCCGAGCTGGCTCTCATTCGCTTTGTGGTGGAGGATTATGACAAGACGTCCAGAAATGATTTTGTGGGTCAGTTCACCCTAGCATTTGCCAACATCAAACCTGGTGAGTGGCTCCTGCCCTGTGGTTTTGGGAGCCCAGAACAGCCCTGCAAGCATGTGGGGGGCTCTGCTGGGTACTAGAGAGGAGGGTGGCATTCCAGTTATCCAGAACCTTGCTGTCCTTCCTGCAGGATATCGGCACATCCATCTCCTCTCAAAGGATGGCACCAGCATCCCACCCTCTTCGCTCTTTGTCCACATCCGCATCACTGAGCCACCTGGCCCTGAGCAGGACTGAGCTCATGGGGTGAGCAGCACCCAGATGGAAGCCATAGAGCCAGCTCCAAGCAGCTGGGGCCACAGAGCCAACCAACTTGCCCTCTTGTTGACCTGTTTCTGCCATCCCTGTGTCATTGTTGCTGCTGTGATTCCCTTTGCAGTAGCCTCCGAGGGCTGGGAAAAAGCACTGACCTCCCCTTTCCAGGTTCAGGATGCTGCTGCCCATGCATGAGTGTGGGGTCTATGCCAGTGCAGCTCCCTGCACCCTCCACAGGCACCCTGCCCTGGCCCACAGTCAGAGCTTGACTGTGGGGAGGAGGAGAGATGGTGTGTGGCCCAGCTCTGCTGCAGGGGCTGGTCCCCTCCCAGTCAGGGGAGCAAGGCTGGAGCTGAGCAAACCCCAGGGCTGGGCACAGCTGGGAATGGAGTTGGTCCTCACCGCCCCCTAACCCTGCAGAGCCCATTGGCCCCTCCAGCCCCAACTTAACCCTTATCCCATCCTTTCTCTGTAAGCAACTTAATAAATTGTTCAGTGACAAACAGGTTCAGGTCTGGGTGCAGTGATGCTGGGGAGAGATGGGGAGCTGAGCTTGGGTTTGTGCTCCTTCCCTGTGGGCACATGGCCCACTGTTCACACAGGGGTTCCAAGCAGCACAAAGAAACAGAAACTGAGCAATGCCTTTTATACAGTTGTGTATTTTACAGCCCATATACATATATGCCTGTATATACACACACATACATCCCTGCAGCAGGCCTGTACCACCAGCACCTTAGCTGGGATTCAGCCTCACTGTGCTGTGCCATCCTTCTCTGAAGGGCACTCGCCTTCTTGCTCCATCCTGGGGGCCCCCTTGGCCTGGCTCTCCCTCTGCACGCTGTGAAGGTGGACGGTGTGTGTGCTGGGGTCCTTTCCCACCCCCTGGCTAGGGTCAACAGCCCTGTGCTCAGGGTGATGCCGCTGGATGTGTTTGATGACCTGGAACTTCTGCTTGGCCTTGTAGGGGCAGTAGCGGCAGAAGAAGGGGTGCTCGTTGGTGTGGGTCAGGTAGTGGTGGCGCAGGCCAGCTGCCCAGCGGAAAGCCCGCCCGCAGGCGTTGCACACGTAGGGCTTCTCCTCGCTGTGCTTCTTCAGGTGGGTCTTGAGGAGAAAGCGTGTCTTGAAGGCCTTGCCACACTGCTCGCAGATGAAGGAACGGGCCTCCTGGTGCCGCGTCTCCTTGTGCACCCGCAGGGCGTCCGCGCGGTTGGTGCAGTACTCGCACTCATCGCACCGGTATGGCTTCAGGCCTGTGGCAACAGGGAAGGGGATGGCACCAGGATGGGGGCACCATGCTCTCCAGTCCATTCCACAGAGCATCAGTCCCCAGGGAATTCCCTCCACATCCCATTTTGTTAGCAGGCACACCAAGATCCCCATTTCCAAGCATGCTTCCCTCCCACCTGAGAGCACTGCCCCCACCCCATTAGCACAGGATAATGTGCTGCCCCCTAAATGTCCTCCTCTGTCTCTAGCTGGGCCACTGGCAGAAAAGAAGCGTGGAGCAGCCCCAACACCCTCCCCAGTGCTCGACACCTTGTCCTCAGTGGGCAGCACTCACCAGTGTGCTTTGTCATGTGGTACTTGAGCTGGTTCACCCACTTGCATTTGTAGCCGCAGTCAGGGCAGAGGTATTTCCTCTCCTCCTTGTGGATCCGCATGTGATACTGGGCAGGAGGATAGGGTCAGGATGAGACCATGTCCCCGGCCCTGGGGATGTGCAGGGCTTTGGGGTGGCAGTGAGAGGCTCAAAGACAGTTCTGACATCTCCAGCTGCATGGGGCAAGGAGGGCTGTGTGCTTGCTTGGCAGGCTATGGGCAAGGGGTATCCACACCAGAGTCAGGATGAGATTCCTGTACTGATGAGCTGCTCTGTCCCAGCCTGTGGATGGCACAGGCTTTGCTCCCCAGTTTGATATGCAACACAGTCAAATTAAAAACTCAGCCCAACAGAGCTGAGCACATTGCACAGCCTGTCCCAGGCGGCCCCAGGAGACTCCAGCTCAGCCTGGCCATTAAAAAAGTCAATATTCTTTTAGCAAAACCAGACTGTTTCTCCCTCCATTACCCTATGTCTCCATCACCCATGCATTTCCTGTTCTAGAAAAAGCCCTTTACCATGCATCAGGATGCTAATAACCTAGAGCAATGAGAGCAGGGTCATACTCTGCTTCCAAGAAAGCTGGAGGTTTCCCTGCACCCTGTCTAACTGGCACCACAGAGTATGCTGAGGCCAGCAAGCAGCCAGACTTGGCTTCGAATGGTGCAAGGCTGCATCCAGAGATGTCAGCAAGAAAAGAAGTGAACTTAGACTGCTGCCACCTTCATACTTTGTTAAAAGTCTCCCTTGCCCTTAAACTGCAACAGCAGAGAAGAAATGTATTGTATTGACAATGACTTTTATCTGCTTGACTCCTATTTCTGTTCAGTATGAGCCACTGAACACTGAGGATGAAACCTCCCCTTGGGAACTTCTTCTCCAAATCCCTGTGGCTGGATGCCCCTCCAAGCAATGCAGATGGAGTAGGATACATTCCCAAGCAGAGCTCTTACCTTGAGACGTGAGGGGTCAGCACAGGCGTATTTACAGAGATGGCACTTGTAGGGCTTCTCACCAGTGTGGATGCGGATGTGCCACGTGATCTTTTGCCTGTTCTTGGTGGTGTACTCACAGTCTGAGCACTTGTACACGCGGGTGCCCCCATGGCCCTTCATGTGCTGGTCAAACACAAGCTGGTGCCGGCAGGCAAAATCACAGAAAGGGCAGTGCAGGGGTTTGTCCTGGGGGGCAGCCGGCTCGTGACTCTCCACGTAATGCCGCACCAGCTGCTGCCGCTCCTTGGCTGCAAAGCTGCACAGCTCACAGCGGTGGCTGAAATGCTGCGTCTTGTGCTCCTCCAGTGCCTCCCGGGTGGCGAAGGTCTCCTTGCAGGTGCTGCACTCCAGGTGTGGGTGCTGCTTCTGCACGTGGCACTTGAGCGTGGCCTCACTGTGACACACGAAGTCACAGCGTGGGCAGCTGTAGGAAACCTTCTCCTCGTGCCGGCGCAGGACGTGCTGCTTGAGGGCCGTCTCAGAACTGAAGCGAGCCTCACAGCGGGAGCAGCCGAAGTTGAGCTCGCCGTGGTGGCAGCTGTTGACGTGGCGGGTGATGTCGTTCTGCAGGTAGCTGCTGTAGTCGCAGAGCGGGCAGAAGTGGGTGGGCGTCTTCTCGTGCACACGCAGGCGGTGGATGCGCAGCTTGGAGTTGGTGCCGAAGGTCTGGCTGCAGATGCCGCAGGCGATGCGCCCCACGCCAGTGTGCAGGGACTGGTGGGCCTCCAGGCGGTAGCGCCGCGTGGTGCTGAACTCGCAGTAGCGGCACTTGTGCGGCTTCACCCCCTCGTGCTTGATGCGGATGTGCTGCCGCAGGCACCGGGCCTGCTTGCAGGTGAACTTGCACTGGCGGCACTGCAGCTGCGGCCGCTTGCTGTAATGCTTGCGGTGCAGCCTGCGGTGCAGCCGCAGGGCTTTGGCCACCTTGGAGGTGAAGGGGCAGGAGGTGCAGCGAAACTCACCCAGGGTCACGCAGCCCCTCTTCTTATGAGTCTTCATGGCCCTTTCCTGGTGACAGGTGAAAGGGCAGGTGGGGCAGGAGAAACGCCTCCTCTTGGGCAGGGTGGCTTTTGGTGGGGCTGCATTCAGTGGGAGCTCACTGGTCTGGTCTTTCTCAACACTGAGTGGGTCCCCCTCAGGGAGTTCAGTTCTTTGGGATTCATCCTCAGGATGCACCATGTGCTTTTCAGCACAATGGCTCTTGAGGGCCCGCCGGGAGCGGAAGGTTTCAGGGCACTGGGAGCACCAGAACTGCTCCAGGTTCCGGCAGCCATCCTCCACGTGGGAGGTGATGGTGGTGACACGGGAGCACACAAAAGAGCAGGCATTGCAGTGCAGCTTCCCTCCCTCCAGTCGGTATTTCTCTGAGGGTTTCCCAGACTGGGAGGCACCAGCAGCTCCACCTGGCTCAGTCCTACCCCCTTGCTGGGGAGGCTCTTCTGCCACCTCTGTGCTATCACCCAGCAGGGATTTCTCAGAGGCTTGACAGCCTGATGTCTGTGCCCCAGCCAAAGGAATGCCTGCTGCTTGTGTTTTATCAGGTAGCTGGTCAGCTTCCCAAGGGCTCTCAGCATGCCCAGACTCCTCTGAGCCTCCCTTCTCACTCTCTGCTGTTTCTGTACCATTATCACCAGGCTGGTCAGCAGGTTGGCACAGTCCAGGTGCCTCCTGATTGGCTGGTTTGAGGATCTTGTTGTTCTTCAGGAGAACAGGGCACTTCTTTAGGAGGTGGGTGTTGAGTCCCCTCTGCTGCTTAAAGCTGGCACCACAGTCATGGCACACGAGCGGGGCCCGGCGGCTCTGGCAGCTGGCTTTGGAGTGCAAGGACATGGATTTCTCCTTCCGTGTGATGTACGAGCACTTCTCACACTTAAAGACCTGGCTCTCCGACTGCACCACCAGCATCTGCACCCTGCCCTCCAGTACCAGTGTCTCTGCCTGCTCTTTGTCCTGCTTCCGCAGAGCCTTCAGCACTGATTCCGAGCCGCCCCTGGCATTGTCACCAGAGGTGGGCACATCCTCTGGGACAGGCAGGTGGCCCTGTTCAGGTGTCTTCAGCATGCTGAGCCAGGCCTCTGGCAGCTTGGCTTGGCTGGTCTCTCTCTCCTCAGTGTCTGCCACGACCTTGTGGTCTGAGCATGACCCCTCAAGGCGGCCCATGTCCTCCTTTAGGGTGTCTTTTCCCTGGTTGTCTCCTACTGCTACACTCCCCTTCACCACCTTGTCTTCCTGTACATCTACCTCTTCCTCAAAGTCTGGGATGTCTTCGAGTGTACTGCCACTGTCCTCCAAGCCAAGGCCATCCTGGGAGCCCAGCATTTCATAGGCTGCAGGAGGCTCCTTGCAGGACAGCATTTCCATGCTCTCTGGCTGAGTCACACAGGCCTCTCCAGTCAAGTTCTCCAGGAGAGGGTCAGATGAGACATTCAGTGCCTCCAAGTGCAAGGTGCAGCTCTCAGTCACATCTTCAGAAACAGTGAGCTCAGCAGGGCCTGTGGCAGCATTTCCTTGCATGCAGTCATCTTCCAGGGCATTGCCAGCAATAGGACAGCTCTGCTCCCCCTCGCCTCTCTCTGCCTCGCTGCTGCTCTCTGGTGGAGCGGCGTCCTGCTCAAGGAGAGGCACCACGAACACTTGCTGGTAGCCCTCTTCTCCCTGGCACTCCACCTGGGATGGCTTCTCCTTCATCCACTGCTCTTTGCCAGTGAGGGGGGAACTGGCATCCACGTGCAGGGCTGCACCGACCTCATAGCCAAAGAGTGCCTCAGATGAGCTGATCTCCAGCTCCTTGCTGGCGTAATTTTCCAGCCAGTCCTTGTCACCAGGAACGTAGCCATGAATCTTGCGCTTATGGAAGAAGAGGCTGGTGTTACTGAAGGTGCAGTATGAACAGAGGGCACAGCGAAACTCCTTCTGCTTGGTGTGCTTGCAATTCTCATGGTTCAGCAGCGCCTGCTTGTACTTGGTCTGGTAGGTGCAGTACTGGCACTGGAAGACAGGAACCTGGTAGTTCTGCGAGTGCTTCGCCTGCATGTGCTTCTGCAGCTCGTACTTGCGCTTGCAGGCGAAGCCGCACACCTCGCAGATCAGGCTTTTGCCCTGGTGCCGCAGCTTGTGGCTGCTCAGCTGGTCAGCACGGTGACAGCGGTACGAGCACTGGTTACACTGGTACCTGCAGGGACAAGCAGAATCGGTCAGGCAGCACAAGGAATTGGGGCAGGCTGAGCTTCATCAGGCACGCTGAACTCTCCTTCCCCATGCCAGACAAACAGGGAAAGGGTACTGTTTGGTTTGCCAGATCTGACCTTTGCCATCCAGACAGCTCTTACCACAGGCAATTCCTCCCTGCTGCTGGTGCTTTACATCCCCAGCCTGGGGACTGGAGATAGATTCCCTGAGTATTCTATACAGTGACTGTGTCAGACACACGCTCTCACATGTGCATGCCAACAGCACTTCCAGCATCCCTGGAGGCAGACTAGACCCAAAGGAGGTGATAATCTGGCAGTCCTGAACAGGCCTTGACCCACAAACATCAGCAGACCAATGAACCCAACCTCAGAGTTGCACCTCTGAGGTAATATACCTTCTTGGTGGCATAGAGACATCAAAAATAGCTTTGCGTCCACAGCACCATGCTATAAGTTCAAAACCCAATTTTCTTATGTACCAGAAAGGGCAAGGCAGGCATGAGAAAGTCTGGCACACAGTGCAGCCAGAAGCAGACCTCTGGAGCAGGATTTGGGGAGCCCTGACTATGCTGCCAGGGCAGTGGAGCAGGGGTCTTACCGGAGATCTCCAGTGTGCTTGCGCATGTGGACATTCAGGTAGTGCTTCCACTTGGTGATGTACCCACACTCGGTGCACATGAAGTTCTTGTCGTTGGAGTGGGTCAGCATGTGCTTGGACAGGTAGCTCACATCCCGGCACGTGAAGTCGCAGAGCTCGCACTTGTGAGGTTTCTCTCCTACATGCAACACACAAATGCCTTCAGCGTGACAGCCAGATAAAGCAACATGGCAGGGAAACTAGCTCAGCAGGGAGCATGCAACAACTTCAGAGGAGTGATCCTGAGCTGGAAAAGCTGGTGGTTTCACCCAGGAACCCTGACCCAGCCCTCCCTGCCCACCCAGAGGCAGGACAAGACACCTTCCCCAGCTCAGCTATTGGGACCCCTACAGGGGACACCCACCAGTGTGCAACAGCATGTGCCGGATGAGCACCCGCTTGTGCGCTGTGGCAAAGGCACACTCAGTGCACTTGTGGATCTTCTCATTGGCGTGCATCTTGCCCACGTGGTCATGAAACTCCACAGGGTTGAAAGTGGCATAGGGGCAGAAACTGCACTGGAGCTGCTCGCTGCCCGGGTGGCCCTGCTTCTTGTGCTTGCGGAACACGTGCTTGTTGGAGCAGATGAAGTCACACTGCTGGCAGTGGAAGGCGTAGTGGGTTTTCCGGTGAGCCTCCATGGCCTCAGCCGTGCCGAAGAGCAGGGAGCAGGCATGGTACTTGCACTCCACCGCCTTGATGCCATGAGCATCCTTGAGGTGACGGACAAACTCCTTACGGTCCTCTGCACAGTAGCTGCAGTCCCCGTGGAAGCAGCTCAGCCTCTTGGGTTCAGCTTTGTGAGTCTTCAAGTGCTCCTTGAGGGCCTGGCTGAGTCGAAACTTCTCCTCACAGACGGGGCAGGAGTAAACATCGGAGTAGAAGTTGGAGATGTCCTCATGCATGCTGGCCATGTGGCGGTTGAGAGCGTTCTTCTCCACTGAGCTGTAGTGGCAGAGTGGGCAGCGATGAGCCTTCTCGCCTGTCTCCCGCATCATGTGGATTTTCAGCTTGCTTTTGCTGGTGAAGTACTTGTGGCAGTTGGGGCACTGTAGGCTGGGGTCAGGGAAGTGCAGGTGGAGGTGCTCCACCAGGTGGGTCCGCTTTTTGAAGCACCGCTTGCATTCAGGGCACATGTGGGTTTTGTAGAGGTACTCGGAGCCTTCTGCAACATCCCCTGCGGGAACAAAGGAGGGGGAGCAGTTAATAGAGAAAAGATGGAGAGCACAGGCAGATGTTCTGTCCCTGATCCAGTTGTGCCAGGATAAGGGTTTATACACATGTGCAGTCACACAGCCACCACCTACTCAGAAGGACTGTCCCCATCCCAAGGCACCAGCATACTTCAGGTGAGTTCTTTCCAACTCACGCTGGCAAAGCACAGCCTACATCAGGCCTGCCCACGTGCCCCTGGTCCCCAAAGCCAGGCAGACCTTTGCCTAAACCTGGCAGCATGCATGAACAGGAAAAGAAGAGACATATTTGCTTGGGCAGAGGTTGGGGGAACAAGTGCACTGGTACATGCAGGAGATGTGAGGTCACCCACCAACCTGGGCCACATTTCCCTGCCAGCCCTGAGGATGCGGTGCTTGTTCACAAAGCCTGAGCAGCTCCTGGTAAGGCCCTGCATCCTACCTTTGAAGTGCTGTGCCTGTGGCACTCCAACTTTTTTGGGAGCTGCCTTCCCATCCTCTTTGGCCTCGGCTTCGCAGAGGCTCTCACCATCCTCCTCTGGTGATTCATCCCCACTGCTGTCCAAGTCCTCTTCTCCAGCTGATGCTTTCTGTCCCTTCAAGGAGCTGTCCCCAGGACCTGCAGGCTTTGCTGGCCTTGCTTCTGCTGTGCTGGCTTTCCAGCCAGGGTGGCAATCACCTGGCTCCTCCTGTCCTTCTGATGCTGCTTCAGTGGGGAAAGATGAGAGATCATCATGTTCCATGCAAGAGGAAGCCACCCTCACACACCCACACACATGCAGAAAAACCACCTGGCTAAGATGGAGGGCACAAACTGTGCTGCAGGGAGGCACAAACACAGGGTTCCCAGCCCTCCACCTTCATCCCTGACTCCTCTAGCTGTAACTGGGATGCACAGACACAGCCAGCCTCTGCAGCACCCACAGGCCCCAGCCCCCCACCCAGCCATACCCGATGGCAGGATGCAGCACTTGCCAAGGCTGTGAGGGTCGCCTGTTGTGGGCATCTCAGAAGGGGACTCTGTGGCATGACCCTTCCTGTGCTGCCAGAAGAGCTTGGCATTGGCTGTGATGAAGTCGCAGTGGGAGCAGTGGAAGGGGAAGTGTGTCCGGTGGTGCTGCTCCATGGCCTGGCGGCTGGGGAAGAGCAGCGGGCAGGCGCGGCAGGCGCAGGACACGGGGGAGGCCCCATGCAGGTGGCGCAAGTGAGCGCGCAGTTCCTTGCGGTCCTCTGTGGTGAAGTGGCAGCCCCGCTCGGGACAGGGAAGGGCTCCCGACGGGGCACGGTGCGTCTTGAAGTGCTCCTTGAGTTGGCCAGGCTGCAAAAACGCCTCCTGGCAGACGGGGCACAGCAGGCACTCCGGAGCAGAGCCCTCCTGTGTGCTGGATCCGGGCAGCTCTGAGCCCCTGGGATCACTCTGGCTCTCGCTGGCAGAAGCCAACAGTGCCCCTGGGAGTTCCAGGTGCTCTTGGGGGGGCAGCAGCAGGCACTGGTGCTGGGACAGCAGGGAGGCCTCTGAGAAGCTCTGGCCACACCTCTCACAGAAGTACAGCTCCACCACTTTGACCAGAACCTCTGCAGAGAGCAAGGGATGAACGTTAGAAGGAGCTTTTTCCAGGCCCAGAGCTTGGGACTGGCGGTCCAGTTCCAGCTCTGGACAAGGAGAACATATCCCTCTTGCCACAAATTACATTTTGGGAACCACATCCCCCAAAAGAGGCTAAATACCACCACCCAAGTGGCCACGATAACCAGTTCTGTCCCTTTGCACCTTTGAAGCATGCAGAGATGAGAAGCTGGCTTGGCCTCATTCCTGTTAGGATGTCCAGTGCCCACACTGGACCCAAGTGGGAAGCATGCTGGGAGGTAGCAGTACAGGTGGGGATCTCTGCCTGGTCCCTAATGACAGCCTGGAGCAACCCCCTCACGCAGCTCCCACAGTCACTCTCCCCATCCACACACCCAGCTGGTGCCACATCTGTGCTCAATGGTGGCACCAGACTCATGATGCAGGGTCAGAGATCTGAGGGCACCTGGGACAGGGACCCCGGCCAGACCTCTCTAGCTCTGCAATCCCTGCACCCCATACCTGTGGCACTGGCCACGTTGCTCAGTGTCACATTGCCAGCCACTGCCTCGATGAATATTTCCACATTGCTTCCTTCAGCGTGAGCCCCTTCCCCAGGCATCGATGCCTCTGCCAGCAGCAACTCCTGGCTGGCAGCCAGCGGGGGTGTCCCGGCCAGACCAGCACTGGCCACACCAGGGCTTCCCACGGCTCCCACCTCTCCTGGCGTGGGCAGGAGCAGCTCCGAGCACAGGGTCTCCATCTCCCTGCTGGGAGCCTCTGATACAGTCACTGCTGCACTCATTGCCACCGGGCACTGCCTTGGTGCTGGGCTGGATGACCTCTCAACCTGAAACAGAAGAAAGCACTTCAAATGAGGGACATCTCAGAGGCCAAGAGGATTTTGGGGAGCAACCAGTCTCGAGGCAGGGTATTTCAATGCTGGCTCCTTTCTGCTGTGCCCCAAGCAGGCTGCTGGCAAGCCCTCTGTCACGGGGTAGACAAGAGTGCAAGGACACCTGTACGTTCTGCCCGAGCCCAACATCCAGGGCTTGCTCCCTGGCTCCAGCTGGGCCGGCCCCCGAGCCCACCCTCAGAGCCATGCTCAGCCTGCAGCCAGCAGGTGCCCCACGAGTCCCGCCAGGCCAGGCTCCCCCCAGCCCCTCGCCTTTCACCCCGGGCTGTCCCCGGCACCCCCAACCCCTCACCCCAGGCTGTTTCCGGCCCTCCCAGCCCCTCACTCCTCACCGCGAGCTGTCCGCGGGTGGCCCCAGCCTCTGGCCCCTTACCCGGGGCTGTCACCGAAGTGCTCTCAGCCCGGGCTGTCCCCGCCGTCCCGGGCCCCCCTGCCCCGGCACATCTCGGTGGTGCTGTCGGGCGGCGGAGCGCCGCCCTTTGTGCCTGTCGCGCAGCCGCTCTGCCCGGCCCCGCCGGCCCCGCTCTATGGTGCGGCCGGAAGCGGCGCGGGCGGGAGCGGAAGCGGCGCGGTGCAGGTGAGCGATGGCGGCACCGGCTGCAGCGAGGGCGGGGGCGGCGCGGAATCCTCCTCCTGCGGCCGGGCCTCTGCTGCGGGGAAGGCCGGTGTGAATCCGGGTCCTTTGCAGGAGAGGGTGCGGCTCTTGCAAGGGGGGGGGGCTGCGGGACCCTGCCCAAGGGACGCTGTGCCCGGGTAAGGAGGAAGGTCACACCTTATTCTAGCGGAGGTGGGATTCTGTACCTGAGAGAGCACAGCGTGTCTGTTTGTCTGGCTGGGAACGCTTCCCCTCGATCCCGGTACATGACAGGCCTGCGGAGGGAGGTGGAGAAGCTTCAGGAGCATGCGGCTGTAACCTAGACATGGAGGTGTGCCTTCTAGCACCGTCGCGTCCCTGTTCTCAGCAGCAAAGACCCGGCTCTTGGCTCAGTCTGGGGATTGCTTCAGCTTTTTCAAACGATAAACCTTAAATAAGTGCTCATGATTTCTGGCTGTTCAAATAATAAAATCTTGTGAAACTCTGGCCTTGTTGTCTTGACTGAAGAAGCTACAGATGCTCCTGTGCTTCTTCAAGAGCTCCTGGCCCCCTCCTGCTTGGCTCACCCAGTGGCCTGCAGAGAGGGAGAAGGTTCCTGCAGCCAGCAGGAACACGTGGTAGTAAGCACAGATGTGGGAAATCCAAACGTGCCAGGCACCCCTTCACCTTGAGGCCTGGCTATGATAAAGGGCAGGGAACTGTGGGTGATCTGTTGTGTTCCTTGCTACCATTCAATCTTTCCTCACAGGTTTGTTGCTGGAGTACAAAAACAATGCTGTGGAAAGGAGCTGCCTGACCTCCCACAATGCCCCTTTCTGACTTTGTCTTAGCACTGAAGGACAACCCATATTTCGGGGCTGGGTTTGGCCTCGTCGGGGTGGGCACATTCCTGGCAGCAGCCCGTAAGGGGGCCCAGTTTGGGCTGGTGGCTTTCAGGCGCCACTATATGATCACCTTGGAAGTGCCCAGCAAGGATAAGAGCTACCAATGGCTGCTGAACTGGGTCTCCCACCACGCCAAGCACACACAGCACCTGAGTGTTGAGACATCATACCTGCAGCATGAAAGCGGGCGTGTCAGCACCAAGTTCGACTTTATCCCCAGCCTCGGGAATCATTTCATCTGGTAAGGGAAGGTTGGGGAAAGCAGTTTGGGGATTCAGCCTCACTTTTGCAAGTTGGGGGGCCTGTAGAGCAGTGGAGAGGGTCCTTCTTCCTCTCTGGGTCTGGGTTAGGGCAGGAGATGAAGAGTAGTAAGAGCAGCCCGTACTCAGCAGTGTGAAATGATTTTCTTACATGAGATGAGTGTTCTTGACACATGAGCCAGGTGAGGTGCAGCTGAGGGTGCTGGATCACTGTACACACCTGTCTCCCTGCCCCAGGTACCGCAGGAAGTGGATTCGCATTGAGCGCAGCCGGGAGACGCAGATGCTTGACCTGAACACAGGGACCCCCTGGGAGTCCGTCACCTTCACTGCACTGGGCACTGACCGGGAGATCTTCTTCAACATCCTTCAGGAAGGTCTGTAGGGGAACTGTGTGGGGTACTGCTGGGAACAGCCTACTCTCTGGAGATGCCCAGGGCTTCACGGGAGATGCTGTTCCCTGGCAGCTGTCCCCTGTGCCTCTCTCTGCAGCCCGGGAGCTGGCGCTGCAGCAGCAGGAGGGGAAGACCATCATGTACACAGCCGTGGGAGCAGAGTGGCGCCAGTTCGGCTTCCCCCGCCGCCGCCGGCCCCTAAGCTCCGTGGTGCTGGAGGAAGGCGTGTCAGAGAGGCTGGTTCAGGACGTGAAGGAGTTCATCAACAACTCCAAGTGGTACAATGAAAGAGGCAAGGCTCTGGTGTGGTGTGTGCTGTATGGTGTGGGGCTGGATGCTCATGGTCCTCTCTGGAATTGGCTGTGGAGAGACTTTTCCCTGCTGCTTACCTTCCCCAGGTGTATCCTCTTTGCGTGCTCAGCACAGCACCACAGCTTGGAGGGAGGGAGCACAGAGCAATCCATATGGTTATCCTAAAAGAACACTGTTTTCTTAGGGATCCCCTACCGAAGAGGCTACCTGCTTTATGGTCCTCCTGGATGTGGGAAAAGCAGCTTCATGTGAGTATTGTCACCTCCCTGCTCTGAGCCACAGCAGTCTTGGATGAGAGGGTGTGGATGAGTTTGGGTTTGGAATACTGGAGCGGGCTGTGCCTTATGTGTGGTGCCTATTGTAAGCATTTGCATTGCTGGCACTGCGACAGGTCAGGGTGACAAGCCCTTTGTGCCCCTGCTTTGCACAGTGCTGCATGGTATGGGTGGGCTGAACAGGGGCTTCTGCCCGCCCGTTAGATCTGATCCTTGCTGGAAAGGGACTCCTCTGCCCTCTCCCTTACTGCTAAGGGTAGAAATCCAATTTTTCCTTGACTGTGGGCTTTCCCACTGTGATTCATCCTTGTGGTTTGTGTCCTTTCCAGAACAGCTCTGGCTGGGGAACTAGAGTACAGTATCTGCCTGCTGAGCCTCAGTGACCACAGCCTCTCTGATGATCGGCTCAATCACCTCCTGAGTGTAGCACCGCAGCAGAGCATCATCCTGCTGGAGGATGTGGATGCTGCCTTTGTCAGCCGGGACCTTGCTGCTGAGAGTAAGCACTGCCCCTGCTCCTGGGCCAGCAGCAGGAGGGAGGTTCTGTGGCTGTACCTGAAAAAAGTTTGGACTCTGGGCTGCTCAACTGCTCCAGCAGGAACCAGGAGTGGGGGAGTCTCTCAGACCTCAGGGCCCAAACTGGAACTTGTCCAGTTTTGCCTAGGCTGTAAAAGGGAATTTGGATCCTTTATCTTCAGGCAAAGGTCCTTCTCCTGCCCAGCTACTTGCAGGATGAGGGAGAAGGTGGCTTTCCTTCTCTTTTTCTTTGTGTTCCCATGGGTGTGTATGGGCAGGGGAGGAGAATGTGCTGCCAGCCAGGCAGAGGGTCAGCCTCCAAACAAGGAGCGAGTGGGGAGCTTGACATAAGCCTCGGGTGATAGGAAGGTGGCCCTGAGCCTGTGCAGGGTTAGTGGCCAACAGCTACAATCTCAGACACCTCTGTTCCTAGACCCAGCTGTGTACCAAGGCATGGGGCGCCTGACCTTCAGCGGTCTCCTCAATGCGCTGGATGGTGTGGCCTCCACAGAAGCCAGGATTGTCTTCATGACCACCAACTACGTGGACAGGTCAGAACTGACCCTGGGAGGGAGCAGGGTGGGTAGCACAGGAAAACCTTGCTCCCTTTTGCTGGGCTTTGTTTATTAAATCCTCCAGCATGAAGACGGGAGGTTCAGATTTCCCACATCCTCCCTTGGGATGCAAATCCTTTGACTGCTGATCAGGATCCCTTTTGCTGGAGCCTCAGATGCCTACTTGGTGTTTAGAACATGGTTGTGTCCTTCAGGAGTGGTACCACCTTCCTGCCTGTGGGGAGCTGCAAGTTTTGGGGTTGTGTCCATGGGTTGGTGGGATGTAGCCTGGGCTCATGGTGCCTGGACAGCTGCTGTGCTGTGGCAGGCTTGATTCACTACAGACCGAGCTGGCCCAGAGGTTTGTTCAGAGGTTGCTCATGGGACAGAGGTGGGGAGAGCTGTTTCCTAGGACAAAAGCTTTGGAGTCAGTCCTTCCCCAGCTCTCTCCTTTCTTTTCAGGTTGGTTTCTGCCCTCAATCTCCCCAGGGTTGAACCTGTTTGCCCCCTTCACCATCTCACAGTGCATGGCACTTTGCAGAAAGGACAGGGGCTGTGCTAGTGTGGATAGGGGCTTCCTGCAGCACCCACCCTAAACAGATGCTTTGATCAGGTTTTCCAGTGCCACCCTTTGTCTCTTGCCAGGCTGGACCCAGCCCTGGTGCGTCCTGGCCGTGTGGATCTGAAGCAGTACGTGGGCCATTGCTCCCGCTGGCAGCTCGCCCGCATGTTCCAGCGCTTCTACCCCGAGCAGCCCGCGGCTGCAGCCCAGCGGTTCGCGGAGCAGGCGCTGGCAGTCTCCAAACAGATCAGCGCTGCCCAGGTGCAAGGCCACTTCATGCTTTACAAGACAGACCCTGAAGGAGCCACTTCAAACATAAGCTCCAGCCTGCTGTGACCAGAGGCCAGCTTTCCCTTGTGACACTGAGATGACTGGACAAAGATTCGACGATCATGCCATGAAGCCGCCCACCTGCACAGGCCAGGTCTCTGTTCACCTCTACCTCTCCTATGCCTTGGTTTGGGAGAGTCAGATCTGCCAGCCTCACTGCAAGGGAGGGAATCTGGCTCTTGCTGCTCCCCAGACTTGGGTGCTACTGCACCAGCCCTGCTCACCAGTGTGTGCCTCATGTTGGGATTGCTGTAAGCTACCAAGGCTCCTGGTGTGAATCCCCTTCCTTGGGAGTCAGCCTGGAGGTGCCCCAGAAAGGCATTTCCTTTGGGCAGGACATTGGGGTTCTGCACTGCTGAAAGTGTCTGTTTTTTTTTAAAGGACAGTGGTCTCACTGGTCTGTGAATATCCTCTGTGAAGTGCACAACACAACTCTTGTCTCTCTGGTTCATTTTCCTGTTAGTTGTCCCTCTATCCAGCTGCTGCTCCTGACCAGGGCCTGGAAAGGCCAGTACTGCAAATCCAGAATGTTTCTGAAAAAAAGCAGCTCCTAAGAGACAACTCATATTCCCTCAGACTCCAGGCTGGTGCCACTGGTCCTGCTGAGTTATGATGCCAAGCCACAGATCTGCTTGGATATTGTTCCTACGTGGGCATGACTGTCCTTCCCATCAAAGATGTGGGGCCCTGGAGCTGTATGAGGCAGATGAGAGGCCTTGGCCAGTTACTGCATATCTTCCCAAGAGCTGTCCCCTTCCAGTCCCTTTTTCACAATCCTGAAAGTAGTTTCCTCAGAGCCAGTCCTATGTTAATGTGGTCAGCTTTGGGGGTTGCATCACCTTGCTTGGGCTGGGGAGTGGATTCCAAGCCAAACCCAAATTGTAGGTCACTGCTTAGCCCTCCTCTTGCCTCTGCTCTGTGGGACCAAGAGCACAGGGCAATACACAGGGGCACAGTCAATTTGCACCTGGATGGATTTTGGTGCAAATAGGCACTGCTTTAATGCAACCCCAGACTTCCACAAAAGTTTCTGCAAGTGAAGGAGCAGGATGCTGCTGGCTGGCATCTCAAACCCTGAGTTTGGCCATCCTGCATAGGCTAGCTACTCAGATCCAGCCTCTTCCTGGAGGCTGGAAGTTTTGACCCAAAGCTGTGGATCAAAACTGGCCAGTGAGTGACTGGCAGATGTCCCACAGCAGTCTGGGAGGATGGGGAGTGTTTGTGGGGGAGCCAGAGGGACCCAATGCCACCACACGCAACATCTCTTGCTGCTTGCTTTTAATAGTGTTAATGCTACAGCTGCTGCCAGTGCCTTTCTGCCTGGCCTGAGGGCTTTTGCCAGTTAAACCTCACAACAGCCTTGTGAGGTAGGTGAGTGACGCAGGTGGACACCAAGCAAGAGGACCCAGGTCAGTGTGCAAGCTCTTTTCCTCCCCTCTGACCTGGAGGTTTGGTTGGTTTATCCCAAATTAATTTCCACATACTGTTGCAAAATGCCCTCTGCTCCAGGCTGACAGCAGTGAGTCAAAGAGGGCCCTTACTAAAGCACTATTCCCAGGGAAAAATCCCTTCCCACTAACATCTTCCCACTAACATTGAAGTTATCCAAGTCCTCACTCTGATTTCCATGGCTGAATCCCAAGCTCCAAACATGGCACAGCAACATTTCTGCTGAGAGTAATCCTGGCTCACCAGAGGAAGCCAAGGAGCTTCAGCTGCTGTGAGGGGTAGAGATCTTCCATGTTTCTTTCAGGACACAATCAAATGCCTTTCTTGGAACACAGCAGTTTCACCAGAGAAGACAGGAGGCAGCAGAACAAGCACCAATGTCAGGTAAAGTTCGCACCTTTTCACCCAAGTGTGGGCAGGCCATTCCCCCAGAAACCAGCTGAACAAGGACAGAGGGAGCACTGAAGGAAAATTAGGGCTCTCTTCAGGGCACAAGTGCTCAGCCCTCATCTGCAGGAAGGCACAACATCTGTCTCAGATCAGCCAGCCCAGGACAGGTAGTGTAGGCTCAGGCCAAGGAGGAAGAAAAAAAGAATGGTTTTGAAGCATTAGGCTTGAAAATAGACCAGTGTTGGAAATGTAAGCACAGAAGGTTCTAGGGCAGCAGGTTAAACCAACCCCTTCAGGTCAAGACCAGGCATGGAGTAAGCAGGGCAGCAGATGAGGAGTTCTCAGTCAAGAAAGGGGGTAGTGCAGCTTTCATGTGCCAAAGGTCAGCCAGACAGATGTGTGCACTGACAAATGCCCTCTTGGCACACACTGCTGTTGGTTTCCTGGGGATCTCATGTGAAGTTCTGGCAAGTCCATTGTAGCACTGCTATTTTTGTACTTAGCAGAAGGAGGAAGACAATTAACAACCCATGTGTGGGCACAAGAGGTGGGGGACAAGGCACGAACGAGTGTGAAGGTATCAGTCCAGGTGAGGCAGAGAGCTTACACTAAGCCAGGCAAAGCAGGGAGCCCTCCTGCCACCCAGAAGTTCCAGGGGAAGGTCTCTGCCTCAGCCCTGGTTGTAGGGAACAGGGAGGGAATTGAGAAATACCAGGGATCAACACCTTTGCTCCAAAAAGCAACAAACAGGAGCAAGAGGGCAGAGGAAACAAAGGGAGCAGGCTCTGGAGAAGACCCAACGAATTAATTTAATAGCATTGCCCCACTTCAGAGGCTTGGGATCACTCTTCATGGCTTCTAAATGGTACACCATTTACATCTGTGGAGCAGCAGCAGACGGAACTGCACCAAGTTTTAAACAGCAAATCCTCATTTAAGCAATATCAGCTTGAAGATTACAGGAGGGTAAGCTGTATCCAAAATACTGGGGCATGTCTTCACTTCAGGGTTGTCAGAAGTGCTAAGAGACAGCCTGGCCTTGGAGGGGGCTTCTGACACATAGAGGTTACAAAGCAGAGTACTCTCTTCTGAGGTTCCCCCATCAGCTTCAGCCTGCACAAAAGCAGCTGAAAGACAGGGCAGGAGCTCCAGCTAAATATAGGTTTCCTGGAGAAGCAGGAGCCAAGGTGAAGCCTTAGCCACCAGACAGCCGTGACCTGCCTTAAGTGCTGACTTAAGCTTAATTTGGATGTCCTGGCTGGGACTGGGCAATGTCCTGTGTAATAAGGATTTGCCCGGCCAATCCTAGCAGTTGAGAAAGTGCTCTGAGAAGGAATGGGGGACAGAGCAAGTGGAACTGAGCTCCAAGATACTGCCCTGGCACTTGGTACCACAGCTCCACTGGCTTCCAGGGAAGGTCTTGTCACACTTTGGCTCTGCTATGGCACCATGCTAGGCTCAGACCTTTGCTCTGTAGGTGTGCACATTTCTTGGCATTTCACCTATAGGGACAATAGCTGCGGGTCCCCAAAGCTACCTCTGTCTTCTGGGTCCTCTGAGACCAAGGCTGATATGATCTGTCAAGGTTCCACTTCTCCAATGCTGGTAACAGCCAGCTGCTCATGCTAGGATGCTTTACACTGCACATACCATGGTGACACTGCCTGTCCCACGCTGTCCCATGTGCCATCTGTCTCCTCCCTTCCAGGGGGTACAGTATCTGCTTGCTACTGCTTCATTGTTCTCTCCAGAAACAGCCCTTTTTTCCCCCAGCCCAGCCCCTCATCATTCCTGCTAGGAGCCACTCTCCTTCTCAAGATGGGCTTCTCGATGTCCACTGGGCCTGAACACCCCTCGCCCTCTTGGTGCTCTGGGGTAGGAACCACGCTCCTGAACTCTGGACCTCTCCCACTTTCCACAATCCCAGGGCCTGTGGTGGCCCTGCCAGTTGGGGGCAGCTTTGTGGTCACTGCGGTTGAACATCAGGTTCTCCTTTTTCCTGCCCCGGGCCTCAATCCCCTCCTCTGTGCTCCATTTCTCCACGTCATGGTGCTCCTCTTTCAAGTCCACAGTTTCTGTTGCTGGTGAGGGATCTTCACGGCACAACTCCCTTCTTTCAGCCAAGGGAGCAGCCCTGCTTCTACTGGGAGGCTTTGAAAACTCCTGGCTGTGCCGTCCAGCAGGTCTACGCTCTGCCCTCTGGCTGAAGACCCTGGGCCCCCTGGAGCCGTGGAGTGGATGACAGGCTTCCTCTCCTGCTTCCTGCGAGGCACTGCACAGCTGCCTACCCCGGCCTCTGGAGCCTGGCCTCTCCCCTCTGTGCCTCTCCCTCTTGCTCAGTTGCTCTCTGGGCACAGCACACCTCTCAGGCTGCCCGGGTTCCACCCTGGGCTCTGACGCCCCGGCTGGCTCAGGAGCTGAGGCTTGGCTGGGCGGCTGGGGCACGTCTGCAGCGCGGGCACTCACCGACAGCTCAGAGGCAGTGGCTGCTTGGCCTGGATCCACAGCAGCTGGAGGCTGAAAGAAAAAAAGCCACTGGTTAAGAAAAGGACAGGGGTGTCCCACAGCAGATTGCAGTGCTTGGTGCTGCAGCCCAGAGCACCCTCAGAAGCTCTCTGCCCCCAGTGCCGTACCGCCTGGAGGCTGATGAAATATCGGTTCCTCTCTGCCTCAGGGTCGATGATTCCCCCTTTCTCTTGCTGTCTCTTGAAAATCAGGCGCAGTTCTTCCTGGTGCTGCAGCACCTTGGCATCCGGCCTGTATGGCTCCTGAGCAGAAGAAAGCAAGGCAAGGTAAGGGTTCTCTCAGCACCTAGCATGCATAGGCATGGCAGGGCTGGGAGCTACTCCCCAAACCCTTCTTTGCACAGAGGCAGACAACCTGCTTCCTTCTGCCACACTGACCAGGCCTACAGATGCATGGGAAATCCCTGGACAGAAGCCGAGCATCCCAGTGCAGACCCACTGTTTCTGCAGTGACTGCCTTGGGCTGTCCTGCTGTGGGGCAGGATGCACAGCAGCTACGATCAGGTCACTCTCCTGACATGACTGTATCCCAGTGAGTACAGAGATGTTCCCCATGGCAGAATCACCTCTCTCTCAGCACATCTGCTCAGCTCAGGGCTATAAAACTGAATCTGCTTGTGAGCTGCCCTTTGGATGGGACATCTAGGAGGACCTGAGGTAGAGTGTGCATGCATTACAATGTCCCAGTTGAAGCTACCCAGTGAGGAGGCACAGCTGGGCAGGTGAGCCCCCATCTCTTACCAGAGGGTGCTGCGGTGGGGGTGCTGCCTTCAGAGCACAGAGATCATAGACCAGGGTCTCCCGGCAGACAGGGCACTGCACACCAACTTCCTGGGGGGAGGCAAGAGAGGATAGCAAACCCTGTCTGTGATCCAGCTCATGCACTGCCCCATAACCCCACCCTGGAAGTGGAACAGGGTGGTCTTCTTCACTCTTCTGCCAAGGTAAGGAAGTCAGAGGGGTTCCAGCAGCATGAAAGTAGCCTGGTGTCTCAACAACAGCTATGGAAGGTGTCTCCACATGAGGCATGCTGGGATTTGTGCTCCAGCAGCTGACTGCTTTACAAAACACCTCTGTCAACACATATGGATTTACCCCTCAGGCTAGGATGTATTTTTCTGCTCCAAAGTGGAGTGTGTCATCAAGGCAGCACCTCTTTGAAAGGGTTTGTAGGAAGGAGCCTTTGATTTGTTCCATGCTCAGCTGTTCTGTTTCCCTCTGCAGTTGACAACTGTTCCAACACATGCTAGGCAGGTTTTATCACCCCAAAACACAGGTGATTTGTGTTTACCCTGCTGCAACTCCCCACAGTTCAGGACTAGGACTAGGGAAGGAGTCCTTTTTTCTAACTTCTGTGATTCCGGAAGTCTAAAAATGCAACTCTCTTACCCCCTCACAGCAGGCACTAACCCAGAGATCCAATAAACCACTTGTTTGGTCAGAAGGGCCCTTGGAGATAACTCAGTCTAATCCTTGTTGATTCTCAGCACAGGCTCCATGTGCCAAAGAGGGTGATACAGATGTTACAAGGGTCTGTGCAGCGGGCCAAGGAAGGAGCCCCAGTACCTGTTTGGGGGATGGTGCAAGGTGCTGCTCTCTCTCCTCCTGCTGCATGAGGATCTCCTCCTCCATGTGCTGGGCATAGCGGGCCAGACAGTGGGAGTGGAAGTAGTGGTAGCACTGGGTCTTTGTGAAGGCTTCTTTCTCCTGTCAGGAGAAAAGGGCATCTTTGAAGGATTTCTAAGCAAAGAGTTGTGTAACCACCCAGCTGAGCTGGGTTTTCACTTCCATGTCAGTGGTATCCATGAGGAACTAGTGCTAGCAGAGCCACCCAACATCATCTGTTGGGCTGCAGCTCCACTCCCTCAGCAATTACTGGGATGCTGCTTCTTGTTTCAAATGTCAGAAACACTCCTAATGTCAATATGCAAAGATTTTATGACTGATTTCTCTGCATGTGTTCCTGTGTAACCAGCAATCTTCCCACCTGGTGTGTTCTCCTTCCTAGGCAGGTGTTGACTTTCCTTGAAATCCTAGTAAGGCCTGCTCCCCTGTCCCCACAGACCTCAGCACCTGCATGGATACATTCTAGTACTTCCTGACCACCTGTGTGCTGAACTCCTGGTGAGGTGTAGCCAACACAGGGAAACTAAAATGCACCATCAACTAGCCCCAGAACCTATGCTTCTCTAGAGATGCTCCAGCATGCCCCATGTCCATTTTCTGTAGAAGAATATCTAGAAGTTGATGGGAAGAGCAGCATGTATTGCACTGGGAAGGGCCCTGTGCAGACAGGGAGGCAGGGGGCTGCTGGGGTGTATCTTGCACCCAGGCTGATATCCCAGTGTCAGACTTCCTGTTGTCTTGCCTCACTTCCCAGTCAGTTTGTGAGGTCAGGAGCCACATGCCTACCTGGAATCCATAGAGGCAGATTACACACTGTCCTTGAGGAATATTGTTGTCAGTGAGGATCTCCTTTCCCTTCTGTGAAAGCATTAAAGCAAACGTTTTACTCACTGGCCTGCCCATGGGCTCAGGGATGTCCCACCCCATGGGCAGTCAGGGATCAGAGTCTGTGGCTGGTCACACCCAATCTCCTGACTCTCACCTCGATCAGTTCATAGAGCACCTCTGTCCCCAGCCTGGCTTCAGCAACACTTCTGAGGGTCTGGGAAATCCTACAGCAAAGCAGCAGAAATCCTTAACAAAAATTTAGCTACACCTTTTCAGTGTCCCACATACCTGTCATCCTGCCATGATGACAGGATGAAAAAAGAGAACAGTGGCCTTCAGATTTTGCTTGGAGCACAGGATGGGCACACATGCACACACATATTCATGTGCTGTCCTGGTTCCCCACAAGCCAGTGCACAGGAAGCCTTTTTATGACAGGACTTGCTGGAGCTGGTTTGCTGATGGCCTCAGCTTGAGCTCAGCCAGCACCCTTTCGTTTTGGTGAATCCCAGGCTTTGTCTATCTGATGGCAGCCCCTGTGCAGGTCTGTTGGGAGCCACATCCTCTTGTACTGCTGGCAGACACCACGTGTGTCTCTGCACACATTCCACTGCCCCAAGGACCAAAGCACAAAGGCAACAACGGGCTGCCCAAGGACTGGGATCAGTCCCACCTCTGTCAGGGCATGACCAGCAACTTTCAAGGCCCCAGGGATTCAAATAACATTTCAGGGGAACCACAGGGGAATAACCACAAAGTGGACCCCTCTGTGTTAAATTCAGCACCAGTGGCTCCTGAGATATTTAGGACAAAGTGATTTAGGGACCTGTATCCATCTGTTAACCAGACATGGAAGTCATGTGAATTACAGAAGGCTTGTCCATCACTTCTGCCTCCTGGATCTCTGGAGCAAAGGACTGCCACTCCCCACCCTCCTGGCACTCACTTTTGAATTTGCTCATCTGACAGCCCCCGCGGATTCCTGATGGAGATCTCCGGAGCTTTATCAGGATACTAGGATAAAAGAGAAACACCCAAAGCACAACAAGGAAGGTGGAGAGGCCCGAGGCTCGGAGGCACAGGGGCGGGGGGGCTCGGGCAGCCTACCTGAGGGGGCACGGAGAGCACCAGGGTGAAGCGGACGTACTGGGAGTCCTGGTCCTGGGCCGTGGCAGGGTGCAGGGTGATGCTGATCTCCCAGGGCTCCCACCTGCAGAAGGGGCAGCTCGGGGTGAGGAGGGCGGCGCGGGACCGGGCCGGGGATGGGGAAGGCGGGCCGTACCTGCCCAGGCCCCGCGCCACCTGCAGCTCCTCCAGGTAGATGGACTCCAGCACCTCCACCTCCGGCGGCAGCGCCCTGCGAGAAACGACCAGGCAGGAGTCAGCCGGCTCCGGCGGGCTGTGGGTGCGGGACACCGGGGGTGCGGGGAGCGGGAAAGGTGCGGGCACGTGGGAGGGTGCAGAGACCGGGCAAGGTACGGGGGCTCTTACCAGTCCGTCGCCTCCGCTCCCTCAGCGGCCGCCGCCATCTCCCCGCTCGCCCCGGAAGCGGAAGGGCGAGCCCGTTGCCAGGAGACGCCTCGGCGGCGGGTCCGGGGCGGGAGCGGAGCGCGGCGCGGTTCATCCCGCAGCTGGAGCGCTGCCACCGGGGCTCAGGGCTCGTCCTGCCTTCCAGCCGGTGGACAGCAACAAAGCCTGGGGAGGGGGCGACGACACTCGCCCCGGGGAACGGGGGCCGGATGCCGCCCCGCGGGAGGAGAGGTGCCCGCGGAAGGGGACTCGCTGCTCCTCACCGCCCTCCGTGCCTCGGCAGCTCAGCGGCCCCGTCCCGGACGATGGAGAACTACCACGTCCTGGAAGTGATCGGCGAAGGGTCCTTCGGGCGCGTGTACAAGGGGCGCCGGAAGCACAGCGCCCAGGTGAGGGGACAGGGCTGGGGCTCTGCTGTGTGGGGCCGGGGCTGATTTCTGGTGCCTTTTGAATTCTAAGGCTCTGCCAGGATTTTGGGACTCGGCATCCATTCGGTTTTCTGCTGATGTTCCTGACCAGCTCCAGCTGGCAGTAAGATCTGGATTCAAGGGACATCAGGAGCGACCTCAAGACCTCAAAGCAGAGCCAGCACTAAATTTAGATCCTCTGAAACCCCCAAGACAAGCACCCCATAGCTGGTGCCTGACTATTACTAGGATGAATGCGTTTTCCTCTTAGCAAGTTGAACCTCCCTCCATTTCAATTTGTAATTCCCGTGTCGTCCTCCCACATGCTTCAGTCCCCTCACCATCATGGGTCTCTCTGCTACACCCATTCCAGCCTATTGATGTCTTTCTGGGCCAAACACCTGGCCACAATATTCCCAACATGGTGCACAAGATTAGAAATAAAGGTCAGTAATCACTTTGCTGCAGTTCCTGCCTGTTGGTACAGCCCAGGGTGCTGCTAGTGTTCCTTATTTCCAGGGCACACTGCTGGCTCATGTTCTGCCTGCTGTTCACCCACATCTCAAGGTCGTGTCCCATGTTAGTGTGAAGTGTGAGCACCAGTATTGATGTGCAAGGGCCTGGGGAGAGCCCTAGGTCCAAGTGAACAAATGTCTCATTGTTCTACTCTCTGTGTTCAGCTGGAACCCTGTTTGGGTTAAAAGCAGCCTTTGCCAGGGTGGGTCTGACCAGGAGTCTGGCCTGATCCCAGTTTTTCCTGCTTTGAAAGGTGGTGGCCTTGAAGTTCATCCCCAAGGTGGGGCGGTCTGAGAAGGAGCTGAAGAACCTGCAGCGGGAAATTGAGATTATGAGAGGCCTCCATCACCCCAACATCATCCAGATGCTTGACAGCTTTGAGACTGCCAAGGAGGTGAAGGGGATTACTCCAGACAATGGCTTTTGCTTGACTGGGGAGGGGAACAAGGGCTGTCCCCTGCTGTTGTAGGGACATCTTTCTCAGGAGATGCTGGTGACTTCATCCCAGGGTCTGGTTAGTGTTTTTCAGAGCCCTTTTGTATGTGCTGTGTGGGGAGCCAACACCTGTGTGGGCTGCACTAGGTCATATACAGAGGTGACGGAGCTGACCAGGGGCTGTGTGATGTAGAAAGAGTGGTTTGAGATCACAGGATAAGGGTCACTCTTCACTCATCAGTCTCTTCAGAGAGTGCCTTTTCACTGATTTAAATTCTCATGGATATAATATGATAAGAGAGGATTGAAGACTGTTCTATGTACATAGGAACGTGAAACAAAGTCATTGGACAGCAGATTCAAAACAAGCTCAAGAGGGTGAATCTACCCACTGGGCTTGGCAGTACCATTCTGGGCTTGTCCTGTCCTCCCCTCTTCTCTTGTTTTTGCTGTCTGAGATATGGACAGCTACAAGACCTCTGCCAAGTGCCAGGTCCTTGCTGAAGTGCAGCCATGGGAGCTCTCTTCCATTCCAAGTCCCAGCCCAAGCTGATGGACTTTGCATGATGGCACCCCAACACCTCCCTCAGATTTCTTACCCTGCTTTGTCCTGGTCCCCAGGGCCTGATCTCACCATGTTGCTCTTCCCTCCAGGTGGTGGTAGTGACTGACTACGCAGAGGGAGAGCTCTTCCAGATCCTGGAGGATGATGGGAGCTTGCCTGAGAACCAGGTGTCTATCATTGCAGTGGCCATGCAGTGTTTGCTGCAGGCTAGAGAAAGCAGGACCTGTGTGCCTGCAGGCTGAGGGTCTCTGCTGTGAGCCAGGAGATGTCAGGAGGGTGAGGGTGCCTCTGGGACTTTACCTAGCAGAGCTTCTGAAAAGGATGGAGAGGAGGCCAGGTTGGCATTGTGGGACAGTGGGGTCCTGCAGAGACCTCAGTTTCTCTGTTCCCTTTACAAGGGCCACAGCACTAGACTGCCTTGGCTATTGGCCCACTCCAAGAAACTGCTGGCCCGCAGCTGGGGGTGGTCCCTGCCCCAAACAGAACAAAAGTAGAAGTAGTGTGGGAGCCAGGCTGTAAGGGACCTAGCCCCCGTGGTTGTGCCAGTGAGTGTCACTGTGGCACACAGGGTGAGGTTTCTGTGTCTCTGGCAGGTGCAGACCATCGCTGCCCAACTAATCTCTGCTCTCTATTACCTGCACTCCCACCGCATCCTGCACCGTGACATGAAACCCCAGAACATCCTGCTGGGCAAAGATGGTGTTGTCAAGCTCTGTGACTTTGGGTGAGTTCTGGGGGCCAGCTTGAGGGGAATGCTGGGCCTTGGAGCAGCCAAGGGGTTTCCTGCATGCTGTAGAGGAGTGGGGGCGTGTGGAAGGGGGCCTGGATTCTGTACATATTTAGAGGTTAAGCAGAGAGGGGAGATTTTGTCCTCCAGAGGGAAGAAGTATTGATAAACTCATAGGGAACTTCCTGGGAGCTGCAACAGATGTTTCAGCCTGAACTTGAGATCTGTGCTTTGCTTTGAGCAGGTTTGCCCGTGCCATGAGCATCCACACCATGGTGCTGACGTCCATCAAGGGCACCCCGCTGTACATGTCCCCTGAGCTGGTGGAAGAGCGGCCCTATGACCACACAGCAGACCTGTGGTCTGTGGGCTGCATCCTGTACGAGCTGTTTGTGGGCACTCCTCCCTTCTACACCAACAGCATCTTCCAGCTTGTCAGCCTCATCCTCAAGGACCCTGTCAAATGGCCCATGACCATGAGCCCAGTGTTCAAGGTAAGGGCTGAGGCCCTCTCTGCAGGGTGAGATCTGTTAATGCAGTTTTGGCCTCACCTGCTGCCCTAGTGGGTCACTCTTAGCTTTTATGTCCCCTAGCAGGGACTTCAGAACACAGAAAAGCAATGAGAGCTGGACCTCCTGGAAGGGGAATCCTTATCACTGTTATCAAATGTCTGCTGTCCATAAGCTGGGAAACTGGGTCCAACAGCAGAGGAGTGATTTATTGGGTTGTGAAGGGAAATGTCTTGCCATCTGCCCTAAGCACTAGAGGTACTCCTTTCCCAGAGCTAGGCAGGAAAGGCAGGCCTCCTGGTGCCCTCCCTGAGGGAGACTGGTGGGTACACTGTGCTCACTGGTGGGTGCTGAACATGTATCAGTGATCCTGCTGTTTTGCAGGACTTCCTTCAGGGGTTACTGATGAAGGACCCCCAGGAGCGCCTGTCATGGCCAGAGCTGCTTTCTCACCCCTTCATTGCTGGACGGGTTACTGGTGAGTACTTACTCCTTTTCCAAAACTGTCCAGGTCTGTTTCCTTCTACTACTGTCTGGAGACTGGGAGGAACCTCCCTGCCCTGCTATTTTTACTATCCTGGTCTATGCCTCTCTCCTCTCAGCTTTTTCCAAGCACTGACTCCTAGCTCCTGCTCCTGGTCTTGCTCTGGGTTCCTTGGGATTCCCCTGGGATCTCAAGAGAGATCACTCTCTCTGTGTCCCATGAGAGAGCTGCTGCTGAAGTTCTCCTCTTGCCTCCCCAGTGATTGATGACACAGAAGAGCATGGGATTTCAAACCCCTTCACCATGAAGCTGTCTCCAGAGCTGCAGGCCCTGAAGGAGCAGCAAGTCCATTCCGTGGCCCCCAGGAGCAGCTCATCCAGGATCTTGAGAAAGGCCCAGCAGAAGATGGTTGAAGAGACACAGAAAAAGGTGGAGAAAAGTCTGAGGTTCCCCTGGCTATGTCTCACAGTTAAGGCAAAGGAAGGATACTGAAGTGGGCCCTGGGGGAAAACACAGGAGTACATGGGTCAGGCTGGGGTGTCAGGAACACACAAGGCAGGATGTGGGGTGCTCATGGTGGTGGGGTCTAGGGGACTCATCTGACTGAGTAATCCTGCCCTGACCAAACTTCTCTGCCACCAGGGGCAACTGAAGGCAGGTGATCCATCTATGAAGGATTCTGTCAATGGACATCCTACACCTAGACCTAGAGCAGCATCAGGGAAGGCAGCCCCTGAGGAGAGGGAGCCATTGGCTGCCGCCAATGAGAAGAATCCATATCTCCTGCAAGGAAAGAGCAGCACAGCAGAGTGGGAGTTTGAGGAGTCTCCTCCCACCCCAGGGTGAGGGAGGCAGAGGCTGGGGCAGGAGGAAGAGGGAAAGGAAAGGTCTTTCACTGACTATACTCTTTCCTTGGCCAGGCAGCACAGCTTCTCTCAAGACTATGAGTGGGAGTTTCCTGGAGCAGGTTCCCCTCCACAGCCTGGTGCTGGCAGGGCAGAGCCCTGCAGCAGGCACAGCATTGTGGACCTGGAGACTGAGGTAAGATGGTGTCTTCAGTGAGGACAGCAGGGCCCAGTTGCCAGGGGCTGATAAAGAGACCCTGGGACTGGCAGGGTCTGTGGCACCAGTCCTCTCTCTTCTGTGGCTAGGAGCTGGAGAGTGATGAGGAGTGGCAGCAGCTGATTGAGGACACTGAGGCCTCAGCCATGCAGCTGAGCATGCCTCTGGGCCTGCTGAGGGACCCAGCTTTCCAGCACCGTGTCCGGGACCGCCTGGTAGACTCTGCTCAGCAGGTAAGGGATGGCTGGCCCAGGCAGCTAAGACTGGAGACTTGGATGCTGCCTTCTTCATCAGGATTAGGTTGGAAACATATGGAGAAACCTCAGTTCAGCCAACAAAAAGATCCTCTGCTTCTCCAGGAGTTGGAACTGTCTTGTGCACTTGGCTTGCCATCTGCTCCTCTGCTGTCCCCTGCCTGAATGGGTTGAAGGGCTGCTCCATGGCTGGTGGAGACACCAAAACTGCTGCTCATTATAAGCTCTTCTGCCTTCTCTGTGTCCAGGTGCTGGAAGGGATGCTGGAGGGAGCCTCCCATCTTCGTTCTGTGCTTCGTGTTATTGGCAACCTCCTGTCTACCCAGTGTGATGCTGAGCTGCTGGACCACTTCTGCCAAGAGCTGAATGTGCCTCTGTCCCTGCTGTGTCTAGCCAAGCAGATCCTGGAAAGTCCTGTCACCAGGCAGGTGGGTGTAGAGCCCCAGGGAAATATGGGTGCCTTCCAGCCCTACAGAGTGCTGGTGCTGAGGAGGCCCTGGTGTCCTGCTGGATCTGGCTCACAGGTTCCTCTTCCAGGCACCCTTGGGAAGGGGGAGGTTCTGGTAGGGAAGAATCCTGTTGTAGTGGTGTGGGGATGGTCAGCAGACTATCCCCATTTGTGGTTTCTTTCTGGATTCTGCAGCAGCCCTGGTGTATCGCTGTGCTGACAGACCTCCTCATGGTGACCAAAGTTTATTTCAGCAGTGAATGTAGCCTGGAGGAGAGTGGGCAAAAGGACAGGTAGGGACAACCTTCTGTTCCCTGAGGTCTTGTGTGGCCACTTTGGAGACCACAGGCAGCAGGTGGAAGGGTGGTGCTCATACTGTGCAGCTGGAGTTGTCTCTGTGGGGGAGCATCATGGTCTAAGTGCTTCATGCCATATTGCTGTGCTCACAGAGGAGCACTTTCCTTGAATGGGATTAATTGAAGGAAAGGCACAGCTGACAAGTCCGGTGGTGCTGCCTGCTGACAGCAGCTCACATGTGAGTGTGTGCTGCCTGCTCCATCAGCCAGGGCCATTTGGGCCTGTCCTCACAGCAAGGGGCCATGTTTCTCTGCACTCATCTGTCCCTGCTCTCCCCCCAGCCTGCAGGCTGTTCAGGAGAGTGCTGACTGCTTCCTGGCCCTGCTGCCGGAGCTGCTGGCTGTGCCTGTCGACAGTGAGATGAGACTCTGCCAGCAAAGCCTCCTGGTAAGGGTGCTCCCATCTCCCTCCTTCACACCCTCTGCCCCCCGGGGACAGAAGCCATGGGGGTGTCTGTGTATGTTGGAGGAACACAGCCTGAGGACCCTGCTCCTAACTATGGGGTCTGATGTGTTCTTGTCAGGGCAGGCTGTCTCACCCATTGGGGTTTTTGTGGGGAATTGCATACCAAAGAAGGTCTCTGAAGGGGCACTTTCACTGGCCTTACCATTCTGGTGTGGCTTTACTAGCTGAGTCAATGGCAGGTGCAGCCCCTTGTACACACACTGGCACAAAAAGTGTCACTTCACCAGACATACCCCTGGCTCTGCTGCCAAGAGTTCTGCTGCTGGGATTGTGCTGGGTGGGTACAGCAGGTTCTCAGCATTGGAGTATGATTCACATGTGGCTTGGGCAAGAGATGCATACAGGCTTGCATTTGATATCTTTTAGCCTTTGTTTTTGAGCTGCATGTTTTAGCATCAGAGTCAGCAAGAGCAAAAATAGCTGTTGGGCATGCTCTGCCAGGCTGTGATAGAGGTGAGAAGGGACATGTGCCTCCATGTGTACCCCTCACTTTGGCAGCATGCAGGCACATGTGGGTCCCATACAGTAACCTGGCTGGAGTGGACATTTGGAGGTCCCTGAAGTTCCAGCATGAGTCCTTCTCCCATCTCTGCTGTCCTCCCACAGCTTCCTCCTGTGCTGTCCTTTTCTTTCCTCTCAAACTCAGTCTGCAGTGATGGCAACCCCTGTGTCTCCCCCAGTGCTTCACCCAGCTCTGTGAGAGCCTGGACACGACAGACCCTTCTATCTCTGCACACTTCTACACCAGGCTGCAAGAGGAGCATCAGCCCCTGCTGAACAGACTCCTTCAAGGATCCATCTCAGAGCAGCCTGCTCTTCGAGGTAGCAGTGGTAGCAGCTCACCACCTCTTCCTGGGGTTTCTTCTCCTTCCTCCCCTTGGGCTCCATCAGAGCACTGACGGCCATTGTAGTGCTGTTGGCCAGAAGAGGTGGCTGAAATTTATCTGTCCAGACCCCTGCTAACTTGGGCTCTCCTCCCTCAATCCCAGATCTCACCCTCCTTATGTCACAAGCCTGACTTTTTCTCTCTTGCCATCCAACCCTACCCTGCTGCCCCTCAGCACCTTTAGCACAATGACTCCCCAGCTCTGCCTCTGTGCAGGTGCAGCAGTGGAAGGCAAGTCAGCCTATGACCAGAGCCCATGTGTGGCAGACCTCTTCCTGGCTGCATTGGCTGCTGCATGCAGCATCCCCCTGGAGAGAAACAGCTGTCGGGAAGCCAAGCAGCAGGTCAGACCAGCTCTCTCTACAGGGTGAAGAGGTGTGGTCCTCCCAGGGACAGCAGCCTTTTCTAGGAGGATCCCTTTCCCCACAGTAGAGTGGAGGGCTGGGATCCTCTGGCTGTATTGACTGTAGGGCTCATATTTGTGGGCTGCCAACCTCTCCAGCCAACAGGTGACCTTAGGAATGTAAGGATTCTTGAATTAATTAAGAGACTCAAACTTAGGATCTCAACTGTGAGATGGACTAAGCAAAGAACTAGGCAACGGAGGGAGAATGTGAAGAATTCTTTTATTACAGTGATATGAACTGTAGGAAATCTGAAATTGAAGGGGCAGTAAGTGGGAAAACAATTACAGGTTTACATTTGATTCTTTAACTCTGAGTCAACAAGGAGGGAAGCAAAGGAGAAATTTTACCTTGCTCATCTCAACTCTGGGACTGTGCATCAAAGCCATGCTAGATAGGCATCCCTTAGTGACACAGGCAAGATGTAGGAAGCAGATGCTTTCTTTCATTAAATTGTTGCTAGCATTAAACTCTTCTAGTCTGGGTAGTGCTTCAGGTGCCCAGAGTGCAAAACAGGCTGATTTCTGCAGGTTGCTCACGCAGTAGTTGAAAACCTTATGGAAGGAGAGAGTCAGCAGCTTGCAAGACTGCTGGGGAGACTGGAGGGCCCAGGCTGCTCCTTGAACATCCTGAAGGTAATGGCACAGTCCTTTTATCTGGCTCTGCCCAGAGATGCCTGGGCCTTTGCTCTGGAATTAAGAGCATGGTGAAGAGGGAACTGTGAGCTTAGCCCTCAATGGCTCCCATCTGCCTGGTGTCAGTTGTTGAATAAATGAGCCCATGGTAGCCATGGGGTGGAACCTGTCTGCAGGGGCTGGTGGCATCTCTCCCCTCTGCCTTGCAGATCCTCTATGCTGGCTGCCATGCCTACCCGAACCTGTGCCAGCACCTGGGAAGGAACCAACCTCTGTGGGGTTCCCTCATACAGCTCTTGAAGGGTGAGGTAGGACTGACCACAGCCCTGGTGGAGGGGTAGGAGTGTGGGCAAGCAGGATGCATTCCTCTGAGCTCTGGTCAGATGAATCTGTGGGGGTGGAGGAGTTTTGGGGAGTTTAATCGGAAGAGTGCAGTTCTCCTCCAGGGCCCAGAAACACCTCCTCCTTCCTTGCTATGACTTCTGTTCCTTTGGTAGGTCCCTGTGGTGGAGGTGACCCAGGAGGCAGCCTGTGAAGCCTCTCTGTACCTGCTGGCCCTGCTCACCCTGCAGCTTCAGGCATCCCCTCCCAGGTAAGCAGACACTTTCACTCATGGGTGGGAGAGGAACATGCCCTGCCCTGAACAGCATTCTGTCCTGCACACTGCCTGGAGCTGGGAACCTGGTCCCACTGATCCCTCTGACCCAGACACACCAGCAGAATGCTGGGCAGTGTGAGTGGGTGCTGGGGATGTGGTGAGGAGGATCCAGTGCAGACAAGGAGGTTCTGTGAACCAGGGCTCCTCCTGAAATGTGGCTGCATCCCACCGGTGTGGATTTGGATGCTGCTGTTCTGCATGATGTGAAGCTGTGGGAACATAGTGCTTCTCTCCTGGTCCCTGCATTTCAGGTGTGAGGAGATGGTTGCCCTGGCTGTGGATCTCATCACCCAGTCTCCTGTTGTTTCCCTTGTGGTAAGCCACCGCCCCTTGCCAGAGCTACTACTGAGAGCCTTGCAGACCCCTGCATCCCATTTGGGCCTTACTGTTCCTCACTCAGGGTGGGATGAGGCCAAGGGATGAAGGGTCAGTAGAGCAGATGGAAAGTCCCAAAGGTGCTGAACTCTCCTTGTCCCACAGGGTGCTGCAGCATTTCTCCTGGCACAGCTCAGTCAGCATGGGGTGGCTTTGGAGCTCAAGAGAGAAAAGATCCTACCAGTGGTAACAAATGCACTGACTGCACCTGCTGAGGTATGGGATGGGGACAGAGAAGCTGGGGACCCATGCATACCCCACGGCAGAGGTGTGCAAAGATGGGCTCAGAAGGGTGCAAGTGTGATGTTGCTTCCCACGAGCCCAGCACCCAGCTTCAGAGTGTCTCCCATTCTCTTACAGCTGCAGCTCCCCCTGCCAATGGATGCTGGTCTCTATGATGGGTTGTTTTTCCTCCTACTGAAACTCCTTGAACAGGTACCAGTCTAGCCATCTCCTCTGCCTGGTCTCTGCCAAAAGGTGTGGGGGCAAAGAGGCCTGAATGCACATTGGTAATGAGGCTTAGGGAAATCAAGAACTGTGCAGTTTTGGCTGCACAACCCCATGAAAGTCACCTTGTGTCCCTGCAGGGCTGATGGGAGAGTGGTGGGTGGGGAGGGGTGATCCATGGGCACACTGGAGTGAAGGAGGGCAGAGATGCCCTGGGACTGACACTGCTGAAAGGAGCAGCAGGACGCCTGGCCCATGGGTGTCTAGCCCTGACCTTCAGAGGACCATGGGACTGGCAGAGCCATGTATCAGAACCCTGGGGAGCCATGGAGGACCTTGAAGGCCTCTGACCTCTGCCTCTCTGCCTCTAGGAGGATGTAGTCTTGGAGCAGGGCTTTGCTTCCTCTGAGCTATGGAGCCTGGTCTGGCATTGTGTTGCTGTGGTTCTTCATGTGGGCACCACCGGTGCAGTGCTGGAGGGAGATCCACCCCCAAGTGCTGGTCACCCCATGGCAGAACCAGACTGGAACCTCCTTTCCCCTCAAGGTAGGAGCTGTGGGACAGCAGGGCATCTGCCTTGGACCCTGCTTCACATCCTTCCATGTCTGTCCCTCTCCACATTTGTTCCCTGAGGCCAGAGGACTCAGGTGGTTTTTTTGAGGATTGCAGTGTCTGCTGGGGAGAGAGGGCTGGGCTGGCCCATGCTGTGCCCAGTTGGCAGCAGCTCAGCTGAGCTGGCTGTGGAGGAGCAAAAAGATGTCTATACTGCAGGGAATGTCCACTCTGGCAGGTGTGACCACCTGGGTGGAGATTTTCCTGTTTTGGGCAGGGAATCACAGAATCTACCGTGGAGCAGCCTTCAGGTAGCACAGACAGAAGTGAAGGAACTTTACAGCCTTCTCTAGCTTTGCCCTTCTGCCTGCTGTTTTCTCTGCAGGAACCCTGTTATTCCTCAGCTTGGCCCTCAGCATCTTCACTCGTGAGTCCCACCAGTGTCTGCCTCAGCTCACCCAGTCCCATGGCGTCCTCATGCTGACACTGAAGAGACTGCTGTCCCCTGGCTTCCTGGCATGCATGGCACAGATGTGAGTTGTGGCAAGGGCTGAAGTGGGCAGAGCTCAGCTGCTGAATGGGGCATGGACATGAGCACACCAAGGGCTGAGAAGTTCCTGACCTGGAACTTGCAGAGCCTCTCCTTAGTGCCTGGCACAGGGAATGCCCTTTGCCCCTTGTCCTAAGGTTTTTCTGATCATCTCTGTATTAAGCCCTCTCTCTTTCACAAATTCAGGCAAGCAGGAAAGGATGGGGACCCTGAGGTTGTCCCAGATGTGGTCATCCAGGTCTGCCAGCTCCTCTCTTTCCCTTTTGCCCTGGATGTGGATAAAGACACTTTAGCACTGATTATGGAGGCTGTGAGAGATACCCAGATCCCTGCCCAGCTGCTGCAGGTACTCTCTTGGCCCTATGTTCCTCCTTCCCCCCATACTGTGGTGATCCCTTCCTACACTGCAGTCCTCAATGCATGGCACCACTTCACATCCTGTTGGCAGCATGCAAGGATGTCATTTGGGTGCTATGCAGCCCTTGGAGAAGCTGGACTGGCTGCTAAGCTTGCACTGACCTGCTGGCTGCCTTCAGCTGCTGCTTGGCTCGGCTCATGTGTGAGCACAGTGCACTCAGCAGTGCTGTCTGTCTTTCTGTCTTAGGTCTGCGCTCACCATCTGCCCTTCTCGTTCACCGAGCTCCCCATGGGCCTCTTGTGCCAATTTGTGGTGTCTGATATACAGGTCATAGACCAAGTGGTGAGGGAAGCTGCTGCCTCAGAGCACATTGTTGCCTTCTTGAAGTCTGTCTTGTCCTCAGACAATGTTATACTCACAAGTGACCTCCTGTCTCTCCTGACCCACGTGGCCCGGGTCTGTTCAGAGCACCTGCCCTTTCTCCAGAGGATCCTGAGGGACTCAGATGTGGCTGACCAGCCACTGACCTACCTGCTCAGCCACAAGCAACACCTGATACGGGCCAGAACCTGCAACTTGTTGGGCAACCTGCTCCGGCACAGCTTTTCTCCAGCGCTGGAGAGCCAGCCGGGTTGGCTGGAGAGGCTGCTGGAGTGCCTGTGGGACCCGGAGAGCAGCGTGCGCAGGGCAGCCACCTTTGCAGTGGGCAACGCCGCCTGCCACGCGTCCTGCCCGGCGGGGATGCTGGGCCGGGCCGTGCCCGCGCTGATCCGGCTGCTGAGCGACTCGCGGGCCCAGACGTGCCACAACGCGGCCCTGGCCCTCAGCAACCTGGGCCAGCGCGGGGAGGAGCTGCGGGATCTGCTGATCCAGAGCGGGGCCCCCGACCGCCTGCTGCAGGTGACCTGCCAGGACCCGCGGAAGGCCGTGCGGGAGGGAGCCCTCGAGGCACTGCGAGCCCTCAGCCAGTACCCGGGGATCCAGCAGGTACTGCACGGGGACCTCGGCTCCTTTGGGGAACCTGATGGAGCTGTAGGGACAAGGGTCAAGCTGGTGGGTGACTCCTGTCCCTCTCTTGGCTGTGCAGGTCCTGCTGTCCCTCAAAGCCACCGAGAGGCTGGCCGCGCTGGCCGCAGTCAGTCCCCAGTCGCCTTTTGCCCGGCACGGCGAGCCGCTCTTCCGCCGCCGGTGCGAGCAGCTCCTCCGCCGCCTCGCAGCTCCGCCGGGCCGCGCGGAGCCCAGCCCGCTGTCGCCGCGTACCGGCGCTGAGCGGTGACGCCCGGGCATCCCGGGACGCCATGGACGCTTCCTTCACCCTCCTCAGGCTCCAGCCGGACCTTCTTTGCAACCCGCATTGTCCGCCTGAGGGGGGCTCTACCCGGCCGTCTTTATCCGGGGTGCCCCTCGCGGGAAGCCGGCCCTGACAAAATGCCCGTTCCTTCTGTAACCGTGCGTCTCCCCCCGGCTCCCGGAGCCCCGCCCGCCGGGCTCCGCCGCGCCGCCAGGGGGCGGCACAGCCCGCGCCGCGCTGGCTGCCAGGAGCTGTAGTCACGTGGGCCCGCCGGCTCCCCATGGTAACGGCGGCGGCGGGTCCGGCGGGCCCGGGCGGGCGGTGAGTATGGCGGCGTTGCCGGCCTGTGGAGCGGGGCTTTGCTCCCCCTGTGTCTCCCTGGGTTGCACCCTCAGAGTTCCCCCACTGGGGCGTAGGGCCCTTATCCCCCCGCGTTGCCTCCCCGGTTCCTCTGTCCCATAGCCGTGCCCGGGCCCCGAGGAGGCACCTCGCTGTCGCCCGGGCCTGCTCGCGGGGCTCGCCACGGCCTTGCCCCGTGACACCGTGGGGCTGGGGGGCGGTTCGGGAACGCTCTGTAGCGAGACATGCTGGGGTTGGCGGCCTGGGCGGCGCTCCGGCGCCAGGATAGAGCATCCTGGTAGCAGCTTCGGCATCAAAGTCTTTCACTTGGAGAAATGAGACACACAGCGTGTTCCTCGGGCGAGCGGCAGCGAAGGAAGGGCTGGCTCCCCAGCCACCCACGGCCCCAGGGAGCCTCTCCAACGCTACTTGGAGTATTAGGATGGAGCTGGGATCGACCAGGCCCAGGTGGAGTGCTGGGACATCCTGGCTGTCCATCCTTTCACTGGGGTCTTGGCTTGGCTGCTCTTGTGTTGTAAAAAGGACCGTTGAGTCTGAAAGATGAAAGGCAGAGCTGAGTTGAGACAAGCCTGGAGTATTTCCTGAATGCCTCCAGAGTTTGGTCAGGGAATGAGGAGTGAAGGTGTGGGGAAACCTTGTGGCATTGTGCCAGCCTCCTGTGCATGTCTGTGGATGTCTCATGGGAGGCAGAGTTCAGCCCCACAGCTATACATCAAAACCCTGCCGACATGACCCCCCAAGGCTTGCCTGTCTTTCTTATTGTGGTGTTCTCCTCACGGAATGGGCAGATGACATCTAGTGACTCCCGGATAGTTTGGGGGAATTTACAGTCGATTGTTTGCCCTATTATAGTTTTATAGAATAATATTTCCACAATTCTTACTGTTTGTACCCAGCAGATAGCATTTCTCTGTCCCTTGATTGCTCTCTTGCTTGCAGTTGTGTTAGGTAAAGTTGGTTGATGACAATTGCCCCCTCCCACACCTCAGTCGGGGGGTCCTTCAGCACAGTAGGGATTGTATTTCAAGGAGGAGCTGAGGGGACAAATGTCACCATCCCCACATAACAGCGCCTGCGTGGAGATGTCAGATCACTGACACAGGTTGGGGGCTTTGGCTGCTGTACCAGCCTGGCTGGGTGCCACTCCTTGACATTTCCCAAGTTGCTGCCATGCATCAGGTCTGGGAGTATTTGGCAGCTTCTCACCTTGAGTCTGTTTCTTCCCCACTCCTGAGCCCTGAGAGATTGCTGTATGGAGTGAGGGTTTTGCAGTGGCTTCAGAAGAATTTTTCCCAGCCCTGTCAGGACATGGAAGAGTCCTCAGCACATACTAAAGGACAAATCTGGGAACCTTTTCTTCCAATTGCAGCTATGTTTCAGTAAAAAGTATCAAGAACAGAAGGTGGGCTAAGAAATTATGTGTCTTGAACTAATTGGGTAGTTCTTGTCTCCTTGCTGTATGTTGATATTTTATACTTGTTTCACTCACTCAAAATCCTCCACTTCTATTTTTCTACTAAGGGCTAGTCAGCCTAAGACCAGATGGAGCTGTGCTGACTGCCCTCACATCCTACACTGGTGGCCAAACTCATCCCAGGTCTTGCCACGTAATTCTCTTTTGTCCCATCATGGAGCTCAATTGAAAATGCTGTCCCTTCAGTCTGGATCTTCAGGAATGGGCTGGAGGCCTCCATGGTGAAAGGCTGTTAAACACCCACCTGGTTTAGCTTGTTGCTTTTAACCCAGACTTGTTTCTCTGCTCTTGTTTGTGCTGCAGTACAACTGCTTCTGTTGCCCATATGATGAAAAAGTACAAATTGGGTGGGAGCAAGGGCAGGCACTTGCCAGCTTCACTGCTGGGGAAACAGAGCTGCATGATCTGCTGTCAGTGTGCACTGCATCTGCCTCAGGGCCTGGGGAGTCTGCCAGGGAGAAAAGTTGATATCCTTTGACAGCAATAGGAGCTCCATGCTCTGCCCTTTGCTGTGGCCCCTGCACTGTCCAGTCATGGCCAGGTCTGAGCACTGAGGTGAGCCCTTTTTCTGAAGTGTCCTTGGTGCACTCAAGCTATAGCCCTGGATTTTCTGCCTGTTGTGCCAGAGTTCCCCACCTCATCTGGCAACTGTGCTTCAATGCCCTTAGAGTGATAGGAAAGTCCCTTGTGAAGTCAAGCAAGGAGCCTTCAGTCTCCAGCCCACTCTGTGTGTGCATGGAGGGAGGCATTTGCTGCAGCACAGGGTGAGGTGCTGGCTGGATTGCAGCTCTCCCGTGGCTTGCTCCAGCATCCTGCTGTCTCTGAGGTCTCCTCCACCTTGGGAACAGGAACACACACCTGAGCTACTCTATTTCTCTTGCAGGGCAGTGCTCTGCTTAGGTAAAGGGTCTTTTCAGGCAGCCATAGACTCCTCATACTTCCTCTATTCAGTGTGGAGTGGAGTTCAGCACCACAGCTGATGAATGGAAATGACCAACGCTGGCACAAATGTAATCCTGGCATGCAGGTGGAATTTGCTGATGCATCCTCACAGAGGTTGATTTCTCACTGTTTTTTTGTTTTGTTTCTTTTTTTTTTTTTGTTTTTGACCTGAGTGGCCACGCAAAAACTTGACGTCTTGATTGGGACAGAAATTGGTTGTCATCCTCTGGATTTGCACACAAAATGTGGTTCTGCAAGGATTGCAGTGAAGCTGAGAGGGAACAGTGATGCTTAACTGTGTGGCAAAGCAGCACACCAGGCTGATGTACCCAAGAGCATCTCTGCAGTGGCCAAGCTGCCTCTGAACTGTGTTGTCCTCTTGGACAAATTGTGGCCAGCAACACCCTCTGCTCTTCAGCTTGAACTTGCTGGTGGCCTCAGGTGCTTTGGCTTGGTGTGTGGCTGCCCTTGAGGCCACTAGTTTCTTGGAGCTGACGGTGGGGAGGGAGGGCTGTTTCCATGCTGTTGAAACACAAGTTTGTACCTAGCTACGAGCTGTTGGAGCACTTCTAGGCACTCAGTTTGTTTCAGATCAATGTTGTTGATCTTGTTCAAAGTTTTAAATTTTTGCAGGGATACAAACCCTTATTTGTAAATGTATTTTTGTTTTAAAACCTGTTTGTTTTGCATTGTTGTTAACTTGCTTGTTCAAGCTTTAATCAAAAGTCCCAGAGCTGCAAGTGAGGAACTTGGTGTAAACTCAGGTCTTGTTTAGAAAAATGTGTTATCCTTTTTAATAATAAAGAACAGAATACAATATGCACCCTGCAATGGCATAGAAAACAATAGCAATTGCAGTTGTCTAATCTCTCTTCCTTGTGATTTCAGGCTGTGTGTGGCTGACAACACGTTATCAGGTCAGCTTGCAGTGCATACATTTACATCTTGTTATTTTAAGTGTATCACCAAGCTGCACTTTAAATAACCTCCACAGCCAAACTCTTCTAACAGTGGGATGATGTGCACACCTGGGCTCTTGAGGTCTTGTCCTTTCCTGTTTGGAAGAGGGCTGTGAGGAGCTGCCACGCTGCCATTAGAGGAACACATGCTGCACTGGGACTCAGGCTGGAAGAAGGGGTTTTGACTGCTGCATACTGGGGTGTGCAGAGGCTGGGCACATGTTGGCCCTGTGCTCTAGTGATGTCACATTTGTACAGGCTGTGGCAGTGCTCCAGCTGACCTCCCAACACTTGCAAGCAAGCTGTGTGGCAATAAAAGGTGCTGGCAGAGTAATTGTGCAGCTGTATAGTCACTCCAACAGTGACAGCTTTGGCCTCTGTGTTGTGTGTCAATAAGTCCAAGCCAAAATCCATTAATTACTTGGTTGAGTTTAAATTCCAGCCTGGCCACTTCACCCAGGGCTTTTCCTAGCTCATGTTTCTACAATAAAATTTCAAGAGTGTTATTTTATTGCCGTTGTGAGATGCAGAACAGACCCCAGCTCCTTTCTCATAGAGTTGGGTTGGCAGAACTAGGGATTGCATCAAGCTGTGACCTTTGTCCATCCCAAAATTCCAGCTGAATTAAACATAAAGGGAAAGCTTCCCTGATGGTAACCAGCAGGGATTTACCCTGGGGCAGGTGACATGTTTCCTACCCAGAGCTACAGAGATGTGGCAGCTGCTGTCCTGTTGTGACCACAGCCTGGCACGTGAAGGTGCCTCCCTCCATCTCCATCAGGTCTCCTGGATGCTCAGCAGCTGCTTTGTCAAGCTGTCCTTGCAGTAAGGATGGGATACAGTTTTCAGGTGGGCATTAGAGTTGGCTGTGCTGGCGTGCAGGAGGTGTGAATGGGGGGAAGGACAGGCAGCATGGACTGGTGCTATCAGTCTGGATGCATCCTGACCTGCCTCCTGTGAGGGCATCTTCCTTTCATCCTTCCTGCCCCTACCTCTGAGCTCCTGTGTCTCCATAGGGAAACAGTGATGGTGACTAGCTCTTGGCCAACCTAGGCCTTACCTGAAAGCTCTGCTAAAGGCCCTGCAGCTTTCTTATGCAGCTGCTGCTTCCTGCACACCCCTCCCCTGTGCTGGCCCAGACACTTCTGCAACTCCAGTGACAAAACTGCTTGGGAGAGGCCAAGCTCAGCACGTCTTTGTCTGCTGCTGTGGGGCTGGGTTCCAGGCAGTGTTAGCTAAGGCTGTGCCATGCCCAGACCTCCACCCTGGCAGCCACAGCTGTCAGCAGCACCCCCGTGTCTGTGTCAGTCGCATCTGTGCCACCGTTGTCACTTACTCCAGATCAGGGTCACACAGGACTTGTGCTGGCATTTTAACACCTGTGTATAAGCTGACTGTAAAATTCACAGCCCTTGTTACAGCTTCATTAGGCCACATCACTTTTATTTTTACAGCAGGATGATTCACTGATAGCTGTAAAGCCGGGTGGAGATGAGCTGCAGATGGCTTTCACTTCAGGCTGGTTTTACAAGGTCATTCACAGCCGGGTGAGAGTGCAGGCGATGGCCAAACTGGCAGTGCAGGTGGTGATGCCAGTGACAGATCCTCTAGGCAGGAACACTTTCATTCTCCTTGGATTTTAATTTGCTCCTTAACACCTATGTTCACTGGTGTGCTAGGGTCACTTTGTGGTCCGGGTGTGCTTTTGAGCTGCAGGGGGCAGCGTGTGCAAGGCAAGCTCCGCTCCCTTGTTTACTGGTGGAAATTTGATCTGGGCAGGTGACGGCATCTGAGCCACAGCTTCTTCGCTCTGTGCTAATCGCTGTGAATGTCACAACACAGCCCGGTTTGCTGCTGGGGGCAGATTGGGTAGCAATGGAATAGTGTTGTACATCTCAGTTGTGGGATTCTCTTCCCTGGGGTTTGGAGGCCCTCTGGGCTGCCGCTCCCACTGGGATGCAGGTGCCCTGTCCTCATCAGGAGTTCTCAGCTTGACTGTACAAGCACTAAGAAGCAATGCAGCCCTATGGGTGTGGTATGGACTCAGCACTTGCCATATTTCCTTGCAGAACTTGGCAGGGTAGCAGCTCTCCTTGAGGATGTATACCTCCTATGGGATCCTGCATGGAATGTTCCATCTCCCACATCCTCTGGCTGAGATGCTGCTGACCTGGTATGTGCTGGAGACTGGAGCTGATTCATAGGTTGAGAAGGTCAGGCAGGTGTAGGTCTGTCTGACCCAGCTCTGTGGTGGTGCGAGCTGCTGTGATGGTGCTGCAGAGCAACCTCAGGGTCTCCAAGCTACACTTTAACTGCTGCAACTGAGGCTTGTCTTTCAGGTGAGAAAGGAGTGTGTATGTGTATGGCAAGAAAAGGAAGAGTGTGATGGCTGATGCACAGCTTATCCTTCTTTTTATACCTTTTTTTTTTTTTTTAACATGCAAGCGTGTGAGAGCTGGTGGAAGGTGGAAGAACCAGCCAGCCTGCTTGGAATACAAATTCCTATCGCAGCTGTATCCAGGGGCCCTCCAGGCATGTGTTAAAGCAATAACTGGCTAGTGGTTTGTTTTCTCTTTTCCCTTCTCCTCAGGCAAGAGGATGTTGCAGGTATGGTGCAATAGTTCATTCTAGGAAGATTCAGGGCACTTATATCTGCAACTCTGTGGTCTGCCAGTTTGGTCCTTGCAGGAGACTTTTCTGAAGGACTGCAGTGGGGAGAGATGTATGGGCACAGTACTGCCAGTCTCTGCTGGAAACAAGTGTTGATGTTAGAACAGCCCTGCATTTGGTTCTTGCTGCCTTCTCAGTCCTGAGCTCTATAGGAAGCCTTTAGCCCTAAGGAAAAGCACTAAGCTTTTCTACAAGAGTGAGAAACATGTTCCTTTTAAAAGCAAGGGCTGAGGTTCTCATCTAATTGTGTAATGTACTGAGCTGAAGCTTTAAGGAGCAGGGAGAGAAAATAAGCAGATGTTTTGGCGTTTGTGGCAGAGTCAAGAGGCTGATGTTGGAGACTCAGAGCTGTAGGAGTGGGCTCCAGCTGCCATGTGGGTCCCAGGCAGGCAGCCTCTTGTTGCAGACAGGGTGACTGCTGGAGCTGCTATCCCATGGCACTGGCTGGTAGTCAGGCACCCCTGTGTTTGCAGGGTGCAAGCTTTCCTGCAGATGGCTCTCTTTACATTGTTCTTTGCATCCTCTGGTTTCATGTGAGATGCCAGCCATTCTTTGACTTGGTCTCCAGAGACTCTTGGTGAGCTCAGTAAATGGGAGATGTGATTTTCACCCTGCAGGAAAAGCAGCTCACCCTGCTTTCCTCATGTGGCATTAGGCTGGGTGCTGTGCCCTGACAGGACAACAGTGTCTTTCATGCTATCCTTTTGTTTCAGGCCAGCAAAGATGCTGCTGTAGATGACTGACTGTGCCTCAAGTGCTATGGCTCTACATGGCGTCTGCAGGACCAGACCATGCTAATGGGGGCCCCAAACAGCAGAAGAGCATTGGGCTGGAGTCAGGCAGCCTCCCGGCAGAACGACCTCAGCCGTGCTGGCCCTGGCGCCTCGCTCAGCAGCAGGCCAAACCCGTCTGGAATTTAGAGAAGAGATATGCGAGTGCTTTCCAGGATCGCATCCTGCTGCCCTCAGGGATCCCTCTGCAGCAATCCTGCTTCTTGTGCTCACCATCACTATGCCATGCACAGCCCACTGAAGACAGCCTCCAAAGTCCTCGACATGCTGGCTCTGCCACAGGAAGGGTGATGTCTGCCACGGGAAGGGTGATGTCTTCCCTGCTGATGGAGCCCTGCCTGCTGGCAGAGGAGCGCTCTGGAGCTGGGGTCAAAGGCTCTGCCCTCAGCTCAGGTCAGCAGGCTGCCAGCTCCCATCGACCAGTGCTCAATAACGACTCCTTCCTACGGCCAAGCAGTGCTCAAGTGCCTTTTCTGCAGTCACTGAAGATGAAAAAGGTGGAAAACATCCGGAGTTTTCCTGCTACTTCATGGTCCCTCTCCGGGGACAGTAGAGACAGCTTCGGTAGCAGCCTGATTAACAGGGCAGTGACGAACAGCAACGTTGTGTCAGAGCAAAACAAAATCCCCTCCCATACCCCTGTGCCAAGCAGTGCAGTCCTCAGGAAGGATCAGTGCTCATTGGAGGATGCTAAGGGGAGACCTCACAGCTCAAAAGAGAAGGAACCGGAGAAGAGCCTCTTGAAGGCGGTGCAGCAGCTACCTAGTCAGGCTGCCACACACAGAGGCTTTGGGTCCCAAGTCGAAAGTTCTGGCCTTATGAGTGTGGGCAGCCTGTCCAACCAGAGCAGCAGGAGGAGGCAGCATGCTGGAGTGCAGATCACCCAGAAAGAACCTCCTGCTCCCCCGAACTCGGAGCTGGGGAGCCACTGCCTTAACAGTAACTCGAGCCTTAGGGGCACCTGCGATGCCATTGCCCGCAGTGAGCGGATCAGTGTCCGTCCCTTGGCCTCGTGTGCCAGCGCTCCTGTCTGCAGGACTGGCTGCCGTCCCATGGGTGTGCTCAGCCCTCTGTGTGCCGGAGACCACCTGGCAAGAGCAGAGCCTCTGCACTTTGCTGCTGTGTCTGAAGTGGCAGCACAGGTGTCCACCATCCAACTGGAGGAAGAAGAGAAACGGGCCCAGACTGTGGTCTCAGGAAAGCTTAAGTAAGTAAAGGCAGGAGGAGGAGGGAGGCTGCAGCAGGATGTGCCAGGCTGGCCGTTGTGTCTGTGTCTGTTGGGAGAGGATGCACTGTGGGCAGTACGACATGGCCATAAGGATAACCATGGGCTGTGTCCATGAGCAAAACCCAACTGCAGCCTCCTAGTGGGTGGGGCACATTCCTGCACCCCCCAGCTTGATGAAGGCACTCGGGATGGCTCCAAGATGTTCCATTTTCTCCTTCAACCACAGCATGGAATTACTGTGTGGCATTTGTAGTTTGTTCTACTCAGCGGGGGGGCCCTGCCTGCAGTGGAAAGCGCTGCACATATGGTGAATGAAGCCTGCTGTTGAACCAGGCCTTCCTAGTCAGAGACATGGGTTCATAAAAGAACACATAGCTAATACAGCATAGAGAGGGTGTGAGGACATGGATTCTTTCTCTCCTGCTGGGAGAGGGTGTCCTTTTTCCTCTTTTTTCTAGCTGCTCTGGAACATGTTCCTTCTCAGCATGGTCTGGGGCCTCTCCATCTTGCTAGCTTGGGATGCGTGCTTGTACATCAGCACTGGAAAGGGCAGTGCTCTCTTTCCTCTACCCACATTATCTCATGCTGCCTCATGGGTTTCTGGGTTTTTGGCCACAGAAAGCATGTGCCATTCCTTTTGATGTGATGTCCTTTGTCCCAGTGCTACTGCTGAGAGGTCACTGCTGCAGCCGAGCCATCCCCAGGACGAAGCAGAGGAAGAACTTCCTGATGGTCTGGACGAGAGCTACAGTCAAGAAGAGTATGAGGACAGTGAGTGCTGGTACCCCAGGGAGGGCTGTGCTCCACGCCTCAATGTGGGGAGTGCAAGAGCTGTCTGGGAGCTGGACTCAGCACAGCTGCCCTCCTGTCTTACATTCATGCTGTCATTTCAGAATGTATTGAACCCAAAAGTGATGTAAGAGCAAGGAGGAACTGCATGGGTTCCTTCTGGGAGCAAGCTAGGGCTCACCAGCTGTCCTTCTCCAGAACTTACCCATCTTCTCTCTGTGCAGGGCTGTCAGCTCTGTTCCCTTCCCTGTTTTTACAACCCCAATTGGTGGGCAAAAGCCAGGATCTAAGGATTTGGGGTAGCTGGAAGGTTCTGTCCCCTGCAGCATTTGTTTCCTCTCTTCCCTCCCTAACTCTGTGTGCATTCACTCCTCATGGAGACAAAACCTGAGTTTGTTTCCTCCTGCAGGTGACTCAGATACCTCCTCTGATGCTGATGTGTTGTCCAGCAGCTCTGCCGCTCCTGCATCCAGGTTAGTAGCTGTAAACAGTGCACTGAACTTGGTGTATTTTTCCCAGACTTGTCCCAGGACCTGAGGGAATGGCCTGAAGTTGCATCAGGGGAGGTTTAGGTTGAATATTAGAAAATGGTTCTTCACCCAGAGTGTGGCTGGGCACTGGAACAGGCTCCCTAGGAAGAGGCCACAGCACCAAGCCTGACAGAGTTCAGGAAGCATTTGGACAATGCTCTTGGGCACGTGGTGTGACTCTTGGGAATGGTGCTGGGCAGGGTGGGGAGTTGGACTCAATGATCCATGTGAGTCCCTTCAAAATCAGCATATTCAGTGATTCTGTCATCTTTACCCTCCATGGGGACAGAGGAGGTGGTAGCATGTGGGGTAAAGGAGTGAAGGTAGGAACAGATGTCCCAGCCAAAAGAGGTTTCCTTGCTACCCTGCAGACTAGAACTACCTCTCTTGCTACCAGTAGCAGCCTGTAAAGTGCTAAGGGTGCATCCACTGCAGCAAAACAGGGGTCTTAATTTCACTGGCACTGACAGTTGCTGAGTTAGGTTTACTGGATTAAATTGTGCTCTTGCAGTATCATTGCCCGGTAGATGAAGCAGAGTGGAGGTGTCCTGGGCCAGGGACTGCAAAAGTGCCTTGGAGTTTTGTGTCTCAGCACAGCATCCTAGAAACAAGTCCTGGAGCCTGGGTTTTCTTTAACTTTTGGGAGAATCTTTGTCTGGGGAGCACTGGTCAGCCTGTGGTCATCTGAGCCCTGCCTTCATGACTCCTGGCTGACCTTTGTTGGACCTGTTTTTGCCCATCCAACAGTGGGAGCTCGTCTTGCACCAGGGCTGCCTCAGGCTTTGCTGTCTGCCTGACAGCTTGCTGCTTCCCATCATGCCATCACTAATCTGGGAGACAAGCAAGCCTTTCTGTGAGCAAGTGTTGAGCCTTAGGGTGCTGCAGGGCTCTGGGTGTGCACATGTGTTTGTGAAAGTCCTGCAGAGGTGATGTAAACTGGCCCAGCAGCTGTTTGTGGCAGGATGTGTCTGGTTGGCCTCTGGGGCAGGTGGGGAGAAGCAGTGCTTGGGCTAAATGCCTCTTACAGCAAGGAGGGAGAGGTGTTGGCCACTTCTTTGTGCAGGCTGTGTGCCAGCCTGGCCTTGAAACCTTTGCAGCTGTCACCTGCCTTCACTCTGTGTGGGCAAAACCAGTTTTGTGCCAGAGAATATTAACCAATATAATCCTTTGCCAATTAATAAACTTTTAATTATTGATTTCAGTACTGAAAAGAAAAAAAAAAAAAAACAACAAACCAAGGACTTCAATAAAACACCTCTTCTTCCCTCAGCCTGGTCTCCAATTCTTTGTGACAAGCTACACTCAGTCCCTTCAGTGAGGCAAGGGGTGGCCTGAGAGATTTGTGGTAGTGTGTTGTAGTTCCTTTTCTTTTGCTGCTCTTTGTTCTCTATTGGATTGCTCTGGTGTGGCTTCTTCCACTGGCTGCAGTGGCATATATTTGAATATACGTTCATTGCAAACCTTACTTTTCACTTCATCACAATCTTAATAGAAACATTACAAATTCTATCCCTCCTTCCAGGTATTGGGGCTTGCTGTGGTAAGGTGTACATATAGTGGGTTAAACTCCATCCCTCTTCCGTGCAACACAGCAGAACCATGAGGGTTGCAACAGTTAAATAATACGTATTACAATCTCCACCCCTTGTTCCCTTGGACTAGGTTATAGGGTTTGTCATGTAAAAGACTCCACTCCTTGCCCCAGAAAATCAAAAACCCCACAGTGGGTACTTGGCATGTGCATTCATTGCAGACTCATCCCCTCATTGCTGCAGACTGAGTTACTGACCTTAGTGCCTGCTGCTTGCACCACATTGCAATGATGGTGCAAATTCCTGATACCCAGATTAAGGCTTCTTCCGGCTTCCCTCTTCCTTTGTTACTTTTCACTTTTAGCCAGCTGACCACTGCTTCATCTTTCTTAGGAAACGCATTGAGTGCCTGTCCCAGCCTTCTGAGGCTCAAGACAAAGTGCTCAAACCAGCTCTTGTCTGCAGTTTATTCCCTAATGTGCCTCCAACTATCTACTTCAGTACTCGGGATGAGGCAGGTGAGCCAGAGTCTGTTGTTGCACAAGGTGAGAGTGGCCAGCCCATTATTAGGGAGCAAGTGGTGCCAGCACACAGCCTGGAGCTAGCTGGCAGTGGCTGCCCTTAACCCTTCCCATGATGATACCCAACACTGCTGTGAGATCCAAATGACTGCAGTAAACTGTTATTTCCAATGTCTGGAGCATGACTCAGGCTGCCACTAAATGTTCCAGTGTCTTGGATCTCCCCCAGCTGTGGAGTCTTCTGCTCCATGACAGTTCTGCAAAGAGGGCTATGCACCCTCATCTACAGGCCTGGTGCCTGTGCAGCAAACCATAAGAATTTTGCAGCTGTAGTAAATCCAAGTATTGTGTTTGTTTTCCTTCAGTGTCTAACTTTTTGCTTTCCTAGTGGAAAAGCTGCCTTGGGAGCAGAGGAAGCTGCTGCGATGGAAAATGTGCAGTGTCACGCCTAACATAGTGAAGCAAACCATTGGCAGGTCCCACTTCCGAGTTAGCAAAAGTAAGTTGGGAGGCAGCATTGTGTCCTTCCTTGCCTCCAGTGCTGGACACTAGAAGGCAGAATGGCTGCAAAGAACAGAGCAGAAGCAATACAGGCTTGGCACTGCAGGACGCTGGGTTCATGTTTTTGCCTGTGTGACCTGCAGTATCCAACATCTGTGGGTCCCAGCAGGGCCTGATCTGCCTCTTGGCTTGTTCCTGGCATAGTCCACAAGGGCTTGCTCCTGGGCTGTCAAGAACTGAGGCAAATGTGAGGCAGGTTTGCTCTGGCTTGCCACTCTGAGTAGGCTGGCCCTCATGTAGTGCCAGGCCCAGCACTGCTGCTCCTTGTCCCCATGTACTGAAGAGGAAAACATCTTCTCTGACCATAGCCAGAGTTCTCAGGGTTGGCAATCTTGTCACTGAAGAGATGTGTAGGAGAAGCACTGAGCATCTGCAGCTATGATCCATACTCTGGAATGCAATCTCCTGGAAGTATTTATTGGACTCCTGCATGTATCAGGAGACCTCTGCACAGATGATTTTGGGGCTATAATGAAACATGGAGGGCAGAGGAAGTCCTAAGAAGTTATGGCACACCTACCTGTCCCTCAGCAGCACAGCAGTCATTAGCCAACTGCTTCATTTGCCAGCTGTAATGCAGAGAAGTCAGGATGCTGGAGAATTAAAGGCATTCCTTTGACCCTGTACCTCTTCAGGTCCTTGCAACCAGTCATATTTGCAACGATATGACCCACTTGGTTAACTGGATGCCACTCAGCCCTTGCTTTGGCAGCTTTGCAGTAGCAAGTGTGAGTGCTTTGTGCTATAGCTGTACAACATCCCTGGCACACTTCTGCTAGCCTAAGGAGATGGGGTGCTGTGGGTTGAGCAGGTGTTATGGGTGGCAGGGTGCTCAGTCATGGACTTTTCTGTTTTTCCTGCAGCAAGCAGCGACTGGCTGGGTTGCTGGGGCCACCACATGAAATCCCCTGGCTTCAAAGCCATCAGGGAGCACCAAAAGGTAGGGGCTGTTTTTTGCTAACCTCTTTCATGTGCATGGAGAGTGTGTTGCAAGCAATTTGGGTGCCCCTCTGCTCAGGGCCAAGTGTTTGCTGTGCCAACTGTCCCTGCAGTGTCCCTTCCAGAACTGGGAGAGGAGTCCAAGAGACAGGCATAGCTGGATAGGCATCTCTGCTGTGAGGGTGGTTGTTGTATGGACTGAGGCTGTAGTCAAATTGTGTTTATTTGTGAGCTTCTCTAAATTCAGTCATTGCTGCTTAAAGCAATGCAGTCCTCCTTCTAGCAGAACTGAGGGCTAGGGATGCCCTCACTGCCAGTGCAGCAAAGGGCATGTACCTTACTCTGATCACAGAACAGTCAGGTGTAGCTCATGGCATGAGAACCTGCAAGGGACCAAAGGTTTGGTATCTGTCACAAGTACATGCCTGTTCTGAAGAGCTGTGATGCTCTAAACGAGGCGGTTTGTCCCTGCAAAGCTTCAGGAATAGGTGGAATCAGTTTGGCTGCAATCTTGGGAGGGGAGCAAAGACTGTTACCCCGCACTGTATTCAGATAGGATGTATCCTCTGCCAAGGGAGCAGAACAGGGTGGGCAAGGAGTAGGGGAAGCAGAGAGATCTCATAGCATCTGTGTTCCTTTCCAGCTAAACCACTTCCCCGGTTCATTTCAAATTGGAAGGAAGGACCGTCTGTGGCGCAACCTGTTAAAGATGCAGGCTCGCTGTGGGAAAAAGGAGTTTAATTTCTTCCCTCAATCCTTCATCCTGCCCCAGGACATCAAATTACTCAGGAAAGCATGGGAGGAAGGAGGTAGCCGACAAAAATGGATTGTGAAACCAGTAGGTGTAAAGCAGAACTCAATCCTCTGTCTTTTTGTAGGTGCAGGGAGAAGATCTGATCCTTTCTTGTTTGTGTTTTGCAGCCAGCATCAGCAAGAGGCGTTGGTATCCAGGTCATCCACAAATGGAGCCAGCTCCCCAAAAGGAGACCACTGCTAGTACAGAGGTGAGTGAACATAAAACCAAGGTTGACACACAGCCTGGGACCTCTTAATGTCTTGTATCTCTGGCCGAATCTGGGCCCCTACCAGTATGTGACAAAGCAGAAGTACCTGATTTGCATCTGGAGGTTTCTCTGGAGACTGCCTGGTTGTCTTGCTGCTGGAAGTTTGGCTCTGTCAGCGGCAACTGGGCTTACTGCAGTGCTGTTGTCTCTGTGTAGATATTTGAGGTCTCAGACACAACTTGGTTTCATGAGCTTTCTGGAGCTTCTGTCTGGCAGGTGGACAGCTTCAGCTCTGCTGTGATCCGGCTCTCACTGCTCTGTACTCTGGGGTTTGGCATGTTTGGAGACAAACAAACCTTATCCAGTTCACACAAGTACAGTGGGAAGAGAAGTCCCAGGGAAGAGGTGGCAGTTGTCAAAGATTTGTTCTTATCCAAGTTAGAATGGTTTAGTAAGAGCCTCAGTGCTTGTAGATGCAAATGATTTTCTTGAAATAACAGTGTTCTCAATCTCCTTCCCCTTCTGCAGAAAAGTGGAATAGTTCATCTTGATTTGAATCTGGGAAGATTCTTGTGAGAGCAGGAAAACTGCAGTGTTTGGCAGACAGGGAACTGTTGTGTTTGCTTGTTAGTTCTCCCTGTCCACTTTCCATGCAGAGAGATAAACTTTCCAATGGAAAATCATGAACCTCTGGGATGAATAATCAAATGAGTTGGATTAAAATACCCAACTGTTTCTGCTTACTGTACAAAACCATCTGTGGTGCACTGCATGTCTTAAATGTTCCTGAAAATTGTGATCAGCGTTGTGGGTGTGGAAAAGCTACTGTGCCTTAAAACTGAGGAAAATCTCTTCAAAATGGAAGTGAGCAGAAGGAAACAGTTCTTATGTGCTGCAGGAGCACCTTGTGAATGGAAGAGCTGCTCTTTCTCTCATTTTGTCTGTGATGTGATTAACTTGAAAATGCTGTGCAAAAAGGTTTCTGCATTGATCCCTTGTTTTGCCAGGGCTTCTGATTTGGGGGTTAGAGATGTTCCTGCATATGAAAATCCTAACCCTTATGTGCTTCCTTCCCTCTGCAGATACCTGCACAAGCCCTACCTCATTGGCGGGAAGAAGTTTGACCTGAGGCTCTATGTTTACGTCACTTGCTATGATCCCCTCAGAGTCTACCTGTTCAAGGATGGATTGGTTCGCTTTGCCAGCTGCAGGTAGGTTGTGCAGGAGAGCAGTGCTGGGGGCTGCCTTGGTGCCCAGGCACCTGTGGCTGTGGTGCCTGCCTTGGCTGGGGCAGGAGGGAGTCAAGCCCTATAAGGGTGATGCTTAAAGCTGTATCTTGCTTGCTTAAGAGGCAGTGTGGAAACACATGAGGTCGCTGCAGGTGACTGTTGAAAGGGAATGTGACAGGATGCTGCCTACATCCAAACTTCCCAATGAAAGATCAGCTCAGTGTAAAGCAGTTCTTGAAATACATCATCTGTGCTTCATTCTGCATAAGAGCTGGCACACCAGAAACTGAGACGTTTCTTCCAGTTTTCATTGTATTGCCTCAGGCTGTTGGAGTTCCATCAGTGCTTCTGCTCACTGATACTCTGGATTTTTTTCTTGAGGGTATGCTGCACGGGTGGAATTGCATGCCACTGTCCCAAGGCAGCCTGTTCTGTCTCATGTTTTGTTCCATTAGCTCTGGGCCTGTGAGGACAGAGAGCTGCAGGCAGCAGGGCTGGTGGATGGCTGAGAGTGGTCTGAGATGAGAACAAAGTCTGTGCCTGCCTCATGGACCTGGGGACAGCCACTTCAGTCTTGTACAGCTTGTGTTCCTCTTGCCTTCTCCAGGTACTCCTCCTCAGTGGAGAGCCTCAGCAACAAGTTCATGCACTTGACAAACTACAGTGTGAACAAGAAGAATGCAGCGTACAAACCCAACTTGGATGAGACTGCTTGTCAGGGACACAAATGGTAGGTGTTGCTTTTAGGGTACAATGCAGCTCTTTCTATTTCCCATTAAGTCAGACTTTTTTCAGTATTCTTACCCAAAACTTGAACTTGCTTTCTGTATCATGTGCTCCCACTTGGGAAAGTGGAAGAACAGAATGATTTTAGCATGAGTTAGTGTCAATGGAATCTGGATGGTCTCCCTGGCTTGTGACTCATCCTGTCCACTACTGCTTGAGCTGTAAGTGCTGTTCATCCTGCCTGTGTTTGTGCCATTCCCTGCTTCCAACACTGCACTCATCTCTGCTCATTCATCCCCTTCCCCTATTGTGGGGGTGATGGGATGTGGTTAAAGCAGAATCTGATTGGGTTTTGTTAGATATTGAATAGGTGATTCTTAAACTGTCTTGATGGGAGCTTCTGCCCATCTCATTCTTGACTTTGCTGTGGAGGCAGAGAAGGGGACAGCTCTGGTTCAGAACTGTTAATTTAGTGCTACTCAGTGGGAATAGGAGCAGTGGTGCTGTTTCTAGGCCTTTGGGAGGAGGGCTGCAATTTTGCAGGGGTTCCCATTCCTTGCTTTCTCATGGGTGAATGGATACAAGCCCCGGGAACTTGTCTCTGATTCCACGATGGTGTTTGAACCCTTTTAAAAATAGTGCAGGATTGAGTTCTCAATTCTCAGCCTGGGCAGGGCTACTGCACTCAAAGGGAGTTGCAGAAGATGTTTGGCTGTGGCCAGATCACTTAGACCCGGACCTATTTCACAGTGGTCTCTTCCTCCACTGGGACTTTTAGCAGGGTCTGCTGCCCCTCAGCAGTTGCAATTGTGTGGAGGTGGGATTGTGTGGGTTTCCCATACTTGCATGCAAGTCAATGCTGGCTGCTCCTGTGTTAAAGATAAGTGTGGCTGTAATCCACTCCATCTTGTATGCAGGAAGCGTGACCTTTGGATTCCTGGCCATTAGCCACATGGTCTCACTTGAGAAATATCTCAGCATCCTTGGCTCAGTGTCAGAGTAGCTTGCAGCACTCAATGTGGTATGGGAAACTCCTGTAAAAGCATAGATGCTCCCCCATACCATCTTGTTACCACATTTTTTAGAAATTCTTTTCATCCCTGAAGCCTCAGTGAAGTGGCTTTAGCTAAAACATTTTTGGGGTCTTGTTGGATTCCCGCTGAGCTGCTTTGCAGTGCTGCGGGGGAAGGCCTGCAGGAAGGGGAGGTTTGCTGAGGACATGGAGGGGGAGGGAAGAGAAGATCTGGGCCTGACTTACCTTGCTCATGTGCTAATTTGGGACTATGCTGAGAGAAGTCTATGACAGATTCATGTTCCTAGTAGCTTGGGACTTCAAAACCAGGGGCCAGGCTGGGGAGAGCAGTAACTAGGAACTGAGAGGTTTGAGGATGTCAGGAGGATTGCCATGCCAGGGAAGAGCACTGTCAGGGTTCCCCTCTGTTGCTTTCACCACCAGCAGCAAGGGATTACATGTTGGAATCCAAAATGCAAGGAATTCTGAGAACTTTGGGCCTGTAAGCCAAAGCTTAAAATTAAACACAGGATTTGATCTAAGACCTTGGGAAAAGCTTCCAAACTTAGGTGCTAGACGCGAGAATATAGATTTATAATTTGAAACAGAGACATGTTAAACTAAGTGGAAGAAAATTTAGAGTTTTAGAGTTTAGTGTAAGTTTGTGTGTCATAACATTATTGATATGTTATGACACACAAACTTACATAACAGAAAGCTTTCACTGTAACATGAGTCCATAAGATGAAATATTTAAAAATCAGGTCAAAAACATAAATGTCCTTGTTAGCAGTGTTTTATTAGTCAATAAATCCTTAAAAGGTCTTGTAACTAGCCATCTTGTGACCTTCTGAACCATGCAGTAAAGATATGAACCAAACTCACCTTTCCTACCTATGTAGAAGATAAAAAAAATAAACCACATCATCTAAAACAACTGGAAAACCCCATCTGTAACTCATTCAAAATTCCTTCAAAAATCCCCATCCTTTGCTTTCTCTCTCACAGGGCGCTCAAAGCTCTCTGGGGTTACCTGACCCAGAAAGGAGTTAATAGTGAGGCCATCTGGGAGAAGATTAAGGACATCGTTATCAAAACCATCATTGCGTGAGTCTTGGCACCCCTTGCTCTGTGTGTCTGTGAGGTGCACCTTGGCCCTTTTGACTGTCCAGTCCCTTCTCAGCCAGGTCCTTTTGTTCTTAACTGAAATAGTATCACTGCTGTTGGCTTCAGTATTTCTCTGCAGATCCCTCCTTTCACCCTGTTACTTATGCTCCTGCTACAGTAGCTGCAGTGGGTAGATAGATCTTACATTTCCCTGACCTGCCTGAAGGCCAGGAAGGTGCAGTGTACCCAAAATTGCCCAGCTTGCCACCCGCTCCCCTGCTTTGCCTGGGAGCCTGAGAGAATGGTCCCTAATGCAGGATAAATCTTGTATTCAGAGGTGGATGCTGCCTGATAGAGCAGGGATGCCCAAGATGCAGTGCTGGATCCATATGTGGTGAGGCAGCAGCAACACACAGGCCTGTGTTGGTCCCTCAGCCCACCTGCTCCCGCAGCACGTGGCTGCATTACACTTCCAGAACTGTCAACACGTGCTGTGAACAGCCAGAGCTCTGCTGTCTGTGTGACTGTTGGAAACAAGCATTTTTTTCTTGGCTTGCAGTTCTGAGCCCTACGTGAACAGCCTGGTGAAGATGTACGTGCGCCGGCCGTATTGTTGCCATGAGCTGTTTGGGTTTGATATCATGCTGGATGAAAATCTCAAGCCCTGGATCTTAGAAGTCAACATTTCCCCAAGGTAAAGCATATTCTGAGCCACAGCAGAGTGGATAATGGCCTTTCTTTTACTACAAAGTGAGTTTGGATTGCAATGTCCCCTGTAGCCGGTGCTGAAAGATCATGGGCTTTGAAGCCTCCCTCTCCAGATTGCAGGAATCAAAGCCTTCCCTGTCTGTGAAAGCAACATTCCTCTGCAGTTCAGAAAGCTTTTCTGGGCATGCTCCAGCTAGAGCCAGGGAAGAGTATGTTAAAAAAGGAAGGCAAGGAGGGATGTGTCTTGTACAGAACGGGTGATGGCAGAGATTTCTCTGCGTGGGCAGAAGCAGTCAGCAGTTCCACTGCCTCGTGCACTGTTCTTTACTTCCTGACCGCATCCGGCCTTGTGGTGTCGGCTGTGCAGGCAGGGCCGGGAGCTGCAGTGTAACCAGCATGGCCCCTCCTGTCTGTGAGAGTGGGTGGGCATGAGCTGTACACAGAGCCATGCACACGGCTCTGGGGATGGATTTGCCTATTTCTAGCAAAATTGGGAAGAGATGGAAAAAATAACTATTTCTGATAGGAACCCCCCCCTTCAAAGCTCGATTGTCAGGATTTTTCTCTCAGTGTCTTGCGGCTGATTTCACAAGGCAAGGGACAGGCTGGTGTTTGTGTCCCAGTCAGTGATAACCCAGGGATTGATCCTGGGGCCATGGGGCTCAACACCTCCATTCTAGCACTCAGGCTGCTGTGATGCTTCCTCTCTGCAGCCTCCACTCCAACTCCCCACTGGATGTGAGCATCAAGGGCCAGATGATTCGAGACCTCCTCAACCTCGCTGGTTTTGTTCTGCCCAGCATGGACAGTGTGGCTTCAGGGACACAGACAAGAAGTGGCTCTACCTACAGGTTATCCCCCTTCTCTGTTAGAGAAGCAGGCTTTTTTCTTGAGGGATTTCATCTTGGGGGGCTGCTTGGAGCCAAGCAAATACTGGCTTCTAGCTGTTGAGAGCCTGTGCTTGCTGGTGTTTCAGCTATGGGTCCAAAGAACTTGTCTCCTTGCCTGAGTATCTGGTTCCTGTGGTCTCTTCAATGCAGAAGGATTTATGGCCTCTCTGCAGGTCCATAGTTGGAAGTGAGGCCAATATAATTTGTGCTTGCTCTGCAGTTTGTCAAGTCGTGCTCTCTTGTCCTTCCCCCTGCCAGAACTAATATGATGCTAAGTTTCACTGCCTCTCTGTTTGCTTGGAGGACTGGCTGGCTCTGTTGAGGCTAGATCCACTTACCCTCTGACTTACCAGAACTGACATGCTGCTGCCTGGAGCAAGAGGAGCACCTGTTATTTTGCAAATGCTGGAGTGATCAGTTCTTTAGGCAGGACTGCAGGTGTCACATGCTGCCAGCCTATGGGTGGAAGTGTGCACAGTCTTACTTCACAGCCAACATGGCTGTTTTTACAGAATGCTAGTTCCTGGGTGTGTGTCCAGCCAGACCCCTAATACCTCTGTGTTTCACCACAGCTAGGGCTTATCCTGGTTTCAGACCTGATGGCTGGAAGGAAACCAGTCTGTTCCCTGCAGCAGAATGGCTGCTGGCCATATGTCACTGAAGGATCAGCTTGCTTGGTTAAGCACCAGCATGCAGTGATGTGTGGGCATGCCAAAAGATGGGACTCTTGCCCTGAGTGCCCTGTGCCTTCAGTGGAGAAGCTGGGAACATGGGTCTGTTCCAGATGAGGAGCTCTCACCAGCTCGTCTGCGGTGCTTTGATCACATGCTGGTTTGCCACTTCCAGTGGAAGTGCTGAAGGGCAGGTGTCCTCAGAAAGACCTGCAGGGGATTAAGTGGATCCTTAACATGGTTCAGATGATGCATTACCAGATTTCTTGCATCCAGAGGCAAGCTTGTTTAACTGTATTTCCTGCCCTGGGAAGCATATGAAGGGATTTTTTAGCATATGGGCAGAATTCCAGTAGATCTGCATGTTCCCCAAGCACCATGTGGCACAGACTCAAGGTTCTGCTCTCCCTGTTTGGAGATACACACAACTAATAAGCTTTGCAGCAGCAGGAAAAAAAAAAAAGCTATGTTGATAGATGGGTTAAAAGGTTTTCAAGAAGTATCTCCCAGATTCTGGCATCCCCAAATGGTTAAATTGGTGCTTAGAATAGATGGTTGCTGGTCAGATAGTAGAAAAGGCCAGGACTTCCCATGGCATGTGACTGAATTCGAGTCCTGAGAGTACTTCAGTATTGCCAGAGGTAGTTTTTGATCTAAGAATTCTCTTCTTCCTTGTATGGTACCAGTACTGGGTACTTGCACCCCCATCCCTGTGCTTGCAGTTAGGAAGCTGTGTTCCAAGTGGGATGTAAACACGAGATCCCACCAGGCTTCATGTGCTGTGAATCACATCATGGTGTGTCTTTGACCCTCTTGCATCCTATGTGAGTGTGAGGTGATGGCTCACCTTTTGGGTGAAGGATCACTGAAATGCCTTAGTGAGGGTCTGGCAGAGTCCTCCCAGTTTCCCTGCCCACATCCTTCCCATGTTCTGTGCTGGTGCACAAGGCCGTGGATCCATCACTGATCTCGGAACTAGTGAAATCCTTGGAGAAAGTGTTCTCTCCTCCATGTCACTTTCATGAGGGTGTCATTACTCTCTCAGAAGTTGCTGGGAGCAGCTCTGCCATGACAGGACTTTGTCTTCTCTACTTAAATGCTCTATTGTCTCTCTTGTGTCCTCAGTCTGGGCAGTGCTTTGAAGAAGTCCAAGCCAATATCTGAGCATTTGAGAGCAGAGAAGATGAAGAAGGTCTATTACTTGATGCAGAAGATACCTGATCAGGTACAAAACAACCTCCTCTGTTACTTGCCAAGCCCATGTCCCAGCCAGTCCCACATGTCTGTCCCTCTTCAGGTTGTGCTCCTCTCTGGAGTCAACCAGATGATGGGGTGCACCTGGGCTCCAGTGGGTTACAAGACAGCTGGTCAGAAATAAACTGGGTTTGCTTAAGCCACAGTCTCACTGACTAATCTGTACATTAAAATAGATGTGTCCTGAGGGGCACATTACCCATCAGTCCCCAAACAGAATCTGAGCACTGCCTGCTCCCCCTTATGTGTCTTATGCAGCTCTTACAGCCTTTGCCAGCTGACCCCTGTGCTGGGTTAGTAGGTCACTGGCCTTGTGTGCCTTCTGCCTGTGTGTTTAAGAGAGGCTGGGCTGCAGAACTGGTGTTCTCTTCAGTTCTGTGCAGTGTTGGTGTCACCATTGAGCCTAGATTCCTTCCACAGTTTCCCAAAGATCTCAGACACATGGAGACCTCTGCTTGAGAGATGTTTCTCCCTGACCTTGGGTTGCTCTTGTCTGCAGGATTTTTATTCTTCTGTCTTGGATATCCTGACTCCAGATGATGTTCGGGTCCTGGTGGAGACAGAGGATGAGTACTCCCGGCGCGGGCAGTTCGAGCGGGTGTTCCCCAGCCACATCTCCATGCGGTACCTGCGCTTCTTCGAGCAGCCTCGTTACTTTAACATCCTGGTGACCCAGTGGGAGCTCAAATACTACTTGAATAGACACAAAGGTAACTGCCCTCCAAAGCATGGCACAGCCACCTGACTCAGGCAGGCTGCCTGCCAGCAGTCGTGGGAGATTTCTGAGCTATGCATGTTGAGGGGGAGCTGCCTGCCTGCATACTAACCCCCAGGAAATGTGTTACCTTCCCATACTGCTTCAAATGTCACAAAAAGCTTATTCTGACTCGATGAGAGGTGATGATTGTTCTGGTACGCACAGCACCAGCACTTCTAGGTGCCCTGGGCATGAAGCAGACTGGGATTTTTGCCTTCAACCTGTAGCTTTGGCCTCTTACTGTGTTTCTCTCCTCTCTTTTGATGGAGAAACAGCTGGATTTGCTGGGCTTTGCTCCTGACAAGTGATCTGTGAAGGAAAAATTTGGCCTACTCCCTGGTCTCCTGCAGCTTTCTAATTGATGAAAAACAGTCAGCATACAAATGGAAATTTTTCCTAAACACTAGAAATCTAGCTAACATTTCCATCCTTTCAGGACACAATTCTGTATTTTAATAAAAACATTATACTTTAATGAGGCATAGCTGGGCTGGACCAATTCCTTCTCACCCAGGGTCGCCTCTATCAGGGCAGCAGTATAAACTGTTTCGAGGAGAAAGTCAGTGAAGTCTAGCATGAAGGGTTAGAGAAAATAAAAAGAGACTGTGGCTGAGGGCTTTCCATCCAATAGCTGATCTAGATGGAGAAGCTTCTGGAGGAGCTAGCCCTCCACTGCAGTGACTGTATGTGTGCTCCTCACCTGGCTGTCAAGGAGAGAAAGAAGAAAAATGCCTTTGTCACTTTTCACTGGTGTTAAAGCAAGTATCAAAGGGGTCAGTAACAGTCTTTCACAGAGAGATGGTAACATCATAGCCTTCTCTGGCTGTGTTGTCAGCATGTGTCATCCTTTGCCTTGCTAATATCTTTGCTGGATGATCTTCCATCAACTGGAAAAAAGATTCTGTCATTGTCCTCTCTGAAGTGCTGCCCTGAACTTTGCCGCTCAGGCAAGGGTCCTGCTTCAGTGCTCCAGCTTCCCCAAAGAAGCCAGGCGAGCAAATTTCCTTTATCCCATCACTGCTCTTTACCTCTGAGCAGAGCTCACTCTCCCCCTATCCCCTTCCTGTTCCCCTGTGTTCCATGCAGCACTCCTCTTTTCCTAGCCAGCATGATGCAAAGCCCAGGCTGGTGCTCAGACCCAGCACAAGGCATCTGAGCCGCCCTGCTCCCCTTGGCCCCCAACAAGTGGTGTTTTTTTTACAAGGTTCTGGAGCTTGCTGAAAGGTCACCAAGGAACAGGCTTTGGACAGCAAGGATTTCTCCTGGTATCTTATAGAAAACCACAGTAATGCCAGCTGGACAGCATCAATGGACTAGCCATTGCTCTGCTGGTTCTTAATTCTCAAGTCACTCTAGCCTTCTGCTATGACCCTAAGGCTCTTAAATAAGAAAACAGGATGGGATTTCTCAATATTTTTGGGTTAGCCAAAGAGCAGGGTGCTTGGCTGTAGCGGGGACAGCTTGCAGGAAGCCCTGGAGGAAGTGGAGCTTGTTCAGTGCAGTTGAACACATGGCTCTTCTTCAAAATGACCTTGTTGTGCTCTGGAGCACCATGTCTTGTGTGTGGTGAGAGGATTGGTCCCTTCCATTCATACCAGCTATGATCTTGGCTTGTGCCAGTCTTACCCTCTGTCAGGGAGAAGTCTCAGCCCATCTTGAGCTCTGGATGGATCCCTGTAGGGTGGAGATGATGCACTGGGATGCTGCAGCTGATCTGTGCTGTGCAAGGAGGTTGCCTGAGCTGTCCTCCTCTGGGAAAGGGGTCGATGACAGCAAAGCTGCTCTACATTTGCACGGTGAGAACTTTCACCGGTGCAGCCCAAATCAGGTACTGCTGTTGGCAGGCACTGGGCTCAGGGGGACAGCCAATCTGGTCTAATTCGGCAAATCCTGTGTTGCCCCAGTTTTCCTGTTTCGCTGAGCCTGCTGCAAGGAATGTCTTGGCTCCCTGGGAGGAAGGCAAGCACTGCAGCAGCCCACGCACTGATGTTTGCTCATACAAAGGGTGAACGCCCTGGATTTACCCCGTGTTTACTGGCACTCAGGCACGTGTTCAAGTAGTTATTGCATAGCATGCTCTATGTGGTCAGTGCAGCATATTTGCATGCCCTGAGCTGGGAAGGCTTAACTCTTTGTAAACCTGGCTGTTTGTTCTCACTGTCTTCTGTCACTTCCCAGGTCTGGAGCTACTGAAGAACTGGTGTGTCAAAGGGTACCACACTGGGGCAAGGACGGATTTGGCCCAAATGGTGCGTATAAGTGGGGGTAAGGTAGGCAGAGAATGGTTGTTTACTTGCACAGAGTTGGGTAGAGGTGCTGCTTGTTCTGCTTCCTCTGGCTCCTGTCTTACCTGTTTGCCTTCTTCCCTATTTGCCAAGGCCTCCAGGAGTCTGGAAAAACCCATGCTGCCCTATTTCCCACAAACATGAAGTCATGAACAGTATATTAGATCTGCAAGTATTTTGCATCTGAATATCCTTGGGTGCACTGGGCACAGCCCTACATATTTGGCACCTGTCCTGACCACTGTTCTTCTCTGTAAGGGAGTCGTCTCTGTCTGTCACTCCTGTGCCTTACAGCAGAATGCTGCTCTGAAAGAAACCCACTCTTGACCTCGAGATGCTCTACTCCCACTTTCAGCAGAGGGATTCATTAGGCAGAGAGCAAAGATTGCTCTGTTTGCTATTCTGGGAACAGTCTGGTGGCAGTGACAATGCGCAGCAGTGAGGCAGCTCTAGCTCAAGCTCTCTAGGGCAGCCTATGGCAAAGCACAGCAGGCTTGAGGGATTTTTGCCACGACTTAAATAGCTATTCTGTTGTCTTCCTCTCCTTCCACAGTGGTCATTGCCAAAGTCGTTGTTCCTCCAGAAGAGTGGCATTCAATCAAATGGCTTCAGCAAACTGGAACTGGGCAGACTGGGGTGAGTTTGCACTGGCCGTGATGTTCATGGTGTTCATAGTGTGGCTTTTGGACTGGTGTCCTGGTAGAAAACTGGCAGCCCAAAAGGCAGCTTTATTAAGGGGAGAGGAGCAGATTGGTTTGCAGGCTCTGAAGCCTCTGCTCTCTGAGGAGCCAACAGATGGAGCTGGCATGATGTCTGTGCAACTGGCCATGTCTCTTGGCACTGTACACCCAGCTTAGATGGGAGTGAAGCTCAGAACAGCCAGATTAGGTGATGCTTGGAGCTGTCATGATCAGAACACGCTGACAAGATATTCCCTGCGCTGGAACTTGTATCACTTCTGTGGACACTGATGTGGTTAACAGTGAGTAGAGGCTCTCAGCTGCAGCACTGGCTGGGGGAACAGTGAGGTCTCCAGGTCTGTTGCACTCTCTCAGCTTCCCCAAGCAAAGCTGAGCTGCTGACAGCTTCCTGCAGAGGTGGAGGACTCGAATTTGTCTGGGTGAAACAAAGCAAAGGGGAGGCGCACCCCAGTCTCTGGTTCTAAGAGAAAGGTCATAACTGTTCCTGTGCTAAGGCCAAGGTGGAGTTGGGTTTACACACAGACAGGAAGACTAAGCTGTGACCCGGCAGTCCCACTCATATTGGGATACATGTTGGGGTCAGTGGCACTGCCTGGAATGGGAGATGGAGTAGATAAGCCTGGCAGCACTATCTCTGAGTCCATGTGTCGTGATACAGCAGATGATTATTGCACCATGGTCCTTTTGGTTCTTTCTCACTGTCCCTAAGAAGCTCAGGGTCTCCTTTTCATTGCAGTGCATGCCTCCCTTCAGCTGGTGAGGATCTCACAAGATGCCTGGAGCCCAGCCCTGCTCAGAACTTACCTCTCAACAAGTGCACTGATGGAGCCAACCAGAGACCTGCTGGCTGCCTCAATGACACTGCCCTGGTGATGTGACCAAGCAGCCACCGTCCCTCCCTGGGGACACATCAACCTACCTCAAAGGAAGAGACAGGAGCTGGCTCTGTAGAGCAAGGACTGTGGGAGCCCTTTGCACTGCACACTTGTTTTGGGGCTGGTTGTAGAGAGAGATATTTTCCTAGGCAAAGAGGAGACCTGTGTGACTTCATTTTCTAAAGCAAGTGGCAAAGCTTGAGGAAGTGGGGGTTATCTGGCCTTTGTCCTAGGCTGTTCTAAAAGCCTGACATTGTGGTTTCTTTGCTGTGTGAGAGCTGGCTGAGCCTGCCCTTCTAGTCCCCAGTCAGCACAGGCTGAGCCCTCGCTCGCTTGTGTCTGTGTCCTGAGTTGCTGGCAGCTGAGCCTGCTCTTGCCCTACTGCAGCCTGGCCCCTGGAGATAAGTCCCCAGTCCTCATGTCTGGGAGAGTGTAAAACTGCCCAGTTTTATCCTTTCTGAATGTCTGTGCCAAGATCCTGCCCTCCCCAAGCAACAGGCCCCATGGGAGACCTCAGGCTTGCACATTGCAGCTCCAGAGAGACCATGGGTACCGGTGTGGCTCCAGTTGGTTGTGGAGGCAGTGGGGCTGCTGGGGAGGGAGCATCCTTCTCAAGGCCATTGGCTCTCTGGTGTGCCCTGCAGCATGTGTGCATGGACTGCAGGCTAGTGCTCTTCTCTTGGGTCTGCTCTCTATTTTCCCTTTGTTTCTCAAGGATTTCTATTAAATTTTAACACTCAACTGCTTTCCTGGTTCTCATCTGCCTTCCTTTCCCTGACCTCTTTGTGTCTGGTGGGAAGCTCACCCCTTCCCATGCTTCACTAGGCTCTGATACAGGGAGGGTTTGTGCTACCAGCCCACTTCCCTGTCCTTCCCAAGCCTTTGGGTAATTCTTGCTGCCCTGTGGCAGGTAAACATATTCCCCTGCATGAAAAAGCAGATCCCAGCATAACTGCTTTGATCTGGAGTCTTTCTTATGTCTTAGAGAATATCCCGTGCATCATTAATCAAGGGGAGCAGTTCAGTCCAACCTTACAAGAGGGGTAGGAAGGGTTGGGTGCCCAAAGCTGGCCCTTGCTGGTTCAGGGTTCTGTCCCCCCGGTATGGTAGGTGAATGCTGGCCAGGTGCATGGGCAGGTTCTTGGGGCCCAGACGAGGTACTGATGTGGGGGCCCTGGGTCTGTTAGAGAGCCTTTCCCTCCCCTCTCCTCACAGCCCACCATTTCCCAGTACTGGGCCCTGTTTCTCTGGTCTCCTTGGTGACAATCTCATCTCTCCTCGGCTTCTCTCCAGCACCTGAAAATAGCCTCCGAAAGTGGAGATGCCTGCTCCCTTCCCTGCTGCCAGCACCCGCGATGGCCAGGCTGGAGCCAGGCTGCTCTGCACAGCACAGCTGTAAGGGTCTGGCCCCATGGGCCCCTGCACCACTGCGGGATTTGGAACACCCTGTGAGCCAGCACCGAGCTCGTCCCTCCTCTTCCTGCCTGCTGTGAGGCAGCACCAGGGAACTCTTTGTACCCCGCCATGGGCCCGTATCCAGCTGTCCCCTGCAGCCAGAGAGCTGTCCCTTTGGCCCTGTAGCCACCAGCCCTGCAGCCAGCCCACAGCCTCCCAGAAATAGAAATCGGAGCCGGGAGCGGGCAGAGGGCGAGCAGGAGGGGATGGCCCCGCGGCAAGGAAGGAGGTTACCCCACAGGTCGGGCTGTCCCCGCCGTGGGAGCAGGGTCACCACGGACAGTGAGCTGCAGCAGGATCCCGGGCAGGGACAGGCAGGGCTGGGCAGCGCTGAGGACAAAGGGTCCGCATCCACCCAGCCCGTGGCTGGATCCAGCCATTCTCCAGCATCCCCGTGGAGGGGGGAACGCTGTGCCCCCACCGCGACGGGGCCGGGCAGCACCGGGCAGGCTGGACCGCTCCTGGAGGGCGGGGGGCGCGGAGCGGGGTGTCCCTCCGCTCTCTGCCCCCAGCTGTCCCTCCATCGTCCCCTCCCTCGGGTCCCCATGGCCAGCGCTGCCCCCGGGGCCGCCACCACCTAGTTCAGCCCGAGGCTGCGAGGTGGCTGCGGGCGCTGCTCGCTGGTGCCGGCCGTGTCCCCCCCCGCGGCGGTGGCGGTGGGGGCATGGCTGGCATTGCTCGCTGACACTCTATCTGCCAGGGCCACGCCAGCCGCGGGCCCAGAATAGCAGCGCTGCACCGCAGATAGCATGGAGCAGCTCCGTGGCCCCGCCGCGTCCCAGGTACCGTAAGGCTGGGTGGGGGGCGCGGCCCGACAGACCCCTGACTGGGGACAGGCCACCCCGGGGGCGGAAGAATGTGGGCGGCTGACGGGCCCCTTCCCACGGACATGCAGCCCTGGGGACAAGGACGTCCTTGCCCCAGCTGTGCCAAGCCCCTTGGGAACGGCTGGGGCAGGTGGTGCAGGGTGTCTTCTCTGTGTTGGCTCTAGGCTCCTTAGGAAGTGGTCCCTTCTCTGTGCTTTCATTATTTTAGGGTGGCCTGTAAACTTTGTCTCTGTCAGGAATGTTTGTGGGCGGGGTGGCTCTTCCCTCTGCATGTGCTGCTGTGTTATATAGGGTCTCCTGGGGACTGGGGGAACGGGGTCAGCCATCCGGCCCTGTGGACTCCCTTCCTCGGCTGCTGCTTTGTTAGTATAGGTTTCCTGGGATGGACCTGGTCCCCGGGAGGGGCCAGTGGGGTTGGCGAGGCTCTCTGCACGGGAAGAAGTGAGAACGGAATTTACACCTTGGGATTGGGAGAGGATGGGTGCAGAGCCACTGTGGGACATGCTTGGCTCCAACAGCAGAGAGAGAAGGCAGGAGGTCCTGCCATCCATGCCTTGTCCTGCTCTGGAGACCCCTGCTGTCTCCCCAGAGCAGGAGAACAAGCTGGGTGTCCTGGATTGGAGCTGCATGGAGACTGCAGGCTCTGGGGGTCCTGGGCTGGTGGGGGGTGCCCACATCCCCACCCTGAAAAGACAGTTCTCTCTGCCTGGCTTGGGTGGGCCAGAGCAACTGGGTGGGTGCAGGCAGAATCCATGGGTGGGGAAAAGATTGGGTTGATTCCTGCTGACCCCTGCTCACTGTGTGCCCTCTCAGGTGGCGCTGCTGGAAGCTGTTGCGTGCCCTGAGGAGGAAGGTGGGTAGCAGGAAGAGTCTAGGTGTGTAGGAGGGGGGACTGCCTTACCATGTGACAAGTGCATTGGTCCTCTGCCCACCCTGCCCATACCCCTCTCCTCAGCTGGAGTCTGCCCCAGGCTGGAGAACTGCTATGTGCTGCCCCTGTGGAATAGGGAATGGGGGCTCTGTCGGCAGCATCTCCTGCTCTCCCCAGGCAGGAGGGTGCTGAGTCCCAGCAGCTGAGACCCAGCAGCTCAGCTTACTGGCTAGGGCTGGGGTGACTTTGCCTGCAGGGTTTCCAAAGGCTGTATGCCCCGGGGAGGAGGAAGAGGAGGAGGAAGAATACAGGAGACCTGTCACCTTCACACTGGGAAATGAGATACTCGGGCTGGGCCCAGAGACCGAGTTTCAGACCCCTGATGCTGAGGTCTATATGCACTTCTTGAGGAGCCACTGCTGCTATGATGCCATCCCCACCAGCTGCAAGCTTGTTGTCTTTGACATCTCCCTGGAGGTGATAACCTGGGGGATGAGTGGGGATGGGCAGTGAAGAAGCAGGCTTGGGGATCCTCTGAACCCCTCTGCACTCTGCCAGCAGATCAAGAAAGCCTTTTTGGCACTGGTGGCCAACGGGGTTCGTGCTGCCCCTCTCTGGGACAGCAAGACACAGAGCTTTGTGGGTGAGTGGCAGAAGCAATGCCTGGCCCCATCCCCTGCCTGGCAGAGCGGGTACAGGCAGCGCTGCCAGCCCCACGTGTCTCCACAGGGATGCTCACCATCACCGACTTCATCAACATCCTCCACCGCTACTACCGCTCACCTTTGGTGAGTGCCACGAGGAGGGCTTGGGGGATCGGGACACGCATGGGGCAGGGAGTGGCTGTCCCCACCACTCCTGATCCCTTCTTAATCGCTAGACAATGACCAGGGGATGATTCCCGGCCAGATCAGCATCCACTTGTTGCTCCCCTGCCCCCAAAATGTAATCCCTGTGTTTGGGTGATGGGGCACGATGCCCAAGGAAGGGGGCAGTGTCTCAGAGTGCCACCATAGAGCCACCATGACCAGGGCATTTCCCTGCCTCCAGGTGCAGATCTACGAGGTGGAAGAGCACAAGATTGAGACCTGGAGAGGTAAAAATCATGTGGGTGGCTGGGCTGATATTGTCACACAGGGCATGGAGGTGGGCTCTGGGATTGTGGGGCTGCAAGAGAGGGCTGGAGGACCTCCTCTCATAGCTCTCCCTGTTGGCAGAGGTGTACCTGCAGGGCTCCCTCCAGCCACTGGTCTACATCTCTCCGAGCAATAGGTGAGAGCCTGTCCACTGGGGGAGAGCACACCCCTTGCAGTGGGGTGTGTGTGCACCTGAATACAGCCCTGTCCCACAATGATGTCCACATCACCCACAGCCTCTTCGATGCTGTCTACTCCCTGATCAAGCACAAGATCCACCGCCTGCCTGTCATTGAGCCTGTCTCGGGCAATGTCCTGCACATCCTAACGCACAAGCGCATCCTCAAGTTCCTCCACATCTTTGTGAGTGCTGGGGTTGTTTGTGCACACTCATGGCTGGTGTCACAGGCAAGGGTGTCAAGGTACAAGCAGGTGCCAGCCCAGCCCTGCCCTGTCCCATTGAAGGCTTCTACCATCCCCAAGCCACGCTTCCTGAAGAAAACAGTGCAGGAACTGTGCATTGGCACCTTCCGTGATCTGGCCGTCGTGGCTGAGTCTGCCCCAGTCTACACTGCCTTGGAGATTTTTGTGGATCGCCGTGTCTCTGCCTTGCCTGTCATCAATGATGCTGGTACCTGGGGAGGGAAAAAGTGACGTCCTCATCTCCCTCTGCTAGCAGCTCCAGCACCATCCCTGACCAGAACCCCTCTCCTGGCCCCTGGGCTGCCCCTTGGGTATGGGAGGAAAATGGCAGGTGGTCCCTTCTGCAGCCCCTGCACTGTTTCTCTTTGCAGGGCAGGTGGTTGGCCTGTACTCGCGGTTTGATGTCATTGTGAGTACCCTGCATGTGTGCATGCCCAGGCTCAAGTTTGGCCCCTTGCATGCACTGGTGGGGTGCTTATACCTGTCTGTGCCCATGCCAACCCACCCCACATGCAGTGTCATGTATGTGCCAGTGCACATCTGCTCTGTGCATCTCCTGGGCTCGGTGTCCCTTCTGTGGTGGCACAATGGGGTGCAAGGACACCTTGGGGCGCTGAATGGGGACACATCTATCACAGCACCTGGCAGCCCAGAAGACCTACAACAACCTGGACATCAGTGTGAGGGAGGCGCTGCGGCAGCGCACTGTCTGCCTGGAGGGGGTCCTCACCTGCTACCCCCACGAACCCATGGAGGACATAATTGACCGCATTGCCAAGGAGCAGGTGAGTGGCCGGGGTGCTGTGTGCCAGCCACGGCTGCCAGCTGCCCAGCCTGCCTGTGATGCTCTGCCCGCACCCACAGGTCCATCGCCTGGTTCTGGTGGATGAGAACCACTACCCGCGGGGCATCGTCTCCCTCTCTGACATCCTGCAGGCCCTTGTGCTCACTCCCGCAGGTATTGATGCTCTTAGCTCTTAGCCCACGGTGCTCCATCTCTCTCCACTTGCACCCTCAATTTCTCTCCACTTCAGGTAGGCACCACCCCCCCATTGCTGTGTGCCTGTCCCCTCCCTGCTGCTGGGTCACCTGCCTCTGCCCCATCCAAAGTGGTCCTGGGGGATGGAGGAGGCTGGGGCTGGGGTCTGGTAGCGCTGGGTGCCCAGGTGGGGACAGCAGGACGCAGATACTGCCTGTCCCAGGGGTACACAAGGATCACAGGGGATCCCTGGTGACTGTGAGGAAGGATGGGGGCACCTTCCATGGAGACACTCTGCCAGAATCCCATTCAGGCAGCATGTGGAATGCAGGTTTTGCAGGTCCCTGGGCTTTGGGCTAGATGAGGGTTTTGGGGTGTGATGCACCCCAAGATAAAAGCCTATTTTTTATCTTGCCTCATTCTCCTCCTGAGACCTGAGCACCTCCAGTGCCATTCCCAAAGGACACAGAGCGGACAGACCCCCACTCACACACCCCAGACCTGCTGCCCACCACTAGCCATAAACAAAATGTGGCCAGCCCATGGGCCCCAGCTGGCAGAGCCCCCCACCCCCTCCACTTGCAACAGCCCCAAAACTGTCTGTTCCAGAGACAGGGCTCGCTCCCAGGTGGCACTGGAACCACACTGCCTGGCCACCTGCAGCCAGCTCTGCTCACCCACTGCCTAGTGAATCCTCACTGGCTATGGATGGGCATGGTCCTGACACCCACTGTGGCACCTCTTTAGGGGTGAAATGAGGAGGGGGGAGCTGGCTCCAGTTCCCAATTGCTTCCCAAAGGTAATTATGCTTTTTGGGGTGGTGGTGGGCAATGGGTTGGGACAGGCCTGTGCCTACCAGTTCCCCCAGCAATGCCCACCTGCTCTGCACAGAAGGGGACTGGGGATGGTATGTGTTAGCCACAAATGGGATATCCCCCTTGCCCCCCTCCCCCGATCACAGTGCATTGCTCACCCTGTTCCTGATGCCCACAGGGGCGGCTGTATCAGGAGCTGCAGGGGGCCACTGAGATGTCCCATGCCAGCCAAGCTTCCATCCCTCCTACCCCAGGGCTTGCATACAAGCAAGGACTGGAGGAAAGACCCCAGTGTCCACTGGGAGGGCTGGAGGGGCCATGTCACAGAGTGGCCAGTCCAGCACTGATTGGAGGTTATGGTCTCACACGCTCTCTTGCCTCACAGGCATCGATCGATCCTCACTCTGAAGACACCAGGGAAATGCCACTGTCTTGTCTGACTTGGGGATGTCCTGCATGACCTGTGAGAAGGAGGCTTGGGCCCGAAGGCTCTCTGTGGGGAGGACATGCCTGTTCACCCCAGTCCTCAGGCTCGTCTTGAGTCCAGGGCTAGATCCTGCTGGTCTTGGAGAGGCAGAAACACTGAAAATGGGACCCAGGGGTGCCTCCGGCCAGTGAGCACACAGTGATGCTCAGTGGGCACTGTGCTGAGGGACATGCCTGCAGCTGGGCAGAGGACCTGGCCACCCTCTGCCATCCTGCTGATGGATCTGAGCGTTTCTGTTGTGGCTCCCTCCTAGTGAACACAGTCCCGCTGTCTGTGCTCGGTGCCTGGTAGCGTAGGCTCAGCTGCACACACAGGCTTTTTTATTTTAGGGTCACATGGGGCTGGGGCTCTCTGGCAGAGGCACAGTCTGTGCCAGAGCTGGCAGCAGGATGGGCACTTGCATGGAGACCCTGTGCACGTTTTGGGGTGGGCAGGGGATATTTATTTATTTATTTGTTAGTCTGTTCAGCCTTGCTGTAACAAAACAGCCTGATCCAAGAACTGCCTCTTGCCTTTCTGGGGTAAAGCTGGGCATGACTCCTCTGGAGAGAACCAGGCTGGGGAAGGGGTACTGGCTGTTTGCCAGCAAGTTTGGCACTAGCAGGGTAGTACCTCGGCACATGTGGGTAGAACCAAGGGGATGGGGACACAGGGCATGCAGTCTTAATCATCTTGGTGCTGTGCAGATCCCTTCAGGACACACTGAGGGACAGAAGCTTTGGTACCAGCAAGGTTTCTGCCTGCTGCTTCCCTCAGTCCAAGAAGAAGGAACTTATGAGGGGTTCACTGTTAAAAATGTCCCATGCCCCATCCCTCAAGGCCTCTGGGAAAAAGGCAATGCATCCCCTGCCTGTGGCTGCTACTAGCTGTGAGCCTTGCAATGGTCCTGGCTTGGGGGTAGGGGATGCTGAGCTCATCTTTTTCCTCCTGCTTTGCCTGCAGCGAGCCCTGCCATTCCTGTTACTCCATATCAGCATCTCAGTGCAATAATGGCTGACAGTGGAAAGTCCCAGGAACTAAACACCCCTCCTGAGCCGGCTGGCTCTCACAGGGGATGCAATACCAGTGCTGGGTGGTGACAGGCCTCCTCCCATCACAAGGAATGTGTTATTGCTGTGCTTTCCCAGGACCAGGGCTGGCTCTGTCCCTTGGGAAAGGTGCAAACCCCAAACACCACCAGCACTCAACCCTCCCCTGGGGGCAAGGGGAAAAGTGAGGCACAGAGAAGTTTCTGAGGCCAAGGTCAGCTGTTCAGAGAGGACCCAGATGTCCTGGCTCTGGGCACAGATCCACGCGCAGCTACACAAGGACAGGACGAAGGAGACACCGAATGGCTGCAAGCCCCCTCCCTGCTTTCCCCCAGCCCCAAAAGAGCTCCCAGGTTCCTGACACAGCCCAGCTGGGCACAGTAGGGGGGGGACACAACCCCCCTGCAGTGTGTCAAAGGCACAGCAGTTCCCCTAGCCTCCTGCTGATTTTGGGCAAGGGGCTACTAGTGGCCCAGGGGTGATTTGGGGGCAATCTCTCATCTCCCCCACCCTTCCCACTGTGGGGCTGTGAGCCCCCTGGCCCAAGCTGGCCAGGGAAGGGGTTTGCCTTCCTGTCCTCCTTGTGGGGCAGTAAGGGGATCTCCATTTGGCACCCAGGGTGGGGGTGGACGTGCAGTCAGGGGGCTCCCGGGCGAGCGATGAATTCCAGGTTGATGGGCTTGTCAGCCACCAGGACAATGCGGGACACAGACGTCACTTCTACGCCACGGGGGTCCGGCCGCACCTCAAATGCCTGGATCATCTGTGGGGAGAAGGGGTTGGCAGTGCCTCGGGGACTCCCTGGGACACCCATCCCAGCTCATGGCAAGACACCCAAAGTGAAGGGATCCCTACTTACCCTGGCAAGGGCCAGGTGCATCTCCAGCTCAGCGATGCGGCGCCCGACACACGCGCGGACCCCGTAGCCGAAGGGGATGGAGCTGAAGGGGTGGTGAGGGGAGCCGTGCCCCCGGAGCCAGCGCTGGGGCAGGAACCGCTCGGGCTCGGGGAAGTAGGTCTCATCATGGGACATCGCGTAGTGCGCCAGGACAAAGAGGGTCTGCAGGGGGGAATTGGGGGTTAATGACCCCGCTGAGTGCAGCGGGGGTCCCCACAGCACGGCCCCCACTCACATTCTTGGGGAAGAGGTAGTCTCCGATGACAATGTCCTTCTCATAGAAGACCCTGGCATTGGTGGGCACCACAGGGTAGACTCTGGGATATGGAGAGAGTTAGTGGGGGAGCAGAACTCATCTGGAGATCCAGGAGAGAGTGAGATGAGACGCGGGCAGGACAAGGCTCAGCAGCTCCCCAGGGGGGAGGTGGATATTCACAGTCCAGAGGAACTGAAATCCAGCCTTGCCTCCTGCCTGGTTGGTGCATGCCCCCTGGAGAAGGAGCTGATGACCAGGACCTCAGGGCAGGGACAAGGCTGGGACGTACCTCAGAGTCTCCTTGATAATGGCCCGAAGCATCGGCAACTTAGGGATATCCTCAGCAGCAGGAAACCGGTTGGGAGGCACAACAGCTTTCAGCTCCTGGTACAGGGTCTCCTGGATGTCTGGGTCCCGGGAGAGGTGGTACAAAGCCCAGGACAGCGTGTTGGAGGTCTGGGGAATGGAGCACCAGGGGGAGTGAAGGAATTGGGGCCAGTAGCTGAACAGCCTTGTGCCAAGCACAGCATCAGTATGGCACCAGAGAGCCCCTGCTCTGGTATGCAGAAAAGTCAGGGGTGAGGGGCAGCAAGCACAGGGGAGAGGGAGGCAGGGAGCAGAGGACAGGGTCTGTACTGACCAATCCCTGAGGGTTTGCCCTTGTAGAGCATCAGCCCCAACTGGGCTAGAGCTCGCAAGGGCTGGGTGGAGCATGGCCCCATGGGTTCCCTTGGGCATGGAGCACAGCAGGGATCCCCTGACAGCAGCTGCCTGGCTCTCACCGTGTCCACACCGGCCAGCAGCAACTCGGCCACGCTGCCATAGACCTCATCCAGGCTGAGTCTGCCACTGGCCAGCAGGTAGCTCAGGTAGCCAGACACCTCCGTGCCACGCTCCACCTGCCCCTCCAGCTCCTCCATCTTTCGGTCAATCAGTTTCTTGCCTGCAGGGACAGAGAGTAGGAACCAGAGCTCACAGAGCGAGGGCTGCCAATAAGACATTTGGCCAGGGACTGCCCTGCTTTTGAGGGTCCTTAGGGAGTCCAGTGCCACCACACTGGATCCCCACCATCACCGCTCACCAAAGGCAAAGATGGTGTCCCAGCTGTCCAGGTAACGGTCCCAGAAGGGCAGCACCTTGCGGCTCCATCGGGGCAGGACGGTGGCAAAGATGGAGTTCTTGAACATGAGGTTGATGGAGTCAATGAAGCGCTGGGTCTCAGCAGGGACCTGCTGCTTGAGGCACCCGATGCGGGTCTCAAAGAGGATGTAAGAGATGCCTGTAGGGGACAAACAGCATCCAGACCTCTGGAGGAATGGGAATGGTGGGACAGGGCAGGGGTGAGGGAGAGGACACCCCTACCTTCCAGGGCAAAGCGGTAGAGCAGGTTGGCCACGTCCCCCACCAGCACCCCCGAGGGGCTGCGGCTCCGCTCCTCCCGCAGGCGCACCATCAGGTCTGACACCACCTCCCCGATGGCATCCGCGTACAGCAGCGCCTCCGAGGGCTTCAGCAGCCGCTTGTTGAGGACCTGGCGCAGGCGGTACCAGCGCTCCCCTTCCCTGGATGGGGACAAGGTTCAGCGCTGGGGGCACGGACGGGCAGGGGGCAGTGGCTGGCAGCAGTTCCCCAATCCCTGTGCGCACACTCCCCACCCAGGCTGGAACCATCCCAGGGGTCATTCCGCCTGCCATGGCCATGCCCTTCTACTTGGTGGGGACAGGCAGCTTGCAGGAGTGGGAGTAATGCCAACTGCCACCTGGGCCCTGCACCTAGGGAAGGGGCAGGAGATGTATGCTGGCCCAGAGAGCGCAGCCAGGGCGGGACTCACTCGGTGAAGGGTCCGTAGGGCAGGCGCCGGGTGTCCCGGTGCTCCTTCCACAGCGCCATGTCGCTGCGCATGGGGTACTTGCCCTCCTGCCGCAGCAGCTGCTCCAGCACCACTGGGCTCCCAATGTTGATGTTCCTATAATGTCCGAAGGTTGACTTCCAGATAGGTCCATAAAGGCGTCGGGATATCACCTGTGATGCACACAAAGCATGGCAGGGCCAATGGGACAAGTTGGGTCAGATCCTCCCTGCCCCAACCCTGAACGAGCCTATCTGCACCCATCCCATGGACCCCTCTGCATCACCTCAGCTCATGCACCTGCCTCTGACCCCTGACACCCCCAAGCTGGCAGCATCCTTGAAGTGCTCTGCAGATGGCCTGGGCTGGTGTCTCCGGGCTCATTTCCTCTCCCGGCATTAAGTACACCAGGCACTGACCCCTCAGCACAGACTGGCACATCCTTCATCCACCCCAGAGATGCAGAGACAGCCTGGTGGGTCTTTTGGGGAAGGACGACCAAGAACGGACAGCAGGGACAGAGACAACTGCCAAGCACAGGAGTGTGCTGAGATGCAGGACCATTGCAGCAACCACCAGCAGGGCTAAGTCCTGCTGCTTCCAGCATGGCCCAGGCTCTGCTTAACCTGGGGACAACAGTTGCTGAGTGAGTCCTTGAACTCACCAGCCAGTAAGGGTGGTTAATGATCAGCAGTGGGAGGGCAGCACCAGGCTAGGGCATGACTGGGCTGCTCCCAGAACAGGCTGTCACGTCCAGGGCATGGCCCTGGGGCCACAGGCCAGCTAGGGGATGTTCACCAGCATCAGCCCTGCTCTGGGCCCTGTTGGCTGCAGGTGCCCTCTCCTTGTCTGCAGCCACAGGTGCCATGCCTGCTGCCCTGGCCGGGAGCACCGTGACCTCCAAGTGCATCCCTTGGGGGCAGCTGGGCAGCCCTTTGCAAATGGATCTGCACAGGGCCGTGTCCAAATGCCACTTTCCAGCCCACCCAGGCACAGCCAGAGCCCCTGCAGAGCATGTCCAAGCATGGGGGGGGATGCAGGGGACTTAGCAGGCAAGCCCTGGTCCCCATTCCCCGTGGCTGCGGGGATGCACGTGGTACAATCTCCCTTGGTGACTGTCTGCATCGCAGCCTGTGCCTGGATTCAGCTGGATTCGTCACCACGGGGAGACGTTCCTCGTTCCTCGTGCATGGTGGCAGGAGGAGGGGGAGGGACGGCCGCCCCGGTATGCAGGCAGCTCGTGGGCATGGGGCAGCTGTGCCCCGGCTTGGAGCCTGCCGACCAGCATCTGCTGGCAGCCAGGACCTGACACAGTGCAGGCCTTGGAGAGCTGGGCTGTGAGGAGCTAGTGCTGCCTGGATCTGGGGAAAGGCACCTCCAGAGCATGTGAGCATCTTTCTGCAAAGCCAGGCTGTGTCCCAAGGGCAGGAGGGAGCTCCAGTACCTACACCCCAAAATCCCACTGTCCTGTGACAACACCTTCTCCAACCAGCAGCGCCTGGTGCTCTGAGATGCCAGGGGGGCCTGATCCCGCACGCTTCTCGGGCTGGTCAGAGCTCCAGGGTGCTGGAAGATGCCGCCTGGCTTGCAGCCAGCCAAGCCCATTGCTTGCTTCATCCGACGTATGAGGAAGTGTTGACAGAAGAAAACAAATACCTCTGCCTACCCCTCCCCTGTCTTGTATCATCTGCCCAAAAACCTGCCCTGTCACCTGCACCCAAAACCGCTGCTCCCTCCAGCTGTCACAGCCGGGAGCCCAGGGATGCCAGGACCCTGTGAGATGCCCCCGAACCTTTGCCCTCAGCTGCCCGGCCGGCTCGGGGATGCTGGAGCAGCCCTGGGTTGGCTGGACCCTCCCGAGGTCACTCGGTTCTGCTGGTCCCTCTCTGCCTGCTGCCCCAGCATCACCCTACGGCGCCGGGTGCCCCCCACCGCCCAGCCCCTCTGCTCCCCGGCACTGCCGCCCCCGCTCTACTCCCTGCCGTCACTTGTCGGCAGCTAACCCCCTCCCTGGAACCCATCTCCCCTTATCCCCAGCCCGCACCCACTCCCTCCCCTGCAAAGCCCCCCGGGTCCAGCACCCTCCCTGCAGCCCCCCCGGCAGCCCCTCCATCCCACGCACCCCTCCGAACCCTCCTCCCCCCCTACGCCCCCGAGCAGGGTCGCCAGGCCCCCGCGCAGCCCGAGCCCCGCACGCCCGCAGCCCCGGGCCGGGCTGCCCCGGCGCACCTGCAGCCGGTGCGTGTGCAGCAGGTAGCCCCGCAGGAACAGCCAGACGAAAGTACGGAGCAGCCCCGGCCCCGGCAGCTCCTCCGGTCCCTTCAGCCGCGCCGGCCCCGCCGCCGCTGCCGCCGAGCCCCCGGTCCTGCGCGGCGGTCCCGGGCTGCTGCGCGGCGGCGGCGGGCGGGGGCGCAGGAGCAGCGGCAGCAGCGGCCACCGGGCCCCGCCGCTCGGGCCCGCCATGCTCCGTCGGCAGCGCACGGGACGGGGCGGGGCGGGGAGGCACCGAGGGTGGTGGGGGGCGGCACCGGGGGCGGTGCGGGGGGCGGTGCGGGGGCGGCGACCGGGCACCGGCACCGGGGACCGAGCATCGCGCACCGGGTACCGCGCACCGGGAAGAGAGAATCGCGCACCCGCTGCCTTGCGCAACGGATACTGGCCCCGGCTGCTGCGCTCTGGATGCGGGGTACCGGCTGCTGCTCAGCGGGGACCGGGCACGGGGCAGTCCGTACCGTGAGCCGTGTGCCGGCTGCGGCACACCTTCCACCGGGCCGTGGAGACCGGCTGCAGCGTGCCACGTACTCGGTGCAGCACACCGGCTACCATGAGCCATACACCGAGTACTGCACAGTGGTGACTGCTCAGCAGCATCACAGACCAGGCAGCGGGTGCTGGGTGCTGGAAGTGGCACCAGCGGTGCCCAGTGCCATGTAGCAGGTACTGGGTGCCAGGTGTTGTGCCTGGTGGAGCCTTGCACAAGGCAGCTGGCAGCCAGCACTGACGTGGCACGGCAGGTACAGCGCCCTGGCACGATGGAGCCAGGTGCTGCTGTATCCTGGGCATTGCACATAGGCAGGGGGTGCTGGGCATTGTGCACCAGGCACGGGCAGGAGGACTGGGCACAGCACCAGCCAGGGCACAACATGTGCCAGCACTGGCATTGCGCTCTGGCACTGGATTTCACATCCCAGAACTTGCACACCTTGCATCAGCTCCAGGTTCGCCGCTGGGCTGCTCTTTATGTCTGCTTGCCCTCCTGGACTGAGCCCTCCTGCCCTGCTTCTGTTCCCTGCCTGTCACCCCCTGGGTCTGCCTTGTCCCCCAGCAGGGCAGGATGATGCTGTGGAGAGCTGGGTCCAAACCATCCCAGGCTCTCTCTCAACACTTCCTCCAGGCACTGCCAGCCAGGACCACGGGTGGGGAGACCTTGGTAAGCCCACTGTGGCTGCTGGCAGCACACTGGAGGGAGGTTTGGTATGTTTTCATGCCAGTGACAGAACAGTGCCAGCTCCTGCCTCAGGCTGGTGCAGGCCAAGCTGTCCAGCCCTGAGCAGGACCCTGCTGGGGTGTCTGGGACCATGCATGCAGGACGTGTCTGCTCTGGCCAGCCTGGGACAGTGGGGCAGGCAGGATCCTGTCCAGGTGTCACTCCAGGGGCGTCCCACGCCATGTCTCTGGGACACCAGTGCTGATCATTAACTGCCCTTATCGGGCATTGGGTACAAGGTCCTGGCCAGGGAGGCTGTGTGAGGCTGGGCAGGTATCTGGGAGCCCCGTGAGTGGCTGTTCTTGCCCTCGGTCCTGTCTCACCAGGGCACCGGGAGTGTCCCGTGCCAGGCTCCAGGCTGATGCTTTGTGTGCTCCCTGCCAGCGGGGCCGGGACTGGGGTGCAGGACACGGGCACCCCGGAGTTTGTAGACACCCCTGAGGCACCCCAGGCTGGGACAGCCAAGAACGAGCGCCTGCTGCCATCTCATGGCTGCTCACAGCCAGCTCTGTCGCTTGCCCTGCCCCGGCCGGGTTCAGAGCCGGTGCAGCAGGAAAATCCCCGCCCGAGGACTTCTGTGAGCTCCCAGCCTGGGAAACTGAGACCCTGTAGCTCTCACACCCCCTTGGCCTTGGCCTCTCCCAGCCTGCTGTGCTTCCCCTTGCCGGGCAGTGGAACCCTACCACCTCTTTCAATTTAAAACAATCGCCTCTTGCAAAAAGAGTGAAAACTACGGCTCCTGGTAAAAGGTCTCTCTCTATCTTTCTTATAAGCCTGTTTATATATTGAAAGGTTGCAATGAGATGTTCCCGAGCCTTCTCCAGGTTGCACAACAAAAATCTCTCAGCCTGTCTTCACGGGAGAGGTGCTCCAGCACCCCGATCATTTTGTAGCCTTGTCTGGCTCGTGCAAACCTGCTCCAACAGGTTCATGTCTCTCGCACTGAGGACCCCAGAGCTGCTCTGCTTCAGGTGGGTTCTCACAAGTGTGGAGTGGAGCAGGAGCAACCTTCCCTGCCCTGCTGGGCATGCTCCTTATTTTCCAGTCTCAGACCTGATCTGCAAGTTGTCAGCTCATTTACTGTTTTTGATCGACCAGTGCCTCCGACTCCTCTACAGGCCAGCTCTCCATCCATCCATCCATCCATCCATCCATCCATCCATCCATCCATCCCGCAGACAAAACCGGTACTAGGGTCGCCCCGACCTGTGTTCAGGACCTCGCACTCGGCCTTGTGAAGGGCAGGGCTGTACCACCGCAGCGATTCCCCAGGCCTGTCCCCGGTGCCCCGCAACCTGCTCGGGACGCGGAGCGGGGCACCGTTATCCCGGCTCCTTCCCGCTCCTGCCGCTAGGCTGTGCTCCCCGTCCTCGGACGGCGGGAGCGGCGCGGGCACCGGCGGGGACCGGCGGGGCCGCTGCCAGGGTTGCGGGGGAGGCGGTGCTGGGAGGGGGGGCCGGGAGGGTTGGGTGAATCAGCCCCTCTCAGAGTCTCCAGGAGGGGACTTCCGAAGGGAACAGGCTGGGCCATAACCCATGCAGGCCGGAGGATGCCGCCCGGAGCCGGGGACACCGCCAGCTCCCGGGAGGTCCCGCAGTGCGGGGCCAGCCCAGCCTGGCGACAAGCGCAGCAGAGGCGAGAGAGCAAATGCTGTCTTCAGCCGTGGGGATGTGGAGCTGGGGGTGGCAGGTCACATCCTGTGTGTCACTTTGCCTCAGGGATGCTGTGACTGTATTCATCCCACAGAGCCATTGTCAGGTCTGACCTCATCTCCCTGGCAGGACCTGTGGGTGCAGAGTCAGGCACTGTGGGACCCCCTGCCTCTCTGTCCCTCAGCCATCCACCACACACTGCTTACAGAGGGTCCTGGCTGCTGGTCCTCCTCAGAGGGAGGGACTCCTCCTTTATGTGACCTGTGCAGGGTCACCCAGGAGCTGGAAATCTTTCCCAGAGCTGCATCCACTGACCCCGATTTGCTCTCCCACAGATGGGGGGAGGAAGTGGGGTGTCCCAGGGGAGGGCATCCCTTGACTCATCCCCAGGAAAGCCCAGGCTGTGAGAAGGCTGATCCTGGGTCTGAGGACTGTAAACAGAGCATTGAACTGGAGATAGCCTGTTACATCAACTGTGTGTCACCACACTGTCACTGCCTGAGTCATGAGCCATGCTGGGGCCAGTGGGGCTGCAAAGGGGGACATGGGGAGATCAAGAGGAATGTGCACAGATCTCAGGTCTGGAGACAACTGCTCTTCTCCGACACAAAGAGTTCAAGTGGGACCCTCTTGGCCCTCTCCCAAAGGTCCCCTTCCCCTCCGTTCCCTCTATCTGACCCCTCAGACCTGGGCAGAGGCCTGGGGGCAGCACAAAGCTTTTGAAACAAGAAGCAAATCAACCAGCATGATGGTGTGTTCCCCACGACCACCATGGAGGGCTCAGCACCTGGCAGAAGGCTCTGATCCAGGCTCCCCTGCCTTGTGCCCCATGGGACCCTGGTGGGCCAGGACCTTCCCTAAGGACGTGAGAGTGGGATGCCGGAGAGAACCCGGGGCTGGCATGCTGTTATCACAGGAGACGGGAGGCAGCCCCAGGCTGCTCTCAAGTGGTCCTGGCTGATTAGTGACTTCAAGTGCCTATGGAGTTATTCTAAGTCAAGTAGGAGCAAAGGGAGCCGACCCAAGACCAGCGCCGGGCTTTCCTGGAGTTTCCCACATCACCTCTGCTCCCTGCCAAACTCTCCAAGACGAGGAGGTGTCTCCTCTTTTTCCATCTGCTCTCCCTGTCCATTACTCCTCCTGCAAGAGGCTGTTTGCTCCAGCCTAAAGCAAACCTGATTTTATCTCCTGACTCCAGTTCCCTTGGCTGTGGGCCATGGTGGATGCCTCCCACGCAGAAGTTGTGAAGCCCATGCGGGGACCCGTGCACAGAGCGGGCTGTGTGAGCTGTGTGTGCCACATGACATCATGTTTACAGCCCCGGGGGCCCAAGGACAGCGGCATCGCTCGCAGCCCAGATATGCGTGTCCTTCCCATGGATGGACAGATGGACGTGTGGGGAGCTGGAGCGAGTGGGACTGGACACACACCCATGCCTCCCTGGTGGTTTCAGCTTTGTTGCTCTGCAAGCCAGTTTCCCCTTTGGCCAGTGGAGAGCAGATTCTGTGCTAGCAGTGAGGGTGCACTGCTGCAGCAGCACGAGGTCGGGCCCTCAAATTGTCGTGCAGTGAGAATGGCAAATTTTCTCCCCTTGGGATGTGGATGTTCCCTTCTCTCCCAGAACAGATGCTGTGTGAAACTTAGGTTATTTGGAAAGAGCAACAAAGTCCAGAGTTACAGGCTAAAAAGTGCTGCTAGGGCCTTTTCTTTCTCCTGTCTGTCCATCCATCCATCCATCCATCCATCCATCCATCCATCCACACTCGCAAGCAGCTTTCTCACAGCCATCTCTCTATCCATCTCCTGAGCTGTCTGTACACTCATCCATCCATCCATCAACAAATGCATACATTACTCTTCCCATCCAGCCCCCCTTACCTGTCCATCCTCCTATTCATCCATCCATCCATCCATCCATCCATCCATCCATCCATCCATCCATCCCCCCGCCTGTCAGTGCCCAAGGGATGACCAGCGCTCCCTGAGGGTGTGTTCTCACAGGTGTGTGCACATGTGTGTGTGGGTCATGCTGGCCATGCAAAGTGCTGTGGGCTGTGATGTCCCAGGCCATGTCCAGCCATGGGGCAGGGTCAGGAGTGCTGGCCAGGGGGAGGGGGACTTGTCTAATTTAAGAATGGGCCCTACAGTCGCTGTCAGCACCGGGCTGCTGTCATCTGGGGACAGGTCCTCGTCAGCTCTGCTTGCCGCCCGCCAGCCTGACATGAAAGGGCTCTGCACCCCGATAAGGCCCCAGACGCTTGGTCCCAGAGGTGGGCAGCACTGTGGCCAGGCCTGGGGGACCCTGAGGAGTAAGTTCTAGCATGGCTGTTCCCAGATTCACTGTCACTTCAGCACCATGTGGCTTGTTTGTTTGCATCAGTTGGGAGCTCAGCCCTGGGGGAGCACTGGATCATGCCTTGTGTCACCACCATCTCCCACTGGTGACATAACCCCAGGGAGGGCACCATCCTCATCATCCCCCTGGCTGCCACAGGCCTGTCTGCTGGCTGCTACCCTGCACTGGAGTCCCCCAGCTGTGAGCAGCCATGGATGGGGACCGTGTTGTTTTAATAAGATCATTCTGCTCCTGCCGTGAGGTCGCAACCCGGGCTTATGACATCACAGTGCGCTGCCATGGAAATGCCGGGATGTCACAAACACAGCTCGATGACCTCACTGCAGGAGCAGGAGAGGAGGCCAACGTGGGTTTGATTGCCAATGTCCTCAGGAATAAAGGAGGGGAGGGACGCTGGGAAAGTATGCGGCCGCTGAGCACCGGGGTGTTTGGGTTGGAAATCGCCACGCTTTCCCCACAGCGGGAAAGGCCCATTACTTCCTCCCCTGTCCGCTCCCTCCCAGCAGCCAGAGCCCCCCCCAGCCTTGTGGCCGTGGGGTAGGAGGGCTGTTGGAGCAGGGCACCCCCATCTACACCCTTGGGGCTGCATGGCTGGGAATGAGAGACAGAGCTCAGCAAGTATCAGAGCACCAGCCTAGAGGCAGAGGGAGTACAGTGGGGGGTGCAGGATGGGCCACTCAGGGGATGCTTTCTCCCACAGGGAGGCTGTGGATCCCTGGGGTTGCTGTCACAAGAGGCAGAGTGGGCTGGAGTCCTGGGGAGGTCTCCTCTTTCTCAAGAGGACTTCAAAGTCACACTGCTATATGGAGATGATTCCCCAACACAGCACCCTCAAAATTGGACCTCAAAGCACCTCTTGGCTGGGCCCAAAAACTGTCCCTTCCCCAGTCCATAACCAACAACTTCTCCTGGGGACCCCAGGCCCAACTGGGGACCCCAAAGCCCCTCTGTCCCATCACCCCTTCCACAGCTGAGTTTTGTGTCCTTTGCCACTGGGAGAAACAGGACTGCTTGGGGGGCACCCGTCCCCCCAGCTCTCTGTTGCAGGGGTGCAGGGGTGTCTGCTCTCCCCCTGCATCCTCCATCATTAATTTCCATCAGTGGCCAAGTGGGGCCGGGGCTGCCTGGGGGTGGCCGAGGAACACGGCGCTTTCCCCTGATAGCAAAAATAAATACATTAAAATTCTTGCAGGAGGCAGAAGAATGCGGGACGGCAGGAAAAAATTGTTTTATAATTTGTAATAACACAAAAGCCGGGGGGGGGGGGGGGAGTGAGCTGCGAGAGGCGAGGAAAGGCAGAGACAAAGAATCAGCTGTGATGGTGGAGGCTGCTTCAGAGTGGCAGTGGCATCCCTGTCACCCTGGATTAGTACGACCACTGTCACCTTGTCCCCTGAAGTACGTGTGCCTTTGGGTCTTGTTGCAGAAGGGGAGGAAGCAAGAAAATTACTGGGGCTGAGCGAACAGACAACCACTCCCCACCTGCTTAAGCAGGTCTCAGCATCTCTGTGCCTCAGTTTCCCCTTGCTAAAGGAGAATCTTTATGCAGCTGTGAGCAAAGCTGTGAGATAGATAGGGGCAAACTCCTGGCACACACCTCATCCCAGATCCTCTGACCCAGACACAGGGCAAGAAGCCCACCTTTGTCCACTCTGCCCCACCAGCCCCTCTAAGTGGGCTTTGCCCCAGGACCCAGACAATGGGGCCAGCTCCCCTAAGTGTGCTGGGGGCACGGCAGCCCCCCCGGCCGCCTCCAGCCTCTCGCAGAGCTGACATGATAAGGCGAGTCGCTGAGCACCAGCCGCACCTGCTCGCCGAGACGGCACCCCCGCCCCCCGCTCCCCTCTTCGGGGCAAAATCAAAGGGATTTTTCTGCCCTTAGGAAATCAGATAAAGGCTTCTCACCTGCCCCGCGCTGCCTTTGCGAGGAGGCCAGGCGCTAGGGGCGGAGGGACAACAGGCACTTTCAACACGCCGGCAGATGAGCCGTGCGCTGCGGCGAGCGCTGCCGGCAGGGCTGGGCCCCTGGGCACGGCTCAGGCCCGGCCAGCCGCAGCAGGGATGTCCCCTCTCACCAGCTGCGGCTGTGGACTATCCCCCAAATCAGAGGTGATGGGGTCCCTGTAGGACAGCTTGCATGGAGGTGGTGGGTGAAGGCAAAGGCAACAGGGACAGGTGCTGCATGGTGCAGCAGCCCAGAGGCAGTGCCCAGCTCAGGGACTGAGCCCATGTCCCTGTGTCCCCGTGTCCCCATGCTGTGGCCAGGGCAGCTCAGTGCTAGTCACCATGCCAAGGGTGCAGACCAGGAGCCCATTTCCTGTGTGGGACAGCAGAGAAGGAGCAGGTGTGAGTCCTCCAGAGGTGGTGGGAGTCTCTTACCTCCTGTGCCCAGGAGGGAGAGCATTGTGCCAAGGTGCTGATAAAGCCTGAGTCATTCACCACCGAATGCTGTTAGCAGGGAGCAGACATGCCCAGGTGAAGGGATGAAACCCCTGGTGATCAAGGCAAGGGGAACAGTTATGGGCAAGCCAGGGGCTTGAGGTGGGCAAGGTGTGGGAGGCCATGAGGGACAGAGCACAAATAGCTGCTGGAGGGAGGGCTGATCTCACCAGCAGCAAGGGTGCTCTGCTTTGCCCATCACGAGTGGAAGACACCTCCTTTTCCTTTGGGCTAACCCAGTGGGCTGGCTGGTTGCTCCGTAGAGCTGGGTACAGAGATCAGGTGAGACTCCCCCAGGGTAGATCCTCTCCCAGGATCCATGGCCCAGATGCCGCAGGGCTGGGAGCTGATCCCCAACCTCTGATGGCAGCCATAAATGGTACAAGAGGAATCAGAGATGCAGAGCACTGGGCTGAGCGCTAGAAAACCATTCCTGAGGCTCCTCTGTGGGGAGCATTGGTGTGGCAGGCTATGGGCTCCTCCTGTCCCCAGCTGCACAGCCCTTGTGTGGCCCCCTGCTGCCTTCTGGGCATGTCAGCTTCCTCCTGCCCCAGGCAGCTCCTGCTGCTCCTGCTATTATGAGCTGGTGCTGGGAACTGTGTCTGCTCTGGGTCCCCAGCACCTGAAATGAAATCACTATAAACAAGATGTCCCTCACCACACTCTTCTCCTGGTCTCCCGGTTTCCTTGCTCCTAGGGCTGGCTCGATCATTCTCCTGTGTGTCCCTCTGCCCCAGGCATGTCTCTGCAGAGTGCTGGAGCTAAGTGTGGGGAGATGCTCCTTAGGGGTCACTCCTCCAGCTTTCCCAGGTGGGACAGACTGGTCTGAGGACAGGCAGGGTCATGGAGCCAGGTTGTGCCAGGCGAGCCCAGACAGGGACAGGGGCTGGGCAGGGCTGTGCTGGGGGCAACCCAGGGGCACCAGGTTTGGGCAAGGCCATGCCAGGAGTGTCAGGGTCGGGCAAGAGTGTGACGGGAAGGTGTCGGGGACACCTCGAGGCCATGTCGGGTTTGACAGGGCTGCGGCAGGACCCCGAGTGGAGCCGGGCAGGGCTGTGCCAAGCAGGGCTTTGCCAGGCATGTCCGCAGCAGGTCCGGGGCTTCGGGGGCAGGGCTGTGCCAGCCAGATCCGCAAAAAGGGCTGCACATTCAAACGCGGCGGCGGGACGCGGGGCCAGGCGGGCTGCGGCCACCGTCCTCTACCGGAGGGTGCCCGTGCTCGCATCGTGTCCGTGGCTCTGCGCTGGGAACGAAGCCTGGCACCCGGGAGTCCCCCCGCCCGGCCCGCCCTGTCCGTCCCCCGGGCTCCGGTTTCCCTGTCGGAGCAGATGCTTTCGCAGCCCCGTCCCTCCTCCTTCTGCGGAGCAGCCTCCGCGCCGCGCTCCAGCCGCCCGGAGGTGCCTGCCCAGCCCAGCCCAGCCCAGCCCGGCCCGGACGGCCCCGCCGGCCGCGCTGCCTGCCCGGCCCGGCCCGGCCCGGCCCGGCGGAGGGAGACAGCGGGCACCCACCCGCCGGGGCCCCGGCCGGACCTCGGGGGTGCCCGGCTCCCGGCCAGTGGCGTGGAGCGAGTTCGACGCTTTCCTCAGTCCTGGCAGGATGCTGCCTTCCTCCCGGACCCAGCTGGGTCTCTTCTTCATCCTCCTCTGCCCCGCAAACATCATCGGGCTCTGGTGGTGAGTAGGACATCCCGCGGGGGGAAAGCAGGAGGGCGCGCAGGGTATCTCGATCTCCAGGGGCAGTCCCCCCCCAGCTTGGGGACAAAAGAGTCCCCTACACCCAGGCACCACTTGGGTTGGAATTGCTGCTCGCTGGCTGTTCTGGTCCAGACTGGGGCACCCACATACTGTCAGGGTTTGGGCACACAAGTGTGCTGGAGGCAGCAGCTGGGGGATCCCCAGGAGTACAGGGTGCACGGGTCCTGTGGTGAGAGTTGCACTTTGCCTCCCCGCACCCCCAGCCCACTGCCTGGGAAGCTTGCATGCCTGAGGGGTGGGCAAGGGGGCTTAGTGGCTTCCAGACCCCTTCAATAAGTCAAATTTAATTAAAAGCCTTAGGGTCCCTACAGTGTCCCCCCTGAATGGTGGCCCGGACACAGCAGGGACAAAACCCCTATTTGTAATGGTGCCCTCATCAAAGGCAGAGACGGTGCCTTGCAGGATACCAGAGGGGGTGGGGGATTCATTACAGGCACAGAACTGGGACCCAGCCTTGGAAAGCCCAGGTATCTGTCGAAACATGAACTATTTAAATCTATTAAGAATTTCACCCAGCCTGTCTTTATCCGGTTTTAAGTGCTTAGATTCCAGCTCCCCGGCGTGCCGTCCGGGCTATCATTCATTATCTGAGGCTATTCGTCTCCACATTGTCACACTCTTTTGACCCCTAAAATAAAGCTCTCCATAAGCCTTTCCCCTCACAGTCCCCTGCCTGCCCACCAGTGATTTATTCCACATCTCCATTCCCTCTCCTAGCCCTGGCTCCAGGGCTGCACTGGGGGCCTTTGTGAGTGTAAATGGTGCTGTTACAGTCAGTTGTACATCAGCTGAGAGTTTGTCCCTGGAGCCCAAGCGTTGAGTTTATTGCCAGGCAAGGGTTTAACGTGGGGCTGAGAGGGACTTGCCTTGGGTTTTTGTGCTAGAAGAGGGGAGAGTGAGGTAGGGCAAGCCTGGCCAAGGCAGGGTGCTTGTGGAGGGTCTCCATGCTCCGTGCCACCCACCTCAGGGTAGCTGTGCCATTGCAGGGCATGTGCCATCCTGCTGCTGTTTCTTCCTGGCTAATTCTCAGACACACACACAGCTGTCCCTTCAGCTGTCCATGCTTTCTCTGCCCCATCCTCACCAATATCTTCAAGTTCATGGTGCTGTGCTCTAGTTTTGAGGACATCTGTCCATGACTGGAGCAGGTAAAGGTGAAGCAGAAGCTCATTTTGCTGTCATTTCAGAGGCAGGCAGACAGCACCAGCCAGAGCTGGATATGGGGTACTGGTGCCCCTTGCCCCAGGTGCTCAGAACTGCATCTCCCCATGGAGTCTGGGTCCTGCTGGTGCCATGTGTGCACAGGAGCAGTGACTTCAGGAGATTAGCAGGATTTGGCAGAGGAGGGCAAGGGGTCAAACTTGTTTTTTCTTCTTTTAAAAGAAGAAGAAGAAAAGGAACCTTTATTTTAAGAATAATAACTCAGCTGCCTGATGCACGGCGAATGCACTGGGCAGTGGAACAGCTTCAGGGGGATCACCAGCTCACACTCTGCTTCCCTCTGGAGCCAGAGAGCTGGGAAGAGGTGGTGGGTGGATGAGGCCACCAGCGCTGCCAAATGGATGTGCCAGGCTTCCTGGGACCGGGCATAGGAGCAGCTGCGTGATTCATGAACTGCTTCTCTCAGAGTTTGGTGTTTTGGCCCCTGGCTGAGATGATCTCAGGGAGCCCTTCCTGTGTGGGGCAGAGGAGTCTGGGCACTCATGACAGGCATCTTCCCGTGTGCCTGCTCTGGTACTGGTCCCCTCTCCCAGGTCTGGGTAGCACTGGTGTCAGTGGGTTTTGCTGTTGGTGGAGAGAGGTTCAGGGGAGCAGCTGTGTGTTGTGCCAGAGCTCCTGGAAGCCCCAGGACTGGTGGCATTGATAGAGCTGCTCCTTGCTGTCACTGTCACTGATGCATGGGGACTTTGGTGGCACACCTTTGTGTGTGCATCACTGGGCACTTGTGGCTGCTTAGCCAAGGTGCTCAGCCATTTTCCCCTGGGCAAGAAAGAAATGTCTTCACAACTTCCCCATCCCACCCCTGAGTACATTATCTGTGTGCTGGGTGGGATACAAGGGGTTGCCTGTTTAAGCCAGCATTTTCCCCCACTGACGACCTAATTTGTGACAGGGCTGCAGCTGGGCTGGATCTCAAGATGCAGTCCCAGCCCAGGCAAGCAGAAGGCCCTGGCCACTCACAGGTGGCAACTGTGCCCATTGGGATCCTGGCACATGGCTGCATCTGTGGAAAAAGATTTAGGTGTGGTGTACAAACACTGACACCCTGCTAGTGACATTGTAGCCTGAGAAAGAGCGTCCCCATTGTGTTAGGATGTCCCCAGAGAGACACAGACCTTTCCATGGCAAAAGGGAGCAGGCTGTAGTCAGTGCCAATGGAAGATAGGTCACTCAGGTGCTGCTGGCACCTTGATTAGTGCCAAGCTGCAGGGAGTAGGCTCTCCTTGCTCCCAGCGGCTCTGTAAATCCTCTTTCTTCCTCTTCCCCTATTCTTTACACATTTCTTGCTCAGCTCCTTGTGCAACAGTGATTTCTCCCTGAGCAGGACAGGTAGGGACTGCCTGGGGCTCCTGGGCTGGCCCAGAGGCTGCAGAGATACAGAGCAGGCAAACTCAGTGTCTGAGGAGCCCCAGGCAGGTTCAGGGCAGGATTTCAGCCAAGCCGGTTTGCAGGAGTGCAGAGGCACTCTGGGGATGGGGGCAAGCAAAACCAGCTTCCCTGGTGCCTCTTGTCTGTCCATGGGCATGGCTGAGAGCAGCTGGGAGATGGAGAGGAAAGCAAGGGAGAAAATCATCCCAGCTGAAATGTGCTCTGCTCCAGCTGTGGGTCTGAGGGGGCCCAGAGGGATGGACACCTGCCCTCCATCCCCTTCCCATCCATGCACGAGGGCAGTGCACCTCCAGCTTTTCTTCAGAGTTGCTCAGAGAGGACCTCTCCCACCAGCCCCTGTGGCTGTACCCATGCTTGAGGGGGTCCCAGTCCCATGTCCCTCAAGCCACACAACTTGTGTGACCACCCAGCAGTGGTCTCTCCTCTTTCCCTGCCCAGCTCCCACACTGCAGGGCTAGAGCCTGTGAGGGCAGGCTGCTGGGCTGGAGGGCCCTGCCTTGGGGTGAGCCTTGTGAGTCACCCCGGCCTTGCTGACCCACAGCTGCTACCCCACGGCGCCCCACAGACTGGGCTGCCCAGCCTTTCCCAGCATGTCTTCTGCCCTGGGGCAGCACCATATGGGCAGGAATGAATCTCCCACTGGGAGAGCCCCTGCCTGACGCCATCTCCCTGTGCCCTTGCTGGGACAGCTGCTGACCTGCTGGGTTTTTCAATGGGACAATGTTTCTCTTGCACCCTTTGAGATGACTACTGGCTCCAGCATTGGGTGACTTGTTTTCTCCCACAAAGGCAGCTGAACTTTCCCCAGTGCCATCCCTTGTCCCTGCTCCTGGTCACATCCATCTCCCATGGTGACACCCAGGCTCCCTGGCCATGCCCTACACATGCACACAGCTGGAGGATCGGTCTGGCCTTTGCATCAGAACCTTGAGTGCTTCAAACCCCCCTCATGCAGGAGGGTACTGGGCACAGTCTGACATCTTTTCAGGCTTTGTGGGGTCCCCCCACAACATGTGGCACCCACATCTGGGCATGAACTAGCCAAGCCCTCGTGCTACCCCAGCTCCAGCCTCTGTCAGCACCCAGAAGAATGAGGTAGTGACCATGAGTGGGTGGACTTCTTTCCTCTTATCCCAGCCCTTCCAGGGTCTGGACATGGCTTTAGGACCACCACTTCTGCAGGTGAATGCTCCCTCCATGCCCCCTGTACCTGCAGCACAAGTTTGGGCAGTTCCTGCTCACGACAGCCTGGCCTCAGCACGACCCTGCAGCTAGCAGGTCCATGGCTTGGTGCAATGCCATGTCAAAGCCTCTATCCTTTAGGCAGCTCCCCAGCTGTTTGCATGCCATCCTTGCCAAGGAGATGTAAGGAGGAGGGTGGGGAATGGGGGGTCCCCCTTCTCTTCCCAACCCATGGCATTTCCTGCTGCCTCAGTGCCCCGGGTGCTGCTCTGCAGCCAAGCCCTGGCTGTGCCCCCCAGGGCAGTGACTTGCTGCTTACTCACCACACCCCCATGGGCCCCTGCTCTGGTTCCACACCCAGTGCCCCGTTAGTGGCAGCACCCACACATGCCCTGGGTGAGAGGCTGGGTGCCCACCACATGCCTGCATGGGCTGAGGGAAAGCTGGGTGGGTGAAAATTCATCTGTGGGTCCCCCTTGCCCTGTTTGCACAGCTTGGAAAGAGACGGGCTCCCTTTGGGTTTGACTTGTAGGCTGTCACACAGTGTGACATCATTGTGTGGGGTGTGAGGTGACCTATGTCCCCAGGGATGGAGGTCAGTTGTCCAGGGCTGTCACCCTGCAGTTCTTACCTCTCCAGGTGGGTGCAGAATTACCTGTGGGCTCAGAGTGATGACCTGGGTACCCTAGTACCTACATCACCCTGCTGAAGGCTTCTAGAGGCTGGGATAGAGACCTGTATGTGAGGCAAGACACAGCCTTACTGCCCTAGAGCAGATCCCCCTGCCCCACAGGAGTGCCCAGGCAGCAGTGCTCAATGGGTGCAGGCCTGTCAGATCCCACATGGAGCTGGAATGGCCCAACCACTGCTCTCCTGCAGGTGTGACTTTTGAAAGCTGACTATCCTCCTCCTCACTGCATAGTTCTACCAGCCTCACTGCCTTGGCTTCCTGCAAACCAGGACCCCGCTGGGTCCCCTCCATAATGCTCTGCTGGCAGGGGCCAGGAGTCCTGCTCCACATCATCCCCATGCCCAAGAAGAAGATGATGACTTGGCCCAGGCTCCTTGGTCCATGATTTTGGCTGGGAATGAGATTGGGGCATGCTGGAAGCCCCATGACCATGAGCTGAGCTGTGAAAGAATGGTGATTGTATCTCTTGGGAGCCCCTGTCTCTGTGGCAGCAGGCACAGCATCCAGAGCACAGGGGTTGCATCAGGAGCCCTGGTGACTCCTGTTTGACGTGTGTCACTGGGACTGGGCTCAGGCTGTGGCTGTGGCAGCCTAAGGGCTGAGAGTGGCAGGGGGGCAGTGGTTTGCAGCTCTTTTTCTGTGCCTCAGTCTCCCCTTTCAGCAATGGGGGCTGTTTCCCTTACACAGGGCTGCTGGGAGGTTGGATAGTGGGGCTCACCATCCCACTGGCTTTTGGGGCAAGCCAGAGCCCCCAGCAGCAGTTCTGGCAGGCAGCAAAAGGCACCAGGGGCAGGTGGCAGGGATGCTCTGTGCTGCTGAGCCTGGCTGGGGGCTCCAGGCAGGGGCCGGGGTGCCCCAGGCGAGGTGTGGGGAGCCGGGCTGGCGACCCTGTTCCTTCACCAGGGCAGGGGGAGGAGTGCCCGGCAGCAGAGGTGGGGCACCTTAATTGTAGATGCGGGAGGCCTTGGAGCGGGACAAGCTCAGGCAGATCTGGGCCCTGCGCCGGAGCCCTTGCCAAAGTGGTAGCAGTTTGGCAGCATTTTTCTTGCCCTTGTCTCCCCCCATTCTCTCCCCCCTCTAAACCCTCCAAAGCAAAACAGCTCTTGGGCTCCCGGCAGCCTCCCCGTGCCAGAAAGAGGAGCCCAGCGGAAATTAATATCGCTCTGGACTTAGGCAGCCCACCCCACGCCTGGCCGGCAGGGACAGAAGCTGCTGCTCTCCCGCCAGCCTCGCCGCCGCCTGGACCATGGGTGGGGACCCCCGGTGAGCCGCCCATCACCCCCAGACCCGCGGGGCTGAGCTCTCCTTCCTGGCCTGATCCAGCGGGCCGGGGTGAGCCACAGTTCAGTATTTGATCTGACGGCCCCGGGGGGCTGGCGCATCGTTTTTATATGAGTACAAAGAGTCGTCTCTTAATGAAAGTCCCATCCCGGCTCCCCCTCTTCCCCACTCCACCGGCGGGGGCAGCCAAACCTCCGCCATCCTGCTGTGGTCACAAAGGACAGCAAGCTTGGAGACCAACATGGAGGCTTGGATCCCTCTGCGGTCATCACAGGATGGGTCTGGAGAGATTTTCTGGTCACTTTCCATGTGGGCCTCAGTTTCCCCATCTATGGAGAACCTGTACCAGGCAATCTCCGTGATGATTTCCTAGCTGCCCCATCCCTTGCAAAAGTCCATGTGAATCATGCAGCAAAGGGAAACTGAGCTGCCGGGAGCAAAGGGACATGGGTTCTCCCTGGCAGGAGTGTGGGCTTGCCTCAGTTTCCCTGCTGGAAGTTCCCTTTCCAGGCTATGCCTCTCTGTTGAGCTGTTTAACCTTCAAACCTCCAGCCAAAGCATAAGGGCTCCTTTTCCAGGCTGTGTGAGAGGGCACATCCTCTCCAAGCCCAGCTGGGGTCTGGTAGGCAGGAGATCCAGGCAGCTGGGGAGCTGACATGAATCAGGGGGATCCTGGCAGGGCTTTGAGCTTCAAACAAGGGGCTTGGAGGGGGTTTGCACTGGGGACAGGATTGCAAGCAGAGTACTGCAGCCTGGTGTCCCAAACACAGCCCGCCAGCTGCACAAGAGTGAAAAGGAAACCCAGAACACAGTTAAACACTGAGATTCAGCTTGTGATTTTTGAGCCCCTGGGGCTTGGCCAGACTATAAAGCTCTGGGTTTGGAAGCTGTGCAGCTGATGCTCTCCAGTGAGTGGGGCTGAAGGCAGAACGGCTGCCCAAGCACTGCTCCCCAGGGAATCCCAGGGAATGCAACCTCCCAATCATCAGGCATATCCTGATCCTGGGGTATGCTGGGTCCAGCCCTGAGCTTCTGTGGGCATCCATGGCCACGAAAATCATGTTGTTGAGCAGGATGAGCTGTGAGCCCACAGGAGCAGCGCTGGAGGCGGGGGTGGGCTGAGTTTAGGGTGTGCTAAATTGGTGTGGCCCATGGCTCCGGAGTTGCCCGTGGCAGAGCTGGAGCACGGCCCGTGCCAGCACGAGGCAGGGCGCTGGAGGCTGCGCAGCTGCACCAGGGAGGGCACTCCAGGCAAAATGTGTGGGGAAAGTACAGGAGTTTCTGTAGCCCATGGCACACCGGGGAGCACAGCAGTGTGCTCAGACTTTGCCTTCAGGGCCAGGGAGTCAGGCACCTCGCGCCAGCTGTGCTGGCAAGGAGGAGCTGCCTCTGACGTGGGCCCAGCCAAGACTTGCCCTCCCTCGCTGGCATTGGCAAAGCTGGCAATGCCACCTGCATCCCTCCCTTCACTCCCGCAGCCGCCTGCGGCTCCATTCCCTGGAGTCAGTGCCTGGATTTGGGGAGGTGAGTACAGGATCCTGGCCAGCAGCCGAGGGCCTTTATCAGAGGCAAGGTCACTCTTCTAGTCTCCCACGGGGTGAAGCAGCGAGAACCCGTGCAGAGGAGGAGACTCACCAAGATTGCTGGCTGGGCTCCTTGCTGTGTCCACAGCTCTGGGAGACGCAGCTGCATCGGGCATCAGTCACGTGGCAATGCCAGGGCTGGGTTAGATCAGTGCCAGCCCCAAAGAGCAGGTGCTGAGTAGCACAATATTTCTGCCATCTCCCTTGGGGACACCACCATCACCTCCATGGATGTCCCCAAGGGTGTAGAGTGTAGAGTGGTATGTGCCAGCATACCACTGTCCCACAGTAGGAGATCCACCCAATTCCCCAATGGATGGACAGGGCAATGTATTGCCTGGGTGAGCCACCCATACCTATTGTCCTAGCCCCATTGCATATGTCTCTCTGTCCCCTTGTCACCCGGGCTCAGCATGGAGCTGGCACTGCCCCGCAGCCTTGCTCCATCCCTGGGGTCGGTCTGCTCATGTCCCACCCACACCCTGGTCTCTGCTGGGCTTGGGTGCTGGTTTTGCTCTGCTCGCTGTCCCCTCCTGCAGGGCAGTGGGGAGCCCCCTGGTCATGGACCCCAACAGCATCTGCCGCAAGACGAAGCGGCTGGCGGGGAAGCAGGCAGAGCTGTGCCAGCTGGAGCCAGAGATCGTGCAGGAGGTGGCCAAGGGCACCAAGCTGGGCGTCCGGGAGTGCCAGTACCAATTCCGCTTCCGCCGCTGGAACTGCACCAGCCACAGCAAGTACTTCGGCAAGATCCTGCAGCAGGGTAAGGCCAGTGCTTCCTCAGCTTCCCAATTCCCAGAAAGACCCCAGCCTGGGGAAGCATCTCCCTAGGGCTCCTGGAGCAGAGTCTTGGCGTGCAAAGCTCTGTGTGTGTGTGTGTGTGTTTGTGTGTGTGTGTAGGGGATTGCTCAGTGCTCCCCGGTGCAGTCACACCGAGGTTTTACTGCCGGGACATGTCTCCCCGTGTTGTAATGAAGCAATTACCAATGCTCCCAGACAGTGCGGGGCTTCATGAAGCCCAAGAATGCACCCTCGTCTGGCAGTGATTTACTGCTCTCCCGGGACCCCAGGGTGTGCTGTGGGAAGGGGCCTGGCTGGGAAGCAGTGTGCAGCCCTTGGGAGCTGCCCCTCACCCCGTGGGTGCCCTTCACGTCCCTCCTCCTGGCCTTGCAGGGAGCAGAGGAGAGGATGTTTGTCTCCTGTCCCCGTCCCTGTCCCTGGATGGGCAGCCTGGTGTCACCCTGGGGAGCAGGGCTGGGTGGCAGGAAGGTATGTGCAGCTCTCAGACAGTTGGTACAGCAGTCCAAGCCAGGCCCAGCTGCAGCAAAAATCAGAGCAGGGGCAGAGCAGGAGGGCACCTGTGAGTGTGTGAGGGATGGGAAAGCCCTGCCATGCTCCTCAGGGAGAGTAGCTGGGAGTGGATGATGCTCCAAGCAAGAGGGGTTGCTTGAAACACCTTGGGCTGGTAGGTTCACTTAATGGGAAGTGAGTTTAGCCCCGCCCCTCTTCCCATATTTGTCCCTCTGCTATGGCAGATGAAGATGCTGGAGCAAGCCCCAGTCTCCTCAGCCATCACATCTGTTGGTGCTTGGCCAGCCCAAGGCAAGGTGGATATGTCCATGGGCCATGCAGGGGGGGAAGGTGGCATCCCTGGGGGGATTGGAGAGGGCGGGGTGCCCTGGGCAACCCAACTGACTGCAGGTACTAGTGGGGGTCAGAGCTGAAGCCTCGAGGGAGACACTGGCCCATGGGAGGGGGATAGGCTCATTTAAAAAGCTGATTTGCAAATGTGCATTCCCCCCAACACAGGGAGGTGTATTCAGCCAAAAGGCAGAGAGCCAGGGCACATGGGGGACTCTCCTGTCTCTGGAGTCACCTATTGTCACCAAAAACTGGCAGTGAGGCAGGTGGGATTTATGCCAGGCAGGGATCTGCTCTAGAAGTGGGGTGGTGCCAGAATGCAGGGCCAGACCAGGTGGGGAGTGAAAGGTACTGCCAGATGAGCTGCTGGGTACCCAGGAACAGCTCGTGTTGGAGGAGGCACAGGCACATCAAGCATGGGGATGCTGAAGGAGCCACCACGTTGGTCCAGCCTCACTGCTGGAGTGCTGGAGATAAGCAATGTCATAGGGACAGTGGTGAGTTTGAGTCCCTGGCACTCTGAGGACAGCTAGAGGTGTGGCGTTCCCCAGGGCAACAAGATGGGTGTTAGAAGCCCTCAGAGGTGCCAGCAGGCACCAGCCTCCCTGTAAGCCTGCAGGGACTGCAAAGTATCTCAGCATTTCTGGGGTTCCCAGCTCCATCAGATAAACACCTTCCATCTGATATCCTTTTCTATCCAAGGGTGCTGCAAACCTCTCATTCCTGGCCATGGCTTCCCTGGCACAGTCATGGCTGTCCCCTCTTCCCTTGCTGCCACCTGTGCCAGGTGTGGCATGCCAGGGCAGGCTGGCTTGGGGGCAGCCACGTGTCTGGAGGAACTGTCAGAGGAGCGGCATCCCCCCAGGGCCCGGCTGGCAGGGTGGCATGGGGATCTCTGCCAGCTTTGGGCTGTCTGCTGAGGGTTCTGCCAGCCCCAGGTGGGAGCAGGCGGGTGGTCGGGTGGCTTGCAGGGGTGGGAGGGCCCGGGGAGGGGGTGGTACCCCCTTGGTGGCACTCCTAGAAAGGCACTGGTGTGCCCAGCTCCTGCTAACACCAGAGGGATGCAGGTGCTGCGTGGGCTTTTGGAGGAGCCGTTCATGGAACTGGTGCCCTGGTATCCCTCTTCCTGCAGCCTCCCCACGTCAGAAGATGGAGGGATGGGACACCCCGCAAAACCCCCCTTCCCCTCCCTGCCCAGGAATCCCCTGCAGGCCGCCCCCTGGGCCAGCCCTGCCCTGGCATTCGGGCGGGCAGGAGCGAGGCTGGCACGGCGCAGGGGGCGCGGGAGCCCCCCGAGCAGGGCGCCGCACCCCTGCCGCCAGAATCCCCCGCTGGCTGCGGCTGCGAGCGGCAGGTCCGGGCAGGGGAAAGATGCTTGGAATTCGTGTCCCGGAGCAGAGAGAGACAGGAGCAAATACTAATAATAAATAATCCTGCAGGGTGGAGGCTGTGCCGGTGGAGAGAGGGGGGCGGGCAGCTCCCCATGGCAAAGAGGGTAGTGGGGGGAGAGCAGGCAGCACAGCTTCATCACTGCTGCCCTGCAGAGGGTGAGTGCACCCTCGGTATCCCTCACAGTGTGCCCTTCCAGGTGCCAGTTTGGAGCTGTGGTCGGGATTTTTACTGCTTGGAGGGATATTGCAGGGTAGTGTGAGGAAGCTGTGGGTACCACCTGGTCATCTGGGACCACCCTTTGCTCTCTGAGCTTCCCTTTTTCCTATGGGGCAGCATCCAGACTTGCAAAAGGAGGCGGGAGATTTGTTGCCTCTCCAGAACTGAGTGCAGGAACACTGGCAGGGCTTGACGATCCCCCAGAGTCTTCAAATCTGCTTGCAAGAGGCATCTCGGGCTCCAGGAAGCCTGTTCCAGGGTGGGTGCATTGCCCAGGGAAATAGCACCGAGCACATATGAAGAGGGAGAACGGGGAAGCCCCTGGGATGTCAGCCAGGGGGTGGTGCTTGGCTTGCTGGAGCTGACCCCACATCCCAGCCCTGTCCATTCTCCTGCAGATATCCGTGAAACAGCCTTCGTGTACGCCATCACGGCGGCCGGAGTGAGCCATGCCATCACGCAGGCCTGCAGCATGGGCGAGCTGCTGCAGTGTGGCTGTGAGCTGACACGGAGCCGGGCGCCCCCCTCGCCCACGGCGGGGCCGGGCCCAGAGGGCACTGCCTGGGAGTGGGGGGGCTGTGGGGATGATGTGCAGTTTGGCTACGAGAAATCCCAGCAGTTCATGGATGCCAAGAACAAGAAAGGAAAAAATGATATCCGAGCTCTTATCGACCTGCACAACAACGAAGCCGGGCGCTTGGTAAGGCCCCTGCACTCCCTGTCCCCTGCAGCCCTTGTGCCCCTGCCCAGCCCTCCACCTTCAGTGTCCCCAAGCCGTGTACCTGCACCAGCTTTGGCTGAAAGACGACCCAACATCTTTTGGGTATCCTTTGCAGGTGCCTTGGAAACCCCTGGGCCACTCTCCACCCCCAGCCCCTCCTGCAGGCCAGGGCAGCACCACGGGGCAGGGTTTTGGCTGGGGCTGCTGGGCAGCGAGAGAGGGCCCTGAGGGCTGAGCATGGCTGTCTCTTCCTCAGGCGGTGCGCAGCTACATGAGGACAGAGTGCAAGTGCCACGGGCTCTCGGGCTCCTGCACGCTGCGGACCTGCTGGAGGAAGATGCCCCATTTCCGCGAGGTGGGCGATCGCCTGCTCGAGCGCTTCAACGGGGCTTTCAAGGTGATGGGAGGCAACGACGGCAAAACCCTCATCCCTGTGGGCGACAACATCAAGCCTCCCGATAAACAGGACCTCATCTACTCGGCCGACTCGCCTGATTTCTGCTCAGCTAACCGTAAGACGGGCTCGCTGGGCACCAGGGGCCGTGTCTGCAACAGCACGGCCATGGACACGAGCGGCTGCGACCTGCTGTGCTGCGGGAGAGGGCACCGGGACGAGACGGTGGTGCTGGAGGAGAACTGCCTTTGCCGCTTCCACTGGTGCTGCGTGGTGCAGTGCCGCAAGTGCTCCGTCCGCCAGGAGCTCAGCCTCTGCATCTGACAGCCCGGGGTCAGGCGAGGACAATTTGAGAGGCCTCCTCCAGGCTCACAGGGCCCCCCTGGGACAGAGACAGGTGGAGCTGGTGGCAGGGTCAGCGTGGGTGAGCTCAGCTCTGCACTCTGGGGAGTCCTGGCTTCCCCAGAGGGCAGCACAGGGCTGCCTGGCACCCCCATGGTCCCCGTGGCACAGAGCTTCCATAATAAAGCTATTTAAAGCCGTATGCCACAGAGCTTCCTGGGGAGGGCTGAGATGCGCTGACCACCGTACTGGAATGGGCTTAGCCAGAGAGCTGCCTTTTCCCAGCTGTGAGTCCCAGTCAGTCACACTCCTGCCGGCCCCCAGCCCTGCTGGGACCTGTGGCAAAGTCCAGCTCATTTTTTATCTACCCTCTGCTTTTCTCTGTGGTTGTCAAGCCTGGAGATGTGTGTGGATGAGGGCGAGTACTCTCCTGCCCTGCTCTGCTGCTTCCAGTGTGTGAGTGCTCTCCTCCCATCACCCACAGCTGTCATTGCTTGGGGTGCCCGTTTGTGTCCTGCCACCATCTCACCCGGGATGCTTGCAGTCCGTGGTGCCTCCACTCATGCCTCATGCCAGAGGTACATCTAGCTGCCCTAACACTGTGCTGTTGTGCTCTGACTTTCTCGAGGGGACCCTGTACTCTTTTCACTCCAGCCATGTCACTGCAGTCCCCACTGCAGAGCCTGGCACACAGAAGCCCTGGACAGCGCTGACACTGTTGGCTTGGTGGCATGCAAGGCATTCACTTGGCATGCCATGGGCCACGTGCAACCCCACCTGGGTGGCAGGGTGCCAGGCATGTGTGTCTTTATAACCTGATCAGCCTGTGCCCCTCATGGACAAACACAGGGTGAGGAGCAGCCTGCCTGGCTGCCCAGCAAGGCAAGCAGCCAAGCCTCTGTTCCAGGGGCTCCAGGAATCTCTGAGGGGGTCCCTCCCATGCTGCAAGGAGTCCACAGGAACTGGTTTCTCCAGGGTTACCCAGCACAGGGGTTTAGGCAACTGCAGAGTGGAATGGGTGTGTGCAGTGCCTGCTCAGCTGGCAATGCCCCACTGGGCTGAGGACCCCCAGGGGGACGTCAGCAGGGTGAGAGCCTGGGCAGAGAGGCCCACACTCCTGTGCCTGCCCTCCACCTTGCAGCAGTGCTGGACACTGGGGGCTTTCCTGTACGCCCCTCTTCAGGAAAGCTCTAAGCTGAGGTGGCTGAATCAGCAATGCCCCATGTGCTGGGTACTGCCAGGCAGGGTAAAAGCAGAGCTCACAGTGCTGGGCACACTGCAAGGCAAGGGAGGCTGCATGGGGTGCTGGGGATGCCCCCAGCTTGCCTTCCTCGCCTGCCCCACCCCAGGCAGCCAGCAGGGAAGGGCAGGAGAAGCAGGGTGCTGGTGAACCATTAACTTAGCCCAGCAATCATTGGGGAGGAAGTCTCTAAATCTGTTAGCTGCAGCTTTGCAGCTGGAAATTCCCTTCTGACTTGGCCACAGTGGTGCTGGGAGAAGGGAGGCACACAGGGCTCCCAGGAACTCCTGTCCCCACGCCCACCCACAGGAATACATGGGTGGGTGTGAGCAGGGTAGGGTGGGTGCTGGTGCATGAAAGCAGCTTGGTGTGTGTGCATGCACAGGTAGCATGTTTATGCTTGTTCATATGTGTGCATGTGAGCTTGTATAACCCATCACTGTGTGTGTGAGCCCCTCGTGGGTGTGTAAATAAGTTGGCCTGTGTGTTTTCCTGCATCTCTATGAATACACAGCAAATTGCTAGTGTGTGTGACAGTGACACTGTCCCACGTGTGCCTGTGTGGGAGTATGTTTGTGTGCCATATTATGTTTCGTCAGGTGTGTCTGGGACACGGAGGACGTGTGTGGGTGCAAAATGGTCCTTCAGAAGGGAGCTGGAGACTTGCAGGAGCTGTGTGCTGGAAGATGTGTGGAGCTCTTCCATAGGCTCTGCAGGTGCCTCTGAACTGGATGCACTTGAGCACACCCTATGGCCTGGACTGCCTGTCAGGAGAAGTCAGTTCAGCAGGTGCTGTGAAACTTTACGTCACCCCTGCTGTCCTCTGGAACCATAGCTGAGACCACCTATAGAGGGATTCTGAAATTCTCTATGAGACGTTCAGAGTCTGGGCTCCAGCCTCCAGCAAGTTTCTTCTCTGCATTCTGTCTCAGCTCCCCCACAATGGGCTGCTTTCATGCTCTGGGCTGCATGGACATGGCTCTGGAGATGTGGCAATGGATAAACCCCTGGGAAGACATTTAGTACTTTTGAGTAAGGTGTCTGACCTGTGTCCTCTCTGCCATTGCCCCAAATCACAGCTCCTGAAGGATGGAGAGCACAGAAGCCAAAAATGTGGAGGGGAAGAACACAGTCTGTGCTTCCCCTCCACATTTTTGGTGGTGGTGCAACTCCTCTGCACATCCACGAGTTACCTCTGCACTGTGTCTGTGAGCTTCTCATGGGTGTGCAAACCAGTCGGGCTGTGTGTCTTGTTCTCTGTCCAGCTGGGGAAAAGGGACAGCTCTTGTGGGGGCTGACAGCTCCTTACCACAGCTCCCTGCTGCTCCTGGTCTGGCAAAGCCAAATCCATTCCTTTGATAGCCAGGAGAAGCCCTGACACAGGCAAATGCTGCCAGTAGCCTGTCAAGGTCTGGACTGTCCCAGTGGTCTGGAGAGGGCTGAATAGACAGCAGAGCCTCCTAGAAGTCTCCGAATTCTCCAGACCTCCACAGCTCCCCAAGAGCTCCCCATCCAATAGAATCCCACCCCAGATTCCTAACACACCCCAGCAGTCCCTCAGGGCAGTTACTTCCCACATCCCCAGAAGTGCCCCTGGAGTCCCCCAGATTCCTAGAAGTCCCGCAGCCCTCCAGGCCCCCAGGAGCCTGCTGAACCCCTCAAATCCCGTCTGAGGAGCCCCTCAAGCCCTCCCGGCCTGGGGGCGCAGCATCCCCGCCGTCGCCATGGCAACCCGGGATGCGGGGCGGAGCGGGCAGCAGGCGGCCGCCAGGGGGCGCTGCGGCACGGCACGGGGAACATGGGATGGGATGGGATGGGATGGGATGGGATGGGATGGGATGGGATGGGATGGGATGGGGTGGGATGGGATGGGATGGGATGGGATGGGGTGGGATGGAGAGATGCACGGGGAACGTGGGAGTGGGAATGGGGTGGAATGTAAGGATGCATGGGGAACGTGGGAGTGGGAGTGGGAATGGGATGGGGTGGGATGGAAGGATGCATGGGGAACGTGGGAGTGGGAGTGGAGTGGGATGGGATGGGCTGGAGAGATGCACAGGAAATGTGGGAGTGGGAGTAGGGTGGGATGGGATGGATACATGCACGGGGAACAGGGGAGCAGGTATAGGGTTTAGTGGTGAACATGGCAGTTTGATGTTGACAGTTGGACTCGATGATCCTAGAGCTCTTTTCCCACTGAAATGATTCTGTGGCTCTGTGAATGTGGCTGTCGTGGGGGCTCGTGGAGGTTCATTGGGTTGTGCAAGTGGCTGTGCTTGGGGTGGACATTTGTGGGGGGTGTGTATGTATGGGTGTGCATGGGGCAAGGGGCACAGGAGTGTGTGTGTGTGAGTGTGTACAACCCCCTGATTCCCATCCCAGTGCTCCTGTGGGCAGTGGTCAAGCAGGACTCTGTTCTGGGGGGGCTGGTGAAAGCCAGGAGTGCACAAGGGTGGCTGTATGGGTGCAATAAGGAGCTGGAGAGCCCGGGGGTGGAGTTGTAGATGTGCGTGTGTAGCCCAGATCCCTGCTACTGGACAGTTTACATTGAAAAACTTGAAAGATCTTCCCAAGGGAAAAAGAGGAAGTTTATAATAATTGGATAAAAAAAAAGAGAGAGAGAGAGAGAGAGAGAGAATCCCAGACCCCTGTAATGTTAATGACTTTGGTTTTTGTTTTGTTTTGTTTTGTTTTCACATTTTCTTTCCAAATGGGAAGAATGCAGTTTTTCCTTCAATTTCTCAAGTTAAAGACAGCTGGACAGATTAATTCAATCAAATTTGAAAAGGAAAATCTCTCTGGACTGAGACCAAAAATAGAATATTTTTGCTCCCAAAAAAGAAGTACTTTAGGAAAGTTTGCAGTAATGCAAATAGCTCCTAAGAGGGGGAGGCCAAGATATCTGGATACCAGCTCAGCCAAGCTGAGTGGTCAGGCTTGGACAGTGGCACCCAACAACTGTGTCAAACCCCTTTCCTGTGGTTGTGCTGCCTGCTCACTGCTCGTGGCTGAGCAGGGGCTGCCTGGCCAGCAGCAGAGCTGGGTCCTGGCCAGGGCTCCTGCCTGCCCAGCCTTGCTCTCCCAGGAGGCCTCTGACTCTCCTTCTCCAGGCTCTGCTGCTCCCTCCAGGGAGATGCCTGTAACTGTCCTGCTCTGCCCTCACTCCATTTCCAGTGACAGATGTCACCCGGGCAGCCATGAGGAGGACACATCAACCCCACGTTGCCCAGGAGGGCCTGGCTCATCCCTGCCCATCATGGGGGTTCTGCTGAGCCAGCCCAGCTCCTCCTGGCTCTGCCCCGTTTCTGGGACTCTGGTGTGTGCAGTGGCTGCCTCTGGAGTGGGGCACATGGGTATTGGGGGCTGTCCAGGCCAGCTCTGCTGCAGCATCTCCCAGCACTCAAGCAAGGGAATATTTTGGGACCTAAAGCAGAGTGCAGGGAGGGGTGTGATCTCTCGAGGGACAGGAGATGGGCTGCACAAGGACCCCAGACATGCTCTTTGGAAACACTGCCTATGAACATGAGGGGTCTGTGTCCTTCCTCTTGGACCCTCTCCAACACTGGTGTCTGTGCCCTGCTCTGTCCACACAACCCCAGCATCGTGGGACTGGCTGTGCTGGCCTGGCACACGCTAAGCAGTGTTTGTGAGGGCAGTGGGCTCTGGAGGCTGTCAGGGAGCTGCCTGACACCAGGGCACCCCTTCGATCCCCCACCCCAGAAGAAGGGCAGAGCAGAAGCTCCCTCACTCCTGGGTCCTGTTTCTGATGGCCAACATCTCACCTTACCCAAGCATCTTCCACTCCATGGCCTCATTACTTATGCTGTAACAAAGGCAGCAGCCATCCTCCTTCTCTAGGGAGGGGGATCTGACTATGCATACCCCTGCAAGGCAGAGCTGCAGGAAAAGGGATTGCAGAGGTGGCTTCATGCCCTGATCACTCCACATGGGGACCAGCACCTCCCAGCTGTCCTTGTGGCTGTGCCCCCCTCCCCACAGGAGGCACCTGGAGCAGCCCTGCACAGATGTGCTTGGGCAGTCCTACCCAGCCACCTCCCTGCTGCCTCAGCCAGCGGCCTGGCCCTTTTGGGGACATGCTCTCCCTGCCAAAGGCAATGCAAGGGTTGGGATCCCTCATGGTGGTCATGCCAGCTCTGCCATGGGGTGTCCCTGCACAGCCAGTCCCTGTGGTGTGTGGGAGGCAGCATGCACGGGGCTTGCTCCAGCCCCATGGGATGGTGTCCACAGCAGGCTTCAGCCCCTTCCTTGCACCCTGCTGGGATTGAGGCACCCTCTGCCAGCTGCTGGGAGGAAGATGAAGAGGCAAGATCTGCCTCACTGCAAGGATGCTCCAGGGATGGCCAGAGGCAGCCAGGCCCTGCCTTTCCAGCCTGACTGAGGCAGCGTGGCTGAGTGCTGGTGCTGGCCCTGCCCCAGTGCCCCAGGCAGCTGGCAGGACTGGCCGGGCCAGACCAGTGGCCGTGCTTGGTCCTGAGTCACAGCAAGCACACTCGGGCAGGCTGTGTGGGGTATGAGCCAGCCACAAGGCAGTGATGCTGGGGGCTCCAGGGCTGCTGGGCTGGGGAAGTTTGGCATGGTGACTAATGCTGCCACAAAAGGCAGGGTCACCCCGACCCCACACCCAGCCCTGACTCACGTAGCTGTCGCTCCGGTCCCATGAGGAGAGCTGTGCTTCAGGATGTCAAAAGCTGGGTAAGTAGATGGCTGCATGGGCTCCCAGCAGACCTCCCCTTCCTCCTCCTTCTCCTTGTCCAAGCTTACCCTCACTTTAAGATTCCCCAGAGCTTCCCCTGCACACCTTCAGCCCCACTCTGTGTCATCAGAGCTGCCTCATCTTGCCACAGTGCACACACAGACTGGCTGGCCCTGGTGGTCCCAGAGGCCATCAGACCCTCCAAGGCGGCAGCATGGTCAGGATTGTGCTTGTCCAGAGCAGGCTGTTCTCTCCCTGTGATGCTTTCTTGTCACATCTGTGGGCCCACAGCCAGTCTATAAGAACAAGTAGGAGCAGTGTGATATGCACAGAGGTCTCAACCCCTGCATTTTCCTGCCATGGATTTCTAGTGGGTCATCCTTGCACATGCAGAACCTCATGGTTCACAGGCCTAGGAAGTAACTTATCACAAGGCAGAAGGGGCTGGAGGAGGGCACATGCCAGGAGGAAAGGGGGGAACAGAGCCAGCAAGTTATGGGCTGAGTGCTGAGGTGCTGGAAAGGATTTCAGATGGAGATGACAACAGGAGAGCCAGCTCCATTCTCCCAGGGGTGTGGGGTGCTGGCAGGACCTGCTCCTGCACAGGGAAGGGAAACAAAGCAGGCAAAGTGCAGGCAGCCTGAGGGCTGGGCAGGAGGTTGTGCAGTGTAAGAGATGGAGGGATGGCAAGAGGGATGGAGAGACAGAAGGGTGGAAGGAAGGGAGGATGGAGAGGAAGAGGTATGGATGCTTCCCCAGTCCCCTGCACAAAGCACATCCTGGGGCATCATGTAACGTGCTGAAAGAAGGGACCTGTCTGAGTGCTCTGGCCTGGGCAGGGGAGCTCCAAGGGGTATTCCAAAGTGCACTGCACCAGGTACTTCCCCATCACCTTTTGTATGCTGGCTCTGGGGAGCAACCACCTTCATTCCGGCTCTGACAGCATCCCACATCCCTTCGTGGTCTCTGCAGAGTGTGGGGCTGCTGAACAGTGCTGGAGATGGGACAGAAGCTTGGAGGTGACAGGTCCCATGACCCACTGATGCTGTGTTCCCAGCTGGGGGTCTATAGTAGTGACAAGAACAGATGCAGTGCTCTCAGAAATCTCAGCTTTTTGCCCTGAGCTTTGATGGTCTCATCAGGACCAAAGCACCCTCCATCAGCCTCACATCCCTGCCTACACCCATCCCTGCTCAGCAGGGCCAGGTCCTGTCCTTAGTCCCCCAGTTCCCCGGGCCACAACAGGTGCTTAGTCTTGTGCTTGAGGGCTTTGCCTGTGTGATGCAGAGGAAAGGGTGGAGCAAAAGGCTCACCTGGCTCCTCTTGAGCCCCAGGACATTGGTGGGACATGAGGAAACAGGTCCCCCCTGCCTGCCCCCGCTGTGAGCACCCCGCTGTGTTGGGACACAGCAGCTGCTCTCCTCCCCAGGTCAGCAGGAGCGAGCGAGTGAGACACCCGCTCTTGGAAGTGATTGTGAAAGGACGAAAGTGCTTCTCTGATTTGCCTTGGCATTTATTTTGTGCACAGGATCCTAACAAACATACAAACATCTGTGCTCCTGAAGCCTGGAAGGAAGGGTCCCTTTCCACAGGGAAGGAGTTTCCGGTGGGAAGGTGTCCCGCTTTCACCAGGGGATCTCTGGTGGGTCCAGGACAGCACACGCCTGGATGTAATCCCTGGGGTGGCCTGAGAAAGAAAGGGATGCTTAGGACCTGCTGAGGACACCTGAGCCAGGAAGCTGCCTGAAACTGGAGGCTGTTCCTCTGCCCTATCTCTGCCTGCTAAGTGGGGGCTCACTCTGTTCCAGGATGTAAAGGGGAACTCAAGACAGGAGCCAGATCTTATGTGAGAGGAAGTACAGAGGGTAGGAGCAATGGCTTCTATGTTAGGGACCATTGTGTGTCATGTCCACAAATCTGCTGGTGTGTTCTGCCCAACCCTGACACCACACCTCTCATCACCAGTCTGCAGCTCTGCCTCCTTTGGTGTGCAGGTGGTTAAAGGGTGTCCTGACACCATTCCCAAACTCCTGTGGGACACTGCACATCACTGGCTGGGTGCTGGGGATCCAGGAGGGCAGCAGCTACGGAGGAAGTGATGAGTGCTGGGTGATGCTGTGCCAGGAACTTCTCTGTATTCTCAGACCCTTGCCTGAGGGATAGAAGGTTCTGCACCCTCACCTCTTGCTAAACTGTGTGGGCAAGGATGTTGGAGGGCAGATGCTAGCTCTGTACCAGTGTCCGTACCTGCACACAGGCTAAGCCCACTCAGGAGCAGAGCTGGGGACAGGAGAACAGCCAGCAACCTCAGGACTGCTGAAGAAACCTCAAGGGTGATGCCACACCGCTGCACCCAGGGGAACCAGCATAGTCTCAGGGCTCACCCCCAGATTGCAAGTCATGTCCCAACGGAAGTGCATTTTCCTCTCTGGTGCAAACAGGAACCATCACACGAGCAGAGAAGGTGGCCCCTGTCGGTGCTGCTGTGCTGATGGGAGATACCCAGTGCCTGCCTGGTGGAGAGAGGTTTGGCACCTGCCAGGCAGCTCTTTATGGCCCAAACACCAGCCTGGGGTGGGCTGTGGTGGCTGGGGATAGTGGGGGCCTGCAAGGGTACTGCCTGCCACCCCCATCCCCAGCACCCAAGCTGAGGGCCCGGGCCCCAGAATGGGCACCCAAACTAAGGGGATACCAAGTAGCTCCATGACTGGGGACAGGCTGTATTGGGGCAGATCACACTTGCTGTGAGCCCAGTGAGCCTGGGCTTTTCTAGGGCACCCTCCTGTCCCCAAGGACCCAGCAGGGAGACACAGGGATAGCCTGCAAGGCTACAGCACAATTCCCAGGTGAAAGATACCCTGCCCACTGGGACTCCACGAAGGTAAGGGGTGCCCAAGAACTAAACTGATGCTTCCAAGGAGGTGGGCAAAAATTGGATGTCCAACCTGGGAGAGCTCGTGGACTGAGGCTGGGAGTGCTTGGTGGCCCTGTTGAGGGAAGGCAGAACCACACCCACAACTTCTCCACAGGCACTGGCCCTGCAGCACTGTCTCCTGGCACTGGGTTGGGGAAGCCCAAAAGGGGGCTGGCACATGGCATGTGCATGGCCATTCTCCATGCCCCCACACACAGAGTCACACCCCAGCATGTGCCATTCACGCTCACACGCCTGTGCACACTGACAGGCACCCACATGCCCCACACCATCAGGAATGCCTTCCTGCACAACCACAGCTTGTGCCAGCACCCCCAGTCCCCCTGTGCACACCCTGATATCTCTGTGAACCTCCAGCATCTCCTGCACACCCCAAGCCACAGGGACACTTGCCCCCACTCCTCCTCCATGCTATGCACAGCCCTCTCCCAATGTTCACTCACTCCATGCCCCGTGTATTTCCTGTCTGCTGGTACAGTCACTCCCCACACACCCCACACCCTGCACTCTCTCCATCCCCATTAACACTTACCCATGCCCTCATACCCTGCCTATTCACTCTATGCCTCAGTCACATTCAATCCACGCTGTCCACACTTGACCACACTGCACACACTCGCTTTACACCCCGCGCACATTCCCACCCCACACCCAGGGCACACAGGCACTGGGACTGAGAATAGTCCTCAACACTCCACACATGCTCATGCTCACCACTCACACTTTCTCTGTACTCCATGCACACTCCCCCATGCCATGCACTCTTATGCCATGCCCAGTGCCCGCTCGCACCCCATGCCTGATGCACTCCTCACCCCACACTGCACACACATCACACCCCCTGCAGCCTCGCCCCTGCCATGCACACTCACCTGTACACTGCTTTCTCACCGTGTACAAGGGTCCCCCTGCTCATGCATGCTGTGCACACACCCCCTTGCCCCACACACACTCAACCAAGCCGTGCACGATCACCCCACACCCTGTGCCCTCACCCACACTTGGTGCACTCTCACGCTGAGCACATTCACTCCACACCTCGCGTATGCTCACCCCGTGCACATTCACCCGTACTCCGTGCACACTCTGCTTCCATGTGCACACCACCAAACCCCACGCCCACAGCACCTTTCCCCCATGCTCTGAGCACACTCCTCCCAGCAGCGTTCAGTCCCCCAAGTCCCCACGAGTAGGGTGCCACAGCATGCACGCTCACCTGCCACCCCACGCACAGTCCCGCACACCGTGCACAGTAGCCCACGGGACGGGTACACTCAGCTCTCCCCGCGCTCCGATCCACGCTGCACACGCTCACCCCACACCACGAGCACTTACCCCGCACCCTCCGCACACTCCTCCGCGCTGAGCATTCCCACCACACACACTTCTCCGCGCTCCGCACGCTTACCTCACACACCGTGCCCACTCACCCACGCTGTGCCCACCCCACGCCGCTTTCCCCCCCGGCCCCGCGCCCACTCTCCCGCCGCCCGTGCCCGCTCGCCCCCCCCGCGGCCCGCTCCCTCTCCGGTAGGCTGCGTGCGACACGCCGGCTCCCCGCCCCGCTGCCACCCTCTGCCCCGTCCTTCCCCCGCGGGCTCCTGTCTGGACGTGTCGGGACTCGGGCTCCGGGCGCTGAGTAATGCTCGGCGCAGCGCGATCCCAGGCAGAGCCGCTGCCGCCGCCGCTCCGCGCCCAGCGCTCCCGGGGCGCTCCGGCCGCGACCCTGCTCGCTCCGCCGGAGGCCCGGCGACACCGGCGGCGGGGGGCGGCGGGGGGGCCGCGGCTCCCCATGTGCCTGCGGGCCCCGCGGGAGCCGCGGAGCCGCTCGCCCGGCGAGCCCTGCCCACGCCCGCCGCGGCCCCGGAGCCCCGGGGCGCCCTGGGGAGCGGCGGGGGAGCGCACCCCGCGGGCCGAGGGCCCCCCCGGCCCCCCGGCACGTCCCGCCATGGGGGGCTGAGCCGGGGGGCTGTGCGCGGCGGGGCGGCGGCGGGCAGGGCGGGGGGCGCGCAGCCCTCGCCGGGCTCGGAGGGCGCCGGGGCGGCGGGAGGCGGGGGGCGCATCCCGGGAGGATGGCAGAGCCGCCCCGGCGAGCCGAGCCCCGGCGCGCAGGGAGCCAGTGAGAGGGAGGAGAGGGGAAAACACAAACAAGCAAACAACCCACAACAAACAAAGCGGGCAGAGAGCAGCGCCGAGCCCCGCCGCCCCTGCCCCAAAGGCGCCCGCCCGCCCGCAGCCCGCACAGCCGCTGCCCCAGCGAAGATGCGCCCGGCCCTGGCCCACGGACTCTGCTCGCTGCTGCTCAGCCTCTGGGTACCCAGGTAGGAGCTGCACCCCTCCAACCCCAGCCCCGCCGCTGAGAGCCCCGGCCCCACGGGGAGGGCGCCGGGAAGCCGCCGCGCCCAGCCCCGCACCGGGGGCGGTCTGCCCAGGGGGCTCCGGGGGGGTCCCGCCGCCCCAGCCCGGCCCCGCACCCTTGCGGGCCCCCGTTCAAGGGGCTGTCAGGGCTGCTGCCCCCCTCCGCCTTCCCTCGTCCCGACGGAACGCCGGTGGGATGCGCAGCTTCTCCCGCTCCAGGAGGCTGTCCCCCTTCCTCCCCGGCCAGAGACGCTCCAGCGCCCGCCCCGACTGCCTCAGTTTCCCCGCTCGCCCGCGGAGGACGGGGGAATGTCGGCTGGGATGTCACTGTCGTGGGGGTCGGTGCCTGCTGGATCCCCCTGCGTCCTCTCCCTGGCTCCGCCTGTCCTAAATGCTAGAGGGGTAAGAGGGGGCCACCTGCTTTCCAGAAAGCGAACCCCCAAATTCACCGTCCCTGTCCGTCTACGCCTTCCCTCAGCTCGCTCCCAAACTTGTGCGCTGCAGGCAGCCGGGGGTTAATCCTGGTGCTGGTACGAGTCGGGGGGGGGTCCCCCGCCCTTCCCCCTCCCTCCAGCCCCTTTAAATATAATTTGTTAACGTTGGGACTTGTATTAATTAAAGCAGCAGCCGCTGCAGCCTGTGACCTGGGGGCCTGTCACCGTGAAATCAAGTTTAAATCCAGATTTAAAGGGGGAAGAGAGCTGGGGAGAGCGCTGTATCCTCCTAAGAAGTGTGACAGTGACAGCTTCTTGCCGGTCCCTGGCCCTCCTGAGCCCTGGGTGGAGCGAGAGGCAGAAGGACCTTCCCTCTGCTCTCCGGAGCCCCTGCCTCAGTTTCCCTGCAGTGCAATCGGGAGAAAGACCGTAGCATCGCCCCCATCCCGGGATGCCCTGGGAAAAGATGGCAGGCGCTGTGTCAGGCTCAGGACACGAAGGGAATGAAGTCGTTGTGGTGTTCGGGGCAGGAGCTCCTGGGGTTGGAGATGGTGGTGGTTGTGTCCTGCTCTGCATCTTTTGTCAGCCAGGGCTTGCTTGACAGTGGGAATGAGTGCAGGAAGCTGGGAAGATTTCCCCTCCTGTGTAGGGGTTTTGGAGGGATGCACTCCCTTTGTCTCTCTTCTCTGCTCCACCTCGACTCTCCCTGTTGGAGTCGAGGTAGATTTGTACTGGGGCATATTCATATACTACCCATGAAAGTGGTGGGATGGGTATAAACACCCTTGGGAAGCTGGAGAATGAGCCTGATCCTGACAGCTCTCCCTCTGCCCTGAGCAAGCTGTAATTCAGCAGAGACGCTGGGGCTGAACCCTCCCTCCAGAGCTGGGTGAGCACTGAGCTGGGCACCTCATCCCCTGACAGCTGCTTCTGTCCATGTACCTGCACCAGGCTTGCAGAGTTTGAGGGAACAGAGAAGGGAGTAACCCTTCTCTCCAAGACCTGGCAGCTGCAGTCCTTCCTCCAGCATCCTCCTCCAAGTCTTGTTTCTGTAATCAAAGTTCAAAGGGCTTTGAGCTCCTTGCTTCTCCCAGGGACCCAGCTCTTGCCCGTCCCAGGGAGCAGAGAGAGACTTTCCTGGGGAGAGCTCCCAGCAGGGACCAAGCTCTCCTGAACAAGCAGTGGGGTGGTGCTGAGCTCCTAGTGGACCATGCTGCAAGATGCTGGATGCTGCTGGGTGTCCCACTGTCTGCTGCTTGTTTTGTGGGTCTTCCACTTGGGCACTGTTTATCCCAGAGTCCTTCAGGCCATTCCCTGGAGCTGGGCAAACTCTTCCTACTGTCTCCTCCAGATTTGTCTGTCATGTGTACCTCTGTATTAGCTCCAGGCATCTCTTTCTGGACATGCTTTGTCTCCCCACATCCCACATCCCACATCCCATCCCCACACACTCCACACTTCTCCATTTCTCCAGGTCACATCTCTATTTGTGTAAGTACCTGTACCCCTGCCATGGACCATGTGCCTCTCCTTGCACCATCCATGTGCTGCTCTCTCTGCTTCCATGGCCACAGGTATCTGGTTCAGTGGGGCTAGGATGTGACAGTGGACTTGGGATTGCTGATGGGAGCTTGAGGATAGTTGGCACAGTGCTTGGCTCCATATTTCACAGCTGAGCTGAAAAGAAAACGCTGATCATTCCCTTTACCTCCGTTGTAAGGACCCTTGTAAGCAGTGCTGGGAGGATACAGGAGATGCAGGGAGGGGATCAGCCAGCAACACTGGCTGGAATGGTCCTCCTGCTCCAGGGTCTGTCAATTCTCCCGGGGGGAAGTCCACGCTTTCTGTGGAAGGTGAGCTGGGGCGCTGTGTGCTGAGAGTCTGCAGTGCATGGCCAGTGTGGGAGATCCCTGGTGGAGCATGCAGAGAGAGCAAGCCTGGGAGATGCTGGGCTCCAGGGGCAGGATGGCCAGATTTAACTGCTGCTGGCAAAGGCTGCCAGGGTGCCTGTACTGTACTTATGTTGTTGGAGACAATTGCAGCCCCAGTGCTGCTGGTTTTCTCTGCCTGGATAAGCTGAGCTGAGTTTTTCCAGCCTTCCCTATAGGTAAAGGGCACCATGTGGATTGAGGAGCCTCTCCCTTCCCTGTATGTGTTCCCCACAGACTTTTCCCCTTCCCCAAATGGAAAACCAAGTGATTGACACATTGCTTGCTCTGAGCTCAAGAGTGCCCTTTCCCTCCCAGCTCGTGCTCCAATGAGATCCTGGGCCTGAAGCTGCCCTCAGAGCCAGTGCTGAATGCCAACACGGTGTGCCTGACCCTGCCGGGGCTGACACGGCGGCAGCTGGAGGTGTGTGTGCGCCACCCCGACGTCACCGCCTCCGCCATCCAGGGCATCCAGATTGCCATCCATGAGTGCCAGCACCAGTTCCGGGACCAGCGCTGGAATTGCTCCAGCCTTGAGACCAAGAACAAGATTCCATATGAGAGCATCATCTTCAGCAGAGGTAAGGGTTGGATGGTTCCCTTCCTGTCCCACTATCCAGCACCTGCTCTCTGGAGCCCTCATGGGCTCCCCCTGGGCCCCTGCACAGCTCTTCCCTGGCCCAGGGGATGATGAGCTGAGCTCTTCAGCATCCCCATGGATGAAGGCAGACAGATGTTATGGTCTGCCAGGCAAAGGAGCACTGCACTATGGCAAAGCTGCTCCATGCACCTTTGTACCTGCACTGGCCCTTGTCCTGAGCTGCTCCTCCCTGACCAACTCCAGCTGCTCCTAAGGCTCTTTCCAGGCCCTCCTGCTTTCTGGCATCTTCTCCTAGTGTGGTGTAGGCTGGTGTTTGGAGCAGTGCCATGGGTGTGCAGCATAGCTGATTGGTCTGAAGGTGGATGCCACGCTCTGGGATTTGGTTTGGTGGTTACAGTTGAACATCTTGGCTCAGTCCTGCTCTGGGGATGGTGTTTTAGTGTGTTGTGATGAGCTGAAATGCCCCTAGCTAGTGGAACGTAGCTCTGTGAACCTGTCACCCTGGTGTTCTGCCCAGTGCAGAGGGCTAAGGGGTCACTGTTCTGTGGGACCCTAAAGCATGATGGCAGAGGGGACAGGGATACAGGCTGTCCTGGCAGCTCAGCTGCCCACAGAGCCCCGAGCTGTGTGGCTGAGAGAGCTCTCCTAGCTCTCCATGTTCTGCCAAGGATCCTGGTGCCAGGATCTCATCTCCCTCGCAGTCGTGTCTGGCTCTGTCTGTATCAGAGCCTCCCTGGCTGATACTCTCCCCCTCAGGAGCAGACTCTGGGGTGCAGAGGGGCTGGCCTGCATGGTGCAGATTAGAGTTGTGACCTGATGGGGATCTTCTAGAGGACTTGAATGTATCTTTTCACCTGAGTACCCTTTCTTGAAACCTGTGCCTCAGCACATTAAGTGCCCATTGCCACAGGAAGGCCATGGTCAGGAAGGACAATGTGGTGCCAGTGGCCAGCAGTCAGGGTGCTGAGGGCAGGCCAGGTGCCCAGCACACAGACCACTCCTCCAGCTCCCAAGAAAGGTGAAAACTACCCAAGAAACTGCTCACATGCCTGCTTTGTGAGCGTCTCAGCCTGATGCCCAGCAGAGAGTTGCAACCATCCACTCTTCAAACATTCTTCCACATCCTTCATCTTCTTTCCCTGGGACTATGAGGAGAGTCTCAATGAGGAGAGGTTGGCAGCTTGAGGCCTCCATGGCATTGAGGGGATGTGGTGGCAGGAGCCCACAGGCAGCTGTAGCAAGTGGGGAGAAAGCTGGAGAGGGGATCACAGAAGTGTTTTGGTATCCAAAGATGTCCAGGGCAGCCTGCACAGCTTCACTGGATGCTACCTTGGAGCATGTGGGCATCAGGGCTGTGGTCCTGCCATGGAGCAGCTCTGGTACCTCTCAGGACCTCAGTGCCTGGAGAAGGGCAGCATCTCTTCCCTCTGTGAGCAGTGCCCAGGTTAGGGCCTGGCAGGAAGGGTGGGGACTGTCAGCCCTGATAAGCATCGAGGTATTTCCAGGTCCTCCAAGGAATGTGGTTCACTTCTAGTCTCCTCGGGCGGCAGGAGACACTGGCTTGCTGGCTCGAGTTGCTCACACACCCAGACAAGCTGCCTTGCTCCGGGTACCACCAGGCTGGGAGAGAAGCACCAGCAGCAGAGAGCAGTGACCTGCATCCCTCCCTCAGCTCACCTTGTCTGCTGCTGGCCCCAGTGCCTTGCACCTCACTTGTGTCTCAGATGCTCCTGCAGCCCTTCCTGCTGTCAGGGCTGTGACCGATGGATGTGGGGGCTCCCACAGACCCTGGAGTCCTGCCCCTGTCTTGATCTGTTGGATATGGCTCAGCCCAGGCTCTCAGCATTGGTGGGATCCCATTCTCTGGAATGGAGGCACAACATCCAGCAGCAGGGCAGGATGGAGGTAGGGCTGGAGCATCAGAGCAGGCAGGCATCTCATGGCGCTCCTGTTTTGGCAGCAGAGGTTGCAGGATGAGCCCCAAGCACCCAAGCTATCTCATGTAGTTGCTTGGAGCCATTCTGGCATGGAGCAAGCCTTGATACCGGAGCCCTGGCCCAGTTTGAACCCACTCATGTCCCTCAGTAGCAGTGCTGGAGCTTTGAGCCTTGCCTTCCATCTGTTACAGGCACAGCCATCAGAGAGGGGATGCATCTCAGGAGCCCAGTGCTGGAGGAGAGGCGAGTGGTAGAAGTGAGGGGTGCAGGCTCCTTGGTGCAGACTTTAATGCACCTGACCTCCAGGGAGCAGGGCTCTGCTCTGCGCCCTGCCCCATCCTTGCCGTGCCTGGAACACAACGTGCTTGTAGGATCATTGTTTGTAACCCGAAGTGACAGACCCCTTTAATCTTTCATTCCTTTTCCCACTTCTTCTGCCATCAGCTCAGCCGTGCGTGAATCTCACTTTAAATTATTTGTAGCTGGCTTCTCCCTCCCGCTCTCCCCGCGTGGCTTCGCTCCCCAACTCTGTCCTGTCCTCCTGCATCTCTCACGTCTTCTCCAGTGTGGGCATGAGCCAGACAGGATGCTACACTGCTCCAGCTGTCCCATGGTGCCCATTCCTCAGTGCCCAGTGTCCAGGCACTCAGTGCTGCCAGGGACCTCATCCCCTGGGGACAGAGGACAGTGGCAGATGAGTGCCCATCTCCTCATCCTGCTGAGCTGAGCCCAGAAGTTTGAGTGCAAGCTCTGGGGAGACAGGAAGGAGAGGCTTCAAATCGGACAGGGCTGGGAGTCTGGGGTGGCTTCAGAGCAGCACAGCAGGAGAGAGGGATGCTGCCAGCATCCTGGGCAGAGCACAGACCTGGGAGATGCTGCCATCCCTGGGGCATGGGAAACAGTGGCTGTGAGACACAACAGCACGTTAGTGGAGGGCAAGGAGGGTGCCCAGGAGTTTACCATCCCTGCTCTTTCAGAGCCACTGGGGTCTTTTGAGACACCACCATGGTCTATGGGTTTTTCAGGTCTGTCTTTTGATGCTGCATCCTTGGGGTATGAGATGTCCTTTGTAACCTTTGTTGAGTTTTATGGGAATATGATCCCAATAAAGTTTCTAGTGCCATCTGCACCCCCCATCCTCCTTGGCCCATGTCCCCTCCTTGTTAAGCCAGGCTCAACAGTGCCATTGCAAATCCTCTGTCAGTCTTCCCTGGCTCCCCAGCCGGCTGCCTGTGCTCACCACCTTCCTGCCCATTCTCTGGCACTGTCACTTCTGCCAGGACTCTCCAGTGCTGTCCCTGGTCCCATCATTCTCTGCTGTACCTCCCTCTCCCTCCATGTGCTCACCTGGCTGACAGAGACATTCTCTTCTGGCCTCAGAAGAGGTAGGGGGAAGGAGCAGTGAGGTCGAGGCAGGCGGCTTCATCTACACCAGCAGTGGAAATAGATCCCATGTTCCTGCTCCAAGGGTGAGCAGCATGACTGTGCCTCCCACTGTGGTGGGACATATACCAGGACAACAGCAGGCCTGTTGTCCTGGTATATTGTCCCACCACAGCATCTGTGGGCTGCCAGGCACTGTGTGGCTTGGCTGGGCTGACCCGTGCCTGGTGCCTGACAAAAACCAAGCTGCAGATGGTGGTGGGTCACTGAGTCTTGGTCCTTGTCCAGTATGTGTGCACCCATGGGTGGGTACAATGCCATCAGGGCTGGAACTGTCTGGCTGCTGGGCAGGGGCTGTCTGAGGTGTGCTATGGGACTGACTATCCCCCTTTGCTCATCCCAACCCCAACCCCGTCTACATGGAGCTCTGAAAAAAATTAGAGGGGCTAATTTTTTTAGCCCCTCCTCCCATGGAGGGGCTGGATGTCTTTGAAGGCCTTCAAAGGCTCATGGTTGGAGGGGACATGACCCTGGAGTGCAGTATTTCTTGGTTCCTGCAGCCTTTGGAGAGATGGGTGATGCTTCCAAGGCCCTGTGCCCACCTGAGAAGGGCTCACTGGTGACAAAGGTTCTGCGTGGCCATGGCCAGATCTTGATTTCTTCCAGCAGGGAGTGGGGAACTCCCTGCAAGGCTGGAAACACCAGGTGCTGGGGCCCAGCCAGCTGTGAAACGGAGCTTGGGGAAGCTTTGCTGCGTGCTGAGGGAGGCAGGTGCTGTTTCAGCTATCCAGGGAGTTGCTGCCAAGCTCAGGACCCCGGCACCCAGCTCTGCAGAGCCCCAGCCAAGCTGCGGAGCCCGCAGACCGCAGCGCCTGGCCTGGCGCACCTGCAGCTGGGCTGCTGGCAGGGTTTTGTGCACCCCCAGGCAAACCAAGGGCTTTGCCCACCTGGCCCTGCAGCACATGCGGGTACTGTGGAGGCTTGGCTTCATCCCTGTGGGTTCCCCCATTCCCTGGACCTTCTCCCCACTGGTGGTGGAAGGGAGACCCTGGGGCCAGGCAGGATTGCTGGCGATGTGGGGCCGAGCTGGGCTCCCTGCAGCCTGCACAGCAGCAAGGGCTGCTCCCTCACGCTGCCGTGGGCGGACAGCAGCGAGGGCTGCGGGCTGTCCCTGGCACGCTCAAGGAGGTGCAGGGAGGCAAGTTGGGATCTGCAGGGAGGCATTTAGTGCCTAGTGCTGGGCCAGACCCTGGCAGGTTCACCTGCAGTTTAATTAGGGAGAGGGGAGGGGAGGGAGCGGGGCTGGGGGAGAGGCAGCATGTCGGGACTGGCCGTCTCAGCAGGCCTCGCAGGAGGTGGCGGGAGAAGTTCTCCTCTGCCTTATATCAGGGCTGGGGCAATGTGCCCACAGCTCCTGGCAGCTACACCCCACTCCTGAGGGGTACTGCCATGAAGGGGGCAGCTGAGCATGCTGGGGTACCCTAGGGTGGGCCTGTGTGAGGCTGTCCTGCTGCTCCCTCAGGGCCAGCCAGGCATTGCAGTGATGAGTGCTGGGAGAGAGCTGCTGCCTGGATGTGATGGTGAGCTGTGGGAGGAAGGCCATGCCTCCAGCTGTCCCTGGTCTACAGACTGTAGGGGCCAGAGCTGTGCCTGAGCCAGCCCTGTAGCCTTCATCGCACATCTGCCTGAAAATGGAGGAACTGCAGTGTCCATGGCAGAGCCAGTGCTGCTGGGACTTGGGGTCTTGCTAAATGACCCTCCATCTCTTAGGCACTGCTTGACAGGGGAAACTTTCCCCCCTAAGAAAGCTGCTTTGGGATTTGACCTGGGGAAAAGATTTCAGACCTGTCCTCCTCGCCCAGCATGGTCTTTAAGTACACAGCAGGCTGGATGCCGGTGGTGGTGTCAGGATTGCGCCCTCCTTTCCCTCTTCCCTGCAGGATGCAGTACTTCTTGTACCTCCCACAGCTACACCTCTTCTGTGGTCTCTGGAGGGACATGGTGACTCAAAAATCACTGCTGAGGTCTTAAGTGGCTGGGGTAGCTGGAGAGCCTCCCTCCAAAGGGCTCAGGGCTGGCCACCACACGCCACTCTCGGCTGTGGTTCCTGGAAGCTTCCAGCCTTGCTGAGCCCAAGAGGCAGGTGGCTGTTACAGCCGTGTTGCTCGTTGCTTTGCTTCAATCCTCTGTCTCTGGTGTGGCTGGGGTAGAGCAAGGAATGTAAACTGAACCTCCTAGCAAAACTGTACTGGCATGGCTGCTGTGATCCCAGTGCTGCCCTGACCCCTCCTCCCCTTTGCTCACAGCTCCCCATGAGAGCAGGTGAGGGAAGAAGGGGAGATGGCAGGGAAGAATGGTGGGGCCAGCCAGAGTGATACTGAGCAGGGAAAGGACCATGATGGGATGGGAACAAGACTTCCTGAATGCTGTGATGCCATGTCTTGGGAACCAATCTGTCCCCTGCCCACAGCCTGGGGAATGGCAGCTCCAGAGACATGGACCCATACATCATCCATCAGCTCACATGTACTGGGAGAGCACTAGAGGAAGAAGGAGGACTGGGGCTTTAACCCACGGGTTTCCCAACCATGGAGGGCGCCCAATCAACCTGACCTCTTTACCTGTAAGGACACGGGCTTGCTAGACGGACTGGGTGGGGTAGAGCTTGTGTCTGGGCTCAGATGAGATTTTAAGGAGATGCCACACCAGAAATTATTTTTTAGACTGGAGAAATGTGTGAGAAAGAGGCAGGGCTGAGAGGAGGGTGTTGTCCTGGGTGAAGGGTTTGCTGCCCCTGTCCCCAGGCGCTGGCTGTGCGAGGAGCTGGGGATGCCCAGCAGGGTGGCAGTGACAAATTGGGCTGTGCCCAGGTTTGACATATGAAGGGCTGAAGTTGGCCCAGATGGCAGGATCAGAGAACTGACATAGGGAAGATTTGGGAATCTAGGGGACCTTTCTGTGCTGGTTCTCTATCCTCCCTTGCTCACCTGGGGACTGAAGTTGCCCAGATGTGGGCCTTCATGCTCCAGCAGCGCTGTGGGTGTGTTGCAGGCACTGCCTGCCAGCACTCTCCCTGGGGAGGCTGCACGGCACAGTGTACGCACCAGCGGCCCCATTACCTGCCCGCTGAAAAATGTTGTTCAACTTGTGCATGGAAAGAGGCAGGCTGAGAGCAAGCTTGTCCCACACCGAGGGGAAGCTGGGAGAGGCTCCTGCTGGCTTTTAAGCAGTGCCTCGTTAATTTTTTAAACACACCAGTGTCAAATTAACACACAAAAGAGCAGCACGACTTTAAATGCAGGTTTCCGGGCTGCATTTCATTTTCCTTTAATAAGATCATAGCGTTTGCTCAGCGGGCGGCAGTAACCGCGGAGGAGACATGCGTGATGGGGAGCACTGCCCAGCACGGCCAGCAGCAGCGCTTGCACTCTCCCTGATCATGGCTCTGGGGCACAGGCAGGGCTTTGGGGTGCTCACCCCAGACCCCTGTTTGATGGCGTGGATTTGGTGAAGAAAACACCCCAAAATCTGTCGTCTGTTCCGCTGTGTCAAAGCCAAACTGCTCATGTCCAACAGAGGGAGAGAGGCTGGGAACTCCAGCTATTTATTTATTCACATGTGACGCCACGGCACAAAATCTGGCACTCCCTGCATCCTTGCCTCATGCTGGGGCCAGTCACTGTGCACCAAAGCAAAGGGCACTGCAGGCTCCCCGCCTGACCTGGGAACCACAAACAAAAATATTACTTTGCATTTCAAATAGAATAGAAACTCCCAGGGAGGAGAGGGTCCTCACCTGGCTTCAGTGAAGCCAAGAGATTCTCAGGTATCCCCTGCTCACAGCCACATGGAGCCTGATGAAGCCCCTTCTGTGAGACCTGTCCCTGTCCCCATCTGCCCTGTCCCCAGCTAATGACACTTGTGGATGTCCTCACTCCCTAGGGTTTAACGACAACCAGCTGCTGGCTCTGGCAGTGCATGGTGTGGTCACGGCATGCTCTAACTGACGAGGGATGCTAATTTTTTTCCTGCCTGGTATCACATTTAGAGCTTCTTGTGGGACCTGGCAGGGTTCAGGGTGGGAAGGGATATGGGCAGATGAATGAGGCTGGACAAGGCAGTGCAGCCTGCTCTTTTTACTGCCTAATCTGCACCCTGTGAGTAAGCAGAAGTGGTCCATGCTTCAGCAGAAATATCTCTTGGCCAGTGTTATATTTAGTATAGTAGGAAACTCTGAGTGGAGAGGGGAGGAGGGATTGCCTTTCCCATTAGAGCCATGATGCTGATGCCTGAGCAGTGCTGTGGTGGCATCTCCTGGAGTGATGTGAGAGCAGGGTGGTGGTGGAAGCTGGGGTCCCAGCTAGGGCAGGGCTGGCCCTCAGGGCAGCAGTGTGTCCTTATGGGGATGGGGCTGGAGAGCAGAGAGTGGCCATTCACTCCTGGCCTGTATGGGAGCTGGTGCATCAGGAAAAAGCAAGACACAAGCTGAACCTCCCAATCCTTATACTCCAGTGTGACAATGAACTCACCCAGCCCCGCTTGGGGGTCACAGCGCCCAGCCTGACCCCAGTGTGTCCTTCCTTGCAGGCTTTCGGGAGAGCGCCTTTGCCTACGCCATAGCAGCTGCTGGTGTGGTGCATGCCGTGTCCAACGCCTGTGCCCTGGGGAAGCTGCAGGCCTGTGGCTGTGACCAGAAGCGCCGGGGCGATGAGGAGGCTTTCCGGCGCAAGCTGCACCGCCTGCAGCTGGAAGCCATGAACCGCGGCAAGGGCATGGTGCACGGCGTGCACATGGAGCACATGCCCGCTGAGACCCCTGGCCTCCAGGACTCCTGGGAATGGGGAGGCTGCAGCCCTGATGTGGACTATGGAGAGAAGTTCTCCAAGGATTTCCTCGATTCCCGGGAAACCTACAGGGATATCCACTCCCGGATGCGGCTGCACAACAACCGCGTGGGCCGGCAGGTGAGTGGGGCGCTGGTCACGGCTGTGGGGAGGTGATGGGGGAACAGGGTCACCAGGACATGTGTGGGAAGGCCCTGAGGGACTCATGCTGGCTGCTGTGGAACCATTTGTGGGTCTGGGATTGTCCCCAAGGCACCCTCTCTCCCCAGTCTTGCCCAGAACAAAGGCAGTGATGCCCTTACAGGACAGGGCTGCAAGGATATGCTGGCCAAACACCTGCCGGGAGCAATACCTCTGAGCATTGCTGCTCAAGGAATGCTGTCCCAGGCCACTGTCACCTGTCTGTGCTGCAGCGATGCTACTGGAGTGGCACAGCAATGATTCTGGCTACTGCCTCTCAGGGACAGAGTGAACTGGTGTTGGGCAGCTGCAGTGGGGGTAAGCCAAAGACAGGGAGGAGGAAGTCACTGGCATCATGGGGACACAGCACAGATTCTGCAGCACCTAGATGTGTCTTTGCCTACAGAAAGGGAGCCAGTGCCCCGAGGAGGCAGATGTGAATGAGATTGAGTTAGGCAGTGGGCTAACTCAGAGAGTTAGCTTGGGAGCAGAGGTGACAGCCCACAGCCTTGTCCCCCATCTTGAGCAGTGTGCTGGAGCCTGCTCAGGCAAGCAGGACAGCCTCCCCTCCATTCTTATGATGTCAGGTCTCGTTAAAGGTACTAATTAGTAGCTCACTCTGTCTGGAAGCTGAGGTTTAAAAGCAGCCTGACACTGGAGACAAGAAGCATGAAGGCAGGAGGGACTGGGAGGATGGCTGAATTTCCCTGCCTGCTTTTGCTCGCAGCAGGTGCCTGAGAGATCACATCCTTTGAATCCAACAGGACACATGTCCCCCAGACCCCAGCCACATGCTGCCAGGGCAGTGCCAAGGGATGTGTAGAGGCTGCAGGAATAAATAATTAAAGTCAGAATTCCACAGGGAATGTTTCCTTGGGATGGCTCAGACATTTGGATGTGCCTCTTGCTTTGAGCATGTTTCAAGTTGGCTGTGAGGTGAGGATGCTGCAGAGCAGGGCCTTAATATGTGGCTTACCCTGATGCGGGAGCTGAGCTTTACCACCCTGGAGAAGCCACCCCAGTTTGGCCAAGGTGTAAATGCCTGGGGAATACCAAAACTTTTGATTTGTTTGGCTTTGTTTGCTCGTGTGTGGTGAAAGCTCACTCAGTGTTAGGCAGCTGAATCCTCTGCAGACTGCTCTGGCCCAATCTGGGCAAGACCCCCATTCCAGTTCTCACTGCAGGGCTCATCCTGATTCCCCTACATCTCTCCATGCCCTGGATCTCTGGGGCTCTTGGCAGTGCTCAGAAACCTGTGGTCTGTGTTCCCTATTTCCCAAGGGAAACCTCACAGCCTGCAGAAGGAAGGGAAGGTGAGAGAGGAATATTTTCTCTGGCAGGATGTCACGAAACATTTCCCGTGGGATCCAGTAACAGTGAGAATGCCTGGGGTCTGCTTGTCCCTGAGGACAGACAGACACGAGACTGGCAATGTCAGCTCTTGGTGGCTTCAGAGACAAGATGTGGACTGATGAAAGAAGCCTGGGAGCTAGAAGAAGAGGCAGAAGAAGACTAAAGGAATAAAGGGGAATGGTACCTGTGCGGATGGGGAAGCAATGCCTGGACAGGCAGCTCAGGGACCTTGTTGAGATGAGGGTGTGAGCCCATGTGTGGTGCTGTGGGTGACGGGCATTGGAACAAGAAGATGATGCTGTGCCTGGTCTGTGCCTGTTGGTGCTGTGCTTATTGCCAGGGCTGGTCCTGGGGATGGGTTCCCACTCGGAATGGGTTCTCCAACTCCCCACTTGCTCTTATGTCAATGCTGTGGGTCCCACACCCATCCAAGCCCCAGTTACTACTAGGAGCAATTTTTCTGCTGTTATAAGGAACAATCTCCTGGGATTTCCCAGGAAAGGAATGGCTGTGCTGGTTGCAGCAGCTCTGTGGTCTTCCCCTCCAAGTCCTGAGGCTGAACCTCTTTAGCAGAGCAGTGACGTGGATGTGCATGCCTTGTGCCATGCTCTGCCATGCACCATCCCTCTCCATGCACCAAGCAGCTGCAGCACCCAGAGCTCTCCAGCATCTCACTGATTCTGAGCATCCTCTCTGTGGTTCCTGTGTATTCTGAGGGTGCTGTGCCTGTGGGTGAGCCTGTCTCCTGGCTCAGACCCCACAATGCTGGAGGGAGGTGACAATTCCATGGATGGTGGCACCCAGGTGGTATCAGAGGTGGTTTCTGTAGTGTAGTGGTTATCACGTTCGCCTGACACGCGGAAGGTCCCTGGTTCGAAACCAGGCAGAAACACACTGATTTTTCCTTTTTACACCCAGCTATGAGGCTGGGCAGGGGATTGCAGCTCAAGGGATGTACAGCATCCTCTGATAGTGGCAGTGGTGACCTTGCTCCTGAGGAATAGGAAGCCCTGGGATAATCATTGCTTGGTCCAACTCAAGACTGAGATGGGTGTTCTGCATCCCTGGCAGGCAGCAAGCTCCCCAGCAAGGAGCAGCAGGAGTGTGAGAGAGGCTTTGCAGGTCCTCCTAACTCACCAGATCAGAGAGCAAGAGAGGATGAAAGGAAGCCAGGAACTACCCATTACCCTCACAACAAAGACCTACGATAAAGTTCTTATGAGCGTGCCTGGGAGGAGCTGGGAATGTGTGAAAGAAAGCACCAGCGAGTCTGGGCATGTGTCGAACTTGGGTGTCTATGAGACAGGGAGAGGACGGGTAAGGGTGCATGGAGAAAATTCAATGACAAAAGCATGGGGCCAGGACTCAGATGGGCCCTTCTTGCATCTCCCAGCTCTGCCAGGGTCCTGTCCCCTCTGTGCTGCCTGGTCAGGGGTGGACGAGTGTTGTGGTGCTGAGACTCAGGATGTTCAGCAGTGATGGCTTGGGTGATGGAGATGGCCACACTTGACACCTTCTTCAGCCCCTGCTGTGACCAGCTGTAGGCCCAAATGAACTCCTGTCCAGCTGTCACACCACTGTCCCCTCCATCCTCATGGTGAGCCTGCCAGCCACAGCCCTGAATGCAGATTTTTCCTGGTCCAGCCAAGCCAGCAGGGTGGGAATGTGGGAAAGGGTGACAGTGCTAGACTGTTCCCAGGGATAGTGACAAGAACAGTGGCAAGCAGCTGGCGTCACACCCAGGACATGGTGGAGAGGCCAGGTAGCTCATTACCTGTGAGGTGGAGGCTCTTCCCAGCAGGAGCAGGACTCTCAGCAGGATGAAAGCCAAACTGCAGCCCAGCCCAGACCTCTCCGCCATGTGCCCCAAGCTCCAGGCGTGTTTCATTACCATAACTGCTTAGCAACTTGGAGATTTACTCAAAAACAAGAAAACAAGAAATAAAAACTACCCACCCCTACCTAAACAAGGCTCTCCTGTCACATGTGTCCCTCCCAGGCAGGGGGCAGGAATAGACAACATGTGGCAGGCATGAAGCCAGGTAGATGGGCAGGACTGGCATTGTAGGACAGCACCTTTCACAGTGACAGGTGTCTTCTGGAATCCCCCACAAGCCCTGGAGCAGGGCCCTGGGTATGGGGATCAGCCTGTGATAGCCTGCAAGCCCCATCTGAACTCCTGGTGAGGTTTGGGTGTCCGCATGGGAAGGGAACTCGGTGAAGCCTGTGTGAGCACATGGATATGGGGGCACACAACCCAGCAGGGAATTCCTGTTGGGACAGAGCAGAAGACATTATAAACTGTCTCTTTCCAGGCTGTGTGGGGATGTGTGGCCATGTTGTGCCCCTCAGGATTGATGGGCATGAGCTGTTTCTCTCGGCTTGGCCACAGCAGTATCTCTTACAGGGATGGGGGATGTAGGGGATCCCAGCATGCAGCCTTGCCAAGGGAGTCCAAGGAACCCCACACTGACCTCTGACCTCTGCACGAGCTGTGCTTTCAGGCTGGCCCGAACCACAGCCAGAGCCCAGCCCATGCACCCTGGCCCTTGAAGGGGGTAAATGGGTAGCACTGGCTGCACTGCAGCCTCTACAAACTGTAAGTCAGGGATGTGATCCCTGCTTGGAATTCGGAACTGTGGCCAGGTTGGCTGAAGGAGAGCAGGCAAGAGCTAAAAGCAGAGCTGCTCCTAGGACTCCCAGAACTGGGGCTTTATGAGATGAAGGCCTTGGGGTGGGGAAAGGAAGGGGAAGTATCATCACTCCCACCTGCCCCACTCACAGTGCTACTGCCTGGTGAAGTGAGTGGGAGACCCTTGCACTGGAGAGGTCCCAGTATGGCTACACCATGCAGCCAATGCTCCATGCTGGCTTTTAACGGGGTCCAGGATCAGGTTGATGCTGCTGGAACCAAGCAGCAGTGGGAGGTGAGATCCAGGCTCCTTCTCCTCCCTGTGCTCAAAGAGCTCACCCTCTCCTTTAGGTGCCAATCCCTTGATGAAACATAAAAGCCAGTTGGTATTACCAGGATGGGAAGGGACAGGGTGTGGGACATGAGTTGCACTGGGCACAGCAACAGGGCGCAGCCTTGCTGGCTTTGCAGTTCCAGAGCTTTGATGGCTACTCATGCCAGCCCTTGATGTTCCCATGGTGCCAACCCACACAGAGCTCCATTGTGGCTTCTCCAGTCCCCAAAATGCGTCTCCTTCATGCTCACTCCTCTGTCCTTCCTTCCCCACCCAGGTGGTGATGGACAACATGAGGAGAAAGTGCAAATGCCACGGTACCTCAGGGAGCTGCCAGCTGAAGACATGCTGGCAGGTGACGCCTGAGTTTCGCCTGGTGGGGTCCCTGCTCAAGGACCGCTTCTACGGGGCCACCCTCATCCGGCCCCACAACCGGAATGCCGGGCAGCTGGAGCCGGGCCACGCTCGGCACCGCCGCCGGGCTGGCATCAGCGAGCTGGTTTACTTTGAGAAGTCACCCGACTTCTGCGAGCGAGAGCCGGCGCTGGACTCCTTGGGCACTCAAGGGCGCCTGTGCAACAAGACCAGCCCGGGCATGGACAACTGCGAGAGCCTGTGCTGCGGCCGCGGGCACAACATCCTGCGGCAGACGCGCAGCGAGCGCTGCAACTGCAAGTTCCACTGGTGCTGCTTCGTGGCCTGCGAGGAGTGCCGCATCACCGAGTGGGTCAGCGTCTGCAAGTAGCCAGGCAGGGCTGGGTGCCCACCCCAGGGTGCCAGGGACAAGCACGTCTGCCTGCGGCAGGGGAGGGAGACGGGGATTGGCGCCGGGGGGGAGGTGCAGCCGCGATACCCGCTTCCCTCCGCTCCGAGGCAGCAGGAGAGGACATGCTCAGCACCCTCCAAAATCAGCACTTTGTCGTCACCTGGGAAGGGCAGGGCAGGGCTGCCCGCTGCCCCCCAACCCCACATGAGAGCACCAAGGCTCCCGGCCCCGGGGAGCCCACGGCCATGCTGTACAGACCGCCGACACCAGCACCACTCGGGGGGGGCGGAGGGTGGGCCTGGGGGTGGGGGACTGCCCGCTGGCACCCAGCGGTATGGAGCAGGATGGGGTCGTGGACAGCAGGGCATGGGGAGCCCAGGGTGGGAGGGAAGTGGGGGGGACACACACTAGCACTGTGCACAAGTTCCTCCAACCACATGCGAGGTTGTGCTCGGAGCAGGATGGGGTTGGAGCACCCCGTGGGATGGAGAAGGGGCACGGCTCCCCGGGCTGGGGCTCAGCTCTCACCTCTGGGCTGGCTTGGGCTTCGTGGCCGGAGGGGCGGGGGCCCGGGGCTGTGCTGTGTGTGTCTGTGTTATTATATGGTAAGTTATTTTCTGATTGTGAATAAAAGTGGATTGGAGACAGCATAGGGTATTTCAGGATGCAGCACCCTGCTCTTCCTGCTGCCAAGGGTTCTCCATTCCTCTAGGGTGACAGAAGGATGGAGGGGGACCCTCAGTGCTGCTGACCTACTTGTGTTTTGAGACTTTCTCTCAGGTTCTCTCCTGCCATCCCAAAATAACTGTCCTGTCAGCTGTTTGCAGACTGGCAGGAGGTGGGGACCCATCGCAGGCATCCCAGACACTTGCAAGGTGGCTGCAGGGAAGCTTCTGCCCAGTTGGATGCATGCTAGACCCCATCCATCCCACGGGAATTCTGGCTGTTGCCCCCATGCCCGTGCCCGTGCGGGGCTGGGAGCTGCCCCACTGTGTCCCACACTCCTGGGGAGAGATGGTGGGGCTGGAGAGCAGGGAGAGGGGAAGGCAGCATGGGTGGGCCAGGCAGTGGGGGTCCACAAATGGCAGCTTGCTGTGGTGGTGGGGAGGGCACCCATCTGGCTGCAGCAGCCTGCAGGGGCCGGGCAGTGAATCATGCTGCTGCTGTCTCCTGGCTGATAACTTCCCTGCTCCTCCCACAGCTGTGCACCCCTTGGGGCTACACAAAAAAAAATGGAAGTGAATTAAAAAAAAAACAAACCAAAAAAGCTAAAAAACAAACTAAATCAAGGAGGAAAATACCAGGCTGGAAGGAAGCGAGCAGGCCGGGTCCAGCAGGGAGTGGCCCATGTCCTCGTTTCATAACGCTCGCGCACGCAGCTGGAGCTGCCCCGGCCCAGACGGGTGCTCTGCCTTTCAACACCCCTGCAGGGGAGGACTGGCTTTTCCCCTCCAGCAGGGACCCTGTGGATGGGGTCCTTGCTTCTGGAACCAGGTGAGGAGAGAAGAATGCTGTAGGTGCTGGAAGGAAGCACAGGAGCTTCAGTGACCTTGTGGCACCTGCGTGGTTCTGTCTGCCAGCACAGAAGGGACAGCGAGACACGAGGTCTCCATGGTGGCTCCCAGCAGCAGAGACATTGGGCTGGTGTTCTTGCAGGAAACAGGATCTCAGCTTGGGCTTTGGGGCACCCAGGCTTGCCCTGTGAGGCATGAAAGCAATGTTGTTCCCGTGGGGCAAGTTTACTCTGACAGGGCATGCTCCAGCAGTTCATTTTCTCTCCTGAGATCCTACTTTTCCAATATCCATCTCCAGTATCAAGGCCCTTTTTCCAAATCCCCAAGACTTTTGCCTTTTGGCCATTAGCCCAAGGACTAATTGGACCCCATGGGGTTCCCCTCCCTCCTAAGCTGGCCAAACCTAAGGTTATGCTACTCAGGGCAGGGGGGCTCTGCACATCTATCACACTCCAGCCCTTGGTGTGTGACGTTGGCTTCCCACCTCCCACGGGCTGCTTTGCAGATGCCTGTGATCTCAGGGCTGCCTGGGGTGATGACTGACTCACCACGGAAGCTCTCACCACACTGCACTGGCCCTTTCACCCCCTGCTTGCTAATCCCAGACCACCTGCTCTGCAACAGCAGGATCCTAGGATATGACTCCCCCATAAGGGGACCAGACTGGGGACAAGGTGTGTTTGATGGTGCCCAGAGAAGTGATGCAGGGCAGGGCCATTCCCCCCAAGGATGTATCACATCCCCCAGCGAGGCACCAGGCTCTGGGCATCCTGGATCTGCAAGGACTGCAGCTTGCTCTTGCCTTCCAGCCAATTATGGGAATAACATTGTGAGAGAGCATTGTGATGCCAGCACACCTTGGCTGAGACTCCCAGCACAGTGCCCAGTGCTCCTTGGTTCTGTAGAGACCCTGTGTGAGCTGGAGACCCTGGGACACTCAGAAGAAAACACAAGGTCCCTTGATCTTTGCCAGTGTGCAGGAGGCATGGCTGGGGTGCAAGTGCTGTGCTGGAGGGCTCCTTTGTGCTGCAGGCAGCACGCTCTGGGTGCAGGCAGCTCCAGGGCACAGGCATCCTGCTTGCAGCATCTCATTTTCCTCTTGGGGCCAGCTGGCTCCCAGTGCAATACCAGTCTTCAAGATCTGCTCTGTGGCTTCTCTGCTGAGTGTCTGGGAGCCACAGGCAAGGTGCCAGTGTGCCTGTGGTTACGAAAAACAGTGTCCCCATGCTTCCCTAGCTAGGAAGCAGCCACTGGGCAGCTGTCCTCACAACCACACTGCTGTGCAGAGCGCGTGCAGGACACCTCCTCTCCCCACGGCCACTGCTGAGCTTCCAGAGCCAGCTGCCAGTGAGGGCTTGGCTCCCCGTGTCTGGGCATTCCAAACTTCTATTCCATGGACCACCCTCCCTGATGCATCAATGGGATATGTCCCAGTCCCACCAAAGACCCATGTTTCCTCACACAGAGGGACTGTTTGAGCCTGCTGAGCTCCAGCTTGCACATGCTGGTGCATGGCCCCCTACTGCCCTGTGAGGGACATCTCCACCCTGCAGAGCACTGCACGCAGTTCTGGGCTCAAGTGGGAAGGTTCAAGGTGCTTCACCCAAGAGAGAACAATGACCATCAGTGTAGAACAGCCCAGGCAGATGATGAAGGTGGTTTCCAGTAGTGGGGACAAGATTTCCCCAGTGTTTTCCAGTCATCTTCCTACAGAGGCAAATTACTAAAGGAGTTCCAAAACTGAAAAAGGAAATGGCCATTCCTTTCACTTGCATGTCATAAAAGGGCACTGAAAGCTCTAAAGAAGACTACAAGTCCTTGCTGGCAGAGCCAGGAAAAACTTATTCCAGTTTCATTAAGTATTTTAGCCCAAGCTAAAATACTCTGTCCTTGAGGGTCCCTGCTGCCGAGGGAACCACCAGCTCAGTGTGAAGTCCAGTGGTTTTCTCAAACTTTGAACTTCCTGGTCCCAGGGGCAGGAAGGCTTCTCAGATCCTTCTAATAAACTGAAAGTAAATCTCACTTCTTGCCCCTGTGGTTGTGGAGAGTGATGGGAAAGCCTGACCTGAGTGTGACTCTGAGAAGGCAATAGAGAGACCTGAGCTGGTCTGATCAGTTTGTACCTCTGCCAGGTCTGAAGCCAGATCTGTGGCTGTCCAGATGTGGATACCCCAGGCTGGTGCTCTCCGAGACCCTGGCCTTGTGCCCACCAACAGACACAGAGTGGAAGAGCCAAAGGGACAGTGGATTCCCTCCAGCACAGCAGGTTTCTGGTTTCTGGGTCCTTTCTCCTCTCACCCAAAGCCCCAGCTCATCTCTTGCTTCTGGAAAGCTCCAGCAAGGGTGGGGAAGGTCTCTGGGGGTGGCAGGGGAGTAGTGGGGGGGCTGGGACTTTCCCCAGGAGATCACAGGAGGAACTTTGGCTGGAGGGTGGGGGGAACCGATGAGGAGTTGCTACATCATGCCCCAATGAGCCGTGAGTAACTCCTCTGGTATTTCTTCCCCTCACAGAACAGTCATCAGAGCCAGATCCTGCCTGGGGGAATCACTACACGGGAACACCCAGCCCCATCCAAATTCCATTCCTGCTCTCATCAAAGCTCTCAATATGAAGCAGAGCTATGAGTGGACAGTTCTGTCTCAGTGGTAGCCCCTGTCCCATGCCATCCACTGCGGTGGCACGAGCATGGACATGGGCACAGCTGGCAGTGCTGGCTGGCTGAGCCTGGTCAGCTGCTGACCCACAAAAGCAGCAGTTGCACCTGGGCTACTGGAAGTCAGGAGAGAGCAAAGCCTCGTTGTGTCTGCTTATCCAAGGGGAGCAGAGGGCAGCCCCTCTCCTGCTTTAGTCCGGGCAACTGGCTTCCATGCTTGAGAAGCAAGTAGCCATGGCTTGAGACCCATGCTGAGAGCCTGGCTGGCACTGTTATGTGAGCTGAGATGCAGAGAGATGCTTCAAGCCTTTCCTGACGTTCAGCCCCAACATGTCGTGCTTGGCACCAGCACCCGTGCAAGCCCCCGAAGAAGAAAAAAAGTTTGGCCCTGACTGACCTGCTTGGCAAGGCGAGGTACCTACAGCAAGGCAGCACCTGGCTTGGGATAGGAGCCCAGGAGTCCTGTGCTCCCCCACCAGGCCCAGCTCCTGCCATCACCCCCCTGGCACAGCGTTCCAATGGCATTGCCCTCCCTCGTGAGGGGTGGGTCACCTACCCAGTGAGAAGGCTGCAGCCACCACTGTGTTGAGCTCATTGAGGTACCAGAAATGCCGGCAGCAGCCAGGCCCTGGGAGTGTCCCCTCTGGCTGGGCACACTGCAGCCTCCCTGCTCAGCCACAGCTGCACCAGCCCTTGGTCCTCCAAGGGAGTCCCTGGCCATGGGGCTGCTACACACCTGCAGAAGGGCCAGCACAGCTTGGACATGGGTGGGATGTGGAGATGGGGAGCAGAGAGAGGGTTTGGCCTGAAGGCTGTGGTGGAGCCAGGGCAGCTCCAAAGGCTGGGGTAGGACAACCTCTAGGGGGAGGCTGGGCAAGGGATGGGAAAGATCTGGGCTGAGAAGAGTTTGAGGTGCCCTGAGCCCCTTAGAAAAAAGATCTGAGCAGAGGCAGTGGACACACTGGAATGAGAGCAGGTGGCAAGATGCAGGAGGAAGGAGGCTGATATTGTTTGGGAAGGGGGTGATGTGGAGATCCTCCACAGCCCAGACCCCAGTGGCTGAGATCCTCCCCAAACAGATGGGCACCAAGTCTCCCTAGAGAGCCTCTGGGCTAGAGGGAGAGCTCTAATCATTAGACCACTTAGCTTGTGTTGTGTCCCTGCTCTAATGGCTGCAGTTACAGCTGGACCCAAATGCTCTTTACCCTCTTAGTCCTAAATGTGGTCCTCTGGCCAAGAAAACACCAGGGACACCCCAGACCTCTTGGAGAGTGTGTGAGGAACACCAGCCCCTGGCACAAGAATAGGGTATCCAACACTTTTCCTGATCCCTTGATATGTCACAGGGAGTGCCCAACCCTGGCCACTGTGTGAGCAGGGTCCAGCAGCACTCCCAGCTCATTGCTTCCATGAGGCTGATGGAGGAGACAAGAGGATGCCTGTCTGTGACAGCACAGGACATGCTAGGGAAGGATGTGAGTCTGGAAGCAGCCTGGTGGGGACACCAGGACAGGTGGGGAAAGAGGAAAAGCTTTTTGGGCACAGTTGGAGAACACCTGGGGAAGACCTTGTGCTACTCCTCTCCTTCCCCCATTGCAAAGGGAGGTTTTGGGCTCCGGAGGGAGATGATAGAGGGGCACATCTGTCATGGGGGCAGGACACTGGTGCAGGAGGGTGGGAGCAGGCAGCTGGGGGTCGGGGGATGAAAGCACAGGGTCCAGGAGGAGGGAGTGACAGGAGCAGTGCAGAGGCAGCCAGCACAGCCAGGTGCAGTGGGAAGGGCTGGGGGGAAGGCAGGGAAAAGAGGCCAAGTGCAAAGAGAGCAAAGGCAGCGGAGGAAAAGAGAGCGTGGCCAGAGAGGCAGAGATGAAAGGGGGAGTGAGGCAGGGGAGAGATGAAAGGGCCACGGCGCGGGTGCTCCTGCCTCCTCCCCAGGCTCCCGGGGCTCTCTAATCCCCGAGGAGCTGGCTCCTCTCATGTGGTGGCCCGCAGCTGTGTGCGGTCGGCTCAGCCCCACCACTCCGCACTGGGACTTTCCAGGAGGGGGAGAAACCCAACACAAAACACATGACTGAACCAGCGCCTGCCAGGCCCCTGCACGCGGGGTCCGGGGGCACCCTGGCGCGCGGCACGCCCCGAGATGCCACAGCCCGCTGGGGCCAGGGCCAGATGCAGACATGGTCCCCTCTGCTCTGGGGAAACCTGGCCCAGGGCGGGGTGAACAGACCTGGCTGGTCAAGGGGCAAAGCCATGAGGTGCAGGTGAGAGCTTGGCTGAGCCGGGGAGAGCACGGCTCAAACAGAACCTGCATCAGCATGGGGTGGCCTCTCAGGGACACCCTCTGAGGTCACAAAGGTGAGGGGTGAAGGGGCCATATGGGCTTGGTCCTTCTCTCCAGATTTCTCTGTTAAGTGCCATACTGCCTGCTGGGCTTGGCTCTGGGTACCAGGGATGCAGCAGAACTTGGCATATGGAGCTGGAACCCATCCTGGTGGGTCACTGGGCCGTTTGTTTGACTGCTCCAAGGCAAACTGAAAACTCAGGCCACTGCAGATACTGAAGCAGCCCTTTCAAGGCACTTGTTACCTAGGTTAACTCTGTTGTCCACGCCCAGCTCAGGCCACTATGGGGGGTTCTTTCCCATAGCAGATGACTTTGCTGCTTGGCAGTCTCCTGTTCACCACTGCTGACTGCAAGGATGCTGGGCTCAATAGGGATGGAGGCTCTCTTCTCATCTTTGGGGCAGGTGGGGCACCCATGGAGGGTGTCCCATGCCTCTCTTCCTCCTTGTATCAGTTTTGCCCACCCCAATCTTCTCTCCTGTGCCTATGTGAAACTGGTGAGCTCAGCTAGAAATCACTCTGACAGCTTGAGCAGCACCAGAAGCTGCCTTTGCCTTCTTGTCTCAGGGATTTTCCTCTTCCCATCTCCAGTTTCAAGATTAAAGAGGCAGCTTGGCCAGTGAGTTCCTCTGAGCCCCTTGTGAGTGTCACTCTGTAGGACCTTCCTGTTCCAAAGGCTCTCTGTTGCCAGCTCCACAGGTATTGCCCCTCTGGGAAGATCCCATCTAACTCCATTTTTTTGGCTACATCTGGAAGCATCCTGACTTCCTCTGGACAATCCCATCCATACTCAGCAAGGGGACCCTCCACGGGACAGGGAGGTCTCAGCCTTGATACTTTGTCCCTGCCCATGCCACATCTGAGTCCTTCTCTGCACCAGCTGGGGACGGTCACACCATCCCAGCCACACGCCCAGGAAAGAAGGGACACAGCTATCCATCCCAGCTACCTCACAACTGCACAGCAGCCCTGGAATTGCTCCTGGGAGCACATTTCCGTGCTGGCTGGGAGTGGTGACTCCACGGCTGCAGTGGGGTCTCTCCTCAGGGACTGAGCTGAAGAGGTGATGAGGGCACTGCGGTGCAGAGGAGCCCAGCAGATGTGGAGAGCAGGAGGTGGCTGTCCGCAGGTCCCCATGCCTGCAGGTACGAGCCAGCCCTCCCCAGAGGAATGCTCCAGCACAGCCGCAGCTGCAGGGAGGGGAGGCGCTTGCCAGGCGCCGTGGCACGAAGGCATGATAGGGCACGCTCCTCCTGCAGGACCGTGAATACCTGTCCCAGACACTCAGAGGCACACAAGGCGTGTACGGGTGGCGCAGGAGCGCACACCTCGTCAAGCCTGGGCGGTGGTGCTCCACCGGGAGAGGAGGCTCCATCCAGTTCGCCCTCCCGGTGCCGCCGGTGAACGGCAAGCTCCCCCTCGGCAGAGCCCGCTTCCCCATCACACTCCGCACGTAGCGCACGGGTCCTGCGGAGGGAAGGAGCGAGGAAGAATGCCCTTTCCTCCTGGCACAGGGGGTGCGAGGGGTCTGGCCTGAGGCGTGGAGTGGGCTGGGTGGTCTTACTGGGTCCCTCCAGCCTTAGCATCGCTGTTTGAATGAATTGCCAAGGGAGTTGCTGAGCGAGGATCAGAAACGAGGAGATGTGCAACACAGTGAAAGAATAAAGACAAGCACAAGTAGTGGTGCCTGGTGACTTCTGTCATTTGCTGCTTGCATGGGCATGGACTGCATGCCTGTCACATGCACGGGGATCCATCCATGTGAGCCTCACCCATACTGCTCACTCACAGCTGCCCCTCTGCTGCTGCAGGATCCTATTGCTTGGAACAGGCTGCACCCCTCTGCCACACCAATGACCACACTCCCTGCACCAGACCAGGAGCATGTGTCATCCCAGGAGGCTCCCACATTCTGTGCTTGATTGTGCTCTCGGCCCAAGTACTGATGCACATGTCCCTGGAGGCATCCTGAGGGGCTGGCTCCAAGTAAAGAATGAGGAAAAAGCTGATGCCAAAATCTCCAGCTGCTTGCAACAGCTGCCTAAAAATAAGGATGTACCACACCATGACATTGCCAGTGTAAGTCGTCTGCCATGAGCAGCTGGGGTAAATACCTGCCAAAGGAAGGGGCTTCTGCTGAGCAAAGCTGGGCTGGTATTGATAGCCCTGTGCTGGCTAAAGGTGTGCTCCAAACTTCCTGAGAGACAAGGCTAGGAGCTCAATTTCTCTATTTTTGGGCTAGCAAGAAGGCACCACACTGCTGAAATACTTTAAGCCAGGACCAAGGAGTCTGCAGTGCTGGAAGAGTTTGAGCCAGATGAGCTGAAAACCTTTGAGGACACCTGTCCTCAGGAGGTGGAAGCTGTGACAGGAGAGATGCAAAATCAGGAGAAGACTTCTGCCATGTGCCTCCAGATGTAGAACCCACAGTAAACCTGAAATGGCTGTGAAGTGGAAGGCAGCAGCACCACCATTGCCCTCCATATCCCTCTACCTGCACACACTGCCTGCCCAGCCTTACAGGGAGAAGTAATCTGTGCTGTCATGATGTGTCACACTCACTGTTCATGGATGCTGAAGCCTGCCATGGGATGGAGTGTGCTGGATTGTCTTTGATGTCACTGCCTGATGAAACCACTCTGCAAGGTCCCTTGGTAGCAGCCCTGGATGCAGGGCAGATATCCCAGACTTGCAGGGGCTCCCCTTCAAGTGGTGTTGGTTGGGCTGAAAGAGGAGCCTGACAGCAATGGGAAACCTGGGATGTGCTGGATGATAAGCAGTTTTTCCCTGGATACCCTTAGCAGACAGTAGGCTAGTAGAAGAAGCCTTGAAGAGACATCCCCAGAGGCATTTTGTGAGGTGAATGCCCCATGGCAGGTATGCCCTGCAGTGAAGCATAGTTCTAAATCAAGGCTGAACTGGGCAGGGCTGTGAGGCACTTTTGTTTCTTGACCTGGGGACCAGCCCATGCACAATTCAGGGGGTGCTCAAGCTGTGAGCAGAGCCACAGATGCAATTGGTCCATGTGCTTCCTGGAGCCTCCTGACTGAACCTGTCACAGGTTGCTGCAGTCTCAGCCCTTTAGGATTCGGGGATGCAGCTCCATCCCTGCTCTTCTGGGGAGATGTCTTTTTCCACCAGGCCTCTTTCTCCCCTGTGCCTCTGCAAAGCCTGGGGCTGGCCTGGCCCCACTCTCAGCAGGGACCACAGCCAGCATCCCTCAGCCAGGCTCGGTGGGAGCCTGGTGCTCCAGCTGCCAGCAGAGTGGCTCTCCCTTGCCAGCTGCCCCGCACTGGGGCTGCAAATAAACAAACACCCCAGAACCAAGCCCCAGAAACTCATCCCCTCCTAACGACGTAATTACAGCGAAGCAGCTGGTGAGCAGCACTTGAAACCTGGCATGTAAACATGGCTTTCTCCTCCACCACTCAGGCAAATTGCTCTCCTCCTTCAAGGGGAGCAGTAATTTCGGGAGAGGGGTCCACGTTTTTGTGGTGAGGGTTGTGGCCAGAGACTTTCATCTCAGCCTTTTGATGCAGAGCGGGAATAATAGATGGCAGACGTCAACACCCCACCTTTCTGTGCTTCCTGCTCTGGGCCATTTTCCACCTCCCGGTGGGTATTTGAGTCTCCTTGCCTTTTCCAGCCCCTGGGCCAGCTGCTGGCTACCTCTCCTTTGCCAGGATGGGTAAGGGCACAGGGAATCTCAAAAAGCCAGACCAGCCATCCAGGAAATAAGAGAGCCATCTCGTGCCCAGAAGGGCTGGCAGAGAGAGGCACAAGGGGATGGCAGGGCCACATCACCACCCTGGGCCACATCACCACCCATCTCACTCTCTCACACCACCAGTTCAGGGCTGTGTGTGCTCTAGAGCCAAGGGACTAAGCGTGTGCACTCAGATACCTTAGTGATGGGCGCCCTTCGAGACCAGTCAGGGAGGTGAGGCTGCCCAAAATGAGGGATCACCTGAAGATCCCCAGGTATGTCACCTCTTGCAGAGTGAGCCCAGACTATCACATGAGGGATGTCCCACTCTCTGCACATCAACAAGGATGTTACATCATTTCAGCGTCCTCCAGTCCTGTCCCCTGCTCCAGTCTCTCAGCCCTACCCAGAGCTCCATTGGCTACCACTGAAGAGAAGAGGAGGTGTGTGGGAAGCAGAAGGCAGGGAATGAGGAGGCTACATGGATGGAAGAGGACTGGGAGAAGAGATGGAGTGAAGGAGGATTGTCCCAGTTGGGAGAGATGGGTGCAGAAGATCTTTGCTCCCTGCCTTACCTCCCAGTCTCTCCAGTACTCCCAGCAAGCAGCCCTGGGCACGATGCTCCTGAGCTGTGGTGCCTGTGCCTGGGTGCTGGCTCACCGTCCCCGTGCTCCTCGCTGCTCGCCCAGCCTGCTGCCACCAGGAGCCTCCCGTGCTGAGCCTGCAGAGCTGGGTCCCTCTGGGAAAGGAGGTGGCCTGTGTCCTGCCAGCACAGGGAGGAGTGCCACTGCCTACCATGGTGACAGCACAGCGTCCATGCAGGGACAGGGAGGGACGGGGACAGCCCACACTGCCACACCCAGTGCAGTGCCAGGCTGAGCACTGCTCAGTCCAGTACTGTGGCATGCCAGCTGGGCATGGCTGTCCCAGCACAGGCAGTGCCAACGCTTTGAGAGACAATTGGTTTTGTGGGAGTGATTCCTGCTGGCCATAGCACCCAGATGTCATGTGCTGAGCTGTGCATGCTGGCAGCAAGGGGACAGAGCTGGGCATGTGGGTGGTGGCTTCCAGGTACCTCAGGCTGACTCTCTGCACTGTTAGCCAAGGACAGGGACACTGTGGATGGGTCAGACTGTCTCAGCACACTGCAAGAGTGCTGAGTTGTGTTGGGATTGATACTCCAAGTATCAGCCACAACATGCTGCCTTCTGCCCTGCTGTCTTGATGCTCTCCTACAACCAGAGCCAGGGTGTTAAATCCACTCCCCTGGACCACTTCCAGCTCAGGTAAATGCACCTGCCAGAACCCCCTTCTCTGCAATTCAAGGTCAGAGCACCATCTTTCACTTGCTGGGGCATGGAAGGGATGCTGTTGCCTCCTGGGAATGCTCAGCTGATGCCCAGGATCACCCCTGGCAGGCCCAGGGCTCGTGCTTGCTCCCACATAGCCAGGTGCTGCACAGAAGATGTGCATGGTCCAACTCCCCACTGACGTAACTCCTGGGAGGCAGACAGGAGTTGCCAGTGGGGAATTGGCCCGCATTTCTTACAGCACTTGGGGAGCTGTGTGGAGAGGAGGTAATTGTTAAATGTGGGCTGAGATAGGCTGAGCAGGGAGGGCAGGAGGCCAGGGAGGTGGCAGACACCTCACCAGGGCTGGCTTGGTTTATACAAGTTGAGCTTTGTTCAGCATCTCCTCAGGGTTTCGTGGCTGGGAGGTACCATCCTGAGCTGCCTGGATGACAGGGAGCAGGTGGCTCCTTTGTGGAGCCTTGCAAAACCTTCCCCACCAGCCATTCCTCAGCAGGACAAAGCACTGACAGGAAGGAGCCGTGGCAGGAGTGCCTCCATTCTATCCCAAATGCTGATGCTGAATCCCTGAGGAACAGTGGCCTCAAAAACCCTTGGGAGAGCAGCAAGGGGTGCAGATGGTGAAGCCTCCTTATCTGAACCAGGAGATGGTGACCACTGCCTGACTGGGTCTTGGAAACCAGGTTGAGGGCAGAAGCAGTGGGGTGGAGGCTGTAACCTCTCCCATTTGATCATGGTCCTGAATGCCAGAGAAAGCATCATCTGGGGCAGATGTTTTGCTCCACATTGGCCAAAGACCCAAGGCACAGGGCTTCCAAGATTTAAGAGCATCTGCTGGGCCAGTCTTCGTGGACCCCTGCAGGCCCCATGGACTCCTGTGGGCAGGTGAGAGATGCCCACAGTGTGGTAGGAGACAGGCCCTGGCTGCTGGGACAAGCTCCTTTAGCCTTCAAGCTTCCAAATGCATGTCCATGCCCACTAATGTTGATGTCCAGATGGCTGATGGTGCTGGGATATGGCCCCTCCTTGCCAGGGGAAGATTTTGCTCCTGCAGTGCTCTCAACTAAGAGGGGAAGATCCATCAATGCCTTGGGCAAACAGATCAGGTCTCTCTTGTGATAGATCTTGACACTGGGATCTAGCAGAAAACTGGATTATGCAGCAATGCCCAGCTGCCCCCACAGGCAGTCTCAGCTCCCATGTGTGTGCCCCAGCTGAGCCTTTGGGGTGCCCATGGTGCAGAGCTGGCTCCCAGGCTCCCCCAGCCCTATCCATTGTCACAGGTGATGGAAGCAGAGCCTCCTGTCCTGCAGGTACAACCTGCCCTTGTCCTCGCCCTGGCACTGCCTGGGACACGCTGGGCTCAGCCAAGGAGCCAGGCTCTGTGCTGCTCCCTGCCAGCACCCACCAGCAAATCTGGCTGGTGGTGGTGCCACCTCTCTGTTTGCTGGCACCTCTATTGAATTGGTAACTGTCTCCAGGACTCTCCTTGTCCTTGCAAGCATGTCCTTGCCCACACTGCCTGGTTTTGCTTGACACCCCTCCCTAGCTGCACATCCCCAGCATCACCCTGGCCCATCCCCAGCACCAACCAGACACATTATGTGTCTCTGCACTAAAACTTCACAAAAAAAAAAAAAAAAAAAAGGCAAGGACCTAGCTGGCTCTCATGCTTACCCTCACCAAGCTAGGCTGGGGCCCATGTTCACAGCAGCACATCTCTATAACCTGGGGTCTGTGCCCACCAGAACACATCTGCTTCTCATCTGTGCCCACACAGGGGAGGTCTAGGGCAGGAGAGTTGCCTCTGTGTGATGCCTCTTTGTTGTGCAGGGTCCTGTGCTCCAAGCCAGCCTGAGAGAGGCTCCTTGCTTGGCTGCAGGGGTGTATATCAGCTCCTCTGAGCCTGCCTGCCCCAAGGCTCTGCTGGCTCACAGGAAGTGGAGGAAAAGCATGAGGGTCTTGCTTACACTGTGCTACATTCTCATGGGTTATATGCAGAGGCTGCACAGCATCTCATGGCATCCAGACACCTCCTCATGTAGCTATCGTGGACCCCAACCATCCCCAGTTCTGCAGGCATGGCCTCTTGGCCCCTTCACTGCCTGATACTCATCTCTGCCTGGCTGCCAAATCTGGTTATTGAACAGGAGGGTCTTTTCTGGAGATCTCTTATCTGCTGCTCCTTCCCAACACAGCCATCCTCTGGTCTTCTGGCTGGCTGCAGGGGTGAGCAAGTCCTCCCCAGCCCCACAATCTTGTGCTCCCCCATACTGAGCACTCTCGATTCGGGACGACCTCCCTATCAACACCACTGCAAAGGCCTCTGTGAAAGTCATGGGGAGGGGGCAGAAAATACATCTGAATCTGTCTCCCACTTTCCACAGCCACATTCCAGCTGGCAGAGCAGGAGCACGGATCCTGGGAGAGGCAGCTCCCTAGCTGCTCGCTGCCTCGGCCGCAGCTCGGCGGCCAGGCTGGCTCCCCAGCACCTGCCTCCCCCCAGCCTGCAAGCCCCAGGGCAACGTGCAAGGAGTGACAGGTGAGTTGGCAGCAGCTCAGCCCTGGCACCCCTCGGTGCTCCTTGCAAACCAAGCCCTTTGCACGCCGTGTTTGTGCCATGACGAACCAGCAGACATCAAGGAGAAGTAATTTGCTGGGATTCTTCTGGGCAGGTGTGTCCCGACGCCCACACGCTGCTCTCACCGCGCGGACAGGACACACGTGCTCTGATGTTTCCCGACACCTGGGCACGGCTGCTGCCTTGTGGTTGTTGGAAACACTGGCAGAGGGGTTGGGTCTGTTTCTCTCCAAGACCTCGGATTCAATGGATGGGTATCGGCTCAGGGTTTACCCTTCCCAGTGCACGGGTCATGAGACAAACAAACATGCAGGGTTTGTGGAAAGATTGCCAAGGCAGCTTTTTTCCCAACACGACCAAACCAGCTGCAAAGGCTGCAGGATTGCTCTGCCCTTCCCTCTGTCCCATCACTCTGAAGCATCCTTTGGCTTTGGGCAAGTAAGATCCTATACCCTAGCTGTTGCTCTGAATCACCAGTCTGCCTCCCGCTGCTGCTCTGATAACTGATGACCTTCCTTGGCAGAGGCAGGAACAAACTGTCTGGTCTACTTTCTAGGATTCCCTGGTCTCTGAAAATCCTTCTGAATTTATAATTCCTGTCTCTGAAGTCATGCTGTTCTGTTCCATCTCTTGACCTTCCATGCCCCATCTCATGGCAGGGCTTTGTGTAAGCTTAGAGCAGGGCTCAGGGAGCAAGATCTCGAGCAGGGCTAGTGGGGCAGCTTAGTCTTTCCTTGGCAGGGAAATCATTCTTGGACTCTCAGTGTTGATTGTGTCTGTTGTGAAGCTGGCCTGGTGGGACAGGCCTTGGGGTCTGGGGCATGCCCAGATCCCACTGTCTTAGCAGAGCTCTGCTGGACTGTGAACAGGAGCACAGGGCATGTCCCATCCCCAGCATGGAGCGGCTCTGTGCCTTGCCCCAGCTGAGGACTCTTCCATCCAAACAGGGTTTCAGGACCTTGGGCCAGTGCAGGCATCTCTCCTGGGAGGGTTTTCCAAGGAAGAGACACTGAACCAAGCTCCTCAAACCGTGCCTCTCCTGGCAAGGCAGGCAACAGCCTCTGTCAGGATGGGCTGGGAATCTCATTCAGCCAGTGCTGCTGCAGGCTTCCCCCGACCCAGGAAAGCCACGAGTGGATGGCCAGCAAAGGCATACACACTCCAGCATCTGGTGAGGCTGTGGCGTGCTCAGCCATAGCCTGGGCTCAGTGACAGCTGGGCTCAACCCAAAGTGCTGATTTGGCTGAATCCAGGCCAGGATAGCTCCTACACTTCCAGCAAACCAAGAGGCTGAGAGTGACACAGACTTGGGGATCTGATGGCAAAGGCAGCATCCCACAAGACCCCTGCTCCCTCCACCACCCTTCATGGGGCCACCCTGGCCTGAAGAGGAGTGCTGGGGTTGGGGTCTGGGAACACCCTCTCTGTGGCTTCCCTCCTAATAACGAGGGGATGACGCTATGTGTGCAAACTGTTCCTGAGGGAGGAATATCCTTTCTTCCCTTGCCATGTCGCAGCCAGCTAAGTACAGGCCTTCAGCTCAGCAGCCTGCTCATGGCTTGCTGCTGTAAAGTGTACCTTCCACATCTGGCCTGAATGTTCCACAGCTGCCAGGCCTGCCCTCTCTCTCTCCCAGCCCAACTGGGTCAGGCATCACCAACACAGTGAGACCAGAAATACTGGGAGAGGCTGGGATGCACTGGGAGGGGATGGTGCTTTGTCTCCCTCAGGGATGGGCTGGCACAGGGGACTCTCCCACAGGTGCAGGAGGAATCTTGAGGCTGTCTGTCATGTGCCTTAGACCACTATAGTGCTCTTGCTTAACTGGTTATAGTGCTCCTCCTGGTATAACTGTAAGGACCTCTGCTCATACAGCTACAGGGTGATCCTCTTTATACTCTGATGAGGATCACTGCTCACATTCATGCAGACACTTCTTCACCTCCCCCTGCGCAGCAATAGAGGAGGGGTTCCAGTTTTAGTTTCATGTGGACACTCCCCCTGCCCTTCCCACCCTCAGCATTGCCTCTATGGCCACATCCTTGCTGCCCAGGGCTTTGATTTCCTGCCGTGACAAACGCCGTGAAGTCGGCCCGGGCTGGGCTCATGCAAGCAGTGACCCTCTCTGGCTGTCCCGTGGAAGTGTTGCCAGTCCCTGCGGGACCCCTGTCCCTCCAGGGGTGCCAGGCTGCTCCTTCAGCCGCCGGCAGCACCGGGAGCCCCGAGAGCTGCTCCGCGCTGCCGCGTCCCTCCGTGTGTGCGGGGGGCGTGCGGGGCCTGGGGGCGTGCGGGGCCTGGGGGCGTGCGGGCAGGTGTGCGGGCAGGTGTGCGGGCAGGTGCGTGTGCATCCACTGCCCTCTGCTGAGGAGTGCGGGCAGCTCAGCGGGGCTGAGCCGTGCGGGGCTGCTGGGGCTGGACAGCCTCCGGCCACAGGCACCGGCAGCTTCGTCACGGGCTCATTTTGCTCTTTCTACCCCTCTCATCTCTCACCGGGTGTTATTTTCTGGCCCCATTCCCCTGATCCCTCGCTCTCAGCTCTTTTCCCATGCCACTCCCAGCCTTCCTTGCCATACCTTTCCTAGTTTCTCACTGACCTTGGTCCCTCTCTACCCTTTCCCATTATTCAGTGGAAGCATAACACAGTTATCCATCTCTCTTTTCCTTCCCCCAGCCCCAGCCAAGCAGATCCATCTGATTTAATTGCCAGGAGCTGGGAGGCACAAAGGAGCTGCTGGCAGCAGCTGGAACTGTGGGATGGTGGTGTACCTGCCCAAGCCAGCCCTAGTGAGTGGTGATGCAGCTGCCAGCAGCTCCCATGCTCCCCTCTGCCCTGCCCCAGACTTGTGAGGCACTTCTTCATGGCCAGCCTTCATGCCCAGCTCATACAGCAGTTGATTGCACCAAGCCAGGGGGTCTGGCCAGCATGAGCCCCTGCATGATGCTGAGTGTGTCAACAGGGCCAGATTCAGACTCTCTGCAGCACCTCTACTTGTCTGAGGAGCTACAATCACATGCTTTGATACTTAGAGGGGTTTTGGTGGGTCTAGGGTACTTTTAGCTGCCAGATATATCGAGGAGGAGCTGCTCCCCCCTCCACATCCCTCCTATTCCCTCGCTGCCTCTCTGTAAACAGGCTGCTTAATTCCAAGCCTCCAGAGGAAAGTAGTGGGAATCTCTGGTTATGTCTGCACTGTTAAAACAAACAGTCCCAGGGCATTGCCAGGCACAGCACTGCAATTGTCCCTGTGGGAATTTTTAGCACTGTCCTTTTATGACTTTGTCTTGGGCCAGCTTGCAGTGATCCAGACAATTTTTGCTCATGGTTTGGGAGTTAGCCTGGGTCAGGGACAATCCCAGCAGGATCTGGCACACAGGCTGTCCATTTGCAGCATGCATTTCACAGCCTGAAGGAGGGCTGGTCCATGACAGAGGTCCCCAGGGGCAGAGAGAATTCCTGAGTTTGTTTAGCTTATCATAGGGCTGTAGAGAATCCTTCCCAGAGAGACTGGGAATGGATATTTTGGAAATGCAGCCTCACTGCCCATGTCTGCTCCAGGGATTTGGAGGGGCCTCTGGGTAGAGGATCTCCTAGGCCAGGGATAGAAGTATGATTCTTTTCTGTAGATTTTTGCAGTCAGGGTTAGGATGAGGATTAGGGAGAATTTCAATGGCTGGACTATGGGACTGCAGGCATGGGAAGGGCTTGGGACAGAATCTGTTGGTGGGATGAGGCAGAAATTCATCCATCCATGACACAGGAGAGCCTCAACCCATTTCCCCCTAAAACTGTGTCCCACATAGACCAATAGTAACAAGATTTATTCACTAGTTCACTCTAGTGACTCCAAAGGACTTCCACCCCTTGGGCCTTTTCAGGCATCACTTGCCCTCTCCCACCATGGCCACACAATACCAGCTGCATTTGCACACCTGCTGGCAATGAGGGGGGGTGAGGATGCATGCACATGTATGTGTGTGTGTGTGTACATGCATGTGTGTGTGTGCTCACGTGTGTGTGCACTCACGTGTGTGTGTCTGTGTGTGCACTCGTGTGTGTCTGTGTATATGTGTGTGTGTCTGTGTGTCTGTGTATGCACTCACATGTGTGTCTGTGTCTGTGTGTCTGTGTATGCAGTCACATGTGTGTGTGTGTGTACATGCATGTGTGTGTGTACATGCATGTGTGTGAGTTTGTGCTCACGTGTGTGTGCACTCACGTGTGCGTGCCTGTGTGTGCACTCGTGTGTGTCTGTGTATATGTGTGTGTGTGTGTCTGTCTGTGTATGCACTCACATGTGTGTGTGTGTATATGCATGTGTGTGAGTGTGTGCTCACGTGTGCGTGCACTCACGTGTGCGTGCCTGTGTGTGCACTTGTGTGTGTCGTGTGTGTGCCTGTGTCTGTGTGTCTGTGTATGCACTCACACGTGTGTGTGTGTGCTGGGCAGACGCCCCTGGCATGCCCTGTGCCTGTGTTGGCACTGCAGTTGCCATCTGCATTTCAGGGCACGTGTGGGATCTGGCAGCCTGCTGCGGGTGCTCGGCGTGGGCAGGGGGTGTTTTTCTCCACACCTGCCTTCACCTACGGCTGCGGTTTTGATGCAGAGAGCGGCGGCGTTTGATGTCTGCATGCGTGTGCTCTGCGGGCATTCACACAGCCTGTGTGCAGCCTGCCTCAGGGCTGCTTGCACATGCATGTGTGTGTGCACGTGTGTGAAGTGTGAGATCAGGGCCTCAGCTGGCTGCTGCTCCTGCTGGAATCCCTGCCTCCCAGGCCGAGTTAGAGATGAATACACTTGAAAGCATTTTTTCCCCCTTAGCCATCAGATTTCACCGGGAGAAGAAAAGGAACTGGGCACTTTATCTTCATTAGCAGCTGGGAGGCTCTTGGGGCAGCTTTAGTCTGGGTGATGCTCCCTCCGCCCCAGCTCTTATCCCCTGTCCTCACTCATTAGCCCTTTCCAGAGGGCAAAGGGGCTGGCTGCAGCTCTGCTGTGTCGCTGCCCTTGCTGACCACTGTGTCCCCCTGGCCTTCTCCAGTTGTCCCTAGGTAGCAGGGCTGGGAGCAAAGGGGAAGCATCCTTTTCCTTCCTGTCCTGGAAGACCCCAGAATAATTTCAGACTCCAAGAAGCTCCTGCAATTGCAAGCTGCTGCCACCTCTGGGTTTGGAATTGGCTTAGGCAGCGCTGGCTCAGGGTCTGGAGCAGTTTGGGATGGGTATGGAGGGGCTCCATGGCCAAGCCCCATGGAATGGCTGCAGCTGGGCAGGTTAAGGGCAGCCCTTTCCTTCTGAGCTGCTCATCACTGGGAAGCAGTCGTGCCCGCATCCATTAATACCCAGTAACCATGACAACTGCTGTGGAGCTGTCATCCTGTCCCCAGGCCAGCCACCACAGGGTTCCTCTCAGAGGGGTCTCAGGACAGCAGCTTTCCTTGAATCACTGCTGTGTGTGAGGTGGCCTGTGGGCTGCACACTGCCCCACTGCCCAGGGCTGGGGTATCTGGAGGGGATACAGCACCATTCCATGCCTGCCAGGGCATCCCTGGGCAGGGCCAGGGGCGCTGCTGACAGGAACAGGGCAGGATGCTGGGGCTACCACGGCTGTGGGGAGGGATCTGGGACAGGACAGCAGCAGAGTGGCTGCTCCCCTCTTGCAAGCCCAGATGCTAGGCTTTCAGTGAGACAGAGGCAGGGGTGTTGGGGGCAGACTGCCTTAGGTAACATTCCTTCCCACTTAAAAGAAGCCATAAATCACTCATTCTTTATTAAAAGCTCTGCCTGACCGAGAGAGAAATGTCAGGAGCATAAATCAACTCTACTGCTCTCTTGCAAGGGTCCTGGCTTGCCAAGGACTGCTCCCTCCACTGTCCCCAGGTAGAGCACAGCACAGCCACACTGCTTCTGCCCACCCCCATGGGCAAGGGATGGGGTGCAGGTCAGGGACCAATGATGTCAGCTGTTGGAAACCTAGGCTTTCTGGGCCAATCCTTACCTGGGGAGCCATAAGGAATAAAAGCAGGGTCTATCCAGGGAGTATGGGCCCAAGACCTTTGCTTCCCCCTGCTTCTCAGGGACACAGGGAGAACTGGGCAGTGCCCTGGCCCTGTGGGTGCAGGGGTGCTACAGAGGTGCTCATGCAGCTGTGGGCAGAGAGCTGTCCCTCCTGGAGCCACCAGGAAGGAGAGCCCTTCTCCTTCTACCTGCCTGGCAGTGAGAAGGGTTGGCCTTCCCCAAACACCCAGCCTTTGCTTAGGATCTGAAAGGTGCCAGCTGAGGCCTCTCATAGCCTGCAGTTTTGCCCCAAAAGATGGGGACTGTCCCCATTTTGCTGTTCCTGCCTACCCCTGGAGAAGAGCTGGGGGATGGGGAGCTCAGCAGGTAGGAAAACACCCCATCCAAAGCCCAAGGGCAAGCTGTATGGGGCAAGGTGCCCTCTTGCCTGCATAAGGGCAGGCAGGGGTATAGAGGCAGGCAAGAACCTGAGCAGAAGGAGGACTCACACACTGTTAAAGCATCTGCGGGCACTGAGGTAGCTGCTCTTGCTTCTCCATCTCCTGTTTTTCCAGTTAGATGCGTGGCTTAATATAGCAGCACTTATGTTGTAAAACATCACTCATAAAGCAGAGAGGATGTGCTGTGTGGGAGCGTGTGTGAGCCAATCCCCAGCTGCTTTTTGATGTCGGCCTGGAAATTGCAGCGTCTTGGCAACGGCGGCTCGCTGGGCTTGGTGTGCAGCAGGGCCAAACCTGCCCGGCTGCAAACCTGCACTGGGCTCTGGAGCAGCCTGCAGGGCTTCCAGCCACTCCAGCTCCTCTGTCCAGAGCACAAGGGATGGGAGCTGCGGGGGGTCCTGGGGATGTGCACACCCTGCAGATCTCAGCTGTGCCTGGTGCCATGGGAGCCTTCCCTTGGCAGGTATGGCTAAATCTGGGGCCCAGGAGATGGGCAGCAACCAGCAGCAAGTACCCATGGGCACTGCCAGCACTGACTGTGGATGCTGAGGAGGCAGCTGTGCATGCTGACTGTTTCTGCTGCCTTGGTGGGGGAATGGCTGCCTTGGCTGCCCCCAACAGCACTGGCCTTCCTCAAATGATTTTTCCCAGAGAAGGAGCAGGATAATAAAGGAGGCTGGCAAGGCAAAATCAGACCAGGCTCAAGTAGTTTGCACACAGCCAGGCTTCCACTTGTGGGAAGGGTGAACACTGGGGGCTTCAACCTGCATGGAAGCAAGGGCTTGACTCTGTGGGGTAGCACCAGGCTGGACCAGGCAGCCAAGGATAGCTCATCTTCTTATCTCAGCCTAGGCCTCAGCTGGAGAGGGAATGGGCTGTGAGGGGAAAGAAAAGATGAGGGGGAAGGGGCTGGGACCGTCTTGCTTGGGAACTTGCCAGGACTCTTCCTTCAAAGGGAAGGAAGTCCTCAGCACAGGGCCACAGGCTTTCATCAACCACTTGCTGCAAACCCCGAACCCCATGGGGCTGTTTATCCTGGCACGGGGACCCTGTAAAATGCAGGCCTGATCTGGCTCAGAGAACATGGCTTTCCTCCCTGCAGCAACCCCAGCAGCAGGGCTGTGACAGCTCTCCAGGGCCCTGCTCAGTCCCCACACAGCCCTGGAGTAGCTGAGGCTCACCAGGGCACAGCGTCTTGGGGTCCCATCTCAGCTACTCACGGACCTGAAAGCAGATCCCAGCCCCAGGGGGGTGAGAGGACATGAGCAGAGCTTGTCACCACGGCTCGCTGGCACCCCCAAAGGGTCTGACCTGCTAAGTGTGTCTCCCAGCTGGCCAAGGTGCCCGGTAGTTTCCCACGTTTCCTCCCACCTGCCACCCATCATATTTTGCATTTCTCCCTCTATCTTATCTCCCTGCCAGCTCACCCCTTTGCAGCTGGTGTCTTGTTTTCCCTCTGCCCTGTCCCTTGCTCCTTGGCCTCACCTGCTCCAGCTCCAGCCCAGCTCCCATGCCCAAGGGCCTCGAGGCAGGGCCCTGATAAGGGCCAGACCAAACAAGAACCTTTTGTGCCATGCTGAGCTCATCCACAGGAGCTGGGAGAAGACCTGGCCTGGGCAGGGCAAACAGCAATGCACAGAGGGACAGAGTGGCTCAGTGCCTCCGTGTGGTGTCAGACATGCAGCATGACCCTGCCTCAGTTTCCCAACTTCTCTGAAAATCTTTCTTCTGCCCCTGCTCAAAGAAGCTTACGTTCCTGGAGCAGGGAGGGAAAAGGGCCCATGACGAGGGCTGAACTGGGGAGGGAGGGCACATGTCCTGCTGAGAGATGCTGTCAGTGCTGAGCCCTGTGTGCACAGCGGGCCTGGCAGCCAGCAAGTGGAAGGAATAAAATTCTCCCCCCTCCCGAGCCGCTGCCGGGTTAATATTCCCTCTAACGACAGACGGCTCCTTTTATCCTCTCTCGCACTCCCGCCAGTGATTTAATCTTGGAACAAGCCGTGATTATTTCCTGTACAGCTGCCTCCCTCGCTTCCACCACAGACCAGGCTTGACAGCATCCCACCAGGCAAGGAGCAGACTCTCCCAGCCTGGCCATGGCCGAGGGCAGACAGACCCTCTCCAGCACCCTGCCTTCCCAGCCCTACACTGGGGGAGCCATGGAAAAATGAGGAGCAATCAGTGATGGGAAGGAACCCTTCATGGAACTGGCAAGCACCAGGGGAGAAAGGAAGGTGTGGTGGATTGATATGGAAGGTGGTGGATTGCTTGTCCGGGGGATCTTTCAGGTCCCAGCTTCATGAGGCAGGTCTGGGGCTGTGAGAGGAGTCTGGTGGGTGTCAAACTGTCTTTGGGGGCTATCATGGTATCATCGCTGAAACAATTACCCCTGAACCCCTCAAAGCTAAGGCAGTTGGATCTCAGGCTGCTCGTCCTTGGTGTAGGGCTGCTGAGGACTGGCAAATGCAGGCTCTTCTCCCATAGGTCCTCACAGTCCTTTTGATCTCACAGTGCTTGAGCAGATGCACCTTGAGCACAGGGCCACAGGGCACACAGCCTGGAATGCTCCATCACTGGCCAGCAGCAGCTCCAGAGGGTCAGGGGATCCTTGGGGACCCACGGAATGGGCAAGATCCACTTTGCATGGAGAGCTTGGCAGGAGCTGGGACTCACCCCATCCTCCACGCAGTGAATGTAGTCAGCCCCAAGCCCTGGAAAAATGTGAGGCCAGAACACCACTGAGGGCAATCTCCCAAGTCCCCTTGAGCTGCTGCTGGGGAGAAGGCTTCCAAAATGTGTCAATGTCCACTGACTACCTGCAAGCAGGCAATTACTGCTGGGCAAGTGGGGCTAGTGGGGGTCAGCACTTGTCGTCAGAGCATATTGACATGACGAGCATTCTTGTCCTTCACATGTACATTTCGTGGAGGGCTGGAGAAAGCCAGGGTCCCTCCTTGCCAGGATAGGAAAAAGAAGCGAGAGACCGGGCCTGGCCCAGGGCCACCCCATCAGCACCAAAACGTGGGGTGCAGCTCCACCTGGTGGACAGCCAGCCCCCCCGCAGTGTCACCGAGTCCCATTGGCCACCAGGCACAGACAAGGCACCCCAAGAGCTGCAGCTTACGGCTTTGCCTTCCCAGTCTCCATTGGAAACAGATCCAGGGGATGCAGCCTCATCCCAGCGCTTGGGAGGCTCCAGCACTTTGGAATGCTGAGGCAGCATTGACCTGTGGATGCACACGCTGCTGCAAGCATGAAGCTCACATGCACACAGCCTGGGCAGAGAGCAGCAGGAGAGCTGGTGCAGAGCCAGCTGTGCCCCCACAACCTGCCCTTGGCGTCCTGAGTGTCCCATGTGCCTGCAGGAGAGCTTAAAGCAAGGCAGCTGCCTGTCTGCCAGATGAAGCAATGCCGAGGGACTGGATTGTTCAGCTCCTGCCAGCCAGGGAGATGCGGCAACTGCTCTCACCTAGAAACCAGGGGTCCTGGGCTCAACACCCAGCAGCTACACAATCCTGGATAAATCTCTGCTGACTGCCCAGGAGGATACTTGCACAGATGCTTTTGTTGCCCCATGCTTCCCTTTGTCCTCTTCCCCCAGGATTCTCCGCACACACAGAGCATCCTGTGGCATCCCTTCCACCCCAGCACAGAGCCCTCAGCCCTTTCACTGCCAGGAGACCCCAGAGATGCCCCGAGCTTCTGCCGGGCCGGGAGGTGCTGGGTCTTTGCAGGTGACAGACAGCAGGAAGGAATCAGTCACCAAATGGGCAACCAGACGCTTTCCCTCAGAGCCCTGCGATGTTCCCGCAGCTGTGCCAGAGCCCCTGACAGCCAGTATCCCCAAAGCGGAGGGAGGCAAGGAATTACGGTGATGGGCTGGGCACACAGCCGCTGGAGACGCATCCTGGAGACGGGGGGAGCCGAGCGGCGCTGGAGCAGCTGCGGGGGCGGCTGCCGCGAGAGGGCAGCGCAGCCCCGGCCCGGCCACCCCCGAGCCCCCCGGAGCCGCCACCGCGCCCGCCTCCGCCTCAGCCTCTCGGGGCTCCAGCGCAGAGAGCACCGTCACCTCCCCGCGCTGAGCTAGAAGGGGACTCCTGATGGAGCCTGAATTGGTTGCAGGGAGGATAATCAGCCTTTCATCAACTTCTATCCCCCTGCGGCTGTGTGGATTTTCTCCTGCCACAAGACCTTACAGGTGCGCTGGCAGGCATTTGAGCAGCCCATGGCGATACCTCGTGCCTCCCTGTTATCCCTTCTTGTTCCACTCAGCGCTTGGAGCTCTTTCCCTAAGGGCTTTAGTGGCAGCAATCCTGTGAGGGATGTGGGCTGGAAGCATCGCCTTGGTGGCAATCAATCCACATCCTCACCCCTCAGTCAGCAAGGACTGCCTTGCCTCTTCCACCAGCAGCCCAGTGTTGGACCCATCTCTCTGCCCATAGATTAGGAAGCAGAGATGTGTTTTCATGTGGATTCAAGCCCGCCTCTGCCTTGCATGTTTTCCACCCGGAGAAGCTGCATTTCTCCAGCTCTCTGAGCCATTCCCATCACCACCGTTCAGCAAATGGCAGGACAAAAATAGCTTCTCTCCAGGGGCTGCAACAGGGCTGCTTGACTTGAGTGTGCTCTGCTTCTCTCTACTGCGTGAATCCAGGGCTGACTGCAGAGCAGGGGCTGCACAAGCTCCTCCAGCCCCCCTAGGTGGGCACTGCTCCCCACCCTGAGCCACACTAGGCAGGTATTGCAGGGGAAGCCGTGGTGGACCCACAGCTATAGCCCCCTGCCCTTGAGGGCTGGGACAGGGATAGGAGACAGGTGAAAGATAACCAGGAATGGAAAAGGGAGAGATGCCTGCGCTGGGGTGCCCAGAAGCACAAGCCAGTTGTCCTCCCTGGGCTCTGCAGACATCCTGCCAGCCAGGTCCTCTGAGGCTTCCCAGCTCCAGGGCTACCAGCACAGCCAGGACTTCTGCTGGAAGCTGTCTGCTGTGCAGCCTGGGGAGGGGGAGCATCAGGGCTGTCAGACCTGCTCACTGAGGGATGTACTGACACCAAGCTCCATCTCCATGGGCAAGGCAGTGCGGGAGCTGGCTGGCCAGCTGCTGCCAGGGAGACAGTCCTTTCCCTGCCTGCCTTTGCCAGTACAGACAGACCACGGCGCAGCAAGTGAGCTATTAAAGAACAGCTCTAGCCAGCCAGCAAACACATGCTCATTCATCATTCTGGAGCAGGCAGGGGGACGTGCCAACTGCTTTAAGCCAGGACCCATCACAAGCCTGTGTCCAATAGCTCAGCAGCCTGGAAGCTGACTAGGGGGCTCTGGACCCTCCAAAATGCCTTTTATGTTGTGGGGGTGCTGGGAGAGCTGCCCTGCCCCAGGCTGAGAGCTTATGCATTTCTGAGCCAGAGCCCCAGCATGGGATCATCATGCCAGGGACAGTTTGGAGAGGATGTGGCAGTTAGCATGAGCTTAGCCAAGGCCTGAGCTGCCCCCCATTTCCACCAAGCAGGCAGAGCTGCACAGCTCTGTGTCTGGGAGGCTCAGGTCAGGTGAAGCAGAGAGAGAGACTGCCAGGCACCTGCAGGGAGCTGTGTGGATCCCACAGGTCACTGCTAGCTCTCTCAAAGAGTTTTTACAGTACTGCCTACAGGACTGGTTTTACACCAGCTTCTCTCCGCTGGTGCTGCTGTCTTCCCACCAGTCTCCATCCCTAGAGCCCAGTCAGCTGTGCTGGGAACCAGAGTGCTCCAACTTCCCATCTGGAACTCCCCTGATTCTGGACAGGGATACCCCTTTACATGGCCCAGATTAGGGTTTTGGACAACAAAGCATCCCTTTGTTGGTGCTAGCAGGTCACTGAAGTATGTGTTGCCCTGCTAGAGTGACCCTTAGACACAGAGGATCTGTGTATGCCAAGAGTGCCCCTACAAATCCACCCTACCTGGGTGAAGATTTAGCCAAGGGCAGAAGTCTGAGAGCTGTGAGACTGACTGTGCCTGAAGATCTATCTCATTCCTCCCTTTCGTCTGAGGGCATGTCATTGCTGCTACCTGGGGTGGGAACCCAAATTCCTTGGGGAAGGGAAATGCTGCCCTTCCCTCCTGCTTTGTGCCTTTCTCTACCAGCTGACCAAGAAAGAGGCCAAGAAGAGATGGTCTCAGGGATGTAGCTTGTGCTATAGCATTGCCTGCCAGCCTCAGGGCTTGAGCCTGAAGAATAAAACCAAAGCGTGGGGAAAAGATCCTCTTCTTTCACATGGAAGTGCAGCTGCCTCCCATGTAAGCTGCAAAGCTGCTTCTTTACCCACGTAAGAAACATCCTGCTGTTCTTTTGGGGCTTGGGTAATTCCACAGTGCTTGCAGGAAGCTGTTGCCACTGTCAGCAATGCTGTCTTGGAGAAGGACTAGGGGCCTGCTGACCTCCTCTGCCCCAGAGCTGCTGCCGCAGCAGGACACAAGCTGCAAGCAAGAAGGGAATAATGCCCTGGAGCTCCTGTGCTGCTCATAACTGAGGCCTCGAGCTGCATCACTAAACAGCCCTGAGCTGGATTTTTAAAGAGGCTTCAGCCAAATGTCTCCTCCTGGGAGTGGTGGGAGGTGCACGCACACTGAGCAGAGTGGTGCAGCAGCCACAAACCCAGCCAGGGCTGGGGAATTCTCTGGCCTCTGCTGTGCAGTCCAGCTCATCACTGCCAAACAGGAATAACCTTTATGAATGAGTTCTGGGAAGCCAGTTTGGGAAAGCTCACACAGCATGGGGGAGGCTTTGTGGAGCCTTCTTCAACAGGAGCCAGTAGTATGCAGAAAGGTCTCTGCTTCCTCACCTGAAACCCACCTCAGCTCTGGGTTTCTGAGACCACATGTGCACACCAGAAGATCCTTAAACATGCAAAGAGAGCAAAGACAACAAGCTCCCTCCTATCTCCTCCCTAGGGCTTCTCCATCTTCTTGGCCAGGTTGAAACCAGCTATGTATATCTAAAGGTGCTGACTTAATGGTCATCACAAACCCTGTCCTGATTTTCCTCCTCTGTATTTATACCCCTTTACCAAATCCTCATAGTTACTTCAGCCCAGCCTAAGGTGGCCTCGAGTAGGTAATGCTGGCCCAGATCCACTTTGGTTCTGGCCACTCCCAAAGCAAACCTCTGCATCTGAGGGTCTGTGTGTACACGCGCCTGTTCCCTGCAGATGCCACTGCAGGGACAGCAGCTGGCCACAGTGCAGGATGTGTGGGAATGAAACTTTGCTCTATTTCCCTGCCATGGTCCAGAGGGCACAGCCTCTCCCCTGCCCCCAGAGGGGCAAGTCAGCCCCAAGCATGAGGAGGCCAGTCTAGAAGCCTGAAACATGGCTCCGAGTCTGCGCTTTCTTTGCGAACACCTCCAGCATCGGCAGTGCAGGAGGAAGTGGGGAGGGGAGAGGGTGGGCTGGTTTAGCTCCTCCCAGCTGATAATTCATTACCGCCCGTTAGCCTGGATCCATCCTGCAGCAGCTACATCCTGGCAACAACATGTGTTCATTTCACACATAAAATGCTGTATCAAAATGCATCCTTGAGACATTCCCCCTGAAACCTTTTCCAGCTGCCTCTCCCAGCGCTTCACTTGTGGAGCAGTCCCTGCAATTGGGATGTTTTGCTCTTAATGGATGCCTGGCACCCATTGTAGAAATCATAGAAATCAGGGCTGCAGCTCATGAGAAATACAAGAGGGATCTTCCTGCATGGAGCAGAGAGGCAGCAACATCTATGGCGTGCTCTGCTCCATAGAGGGAGAAGCAGCAGCTATGCTCATGCACGTGGCTGGTTTATTGCACACCATTTGCAATGATGCAGAAGATCAGCATCTCTTCCCTCCCCTCCTTCCCTGTGGGTTTGGGAGCTTTGGGCAGCAGAGCTGGCTGGTCTTGCCTTGGGAACATGGAGGTGGTCTTGTCCCATTTCTCTGAGGTCCCTGACTGCTGCCTGATGCTGGTGACTGTCAGCCTGGTGGTAAATCTCCCTTCCACAGCTGAGTGGGAAGAGGCAGGGTGGGTGAAGGACCCCACGCTTGCACAGCAGGTCATGGGAGTGCTTCCCTGTGGCACCCTCTGACTCCTTGTGGAGCCATTCCCAGGGCTGGGCTGGCTCTCGGGAGAGATGAGGCTCGGCCACCAAGGCTAAGCCCTTCATGTTGGCTGCCGAGTCACAGCCAGCCTTGCACCCACCCCAAGCCTTCTCCAGCTTCCCTCTGAGCACCCGTTCTTCTTGATCCTCACACCTCCTCAGCCTTTCCTCTAGCATTTTCAGAGGCTTCTTCCCCACCGTGTACCCCTAGCACCCCTGGGCCAGGGGTCTCTGCTGGTCTGGGAAGGTTCATCCCTTTCCTTGTAGGTAAGAAAACAGCAGGACTTGGCAGGAACGGCCGAGTCCAGCAGCCCTCCCCAGACCCTTTCCGTGCCCCCTGTCCCCTGGGCTCCCCCCCACGTTCCCCAGACAAAGGGATGGGGTCTGTGACAGCATAGCAGGTCCCAGCCCGTCCGCCCTGGCGGCCGCACCGAACGAGCCCCCCACCGGTGAAGGTCACGCCGGGGCGGCGGCCGCCGGGCAAAGCCACCCCGCGCTCTCCCCCCCCGCCGCCCACCGGCGAGGGGCGGGCGCACCGGGGCCCCGTGCGGCGGCGATTGGCTGCGGGCGGGGAGGCGGGGAGCGGCGGGGCCGCGGCTGGCTGCAGCGGCGGGCGCGGAGCCCAGAGCGGGCGCGGCGGAGCATCTTCGGGCACCGCGGCCCCGGTGCGGGCCGCCTCCCCCGCAGCTCCCGGCCTCATATGGGCGGTGCCGGCGCCCCGGCCCCCGCACGCCCGTCCCGCTCGGCGTTAGCATGGGCACGGTGCTCTCCCTCTCCCCCGCCGCCTCCTCGGGCAAGGGCGGCGGCGGCGGGGGGCTGCTGGCCGAGAAGGCGCCGGGAAGGGTGCCGGGCAAGGGCGAGAGCCGGCTGAAGCGCCCCGGCGTGCTCATCTCGGCGCTCACCTGGAAGCGGCTGGTGGCCGCCTCGGCCAAGAAGAAGAAAAGCACCAAGAAGGTGACGCCGAAGCCCGGCGGCGGGGCCCCGGGGGGGGCCCCAGGCCAGCCCGACCCGCTGGTGGTGCAGCGCAACCGCGAGAACTTGCGCAAGTCGGTGGTGGGGCCGGCCGACGGTGCCAAGCCGGGCCCGCTGGCCGTGCCGGTGCCCACGGTGCCCTCGGCGCCGCAGGAGCTGCACCCGGGCTCCGGCGGGGGAAAGCCTCCGCCGCCACCGCCGCCGGCCGGCAGCCGCCCCGCGGGATCTCCGCGCCGCGTGGTGGTGCAGGCGTCCACCGGCGAGCTGCTGCGCTGCTTGGGGGACTTCGTGTGCCGCCGCTGCTACCGCCTGAAGGAGCTGAGCCCCGGCGAACTCATCTCGTGGTTTCGCAGCGTGGACCGCTCGCTGCTGCTGCAGGGCTGGCAGGACCAGGGCTTCATCACCCCGGCCAACCTGGTGTTCGTCTACCTGCTGTGCCGGGAAGCGCTGCGGGGCGAAGACATCGGCAGCCAGGCCGAGCTGCAGGCCGCCTTCCTCACCTGCCTGTATCTCGCCTACTCCTACATGGGCAACGAGATCTCCTACCCGCTCAAGCCCTTCCTGGTGGAGGGAGACAAGGGGCGCTTCTGGGAGCGCTGCCTGGGCATCATCCAGCGCCTCAGCGCCAAGATGCTGCGAATCAACGCGGACCCGCACTACTTCACGCAACTCTTCCAGGACCTCAAGAGCGAGGGCGAGGGCGGAGACGGGTCCAAGCACTGGACGATCAGCCTGGACCGTTAGGGAGGTACCAGGCCCCCGGCGCCGGGGGCGGAAGGGGCCGCGCACCGAGGGGCGGGGGAGGCGAAGGACTGTCGGATTCCCCCCCCTGCCCCCGCATTCTCCTCGCCTTCCCCCTTCCCCGGCCGTCAGTTCCACGGAGACGCTGCTTGGACCCTCCCTGCTCCGGATCCGGCTGCCCTCCTCCCCCGCCTCCGACCCCAGCTGGGGGCTGCGCTCCGGAGCTCCGAGGCGGCGGCGAAGACCGGGGAGGGGGAGCGCTGCCCCTCCCTCCTTGGCCAAGGGCGGGAGGGGGAGGCTGCGGAGGAGCGGAGGCTCCCGGATGCGGTTTCTCTAGAAAAAAGGGGTGAAAAAATGGATGTGGGGGCCGGGGGCAGGAGGGCTCGGGGTGGGGGTTTTGGGGTGTGGCGGGTGCCCGGGTAGAGGGTGCATGTGAAGGAGTCCCTGGCGCGGGCAGGGCCGCCCCGCGCCTCCGCAGCGCTCCCGGCGCTGTCCGTGGTGCTGGAGCTGCCGCGCCTGAGCAGACAAAGGAGGGGATTGCGGGCACGGCTGGGGGGGTTCTGTGGGCGATGCCTTCCCCCCCGCCCCCCTCGGCCCACGTGTGGTACATGGGCCCCCTCCCCCAGCATGGGTGACGCTGCCCCTCACCCCGCGGGAGCCGCCCGCAAACCCCTTTGTTCGAGCCGCTGGTGAAGGGGGGGTGCCCACGCCTCTCCTCTCGGGCAAATCCCCCCCGTGTGCCCCCCGAAACAGGGGGTGATGCCTCCCCGTCCTTGGCTTGCTGCGGGAAGAGGGGTCTGTGCCAGAGGAGGCCTAGGGTGCCCAAACGGAGGGGCCTGCTATGGGAGGGGGGGGGGGGGGGGGGGGTCTCCTCTCCTCTTGCTTTGCTTCACTGGAGAATAAAGAGGTGGCCTGGATGGGCCTGCGGTGGCTCCTGGACTTGCTGGGCTGTGGGGTGCAAGGGCAATCGGGGTAACACCCCAAGCTCCTGGTCATGACCCACTCTTCCCCAAGAGGGATGGGGGGCCCTGGTTCCCAAAGGGGTTTTACTCCCTGGTGTGAGTTGGGGGTCAAATTTTCACCCCTCTTTGTGCCCAAGGCCAGTTCTGGTCCACCTGAGTGTCTCTTGGACCCTTGTGATCTCTCCTGGCTTCCTCCATTCCAGATGGAAATTTCCTGGTGCCTGTCTGCCACACCGAATTTGAACAGGATGCCACAGTTTATGTCACCTCCATTTTTTTTAAATTTAATTTTCTTTTTCCTGAAGCTATGCCCTCCCTCACCTCACTTCTCCCTACCTCTGCTCTGCAGGGCTGGGCTCCCTTTTCCTGGCAGCAGCAGCAGGCTGTGGGAGCTGAGCTGCTATCCCTGTTACCAGCTCTGTGCTTCTGCAGACCTCCAGGGAAGAGGGGTGGAGCACGGGAAAGCTTTGCCTTTTATAAAACTGGTTGCTACGCTTCAGGGTGCTGAATTTTCCAGGCCTCCTTTAGCAGAAGCTGCTGCACATGCTCTATGGCTGGGGTCTGCATCCAGGGTTTCACAGCCCCTCTGAGCCAGGCATTTGGGCTCCCCTCCACTGGGAAGAGCTGTGCTGGCTCTGCAGGTCATGGAGGGTAAGCTGGATTCCCTCTACCTTTGTGTGCATCAGCAGAGCTGCTAATTAGGCCCAATCTGGCTCATTCAGGCAAAGCTGTGCTGCCAGGAAGACAGCACAGATGTCCCTGTGACGGGGCTGACCTGGCAGGGCGCTGTGCGAGGCTTTTCCGTGGCTGTGTGAACCCAACGAGACCCACGCTGCTCCTGTCCTCCCTCTCCTCATGGGTGCTCCTGTCTGTGCCTTTAGAGAGACATTCAGGTGACCTTGTGGTGAGCTCTCTGGGCCACAAGGCATTCCCAACCCACCCCAACTTTGGCCATGCCCACATCTTGTCATGGGAAAGGTAACTCTGGCTTCAACTGGTGGAACTGGGGCCTTACAGCTCCTACAGGGCTGCTGGGAGAGCCCTGAGTCTCCTGTACCAGCGTTTTGCAGAGAGGGAAACTGAGGCACAGTGAGATGAATACAGCAAGGTAGTCTGCATCACAGGGTAACATCTGAGCCATTGGTACCAGCTATTTCCACCCTGAGCTGTGGTGTTTGTCCACAAACATGTGATTTCTATTCCCAGCTGTAGGGCTTTATGGAGTCTCCTCCTGGAGCTGAACAGCCTCCCAGCACTGGAGGATTTTCCCACCCTACAGATCTCCTTAGAGACACTCACAGGGTTATTCCAGCTTCAAGCCCCAGCCTTTCAAGTTGCTTCCAGCTGCAGTGAGGCCATGTCCTTCCCCTCCTCCCTTGTGTTTCATTGATTAAGAGTCCTAGGCCTCACTGGGGGATTTAGGAAGAGCTAATTGCAGACTGGTAATTGAAGACAGCTTGGAGTCTCTGGAAATGTCAAGGAATGAGAGAGGAGCTTAGATGCTCCCATGCATTTAAATATGCATCACTGGCTCAGCCAGAGCCTTGCTGGGGGGAGGGAGGGAGACAGACAGACATGTCTCTGGTTTTCCCTATCCCAGAGGACCTCACAGAGCTGCTGGGGGGAGCAAGGCAGGGGTAGCACTAATCTTACCTTGTCTGGGAGTTTTCTGCTCCTCCCAAAGCAAAAGAGAGAACACAAAATGGCTGGGTACTGAGGGTGGGAATCTCAGGCTAGAGAGCTTGGTTTTCCCCTTTTTAAAACTGTGATTTGACATGCCAGACTCCTGTGCTGCTGCATGATTGATGGTCTGGACTCAGGAGGCAGCTGTTGGACAGCAGCAAGGGGAATGGAGAGAGCTCGTGTCCAAACCTGTGATGCCTGCAGTGCTCCCTGAGGAGCAGTGAGGGACTGAGACCCTCCCAGCCAGGGACTGAGACCCCCCAGTGGTGCCAGCCACAGGGCCCAGCAGTGCCTGGGGTTGCAGGGATGGGAGGATTCACACTGGGTTTGGGACTTGGAGGTAGAGCAACAGGGCCAAATCAGTGATCAGTCACTGCAGGGATCCAGGTGAGGGGTCCCAGTGCTTTCCTAGTTTGAAATTCCTCCAGCAGCAGCACATCCCCTTTCCATGCCTCACACTGGGTGCCCCATTGCTCCACATTGCAGCAGCAGAGGTTGGTACTGCAGCCCGCAGTGGTTCAGCCCCTCCTGCCCCAGGGAGGTCTCTGCTCAGGCCAGAGCACCCTTATCTTCCTTCCCAAAGGTGCAAAGGGCTCTTGGATGCACCCTGGGTGGCAGTGGATCCCAAGGATGCATAGTCACATATGAAAAAGGGAATTTCTGTCTGGAGTCATGGAAGAAGCTCTGTGGGACCTCCCTTGCCTGACTGCTCTGTCTGTGGAGCAAATTCCGTGGGCTGGATGAGCTGGCCATAGCACTGGGGCAGGGGTGACAGGCAGCTGGAGCAGCCAACCTGGCAAGCCATGCCTCTTCCATGTCAGACAAACAGCAGGGAAGCCGTGGTTTAGCTATTAAGAGCTGTCATCATCCCCCAGAATGACTTGGAGATGCTCCATGGGAGGAAAAGGCTCTGGATGATGCAGACCCAGCACCTGCTTGGCTGCTGAAGGACCTGCCTTGGCCCAGCTTTCTGCAAAGCCTTTCCTCATTTCCCTGCAGGGATGCTGGATGGTGTTCCTCGAGGCAGATGGGAGTGGGAGGTCTCTCTTTGCCTCTGTGGGAGCCACTGGAGCACTGGCTCCATTGCAGCTTTGGCTGCTGCTGCCCTGCTGAAATGGGGATGGCTGGCGGGGGCAGGGCTCTGGTCACCTCCCTGCTCTGTGGCACTTCAGCCACAGCTGCTCACGGGGGCCTGGGGGCAAAATGGCCCAGGGAGATGGCAGCAAGGGCAGAGAGAGCCAGAGCATCCCAGACTAAATTGGCTGATGAGATATTTGTGCTCAGGGAGGGGCAGGATGCTGCCACAGGGTCTCATTTGAGGGAAGACACATCCAGGTTGGGTGGAAGGCTGCAAGAGCTCTGCCTGTGCCTAGGGTGGCCCGGTGGCAGGCATGGGACTGAGGGAGGTGGGATGGCAGCAATTTGGTTCCCACTGTAGCCAAAGCACGGCCTGTGGCATTGCCTGGCTGATGTGTTTGGGAATGAGGGCACAGACTGGGAACAGCTCAGTGCCAGGAGGCTGGGGCAGGTGAGGAAGGGGACCTGGCTGCCCTGGAGCCCTGCTGGGATGGTTGATCCTTCTGCCACAGAGCCTGGCAGAGCAGAAGGCCAGGGCTGCAGAGGCTGGGTCATTACCTCCAGCTCACTGAGAGCTGAGCGTGGAGGTTTCCCTGTGCTGGGTCCCCTGCCTGTCTCACAGTCCTTTGTCACTTCTGAGGACTTAGCTCCTTAGGGGACAGCCAGGCAGAACCCAGCTGTGACCCAGGGCAGATGTGGGGAGTCTGCCCCAAGGAGTGAGTGTCCCCTGGCTGGAACAGGGACTGCTCCCTCATCAGAAGGCCTGCATTAGAGCATAATCTGGCATTAGTGCATTAATCCAGCCTTCCTGCCCTCAGCAAAGCCCACACCAAGGTCTCAGTGTACAGCTGGACAGCAGCAGCACCAGGACACTCTCCCTGGCCACCCCTGATGGGCACCAGAGAGGAGGTGGCAGCAGGGACGAGGTTTGGGTTTATGGGGGCACTACAGCCCCAGCCCTCAGCACACTGCCAAGGGAGAGAGCATCTTCTGGAAGCATCCCTGTTGCTTTCTTGGAGGGACTTCACAGGGGTTTTGGAGCCTGGCTGCCTGCACCTGCAGGCTCTGGCTGAGCCACACTAAGTCACGAAGCACTTTGCAGGGAGCCAGGCCAAGAGAAGGTGGTGTCTGGAGAGAGGATGTGAGTCAGCAGCTCGGGTGTAGGGGGCTGAGGAGCCAGTGCAGCTGGGATGAGGAGAGAAGGAAGGAGGTGGGAGTTAGGAGAGCTGGAGAGGGTGCAGGAGTGGGCAGGGAGGAAGACTGTGTCCCCCAGGGCAGACATGGCCTGGCTGTACTGCAAAGGCTCTTCCCAGCATGAGAAATGAAGACAAGTGGCAACATGACTTCACTAAAATAGGGGAGGGACTAATCCATTCCCTCTCTACATTATGGGGGGACTGGAAGATTTTGGGGGAGTTGGAGAGGTCCCCCTGTCATGCTGGCAAGAGGCTGGGGTCAGGGCAGCCCTCTTGCCAGCTGAGCAAAGCCAGACACAAAGATACATTTGTTGGGGTGTTTTTTCGTGGGAAAAAAAAATCATCCTTCTTCCTTTAACCACAGAGCAGCAGAGGAAGCTGCTGGGCCATGTACTCTGCTCCCTCAGTCTTCCCAGCACAGGCTGAAGCCCCTTGGGACTGTGTTCCCCATCTCACCCCATACAGGGCACCCAAGGCCTCCCCTCAGGCAGGTTGGAAGCCCACAGGTGCACTGAGTGCAGCTCTCAGCCACACAAAATGGGCTCCTCACCAGCTGGTGCACCCCACAGCCACACACGGTGCTGCCCCTCTGCCCCCCGGGCTGGGCACCCCTGCCCAGGGCCAGGGATGGTGTTCCAGGGGGAGCTGTGCTGGGCTCGGTCCTGCTTGCCCATTGGCAGGATTTTGCTGCAGTCTGCTCCGAGCCTGTGGTTTTGGTGACTGAGGAAACCTGCAGAAAGCAGCACTGCTGGTGGATTGGGTCAGACGGGGCTCTGGGAGGAGGAGGAGGGAGGCTGGGTTGGGTGAAGCTGGTGCTCTGTTCAGCCCTCCGATAAACTCAACATGTGAGGGGAGGTGGCTCCCAGTGGAGCCTGGGGATGGGAGCATCTCGAGTTGCCATGGGGACCGCGGCTGCATCCTCAGGCAGGCAGGAGCATCGCTGGTGCAGCCCCGCATGGGTGTCCCCCGCTCTGCTTCCTTCCCGGCTGCCGTCCCCGGGGAGAGCAGGGCTGGTGCCCGGCCTTTGGCACGGCACCCAGGGGACAGAGCGCTGGGACGGTGGCACCCAGGGGACAGAGCGCTGGGACGGTGCCAGCGGGGCTCGGAGCTGAGCGGAGCGAGCCGCAGCTCAGCCTGTTGCTCCGGGTGTGTGCGGCCGCCCTCCCTCTCCCGAACAGGTAAGTCCCCCTTTTCCCTAGCGTGTCCCGCCTCCAGTCCATCGGGGATCCGGGCTGCAAGGTCGGGCCGGGCTCACCTGGGCTTCCCTGGTGCAGACCCCGGCAGAGGGACGGGAAGGGGGAAGGGAGGAGCTACCAGTGACCCACATCCCTTAATCCGCGTCCTGCCCTGCGTCACGCAGTTACCTAAGCCCCGGAGCAGCTCCCCCGGCGAGGGCACAGCCTCTGCCCCGTCTCTGAGGGGGCCACTTGTGGCCATTTCCCCCATTTTGCCCTTGCTAAGTGAAACTTGGGGGGCAGGGGATGTCTCCAGCCTGCCTCGGCGCTGGTTGCGTGGGGGTAACGACTCCTTTTTCCCCTCGCTTCACCTCCTGCCGTGCCTGGGAACAGTCTGTGCAACACCCGGAAACCCTGGAGGCAGGGACAGTCCCCTCCCAGTCCCTGCAACTCCTTTCGCTCTCAGGGGTTCTCTGCCAGCAGCATCAGCCCCCCCAATTCACAGCCTGAGCCCTCCCCAGAGGACACACTGACATCAGATCCCACTCCCTTAAGCTGATTAGGGCAGTAAGGATGCATTGGAGCAGATGCCACCAAGGCTGGAGAGTGACCAGACCCTGGAGGGCTGCAGAAGGGGCAGCATGGAGCCCCCAGATGTGGGAACTGCTGTGGTCTGGGGCATGAAGGGAGAGGAGGTGGGGGCTGACCACTCCTTGCCTGGGCTGGGGAGCTGTATGACTCCCCCTGCACAGCTGGTTTGATCCCTGAGGCAAGCCTGGGAGCCCGAGAACAGCATATGTGGCTTTCCTGAAGGGGAGTCTCAGGTAACCCAGAGGTTTCCAGCTCTGTCCTCTCTCCTGGGGATTGTAAGAACTGGAGGTGACACCTGGAGAAAAGATGATGCAGACAACGGCCACGTCCTTCCCACCCCAGCCCTGAAGGTGTTCTGGCTCAGATGGGAGAGGATTTGCTGAGTGGTTCCCCCTCTCACCAGCTCCCTTCAGACAGGAGAGGACACAGGTGACAGCACCTCTCTGTTTTATTGAACACCAACCCCACCCCCCGGCCAGTGCGGAGCTCAGCGTGCCCAGCTCTTGCGCATCCACTGGGCCAAAGTCCTGCTCCAGAGGATGGGGGCAGCTCCTTGAACCCAGGGGGAGAGACTCAGGGCTGCCCCTTGGTGCCTGGGGCTCCCAGACCTGCTGTCATCCCCTCTTCTGCTCCACCACCCATGCTGCTTTGTCCCTGGGGATGTTCCCACTTATGGAGGGTGTCCCACCAAGCCCTGCATGTGAGAGGCTAAAGCTGGAGTAAAACTGGAACATTATTAAAGTGATGAGCAGGACACCGGCTCATGTGCAGGGTGTCAGGGACTGTCTGTGATGTGATCCTTGGGCACTGGGGAGAGGGCAGAGCTGCAGAGACCAGGCTATGCTGCCTCCAGGCTCTGGTCTTGCCCTGAGACCTGGCAGTGAGCCCCACACTTGTCCCTGGCACCTCCAACCCCAGAACTCTGCCCTGGGTCTGAGTGAACCCATAGAAAGCATCTGCTCTCCAGAGCAAGGCTTCTCCTGAGGTCTGAAGGAAGTCACCTTCAGGCAGCAGGTATAGGAGGGATGGAGGAAACAAAGCCTTTGGAGACAAAGGTGAGGGGACCAAGTGGTTAGGGAAGGTCCCCTTTCCTTGTCCCCGCTCAGTGGGACCCTCATTCATGGAAACAGCTGCCCTGGGGCCCCAGCTCCAGACTCCTCTCTGCAGGGAATGGGAGGGCAGGCACAGGCTGGAGGCAGAGCCAGGGACATTCATGTCATGGGCAGCACGTTGCAAAGGAAATGTGGGGCAATGTCCCTGCCAGGAGAGGAGCCTGTGGTTTTTCCTTCCATTCACACCCTGCTTTAGGTATCCACATCCATTCCAAGGATCATGGATACTTCCTCATCTTAAATTTAAATGGCTTCCCTCCTCCAGCCACCCACATCAGAGAACAAACCCAGCAATCCTGCAAGCACCCCCCATCCCCCACACCACACCAAACATAAAAGGGGGCAAGTGAGAGCAGGGCACAATCCCATCCCCCACCCCTCCCCGCTGAGCTTCCCAAATCCACAGCCCCACGCTGCCAGGGCCATGGAGCATCCACGTGGCACAGCCGGGCCCCTAATGGTAATGGTTGTTCATGTTGTTGAGGTGGGAGGCTGCCATGGCGCTGAACGAGGCTGAGGGCTGGAGCCCGTGCCCTGGGTAGAGGGACGGGCTGGAGCCAGCCCAGTAGGAGAAGCCAGCCGGCGTCACTCCCGAGGTCATGAGGTTGAGTTTGGAGATGCCCGAGAAGGGCAGCGGTGCCAGGTTGCCCTGGAATTTGTAGAGGGCGTGGTCGGGGGTGGCCGGCTGGCACACCTGGGCCAGCCCATGGAAGTCGAACTTGTAGGCGTAGCGCTTGCCGTGCACCTTGGTCATGATGTTCTTGTCGTAGTAGTAGCGCAGCGCGCGGCTCAGCTTGTCGTAATTCATGTTGGGCTTGCTCTTGCGCTCGCCCCAGCGCCGCGCCACCTCGTCGGGATCGATCAGCTTGAACTCCCCGTTGGTGCCTTCCCAGGCGATGCAGTTCAGGTTGGCCCGGTCCGAAAGCAGCTCCAGCAGGAACTGCCACAGCTGGATCTGCCCGCTGCCTGCAAGGCCGGGCCCCAGAGAGGTTAAAGCTCCTTCCCAGGGCACAAGGTGAGGGACAGGATGTGCCCCAATCCCCTTGACCCGCTCTTACGTTGCCCTCTCCCACACCCAGGTCTTGGCTGCACCTCATTGCATCTTCCCTGCTTTAGAGACACATAAGGTGGTAACAAGGTTATGTCTCCTTTGCAACATCCCAACCCCATCCTACACCCCCAGATATGAGGAGAAGATACCTCTGCACCTTGAGATGGAGTAGGAGTGCTCAAAGGTCAACACAGGTTACAGAGGGTCTGGATCCAGAGTCTCCCCATCCCTCCTGCCCACATTCACACACCACTGAGGATGAACACCTGCTTGTTTGTTTTTGTGGGAGGACATGGCCTTGTTCTTTCATCAGCAGCCCCAAAAAGGACCGACCTATCTTGGCAGAACCCAGACCCATCCCAACACAAGCATTCCCACTGCCATGTCTGCTGGAAACTGGGCTGGTCTCACAGCCCCTGCTCCAGGGACACTGTGCCCTTCATAGATGTCTCCATGGTCAACTCAAGTCAGGGAGCAACACTCATCTGAACTACACCCCAGAGAGACACAGATAGGTGTAGGGGAGGAAGAGACAGGGACAGAGCATGGCCTACTGTGGCTTTGAATCAGGCATCAATGATGTTCCTTATTTCCAAAGGAAAAATGTCCTTCCTGAGCCATGGCCATTGCACCTGCAGCTTGCACCAAGGAGTTTCCTCAGTGGGTGCCCATGGTGCCCCTGTGCCAGGCTGTGCACACACTGGAGCCTGGCACACCTCGACACGCCCATGGTGAGGCACAAGGACATGCTCCATCGGGTCTGGCCAGAGGGCATGAGAGGAGAGGGAACCTGGACCTTTGGGCAAGGGGGATCCGACTGCTGGGACCCGGCCACCCTGCAGAGCAGCCCTGCACTTTCCTAGGCACCCCACTCTGCCTCCTCTGAGCAGCATCCCCTGCACATCCCTGCTCCTGATGCCAGTCCTTGCAGCACATTCTCTCTCCAGAGCAGAGGATGTGCCTTTGCAGTTATCCCTGTGCTCTTCTAACATTATCATCCTAAACCTGATGGAGGTTTAGGACCTATGACCTCAGCAACAAGAAGTCCTACAGCTCTGCTACATTTCCCACCAAAAAAAAAAAAAAAAAAAAAAAAAAAAAAAAAAAAAAAAATCTTGTTCTGCTTGTTTTATCTGGTTTTCCCTGTATCTCGCTCTAGAAGAAGCAGGGAACAGGCATTCCAAATTGATTCCCATTCCACCAAAACCCACCCAGACGTCCCGATCCAGGTAGTTGAGCCCAGGTCTTTCCAAGGTGTTGTATTTCCTAATTCCCCATCCTGGGACCAAGGCAGGGGATCTCTCCTCGCTAGTGTGCATCTGCAGCCCTTGCCTCTTCTCCATCACCACAGCCCCACCCTGGCCTGCAGCTATCTCCCACCTGTGGGTGTTCCACCCCATGCAAGGAGGTCAGGGAGGTGTTGGGGGGTGCATCTGGGTGGGATGGTGAGGCTCAGTCCTGCCTGCTGCACGGTGCAGCACATGATAATGCACCTGAGAGCTCCTTAAGGAAATACCCAGGGTCCAAAAGGATCCCTCTCACTGCAGCACAGTGTTTGCAGTATGGCTGGGCAGAGTCTGCAGTGCAGAAGCAAAAGGGCTCCCCCAGCTTCATCTTTCTACCCCTCCCACCACTAAACCAGGTCTCCATTTTTCCTGCTCAGAGGAGTCCCTGGTCCCTGCCTCCTAGCAAACAGACAAGCTACACAGCCCAAACACCACAGTGCTGGCCCCACGACCCCCTGTGCTGCCGTGCTCCCAAGCAGGCTCCAAGCTGCTCCTTGGTCAGCTCTGGGAGCTCCAAGCTGCTCTTTGGTCAGCGCTGGGAGCTCCAGGCTGCTCCCTGGTCAGTGCTGGCAGCTCCAGGCTGCTCCTTGGTCAGCACTGGGAGCTCCAGGCTGCTCCCTGGTCAGCGCTGGGAGCTCCAGGCTGCTCCCTGGTCAGCGCTGGCCAATGCCCATGACCCCTACGCGGGTTGTTCCAGATGGATGGCTCCGGTTCCCGGGGACACATCACTCCCGTGCCCCAATGCTTCACTGGCAGCTCCCTCACGAATGATGTCCCAACTCTCCTCTGCACTCGCAGGAACGGATCTCTCCCGAGCCCGGATTAGCCCGCCCCACTCCCGGGATGGCTGGCAGCTCCCTCCCGTCGGATGTCCCGGAGCTCCCGGGAGACCGGAGTTAGGACCCCGCACTCTCCCCGCTGCGGGGCTCGGGGGGATGCGTTCCCCGCTCCTCTCTAATGCCTCGGACGGGAGCTTCCGACCGTCGGGGTTGGCCGCTGTCCCCGCGGGAAGTGGCGGCGGGATGCTCCCAGCCGGAGGCACTGGCAGCAGCAGGGAACGGGGGCTCCGTGTGGCCGTGTCCTGCAAGGACAGTGCCCGGCAAAGGACGGGAAAGGGGCTCAGCTGGCTGCTGGGCGGGAGAGAATGCCAGTGCCCCGGGGTCCCCGCTCCGTGCTGGCCGGGGGAAGCGGGGCCTGCCCAGGGGAAGGGGCAGCGGTGCTCTTACCTTTCTGCACGCCGGGGCTGAGAGACCCCCACGCCTGGCTCTTCCCGTCTTTGAACAAAGTTTCCCCGACTGGATCTGGGGGAAAAAAGGAACGCGGGTGGTGTGGAGGGAGGGCTGGAACCAGGCGGGACCGCGACACCCCAGCGCCCACCCGCGGGCAGCGTCCCCGCAGCCCCCGGCCGCTCCCCCTTGCCTGCCCCGCCGCTGCGGCGAAGCCAGGAAACGCGTCCAGGAAAAAGGAAATCCGATTTCCGACCCAGCCGGGGAAGCTTTTAAATAGGAATAGACGATCCCGTGGGCTCGGGTAGGGAGGAGAAAGGGAGTGAGGGAGAGAGGTGTGGGGCAGGGGGAGAGGGAGAGGAGGCGGGTGGGTGGCAGGATGGGTGACAGGAGCGGCGGGTGGAAGCAAGGATGTCTGTCGGCATTTGGGGAGTGGACTGCTGGGGAAAGGATAGATAAACGGACAGATGGATAGAAGGAAGGAAATGGGTGAATGGATGGAAGGACAGAAGAGACGATGGTGAGTGGGCAGGTGGAGGAAAGAAAGTGCGAGAGATCGATGGATGGAAGGGCAGGTAATGGATAAGATGATGGGAAAACAGGCTGATGGAAGGGATGTTGGGTGGATGGAGGGGTTGGCTGGTACCCGGGATGGAAAGGAGGATGCAGGGACAAGTGGGTGGGGTGGAAGAATGGATGGAAGCACAGGGTGGAAAGATGGGTTGGAAGAAAAGAAGGGTGGATGAAGAGATGGAAGGACAGGGTGACGGTGGGTGGATGAAGGATGGGAAGATGAGTGTGCGGGTATGGAAAGCTGTGAGGGCAGCTGAAAGGAAGAAGGAAGGGATGGTTGTGGTGCTGGAAGGCAGGAAGAGAGAATGGACAGAGGGAGAGGGGATAACAGGGTGGGCGCTGGAAGGAGATGGGGCAGAGGAGAGCCCCAGGGCCTCAGCGGGACAGGGTGGGCAGGGGCTGGGTGCTGTGCGGTGCACGGCGCTGCGGTGGGGCAGCGGCCGAGGGATCCGCCCGTACCTGGCAGGTACATGTTGAGCAGCAGTGGCACCGCTCCGGTGCCGTGTCTCATGGCAGCTGTGGAGGCGGCCCGCGGGCTGCATGTTTTAATATTCCTGCCCCTATTATTATTATTATTATTCCACTTTATCAGGGAGCAGCTGATGGCGAATAAATGGCAGCGGGACGGGCAGGGGACGGGCAGGGGCCGGGGGAGGCGGGGGAAGGGGGAGTTTCCAGGCAACTCGCAGGGGCTGGGGCCCCGGCTCCAGCAATTTCCTCCGCTGTAATTAAACCGGGCGCTGCCCCCCCCCCCCCTCCCTCCCCCCGCTATCGGGCCCGCATCAGACTTTAATCACGGCCGCGGGTTTCTATGGAGAGCGGTTCGGGCCGCTTCCTGCCTCTTCCGCCTCCTTAACTCTTCGCAAACACGGCGCTGACATCCCAGCTGGGAGCGGGCCCGGCCACTGCCTGGAGACCGCCCGGGCCCGGCCTCCCACCAGCACCTCCCTTCCCGAGCCGCCGATCGGCCCGCAGCGCCCCGGAGCCCGCTCCCGATCGGCGGTACCGCCTCGGAGCCCGCTCCCGATCGGCCGGTACCGGTACCGGCACTGCCCCGGAGCCCGCTCCCGATCGGCCGGTACCGCCTCGGAGCCCGCTCCCGATCGGCCGGTACCGGCACCGCCCCGGAGCCCGCTCCCGATGGGCCCGCAGCGCCCCGGAGCCCGCTCCCTGCTGCACGGCACCGGCAGCAGCTCCGGCACTGCCCCCCGGCCCTTGCTCTCCGAGCTGCCGTGCTGCTGGCCCTGGGGGTCCGTGCCTGCCCCTTCCCCAGCTCCAGCATCATCAGCACAGTCCTGGGGGCTCCTTGCAGTTCAGAGTCCTGGGGTGGGCCAGGGGAGTCCCCACCAGCACTCTCCACTTCCAGGACAATGGTCACGGGGTTCCTTTGCTGTGCCCAGAGTTTTGGGGTGGGTAAGTGTGTCTCCAGCAGTTGGTGCACCAGGTCATCCCACAGCTCTGCCACCTCCCTGGCTCCTCTGTGCTCTCCTGAACAGTCCCTGCCCCAGGGACAGTTAAGCCTGTGACCATCCCACAGCACCCAGCCCTGTCCCAACCTGCTGCACATCTTTATTAGGATCCATGGAAGCTGGGTAACCCCCAACACCCACACAAACCAGGATGGCCCCATCTTCATCTGCTTGTCCTGGACAGTGCTGGGTACATTCTGAAGACAGGAGGACATTTCATGGAGAAACTTATGGAGAAAAGTGATACCAGCTCCAAAAAAAAGCATATCTGGCCAGGTTTTTCCCTGTCACCCATGGCCCCACCTGTTATAGGCACTTGTGGGGTGCTGTCAGTCTCTGTCCCCCAGGTCAGGAGTGGACCCCCCACAGGATCCCACAGCTTGAGGCAGCCAGGCAGTGTGCCAGCAGCTGTCGCCAGTTCTCCTCCATGAGTCCAACACTGTACAGCCAAGCTCACAACTTCTTCTGGAGCATTTCATTGATGTCTGGCAAAAGGATGAGCTCTCATGCTGGATTTAGCTGCCTTTCTGGAAAGTGATCGTTACAAGATATGGACCTAATGGAAATCAGGATACAGCCATGCCAGACTCACAGTTTTTATTTACAGTGCCTGCCCTGCATAAGAAGCTGCAGCCCAAGGGGAGCGATGCTCAATCAGGGTGGCACAGCCCAACAGAGCTGGTGACTCCTCTTGGCAGGGGGTGTCCAAAGGGTTTAGGAAACAGGGGGTGCCTTGATTACCGAGCTCCACCTCTGCTCCAGGTGCTCCACCTCTGCTGCCCATCTCCATCATGGACAAAGAGCAGATGCTGGCAAGGGGAGACACGAGCAGAGACCGTGGTATTCCCCAGAAATTCCCCAGCAATCCTGTTTGGAGGTAACAGCCCTTAAAAAGCTTCTCTTCCCCCAGCTTGTCTCCTGAGCTCCCCTGAACCTCCCAGTGGGGCGTCCAGCTCTGTACAGCCCAGCAGCCCTGGCTGCTCCCTGCATCCCTCTCCTGCCCAGCCCCCCAAGGTGCAGCTCTCCCCGCAGTGGCTCCGCAGCCTCCCAGACTTGCTTTCGCTGCCTGAGTCACTGAAACAAACCGCAGGCAACGGAAAACAAGCCCCGGAGACAGCAGGGTGAGGTGGGGGCGTGCCTGACCCACCACCTGTCCTCTCCTCGCAGCCCAAGGGGAGACCATGATACTGCTCCAGCAAACTGCACAGTGGAGGGCATGGAGGGGGTCTGGGCTGAGGGACATTGCATCAGCCCAGAGTGGGGAGGGGGTGCAGTAGGGATCAGGCTCAGAAATGGGTTTAGGGTTGCAGGGGCTGGAGAAGGGGGTGCTTTGGAGGGCACTGGGGATGGAGATTCCTGGGTCCCTGGGAAAGCCAGTGGGTGGGGGGCTTAAAGTGGGATGTGAGGGGACTGGGGTCTTTGAGTGATCTGGGGTCAGAAGTGTGCAGAAGGACAGAGAATGTCAGATCCTAAAAGCTGGCAAGCTCTGTGTCCATGTGGAGCTTTGGAGACCTGAGTGATATGACCCCAGGTTCATGGGGGAGCTGGAGCAGAGCCAGAGGATGAGGAAGGCAGGGTATATGAGAAATCCAGGAAATAGGGGCTCATGTCCATGGGGGAACAAGGGACTGGGCTGTGGGTCTGAGGGGGATCTAGGAGATGAGGTTCCAGATCTGTGGGGCTACTGGGGATGGAGCCCAGACATGTGGAACACCCAGCTGGAAGCAGCTGCAGGTCCCTCCAGCTGCAAGAGGCAGTCTGCCCCCCACCCCCCACTCCAGTGCTCTCCTCCCACCCCAGGTGGAGCAATAAGAACCCGAGACTTTGCAATGACCCCCACAGCCCACCCTTACTCCCCCATCACAGCCCTGTGTGCAGTGCCCGGGAAAGCTTCACCTGTGAGCCGGCGGTGTGGAGCGGAGCCGAGCTGACGTGGCCCTGGGCTGGCTGCGCCTGGCCAGGTGTGCCGGAATGTGTTTGTGCTGGGGGAGAGGCCCTGCGGCCGGTGGGGTGGGGCCACTGGGGACACGGAGGAGACAGGGGCGGGCTGGGGGGCACTCTGCAGCCGGGATGCCATGTGGGATGGGGATACACAGGGGCTGGGTCTTCTGCACAGCAGCACCGGGGCTGGAGGGGAGAGGGGGCATGCAGGGAAACACGTGTGTGCTCAGCTGTGTGCAGCTCACATACACACACACAACACACACACACACAACACACACATAGACACACACACACCCACACCCATGCACATGCTGACACACACACCAGGGCTGGGGTCTCTGCACACTGCTGGGTGAGCGCCGTGCACAGGCTGACCCCCAGTCTCTCAGCAGCCTCCTGGGACACTCCCTTTCTCAGAGCCAAGCATGCTTTTAGCAGGGTGGGCATCAGGGAGCCCAGGCATCTGAGGCACTCAGAACTGTTGCACCATGCATCCCTGTCCTTGGTGTGGGGAGCGCCTCAGGACCAAAAGCCTGTGCCCCAGGAGGGCTTTGGGGTGCCAGAGCAGGATAGAAGACAAGGAGGAGGAGAGGGGGAAGAAGCAATGTGCTGGGTGCAGGGAGCACCTTGGGATGGGTAGCCCACACCCCAGAAATGTTCAGAGCCAGATGGAAGAGGAGGAGGCTGGGAAAGAGTGCTGGAGGAGGAGGAGGAGGAGGCTGGGTGGGGCTCCCAGTGTCCCGGAGCCGGATACTGGCACGGATATGCTGGCGTGGCAAGGCTGGAGGAGGAGGACACGCACACACCTGTGAGCATCAAGCCAGGCCCCTACCACCTGTGGAACACTACCCTCAGACCTCCTTCCCCTGCACAGCCACCTCCTGCCCAGCCCCTCTGTGCCAGTGCCCCCAAGCCTGACACAGCTGTGGCTGCCCCATGTGTTGTCAGAGTCCTGTCCTGCCCCAAATGACCCCTATGTTCTTCCTCCTTCCCAGGCCCACAGCAGGCAGGGACCCCCTTCTCTCTTCCAGAGGGGTGTAGAGGAAGGGGACCTTGGTTTGCAGACTTTGTAGCAATCGATTTCCCTGGCATTGATCCTGGGAGGAGAACCCAGGGTACAACCCTGCTGGACGCCTCTTCCCAGGGCACAACCCTCTTGGTGTCCTCTCCCACCTCCAGTGCTCCCTTTGCCCAGTAAGTTCCCATTTTCCCAGCCAGAACACCATAGCAGTGGAACTGTGCATGGATGAGAGGTGGGGTGCAGAGAGCTCAGCCCAGGGTGGAGCTGGCCATGAGCCCAAAACTGCTGGGGAAGGGGAAACCTTCCAGGTTGCCACCATGGTCCTCCCAGCATGGTAGCCCCCCGAGGAGCTGAGCAGAGGCAGGAGCACTCTTTTTTTGACAAATGCCTTTATTTGCTACCGGATAGAGGTCTATTGCACAGCAGCCTGGAGGCTGCAGGGCACACAGCCCTGCCCCAGTTCAGTGCTGGACGCGGCGGATGGATTGGATCTGGTTGGTGTGGGCCTGGCTGCTGTATTCATTGTACTTCTTGAACTCGCCGTTCTGTCTGTCCCGCTCCAGCACGTACTGGTAGCCCCTGTATCCTGGGTACTGGTATGCCACCCACCTGCAGGCAGAGCCTTGGCTCAGAGCCCCAAGCCAAATCATCCCATCCCATCCCATCCCATCCCATCCCATCCCATCCCATCCCATTCCATCCCATTATCCCGTTATCCCATCCCATCCCTCTGCTTGCCTTGGGAGGAGAGGGACAGAAAATACCCAATGGCTTGTATTTTCAAGGAAAAGGTAGCAGGAATGCATCCCTTTTTTGAGGGGGTCCCCCTTCCACATTGTGGGGTTTATGGAGGTGTTTTCTGCAAGGAGGTGCTTCTGAGCCTCTGCTCTTGGCACCCCCAGTCCCTGCCCCGCTGGCTGCACTCACGCTCCGGCGTTCACTTTGATGGATGCCACCTCCTTGTTGCCCCAGCCCATGGCCTGCAGCGAGGGATAGTCGTCACTCAGCTCAAACTTGTGACCCTGGAAGTTCTCAGCCTCGTAGAGGATGACTTTGCTGTCATTGTGGTTCTGCAGAGAGACAGAGCTGGACGTCAGCAGGAGTGGGTTGCCTTGCCCGGGGATAGGGATGTGGCATCAGTGTGACACACACCAAGACACTTTGAGAGGCCTGGGATCGTGAGCAGCTTTGGTGCAATGCATGGGGATGTCCCTCAGCCTGGCACCCCCCCACTGGGACACCCCAGAACTGCCCCAAGGATGCTGCTCTCATGTCCCTGTGGTCCCAATGCACAGCTGTTAGTGAGAGTTAGTGGCTACAGCCTCTGGACCCACACGGACTGCTGCCCTCAGCATCACCACAACTCCCCAAGGCTGCAGGAAGGTTCAGAGCAAAGCAGGACGCTGAGAGAGGTCCCCTCAGCTCTGTGGGACCTTTCTGGGTGCTGGACACGGTGGGGTTAATGGCTGGGACACTGAGAGATGCAGCACTGTCCCCCGTGCCCAGCCCCCACATGCATCTATCTGCACCGAGGAGCAGTCCTGCCAGCAAGGAGTGATCTTATCGCATCCCCTTTATTAAAGCCTGAACATATCTGCCTGGTGATTATTAAAAGTTGGGGGGGGACCCCCCGCTCGGAGGCGCAGACGTGCCGCTGCTGCGAGCAGCGGTGTCTCTGCAGATGGAGCGATAGAGCCGCGGCTGCCTGGGCACGCCCCAGCTACCCGCGCTGGGAGGGGACGGGCCCGCACTCCGAGCATCCCTGAGGTCCCGCCAGCTCCTCTCTGTTCATCCCAGCCCCGGGAATCAGGGCTGGGGGACAAGGCCTTGGGACCCCAGCCTGGCAGGTGGCTCTCCAAAGCACAAAGAGCTGGAATTGTGGTTCAGGCTAAATTTTAGACCTAGAAAGCATCCCAGGATCTTTGCAGGGAGATGGGAGCTGGTGGGTGTGGCTACTCCTCCACTTCATATGTACCTCTGTGAACACCTCACCCCTCCATCCCATGGTCCATCTAAGTCATCCTCCAGTCTGTCCCACATTGCCTCCATGCTGGGCTACCTGGAGGAGGCTCTGCCTGCCCTGAGCCCTCCCCCTGTGGTGTCCCAGTAACTCACTGCGCATTTGACAGGCCGGAAGGAGAGGAGGTGCTCGGTCCGGTAGCCACTGTTCCCGCTCCAGGCCTCCCACCGGGGATAGTCACCCTTCTCCAGGATAAACTGCTGTCCCTGGTACTCAGGGTACTCGAAGCCTACCCAGCTGGAAGGAAGAGGAGGAAAACCCTCAGGGATGTGTGACACAGTCCCCAGGATCAGTCAGGGGTCAGCTTCTCCTTCCTGGGCAGGGGACAGAGACTTCCTGCCAGGTTATGGGTCTGTCACAGATGCTGGGGTCCTTGCTAGCAGAAAATGTCCCTTTTGAAAGTGGGGCCCCTCTCTCCAGAGCCACATCATTGCCTCCAACCTACGCCTTGCCTTGTTAAGGTCTCCCTGACTAGCAGATGGGAAAACACAAGGAGCACAAGCAGGGAGGTCTCACGATGAGGCTGTGTCATAGCTGAGGAAGAACTCGGGTGTTCTGGCTCCCTAGCAGCTCCCAAGAGTGCCCTGGGAGCAGTGGGTTTGCTGCAGCGGGGCGTGCCAAGGGGCCGCGGGGCCGGCGGGGCACTTACGGGCCAGACTCCACCTTGATGGAGCGGATCTTGCGGAAGCCGCGCTCCATGATGCTGGGGCACTCCATGAGGAACTCGCAGCGCTTGCCCTGGAAGTTCTCCTCCTCCCACACTGTGATCTTGTACTGCCCCAGGGTGTCCATGGCTTCACTGCTGGTCATACGGGTCTCTCGGCTGCTGGCAGAGCCCCACGGATCACCCCAGGGCAGGTGCCCACCACCAGCCCCCAGCCACCCTCCTGCCTGCTGCTGCGCCTGGGATGCTGGTGGCACTGCCCTCACACACCCCATGCCACTGGCCCCTTGCCCTCCCAGGCTGGCATGGGGACATTTCCCATTCCCTTTCCTTCGGTGCTGGGGGATCTTTGTCCAGTGAGCCCCAGGTTGCAGGGGAGATTTGCAATGCCCCATCTCTCCATGTGATGTACCCAGGACTGCCTCAGTTTTTCTTCTCCCAAGCTCCCTGCCGTGGCTCCGGGAGTCGTCTGGGTGCGGTGGCACTGTACCCACTGCTGGGAGGCGGCGGTGACCGCAGCTCAGATGCGGGTGTAGCCCCGGGGCAGAGCAGCCCGGCTCCTCCATCCCTCCTGCCAGGGTCCCTCCTGCCCGCTGTGGCACACAGCGCCCCGCCACTTGCCCTTCCCCAGGGTGAGCGTTGGCTGGCTGGGGGGCTTGCTGTGGGGCGAAGGGAGCGGGGCAGCGCCTGTGCACGGGGGTCTGGGGGCTCACAGCCTGGTACTTACTTGGTCGGAGGGCAGGGCACAGAGGCGGAGGTGGCGGTGCCGGCGCCGGCTTCTCCTGTGGCCCTTTATAGCGGGCGCTGGAGCGCCGATGGTGCGGCGGCCAGGGCGCTGTGTCAGCAGGCAGGGGACGGGGGCACGGGCGGCTCACCCGGCCCAGACTCCGGCTGTCCATTCCACTTAGGCAGTGTGGCGAGAGCGGCCCCCCCGCGCCCGGCCAGGCTGACAATGAAAGTGCTGGGCTGTGTTTGCGCAGGGGCTCAGGGCACAATGGGCAAAGGGCCTGACGCGCCGCTTTCCTTTCTGCCCCCGGACAATGTCCCCGCTTGGCCCAGGGATTAGGGAGCCAGCCTTTCCCAGGGCACCCGCAGCCCCTGCCAGGGTTGAGGCTGGTGGGAAGGAGGTGCCAGGGTGAAGTGGGGATTTACCATCTGGGAGCCGAGGGGCACTGATGTCCTCACGCTGGAACACAGGGCTTATCTGGGGCTGCTTCTGCCCCTCCATGTCGGACTCTGCCACCATGGGCTCCTTTTCCAGCCAGGCCCTGCAGGGATTCCTGCGCTGGCTGCAGACTGGGCGCTAATGGACCCCAGTTACATGCTTGTAATGCCCTGAGCATTTCCCCAGGCTTGAGAAAGAGCTCCCTGTGCTCCCACTCACCTCCCACAGGGGCAAGGGACACCGTGCACAGCAGGAGGGGACCAGCTTCGGGACAGAGCTGTGTCCTTCGCCTGGACAGGGCCAGCCCTGCCTGGAACTGCACCATGCCATGCAGCTATCCCCAGTGGCTCCTACCAGGACCTGGGATGGATGGGGCCAGCACAGGCTGGAAAGGAGGAAGTAGGCCCTGTTGAGCTGTGAAATCCTGGGTGTCTAGACAGCTGTTTCTTGCAGCATCCTGTGTAGTCTGTGGTGAGGCTGGGCACTCCCCACCTTCAGCTGGGCAGATGCCACACTGGCCACTGGGCAAGGGCCGGACCACAGCACCACAAACCTTCCCAGGAAAACTCCAGCCCTTCTGGGGGTCATGGGCGTGGGGTCAGCATCACAAGAGACCCGGACATTGTTGGTTATGGAGAATGCAGTGTGAGCAGCTGGGGGTGGTGTTAGTATGCGTGGCATCAACAAGAATCGGGGACTGAGGGGTGACAGCAAGGACGGGCTGGGGGCAGGACTTGGGGGTCCCCTTTGTGACCTCCCCCCACTGCTCGACGGCCCCGAGGCTCGGTGCGAATCCGCGCCGATGCCTGCGGGTCCCAGCAGAGGGTGCAGCCTGGCAGCGGTTGGAGCACGCTCAGCTCAGGGACATCAGTGGCCCTTGGCAGGGGACAGGCGCTGGGGAGGCGACCCTCAGCTTGCGTTGCCTGAAGTGCTCCTAGCAGGGAGGAGGAGATGCTCTTGGAGCTGTCTGGGGAAGCAGAAGGTGGAGGGAAGGATAGGGATACTCCCTGGAGAAGGAAGAGCACTCTGGTGCAGCCTGGTGGCCTGGGGACATCTCTCAAAGTGCTGGGAGACAGTCTGGGCAGGATTTAGGGAAGTCAACACCTTGGCAAAGGTGAGGCAAGATGCAGAACTAGTGCACTGCAGGGTGTCCCCACGGTGCTGCCCCCCTTGCCTGGGCTGTGAGCACAGAGCTGTGGGGCACTGGTTACTTTGGGGTGCTTCAGGATGAGGGCAGCTGGGGACTCTGAGGTGCAGGGCACTGTGGGGTGTATTACAGAGCCCCAGCACGTGAGGCACCACAGAATATGTGGGATGCTGCAAGCTGTTATAGGATGTGCATGTGTGGTCACTGTATGGTGTGCTACAGCATCTGTGGGGCACTGGGGCTGTGCCACGAGGAGCATGCCAGCCACTCAGCCATCCCCATGCAACATTTGGATAAAAGCACTGGAAGGTGAATGGTGCAGAGGAGAAACCCAGATGCAGACTGCGCCCCTCCCTTGTTCCTCAGCATGTTGTACTCACTGGAAAGTGCTTCACCTCCTCCTTGGTACATTCAGGGCAGCCACGTGGGAGCCACAGCCACATCAGGGCACAGGATCCATGGGGTCACTCACAAGGAGACGTTCCTGGCTGCATCCCAGAGTGCTGATGCAGCCTGTCCTCCCTGGGCCATCTCCAGGTGGTCTCTGTCCCCAGCCAGCATCCCCTGGCTAGGTCACTGCAAGCCCCCAGCCAGCCCTGCCCAGCTGGGGCCAGGGGCAGAGGCAGGCTGGTGCGGGGGCAGGCAGTGACTCTGCTCAAGGGCAGCTGCTAATGCTGGCTGTGGGAGCTGCTCAGCACTCGCCCAGGGCCTCCTGCATAGGCTAATTTAATAAGGGCCCCTCGTAGCTCCCAGCTCAGCTTGTTCCCTGCACTAGCAAAACAGATCATGTTTCTCAGTGCCACTGGGCACAGCGCGGTGGCCCGGGGGCACGGTGGGAGCACAAGGGCACCCAAGTGCTCCCTGCCGAGCCCAGACCATGGGGCTGTACCCCATGCCTTGGGCAGGCACTGGTCCCAGGACAGTGCACAGCTGGGGGAGCCGAGCAGGCTGAAGGGCAGCCAGCCACGAGAGAGGTGAGGCAGGTGCTGCCCGGGAGCCCTGAGGCTGATGCCGTGTCTGTGGCAATACGACTGTACCCATTGATGGAATATCTGGGCAGAACAGCTGTGTGTGGTCCACCTGGCTGGCACCGTGGGCTGAGCCCTGGTCACACCCTGCAAGGACCTCTAGCTGCTCTCTCCTTCTCCCCAGCCCAGCTGGGGGGCTGGACCGGCACTCCAGGGGCTGGAGGTCTGGGGGCTGGGCCCAGCAGGAGCAGATGGAGCTGGTGCCGGCCCCTGTTTGTCTTTCTTCCAGTTGCCTGGTGCTCTGTTTGTTCTAGGGATGGCTTCCTGCTGTCAGGGCCAAAACAGGTGGCTTTTATTTGCAGGGTCTGGCTGATTAGATCAGGGGTGGTGTGTCATTGCCCCCACACAGCCCCATTGCTTCCTTTTTCCTCTGCTTTCTCCCCCAGCCTCATTTCTGTGGGAAACCATCCTCCTCGACAAGGATGCAAACACCCTCCTTCTCTCTACAGTCACCTGTGCTTCAGGGCTGCTCTGAACATGGCCACACCAGGACTGGTTAATCCCAGCCAAAACCCCTTCTTCCACCTGTGAATCCTGGATCCCAGAGCCAAAAGGGTTGCTGGGATCCCCAGTGCCACTTGTCCCCTCCAGAAGCTTTGCTGGCCACATGAGCCATAAGTGTACAGCACACATCTGCCAAAGGAGCCTCCCCACAGGCACTGCCTCACACAGGGAGCCCTGGCACTTGCCAGCTGCCCCACAGGCAGGCACCTGTCCCCTGTGCACGCAGCCATGCCACCCCTGCAGCCAGGAACCCTGGGACAGCAGGAGCCTGGCAGATGTTGCAGGGATTAGCTCCCACGCAGGTGCACATGCACACCGTGGGCTGCCAGCTGTTCTGTGCCCCTGGCACCACCCCAGGCACGCTGCTCACCCCCTCCTTGTGGGGCTGTGCCCACCCTGCCCTGTGGCACACACAGCTCTGGGGGTGCACCTGCAGCAGCCCCCCAAGACAAGGATGCTCCCAGGGACACAGGCTCACCCCGTGCCACCCATTCACCACCTGAGCCTGGCTGTCCCCACATGGGGGTGTGCTCAGTCCCCACGAGCTGCCAGGGGAGCTGTGGCCTCACCTGCCTGCTCCCCACTGTTCCCATGGGGACTAATCCCACCTGAAGGTCAGAGAGGCTCCGCCAGCTGCTTACCTCCTGCCTGTGGATTACAGCCTGGGTGTGAGCAGCTGGCAAAGGCTGCTCCCCAGCTGAGCCCAGCCCTGCTGGGGAACTGACAGCAGCACAGAACCAAAAGGGAACCCAGGGTGACATGTCCCTTTCAGCCTGAGGTGTCCCCTCTGTCACACCCTACCCAGTCAGAGATGCCAGGCACTGGGGCAGAGGAGGCAGTGTCTGCTCCTCTGCTCCAGATCCTGACCTGGAAGGGAGCCTGCTGGTGCCAGCCACTGTGACCTTCTGCTTGTTACCACAGGTGCCTCAGCCTGGCACCTCCAGGGCACCCCATAGCTTCAGAGTCCTGGAGAAGCTTGCTGGTCCTCAGAGAGTCCCCACTGCAGACCAGTCCCAGGGCTGCTGTGATGGAGACAGGGGAGCACGGGGCAGCCCACACCCAGCCTGGTCTGGAGGCAGCTGCTGTCCTTCAGTACATTGTGTCATTTTGGAGGGACACCACGGGGTGAGCACAGCTTCCCAGGTGCCAGCTTTCCCTATAGCAGCTAGGGTGCTGTCATGGAGGTGCAGAGTGCAAGATTAAGGCTGGCAGCCCCTGGCAGCCTCAGAGCCAGGGGATACCAGCTCAGCTGGCACCTGGCCAAGGTCCCACTCCACCCCAGTTCTCCTGCACTGCCCTGTTGGCCACGTTTGCAGTGGCAGGCACCCCAAGCTGGGTGATGCTCACTCACTCAGTGGATGGAAAGGTTGGCAGTGGTGGGTCCCCTCCTCCAGCAGCTCTGAGGATCAGCACAGGCGGGGGCTGAGCCAGGCGCTGCCACAGGAACAGAACATCCTGCCTCAGCTGCCTCAGGGCTCCTGGAGCCAGCAATAGCTGGGCCAGGAGCAGCAGCCCTGGCAGCCTGCTCAGTGTCCATCCCCTGGCAGGCTGCCCACGCACTTCCTAGAGCCACGGGCTGGGAAGAGAGGAGCCCCACCACTCACCCCTTCCCTGGAGGCCCTGTGGGAGGATGGGGCTGATGTGCCCCAACATGCAGGACTAGTATAAGCTCTGGGTGTTTTCCCCCAGCATCTCAAGTAATTCATCAGGGCTCTCCCTTATTCCCTTCTCTAATGGGGGTTCAAAAACATTTTTTGGGGCAATTGTAAAAAATGTCCCCTCACCCCAGTGGTCTGTGGGTGCAGGGGGGAGGATGCCAGGCTGTACCTATGCTGTCCCTGATACTTCCCACAGCCAGGAATGGGTTGGAATGTGCAGAATTCCTGTCGTTTCACCACAGCAGAATTCAGATCCGTGCCTGGGACCCACCTCTCCCATCCACCCTGTCTGACAGAGGGGGATAAGCTTGTCCCAGAGCCCAGGCGGACTGAAGACTGCCTCTGCTTATTGTCTTCAGCTGGGGGTGCTGTGTGGGGTGGATTCATTGCCTGGTGACAGTATCTGAAGCCTGGCAAGGAGAGTGCAGGACCCCAACACAGAGTGAGGACAGTCCTTATGCTCTCTGCCCCAGGCCTGGCCATGCCAGGAGCAGGCTGGAGCCAACATTAGCTCATCCCCAGCATCACAGGCGGCCTGTCTCCTTGTGCAAACTGTCTGGGAGCCCACAGTGGTGCTGGGACAGACTTTGAGGGGCAGGGAGCTCCTGCTCTGCCTGGGCACCTCCTTCAGGCACAGCAGAGATGTGCCAAAGAGGCTGAGTGGGGTCAGATGAGGTCTAGGGATGCTCACACCACCCTGGTTCTCAGCCCCTGAGGTGCCCACACAGCCCTGGGGGCTGGTCCCTGCTGGGCACTGGTTTGCTGAGGGCAACCAGCTGCCTCTCCCACATCCTGAAGTAAAGCAGGGCTTGCCCCAGGATGGCACACCCCATCCGGGCTGGGCAGGACATGAGCAGCCCAGAGGCTGCCAGCAGCAGTGCACACCTCTGCTCCCATCCACACCTTCAGCTGCACACACCAGGAAACAGAGCAGCAAGCACAGCAGGGGCATGGCCAGCACTGTTCATCTCAGCAGAACACATACACGGGCACACACAGGACAGGGATGCACCAGCTCTGCCCTGCCTGCCAGGGAGGGCACACACACCTATGCAAATACACAGGCATGCATGCACATACGCACCTGGGTGAAACTACACCTGTGTGTAAATCCAAACCTGGGCACTTGCAGCTCCCCAGTGCTCCTCCTGCACCCTGCCCTCTCCATGCAAATCCTCCTGGTGAGGAGCTGTGCCATGGAAATCCCCAGCCCAGGCCCCAAGGTCCCCAGAGCCGTGCCACTGGCCATGCAGAGCCTGGGGTTTGTTTGGGGAACAGCACCACCCAGCACAGACAGCAATACCCTGCTGTGCCCCATCCCATGCCAGTCTTGGTACCCATGGCACCAGCACTGGCTCTGACATGTAAAAGTGGGTGTTTAATGCCTCTGGCTCTGCCTGTTGTGAGGAGCAGCTCACCCTTGGGTGCTAATCCTGCCAGAGTCATTCCCCAGGTAACACAGCCCTCAGGGCAGTGTGGCTGCTGGGGGCCATCCCACCTTGGAAGGGTTTCACAGCTTCCGAGTGCCACTGGGCTGGCAGAGCCGGGGCAGTGACTGCAGCTGGGAAGGTGGCAGGGGGACAAGCAAGCCAGGGCACAGACAGCCCAGAGGAGCTGGAGCAGGCAGGTGAAGGCAGAGGCGGCATGGCTGCATTTCACAGCCTTGCTCTGCCTGATACCATCTCCACCAGGCTCTGCCCCCACAGGGACACACGTGCAGCCACTGGAGCACATGGACAGCAGGGTCTGGCTTTGCTCAGAGTTATTAATCATGTTCTGTTTGATCCCAGCCTGAGCAGGGCAGCTGCAGAGGGTTGTGCGTATCGGGGGATGTGTTGTGCTTTCTCAGCTTTTCGACTTTGCCAGGATTGGTAGCAGGGGACACAGAGCCTGGAGACACAGCCCCAAGGGCCCATGACCACAATGATCTGCATTGTGGTCAATCACTGCATTGTGCTGGGGCTGTTCCCAGGCTGGGATGTACCCTTAGCTCTGGAGGGATGCAGGGAGCGCGGCAACCTTGGAGATGCTCTTTGATTTTGGCCCCTACCTACACCACCTGATGGAAACTTCCCAAAGCATCTGCCCAAGCAGGAAGCCTAGGAGGTGCCTCATCTCTGCCCCTTGCAGGGGCTCTCCAAGGAGGCAAGAGGACTCTCCTGCTCCGGGACCAGTGCTGCTGAGCTTTGTCCTGTGCGTAGCTGCATTGGGGTGAGGGAAAGCAGCAGGAATCATCCTGTCCCTTAGCACACCTGAGCTCCTTCACTCCAACCTCTGCTCCATCCACACTGGGTGGATGGGCTGAGCCTTTTTGGTGTTTGCAGAGAGGCTGCAGATGGGCTCAGGATCCACCTGTAAACTCAGAGCATCCCTGAGCACAGCAGGACCAGAACTGGATCCTGTGCTACGGAAGTGCCTGTGCCTGAGAGCAGGGCAGAAGCAGCTCAGGGCTGGCAGAGAAATCACAGGCAGAGCCAGGCATATACAGTAGGGAGGTGAGGGATCTTTCCATTCCCAAAAAATACTCTGAGGTGGGAGGAAAGCAGGTTTACTGCTGTCCTATCTCCTAGGTCTCCATGACTCCCTGCAGCCTCCATGGAGCTAGGAGCAGCCCCAAGCTCTGAATGTCTTCTCTGGCTGCTGGGGGAGAGGGATGGGACAGGACATGGAATGGGACAGGAGTCCAGGTCAAGCACTTGTGCTCGGAGAGCAGGGCAGGCAGTGAGCAGGGCTGTCCTGGAAGAGACCCACCAGCTTGCCAGCACCACCCCCATACCCTTCCACAGCAGGCATAGGCAGGAGGATTGCCACCAGCAGGATCTGGCACCCGGCCCACAGGCTTCAGGTGCACAACAAGAAACACCTGCCCTGGGCAGTCAGTCCTGGAAGGGCTGGGAAGTGCAGGTCCTGGGAGTGAATCAAGGCAGGGGGAGGCAAGAATGGATGTGACACCCCTCATCCTCTGCCCTGCTCCCTGCTGCCTGCTCCTGCCCTCCTTCCCGCTGCTTCTCTGTCAGCAGCTAAAGCTCCCTTGGTGCCAGCAGACCATTGAGACCTACCTGGGTGCTTGGCAGAGCCTGCCAAACTCCACCCTGGGCCAGCACCGTGCCAGGGCTCTGTATGCCTGCCATGGCTCTGCAGTGCTGCCAGGGCCAGGCTGCCCTTCCCCAGCAGGCTGCTCCAAGCAGCAGTCAGCCACACAGGCAGGATGTGTGTGCCTAGCGCGTTACATGTGCCTGCCATGCCGTGGGCACATGGACACAAGTCCAGCCTACAAAGGCCGAGTGTACCACTGTCACCTGGGTCCCACAGTGCCATGGGTCAGTCCCATGGCGTTCCTGCATGCTATGTGTGGATTGCTTCATCTGTGTGCACTGGCTGCTCACCGCCGCGTGTGTTTGGGTGAGACTGCGTGCTGTGCGCGGCCCCGGTGCCCTTTGCTCCGCACACACACCGGGTGTCCGTGTGGCACGCAGGCTGTGTGTCCGTGTGGCCCGCAGCAGCTGCAGGCAGGCGAGTGCTCCCTCCGCGCTGCAGCGGCTGCGGCGGGGCCGGGTGAGCGCCTGCAGCCGTGCGCCTGCAGATGGGCTGGACCTGCCTAACGCGAGCCGAACGAACAAAACGTTCAGGTCAGGTATTGCACGTGGGGCTCGACGCCAGGCAAGTGCAGAGATGCTCCGACTTGGGACAGCGTTGGGCTGGAGGGGTGCTCTGCCCTGGGCTGCCGGCAGCCCCTTTCTCCCGAGCTGGGTCCTTCCAGGCTGGGTGTCCTTTGCTGCACATGCTGCTCCAAACCGGCTCCTCCGGGGGTAAAGTCTGGAAAGTGGATGCTTGACACCTGCTGCCTGGGAAAGCCAAACAGAGCAGGGGCAGGTTAACTGGTATGGCAGAGTGGAGAACAGGGAAGAAAGGAAGGAAGGAAGAAAGAAAGAAAGTAAATGGAGGAGGGGAGGGGACCAGAAACTATTGGAAAACACAGGTGAGAGAGAAGAGTTAAGGAAAGGGGACAGGCTGGACGGTGTCCCCCGAGCCCGTCCCCTTCCTTCCCAGGAGTTCGGCTGTGTGACCGGACTGCCAGCCCTTGTCTCGGGAAAGCCCCCAGGATGTTCTCCATGCCCAGTACCCTGTTCCCAGCCAGGCAGGCAGGATCCTGGCCAAGCTGTGCTGGGCTCTAGCAGCTCACCTGGCTCTGGTGACACGCTGGCAGCTGTCAGGTGAGTGGCTTCGCCTTCCCCCGCTGGCTCCCAGGCAGAAAATGAGGGTGACGCTGGCTGGATGGGGCTTTTATAGTCCCGATAAAAATAGCGCTGGCTGGCCGGTGATCGGGGGGCCGGAGAGATGTGACTGAGCAGAGACAGGCAGGAGGGCTGGGCTGGCGGCAGCGAGCCTTCTCCCCAGCACACCTGTCACAGCTCTGTGTTTGCTCAGAGCAAATATTGACCCAGGGAAGGCAGGCTGGGCAAGGGAGGCGATTAGCCCACCTAGATTAGAGGCAGAGCAGGTCTCTATGCAAACTCTCCAGGGCTGCCTTTGTTAATGGGAGCCTGATGGGCTGATAGGAGCCAGGAGCCTGGGTGCTGGGGTGCTGGGGAGGAGGAGGTGAGGGGGAGAGGAGGAGACATTCATTAACCTGCACTGGAACAACACCAGCTGTCACTTTTCCACCCACCTGCCTGGCTCACTTTGCAGCAGAGATGAGAGGAGAGCAGGGGGCCAGGGGAAGCAGGTGTGAGGATACCCTCCCTGGGCAGCCCTAGGATAGCAGTGAGTTAGTTTCTTGCATTGTTTTGGGCTGCTGAAAAGGCAGTGAGTTGTGAAGTCTCAGGGCAGAAAAACAAATCTAGTGCCTACCCCACACAGTCTGAGTGCCAGTGATAGAAAAGTCTTCCTTGTTCTTACCCCAATCCCTCCACTCATGCTGAAAAACCCCATGGCACACCAGTGCAATGCTCACACGTCTTTTAGAGCAATGCACAGACTTCTGAGCTAGGCAGCAAAGCACAGCTCAACAAAACTTTGGGAGCAACACTCTTTGGGAGTGCTCCCTGCATGGCCACACAGGCCAGGAGCCAGCTGTCCTAACGCAGCAGCTGGAACGGGATGTGTTTCACTCCATGTGCACATGCTTCCCTGTGGGTCACTGCATCCCTGAGTCACAGCACCCTTGTGTCCCAGCTGTGTCACTGCCCAGCAGGTTAACCAGTGCAGACGAGCCTGTGCTGGCTCTGGGAGCAGAGCTCATGGAAGCCAGGAGAAGTTTGGACACTCCTCCAGTGCCCAGCCATGGTGCTCAGCCCTGGCAGCCCTGTGCTGATCTCAGCCAGAGCCAGCAGGAGCTGGGATCTCTCTCCCAGTTACTCTGGCACCCACAGCTCCTCGGATAACAGAGCATGAAGCGCAGCAGCAGCGGCAGGAGAAGCTCCTTTGTGCAAGTGCAGTGGCCTGTTTGTTTGTGCAGATGGGTGTGTTTGTGGGTGGGGAGGGGGTAACGCTGCTTTAACCCCCACGGTGTACACCTGCAGGAGTTTGTCCTGGGTGTGCTTTAGAAACCATTGCTCCCTCCAGAGCTGGAGTGTACTTGCAGGCTGCAGTAAATGGATTCCCAAATGTAAGAGCATAGTGGCAGATCCTTAGCAGCCACTGCCACCCAATTCTTCTTCCTAGGAGACTTGACCCTCCCACACTCAGGATTTTGAAAGGCAGGCTCCATCCCTCCTGCCTGCTGCTGCCTCTGCAGCCTGGGGTCCCCCAGGCCTGGCTGGAGTGATGCCAACATGCTGCCCTTGCTCATCCTGGTCCTTTTTCAATAGTTTTGGCAGCAAAGGAAATGCAATACTACCAATACTCTGAGTTGGGGTGACGTGAAGAAGTGTGATGTTCCCCCTGCTTTTGATGCTGTACAGGCTGTGATGCTTGGACTTACATATTTCTCCTTTCCTAGTATGAGAATTGTGCTGGACAGGACTCCCACCCCTCCCTGCCCTGGCACACACCAGCATAGCAGAGCTGCAGCTCCTGGCATAGACTGCCCTCTCTTTCTGGAGAAGCAAAAAACCCCAAATACCACAGGTGCTGCTGCAGTGCCAGCAGACATCTCCAAGCCTATATGCTGTGTCAGAAATGCTCTTTCACCCCAGCTTCTCTCCTGCAAGGGCAGGGAGGGCCCCACCATTCACTAAATAGCAGCAAATACTGTCCTTGCAGGGCTGATTTGCAGAAAACACGAGTAGAGTGCCCTGCACGGCATTGCTACCCTGGGGAATGTCTTGCTTCTGTTCTGGCATCTCTGGGGCAGCATTTACCAGTTTGTGCCCTTCCCTGTCAGGCAGGTGGGCAGCACCTGAACTGAGCTCTTAGTAGGGCTGGCCTTGGAAAGGCAGCCTCAGCCTCCTCTTGCAGCAGCCCAGGGCTTGTGCTGCCTCAGTGTCCCTTGAGGACTGACTAGGTCACTAGCAGAGTACCTCTTGTGTCCATCAGGAGCCAGCACGGTGCCCCGGCCTGGCCTGAGCATGGCTCCCAATCCCAAGCACCAAAGTGACACAGCTGAGCCAGCAAAGCCCAGTGCCTCGGAGACAGGAGGGCGGGGGTGAAGGATCTGTCCAGCTTTGCCAAGGGTTTTGGAAGGATCACCCTCACACACCCTCACACTTTTGCTCTTCAGACACTGCAAGCTGGTCAGGGCAGGACTTTTCCAGGTTCCTACCTCATACACTGTACAGAGGGAGAAGGGGATGATTCCAACCAGGGAATGGTTGATTCTTTGTCCCCTAACACTGCTGTCTTCCTCACACTGACACGGAGACCCACCAAGTGGGACTTTGCAGGAGATTCAGGCTCCCCAGCTGCAACGGGACAGACACTCTGTCAGGGAAGCCCAAGAGCAGCTTTATTCCCTTCCCTTTATCTCCCACACAATAGCACGATTCAGCAGGTGTTAAATGTTTTAATGGGATTCAGGATAGCTTCTGTTGCCCACCTGCCCCAAGGCCATTTCAGCCCTCCCTGGGAGCCAGCAGTAACAGCCAAGAAGAAAGCTCCTGTTGTGTGGTGCATTAACTGCCTGATGACTGAGTGCTCCCGATAATTCCCACAAGGAGAGGGGGAGTCCCATTGGCTTGCCAAGCTCGTGCTCAGCCATAGGCGTGCAGGCTGTGTCCCTGCCGGGAGCCGTCCCGTGGGAACATCATCCATTTCACTGCCCAAACACCAGTGGGAAGAAGCAGGGCCTGTACCTACAGTATTTCTGTTGGAGAGATGTGCTCTGTTGGGCAGGGGCCAAATCCAGCCCGGGGAGACAGTACAACAAGCTCAAACTTCCTTCTGCCTGAGCCCCAGATGCCATTAGCAGAAACAGGACTTCTGCCCTCTTTTGGGTGCTGAGCTGGGCTGTGAGTCTATAGTCCCACAAGTTCATAGCCCTTGGCAGTGGCTACCAACAAAACCTCTTGCTAAGGGAAAGTCCCTCCCTGCCAGCTCTGCACATCTCTGCCCTCCCCTCACCTCCCCATTGCCCCAAAGATCCAAGTGAGAGAGAACCCCGGGTGAGAACATCCATACTATGCAGAGCTCACCCCAGCACTATCTGGGAGTGCTGCTGTCTCTCTTTGCTAACAGGACAGTGATGCGGTTCGGTCACAAGTTGAAGTGTTTTCCAAAACCAGGGTCAGGGTCTAGTTCCCAGCCTGAGAAGAGGAATTGGGAATTTCCCCAACCTTGGAAAGGGGCTGCCTCGGTGCATTTATGTTTTAGGATGAGGATAAAAGAAGTAAAGTGTGTGACAGCTGCTACTCTCTTTGCTTAGTGCACTCAGAGTGGTTCTGGTTGACAGTCACCAGAGAAGACTACAACAGAGGTGACACATGACCATCTCACAGCCCCTAATAAGAGCTGAGAGAAGAAAAATTTCTCTCACACAGGTGTAAATAGCTCTCAAATCTGTTTCCCTGACTCACCTGTTGTTAAGGCATCATCTTTAAGGTCTCTCCTACTAGAGTGATGCTTATCAAACAAGTGAATTTCCCTCTAATAGTGCTCCAACAGGCAAGTACAGTGTGAGCACTGTTTTCTCCAGGTCCAAGCTGGGAGCACAGGAAGGTGGGAGAACAAGTGTTTTATTGGCATAAAAAAAGTCCCTGCACATTTGATGGCACTCGTGCTGTCTCCATTTGTTTTTGGGTGTTACACCAGACTAACACACAGCATTTCCCATGTCAGCTCCTCCAGGTAGTGGATGCAATGGTGCAGCTGCTGTGATCACACAGCACATCTGAGGATGGACAAATGGACTGACCCTGTCTTCACTGCTCCATGCTGCCCTTGGGTAGCTGGATTCGATCTGCTTTCGGGCAACAGTGAGGTTTCTGCCCCTGCCTTTGCTATCCATTTGGGAACTCTGTTGCAGGACAACAGAGCATCTGCAGTGAGCAAATCCTAGCGAGGAGCCTGGATCAAGGAGAATCAGTCCAAGTGGACTGAACAGCCAGGCCCTGCTGCTGCCCTGAGCTGTGGAGGAAGGAAGTGGTTCTGCATTACCTGTTCAGCACTAGCCAAAGCCCAGAGGAGTACAGAAAGACTGCTGTAATGTAGGATACCTGGCACGCAGAATATTGGGAAGGGAGGAAAGGGTTTCCACTTCTCATGAGAAGGATCCAGGACCCATGTGAAGGCCCCAGGCACTCAGGCTGAGTTCAGGAGCTGGCAGTGCCTCTGCTGTATCGCTGACAACAGGAACAGCTCAGCCCTGGGGGTTAGTAATGGTTATGCAGGCAGGGGCTCTGCACAGAGAGGAGTGCTGGGGTGAAGCTGGCTGAGCCACAGTACCCCAGGCACAGCAGGCAACTGCCCTCTGCTGAGTGGGGCAAAAGCCCTCCACAGTGCCTTTTGCACAGTCTTCTCTTAGGATGTGAGGGAAGAAGATGCATCTCTGGCCTTGGCTAGGTCCTGGCACAGGGAAACAAGACATGAGGGTTTGGAGAGACACACCAAAGCTGCACCCTCACCAGAGCTGGGGGGCTGCATGAGCCCCATGCTGCAGAGTCCATAGTGGTATGGCAGAACAGGGACTATGCTGCAAATGCAGCCCACTGCCTGGCACAGCCATCCTGCAGCTCCTGCCTGGGAGCAGCAGCTGGAAGCCAGCACCAGCCTGCTCTGTGCTGGCCACTGGGATTTCTCACAACTCACGCTGCCACCTCCCGGCTGTGACAAACATGCTCCTTCACTGTGACACACCTTGCAGCCCGACAGACTCCCCAGGCCAAGCCAAGGCTGAGAGGATCCCCTTCCCTAGGTGACAGCCTTGCAGTTTGGAAAAGGAAGACCTTGTCCACAGCTCACAAGCCCAGACGCATGAGTTACGTACGTTACACACGGTGTCAGTGTCTGAAGGTCAAGTTGCTTTTATTGGGTTGCTGTGTGTACTGATTGTGCTGCAGCTGCCCCCTCAGAGCAGAGAGGGGAGGAGGATTCAGTACCTGCATCCTGCTGATGCCATCACCTCATTGCCCAGATGTCAGTCCTTCCTCAGCTACATTCCAAAGCAGATTCCACTCCTCTCAGCCAGTACAGACTGAGGATAGTGGGAAATGTCATAGTGGTTGTCCATGTGCTCCCTGTAGCATAGGGTTCTTCTCCGATGATGTGGCCAGCCACAGAAAGGAGAGATCTCATGAACTCTGCCGTGGAGTTGTCAGAGGATTCAAATCAGTGCTGAGAACATAATCAAGACATACCTCCTCAGAGAAAGCCAGCATGCTGAGCTAAGGCCATGGTGTGGGAGGGTCCGAGTTGCTCTGGACATCACAGGGATGAAGAATGGAGAGAGCTGATGTGCTTGAGGAGCTTAAGCAGCACAGTACCCAGCAGCTACACTCTTGAGGGTGGGGATGCAGGGCTGGTGATTCTGAAAAAGAGATGGCAGCTCTGGAGATGACATCTACATCCAACAACCCTCTTCCATTAACCCTCAATCCTATCTCTCTGCACTTCTGCCCAAGCTAGGGCAAACCCATATGCTTTCCACTCAGGTCCAAATCTACTTTCCCCACCAGTGGCCATTCCCTCAGTCTAACTAGATCCCACACCTCCTTGGACTATGACAGCTTTGCTCCTTTTCTGCTGTCAGAGGCTGTGCTGCCTGCTCCTTGACCCCTTTTCCCAAAGGACCATCCTTGTGCTAGGCTCTCCAGTGCCTCAGGCCAGCCATTCCCACATAGGCCCCTACCCCAGAGCTCTATGAGGGTTTCAGGACCACAGACAGGCTGTACTGTTACCACCTCTGCTCTGTGGCTCAGGACAAGCCAAGAGGGGGCAGGGACTTTGGGAGTGGATTCTTTGTTTTGCACAGGCAGCCTTGGCATTGATAGGCAGGGATTCAGCCAACCTACATGGTCTAGAAAATGGGCTGTGCTTCAGCCTGACATGTTAAGGACAGGTCCTGTCCCCCACCAGAGCACAGATACACTCTGCTACCTTTGGGAGGCACTGGGGGGTAAAGCAATGACCCTGGGCTGGGCTGTCAGCACCACCTCCCCACGACTGGCTTCGATCATGATATTCTGCAGTGTGTTTTCCAGCAGCAGCTCCACGAGGTTCCCAACAGCTGGCTGCCTAGAAGGACAGAAGTACAGCAGAGGACAGCTATCAGAAAGCAGATAAGGCAGGTTGCTTGCTGTGACTCCTGCCAGGAATCATCAGGCACAGCAGTGGAGCACACACTGTTTCCTACATGCTGAGACCAATGAACCAAAGACTCGAACAATGGGTTGCTGACCCTTGTCCCAGAACTGTCACCAGCTGGTGTCAAGCCCTGACCTTAGACAAAGTTTGGTGACTATAGTTTAACTGATTTCTCCCTCCAAGGTGTGCTGTAGCTGCTATGAGTGAATAATGCTTGATGCTTGTAGCAGTGTACAAGGGAGCAGCCACAGCAAATGCAAGGTGGTGAAATACTGCAGTGAAAATGAAAGGTAAGGTAAGCACATACTGCACCCCAATGTCTAATATAGCCTAGTGTGCCTGAGAGTAGACATCATTCACTACCAGCCTCCTGGCAGTGCCCACAGCTCAACCCCAGACACAGTAAACCATCTCTCCCCACAAACCACATTTGGGAGAGGGTGGCTAGGTGGGCTAGCATCGACTTCCACCCAGACAACACATAACACACCCGCAGAAATGCTGCAGGGCTGGAGGAGAAATGGATTTCTGGCCAGGCAGTGTGCTGCCATGGCTCTCTTGACTGTGCAGCTCTTGGCTTTGAGCCCTTCCTCACCTACTTATTATCTCCTTTACCCTCAACTGCTTATGGTGAAAAGTCTCGCTAGACTCTGGCAAATCACTGGGAGAGGCTTCCTGACTCATTTTTCTTCTCTCTCCATCCTTCTCATGGTCAAGATCTGTGGAAGCAGAGACTCTGGAGGGGGTTGTGGAGCCCTGTCTACTGTCCTGGAGCTCTGCTGATTTTGCAGACTGGAACTGGGAGAAATATGGAATAGGTTCATCTTCAATTTTTCTCACTGACTTCTGGAAGTGGCCGTTCTCCAAGAGGCTCCTAGGAAGAGGAAAATAAAGGATAAGTTTCAGCAAATTGACTATCTGTATGACCCAGAGGATTATTACAAGACACCACAAAGCAGAGGAAATCACTGACTGATGTCAGTGTCTAGTCTGTACCTTCTTGCTTTCTGGGCCTAAGGGAAGCAGCAAGAAGGCTTGAGCCAGTGAAACTACCTCTGTTTCCCCAGTGCTGGTTCTTTACATTTGAGGAGCTCACAAACTGAATAGGTGTACCCCAATGCAGCCTCTTTCTAAGATCACAGTAGGTAGAGTTCCTTGGTTCCTGGGAACTCTGGAAAGATGGGCTCAGCCCCTGGCTGGGGAGGAAGCCCCTGCCTTGGCTGTCACTCCAGGATCTGAGCTCATAGTCCCCAAGACAGTTTTTAGCAGGTGGATCCCCCATTCTGGCAACAAGAGTGCACAGATTCCTCCAGGATTAGCAGAGGGTTGACCATGCTGCAATCATTCTCTGGAGGACAGGGGCTCCAAACCAGGTGAGGGTGAAGGAGCACACACCTGATGACACCTGTGAGTATGTCAGTCACCACCTCCAGCTCTTGTTTAGAAGCAGCAGCCAGGGACAGCCGTTTGGACTCCGTGTCTGTCCTGTTTCTGTGCCCACTTCCATCCGCCAATTTACTGTCTGAGGGCTTGGAGCTGTAAGGGCTGAGAAAGGAGTTGTTCCATCAGTGGCAGCACTACAGAACCAAACTCTCAAAGACCAGCACCCTTCTAGCACTGCAGCAGCATGTCAGGCAAGCAGGGGAGGGGTGGGAGCTGTTGTATTTCTGACAGGAGCAGGGACACTGTCATAAAAGAGGAACACTGAGCTCTGACAGTTGAGGTGGGGAGAGAAACGGGTCATGTCAGCTAATGCTGGGGAAAGCAAGACACCTCTTACTTAATACTGAGGCACTGGAGAGGAGCAGAGCAGAGCACCAAGTTCAGTGCATATCAGAGCATGGGGCAGCCCTGGCTCAGATGAAGCAGCCAATCCAAAAAACTCTATCTCTTACCGGGACAAGAAGTATCTGGGAAAATCCAAGGCAAAGTTGCTGAGAAAGTCCTCAATAGCATAGGACCTGGCTGACACATCAAGGTGTAAGGACAAGGGTGGGGGAGGCTCTGGTTTGACCCACACCTGGCTGGCATCTTTGTCCAATGGCAGCCCCCTCTCAATGCCTCCAGGTGGCTGACTGGGTGTAGGCTGGCTTTTAATAGGGGGTAATGTCTGTTGGAGAGAAAGAAATGGCAAGCATATAGTTGGTCCTTTGGCCACAAGTAGGCTGGTGTAGGTTTGAGCACAGGCATGAGAGCTGAAAGCCCAGCAAGCAGAGCCACCAGATCCTGGGTGTCAAAATGATCTTAGCACCGCAGTACTGATAACAGGCATGAGCAGCCATAGTGGAAATCAGATCTGTTCCCTTCTCACTGACCAGTGTGCCAGCCCCAAATGTCAAGAGGGTTTCAGGGTCTCCCTAAGGTACTTGGGGCTGTTGTTCTCCAATCCATCACCATGGAAGCTCTTGCAAGCACACTGGCAGTGCTGCAGGAGAAGCGATGTACGTGGATGGAATCCGTGGGGAAATTGTCCTCCCCCAAACCTGAAGGGAAACCAGGAACCGACCCCAGCCACACTACATGGGCCAACTTGGGGATGCATTACTAGCAGTCAGATTGGGGAAGTTCCTTAGAGCAGTAGCTAGGATGTCTGGGCTCTGCAGAGCACTCACTGGGACCTTGTTTCACACCTTCCCACCACTGCTGGAAAAGCTGTCTTATAGCAGTGCATACAGTTGTGCACTTGAGTGGAAACTGATGAACCAGGCAAATTGAACTTTAAAGCTTTCTGTGTATTTAAACCAAGGCAGCTCCTGTCTGCACCTTCTCCTGAGGAACAGAGCACAGCTCTTCTTGAGGTGTCTGCACCACGTTCTGCCAGGGTCCTGCTGCTTTCTGCTGTGGCACACATTCCATTGTGGCCCCAAAATGAAACCAGTACAGATACCAATTGCCCTGTCTGTGTGCATTTTTTCTGCTTATTTGAAACCTTTCCCCCTTTCTCCAGTCATGGGTGCATGTTTGATGCCAATTTCAGTTCCCATTCACCTCAGCTGGAAAGTTACTGGCCAGAGAACACAGCCAGACAGTGTGATTCTTCTGCCTCCTCCAAACAGTCTGTCTCCCAAAGCCTTGAAGCTACAAATCCTGCTGTGCTCCCTGTCCAGACTCCCACACTGTGATATCCAGCATTTGCGTCTTTTCTAAAGCAGTCAGTTTGATTCTACCATGAGTGAGACAGGCTTGACTTACCTTGTATTTCCTGATCACAGGTGAGGATTTTGAAAGATATTCTGTTTCAGCAGAATCTGATAACCTCTGAAAAATAAAATATTAAATAAAAAAAAAGGGAAGAAGAATTACCACGTGGGGAAGATACAGAGAAGAACAAAAGCTTATGATCTTTTTTAAACTTTGTGCCAGCTGAGAGTCAATGATCTCATCCTCCATTCTTCACTCAGACCACATTCTTACTGCTAGCTACACATTTCTCTCCAGTGTTTATTCATGGTTAAAAATCCAACCATTGGTTTCCAGAGGCACTGGCTTTGTTTTTCCAAAGGCTTCTCATGCACTTCCAAATTTCAGATGGTCACTAGAAATTTCAGAGTTTGTAAGATGATTCTTGGCTAGAAAACAAGATCTAATTTTCCTCTAACCACAGATCAGTTTTGAGGTCTTTAACAAATCAGAGTCTTATGTCCTCTTAACAACTGCCTAGGTTTTCCTAAAGAATGTTTCTTGTCAACACTGGCTGCTGTTTTTTAAGCCAAGCTAAGCTGGTGCAAGGTTTTGAGAGCACTTACCACTGAAGGAGATGTTAGCTTCTTCTTAGTCTCAAGGTCCTTCTCTGTGATGGTGAATTCCACAGCCTGACGTTCCTTCTCCTTTTCCCACTCACGCAGGTCCCTCTCATACTGAACCAGGGACTCCTGTATGTACACCTAGCAAACAAACCATAACTGAAAGGAGCAGGACTAGAAAAGACCTGCAAATAACAGTCTGTGGCTCAAGTCCATGCCTGTTTCTCCCCTTCAGGAGGTCCCAGGAAGAAACCCACTTGCTCTCCATGTATTCCAGTGGCAGGAAGAGGTAAAAACAGTGGTATTTTAAGTCTCAGACAGAGAAGATATACTCTCTTACCAAAAAAAATCTGGGAAGTGTTGAGGGGGACATTACTGTTGGTCTGTGCCCCCAATAATATTAAGCAGCAAGACTTGTTTTTTACAGATATCAAGTCTTTGGCATCCACTGAAAACCATTCCCATTCAAACCATCGCTTCTAGCAGCTGGGCTCCCCTCACAAATCCATACATTGCACAATTACACTTCATCTAGTGAGCCACACAGACAGAAAGATGCTTAAACCATCAGGAAGGATGAAGCTAGGTGTCTTCAGGAGTGAGAAGTGTGTGAGAGAAGTGTGTGAGAAGGATTCTTTCAGCTGGAAGCAGCAGGCAGCTGACTGCTGGTGTCAGCCATTTGGGAACCACAATAACATGCCCAGGCCATGGTAATAGACAGGTACCTCTTGGGTCTCACCTCACACACCAGATTTATTCTGCAGAAGTAGGGATTCCTTGTAGGTTGCAGTGTGATGAAGCAAGGGATACTCTCTCCAGGCTGCACAACCCCTGACTTTGGAGCAATCTCCAACACCTGGGTGAAGGGCAGGAGGAGGAGAAAAAAATTAAATAAAAAAAGAAAAAACCCCAGAGGAGCTATTTCACTGTCCTGGGACCTTCCTGTGTGCTTTCTCTTCACAGGGAACACACCTCTCCTCAGAGGTATGTGGCATGAGAGAGATGCAGTTGATACATTCTAAGAACAAACACAGCTTTTGCTGGCAGACAGAGTCCTGAGGTTTGTTATTACATTTTGTAGTTCCAGCTTCATATAACCTCACCAAAGTCTTTGGATTTCCCTTCTGAATTTCTGTTGTTCCCTCTGTCCTAACCCTTGCCTTCACTTTTCCTTTCATCACCTAGTAGAAAGCCAATTCCCTAGAACTGAGTGTCTTGTTGAAAATGGAGCTGTAAGGTCCTTTCATGGCACAATAGAGATAGGCAGGAAGGCTGTAGATCAAAGAGGACTCACCATTTCTTTAGCATTTATCTGCCAGTTAAACACCACTGCCTTGCTCTTTGAGATATTGTTGAGAAAGACAAGTCGACCAGCTTTGGTGCAGTCTGGGATATTTCCAAGGCAAATCCTGTTATGGGACAAGGTGGCTGCCTGCAGGAAGCAAGGAGAAATCAGAAGGAACAGCTGGGAAGGAAGATGGGACCTAACCATACAGTCATCTCAGTGTCATACTCATCTCTAAGTCCAGCAATTCACAGATTATATCAGGTATCTTTAGCAACTTGAGAGAGTGTAACAATTCTCTCAGTTTTGCTCTGGTTACAGTGACATTACATCAGAAGGCCAGCTGGATTGCAGTGGGATTGAGTGAGCAATGAATAAGACATAACACTGGTGCTGGACAGGAGAGGATCTCAGGAGCACAGAGGACCAGTAACATCCCAGTTCTCTGTGCAGCACTTTCAGTCCAGGCCTTTTCCTACTTCAGCTGAGAAACATGAGGTGTGTGCTTGTGCCAAATCCCTATCAATCTGACTGTGAGTTTTAGGAAATCGATCCCTAATACACCTTGCTACTAATATGCTACTAGTTTGTCCCGTTCTCCAGGCACAACGCAATCTCTAATTAAGTACAGTTATCATTAGAGAAAGAAACTTCATTTCAGACAACAGAGCCTTGCAGAATGCCATCTTCATTGTCAGACTGAGGCAGTTTTCAATCATCTTCTCTTTGCTGTTCTCAGGAATATAGTTGCCCTGCTGGAAGCAAAAGAGCAGGTGGAGCTGTGGCTGGCTCCAAGGAAGGCATGCTAATGTCACACAGGTTGAATCCTTTACCTGCCAGGGGAAAGCCTCTGCTGCTACTGTGTAATGCTCATTCACTGTGCTTGGACCTGTGGGTGAGTTTAACAACGGATTGTCCAGGCTGGCAGGCCAGCTCCAGCCAGGCCAGACAAGCTCCTGCTGAGCCAGCAGCAGGTCAGACAAGTGCATTCCTCTGCATGTGCCTGAATAGGTGACCATCCTGCAGTCAGCATTCAGGCTATGAATCACCTGAGTTTGGCTGGGAAATGGTGGCAGCCAAGCCCTGACAGAGCACGGCAGGAGTATAATGGTCTTTTTAAGAATGATTTAGGAAAGAAAAAGGTGTTGTAGCTGCACAGAAGAAAGGTAGCTGTGATGGGAGGTAACTTCTAAGAAAAAATTACACAGACAAACCCAAACCCATTTTTGTTCTAATGGCTGTGGAAGTGACAAGCTGGAAAGAAGACACCTTTCAGCATCCATGAGTTAAGCTCTAAATCACCTGCTGGAAGGGAAATGTCTTGTTCTGTCTCATGGCAAATGAACTCTCCTGCAACACAGACTATTGCAAGATGGGGCCACTTGTATATTTCAGTCTCTCACATGTCTCTGGACTGATCATATTGCTCATATCCCACACTTGGACTTACCTGCCCAGGCACAGTTAGCCTGGCAGAACCTGGAATGACTGCAGAAGAAAAAAATTGTCTGGATGTGGCAGCCTCTTCTACAACATTTGGATTGTAGCCTACTCCCTGGAAAGTAATCTGGGTCGAGTCACCCTCCAGGATCTGGATGAGAACATCAACCTGCCTCAGACAAGATAAAGGTTTTAAGTCCAGAGTCATATTTGGGAGAGATGTGCAATAAGCTAGCATACTTGCTAATGGACTGGTCTAAATACACCCCATGCACGGATAAAGACAAATCCAGTCTCTTTTGCTCTTTCAGGCCTTGGCCTTTCCTGTTAGCCCAGGAAAGCTGGTTAAGTAGTCAATTAGCCAGTTACAGTATGAGATGGACAGAGACTACATCTTGGAGCAAAGGTTGGAGTTTTAAAGTTAAATTTATTTATTTATCCATGCATTCACCACAGACTGAAGCAACAAGTCGTGCTAGAGCTCTGGCCTTGCCTGCCTGCTGCAGCCCAGGACAGAGGTCTTTGGGAAGGCTGTTTTCAGAAGTTTGCAGCAGCATACACTGCAATGATAGAAGACACTGACTTCAGTCTCTTTGCTGGGAATTTTTGGAGGCCAACAATGAACCACAAATCTGAACAGATACTACTGATATTCCCAGTTACTGTTTGCTACTTGAAAAATAAATACTGGCAGGACTCTGGCTGTGGAAGATATCTCTTCTTGGAAAGAAAAAACTTATGAGACAAATTTATCTGTTCTGTTTCCAGACCAGACCAGCCACTAATTTGCTCTCACAGCTCTGCTTCTTAGAGGCATAGAGCTCAATTCAGCTGTAGCATTTCATTACAACCACCAGTAAGAAACCTAAAGAATTTTAGGTCAACAACAGAATCTGTTTCTTTCAGTCATGAGGAGGCTCTTACCGTGTATGTTTTAGCTTCCAGTGGTGAGAAGATCCACCCAATGTGCCCTGATTCACCAGGGGGGATTTCTCCTCTAGGAGTTAGGCAGGCAAACACAGGATGCTGAAAATTCTTCTCCTGAATCTTCATAATGTTGTCCAGCTGAACCTCAAATGTCACGGGCATGGAGCCACCATTGTAGAGTTTATAAATCTGAAGTGAGTCAGAAAGAGCAGTGGTTTTTATACCAGGTACAAGTTAAACTAGTTAATGCTTCCCCAGGGGGCACTGATAAGCATTAATATTTAATTAATCAGCTTATCTCCTAAGAATGAGAAGACCTCATAGTGTCAAGATTTAACACCAAGGCTCTGATAGGCAGCTGTGCTGAAGGTTTATCACCACACATGTACATTGATAAGCAAAGTGCCTCTCCAAATGGTGTCCTGTCAGTTCACACTAGGGGAAAATTAATACAGATTAGCTGAAGGGATCATTGTAAAGCGGATTATGTAAAATGCAAAAACACTTCTATTAAAGTGCTCTTAATTCAATTCAGACTTGTTCATTTCCCAAGTAAATTAGGCAGAACATAATCAAAGCTGCCTTTTTGCTGAATAAGTGTTTAAGGAAGTAAAATTAATTTACTAAAAAACTAATTAGGCTTTATTTCCAGAGTACTTGGAGCAGCTAGGCAAGTTTTCACTCAGATACAATGCAAGAGAATAAGTGAACAGCCCAACACGCCTCATAAGCATTCTGATTACAGAGTGAACACCAAATCTTGTCAAACTGCAGATGGTGAGAAGTACTTTCCCAGCAGCTATTTCCAAACTCTGCCTAGAACTATCCTCAGAGTTCTCTTGTGGTGCTTCACTACGGAGGCCATTCCATTTTCTGAGAATTGCCTCAGACACTGCCTGTCTTTGGGACACAGCAGAACTAGCTCCTTCCCTACACTTGCTGCTGGCTTTGGCTCCAAGATGCTCACCTGTGTGGGGGGGTGGGAGCCCCCCACAGCGATGGGTGCAAAGATGTGCTTGGTGGATGCAAAATGAACGTAGCGCTGGTCGTGTTCCACTGTCACACCACTGAAGGTCAGCTACAGTGGAGAGAAATGCAGTCACTTCCTCACAGGGCCTTGGTCCCATCACTAACATCTGCACAAGGACTCTGAAGTACTTTGCAAATGGAAGGCCACACAGTTACAAACTATAATTGCTAATACCAGGATAGCATGTCCTAAGACAAAAATCAAGGAGATGGAGAACCTACTCCAGATTTTCTCTGAAAGGTTCTCTTCTTTTATCAGAAAGACTGTACTTTTCTCTCTGCTATGCCAGCATCAGTGCTTCTATGTGCAACTGTATGGTGGAAATTGTCCATGAATGAAAGTGTCTGGACTGTACATAGGAGAGTGTGCAGCTCTCACAGCCAAATACTTTGGAAAGACAGGATTTAGGTAAGTAATGGCCTCCTCTTGGAAAGGATCATCTGGATGTACTCTGGAGTGCTCCAAGAATGTGTCTAGCAGCCCAAAAGCTAGAAGCAAGTCCAAAAGCAAGAAGATTCCAGCTGAACTAAGTGATCAAATAATGATCAACAGTATCCTGTTGGCAAAGAAGCCACCAGGCACTCCAAGCAAAGTGGAGAGATTACAGAGCTATTTCACAGAAAGGATTTTGCCTTTACATAGCTCTTGCATTTTGAGAAAACCACAATCAGGCTGAAGATGCACTGATGATGCACTGTTTTCTGCAGGATCACTCTAAAGTACCCCTGAGCTGTCTGCTTTGGGGTAGAGGCTGCAAAGCAGTCACCTAGCAATGTATCTGCATGGGCCAACAGGAGCCAAGTTGCTGCAATTCACAGTAATTAAGCCTGAAGCATGGCTATTTTTCAAACAGATGTGTAAAAGACAAGACAATATTTGCAAAGATAGACACCTGCAGGACATACTGTATCAGCCACTTTAAAAAGAGCAGAGAATGACAACTCCTTTTAAAAAACCCATTCCAGCTCAGATCAATAGGCAAAATGTAGAGGGAAAAAGAACTAGAAATTCAAGGTTAGCAAGGTCCCACATGGGATCTTTTCAAAGCACTACATGAGTATTCAGCCTCTTGAGAACCACAGCTTGCCAGATGAAGTGAAAGTAGGAGAAAGACAAAAGCTTTGCTTTCAAACTTCAAGGGAAAATGGGATAGTAACCTCCCTGAGTTTTGGGAGTGAAACATCCATTTATATAACTTTGATCAAAAACCCACCTTGCATTTCAACAGACCAGAACTGCTCAAGAAAAACTGTCATCAAGTTTCCATTTGACACAGGATATGACATTTAGAGGATTATCAGTTAAAGAGAGACAAATGGAGAAAAGTGATGACTTGCTGCAATCAATTCTCCTTCTAGAGTGCATAGACTTCATCCCACAGTGAAGACTTACGATAATAAGAGGGATGCCAGGGGATGCCAGATTTCCCAGGGAGGAGAGCTGCCTGGAGAACACATGCTGCAGGTGATAACACCTCACAATACCAAACCAGCACCTATGAAGTGCAAACACTTGCAGTTTATAAAACCTGTGTGCTCAGGGATTCTCCTTGGGATCCAGCCCTTCTCTCCAGGGAGTTCTGTGAACCAGCCTATCTCAGCCTGCAACACATGAGCTGGCTGGGCTTTTCCTACTAAAACTGCTGGGGGCTGCAAATTCTGCCTGGCCAAACAATCTCAGAGCTCTGAGAACAAGAAGTCTTACAGGTGAAGAGGCAAAAGACAATCTGTGAAAGCATTAGGCAGTGGGAGGCTTTGTTTCTCTGCTGCACAAGGAATTGGAAACACAGAAGTCCTACAGATGTTTCCTCTTACAGCCAGAAGAAATTGCCAATGGGAAATCAGTTTGGGTTATTCAGAGTACCTATAAATCAGCAGAGGACTAAAAATTTGCCACTGAATGGAGAAGGAATATCAGAGAAGAAGCTTCTCCTGAAAATTAAGTTGGGGAAACAGGGAAGCAGGAGTCTCTGTTGGGGAAACAGAGGAGCAGGAGGTCAAAATCTATCCATGTAGGTAAAGTCATCACAGATGTGATTTTAAACCCAAAGGAAAAACAGGCATTGGCTTGCAGGTGGCTAACCACACAGCTCTGAAGCCAAATAATTTGGAATTTGACAGAGTAACCAAGCAGTACCCCAGCTCAACGGGCTCCTCCTCTGTTTATTGCTTTTGGAAATTTCCAAAGCTTAACTTTTGGGGTGACACTACAGCATTTGCTTCAGGTTAACATATGCTTAAGGTTAGCATATGCTCTGCATATTTCACCAGAATCCGAGGTGAGGATTTGCTCAGCCCTGGAATGTGAGCATATTTAGGGCAGTTTCTGCCCCAGGAGCTGGAAACTCTGTGCACTTCATGCCATGACTGCAAGGAAAGCAGGCACACTGTGCTCAGTCCCTCAGCTGCCCTCCTTGCACAAGAAGTATCTCCCATTCCTACTTTCTGATATCAGCAGTTCAGTCGTGGCACTGCATCTCTGCAGGCTGCAACCACCTGCACTGCTCCATGTCTCTGGACTGGCTTACACAGCTCCTACTGCCAGAGCTCAAAGGCACCAAGGGATCTTTTCATCCCCAGGGTATCCCACGCTTTTCTAGCCCTTTCTGCAGGGACAGCATGACAGAGGGTGGGGGTCTATGGTAGCCACCAAAGCCACTGGCTATATGGCAAGAGAGGATGTGTGCCCTGTAGGCTTCTGGTGCTCCAAAGCCTCTTCCCTCACTGGCCAACTCTTCCCCACAGTCACTCTCAGGATTGTGCCAGGCAGGCAGAGCACAGGGAGCCTGTCCAAGGGCTTTGAGGGAAGGCACAGTTAAGCCACTGTTTGAACAGCTTGGTCAAAGGGTTGGATTTTCAGCTGACAACAGTCCTGAAAGAAAAGAAAAATAAAAGAGATATGTGAACACAATGGTCTCATAGGAAACTTCAGAGACAGACAGGAAGGCTCAGCCGGGCATGAGTGGTGCCTGGCAGAGAACAAGGTGACTTTGACTCTAACTGACAGTTTGAGAGAGGGGGAGAGAGAGAAATTAGTTCCAAGCCTGAGGAGATGCTCAGGGAAAACACACCACAGATCAGCTCTGGGATGCTTTAGAAAGCAGTCGAGCAGGAAGAATGAGAAAGAATCTCCTCTATCATTGGTAGGAGAAGTAAGTGGGTGGACAAAGGCTGCAGCCAACCAGGAACCCAGGGACTATCTTCTGGGCTTGGGGAAGGAGCTGACCCTGTAACCCCAGAGGTGGAGGATGCTCTGCCACTCTGTGCATTCCCAAATTACCATCACAGCAGGTGATGGTGGTATATTTGGAGAAAAGCATATTCCAGGGGGAGTTGTAGAGTATGGAGGGTTGATGAGATGGAGAGATTCAGGAAAGCTGCGTAAGAGAGAAGCAGGATGGGCTGCAGATCTGAACTCCAGGAACTGCATGGAACAACTCACAGTGAGGCAGATGAAATGAGGGGAGGCATGCACAGGAATCCTACCATAAGTTACACCAGAGTGTGGAAAACATGCAGGGACCGTAAAACCTGGGAAGGCTGTTTTGGACTTGGAGTTGTCTTGAAGGAAGAAGCAATTCTGCATTACTGCCATTAATAAAATACAAAGGTTAATAATAAATAAATAAAAAAATAAATAAATAATAGTGCTCTTGATGAAGAATCCAGCAGATGCAACATCCAAGGGCCATTCTGCCAGTGCACTGCCCACATCGCTCTGTGCTGGAACCACAAGTTTGTCAGAACATTGTTTTTATGTCTCTGCTTGGCCCTCTCTTGCTGCCTGGCTAGTGCAAATTCCAGGGGAAAGCCACAGCCCCCTGTACACTATGCAGATTCTGGGGAAAACACCTATTAATTCAGTTTCTACCTGCTGTTGTTCAGCAAATGGAAGGAAGGGACACCTGCTATCTTACCAGAATCTCATGGCCATAGGAAATCTTCAGCAGGACAGGGAGGCGATCATTGCCAATGAACTCATGTCTAGCAGTGAAAGAGGAGAGAGAGGAAAACAGTAGAAATCAACCTTGTGCCCAGGATAACAGAGTCAGAGTCACACAGAACATTAGAGACAATTCACTTCCCAGCTAAAGAGTCACTGCTGCGTAAGGGCCACGGGGAGGTGGGGGGAACCCAGCAGTGTTGGGAGGGAGTGAGTGATACAATGTTGATTTTAGTCATACACCTATTTAGGGACCCAAGTTTTTAGGCCAACAAAATGCCAGAACTTCCCAGATATGGTCTGCTTTGAGAGGGGAAGCATTCAGCTTTCTTCATACCTTCTACAGGCATACAAGGGCTAGCAGCTCTAGCTGATGACAAAAAAATAAATTATTACATAATCAAAAGCGCAGAAGTGCAGCATCTTGTTCATCTCTTCAACTGTCAGGTCAAGGCAGACCAGTGTCCCCAGCATGTCACACTAAATGCCTTTTGCTCTACAGTGTTAAAGGACATCAAAACATTCTCCTGAGGAAGACCAGCTCTGTGGGGTCCAGAAACTGGACATGTTCAGGAACTTTTTACTTGCCCAGCTTCTACTGAGGAACATATGATGAGGAAGGAAAATCGGGCATGGAAACTCAGGGGACTGATGGCATGTGTTGTTCTGGCACACAGCATGAAGCTCTGAAGAACAGGTGCTTTTCATCACCTGTGTGAGAGCTGGACAGATTCCTCCTGCCCTGGAAGAAGTGTTCCTGACTTTGGGGAAACACTGAAGAGCTGGTTATCCTGAATTCTCATCTGGTGCAGCTCCTGGGGGGTAAAGTCAACATCTTCTGCCCAGCGCTCTATGTCCATCTTCTGATCAGAAGGAAACAAGAAGGCCCTAGGGAACCAATCAGCTGGTCAGCAACAAGGATATGCACCTTCCCCAGGGCTATGGTCACATACTCAATCCAAATGGGCTCAGCCCACCTGGTGGCCACATCACATTTCATCAGGTCTGATCTGGATCTCCCTGATTGCTTTCCCAGCTAGACTCATCAACAGATCTCAGCTGCAGCTGTACCTACAAAACCCACCCTATTAACCTTCAAATTTCTCACAGCCCTTTGAGCACTTCCAGACCCCCAAAAAGAAGGCTGAGCTCCAGTGAGCACTGCTTACCAGTCCACAGGTACCACACCCTTGTTCTCCAGCAGAAGCATCACACTGGTAGGCTGTGAGCCTACCGGGGCAGACCCAAAGTCAAAATCCAGCAGGAGAGGGGTATACACTGGAGGGATCAAGCATGTGCTGGTCACAGGAAAGAAAGAAGATATTTAACTGAAACAGGAGGAAGGGTCATCAGGGCATGACAGGGGAAAGGTCATTCCACACTGGCTGTCTTCCTTATAATTCTTGTCTGACCTTATGTTCTTGACCCTTTTAAGAGAAAGGACACTGGGCATGAGGCAGACCTGATCTTCTTTTCAAAATCCTTTATGTATGTCTAATGAAAGTGAGTGACATAAGAGAGTCCTGCTTAGCCTGAAGTCTCTCTTTAGCTCCTCAGTGTAAGGAAGTCACTGACATACTGGAGCAGGCCTAATGGAGGGCCACTAAAATGGCTGAGAGCTGAAGCACATTGGCCAAGCTGGATGGGGCTCTGGGCAACTTGGTCTAGTGGAAGGCATCCCTGCCCATGGCAGAAGGGTTGGAATGAGATGATCTTTAAGGTCCCTTCCAATCCAAACCATTCAATGATTACAAGGATGGACAAAAGGACCTGGATTTGTTCAGCCTTATGAAGCAATGGGTCAGGGATGGCAAGTGCATAAGTTGCAATACAAGATATTCTGATGAGATACTAAGGAAAGGGTTTTCACCATGGAAATGGTTAAACAGGAGCTCAGACAAGCTGTGGTTTCTCCATTCTCAGAGATATTCAGCACTGAATATTCAGATATTTAGAACTGAATAAGGTCTGGGGCAATCTGATCTATATGTCCCTGCTTTGAGCAAGGAGCTACATAAGAGACTTTTGGAGGTTATTGCAATTAAATTATTCTCTCTCTCTGTGGCTCCTTTCAAGGGAGCTTAAGCAGAAAAGTGGAAGTGAGCAACTGCCTGCAGCAGTTAGGATGGAAAAACAGGGTGCCACGCAGCAAGGAGCTACAACGCATTCCAATAAGCCACAGCATCTCTGTCTGGCTCATGCAAGGGACTCAAAGATCCACTAAGCCATTTCCTCAGCTCACCTGTGCCTTGTGGGGACTTTGTAGGTGAGCTCGCCAGGAGTTGGGTCTCGCTCCAAGTATTCATTCAGTGTGTCCAAGGAGAAGAGCTTCCAGATGTGCATCTTGCTGTTACGCCTGGCAGTCCCTGTTGTACAAGCGTCTGTGATGCACAAAGTTGGGTAGACGCCTGTTGCTACAATGCGGCAGAGGAACTCCTCCTTCTCTTTAGCACTTGCAAGGTCTGCAGCTTGGGGGAGAAAGAAACACCAAAAAGTAGTCATGTACTATTAAGGGGCTGCTGCCTGGGTCATTCTGACTGCAGCAAAGAGGAAAGAGACCCTACCAAGAACAATGAAAGAATGGGCATTGTACATACTCTTTTGTTTGGCAGCTTCTCAAAACCCCTAAACCACCGACTTCTAGTTGTATCTTGACTTCTGCATTTAGACATCACCAAAAGACTATGAATGGGATCCTTTTCAGTGCATTTACACAATTTTGTTTTGCACTATGTGAGGAAAACTTTTTTTGATTTAAACCTACAGTCTAAACATTTTATGAAGTGCCCCTTGTTTTCACACTGAAAAAATCACAAACAGTTATTTATATCTTGTGTTCCCCTTTCATTCAAATGACATTACATTTTTCACCTTCCAAGCTGAAAACTCCTTGTCTTGTCAGTCTCTTCTTTTACAAACACTGTCCCCCATCTCTGAACACCCCAAAACATCCATCTCACCTCTGGGTGGGAAAATATCATATCTGATTTTCCAGGTGTATTGCAGCCGACGGGCTGGCCTTACTTTTATTCCAACAGAAACTTTTGATCTTGCAGGAATTGTTCCTCTGGAATGTTCCAGCTCTAGAGCTGTAAGATACAAGAGGTGGTATGGGCTCTTGGCATTACTGTCTTTTACACCACACATGTTGTGGCACACAGATCCCTAAGTCTACCTGCACCCTAGCCACTGCCACCCCTTGCCTAATAGTTAGGATTAGCTTCAAGTGCTGAACTTGAGATTCCCAGACTACAACTGTAGGCAGCTTACTGGGAGTACCCAGATTGCCTCTGGCCAGCAAAGAGCAGGGAACTTCCCAACTGGAGGTCCTCTAGAAAGGCAAATAAGAGCTGAGCTCCAACATTTCTTCTGGTAAGGTCCTTTATTTAACTTTCTCCTCTGCTGGGAAATTGTATCTTATTTCAAGGTCCAGATTGGTCTAACTTCAATTGTCAGACTCTGGATTATGCTTTTTCCAGCAAGATAGAAAAGTCACGTCCTATACAAAGGGGCAGACAACTTAAGGCTTGAGAGAATCAGTGCAAGCCAACCAGCAAGCAGTCCAACCTCCAAGTTAATTCTAGATTGGTTTTGGAGAAAAGAGAGGAAAACTAAGGTCCTGTCCCATATTAATGCCTTTACAGTACCCAGTAGATCGCTGCGAACCTCCTCAGGGTCATGGGGCCCTGTGAAGAGTTGCTCCACACTGAGGATGTAATTCAGAGTACAGATCCCATCATTTAGCAGTACAATGCTGTAGCTTTTCTGATCACCAACTAGAACATTTCCAAGGTCCAGATAGTCGTTTTGTGCCTGGAATACAAACCCACCATGCTAAGGTCACTTTAACATGTCAAGCATAGTGGTTGAGTGTAGCCACCACTTATGTCACCACATGCTGATCCCTTGGCACATGGCCCATACAGTGCAGTGCAAAGGACTCCCTGCTTTGTGTAGGACCTGACATGCCCTGGGAGATAGAATTGTTAAGGTTAGAAAAGATCGCTAAAATCTTAGACACTGTTAATGCCACCACTAAATCATGTCCCTGAGTACACGTTTTTAAATATTTCCAAGAATGATGACTCAACCACTTCATTGGGCAGCCCATTCCAATGAGTGACAACCCCTTTCCTGAAGAAATTTTTCCAAGCATCCAATCTAAACCTCCCCTGATGCAATTCTAAGTCATTTACTCTTGCCCTATTGCTTATTACTCAGAAGAAGAGACCAACACCCACTTTGCTACAAACTCCTTTCAGGTGGTTGGAGCACAATAAAATGTGGAACAGATCTGTGAGGGACTCAATCCTCCTCCAAATGCTTTCTCTACTGTTTTTTAGGCTGTTTGCTGGGTAGGATGTAGCATATTCAGGGCTGTGAGAACACTAGCTGGCCAGCTGCACTTGAGTCACGGCTGAGAGATTTTTGCTGGCCCTTTTGTGACTGCTTAAAGAGTGCCCCTCTCTTTTGGCTAGTTGAGGACTCACATACAATTTATGATGACTATGTACCTCAAAGACATTATCACCCATCAATCAACATGATTGACATTGGGCAATGACTTTCGAAGTATTATTTTATTTACCTCTGGTTTGTTAAGAAACCTGACAAAAAATGAAAGTGGCTGCACAGATCTGCAGATAACAGGAGGAAAGCCACATGGAGGTGTACTGGCTATACTACTTTAAAAGGTCCACTACACTTAGAAATCAGACTAACAGCAAAACAAATGGAGAAGGAGAACAGACAGAATGAGAGAACCGTGATTCCCAAGTAGCCAAATGGCTTGCTCGGTTTAGTCTGGAACAGAGCAATCCCAGAGGATTTGTTAAGGTTGTATTTGAACTGGCAGGACATTTACAACATGTTGCCATTAGGCCACTAAAATGTGTACTGTCATTTACACTGAAAACAGTGTCTGGGAATTTTGCTGTGAATCCTTATTGGCTGCTTCCAGTACAGGGAAAAGGGAAAGTCCAACACCCCCATCCCTCCCTGATCTCCCCTATTAGTACTCAGTGGGCCCCTGTTCCTTACCCTGATGGTGCCCAGTGCCCCTTCTCCAATGACCCGTAAGACATAATGGACATCTGTGGGAGACACAGGCTCTGAGCTTTTCCACTTCACAAACACCATAGCTCGCAGCACATACTTGGTTTCCTTGTCAGGAGTAAAAGTCCATGCCTGAGCCTGCAATCACAAGAGGGAGAAGTATCCACAGGAGCTTCAGTCCAGAAATAAACCCAAACACCTCAACAATTGCATTTAATGCACAGTCCCTTCCTCCATTGTAACTAACCTAGTTCTCTGCAGACACACCACCTCCATATACATCAAAGATTCACACTGGGAATGAACATCCAGATATTCAAAGCCAGGCTGAGGTTGTGTTGTAGAGAGCAAACTACAACTTTGGTAGAATTTGAACTTACCAGGGCTTCATAGGGCTGGAGGATCCCTGCAGCGGGGCTGACAGACAGGATCTTCCTGTCTGACTGACGGATCCTCCATGTGAAAACCATGGGTAGCCTTGTGCAGTTTTTAATGGTGTACATTCGTGTAAAGGAGGTACCTATCTGGAGAGGCTTGAAGTAGAGAATTCCATCACCTTCTAAGAGCAAAAGAAGGGACTGTCCACAACTCTGGAGAACAATCTCCTGTGGAATTAAGAGAAAAAGTAACAGACATTAGCTAGAAGTCTCAGCTACCTCTGGAGGAACCTTACAAAGATGTTGCTCCTTCCGAGAGAGAAGCAAGAAAAATCTGGATCTTACTAAGGAGGGGAAGGGCTTTAGGCTGTGTGTCAAGTCAGGTCCTTAGCATAATACAGTGTATTCCAAGAGATGGAAATGTAAGGAACAAGGGGTACAGGATGTTTGGCACCACAAAGCCCTTTTTTCTGCAATGTTGACTCCATATTAAATTTTGAAAATATTCTTTCGTTCCTATTTCCAAAAAGAAAAATCTAAACTAACCACTAGGAGATGTAATAAGCATCCCAGTGCAAATCACTATGAAAAGGGAAGACTACAAGGGAACAAAACTTTGCTCACCATCTTCCACTTCCCTCTCCTTACCTTGGTGTATGCAGGATAAGAGTTCAGCTCCAAAGACAGGACATGCTGCTGCAAGACTGTTGTAACTGGGTGAGTGGAGAGAAGGAAAATCTGGTGGCCTCCTGGAATGACGTGTCCTAAGCTGGGCTTGACCAAAACAGAGGGACAGTCCTCAGTGTGGTTCACACTGAAGGTTATCAAAGAGGTGCTCGTGTTGGACAACAGCATGCTGCAGTAGGTATCAGTGTCACAAACCACAGGAGGAAAAGTCTGGGGGAAACAAACAAAAAAGGTTGCTTTCACTGGGTTTAAAAACCAGCTTAAAGAAAAAGTTTTCACTATATTTAATTTCAGGTTCCAATAAGCACTATCCTGAGTCTATGGAGAACTTTCTAACTGCTTCTTTTCAAGGAAAGAAATTAAACCACCTAAGGGTACACAAATGATGGTCTTTTCCCTTGCCATAGTGGCCCTCATGGGCTCATGGGACTGGTGAACCTATTTTCCATCATGCCATGCTTTATGCCCATCCAGTAAGTGAGCTGCTTGTTGATGCTTGCAGTTTCTGCACGGATAGTGACATCCTGGGTGAAGAATTCCAGCAGGGTAGAATTTGCTCTACTTCATGCACATCAAATAAAGGCTGCATGGCCTAGATTAGCTGAGGAGATTTCATAAGAGGTTCTCAAGACTATTCTTATGCCTTAGGATCAGGTCTCCCTTAACCTCATAGGAAAAACACCTTACTGTGTTTTTCAGGAAACATGAAGAGAGAGAGAGAGAGAGAACCTTCCCCTCTATCTTACAACCACTTCTCTTTCATGAGGATTCTGTTTGCCCAAGTGCATGCAGTTTTTGAGGCTCCTGGGCTCCCCTTGTTAGTGCCTATGTCCACCTAAACAGAAAAGAAGGTGATCCCAACAGCTTTTCTCTCAGAACTAATGAGATGGTTGGTACAGCTGACATGGTGGAGGTTGGGAAGCTAATGCAGGAGAAACAGCATACTATTGTACCAGAGCAGGAGCCTCCACACCATCAGAAACCACCAAAGACACATCTCAGTGCAATGGGAGACAAAGTAAAGAATTCAGAATACTGGGTGTCTCTGCAAAGATCCAAAGGTCAATCAGTTACACACTTTGGGGACATCCAGGATGTACTGTGGAATGATGTGCTCCTGTTTTGCTTCATAAGTGTGTGCTCTCAGCCTCACAGTCAGGCACCACGACGGGCAGATGGTGGCATCATCCTCAATGTTGTTGTAGTGTCTCATCACCTGCAGACACACAAGGGACAACACAGTGTGTGCAGGAAGGGAGTGTGGCAAGGTGCCTTCACAGAATCACAGATTAATCTGTGTTGGAAGAGACCAAGTGCACATACTAGCTCAAGCAGCTGCTTGTTCTATGACAGCCCTGGGGCTAAGGAATTAACATTTTCAGGGAAGAAGGACTGACCAGTGCCAGATGAGAAACAGGTGGCAAATGCTAACTTTCACTTACCAGGACATTTCTGGGTGCTAAATCTCCTGTAACTGCAGACTCATGTAACATGAATCCCATGTCACTTGGGAGAAGAGAGGCAGTGCCCAGCAGCTGTACGTGTGGAGGGCCAGACACAAAGACCAAGTTCTTACCCATCACCCAGGCCACAATAACCATTCTTGTGCAGGCTCACATCTACACTAATAGTGCAGCAATTCATAGTAATTCCTCCTTCAGTGAGGTGTACCATGCTTCATGCTTCTTAGGGGTAAGAGCAAGTGTGGCTGTGCAAGTGCATGAGCTGTGACTTGTTCTGTCATTTCTCTGCCAGGACACGGGTGAAAGAGAAACTTTAACCCAACAGTGTATCAAAGCAGTGGCCAAAAGAGTTAATAGAAGCGCTAGTTTTATAGGGTTTAAACTGAATTTTAACTCCCCTGAAATACTTTATTCTGCAAAAAGTTGCTTGTTAGGTCATCTCTAGTCTTAGTAATTCCTACTAACCTTATAAACAGCAAAACCTTCCAGCTCTGCTGCATAAAGACTGTTGACCTGAGTGGGCCTGCAAAAGACATGGAAGGTTGAAGACTTCAATGGTGCCACGTCACAGACTTCAGGGCGCACATGGAAGGCACTGTCATGGTTTGGAGTCCAGGCAACAATGATATTTCCTTTGGTGTGGTTGGTCACACAGAGAGAAAGAGATTTTTGTGGTGGCATGCAGCATCCAAAATCATACTCCCTGGGGCTGACACTAACATGAGTAGGAAACAAGGCCAGGTCGCTGTTTTCACCATTGTCAAAATATTCAGCCATGGCATTGGGTTCAAAGTATTCCTTGGGTGGCTGCTCCTCAGAAATCTACAGGATGGAAATATCTCAGTATGAGTAGGGAAAGTGTGCCTGTGGGAGACACCAGGTGCTGCTTGCCTTCATGAGCAAGAGAGCACTTCAGCAAGATGCACTTCAGCAAGAATTCCTAGGACAGTTCAAAGTCTAGGCTTCAAGGAGGCTTCTGTTTGTAGGCCTTAATCTGAAACTAAAGAGGAAGCAGAAAATGACCCCATGATTGAGTTAAAGCCAGAAAGAAGCTGAATTAGGGTAAAAAGCCAGCTGACAAAGTGTGTCCTGGGAACATCAACAGCAGAAATACTAAAGAAATCAGTCTGGCACTTGCAAGGCCTTCTAGATATGTCTTCTGTACAACAGATACCCAGCATATATAGAGAAGAGCTGAAAGTGTCCTAGATTCCAGGGAGGGCAGCTCATACCTCAGGGGGCAGCATGAGAGCTCCCTTTTCATCCATCTGCAACTTCTCATTCTTCAGCATTTCACTCAGGATATCAGGGGGGTAGAAGGTCAGTCCCCTCACCATGTTGGTTCGGTACCAGGAGAGGTGTCTTTTCTGAAGGGTGGGTGGCTTAGCTGTGTCTGAATGGCAGGTACCAAAAAAGTCCACATACAGGGGCTCCTGGGAAAACACAACACAGGATAATAAGAAATAAACTGTCCTGTGATTGCTTTGAGAGTTTCACCATACCAGTATCTCACTTCCAAAACCATGCTGGGAAAGGCTTAGCGTCTGCAGTTTTAGGTTGCCATTTACTTTATGTCTCAATGTGACACAAGAACTTTCTTGAAACTGGAGATAAAATTGAAGGCACTCAGTGCACAGCCATGCAGCTAAAGTTAGGAGAGAAACCTAAACAGACAAGAGCCACAGAGGGTGCACCTCACCCTATCTGCAGGCATTACTGACTGTCCACATCCTATTGCTGATAGGAACCTGCACCATGGGGATTCTGCTTAACAGGAGTCCAGGTCCTTGTTAAGGGTCACAATAACCCCAGGCAGCATTACAAGCTTGGGGCAGACTGGTTGGAAAGCTGCTCATCAGAAAAGCACCTGTGGGTGATGGCTGACAACAGCTGAACATAAGCCAGTGTGTGCCTGGGTAGTCAAGAAGGTCAAGGGCATCCTGGCTTTTATCAAAAACAGTGTGTCAAGCAGGACCAGGACAGTGATTGTCCCCCTGATCTCAGCAGTTGTGAGACTGTGTCTTGACTACTAAGCTCAATTTTGTGCCCCTCAGTACAAGAACAACAATGAGGAGCTGAAGCATGTCCAGAGAAAGGCAATGAAGATGGTGAAGGGTGTGGGAAGGGTCTGGAGCACAAGTCTTATGAGGAATGGCAGAGGGAGTTGGGGCTGTTTAGCCTGGAAAAAAAAAAAAAGCTAAGGGGGAATTTTATTGCTCTCTACAACTACCTGAAAGGTAGGTGTAGCTATGTGGGGGCTGGTCTCTTCTCCTAGGTAAGAAGTGATAGGACAAGAGGAAATGACCTCAAGTTGTGTTTGGGCAGTGCTTAGATTGGATAATGGGAAAAATTTGTTCACCAAAATGGTTGTCACCCCAGGCTGCCCAGGGATGTAGTTGAATCATCATCCCTGGAGGTATTTAAAAGGCATGCAGATGTGGCACTTGGGGACATGGTTAGTGGTGGACTGGGCAGCGCTGGGTTAATGGTTGGACTCAATGATCTTAGATGTCTTTTCCAATCTTAACGACTCTATGACAGCTCTCAATGAAAATGCAGTGGGAAGAGATTTGCAGGGATTACTGAGACAGGCCAGTCCTGTTGGATTGCACTGAAGATGCCTCTAAAGTATCACGGCAATGAAACTACCCTTTGCCTCCCATACCTGGTGGTGGACGAGGCACGCGACTCTGCGGTGGTAGGTCATGGGGTGGGTAGGTCGGAAGGTCACCTTCAGTGTCAGTGTTGTTGTGCCCTCCAAGACTCCACAGGGGCGATCCAAGGAGAAGACACTCCCTTTGCAATCAATATCAAACTGATAATAGGCTGGGACGTCGGACGTGTTGCTGATTTTCAGTGTCCGCATCAAACTTTCTCCAAGATTGATCCAGTCAAAGCTCACAGAATGCTGGTGCAGGGACACGGAGGGACCTAGCACAACATGTAAGATAAGATCCTGGACCTGTCATAGCTGTTTCTTCCAACATGTCACAAGACACTACTGCGCTTAACTGACATTCCCAAACAGATTCAACTCTTCAGTAAACCTACTGGTCCTAGCAAACAGTTGGACATTCACTTGAAACAGTCAAGCAAGCATAAATCCCAAATGGTACACCAGGGACAGCCAGATCCCAGCAGGAGTTTAGTCTGTGACTTCAGGCTATGATAACTTCAAGCCCTTCCCCAAGCACTAACCTTTTCCCTCCACAGAAGCTGACAGGGAGAAACGGGAAAGGCTTTGATACCTTTACATGAGCCAACCACTTTCAGAACAGTCTTCAAGTGGCATCCAGCAGATGTGATAGTGAAATAGTCAGTACTGTGCTCTCCTACTACTTGGGGCTGAAACCGTATGCACAAGAGCAGCTTCCCTTTGGCAGGGACAACGTCACCGGACGCATTACAGGAGAAAACATAACCACAAAGCAGAGGGTCTTCTGCTCGTTCTATTGTACATGGTGCATCAACCTACAAGTAGAAAAGAAACAGGTTAACAAAGAAGCCAACATGACCCAGGATGGCTCTGAATGAAGGACACTAATCAGGTAAGAACTGCAGTTTTCAGCAGTGCTGAACACCACCAAGAACACCACGGCCACCACAGAACCACTGTGCAGCAAACCTCTGCCATTTTGTTCTGATGGAGAATGGGTGGCAACTCAAGCAACTCAGGCTCCCTCAACATGCTCAGAAAGCAGCAGGCTGCAGCAAATCTCCCGGTGATCTCCGGGTTGGAGTGCCCCTCCTGCTAGGTGGAAAGATGGCTCAAGGTGTCCCTAGGGGACAAAATAGTGTAAATGACTGCTGTGACCAGGGGAACATGCAGGTGGGTAACTTATTTCCCTCTATCCACAGTTCCACCTTGTTTATGGGTCTTCTTTTCCCAAAAAAACACAAAGTTGGTGCTCTGGCACCTTACTCAAGACCCTTTTAAAAGCTGTCCTGATCCTTGCCTGGCAATGCTGAGCACCCCTGCAGTGTGAATAATAACAGTACAAAAATGAGTGTGTCTTTTCCACTCCCAAGCTGCAGGGCCTGTGGAGGAGTCAGCACTGCTGTCATCTATGTTAGCAGTCTCTGAGTACATCCATCACTTGAGAGGCTGGGAAGGGCTGAGCTGGCACAAGTAACAAGGTGCTCAAATCCATTTGACTTTTTGAACAATTCACTGGGTTGCATTCCACAGAGGGCAGTGGAAGATCCATCAGTTGCCTGGGACACACACACACACATCAATTTGAGACTGACACAACTGCCACACAGGATTGATTAACTTGTCCAGGGTGGGCAGGAGAGCTGCAGGGTGCAAAAGACATGGTGATCTGGACCAAGCACAGAAGGGGAGCAGGGGGAAACTGCAATACCACACTGCAAATGGCTAAGTTGCTAGCACTGTAGCTGGGAGGCAAGGGTGAATGGCATGGCTGGTAGGGGAAGGCTCATCACCTCTGCTTCACTCACACTTAGGTTATTTTCGCAGCATTAAGGGAGATAGACAAGACCACATATCCCAGGGAAACGAGTCAGCTTGCCAGCTTCTCACAAGAAGTCAATCTCCCTCTCCCCATACCACAGACACGTTGAAGATTTCCACAGACTTCTCCACAACTGTCCCAACTGGTACTGATCCAAAACACAGGACATCTTGAAACTTTCCAGGCTTCTTTCCTGTCACACTCACACACAGGCAGGGGTATTTGGCTGTTAAAGAGAATAGTATACTGCATTAGGAAAGACAGGTGGAACCTCTACTCTTGAACATTCAACACTCAACTGGACAAGGTCTGAAGAACCTCAGATAACTCTGAAGTTAGATCTACCTTCAAAGTTGGCCCTGCTTTGAACCAAATAAACTCCCTTCTAGCCCTAATTTACTGGACTTGCTAATGAAATTATTGCTTATTTTAGCTTGCATCCAGAAAGGTTTAGAAATTTCCCTCTGCTTCTCTGTCTAGCAGGGATAGACAGGAGACACTGAGTGCAGACAAAGCCAGGAGTTTGTGGAGGCTTTTTCCAGTGAATTCCTCTCATTTCTTCCCCTCTGTCAACTCAAACAGGCCTTAGAAATGCTGTTTTGGCCAAAACATGCCACAGGGCATATTGGACCCTCTGTCTCTTCAAATAACACTTCCAAATTGGCAAAAGTACACTAGAGAATTCCACAGGCCACTTTCAAACTGTGGGCTTCACTTGCTCATCACTGGGTTGAGCCAAGTGTGGCCGAGCCTCAGAGTGCAGGCCCTCCCTGTATCCCTGTGGAACACTATTCCAGAGTAAGGGGCAATACACATTTCTTTGAGTGTTAAATGCAAGAAAGACTCACCCAGGGCTTTTAGCATGATTGTCCTCTTTTGTTTAACTTCACCTCCAAACCAGCACGTTGCTGTTGCATAATGCACCCCAGCCACCTCGGGCTTGAAGATCACCTTGACCAAGCACTTAGCACCTGGGTTCAGTGTGCCACACTCAGGACTCATGAAGAAAGGACTTGATGTCTCCCATTCAAAGATGCTAACGAGATCACTAGGAAATGGAGATACATTTTTAGCAGATCAGTGGATCATTTGCTGCCTGTGCAATCATGCATAGGATGGGCCTTTCCCAATAGGTTATTCAGTTAGGATGTGAAGCAACCAGTGCTGAATGGAAGAATCCCAAATGCAGCTGGACAAATATGTGATGCTGTGAAGAAATTTGTCTGTAGTCTCTGTTCTGCTCACACTTTAAAGAATCTTAGTTATTACAGCTAAGAACTTTATTAATGACCATAAGGTGATAGCAAGCAAATCAGCTCCACAATTAAATATTTGCTTTTCTTGTATCTAAATTTGCAGCTACTTAATTTAAATGACTATTTGTTCCTCTGTTATATGCTCATGTGAGAAAAGAGGATTGAGCCATTTCCCTAATACCTTATTCAATTTTCCGGAACCCCATTTCCTTGTTTGATTTCTGCAAAGAACATGATACGCCATCAGCTTTTTCTATTTTATTGATCTAAGCTGTATGCTGCTTACCATCCTTATCCTCCAACATCCTGGGCCTATCATTTGTAGCAAATTATTTCTCCAAGTGGAGACTGAAACACCTGAAATGGTTGGAATCACTTGGCTGGAAGTACACATCCTCCTTGCCTGGGAGGAGGTGTACTTCCAGCCAACTGCATTCCTTTCTACAGTACTGTCCTTCCTCATTAAAATAAGACAAACCTTGGTAACTGGAAGCATCCTTGCATCCTTTCTCCTAAATGACTAAAATGTTTCCAGCTGGTAGCCCATCTCTCCCTGTTCATGCTGGGCAGGTTGCCTTTGGTTAAACGGAAGCCCAGGCCTCTCCAGTGAATGTGGGATGTTCTGTGCTTGTTCCCCCCTAGTTCCTGTGCACGAATGGTTCTCAGCATATGCTGGCAACAAACAGATGTGAGATGCCAAGATGTGCCCACAATGACCTGAACTACCGTTCTGCTGCCCTTTCTGCCAATACCTTAGGGAAGGCAGTGTTGCCTCTTGTTAAGGCAGCCAGCAGAACTAATAACCACTGGAATGAGCTGCATTCACTGGAGAGTCCAAGGAAGTGGCAAAATACCTGAGAAAACAGAAGGAGTGTCTGCTTAGCCACCTGTCACTCACCCAACGTTGCAGACAGGAAACACCGCCTCCGTAGCACTGTGGGTAGCACAGACAGGCAACTGGACAGCGGCCGGCATGGACAGACAGCAGCGTGGAAGCATAGCCTGCAGGCTAACACAGAACTCACCCTCAGCTTTCATAAAGAGGATGCTGTCTTCATAGTCCCTCTGCACAGAAGAGCAAAGGGATACAGATGTTAGATGGAATCCACCTTGCAGGTGCTGCAGCTCCGCCCATGAATACCTGTCACCTGCACCACTGCAAGTGTTGGGGAAAAAACTGTTGGCAACAGAGGCACCAGTGGAGGCCTCTGTGCAGGACAGAGAGCATATGAATCACTCAGAAAGGGCAGGCAGTGTGGAAGGTACTCAGGCATACTCCTCTGGCACAGAACACACAAATACTCCCATGAAGAGCAGTTGAAGGCCACATTAGTTTCACCCGGTTTGTTTCAAGGCAGATGGATTTCTTTCATTATTTTCAAGATCCCAATTCAGCTGAACTGAAGCATCTACAGCTTTTCTTTGAGCTCCATGAGCACAGAAGTATCAATCTTTGATTAAATGCTTTGTCAGCTAGAGATCCAAGCAGATTACACAACTTAAAGATGCAGCATTGACAGTACTGTGTAGAATACAGAAATAGCCTCAGGACATCTGCTAACAAGCCAAGATAGAAGGAATTGAAAGATAGGTGTTTTCTATGCTTCCCATTTGTCACCCTCCCGAGTAACACTTATACAGGTAAGGAGAGACCTTGGACACGGCAGCACGCACAGTCCTTGCTCTCTCTAAGAAAGGCAGCCTCCTGTTCTAGCGATTGATGTGCTGCAGACAAACTATTCACTGAAAATGGAACAAGGCCAGCAGCTTATTTCATAAAGGGAACACTGAACAGTCATCAGAAAATCATGATACTAAGAGAGCAGGGTGCTGGGAATCTGTCCAATGACCATGCTCTATGGCTAGGACAGAGGTACACATCAAAGACACACAGCTATGGACAAGAGCCAGAGATCAACACTCAGAGCCAAGACAGACACTACAAACAACCTGAACAATAAGAAAAGGCTCTGGATATAAAGAACCATTGCTGTTTAAAATAAAGCTTACAGAAACACCCTCCATCCAAAAGAAGGGAGGCCCCTGACATATCCCTTAGAAAACAGGTAGCCCTTGAATGTAGAGGCTTTGGAATCTCCTGTGGGAAGGCAGAAAGTGAGCTCCTCAACCCAAGGTTCTGCACTAAAACCACTCAGATGTGTTTCCTTGGGATCAAACCAGTGTGGACATTTTAAGCACTTTATCTTACTGAGTTGAAAGGCAGAAGTAGTACATGAAAAACTGGGAATAATACTTTTTGTGAGTATTCCTCTCATAACTACTGGCAAACTCTGCAGAGAAGTCAGGGATTAGGGCTCCCTCAGGTAATGAAGATGTGGAGAGATCAGGAAGGCCATTCTGCCCACTCCTTCTATGCTGGAATTTCCCCAAGGACTCATGCATTCAAGTGAGAACAAATCAGAAAGGCCAAGAGAGGCAGAGGCCCACTGCTGTCCCCCAGAGTGCAGCCTGAGAACTGAGGGCAGTTGTGATGTTGCTGCTTTACCTTTTCACTGGGCCGGAAAACGACGGGCAGGCTCACAGACATCCCGGGGTTCAGAGTGATCGGCTGCGGGAAAACAGTGAGGAAGAATGGCGTGGAAGGAGCCCTAGACAACAAAATCAAAACAAGAGATTTTGTCTGAGGGTGGGCAGCTTAAGTGAGCAGAAAAGAGAATAAATAACCAATACCTCCAGACCCCACAATTTAGAAGCAATTTACACACTGGACCCCAGGGGTACTTTGGCAGCAAAACAGTAGAGAGGGACAGAACCCAGATGTCCTGAAAACCTATTCCCAGCTCAAAGCATCCACCCCTTCCTTGAACAATGTTTTGTGTTTTCAGGACATGCAGTATGAGCACACCACACAGGGCAGACACATTTGAGTTTCAGAGCAGGGAGGGTCGCAGGGACTGCTGGAATGGCTCAGCACCCAGAGGGACCCCGGGAGCAATGGTTTTAGGTCACACTAGTGACTGGCTGGCATACATCCACAATTAAAATCTCACTAGACTGGAAATGCCTCACAGACAGAAGTATCAGCAAAACAGAATTTAAAACAAGGCATTTCATTTAACAGACTTCTGCCTGTGTTTCTGAATTAGCAGGTTTCTGTCCTGCTACGTAAGGGTGCACCCATTGTCTCCTGCACAGCACTCAAGGGGAGAGAGGGAAGGTGAATCTGAGAAAAGGCGCAAATGTAACTGATACAGCAGGAGGAGCGAGGATGCAGAGAGAGCGTGAGGAGTACAAAGGACAAACAAACTTCCCACGCACCTGTAACTCAGCTTCTGGGCTTTCCTGTGAACATTTTTCAAGGTCAGGTGTTTGATCACCTCTTTTCCAAGTTTCCAGTCATGCCAACTGAGTGTTTCAGGCACCTCAATGCCCCAGAATATGACTTTCCTCTTCTTTGCCTCTCTTGGAGACACCTTAGGGAGTAGCAGTTTGGGAGGAAGGGAGGAGAAATCACTTAAACAGCCCTTTCTCTACGCTAAGGGTTTCTGACTGGCAACAGACGAGAGGAGCCACCCTGCGGCAAAACTCCAGGAGTATCCAAAAGCCCTGCTCCGGGGTCCTGAGAGGACACCTCCTGGCCACAGCCCAAACAGCAGATACTAAAAAGTGTGATGAAGGGCGATTTTTATGTTTCTCCTCCCCCTGCCTGCCAGACAATCCACCCAAGTCAGTAGCACTCTTTGCTCCTCCGCTCACCTTCCTGTCATAGGCACTCTTCCAAAAAGAGTCAGAGTTTTGGGGCTCCTCATGCACCTGAGCAAGCATCTGAGAAACAAGAGGGAAAAGTCCTCACACGTGCTGCTCCTGCACCCACAAAGCCTTTGCTGCCAAAAGCCGGGCACTCCCAGCGACCGATGGCCCTGCTCAGGCTGCTGGTGGCGCTGAGCCGCCTCCCCGCCGGGAGCAGCCCCCGCTGTGTCCCACAGCCCCCGCTGTGTCTCCAGCCCCTGTTGTGTCCCCAGCCCCGCTGTGTCCCCAGTGCAGCCCTCTCCAGAGCACGGCTGTCCTTATGGCCTGTGGGTCACAGCCCAGCCCCTGCGGAAGGGCTCTCCCTGGCGCTGGGCAGCATAGCCCTGCCCACTATCGGCCTACAAAGCACCGTACAGCACAGCTGTGCCCTGCGGCCTGGCCTGGCCCCCCCCGAGCCCCGTGTGGATGAGTGTGGCGGGACCTCGCTCCCCACAGCGAGCGCCTGCCCAGCTCCCTGGGGCACGGCCCGCTCCAGCATGTCCCCGCCTGCCCCCCGTGCGGAGCAGAAGCCGGGGCCCCGAGTCACCACCGCCCCCGGGCCAGGCCGGCTCCCTCGTTCCCAGCCCGGCACCCTAGAGCACCGGGAGCCCGGGGCACCTCGCTGCCAGTGCCGGTGCCGGTGGCGGCCGCTCAGCGCCGTGCGGGCCAGCCCGCGTTGCCATGGAGACCGGACGCGGTTACAGCGGCTCCCGGAGCGACGACGGCGGCCGGCTCGGGTCAATCCGCGCGGGCAGCGGCGGCCGCCAGAGGGCGGCGGAGGGACGCGCAGAGAGGCGGAGACGGACCGGGAGCGGGGCCGGGAGAGGGCGCGGGCAGAGCCCGGGGGGGGGTCCGGAGAGCACCGAGAGGGGAAGGAGGCCGTGAGGGGTTCTCAGGGGTGCAGGGAAGAGACAGAGATATGGGGCAAATAGGACGTTCAGGGGCACAGAGATGGAGGAGGGCGGGTGAAAGAGGGAAGGATGCAGGGGTGCGGGAGAGAGCGTGGGGCGAGGGGTGTTGAGGATGAGTGCGGGGAGAGCGGCAGCATAAAGCTAAGCCAGCAAAGAGGGGCCATGAAGTCTGTGGGTGCATCGGATAGATGAGTGAGGACAGTGTGGGGATTGCAGGGTGGCAAGGGATCACAGGTGCATCAGGATGGAGGGTGCTCTCATAGGGATGGAGTGACACCTTAATGGGGCCAGGTCACCCTAAGCTCCATGGAGCGTTGGTGACACAAGTAACAAGTTGTTATCATTGCCAAAAGTAGTTACGGGGCCAAGACCAGCAAAGGCACAGAGGGTGGGGAGCCCTGGCTGTGTGAGCCCATCAGGTGTCATTCTCATGGGGTACCACCACCACCATCCTAGGGACAGTCCTACATATTCCCAGTGCCCTGCATGACCCTCAAGGAGACAGGACCTTCATTTTTCCGGTGTGGAGGGACAGATAGTGCCTGCAGGGTGCAGGCACTGCAGGGTGCACAGGCAGCTCTGTGGTGGAGAGTGGGGCTGGCCGCATCAAACCGCACAGGGAGGGTGCCCGGCAGAGGCAGGAAGGAGATGCAGCTTTAATGGCATTTGTCAGTGTTTACAAATGAGTCATCCAGCTAAGCAGCCCGGCTGTAAATCAGCACTCTAACTCTTCCAGCATCAGTTGTGTCCCCTCCTTTGTCCCCCTAGCTCTGGACGAGTGCCTGGCTCCTCCAGAAACAACCTCATAAATAACAGCAACAAAACAAACCCTCCTGCAGCCACGGTGGGCCTGAGTGCAGCAGGCGCGAGATGAACGCCTCCCATCCATCACTTTAATGATTGTACTCTGCAAATTAAACCTGTCATGGCCCATCAAGGTGAACGTTTTAAGCCTGTGACATGCCTTCAGCTCCCCTCCTCCTTCCTGGCACTTTTGTTGCTTTCTTTCTTGCCTTTTATTCTCTGCCTCTACCATTCCTGTCCCCCATTTCAGCCCTGCTCCAGTGTGTGGCACTCCCTGTGGTCTCCTGCTGAGCCAGGTTGCACATCAGGTGATGGATGTCCTTGGCCCTGATGCTCCTGCAGCCACAGGCTGGCAGGTGCCAGCATTTCTGTGCCAAGTCCTGTGTTTTTGCTGGGAGCTGGCACAGCTCTCCTGGAGCAATGGGTCTCTCCTCATCTGTTGTCTCCACACAGCAATGGCAGGGAATTAGGTACCATCCTTTCATGCTTCCCCATCCCTTCCTCCTTTCCTTTATTTCTTCCCCCTACACCACATTTATTTCTCTCTTGCCCCACGTTACACACCCACGGCAGGCTGCTGGCACCTGCTGCTACCCCAGCTCATATCTCCCCCGTTAGAGCAAGGGCTGCAGCCTCCCCAGAACCAGAGATCCCCACGGGGCAATTCCAGGGGTCTGGAGACCTGCGTGTCTTGAGATGGACTGCCAGGGGAGAGGGAACCTGGGCAGTGAGGATGCAACGTGCCCAGGGGGAAAACTGCTGAGCTGCCAGCAGCCACTGTGGGTCACTGTCCCCCCGCACAGGACCGTCATCCGTCCGTCCGTCCGTCTCCATGCTCCTCTCTCCTGTCACCCGCTTCCCCTGCCCACCCTTCTGTCCCAAAATCATCGCATCTGTCTCCCTGCCCAGGGTGCACCCCCCCAGACACCGACAGGCTTTTCCCAGCCCTGCGATGTGTGACAGCCCCGCACCAACGCTTACCTGTCCCTTTGTCACCGACTGACTGCCAGAGACGGCCAGGATTCCACAGGGACTGCTGTGCTTCAGCAATTCCCACCCCCAGCACAAATCCCGGGGCAGACAGCCCTCCCTGCACGCTCAGGCAGAGCCGGGGAGAGGAGAGGACAGCTGGGTGTGGGACAGGAGGGGGACATCATGGTCTGTTTGGGAAGGGTCACCCAGCCCGGCCCAGCCTGCTCCACCCCTGCAGCTCCTGGTGCAGTGCAGTGCTGAAGCAGAGCTGCCCCCTCTGCCTCCACGGCCATCTCAGCACCCCAAGGGGTGACCCAGTAAGGCACAGGAAGCATGGCAGATCTACAGGGCCTTCCAGGACCCTCCAGCACCTGTGAAGACACGGGCCGCCTGCTGACTTACAGGGAGTCAGCGCTTAACCCTCATGTTTCTAGGGAAGTGGTACAGGGTGTCAGTCCCCATTCTGCTGCCAAGGGTTGATTTCAGCCCAGTCAGAGTGAGCAAGATCCCAAGAGCATAATGAGACAAGCCCAGAAAATAACTTAGAGAGGTTAAGCATCACCATGGGGAAAGGGGAGCTGACCACAGCACTGAGTCTTTACAGCCTGAGTTCTTTCCTGCCTCCCTTCCCGCCCGTTTATTTGGGACAATGCCACACCAACGCAAGCAGGCTAATTGCAGCATGGAAAACAGCATCAGCTTTGCTTCCCAGGACGGTTTTGCCCGGCAAAGCACAGACCCTACCAGGGATGCACTGGTGCAGGAGGAGGCAAGGCAGGCAGGCATGCAACCTGGGCATCCTTCCCAGCTCTTCATGCCACCAAGGGGAAGGACAAGCTGGTACCACACTGGATGTGCTGCTCCAGGCGCTGTCAGATCTGTAGGGAAGTGGCAGTGCAGTCACAGAAGGGTCTGGGTCTCCCTCTTCAGCTGTGCCAGCAGACTGCCAGCTGTCCAAGTCTGCTCTCCCCACCTTTTTCCCCAGAGACTTGGTAGGACAGCACAGTAGCAGGACAGGGGATTTTCCTGTCCCCTAAGGAAAAGCACAGGCATCCAGATAACAGCTTTATAGGGGAGGGATCTGGGGACTCCTCCAGATACACACAGAGGAATAATTACAAGTTAAATAGGATCCAAACACACATAAGTTAAAGGGTGGCAAGGTGCCCTGCGGCTCCCTGCTCCTTCCAGGCACAGTCTGCGTCTGCCAGCAAAGAGAACCCCCACAACACAGCCTGGCCCCTCTCCCCAGCTGGCTCCATTCGCCTTTCACAACACAGAGCCAATCTTCCTCTCTGTGGCGCCCATCTCGTCCTCCTCCTCTTCCTCGCCCCCCGAGCAAGACGAGTCCTGGCCATAGCTCAGCTCGGCGGCGCTGCAGTGCAGGAAGCCGGAGTCAGGGCTGTGCCCCATGAACTCGGGGCTTTCGGCAGCTTGTCCCTGGGGCTCGCTGGGCAGCAGCTTCTCACAGGTTTTGCTGAGCCCTCGTTGCTTCTCAGGCTCCACCTGAGCCCCCTGCTCCTTGGCCTTGCGGCTCCGCTTCCACTTCATGCGGCGGTTCTGGAACCAGATCTTCACCTGCAAGGGAAAGCCACAGGGGAGAGGATGTACCCTGCTGCATCCTGTCCCCACTCACCCCTTCACCTTCCCTGCAGGGAGGGTCCCCTCAAAACCTCTTCATTGTGGGGCATCCCATGGTGCTACAGGTATGTACAAAGAGGATGAGGTTGTCACAGGGAGAGGAATAATGAGGGCTGCTGTCTTCCCCCCTTCCAGCCAAGGATATGCACAGGGACATTTTCATATTAGCCCCACAAAAAGACCCCTCCCACAGTTGAAGAATGGGAAGGCTCTGAAACCCAAGTTGGGGGATGCCAGGTGAAAAGAGGAGCAGTATTTCTGGGGTGCCCTTCACAAGAGAACAGCCTGAAGCCCACCAGGCAGGTCTCTGCAGGAGATGGCCTGAAGGGGCACTGATGGGAGCAGTGGGGTGTGAGGCTGATGCCATTAGCATTGCCCATGACCTTGCCTTGCCCCCATGGCAGCTCCATGGTGCTATGCTCCATCCCCCAGGGCCACGGTACCTGTGTCTCAGTGAGCATCAGCGACGTGGCCACCTCAAAACGCTTGGGTCTGGACAGATATTTGTTGAGCTTGAACTGGTTCTCCAGCTCCAGGAGCTGCTGGCTGGTGAATGCTGTGCGGGGCCGACGGCACTTCCCCATCAAACCAGACTGCGGGGCAGCTGTGGAGCACACAGTGGGTGGGGGTCAGAGGACAGCAGACTGGTAGGGGGACGACCCCTCAGCAAATCCAGGATGAGGAGGAAGGTGAATGTCTCCATCATCTCCCACCCCAATAATGGCTTTATTGCCTGATAGGAACCAGTGAGATACGTTATCAGGTCTCGGTGTACAACTGGGATCAGTGCTGAGACTGAAATTAATTCTCCTTTTTTTATTGCTGGGCCGCACAGGTGGCAGCTCAACGGCCAGGGCTGTGCTGGGGCTGCCCGTGAGCGCCGCTATCTCGCCTGCAGCCCTTGAAGGCAGAGCGGCTCTGAACCAGGAGGCAGCAGAACAAAGGCACCTTTGAGAGTCCAGCACGGGGTGGCTGCCGCACTGTTTGATCCTCGCTTATCTTCTCTCCACTGCCTTTATTGTCCCCCTGGGGTTCAGCTTTTACTGCTTCTCCCAGCACCACAGCGGCAATCCCAGGGGTTTGCAGCTGGGAATAAAGTGCTGGAGCAGCAGGGAGGGGCGTGGGGGAGAATGGGGGGAGGTGGTGGTGGTGGGCACTAATGCAAAAGGACCTTGGCACATCCCTGCTGACATATCTTGGGCAACAACATCCTGGAGCATTCTGGCCCCAAAAGTGTGCCATGCTTGGCAAGGGCCACTCACCCACTTTGCTGGGCATGGGGCACCATTCATGTTATCTCCCCCAGATTCCAGCTTTGATCCCAACCTGCCCATCTCCCGAGGTGTCCACCAAGCCCTTCACAAACACAGCGATGACGCATGGGGCAGGAATTTATGAAAGAGCTATTAACTGATCACAACACAGGTTTGATCTCAAGTACCTGGATGCTGGGTCAAACAGATAGAATGCAGGCTGGGCTAGGGCTGTGCAAATGCCTCATGGGAGCAGGACAGACATAACCCCTTCTTCTGCCTGTAGCCCCTCAGTGCCAGGAGAGACAGTCTGTGGGACCCACCTTGTAGCCACTGGCCAGTTAAACGAGGGACTGACTGAACAGAGGCACACTGTGCCAATGATTCTGACATACATGATGCATTATTTTGCATATGAAACATATTCAAGGCTAAAACTGAATGAGAGGTTCAAAAGATTTCCAGGACAAACAGAGATGAGAGATGTCGCAGCTCTGCAGAGTTCAGCAGCCATCTGGGCTCTGACTGGCTGTGGATGCTCAGGCTGTACAAATCCTCCAAGGGAAACATGGGACCAAAGAGGTCTGCAAAGGTTTCCTCTGGCTAAGAGAAAAGGAGGTGTTATGGGAACTAGCATCTGCAGGGATGGGGCAGCCCAAGCTAACGCCCTTTGCAGCTCCTCAGGAAGGGAAAACCCAGAGATGCATCAGAGACAACTGGAGGGGAAATTCATTCTGTTGGTGGGGGCACAACACAAAGCAGCCCCAGGCAGTGTCCAGCAGCCCAAGGACTCTGGGTCCCTGTGAGCCTCCTTTGCTGACAGAGACAGGAGGATGGCTGGAGCATCTGGAGCCCCAGAATCCCTCCCTGCAATGAAGCTGCACTGTGCAGTTTGGCTGTACCAGGTCAGGGAAGGGCCCCTCTGAGCAATTCCTCTTTCTGAGCATGTTGTCTAAAGAAATGTTTTGGGGAAAGAGAAGGGAAGAGGTTGTGCCCTCTCAGCATCCAATAATCCAGGAGTTCTGTGCTTTCTGGAGCTGGAGGGTCCAGGAGTGAAGAGATATCATATTCCCAGTCTGAATTCCCCACTCCAAAGCAGAGAGCCCAGGGCTCAGCTCCGAGGGTATTGTGTCCTGGCTCCAGGGAGCACAGAAATCCTTCAGATCAACCTGAAAGGCTCCTCTGTGCCTCTTCAAGCAAGGTCATATGTGACCAGACTAAAACCAGATGCAGGAAGAGTAGAGGCACAGAAGTGCCTCACAGAAGAATTTCAATCCTAAAAGCAATTCAAGTTTGGTCTGTCCAGCTTCAGAGGAGCCTGGAAGGCAGCCTGCTTTGACAACAACCATCTCAAGACACTCACCTTTCCCCAGGTGAGCTGCTGAGGACTGCTTGGTCTAGCAGGGAAAAGAAGAACAGAAAGTTTGTCCAAAGGTCAAATAAATCCAAACAGGATATATCCCAAATAACTACCAATCCAGGGGACTGATTTCTGGACCATGGCCCTGCTGCCAGCCCTGATTTCTCCTTCTCAGTGTCCAATTCAGTTTCAGGGCAGTGTGCCCATTACAAATATTGTACAGAGCCCGACTTCCTTGGAAATTCATCCTGCCTCCTGCCCCAGTGCTGACAAAAAAAACCCCAAACCCAATCCTCAAACCCCTCTGTGGTGCTGTCATACAGTTTGAGCCAGCACCACTCCAGTGCCCAGCCCACAGAGTGTGGCTGGCCACCTCATCTGTGACCTCCTCTGACAACACATCGTCCAGCAGCTACAATTATCCACCACCACTGCTCCCCACTGGGACTTGCTCAAGGTTTGGCCTCCACACCAGGTTGAGAAAGCCCAAGGCAATACAGCTGATCTGCAGCCACCCATGGCAGCAGGTTTTCACGGACATGAATGATCAACATCTCTGGCATCAGCTCTGCTGTTACCTTTTCTAAAGGGTTCTAGCTCTTTTGTGTGGAGAGAGTATGGCAGAAGAGGATCTGCAGATTCTCACTGGGAAAAGAAACGAGGAAGGAGGTAGAAGCTGAGACTGCCAGCATGCTCTGCAGTCTCAGCTTCTACCTCCCTGTCCTGTGGCAGGGTGCCACATGGACAAAGAATCCTCCCAAGGGGTGCACAACACCTCCCAGGGCCTACCTTCTCCACTCAACAAGCTATGAACCCATCCCCATCGCAATCAGCATCTCACAAAGTATTACCGTTTGGGAAGGCTCTCCATCTTACCCAGCTCCTACCAGAAGACCAGGGACTGCCCCAGTGTCACACCTTTGCTTGCCAAAGGATTTATTTTCTGCTCAGCCATCTCCTGCAGCACTCCATCCAGGATCAGAGCTTGTTTCAACATCCCTTCAGCCTGGCAGGGCTTGGACCCCCTGAAGGGTGCCTGGCATCTGGCTGCAGTATCAGTAAATAAACTGCTTGGCCTGGGGCCAGGAATGCCCTCTGAGTCTGAGGCCAGGAGCTCTGCAAGGCAGCTGCCTCCTGGATAATTAGATAAAGCTTATAAAGAATTGTTGGTTTATTTGATACAGTTCCGCCTACTTGATAACAGGGGTAATCCTAGGTTGATATTAACTCACTTGTTTTTAATTTGGTTTGTTTAACTATAGTTCACTTCACTTTGTGGTCTGGCAGATAAAGGAGAGGAAATTAACACTCTGACTGCTTTAGGTATTTCTCTGGATGTCAGAGCTGGAAGGGAGGGAGGTAGTCTCAGCATCAGGGTCATCACCAGAGGCTTTTTCTGACCTGCCAGCAGCCCCGGCCATTATCAGTGGGGCAGCATGTTTAAGGGCACCTGCTACCTCTGCAAGCCCCTTGCTTGCTCCACCATTAAACCTCAATTGCTGCATGCCAGCTGTTTCCCAGCCCATGTTCCCAGCTGACACCAGACCACTGTACACCTGGTGAGCCTTGGAAGGCATTGCTTTTTGAACAAGTTTGATAAAACTTATCCTGCCTGCTCTCCTATCCCAGCACAGCCTATCAGCAAGCTCTCGGCCATCATGGGCAGGATCTGATCTGGGCTCCAGGCCATCAACTTAGTGAGTGGGTGATGCAAGGCAGTGGTGTGCCAGGAAAGCCATCTAAGCACCGGCTCCCTCGGAGAGGATCCTCTGCTCCTCCTGAGAGCCCACAGCTGTATGTCACTGCTCCCCACTTGCACAGCTCTCAGCTGCAGTGGGTCTCTGCACTGGCTCCCACCACTGCACCACGTTTCCACACTGACAAACAAGGAAAATAAATCACAGCTCCCAGAAAAACTAATAGGCCTGGCATTCCAGTGCCAAATGCTACCCCGGGTTCTTCAGGAGGTGCTCAAAGGCCAGGATAGGGATCCAGGCTGGGGATGGCAGAACCTGGGCAGGCAGCATCCCTGTTTCCTGCAGCAAGGGCATGCCTGCTCCCGCAGCCAGGCCCTGCAGAGCCCTGTGAGTGCGCATTGCAGCAGAGGCAGGCAGGCACCGCGTGCGGCTCTGCACAGACACCCTGCCTACAGCAGGGCACTGCTCTCACTGAGCACAGCACCCCGGCCCTAGGGGTACCAACTGTCCCAGACAGCCTCCCTGGCAGCCCCAACACAGGTGATAGCAGGGGGAATGTGTGCAATGAACACCCACAGACCACACCTGCAAAACATTGCTACACATGCACCCAAAGAAGGAATATATTCCAGAATTTACTTCTGGAATTCCCTTTAAATAAATCCCAAGGGCGATCACCCCCTGGAATGATCCATAATATGTCCTAGAAGGCTTTCAGATTCATCTCTTACAGCCATCTGTCCACTGGTCCTGGGAGAGTTAAACATGAGTGACACCAGCAGCCTTGACACTTGTACTTGGTCACTCTGGAAACTTCAGCCAGGCAGGTCCGTCCTTCTGTCTGTCTAGGCTGGGTGGTGGGACAGGGGCTCCCACAAACTAGAGGCAGCCCAGGAGCCCTGTGCCAACAATGGAAGGAAGGCTCCTGCCCAGCCCATTCCCCTCCTCAGAGAGGTGAGGAAGGGCTGTGGAGGCAGCACCTCCCAGGCAGGTGCCCTTTTCTGTCTCTGTCCCTACACCATGGCCAGCACATCGGGGCAATCTGAGCCCAGGCACAGGCACAGCCTGCAGCCAGTCCTGCGAGGTACAAGGAGAAGGCAAGCTGCAAATGACCTGATTTCAGAGCTTCAGTGAGCCCACAGGAACAAGGGCTGAAGACACCCTTGAGAACCCTGAGGTTACCAAGGGACAGAAACAAGGATGTGAAGATGGATAAGGTTCTCTTCTGCACAGCAGAATTGCTGAAGTATTTGACAAGACACTCTGGAGAGAAAGAATCCCCACTGCAAAGGGCTCCCCAGGATTGGGAACAAACATCTTTTAGTAAGGACATGGATTGAGGCAGTGGTCATCCTGATTTAAAAATTTACAGTTTTGGCAGCTTTTGCTGCATCCTTGTTACACCTCAACATGTCTACTCTGCTTTGGGATCTCCAGAACCCAGATAAGTAACACTTGGGTCAAAAACTGCTTTTCTTCCTGCTGAACTTCCCTAGGAACCCTGCCCAGTGTTTCCCACAAGACCCTTTGACATTCTGGTCCAGCACATTCTGCAGAGCTCCCTTCACAAGTTGTTCTCATGCCAACAGTTTGGGATTTGTTTCCTTTTGGTGAGGTTTTGGATATAACCAGCTGAAGATCGCATGCTGCTTTTGAAAAGAATGAGGCAGATGTACAAATATCTCTATGTTATCCCTGCCAGAAGCTGCACTCTGGGCCACAGAATCAGATGCAGTGTAGCTTTCCCACCGTGGTGAAACACAGCCCTGTAGGAAGCTACCAGGATGCTGAAATACACCAACAGACCCAGACCCTTCAAAGATAACAGGGCTTCTGCAGAAATGCAAGAAGATGTAATAAATAATAAAGACTTCTAACCAATCAGGATTTATTTTTTCTTGTCTTAGTGACATCTGTGAAGACTGCACATAACCCATAGCACTGGAGGCTTATCCTACACCTCTAGATTCACAGATGGAGCTTTCCTAAAATCTAGGGAAAGCCAGGTAAAGGGAGATATTGTGGGGAAAAAACCAGCCTGTTTCCTTTTAACCTGACCAGGAATAGTTTGAGGAGGAGTTGAGGAATAGTAATAGGTGTGATTTTTCAAGTAATTCTCTGTAAATTTTTGCACTGTTATTTACCCAGCCTTTTAAAATTATTATTATTTTGCAAATGGGCCTTCCAGATTTTTAGGAATTTTTTTTACCCTCAGCTAACAAATCTGGATACTCTGACGGGGCTTTATTAACCAGCCACGCTTGGTTCAACGCCCATCTTTTCACTGACCAGCACAGGGCAGGGTCCAGGCTGGGGTGCCAGACCTCAACGGGACCAATGCCTGAAGTCAGCTCTTGTTCCGTCCGTGCCCTGCAGGGCCCATGGCAGCCGTGCGGGGTCCGGTGCGGGCCCGCAGCCCAGGTGGTGCCCACCAGGAGGGACTGGGCTCGGCTGTCGGCCCGCCCGGGTCCCGCGGCTGCCGCCAGGAACGAGCTCACCGGGCGCTCATCGCACGGGGCGAGCGGGACCCGGAGCGCCGGCCCGGCCCCGCACGGAGCCCGATCCGGCCGCGCATCCAGCGGGACTGGGGCGGGTTCGTTCCCAGCCGCGCCGGGAAGGATTTATTCGTTTCCCGGGGCAGGTTTTTGCCGCCGTTTCTTTCTTTTCGTTTCCTTCCCGCCCCGCAGGAGCCCGCGGGGCCGGCAGCCTGGCTAGGCGCGGTCCGGCTCTGCCGCCGCCGGCGCGGGCAGCGTTTCTCGGGGCTCTGCCGGAACACCGGGCCGGCGTAAGGCGAGACTTTGCCCTTCGGATCTGTTCCCCAGGGCCTCACAGTCCTCGGAGGTCTCCAGCAGTGGGGACACCCCACCTCCCCACCCCAGCCCTGCCGGGTGTGGGTACAGAGAGAGCCGCGCATCGGGGTCAGCGCGGAGGGCTCAATGTCTCTGTGGGCTCCCGACCCGGACCCACCGGAGGGCCTCGAAAGGTTGGGGTCGGGAACCCTCAGTCCCGGGCCGTCGGAGGGACCGGCACCTGATGTGCCGGCGGACGCCCCCGGGGCTGAAGGGCCCAGAGCCGCGTTCGGCCGGACGGGAGGGTCGGTCCCCGGGTCACTCACTCACCATTGAAGTCGGAGAGCCTCGGCACCAGCATCCCGGCTCGGATCCAGTGCTCCAGCGGGAAGGAGCCGGCCACGGCCGCCTTCAGGTGCTCCGCGCCGGGCGGCGGCAGGTGCGGGATGCCGGTGTAGGCGAACGCGGGGTGCTGGCCCCCCAGGGTCGGGAGCGGGTACACGGCGGGGGGGTACAGGGCCGGCAGGGCGCCGAGCCCCGCGCCAGAGAGGTGCAGCAAGCCGGGCTTGGGGACGAAGCCGGCCGGGGCGAGGGGCGCAGCGGCCGGGGGCGCCCGCGGTGAGGGGGTGTCGGAGCGCCCGGCGGGACCGGGGCTCGACGCGGGGCTCCCGGGGCTCAGCCCCGGCGGGGAGGCGCTCCGCGCCGGCTCTTCGGCCAGGAGCGCTTCGATGCGGAAGTTTTGGGACTTCTCCATGGGCTTGTGCATGGCCGTGCCCCGTGCGGAGCCGTCGAGCCCTCCGGCGCCCCACCGCTCCCCTGGCAGGGCACAGCCCGGCCGGCCAGCCCCGGGCGAGCCCCGGCAGCGGCGGGCATCCACCCGCGGGGCCGCGCCGCGCTCAGCGGGGCTGCCCTCGAGGGCAGCCCTCTTCTCCGCTCCGCCTCCCGGGCACTCGCTCGCCCGACGGCACCGGGGTGGGTTTTAACCCCCTCTCCACCTACCCCAGCTCCCCATTGGCTCCGCTCCGGCCCCCCGCCCTCCCCACCGGCCGCCCTCCTCCGGCTTCCGCAGCAGTGGGCAAACGCCAGGGACTGACCGGGGCCACTCTGTCCCTTCCCCAGCCCCTCCACAGCCAGAGATCCCCCAGCCGCCAGGACCCACCCAGGGCGCTGAGCCCATCATCCTGACCCAGAGCCCCATGGCAGGGAAGCGGCTCTATGGTTGCAGCAACTGGAGGAGACATGGAGAGATGAGACAGACTTCAGACATGTAGGCAAAGCCCTGCTGGGCTCCAGTGCTGCCCTGGCACCGTGGAGCCCCCAGGCACCTGGAGGGCAGAGTGCTTAGCTGGGAGGGCAGGAGAGGCTCTCACTCACCAGCAGGCTCCCCTGCATCCCGTGCACTGAGATCACCACCTGTGCCCAGCTGTGCTGTTTCCCATGGCATCGCTGTGATCCAGGGAGATCAACAGACCTGAGCTGGGCACACAAAGGACCACCACCCTCCATCACCCATGTCTGTCCAAGATGCCACCCAGCAGGTGCATACAGGCAGATTGTTACTCATTTGCCTGGTCTTACCTTTCCTAGGTAAGACGCAGCTTGGAGAATAGCACCTGGGAAGGATAGAGAGGAAAGCTTTGGCTGGTCTGGGAATGGTGGGTAAGCAGGAGCAGAGCTGGTCCAGATCCCCTGGCACTGGCCTTCAGGGAGAGGCAAAGTGCATGTGTGGAATGTGCTTTTAGGAATCTCTGTCATTAAGGATATGCTCCTGTTTGTCTCTGGTTCCCACTTTTTTCTGTCCTTCTGAGACAGTGACACAAGCCTCTGATGTTTTGTGCCCTGTAGTGGGTCCTGTTCTTAGGAAGGGAAGTAAGGCAGCTCCTATTGCCCTGCCTAAATGTAATAATGGCTAAAGAAAATCCCCCCCACTCCATCCCCCTCTGCTTTCCCAGGACACAAGCCAATGTCCCCACAAGCAAAAGGACACCAAGCACTTTCTCCCTCCCCCCAAGGCAAGTGCCAGCACAGCCAAGCAGCAGGCATAGACAGGACAAGATCTGGGGAGGAACAGAGCAGACTGACTCCCAAGCACAGGGGGAAACAACAAGAGATATCCAGGGAACAGAGAGCACAGTGAAGGTAGGACAAGTGTTCCACTGCAGATCAATAGCCTGCATGGGAAGGGGGAGCCATCCCTTCCTCATCTGAGCCCTCAGGACTGACTTCAAGGATTGCAATGCTTTGTTAGCTCTGTACAGGGAATGTGCCTTGAGACCTGGAGCAGAGACTGGGTCACAACAGAGAAATCAGTGCCTCAATCATCCCCATGGGGTAACAGACAGGCAGGTAGGCAGCCCAGGAAAGCCCCGTGACTCTACCCAGTGTGTAGTTCAGGCAGTGGGAGCAGGGCTTGAATGAGGGGTCTGGGTAATGTCTCTTACTCACAGCCTCATGGAAGTCCCCTACACTACCCAAGGAGGTTTTCCAAAGACAAGCAACTCTCCCAAGGATCAGCAGCTCATGCTAGTGCCCAATTCACTGATGCCAGGGTGATGCAAGTGCAACCAGCCAAGCTGCAGCCTTTGAATTGCACAAGCAAGAAATCTTTGCTGACAGAACCACAGAACCTGGCTTATTTCTTTATTTGGAAATACCTGAATAAAGAAATCTAGAGAAATCATGGAGGGATGATGAGTGTCAATATTTGGAACAGAGCCTGAGACCCTGTACGAGGGTTGTCCAGGACCACAGCAGCTGGCACACAGCCCATGCCACGCAGGGCAGAGAGATGGTGTCCACAGTTGTGTGCAGAAGAGCTGGGCTGGGTGGACAGCAGAAGGGGCAGGATGCAAGGCAGTGATAGATGCCAGGGTGCTGATGAGTTCACAGTCTTCAGGGTCATTAATCAGATCAGAGCTGGATTAAGGTGTCTGAGGTCTGATTAGCTTCATTTCCCGCCTCAGGAAGGAGGGAACTCTCTTTCCCATCCATCAAATCCTCCAGTGACAGCTCACCTGGTTGCTAACTAAATCAGAGGATTGTAATAAGTGAATGTGACTGTGGCCTGGCCCCTCACCTCTGCCCAGCATCCTTCCTGCACAGGAGGGTGTAAAGCAACCCTGAACATCAGCCACAGGTGGCAGACCCCAAGATACCAGCCAGAGAAGGATCTCCAGTTTGTGGGTTCAGGGCCCTGTGGGCAGAAGCTCTCCCAGGAAACCACCCCAGTTCAGGATGAGGTGGGGTTCGAGGGGATATGCTCCCAGTCAGCACCATCTTGCTCCCAGTCCCCCCACAGCTCCTCTGTGCTAAAACCTACCCCATCAGCATCTCCATTTGTCCCCTGCCTGATGCACCTCATGTTCAGTGTGCCCTAAAGGTACCTCCACTTTTAACCACTTAGACTATTTCTGTCCAGAAAGTGCAGACCAGCAGGAGGTCCATGCTGCCCAGGCAGCAGTACGGTTCCTCAGCTCCCTCACCTCTCTGGGGCAGACCCTGCTCATAGCATCCCATGCTGGGCAACGAGCATCACCAGGAGTGTTCACACAGCCCAGAGCTTCCTGGGATTCTTTCATTTGCCTAGGTAACTTGGGGGGAATTTTCTGGATGTGCCTCAGCTGGACATTGAGAGCTTAGTCCCCCTTCAGTGACCTGAAAGCAGCACTCACAGCAGCACCCCTGCAGGTATAGATGAACCCTGCAAAGCCTTTTACTGCTGATGGGAAGGTACACAGCTAGACACCTGGAGCTCTTACTGTGTCCATAGCCTCCAGTGAATGGACTCCATTGTGACTCCCACCCATGTAAGGTCAAGCACCAGAAATAAAACTGGAAGGACAAACCTCCACACGGCCACCAAAGACACCCAGCTCTGGTGTTCACAAGTTTTCAGCAGCTCTAGAGTCCCACAACACTACCAACAGCACTTCACATACTTCCCCAATTTGTTGCCAGCAGTACCTGAGCCCTCAGAAACAAGCCATGGAGATCACAGGTAATATTTGGGACCACAGTTCAGTTTTACAGCCCCACTACTTCCTCAGTATCACCTTGGGAAGCAACGTAATGTCCCTCAGCAAATCCAACTGCCCCAAGATCAAAGCCAAGGGTGCCGAGGAAAATCCATACCCTGATAAAAAAATTCCCAACTGGGACCAGGCTCCCATTTTCCCAGGATCGAGTCTTCATCCCAGACACAATATATGACATGACCCATGCTGGGGTGTCTTGATTTTCACCCAACCTTTCATTTTGGGCTGTCCTAGATTGACAATTTAGCACCAGGTCCTCCTGCCAGCTTTGGGTCACCTCCTGCCTTGAGTCAATAGAAATTACCTTTGACACAGAGACTGTGCAGGAATCAGGGCTTAGCCCATCCCAGAGAGATGACAGAAACCCTGATTTCTAACCAGGCCATTTAGGCTTTCAGGTGTTGAAAGAGCTCCCCGTCTGTCTCCAGGATGGCTGTACCTGTTTGCTAAGCATTAACTACTCACCAGGTCACAGCCCCAAGAGCGTTCCACCTTTAGAAATGAATTCTCAGGAAGAAACCCACGGTGTGTCAGCCTTGTTTAAAGCATCTCTGAGGAAGCAGAGATCTCGCTGCTTTGGACCTGGTGCCTCAGGTCATCTTGTGCCATTCCAAAGTCTGTAGCCAGCTAGTGGAGAAATACAGCCTGGAGTCACCACTAATACTGGAGACAGGATGTAAGCCTGCTCAGAAGTGTTTTTCTAGCTCTTCCCCCACAAGAGAGGCTGTAGCAGCACCCCACTCTCATCCCCGAGCAGGCAGAGCCCCAGTAAGAAGTGCTAGGAGCAAGAGCCCCTTTTAGGGGTGTCCCAGGTTTTGTGGGAGCCCTGGCCATTGCCCACAGCAGGACGTTGCCTTTGCCCTGCCCCTTACAGCCAGGCCACCCGCTATCTCCAGAGTCTGGGAAGCCACAGGAGGCTGGTGGGGAAGGTAAATAAACTGCCAGCCCAGCCATGATTTGTGGCTAAATGAACAGTCTAAGTCACCTGTGAGTGGCTTGGGGCCATTAACCAACCAGATAATAGGTCTTAATCAGCCCTGCGGTGGTGGGAGCTGAGTGTACCTTGTGTCAGAGCTGGCACAGCCAGCTCTGAGGTCCCAGCTTGCTTGGGGGCTGTCCCCTCTGCAGAAACACTGCTAGGGGCATCCACACCGCTGCCATGGGAGCAGAGCAGAAATGCTCTCACGGCATTCTCACAGGGCTTCTCATCTGTCTTTAGGGGACTTCCCCTGCTCTGATGGTGACAGAGGACAAGTCAGTGAAGCCACCTCCCTCCCTGCTTCCAAGGTCTTGTGCTCAGTCACTGCCATCCTCTGGCCCTGCCTGGATCCCTCTCACATGGACTGGCCTAATCCTACCCACCTCAGAGACTTCCAAGCCAGCCACAGGCTCCTGAGGGTTTCTTCATCCTGCTACATTAGCTGCTCAGTCCAACAGGTGGGGATCTGTCCTGGAATGCAGAAATCCCCGTGCTTCCATGCCTCTGTCCCCATACCCAACACCCACCCTCCCTCCACAGGGAGCCCCAGGTACCAGCCCCCAGTGAAGGGTTGACAGGGAAAGCAAACACGGCTCAGTCCCTCCCAGACAGGCCTCCTGCAGGGATCTCTGGGCAGCTGTTTATTTAGCCAAGCAATTCCTCAAATAAGCAGCCTCATCCCTGATGGGACATGGCAAGGCTGAGCAGAAAAATGTGTTAAGAGCTCCCACTCTGGAGCAGGGAATAGCAAACCAGCACAGGAAGGCTGGCAGGGCAGGGAGGGTGCCTGCCCCAGCACAAACAGCCAGGGCAGCTCTGGAGTGTCACACCTGATCCCACCACACTGCCAGCACCCCTCAGGACCAGCCATGGGGCTGCAGGGGATGCCCTAGGGCTGCTTGGTTCCCAGGATTCAGCAATGCACTGCAAAAGTACTCAAGGGTGGACACAGAGGACTTGTCCCCTTGTAAACACATGGGAATGGAGCAACAGGGACATGTGGGGATGGGGTGACACATCCACGCATGAACTGGAGTGACAGGGACACAGGCACCTTGGATCTATTTCTTACAAGGACTCAGAGTATAACCACTACATTTCCAGTCCTGTTAGCCCCTGACCTCTCTGCAGTATCTGATTCTGAAACACCATGAGCACACAGCACCCTCAGAGACATCTTCATCCTACTGCCCCCAAATGAGGGAGCAGCACCTTGGCTCATCCTCAGTGTTTGTCCTCACCCCAGGCCTTGTCTTTTGGGGGGAGAGATTAGACAAGCCAGCATCTTCCATAGCTCAGCATCATCCAGGAAAGCAGGGAAGTGACTGAATGCACCGTGTTCCTCCTGCTGCTTCCCCACAGCCCCACTCCCCAGCCCTTGCCCTGCACAGCACTCCAGCACCTTGTGTCCAGTATCACACATCTCTGGCACAGCCAAGGTCTCCTTCCCCCTGGCACCAGGGGATCCCCAGCTCTGATTTGTCCTGTCACCTCCACAATCTTCTGGTTTGGCTTCACTGCGTCTTGTCCCAAAGCCAGAACTGCTGCATGTGGGGGGACAGAGCCAGGTTTGGGGTCTGAGGGTGCAGAAGTGAGGGGAGGAACACCCTCACACACCCCACTTCCCCCCAGAAACACAGCCTCACCTCGTGGCTGTTAATGGCCTTTCCATGGAGTCAGCACCTAACCTGCTCCCGGGATGACAGAATAAATCAGCTGCTCCTCCCAGGACCTTGGGCTCTAATTAATGTCAGCTCATTAACAAGATAACGGCCATTTATTACCCTGTCTCCCTGGCTGCTGATTAACCCTTTCCCGAGGTGGGGGCAGGGGATGGTGATGCCATGGGACAGGAATGGTGGGACACGGTGACGTCTCTGCAGTGAGACCCAGGGACACCAGGGAGGGGGGAGGTGAAGGCGTTGGCAAACAGGGCTGCAGAAGAGCCTGAGAGAGGAGCGGATGGGGAAAAGGGGGAGTTCTTTCCCAGCAGTCTGGCAAGGGCTCACTGCTAAAAGCCCTGAAGGAGCTACCAAGAGTCGTGGGCTCCCCTTGGACTGTCCCCATCACCTCTAGCACGTCCCTGTGCCTCAGTGTCCCCAAGTGTCCCTGCCCCAGCCCACGGGGGACAGTGAGGATGAGACCTAGAGCTCAGCACAAAGGCCCTGCACACCGCTGGTCCTCAGCCCCTGTTTTGATGAGGTGCCACACAGACCCAGAGGCGGTGGGAAGCCAGCAGTGCGTCCATCCCTGCCGCCAGAGTCGAAAACAGCGCCAGCTTCACATTCCCGAGTACCGCCTGTACCACAGAGCAGGATAATCTGTCCTGGGGCAAGAGGAGGCTTTTGACGTGCCCTTGAGCAAGGCCTGGGTGCGGAGTGCAGGAGCGAAGGCTGTGGGGAGGCAGGGTGCCGCCTGCAGCCGTCCAGCTCCAGGCACGGGGGCCGATGCTCTCCGTACATCGATCACGCTGCTCGGCGCTCCCTGCGAGCGGGAGCAGCGCCGCTTAATCAGCCTGAGGGCTTCGGCTCGTTAAGCTGACACCTCCCTTGTGAGAGTGAGACACGGGGGCAAGCAAGGTGCCACTTATTTATTTTCTTCTTTCCCAGGGAATATATTAAACAAATTAAATTCCTGGAGTGTTGGGTCAGCAGAGCTGGCTCTGCGCCTGTCCCAGCTCCTCCAGCTCAGCCTCAGTGGGGAGGGGACTGTGCTGGCCAGCCTGCAGCAAACCCGGGCACTGCTGCAGGGCAGTGCTCGGCCGTGCCTCCCCAGCTCCCTGCAGTACGACACAGCCCCCCTAATCCCCCTGTTTCACTCCCTGGGCTGTGCCTGGCAGTGCTGAGGACGGTTGGGAGGGCAGGTCCTGCAGGAAATACAGTCCATGATTCCATACGGAAAGTCCCCCAGGAACCCACCTGCTGCTCCTGAATGGGCTTCCTTGGCCCCACAGAGCTGTGACACAGCCCTGGCTGCTTGGGGGACAGCTTGTGATGCTCCCTGCTCCACGGAGAGCCAGGGACTGACTTCAGCCACAGCACCAGGACTACTTCTTTCCACTCTGGTGCTGGGGACATCTGGGCTAGTGGCAGGTTGACACTGGAAGGTCTCTGCAAGAGGGAGAAAATTGGAGGGAGTGCACTTGTTCTGTAAAACAGGGAGAGCTGGGAGGGAGTGCACTTGCTCTGTAAAACAAGTCTCCATCACAAGACTGCAGGAGCTGGACATTTAGAAAAAAACACTGTGCATCCCAGGAACAGCTCTATGCCACAAGCATTGACCTCATTGGTGTTGGCCTTAAATTATACAAAGACATGAGAACAGGAGCCTTTGCTGAAGCAATCCCCTACACTGGGCCCTTTGCCTACTTCAGCATCAGTCGTCCCTTCACAGTCTAGTGCTGTCCCTGCTCAAATTCCCTGAGGGTTGGGATGCTGTTTCCTTGCTGCTGGGCTGCTCTGCTCCATCCCAGCACCAGCTGTGTTTCAGCCCTGCTCCAGTTCTATGTAGGTGACAGGGATGGATGGAAAACTCACAGCAAATTAGTCATTAGTCCTTGGAGTTGTTTATTTATTGACCATTTGCAACTCTTCCCTCCATCAGCACCTTTTCCCTCCCTATTTTTCCAGCAAAGTCAATGGCAGCCTGTCCTGCTCCTCTGTCCCACCCCATCCTATCTTGTCATCCCCATCTCTTACATCAGTCCCTTCTACCTAACCTCAGTCCTTCAAGTGCCTCTTCATTTCAGGAATGGACCCCTCTTTTGCTGGTGGAAGGGTGACTCCCTGGAGGTTAGTGAAGAATTAGAAATAATTTAATTTACCTCCCTGTTCGGGTGCTTTGATGAGCTGAAAGGCCCCTTGTCAGGAAGCAAATCCATCTTCCTCCAGCCTTACATCAAATTTCATTCACTAATTAGAAACTCCTGCCCTAGACCATGCTGCCCCCACCCCGGCCACCCCTTCTCCCCACCAGCACCATTATGAAAATAAATTGTTCCATTAGCTGCATTGTTGTGGCTGTGGGGCCCAGTGCTGGGAGTTATTAGAGCAGGAGGGAGGGCGTTGGATTAAGACAAATGATTTATTACGGAAAAGGACCCTGATTAGATTCTTACTCGTCCCCAGCGTGTGGCTGCATACTCACACAGCCCCATCGCGCCGCCGCCTGTGGCACCACGCAGCGGCTGCTGGCAGTCAGTGCCGGGTGGCGGTGGCGTTTCTCCTGGGGCTGTGTCCTGCTGAGCGCTCCCAGAGCGCTGGGAGTCCCCAGCTCCTAGTGAGACATGAGGTGGCGACTGATGCCGGCTGCCCCCTGCATTGTCCCCAGCTGTCCCTGCCTGCCTCTCACTCCTTTCGAGGGTGGGGACCACCAGCATCACCCCCAGTTCTGCCAATTCTAAGCAGGGACCCCCTGTGCGTGCTGAGTGTGTCCTGGTGGCTGGGGAGTAGGGGAGGGAAGGGACCGGGTGGCTTTGATGTGTTAGCCGTGTACCCCACACTGCGGGAGCGGGAGCTAAGGGTGTCCCACCAGCAGGAGGGTTGGCAGGGTTCACCCTGTGTGGTGGGAGAGGTTGTCGGGCCCCTCCAAGGGTCCAGAGTACTCTCTGCACCTGGCAGATGTGGGGTGGGCATGGCTGCAGGGGTGGGTATGGCTGCAGAGGTGGGCACTGCCACGGAGTGCCCATGTCCTGTTGTCCTTGCTGTCCCTATAGTAACATGCACCCTCCAGCTTCTTCCTGGAGGGGACAGAGATCAGGGACACAGGGACATGTGAGTGCTCCTGGGATATAAAGGATACATGCTGAAAAGGAAGTACTTTGTGGCACCGGATGGTCATTCTGAGAGCTGGTGGGTGTCTGCTGGGCGTCCAGTGCGGTGGTGGGCAGGTGTCTGTCCAGGGCATAAAGGCATGTGTAGGGATGCGTGCATCTGTCTGTCCGCGGTGTTCACACAGGCACAGCAGGCTCTGGTTGACACCCAGAGGCTGTTGCCTGCTAAAACACCTCCATCCCTGCCCGGGAGAAGCTGCCACGCACAGGCAGAGGGGCTCTGCAGCACCTGTGGTGGGGCTGTTCCCAGCGATGCTGTCACACGGGAGCCAAGGTTGAGAGAGGGGCAACAGGTGAGGGGCTCGGGACAGAGGGGGAGGTGGAGGGAGTTCGGGGTGCAGGATGGGCTCAGCAGCACACATCACGCTGCCCCCGGGGCTCCGTGGGCTCGGGGACAGTGTCCTGGGACACCCCGCCGGCCCCCAGAACAGCGCTGCAGAGAGAGGGTCCTGCCCCGGCTCCCGGAGCAGCAGCACTCGGAAAAGCCATCATCAGGATTCGTTCCGCTGGTGCCAGCGGGAGCGGGAGGCTGGAACGGCTCCGCTGCGGGCACGGCTGGGCCGGGCGGGGCAGCTGCTCCCGGGGATTTTGGGGGGCGACTCTGGCTCGGTCAGCCCTCGCTGGCAGGAGGGTCCCTGCAAGCTGCTGAACCGATGTCCGCAGGCACAGATGTTTTGGGGTGATCCCCCCTCCCCAATCACGTCCCAGCCCAGGCCATGGGGACCTGGTCGGACCCAGAGCCAAGGGACGATGGGGACAGACCAGCACCATGGCCGGAGACGTGGCCATTCTGCGGGGCAGCGTTGGCAGTGTCCCACCCGCTGTCGGCCTCGTGCCCCCAAAACTGCCCCAAAGAGGAGGCTCTGCTCCCGCTCCCCAAGCCCCGGTGCTGCCCTGCCCCTCCACTGCCCCAGCCCAGCACCCACGGGAGCCGGGATCCAGCCTGGCTGGCGCTGCCGCGGCAGAAGGCCTGGGGCGAGGGACAGACGGGAGAGGCGGGGACGGGGACCATGTCCCCCCTTGTTAACAGCGCCGGACCCTGTAGCCTTTTCAAGGCTCTGAATAGGGGGTGGTACCTCTCTTCTGCTGAATTAGGGGCCGGGGGTTGTTAGAGCTGGTTTAACACGCTCAGACAGGGCTGGAAGGATGGGGAGGGGGGACGTGCTACCCCAGATGGGAACATGTGGGGGTGTCTCCTGTCGCCACATGCCCTTCCTCTCCCTCCCACCACCATTTATATGGTAATGAGGACAAATTGATGGAGAGACATCCATTGTGGGACCCTCCAGCCCGGCCCTTCTGCCGGCCACCCACCAGCAGCCCCATCCATCACTACCCAGCTGGGACCCTGCTGGGACCATCCCTCCCCTGGCACTGGCACGCTGGGAGATGAGATTGCTTCATGTGCTCACCGGCAGTGGGGCAGCTCCCAGGCTGTCCTGGGGCTGAGTGACAAGCAGAGGATGACATCCAGGCAAGGAAGAGACCCCCATAAGTCCTGTCCGTCAGCTGGACATCATTTTGTCCTCAACATTCTTTTCATGTGGGGTTATGGAACTGTGGGGGAGTTAATGGAGCTTCAGAAAGACCCTAGCATTTTACATAGGGATGTTTTCCCTCCCTCTCACTGCCCTGAAGCCAGCTCAGAGCCAGCCCTCCCTGCTTTCCCTGCCTCCATCCCAAAGCAGCTGCCATAGACTTGCACCATCCTCCTAATGGGGCAAAGAATTCTTCCCCCACACTCGGTGATTCCCTAAAAACCTGGACCCGAGTTGATCTCCCCCAAAGAGCATATCCCCTCCTTGTGCAGCCTCTGCCTCTGGCTCCCCCTGCCTGCCACAGCAGTCTGATTGAAATTTCACTCCATAAAGCACTTCTCGAAAGCCTGACCCCCGTGGCCCCCCGGGGACCAATTTGTCCTTCTCTGTAATAAGAACCTAATTAAATTAGCTCTGCCGCCTTGCAGAGCCCTTAAATTAGCCCGGTGATGAGGGCCCTCGCTGACAGGCTGCTGCGAATTGCTTCACACTTGCCGTGCTGGGGGGTCCAGGGAAAGCCCGAGGGAGATGCTGATCCCAGCACAGCCCAGGAGACCGCGGCAGGGCAGCGTGGAGATGGGGCAGGGTGCGTTCAGAGAGGTGTGGGGCTGGCACGGCCGTGGGGAGGTTGTGTGGGGTGCTGGCTGCTGGACCTTCCTTCTGCTGGCAGGGGGATGGGGTAGAGGGGGAGAGGGCTGACAAGGAGTGAGGGACAGCACTGCCTAGCACTGGAAACCTGTCTACAGGGTACAGGCTCCACCTTCCGGGTTGGTGGGTGTTGTGGTGATTGCGGGTGGTGCAGAAGGATGGACAGGCACTGAGGTGGTGAGTCCAGACTGGGATGGAGAGGTATCCCTGGCAGTCCCACAGTGGCTGTCCCTACTACATCCTGCCCACTTGCCCTAGGTTCCAGGTGGCTCTAATGACACTTCATTCCCGTGCAGACTGGGTCTGTCCCACAGCCTCCCCTGGGTATGGATGAAGTAGTGAGGAGAGAGATGTCATCCTTCCGGTGGAGGGCACTGGGGTGACCAAACCTTGCTCCTAGAGAAGCACATGGTGCCCCCTAGCCCTGCCTGCCCTTTAACAGTGGGTGCAGTAAGCACCCCCAGTCCCTGCCTGCCCTCCCTACACCAGAGTTTTCAGCTCCGACTGGGGACACAATGGATTTATTGGGCTGTGTCCCCAACCAGGAGAGGTACATCCAGTGAAGAGACAAAAACACACCTGCCATCGGCCACACTCCCGCTCCCTCACTTCATCCTGGACAACAATCACCATCAAAGCTGTGCTTTAAAATAATCTTTAAATAATTTCTGCTTTTTGTTAAAAAAAAAAAAAAAAATCACCCCCCCCCCCAACCAAACGATTTCCCACCCCCTCCCTGCCCTTCCATCTCACCCTGCACGCGCCCACACTGCCTCCCATCTATGGTACATACAAAGAGCAGATAAATAAATAGAGACGCGTGATGCTACAGGGGGACGTGGGTCACTGCCTCCCTCAGCCCCCTCCCCTCCACTGATGTGCAGCTAGGGAAGGCTGAAGCTCTAGCTAGGGTTTGGAGTGGGGGAGCTGTGGCTGCAGCTCTGATAGGACTTTCCCTAGGTCCCAGGAGTGGGTGAGCAGCAATGAATTACCCTGAGGGTTTGGGGTGCTGGGGGCTTGGGGAGGTCAGGCCAGCCAGGGTCTGAAGCTTGAGGAGTTTTTTTCGCTTTGGGGTGGGGAAAGGCTTTTGGGCTGAGCCAGTTCAAGGCCAGATGCTGGGAAGGTTTTCTCCTCTGCCTCTTTCTTCAGGCTCCAGCAGGCTGGGGTTGCAGCCCCGACTCTCCCCACCCCTGCTCTTACCAGTGTGTCTATTCCTGGCTGGCATTTGCACCCTTCTGCCCATGTGTCTGCCTCCACAGCCCCCCTTGCCAGCCAGAGCACCCCATGCTGTCACAGCAGCCCCACAGGATGCCCAGCAGGGTGGCTCTGGTGCTGGCTTTGGGCAGAGCTCAGCACCTCACTCCCCAGTCTATCACTCCAGTGGAACTTGTGTCACAAAGTCGGAGGTCTCATGCCAGAGCTGTGCCAGACCCCCCACCCCTGCTTGTTTTGGGTGCCCCTGCACTGGGCTAAGGACAAGGCACAGTCCCAGTACCTGAGTCACCCTCCTTCCAGCTGCCACATCCCAGGGCTGGAAATAGCATTGCCTGCCTTCCCACCCAGGCTTCCTAACAAAGGGCCCTGAGCCCCTCTCCCAAAATTTCCCCACTGGGTGCAGACAGGCTGGGAACCTCGGTGGAGCAGCCAGGGCTCTCTGCTCTCCCCCCTCCCATTCAGACTCCATCAGCTAATTCGGCACACACACACACACATTGCACACACACACACATAGCAGCATGTGGATCCAGCCAGGGGCAGCCCCTGTCCCGGGGGAAAACCCTTCATGCCTCCCTCCTGTCCCCAGGTACAGGGGGTGAGGAGGGGGTGGTCAACATGGAGGAGGCACACCATGGAGCTTCAGTGGCCCCCAACCAGAGGTGGCTGTACCCCAAGCAGGCAGGGCTGGAGGCAGCTCCCCATGGGCACCCAGCTTTGGGAGGGGCTGCTGGCCCCCAGTGTGTCACCCTGCAGCCACCGCCTCCACCAGCTGTGCTGGCTGGGCTGCGGTGCACCCTCAGCTCTCCGCCTGGGATATCCCCAGTGGGTGGAAGCTGTCAGGGGGCAGGAGCAGCCTGCCCAGGCGGTAGAGCAGCCCTGAGTACCAGTGCACACCATCCCCCTGCACCCCTGGCCACCCCAGCAGGCTGTGGTAGAGCCGGAGTGGCCAGAAGGCCAGCTGTGCCAGCTGCTGCTCCTGCACCAGAGCGAAGCACGAGGCCACCACGCCGTCCACCACCAGCGTCCCGTGCCGTGTCAGCGGGGCATAGGCTCCCACGTCCCTGCGGTGCCACACCCGCACCACTTCAGCGGGCTGCAGGCTGCCCCCCGCGGCCACCACCAGCACGAAGTGTCCCGGCTGCACCAGGCTGGCAAAGATGGGACGGAAGCGGGCGGTGGGCGCCGAGGCGTTCTCTGCCACAAAGAGCAGATGGGTGGGCGTCAGCACCAGGCGCCGCGGCGGCTCCTGGGTCTCGATGACGTGGAAGGTGGTGAGGGCACGGGGCTCCTTGTCCAGGAAAGCCAAGAAGTCACTGTAGGTGGGCCTGCCTGCCCCGTCCATTGCCAGCACTCGCTGGCCCGGGCGCAGTGCCCACAGAGGCGTCTGGGCACCATCCTCCAGCGTTGCCAGGGCCCGCCCGGGAAAGCAGCCCCCCGTCTTCGCAGCGGCTGAGTGCTCTGCACAGGGAGAGAGAGACACCAGGGTTACCCATCAGCCACACCCTCAGCACCACGTTTCCACTGTGCATAACCCTGCAGGCATAACCCTGCCCTGGCATCACCAATGTGAGCTTGTGCCCTACACACCCGCGGCCACCAATGTCCCCGTGGCACCTCATCCCCCAGCCACCATGTCACTTGAGGTGGCACCTGGGGACTCCAGCATTGTCCCAGGGCATTGAGCCTGCTGTACAGAGCCAGGTCCCAAGCCCAAAGTAGGCAGAGGGAGAGGGACACAACCACAGCCTGAAATGTGCAAAGCACTACCAGGGGACACCTGAAGCTTGAAAAAGCAAGAGGCAGGGCCCTGAGAGGACGGCAGGCTGAGGAGCAGAGTGCCTGGTCTCACCCTGCACAGCATCCCTGTTCCCTGCAGTGCTGGTACTGCTTGGGAGGATGCTGCGCCCTTTCCCAGCACTGCAGCGCCCCTCCACCACTCGCGGCAGTCCTGCTCCCTTCTCCCACCTGCTCACCCCTGCACCACTGATGCCAGCCAGCTCCTGCTTCTCTGGGTTGTAGGGAGGTGGAGGTGTCACAACCTGTGGCCATCATCATGCAAAAGCTACCAGCCTCCTGGGTAGGGCTTCCCTAGGGATTGCCACAGGGTAAAGGCCCCAAACTTTCTGTGCTTTCTCCTGGGATGGTGGCACAAAGCTCCTGCCCCTCCCCAGATGAAGTGTCACCAGAGGCCCATTCTGGCACTTAGCAGGGGAACCCTGGCTTCCCAAGGAATGGTGGTTAGCTACACCAGCAGCAGTGTTCCCCCAAGTCCCAGCACCTCCCAAGTTAGCGTCTATATGATGTGTCCCACCCTCTGCCAGTGGCATCTCACCTCAGAGTCCTGCTCCTAGCTCTGCACAGTTCCATCCTTGCGCTCTAAGCCACCTCTCAGGGCCCTCTCCCAGCTCTCTCATCTAATCCCTGAATGTGCCCTCCCAGATGGCACTGCCCCCATCACTCCCCAGGTTTTGGCAGAGCCAAATCCCAGCCCCCAAGCCCATGAAGAGAGGCATCCATCTCTGGGACAGAATCCTTTTATTGCTCAGAAGAGGTGCAGTGTCTGCCCTGTCCTTGCCCCGGAGGCCAGGTCCCAAATCCTGCACCCTGCATCCCCTGGCAGGCAGCAGAGCAGGAGGGTGAGAGGGGTGCCTGGCAGAAGTGGATGGCATAGGTGCTGGGCATGGAGGGGTCGGTGGGTGCAGGGAAGGACCCGAGGAGACACAATACATACAACAGGCCATGTGGCCATCCATACAAAAATAAAAGCCATTTACTAAGAGGCAGGAGCAGCCCGGCTGCCCTCTGTACACAGTTCTGAGGGGATCAGGATGTGTATCCCACAGCCTCCACCACACACTCTTGGGTTGCCCATGGCCTTGGGGAAAAATATGGGGGACCCAGAGGCCTGAGGAGTGCTGCAGAGTAAGGGGAATATGACCAGCCTCTAGAAGCCCTTCAGGGCCTCAGGGCCCCAGTCTGCTGCTTGGGTTATGGCATCCCTTTTCAGTTGGTCCAAGGGGAGCATTCAAAAGCCTCTGTCTTTCTCCAGGGGCACAGCCCCACTCCTCTGGCCAGCCTCATAGCTGTGGGGTCATGGTTGTTGCTTCGGAGCCTGGCCCCACTCCTGCTGCCAGCCCCACAGGGTGCCCGGGGGCACGGGAGTCCTGGTCCTCCGGCCACGTTTTGTCCCTCTTCTCCGGGGGTGCATGGCTCCCTCTGTGCGGCGCGGCGGCCCCGCTTCCATCGCCGGCCGGCGTGGTGCCCGTCCTGGCATCAGCACGGGGAGCGGGTCAGCGCGGGGGGCCGGGCTGCCGTCTGGGGGTGTCGAGCCGCTGGCTGCGGGCTAGGGCGGTAGGACAGGCACAGTGCCGTGGAGCTGAGCCGAGCCCGAGGACGAGAGGCGCGGGGCAGCACAGGCATACCGGCACCGCCGCGCACGGCGTGTGCGAGGGCACGGCGTGCGGGCACGGCTGTGCGGGCACGGCTGTGCGGGCACGGCCCTGCTGCTCGGGGTGCGGGTGCCAGCAGCCGCCAGGCTCCCTCCGAGCCCTCCCCGGCTGTCGCGGCGCGGGCAGAGCGCGGCCCCTCCCGGCGGCGGCGGCGGCCGGAGCCGAGCGCGGGGCGCTGCTGCCCTCTGCAGCCGGCAGCCAGCGCGGAGCCCAGCCCGGGCACGGCTGCTCCTCCCGGCGGGGCTTGCAGCCCACGCAATCCCCTCCGCACCACGGGCAGGGCCTGAGAGCAGCTCTCGCCCCGTCCTCCACCCTGCCGCCCCCTCTGCAGCGCACCGCGCAGGAGGAAGCGAACACCAGCAGCGACGACAGCGCCCCGGAAAGCACCACCCAGCTCTGCTCCCCTCTGCAGATGGTGCTGCACAGCCAAGAGCCGATCCCAGGGTACGCCTGGCCTGTCCCTGTCTGGATGGCCCTGACCCCATCCCTGGCTAGGCAGGGATGGACAGATGCTGCTGTGACAGCAGAAGCTCAAAAGCAGCCAGCAGTGGAGAGGGACAGGGCTGGATGAGGCTGAGCATGGGCACTAAGGGACTGCAAGGGCAGAGGCAAGGGAGACAGGGGCCATGGACATACTGGGGGCTCAGGCTGGGGAAGAAAGGGATGTGGGATGAGAAAAGGAAGAGGGTAGAGATGTGGGTCAAGATGTAGGTCTATGGGAGCCAGATGGGGAATTTGCCCCATTTACTGGCTGGCCACAGGTGTGTGACTCACTCCCCACCTGACTGTCTGCCCCAGATAGGGAAATCAAGATGCAAAAGCTGGCACCCCCTGCAGGAGCACCCCACCCAGCCAGCCAGGCTCCCCAGGTTCTCTGGGTATGCTGCAGGAGGGGGTCCGGCCCCCAGCTCCGCTCACTGCCCCCAGCCCAGACTTACCTGACTTGACAGAGCAGTGGATGTGTGCCTTGGACTCGTAGTAGACCCAGTCGAAGCCAGCCTCCACGGCCAGGCGAGCCAGCATGCCGTACTTGTTGCGGTCCCTGTCCGAGGTTGTGATGTCCACAGCTCGGCCCTCGTAATGCAGCGACTCTTCCGAGTGGTGCCCGTCCTCATCCCAGCCCTCCGTCACTCTCAGCTTCACGCCTGGCCACTGATTCATGACAGAAATGGCCAGCGAGTTCAGGCGGTCCTTGCAGCGCTGTAGGGCAGAGGGACAGAGTCAGCAAAAGCTTTTTGGAGGGAGGAATTGGCTGCCTGCTTGGCAGGCTGCATCCCACCGTGCTTCCATTAATCCTCCCTGGGCCCTCAGCTCCTGGGGGCTGGTCCAGCACAGGAAGATCTGAGAACATGAAGTGCCTTGTCTACCCCACGCTCTCCAAACTCCCTGCAGAACCTGACACCCCACTGCTGGGCAGAAGAGAGTGCACCCTACAGGGCACCCTTCTCCTCCCTCTCTCCCCCCATCCCAGGCTCATTTGAGAGCCTGTTGGGCAACAGAGCCTGGGCTGAGCTGAAACACCCTCTCTGCTCAGCTGCCCCGTGCTAACTGCACCCCAGCAGTTCCCATCTGACAGGAGGAGGATACAGGAGCTTCAATCCTGCTGCTTCCTGGCTGGGAGGAGGTCCCAGGGACCCTAGGGCTGTTTCCAGGCACAAATTAAACAACCTGCCCTGTCCTCAACACAGCTCTGCTTGGTATGGCTGCTCAAGTGTGTGTAACAAGGACACAGTACTGGGCAGCCCCATGGCATCAGCCAGTCTCTGCTCCTGTGGGAAGTGCCAAACCTGCCCCAGAGCTCTGTTGTGCTGGAACAGAAAGAATTGGAGCGAAGCCCCCTTCGCCTCTCTGCACCACAAGGGCTGAAAATCCTGGGCCGAGGAACAGCAGCAGATCTTAAAGGCCCCAGACCCTGTGGCCACAGAGGTCACACATGCAAGTAGGTGCCCATGGCAGTCCTCCCCAGCAAGCAGAGGGATGCCAGCCCCAAACGCCGGTTTCGCAGTCCTCCCAGCCTTACCCTGCCCTGCCCCACATCCCCCAGCCACAGCTGAAGGTCAGGGAAAGATCAAAACTCTGTGTGCTTGACTTGCAAAAGTACAGCCCCAGCTTCTGGTCCTTTGCTAAAGGGATGGAGGAGAGATAGAAAATGTGTAAGAAAAGGAATATGGGAGGTTCTACAGAAAACCAGGTGAACAGACTAGTGCTGTGCAGCCCAGAAAGGAGATTCTGTGAGAGCCTGAAAAATTGTAGAATTGAGTGAGTTGGAAGGGACCCATATGATCAAACTCCTGGCCCCGCACAGCACACCCTAAGAACCACAACAAGTGAAACTGTATAAAACTTAAGGCAATTTAAAAGAGACAAGCTGAGATTGGGGTGTTTTTACCACTGGCTCTAAAGGCTGAGGTTCACACCTACAGGTACAGCTGGTTCTGAGGCAGCCAGCTGGATCAGGAGTCCCATTGTCACCACCCAGTGCTTGCTGGGTGGGAGAGCTCTGTCTCCACAGAAGTAAAAGACTCCTTCCTGCCATTCCCCAGGAAACAAGGAGTCCCATAAAATCAGGGCAGAGGACAGAGCATTCATGGTCAGACACAAAGCCAGTCCTGGGAAGCATTAAATGAAATGACTGGACAACAGCTTAAAACACAGCCACTGCTGGGGACGTATCTGCGTGATGCCCCAGCTCATTACTGGAGCTCCCCACCGTAGCATGCCATAGGTCCTGAGACAATTACAGCAAGCATGAGCCAGGGCTTTAAAACCTGATGCTGGCTACATACCCAGGCTCAGAAATGCCCCAACACTGCTTCTGCAGGGGCTGAAAATGTAGGTCCTCACCCTGTCCCCAAGCACCTGCTCCCGTCCTAGGAAGGTGGGCGCTGCTGCTCTTGAGGAAACCTGCTCTCCCTTGGCAGGGTCCAGGCCCAGGGAAGGGCAGTGCCAGGCAGGCCTTTGCCCCACATAAGGCCTGCCGTCATCCCACAGCTCTCTGGGCGTGGGGAGATAAGCCAGGAAGGTGCTGGACAAACAGTTTGCTAGGTGAGGGGAGGAGGAATAGGGAGGAGAGTGACTTTTGTCCCCGTCCAGCACCACGGCGGTGCCACTTGGCACATGTGACAAGTTGTTCCCAAGGTCCCTGGCTCTACCGGGACCCTGCAGCAAGGGAATTCAGCACTGGAAGTGAGGAGGGAATCCCTGGAGCCCCCCTGCATCCCCCCCAGCCATCACTCCAGGCATTCCTTTAGCACTACCATGCCAGGACCCTGCTCTGGGCACCCCTCCGGCCCTCACTGCCAGCTTTTCTGTCCTCCAGGGGCACCCTGCGCGCACAAAAACAACGAGACTGTGCCAGCCTTTTCCCCCAGGCAGGGACAGCGTCAGGCAGAGCCCGGGAGCGCCCTGTCCCAGCTCTGCCGGTGCCATCGGTGGCCAGCAGGTGTCAGAGCGCGGGAGGGACCGGCGGGGACCGCAGGGAGCAGGGACCGATGGACAAGAACCGGGCAGGCACAGGCGGGGCGGGGAGGAAGCAGGTACTGACGGGGGGGAATGGTGAGCAGGGCACTAGCGGACCAGGAACAACCACGGATCGGCAGGGAAGAAGCCACTAGGAGGAGGAAACAGGCAGGGGTGAGCGAAAATAAATAGGGAGCAAGCAGTGATAGGCAAGGCTGAGGAGGTGGGGATGGGCAGGGAGCAGGAACAGGCGGCAGAGAGAAGACAGAGATAGACAGGGATGGGTAAGGAGCAGGCAGCAGTGGTCAGGGAGCACACAGGAGCTGCAGTAAGTAGGTAGAGATGGGCAGTGCCTGCCCAGGGGCTCTGCTGCCTGTACAAACAGGTAGGCAGGGACCAGAAAATTCATAAACCCCCTGTCCACGGGGTCTGTGCTTGAGGGTGATTGTAGGGAGGGCACAGCTTGTCCCTGTAGTAGTGCAGATGACCAGGCACCCCCAGCTCACATGCAGAATGGGGCCCCATAAAGCTGGTGGCTCTGCTGTCCCATGCACCTCATGGTGAAGATCATGGGGATGCTGGGCTGAGAAAAGAAGTTCTACCCACCTTCTCCCCAACCTCTGAATCTCCCTTTTTGTGTCCCTGCCAGGGACAGAACCATGCCCTGTGGGACAAGCCAAACCGCTTTAGGGAAGGCAGCAGGACAGAGCTCCAAGATGGGGTGCAATCAGCAGGGACCCCAGGGTCATCTCAGGGGAAGTATGAAAGACACTTAGGTGTGACCACAGTCTCAGCAGAGGTGTCATGAATGGAGTGTGCTTGGCCACAGCTACTCCCATGCCCAGAGCCTGTCCAGGAGAAGAGGGGTCTTACTAGCATCTCCTCCTGACGGGAGGTTTCCCCCAAAGGAAGCCAAAAGTCCTACCCCAAAGTCTTCATGAAAGATTCCTCATCACTGCAAGGATGGTCTCCATGTCAGTTGGACAAGCAGTGGCTGCAAGGGATGGTGGTTGGGGTAGGGAGAGGCTGGGTTTGGGACTCCATGGGGGCAGGGGACCCACGGCATTCCTGGGCCAGGCTGCTGGGGAGAGGTGAGGCGGGTTCTGCCTCCAGCCTTATCTCAGCACCTCCGAGTGGGACCAGTGAGAGCAAACACACTGGAATTCTTGAGGAAGATGAAACGATAAAGGAAAGGCAGGCAGAGAGCAGCACTACCCACTCCTCTAAGCAGGCGACATCTTCCGGCTGCCTGGGACACCCAGACCCTTGGACTTGGGGAAAGAAAACAGGTTTGAAGTGAGTCAACAGCAGTAAAAGCCAGTGCTCTGGGGGAAGGGACAAGGAGTTGGGTCAATGGCCTTTCCCAACCCATAGCAACACAGGACTTGGTGCCAGAGCTAGAGTTCCCATATCTGGGGGGATCTCCCCCAGCCAGGGGCCACAGAAAAATCCCAGAGGGCTGTGGGATGGCAGCAAGCTACCAGAAATCATGCCACCTCCATAGCAAGAGGAAGAATTCCTTGCAGAGCTGCCCAAGGCACAGTGGTACCCATCTGTGCATGGATGTGTGGTGGCCGGGGACCCTACTGGAGTAAGAACCCTCATTTGTGCAACCCAAGAAGACCAAGATGCTTCTAGGTGCTCTGCCAACAAGGCAGTGGTACAGCATGAAATGTTAGGCTGGCACACCAAGATCTCCCTCTCCCAGGTGTGCTGAGGGGCACTGCCTGGGTTACAGAAGGTGGAGGGAGCACTCTCAGGAGAAAACACAGCAAGAAGCATTCTCCTGCCTCCAATGATGTCATCCACTTCCCCGATGTATGGATCAGAGGAGCTCACTGCTTCCTCAAATATCCCTGAAGCTGTTCCCCAGGGGAGGCAGGTTACAGCCCAGCCCCAGGGCTCCAGTCACCAGCAACCACAACTTGTGCAACTCCCCAAGCTTGCTGCCTTGCAGGGGATCCTGCTCCCTCTACTACAGTCCCCAGCCTGAAAACCAACCTGGACTATGGTCCCTGCCCTGAGGGACCTGCTCTCAGGGCACACGGGGCTGCAGAGCTGTCAAGCCAGCACCCAAGAAGCTTCTCCTCCCAATGTTAGGAACACCTTGGTCAGACACTATGGCCAGGGCCTTGCTCAGTGCCCACCATCACAGTCCCTCATGTTCACCCACCTGCCAGCCCCTGACCGGGGGTGCAGTGGGCAGAAGGGGCAGCCCAGCTCCCCTCTGCTTCCCCCAGGAGCTCGTTCAGGCTGTAACCCTGCTGAGGCTGGTAGCCAGGTTTCTTAGCAAGGCCGTGCGGCTCCTTATCTGCATTCCTGAAACCCTCAGGCATTCTCCTGGCAATATTAAAACACAGAGTAACCTTCGTCCAGCATCACCCCCCCTCCTCTGCTGTCGTCTGTGTCGTTCACCCCCCCATCCTTCCTGCCAGCCCCGGGTACTTGTGAGCTGACTGCAACAAGGCATTGGCAGTAACAGGCTGTCCCCAGCCCTGAGCACAGCAAGCAGCTCCCCCTGAGCACCCTGCACCATCCCACATGAGACATGCAGGAAGGGGAGCACTGAGGGTTTCAGTGTCAGAGTGGGGACAAGGTCAGCAAGGGCACTCCTGGACACAGCAGCACACCAGGCTCTGGTCTGTCCCTCGGATCCAACGGGCAGGCTACCTGACCTGCCAGCAGGGAGGCAGAGTAGAGGGGCAGGGGCAGGATGGCTGCATGGGCCAGGGTGCTGCTTGAGCAGGGAACAGCGCAGCACAGCCCTGCTGGATCGAGGGGATGTGGGAGGATGCTGCTGGATCGGGGGCAGTGTGGCACAGCTCAGGGGCACAGGGCCGGCTGCTGCCAGCTTGGAGTGCAGGGCTATGCCAGCCTGGGGACCAGTGGGACGAGAGTTGAGGGGCAGCAACGCAGGGTGCTGCCAGCTCGGGAGTCACAAGGGCATTCCTCGGGGTGCAGCAAGACACGGGTGCCACAGGCTCCGAGGAGCAGCGGGGCAGGGTGCTGCCGTCTTGGGGGACAAGGTGCTGCCGGTTCCGGGAGCAGGGTGCTGCCGTCCAAAGGCGCAGCGTGCTGTCCGTCGCGCACAGCGCAGCCGAAGGGACAGAGCGCCCGGCGAAGGGAGATGCATTCGCTGCACGCCGGCAGCCCGGAGCCGGCACCGGGATGCCCGGGGCAGGACGGGGAAGCCGCAGCGCGGGGCCCACACGGTCCCCGGAGAGCGGGTGGCAGGGCGCTCTGAGGCAGCCCCGGTGCCCGCAGATGCCCGGCGCGGGGGTAGAACCGGGCGGCAGCGGTGCCGTACCTGGGTCATGAGCCGGTCGGCGCCAGTGTTCTCCTCGTCCTTGAAGATGATGTCGGGGTTGTAGTTGGGCGTCAGCTCCTTGAAGCGCTCCGAGTTACGCGCGATCTTGCCCTCGTAGCGGCCGCTAGCCCCCAGCGTCTTCTCGGGGACGTTGGGGCTGAACTGCTTGTAGGCGAGTGGGATGAGCTTGCGGGGCGGGCGGCGGCGGCTGCCCACCACCCTGCCCGGCCCGCAGCCGCGCACGGCCGGCGCCAGCAGCAGCGCGCACCCGCTCAGCAGCAGCAGCAGCCGCGCCGGCTTCATGGCGCGCCCGGCGGCCCCGGGGCGGCCCGGGGCACAGGTGGCTCCGGGTCCCCACTAAGCTCGGCCGCCGCTCCCGCCGCCCGGCCCGGGGCTCCCCATGCGGCGCGCAGCCGGCGGGCAGGTGCCGGTGCCGGCGGCGGCGGCGGGGCGCGGCGGCTGCCCGGCGCGGGTGCGCTCCGGCTGCCCGGTGCGGCGAGCTGGCGTCGGCCCGCTCTGAGCTGCCGTGGCCCGGCGGCGGCAATAAATAGCGAAGGGCCGTTTGTTTTGGCAGGCGAGCGGCCGCTTGCGGGGCGCGGGGCGCGGGGCTCGGCGCTGCCGGAGCCCTCCGCGGTTTGCGCCTCGGCGGTCAGCGCGGCAAGGCTGGAGCCGGAGCCGGAGCCGCCGCTGCCTCGGCTCCCTGGGCAGGAGTGAGAGGGGAAATTGAAGAGATCCGGGACCGGGAACCGCCAGGACCGCACCCTGCCGGTGTCCCAGCCTCCCAGCGCCCTCCCTCTCTCGCCTCCTCCCCGTGGAACCTGCCCCGGGCCGCCCGCAGCCTCCTCCCCCCTGCCGAGCCCCGCAGCCCACCCCACCGGGGGTGCCCGCCGCCACCTGCCCCCCGGGGCAGCCCCGCCGCCGCCCCAAGGTGCGCCCGGGCCGCCGCGCACCCTCGGCCCCCCTTGGCGGGGCGTCCTGCGGGGCTCCCTCGCGGCGGAGGGGGCGCGGGGTGGCACCCCCGGGGCTCCGGCCCCCGCCGCGCCGCCTGCTCGCCAGGGGCCCGGGCCTGCGGGCGGGGATCAAACAGAGCAGGGAGGCAGCTGGTTGAAATTTAACCACAATATTCTCGCTCCCCATTGTTTCCAGGGAGGCCCGATATTTCCACAACAGGATTATGGCATCTGATTAACTCGCTGAGACAACAATGAGGGGCTGGGATGGGCTTCCCCTTCTAGCTGCCAAAAGGGGAAAGTAAATATAACACCCTGATTTCAGGAGCGAGGGTTTGAAGGGCCCCCCCCGGTTCTCCCCCAGCTGTGTGCCGGGGAGGGGTCCGGCACGGGACCGCATGAGCACCCTGTGGTTCCCTAGGATCTTCCCAGGTGAGGCAGTGCCTTGGGATGCCCACACACGCACAGACTCTCCCAGGATGTTCCCTCACCAGCTCTTCTGTGAGCGCAGGGCACGGCTCACTCACAGGGATACACAGTGGCCAGGCTGGAATAGCCCGGCCAGACAACCAGCTCTGGCTGCAGGGCTTTGCTGCTCTCAACAGGACCAGGCAGCCTGGGCATGAGGGATGCAGGCTGGGGAGCCAGCATCACCCACAGACTTGGGATGCTGCTGTCTAATGCCCCCAGCAGACCATTCCCTTTGCAGGAGCTGCAAGCAAATTGCAGCTGGCCAGAGGTGTCTCCATCAGGTTTTCATACTCAGTAGCCACGCTCCATCAGGTTTTTGTACTGGTTTTCATACTGCGCACCCAAAAGCAGTGCCCAGGGCCTCTGTGAAGACCTGCCACTGAGCAGGATGGTGAGATACAGCTGTCCCACTGTCCCTGCACATGATGGAGCTGGGGTGTCTGACCAGCAGCCCCAGGCCACCCCACTTCTACACTTCTTTGGCCGATCCTTCCAGTGGAGCATCCGAAGGGCATCGGCAGAGAAAGCAGAGGGAATGCACCACAGCATCATTCTCCACCCCTGCCCTTGGCTTCTCAGTGATGCAGAAGGGACACAACTCTCTGTGCATCACTAGCACAGGAAAAATAGACCCTATGAACCCTGGACTAGGTTCACAGAATCCTCCAGGGCAGTTTGTACTCCCAACAAGAGGAGCCTAGCTTCCCACTTTGCACAGCACAAGACTGTGAAGCAGGATGATCTGGGATAGCACTGCATCTGGAGGCTGCAGCACTTCCCCAGGGAGAAGTTGCCTATGAATGCCAATGTCACAAACCCAGACCTCCCAATAAGCTCTGCAGCCTGGCAGCATGCAGTGTGCATGTCACAAGCCACTGTCCCCCTCCCAGCCACTCCAGGCTCACAGTAAGCAGCCTAGCCCTGCCCTTGCTGGTGACAGCATTCATGTCTCACGGAGGCCCAGGTTGGAAGGGTTTGGGTTTGCTGGTGACAGCAACTCCTGCCCATGCAGGGGCCGTGGCATTGTGCACGGGTTCTGGCCACAGCAAGCAGTGGCAGTGCCCTGTGTCTGGGTGCAGAGTCCATCACCTCTCCATGCAGCATTCCCAACGTCAGCCAGTTCTCCTGCCAGGCAAAGCCTTTGGGGCACCAAGGGCTGAGTGGGACAGGGACACCAGGCACAATAGGGGAGCCAAGCTGGGTGTACAGGGGGGCAGCTGGAGGCTGAGCTGTCTGGGAGGCTGTCACTGGTCGGGATAACCAGTGCTAAAGGGGGAAACTTTGCCTGGGGAGAGGGACTCCTGCTTGGGAAACTGATAGGAAGGGACCCTTGCTGCTGCAGTGGGAGAGATGAAACGTTTGCTCGCATGGCATTTCCCTCAGCACTCGGCCCCTCTCAGGCACTTCTGGCCTGGACGCCAGGGCGCACTGCTCCTGCCCGCATTCCGAGAGGGAACCAGTGCCTCTTTCCTCTGCCCTTCGGCTGTCCCCAGCACGGCATGGCGCTGTCCCTGCCCCAGCAGCAGTGCAGCATCCCGCCCGCCCCTTGCTGGGCTCCCAGGGCTGCCCGGAGCTGGGCGCTGCGCAGGGACGCGCGGCGGAGCCGAGCCAGGCAGTCTAGGTGGTGCTATTTCTCTATTTTTGCACTGCACGGGTTTGGGATTTTCCTCTCCCTATTCGCTGCCTTGGTCGTCTTCTTCTCTCTCTCTCTCCCTCTCTCTCTCTCTCTTTTTTTTTTTCTTTTCCTTTTCTAAAAATACTTGACAGCGATTGAAAGGTCCCTTTAATCGAGGCCACAGAGCCCTTATTAAGGGCACGGGTCGGGGTGCTGGGCCGTGCCCAGCATAACGGCTTCATTAAACCCTGCGAAAACTAATATTTATGGAATCAAATTTATGGAGGCCGAGGCCGAACTTGTGGCCTTTAATGTGTGTCGGGAGCTCAAATCCAGCTGGCTCCAGGGAGGAGGGGGTGGGGACAGTGAAGGAGACCCCAGCAGGACAGCATGGGACAATGTGTAGTGACATTCCCGGGAGCTGGCAACAACCTGGGCCAGGGAGGAACCAGTGGCCCCAGGCTGGAGTCCTGAGGGCCACGGTCCCTGCGGTTCCCTGGGGGACATTGGCAAAGCTCTTTTTCCTACTGTCTTCCCTCTTCTGCTTTTATTTACCCCCCATCCATGCTCCCACATCCCCACCTCCCCTTGCCTTGGGAGAGAAGTGAATGGAACAAGATCTGTCCCTGCAGCAGGTCTTTAGGGCTGCTGGACACTCCACAGAGACTTTGCAGCTGGACAGGGCTCACGAGCAACCTCTCTGCAGCATCCCTGGGACTGGCTCCCCTGAGCTGAGCACCCCAGGGAGAAGCAGAGACACAGTAATTCACAGGAATGACCCAGGGATGCAGGTGCTGGTTTGCACCACCCACTCCTCCCCTACAGAGTCTCTGCCACAGCCAGGTTGGCATTGTTTCAGCCCTGCCTCTCCCTGTGATGTCTCCTCAGACTCAAAGGGGATAGACAGATGCCCTCACTGGGGTGATAAGCACTCCTCCTGAACATGGGGGAACAGCACAAACCCCAGAGCCAGCACAGAGCTGAGGGATGAGGCTCACAACAGAGCAGCTCCTGCACCAGAGATGGAGTCCATATGGATGGAGCAGGGCTTGCACCAGGGACAACCAGGTGCCAGAAGATACAGGAAACTGTTAAGCTGCTAAGCTCCTGCTGCCCTGGTCCTACCCTTCGGCAGGACCCTCCCTGGGGGCAAGTGCCCAGCAGGCAGACTCAAAGCTGCCAAGATGTGATGTTTGCAGATGGGAAAATGCAGGATACATAAGCTACGGCAGTCGGCACGAGCTCCCCATCCCATGGATTTCCCTTCCCACCACCCACCCTGCCCTGCATGCTGCTCCCTCAGAAAGGAAATATAAAAAGCCACTGGTTGCACTCGCCCTGGGACTGGTGGGCTGTGGCCCAGCAAAGGCCCTTTCATTCCCCTCCACAGACACAGGGACTGCTCCGGATGTTTTTGTTTCCCCCTTGCTGCCCAGGAGAGCAGGCAGCATGCCTGCAGCTGGCCCAGCCCCAGGGACCAGGGCAGCTGGGGGCATGGATCCCTGTCCCAGGAGGGCAGCACCCCTGGCTGCAGCCTGCCTGCTGCCTGGCTCTCTGCCTGCTGTTTTCAGACCTGTCCTGGGCACAGGAATGGGATCCCGGACCTGAAAGGAAGCATGTGGACCCAGGGGCTGGAAGAGGAGAGCAGGAGTGGATGGATGGACAGATGGATGGATGGATGGATGGATGGATGGATGGATGGATGGATGGAGTGTGAAGGGATGGAAGTGGTGTTTTGTGTCCAGGGAGCATCTGTAACATGCTCCAGGGCTGCTCCCAGGCCTGGCAGCATTCAGTGTGTGTTTTGGTTGTCTCCTGCTCCTTGGAGGCCAAAGCATGGATCAAGCCAGTATCACCTGCCCAATAACTATGGTGGAGGTGCCTGCAAATGCAGTGTGTCCCTCACTCTATCCAGGGCCTTTGCCAGCCTGCTTCTGCAGGCACCAGCACACAGGGTGTGTATCCTGGTATGGGACAAGAACATGGGCTCCAGCCCCCTCAGCTGCATCCCCATGACCTGGGCATCCTCTGGTGCACACCCCAAAACACAGACTGCTGCTCAGGGTGAGGCACAGCATGGCTGGGAGCTGTGTGCTGTGCCACAGCAATGAGCTGCTGTCACCTCACTGACCAGAGTCACTGCAAGCCCCTGGGACATCAGGACTGGCCTGAGGGGGACCCAGCAGCACCAAAGGTTACATCCCTTCCTAGACACTACAGGCCTGGTGGGACAGAGCAGGAGAGGGAATCTCACCCAGACACAGCCCTTTATTGAAAACCCACTCAAGAGCAGCCAAACCCCACAGCTCTGCCAGAGCCCCAGCTGTCCTGCACCCTCTGGAAGCATCCCTCCCACTTCTCTCAGGTCCAGCACTGGCTCTGCCATGAGAGGAAGCCTGGGCAAACTCTGCACCAGGGAAGAGTTAGAAAAGCTGTTTCCTGAAACACTGTTGAAGAAAGGAGCTCCATCTCCCCAACTGGAGACATCCTGGAGACATCCAACTGGAGACACCCATCCATGACATGGGCAGGGTCCACAAGGAGATGCAGAGAATAGCAGTCGATGCATGGGTTGTCTGCACTGCCTCTCTTGGATGCTGGGGGAAGCAGAGACCTCAGCAGGGTTGGCAGCAATCCTTCAGCTGAAGAGCCCTTTTGCCTTCTTTGGCTTGGCCTTGGCTGCAGGCAGCCGGGGCTTCTGAGCTGGGGAGGAGGCTGGCTAGAAACAAAGAGAAGACAGTGTCAGTTCCACCTTGGGGAGTCATGCAGGATGTGTGCAAGTGTGCAAGCAGTGACATTCCTGTCATCTGTGTTGTGGGAGTGCAAAATATACACACATGCAATCACACACTCAGGAGGCAGGGGCTAGAATGGGCTAGGAACCAAGCTGAGACTCCTAGCCCATCCTGGATGGGCAGAGTGCTTGGATGAGAGGAGGGAAAGGAGATGTGGGCCCCATCCTCCCTTTGGTACAGAGAGACTTTCTAGAGCTGCACTCACCGAGGTTCTCTCGCTGGAAGATGGCGTTTCATCCTCCTGGGATGCAGCAGGTGAATGGGGGTGCTTTGTGGTTTCTGCACTGGGTGCTGTTTCCACATCATCCTCTGGTACCAGAAAAAGATGCAATTTGGGATTGAGATAAGGGAGCATGGGGCATTACCCAAAGCCACCCACAGGAACTGTGCTTGGACTGGGAGCCTAGCCCATGGGGGAAAGCAAGGGGGAGACTGTTGCATGGGGTGAGCTGCTCCCGGGGCCACACTTCCCTTACCCCAGGATATGGGGCTCAGCAGTCGAGGGGACAGCTGCACCACATGCCCCCATGCCACAGCCAGGGAGCTCCTCACCAGAGCAATGGCGTTTCCGAGCCTGCTTGAGCTCCTGCTGTGTCACTGCAGTGTAGAGCTGCTGCAGAGCAGAGGCAAATGCCTGCCCTTCTCCCGCACTGCAGATCCGGGGCAGGGTCTGCAGGAGAAAGCACAGGCACCATCACCCTGCCAGGAAATCGCTGCCAGGTCACCCTGCCACAGAGCTGCTGTGGGGCAGAGAGGGGGCTGTGCCCCCCTCTGCCTGTCAGGCTACATCTGTTTCACCCCAGAAGTGCAGCAGAGTTTGTGGGAACATGCAGCTCTGGCACTGGGTGGGATGTGCTGCTCCCAGCTGTGCACACACACACACAGACATACAGACACACACACACACACACACACACAGACACACACACACACACACACACACACACACACACACACACACAGACATACAGACACACACACACGTGCACACCTCCACACACCCGCTCTTCACATTGAGAGGCAGACTGCAGAGGCTTTTGGGTCCATGAAATGCTGGAGATGAGATCGCTCTGGAAGGGCTGTGGCTGCCCTGCCTGGAGCAGCATGGGCTGCAGCTTGTGAGTATGGACAGTGAGCCATGGGCAGGGACATGACCTAATAAGAGGTAGGAACAGGTAGCCCCTGCCTGCCACCACAGCCTCCAGCACAAGGCATCTCTGGTGGCCCCACAGAAAGTGAAAATGATGTGACAGTGAGATGTGGGATGCCCAGGTTTGCTTCCAGTCTGCCAGAACAGCTCCTGCCTCCCTGCACACACTTTTATTCCCTCCAGACTTGACACGGGAAGCCCCCCTCCTCCTGCCTGCACCCCTTCCCAGCGGGATGCCACCATTCCTGCTGGGCTCTGCTGATGCACATGAGAGATCTTGGCAGGCTGGGGAAGTGCCACACTCCACTGGGAACATAACATAGCTCACAGTGCTCAAACAAACATGCACAGGGAAAGGGAAACGGGTATGTGCCCTGGAGGGGGTGCTGGGGGGGTGTGTGGGGCACAGCGTGGGCCTACTTGTGCAGGTGAGTGTGCCATGATGACGTGGACAGGGACTGTGTGTGCAGCAGTGTGCACATGAGCATGGCTGATTGTGTGGCTGTGTGTGTGTGTGTGTGTGTGTGTGTGTGTGTGTGTGTGTGTGTCAAAGGTCTGAACACACTAATCTCTGCCCTGCTCCACACCCAGACAGCAGGAGAACAAAGTGTAACAGATAAGGTAGGATCCTCTCCGGGCCAGGAAAATGGGGAGGGGATGGGGACGCTCAGACCCACTCAAGGCCAGAGTCCAAAGCCTGACCCCAACTTCCCAGTGGCAGAATAGGTAGGCTGAGCCCTCCTCACTGCTCCCTGCCAGACAGGGTGGCAGGACAGGGCTGATGCCAGGATGGGTTGGCTGCTGCCCAGACAGACACTTTCCATGCAGGTCTCATCTCTTCTGCTGGAGTCACAGGCATGAAAGGCCCTTTGGCAGTAGGAAATGCACTGGCATCTGCTTTTTGACCAGCTGCTATACAGGTCACCTCCTCTGTCCCTGCCCACTGCCACCGGAGGGAGCAATGCTCTGCTGCCAGCATCCCACCAGCGTCCCACCTGCATCCCTGGGACTGCTTGGTACTGGGCAAGCACAGCTCTCAATGCCTCAGTGCCCAGCCTCCGAGCTGTTAGCTGTGCTGGCTCATCACAAGGTCCCAGGGAGGAGGAGGAGGGATGCTGAGCACCTCAGGCACCCAAGGATGCTCTTGTCCTGTGTGTCTCACCCCAGAGCCAGGGCTGCACCCAAGGTTGCAAAACCAGCATCCAAAGCTGGGAAGGTGAGTGCACTTCAAAGGCAGAAGAGGGCCTGGTCACGGGTGGCCAACACAGCCCAGATCAAAGGCACAAGCTGGAGTCATAATTCAGAGAAAAGCAAACAGCAGCTCCCAGGAAAGCCAGGAATGGCAGTGAAGTGAGCAAAGTGTACTAGATAGCACTGTGTGGGTCAGTGCCCCAGGAGGGCAGGAGAGTCCCCTGCAAAGCCAGCCAGCTCTGGGTGCCACTGCTCTGGGTGCTCATCCCCTCTGCCTGCCACCAACGGGTCTGGGGAATGCCAGGGCAATGGGGCAGGCTATGCATCCAGGCGCAGGGTGCTGCCCACTCCCCTCTGCTCCAGCCCACTCAGGATGGCACCTGGGATGTGCCCCAAGCCCCAGGGCTGCCCAGGCTGCTCCACTTCACAGCATTCAAGCAAGGATCTGGGCAGGGCAGCTGCTCACTCAGTGCTCAGCCCCAGCTGAGCTGCCCAGATATCCCTGGGGATGGGGCAAACCATCCTTGCAGCCACCAAGCGTCCCCAAGAGCAGCACACACCCCCCTGCTGACATGGCACCGTGGGGAGGCACTGGAAGCAGAGTGCCCAGCGCCACCAGGGGGATTGGGCATCCGGGGTGGCACAGGGGCCTGCAGGTGCAGGGCACCTGCTGCCCACGCCTGCGGGAAGGGCTCAGCTCCAGCAAGCCCAGGGTGGAATTTGGGAGTCAGCAGCCACTTCCTGCCGCTGCCCTTCCCGGCGGCTGGAGCCCGCGGGCTCAGGGCCATGGGGTGGCCGGAGCTGGCCCGCGGCGGGTCTGGGAGGCTGCGCTTCACAGCCCCGGAGGGAAATGGGCTATAACCAGAGCTGGAAGCGTTTCCCTGCAGAGCTATGACTCAGCAGGGAGCAGAGCATGCTGTGCCAGCCACCGGCCACCTGATGGCCCCGAAGGCTGAGAGGGACAATGAAGTGTCCCCTAAAGGGCTCGGTGGGGGGACAAGCCCTGGCTACAGCTGGTTTTCCCCTTCCTCTTTTCTCCACTGCTACATTCAGAAGCTGAACCCTGCTGCAGACAGCTTGGCCCCACTGCAACATCAGCCCTGGCCTCTGGTGACTTGTTTTTCCCTGATTACCCATCTCCAGGATAAACATGATGTCTGAGGTCCGGGGAGGCACACAGCAGAGAGCTGGCAGCTGGGGGAGTGCTGGCTGGGCTGCTCCACACCACTCCCCAGGCACCAGGGAGCGATGCCTCGGCAGCTGGCATGGCTTGTCTGGCCTGTTATGACTACCTGGACACAAGGCCAAGTGGGCTGCCCCAGTATCAGGAGGGACTCAAGGCTGCGGCAGCAGCACGGGAGACTCCACAGCACACCCTGAACTGCGAGCTGGGGGACAGGGGGGGAGCAGTGTGCCCACCAAAGGGGGGCAGGTGCCTGGCATCACACTGAGAGCAAGCCCACGGTGTGGAGGGGCAGCTCAGGGGGAGCTGGGCTGCAGCCCCACTCAGTGACCCCCAACCCAGTGGGCTCTGCTATGGGGCTGCACCCCAGTGCCGAGATGCAGCAGGGTACAAAATCTATCTCCAAGTGTTTCTGCATTTCCCCACCCCCTGCCTAGACTCCCGTCTCAAGGGGCCAAAAGGGACAGCAATTTGGATGGTCTCTAGACAGTATGAGCAGAAGGGGCACATCACCCAGCACAGCACCATGCCTCCAGCACAGAAGCATCACCTTTGCCTGGCCCAGGATGGGTTTGCAGGCAGGCTGGATCATGCTGGGCCCCCGCAGCACTGCCAAGCACCAGAGTCTAAATCGGTCACGCTCAAAGCTGGGGACTGACCCTTTCATTATCACACCAGACATTCGAAGTGGTTACCAACATTCTTCACTACAAATCCCACATTCCTTTTTTTTAATATATTTTTAACTGGAAAACAGAGCGAATGGGGCCTGTTTGGAAATTATAGCCTGGCTGCTGTGGCTTGTATGTCAGATCTGCCCACATTCCCGTGGCCAGCCTCAGCACATGCTCCACAGGGGCACACTTAATAATTCCTGCCGGGGCTGGAGCCAAGGGGTGTGTGCCAAGGGGGAGGATGGCTTCCCCAGGCTGCCCCCACCAGTGGGCTCCATGGAAGCGGCGTGGTGGAGTGACAGACCAGGAGTGGCAGACTGGCTCTCTGTCACCGGGCACGGCTGCTGCCACACTGGCATGGATGAAGTCTGGTGCTGCTGTGGCAGTCCACGGTGGGCAGGGGAAGGGCTCCGTGGCTGGTGCATTCACAGGCTGCCCTTGGCACTCTACCCTGCCACAAGCCTTGTGCATGCTCCTGGGAATGGGGCTGGGATGGCTTGCTGGATCTGTGCTGGGCATCTCTGCCCATGGTTATGCCAAAGTCAGTCAGGCTAGGGAGAGGCCCCCTCTGGAATCCAGATAGATGCTCAACCATCCTCTGCCAGCAGCAGAGGATCTGTCTGCAAGAAAATAGATGGAGAGGGTTGAACTGTCCCCTTGCAGCTGGTATCAAGGGCAGGCAAAGGGGCTGCCTATTTCCTGGGATGAAGCACGCCCCATCAGCCCAGCCTCCTGCCCCAGCTTCCTTACGGGGCAACAACCCTTTTCCTGGGGACAGAGGCACCTCCAGGCACCCCAAGGTACCCTACACTGGCTGCTGATGCCCTTTCCCAGTTCTCCAGCCCTTAGATCTACTTGCAACCTCCCAAGCCTGCAGCAGTCGCTGGGACACTGTGTACCCCAGAAGCAGGTGGCTAAAGGACCAGCTCTGAGCTCACTCTGTCATTGTCTCCATCCCCCTGTCATACACTTCCAGGGGACAAGCAGCAGCAGCAGCAGCAGCAGAGCTGGCGGTGCTGCCAGCCCGCCCCTGGAGCAGGCAGGGGCAGGATGGCCAGGGCTGCCCAGGCAGGCAGCCAGGCTGAGCACACCTGGAGGAAGTGGCGGTGCCGGCAGGGGAAGGCAGCCGGAGAGCTGCTGAGAGGTGAAGGGGTCACCCCGGGGAAGAGCGCGGGTGGTGAGGCCGAGACAGAGGAGCATCCCAGCCCGGCCCATCCCAGCCCGGCACGGCACGGCACGGCACGGCACGGCACGGCACAGCACTCCTCCCAGCACCGTTCTGGCCCTGCTGCCTGCAATGTTTTCCTTTCCCCCTGACTTCAGGGGCCTTTCCAGCGAGCAAATGTCAGGCACATAAAGAGCGGCACTGTGAGCGGAAGATGGAGCGAGAATGCCTGCCCGCGTCCCTCCGTAAGTGCTGTCTCACACTTCATCAAGGCAGCCTTTGCAAGCGAGCCACTCGCTTAACAACCAGCAGTCTATGCTGCCCGGCGACCGCAGCAGCCCCGCCGCTCAATACCCTTTTCTTTTCCCCTTGTGCTGTTTTTGTGGCTTGGGTTACAGCCTTTCTCGCAGACACTGAGCGAGGGCGTGGTGCAGCGCGGGCTCTGCATTGTGCCGCCGCCACGCCGGGAAGGATGCTGGCTCCCCCATGGAGGGAGGGATGCTGCGGGGCTGGATCTGCCCTGCCCACTCACTGTTGCACCCCACGGGGATAAATCCCAGGGAAAGGAGGGCCAGCGGCAGAGCAGAGGTAGGGCAGGAGGCTGCAACATCTCCTCCCCAGTCATGTGAGGACCAACCACACGGGAACAGCCTGGGGCTTGGCAGAGACCCTGGGGGAGGTGAGTGGTTCCAGCCCCAGTGGGCAGTCCCTACCCCAACCCATTTGGAAAGAGGCCCTCCTGCCATGCTGCCAAGCAAATCCATGGGCATCCAAGCCCTCCCCCTGCCCAAGGGCCAACAAACTCCCTGAAAGCTGTGCCCAGCACTAGCATTGCCTCCCCACCTGGGCAGTGCTGGAAGATGCTGGGCCTTGCTGTGCAGGGTCTGGTGGCAGCTGCTGGTGGCACTCCCAGCTCCAGCCTGACCGTGGGCATTTGTCCCCCTCTCCAGCAGCCCATGAGGTAACAGCGGGAGAGCCTTTGGGGAAGCTGGCACCGGGTGCCAGTTTGGCAAGGGAGATGGACAAGGAGAATGCCCTGAAGCGTAGCAGGTCCCAGCATGCCAGGACTAAGTGAGGATTTGCCTCCAGGAAGGCAGAGTCACAGGCTGATAGTACCTATGTCCTTCCCCTCCACCAGGCTGACCCATCACTGACACAGGCTGCCTTCTCCAGGGTCAAGAGCAGAAGACATGGAGACCTGGTGGCCAGCATGCCTCCTCTCCCAGAGTCACAGCTCAGACCCCACTTATCTGTGAAGAAGTTGGGTGGCTCACACTCCCTTGTTATTTTAGGCTGACTGGGTGAATATGGACACATCATCCAGGCTTATTATTGTAGGGTTCCTCCGCAAAGTGTGCCAGCTCATGCGGGTTTATTATTGTCTGCCCAGGAAAGCTGGACACACTGCACTGCTCTGTTATTGTAGGGTTGCTCAGGAAGGCCAGCCAGCTCATCCCAGCTTGTTATTATTGCACAGAGCTCATGGGGGGCTGGCCAGGAAACTTCCTGCAAAGTGGGATGATGGAAAGGGAGCCACACCTGGTGAATCACAAGGATGCTGTGTGGTGATAAGGAACAGTGATGGGTGGGATCCAGCACCTCGGCTCCACCCAGCCAGGACAGGCCACTCATTCATGGGCACAAGCACTCATGGGTCCCCTGAGACCTGTGGGGCACTGGGGCTGGCAGAGGCAGCAGGAGTGTGGGTCAGAGCTGGGAACTGGCAAAGCAGCCCTCATACTCCTTGAGAAACAAAATCTGGGGATGACAGGGGAGCAACCATGGAAATACTGCACCCAGTACATCCCTAAACCTGGCACACAAGGGATTAGCTGAGCTAACAGGGCCCAGAGAGGAAGCTGGTGCTGAGCCAGGTGGGATTAGGGGCTTTTAGGGAGAATCTGGGTGTGTTTAGGACCAAGGTTGAGCAGGAGGCACCTGCTCCACCCTTGTGGCTTTGCAGTTCCTCCCAAGTACAGGTGCAGCCATAGGGGCAGCCCCTGGGGATGCTGCCCCATTGTGACCTGAAACTGCAGCAGGAAGCATTTCTGTGTGGGGCAGGGGGGCAGCAGGGCTTACTGCTGAGCTGCCTCGGGCACGTCCCCAGGCACATGGCCCCACCAGGGTTGGGTCCAACATGCCCCAGCAGCCCTGGCACTGCTGCTGGCACAGCCACTGAGTCACTAGCACTTCCCTTTGCCCTGTGACAGACCGTGTTTCCCAGGCATGGCAGCCTGCTGGTGTCACCCCAGGCTGTGCCCAGTTGGTACCAGGTGCCCAGATGTCCCACGGGCAGTGCCCAGCTGTGCCAGGTGCCCAGGTGTCCCCCCAGGCAGTGCCCAGCTGTTCCAGGTACCCAGGTGTCCCACGGGCAGTGCCCAGCTGTGCTCAGTGCAGATGTTGGTCCCCGGCCAGGCACCAGGATTGAGTGTCAGGAGAGCTCTCCATGCGCAGCAGCGGCGGCAGGAGGCCAGCCTGCCCTGTGAGCACACAGCCCTTTCATTCATGGCAAAAATAGCCCCCCGGGGTGTGGTCCAGGCTGGAAAAGCCCCCTCCATCGCTGGCCAGCCCATGTTTATTCAATGGGGGGGGGGACACTCTGCCCTCTCCCTGCCCCCCAGCCCTGTGCACCATCTCCCTGCCAGAGTGGCTGCTCTTGGACGTGATTCGCCGGGTCCCCCCTGGCCAAAACACACAGGCTGGGGAGGGGGGGAAGGCAAAACCCTAAAAAGCACTGGGTTTGTCTCCAGGAGGAGCTGCCCATGGTGATGTCATGAGAGTTTGCAAGCGGCCACATGAAAGGGACTTGCTGCCCAGGAAATCCACAGGTCAGTGATCCTTCAGACAAGCCAGCGATTCTTCAGTGGGCCAGGAAGGAAACCTCGAGGAGCTCAAGCCAAGCCTGCCCTTGCCCCAGGGACATAGCTTGCCCCCAAACTCATGGCCCCCCAGGATCCCAAACCCTGCTCCACAATCCCTCTATATCCCCTTCTCAGCAGCTGTAATTCACAGCAGCCCAATCCCTCTGCAAAATGGTACCAACCTCTGCCCTGCAGTCCCTGGGCACCGAGCTTCTCCCCACAGACTACCAACATCCTAACCCCTGCTCTGCAGCCTCCAGAGTCTGGACCTCTGTCCCACAGACCCCAGACCCTTTCCCTCTGCTGGTCTGGGGGCAGCACCCCTTTTTCCATGGTGATCCATCAGGCTGGGTGGGAGTGGCAGGTGATTTAGGGTCAGGCAGCACTGTGACCTGACAGTGGGGATGCAGCAGGGCAGAGGGTTCTCTTTCATAAAGGATTACACTGGGGACAGCTGGGAACACACAGATGCAGCCCCCTCAGGCCCCTCCCCAGGAGTCAGCCAGGTTCTCAGTCTACCCTGGCAGGCATTGCAGACGTGGGCCCTGAAACCAAATCCACTGCCCAGGGCTCCCCTCCCCGTTTTCCATAGGTGCGGGATGCAGTAGCTGGACTAATGAGGAAGATCTGCCTTCCTCCTCCTCCTCCTCCTCCCCATGCAGGATACATGTCTGGCTCACATCCAAGCCCAGGGTTCCAGCTCTGCACACTGGTCTGCTCTGCACATCCCAGCCCCTCCATGGTTCCTGTGTCACATGGAAATTGGTGATGGAGCTGCCTTTCCTGCCCCATCACGGGCCACAGCCCAGAAGGACCTGAGTGATAGGTGAAGCTCAGGGTTGTAACTTCATGCCCCCAGCACCTCCCATGCATTATTTTGGGAGGCTGCCAGAAACCAGGCTGTCCATCTGCAACTTGCCCATGGAGACACTCTTCTGCTCCACTTGCTCCATCTCCCCATCCACAGGCACAACCCTCTGCAACCCCAAAGGTGCCTGGGGGGCAGCAAGTATCCCAGGCTGGTGCCACAGCATGGGGGGACACTGGCTGAGACATCCTCGATGGAGCAATGGGCACGGGTGTCCCCACAATGTGGTGCTGGGGCTCTCTGAGGCCAGCTGAGTGGTGACTGGAACCCACTGCCCCCAGCAGAGAGAGGGTCTTTGCAAAAGAGCCAGCTCTGAGAAGAACACAGCCTGGAACTCCTAGGATGTGGGGCATCTCCATCCTGTTGGTACCCAAATCGGTCCCTGACAGCCCTGGACTCATGGAGGGGACAGGGACGGTGGAAAGGAGATGGGAGCCCCCACATTCAGTGCAAGGCTCTCAGGGCTGTTTCCTCTCCCGTGTTTGCTCCTGCTGTCCCAAAGAGAGGGGACTCAGTCTCTATGACTGTCAATCAGGCACTTTTCACCAGAGCTAAAAATGCACTCGCAGAAGGAAAACAAAATAAAAACACAAAACAAAACAGAGAGGTGAAAAATTCCTTGATATTTCTCTCCTGCAAATCCCCAGAGCCAGCAGAGAGGCGAGAGCCCCCGGAGTTTGTCAAGCAAACACTTTCACACCCTTGGCCACGCTCGGCACGCTGCCGCTGGAATGCCAAATATATATTTAAGCCCTGCTCATCAAAGGAGTCTGTTCGGAGTCGGTTTCGGGCAACGTGCATGTGGGTTTGGCCTGGAGAGAAAACCAGGGATGTGGAGAACATTTCTTGGGGATGGGAGAAGCTCGTGTGCTCACAGACACACACGTGCAAGAGACAGATGACAACCGTGACAACCTTCAAGGCCGTGTGGCCGAGAGGTCGCGGGCTGGGCACGAGATACCTGCCCGCTGTGGCACTCCCCCTTATCAGCGCCTGTCGCATGCTGGGGTGGGGATGTTTAGGCTGGAGGGAGGCCAGCAGCCATTCTGCATTCCAGGACTATAAACTTTGTCAAAGCTAAGCAAGCTCAGCCAACAAAGCCGGGGTCCAGCAAGACAAGCAGGAAGCAGCACTTTGAGAGAGGGCAAGATTGCAGGGACACAGAGGGCTGCTCAGGGCTGTGCACCTCGCCATGAGGTGATAAGAAACCTTGGCTTGGGGTCAGCACTATGCAATAGGGAGACACAGATAGAGTGCTCCTGTAAGTCCAAGGCTGGAGTTTGCCAGGGTGCCACAGATCCTGCTCTGCTGCCAGCCATCCCACAGGGCATCACTGCTTATCTGAGGCCAAACCATCCCCAGTCCTGTTCTTGGAGGCATCAAGGGCAGGGGGCTGCTGCTCCACAGCTCCTGCTCTCAAACAAGGCTTTGCTGGAACAAACTGGACACAGCAAGGAGCACTTTGGGAGCACACAGCAAATGGGAGACTCTTTCTGCATGGACCACTCCTGTTCCTCTCTCCTTTACAAGTATTCTCTTGGTTTGTTCCAGACAGCCCAGGGACCTATGCCCATCTCATGGTCAACCTCAGCATCAGAGAAATGGGGAAATCTCTGCCTTCCTCCTCCTCTTTTGTGTGGGGTTGCAAAGCCCCGGTGCTGGCTGTGAGGGCTGAAGGCAGTTCTGGGGAATGCCACACATGGGTTGATGGCAGGGCAGGAACTCCATCTCCAGAGATGGCAGGTTGACCTTTCCCCCCTCTGTCATTGCTCCAGCCAAGAGCAAAGACATTTTAGCCCAAATCTTGTACCTAATCCCAGCTGACAGAGCTGCAGCTTGGGGTCTGGCCAAGGGCTGGAGTTGGACAGGGCAGGAGAGATCACTGCCACAAGCAAACAGAGCATGCCAGTGCTGTGAAATCAGGCATTACGCGCCTGTCTCCCGCGGCAGGACCAGCCCGTCAGGCTGCCAGGGACACGCTCTGCTTATGGCAGGGGCAATCCCACCACCGGCAGGGCCTGACCCTGCACAGCCATGTCTCTCAAGCTGGGTTCATCTCCAGGTGAGGGGAGGGATTACTGCACCACCACGGTTGGATTTCAGGCACCTGCTGTGAATAAAACACTCTGTCAGGGCACCTCGCCCTTTCAGCCCTTGGAGAGAGGGACGGGGTCCCTGTGGTGCTACCTGGGGGGGCACAGAGGGCTGGGGGAGCTGGGAGCTGTGGCCCCCACCCTGCCCCATGCTGTGCCACTCCACCTGGGCAAGCAGATTTCCCCCTCTTGCTGCAGCCTCTTCCATCTCTGTCCTGCCAGGTTCAGCCACTGCAGCCCAAGTTGTTCACTTCAAGGGCGGGGATCCCAGCCTGTTTTGGGAGATGCTCGGAGCTTCACCACTTCCCCTCGGGCAATGATGAGCAAAGACCTCCTCAGCTCTGACAACTGCTTCTTTTTCCAGCCCCCTGCCCACTCATCACCTCACTCTCTCCATTCATGCTTGCCTTGCTCAGAAGGGTTCACCCACCCCTTGCCATCTCCAGACAGCAAAACCATGCCCTTTGGCTAAATACAGTGTTTTTTAAAAGCCTCACCATTTTCATCCCTATTTTTCTAGGAGTTTTCTTCCATTCAGCACTACCTGTCAGCAGCAGCACTGGAAAACAAGGTAGCAAGGACGTCTGATTCCAGCTGCCCTGTGCTCATGTAAGATCTCATCTGTTTGCAGTCCCTCTCTCCTGCAACACCATCACCCTCCAGTCAAAAAATTGATCTATCTTCAACCTTATTCACAATAACATGCTCAAATATATTGTCTCCTATATGGCACCAGGCTACACAATCGTCCTCAACTTAATCCCCTGCCATCACCATGGCCAGGTCTTTCTGCAGGCTCAGGGGAATAACAAGGGACCTCTACAGACCCACCCTGCACTGCCATCAGCTGCCATCATCTCAAACAGTATCCCAGCTCCTCCAGCAGCCCCAAAGTGGGTAACAGGGTTCCTTCAAATGCCCTGCCTCCAGAAACTGAGGTTGGCAGAGAACCTCTTCAAACACCTGGAAGCTCAAAAGGCAGTTCTTCAGTTGACATCAGAGCCAAGGCGAGGACTGGGCTGCTCCTCACTCTGCCCAGGCTGGCTCCTGCAGTTGGTGCCCACAGCCCACTGCCTCCTACCAGGGTACACATCTGCAGCCTCCACCCATGCAGGAGAGCAGGAATCAATTACAGGGCTGGCAAAGGCAGGGCTGCCCCAGGGCTAGCACGTGGCACCAGCTCTGGTGGCTGCAGAGCACGTGGCATAGCACTGGAGGCCCAGATGTGCCACTGGCTCATGGGGAAGAGGCAGGGGAACCACTTGAAAGCCATGGTATGAAAGTGCTGGTAAACCAGGGCCACTCCTCTGCTCCTCTGGCTTCATGTGCTATTTATAGTGCTCTGGGTGCCCACCCTGGGGAAGTTCAACCCCCAGGGTGCAGACTTATGCCAAGCCAGCCATCTTGTCTGCCATTAATCTCCCCAGACCCCCAGCAAAGTCCTGGACCCTTCTAGTGGCGAAGATGCTCCAGGATGGGCTCTGATCCAGCCCATCACATCAGCACGCTGGAAGGACCAGCCCTCATGCAATGCTCTCAGACATCCAGCCTGTGCAGCACAAACACATGGATAAGCCCCACTACATGAGTCTGGTGACAAGGAGAGACCCAGCCAAGCCATGGTCACTCCTTGGAACCCCACTGTTAGTAACCCCAGTGGCAGCAGCTGGGGGGGTTAAGATGTCCCCGCTCTCTCCAGGGCTGTGTGGAAGGACTGTGGGGAGGCTCCCATCAAGCTTATAGGCCAGTTTCCTTGTTGAATGCAAGGGTTAGGTCTCACCCCGTGTCTCAGCACCCAACAACTCCTGGACATTGCAAGGGTTTCTTGAGTCTTTGCAGGCAGAGGAGAGCCGAGTTTGCAGTAGGGAAATGTGATTCTGCTAAGCCACACCTCGCAGGGGCTGGGGGAAGGTGAGACATGAGGATGAGGAGGAGGAGCAGCAGTGCCATGCCCTCAGTGTCTCCCACAGTGCTGGCCCTGCATCCCATCCTCCTGGCAAGCAGTACATCCAGGCATGACTCTGTGCACAATCCCATCTCTGTACCTAACCCCAGCTCTGTCTAACCCCAGCTCTGTGTCTAACCCAGCTCTGTGTCTAACCCCAGCTCTGCTGGCACCTGCAGAAGCAAATGTGGCTGCAGCCCAACGCTCACCCCTGTGAGCTGAGGTCTGTGGGCCCCTGGTGTCTCCTGAGGGCTGCAGGATGGGAATGCTGCCCACAGAGCCCAGAGCTGTGCTGTCCCCTGGGGCCGAGGGGCAGGACTGTGCTGATCAGGAGCAGGTGGCAGCTGACGGTGCTCCCCCAGCCAGTGGCGGAGGAGGAGCTAAATTTATTCCACCAATATGTGGGCAGCGGGAGGGGAGCAGGGGGCTCCTGCAGCCTGTCTGCCCCGTGCTGGCCAGCCCTGTCCCGACACCAGTGACGGCAGCACGGTCCTTTTGGATTGTCTCTTTGGCACCCGCGTGTCCTGATGACTGGCCCTGAGCGGACCCAAGTCCTTCCTCCTCTGACCACAGAGGGGAAAGTTTCCAAATTAAAAACCTAAATCTGGCAACAAGGTGCCCATGGCAGGAACCTTTTAAACTGGCCATTAAAGTTTATAAGTTAGACGGGCACCAGGAGAAAGCGGCGGAGCTACAAGAAAACAGCCGCCCCTCCTTGAGCAGCCTAACCACGGCTGTCCCCAAAGCCACAGGCCTGACGTCACGGCATGACTTCACCTCCATCACCCACTGCCTGGCCGGCCCCAGCCCCGTGTTTACCCCTGCCCATCCCTGCTGCTGTCCCTCGGAGCCTGCTTTTCCCTTTGAGGTCAGTCAGCAGCCCCAGGGCCTGGCGAGGAAAAGAGTAGAGAGAAGGAAACCAAACCTCAGCGCCCACAAGGCAGGCTGCAAAACACGGAGCCTCAGCAGCCGCACTGCGGGGATGGTGGGCTCTGTCCTCGCTGCCTCTCCCCCAGCTGCACCCCCTCTTCCTGCCTCTAGGCTGCTGGAAAAACTCCTGAAGCCAGAGCTGTTCCCACTGTTATTCTCCCATTTTCCCACAGACAATACATTCTGTACTGTGAGCAAGATGGGCTGGGGGGAGGTATTGGATCCAACTTGTTGACCTATCCTGCCCCAAGATGCCAGGATGCACCACAGGCACCTGAGAGATCCCAGCCTCTATTCCAAGGGATGAGACGCTATGGAGGGAATGAGTGTCACAGCCTGTCCCCAAGCCCAGACAGGGTACCTGCCTCTGGGTAAAGCACAGCCTGGGGTCTCAGCTAGAGGAGCTTTGGGTGTAGCAGAAACAGAAGCCTTGGGTGTCTGGGCACAGACCAGGCCAGAACCTCTCCCCTCTTCCCTGCCAGCGCAGGAGCACTTCAACTCTAGACCTCCCAAAGAGGAGCCACCAGCCTCGGGGAGGTGTTGCAGGTGCATGTGGGATGCGGGTTTGCCTTACCTGGTGGGGTGGGAGGGTGGGCAGGGGGTATAAAACCCTATGGGCAGTGATACTGGAAGAGCCTGAACGACGTGCTCAGCTGGGGGACCCATGTTGCCAGACCATGGATGAGAGCCACAAAAGCCACACGGGTTCAGAGGGGGCAAGGCTGGGGGCTGTGCGGTTGCAGGGCTGCCTGTAGCAAGCCCAGGGCACCGGTCAGAACAGGCTGGGAAAGCCACTGTCCCCACTGGCTGCTGTTCCCTGGGAGCCTCACAGGGCACACGCTGCCCACTGTCACCTCCTGGAGAGGTTTGTGGGTTGCATTTATAGACTCGGCCACAGACCCTGGACCTTATCTCCTGGACCAGACAGTGCTGCCCCTGCATCCGGAGCATCTCCGGGAGCGGGAAGTGTCACCGACCCCCTGAGCACCCCGGTGAGTCAGTGCACACAGCCCAGCACTCACACTGCTCCCCACGGGGACCCAGCAGTGGGGAAACACACACACACACACACACACACACACAAACAGGGCAGCCTCTGCAAACAACTGCTTGTTAAGTTAAAATTAAACTGTGCACAAATATTGACCTTTGGAGGGGACACAAACTCTGCCAATATATTTACCAGCTTTATAAATGGGCCTGACCACAGTGCCCTGTATGCTGAGGTGGAGGAGGTAAGGGCTGCAGAGGTGCCCAAACAAGGTGCATCTCCCCCGTCCCTAAATGGGGCTCTCCCTGAACAATGCCACTGTGCCCCCACACCATTCCCAGTCCCCACTCAAGCCTTTAAGAGGATGGATAAGCATAAGGTGGGCATAAGGTTCCACTTTTTCCCTCCAACTTATGGTTTCTTGGGGGAGCAGCCAGCAGCTGGAGCAGCTCACAGAGGACACAGGGGAAGCTCTTGTCACCTGCGGCCTTGTGAAATTGGTCAGCAAAACAGTCCTGGTGTTGCTCCTTATCTTCCAACCCTTCTAGACTTCTGCACTGCCCAAGCATGGCAGGGGCACCCACTGCCAGGCCTAGCTGCCCAGCATTTGGGCAGGTGGCTCTGCCCAAAAGTCTGTGCCTCTCTGTGGAGTGCTCAGCACAGCCTGGAGGGGGGGGGTTCCCATCTCTCAAGGGAGACCTAGAGCTTGGTTCTTCACCTTGCTTTAGGAGCAGAAGCACCAGTAGCCTGCAGCTGGAGAAAAGGCACATCATCCCTCTCAAACCCACCAGAACTCTCTAAAGGAACCAGCATGTCCAGCTTAGCATCTGGGGTTTGCATTGCAGAATGGGAAAATACTCAGGAGGAGATGTTTCCACAAGAAGGATGGCTAAACCAGTTTGGGTGTCATGGGAGAAGAAGCAAGCTCTTCTCACAGCCTAGGCCTGAGGTAAAACACAGGAGGCAAACTGGAATAAATGGTGGCTTTTGCAGGCAGAGGGTACAAATGGGATGGCATGGGAGGTAAGAGCATTGTCAAGGACATTAGTGCTGTAAGTTGCTGTTGAATAGCTGGGCAATAAAGGAGGACTTGGGAAGCAGCCCCAGCTACTGTGTTAATGCAAGAGGAACACACTGGCCTGTAACTCAGCAAGGAGAAGATGACGTAGCACATCCCAAGGAGACCAGGATGGGACCACTGTGCCTGAGGCTGTCACTGACTCTGAATCCTTGGGCTAAGAGGACGACAGGGATGTGAGCACATGGTGTGGCTGAGCCTGCACCAGCAGGGAATGGAGCTCAGCATGTAAGGATGATGGAGGGTGGATTCAGGAGATGGCCCGAGGAGCTGAGCGTGCAGACCCAAGGCCAAACATAGCCAGGAGAAGGGTGCCAAGGGAGTGTGCATGCAGCAGGCACAGCTCCTGCATCCAGTGCATCCAGAGCAGTGCATGCACTGGCTGGGCAGCGGGAGGAAGGCTCGTGCCCATGCTGGCTGCCTGGTGCCTGGCCCCAGGGATGCGGGGAGGAGAGCACGACACATACAGCAGGGGATGCCCAAGTTCCAGCTCTTGGAAATACTGAATAGAGTCTTATTCAGGCTGATGTAAAACACTGTTAAAACACACAAAAATCCTTTGAGTAATGGGCGAGCGGGAAAGAGGCATCTATAATTAACAGTAACTGTTCGAGACGGTCGCTGCCCAGAGACGTGTACTGTGCAAAACCACTTGAAAAGGCCTCGTCTGAAAGGCGAAGCCTGGGGTTTTTCAAGAAGCCCGTCATGTAACGATCCTGGCCCTTCCAAAATAATTCTGCCATATTAAAAAAACCCAAAACCTCAGCTTAATCACCCTGCAGCACTGGGACTGGAGAGCTCTGAGAGGAGGGGAAGGGAAGCACAACCGGCTTCCAATTAGAGCCTCATTAGAAAGGAAAGCTGGGGAGCTATTAGAGAGCTGGCCAGGAGTGAGCGGAGCCAGATGCCTGGAGACCCACTGCAGGAGGGGTGTCCTCAGCACCCCTGCCCCTTCCCCTCTTCCTCCTCAGTGGGTGCTCTGAGACTCCATGAGTGACATGGTCCCAGCTGTGGGCACTTGACCTGAGCAGAAGAAGAGGTTGCTGTAGTTGCATACCTAAAAAGCTGTGATGGAAACCTTGGCCCTAAAATATAGTAGAGTTTGGGGATGTTCATGGAGCTGGACAGGGAACACTAGGGATGGGAGAAAGGGGAACTGGGGCTAGAAGGATACTGCAGCTGGAGAGGGAAAGTGAAACAGGGTCTGTGGGCTTCACTGCCTCCTCCCACCCTCAGAGGCACAGAGCCAGGCCAGAGACTGCCCCAGCCTGGAAGTCCCTGTGACACCAGATGCAGCTTCCATTTCTGCCAAAACTGCAGGGGGAAGGTGACAGTCCTGCTATGAGCATGTACCTTCTCCTGCCCTGCAAGCACACCCTGCTGCCTTCCCTCCCACCTGGGGTCCCTGACCCCTCCCATATAGACCAGTCCTAGTGCCCAGTGTGCTGCAGCCCCACGATGATGAGTGCAGTGGCTACAGACACTCACTGAAGTGCCAAAGTCCAGGCAGGTCAGAGTGAATGCCAGAGCATCATCACCCACAGCACAGGTTCATCCACAGTATCCACCCCAGCGAGGTTGCTTCATCACTCTGGCTTTAATTGTGCCCACCAGCTCTGCCTGCCTAAGCCAGAGCAGTGGGCATCTCCTTGCCTGCCTGCAGCCTGGCTCCAGGGCTGTCCAGGCAGGAGGCACACTGCCCAGAGCAGCCTTCCCTTCCCATCCCACAGCCTGGGAGCCATCCAACACAAAGTTAATTTCTAACCATGGGTAACCACCAGTGTCCCAGCTGGGATGATTTATCCCCTATCTGCCTGGGTTGGATTTATGAGGCACACATCCCCTAGGCTGTGATAAAGGCCATGTCTGTGCTCCTCCATCCCTGCCTTCCCATAGCCACTCCGTCCGGACTCGCTGCCCACCCCCCCAGTTACAAACCTTTCCCCAGCGTGGAAACCTGACAGCCCACAGAAGAACAGTAAACAGCACAGAAAATAGAACATGCTGGAGGCCAAGGAAAGACATGCTGGCCAGGGAAGCCACAAATGGTTACTGCTTTCAGGATCTGTTCAAGAAATGAGAGTGGGATGTACCCTGGACTCCCACCAGCCCTCAAAAGGGGAGAGGGGAGCTGCTATTAATAGCTGATCCAGGGCACTGCTCACATGCAGTGCTGGACTGGATGATGCCACAGCCGTGTTTAGGGTGGCTGAGCATCAAGGAGCAGTCCTTGAGGCAGTGCTGGGTGGGAGTGGGCATTTGTCCTGCAAATGGGAATTCACACACAGGATGGAAAATTCCTTGGCCCATCAGTCCAGTGCGAAACCAGGAGAACTGGGGTCCTGAAGTGAGGCCAGATGCTGCTATGTTTGCCCCTGTCAAGTAGCAATAGGTTGTGGGGGTGCTAAGGGGTGCTAAGTGCATGCAACCCTGCATGCACTTGTTTCAGTGCATCTTCCCCTGCAGACAGTGCTCAAGAGCCCAGCACCTAGAGACAATGTCATGGTGATGCCTCAGATTTGCACTTCAGGCTGCTCTAGGGTTTGGCCACAGTGAAGATGAAGACACATGCCACCCAACTTTTTAAACAAGATCTGAGGCTTCTTCCCTTGTGCTGGGGACACAATCAGCCCCTGTGCAGTGCTGGGCATCACAGCAGTGCTGGCAGCCTCTGTAGCAGGCCAAAATATGTGTAGAGAGCTGCATGCACCTGGGTGTGTTTTCTGCCCCTCCAGCAGCCAGAAGCCCCTGTGTCAGAGGTCGGATGTGCTGCATGCACTGCAGCAGCTGCAGTTCAGAGCCTTGAACATTGGTGTCCCTGCCCTGAGAGCTGGGATGGCATCACTCTCTGCACCACAGCCAGGGGCTTCCAGTCCCCACAGCCAGCTGGGTGTACAGCCCAACACCAGGCACACAGGCTGGATACTGGTGACCCAGCCATTCAGACTGTGGTCCTGAATTCAGAGCAGTCCCTTGCCAGCAGCATCCATCTGGAGAGGGAGCAAAGGGCAGAATGACAGCCCTGGGGTTGGCACATGAGGCTGCAGGAAGCAGGATGGACAAGGCTGAGGCAGCATCCTGGCTCTCAAGGCTGGCACACCAGCCCCAAGCCTTCCCCCAGCCCTCTGCAGCGCTGATAGCGGCAGCCCCGGCAAGGGAGAGAAGAGAGCCTTGTTCTGGGGCCAAGACTAAGGCGATTCAGTGCTCTGCTCCCCTGAGGTTTCTCGGGTGAAACCTGGCTCTGTAATGGCTGTGTCTGTAAAATGTATGGAAATGCCCATAAAACCTGTATCAAATGCCATATGGATATATATGGATATATGGAGAGAACTATGAAATTAGGAGCATGCGGGGAATTGGGGCAGGACGGCTCCCTCTGAGCCGTAAAAACACATAAGTAAAAGGCAGGGGAGGCAGCAGCACTGGGAGCTGCACAGACAGGCTGGCACGGAAAGGAGCCAGGGGAAGGGCACCCTGGCTCTCACTGTGCAGCTTTGCTGAGACCTGAGCCCTTGGGAAGCCTCCAGAACAGAGGGACATCTCTGTGGAACTGGATGGGACAGACCACTGTTCAGGTCTCAGGAAGCCTTGCCGGAGCTTCCCAGAAGCCCAAGCCCTCACTATGGGCAGAGGCAGGAGACCTGGCTGTGGGGAGACCCTGGTGGTACCCCTGAACTTGGAGGCAGCTTGAGGATGAGCTAGCAAAGTGACAAGTGGAAGGCAGCAGAGGGGAAATGGATAAAGGTCTTTTCTAGGACAACAGCCCACAGTGGTGTCGATGTCTGAGAGAACAACTGCTGATCCCAGCTGAAATGAAAGAGCCGGCACTGGCTGAGCATGGTTGATGGAGCAGTACCATCACTTCAAGAGCTGAGGTTTAAGTAAAATTTCTGATCTCTATCAACAGATTTTGCAGCAAAATCATTAACAAATAGGCAAACAGAGGCCCTTTCTGAGGAGTAAGCAATAAATAATGAGAGGAGGTGTGCTGCAGCCACTGATGCTGTTTGTTCCCCACACTGTGCTGGGCAGCACTCAGCTGGCTCCAGTCCTTCTTGCCTTGCCCCAGCAGGGGCTGGGGAGCTGGGACCCCAGCTCTCTGCTGCTCCCACCAAAACCTTTCACTTCTTGTAGCCACTTCTTCCTAAAAGAAAAAACAGGCCAAGAACCCCCAGATTTGAAGCCTAACCTCACTCATCTGACCTGATTCATTTGACCTGAGAAAAGTAAGCATGGAGGGACCTCTGCAGCAGGGAGACCAGGGCAAGACCAGCTGCAGGCACACTCCTGCTCCTAACCCACATGGGGCTGATGCTGTAATGATGGGGGAAGCTCCTTGGCTGCATGACAGCCTGCTCAGCTCCTGCTGCCCAACGACCAGGGTGACAGCACAATGTGAGTACCAGCCCTGCTGCCTTCAAGCACCCCTGTCACAGAGGCTGCAGCCAGGGTGATGCAATGCCAGGGCCGCAGAGATGCAGGGCTGTGGATGCACAATGGGACACAGAGGCGCAGTGCTGTGGATGCAGGATGCAGTGCCTGGGACACAGAGGTGCAGTGCTGTGGATGCAGGATGCAGTCCCTGGGACACAGAGGTGCAGTGCTGTGGATGCAGGATGCAGTGCCTGGGACACAGAGGTGCAGTGCTGTGGGTGCGGGATGCAGTCCCTGGGACACAGAGGTGCAGTGCTGTGGATGCACAATGGGACACAGAGGTGCAGTGCTGTGGATGCGGGATGCAGTGCCCGAGACACAGAGGTGCAGTGCTGTGGATGCACAATGGGACACAGAGGTGCAGTGCTGTGGATGCAGGATGCAGTCCCTGGGACACAGAGGTGCCGTGCTGTGGATGCAGGATGCAGTCCCTGGGACACAGAGGTGCCGTGCTGTGGATGCAGGATGCAGTGCCCGGGACACAGAGGTGCCGTGCCGGATCCGCAGCCCCGCCGTCGCCGCCCATCAGGCAGGCGGTGACCGGAACCAGGGCGCCATCTGCCGCGTCCCTGTCACCCACCGCGGCCACATCCAGGGCATCCAGTCTGCAGCAGCGTGCCAGTGATGAGGATGCAAATGCCTCCGAACTGTTCCTTCTTTGGGATCCAAGCCCCTAGTGCTGGGGCTGAGGGGGCAGTTTGGGCTGTCCCACAAAATAAATAAAATAAAATAAATAAAGTGGGGGAGGTGGGGAGCCATGCAGGGGAACTTCAGCAGCAAAGCAGCCAGAGTGGGGTGAGAGATGGAGGGGATGGGAGGCACCTGAAATTCTCCTGGCACTCTACTCTGCACCACCAGATGCAGACCCTGCCCAAGGGCTTCCAGAGGCACTGGACAGCTTTTGTGGGACAAGTTTAGAAGCTTCAACCCTCTTCCCCAATATCCATCAGTGCCTCCCTCCAGCAGCCACAGCTCCCAGGACCACAGAACATGTCTCAGCCAAGCAATGCTGCCAGCAGGGACACCACTGGGAAGGGTTTTAAGGATGTAAGCCTTTTATCCTGGCAGAGCTCTGGGATGGAGGATTCTGCAGGCCACCTGCATCCCCTTGGTGAGGCTGGCAGGTCCCTGGGCACAGCAGCTCCTGGGCATGGTTCCTGTGCTCGGCCAGTGCAGTGGAAGGTCACACCCAGGCCTGTGAACCTGGGCAGGCACAGGGGGGACCTTCTAGTCACACAATTACTATATTATGTAGCACTAATAAAAAAAATAAAAAAAAAAAGACGGGGGGAGAAAGGGCTTGAAGTTTTCTTAATGCCACATAGTAAAGTATTTATAGAAAGCCAGGCGTGAATGGGCTGCTTACAGGCCACACTCCTCCTCGGCGTCAGGATCTCCAGGAATTATTCTGTGCAGTCACATTGTTGTATTCACCCAGAGATTGAGTTTAATTACAGACACACGGGTGAACAGGCTGTCAGTGTTCCAGCCTCGGTGGGGAAAGGGCAACTGAGCTCCCTTTAATGAATGTATTATAAAAAGACCCAAGGTTGAAATAGAGAGGGAGGGAGGGGGACTCACAGAGGCAGCGCTGGGGGCAACAGGGATGGAGGAGAAGAGGCCATGGGGAGATGAGGGGTACCAGGGGAGCCATTGGGGCTCTCTGCACTGGGGAATGGGGCTGGAATGCTGGGGAGAGGTTGGGAACAGTTGGACATTGGGGTGTATGGGGCACATGGAGCTGGAGGCACATGGCCCAGATGTGGCTACAGCAGCTGTCAGGATGCAGGGCCCCAAGCATCCCCTGCACACAGGATGGCAGATCCTCACGGAGACCCAGAGGAACTTCCCAAAGAAAATTGGGGGAGTGGGGAAGACTCCCAACTTATTACAGAGCAGCATATAAACAGAACAAATAAATATAGAGCTACTTTATTACAAGGCTGGCCAACTCTGGTGGCTGACTGATTACAGGGCAGGCTGCTCCAGAGCTACGCAAACCCAGACCTCAATAAAGGCCAGATTGGAGCTGCCTTTCACTCATTGACAACTCTGGCATGCTCCTGCCCTGCTGCTCAGCCCCAGCACACTGCTGGCTGCCCCCACATCCCAACACAAGGCAAGGGGTAAATAAAAGCTTAAACAAGTAGTGAGTAAGTGATGAGCAGGGGCAGGCAGCATCAGCAGCCTTGCAGTCAGGCACTAAAAATACAGTTTATTTTCCTAAGGAGGCAGAAACTTCCAAAACTGTAGATCTGGACAAAAAAAAAATAAAAGCAAAGAATAAAATGCCATAAGAATTATAGATCCATGGCGGGGGTGGGGGAAAGACCCAAGAACAAGGAAAGAAAAACACGGTGATGAGTAAGATACACACATGACGTATGTAAATACACCGAGACGGAAATGCATAAGCCTCCTGCACACAGCGGCACACGCAAGCACATGCACAGGCACATGTGCAGGGATGGCTCCCGGTGGGGACAGAGCCAGCCCATGCCCTCTCCTCTCCTCTCCTCTCCTCTCCTCTCCTCTCCTCTCCTCTCCTCTCCTCTCCTCTCCTCTCCTCTCCTCTCCCCAGGGCCGAAGGCATTACCCTCTGCACACACACACAGACACCTTTCCAGGGCCTAGGCTGAAAGGGCACTTTGTCTCTTGCTCCACAGCGCTCTCCAGGCTCCCAAGCCACCACCAGTGAGGTGGTGGCTGCTGTCCCTGGGGACTCCTCGCGACCACCTCGGTGCTGAATCCCTGGCGCCTGGCGCAAGCCACGGACCCGCAGTGGGGTGGAGGGTGAGGGCACAGCCCCAGCCAGGCCAGGAGCTTGCTGGCCAGCAGCCGAGGCAGCCCCGTACCCGGGCAGCTGGCCAGAGCACCAGACCCCAGCGTGCCCGCAGGAGATGAGGGAGGGATGGAGACCGGCACGTCTGTGGGGCTGCAGGTCAGGAGGCTTTAAAGGAGTTGATTTAGTATTGTCCTACCTGCCCTGAAACGGGTACTTGAGCATGGGATGGAGGTTGCCTCAGGTCATCGTTGTGCTGAACAGAGCCGTTGTAGCACAGGGCAGGAGAAAGGGGCTGCTTTGGGATGAGCTGGCTCCCCTGGGCACAGCTGGGTGAGACTGCTGCGGCTCTGCACGTGTCCCATACGCAGCCCTGCCAAGGAGATGCTCTCCCACACATGTGCCCACAGTGAGACATGAACACCACTGTGACCACCCATTACCATCAAAGTCCTTAGGGCAGCTTGGGATCAGTGCATCCTCCGCAAAGCAATAGCCTGGGAGAAGGGAAAGCAGAGAGTCCTGGTGCTGGACAGCCTTCCTTGGCAGTTTGCAAGGGTTCTTTCCCTGAAGGCATCACTGTATGCCCCAAGGGACCCCTGCCACCCCCAGCCCTGCACATGGCCCATCCTGCTCCACAGTAAAGCCTGGCCTTGGTGCTCTCAGGGAATTTGCATGGGACAAAGCAAAATACAGCAGAGTCCCAAATCTCCTTACATGCTGCACAGGGAATGGCAGCACCTGGGCCATGCCAAGGCACTTGCTATCTCTGCATTTCCTCTGCCCTCACCATCCATCATCACCTGTAGGGGTAGATCTCCTCCCAGGCATGCGGCACACGGTGAGCCTGGGGCCAGCCAGGGCCATCATGTGCCCCCACCTCTGTCCCCCAAGCCCGGGAAGCGGAAAACGGATCTCTGCAAAGAGCAGCTCATGCGGAAGCTGTTCGCATCCCGTAGTGCAGGCTCGGCGGGTGAGGAGCAGGGCAGCTCCCAGGTCGCCAGGTTATCGGATGATAACAAGCTAGCACAGCCCAAGCACGCGACTTCCAGCAATGCAAGGCTGTTTCCTTTGTTTTGGGAAAACAAGAGGGGAACGAGACCTTTTCTGGCACGTTCTTGCCCGGCCTGAATCTGTCCCCCATTTGCACTGGCCCAGAGAGGAGCCGAATCCTCTGCCCACTCCTGGCCACCCCTCGCCCTTTCCGTCTTTCCCACCTCTGCCAGCAGCAGGGCTGGAGATGGTGATTTGCCAAGCAGGGCCAGACGGCTTCTCCTTGCATCCCCTACAACCCTGGCTGTGACATGGGCTCACAACCCCACCAGAGATCCCCTGGTCCTGCCTGCACAAGTCAATCTCCAAAGCAGCCTGAGAGGGTGAGGCTAAGTATCAGGGGGAACAGGACACCCACACTTTAGGGACCCTACCACACTGGGCTCAGCTCCACACCTCGCCCACCCCAAAGGCAGGGCTGAGCCCTGTACTGGGGCAGGAGAGCAGCGCAGGGTTTGGGCAGTCATGCCCACCTTCCCCTGTATCCCATGGTACCCCCTTCTCTCCAGAGAGCTGTGGGTTTGATGGGGGTGTGGGAGACCCCTCCACCCCTTCCCCAGCACAGGAGGAGGAGGAAACATAATAAGAAAAATAAAATTTATAAGCGAGGCAGTAATTATAGTGTGGCTACAAAAGGCTGCCTCCTCAGGGCCATCATTATGTGGCTAAATTTAACGCCCTGTGCGGCTGCTCCGGGGCGGGGGTGGGGGGAAGCCGCGTCCCGGAGCTCTGAGCATCCACACAGACGCCGGCTCCTGCTACCTTCCCTCCGTGCCGGCCAGGGCAGCACAGCTGAACGGCAGCCAAGAAAGCCATAAAGCGGGTCAGAATTTTTTTAATAGTCTATTTACCAAGATGCTGTTTTTACTGCCGAGGTTTCTCTCGTTTTATCTCTGGCTTTCCCCCGCCTCCCCGCTCTCTCTTCCCCTGACTCCTGAACAGACTGGGCTGTATTTTCTGTTTTAGGTTCCTCTCTCTCACTTGGTCTAAATACTATTTTCAGAACTCTAATTTTATACGGTATGTCCCTTTTTTTTCCTCTTTCTCTTTTTTTTTCTTCTTTTTTTTTTTTTTTCTTGGTAAATATTTGCCATGACTAAGCCAGGACACATCCCGTTTAAAAGGTTCCCATCCCACAAAACATCAGCCCTTTAATGACATGAATCTCATTAACTCTCCCCATGAAAAGAGGTATAGAAAAGGAGCATCACTCAGCCCCTCTGAGTTCCTGTATCTGCATGGACATATATTTAGCTGTGTGTACTGTACAGTCACAGGAGGGGACAGTCTGGGCACACGCACACCACCTCATTCAGCCAGAGGGACCCAGAGTGGGAGCCCCTGGGACCAGTGGGTTTTGGGATATCCGTCTGTCTAAGATAGGGCTGGGAAGGGCTCTAGGCCCACTGGAGCCAGAGCTGGACTGCAAGAGCAGGCAGCTGGGCACAGAAGCGCCTCAGAGTCCCTCCAAGCTGGAATTTGGGATCCTCTGAAGGACCTTCTCCAGTGTTGGGGAGCAAGTTGTGTAAAGCCCACGCTTGCAAAGAGCAGTCCTGCCAGAGGGCCCAGCCACTGCCCTCTCCAGGCCCTGAGTCCCACTGGCTGGGTTTGGCGCTGGATAGCAGATGTTGGCTACATACTTGGAGATTGGTTATGAAGGACCAGCACAAAGTCCCAGGAAAGGTACCGGGTCCAAATGCCCAGAGAGGTTTCCTTACTGAAGTGAGAGTCTGTCAAACCAAGCGGCCTCTGTATCAAGCACAGTATCCCTGGGAAGCAAGCAGAGTTCCCAAGGGCTCAGGCTATTTCAGCCTTCCTCTCAGCTGAGAAGGAGGCTCTGTCTCTTTTTCTCTCCATCCATAAAAGCATCTTCTGCTGGGAACCAGTCCATCCACAGTCCCATGCTGGGCGTGGTCATTTCTACTTCAGTATGGTCTTCACTTCTCCAGTATAGCTATCCCTTCTTTGCTGTAGTCTTTCCTTCCTCAGCATGGCCATCCCTTCTTCGGCATTGTCATCCCTTGCTCCACACAGTCATCTGTCACTCAGGATGGCCGCTCTTTCCCATTGCTTCACCAGGTGTCTGATACTGGAGGGAGAAATCCCAGGAGATGCCACAGGCTTGCCCAGATCTCACAGGCTGAGATCTCACTCACAGAGCCTGAAGGACACAGCAGGAAAAGTCTACAGAAAAAAATTTACTCCCTCTTTCCCAGATGGTCTCTGCATTTTCCTCTCTGATTTCCAGTCCAAGCAGGATACAATGCTATTTCTCAGCCTCACTGCATGCTACTGTTTTGGCATCAGGTAAGCACGTTAGCACGACCTCCTCGACCTCCTTGTTGTTCTCTAGAGCTGCTCCCAGCAAACCAGCTGTGAAAAATCTGCAAAGGTACTGCTAAGTCCACAGCATAGGGCATGGCTGTGCTTATTGCATTCACATAGGTGCTCTTCCACATTTTGGGGAGAAAGAAATAACCCTGAGAAGGGCAACAGATAGGCAGTGCTGTGCAGAGACCAGTGCTGCTACAGGCATTGCACTTACTGAGCAACACAGACTTCCAACCATAAATAAATCTGGGGGGATTTCACTTCACTTTGAATTGCTTTAAAGGTTTGATTTCAGCAGCTGAATAGACCCAGCCTTAAATGGTATCACCAGCCCAGGCAGCAGATGCCCACAGGTAGCACGCCCACACTCCCACGTGTAGGACCCTCTCCCCCCAGTAATGTGGCCACAATTCCAAGTGTTTCCACAACCCAGAGTGAGGCATGCCTGGAGAGACTCACACCTCCCCAAGTGCATGGCTCCCAGAGCTGGGGCTTTCTGCAGCTGTGCTGGAGCCCACGTGCGGGCAGGGCTCCATGTGCTCCGGCTGCACTGAGCCAGGCTCCCCGCTGGCCCCCAGCAGCCAACATTAATTCATTAACAGTCCCATTAACACCCAGCTGTGGTTTCCCCCCAAACTCAGGCAGGGACCGCTCCCCTGTGAAAGCTGCTGACAGATGAAGTTTCCACCTTCAGCCCTTCTGGAGTTCTGTATAAAAATAAGCAGGGCTTTTTTTTCAAAAGGAAAACTATATTTCCCCTATCCGCACACCCGCGCACACGTGCAGGACTCACAGCAGGAATTTGCTCCAATTTCCCCCACCCACAAACATATCGCCTTTGGCCAGAGACCAAACGTGGGCATTTTCAGCCCAAGATATCAGGTTTTTCAGCATCCAGAAGAAAAGAAGCCACCGTGACCCTGAGCTGGGCTAAAAAAAGGATGCCTGTTTCCTGCCCAAAAGGTGCTGGGAGACCCAGTGGTGCTCCCAACAGGGCCTCATCCAGGATCCACAGCAAGGCAGCTGCCAGCACCTCCTGAAGAATTGGCATGGCCAAGAATCCTGTTTGGGATTTGGTATCAAATTTTCTTTCCCCCTTTTCATTGTCATTCCCAGACAACCATGACCACCAGACACTGCAGCATCCCAAGGAGATGCCCAGCTCAGCACCTACTTGGGACCTGTTACACAGCATTTATTTCCTCCTTTCCTAGATGATCTCTCCTCAAGAGCTGTGAGCACAAGTTGATGTTCAGGAGACAATCCCTGATGCTCTGGAAACCCACCCCGTGCCACAGAGGGGTTGATATCCTTGCCTAACATCATCCAGCTCCAGATCAGGCTCTGCAGCCTCTATTAGCAACACAGGAGCTGGTTCTCTGGGGCTCTCACTGAGAGGCTGGAGGCCAGGAAGCAGAGATCTCAATCAAATGTAGGCACCATGGGATGAGAGCACTGCTTGGTGCTTGAAGGGCATGCTACTTTGGACATGTCACCAACAAACAGGGTGGCTTCAACTCCCCAGAGAGGACAAAGCAAGTGCCAGCTACCTTCTCAGATGCCTGGTCACTAGCAGAGCACCCTGCATCCCTTTGATCCAGAGGTGTTTGCCTCGCTGAGAACCCTCTAACTACTCCTTCCTTTAAATAGCAAAGCTCACAAATGCCCTATATGGCTCCATGTCTATACGTTGTCTATGTATTTGGGTACACACATGCACACAACACACAGAGATTTATTCGTGTTTTCAGAGCGGTTCAGGATACATTCCAGGACGAAATTCCAGCCCGTGCTGGAGCCAAGAACATCAGTGGCCCCGGCATTTGCTGCCCCCTCTGCCTGTGCACACACTAAATACGGAAAGGGAGAGGTATAAATAGAGAGAGAAATACATGAATGGCCCTGTTTCCTTACACAGATACACAGAGTGCAAAGGTCCAGGCAGAGTGGGAGCAGGCAGACTCAGGAATCCGATGGCTGTATCCCCTGGGGTGCAGAGCAACCCATTCCCAGGTGCTGCTGTCTGCCCAGATGTCTCAGCTGTTCAGTATCACCTCTGCATGGGCTGGCACAACTGGAGGAGGCTACAGAGCCTTTGGCCCATGGGATAGGGAGGGATCAGCTTTCAGGAACACCAATAAAAGCTGCCAGCGGATGCCACTGGAGAAGGGATGCAGCTGTGGGTGTGGAGGAAGCTAGTGAAGGGCTCAGGACACACAGGGACATGGTGAAAAAACCTGACATTTCAAGCACAGAAGGGGTGCTGGGAGCTGCTGAGGACAGCACCAGGGCTGCAGGCAGCACTGTTCCTCTGCTCTTGGAGACAGTGGGGATGGCAACACCCCCGTCCAAACCCCATCAGCTGGGGACAGAGCTGCTGCCACATCCCTTGCTAACACAGAGCAGTGCCTTTAGTGCCTCATCAAAGTCTACCCTGTTTTCCACCTCAAAAGATCCTTTGCTTCCAGGAGCTGCTGCCATACCCTGAGCTGGGACAGGTGGCTGCAAGGCACAGTGGTGAGGGGCAGACCATGCTCCACACCTTCTCCCCTGCCAACCATCCCTGCATGTCCCCTTTGCCCTCCTCTAGCCCAAACACAGCCACAGAGCCCAGCATGGTGGGGCTGGGACCCCAGACACCTCCGTGCTCCCTGCTGCCCCTGGCGCTCCCCAGGGCTGGGCACTGCCCACAGCTGCAGGGCTGATAATGGCCAAGATGTGGGAGCAGAGCCGGGGCTGGTGGCAGGGGGATGGCTGCTCTGCTTTCAGGAGGGGGAAGGGGCTCTCCCCCTTCAATGCTCCCATTTGAGCTGAGGCCTGGCACTGGCTCAAACCACTGCCTGCTGACACGAGATCAATCATCCCCCGAGCTGAGCTGCTCCTCAGCAGCACTGCACAGCCAGTGCCCAAGCACAGGCTGGGGCCTCTCCCGCAGGAGCAGGGTCTGGCCCCTTCTGCCAAAAGATCTGTGACACCCCTCTTGCTGCCTGCAGTGCATGGCACAGCATGGCACAACCTGGCACACCACAGCAGTGCGGCACAGCTTTGCACGGTACAGCACGGCATGGCATGGCATGGAGAGGATGAGGAGCACCCCAGCTGCAAAGGAGGGCTCTCTATACATGCCAGACCACATGTGCCAGACAAGGACTGTGCAGCACCCCAGGGAGGGTGGCTGTGATGGTGCTTGTCCACCCCTCCATCCCCAAACAAACCACTGGATGCTGGGCCGAAGTGGGCTGGAACCAAGCAGACAGCTGCCTGTACCTGGTCCAGGTGCCACCCATTCTCTACAGTGTCACAGCCACAGTCACAGGGGGTTGGGCTGTGAAACCCACAGATCCCCAGAAGGAACATCCCCTCAGGGCTCTTGGGATAGCATCCACTCCCTGGCAGAGGCAAGGGCTGGAGCAATCACAGCCAGCCTAGCCCTGGTCCAGCAGCCAGGGACTCACTGCTTGCCCGTGGTCTGGGCACTTTTGGGCAGACTGCTGCTCTGGGGTGCCTGTGCCAAGTCTGGTTTTAGCAGCATGTAGCTCCACTGACTCACTGCTTGTGCAAGCGGCCTGTGGCTGCCAGTGGCAGCCCCGAGAGTGCATCCTGGCTGGGTGCCCCTCACCTGCTGGGGCCTCAGCAAATAAATAAATAACACCGCAGCACCGACCACCACGGGCCTCTATGGCAAACACTGCAGGGGGCTGTGCCCAGGCGGTGGTGAGCACCCACACTGTGATGACCACCAGTGCATCTCCCCAGGTGCACCACTGTGGACACCAAGTGCTAGTCCCTGTCCCCTGTCCTCTTCAGGCAGCAGATGTGGCACTGTGGCCCCTGTTCCCATCAGTAGCAGCACTCCTAGTGCTGTTCTCACGCTCCTGCTCTGGTACATGTGCTCACGCTGAGTACAAGCAGCCCTCGCTCCATTCCTGCTTGCAGCAGTGTGCAGCTCCCTGAGACCACGTGTGTGCAGGGCAGTGTGTGCCCCACTCTGCTCAGCACAGCCATGGCCCACTGCATTTCCAGTGTGCAACTCAGACCCCAGGGCAGTGATGGGATGATGTGACCAAAGCTTGCTCAGGAATGAAGCAAGGACCATCCAGGTGGCCCCAATCCAGAACAAGACACCATCACCCATGGGGCGCACAGCACAAATGCTTGGCAGCACACAAGAGCTTGCTCTGCTCATCCAAGCTGCCCCACAAGCCAGCCCCATGCTGCCACCTCTGCCCTGAGCCAACCTGCTCAGGGCTCTGCAAATTTTGCACTGCTTAGCCCTGACAGCAGCAGCACACAGCTCCTTCCCCAGCTCCATGCCAAGGGCCCCAGCCCAGCAGAGCACCCCCAGGATGTTCTCCCCAAGCCCTGCACCCTGTGTGCACGCAGTCCATGTCACACACATGCCATCACCCCACTCTGGCCCAGTCGCAGCTGCAAAGCCGCAGCTACCTTGCGCTAATTAAAAACATCCCTCGTTTGAAGGAGCCAAAGGGCTGCTTCCTCTCCACTGCCCTGAGCTGGCGTGGGTTTGAGGGATGCCGTCCCCACCCTGCAAAACACGCAGGCCACCACCGCCTTCGTCCTCGGCCAGACCGGGGCCACTCCGCTACCCAGGGCTTATTTTTAGTTCCTGTTAAAAAGCAGAGAGTGGGTGCTGGAGGCAGGCAGTGAGCAGCAGCCAGGTACCCGGCTGGACCCCGCGGTGGCAATGGCCTGCGGCTGCAGAGCGCGTCCCGGCCACCCTCCACCTGCCCCGCTGGCCTGTGTCCCTAGCCGGGAGGGGGCCGGGTGCCTGGCCCGGGTCCCAGCCCGGGTGGGAAACAATGCGAGGGATGCTGACCCCGGCCGCCCTGACGTCAGCCAGCACCGCTGCCGGCACCCCCGCCAGCCCTGGCCCCGGGGCTCCCACTCGCCCTCGGCCGGGGCCACACTGGAAGCTGCCTGTTTGTTTATCTTCCTCTGCAGCGTTGCTTGTTTTGATGGTACATCCTCCTCCTCCTCGCCGGGCCCCGGGGTCGAGCCGTGAACCCGCCGCGTCCTGTTTGCCGAGGTCCCGCGCTCCGCTTGCGGAGGTGCGGAGCAGCCGCCCCCGGCCAGCCACAGCAGATAAAAATACACAGGGCAGAGCATCCTGGGGCACGGGGGCTATATTTGCACTGATGGTATCCATGAGCTTGTCCTCGGTGTACCTGTCCCTGCCCTCCTCAGAGCAGGGGGAACGGCGCTGCAGGAACCTGCTCACCCTGCTCCCTCCAAGTCGGAGTGCAGACTCTGGAATAAGCTGTGTCATGAAACGCTGACCGTAGCCAAGCTGGAGCAGGCCCTCAAAACTCATGGGTGGCCACCCCACCCTGCCCTGTGGGGCCATTTCTGTAAACCAGAGGGACACCAGGGGACAAAATATCCCCAACCTGCTGGGTCCTAGACTGCTGGGAACAGAGCTGGGGAAGCCCCGAAGCACTGAGCCCTCTCCAGCTGCCTTCTCCTTCCCCTAATGGTGTGAACCCCTGGGCTTGCCAATAAAAGCCACCAGCTTCACCTCGGCTTCTGCACAGCCACTGCTCCTTCCAGCTCTGCTCAAGCCCAGGCAGCTGCTCAGCAGTGAACCCTTGCCAAAAACTGTGTGTGTGAAAGCATCATTTCCTAAACGTATAAATATTACCAGGGCTTTGCTGGAAAACTCCCCATGGTTAGTTAAAATGCCCTGGACAGCCAAGTGCACACAAGCCCAGATAAAGGGCATGCCTAAGCTGAGAGGCTCTGCAGCTCTGCCCTGGGGGACTGACAGGTCCTTTCCTCTCCATGCGGGGTACAGCAAATATCTGGGAAGTGAGAAAAGCTGTGGAGCACCTGCCCACATCCAGCCCTGTACCACATCATCACAATCCCTCTCCAGCCAAGAGGTGCTTACCACAACCAAACATTCACAACCTGCAGCCCCATTTCACAGATGGAGATACTGGAAGGACAAATAGATCTCTCTTCTTGACCTCCTGTCCACTGATGTTCAACCAAGACCAAACCAAACAACTTGGTTTTCTTCCAGGCAGGCTCCTAGCCCACTTTTAGAGACATTAAGAGATGGAGGATCAACCACTGCCCTTGGGAGCATGCCCCAGTCACTGGCAGGAGCAAACCCAAGCGCCTCCATTCTAACTTGAAATTCCCTGGCTCTATGTCCCAGTGCCTGGCTCGTGCTCCAGTGCTCTCTGCAAGATTAAAGAGAGCCCTTCACCAGCCAGCCTCTTCTCCTTGTAAAGACCCACACAGACCACGATCAAGGCACTCTCAATTTTCTCCCTGATAAGCTAGACAGAGCTCTTCCCTTCCAAGCCCTCAATGCCAGGCTCTCTCCCCAGTTCATTCCTGTGACTCTGTGCTGATTGTCCAGCATCTTTTTGGAAACCTACACATGGGAGCTGCTCACTGCATTCCCAGCTCCCCACAGCACATCCTGAGGGACCCCAGCTCCTTGTGCTGCTCCTTTTAGGAGCTGACAACAGAGTGTTAAATGGCCTGGAGGTTCTGAAGTAACTGCACAGAGACAATGAGGTCACCCAGACCATCTTTCTGCTGCAAGATGAGAGGAGAGTCTGGGGTGAAGAGCCAGTTTTGGTGGTGAAGAGCTGAAAAGCCATTTTTGGTGTTTCTCACTAACACAAGACCTAGGAGGCATCAGAAGGAACAACAGGGTACCACATTCAAACCAAAGGCAGCAGCTGTTTGCATCTCACAGCTCATTGCTGCAAGATGGCATCATCAGTGGGTTTATAAAGAATGGTACAAATGCAGAGAGGACACACCCTCCCAGCAGACCAAGTGCACAACTGCATCCTTCCACCAGCCTCTCCCCTGCAGCCAGTGCTCAGACCTGGCTACCAGAGGATGCAGAGGGGCAGCATCTCCCAGAGCCTTCCATTCCCTATCTGGCTCCAAGACACTGCTCCTGGACTGTTGTCAGGACACCCAGCACCAACCATCATCCCATCTTTTCAGCCTGTGCCAGATGTGCTCCACACCAGCTGCTTTTGCCAGGCTCTGCCTCACTCCCCTCCTGCCCACTCTGCACCTTCCCCCATGGCTCAGACCTGACCAGCTCTTGGAGGACTCTGAATTTCAAGCCTGATGTTCATCTTTAGCAGATGTTGTTCAGATGACTCTTCTACAAAGACACTTCACCATCCCCCTATCCTGGCACATCTGCCTGCACCCTTCCAGAAACAGCACTGAAACATTTACTGACTGCTTCTGCCATGTCTGGTCCAGTATAAATCATTTTACCACCTCTGTCTACTAATAAGCTTATCCTATTGCTGGGAGCTTGGGGTTTTCTCCTGCTACACTAAATAAAAGCCTTTCCCTTCTGTTCATCGCCATGATTTTTCCCTGATGTCTTTAGCTTCTGTTACCCATTTTCTACACTTCATAATTTCTAATTTATATTGATTGCTATCTACTCCTGCTCTCCCATTTGTTATAAACTGCTCTTTTATTTCTAATTGCTGCCTTCACTTTGCTGCTGAACCAGAACGGGCTCTGGGCCAGTGCTGCCCTCTTTCTTGATTGTGGAATTGTGGCTTTTTGTGGCTTCTGAAATTCTTCTGAAAGAGCTCACCATTTTCATTCACATTTTTCTATCTAAATGTTTCCTCTGAGCTGATTTCACTCATAATTTTCCCCTGCTTTGGGAAATTAGCTCTTTCAAGGCATGAAGGATATAAATTACTGCTTAGGAATGTCCTTTCTGTGCCCAGGGTGAATGTAATCTGGTCATGATCACTGGTCCCTAGGCAAGCTTCAAGTTGCAGTCCAGCAGTGAATTCATCTCTATCCTTCATAATCCAGGGGAAAGTTGCCTGCACTGGATGCAATGCCTTGCATATAAAAGAGGGATCATCTCTAATTTTTAGAAACTCTGCAGATCATCTATTGTTGGCTGCAAAAGTACATCAGCTCATCTCATAAAGCACCATCCTCCCAAAGCCCGTGTGATACCACTGGCACCCTGGCTGACAACCTGGTCCCCAGCAGGTACCACTGCCCCCCATTCCTGTGCCTTCACAGTGAGCACAGGAACACTCAGAAGTGCCCCAAGTCCTTTTGCATAATGGGCATCAAGCATTTCTGACCCTGACACATTAGTCTGAATCATTTCAGTGCTTCTGTGATGATTTCCAGTAATGCAAAAGGATCAAAGACTCTCTCCTTCCAGTCCCAGTTTCTCCAAAGCACACGTCTGATTTTAGAGCTGAGTGTGCCAAGGGGACAGTGACAGGCAGAGCATGGATACCATGCTGAAAAGCTCTCGTCCCCACAATGTGTCACTGCAAAATCACCTCTAAAAGCAACAGGTGAACTAAAAAGGGATGGCTTCTCCTCATTCACCTGATCCCTGCCTGCCATCAGCAGCAGTGTTTGGGTCCACAGCAAGTCTGGGAGGCAGGTGAATACAGCGAATATGCCCCAGTGATGGCACCCTCCTGTGAAGCAGCCAGCCTGGCTCGCACCTCTGGCAGCTCCCAGCAACCAGGCAGTTCCCATCCAGCCATGTCAGCCTGTTCCCTGCTCTGCTAGGCCTAGAGATGAGGTGCAAGGACACAAAGAGGGCTGTGGGAGAGCCACAGGGCATGACCCCTCTTTAGGCAAGTCTAGCTATCCCCATCAGTGCTCCCATGCAGCCTGGCACACCTCACACTGCAGCTGCTGATGAAACCACCCCTTGGGCAAAGGAGAGAGGACTTGCACCGTTCCTTACCTCAGCCACGAAGTTCTGCTGAAACGTCTCCTCCCGGAAGGGCTCTGTCCGCAGGCGGTCTGCAAGGGAAACAGGGATCAGCCTGGGCAGGTTGGGCCAGACCTCCCCCCACAGCTTCCCCTTTCCCTGACCATAGGGTGAGGATGCTGCAGGGGAAAAGCTCCAGCACGCTCTTCCCAGAATCAGCAGGAAACACCAGCAGGCCTCTTGGGCTAGGGACATATCATTTGGTTAGCAGAAGGTGCAAGGCCCACAAGGAAGTTGGAAAAGCATGGTTGAGCCTGCTGAAGCAGACAGCAGCCAGGCAGAGCCAATAGTCCATCCACACTTGTCCCGCACTTCCAAGTAGGGAACGGTGGCAGGACATGCTCAACACCATTCCCAGACCTTCCAGCTAGAACAAGCTGTCTGAGTCTGTGGGACAGGGCACTGCTTGTCCAGCTGCTCAAATGAAGGTGTGAGCCAGCCTGTGTCCTCCTCTTGCAGGACAGGGACAAACCCCTGTTATATTCTGCTCTGCACCTTGTCCAAAACACTAATTTTTCCACATTGTTGCTAAGATGTAGACTGGAGAAGCAGCTGGCTGGATTTGCTCAGCCACTAGGGTGCAATGCTTCCTCCCAGCTTTCTGCCCTGCACCAAGTAAGGGACAAGAGAGGCCAGCTGCTCAGCAGCATCAGTGCCTGGACCCAAGACAGGTTGTCCAGGCTGCTCCAAGCCCTGCAGAGATTGCATGCAGCAGGATAGAGGGAAGTGCAGCTGGCCAATGCAGCTCTAGTGCACCTACAGGGCAGATCCAGGCTCCTGTAGTGGGGGCACCAGTCATGGGACAGGGTCTGGACCACAGTATCTTCCTGGATGTGATACACAAGCCTGGCCTGACCCCCATTAGTCTCTGCGTGCTCAGGGCACCATGCTCCTGCAGAAGTGCAGGTGTCACCTGTGGCAGCAGGAGAAAGCATGGCAGTAGCAAGGGATGACCCAAAAAACAGCGCCCAGCCAACCTCCATAGGTGGGGAACAAACCACCCCCCAAGGTGGCTCCCCCTGCCCCATGTCCTACCCAGGGGGGCTACTGTGTGCCCATCAGCCTGATGGCAAAGTGGGCTGGGCACTGGAGGAGGGCCCATGAGCACAGCTGCTCTTCCCACATTTGGGAGAGCCCAGAGCCCCTGGGTGCTGTCCAAGCACTCAGTGAGCTACTGCACTTGGGAAGGGAGCCTGACACCACTGCAGGGCCAGCCCTTGAGGCTTCCCCGCTGGCTCCTGGGGACCAGCCAGGTGCTCTCAGAGTACTGGAGAGCCCCTTGGCCACTCCCCAACTCCTACAGCTATCGGTCAAGGGCTGCTCCTCCCCCAGCTCACCCCAGAGGCTACTGCACTTGGGAAGGGAGCTGCTCCCAGCCTTCTGGCTACTGTTTTGCTGCTGGCTTAGCTAAATATGAAACACAAGCCAAGCTGGGTAACAGCCAGAGGGAGCAAAGCACGCCAGCCCAGTGCTAAGGAGGAAACTTGCTCTCTGCCCCAGGCATCCCTCCTCACCTCTGCTGAGAGTGGCCCCGCTCTCCCTGTAATCTTCAATCTCAGCATCCTTCTGGAGCAGCAGGGAAATCAGCTCTTGCACCTGGCACTGCAGCACCAGGTTCATCTGGATCAGGGGCCGCACGAGGTGACGGGACACCTACAACAAAGGAGGGGTGCTCTAGGAAAGGTCCAGGTCCAGGAAGGCACACAGCTGTCCTCAGAATGGTCAGAGCAGGGCACGCAGCAAGGTCTTAGCAAGAGCTGCAGCCCAGGTCACACAGGGCTCCACAAAATACCCCACATCTCACACACATCCAGTGGGAAAAGGATGTGAGCTGGGAGAAGGCAGGCCAGATGCTGTGAGACATATCCCTCCATCCCAACCCCATCCTTTCACAGCTGAGGCTGCAGCAGGGGAGAGCTTAGGTGGGAGAAGCAGGGATAGGCAGTGTTCCACCCACTACCTGGGGTGCAACAGGAAACAGAGAGCCCCTCATGTGCCACCCAGACCCTCCCCATGGCTCTGCACACCTCATGGCACGTTCCTATGCAGGAAACGGGAATGGCTGGGTGAAAAACCAGAAAGCTCCAAGGTGTCAAACTGTGGCTTCATGAACAGGAGAGGCACTCCCAGGGAAGTAAGATCAAAAGCAAAAGAGATCTCAACAGGCAGGACTTGTGCATGCTCCCCATTGCAGCCCCCACTGCAGTGTGCCCTCTAAGCTTACGCCACACAAGCCTCATGCAGAGCCCTGGGCATGTCCTCTGTCTCAGAGCCCAGCTGGGCCATCCTGGCCCAGCAGGAACACAAAGCAGCCTCTCTCCTATCACCTCCTTCAGTCTCTGGAAGGGTATTTGAGATCCCGAACCTATTGTGTCCCTTGTTTCTGTGGCCAGGCTGAGTCCATGGGTGAGAGGACAGCAAACCCAGCATTGCTCCCGAAGCATTCTCACTCCTATGGCAAGTCCACAGTGGGCTCTGTGCTTTGCCCACCCCCAGATATGAGCCCAGAGGTGATGGCCATCACCCACTGGAGCACTTGGAGTGCACCACCTGCAGCAGAGGTGGGATGGGCTGAGCCAGGTAGGCTCTATGCCTTCCTCAAGCCCCTGGCTGGGGCAGAGTTGATCCCCATCACTGCATCCACCAGCCACACTCAGCACCCCAGCTGCTTCCCACCGCCGTGGTGTCTTGCAGAGATCCAGTGTGTGTCCACGATGAAGTAGAGGAGCAGCCAGGAAGAGGGGCTTTGCACCTCATCAGCTCAGCCAGGACCCCGATTACCGGCTCCCCAGCTCAACCCTGACGGTGCGAGCAGCCCCCGCAGCAGCTGGGGAACCCGGCTGTGCCCCCGCCATGCCCAAGCACAGCCGTTCGGGGGCAGAGGCACCGCGGCCGGCAGCGGGAGCGGGGCTGCGGGGCTGCGGGGCGCTGCCTCCCGCCGGCCGAGCGGGGCTCCGGGGCTGCGGGGCGCTGCCTCCCGCCGGCGGCAGGGCCGCAGCGCCGTGCCGGGCCCGGGCTCCGCCGGGCGGTTCGCGGGCGCCGGGCGCCCTCTTGTGCGCGCAGGGACGCAGGGCCCGGGGGGAGCCCCACCTGCAGGGGTCCGCAGGGGCTGCCGCTGCAAACGCAACGTGCCCGTGAAAGAGCAAACCCTTAAAAGCTGGGAGAATCCGGCTTTTTCCGCCCGTCGTGACAGACCACCTGCAGGCTATCTGGGGGTACCCGCTGCTCTGTGCCCTGCTTCGTGGCTTGCTCCTAAAGAGAACAGCATCATTCTGCTCTACAGAGTGCTGGCAGGGCATCACCCCACACTGGACATAGAATTATCTAAAGGTTTGCTTTGGAAGGGATTTTTGATATAACTCACTAGATCAGGTTGTTACAGACCCATCCAGCCTGGTCTTGAACACTTTCAGGAATGGAACATCCATAACTTCTCTGGGCAACCTGCTCCAGTGCCTCATCACCCTCATAATTGAGACTTTTTTCCTAGCAGCAAATCTAAATGTCTCCTCTTACAGTTGAAAAACTTTTCTCCTTGTCCTATCACAATCTGCCCACGTAAAAAGCTGTTCTCCCTCTTTTTTAATAAGCCCTCTTCAAGTACTGGAAGGCTGCAATGAGGTCTCTCCAGAGCCTTCTCTTCTCCATGCCAAACAATCCCATCTCTTGCAACCTTTGCCTTTGCTATTGCACAAAGACCTTTGTCTTTGTAGGAGAGGAGCTACAGCCCTTTTATCATCTTTGTGGCTCTCCTCTGGACCCCTTCTAACATGTCAATGTTTTTCTTGTGCCAAGCACCCCATATTTGGATGCAGAACTCCAGATGGGCTCTCACAAGGACATTTCACTTATGCCCCAGCAGCAACATGTGCTGGGACATCCCTGTGTAACTGCATGGCACAAACCAAAGCCTCAATGGGGAGAAATGGGGACAGTAAGCCTTGGGAGAGGCAGAAGGCAACCTACAGTCACCAGCGTGGCTCGAGACTACACAAAAGCCTCTAAGGAGAGGCCTAAGGAGATAATCCTAAGGAGATAATCCTTCATTTTGGCCACTCCCCTCCCTGAAGTCTCTGCAGCTTTGCTCACCATGTCCAAGGGAGCCAGGCAGCAGTGGAAGTCCCAGTAGAAGGGCAGTCCTGACAGCTCGCTTTTCACGTGCAGTCTGAGGCTACCGGGAGAGCGGTGGCAGGAGAAGGCAGTGGTGGCACCTGGCTGCCCTGCCAGTAAGGGGCACATCAAGCTGCACAAGTGGTTCAGGAAGGAGGACACGTGGACAGTCAGCCGCTTGTTCAGCTCCTGGGAAAAGGCAAGGTTAGGGGGCACAGCACAGCACTGGGGAAAAAACAGCAGAAATCCCAGCACCAAAGGAGTGAAACTACTGCATGTTCCACAGCAAAAAACCACCCCTGGGCCTTGGCTTCCAGCTGACATGACATTCCTCACTGATTCTCCCAAGCCAGCCATGCTGGGAAGATTCCCCTATCCTGCCAGTCCAGGATGGGCAGGGTGCAGCAGTCTGCACTAGCACATCTGTTCTGCATGCCACCACAAGCACCATAGCCTGGCTGAGAGCGCACAGCAGGACAATCTGCCAGAGCTGCAGCCATCTCCCATCCCTCCTGCCACCAGCCACTCAGCATTATGTGACACAGGAACACGCCACTCCAATGGCACATGAGGGCCTGGGCACATGGGCCGAGGAGATGAGGCACAGTTCCATGCATTTTTGGGGGCCAAGCTGACAGGATGCCCCATGAGAGACTACTAGCTATGAATGTGAACAGAATCTCTCTGTCATGAGTAGAAGGCAGCCTTGTTTCCAGCTCCTCTTTAGTACATTGACCCTGGGGAAACCAGCTGCCCATCCAGCCCACAAGTGAAGAGACTGTGCCAGCCTCTGTATGCAGACCCACCTGGCTGCCCCAGGCATGCTAAACAGAGTGGCCCACTCTCCCAGGAGAAGGGTGTTTGGCCAAGTGGGGTGACAGGGCTTGGGCAGAGACGCACAGGGACTTCCCAGGTTGGGCATTTGCACCCGAGCCCAGTCAGACCCAGCAGCCATTGTGTCACCAAGCAATTTATGCTGGAATGTCAGCTCCTGGGAGGAGAAAAAGAGGCCCCTGGCCTCTTCAGATACTCACCTTGGACCTTTGTCCCACAGCCTCGGCGTCTGCACTCTCGTACCAGACACTGCTGAGGTCAGAGATCAGCAGGATATAGCCAGTATCCCTGAAGCACACTTTGGCAAGAAAACTGGACTCACCAAAGCGAACAGAAGCCCAGGGCTGGGTCAGGAGGCTGCTTTCCAGCTCCTCGGAGCCCTCCATCTGCAAGAGAGCAACCAGGTCTCTGCCTCAACCCCTGCCCAGGCACACCTGGTCCCTGGGGTGGCCTAAAGGGACCGGCAGTCCCGGCTGGCCCATTTGTGACCCGACAGCACAGAACTGAGGGTACTCAGCCAGCTCTGGCCACACATGCAAGCAGCAGAGCTGGGGCATGTGTTTGGGGAGCTTGCTGCAGGGTAGGTCCTGCCGCAGCTCACAATAAGCCCCCCAGACGCTCCAGCAGGCGCACGGCAGTGGAACTGCTGGCTCCTCGGGCTATCCGCTGCTTGCTGGCGCTAACTCGGCAAGACCTCTACGCCCAAATGAGCATTGAGGCTGCCCTGCCGGCACCGGGCGGGGAGCCGGGCGCTGCACCCTCCTCCTGCTGGGGCATCCCATCCCTGCGCTCCAGGCGAGCCCTGCCGGCAGGGACACCACTGCCGCTTCCCGCTCCTCCCTGGCACGGGCTCCACGCTCCCAAAACACTCGGGGACCCAGCGATCGCGGCTGCCCGCCGGCCTCGGGCTCTGCGGAGCCGCAGCATTACCCGGGGCAGAAGGAGCCGGCGGCCGGGGGATGCAGAGGCTCGGGCTTTTTATCCAAAATTCCTCGGGCTTGCGAGCGGCGCCGGGCCGGGGGCAGGGCGGACTACGGCTCCCGGCATGCTGCTCTCTTCCGCGGCGTGCGGGGCCGGGGCACGCCGGGATGTGCGCTCCCTGCGCTCCGGGAGCGGCCATCGCTTCCCCACAGTGCCCGGAGCGCGCTGCTGTTCCCTTGCCTGCTCACAAGGACAGCGGGCCGAGCGGGCTGACCCTCTAGAGCGGCCGCGGTTGCCGCAGCGGGTGCCACGGGCGAGATGCTGATGGGGACCGAAATACTTCCGGATTTTATTGTGCGCTCGCGTCTGCTGCGAAATGTCCCGGCACTAGTGCCCAGCCGGGTACAGCGCCCTGTACAGCCGGAGAGGCAGCGGCAGCGCGGGGCTCCTCCTGTTCCTTGGCCCCAGGTCTATTCCTGAGCCCCAAGGTGCCGGGGCAGGCACGGGCAGGGCACGCACCCGCCCCGCTGCCCTGCCAGGGGTGCGGGACTCGGCCGCTGCAGCACAGTGAGCCTTGCATGGCTGAGGCTGCAAGTGCCTCTGACCCCATGCCTGCGCACAGAGCAGCGTTGTGCCAGCTTGGCACACCACACACCCCAGTTCCCTCCACACTGAGGTCCACCCTAACCCCAGGCACTGATTTCCAAACCTCATCACCCATTCTCTGACTGTGATCCCCCACGAGCACACCATGCATTGAGGCCATCCAGGCTGGGCCGACACACTGCTCCTGATGCGCTGCCCCTGAGTCTCCCATTTGCACTCTTTGCACACACCCCTCCACTCACCCCTCTCCCCAGCATGCAAGCTACAGCCACCTCCCAGGGCAGTGTGGTCATGGCACAGGGTTTGCATCCTGACAGGGTGTCAGGGAACAGGGAGTAGGCAAGGACTTTGCAGTGCAGGACAGACTAGCTTGCATCATCGGGCTTGGAGTGCAGGACCCAGCTGGACTTCAGGCACAGCTGAAATTTAAGGTCAGGTGGGGGTGCTAGTTGGATGAGGATGAGCTGGGCATTATCCTGCTGTGTACAGCTGTGGGGGTCACAGCAAGCTGGGGAAAGAGAGCTCACACCTAGGGATCTGCACACACAGTGCCACCTCATCCCTCCCACCCTGCACCCATCTTTGGGTGTTTCACCTTGGGACCAGGTGGAGGGAGATGATGTTCTTCAGGGAAATCCACTATTGGCTACTGTAGTCACAAGAGCAATGCCTAGGGGGCATTTATATGGTGAGCACTACTGGGACTATCGACTGTAGGTGAAAGGGTGTTCATTGTTTGAGAAACTGAGCTGAGTTGCACTCCCAGCCTGGAGCATCCTGGAGTGCCCGAGCACTGGTATATACCTGGTGCCATAGGCACAACTGGGACATGGCAGGGACACAGCAGGACAGCCAGTCATTCCTGAGCACAGTGCCAGCAGGTGAGCATAGCCACAGTGACAGTCCTTTGGGGCTGACCAAAGCACTGAATCCTCCCCATGTCATCTCCACAGAGTGATGGTGGATTTTACAGGTACCCACATCCTCAGCTGCAGTGGCACCAGGTGGCCCTGCCCTCCTGTCACAGTCCTCAGGACAACAGGGGAGTCCATAGGTAAATCCCACCTGGAAAGAAAATCCATGGAAAAGGCAAAGTTGGTTGAAGGTTTTTATATCTTGCTCTCAAGCAGGGAAATTAGGTTTGTGTTAGGAGGGTGGAAGCTCAGTCCTGGAGGGCTTCAGAAATGAGGAGCAAAGTGGCTCACAAGCTGCCTTGAGGGCACAGCCCTGTTTTCACACGAGGCACCCCCAGACGACAGGGTCAGGCCACAGTGTGCCAGGCAGGCACGTCTGTCTGGCTTGGCCTTATTGCTGGCTGCAGCTCCCCAGAGCTGGGTTTGGGGAGCAGGTGTGTCCCTTCCCCCGGGCCAGCAGTCCCCTCCTCAGTGGCACAGCTGCCTTCCTCCTCTTCCTCACTCCTCGGGCAGAGGAAGCAGCATGGAAAGGCTTTGCAGGAAGATGGCAGCAGCCTCCTTAGCCCAGTGGGGAGCCTATATGCTTGGCTGGCTTCCCCTCTCTCTCCATGGAGGTGACAGTCTCCAGCTCTGGCTTTCCATGGCTGCTCAGGAAGCAGCCCTCGTTCCTCCAGTGTTCCTGCAAGCAGGAAGGTAGGCAGTGAAATGGGAGTCCCTTCCTCCTACCCCACACCAGCCCCAGCACGCTTAGTAGGACTGCCTGGAGGCAGAGCTGATGGTTTGCCCCATAGACAGATGCAGTCCTCAGAGCAGGGCATATGCAGAGCATCCAGGGCAGCCCCTCACCTGAAACCGTGTTCTCCAGAAAAAATGACAAGAAGCCAGTTAAGAAGACAGGGACCATAAGCAGGGAGAGGAAGAGGAGGTCCAGTGGCACCCAGCCTGCAGGGACAGTGCCAGAATCAGCCAGGAGGTCCCAGCCCAGCCAGGGAAAAGGGGCATGAGCAGCCATGGCAGAATCAGGGATTCAGGAGGTAGCTGCCTGCTGCCATGTGCTGACCCAGCCTCCCAGAACACTGGAGATGTGTGCTCACCGTGCCATGGGACTCAAGGCTTTGCCTTGCCTGGGGAATGTCGCTCATACCTGTGGCCAGGGGAGCCAGAGCCGTGCCGAACCAGCGCGGTACCAGCAGTGCCATGAACATGGCAAAGCCAACAATGAAGATGTTCCTCCCTGAGTCAATGTCTGTGTACTGGAAGTAGGAGATCCCCGTGCCCACAGCCACGGCGTAGGTTACACAAAGCACCCCTCCTGCGAGGGGCAGGAGTCAGGAGGTGCCAGGCAGGCTGCAGGCGCCACAGCAAGGGGCAGGGCGGGGTACCCACCGTGAACTGCCAGTGGGACATGGGTGAGCAGCCCTGCCAGCCTCGGGGACAGGCCCAGCACCATGCACAGCAGGGCGCTTACTTGCACTGAGTGGCGAGAGCCAGCCTGGGAAAGAAGAGTGGGAAAGTGAGGATGGGTAGCATCACCCCCTGCTCTGTCTCCCAGCCCCTTCTGCTACACACACCTGCCTTTCCCAGCGCTGGCTCGGTGGCAGCCTGGCAATTACAAGTCCTGCGCACGTGCTCGACTGCCTCCCCATCCCCTGCCAACCCATTTCCCCCTGCTTTGGCATACCTGCGTGAGGCCAGCAGCACAGGTATTCGCAATGCTGGAGGCCGTGCCCCCTGCGGTGCCCAGCAGTCCCGCCAGGAGGCTGCCCAGCCCTTCCATGCACAGCCCCCGGTTACAGGCGTGGGGGGACAGCCGGGGGGCTCGCAGCAGCCTCCCACACAGCACGTAGCAGCCCACAGAGTTCATGCTGCAGCCCATGGCCATGGCGATGCCCACTGCCAGCGCCCGGGGCGTGAGCAGCGGCCACCTCCACGCTCCTGCAGCAGAGGGAAAAGGGACAGGTGAGAGAAATCCTGTCCAAACCTGGATGTCTGCACTCAACCCTGCTGCCCCCCACCTGCATAGGGGATGCGGATCCAAGGGGCATTGGAAGTGCTGTTGGCCCAGGACAGCTGTGCCATGGTCACATCCAGTGATTCCCAGGGAATGTGGAAGTAGCTGAGGATGGCACAGACAATGCAGACACCAGCAAATGAGAGCAGTACCTGCAAGGCAAAAGGGGACCCTCAGCAGGGGACCCTCCTCCCCTGCCTGTCCTGGCAGCACCCCATCCTTGTCCCCACGCATCTCCCAAGGAGTCATGCCACATCTCCCCTTACCCCTGCAGGAAGCATCCCAAGCTGTTCTGCTCCAACACCCTAGGTCCTCAACATTTCCCCAGAAGCATCCATGTTCTGGGAGCTGCACCCAAGCTTTTCATGCCTCCCTGTGCTCCAGGTCTCCCCTAACCCCACGCCAAAGAGCCAGGCTTGGAGAGAGAGGCCTGGTGACAGTGAAGAGAGCAGACAAACCACAGTACCGAGAATGTGCGCAGGGTGGGAGCTGAATACTCTGTGGAGCCCTCCCAGGCATGGGGCCAGGCACAGAAGGGCAGGCGGCAGGACTGCAGATGTTGGGAGAAGGTGACAGCAAGGAGCATGAGCCTAGGAGAGTGAGCACAGGTCACCACACAGCATCACAGTCACTGATGAGGCCCCAAATGTGCACTGTGCACTGCAGGGGTGCCCCATCCCCCCCGTCCTGCTGATGAAAGAAAGGCCCAGGAGCTGCCCACCACTACAGCCCCTGGGCTCACATACAGCAGTGCTACTCCCCAGTTGGTGGAGCAGAAGAAAGCAGCTTCCTTGTATGCAGAGAGCCCAATGATGGAGAGGCTGGGGGCCAGGACCATGGGCCCGCAGTGCCGTGCTGCCCACCCACACACACCAGACACTCCCAGCACCAGCTGAATCAGCCCAGAGATCAGCACTGCTCCAGACACCTGTAAGAAGAAAGGATGGGCCTGTGGGGCAGGGTACATGGAGAGCAGTCCATCACCTTCCCTTGGCCCCTTTCCCACTCCCCCAGCAGCAGGGAACAAGCGCTTGTTTCATGTGCTCTGCTCACCCCAAGCATAGAGAAACATATACATGGACATGCATCATGATCCCCATTGCCTTCACAACTCTCTTCATGGCAAATCCCAAGAAAAGAGACTGGGGGTGCAGGGATATGGGTGACAAGTGGAAAGCTAATGGAGCAGGATAGGGACTCCCATTCCAGCACAGGAGCACCCACCTCTTGCAGTGAGTCAGCCCAGCTCCCTGTGTCTCTGCAATGAGGTACAAGGCACGTACTGGCCATGGCTGTGCCTGGAAGGGAATTTTGGAAGGGTGGGATAGGCATGGATCCTGGGCTTCTGGAGCTGTGTCCAAGAGGCTGCAGTAAGGTGGCTGGCTGCAGAAGGGGAAGTGTGCCAGCATCTCCATCCCCATAAACCCTGGCCCTGGGGAAGTGACCAGATACATTGCAAGTGCACTCAGGAGTGAGGAGGGTGCTGTGCAGCATCACCAGAAGGGCCAGCAGGCAGGACCCCTTGCTACCCCTCATCCCTACTCCACCTACCATCATTGCCATTCCCCTGGCACCAGCACAGCCCAGGCCCTAAGGGACACAGGCTCCAGGGCTGTGCTTACCATTCCTGTCTGTGCTGGCGCCAGGGGACAGGTGGGAGCTCAGCACCATGGCAGGGACCAGGTACTCAAAGGATGGGATTTGAACCAGCGGCAACCTGAGGAAGGGGACAACAACGGCACATTAGGGAGGAAGGACAGGGAAGGGAACAGGGCTGCTCAAAAGCCCAGGCTGCCAGAGGAACAGGGGCAGGAAGGGAAGCAGATAAGAACTCCAAAGTGGCAGGGGGTTACCCCATATTCTACATGCGCCCTAGTACATCCCAAGTGACAGCACATGGAGTGGATGCAGGTATCAGAGGCTTTGCTGAATCCCATACCCAGCCTGTGTGGGCAGTACAGGCATCAGATGGTGTGAAGGAGCTGTGTATGATGTTGGAGCAAGGCAGTGAGAAGCTGGAGGGAAAGTTTTTCTAGAGGTGTGTGTGAGAAGGAGGGGACATCTGTGACAACTGTGCAGAGATGCAGCACAAAGAGGTTTCCCTTGTGCCCCTTTCCACTTCCCTTGCTCACCGGCTCCCCAGGGTGGTCTGCAGCACTGTGGAGATGCCGCAGGCAAAGAGGCTTCGTGCCAGCAGCTTGCTGGTGGTGTGGGCATGAGGTGGCTCCTGGGGCAGGGTGGGCAGCAGGAGGAGGTGGAAGATGCAGAGCAAGGAGGTCTGCACAGCCAGGTGCTGTGCAAGGAAGAGATGGAGCAGTCACAACTCCTTGCAACATCCAGAGCTGCAGCTCCCCATGCCCAGGCCCCCTGAGAGGGTGGATGCCCACTGACACCACCTGGGTAGCACTCACTACTGCCCACCCCTCTCCCAGCCACACTGACCAGAGCCCTACACACCCTTTTCCTGGCAGGATGCAGCCCTGCCCTGCAATCTGAGAAGATCCCAGCCCTCTCCTCATCATCCCATCTCTCTGGCTGCTCACTGTGGTCCCCCCTTACCTGAAGGGCTAAGCAGCAGCTCATCATCCAGGAGCACATCTTCTGGGAGGAGCAGGATGTGAGCATGGGGCTCCCAGCTCCAGGTGCTCTGCCACGGCCCCCATTCATGCTGCTGCCTTCCCCACACTGCTCCCAGTTTTCGCTGCAGAGGTTGGGCAGGCTCCCACCCCCAAGAGCTCCTCCCAAATCCTCACATGGCTGAACTTCCACCTTCTGCAGGAGCTGCCCCAGGGTTAGCCATTAACTTGAGTTGGTTAGTTATCTGCCTTTGTGGCCAGGAATGTAAGTGTCACCTTGGTTTGTCACCATGAGGGCCAGGTGACAGGCAGCCACAACCAGGCCATCAGACACTATTACAATGCCAGCTACCCACAGCCTGGGTGCCATCACTGCCTCTGTGGGCAAGCACTGGGTAGGCCACAGCCTTGACACCTCTTCCTCCATGTGCTTAGACTACTCCCACCAGCAGTATCCTCCATCTTCAGTATGCCCTGCTCATGCTTGTTGCACCCCAGCATCTGCAGGGGCATCTGCTGCCCTCCTGGTGCAGCCTGGTCTCTAGTGGGTGTCTGTTATATCCCCTATTCTCCTAGGAGAGTACTGAATCCTGCACTGGACAAGGATGCCAGGGACAGGAGCTGCCTGCTTGGCTGGAAAGGGATGCTCGTGTTTTTGTCACGGGGCAGAGGTGGCTGTGTCAGTGACCTGGTCAAGCCCGTGCTGCTCAAGGCTCACTCATTAACAGGTAAAGCTTTGGAGAGCAAAGAGCAATGAAGAGAACAGGCATTCCCTGCATTCCCAAGGGTGGGGATCTTCCTCTCTCCTGTTGTCCCTGCCTGCACCAGACCTGATATCCCTCCTGTCAGGAGACAGACTGCAGGACAGGCCTTGCAGGTCTCCTGGGCTCACTGGCAGCACCTAGGGTTTGCACACTGTCTTGCACAGCAGCTGCAGGAGCAGGCACAGCTGCATGAACATGGCTCTGCTCTGGGGCAGGCATGCTGCCAGTATAGAGCAGCTCAGCAGGACGAGACAGGCACACAGCAAGAACTACTTTTATTGGAAGAGATTTGCATCTACAAAAGAGTGAAAAACAGGTGTAAAATCCACAGTAAAAAGAAGGGGCATGATGAGCTGGCCTGGTCAGCAAGACAAGGTGCCTTCTTCCCACTCTGAGGAGCAGTCAGGCACTGTTTTCTCTCAGACACAGACAGCTGGGGTTTGGGATTGGGTCACAGAGCACCCCAGATTCAAAACACCCAACACAAGCAGGATAAGGAAGTTCAGCACTAACCCCACCTCATCCCCACCAAGCCCAGTGGGGCACAGCCACATCAATGTACCTGCTTGGTGTCACTCTTGCAAGTTCCAAGAAGTGGCCTAACAGCCCCCCAATGTAAAAACTGCTCACTCCCACCTCCTTCAACCTCCTCTCCCGTACCCCAGGCACCCCACCTTCTCACTGGGGTCACTGCCTTAGCCCCTCCACCCTGCACACACAGTCCCAGCCTCCAACATCCCATATGCCACCTCTGTCCAACACCACTCACTACAGGAAGAGGTACAATAATCCCTTTGCACAAGCACCCCAGCCCAAAGGCAACCCATATTTACCCTCCAGCTATTAAGTTCCCACCCCAGCAAGCCAGCTCTATGCCAACCTGTCCCAGCAGCCCCAAGTGAAGAACATCCCTGCCCTAGGTGGGGGGACACAAGTGCTGGTTTGAAAGTAATGCAGGGCCCTTCAGCCCCATGCAGTTCCAGGGATCAGGGGTCCCAGAAGTGCAAGGAAGTGAGTTGTGCCACACTAGAAGGGAAAGGAAAAGGGGCTGCTGTCCTATATTCCTAGCTGGGAAAAATGAAGCTCTTGATTCTACTGAGATCCATTGCAGTATGCAAGAAGCACTGCTTCAGCCCCAGGGGGTCCAGCCAGTCCTCACGGTTGGGGGCTGCATCCCATGTGGGGCCCGCAGTGGCTGAGCAAGCATGGCAGTGCAGCACCGGGGGGGCCGGGAACACGGCGAGTCCAAGAGGGCCAGGCTGGCTGGGGGCTGCACGGGGGGTGGTATGGTTGGATCTCTCACAGGCAGTGGGCACTTTCCGGAAAGGACCATGTGGGAGGTGCCTGTGTTGGGCCAGATCAGGTGCCTTTGGGTAGGACAGGGCCGTCATCACACTGCTCCACAGGTAGAGTGCAGTCGCTGTGACACCTCCACGATGGGGCTCCTTGGTCGTCTCGTTCTCCCCCAGGCAACGGGTGCAGCTGGCTGAGGAGACATTGGGCAGCTCGGGCTGGGGTTGGCCAGGGGCTGGTGCTGACTGGGCATCCAGCTGGCACCTCCCCTCCTCGGGGAACAGCACAGGCCGGGGGGCTGCAGTGCTGACACTCCTTAGGCACACAGACCGGTGCACCACGGCGATGGAGGCGAAGATGGCTGCGAAGCCCGTCAGGTACACCACACCCAGGAGGCAGGCCAGCTAGGGAGAAAGAAGCCAAATGTTAGCCCAGACACCCCCTGCCAGCCATGATGCAGCATGGCCACGATCAACCCAGCAGCCGTGATAGGAAAAAGCATCACCAGCTCCAGGGCTGTATGCCGAGAGCAGGCAGCCACTGCTAACAGTGGGCAGCACACAGCCTGCCCAAAGCTGGGCCTAAATATCACAAACCAAAATGCCCCAGCTAAAAGCCAACAGCTCCTGTTCAAAGCCCTAGCTGGTACCCAGCTGCCTCCATGCCACCACCATGTCCTTGCACCACGACTTATGGGGCTGTGGTCTAGCACAGGACACACTACCCAGCACCAGGCTGCAGTGCCTCAGACAGTGCAGCTGCAAATCAGCATCTTCTGACAGCTTCCCTTTTCAACAGAGAATAAACCAAGATGCTGTTCTCTTGGAAAAGAGGGTTCTGCTCCAAATCCACAGCCTGCTGGGTCCCATCTTCCTGCAATTAGCTGCTCTCCTATGCCCTTACCTTTACCACTTGCTGGTAGAACTGGCCCAGCACATGCTGCCACATGGACTGCTCCATGAGGACACACAGATCTGTGTAGGTGAACCAGCCACGCCACATGCCCTGTTTTTCAGCCACACTGCAAGAAAGAAAAAAAAAAAACAAAAAGGAATGATGGACACGATATGGACCTTCCCCATAAAAGCATTTTCAGCCCAGGCAGGTTTGGAGAAGTCCCTGCTTAAGCTCTGTAGAAAGGAGCTGCAGAGCCTAGCTAAGGCTCAAAGGTGGCCCAGCCTCTTATTGCACTGCAGCAGGGTCATCTCCAAGCAGGGGCAGAGCCAGGCTGCAATACAGATAAAGGGCTCCCCCCACCCTAGACACCTACCGTCCCTCCAGCCAGCTCAGCACTTCAAACAGCTCCCGAGGATCTGTGTAGAGACTCCAGTCCTGCCGGGACAGCAGTTAAAGGTCAGTGCCGTCAGGGCAGGTCACCCAGCACCCAGACACATCTTTCTCTATCCCTTCATGGGAGCATGTGGGAGAAAAACAGAAATCCAGACTCCCCTCGATGTCTCTTTTCCCCTGCTCTGTGAAACAGTTGGCAGCAGTTACAGTTTCACTTACAATGGCGCTCAGGAAGTTCATCTCCAGTGTGTTCATGGTCTGGACGTCCACCTTCCCTGCTGCTCCCCACTCATCGTTGAACACCTCCTCTTCCTCACCCTCATCATACAGATACTTGCTTGCAACCATCTGAAAGCAGCATAAAGGACAGCATCTCAGCCTCCAGCATGCTCACTTCCCGCCATCCAGCCCAGTTACCCCCCTGCCCACTGCTCACCATGGAGATCAGGAAGAGGTCTGAAGAGGAGATCTGCTGGAGGTATTCAGGGTTCCGGTGCCGGAGTCTCTCAATGTAAACCAGGGCCAACATCATGGAGCAGGGCGAGATGCAAGCTTCCCTGTAGGACAGGACAAGAGCCAATGCTACAAACATCCCAGGCACCAGGACACAACTTGGCTGCTCCCTCCCTGTGCAGACAGTAGGAAGATTTAGCAAATTGCTAGACAGATCACAGCCTTGCCAGCTCTGTGCCAGTTGTCCTGAGCTGCAGCAACAGAAAGTGCCAGGGATGCAGGGTGGGGAGCAGAAAGCCCTGGTTTCTGTTCCCAGGCACAGTCAGCTCCAAACTGAGCAGCCCTGCCTGCAGCATGGCATGCTGCGAGGGCTCAGCTGCCAAGAGGAGACTCCAGGTTCAAATCTGGTTACCCAGGGAGCTGCAGATGCAGCCAGTACAGATTCCCAGTAACAAGAGCACATATGCACCCCAGAGAGCAGGATAAACTCGAAGCCAGCTGCATCAGGAATTCACTGTGCCTGCTGTCCGTGACTCCAGCTTCTCTTTGACACTAATCAGGCCTAGGCAGAAAGCCAGTGGCTGGCCCAGGAGACAAAGTGAGTCACAGGTAAGACCAGAGCTCCAAGTTCTGACACAGGACATAAAGGGACAGGTTTTGCTTCTTACCGAGATACGTGAGACACATATTTCTTCTGGAGTCTGCGGATAGGACTGGGAGCCACTTTCTGCAGCAACTCCACAGCAATATCTAGGACAGAAAAGCACCAAAAGAGTTATTGCCATGTGGTCCAGCCCATGCCCACCTTTCCCCTCTCCCTACAAGCCCATTATGTCTTGGTGTTTGCTCAGCCCTTCAAGTTTAAACTAAACTATGAGGTCTTATCAGAGGTCGGGGACAAGTGAGGAACAAACACACAGGGCAGGCAAATCACAGCAGGAAGAGGATGTGAGTGACCAAGGCCCTGCGGCAGTGCCAGATCAGCAGGTCTGTGTCACAGGGAACCACCAGCAGTCAGCTGCAGAGGAACATCCTGCCCTCACCCTGCAAGACTTCAGACAACCCTTCTGGAGGCCTTCTTGCTTCTTGGGCCTGATGTCACACCACATCTTCATGGTGCTTTGCTCCCCTCCAACCACCAGCATCTTCACCCTCCAGATCTCATCAGCACAGATCCAGCTCACCCTACAGCACCCTGAGATGATGGAGTAGGAGGTACCCATGTGACCAGGAGCCTGAAGGCACCAACAGGTACCAAAGCACTGACAGGGTGGAACTGCAGCCCAGCCTGCTTTCCCTGCACTCAGGGACATGCCTCAGCATTCAAGCACAGACACTGACATACTGGCAGATGGCTCCAGCAGCTCCCATCTCACTTCCCTATGCAACAGGACCACCTGGAACATCCCAAGCAGCACCACAGTGGGATGCTAGGCAGGAAGTGCTTTAGACAGGAAAGTTCATTTTGTTTCTGAGCCCTTGGCTGACAGAATTGAGAGCAGAGTTTGTCCCAGCAGCCTTGCATTTCCAGCTACCAGGGGAAGCATCATTGTACCCCTCTTTTCTATGTCTCTCCAGCAACTAAGAGAATGCCTGTACACAGGTGTCCCAAAACAGATGTCATAGTCCTGGGCCTCACTTTTTGAAAGCAGCTGGTGAAGGAAGGCTGTAAAAGCAGAGCAGCCCATGGACGCATTCTCCATGTGCCACTTTTGCCCCCAGCTGCTGGAACCACAGCATTTCCTGAGTGCAAGGCAATCCTTACAGTTAATAGCCCCCAACAGTTTTCCTGCATGACTGTACCCTTTGAACTTCCATCCATGGAACAATCCCACCTTGCACTCTGGTGTAACGTCAGCCTCAAGCCTCCCTCACACTGATTGTGTTGGAACTCGTGACTCCCAGCAGTGCCCAGGCAGCTGGCTGCTCTGCCTGGGGCTGCCCTGGCACCACATGCTCAGCATCTTCCTTCCTCCTCACCAAGGCACATCCCACACAGCCTCCTGGCAACTTTAGACTGTTCCCCTAGCAAGCAGCTCATGGAAATGCTGAGAACTCCACACAGTGAAAGCCCTCTAGCAAACCACTGCATGCCCTTTTCCACTCCTCTCCACCATCATCTGCACGAGTTCTTCAGCCTTAACCCAGCCTTGCCCTTCTGCTCCCCAAAACACTGCAAATTGACAGGCAAAAAAAACCCGTGATTCAGACAAACACAGCGAGAACTCATCATCTTGGTGCTCACAACTAAAAGTTGAACAAAGCCCTGAGTGTTTTGCAGAGCACAAGCAATTATCTAAGACAGCTCTGAGCAAGAACAAGTTCACAACCTGCTCTGCCAAGGAATTCACAAGCAATGTAAAGGACTTTATACACCAGTATAACGATGTCAAAAATGCAACAACAACCAGACAGGACAACAAAACAGAGAACAGAAACCAGGAGGCTCTGGCATCCTGCCCTGCTGTGTCGTACAGAGTGGGAAAGGCTGGGCAGGGGTGGGATTTGGCGCTGGGGAGGTAGCAGGTGACCTATTGGTCTCGGCCCCTTGGGCTACTTCCAACCCCTTTGACTCAGCATTACCATCTGGGGACAATCAGCAACCCACCTGCCACAGGGCTGGAGAGATTATCCAGGCTGCAGTCTTTGTCCCAGCCATAATAGAGCCGCTTCCGCACTCTCTCGCTCAGCTGCTGGTGCCTGGGCAGGAACTGTGGGCACAGAGAGGAACGTGAGGAAGGCCAGAGCACTCCCATACCGCGCCTTCCACCCCACCCCAGCTCAGGGCTACACCGGGCCGGGGCGTGCGGCCACACGGGGCCCCCGGGAGCGGCGGATAGCGGGATCACCTCGAGGGCCTGCTATGAGCAGGCTGGGCCGCGGACACTCACCGTGAACTCCTGGAACCCACTGAGGGAGAAGGCGCCCTCCTCGTCCAGCAGCAGCTCGTCCAGCTCCATCCTGCCCGCTCGCAGGGCGGGGGCTGACAGATCCCCTCCGGCGATACGGGGCCGGCTGTGAGGGCGCGGTGCCGGTCCGCTCCGAGGCCGAGGCCCGGCGCAGCGTCGGGAGCGGAGCCCTCAAAGCCGCTCCCAGCCTGTTGGCCACGGCCCGCCCTGCCGCCCTTCCTGTTCCGGCGCGGGGGCGCGGCCGCTCCCCGCCCCTGCCGCCGCCGGGCGCACGCGCGGCCGGTGTCACCCGGTCCCCCCGCCCGCCTCGGCCGTCCCCGGGCGCACGCGCGCGGCGGCAGCGGCCGCCGGTCCCTCAGGCGGTGCCGCCCGCCCGGGCCGGTGACAGCGGCACCTCCGCCCTCTGCCCCCCCCGCAGCCATGGCGAGCGGCCGCGCAGAGGAGGCGGCGGCGGCGGCGGCCGAGGAGGAGGAGGAGGAGGCGGCGGCGGCAGCGGCGGCGCGTCTGGCGGCGGCGCTGCGGCAGCGGCTGCGGGGCTGGGAGGCGGCGCTGGCGACGGCGCAGCGGCTGCTGGTGTGGGAGAGGCCGCTGCACAGCCTGGTCACCGCGGCCGCGCTCGGCGGGGCCCTCTGGTGAGCTGGGGCGGGAAGGGGGACCGGGAGCCGTCGGTGCCGCCCGTCCGGTTGGTGCCCGTGCCCGCAGCGTGCCACGGCTTCGGGGGCCGCGGCGATGTCCCTGGGTTCCGGCGGCGTGCGCTCCCGCAGCCCGCACCGCCGTGGGGTATACACGGCCGGGAGTAGCCGCGCTGTTTTCCTCTGACAGGCATAAACAGGCCCCTCCCTGAAGGGAGAAAGTGCCAGGAGGATTTGCCTTGTCCCGCGATAATAAAATGCAGATGGGCCCAACTGGAGCCTCGCCCGGGCACGTTTCTGCTTAATTTTTGCATCCGTGTTTTTATCAGTTCGTTTCACTCGGTAACTGCGGTCAGAGAGCTCTACGGCCTCCTGCATCGGCAGCTGCCCTGGGGCGTTTTATTTAAACCCTTCTGCTCGGTAATCTTTCCCGGGAGGTGCTGATTTCTCACTCGGCTTGGGCGCGACAGCATTCCCCCTTTCCTGTTTTCCCTTCTCTGCCTCTTCGGCAGGGCAATGGGGAGATGAGAGTGTGAGTGGCAGAGCCCAGCTGTGGATGGGAATGAAAAACATCCTGTTTGTTTGTGTAAACAGTGAGTCAGTTTTACTGATGAAAATGCTCTCGGCCAGTGGCCTTCCCAGCAGAAAAGGTCAGAAGTGGCCAGAATTAAATGTTGGTTGCAGATGAAAATAGGAAGGGGCAGATTCTGGAGTTAGAGGAGGGAAAAATAAGTGACAAAACAACCTTCAAAGTCTCTCTGATGAGGCAGCTTATGTTATGTTCCCTCATCCCTACGATTATCAGAAGTGTACATGGTAGCTAGACGTAAACTCTTGGACTACTCTACCAGCTGAAAAGTGAGAGCAGAGCTATGAAGTGAGACAGAGGGGGAGAGGTACAGGTGGTAGGGGAGATGGTAGGGATAATAGACAATGACAGTGTGAAAAGGTAGAGAAGAACAAAGAGTGTCCAAAATATGGGACAGCAGAGAGAGATTTAAATAGAGGAAGAAAAATAATTTAGGGTCTCACAGAGAATTCAGCCAGCATCTTTTAACTGCAATACATAAATGAGATGGAATAGGAAATTCTTCCAGAGATGATGTGTTAAGCTACAGAATTGCTGTTCAACGAGGAGTACAAATGTCATTGTTTAGGTCATTAAAGGTCCTGTAAGCCCATGGAAAGTGCAGTTTTTGTTCTGTGTGTGCCCAGTGAGGCACACTTCACTTCCAGTTTTCCACCTGTGACTTGGTGGGAACACCTCCCTGCTCTGCACTGTGAGATTCTGCCTGACTACAGTCATTGTTCAGTATATTTGTCATTAGTTACTGGCAAACACTCACTGAGGAGGAGCAGGGTAAAAAAGCAAAACTGCTCCTCCTTTCTGGAAAGGAATATTCATTAAAGAGATCAAGGTGAATGCATTTCCCTTGTATTTTTTTTTTTTTTCTGAGTGAGTTAAAAGCAGCTCTTCTGAACTAGAGAAAAGGATGAATGCAGGCAGCCGCTGCTGGCACAGGTGGCACCCTGGCACCTTTGTTGTCAAATCTCTGTGGAGTGGACAGATAAACTCTTTGAGTGGCATTGCACAGCTGTGTGTGAGTAGTATTGTGTGAGCTGACAAGTGGCTTGAGCCGGTGTGTGGATGTGGGATATGAAAAGTTTTATGATAAAGTCAAGTGAGCACCTAAACCATTTAAGTGCTAGCTAGGCTCTGGTCAAACAGGGAGAGGTTTGTGATAAGAGAATCGGCACCTGGGATGGCAAGATGCAGTACCTACCTGCATGGAATGCTGGACCTTGCCATCACAAATGGGATGTAGGTTTTCAGCAAACAGGCTGAGTGGCAAACAGTTTTCTGCTACAGCAGTTTGTCTTTATGTTATCTAGAGCCTCCACCTTGAGGCTTTGGAGGGACCTGTACAAGTGAGCATTAGCTTTGTTTTGCAGCCTAGGGAGGAGCTCAGAAGCAAGGAAGGAGAGCACTGGAAGATGGCAGGGAGTCAGCTGCCTGGTGGTGGGCAAAGGCACCATTTGAGAATGTGCTGTGGTGTGGGTGGGTGTCTGCAGAGTACAATGCTTGCTACAGTGGCCCATAGCAGTTGGGCATTTCTGCTTTGAGCTGTATCTGTTTGCTCACCAAGAACAGTAATTCACTGCCTTTTGCCTATCTAACAATTTCTGTTTCGTTTCTAGGTTGTTTTCCTCCACCTCCCTGAGACCCCTCTTTCTCCTCAGCATGTCCCTTCTTGGCATCCTCTTGTTGGAGAAGTGGAAACCCAGGTTCCTGTTTGATTTCTCAGGTATGTGATGACTAGCACTGTAGATAGTGTCATGGTTCTAGTGTTACCAGCTGCTGGGCTATGCCTTTGGCCCTTCCTGGGCTCTCTCAGCAGTCATGTAAGCCCCATTCCTCCTTTCACTGCAGGCCCAGGTACTGGTGCTGCCTCTTATCCTTTTGTGTCAGAGTATTAGGATGTATCCTAATACTCTGGGCATGGAGAATTGCTCCCAGTGCTGAGAAATTCTGGGAGTGGCTAATTTTGAGAGTGACTAAGGGGCCCAGCTAGCTTGCCAGGGAAGCTAATGACAGGGATGATGTGTTTCTGCTGTGTCCCTTCTCTTCTGAAAATGTGGCAAAAAGATAATTTCAAGTCTGAGCACTTATAGCCAGCTGAGCTGAGGGAAGGAGGGAAAGGAGGGGAGTGAAGTGCATTGGTTTTACTTAGGTTCAATGTGGGCTTACACCCTGAAAGAAGCAGAGCAAATGAGAGCCACTTCTTGTGGCAGGTAGCAGAGTGGATGATGAAGTCTGACAGCAACAACAGTTAGTGTATTGTACCTGTACTGAACAGCATCTGATCTCCAGCTAATCAGTGAGTCTGATCACCTGTCTTATCTTTCCCTTTTATTGAAGGGTCTGTGCCAACATTAGACACAAAAGCGGCAAGAGGAATGGCCTCATAAAGATGGTAGACGTGGACTGGCTGCTGTCTGCTTTGAGTGCCTCCTTATTTAGAGTTTATTAAATGACAGAACCCAGACCTGCCTACTGCATCTACTGCTACTGTTCAAAGGCAGCTCAGGGCCCTCCATCCCTGCCTCTCTACTCTAGGGAGAGTTTCTGAATGAAAGCCCCTCTATATGTGTGTTTGTAAGGTGCCCTTTATTTGACCTAAAAGGGAACTGACTTAAAGGGTGCTTTCACAGAAATCCTGATAAGATTAGTATGTTACAGCTGTAGTCTTGAAACTGTTTGCTTTGTGTGGTTCAGGTAACCAGGCAGTTAAACTGGACTGGCCAATTTAATTTCCTGCTTATTCACATTATTTTTTTAAGGGAATAGTTTAAAGCCAACCCAAACCACCTCTCTTGAAACATGTCCAGAAATGCAAAAGCCTGGTGTCCAGTACAGAATGGTGTCATTGAGGCAGGTGGGGGTGGAATCATTCCAGCAAGTACTTGGCCTGTAAAAGTTGTGTTGTCATAGAAGAAATAGGAAATTCATACTGAAATCAATTTATATGAAGCAGAGCCATGAAGAACAAAAAAGAAAGGCAAACAAAACAGCAACACCAGGGATTAGGCTCATCCTGTGCTACCAGCTCTGCTAGAAGTCGGTGCACATCCCACTGCACCTCTCCTCAGTGTTCTTCACATTTTTCACACCTTCCTTCTTTTCTGCTGCAGAGAACAGGGACACCTTTCTGATGTGCCTGTTTAGGTCACAGCCCTGATTTTGACATGATCCGCTGGACCATGCTTCCTTTGCTTCCACGAGGAAGGAGTGGTGCTCTGCATTCCTGAGGGGCCTCCCATTGAATTGGTACTCCTGAATACTTAGGGGCTCTTGTTTGGCTCCCACTTCCTGCTGAAGCAGAGCTGCACCTTTGTGGCTTACCTCCTTAGTGCCTCCTGTTAGTCTTTTCTGGAGTTCTGGGAGGTGGATCAGTACCATACGTACAAGAGTCAGCACATACATATGAACCTCAGCTTGTGACAGTTGTGTATGTCTCAGATGACTGCTTATAAGATGACTTCTGAAGGAATGCTAAAACCTCAGCATGTATTTTGCAGTTACTCACACACTGTGATCAGGGTCACGCTAACAGCATGAAAATGTGCAACTTTTTTAGGCCCTTTCAGAAGGGACTGCGTATTTTCAGCTCCCATGCAGAGTAGTTCCTCAATATCTACATGGAGTTCTACTTAGATACTATTTAAGAACTTAGGAAGCATCTCCAGTTTCACCTGAAATGAGTATCAAGTAGGGCTGTTTTGGTAGCATTGCTGTTTGGCTGCTGTGTTTTGATCAGTGCAGGAGAGAGCAGTGTGGAAGAGCTCTAGCAAAAGTTGTGTTGCAATTGAATGCTAGTACTCCTTAAAAAGGGCCCCTGCTTTCTAGCTGAAGTTTACACACAGATGAAGAATGTCTCTTTTAGAAGCATTGAAAACCTGTAAGAGCCAAGGAATCCATCAACAGTAATTTGTCAGTACCAACATGTAACCTAAACTCCTGCATGGCTTTCTGATCTCTCAGAAGAATCTGGTGTATGTCAAGTGATTTGTATTAAACCACAGTCCAGTGAAACAATGACAGAAATATTTCAGCCAGTTATTGATAATCTGAGGCCAGCTCTGGGTGTCCTGCTTACCAACTTAGTTATACTGGTGCTTGACAGTATTTCAGCACAGGTTGGAGTTAAGCCTTAACTGAGGGAACATTGCCTTTTGGAAATGCTCTAGGTTTTTTGGGATTGGGCTGTTCTTACAACTGGTCTAAGACTCCAATGCTTTGAGATGGCCAGCAGGCAGACTGCTCTACTACAGGAAGCAACATACTGTTGATCTGAAAGACAGCTTGTGTTTTGCCAGATAGCTGAAATCACGTGAAGACCCTGCAGCCTGCTGAAATGTTCTGCTCCCCAAAGTGTCTCTGAAACCTTCAGGATCAACTGAGAATTGTTTCACTCCTTCTGCTGGCGTATTTTGGATGGATTGGATGATTGCAGCCACTCAAGAGGAGTGGGGTTCCTGTGCCATCCCACTTACTGTGTTGCTGGCACATCTGTCCAGCAGAGGTGGAGAGCATCCCAGCTCCTCATTTGGTACACTGTACAACTGGTGTAGCCAGCCCTCACAGACTGGCCAGTGCCAGATGTAATGTATTTGGTGATTTAGTGTAGGTGATGGATGAGGCTTAGAGATAGAGCTGGATTTCTGTGTGCTGCGGTTAAGCAGCTTTAGATTCCTGAGCACAATAACAAAGCACAGCAATGGCGGTTGCAGGAGGGAAGCAGCTGCCCTGTGGGGGTGGAGCTGCCTCCATCACATTCACACTGCAGCTCAGGCTCCCCTGTGCACTGCCCCAGCCGCCATGCCAAGTGCTCGTGGGCAGAGGAGCGGATGGGCAGCCCAGTCTGAGAGCAGTGGGCTCCTCTTGTCAGGCCTGATTACTGGAAATCTGGGTCACGCTCTCAAAGAATCGCCTCCTCCCCGGGTGGTTGGCCTCCTGCTCCACTGCTGAGCCGGCTGGTGCAGTGCCTGCAGCGGGAGGAGGAGTCTGGCAGACTTGGCCCAACACCCTGTGTCTTGGGAGAACAGTGGCAGGGCTGCTACAAGCAGTTAGGTCTCTTCTGTGGCTTGAGCTGGGTGGAGTCTGAAGTCTCACTGGGTGCTTGCAGTGATGGTTGTTCACATCTTTGGTGCATTTCCCTGAGGGAGTCGCTGCCACTCTTGGGCTTTGTGCCTGGCTGGTGACTCCAGGGAGGATTCAAACCCCTTTCTGTACACATTGCATTTCTTTACCCCATTTCCAACTATATGTCTAGTCTCTGAGGTTAAACTCTCTTCCTTTATTTTAGTTCTGTTCACATGGTGACATGCAGTGTAGGGGACAGGGTTAGGGTTATAACCTCATGCACCAAGTTTGCTGCTGGTCAGACAGCATCACAGATATATCAGTCCCTGCCAGCTCTAGGACAGTAGGCGGACAGGAGGGTAGAATTCAGTGAGCTATCAGAGCATGAACAGGGCATTGTTAAACACAGGAGACTTACAAAGACTGTGTTGATAGAAGAGCTTTGGTTGAGCCCTGTACATCCTGAGATACCAGTCAGCTTGATATCACAGATACCCAAATCTGTGAGCAACCAGGCTGATGAATTTCAGTTGTTGAAATTGTTTTCAGTTGTAGAAATTTTTTTTCAGTGTATCTAAAAGCAGAGCATAATCATACATGACCTCTGCTATTGAAACAACACTCCTTTTTTCAGTACTGCATTAGCTAAGTCCCTGTTTGATCATCACTGGGTGCAGTGCAGAGGGGAATGGATAAGGACAAGGGAAAGGCTCTCCCAGAGTGACGGACCTTAGGAGTATAGTTGTATCTGTGTCTGGCACAAAAGGCTGTCAGGGGACATAAAAGAGCCCTAAAATTAGAAAATTATGCACAAGACTGCTATTTGTTACTTAATTCCATGGGAGAGGATGGAGACAACAGGGACATCTCTGGTATTTGTACATAGCATTCTGCCAAGGACTGGGCCTGGTCAGTGGGAAATTCAGCTCAGACCTCCTGGTGCCATGTTTAGCTCCGAAATGGAAGCTGAAGCTTTGCCCAGCTCCAAAACTGTGCTGGCTGTCCCCTTTGAATGACAAGTGCTGGCACCCACTGTGGGAATGGCACTGCCTAGACATGTGGGACACCAGGAAAAGCTGCATGATCCCTGGAGCAGACAGCCCCATGTAAGCACCACGGTACACATATGAGTGCCCTGCTGTGTGTGTGTTGGGCTGCAAGGTGTGCTGGGGTGCCCAGAGACCAGTGGCTCTGCTGCTCCAAGTCTCCAGGCACACTTGGTTAAAGCCTCCTCGGCTCAGGCTCCAAGCCAGCGATTCCTGCTTGCATGAGAGCACAAAGAGGGTCCCCAGGGTGCATCCAGAGCTAAGGATGATACATCTGCAGCTCTGCTCTGTTCAACTGGCAAAAACGTCGGGTTGTATTTTTTACTTGGCTGACTAATCTGCTGTGTTCTCTCTACAGCACAGCCATCAGAGGAGCCAGGAGGAGAGAGGTAAGCTCACAGATGTGTTCCTTGGTGTGGGGATAGTGGGGAAGCCTTAATTTAGTATGATGATCTCACCTGTCCTTTTTTCCTGTTGTCAATAAACTGCATGGCTCCTGCTGTGAAACATTGCTAGTGACTTCCGCACTGGTAGCTGCTTATCAGCTCAGGAGCCACAGTTTGGGACTCTGGGGAAAGCTAGTGTTCTTTCAGTAGCAATAAAGCTCAAGTACTTCTGATGTTAGGAGTTCTTAGGTTTCTTCCCTGGATCTGTCCTGAGCTATTTTAAGAGTCCTCCAGAGAGGAGATCACTGAGACTGACTTCCAGAGGCTGAACGTGCTCTCTCTGGTGGTGTGGCTTGCATCCTTGGCCGTGGCTGTAGGTCTGAGCACTGCATTCTGCCTACCTTGGACTTGGTGCCAGAGGAGGCCACATGACTAGTTCCACCTCCAGTGCTTCTGTCTGCGTGGCTTTGAGTAAACTGCTTTGCATCTTGGGCTTGTGGCATGGTATCTGTTGCTGCTTTGCTCAGGTGTCTCTTGACTTTCTTCCTGATTGAAGGGAAAAACTGTCTCTAAATCAAGCATCTTCCATAGTTCAGTTGAAAATGCAGTCAGTATTGTCAAGCTTTGGTAGGGAACTCTGCTTCCTGGTGCTGCTGTTCCCTTCCCCCAGGAAAAGACCATGTTCAAAGATTGTCTTCTTGCTCTTGTCTGTCTCTAGTGAGGGGGTGACTTCAGGGGCACAACCTCACCTGCTCAGTGTCCCTGAGCTGTGCCACTGTCTGGCAGAGAGCTGGGTCACCTTCAGGCTCTACCTGCAGGAACTGCTACAGTACAAGCGGCAAAATCCTGCCAAGGTAAGCTGGAGATACCTACTCTTCTGTGCAGGGGCTTTTATTTCCATTACTTGTACCTTAAGAAATGGAAGAATGTAAATTCAATATTTTTACAATTGCTATGCCTGTCCAGTATTTGCTGTTCGTTCCTTGCAGATTCTATGCCATGGGAAGTTTAAATAATGAGTAATTGACTTCCAGTATTTGTAAACTGGAGCTGAACTTAACCTTTCCTGTGAATGGCTTGCTGTATTTGATTTCATTTCTTAGTGTGCAAAGGAAACTCTTAGATTGGGACTGGGGAGAAAAAAAGGGAAGCCTACAGTCTCTGGCCCTTTTATGAGCTCCATTCTTAAGCTGGTCCTATTTCACTAGCCAGGGTTGTTGCTAGCAAAGTCCAAATGCAGCGCTGTTTCTGAGTGCATGGAAACTTGTCATTAAATATGTTCTAATGGCTGTGATGTGTTGTTTGGAAAGGATTTATAGACAGGAACTGCCTGAGCATCACAAAAAATAGGACAGACCAACCACTAGGATTGTGTCAGGCTTCCTGGCATTCAGTGTGCTGAAAGGAGTGGGTTTCTAACCCTGCTTATTGCTCCTTTTCTGTCTCAGCCACAGGGAGTAGAAGACCAGGTCCAAAGATGCTCATAAAGAATTAAATCATTGGGAGCAAAGCCCATAGAGGAACCTTAGCTTTTGCAAACCCTCTCCATTATGAATTGAACTCTTAATTGCAGGATACAGTCCATATCTGAACCCAATGCAGATTGTCTATTCTCATTTCCCCCAGCCTGCCCCCAGGCGAATGTAAGACAAGCCAAGGGCTGCACCATTGTACTTCACTTTTTCCAGAGGAGAAGGGTCCTGGTATGATGGGAGCGTGGGCTCTGCTAGCTTCTGCCAGCTGGTTTATGGCACAGCATCTGGTGACTCTGTAACAGGTTCCTGTCTCTGCCAGGACAGTACAGTTTTCTCCTGAAGTGCTGAGCTCTACAGAGAGATGTACAAGTGGCAATTTGCAATATCCCATCATATCCTCAAGGAATGTAATTTACTTCATAAAGAACTGTCTGAGAAAGTTTTGATTTTTTTATTGGGGCATTGGGTTACCTTGGTCATCCAGCACTTGAATCTCTAATGCTTACAGCTTAACCCATCTGAGCTGTCCGAGTTCTGACTGTCAGCACCTGAATGTACTTGCTGCAGAGCTGGCTGACTGAGTTGGATAGGGCCATCCCTCATGTTGCACTAAGTGGGTTTCTGGCATGGGTTGCATAGATCTATCTCTGCCTCTTGTCACTTCTGTTTGTTCCTCTCTCTTCCTTCAGTTCTGCATGAGTGTCTGTTCAGGCTGCCTGATTCTGGCTGTAGTTGGACACTATGTTCCAGGCATAATGATCTCCTACATCATTTGTGAGTATAAGCAGCGCTCTTGTCTGAGTTAAGCTGAGACATGACCTAACTGTGCTGTTGATAGGCTGGTAAAAGCAGATTTGTAGTTTTCTCGAGGGGATCTATGCTAGATGATGAATCAATTTACAGGGGATGTGTTCCAGGAAGTCTCTGTAAGCACGTGCATGCAGTACGACTGCAAAGGCAGGAGAGGGAGCCGTGACTAAAACATTGGCGCCCTCTGTTCCCCACTGCTGAGGCTGTGCTGGCCGAGGCTCCAGGGAAGCAGGAAGTTACAGTCTCAGTTCCTGAGGTGGCAAATCCATATTGAGAGTGTTGTTAACAAAGCTGCATGTTGGGTAAATAGACCTTTTCCACTGCATCATGAGTCCCTAATAGCTCTGCTCTGGTGCTCTGCTGCGAGTGCATCTACACATGAGCTCAATGCAGCTACCCATATAGAAATTTTGGTAATACTTAGTTTTAATTATCATTTTAGGGTTTCTTTTGCATGTTGGGTCTGGGGTGCAGTGGCTGAAGAGCTTATGCTTCATCTTAACATAAATCTATATTCTATCTAAGATTTGGCAGTAAAACCTAGTTAATCAAGCAGCTTTCCAATGAGTAAGAAGAGCCATGGATGAGGATTTTTAGGCAGTCAGATGGGAAAAAACATGCCATTGAAATATGTTTCCCTTGAAGACTTTCTCAGTGGCACCACAGGAAGAGTTGGGTTGTGATTGATCTGTCTCTCACACTGCTGCATTCCATGTCCACAGTGCTCAGCATTCTGCTGTGGCCTCTAGTGGTCTACCATGAGCTGATCCAGAGGATGTACACGCGTTTGGAGCCTGTCCTGATGAAACTGGACTACAGTATGAAGGCAGAGACGCTGCACCACAAGCATGAGAAGAAGAGTAAGGAACCACCTTCTCTAGCTTTTTTTGGTGCTCTATTCCTAGGGTGGAGCCATAGCAGAAGGACAATAGGGGACCATGTCTGCCAACACTGTGTGGTGACAGGCTGCAGGGGAGCAGGGGTGGAAACTTAAGGGTTATGTGGAGAGCAACTGTGTGCTCCCAGATGATCCTGAGAACAGCACACGAGAGCAACAGATTATGCTTGTCTCCAGGAACCCTGTGCACTTTCACAGGGGAAGTAGGGGATAATGGTGTATAAAGGCAGAAAATTCCTTCAGTGTCATATAAAGCCTTTCTTCTCTTTCTCACAGAACGACAAGGGAAGAGCGAGCCTGCAGCAGGTGATGAGCCAACAGCAGAGACAGAGAGTGAGAGCGAAGCAGAGCTGTCAGGCTTCTCCCCAGTGGTAAGAATTCAAAGAGCTTAGCAGGAGCCAGTCCCTCCTCTCTGGTCTATTGCAGCTTAAGAGCCAAGGGGTGGTCTGAGTACAACAACAATGATAACACACAGCAGAGCAATAAATCACTTCTTTGCAGAATTCTAAGGGGAAAAGGTCATGTGTTTGATGAAGGCCATCGTCTCCAATCTGGGTGCTGAGAATTTGGTGCCACAGAGCTGATGATGCCATAGTAGGGCAGGGCCAGCCATGCCCCAGCCTCGTGCTGACCTCAGAATTACTTTGATGGTCTTGCTTCATGCTCAGAAAATGTGAGTGTCTCTTGAAGAAATGAACTTCCCTGCTGTAATGTGGAGAGGTTCCTCAAAACCGGAAAAGGGAGTTGAGCAGCTCTAGTGTCTCTCACACAGTTCTCTGCTTTCAGACAGATTATGTATGTGTGACCTTTCTATATTTGCACCACAGAAACAAACCAAGCAGCAGCTCTGGGCATGTAGCTGGGCTGTGAGGTGGGAAGTTTGTTTCCAAAGGAATGTGGATACTTGAACCACTGCTACTTGTAGAAGGCTTTGTTGCACTCTGAATGCAAAAGGGAAGGGGTGTTCTCCTTGGTGATCCCAGGAGAAGAAGAAGGATCAAAGCCTTCTGAGACTCCTACAGTCTCATCCCATCTTGTGCTGCCTCTTTTGTGTTCTTCACTGAGAGCAGGCAAACCTTTGGGCAGTGATTTATTGCAGGAAAGCCCATGAGCTGAGATACCCTTCCCTCCAGTGCAGGGAGCACTTTGCCAGCATACTGTCCCTCCAGCGATGACTTCTGCCTGGAAGGTCTGGAGATGCCCATAGGCAGCATGGGTACTTAGACAAACAGGAATTTGTCTCTCTGCCTTCATCCCATGCAGGTGGATGTGAAGAAAACTGCCCTGGCACTATCAATCACAGATTCTGAGCTCTCTGATGAGGAGGCTTCTATCCTGGAGAGTGGGGGCTTTTCTGTTTCAAGGGCTACCACCCCACAGCTGACGGACGTTTCTGAAGGTACATAATGGGACACCTTGCTGCCCCCTTATCCTCGGTATTTTGGCCCAGAACAATGGGTCATACAAATGGGAGGACAGGGAGAGAACCCAGCTATTTGCATGGGAAGAGCATTGAAAGGAGGAAGGAAAAGCAGTGCAGCATGCCCTGACTTCATGGCTCATCATAAGGGGATATCAGCCTCTAATTATTGCCCCACAATGCAATGTAGTCTTGTGACTCCAACAAGGGAGCAAGGCCACCCACAAAGTATCACAGAAATAACTGAATAGAATAATCACACACAGATATATATGATGCTGGGTGAAACAGGTCAGACTTACTAGCTCAGAGAAGGACTGGTTAATGGTGAAGAACATGGAGGTAACCACTCAGTGGCCACTTGGGTGTCTGGGAAGGAGCAGGCAGGTGATGTAAGCACAATTTCCCTGACCTTTGGGAATTTTAATGGGAGGCTCTAAATGCAGAGAGCGTGAGCTGGAGCAGGAAGTCCTCTCTAAGCACAGAGCACATAGAACAGGATCACAAAAGAAACATTACATATGAATCATGCCACTGGCAGACGGGAATAACTGCACACCTCTTCCTGCTGTCCTCCGAAGACGGGGAAGGTACCTTAAAGTCAGCTGCGGTGTGTCAGCTGGGGAAGGCGGGTGGGAAGTCAAGGTGAGGGAACATGTACCTTAATGCTGGTGCCTTTCAGACCTGGATCAGCAGAGCCTGCACAGTGAGCCAGAGGAGTCATTTTCCAAGGACCTGGCAGAGTTTCCATCCGTGGAAGAATATCATTCCAGAGACCTGGGACCACAGAGTGATGAAGACGCGTTTGGTGTGCCTCTGGGTCCTGAGCTTGCCCACGCTGCCTGTGAGCTGGACTCAGCAGACAAAGAGGCCACGGACTCTGACCTCTCCATCCTTCGCCTCGCGTCTCCTCTCCATTTTGTAAATACGCACTTCAATGGGAGCGGGCAAGCGGCAGGAGGCAATGCAGAGCCAAAGACTGTCCCTGCCCCAGGCCTGGGCATCTGCATTAACACGCTTAGCGAGGAGATCGTCACCACTGCCATCACCACAGCAGTGCAGAATACCCTCTCTGCCCTCCTGCAGTCCTCAGAGGCCAGCGAGGGACCCCCCCTCTCCGAGTTCCTCCCCACAGAGCCTGAAGAGAAACTGAGCTTCCAAGCACACCTGTCAGAGAGTGAAGTGGTGGAGACAGAGACAGAAGCTTCACCGGAGGATGAGGAGGAAGCAGATGACTTTGAGCTACTGGATCAGGGGGAGCTGGAGCAAATGGATGTAGAGCTGGGGTTCGGAGAGGAGCAGGAGGCACAAGAGGCTGCTCCGTCTCCCTCCTCTCCCATGCTTGCTGAGCTGCCAAAGCAAGGAGATGAGGAGGAGGCAGTGATGACAGCAACATCTATGTCTTAGGTCTTACCTGTGCTCCCCCTTTTCCTCCATCATCACTGGAAAGAAGGAAAAACTCACACAGTGAACGTGCAGTGGGTTTTTAGATGTTTGTGTTGACTGGGATGGAAATGCATCAGTGTTAATGTGCTGTGTCTGGAATAATGAATCCTTTCCATCCTTCTAGAGCCTGGCCTTCACTGGCTGAGCAGGAGGCCCTGCAGCTGGGGAGGAGCCGGCTCCTAGAAGCCTTATGCCACAATTGAAACACCAACCCCAGCAAACGCTTCCTAGTAATGGTGCAGTATTTCGGTCTGTCTTCTGTTTGTCTTTTGTTTTGCACGCTGAGTACCGAGCTAGCTGTAGCTGCTGCTAATACCCACATCCCCAGTAGGACATATGCAATCTTATTTTATTGGGTTTTTAAATGGCTAAAAGTGTAAATAATTTTAACTTTCATTGGTTTTGTCTGGGGGGAGGGATGGGGTGCCCAGTCAAATGTGGCTCTCAGGGGCAAGGAAAGGGAAAGGGGTCTTTGGAGCAGAGGATAGCAGTAAAGGGGCAAGGGCAGACGGGTGTTGTGCAAAGAGACCTCTTCTGCAGACTGTTACTGTCTTTTGTGTCACTGCTGGAACAGGGTGTTGGGCGATACCTGCTTTTTTTCCCTGTCTCATTTGAGTTCTGTTACTGGGTGGCTGTGGAGTTGATTTTTTTGCAATCAATGAAATTCACTCCTGGCCCTGTTCAGTACTCCAGTTTTTTGCTGCCGTGGCATCTCTTGCCTTCCGCACCACTGACCGTTCTAGCACCCCATCCGTGCTCTGCTGGGCATCGTAGCATGGCACCTGGAGACTCCGAGGTGACTGGAATAGAGCCAGGAGCTTTGTTACACGGCAGGATCCGTGGCTGGTTTCCCTTGGGGCAGGGGAGGAAGGATGGAGGGATAATTTCAAGCTGTCCCATGGCGGCAGACACTTCTTGCTGGCCTGGCAGGAAGGATGGTTCTGGCCATGGCCCTCGTGGACTCCGCCTTGCCCTGAGCCTTCCCCGGGCGCCGGGCAGGTCTCTGGAGCGGGTGTTCCCGCGGTGCTCCCGGAGGCAGGGCATGCGGAGGGGCGAGGGGCCGCGGGGCGGGGCTGTGCCCGCCGGGGCGGGGCGGTGCCCGGTCCCGCCCCGTGACGCCCCGCCGGAAGCGGGCGCGGCGGGGCCGCCGGTGCCGGTGGCGGCAGTGCCGCCATGGAGTTCCCGGACCTGGGCGCGCACTGCTCCTGGCCCGCCTGCCAGCGCCTGGGTGAGCGCCGGGGAGCCCGGGGGGTGGGCACGGCTCGCACGCCGGCGACACGGCCGCGGCCTTGGGCCTGGGCGGCACGGAGCGGGCAGCCCGGCCTGCGGGGAGGCGGCGGGGCGGCGCCGGGCGCCCGCTCGGCAGCGGGGCTTGAAGGGCGGGACGTGTCGCTCGTGCTGCCCATGGTGGAGGGGTCCCTGATCCTCCTGCTTCCCGCGGGCACCCCGCTAGGGCGGGACTGGCTGTCCGTGCCACCGGGTTTCCGCCCGTGGCTCTGTCCGGGTACGCGGCTCTACCTGGCTGGGCAGCGGCTCTTGCCCGGGATAGCGGGGCAGGGCCCGGACAGGCACCCCCCTGCCGGGCCTGGGTGCTGCAGGCTGGGAAGGCCGCACGCGGCGGGGCCCCTGGGACCCCTCCATACCCCCTAATCCCGGTGGGCGAAGCCCGTAGCGACTGTCACCATCACTTCCCACCGGTTTGAGGCCGGCAGCCCGCGGGGAAATCCGTGTGATTCAGGATGCTACTCCTGATCTCCGGGACCGCACGTTTTGAGGAGGAGCCCTAGTATTTCTGAAGACGTGGCTCTGGACCTGCAGCCCTTTTGTTTTCATGCTGGGGAATGAGAGGTGCGGCTCTGGCTTCGCCGCGGGGTCACTGTTTTGCCTTTGGGAAGTCGGGGAGGCCCCCAGGCTACGGGTGGGCAATGCTGATCTCCATGCTCTCTGCCCATGCCATATCCTGCTCCTAGACTTCCTTCCCCTGAAGTGCGATGCCTGCGAGCAGATCTTCTGCACCGACCACATCGCTTATGCCCAGCACGATTGCACCTCTGCCTACAAGAAGGTAAGTGCAGGGAGCAGATCTCATCCACCCTCCTGCATGGAGATGCTGAGCTTTTCTAGCCACCCATCATAATAATCTGTGGTTACTTTGGTCACTTGAGCAGTTACCCTTGGGATGTGTACCGAATCTGAAGATGTACCTGAAAGCCAGGATCTGCGTCTCAGTGCCAAAAACATCCAACCCTCCCTCTCCCACTGGGTGAAGTGGTTTGGGCATCTCCCAGCCACACCATCTTCCCTTCCCAGAGTGTATGTCTGTGCCTCTGCACCTGCTGTACAAGCTGGTTGGAGGGTCATGAGCAGGATCTCAAACTGCAGCTGAAGCTGTGGAAGCCATGGTAGGCAGGTCCTGAAAGGGAGAGAGATGACTGTGCAGCACTCACGGTTCCCCAGCTACGTGCTCCCAGCTCCCTGTTGTTGTCTCTGCAGGATGTGCAGGTCCCAGTGTGTCCCCTCTGCAACACCCCAGTCCCTGTGAGGCGGGGGGAGATGCCTGATGTTGTGGTGGGGGAGCACATTGACCGTGACTGCAAGTCTGACCCTGCACAACGCAAGCGTAAGGTAGGTGCTGTGGGGCTCTGCCGGGTGAGCTCTGCCAGGTCTCTGACACAGCCTGGCAGTGGGATGAAAACAACACAGATTCAGCCCTGGCACAGGCTGATCCTGGGAGGGTTGGTGAGCTGGAGGCATCCTCAGGGCTTTGTGGAAGTTGTCAGGGGAGAAAGGTGGTGATGGAGTGGGGCTGGGCAGCCACCTGGGACATAAAGATGGTAAACTGTATGCTGCTATTAGGAAAATGCAGTTGGCAATTAGCTACCCCATCTTGCCAGGGGATGAAATTGCTGCAGGGAGCTGGCCCTGCAGGAATCCAGCCCGGCAGCAGCTGGAATGCCCTGGGCTATCACTGCACTGGTATGGAAGGCAGGAATCCCTGGGCAAGGCACTCTTTCTCCTGCTGTGCATTCTGTGGTTATGGAGATTGCTATCTATGGAGACTGAGGCACCAGTGAATTACTAATGAACTATCTAAAGAAATTATTCAGAGACATCTAAAGAAAGTATTCAGAGACAAATATCAGAGCCTTGCAGAAGATAACGCTGGTGGGGAAGGCTGGTCATTGCTCAGGGCCTGACATGGAGAGAAGGGACAGCCCTACAGCATATGGTCCTTTTCAGCACTGCCGTGTCATCTTTCAGATCTTCACCAACAAGTGTTTGAAGCCTGGCTGCAAGCAGAAGGAGATGATGAAGGTGATCTGTGACCAGTGCCACAAGAACTACTGCCTCAAGCATCGGCACCCCCTGGACCACGACTGCAGTGGGGCAGGGCATCCCCTTTCCAAAGCAGGGTGAGGGCCTGAGAACAGACAGGCTGGGAGGGGTGGGGCTGTGTTTGCCAGATTGGTGACAGGGAAGAAGCCCATTGTCTGGGACTGCTGCATTCTGACACTCCGTGCCCTTGTGCCAGGGTGTTCTCCTGCAGCACCAAGCACACCAGTATACACAGTCTGTCCTGCAGCAAAACTGTCAGTACTGCCTGCTGACTGCTTTGCTCTTGCTTCTTTCCCCATCCCCTTATTCTGTAGCCAGTGGTTTCTGCCTGTCCTGGTACAGGGTTTTAGGGGGAGAAGAGCACTTGAAACTCTTGAGAATAACAGCCGCAACATGGGAGGAAGAGGAGCCAGGGACGTGTCTCTCTTATCCAGCTTGATATCCCAAGGTGTTCAATGCCTAGGAATTGCTCATGATGGTAAACAGTTTCTCACAGGTGTCCTGTCTGTCCTAGGCATGCTGCAGTTACCAGAGCCCAGGCATCCTCCTCCAAAATAGTCACTGCATCAAGCAGCGGAGCAGCAGACAGCTCCTCTTCTCTGGCCTGTGCCAGGTAAGGTGGTGGCCTGACTTGTAATTCTGAGGTGGGCATGACCAGGCTCATCTAGGCTCTCTGTGGAATGCCAGAGTCACAACCCCCTTCTTCTTGTGCCTCAGCAGGACTGATAGTCATACTAGGGCTCCCTGCCTTGACAATAATGCAGCTTTTCTTCTGCTTGCAGAGGAGGCAGAGCAGCTGCGTCGCAGACTCGCAGCACCTCCCCTCCAGCTGTCGTGCTGCAGAATGGACTGGTGAGTGGCTTGGCCTGGCCACTTGGGGTGGTTTCTGTGCCCTCTAAGAAGTGACTGTAACAAATGCTTTCTAGCCCACACTTTGTAGGTGACTGTGCTCCCAGCTGTGTCTTCCCTGGCAGACAGTGATCCTGAATGTTCTGTGGGAGATCGGAGCTTGCTCTGGTGCCTGCGAATGACAGCTCTCAGCTAAGCACTAAGAGCTAAGCACTTGGTGCTTAGCTTTCCCCAAAGGGACAAAGTGCACCAGCCATTTTCCTTGGGTGTTGTCTTTCTGCAGTACAAGCAAAGGCTGGAGGAGACTGGAAGTTGCTTTCCACTGGTACTCTTGGCATACTCCTGCATTAGCAAGCAGGATGTGTCTCCTTGGGCAGTGGGAGAGCACTGCTGGTCTGTCCAGAGCCCCAGTTTATCACCTTTTTGTCTGGTCTCCTGGAGAGAGAAGATTTGCCCACCCTTGGCTAGGGAAGACTGTACCTACTACGTGTGCTTCAGGGCTGCTTCCTGCCCCCCAGCCTGGCCAAGCTGGTGACAAGGTGTTTTGTTTCAGAGTGAGGAAGAGGCCCTGCAGCGAGCTCTGGAGATGTCCCTGGCAGAGTCGGCACGCAGCTCAGCACAGCAGCCCAGGTACAGCCCCAAAGCATGTGGTGTGGTGTGTTGTGCACTCCCCTGTGTGTGAAAGGTGCCTGGGGAAGCATCATGTGGCTCTGGGATAACATTCCTCTCAGCACGTGTTTGCATATGATGCCTCTCTGGCTGACAGAGGAAAAAAGGAAGAGTCCAGAGCCAACAGGGAACTGTTCAGCAAGCAAGCCCCAGTCCTAGGGGTGCTGGTAGGGGACAGTGACTGACACACAGAGTAGGGCAAACTATTGTCTGACCACTTGTCAGCTAATGGGTTTGGCTGGAGCATGGTAGGTGGAGTAGGGGTGTTCATGGAGGATACCCAGGAGCTCATGTCCCCAGGCACAGTGCCCAATGCTGCTAAAAGCACCATCTTACTGATTGGACTTAACAGGGCTCTCCTTGGCCCAAATTTCTGGCTGCCAGCCCCAGCTGGATCCTCTGCTCCCTCCCCAGCCCCATGCCTGTTCAAAGTTATCCTCAGTTGCTCCCTGCCTTAAGACATGCTGGGGGTTGGAGTGAGAAGCTGAAACCCAGAAGGGCTCTGAGCACTCAGCCCCTGAGCCTGAGGGAGGCTGAGGCACACAAGGCACCCCTCACTGTCCCAGCAGCACACAGGAGGAGGAGGATCTGGCACTGGCCCGGGCACTGTCGGCGAGCGAAGCCGAGTACCAGCAGTCACAGCGGCAGGTGAGTGAGGCTGTGGGCTGATCCTGGCCTAGCTGTTTGAGGGAGGGGGCTCCCTGGGTTCTGCTTACTCTGGGCTCTGTCTAGCCTGGGTTTCCTCACCAGGAGGGCAGCCCAGCCTGGGGCAGCAGCAGCATCACTGCTGAGCACTCATCTCTGGGAACCTGAGCACTGGATGTGCTCTCTTGTAGAAGAGGGGAAGAAGCCTGCTTGCCCTTGCTCACTGTGTGCTTCTCTGTTCCAGGGGCATGGTTCAAAGCCATCCAACTGCAGCATGTCGTAGGCAGGGGCAGCAGGCTGGGCCAGTGGACACAGGATCCTGCTTGTGACCCGAGGAGTGGCTCTGGCCTCTCACATGGATGCTGTGGGGCTCTGGCCCGGACACTGGTACCAAGAGCCCCTTGCCAAGGACAGCTCATCTCCCTGGGAGCTGTAAGCAACCAAATATACACTGACACTTCAGCCCTAGTACCTATATAAAATTAGTGCAGCAAATTGCTGATGCTCCTGGGGAGGTGAAGAGTGTACGGGATGGGGCTGGGTACACACTGACCAAAGCAAGCAGCAGCCCAGGGTCTGCACTTACCTGCAGTTGCCACAGCCATGTCCCAACACTGCTGGGACTGTGGGGCAAGGGCAGAGCTCTGTGGGGATGTCTCTGCATGCTCAGACACAGAGCTGGGATGTAGCTGCCTTCTGTAGTGGGGGCTGGATTCCATCTCTGGGGAGGGCTGTGCCAGCCCCTCAGCAAAGAGCAAATGTGGCTGGGATGGTCTCTTGCCTGGGCATGGCATGGCTGAATGTGCAGCCTCCCAGCAGTGTGAAAGCAGCCCCCTCCCCACAGCCTCAGTGCCTCCCTGCTGTTTGCATGTACAAGAGCATGTTGGGCCTTACCCTGCTCACCTGGGGCACAAGACCTCTCTGAGAGTGAATGGAGCTCCATTTCCTTTTTTGGTTTAATATAATAAGTAACCTTGGCACTGACTTGAATGGCAGCATCGCTCACATGGGATGGTTGCAGCTGCCTTCCTGCTGCCCTAAACTTAAACAGGGCCCTGTTTAAATGCTGCTGGGGTAAAAATGCCTCTGTTCTTCCAGTTGTGTTGCTGGAGATCCCCTCCTGGACAGCAGTGGCACAGAACCCCTCCTTACAAACAAAGCCCTGAGCCTAGCTAGAGCCTGGTTGGGTGGAGGGGATTTGTCCTGCTGGCCTCTTGTAGGGGGTCTGCAGCCATGCAGAGCTGTGCTGCTTTCCCACCTGCTGCTGCAACCATTCCTGCCTGCAGGGCTGTGCCTGCTTCTGCACAGGACTGGGCTGTCCTGCTCTGAGCAGCTGAGGGAGGGGGGTTCAGGCTGGGTCCAGGGAATGCTGAGACTTGTCAAAGTGCTGCTTGGGAGAAAATAAAAGCATAGTACAAGGTACAGAGGTACCTGAGGGAGCAGTCACTTGGTGTCCAGCCCAGAGTGGGACATCTCTGTGGATGGTGGTTGAAGCGGGGGGCACATAGGGATGAGGGGACACCAGCTGCCCTGCTCTTGCATTGCTGTTGGGGTGCAGCCCCCTGCCAAGCTCAGCCCTTTGTGTGGGGATGGGGCAGGCGCTCACAGCCTGCTCAACCCCTTGCTCACCTAAGCCCAAGGAGCTCAACCTCGTGGCAGAGCTGCCAGTTGACCCAAGGGCATAGGCTCTAACCCTGCCCAGAGGACACAGGCATGGACCTGGGAAGGACCTGGTTTAAGAAACTACACAACAGCAAAATAAACGTGTACAAATGTAGTGGAGTGTCCAACCAAGCCCCTGCAGCTCTAAGGCAGGCAGGGCCCTTGCCTGCAGCCAGCAGAAGACTCCCAGGCAGTGTGGGGGCCTGGACCCAAGTCAGTGTCACAGCAGAACTCCTGGTCATGTTCATGATGCTTTCTTGCTGCTCTGGGGCTTCTCAGTGCGGTGCTCCTTGCTCTCGCCCTCGTCCCCAGTCTGCTGCTGCAGCCACATGCTAGCATACACACCTCCCTTCTGCAGCAGCTCCTCATGCCTGTGAGGAGAACGGAGGGATGCAGAGTGCTGACCTGGCCCCAGAGCCAGGGAGGGGATTCCCTCCCCCAGCCCTCCCCTTGTGCTCACCTCCCTCGCTCCACAATGTGTCCATCCTTAAGCACCAGGATCTGGTCTGCACCTACCACAGTGGAGAGCCTGCAGGGAGAAGCAGGTGTTACCCTGACTTGGGTGGCAGAGGGTTCCTGAGGGTTTGCATGGTGCCAGGAGATGCAACCCCAGGGGCTCTCACCTCCTGAGCAGGGGGCACATCTGTGTCCCCCTCTTGTGGGATCTGGCCAGACCAGCCCTTTCCCCTTGTCCCTACCTGTGTGCAACAACGATGGTGGTGCGGTGGGCGCAGACCTTGGCCAGAGAAGCCTGGATGTTCCTCTCAGTCTCTGTGTCAAGTGCAGATGTGGCCTGCAAGGTGAGACACAACATGAGGAAGGGATAGAGGTTGTGTTGGCAGCTGCAGAGCTGGGTGAGGTTGGGCTGGGGCTGCTGCTGTTACCTCATCCAGCAGGATGATGTGGGGACCCTTCAGGATGGTGCGTGCGATGGCAACGCGCTGCTTCTCACCCCCGCTCAGCTTCAGTCCCCGCTCTCCCACCTGGGTGTTGTATCCTGCAGCCACAAGAACAGAAACATGATGTGCTGGTGCCCTCTGAAATGGAGATGAGGACCTGCTGCCCTGGGAGGTCCTGCTGTGACTACACAGCCACATGGTGGAGCCTCAGCTTATCCCTGCCCAGGGGCTGATCTAGCCCTGGAAAGAAGGCAGAAAAAGGCAAAGCAAGACACAAAGTCATGCAGGTCTCCCCATGGGAGATGTCACCCAAGGATAACTGTGAGGGCAGCTAGAAGGTCTTAGGGGAGCATGGGATGGCAGGAACTGCAGGGGTCTCACCATCAGGAAAAGAAAGGATACGGTCGTGGATGTCAGCAGCTCGGGCTGCCTCCTGTACCTCCTGGTCAGTGGCCAGGATCCGTCCATAGCGGATATTGTTGGCGATGGTGTCGTTGAAGAGCACCGTGTCCTGGGGCACCACCCCAATGTGAGCACGCAGCGAAGCCTGCTTCACCTGGGAGGCAGGGGAGAGGGCTCAAGCACACCCACACCAAATGCAAAGATCCCTCCAAAACCCAACCCTACCCTCAGCCATGAGCCCCATTCCTTGCAAGCTATGTGCTGTCAGCTGCATCTCCACTCTGCAATGGGGGGCCCTGACAGTGTCCTGGACCTTCCCAGGGAGCTGTGGTCAGTACCCAGCATTTCAGCCTGGGGTCCTGGAGTCGCACCATTCTGCCACTTCTGACACAGCCTGCAGAGGGGCTGTGGGGGCTGCATGCTCACCCCTGCCCTGGGGAGGTGCTGGTGCCTGCACTGAGCAGTGCTGCCCAGAGGCCCAGATGAGCTGGTGTGTCCTCCTTGGTTCTTGGAATCCCTTCCCCCTCACCTGGGAGATGTCCTGACCGTCAATGCGGATGCAGCCACCCTGTACATCGTAGAAGCGGAAGAGCAGACGGATGATAGTGCTCTTTCCAGAGCCCGAAGGTCCCACCTAGATACAAAGGAAAAGGGACTTAGAGATGGCCAATTCCCAGCTGCTGGAGGCCAGGGGAGGGACAGGAAAGGGCTGGTCCTGCTGGGGGCTGCCCTTCCCACCTTCATATTTTCCAGCTTCTCTGTCCCCATCCTTCCCTCCCACAGTGGACTCACAGTCCCACTCTCACCAGAGCCAGGGTCTGCCCAGGCATCACAGAAAAAGACACATCCTGCAGGATTTCCTTCCTGGAAGAGGGACATGGAGAGGGGCTCAGGGCCACTCCATGGCCCCACATCCCTGCAGCAGGTCCCAGCCTGTGCCCAGTACCCCATACCCATCTATGTAGCTGAAGTGCACGTTCTCAAACTCAATCTGCCCAGCCTCCAAGCGCAGGTCGCTGGCATTCACCACATCCTTCACCTGTCGAAGTAGGGGCTCAATCTCAGAGCCAGCCTAGGGCAAGACCACAGGCCCAGCAAGGGAGCAAGGTCCAGGAACGGTGGCACCCACCTCCTGCTCCTCATGGAAGAGCTCAAACATATTTTCCATGTCCACAAAGGAATTCTGGATCATCCTGAAGAGGGCAAAGACCAGAGCAAAGGGTTTGGGGAGCACATACCAACCCAGTCACCCATGGAGAGTGGGACACCAGGCACTTCCACACCTCCCAGCATTACCTATAGTAAGTCCCGAACCAGTTGAGTGGCGTGTAGAGCTGGATTATGTAGGTGCCAAAGAGGACAAAATCCCCCACCTGGAAGGGACAGGGTATAGGGGTCTGTAACCACCAGCCCCAGGGCCCCACCTCAGCAGAGGTCTGCACAGGCTGGCACCAGCCTTACCTGCAGCTTGTTTTCAGTGACAAAGTAGGCACAGAGAAGGGACCCCGCCAGCAGCCCAAGGCCAATGACCAGGTTCTGGGTCTGGTTGAGGAGGCCCAGCGAGGCACTGACCTTCCATTCTGAGACCTGGAAGAGACAAAGTCCTCTGGGATGCTGCTGCCTCCAAACCAGAGCAGTGGTGATCTCCATCATCCCCACAGGTGCCTGTGAGGTTTGGCTTGTTCCCCCTTGGTGCCCCTAAAGGTACTGAGCAGCCCGTACCTGGTACTTGACAATGGCATCATTAAAGCGGTTCACCTCATAGCTCTCTGCATTGTAGTACTTCACCTAGAGGAGCAGAGCTGGTATCAGCACCCAAGCCGTCCTCAGTGACCCCCCCCCAACTCCTACAGTACCGTCTCGAAATTGAGGAGCGAGTCCACGGCCCGGGACTTGGCCTCATTGTCCCGCGTGTTCATGTCCCGACGGTACTTGGTTCTCCACTCAGTGATGAAGATGGTCAGAGCTGTGGACAGGAGGAAGCTGCATTGCAAGGCTCCTGCCACCCCACAGCCTGGCAGCCCTGCACCCTGAGCCCCCCCACTCACTCAGGTACAGGCTCATACACACGAAGATGATGAGGCCAAACCAAGCGCTGAAGACCGAGGTGAAGTAAACTATGCTGATGACAATATCCGCAATGGTGGGGACAATGCTGAAGATGATGTAGCTGGGGGGTGGGAGGGGAAATGGGGCATCAGCCCAGCTCGGTGGGGCTGCCCAGCCAACCCCCCCACCCACCACAAGCACACTCTGACCTGAGCAGGCTGTTGATGCTGCTGGTGCCCCGGTCCACGCTACGCAGGACCTCACCAGTGCGACGCCCCAGGTGCCAGCGCAGGGACAGCCCATGCAGGTGGGCAAAGAGCTGCACCTGCACCTGCCTGTTGGTGAACTGCTGCACCCACACCCACAGGAAGGTGCGCAGGTTGCTCACAAAGCCAGTGGAGCCTGCAGGGCAACACTGAAAGGTCAACCAAGATCAGCCCCACTGGGGCGTGCAGAAGACTTCCAAAAGTCCAGCTGGGAAAGGGGGATTTGGGATGAAGCCCATTCACTCTCCCTAACCTGGGACCAGCCCAGGTTGCTGACTCCAAGAGAGCAGCAGTGATGGGGCATATGGGCTTCCCTGGCCACCCCAGAACTGGTATGATGTGCCCAATAGCATCTCTCATCAGTGCTCCATCCTTCCCAATGGTCCTTACCAGCACCTCCACCTTGCAGGAACTTCAGCCCCACATAGCTGCAGACAGTCCAGGCCAGGGTGTGCCAGGGAGCACCCACTGTCAGCTCATTCACTGTGGGAAGTGTGCCAAAGGTCAGGATAGAGGGACAGGGAGCATCCCAGGGTGCCAGTGGGAACCAGCCCCAGCAGCCAGTGCTGGACCCTGACCCCCTGGACTATGCTCCTGCCAAACCCCTGCAGCCCTCCAGGTCACCTCAACACCCCCCAGCACTTGGTGAGGCTGTGGTGAACCTCACACCCCAAGCTCCAGGTGCCTCACCAATGTTCTTGTAGTAGATGGGCACGAAGACGTTGATGGCCCGCTCCAGCCCCATGAGTGCCATGCAGAACAGCACCAGCCCCTGCAGCAGGTGGTTGCCCCTCGGCCACATGTACGGCACCAGCAGCCGCAGTTTCCTCCGGAAATCCTTCCAGGTGGAGGTGGTCCTGCTGCCATCAGTCAGGAGTGGCTGGGGGAGAGCAGACCAAGGAGTCATTGCCCTGGCACCCCAATCCAGCTGGCAATGGTCCTGGGCAACACCCCAAGAAAACCAGTCCCACTCCAGAATGCCCACTCCATCCTCTAAACAGGGCTGCATCAGCAAGCAGGGAGCTTGGGCAGCCCTAAACCTTGTCCTCCCACATCTCATGAAGATGCTGATCCCAGGGCAGCTGTATTTCCATTTTATCCCCAGCTCCTTCCTGGCCATATCCTCAAATTGCTTCAGTCCCAGGACTCACCTGGCTGTTTTCCACGTCCCGCTCCTCCTCATTGATTAGCAGCATGTAGGGCTTGTGGGGTAGCCCCGGGGCCTTCATGCCCAGGATGAAGAGCATGAATGTGCAGATGTAACGCAGCAGCCAGAAGCCAAACTGCACCTGAATGGAGAGTGAGAATTCAGCATCTCAGCTGGCCCTGAGTACAAGCCTGAGCATGGGATGGGTATGATCTGAGAGAGACAATGAGCAGAGCATGGGGATGGGGTGCAGTGTGCAAGGGGACACACCATGCAGCTCAGTGGGAGTCCCTGGTTGAGCACAGCACCCAGACAGCAGCACCCAGACTTCTTCCTTCCTTCCCATATTATCTGGCTCCATGCCCTCTGGCTCAAGGTGCACCTACTCTAAGGGGTACATGGGGGCAAAGGGCTGTGGAAATCAGGGAAACAGCCCTACTTCTGCACCTGGGTCTGGGCTGGGTAGAAGCAGGACAGGAGCTGGGTGGGAGCATGGAGAGATGTGTGATAACTGAGCTTGGGACTGAAACATGTGGCAGATGTGTGGGTGCAACCCAGAACTGTAAACACCCTGGGCATGGCAGTACATGCATACTCCAGTCCCACACCATGATGCTGCAGTCCCTCCCATCCCCAAAAGTGCCTCGCCCCCTTTCCCTGGCCACAGATCTCCAGCCCACCTTCTGGTTGGTGTCCTCCAGTGCCCACCACCACAGAGGGCTCCTCCAGCACACCAGGGTCAGGTTCTCAGCAGCAAAGGCCAGTGCCCAAAAGAGGAGGAGAACAGTGCCGTGGCCCCGTGTTCGGTCATGGGCCAGCACCCGAGTGTGCTCCAGCTGCAGGAGGGCAATGGCACAGCCCCAGCTGAGGGCCCAGAGGCAGGCATACAGCAACATATACCCATAGAGCTGTCTCAGCCCCACTCCTTGCCACAGCAGCCCACCAAAGGGCTGCAGGGCCAGGAATAGGGACAGCAGGACCTGGCCACGGTAGAGGTGAGAGCGGGGAATGTACTTGGGCTCCATGGCACGGCTGAAGCGGGCGTAGCAGGCATACTGCAGGGCACCCAGCAACAGGCAGATGCTCAGCAGCACAGATGGCACCAACGTGAAGAAGAAGCAGGGCTGGAAGCCTTGCTGGACCCAGGCCTGGGTGATGGAGTTGTTGCCCTCACAGTAGCCCCCCAGCACGGCCATCCTGGCAGGTCACCAGCTGTGGAGAGAAGAGAGCCCGAGACAAGGTTTCAGGATCGGCTGTGGTACCAGCTGCACAGAGGGACTCACAGTGGGATGGCATGGCTAAGCAGCAAGGGCCCTCACAGGGCAGGGGCAAGTACCGCTGGACATAGACACACATGACACGCTGCATGCAGCACACACAAGGCAGTGCATGCAAGCAGGGCCAGCTTTGCATGGCGATGGCCATGAGCACCACACCTGCTGTGTGCCCTGGACGGGGGCACAACATTAGACTGGGCCCTCCAGAGCCACCCGGGCCCCTGAGGATGCCCTCGGACACGAGAACAGCGGGAGCCGCAGGGACAGGAAGGCAGAGTGAAGCCGGGAACGGTCTCAAGTGGGAGGGAGCAACGGCGGTGATGCAGCGGCAGGGGCGCGGGTGGGCGAGCGGGCGGGGATGCGGAGGATGCTCGGGGAATCGCGGGGCCGTGCAGGAGAGAGGCAAGGGCAAGGACAGGGACGCATCAAGGAAAAACTCGCGGAGGGCGAGGCAGAGGCCGCGCCGGGTGAATGTCCGGGCGGTGCCGGCGCCGCTCAGGCCCGGCACAGGCGGCCGCGGCCCCGCCGCCGCTGTGTCTCATCGGCCGCCGTGTCGGCCCCGCCGCGCCCGCTCACCTGCCCTGGGCCGCCGGCCTTGGCCCCGTCCGGGCCCCGCGCCGCCGCCCGCCGCTGCCAGCCGGGTCCCGGCGCCGCTCCGCCCCGCCCCGCTCCCCGCCCCGCGCCAGCACCGCCGGCTCCTGCCGCCCGCCTCCTTCCCGGCACCGGCACCGGCACCCCTGCGGGTGTCCCTTCCCCGGGCCCCCGTGCCCAGCCCCGGGCGGCACGGACCTCCCCCGCAGCGCCGGGGATGGGGAGCGGTCGGTGCCGTGGGGCACACTCCCGGGCCGGTAAGCACGGAGGGTCTCCGCCTCCGACGTGAGACGCCCGCTCCCGCTTATCGCCGCCGCCAGCCCGGCCCTGCGGGGCCGCGATAGCCCCAGGAGCCCCTGCGGGGCCTCCACAGAGGTCAGGCAGGACGGGGCACTGCCCTCCCGGGGATAAATATAGCCCTTGCCTCCTCCCGGGAGCTCCCCGTGCCGCCGGAGCAGGCGGCTGGCTCCTCCCAGCCTTCTGCTGCCATCGCAAGGCAGGCGCAGGTGGGCTGCACGCTACCACAGAGCGAAGGGAGACTCGGACACAGGCAGGGATGATACACCCCATCTTTATTAGACGGCTATACAGCTGTACAGCGAGGGCACGGAGGTTTGATACTGCACTCCCCAGGGACCTCCGTGCCCGCACATCTCAGGAGGAGATGAGGAAGAGTGGCTCGCCATGCACATGGGACACTGACGACACAAGCAAAACATGCGGCAAAGACTCGGGCCTGCTATGCCTGGCCTCTCCCTCCTGCCAGCCCAGGGAAAGATCCAGTTTCCCCCTGCCCCAGGGCACTGCATTCAGCTATTCAGCTGTACAGACCAGCAGCAACTCCATTAAGAAGCCCAGACACAGTGTCCCATAGGCCCCGAGAGGGGAGGCAGCAGCCTGAACACCAAGAGAAGCCACTGGAAAATCTGGGTTCCTAGGAGATTTGCTTTCTGCTTTCTTTCACCAAGCCATGATAGTCCCAAGCTGAAGCTGCTGTGGAGTGGTTGCAGCCACTTCTCCATGGAAGGACCCCAGCAGTCCCCAGGTCCACAGAGCCCTGACCCCAGCACTGAAGAGCTGATCCCCACCCTGAGCTTGGCTTTAGAACACTCTGTTTGATCTCATACAGACCCCAGAGCAGTTGTAGCTCCAGCCCTGCTCAGCCCTCCCCATGGCAATAAGGAGCCTGCTACCCCAAAGAGCCTGCCCCTGTGCAAGCCCCCTGCCCTGCTCATGGCTACCCAGGTGCAGAAGCACTGGCACCAGCTGGCTTAGAGCTATCCCAGGCTCAAAGGGCAGAGGCCAATAACCCTGGCACGAGAAGAGGGATGGCCCTGGACTCCAGAGACAGCAGAGGAGGATGTGCAGTGCTTGCAGAGCGCATGACAAAAGCAAGCAGCCCCTGCCAGAGGCAAGGGGAATGGAAAGGAAGTGGTGGGCAGGAGTTAGCTGGGATGCAATTCCCCAGAAGCTGCAAAGAGAAAAGAGGGAAAACAGGAGGATGGTGGGAAGGTCTTGTCTGAGGCTATATTGCACAGCTAGGATCCTGATTCCCCACCACCATCCCAAGTCTGGGCTGAGGTGTGCCTCTCCTTTCTGGGTTCAGGATGCCCCTCCTTGCTCTGCCAGGCATGAGACAGCTGCATGGTCTCCACAGCAGCTGTCTGAAACCATGTTGTAAGCAAAAGGAAAGTTTCAGGAGGAAAGGAGGAGCTGGGAACCTCTGGGCAAGATTTGAGATGAACCAAACCCTTTGCCAGGGAAGAGGAAAGGCCCAGTTCCAGGAACAGCTGCATCAGGACAGAACCAATACAACAGCACCTGGGCATGGGGAAAAAGGCCTTTTTTGTGCCTGGAGAAAAGGAACCAACACACAGAGCACAAGACCTTCAGGGTGGGCTCTGAGTGGGCTATGAGCACTCTCGGAAGATGCCAGGCTGCTCCACACTGTGGGGTCTCTTTGGCACTGCAGGAGGGCCCACTAGTAGCCCACATCCCATAGGTGCCATACATGGGAGGATGCTGCTGCCCTGGCACGGAGGCATCACTCCAATGACCCTTTCTTGCATGCAGGGAATGGACCAGCTGTCATGAGTCAGGGAAGAGCTGCAGCATTCTGGATCGAATCAGAGCTCTTCCCACCAGCTCTACATCTCACCTGTACTCATACCAGCAGCAGCCACCAGGGCCCATTCCTCTGCAGGGTGCAGGGACAGAGGGCTGGGTGACTGCCCCACTGTTGTCCTGCTCTGGGCTGAGAGGCACAACACTGGTCCTCTCTGGGAGGACTAACGTGGTTCTAGGCACCTTCTCAGGGCTGCAGGCAGGGCAGTGTGGTGCTACAGGCTGAGCTCCCTCAGACCACCCTCAACAACTCCTGCCCTCATTTTGACAGCAGGTCCCAGCTTCGGGCGCACATCTGGATGGAGCTGATGCCATCTCCCATCCCTTTGAAGAGCAGCTGCTGCTGCTACCTCCAAAGCAGTCCACCAGCAGCTCCTCACTGCTGGTCCCGTCACATCAGTTTCCACAGGCTCTGCAGAGATCCTCCGACACGGACGGCACAGATGTGAACACAGACACAGCTATGTACTCACACACGCATTCACCCCACAAGTCAGAGTGGCGTTGACTTGACACATGGCTAGACACAAGGTGCCACAGCAAAGACGCTGGCCTGGCAAGTTTTGTCTCTTCAGCAATTGATGGCAACAAAATGTCCACTCAGTACAGGAGAAGAATCAAGCCCATGCCACATCCTGCTGTCCAGGTGGCTCCCAATCTGCAAGCCCCATGAGATCCCCAGTCTACCAGGCTATACCTGCAAGATAGAGAGACAATGTGGCACCTACTGGGACCAGCTGCCAGCACCCCAACCTGGCATCAGAGTACACCTTGCCCCTCTCAGCCACAGCCATCACCCTTACCTTGTGAATCTGTGGCGGAAGCTCATCCTCTGAGCTCTCCTCTGGCACAGGCTCTGGGTGCCTCGCTGACTGCCCGTCCTCGGCCCAGCCTCCCAGAGGAAGGCGGGAGAAATGTGATGGGGCTCTGTGCACTGTGCCTGGGTCTGCAAGAGAGGCAAGAAATTAGATTAGCTACCTGGAGGACTGCCAGTGTCTAGCCAGTCCATAAAGGACATGGGTTACAGAGCTCTGACCCAAACTCAGACCTCTGCCCTGGCTCCGTACCTGTGATGCCACCGTATCGGCGCTGGAAGCCAGTCTGCAGCGTGGCTGTCTCCTCGGCAGGCTGCCGTGGTGAGGAGAAGGGGTAGCTGGCAGAGCGGGGAATGGGGACGGGGCCACCCCGCTGAGTGTCCAGCTCTTCGTGGGCACTCTCCCCACTCTCGTCACTCTCCCGGCGGTGCCAAGTGTGCCGCTCGGGCTCCAGCTGGGCATGCTGCTTGTGCAACTGCAAGCCAAAACACGAGTGACTCAGCTGTGTGGGAGAAACCAGATGCCCAAACACACCCTCTCCGCAGTGCTGCATACACACTGGTTTTCTGGTGACAACGGACAGGGCAGCCCAGTCCTGCCTGCCTTGCTCCATGCCCCTCTGGCCAGCCCAGCTCTGGGTTGCTCACCTCGTGCATGTAGAGTGCATGAAGACTCATCTCAGTCGAGGCATACTCCGACAGGATCATGCTCTGCAGTTGACCCTCCCAGGCGCTGCTCCCCGAGCTCACGGTCCTTGCATCAGCACTGCCATGGAACACACCAGTAGTGTTTCCTGCCCAGGTGCCCCCACAATGCCCAGCCCCTCTCCACTCTAATGTCAGGCTCACAGAGATCTGCTCCTGAACTGGGTATGAACAGGCCCCTCTGCAGCATCTCCCAAAATACACAAGCCCTGCTATGGCACTGCCTCTTCCCTACACAAGGGTCTTTCACCACTGTACCTACAGGAGAACAATAGGACCCTGACACTATCCTTTGGGGCCAGCCTTAGCACCTGGCACCAGCACCTAGACCTGAGTCTAACTCTGCTTGTGAATGTCTCTCGCTGTCCAAACTGCAGAGATAAATGACACCATGCATCTAGGACAAGAGGATGGCATTTGGGCAAAGGGTAAAGGAATGTCCAAGGCTGCCCTTCTCCAGCCAGCAGCTTACCCAGAGGCTGTCATGGCACTGGCACCACGAGGCTGGGCTCCCTCTCCGTCCCTTCCCGATGCCTGGAAGCCACTGGAAGGCTGCTGGGCAGACTGGAGTGGGGAGAAGGAACGCAGAGCCGAGGCCACTTCTGAGAGATGGCGGGAAGCCTGTCCGTCCCGGTTCATGTGGAAGCCCAGTGCTGAGGAGCCTGCTATCACATTGGCAATCAGGCTGTGAGGCTGCAGAGTTCAAAGAGAAAGTGTCACTGTACTGTGCAGAGCTGGAGGACTGATCTCACCAGACACACAGAGCTGGGCTATCTTGGCCCCTCTCTCATCTCACAGGGCTCTAGGACAGCCTGTTACCTTCTCTAGAAACCCAGAAGTGTCCCAGATAGTGCTGATCTACCACATTTTCATCCTCAGATACATCCCAGGCAAGGGCAAAATTACCCAGAGGGCCTGACGATGAATTTCCCAGCATGTAGCAAGCACCCCAAGAACAACCCACATGCCCTGAGCCTGGGCACCTCTGACTCTGACTGCAGGGACTGGATGGAGCTGAAGAGGGCGTTTTCAGGGAGCACAGCCTGCTGAGCCAGGGCCACGCTGCTGTCCCGGTGCACCCGCTCCTTCAGGAAGCCGATGAAGGCTGTGCTCTCACGGGGTGGCTGCCACTTGGGGTTGGTGATGGCAAAGTGCATGAGGGATAGCTCCGTCTTGCCATCCTCAGCCTGCTGGTAAATGGAGGCCTCCGTCTTTCCTGCTGACATCCACTGTGGACAAGAGACAGGTAATGAGAGACAGGATCTGCTTTGCAACCCTGCCAGCCCTGGGAATCCTGCAATCATTCTGAGCAAAGCATGCAACACCCAGCCCATGCAAGGCCATGGCGCCCTATGTAGCAGATGCTACACCAGAAGTCCCCATGCTCATTCAGCCATCTCAGGAGAAGAAGCAACAAACACAGTTTGTTCCAACTCCATCTCAGAACATGAACTGCTGCAAGGGAACTGGGGAGCTAGGAACAGTCACACAGACAGGAACAATTAGAGTCAATAAATAACTCTTCTTAAAAGTTTCCTGCCACAATGAGTTCACTTCCTTCCTAGTTAATGACTGCGTCACTAGGAAGTCTTTCCCTAGGCAAGTAACCTAAATTCCAAGGCACAGAAAACAGATGGATCCCTTTTCCCTCCATCATAGATTTTTCATAATGGAAAATGCTTCCTATTTCCTCTAGACTGCTTCTCTCCAGAGCACAAGTAGGAGAGAAGTGGCCACACTTTCTAAATATCCACATTTCACTCTCCTGAGGACACAGAACCCTTGGCTGTGAAAACAGGCAATGACATCAAAGACATGACACAGCCTGATTCCCGAAGCATCTGGTCAATAATCACAGCTGGGCCACAAGAGCCTTCTGGAGCTGGTGACCAGTGGTGCCAAAGGCAGACACCCTACCAAGAGGTGGGTGGCTGGGCTGTGGGCTGCCAGGAGTGGCGAGTTTGGGCCTCTCGTGGGTCTTTAAGGAGCAGACATGCCGGTGGGCAGCACAGAACCTACCGCAGGGTGGCCGTGCTGGCGCACGTCCATCTGGGCAAAGGAGCAGGTGTCACCCACACCCACCACCTCCACGGTGAAGTTACGGAAGAAGTCAACAATGTCCAAGGACTTGGGCCGCAGGCAGATGATGAGGATCAAAGGGGTAATGATGGGACTCAGGAGCTCTTCCAGGATGAAGACCTGAGCACAGAAATGATGGGTTCAGCACAAACTTGAGGGTCAAAAAACCCCCAATCCTGAAACAGACCCCAGAGGTAGCCCTCCATCTTCTGGGGCAGGGTATCTCTGAGGATGCTGCCTTGTTCCTCTCTAAGCCCAGGAGCTGTTGAGCTCTCCAGCACCTTCTCTGTCCTGTGATGGGGGTAAGTCCCCATCTGCACAGTTAAGCCAAGCTCACCGCTTTGTACTGGAAGAGCTGGGCAAACTCGTCCCTGGTCTCGTAGCGGTGGGCGTTGCCCTGCCAGTGGTCAGGCATGTAGTGGATGTGTGCCAGGATAACTCGCAGCAGCTGCTCTGGGCAGAAGACCAGGTGCTGGTCAGGGATGAAAGACCTGCACGACAGAACAGGGAAATATCACAGCATTACACCTCAGTTCCTGAGAGATGTCATCTTGGGAGGGCAGGGTGACTGGCCCATATCACAGCTCTACCTGTAGCCTTCTGACCAGACCAGCCCCCCATACCATACAACCACTGCAGCCAGGATCACTACCTCTCCCCAGCCATGCCCCTCATCCACACAGATTCACATCCATTTGCAAGCAAAGAGCATGTCTACACGGATTGCTGCCAGCCCCACTGCTCCCTACAGCGCTGCCAGGAGCATGGGGGCAGCACAGACCCACCTCACCTGCACACGGTGATGCCCACCCCGAGCAGGGTGACCGTGGTCAGGACGTGCTCGACCGCAAGCACATCCTCATCATAGATGGTGAGAGCGATGAGCACAGCCAGGATGGAGCCAGCAAAGAAGGCCACGTTCTTGGCCACGATGGTGAGAAGCGGGGAGATAAAGCAGTTCATGTACTTGGAAGCTGGCTTGTACCCCTTGCTGAGGCGCGAGTGCAGTTCGTGATCCAGCTCGTTGAAGTGACGCAGGTAACAGCGGCCATAGAGAGACCAGCAGCGGGCACCCAGGCTGCCCGGCTCCCGCTTCAGGATCTCCGTGTAGCTGAAGAAAGCATAGAGGATCTGCCAGATGAGGATGAGGGGGCAGAGGAGGAAGTTAGCAATGCCAATCCAGAGGATGCGGGTGCTGAGCTTCTCAGCCAGCTCCAGGCGGTTCCCGGCCCGCTTGTATTCAGCCTTCAGGCTCCACTCATTCTCAAAGAGGGAGCCGGGACCCCAGAAGAAGATGAGCTCAAAGTTGTACTTGAGCCCACGCGTGTAGAAGACGGTGTCTCCCAGCAGGGGCAGGCGGAAGCGGATGGGCAGCAGTGACTTGTTCACCATGGCCACCATGTAGTTCTTGAAGCGGAGGATGCGGTGATAGATGTCCAGCTCTGTCAGCTCCTTCTTGTGGATGCAGATCTGGTGCTCCTTCTGGATCTGCACAATGCGGGCCTGCACCTCCTGCCAGGTGTAGTAGGGCAGGGTGGACTGGAAGGTGGACAAGCAGCAAGATTAGGAGCAAGAAGTAACCAGGGACAGAAGCCAGGTCCCAGCACACATCTCGGGGTGCTGACAAAGTGCATGCAACACCAGGGCGTGAGGCACCTTCTGGCACCTCTTCAGCCTGCAGCAGGCAAACCCCACACCTTGCCAAGGTGCCCTTTACCCCTAGATTAGCACAGATGACTGTTTCCCAGCCACGCATGCACCAGCTTCCTTGGAGGCATAAACACAGGTCCAGGCTTCCGTGGTTCCTCCCAGAGCTGCCATTTGGAGTCAGCAGGGAGAAACAAACATGGAAGGACTTAAGCAGCGTCCCAGAGGGAGCCCATGGAAAAACTGGGGACAATGCAAGCCTTTCAGCTCACCCCACCTTTCTCAAGATACTTTCTCTCTCCAAAGGATGTGCACATGCCTTTTCATGTTGTTCATCAGAGCAAGGACTCTGGACTAGGCTGTCTATGCAAGCCTCAAACCCCATCTGTAACACACTGATCTGCTGTGTGACCTTCACAACTAAGTAGCTCCAAGCCTTCTAAATAAACAAGGAAGCTGAGGTTGTTCACATCCCAGGGAGGTACGAGGATATCCTCACTTATGCTGCCTCTGTGGAAGGCATCACAGAAAAGGCCACCACTGAAGAACACACATATTGGGAGGCATATGGCAGAGGCACGCGCCAGCAGGCGGAGAGGCAGACTGAGCACAGAGAGGTTAACACAGAATAAACTGGCTGCTGGAGAAGAGGCTGAAAGGAGATCATGTGCCTATGGAGGAAGAGTGCTCAGTCTGACTGAGAAGAGGAGAGGCATGAAGGCAAGTTGCAACCACCAGCAAATGCCTCCCATGGCCCTTGGCGGCCTCGCATGCAGCCCTGGCTCAGTGACTTACCATGGGGATCTTCAGGGCATTGATGTAGAAAGAGTGAATCTCCCAGTAGCAGCAGATATTGTAGATAAATTTGACGAGTCGGTGGATCCAGAAAACCCCAGCTATCACCAGGATGCAGATGAGGAAGCTGTTTGCCTGGATTCTGTAAGCAAGAAGAGGCAAGTAGTGGGACACAGGCCCAGACAGGAGCCCTGAGTATGTAGGAAAACAAGAGCAGTGGCTAACATGCCCTCCACTGCCCCTACCTTGCACTGCAGACATTTGGAGGCAGGAAGGCATCTGGCAGAGTCACCTTAATGGGCTCAGTGGGATGCTGGCTGTGATTTAATGCTTTGTTGGCAAAGAGGATGTCATAATCAACACAGCTGATAAGAAAGGTGGTGAATGCCACCACAAAGATGAACTGCCTGTGAAAAAAGAGAAGTGTTGTGAGGGAATCACCCTTCTGCTCCACCACAAAACGTGAAGCAGCCAGGGTCATATGCCACAGAGATGCAATGCCACAGCCATGGCAGCAGGAATGTTCACAGGCAACAGTTCCTCAAAGTGAAATGCGGGTTTGGGGCATGGAAGACCCTGATGAAGGGAAGACAGGACAATTATGAAAGGAGCCCTTCCACCTACACAGCTGCAAGTGCTTGGCAAGTGCCTGTGGCTGTTCCCCAGCAGCCATAACAGAGGGGAACCTGCACTTACATGAGCTCAAAGATCTCTCCGATGAGCATGCAAGTGAAGCCATTCTTCTGATGCAGGTTATAGACGTGAAAGCCACAGTCAAGAAAAACAGCATGGAGACTCCTTTCTGATGAAGGATGAAGAGGGTTCCGTCCCACTGATTTCCATAGCTCCTCAGCCAAGTCTCCCTTCACCACCAAGAAAAAATCTCTCCCACCCCTACTCATCAGCAAGTTGGCTCCCCAGTGCAGGAAAACACACTCTGCCCAGGTAAAGCACAGGTGGGGTAGAGGGACTTGGCTTCGTTCATGCTCCTTCCTTCCTGCACTCAATACCCACAGAGCAGAAACTCAGCCTGCACTCAGGCTGCACAACGGTGCATAGGGCAGGGCAGGCTAGAGCAGGACAAGACAGAGACAGACAAAATGCATTTATTGGCACCTGCACCTGCTCCTGCCCCCAGCAATGCGGTCAGCATAATTAACACCATTTCACAAGGCAAGCAGCCCTGCTGTGTCACCGAGGGTGTCACCTATTAGTGGGTCACCCTTTGCCCAGTTATCAGGCACTGAAGGTCCTGTGAACCAAGTAGATAAATCAAACGGGTTTCTGCTTTCCCTCCCCATGGGCCTCAAGATTCCTTGGCACCAGGCTGATTACTCTCTTCCGTGCTGTCCTTGAAGGTCCCAGGCATCTGGCCAACCCAACAGAGGTGATGACCCCATCACAGAAGAGGGAGTATTAACAGCACCCAGAGCACTATCCACAAAATCAAGGAGTTACAAATTCTAAGTGGGAACTTGTATCCCAGCTGCTGGTGGACAATGAGACCCAGGACCCCTCAGCAGCCAGGGATACCCCCACTGTCATCTGCTTCCAATGAGGACTAAGTGAATGACTCAAATTCCTTTATGTGATTTTTGAGACTACATTATGATCATTGATACAGCAAACCATATATTAAGATATGTCCTGATCTGTAAAGAGTCCAGCTGATTAGAAACCACGAAGTAAGAGATACTATAAAATTCTGTTCTATGCTACTTATAAAATTGTACTACACTGATTCTGCCTACAGAAATCCTGTACTACCCTCACTGTAAATGCCACGCTAGCAATAAAATTCTGTTAAGAATATAACACATTAACTGTAACGACAACAGTATCATCGTCACTTTCCCAAGGATTCCTAGAAGCACATGTAAGACCCTGTGTCAAGTGACAGCGTCCCAAGGCATGGGGGGTTCTGTCAGCCCCTCTGGAGCTGTGTACTGTCCTACAGGAGTGGCTGACACTAGCCAAGCTCCAAGTTACACAAAGCTCTGTGTTTTCCCTGTACTTAGAGCCGGGAGGAGGGGGATACATCCCGCCTGACCCTCGCCCTGCAAAAGGATATGCGAGAGAAGAACAGGTCGAGGTTCTCGATGTGATGCCACGGAGCTGAAGGAAGAAGCAGCACAGGGTGAGGGGTCCTGAGCACACCCACCCCTGGTGTTGTCACCAGCACAACCTACCCCTTCCCCGCTGCCCCTGGAACCCGAGGCCCCACACAGCCCCGCAGCCGCCACTCTAGCTCCCCTTGGAGGAGGGGAGATATCCAGCCTCTCCCCGGTGCCCCCGGCCTCTTCCGCACCCCGCCGCCGGCCAGGCCCCAACCCCCGGTGCCATCGCTCACACTTGGCGCCCTCGGGGACGTGGACGAGCAGGTCGCCACCGCCGGGGGGAGACTCGGTGGAGGAGCTCTCCAGGCGCTGGTACTGCGTCTCGAAGTGGGCCATGGCGGGGCCCAGCGCCGCCGCCACCGGCGCGGCCCGGCCCGGCCCGGCCCGCTCGGCCCCGCCCGCGACTGGCGGGCACGGCGCCCAATGGCGAGCGGGGGGTGGGACGCGGCAGCCAATGGGCGCGCGGGATGTGACGAGCGGCGCTTCCGGGCCCGGCGGCGGCGGCGGCCGCGCGTGAGCGGCGGGGCGGGCACGGGGGAGCGGCCCCGGGGGTGACGGGGGTGCGGCGGCCCGGGGCTGACGCGGATAGGCGGCTTGGGGAAGGGGGATCGCGCACGGGCGCCGGGCGTGGTGCGGGATTGTCCCGAACACAGAGCTTGCACCGGGGCAGAGCGGCGGGCCCGCGGGGCCAGTGTCGGGGCGGTCACTGGTTCTCGACGGGCCCGTTCCTGAGACGCTGTCCCGTGCCTGGAAGCAGTAGCCATGCCGGAGAGCTGGTCGGTGTTTGAGGCCGCCCAGGACCCTGAACTCCTGCACGGGCTGAGCCTGGTCACCGGAGTTGCTGCGGATGCGGGTGCTGCCCAGCCGGCTCCTGCGAGCCACGGTGCGTGGGGCTCCGCGGGAACGGCGGGAGGGAGGTTATCTAAGCTCGTGTCTGCCACAGATTTGTGTTCCGTCCCCAACTCAGCTTGGGCGATCACCCTGGAGCTTGGCCATGGGAGCTACCTGGTGGGTGGGTAAATCGACTTTTGGTGACACCCCAAAGTCCCCGAAGCTCTTTCAACCATAGGTTTCTTTGGGTTGGCTGAGGAGGGACCGAGGAGGCTCCACTCCTTGCAGGGCTGCCTGTGCACAGCCCTCCCTTGTTCTTCCAGAGAAACCTGCAGCAGCCAGCTGTGAGGAGAAGCCCCATGGGGTCGCCGAGGTGCCAGAGAGGATGTGTTGCTTGACCTGCGGGCAGGTGTTTGGGAGCCGGGAGGAGCAGGTGAGCAGGGCTGAGCAGTATGGAGTGGGAGTGGGGCTGGCATGAGTGGTGGGATCCTGCTGTGGAAGCTCAGCCCCAGCATGGTGCAGCCCAGTGCTGGCTGTTTCCCCATTGCTCACAACCTATTGGGATCTGGCACTCAAACCTCGTATGTTATCAATTAAAGGCATCATTTACTGGAAGTAAAGGGTAAGTGCAGCAGAGGCCTTGTACTTGTTCAGGTTAATTGTTTCATGGGTAACTCCTTAAAATACTGTGATTTTCCAGTCAGGACTGCTGAAGGAGCCCGCCATCAGTTTAGTGGTTGGGGTCTGTCACCTCATGCCCTTTGGTGGTGATGGCTTTCATGGACCACCAGGATGCTGCCAGCTCATGCTTTTCTTGCTCCACAGACTGAGCACTACCGTCTTGACTGGCACCGCTTCAATCTGAAGCAGCGACTCCTGGGGCGCCGGACGCTGCCTGAAGAAGTGTTTGAGGAGAAAACCCGCACAGGTGAGAAGCTGGATTGTCTGCATTGGAGCCCAGGGGCTGTCAGGAACCTCACTGGGGTTTTTCTGTACAGGGATGAAGCCCTCTGCTACTGCAGGATTCCTTTATTCTGTCCCTGCGGGGTATTCTCAGGGTCCAGCACTGCTCCTGAGCTGTTAGGATTTGTTATAGACAGAAGGGGGTGTTTTAACTGAGCCCCTGCCTAAGCATGTCTGGGGATCTAGAGCTCCAAACTGCTATCTCCCCGGGTCACAGCCTGTTTGTGATATATAGGGTTATTTGACAGAACATTTCTGGGGTCATGTGCGCTCTGAAAGTGCCCTTGAAGTCACCTAGAGAGTTTTGGGGAGGCTGTTCAATAATCTTTGCCTTATTTCACTGCATCTTTCTTTTCCTTGCAGGTGATGTTTCCAGCATCTCAGGATCTGACTCAGATAGCTCTGATGTGAGCAGTGAGTCGGAGTTGCTGCCCTCTGTCAGTGACACTGGCCAGACCCCCCAGATTCCCCGCTCCCACAAAGTGCTGCTCCGCAATGCCAAGGGCCAGCTCATCTCTGCCTACCGCTGTGTGCTGCTCACTGGGAAGGCAAGTCACAGCCCAGCTGTTTGGGAGAGGGAGTCCAGAAAAGGTGGGGGGCACTTGGGCGTAGATGTCTCTCTGACATCTCTACCTCCTGTGGTAGGAAGGGTGGACTCTGGTGCCAGGTCAGAGCCCCAGACTTGTTGGTGGCCTGTTATTTGGCTCTGGGGTGCTCCCAAAAACCTGCTTCTGGTGCTAGCAGAGAGGCTGGTCTCTGTCCTGGGGACAGCAGGAGGTAAGGAGGTAACACCATGGGTACTAACAAGTGTGTCTGTGTATCAGGGTGACATTGAGGAGCCGGTGGAGCTGACAGCATCACTGCAGAGCCTCAGTGCAAGCACATGCTGGGTTGTGTTGATGATGGGTGGCGGGCACTTCGCAGGAGCAGTGTTCCGGGGGTGAGTACAGCGGGACTGTCCCTCTGAGCACAGTCAGCTGCAGCTGCTTTTGCATGTTAATGCCACGCACACTAAGCTCTGTGGCTTATGCCTGCCCCTCTCCACAGCCTGCAGGTGCAGGAGCACAAGACCTTCCACCGGTACACGGTGCGAGCACGGCGGGGCACAGCGCAGGGCCTTCGGGACGCCCAGACCCCGGGCTCAGCCCCCAGATCCGCTGGGGCCTCCCTGCGCCGCTACAACGAGGCTGCTCTGCTCAAGGTGAGGGTGCACTTGGCAGGGAGTGCTCCTGCTGCCTCTGCCAGGCTGCTGCTGGGGGCCATGGCAGGGGCGGTGGGCTCTGGAAAAGGGGCAGGGCTCAACTGAGGCTACTGTCTTCTGGATTTGTCCCCGCTCCAGAGCTACATTTGCCCATATAGTGTGCTCAGGATCCCATAAAGCTTCTCCTTTCTCCCCAGGATATTCAGGACCTCCTGGCAGCCTGGGCACAGCACCTGAGTGAAGCTCAGCGCATCTTCCTCCGGGCGCCTCATCACAACCGTGCGCTGCTCTTCGGTGGCAGGAGCCCACCCCTCACCCGAGGGGACCCTCGCATCTGCCACATCCCCCTCAGCACCCGCAGGGCCACCCTGCGAGAGGTGCTGCGAGTCCACGCCACGCTGGCCAGCCTGCAGGTGTATGGTGAGTTGGGCCAGCCCTTGTGCCTGTGGGTCAGGGCAGGTGGGGTGACGTGGTCCCTCGTGCATTAGGGGACACTACCCTGTGGGGTGGAGGTGCTAGCTCTTCAGCCCTCAGACCCTGGAGACATGGGGTGCTCCCTGTCCCCAGGTAGTGACAGGAGCACCCTTGCTGCCCAGGGAAGGACACGCCACTGGAGGACATCATTGGGTCCCCCAGGAAGGTCTGGCAGAAGAGGCAGCAGAAGGCAGAGGTGCATCCCCCGCAGGAGGACACAACTGGTGAGTTGAACCATGCAGGGAGACATGACTCTGAGCAAGCAGGAGGGGTTTGATGTTATGGCATGGGCATGGGCCAGATTTGCAGCTTCAGAGTGTGGCTGGACAGGAGAAAGACAGGCTGTTCTTGGCTCAGAGCCCCGAATTCTGTGTGTGGAGCCCTATCCCCAGTCTTATCACCCTCCTCAGCCCCAGAGGAGGAGGAGGAAGAGGAGGAAGAAAGCCCTGCAGGAGAACTGGAGACTGTGGAAGTGACACTGGGGACCTTGGACCTCCGGGAGTTCGAAGTGATGCCCAAGCGAAACCGCAAAAGGAGGAAGAAGAGGGACAAGAAGGTGGAGAAAGGTGAGGGGAAGAACTGGCAGGGACAGTGTAGGAAGGCCATGGCTGGGATGCAGGCTGACTCTGACCCTCTTCCTCACGTGCTGCCTGTGCAGGGCCGTGTGCTAAAGAGACTGGTGGGCAGCCTGGCTTGGAGGCAGTGACAGAGCTTCAGGGGGAGGCTGAGGCTGGGCTGCTTCCCTGGAGCAATGGAGGTAAGTGGTGTTGGGAGCTGTGTTGGCTGGATGCCTGCCCCATTTACTGGTGGCTTTTCAGTGGGGTGAAGAGCACATTGTCATGCAGATACCCAGAACAGCTGGGTCTGAGAAGTCTTTAGTGCAGTTGCAGTCATGTGCTTTCGAGTGAGCTGTGTGTTTGGAGCCAAGGGGACCAGGCAGCACCTGGCTAAGCCAGGTGTGTTGGGGGCATTAGAGTGGGTCTTACTGCAGGAGGAGACTTGGCTGCTGACAACAGTGCCTAGCAATGCCATAGCACATGGCCACAGACTCTGAAGGTGCTGGAGATCCTGCAGTGCCCAAATCCAGCTAGCAAGCTGAGGCATTGTGTGTATTCCCTGGCCAGACCAGAGTGCTGCTTTGCCCAATCTGCCCATCACACTCCCCTCCTGTTCTTCCCTCACAGGAGACCCTCAGACCCAGCTCTGCGATGCTCTGTTCACTGCCTGCAAGACAGGGGATGTGCAGACACTGCGGCACTTCCTGGGAGTGCCAGAGAATGGGGGCCTGCCAGAGCACAGTGAGGATGGGCAGTCTCTGGATATGGCCCGCTCCCTGCTGAACCAGCCCGTGGACGAGCAGGGCTCCACCCTGCTTCACGTGGCAGCTCAGGCTGGCAGGGCTGAGGCTGTGTGTCTGCTGCTGCAGGCAGGAGCGGACCCTGCCCTCAGGTATGGCTGCAGGGCACCCAGTGGTTCATAACTCCAGCTGTGAGAGTCCAGCAACTCACTCCTGTCTCAGCCACAAGAAACTGGTGCCACTCTTGTCCTGGGACAGCCAGTACTGGTCTCTGTGACCTGGGATGTCTGGGGTTTTTATGGGAGGGCTAGGAGCTGAACCACCCTTCTCTCTGCCTGCCTGGTCTGGCATGGCAGCAGGGGGCACTGCCTCAAGGTGCACCCAGCTTTATTGGTGGGCTGTTCCACCAAGGGCCAGGATGAGACAAAAGCCCCATGCAGGGGCTTTGAGAGGCAAGGAGGACTTGGAGGATTCTGGTATAGGGATAAGGAACTTTCCCCTCCTTGGCTGTGATATTGTGGCCTGCAGTACACGCTGCTCATCTCTGGGGGATCTCTGGGCTCACAGCCCAGTGGGATGCAAACAGTGAGATGGCAGTGTGAGCAAGCTGGTCTCCCTTGTCTCACAGGGACAGGCAGGAGAGGACTCCATACTGCACCTCTGCTGACAGACGGACCCGCAATGCCTTCCGCAAGTTCATGGTGGCCCATCCAGACAAGTACGACTACAGCCGTGCCAAGGTGGGGCCTGCCCGCTGCCCTCACCCACAGGGGAGCCCCAGAGCAAAGCTCTCCCTTCCCACTCGTGCATTGCCCCGGCTCAGTGGGAGATGCTGCCTGCCCTCAGGTGCCAGGGCCCCTGACACAGGAGATGGAGGCCAAGAAGCTGGAGAAGAAGCGGGCACAGAAAGCCCAGCGGAAGCAACGGGAGCAAGCACAGTGGGAGGAGCAGCACCGCCGGGAGCAGGAGCAGGAAAGGAAGCAGTGGTTTGCAGCCCTGTCTGACAGGGAGAAGGTGAGGATTGGGAAGGGGATCCAGCCCAGAGGGGGCGGTGCTGATGTGGTGGGCTCTGGGCACAGCAGCTCCCAGGGCTGCAGGGGCTGAGCTGTCTCTGCTCCCCAGAGGGCACTGGCTGCTGAGAGGAGGTTGGCTGCACAGCTGCAGGACACCAGCACGACTCCTGCCAACATCAGGTAACCATCCCAGCAGCATGGCTCTGAAGACAAATCCTCCCATGTCAGTACAGCTGTTCCCTGTCTTTCTTGCTCCAGTCCTCATTTCCAGTCCAAAGCTATTCCTGACCACTCAATTCCCACTAGTGCTTGGGTAAAAGTTTCCTCCCTCTCTTGCCCCGCTCCCCTGAAATATTTTGCTAAGGATGACTTGGTCCACTTCCAGCCAGATCTGCAGCAAGCCAACGCCCCAGCCACTCCTGTGTCCCTGTTTACTTTCCTCTGCCACCCCACCAGGTTTGTTGGTAGCCAGCATTCCCCATGCTTAGCGGGGCAGGGGCTTTACAACCTTTATAGGGCCAAGCCCCTAAATGTGGTATTCACACCTAAATGTTCATTCTGCCTCAAAGTACCTCACATCACGCTCTGGCAGACCATGTCCCCCAGGGAGTATGTCCTGGCCAGGCCACGGGGTGAGCACATCAGCCCTGTGGGACCAGAGGAGCCCCAGCTCCCTCAGGCTGCAGGTGTCTTGTGTCACAGTCCAGACAGGGAATCCTTTCCGCTACTAACTCTTTTACAAGCGTCCCCTTTGCTCAGGGCCAGCTCTGCTCTTTCCTGCAGCCGCTGCTGGCAGTGTGGAGAGTCCCTGTTGGGACGGATCCCCTTCCACTACCTCGACTTCTCCTTCTGCTCCACGGCCTGCCTGCAAACACACCGCCGGGCCCAGGCTGGCCACACCTAACGCTGGAGGCTGCTGCCACCTGCCAAGGACCACTGTGGTGGGGATGTGGCTGAGCACTGGCTGTGCAGCAAGGGAGAGCCTGTGCAGCAGCAATGGTCAGAGGGACTGAGCTGGCCATGTCACTCTCTGGGCATGAATATCCCTCTGGGTGGTGACTCTGGCAAAGTTAATAACTGAGAGGTCTCCATGTGCCAGTGTGAGGGGCTGGGACTGTTTGGTGGCCTGGCTTCAGCCAGGGGTCCTGCTGCCAGCTTTTCTCATGGCTACCTCACAGGTTGCTATCTGTAGGTGTAAGGACAGATCCTGACACATACAGACCCTGCAGCCCTGAGCTACCTCCAGCCATGCCTGTGGACACCATCAAGGCTGTGCTTTTACCTGTCCTCTCCTGGCTGCCATCAGCATCTCAGCCATCATGTTAGCAGCTACTTCCTCTGCCTACATTGTCAATAAAGAGGTGCCTTGACCCCCTGGCCATGGGGGAATCAGCATGGTCACTGGAACTATTTGGGATGAGTGTGGCATTGACATGCACATCAAGCTCAGTCCTGGGTCCCTTACTCCTTAACACAGGCCCTACCTGCCCCCAGAGGTCTGTGCCACTTTCCTTAGCCCCTGTGCTTCCCCAGCCCCAGTGAGAGGCAAGGCCAGTGCCCAGCAGTGTTTACTCTGTGGCCGTGGTGCTGCAGCCAAGTGTCCTGTTATAAAGGGGTCGGTCAAGGAAGAGCAGGAGGGGAGTGGGAGGTGCCCCTTCTAGCTCCAGCACTGTGATGTTGTTGGGGTGGCCAGCGTGCAGCACTGAGCCAGGCACAAAGAGGGTCTGCTGGGGCCCACGACAGCTCCAGTACCGGCCCAGGTTGAAGCCATTTATCCACAGCAGTCCCTGGAAGATGATGGAGATGGCACTGAGCTGTGTCCTGGTCCACTCTTACCCCTTTCCCAGTTATGCACTGCCTTACCTTGCTCCAACCTGGGAACTTCACGAAGGTGTCCCAGGCGATGCCAGGTGTCTCAAAGGTCCCAGTGTAGAAGGCTGGCCCCACTCGGCCCCCACTTGATTTTGGCAGAGCAGTGTGGGGCCAGCCCTGTTGGACTGCAGTGTCTATGGCCAGGGGATAGATCAGCCAGTTGCTGAGAGGCCTGGAGTTCAGTGAGAGGTTTCCCAGCAAGCCCTGAGATGGAACAGGAGGGGAAATGAAGAAACAGTATCTGCCAGGACACTTGGGGCAGTCCCAGGGCGTGTCCCCCTGGCAGCAGTGAAGGTGGGATGGGATCCCCTCTAAGGAGTGAAGAGCCCTGGCCGCTGTGGCAGCCTAAGTGGGAGAGGGGTGCTAGTCTCTGAGCCCTGTCCTGGCAGGTTTGAGATGAACCAGGGAGCAGGGCTGGGATTAGCCCCAGCAAGGCCGGACTCTGTCTCAGGTGGCAGTAGAGAGGGTGTTTGGTCACATGGGTTGCCAGGCCATCCCCTCTGGAGCCTCAGGGCGCTCTCCCCTTACCTTGAAGTCACTGGTGTTGGCCCCGAAGCTGATCCTGCCCATGTTCTCCATGAGGATGTCCAGGCTGTCCCCTGCCCTGCCCGTTACACGCAGTGTTGTCTGCCCGTCCCGCTCCAGCGTTCCCTGGTACTCCTAAAGCCACAAAGTCCGTGCTGCTGGCCCATGTTTGGATCCCACCATTCCCAACACTGCCAGCAGGCACATACCATCCTGCTGCCAGCCTGCCAGAGCCAGGGCTGCTCTCTGCCCCCAAAGGAGGCAAATTTGGGCCCAAGAGCCACCCTGCAAAGGCTCAGTATGGCTTTTGGCACCCTGGTTGTCCCCAAGACCCTGGGATGGCATAGCCCCACTGCCAGCAGGTCCCACAGCCCTCTGGAGCACTGTCCCTGGTGTGCTCCCATAGCCTCACCTTCTGCAGCATCACATAGCCACGGTCACAGATGCTGTGGGGAGGAGCACCCAGCATGGCTGGGTCTGGGACATCCCAGGGCAGCTGTGTGTGGTACATCACAAAGCCATGGATCTGCAGGACACAGTGCAGTGGCACAGGAAGGGAAATGGAGCTGGAAGTGAGTTCTGCTCCTCTATCCCGGGGCCAGGGAGAGTTTCACTAAGTGTCCACCACTACACCCAGCCTCTCACCTGCTTCAGGGCCTCAAAGGTGAGAGGAAACTGGCTCTGGATGGGCCCAGAGGGGCACAGCACATCCATGACATCCAGGAGGTCAGCATACTGCAAAGAGAGGGATGGGTGCTGGGCAGGTGAGCAGTGCCACGCTGGGGCAGTACGGCCTTCAGGATGGGCACTCACCTTGCGCAGGGCCACCCAGCCATAGGCATACTTGGGGGTGGCAGGTGGCATCGGGCCAGCTGGCAGGGGCTGGAACTGAACAGCAGACTGTCAGCTGCCCCATGGCAAGCAGGGAGCTGTTCTCTGCCCTGCTGGTACAAGCAGCAGTGCCCAGAACTGTCCCCTTACTCCTGCCAGGTTTGTTACCTTGCTGATGACCGTGCGAATGGCAAACAGCTTCTCAGTGGGGTCTCCTGCCTCCGACAGGGGGGCATCATAGTCATAGCTGGTGGTCACTGGTTTGTACTGGCCCTTGTAGTCAGCACCTGGCCAAGGAAGGGGCTCTAGCACAGCCCAGGGCATGGAACCCAGCCCCAGGCTGGCTGCAGTGCAACGTGGGGGGGCATGACCCAGAACTGTGAGCCCTTGCATAGGCACGAAAGGAGTCCCCAGGAGAAGACAAGCTTGGGTTCAAGGGCCCTTGGCTATGTGTCAACCTGCCCCATGGGACAGAACAAGAGCCTGAAGCAGGTTTCTCAGGGATGGCCAAAGAAAGCCCTCCAGCCCTGCAGTGTGCCACTCCCTCCCTAGAGCAAGGCTCTACTCACCACTCCAGTAGGCAAAATTCGTCCCTCCATGGAACATGTACCTATGATACACCCAGAGAGCATGGTCAGCAACCCCCAGACCCAGCAGGGGCTCACCAGGCACTGCCCCTTCCCTCCAGCACCCACAGTCCCTGCTGGCCTGATCCCAGTGGGATGAAGGCAAGAGGTGATGCCCGCTGCCCTGGTGGCTGCGCCCTCTGCCAGCTGACTACTTGCATGTTGACGCTGGCTCCCAGCTGCAGCATGTCCTCCAGCCCCCGGGCCACCCACGCTGCGCTGGTGCTGGCATGTGCCTCACCCCAGTAGTCCAGCCAACCTGTGTAGTACTCAGAGTTTACCTGGAGGACAAAGAGACTGTCACCTGCAGCCTGGGCCCAGCGCCCCTCCTTGCCTCACTGCCTGGCGCCTCTGCCTCCCCAAAGTTGTCGCGGGTCATTCCCCACACAGCATCCATGCCAAGCTCACCAGGGGTCCCTTCGGTTCCACGCGGCGCTGGGCACCAAACGCCTCTGTCACATTGGATCCTGTGGAGGTGCAGAGGGGGAGGTTTGAGCAGGACAGAGGAGGGACCCCCATCCTCTCTCCTCCTCCCCCATAGGACACCTGGCCCGAAGTCGACGGTGGCGTAGAGCCCCTGCAGGGTGCCGCAGCGCAGCTCCTGGGCTCGCGCGCTGTCGGTGGTGAAGAGCAGCACCTCGCTGCCCAGCAGTGCCCGAAAGGAGCCCAGCAGGTGCTGCAGGTATCCATGGTCACAGGCATAGTAGCTCCCATATTCATTTTCCACCTGCAAGCGGGGCAGGGACTGGCAGGCAGTATGCACGTGGCAGGGCTGCAGACAGGTCCCACTGCCCATGGGGATGAGCACCAACCTCCTCCCTTTCCTCTGGACATCATCAGATGTGTTGACAACCCCCCAGGGGATCCTGAGCATAACCTTCCAGTCCCACTGTGAGCTCCAGCTCCGTCAGTGTCCCTCAAACCACTTCTGTGGTACCTCAGTTTCCCAGCCCTTGGATTTAAATCTAGGTCCAGAAGGTGGGAGGGATTTATCTGAGCTTTGCTGGGTAAGGTCATTGTGTAGGGGATACTGGTGGCTTTTTGGGGCACATCCAAAGATGACCCAGAGCAGGGCATGGGACTGGGCCTCAGAGGCCCTTACCTGCACACTGATGATGTTCCCTCCCTGGTGGTACAGGCGTGGCTTGATCTTGGGCAGCAGGACATGGAGCCAGGAGTCCACAGCTGCCAGGTAGGCTGGAGGGACAGAGGCAGGGCAGGGCTGGCTACAGCATCCACCCCAGCCCACCTGCAGCCAGCCTGCCAGGAGGAAGACAGCAGATGGGGCAGGGTCAAGTGAGATGGGGAAATGGAGATGGAGTACAAACTATGGGGCTCTCAGAGGATAGAGATGATGATGGGAAAGACCACAGAGGCAGAGCTGGCAGGTGTGTGGAGGACAGCCAGGACTGGCACCAGGCTATAAGGACATGGTGGCCAGAGGCTGAGCCTCACCAGGGCTGGAAGTGCGCAGGATGATGTCTGGTTTCCACAGCAGCCAGGCAGGCAGGCCACCCTGGAGAAACACACACAGCAGAGAGGGAGGCAGAGAAACTGCTCAGCAGCCTGAGCCTGCACACTGCTGAACTCAGCCAGTGCAATGCTAGTGCTTGGCACCAGCACAAAGGCCTGGGGCCTTTAGGGCAGCAGCCGGGGCACACCGGGCACGGCACTGGTGTCTGCATGACAGCCAGAAGGGCCAACCCTGCTGTGCCCTTCCCAGACCCCCCTGTCACCCCTCTGTGCCAGGCTGGGGGCCAGGGCTCACCATCTCCCACTCTGCACAGATGTAGGGCCCCGGCCGCAGGATCACCAGAAGTCCCAGCTCAGCTGTCAGGTCCAGGAAGGCTTCCACATCCCGGTTCCCAGTGAAGTCATAAACTCCTGGCAGTGTCTCATGGTAGTTCCAGGGGACATAGCTGGGGTGAGAGGGGAGATCAGCATGCAGGAGTTAAGGACACCCCAGCACGACAGGGAACCATCCCACCAGCTGGTCCCTCTGCTTCTGGGAGTTGGCCTGCAGCCTGAGCTGAGTATGGCAACTCGGGCTGGACTGGAACTAGCCCACACTCATGCTTGTGTCTGGCAGGGGTGACCTGGGGGTTGACAGCCAAGTGCAAATGTTGGTGCTTGCTCCCTGGTGGTCAGACAACACCCTTGTCTCTGTTCCTAGTGATCCCAGAAAGGCCGTGGTGACAGTGGGCCTGTGCACCGCCATGGCTTACACCTGCACAGCGCTGAGCCCGCTCATGTACATCTTGAGCAGCCGGTCCCTCCAGGCAGGGCGCGGGACGCGGGCGTAGTGGATGCTGCCCGAGATGTAGCGGAAAGGGGCACCGTCCTTGAGGAAGCAGTTGTGTTTGTAATCCAGCTGGAAGGAGCGTGCTGAAGGGGAGGCCTGCAGGAAAAAGGAAGAGCTGGAGGCTTGCAGAACCTCCCCGAGCCCAGCCGCCCCCTCCAGGCACTGACGGCGCTGGTTCTCGGAGGTGCCCTCTCCCGAAGTGGATGCCAAACTGTCCTGGGAGAGCAGGAGGGAGGAGCTGAGCCTCCCGCTAATCAAACACCCCGGCTGGGCTGGTGGCATTTGTGGGGATGGTGCTGCGAGGGCAGGGAAGGAGCTGGGAATGCAAGCTGGGACATTGTGGCAGGACACGGGCTGCTGCAGGAGGGAGCTCTAGCATGACGAGCAGGGACACGGATCGGGAAGGCAGATTCGGGAGGCGGCCCACCCGCTCCTTCACAGCTCAGTCCTGTGCGCTTCGTCCACTTTCCACCCTGTTTGCTAACCTGCGTGTGCAGGAGCCCCGCTGCCAGCAGCAGGCCCAGGGCCGGCAGTCCCATCCTCGCCGGGGGCTCGGCAGGCCCGCGATGGGGACGAGGTTGGACGTGGCTCCACTATCACATGATCCGGGAAGGAGCTCGGCCAGCGCTTCCTTCTCCCGGTCCTAAGTGCGGGCAGCTGGAACAGCTGGGGCGGGACCACGGGAAAGGCGTGGGCGGCTCCGACCCTCCAGGTCTGGCCAGCCCCGCAAAGCCCACCCCAGCAGGGGATGCAGCTCCGGCCGGCGCGCACACCGCTGGTGCCCAGTGGGGTGCGCAGTGACAATCGAAGTGAGGGGAAGAGGAGCCTTGTAAAAGCGTCACCAGCAGGCAGAAGCCTTCCATTGAACTCAGCCCGCTTGTTCCATCAGAGCGGTGGTGATGGAAAGCTTGGCTGCAGCTTTCGTTGGAGGGCTGCTGCTGCCGGATGAGGGAAAGGAAACCGTCCCCGGGCCGAGGGCTAGAGCTGGTGACAGAGCTAGTGACAGGGGTGTCGGGCGGTGCTGCAGGACGGGACGAGCCCGCCGCAAGGCGGAGGGTGGCAGGTCCGGGTCGCGGCGGCAGCGCGCAGCGGAGGCGGTGCGGCCCCGCCCGCCGGGTGACGCGGCGGTGACGGGCGGTGACGGGCGGTGACGCGCGGCGGCCCCGGGCGATGACGCGGCCGGGCGATGGGGCAGACGCTGTGCGTCTGCTCCCGGGGCACCGTCAGCCTGGGGGGAGCGCGGTACCTCCTGCTCCACCGCCTGGCAGAAGGGTGCGCGGCGGGCTGGGGCGCGGGGGGCTCGGGCGGGGGTCCCCGAGCTCCGGGAGGGATGCTCGGGCAAGGGGGGTCCGAGGGCCGTGGGCGTGCTCGGGCGTGGGGGGGATGCTTGGGCGTGCTTGTGTATGGGAGGTGACTTGGCATTGGGGTGATGCTCAGGCGTGGTGGGGAGATGCTTAGGCATGGGGGGTGGTTGTGCATGAGGACATGCTTGGGGATGGGGTGACACTCAGGCACGGGCTGCTTGGGTAGGGTGGGGAGATGCTTGAGTTCAGGTCACCTTGAGGCTTGGGGTATTACTTGGGCTTGTTGAGGGATGATGCTTCAGCATTGGGGGTGCTTGTGCATGACAGATGATTCTCCTGCTGAGCGACAGGGAGGGGTTGGTCAGAAGTGGGTGCTTGGAGCCGTGGGAATGGGGATGTTTGAGCCAGTGGGGTTTTTCATACAGAGAGGGGATGCTTTGGGTTCCTCACAGGTGCCTGCAAGATGGGGAGATGTGCATACCTGGGGAATTCATACTGCCCTCTGTCCCCCTCCCCTGGGGAGAGTAGATGAGACTGGGTACAAGGCCCCAGCATGGATGTCACAGCCCCCAGCCCACGCTATTCTTGACTGCTTGCAGGGGTTTCAGCTATGTGGACCTGGTGGAGGGGCTGCGGGACGGGCGCTTCTACGCCCTGAAGCGCATCCTGTGCCACGACAAGGAGGACCGCCAGGCCGCCCTGCACGAGGTGGAGATGCACGGCCTCTTCGACCACCCCAACATCCTGCGCCTGGTGGCCCACTGCATGGTGGAGAAAGGCACCAAGCACGAAGCCTGGCTTCTCCTGCCCTATGTGAAGGTGAGGAGGGCTTTCCTGGCTGGCCCACCACCCCAGGAGCAGCAGTAGTGACCAGCTGCTTGTGTTTGCCAGGGTGGAACCCTCTGGAGAGAGGTGGAAGCACTGAGAGAGAAAGGCAGCTTCATGCCAGAGCAGCGGATCCTCCTCATCCTCCATGGGATCTGCCGTGGGCTGCAGGCCATCCACAGCAAGGGCTATGCACACAGGTGAGGGGTGGCAGCACTGGCTGGGGGGATTGGAGGGGCCCCAGTGGGCACTCAGTGATGTCCATCCCCACAGGGACCTCAAGCCCACCAATGTGCTGCTGGATGAGGATGACCAGCCTGTGCTGATGGACCTGGGCTCCATGAACCAAGCTCGCATAGAAGTCAACAGCTCTCGGGAGGCCATGGCTGTGCAGGTGGGTGGCCTGGGACGTCACCCCATGAGCCTGTCCCTGCTCCAGTCCCTTCATCCCCATCCTCCTCTTTGCAGGACTGGGCTGCCCAGCGCTGCACCATCTCCTACCGTGCCCCCGAGCTCTTCACAGTGCCGAGCCAGTGTGTGATAGATGAGCGTACGGATATCTGGGTAAGGATCCAGCCCTCTGGCCTCCCCCATCCCACTGCTACAGCGCTGCACTGACACCACCTCGCTCCAGTCCTTAGGCTGTGTGCTGTACTGCATGATGTTTGGAGAGGGCCCCTATGATGCCATCTTCCAGAAGGGTGACAGTGTGGCTTTGGCGGTTCAGAACCCCCTCACGTTGCCCTCCACAACCAGGTGAAGGGCTGGGGAGGGTGACCCCGTTCCTGGGTGGCCCCCTGTGCTGTGCACCACATGGGTCCTCCCCTCGCTCTTTCTTCCAGATACTCGGCTGCCTTGCAACGCCTGCTCTTCTCCATGATGACAGTGAACCCCCAGGAGAGACCCAGCATAAATGAAATCATCCACCAACTGGAGGGGCTGCAGCCAGCACCAGCAGGGCAGGACACCACACAGATCTGAGCCCATCGCCTTCAGTGGTGACACATCCTGAGGCTGAGCCAGGGGAAAAGCAGCTGCCCTAATCCCTGCTGCCCTGCAGACCTGTTGCAGAGGGGATTGATGCCCTGGGGGACAGCAGCTGCTCTGTGCTGGAGGTGTGTTGGATTTGGAGTGTTCTGTGCCCTGGATGTTGCTGCCTGGGCCTTGGTCTGTGCCCCTGAGCTGTGGATATGTGATCTGCTGCTAAACATGGGTCCCTTGCCAGCTGCTGCCTTCCTTGGGGGTGGCAGAAGAGGATGTTGTGGGACCCCTCCTGGGGATGGGGGCCGCTGTCCTGCAGCTCTGTGCCCCAGGAAGGTTGCTGCTGCCCGGAGCAGAGCTGCGGGCCGGATCCCGGTGCTGTGCTGGAGGGAGGCAGAGGGAGTGCCCACTCTGCCATTGCTCTTGGCACCGATGTTGCCTTGTGTTTGAAGTAAAGTATGTTCTTGCAGAGCTGTGGCTGTGTCCCTGTCTGCAGGGAGGGGTTCTGCCGGGGCATGGGAAGAGCAGGGCACGCTGTCTGGGCTGGGCAGCCAAGCGTTGCTGGAGGCGAAGGGCAGCGGAGGCCAGCCGAGGCAGCATAGCCAGAGCATTAGCAGTAAGCAGGGAAAGTTAATCCCTGGCCCCAGAATGCTCCTATTGGGAGCCAACACAACTGCAGCTGGAGCCAGACACTGCTGTTCAGAGCCTCCAGAGCTGGGCACTGCGGGACAGGGATCAGCACAGGCACGCAGGCAGTGGCAGGGGTACAGGCAGAACTCTGCTGCCCATGAAGAGGGAGGTAGATGCCCAGACTGGGAAGCTGCCGGACCTTGGGAGGGCAGGATCAGCAGCTCTGCTCTGGTGGGGGTATGCAGAGCATGGGGACAGCACAACCACCCCAGCACTGAGGACACCCCCAGCCCAGGGGGTAGCCTTGGCTGGAGGGGCTCCAGCAGGTGGGCTACCCATGGAGAGGGGGTAAAAAACGAGATTCAGACAAGCAGTTTGACAGGGAGCATTGCCCTCCTTTAATCCTCTCACCGCACACAGCAGTACAGCAGCCGCGGGGTCCGTGCCATGCTGGGTGCCATTGCAGGGTGCACCCACTGCACCAGAGACTGGGCACACTCCTTGCCCTGGATGGTGACCACAGGGGCAGGGCTGCACTGCTCCCACTGCTTCAACCACTATCTTTCCAGGCAAGCCCACCTACCCTTGGGCTGCACTTGAGGAGAAGACCTAAAAGCTGCCATTCTTTCCTTGCTCAGACTAAATCTGCTCTCCTGAGCTCCAGGATACAACATGGGGCCATATATCACATGAGGAAGCAGTAGCCACCCCTGGCTGGAGCAACGAGTAGGGTGGGATGTGTGCCATGGCACCAGGGACTAGACCCCAGGGCTCTTACCTGCACAGGTAGCAAGCTGGAGCTGGAGCAGAGCACTGGGAGGAAGCATAGCAGCACCAGTAGCAGGGCTGAAGCACTCACCACATATCTGACCTGGCAAGAAACCGATACAGCTGGGGGAATACTGGGACACACGGAGGCTCTGAAACGGTTTATTGCAAAGGGTTTGCAGGTAACACAGGGAAGGAGCGTGGTCCTTTTTTGGCTGAGGCTTCTCTACTCCTCACCCTCTTCTTCATCCTCGTAGGAGTCCAGGCCCACTTCCTCATAATCCTTCTCCAGAGCAGCCATGTCTTCCCGTGCCTCGGAGAACTCCCCTTCCTCCATGCCCTCGCCCACGTACCAGTGCACGAAGGCGCGCTTGGCGTACATCAGGTCAAACTTGTGGTCCAGGCGAGCCCAGGCCTCGGCGATGGCCGTGGTGTTGCTGAGCATGCAGACGGCGCGCTGCACCTTGGCCAGGTCCCCTCCTGGCACCACCGTGGGTGGTTGGTAGTTGATGCCCACCTTGAAGCCCGTGGGGCACCAGTCCACAAACTGGATGCTGCGTTTGGTCTTAATGGTGGCGATGGCAGCGTTGACATCCTTGGGCACCACGTCCCCGCGGTACAGCAGGCAGCAGGCCATGTACTTGCCATGGCGAGGGTCACACTTCACCATCTGGTTAGCTGGCTCGAAGCACGAGTTGGTGATTTCGGCTACCGACAGCTGCTCGTGATAAGCCTTCTCTGCAGAGATGACAGGGGCGTAGGTGGCCAGGGGGAAGTGAATGCGAGGGTAGGGCACCAGGTTGGTCTGGAACTCGGTCAGATCCACATTCAGGGCTCCATCAAACCGTAGTGATGCTGTAATGGATGAGACAATCTGACTGATGAGTCTGTTCAAGTTGGTGTAGGTTGGGCGCTCGATGTCCAGGTTCCTACGGCAGATGTCATAGATGGCCTCGTTGTCCACCATGAAAGCACAGTCCGAGTGCTCCAGTGTAGTGTGGGTTGTGAGAATGGAGTTGTAGGGCTCTACCACAGCAGTGGAGACTTGTGGTGCTGGGTAGATGGAGAATTCCAGCTTGGACTTCTTGCCATAATCAACAGAGAGTCGTTCCATCAACAGGGAGGTGAATCCAGAGCCGGTGCCACCTCCAAAACTGTGAAACACCAGGAAGCCCTGGAGGCCTGTGCACTGGTCAGCCTGTGGAGAGAGATGAGGAGGGATTACTCTGAGATACATTTCTTTGTGACAATCTGGCTGCCCACAAGTCCCTTCAGGACCTGGTGTATCCCTGCCCTGGTCAGATTCACATCCCACCCAAGGCGCAGCATGGCTTGCAGTGTGTTCTGAGCCCCAGCAGGATGGTGCACCCCAGTCTAGGGAGACACATCCCCTCTCTGCAGTCACTCACCAGCTTACGGATCCTGTCCAGCACTTGATCAATGATCTCTTTGCCGATGGTGTAGTGCCCACGGGCGTAGTTGTTGGCAGCATCCTCCTTGCCAGTGATCAGCTGCTCGGGGTGGAAGAGCTGCCGGTAGACTCCTCCCCGAACCTCATCTAGGAGAGAACAGGGGCAGGTTGAGCCCAGGGGAGGCTGCTGGTTTGAGCCGGCCGCCAAGCAGACACGTGGGTGCCAGCAGCCGTCCCTCATGGGCTCCGCCTGCCCTTGGCATGGCCAAGGACCCACACGTCAGCAGAGCTAACGCCAGCATCAGGTTTCTCTGGCATGAGGAGGTGGCTGCCACCTCCCTGCACAGCTCAGCTTCTCCCACCCTTCAGGAGCTGCCTGCCCACAGCGCAGCAGGAGCTGCCCTGCCGGTTGGGCTGGTTTCTCTCTGTGCACATGTGGTACAAGCACTGCTGACTCTACGACACTTCACAAACAAAAGCAGGTGCTCATGTTTGTGGCTTCTCCCGGGAAAAAAAAGGGCCCTCGGGTCGAAGCTGGTGCAGGATATTGTCAGAAGACCACGAGCATCAGCTGCCTGCTACCCACCCCTGGGGGCACCTCAGGCTGTGTGAACTCCAAGGAGCGTCCTGCAATGTGTTGTTGCCCAAAATAATGACCACTCTCAGAGCCCAATCAGGGTGCACTCACCAATCACGGTGGGCTCCAGGTCCACAAAGATGGCCCGTGGGACGTGCTTGCCAGCCCCAGTCTCACAGAAGAAGGTGGTGAAGGAGTCGTCCCCCCCGCCGATGGTTTTGTCGCTGGGCATCTGCCCGTCGGGCTGGATGCCGTGCTCCAGGCAGTACAGCTCCCAGCACGTGTTGCCCATCTGGACGCCGGCCTGGCCGACGTGCACGGAGATGCACTCGCGCTGGGGAGGGGAGGCAGGGTCACAGCCTGGCACAACTCTGTCCTGCCTGCTCCAGGGAGGGCTCTAGCTGGTGCCAGTGCCACAGAGTCACCCACGCCGGACCTTCTCTGGTCAGTGATGCCAGAGAGGACATTTTCCTTTGGGTGACCTCCTGAGTGACTCCCCATAGCTGGTGTTGCTCTCAGCCATGAAAGGCACCATGCTGGACCAAAAGCCAGCTTTGGCATCCCTCTGGCCCCTGCCCTCACTAGGGGCCACCAGCTCAATGGACTCTGGCTGAGCCTGTCCTCCAGCAGTAAGGGGAGCAGAGCCTGGCTCAGCTACTCTCCCTAGCAGCCTCAGCCCCTTCCCCATGCAACAGCAGTCCAGTGAGGAGCTGAGCTGACAGGTACACACATTTAACCCATGAGGGGCAATCAGCATGGGCAAACCCCTCTGCCTGCGGCTCCAGAGCCAGATAAGCAGTATTGTGGCCTTGGGGACGCAAGGGAGGTAGGTGGCAGCCAGGTAAGCACTGGCAATGAAGACCAGCAGTTTCTGAGGCAGCACAGATTCCCTGGGCTACACAGTTCCAACGCTGTGCTGCAAACCCCGTGTTGGCAGAAGTGCTGAGGAGCAGGCTGCAAGCTGGAGATGTGCCTCATGCACTGCATTCAGGAGGTGCAGGCCTGTTCCGCTACTCCAGCATCCCTCCTCTGCCTGTCCCTGGCACCCGCCTCTGCTAGTCCTAGCATCCCTGTTTCACTGCTCCCGGCATCCCTGCCTCCCTGAGCAGGACACCCCGACTCAGCCTCGAGGTCCTGGAGCAATCCACTCCTGCATTCCCCAACTGCACAGTGCCCTTAGCCGTGACGGGGTCCGTGCTTGGCCCAGCACTCGGGGAGGACAAGGGCTCCTTCTTCCCGCGGGAGGGCCAAGAGCAGCCCCAGCCACAGAGAGGAGGGGCGGGCAGCTGGGGGCAGGTTCCCCTGCAGGGCCCGGGCAGCGCTGCGGTGGGCAGAGCTCTGCGCTGCGCCTTCTGGCACGGCCCCGACCCACTCCTGAGCCGCTAAATATAGACAGCTCCGGCCCCGGGCGGGGGGCAGCGGCCAGTGCCCGCTTCCGAGAGCGTCCCCAGCCCGCTCCGCCGCTAACAGACGCCCGCGGGACGGGACTGAAGGGACGGGACCCCCATAGAGGTTCCCCGCCGCCAGCCCCGACGGGGCGGGCGCTGCCGCGGGGAGAGCCCCACCGAACGCCCCGCTCCGGCCCGCTGTGCCCGGCGGGCGCCTCCGCCCTCGGCAGCTGTCCCCGTCCATCCGCGGCCACCGCTCCCCGCCGGAGAGGTCACCCCGGTCTGTCCCCAGCGCCCCCCCGCGCTGCGCCGGCGGTGGCGGTGGCGGTGGGGGGGGCGGGCGCCCCGGTGCCGGTGGCGGCGGGCAGGGGGGCACAGCGCGACGGGGGCGCGGCTGCCCCCGGGCAGGGGCCGGTAGCGCTGCCCAAGGTCACGGCGGGGAAGGAGGGGGCGCGTCGCGACGGCTCCAGCGGGCACGGTGCTGCGGGGGCACTGCCGGGGGTGCCGGGCGCCCTCCCGCCGCCGTGCCCGCCCCCGGCCCGCACTCACCATGTTGCGGCGGGTGGTGCGGGCTGTCCCGGGGCTCTGTGCGACGGGGCTCGGCGCGGAGCTGCGGCTGCTGCAATCCCCGCCGCAGCGCTCTCTTATAGGTGGGAGGGGCTTGTGCCGCCACGCCCCCTTATTTGGGTACACTTGCATGCGGGAGGGAGTCCCCCCCTCGGGGGCCGCGGGAGCCCGGCGGGGTCCTCCCGGCTGCGGAGAAACCCTGAGGTGCGGGGCCCGAAGCTGCTCCCCCTTCTCTGCCCGAAGGAAGGCGGGGGCTGCGGTCCAGGCTGTCGGCAGGAAGGCTGGGGACCAGCCCTCAGGGGTGACGGGCAGGGCTGAGCCACCCGCAGCGGAGGCAGAGCAGGTAGAACAGTCCCTAACCTATTCTGCTACCAGCTCCCCCAGGGATATGGGGAGACCCTGAGTCCACCTGGGCCTCTAGAACAGCAGAAAGGCAGAGAAACACGGTAGAGACATGAATCATATTCAGGAGCCCATTTTGTCCCCCAAATCTCCCTTTGCCATCGATGCTCTGGGAGGCTCCAGCCAAGGTTTGCCCTTCTCTCCCAGTGGGGACAGAAAGGCAGTGCTGCACAACCCTGTGAGGCTGCAGATCTGCATGACAAATCTGGGCTGCCAAAAAAGGGTCATTGCAGCCTGCTTGCTGTTAATAACTTGTGACTACATTCAGAGCAGCAGCTCTGTTTGAGCCCTGGCCAGTGCAGACACCCCTGCCAAGGCTAGGGCTGATCCTGCTACTGAGGATGCCTGGACCATCAGCCTTGAGTGCTGCCTGAGCAGGGAGAGGCTCTGTCTTCGATGCCAGGACCTTGGGTCACACAGCTACCCCTCCCTGGCCATGGGGATGGATGCACCTCTGCTGCTCAGCACCATGCCAGGAGACACTACTGGGTCCCTTGTCCAGGTCAGAGGTGAGGATAACTTCTAGAAAAAGCTTAGGACACAATTCCAACTCCTACATCCTTCTGGTGGCAGTCATGTCTGTGAAGACACAGGGAGATGTCAGCAATGAAATTACTCTGAAGGAGCAGATTCCTTCCTTTCCCCACAATCAGACAAGACATAAGGAGTGGATCAGAGCTGCACCTGATGTGAGGGGCAGTGACTCCTGCCCTGGTATAGCAGCAGCAGCCACTGCTCAGTCTGAGCCTGGCACTCCAGTCTCAGGCAAGCAGAGCAGTGCCAGCAGCCCTGTGCAGAGGGATGAGTGCCTGGCTGTGCTCCAGCAGCCAGGGCTGGCCCCCACTCTCCCCTCCAGCGGACACGAGTGCATGCTGGGAGGAGGAGGGCAGGGGAGGACAGCCCCCCGTGGGTCAATATAGATGGAGCATTAGTGGTAAGCAGGGAAAATTAATCTCTGGAAACAGCACACTGGATAATGGGTAACAGAAATCTCTGGTTTGCAGCTGGAGGCAGGAGCTGATGCTGGGACTCCTTACCACCAGGCAGGGCAGTGAGAGGATTCAGAATGGGGACAATGCAGAAGATGATGTGGGCTGGGTAGAGTGGGGCCACTTGCCCCAGGGGGAAGGCAGAGCAGGGCAGGCCGAGGGCAGAGGTACTCCCAGACAAAGGACCCAATGCCTAAATTTGGTACTTCTATCACATCAGCAGCACTCCTGCAAATCCCTTTGGTGGACGTCCTCCAGCACCTTCCTAGAGCCTGCCGTGTGTCCTGGACATATCCCTCTGCTATGGGGCTCTCAGCCAAGGGGGGATCTGCGGCCGGAGAAGACCTGGGAGGAAGCATGGCAGCACCAGTAGCAGGGCTGAAGCACTCACCACACACCTGACCTGGCAAGAGACCGATACAGCTGGGGGGATACTGGGACACACGGAAGATCTGAAATGGTTTATTGCAAAGGGTTTCTGCAGACAATAGGGGCAGGAAGCATGGTCCTTTTTAGGCCTGTAGCTTCTCTACTCCTCACCCTCATCTTCATCCTCGTAGGAGTCCAGGCCCACTTCCTCGTAATCCTTCTCCAGAGCAGCCATGTCTTCCCGTGCCTCGGAGAACTCCCCTTCCTCCATGCCCTCGCCCACGTACCAGTGCACGAAGGCGCGCTTGGCGTACATCAGGTCAAACTTGTGGTCCAGGCGAGCCCAGGCCTCGGCGATGGCCGTGGTGTTGCTGAGCATGCAGACGGCGCGCTGCACCTTGGCCAGGTCGCCCCCTGGCACCACCGTGGGTGGTTGGTAGTTGATGCCCACCTTGAAGCCCGTGGGGCACCAGTCCACAAACTGGATGCTGCGTTTGGTCTTAATGGTGGCGATGGCAGCGTTGACGTCCTTGGGCACCACGTCCCCGCGGTACAGCAGGCAGCAGGCCATGTACTTGCCATGGCGAGGGTCACACTTCACCATCTGGTTAGCTGGCTCGAAGCACGAGTTGGTGATTTCTGACACTGACAGCTGCTCATGATAAGCTCTCTCAGCAGAAACCACAGGAGCATAGGTGGCCAGGGGGAAGTGAATGCGAGGGTAGGGCACCAGGTTGGTCTGGAACTCGGTCAGATCCACATTCAGGGCTCCATCAAACCGTAGTGATGCTGTAATGGATGAGACAACCTGGCTGATGAGTCTGTTCAAGTTGGTGTAGGTTGGGCGCTCGATGTCCAGGTTCCTACGGCAGATGTCATAGATGGCCTCGTTGTCCACCATGAAAGCACAGTCCGAGTGCTCCAATGTACTGTGGGTTGTGAGAATGGAGTTGTAGGGCTCTACCACAGCAGTGGAGACTTGTGGTGCTGGGTAGATGGAGAATTCCAGCTTGGACTTCTTGCCGTAATCAACAGAGAGTCGTTCCATCAACAGGGAGGTGAATCCAGAGCCGGTGCCACCTCCAAAACTACGAAACACCAGGAAGCCCTGGAGGCCTGTGCACTGGTCAGCCTGTGGAGAGAGACATGTAACGCTCCCTCAAGCACTGACTTGGCTGGAGGGAAGTTTCAGACTTTTGTTTGTGTAGCTGCAGATTCCTCCCAAGGTGCAGCAGAGCTCACCCCATGCTCCCACCCCCTTAATGATGCTCGACCCCAGTCCAGGGAGACACATCCCCTTTCTGCAGTCACTCACCAGCTTACGGATCCTGTCCAGCACTTGATCAATGATCTCTTTGCCGATGGTGTAGTGCCCACGGGCGTAGTTGTTGGCAGCATCCTCTTTGCCAGTGATCATCTGTTCAGGGTGGAAGAGCTGCCGGTAGACTCCTCCCCGAATCTCATCTAGGAGAGAGTGGCAAAATAGATTTGCTAACTGGATCTGGGGAAAGGTAGCAGGAGCACTCTTGGGAGCATCCTGCAATGGGTTGTTGCCCAAAATAATGACCACTCTCAGAGCCCAATCAGGGTGCACTCACCAATCACGGTGGGCTCCAGGTCCACGAAGATGGCCCGTGGGACGTGCTTGCCAGCCCCAGTCTCACAGAAGAAGGTGGTGAAGGAGTCGTCCCCCCCGCCGATGGTTTTGTCGCTGGGCATCTGCCCGTCGGGCTGGATGCCGTGCTCCAGGCAGTACAGCTCCCAGCACGTGTTGCCCATCTGGACGCCGGCCTGGCCGACGTGCACGGAGATGCACTCGCGCTGGGGAGGGGAGGCAGGGTCACATCCCAGCAGAGACCAGAAATGCAATCACTGTGGGAAGTGCACAGCCCTGGAAGGGCTTGGGCAAGCCACTCTGCCCTGGTGCCTGGGTGCCTGTTTCCATTTCAGTTTTCTGCTTTCTCCCAAATCTAGTGCTCTGCCTCTCATCACTGCACTGACCACCTCAGGGGCCCAAGGAGATCAAGACCCATCTGCAGCAGCCCAGGATATCAGGCCACCCATACCCTGGACTGGCCTAAACCACAGCCCTGGATAGCATCCAGTGAGCATCATCTTCATTGCCCAAATATCCATGTGGCTTAAGGGCTGAGGCCCTGCAGCATCTGGCACAGCCCCTGTTGCTAATCCAACAACAGAGCTGGAGGCTGAGATGGCAGAGCACCACCAGGACACTGGGAGCTGAGGGCACTGAGGATGGCTGCCCAACAAGAGGGGAGATTTACAAACATGAATGGTTGCCATGCTCTGAGGCTCAGCTTCCCTAAATTAGCTCTAGAGGGGGAGGAAGCATTAGCTGCACTTTTTAAGTCAACAGAAAGGCTGAGGTGGGAGGGTATCCTAGCTCACAGCTTCAAGGGTCCCCCAGGAGAAGCCAGGTGAGGGGCTCTACAACCTCACTCCCTTCAGGTGAGGTACCCCAGAGCCTGCAGTTTTTTTGGTAAGAATGAAAGTATTCAGTGCCTTAGACCTGCTGTTGCCAAGGATTTGGATGTGTCATCAGGCACAACTGAGTCAGAGGAGCATCCAAATCAAGGCGGATTTCCAGAGCCATGGTGCCCCACAATGAGTCAGCTGGCAGGAAGCTGGTGGAACCAGCCATTTTGCAGGAGCAGGGCAATGGCTGCTGTCCCACAAAGTTGCACAGGATGCAGCATGTCCTGGCTCTCTGCATCTAAAGTGCTCTCAGTGCTGCCTTTCAGAGGCAGCAGTGACAGTGAGGCATGGCAAAATAATAAGCCCTTGATAGCCATGGCGAGAGGCAGAAGCCCATATCCTCACCTTTCCCAAAGCTGAGGTGCAAGAAGAACAAGTCAATACCCCACCTATCCCTCCCAGCAGGTCCATAAATGTTGTGTAACACAAGAAGCCAAGGGTAAGACCCGAGGACTTAAGACCTGAGGTAAGTCTTCCAAGATCCTCTACAGAAGGGCACAGAAAACACTTGGCACAGATGCAAGCACCTCAAGGAAGAGGAGATGAGAGAGGACTGCTCCCTGGCAAGGGTCCTTGTGAATCAGTGTGGGGGTGGCAGAGGGTTATGCTGCTCACTGCACTTCTTCCCAACAACAGGCAGCAGCCAGGACCGGCTCTGTGGGGCCCAGCGCTGACAACAGGCTGGGCAGAGCCCAGCAGCGCCAGGACGCAGCAGTGCTGCTCACCAGCCAGTAGACTCTGCCTTCTTCACGGCAGGGGCTGGCACAGGATGGGCTGGGAGTGTGGCTAGGTGGGACAGCAGGCAGGGTGCCCGGGAAACCTTGGGGCTGGGATGCTCTCCAGGGCAGCTGGAGAGCTCACGAGCCAGAGATGGCCGCAGGACCACGGCGGCAGGGCAGCCTGGAAGCCCACCCACAGTGATGCCCACCCTTGGAGCAGGGCAGTGGGTGAAGGAAGCCACAGCTTACTGCCGGAGCTCAGCTGTGAGCCAGCAGCGTGGGGGGCTGGCAGACTCCCCGCAGCCGGGGATGGCACCGCGGGACACGGGCAGGAACCGACACTACTACAAGTGGGAGAGGGATGAGACGTGGCGTGTCCGCCCGAGCACCGTCTCCGCAGCCGCGGGGCTCGCTGGTGGCCTCCTTGCCGCGGGTACAAGGGGATGCCTAAAGAAGGGAGGCTGCTGAGAGCCGGGGAGGGAGCAGCTCCGGAGGAGGCCGAAGCCAGGCAAAGGCAGGGCGAGCACGGCGGGCACTCCCGTCGCCAGCTGCCCGCATGGCTGGGCTCCCGGCAGAGCTCTCCCGGGAAGGCGCGGAGAGCCCAGCCCGCTCCGGGGTGCACCGGCGGGACCGGAGGGAGGGAGCAGCCGGGGCTGGCACTCACCATGATGCCGCCGCTGCCGCACGACCTGCCTGCTCCCGAACTGCCGCAGCTCCGCGCTCCGGGACGGCCCCGCCGCCGCCGCCTTATACCGGGGGCGGCACCGGCGCTCCGGGGCGGGCCGCCCCGCCCGGGACGCCCCGAGCGCTTTCACAGATTCGCGTGCATTGCGCATATTTGCATAGATTTGCATAGATGGGGCTGTGCTGCCTGGCGGGGTGCACTGGTAGGGCATTCGGGGAGCAGCATCCCCTGAGTGGGGCACGGGAGACCCGGGGGTCCCCCCGAGGAAAGGGCAGTGGGGCATAAGTGTTGTTCCTGCTATGCTTGCCAGTCTTGGCAGAGGGATTCTGCTGAAGAACAGAGATGGCACCTTCCAGCTTGGTGTCCTGCTGGTGAATGGCACCATCCAGGCACTAACCAGGAGAGACTCCGGGGGTTGAAGCAGGAAAGCCAGCAAAGAGCCTGGCCCAGGTCCTCCCTCCTGGTGGGCTTAGGTGCTGATATGATCCTTGAGCAAGCAGTGAGCCAGGTCTCTGGCAGCCACCCAAGGCTTCTTGAAAAACACCTGGGAGAATTTCTGGAGGAAACCCTGGTGGAGGAAACCCTCCAGAGATGAGCCCAAACTTTCCTAACCTCTTTGGAGATGACTGAGAAAAAAAGCAGGAAAACTCAATCCTGTCCTTTGTGTCAAGCCCCCTCAAGCACAGTTGTGCCCTAGGGCTGTGTTGAAAGCCTGCCAAAGGGCTTCTTCTCCATCCTGGCTCTGCATTACCTTCCCTGGTTTGATCTGATCTCACAAAGCTTTATGAAATGAATAGTGAGGGTGTAGGGAGAGCTTGGAGCACCTTGGAGGGGTTTTATTGGAATCTACAGTGACTTCACTGATGTCTGGCCTTACTACAATGAATAATGTGTCCAACCCCCTCCAAAATACTCAAAGCATCCACTGTGGTGCAGAACCAGCCCTGCATCTGCCTCAGCACTCTGACTTAATGATTTTTCACTGAAAAGTGCTGTCATCTCTCAGCTTGATCTGAAAGTTGAAAGCTGGACCTAAATTATCCACCCACAATAGCCTTTCTTTGTGCCTGAGTCACCTGGAAAGTGTCACCTTCACTGATGAGCATGTGAAAAATGACTGATTGCAAGAGTACTGCTGCAAAGCCTGTGCTGGTGTCTAAGCAACACATTTTTGAGACCTGCAGAAATGGCTGAGCCAGAGGATCAGAGTGGGTTTAATCAAGTTGATGGGAAAATACTGAGTTTTGTGTTGTGTTGTTTTTTTTTTTTTTTCCCACAGAGATGCCCCAGGTAGTAAGTGGTGCTGAACCTGCAGAGGATTCTGTGGTGACTGGATAACTCTGGAAATGCCTCCCTGTGGTATAAATGTCCTTTGAGTGACCTCAGAGATCACTAGATAACACAGACCATGCTGATGCAGACAGTCCATGAGAGTGAGAGAGTAATTGGTAGCACTGAGGCATCAAAATTTGAGCCCCAGAAGTTAATTGGAGTGAAAAGGAGTGATGGTATCACCATCCCTGTGAAAATCTTCACCAAGGTGTTCATTGTAACATGTAGTGGATGCCAGGGAGTCACTTCTCACTGGGTGTGTCCTAGAACCCTCCTTAATTCCATGGTGCCAATTAATTCTGGGGCATTTATAGCATGAATGCCTTCAGCGTGGTTGGAAGCAGAGCTAGGCAGCCAGCAGCATTTCAGGCTGTGCAGTTCACCAAATTCTGAAGATTCACATAATGATCTGATGGTACCCAGGAGTGCAAAATCATGGATTAGTTTATGTACCATGGTGGTGGAGGGTTGAGAGTGAAATGTCCCTGATTTGTCAATGCTGCAAATGCATGTTCACAGTGAAAATATCCACTCAGATGCTGTTTTGTTGGGCAATCACAGTGGGAATAACTGACAAGAGAGCCGTGAGTCATGGGGAGCTGCGCATCCCCACGTGCCTCTGATCTGAAATGCCCAAACAGATGTCTAAGCTTTTTTGAAATGCTTAAGAACATCTGGCTAAATCCAGGGAGCACCAATCAGCTGCATCTTGTCAGTGCCTAACTGCTCAGCAGCCTGCCAGATGCTGGTAGCAGCAGCCTGAAAGCACACGGTGGAGGCTGAGCTCACTCTGGCTGGATTTGTCCTGAGGCGACCTCTCTCTTACAGAGATGTTACCCACACATCTCATAAGGCCCTGCAAATGTTTTCAGACAACATCAGAAGTCACATGATTACAAGAATTGCTCAGGAAACATTTTCATTGATGCTCAGAACATAGTTAGACCCTGCATCAGCAACCAGAGAGATGCAAATAGCAAGCAAGGAAAATTCTAGGCTATAGAGTCAGAATTCAACCATCTCTTTAGTGAAGGATGGGAAAATCACTGAAGATACCTGAAGGGCAGAGCCCTGCCCGCTGCAGGGAAGCCCCTGCTTGCCACTGTCAGAAACCAGCCAGCTCTTGGCAGGTACCTGCTGGTACAGGAACACCTCTGAGCAGAGCTTGCACTTACCCAAACAAAGCCTCTCTCTCTCTATAGCTGTCTTCCAGAAGTATTTTAAAGACTGCCACACCTAAAGCACCCAGAGCTGAAACTGGGGAGGAGATGAGTTCAGAGCCCAGCCTGGTACCTCCCATCCACACCCCAGTTCCCTGCTCTCTTTGCTGAGGAAAGCCCAAACTATTGTTCCCAGTTTTCAGACCTCAGTTCCACCCTGCCTGCTCCAGGCAGAGCAAACAGTGTCACAGGGCAGTTTGGGGACATGGCCTTCTTGGGAAGGTAGAAGAGAGCACAGCTGTGCTGTGGGTTTGGCAAGGAAGCCCACTGTGCCCTCCACTTTAAAGCAAAGACCAGATGGTGAGAGGTGCTTCAGGAGCACGGCTCCTGTCTGTGTCTCTAATCTCTGCCAGGAGCTTCCCAAAGAGGTTGTATCCGTGCCTGCCCTGCTTACCCCTCACTCTGTCCTTGCTCTGCCCTTAATCCTCTTAGCAGGTGGGGAGGTGGAGAAGCCAGGATGTACCTCCAGCCCATCAGTGCCCTGTGCAGTTTGCTCTCCAGCAGTGGCACAGGCTGGACAAGGTTGGCTGGTGCAACCAATAAGTCTGTTGAAAGCATGGAGCTGGACTGTATGTTGCAGATGTGAGTTCCAGCAAGGCCCTTGTGATGCTAACTGCTTCAGCTGTATCCCACTGAGCATTGTGCAGGGTCCCTAAAGCACAGCTGGCTCCTGCTGATGGCCCAGCATCCTATGTCCCAGTGCTGCTGAGGTTCTACTATTGGCAGCACTTGGGACATACTTTGCCACCCTGAAAAATTCTAGCACAGCATGGAGATGGGCAGAAAATGCTCCCTCTGCCATTCCTTAAGATATGTATGCCTTGTCTAGGTCAGAGAGGGCTCTCTGAGGGCCTCATCCCTCATCTGGAGTAGGTAGAACTGATCCAGAGATGAGAAAGAAGGAAGGCTAGATGTCACAGGCTGCAAGGAAAGAATGGGGAGAATCAGAAGACCAAGCAGAGACTCAATAAAGGCCACATTGAACATCTTCAGCAACCCACACATGGCATTTACTCCCAGAGACCTGCTGGGATGTAGGGCACAGTAGCGATCTGACAGAAGTTTTCTCTGCTGCAGCTGAGCAACAGCAGCATAATTGCTGGTTCAGATATAATGAAGTCAATTGTGCAAGGCCTGCTGCATTGCCCAGAGCGTGTGCCCCGGCACAGAAACAATGAAGCTAATTCCAGACCTCGCTACAGTCCTAAGCCCTGAATCACAGGGCAGGAGCAGGGAGGCACTCCCGGGACACAGGCAGCCCCACAAGCCAAGCCCCAGCCTGCGAGGCTAAAAGGGGCTGTGAGACAAGTTGGAACGAGCTCTTTCTCAGGCAAGGCAGGCCCTGGGGGAGCAGCCTTCCTGGCTCAGAGCCAGCTGCCCTGGCTGCCGGTGTCACCTGCCTTTCTTCATGTCCTGGGAAAGGCAGCTACACACCCACGGCAGCAAAATAAAACCTCACCTGTCTAATTGCAGTGACTTCATGTCAGAGGTCTGAGCATGCCTGGTGTGAACAATCTGCCTCCAGGCGGGTGGCAGAGGGACTGAGTGGCTGAGGTGGGCCCATGTTCTCAGGGAACGCTGGTGTGCAGTGCTGATGGGCTTCTGTGGAGGTGCCAGTGATGCTTTTCCTCTTCTCCGTCAGCTCTCAGAGCTGGAGATGGCACAAGAAGGGCAGGAATACTGGGAAATAGAAGTGAAATGAATTCTGCAAGGTTGCATGATGGTAGGAACTCCTGGAAGGATATGGGTTACCCCAGAAGGCTGAAGGGGCTCTCCATACACCAGACAGAAGTGTAGGCATGGTGATGTCTTCATGCCCAGCCCTTTAGGCCTTCCTGTCCTACAAGTTCTCAGAACAGCAACAAAGCTGTGGCCAGCTCTGTCGCAATGCCAAAGGCATGAGCTGGCAGTGATGGGGCAAGAAGCAGCCACCACTTCCCCTGCTCCCAGGAGCTCATGCCTTGCCTGTGGGACAGCAGCCGAGCCCCTGGGCAGCAGAGGGGACATGGCAGATTCACATGGGGCAGCTCTGCAGATGCACCCCCTCCTCTGAGGTACATAAACCTCAGCCAGGTGGGCCAGTCCTGCACCCACTGGGAAAGGAAATAATTCCTGTCACAGCAGCTTCTTTATGATGGCCCTGCTATGCTCTGGCCTTTGGAGAGCAGCTGAGCATCCCGTGGCTGTAGAGATGTCTGCACGGTGTTTTGTTTTACACTTACACGTGGAAGTGAGTTGTATAATAATGCAAACAGCTTGTTGGCCCCAGGGCAAGCCAAGGGCAGAGCTAGGCCTGGAGAAACTAGCCTGGAGTCCTGGGGATTGCTGTAGAGCTGTGAAAAGTGGAAAGGAGGTGCTGGCAGCTGGCCAAGCACTGTTGGATGTCAGAGGCAAACAGTTAATGTGATGAAAGATGCATTTAATAACTCTGCTGGGTAATGGCTCCCAGAGTGCTTCTGCCGGGAGCTGATGTGTGCAGAGAGAGTGTGATATTGTGAAACAAGGGCTGTCCTCCCTGCTCCTCCCAGAGCCTGGGGCTGGGAGCCAGAGGCCTCAAGTCACTGGGCTGACACCTTGAGCTCAATGGCCATCTTGAGGATGGCTGGCTCAAACTGGTATCTGAGATCCTCCTAGCAGAGTTAAGCCAGATGATGAGAGGCTGTGCATGTGAAATAACAGCTATTTGGCAGAATTTCCCTGTTGCAAGGTCTCGGAGCACCAATCTGCTGAATTTAACATGCTTAATGTGGCCCTCCTCGTTAGGACAAGCCAGCTCCAGGCACCCTGAGCACATCCAGGGCTGCTGTGCCCTCCCCTGTGATGGTGTGGCCTGGACAGCATAGCCCTTTTCTGCCACTTAATAGCCTGGCATTGGACACATTCTGGAGAGCTTTGCCACCTCCCAGGCAGGAGGATGCAGAGTCTGGCAAGAGCTGGGCACCAAGCACTCCTGCCTATGTTGGGGCACCCTAAGTAGCCTCATTAGGTGCTGATTAACATGGAAGACCCACTAGCCAGACAATCCTGGTTTCAGTTACTGAGATGACAGGTCTGCTCAGGAAGAAAGGCGGGGATGTAACTGGCTCCTTGCTGTGGTGAGGGTGTGGTGCCCTGCAAGGCAGCCCCGGGAACCCACGTGCTGGTTTGCAACAGTGAATCATCAGCAAAGAGCTGCTGGGATTGTGCAGGGACTCCTGCCAGGCACCCTTGGCTTCCATGGTTTGATCAAGGGTCTTGAAATGAATCCCGCACTGCAGCTGATCAAGTGTGAGGGTGGCAAGAGGATGTGCAGAGTAAAAAGTGACAAGACTGCCCCTTCCTAAAATTCTCAAACTAATTACTTCAAGCAATTTTGCTGTAATGTGGCCTTTTAATCAGACAATTCTTAACCATCTCTGAGATTCAATTGTCCCCTTCAATAGTTACTACCCTACCAAGCTTAGCATGATCCCAAATTTTTCTTAGTAAACATTTCTTATCACAGTGGGCCTTGCAATCAGCCCTGGGGATTCCCACTGCAAAGGCCTTCAGCAGTACAGCTCCTGGCTAACAAGCACACCTCTGCTATTGATGCCTCTGGTGCAAAACAGGCTGGCTTGGCACGCCAAGATAAATATTCAAATAAAATACATATAGGGGCAACACAAAACGTAGATCTGGAAAGGCCATTGGCAGCAGCTCTGAGCTTCCTTCATCTGTGGACACAGAAAACTGATTGTTTCACCCCTCTTTGCAGCAATGCTGTGATTTATGCCAATACTGTTAGCATTATCTCCTGCCATCTTCCAAGTGAGGGTGTCATACCAGTGGTGTTGATCTGAATCAGCCAGACGTATAATCATGCTGAAGGTGATGAAATGTTTCCAAAGCAAAACTTTCCTTATCTGAGACAAGGATATCAGTAGTAAATACATTTTTCAGTATTTAATTCTCTGCTGATAGATTAAAAAAATAATTATTCTGTTATTTCTTTCTGGTATTATCAGTAATTTAGAGTTTTCGAGGTCAACCAGTTTATTTTTTTAATGACTGGAGTGATTTCTGTTCTTCAGTCCTTTGGAACTACCCCAGTTTTCCCAGCTCAGTTAAAAATTGCCATCAGCAGCTCAGCAAGACCCTCACTTAGGCTCACTAATGCTCTCAGTGTGGGCCTGATGAACTGCAAATGTCGACTTCAGCAGGTGATGTGTTACATGAGGGTATGTTACAGATGGCGTCCAAACTGCAGGCTTCCCTTTGCATCCACAGCACTCCACAGCATTCTCCCCAAGGTTCCACTCTTGCACTGGTAGTTAGGCAGCAAGGGCTATGGAAAACCACAGAAAGTTGCTTTCTGGCTTTATTTTTTCCTCTTTCTCGTTTTCTTCTCATGCAAATGCATTTGCTCCATATCCTTGTTTATTTGTCCCTGCTTGGCTCACTGTTTGCCTTTGAGCCATGCCTAGGTGACACAAAGGGCCAAGGCTGGGCATGTAGCTGGAGGGGACAGTGAGGACCAGCCAGCCTGTGACCCCAGTCCTACCAGGCACTGCAGAAAATCCTGGCCAAGCCAGATGAACACGAGGGATGTGGAGCTTGGGAGAGTGTGGGCAAGGACATGTTGGTGTGCATGAGCAAAACCAGGTTTTGCTTCACAACAGGATCCCTTCCTGTCCAGCGTGAGCTGCAGCTTCTGCTCCCCCTGCAGCTGGAGGGTTCCCTAGCATATGGAGGGGGTGTGTGTTATCAGTCTATTCATTATCTTTCATCTCTCTTCACTTGGGATCTGATCCAGCCCATGCAGCTCCCAACTTCCTCATGGATGAGTTTGGGGTGTTCTGCTCCTGTGCCCCACAGGGTTATCCAGCCCAACCTGTCACCAACCACACGCCAGGGATGTGGGCAAAACCCTGCTGCCATGAGGCTCAGCTGCTCCCTGGGCCTGTGTGCCTGCTCATCACGGATAACCTCTTCAGTCATGGGCTTCTGCCACCTCTGCCAGCCTCTGACTCTGTTGATTTAAAATCTGCAAGCACCTCAGTTTTGCCTGGGTTTTGGCTGGGGCAGCATCCCCATTGTCAGCACACGCAAGCATCCCTGCAAGGCAGAGCCTGGGACTCACAGCCTGGCTCTGTCACATTGCTAAATGTGGCTCAAAGTCATCGCCCTGCTTGAACCAAAGTCACCCTGACATGGCTGTTTCTCACTTCTCTGTTCTGCCATGCAAACCAAGAGCAGCTGCATGACTTTGCCTTGCTGGATTGTCCCGAGTCTCTAGAAGGTACAATTCTAAAACAGCCAGCTGAGATGAGAACAGAGTGGACAAGGAGATGGGCAAGTGGCCGAGAGCCTGGTCTCCAAGACAAACATGCAGAGCATCAAAAACATGAAAGTGAAATTAGCTGTGCAGGGAAGTTAAGGAGAGTGGACAGGGCTTTTTGGATGAGACAGCAGGACTGTGAGTAAAAGAACCAATGGGGATTTTAAAAATTGCTCAAGCAATGTCTTCACCAGCCCCCTGTACTTGGGGGTCCCCAGTCTAATGCAGCCCTCTCAGGGGTGAGCAAGCCCTGGAGCTCCCACTGACCCCTTTTTTGGGCCATGCCAAGAGATGGTCAGCATCGCCATCTGTCCTAGAAGCAGGCAGGCAGGGGAAGGTGGCACAGAAATGGCACCCAGGAGCCTGTCTCACTCTGCTCAAACCCTCTCACTCCATCCTAGTGGCTTTGGCTCCTACCCCTTCCCTGCTGCAGCTCCACTGCAAGGAATAGGGGAGAAGAGGAAGGGAGTTGGCTGCATGTGATGAGGGGAGCAGCACACGACTTGCTGAGCACTTCTTAGCTCAAAAATTGCCAAGAATACAAATTTTCAGTACATAATTGCCAGTTTTCATAAGGCTGTGAAAGGGCTTGTGTTTTCATGTGGAAATCAAAAGCTGAAATGTTGTGTAGTGCTGAAAAAAAAATATATAGCTTAATTTGTGGTTTGCATAATAATATATCATGGGTTTATGATGCAATTCTGTTGGCTTCCTGAGAGATTGGGTAACCAGGATAAAAACATTTGGTCTGTTGGTGTACTGCTTTGCTCACCCCAAACCTCTTTCCTCAGAAAGTCTCAAGAGTATTTCATGAGCATTTTTGAGACCCTGGAAAGCTGAAAACAAGCTTGCAACACAGTGATCCTCAAAATTTGTTAAGAAATAAGGGTATTCTTGAGACACACTCAAGATGCCTGTGCTTGATTCAAAGCTGATGTGAGTATCAGGACTTCAGGCAGACCTAGGAGGAAAGGGCAGGTAAAGAGGGCAGGGTGCTGCAGCTGAAGGTGTGAGCCACCAGTGAGTGATGGGCTTCTTTTATTTGGCTGCTGCCAGGTTTGAGTAGAAGAGGGACTGTGGCAGGTCTGGGGTGAGGTGTGGCTGATACTCATCTTCTCTCCTACCAGTGCTGTGGTGGGCTACTGCCCAGCTCTCCACTGCCTCCCCTAAGAATACTGGGGAGGTGTCAGTCCTCCTCACTCCAAATCCTCAAGGTGTGAGGGAAAATTTTGCTATGAAGGCATCAGCAATGTGCTCCCCCGGCTCCAGATTCACAGCCAGCATGTGGAGTTCTCTCCTATCCCAGCACAGAGGCCTCCCCACCGGTGTGCACAGAGCGAGCTGAGATCTGTCGTCTCGGGGGCCTCCCTGTCCTCACATCAGCCGCAAAAGCCAGGGAAAGGAAAGCAAGGCGCCAAGACTCGGCTACACCCCAGTGGCTCCTCCTCGCCCTCTCAGCCGCAGGATGGGATCCCTGTGAAGCAGCCTGTGGCTCCATCTAGTGCCTTTGCCGGCTCTGCACCCACTGCTGAGCAGATGGGCTAAACCAGAGCCCCGGCACCCGGGAGGGCGCCCTGGCTACAGGCAGCCCCCAGGGAGCCGCTCCGTGCTCAAACAGGTACAGGAGGACAGCGCGGCAATGGCATCCAGGGAAAAAACCCCCAGGGGCAGGAAGTACTCCAAGCCGTTGTTCAAGGAAATCATCAAATTGCTGTCTGATGGCAGGGGACGGGTCTCCCATCCCTTGGAGAGAGAAACGCCTTTGGCACATGAGATCATGCCCTTGGCATTTCATCCACCCCAGGCACACGACTCATGGCTGGGGAAGGCTCTTCTCGGGGATATCTCTCCTGGAACTTGTCCCTGAGGAGTGCTGGGAACGTCCTGTCTCAGACTCGGGCCTCCTCATTCTGCCAGGCTTCCCAGTAGGAATTTATGGGAGCTGAGGAAGCTTCCAGCTGTGGTGTAGGTGTGGCAGTGCATCCAAAAATCTCTGACCCTGCAGAGAGACCAAGTTCCCTCCTTCTCCTATCCAGGCCGTAAGAGGGAATCATAAATCCCCGTGGCGAGGCCACATTCAGAGGTGCAGGTGAGCGAGACCGTCCAGGACCCTGAGAATGGGTGAGTACAGTCCCTCTGCAGCAGCTGTCCGGGCAGGGGCCATGAACCTGAAAAGCCAACACCACAGATCCTGGTGCATTCTACGGGGCCTGGGCACCCTGGTGCTCGGGTGGCCTGCAGCTCCGGGCTGCCGGTGCCACAGCGGTGCCAGCCGGCCCGGGCTCCTGGCAGGGAGCTGTGCCCGCCACTCCGGCAAGCTGCTCCCCGTCACGTCCCCCGCCCCGACAAAGCGCTGAGTCACCTCAGCTGTGCCCCCCGGCCGGCTCCTCCTTGCCGGCGGGACCGGCCGGGCAGCTGACTCGGCGGGAAGCCAGCGGCACGCGGCGCCGGGCGCTGCCCCGGGCTGCAGCCGTGCCCCGCTGCGGTGCGCTGTCAGCACCGGCACCGGAGGGACAGGCCGCTGCCACCGCACCCGCACCTTGCTGGCGCTGTCCGGGACTCAGCGCGGCCCTGGGAGCGGAGGAGCCGGCGGGGACGGAGACCGGGAAGAGGCCAGACCGGGGCTGAGGGGGGACCCGAGCGGCGGAGCGGCCGCGCTGCCGGTCCGCACGCGCCTCCCATTACGTCACCCGGCGAACGGCGAGGGCGTGACGTCAGGGCCCGCGGTTGGCTGCGGCCGCCGCCCGTCACGCAGCGGAGCCGCCTCCAGGCCCGCGGTGGCCCGGGCGCGGGGGACGCGCGACACCGGCCGCGGGCGGCCCGGGCGGGCGGGGAGGGCTCTGCGGCGGCGCTCAGGTGGGCCCCGGGCCGGGACGGGGGGAGCGGGGCGCAAGGGGCCACGGGGGAGAGGCGGCCCGTGGCGCACGGGGGGAGCGGGGCCGGCGCCGTCCCTTGCCGTGCTGCCACCACCGCCCCTCCCGGTGCCCCAGATCCGCTGGCCGCAGCCCAGGGCCGCCCGCCGGTGGCGGTGGGGCGGGGTGCGGAAACTTCCAGCAGCGGCGGGTGGCCCCGGGAGCGCCGTGTTTACGGCCGGGCCGGGGGGCGGGCCCAGTGCCGCGGCGGTGCCGGTGCCAGCGCCAGCACCGCCCTCCCGTCAGCTGGGACTCACGGGCCGGGGGCGAGTACCGGGGGCGGGACGGTAGCGCGGGGGGTGGCGGGGGGCTGCAGCGGCCGCATTCTGCTCCTGTCCCCCACCCGGAGCGGGCCGGCCGGTGGAAGTGTCCCGGCGTGCCCGGGGACGTTCCCCGCTGAGCCCTTAATCCGCTCCAGCCGCTAAGCACCTTAGCGGGCTGCGCCCTCCTGCTGCCCCCCGCCCCGCCACTGAGCCCCGGGGGAAGCGGGCCGGGAGCGGCGCCGGCAGCGGGGACCCTTCCCCCGTTTCCCCTGGCCGGGCAAGCTGGGGTGACGCCGGCGGGACGGCGGTGCGTCAGCAGCAAAGGGTCCCCGGCTGGGGCTGTCGGTGCTCCCGGGTGGCCGAGGAGTGGGCAGGGTGCTGGGGAGCTGGGCATGGCTTGTGGCACTGGGTTGCTCTCGGGAGGCAGTGGGGTGGCCGGGGCGCTAGAGAGAGTAAGCAGTCTGCCCTTGCTGTCCCACACCCAGCACTACCGGGCTGTGCCTGTAGTCCCTGACTTTGCCTTCTCTTCCTGCAGTGACCCCGTGGGACAGCTCACGTCATGGTCGACTACTACGAAGCGCTGGGGGTGAGCCGCAATGCCACCGCCGAGGACATCAAGAAGGCGTAAGTGTATGGCAGCATGCCTCTGCCTGTGGGCCAGAGTCCCCCAAGCCACCCCCACCTGGTGCCAGCGAGGCAGGGGCTCCCTTCGGGGCAGTGGGGACAGGGCCCAGCTCCAGAGGTGACAATTCAGCCTTTGTTTCCTTTGTATGGATGCCAGAGCGGGGTTGGGCTTTGCTGCCATACAAAGACATCTTTTGGTGGGATTTAGTTCCTCTCTCCCTGCTGTCAGCCTGGGGCTGGAGGCAAGTCTTGGTGGTGTTTGGAGGCTCCCCTTTCTCTCTCTCTCTGCCAGAGGGTGCAGGGATGGCAGATAGTTGGGGCACAGGGACTCTGCTGGCATCAAACTCAGGGGACTGGAGGTCACAGAGTGAAGAGCAGCATGTCTGTCCCCTTTAGGGATGTGGGCAGGTGGGTGCTGTGCCTCAGGTACTACTGTGGAGCTCACAGAGCCTCCTGAGTGTTTGCAGCTCCTGCCTGGTGCCCTGCCCAGGTGCTGCTGCTCTCACTGGGGTGAGGCATTGCCTGAGGGGAATGCCAGCAGGTTGCTGGCTTGCCAACAGGTGGCAGAGGTCCTCGTGGGGGGCTTCCCAGGAGGGAGTGGGAGAAGCTGAGAAGCATGGGTTAACCCTAGCTAGCTGCAGTGGGGAGGAGAGTGCTGCTGGTGCTCTCCTGGCCCCAGGGGGCCCCTAGCAACCCCTGGTCCATCCATGCACACTTGCAGTGGAGCCCATGAAGGCTCCAGAACAAACCTGTGAGCATTGTCCAGAGCCATCGATGAGGGCAGCTGAGGTGGGCACACATTGCTCTGCTGTGGTTGTGCTGCAGTTCTGGGGTAATTTCTGGTTTGTTTGTTTGTTTAGTCTGTGTGTGTTGGTGTGTGTATGCATAAATATGTATATATCTATATATATGTGTGTATATATATTTATATATGAAAACACATACCGTTGGAAGGAAGAACTAGTCCAGGAGCTCCTGTTCAGAGCCTGAGGCTGTAGGGTGCTGGGGAAGCAGCTTGGGGTGCCCCTGCCCACAGGCTAGGAGGTGCATGCTCAGGTGGGGATTGCTGGCCCAAGAGGCCAAGGGCTGCTGCGTGCCCATCACTGGCCCTGTGTGCAGGTACAGGAAGGCTGCTCTGAAATGGCACCCGGATAAAAACCCAGACAACAAGGAGTATGCTGAGCAGAGGTTCAAGGAGATCGCCGAGGCGTACGAAGTGCTGTCAGACAGTAAGAGGCCACAGTGTTGTCTTGTGTGTGTGTGTGTGTCTGCCCTTGGGACTGTTCACACTGGCATGTCCTGCTTCTGGGCTCGCCCAGGTTGCATCCCTGGCTGTCCCCAGGAGGCAGTGGGTCCCTCCAGCTTTACCACACAGCTTTTGGGGCTTGGTTACTTCTTCACATCTCCCAAAACAGCCTTGGGAGAGATGCTGAGCTGTTGACATCCACAATGGGCTCTGGATACATCCCCATGGGCCTGAAGCTTTTGCATTCTTGCCCAGTGGTCTTACTTGTGTTTGGGTTCAGTGCTGGGGTGGCAGGGGCTTGTGCCAACCACCTCCTCTTGCTCCCTGCTGTTTTGCACCTCCCTTAGTTGGGAGAAGTGTCAGTGCTCCTGTCCCCACCTGGCAGCCAGCTTCCCCGCAGCCCCCTTTCTTCTTCCAGAGCAGAAGCGCGACATCTACGACCGCTATGGCAAGGATGGACTCATGGGAGCAGGTGAGCAGGGCCCTGGGGGTTAGTGCAGCTCTGGATACATCCCTGCCTGAAGACCCAGGGTGGCTCAGTGCCACCAGGGCTCCCCACCCTTCAGGGGAGATGTCACCCAGGGCACCATTTAACACTGAGTGTCTTCTCTCCAGCAGGAGCAGGCAGCTCCAGGGCCAGTGCTGGGGCCCCCGAATTCACCTTCACCTTCCGCAGCGCTCATGACGTCTTCCGGGAGTTCTTTGGTGGACGAGACCCCTTTGCTGAATTCTTTGGTGTGTGTGGGGCAGGGGAGGCTGGCTCTTGGGCATCTCTCTGTCTGTGGGGCAGCTGCTGAGCCTGGGGATAGAGCTCACGGCTGGCCCTGGCAGAGGGTCCCCACGTCAGTGCCCTGCTTCTGGTTCACCAAGCTGATGGGGTAATGCTGATGGGGGTGCCCCTGCCTTTCAGATGACATGATGCCCTTCTCTGAGCTACGAGGACCTGGCCCCCGGCACCATGGGGGAGGCCACTTCTTTTCCCCCTTCCCAGGATCCTCAGGTAGGAGATGCTGCCATTCCTCCCAGCAGAGGAGTCCTAAAGCACCGTCTTCCCCTGTGCAGAGTCTGTCCCCTGCCCTCCTGCCACCCACCCTGACACCAACCTTGTTGCTCCCTTCTCTAGATTTCTTCGCCTCGTCCTTCAGCTCTGGTCCAGACGCAGGACTGGGCTTCCGCTCTGTTTCCACCTCCACCACCTTTGTTAATGGCAGGCGTATCACCACCAAGAGGTGAGGGCAGTGCCAACCCACCTTGCTCCCACAGCCTTCCCTCCATCAGCAGGCCTCTGACCCTGCAGCTTCCTGCTGTGGTGCACGGGCTGCATGGCCCTTGACCGTCCATCTGTTTGTTTGTCTGTCTGCAGGATTGTTGAGAACGGGCGGGAGCGGGTGGAAGTGGAGGAGGATGGGGAGCTGAAGTCGATCCACATCGATGGTGAGAAGGGGCACTGCAGACTGAATTGTTGAGATCTCCACCCTTTCCCTTTGGGGTTTCTGGGAGGTTCTGCATCCAGGCTTTGTTTTGGACTGAGCCTTGGTTGGCCCTGGTTCAGAGCTCTGCTCTGAAGGATTGGTGGGGTCGGTTGGAGGTGCCAGGGCCCCACTCCAGCTTTGGGGAACTGGAGTGGATGAGTCCCCCAGCTCTGCCCCTGTCCCCACAGGTGTTCCTGATGACATGGCGCTGGGGCTGGAGCTGAGCCGGCGGGAGCAGCACGCCTTCCCCAGGCCACGGCCCCCCTCACCGCCAGCACCGGCCCCACACCAGACCTCGAGCTCCTCACCTGTCTGCCTCTACACGGATAGCGAGGATGAGGATGAGGACTTGCAGCTGGCCATGGCCTACAGCCTCTCTGAGATGGAAGCTGCGGGGCACCACCAAGCAGGTGGGCACAGCCCCAGCTCCCTGTCGGCACCGGGGGGCAGCCACAGCAGCCCATCCTCCGCCCGCAGAGCCCGTGGTGCCCGGGGGGGGCTGGAGCAGGAGCCACGGGGGGCCAGCAGTTCTGCTGCAGTGGGGCACGAACCTGCCCCCAAAGTGAAGCTGTGGCACTGCCCCCTGCTCTGAGCGTGAGGCAGGGAGAGGAAAGCAGGGCTGGAGTCTGACTGCTTGGAACTCAGCTCCTACCTCCCCTAGCAAGGGAGGGGCTCTCTTCTGCCCTGCCTCCTTGCTCAGGTGAGTGGATGGCTAATGGCATCCCAGCGTTGGAGGCTCCCAGACTTGGAGGTAGTGGCTTGAAGAGGAGCCCCCTTGATGGGGTCCCAGGAAGCGGGGCAGCTCCCTGCCTTGTCTGCTGGAACTGTGGGGGGCCCATGGGCAGGCATGCTCTGGCTGTGCCTACCCCTCGCTCCCTGCCAGCCCTGCAGGCAGGCAGGGTCTCCAGCAGGTGCCTCCCTGGCTGCAGCCTGCCTCTGCCCAGGCTGCAGGGAGTGCTGAGTTGAGCTCCCCTCCTTGCAAGGAGGGCTGTGCACATAGCCTCTGCTTGGTGCCTTGTGTCTTGTTTCTTCCCTCTGGATGCTGTTGCTCCTGCCTGTACTCCCTGCTCCTCTGACTCCTCGCAGACTCTGCCTGGTCACTCCCTTCTGTATGCCTTGCACACCCTCCAGGGCACTGTCCCTCCTTGCTTCCCACAGCAGCAGTGACCCTCCGTGCTGTTCACAAGTGTTCCTACCCTCTTCACTGCCCGTAGTTCTGCCTTGGCTGTCTTCCTCCTCCGCCTGGGACCTTCCTCCCTCCTTCCCTGCCTCTCCCCCGCCCTTGGCCGAGGAGGATTTCACAGGTGCTGTTGTGTACCCCCCTCCGCTTGTCTCCCCAGGTGTGTTCTGAGGCTGCTGCGCCCGGGGACCGCGCACGCCCACTGGCCCACGAAGGTTCTCCCAGCCAGGACTCCGCTTTCTCCCTGCACGGCCACCCCCTGCCACCCCCTTCCCCAGCACCCTCTGGCTCCGTGGGATGCGGTGAGGGGGGGCATGACAGGGCTTGTGGCTGAGCGATACCCGGGGCTGGGGGGAGAGGCCCTGGGCACCACAGGGTGGTGGAGAGGGTGGTGATGGGGGTTGCTGTAGATTAGGCTGCTGGCTGTATGCAGTGAGGGGCAGCATGGCTGGGCTCAGCCAGCAGGGCTGGGCTCTGCCCCCCTCCTCGCTGTAGCCCCCCTCTCTACCCCCCTTCTGCTAACAGCTGTCAATAAACCTGTTTGCAGTAGCTTCTGCCTCTGGGGACTTTCTGGGCTGGGGATGCAGGGTTCTCATCTTTGCCTGCAGGTGAGCTGTACTTATCTGGCAGTTGCAGAGTGCAGGGATAGAGATGGATGAACGTCCCATTTCCTCCCTGTGCCATCCCAATACACACAGTCAGAGGCCAGGCCTGGCTGCAGCTGCACGAACCTGACACAAGAACTTTATTCACATCAAGATACAAAATTATAGTTCTCTAGAAATTTTTCTTCTGATTGAGTGACTAGGCAGGGAGCACACAAAGGGGACCTGGAGTGGGGCTGGGCCAGGCCCCCCTGCACCCCATGCTCCCCCCAACTGTGGAGGACCCCTGGTCCCACTTCTGCCCCCCACACGGGTACAGGAAGAGGGCTAATACAGAACTGACAGGCTGGGGAGTCCCTCTGCCAGTTCCCAGCAGCACCTCCTGGTGTCCCCCTCCACAGGGCTTAAGGGCCACCAAGCCCTGTCCCCTGTGAGGTGACAGTGGGTGTGATGGGGTTCCTGCACACAGAGAGCCTGAGGTCATTGTCCTTGGGGAGATGGGAAGGGGTGCCTGGGGGCAGGGGGAGCAGAGCCAGAAGCACAGACACCATTTTACAGGGAGAGCAGCCCCAGGGGCCAGTGAGGAGAGTGCGAAGCGCAGGGCAGGGAGCAGACAGGAGGGAGGGCTCCTTGCCATCACTGTGGCAGTGCCTTCAGGATGGCGTTCACTTCCTCGGCCACAGCCGTCAGTGCAAACTCAAACTGGTCCTGCAGGAGCACAGCAGGAGACATGAGGGTCCCTGCCACCTCAGCCCCAGGGCTTATGTATGCTGATGTGGAGAGAGAGGATCCCCAGTTTGGGGCGTACCTTGGTCTGCACCATACCAGGCCGCTGATCTCGGATGTGCTCCAGCGTAGCAGCTATGTCTATCTCCTTCACCCCTGGGGCAGAGGGAGAGAGGGGTGCTAGGAGGGGAGTTCACAGGCCAAGCTCAGGGACAGGGCAGAGATGGTGTTTCCCTGCACCTACCTTTGGCCATTCGGTTCAGGACCATGTCAACAAGGATGTACGTCCCAGTCCTGCCTGCGCCGTCACTGCAAAACACAGATGCTTAGTCCAGGGGAGCTGGTTCCAGTGGGACTGGTCCTGGGCAGCAGGTCCCAGCTTTCAGTCACCCCCAAATGCCCCTCCATCCCCTGCAGTACCTGCAGTGCACGATAATAGGGCAGGAGCGACCCCGGTAGCACTTGTTCACCTTCCTGCAAGGATAAGAGGGAACAGGTCAGTGCCCTGCTGTGCCCAGGTCAAGGCTGTGCTAGGTGTCCCTTGCTGTGCTCAGTGGGGCAGGGCAGCAGCACACCATGATGTGGCCCTGGGGGTCCCGCTCATGGCTCCTCCTGCCTCCACAATGGTGCTGGACATGGGATGGGGACCACGAGTGGAAAGTGGGCAGGGAAAGGAGTTGAGTTCCTCGGGTGGCCAGCCTGGGGAGGGGAGCAGTGGCAGGACCCCCAGGGAGCGGCTCTGGTCCGGTGGGGCGTGCAGCTGGGGGCCAGGCGCCGGTGGGGCTCCTGGCATGCTCCATGCAGCAGGCACGGCTGCCAACGATCACTTTTGTGACTATGCAACTGGAGCCAGATTACTAGCTGCAAATCACAAAAATGACGCCGGCAGCTGCGAGAGAGAGACAGAGACAGACAGACAGAGAGAGAGAGCTTGAGCAGGACTGAGAGGAGGCCGACATGCTCAGAGACCCCCCCCCCCCCCCCGCTGCCTTAGGCTGGGTCTCTTGCCCCACACAACCCAGGGACAATAAGCAGCCTGTGCCTGCCAAGAGCCAACCACCACCAGGGACCTAAAGACCTGGGCAGGCAAGTCCCCTGGGAGCAGTCCCAGTCCTGCAGCCCTTGCCCTGGGGCTAGCTGGGGATCCACCACTGGCTATAGGGCATTGGGAGCAATGGGTCACAGCCAGTTTAAGGCTGGCTCTGGGGATTTCTTCTTGCACTCATGGCTGGGGAAGGTGCCAGTCAATGCTGCCCTCCATGCCAGCTCAGGGGAAGAGCACTTTTCCCACCCTCACTGTAAAGGCTGGAGAGCCCTGGCAATCTCAGCCAGAGGTTTCTTACCCACCAAACTCTGTTGAGCCTCATCCCAAGTTGGCCAAAACGTGTATTTTCTGCTCCCTCCCATCCATGGCAGCTCCTAGTCCCTGCACCTGGCCCATGCCATGGCCCTGACCCCCATCGTCGTGGCAGCGATGTCCTCACCTGGCCCATCAGTGCCTGCATTTGGGATCACCGTCGGCTCCCCAAGGGCTGGCACGGTGCCCGGTGGGCGCTCACCTGCGGAAGTCGAGGAGGGGCCGGGTGGTGGTGGGGATGCCCTCCGCAGGCCAGCTGAGGAAGTGGAACTGCGTCAGGGTGCGGGTCTCCTGCGACTGCACGTTTTTCAGGTAGAAGCTGCGCACCAGGAAATCCTCGCACCAGATGTGCTCTGACACCAGATTCACCTGCCGAAGCGAGGCAGACCGTGGGCATCAGTGCCAGGCAAGTGCTGCACTGATGCTCAGGGGGACGGGGGCTGGAGGATGCTCCATGCCACAGGCCGCTTGCCACACTTGCCTCATAAATGTGATAAAGGGAGGAGCCTTCATCTGGCCAGTAGCGATCACACTGCTTGACACTGTCCTCGGCCAGGGGGCTCAGCATGACAATGACAGTGCAGCCATGTTCCCACACCATCTGTGGGCAAGGCAAGGGAGTTTCACTGCTGGGGGACAGCCCAGGTGGGAGGGCAGTAAAGCCCCTGTGACCCATTTTGTGGGCAGTACACAAAGGGACCCCGATGTGCTGGCACAGTTGTGTGACACTCACCTGCCAGAAGTCAGCAATGGTGTGGGACAGTGGCCCCTGCGTGGCAATGTACGCTGGCATCCGTGGATCGTGCTCAATCTGGAGCAGGAAAGGGGGTATCAGACTTCATGCTCTTCAGCCAGGCGTTGGTAACATTTGAAGGAATAGGGAGATACTCCAGGGGCGATAGGAAGGCTGGGAATGGAGATTCAAGTACCCCAGCCAGGATGAAAATGGGACTTAACAATTGTTTGAGGAATGGGGCAGGCACAAAGCTCACATTTGTAGCCCTGAGGGATGTAACTTCAGTCCAGCTCCATCCCAGAGTGAAAACCTCACCTGGGCTGGGCACATCAAGGAGCAGGGAGGCAGGGCAGGAGCCCCCAGTGATCACTCACGATTGGACTGGCATTGATGAAGTCACTGCGGGATGGGTTGCTCTCAGCTTTCAGCTTGATCCGCACGTGATCATCTAGGGAACAGGCCAGGAGACTTGGTGAGTGGCTAGAGGAGCTGCAGGCACACTAATGCTGCAACCAGCCATGGCCCTGAGTGTTCCCATGCCCCAGGCCCTGCTCCAGCAGGACAGCTGGTGCCTGGGGCTGATGCCTGGGGCAGGGTGGCTGGGATGCTCACAGGGCACATAGTCAGGATTGCGGTTCTTCTTCAGGTTGGCTTCGCTCTGGGCAATGGAGCAGATGCTGGGCTCAGCTTGGTAGGCACAGAGCGCCTGCCACTCCTTGGCCAGCCGGTCCCGGTTGCGGAGGTGGTCCTCCATGTAGGCCTGGGACAGAGGGGCGGCAGTCAGCCCAGCAGCTGAGGGGCAGAGGCAGGGCTGGGGAGGGGGCTGGCTCCCTCCCTCCAGGCTGGCTCACCAGGATCATGTGTCCTGTGGAGATGTCCATGTTGGACTGGACAGGCTCCTCGCACCAGGAGGGCGTGCTGCTGTGGGAGCTGGGGCTGGGCTGCGGGGCATCGCTGAACTGGGACGAGACACTGCTCACCCTCGAAGTCTCCGCCGGTGCCGCCGGTGCATCAGCACGGCCAAAGAGAGACTTGGCAGCCATGTGCTGGCGGCACAGCTCCTGGGAAGGCAGCAAGAGCGCTGTCCCTCGGCCACTGTGCCACCACGGAGTGGCTTCATGCACCCCGAGCAATGCTGACAGGTGGCAGCGACGCATCCCTCAGGGTCCCGCATCCCGCGGGCTCCCGCATCCCCCAGGGCCCTACCTGGTACTCGAAGGTGGTGTCAGCAGCACCCTCCGGCCCCAGGGCAGCCAGGCGCTCCTTCTCCCGCTGCTTGGCGTGGCGCCGGAGGCAGAGGGCCGCAGACACGGCGATGGCAAGGACTGCCACGCAGGCCAGGGCGATGAAGGTCAGCAGCACCGAGTGGAAGCCATCCCCGAAGCGGGATGGGCGCGAGTAGGCAGCAGCCTCATTGCGCTGGGGACCAAGCCAAGGGTTAGCTAGAGTGGGGCTGGGGGGACAGAGACCCTATTCTGCTGCACATCTGGGGATGCTGGGGGTTAAAATGGAGCAAGGGCTCTTCCTTCCCCTTCCTGAGGGTGCTGATTCTCCCAGCACCCTCAGCTGGGGCAGAGCTGGTGTCAGTGGGGTGAGGCAGAGTGCACCCGCCTCTGTGTCACATGGGAAACTGCTACAATGGTGTCCCTGGAGCTGCAGGAGCTTGGCCAAGCCCAGGTAGCAGTGACTTCCTGCCTCCAGCACTCAGGGCTGCTGCCTGAGGCAAACCCAGCCTGGACTGCCCTTCTACAAGGCAGGCAGTAGCCCCTTAGAACTCTGGTTCCCTGACCTCCTTCTGCCCAGCTGGAGATCAACAAGGGCTGAATTCAGCCCAAGGAGTTAATGGTGTAGAAGAGGCAACTGCAGCACTGGGTGTGCCACTCCCAGGGGACTTGCCCAGCTGAGGCTGGCTGTCCCCTGCAGCCACTGCTCCACAGCAGGACATTGAGGGAGGCAGGGTGGGCAATATGCCAGCACTGCTGGGACCATCCCAGCTGTAGCAGCTAGGGGACAAGTCCTCCCTGTTGCACTCCTCAGTTAGGACACAGAGCAGCCCCTGCCACCTTGCAGGTAGTGTCTCTAGGGCTCCTTCCCTGTGACTGTGGGAGACACCCCAATCTATGCCAGCCCCATGCTGGAACAGGATGTTGCTCAGGCCTTGCTGGACAAGACCTTCCTGTCAATGCCATGACTGCCTAGCTCCAGCTAGGGCAGCACAGGGATACTGGGCCATCACCAATTCAAACATCCTGTGCCCAATGAGCTGTCAAGGCCCTGCATTACCTCATTGCCACAGCCTCCCATTTGCTATGAGCCTGATGAGGTTACCGAGGGAACACTGCACCATCATCAACTACATCATCATCACCGTCATCGCCTGGGGATGTCCCCAGCCTGGGTGTCCCTGCTGCCACCTGCCCCCCCAGCACCCAGCTGCCATCAGGGTGCAGCCAGTCCTGCAGCCAGGGCACCCACCAGGCCCAGCACCTCCCAGCAGCCCTGCAGCCCCTGGAGGTGTCAGCAGAGCCGGGGGGGGGACAGAAGGGATTTCTCTCCCAAGGCCTGCCCAGGCCCTGCTGTCTCCCTGCCTCCCTACATCCCTCTTCCTCAAATCTTGCACCAGTCCCACCAAGCCCAGAGCTGGGAGGAAATGAAGGAAAAGCACAAGCTGGTTAGAACTGGGAAGGTCAGGGCAGAAGGGGGCTTGCAAAACTGCCTCAGCTTCTTCTGAGCTCCATCTTTGTAATCTCTGACATCTATCCCAGTTCCTGCCACCTGCCTCATCAAAAGGCATTGTCATAGACACACTCTGCATATTGCTGATAGAGACAGGTGGCCTCTGGCCAGGCCTCCTCCAAAGTTCCCCCTTCTTTCTTTCCTTCCTTCCTCCCTGCTCACAACTACAGCCACATGACAAGAAGTGAGAAATGGGGACACTGGGCTGGGGATGTGCTACACCATTTTTCCTCCACAGGCTGCAAACACGGGAGCCAAGCTTGGTCCTTGTCTCCAGCCCCTGTTCCCTGCCCCAGGAGACGGTTCCTGTGGTTCCTCAGAGGACCATGAGGAGGGGCAACCCCTCTCCAAACAGATGGTTTCTGTTCCATCCCTGCCTCCAGCTGCTTTGCCATTCTCTGGGGACATGATGGCATTTTGCCTGCCTAGCTATGGTTTGTGGGGTGCCCTGGGAACATCCCATGCTTGGGTGCCCAGGCCACAGCTGAGATGGGTTTGCAGGCTGGAGGGAGGCAAGGGTGAGGATGAGCCTTGAGGATACAGCCTGCACCCCTCTGGTCTTGGGGGGAAGAAAAGCCTCTGGGAATCCCTCTCAAACCACCTCCAAACACTGTGGAGCTTTTGTTTTTAAAAGAGCCAAGAGCCCTGGGCAGGATCGTGCTGCCAGGCAGTGGAGGGGGAGGATGGACGGACAGGAGTGGAGCAGTCTCCAACAGGAGTCCTCCAACACAGGACTGGAGTCCATCTCCAGCACAGCATCCCAAACACTGCCCAGTCTCCTCTACTCTCCAGCTGCCCCACAGACCTGCAGCTCACTCACAAAGGCCCTTGTACCGCAGGACTGGGGGCTCCTGGCTTGTACCCAGTGGCAGCATCCCCACTGCCCTATCCCTGCCCTCCCCAGCCCCAAGGGATGGAATCCTTGCTCACTCCTACCTCTCCCACTCCTGTTTGCACAATCTTCAGGCCCAGCTCGTGCTCCAGCTCTCCCTTCACTTGCTCTGTGGACAGGGAGGAGATGGTCAGAGGCATGCTCCCCTCCACATGAGAGCCCCCCCAGAAACAGAGCCAAGGGATAGCTCTGACAGCTGCCCCCTGCAGCTCCCCACTGCAGCCCAAGGCAGGGGGATGTACAGCAGGAGCCCTCTCTCCCTGGTCCCCGGGAAGGGCACCCCACAACCGGGAGGGGAAGAGAGGAACAAGATCAGGGGGACGCTGCCCAACTCACCAGTCTGGCTGGCCACATCTGCCAGGGAAAAGTTCTGGGGGTTCTGTCGGATGCGGAAGGTAAGTGCAGGACCCACAACGCTGCCAGGGCCAGGGGGGGCACAGTGTGAGAGCTGGAAATACAGACCCCCTACCCACCCTCACCACAGCCCGGTCCCTCCTGTCCCCGTGGCACCGGTACCCTCACCTGATGTTGATGAAGCTGGCGGTGGAGAGGTGGAGGTGCTTGGCTAGGAGCTCCAGCAGCTGCACGCCAGCAGCCAGCCCCAGGGGTCTGTGGGGACAGTGTCACAGTGAGGAGGGGGTGGCAGGGGTGAGGGGACAGCTCCGTGCTCCCCACAGTCAGGGAGCAGGGACAGGCAGGCTCAGGGAGTTCCAAGCACATAGCAAGAGCAGGTGTCAGGTTGGGCAGGAGGTGAGACTCTGGTGATGTGTGGTCGTGGGGGTGAGCTGACCCCCCTTGCACATGAGTGTGCAGAGACATTCGTGCACACACACTCCCAGCCTTCCATCCTGCAACAGTGAGCTCTGGCCTTGGTGTGGGCTGGGAAAGGAAGGCTTTGGGGTGGAACAAGGGTTGTGGGTAGACAATGGATCAGTGGGAGCTGACCCCACAGAAATCTGACCCTACCAAAGACCCAACAGGTTCAGTCAAGCATGATGAAGCTGTGACAGCTGTTGGTGGGGAGATACAGACCCTTCACACATGCAGACCCCCTTGCATGATCCCCAGCTCTCACTTCTGGTCTGTGACGATGTAGCCATACTCGTCTAGTGGCCGCATGCCCTGTTGTGCCCCACTGTCCTTCATCTCTGTGTAGCTCTTCTTCTCCACCACAATGTTCTTTCCGGGGCTGAGTGCATCCCCACTGTGTCCCTGCTGTGGCTCAGCCCGGGGAGCTGGTGAGGATGCTGCCCTGCCCTTCGTTCCATCCCCTGGGGAGCTGCTGGCTGGGATTTTGGGGGGTGGTGCTGTGGAAGAAGGGGGCACTGGCTCCTCTCCATGCTGCATGTCCCCCTCCATCACCTGAAGGGAGAAAAAGGGAGAAGCTGGAATCTCTGGGGAGAGCCTTGGGGAAATGTCTCCTCCCTCTCATCCCACCTGTGCCATGGCACCTCCTCCAGCATCACCCTGCTGCAAACCCACCCGTTTTGCTGTGGGCACTTCAGGGCCAGCAACACCTGCAAAGGAGAGAGACAGAGGTCCTACAGCACCCACCCCAAAAGGCAACACTCCCTACCCTGAAATAGGGCATGCTAGCATCTGCTGCTGCCAGTCCCTGCTTGTCCCATCCTTGCACCCAGCTCACCAGAGCTCTGGAGCAGCTGGAGGAGGGTGGATAGGCTGCTTATCTGCTGGGGACTCAGTTCTGGCAGCCCCAGGCCATAGCTGGCCAGGAGAGAAGCCAGTCTCTTCAGGGCAGCATCTGCAAGAGGATGTAGCATCAGGTTGGGTGCTCTGCATCTGCAGGGAGACCAGGGGCCAGGGATGAAGCAGATGGAGCAGGTGGGGTTGCGGGTACATTCTGCCCATGGGCATAAACACAAAGAGGGGGGGAAAGTGTGAGCCACGAGGAACTCGTGGCTGTGGACAGGACAGGGACAAGGGTTGGTGCCTGGCTGGAGAACAAGGTACCCGTCTGTGCAGAGGGTGGCTGGGCAGCCAGGGGTGCTTGCTGCTCCCTCTCCTCTACGTTTCTGTAGTCACTGGGGAGCCGCAAGCTGTGCTGGAGCCTGGTGCTGGCAGGGTCCGGGCGGCCAGCTTTCTCTCTGGGCAGGGAAAGCATGCCCAAGTCCTGGAAAAGATGCCCCCCATCCACTCCTGGCTGCCCGCCATAGGAGGGCACAGGGCCAGCCCCAAAGAGGGTCTGGGCAGGGACCCGGCCCAGCAGCGAGGAGGTCTCAGAGCTCTGCCTGGCTGAGCCGCTGGGATGCTGGTGAGCACCATCCTGATAGCCGAACTGCAACCAAAACACATGTCAAACCCTACAGGTCCCCTGTCACCCCACAGCGGAGGCAGGTATCCCAGCACCAGCAGAAAAGTGCTGGGAGTGCAGCAGCTCCCTGCCAATCTCTACTTTTCTGCCCAGGAGAAGGCGCTCAACCCCCATCTTACCTTGTGGTAGGAGTAGGGATTGAGCAGAGCCTCCTCGTAGGCCAGCTGGGGTGGGGAGGGCAGCAGGACGTGCTCCAGGTACCGCTGCACCAGCGGGGAAAGCAGCAGTGCTGGGGGCTGCTCCAAATGCTGAGCTGCTGGCAGGCCGGGGTCCGGGGCCAGCGGGGCTCGCCGGGGCTCGCTGCGGAGAGGCAGGAACCTCGAAGGCAAACAGCGCTGGGGTAACTCACCTGGGTAAAGGGGGACGTCCCTCCCCTAAACCCCATCTGGGGGACAAAGCCCTCGCTGCTCCATTGAGCTCTGCCGGCGCTGTCCTACCTGTCCCTGGCCCCCGGCTCCAGCGAGGGCGGCAGGCGCAGGCGGGGGATGCGTTCCATCTCCTGAGAGATCACATACTGGGTGATGCCGTCCTGCCACGAGAGCCCTGCCATGGGAGGAGGCTGTGAGACATGAAGGCAGCCTGGGAACCGTGGTGTGAGTGCATGGGATGCCATCCTGATATTCTGACCCCGTGTCCCATGGCCGGGGTTTGACCCCACTCTTCCTCAGCCCACCCTGGGCCAGCAGGACCACAGACAGCTCTAGAGCCACTAGGCAATTCTACCTGACATCCCCTCCCTGCAGGGTCCCAGGGACTTCCCCCACGCTCTCCCGCTCACCTTGTGCCATGAGATGCCGCAAGACATCCTGCAGGCGCTGGAGCACGGGAGATGTGACCTGAAAGTAGGCTCTGTCCTGCACGGAGCCCACCTGGCATTGCCCAAATAGCCCATCTGCCAGAGAAGGAAGAGAGTGGATGAACAAACACCCCGATGTGAGGCTCTCCAGGCACAGCCCCACCTTTCTCCTGCCGTGCTTCCTTGCACTGCACCCTAGGTTCCCCTGCAAGGCATCTCTGTACCCTTCACACACACTTGGGAAAGGAGAGGGGATCCCTGCACTCCTGCTTGTCACTTACCCTGCACACACACCTCCTGTGGGGAGCACAGCCTTCGGTCAAACAGGCAGCCTGGGACAGACAGACAGACCAGTCAGCACAGCATTCAAGGGGGACTCCAATGGAATCTGCTCATCACCAGCTGCTTGGGGGATCCCTACGCTCCAGAAAAGCAGCACAAGGATGCAATGTGGTGATGGTGGGAGGGGACACAGCTTTGTAGCCCATGGCAGAGGCTCGGTGCCAGTCTTTTCTGCCCCTCAGGGACAAGATGGGGGCTGTGTAGAAAGTATGCCCTTGGCTCTGGAGAGTGGAGAAGGCCTGGAGTTTTTTGGGGTGCTGGCAGTTAGGAAGGTAAGACTGAGGCAGCAGAGACCTGCAAAACCACATCTGCTGCCCTCCTACATGTGGTACTACGAGGAAGGGATGCAACCCAGTGACACCGGAATCCACTCTCCCTGCAAGGCAGACCCCAAAGCATGGATGTAGTGCTGTTGGGGGTGTGGGGTGTGTACCTCTCCACCCCCTTCGGCGGGCAGCACTTGGGCAGGGGGCGGCTTCCCCCTTCCTCTCCCCCCCCGTTTCGGTCCAAGACCGTCAGCAGCGAGACGGCAGCAGGCGATGACTCAGCCCCGGATGGCAAGGAATGAACGAGAAAACAACCGGGGGGAGGGGAGGGAGGGGCCCGTCAAGCCCGCCGCGGAGGAAGGGGGCTAGTGGGGATGAGGGTCCTCGAAACCCCGGCACCCCGGGCCGGCGTCCCCCGGGGCGGAGGCCCCGCCGGTGCGGGGCACAGGACCCACTGCCGGGAGAGACCCCAGGAACGGCGGCAGCGGGGCCGGGCCGGGCGGCAGGGCCGGCGCTGTCCGCGGTGCTGAAGCGGCGCAGCGTTCTCCCGCCGAGACGCCGCGCTCCGCCGGGAGGGGCGGTGGCCCCAGCTCCGGGAGGCTCCCCCGGCCAGGACAGGGCTCGGCCGCAGCCGTGCCGGCACTATTCCCTGCTTGCTCCCGGGGGCAGCGGGCCCTCGCGGTCCAGCCGGATCCATCCCGGCACTCCCGGGCCGCTGGAGGACGAGGGGCGCAGCAGCCTCCGGCTCCCGGTAGTGAGTCAGCGGAGCCGGGGCCGTGCCGTGCCGTGCCGGTGGGCTGCAGCCCTGCTGTCGACAGCGACACTCGGGTTCCCGAGAGCTCCAAGCACGGACCACACGGACCGACCTGGAGAAGAGCGGATGCACCGGCCCGGGCGGCCGCACTTACAGGCGGACGGCGGCTAAAGGGCGGCATGGGGCCGGAGCAAGCTACGCTCAGGGTCGCTGGCCCGGGCTCCCCATCCCTGCGGCAGCCCCAGGCACTGGCTTTGCCCCGGGCATGAGCAATCACCGTTCCGCTCCCGTCCCGTAGCTGCTGGCTCTCGGGCCCGGCGGGGCGGCACCTCTACAGCCGGCGGGGTGTCCCGGGTTTAGCACACCCACCACCGGCCCGGCAGTCCCGGGAGAGGGGCGCCCCCGGTGCCAGTGGCGCACCCGCGGTGCCGGTCCCGGGCCGCCCAGTCCCGCTATCCGCCAGGGGCCGGACTCGCCGCTGCACGCCGTGACAGCACCCTACAGCGGCGGCGACCGCACCGGCCGCGGAGTCCCGTGCCCCGCCACTCCCCGGGAACCTCCTTCCGGCCCTCGCGCAGCCCGGGGCAAAGCCGCCCTGCCCGGGGTCGCGGTCTCACCGTGTGCGGCGGTGGCGGCGGCGGCGCCGTCACGCAGCTGCCCGCGGCCGGCCAGGAGGAGGAGGCAGAGGAGCGCCCGGAGGAGCCGCCGCCCCATGCTCCGCTCACGGCCGCACCATGGCGCACCCGCCGGCCGCGCCCCCGCCGCCGCCGCCAACCCGCGCCCCGCCGCGCCGCGCGCCCCGCCCGCCGCCACCGCCCCGCCAATGGCGCGCTGCGCGCTGCCGCGGCGCCCCGCCCCCCCGCGCCGCGGCCAATCAGGGACCCGCGCGGCTGCCCTCAGCGCCGCGCTCACGCCCCGCGCTGTCCGGCGGGGCCAATCACGCCTCGCTCCGGGGAGAGGAGGCCGAGCGCCCCGCCAATCGCCGCGTCCCCGGGGGCGAGTCACGCCCCCCCGGGGGTGTGCCACAGCGCCAGGAGCGCCCCCGCCCCTTCCCTGCCCTGCGGCCGCACTGGCTCCCGCCTGGGACACGCCCCTGAGAGCCGCCCAATGAGCGGCGAGCGCGGAGCCGCACCCTCGTACCCCGCCCGGCGGCACCGCCCGCGGGCAGAAGGCAGCTCCCGGCCCGGGCACGGACCCCCTGTCCCAGCCCCGGCGAGCAGCTCCGGGTCTGGCGCCAGCAGATCCCTGCGCACACGGCCGCAGGCTCGTTCCTGGGGAAAGGGGCGGCCCCAGCGCTGCACCAGACCGGACATCCTCCCACCAGCTCTCCCTGAGGAAAAGCTGAGCCCTGTTCGGCCCCTTAGCTGGGACCTCCAGCACCCCTCGACAAGGGATTGTAGATGGGTGAATAGGCCTCGCTTATGGGTCCAGAGGAGAGCACAGGTGGGAGCCATGGGAGTCCCCAGGGGGTGCCACGTACGTCAGCCCCAGCTAGTCATGGACCACTCGCTGGTGAGACAGAAATGCTTTAATGGCCCCAGGACTAAACCCCACTGCTACTGCCTCCCCGCCGCGTTCAGTCGACCACCAGGCTGCTGCTGACCGTCGGCAGGAGCTCGAAGAAGCCCTGGAAGAAGAGAGGCTGTCAGGGTGGGCCGAGCAAGGCGGTGCGGGGTGAGGGGACAGGCAGTGGGGGCAGGCAGCAGCTCCCCGTCACAGCGTCATAGTAGGCAGCTACTTGCAGAGAGCAGGACCACGTCGCCATAGTAACCCATCGCTGACTCAAGGCTAGCACTGGTTGCCATAGGAACTACTTAGGGATGGCAGTCACTGGGGAAGGCTGGGATGAGAGGGGGCACCTCCGGAAGCAGCCAGTACCTGAGCTGCTCCAGAGAGCTGGAGAGTTCTGTGGGATGGCTGGGTTCAGCCCCAAAGCAGGGATTGGTTGGGGACATTGAGATGTGGGAGATGAAGAGGAGCAAGGAGTGAGCTTTAGCACAGGATGGGGGCCACAGGGCTCACCTTGAAGAGGGTGATGCTCTGAAGCACCCCTGAAGTGCAGCACATCTCCCGGATGGAATGCATGGCCAGCTGCGGGCAGCCAATGTCCAGCACACGCAGCCCCAGGCGGGAGGCCAGGATGGGGCCGATGGTGGTGCCGCAGGGTGTGTCGTTGCGCACCATGAACTCCTGCGTGGGGACAAGACCTCAGCAGCTCCACATGCTACCCCATGGCCTCCCACACGGGCCCTCAGCCCTGAAGGGAGGTGACCTGGGGCAGGGAAGCAGCACCGACCCATGCCAGGGTTCAAAGAACGCTCCAGAGATAGGACACACTCAGGCCAGGCTCCATGCTGCTCACCAGCCTGCTCCCTGAGGCAGTCCTGGGGCTGGAGCCCCACAGCAACAGGCAGCACAGAGACCCCAGTGGGGTCAGACATAGTAACAGGTGGAGCTTTGGCACAGGCCCCCTCTGATGAACCCGGGGCAGGGCTGCAGCCCAAACTCCTGATGTTCAAGGAGGGCTCACCCAGTCCTGCTCACCTGCAGAGGGACACCCACGCGGGCAGCAATGTCCCGGATTACAGCTTCAGTGACAGCCGTGGAGGCGTAGCGCTGGTTGCTGTTCACTTTGATGACAGGGCCCTGCACAAAGGAAGGCACCACAGGCCCATGATGGGACCCAGGAACAGTCAGTGGCCCTGGAAACACCCATGTCCAGGCAATGCCCAACATATCATCCCTTTCCTGGCTGAGCCCATGGGGATGGGGACAGTGTTTCCATGGGGACAGCCCCAGCTCAGAGCAGGGAGGAGCTCTATGGACAAGACTGGGATCCCAAGTGATTAACATCAGACATGTGGCATAGTCAAATCCCATTGCAGGATAAACATTTTCCATTTGAATGCTGGGTTGCAGTGCTGCAGGACAGACAAACAGCAACCATCCTAGACCCAAACAGAGGGCTGCCCTCACCTTGTGGAAGGCTGGACGATGATTCTCCTCATGCTTGTCCCTGCAAAAGAGAAGTGTTTCACACTCTTACTCATACCCTGCTGCAACAAGGACTGTCCTGTCTGTACCACCTGGGGAGTGACGGGGATACATCCCACAGGTGGCAGGGCAGGCTGTCAGGCCTGTGGCACGTCTCAGACTACTCACACATAATTGGGGTGCACAGCATGGGCCATATCAGCACTGATCATGTAAGACTTGGCCACTGCCTCCTCGAAGGCTGTCAGGTTGTGCGGCGACGCAGAGATCCGGCGCAGCACCAGCTCCGTTAGCAAGGACTCTGCACCCTGTGCACTCTCTGACCCTACCTGCCAAGGATCACCATCAGCACAAGCCTGCAGCACCACAGGGGCCAGAGGAGTGACAGGCTGCTCCCTAAGGCCAGCCAAGCAGCTTCCTGCCACACCAGTGCTTCCCACCCCTGCCTGGGCCATGCTCCACGTGGCTGTAAGCAAATCCCTGTTTCCTCCACTGGGCTGTGGGATCTCTCTCCTGCTAGGATGCTCTCTCCAATGCTAGGCATGGCTGGGGAAGAGCAGAGAACATGGAGCACCTTCTGGTGCCAGCCACCCCATGGCTGTGGCCCTCGCTCACCTCCTCGTTGTCATAGAGCGCGATGAGACGCACATTGGGCTCCTCGGAGAGGGATGAGGGTGCTGCACATGAGTCAATCAAGGCCTGCAGGATTAGGGAGGAATGGACACCAGCATGAGTACCACTCCATCTGGGCAATCTCATGACTGAGCCATCAGGAAATCCCCCAGGAGAGCCCAAAGCATGGAGGAAGGGAGCTGTGGGCACACACATTGCCCAGCGACAGCAGGAGTCACCCCTGTGAGCTGCTGGGAATCCCCCACACCCAGCAAAGGGGGCATCCAACCCCAGCTCCTCCAACTGTCTAGACCCATTCCATGAGAACACAACTCCCTGCAGAGCCTTTGGCCAGCCCAAAGCTGAGCTGGGGTGCACGGGGGCCATGCTGCAGTCTCCAGGTTGTTTCCCCTCTCACCTGCAAGGCGCAGTAGCAGCTGTGCAGGTTGTCCAGACGTGGGGAGAAGATGAACTCATCGAAGGCACCACCCAGCGTCTGCAGAGAGCCAAGAGGAGTAGGGCACAAGCTCTGGGTCACCAAAAAGTACCTGCCACTGGGTTCCCATTCCAGTACCCTTATCTCTGCCCCTCAGGAGCAGCTCCCTCTAGTTCCATTGAGCTCCCAGCCCTGGCACACCCCAGGCAAAGGACATGCACCTTTGCCTGGGGTAACATCTGTGTAGTGCCAGATTGTAGGCTGTGTGCAGACAGAGGGAGGTTTCTGCCCTTACTCACCGCTGGCTGTGTATCTGCCAGGCATAATTCCATCTCCACAATCTGCTCTGGTTTCACCCCCAGCTGGGGGCAGATCAGGGAAAGCAGAACAGGACTGTGCCGCTCTGCCTGGGAAGAAAGCAGAGCTGTGGGCAGGGCAGGCAGTGGATGGCAGGAGAAACTCCTGGTTTCCCTTTGCAAAGCTGTCCCTGACCCTGCTTATATTGGCAGAGTCCTCTCTCCTACTGACATTTCCCATGTTCAAGCCCCCACCTCACCCAGCACAGCTCTATGCCCCGTGCTAGCCCCCCTCCCTGCCCTGCCTCCTCAGGGACATGTACCCTTCCACACTGGCTGCAAGCAAGGGTGAGAAGAGAGAGACGGCTGAACAGATGTGCCGTGTACACAGCTGTGAGGCAGAGTGGAAGGTTACCAGCAGTCCACAGGGAGAAGGGGAACGTGGGAGCAGATCCCTGAGGACTCAGAATCAAAGGTGACAAGTATGAGGTCCTTGCAAGTGTCCCAGCTGATCCTTGGCACACAGCTCACCTGGGCCGCAGCACTGCAAGGTGTGGACTCCATAAGCACCTCCTTTTCCAGCTCCTCCTGCACTGCAGTGGCCAGAATTGGAACCCTGGGGGGGGTCAGCAACATTAGCTCCCAGAGCTTTGCTCACCTCACCTGCTTGGGTCACACATTGCCAACCCCTCCTGGTGTGTTTGCCTTCCTCCTCCAGTTAATGACTGATATGCCAAATGGAAGAAGAATGCACATTTTAAACATGAATCTGTTGTGCCACCTCAGGACACTCCAGTGTGCTTTCCCAAATGCTTGGAAGCATCTCCTGGAAGTACTCTATGGGGCTAAAAGCCACTGCAGATCTCCCCACTGCAATGAGTGGCTGCCAAAGGGACAGCTAAGGCGGGGCTTTGCTCTAGCTGGGTCCCAGCCCTCCCAAGGGCTGGCCAAGAGTCGGGGCTGAGCCAGGCCTTACAGGTGGTGCTCGGTGTTGGGTCCGAAGTTCTCATTGATGCTGCGCTGCAGATGGATGGCCAGGTGAGGAATGCGGAGGACGGGCCGCTCCACACGTACCAGGCGCTGCTCCAGGCGCCCCGTGGCTGGGTCCTGAAACACAAGGAGGCCTTCTGGGGCCAGGCCTGCAGAGCTGAGAGGCTGCAGCAGGTCCCACTGTGTGTACCCAGTGCCAGAGACACACAGCTATCTAACCATGCATGCCCTAAATCAGACTCACCTTTATGATCACCCTCCCGGCCACGGTGAGGTCACGGTCGAACCAGGTGTTCCAGATGCCCCCTCCATAGGTCTCCACTCCGACTTGCACTATGCCCACCTGTCCCCTCTTAGAGCGACGCTTCACCTGGGCAACAGCAGAGGTGTCACTGCTGGCACCATGAAGCGCTGGGGAATGGGCAGTTGGTGGGAACTGGGCAGCTCATGCCCAGAGCCTCACTGCTGATGCTGCCAGCACAGGGTGCTGTGAGGGGCTTTGCAGGACCTGGGACACAGAGGAGATAGCAGCAGGCAGAGCAATGCAAGGGCTGCTCTGGGTGATACATTTGGGAGGTGTAGGGAGCCAACAATGATGCTGCAGGGCACAGGGGTAGTCAGGACAGTTTTTGCTTGTGGCATGAAACTGGAGAACCCCAGAGAAAGACTCAGCACCCAGCTGGGCGACCTTACCCTGAGGCAGGGGCTATCGGTGTGGGCTCCTAGCAGGCTGAACCCATTCCCGGGCTGGAACTGGCCGCCGACGGCGAAGGCGATGAGGGTGGAGTAGTTCCTGGTGATGAAGTACTGCAGGCAGAGGGGAAGAGGTGAGATGCCCCGTCCACCCCGGCTCCCGCTGCCCCGTCCCAGCCGGGCCCACCTTCTGCGCCGGCCGCACGTCCCAGTGCTCCGTCTCCTTCAGCTCCTGGAAGCCAGCCTGCAGTAGCCGGCTGCGGCATTCGGCCACCACTGAGGGGAAAAGAGCCGTCAGGGCCGCCCGCGGGAAGAGGAACAGAGCCGGGGAGGGGAGCGGGCGGGCGCTCACCGTGGTACGGCGACGGACTGCGGTTCACGAACTTCACCAGTTCCTGCGCCGCCGCCTTCGAGCCCTGCGCCGCCGCCTGTGGGCACCGCCGTCACCGCACATTGCCGGCAAAACCCCGCCCCGGGCCGGGACCCCCGCGGGACCGGGGACCCCGTCCCGGGCAGCACCGACCCGACCCCGTCCCGCGCCCGCCGCCCGCCCGCTACCTGCATGGCCGCCACCGCCCCGCGCCGGCCCGAACAGCGCCCCCTGCTGGCCTGGAGGAACGCGCGGCCTGCACCCGGACTCCGAACTCTGCACCCCGCAATCCACACCCTGCAATGCGCACCCTGCACCCGGCCGTGCACCTCGCAATCCACACCCTGAACCCGGCCCTGCACCTCGCAATCCACACCCTGCAATCTGCACCCTGCACCTCGCAATCTGCACCCGGCCCTGCACCCTGCAATCAGCACCCTGCACCTCGCAATCTGCACCCTGCACCCCGAAATCCGCGCCCTGCACCCCGCAATCCGCACCCTGCACCCCGCAATCCATACCCTGCACCCCGCAATCCACACTCTGTACCCTGCAATCCACACCTTGAATCCCACAACCCACACTCTGTACCCTGCAATCCACACTCTGCATCCTGCAATCTGCACCCTGAACCCCGCAATCTGCACCCGGCCCTGCACCCCACAATCCACACCCTGAACCCCGCATTCATCCCCTGCACCCCACAATCCACACCCCACAATCGGCAATGTGCACCCTGCGACCCCAGGATCCACACCCTGCACCTCCCACACTACACCCCCTGCCATGCACATTGCACTCTCACCCCGCACCGTGCAATCCACACCACGCACCCCTCACCCTGCACCCTGGTCCAGGCCAGGCAAACACAGAGCCTGACAAGGCTGGGGTACAGCTGAATTAAGGGTGGGTGGAAGAGGGACACAGCCAGGAGGGGCGGGGGTGGGAAGCAAGGGGCAGGGACAGGCTCCACAACGATGGTCACCCATCCTGCCCTGGTGTGCCACAGTTCTAGGGCTAACTGGGGGAGCAGGGACTGCCCCAGAATGGGGCTTGGCCTGCCTGCAGAGGGGTGCAGGTGCACAGGAAAACACACTCGCTTCTCCAAGGCTAGGTATATTTGGAGTGGGGTGGGTCCAGGCCAAGCTGCAGCCCCCCATCGTTGTTGCTCCCCTGCCTTGGCACTGCCTGGCCCCCACAGGAAACAAGGCACAAATCCGTGGTGCCATGTTGGAGACAAAAGTCTCTGAGTGACAGCAATGCAGTGGGTTCTGAGCGTCGGCACGGTGGAAGGGCAGCACCCAAGCTGCCTGTCAGCCCCAGGGGCATTCCTAGGAAAGGACCCCAAGGGATAGGACCCCTTGGCCTTGCATGGATTAGGGTGCCTCCCGTCCTTGTCTGGGTTCCCTTAATGGGCTGGATGCAGCAGCAACGTTTTGGGTTTCAATCAGTCTTCCTGCATCCTTTCTTCCTAGCAATGGGTATGTGGCCTTGGGAGATGGACGTGGCAGCCTGTGAGTGCTGCATGGGGCCCAGGTGTTGGGTGCCAGCTGGATTCCCAGCTCCTGAGTCACCCATGTGGGCACCCTGTTAGTTGGAGACGCTGTCCGTGTTCCGAGCACTGGAAACTGGTGGTCCTGTTGCCCCTGACCCTGTGACCTGTCATGCTGAGAGCTCCTGACAGCTCTGGATTTATGCTCCTAGCCCCAAACACCTGCCTCTCCCCACCACCAAATGGGAACGAGCTCTCCCACTGCCTGGCACCCTGCAAACAGACAGCTGGAGGGTCTCCATGTCAACCACACACAACACAGGGCCAGGCCTCCCAGGCCAGGCTGGAACCCGTCTGGGAGCAGGCTGGGAGCACCCAGCACTCCAGCCCAGAGCTGGGATACGTGTGTCAAAGGGACTTGTGTGCCAGGCAGCATCCCCACGCTCCTCCTGCCTGCATCACTCCCCTGCTGCCAGAACCCAGCTCAGGGCCAGGTGCTCTTGAATGGTTCCCAGGCTGTGCCTGAGGGACATCTGAGGACATTTAGAGCCCTGGCTCCCGAGCCAGTGGATGCCCAGAGCGGATGGGTACCCAGTGGGTGCTCAGGATGGATGGTTCCCGAGGTGTGTGTGTGTGCAGGGGCAGGGCGTGCCGGGCTCGGGGGTGTCAGAGCAGCAGTGAGTGGCAGGGCCGGGTGTGGCCTCCGTCTAGCCCCGCCGCTGTGAGCAAAGGGCGTGCCACAGCTATTCCCGGCACAGCGGGACTTCCCGAAAAAGCTCCTGCTGGCTATATCCGGGTGGGCTCTGACTCACCCCTGGCTGGGTGCCAAGGGCTGCACAGCACCTGCTATGGTTGCCCCCTACCCCATCACCGTGCTCTTTGGAAGACAGTGCTGCTGTCCCCCATCCCGTGCTGCCCCACGGATCATCCAGTGCAGTGGGGGGCCACAGGCAGCCCTTCCAAAACGAAATCAGCTTCTCCTCTGCATTTATGCACCCTGCTGCTGGGCTCATGTGTGCCCAGGGGTGCCTGGCAGGGAAGGGCAGTAGGGACAGGGCACTGTGGTCCTTCCTATGTCCCCTGGCAGCCCAGGTGGGGTTCTGGGCAGGTTTTGTAAGAGAAGTGTTCCCTGCTGGCTCTGGGGATGGGCAGGCAGTGCTTAGCCCTCCCTGCTGGAAGGGGTTAATGGAAAGATGGCCCAGGACAAAGACTGTAAACACAGCAGAGATCCAGGAAGTGCCACCCCCTTCTCCCAGGGCCTGCCAGGCTGCCTGGACCCCCCCTTGCCAGCCCTGCCAGGAAGAGCAAAGGGATGGCATCCATCGAGGCGGTCCCCCGCATCCCGGCCCACGTGTCTGAGCATGGGAAAGTGAAATCAGCGCCCAGGAATTGCAGGAGGCTGAGCGAGCGGCCGTGCCTTACGTGAGCCACCAGCAATGCAGTGGGTGCTGCTACCTCATCTCACTGGCATGGCTGATGCTATCGAGGCCTGCAGCATCCCCATGGACACTCAGCCGCTCCGTCATCCCCACGGCCACGTGCATCACAAGGGCAGCTGGGCAACTTTGGCATCTCCACACCACTGGGCAGGTGAATAGGGATATTCACCTGGACCATGAGGGCAGGACACCCTTTAGCCTGCCCCTAGGCAGCAGGGATGGAGGAACATCCCCAACATCCCCATGAACCACAGGGCCAGCTGTAGAGGAGTGATGGAGCAGGGGTATGAGTCAAGCATCTGCATGGACATGGAAGTAGCTGGTCTCACCCAACACCTACACAACTCAGGGCAACAGCTCACCCCCAGCATGCTCGTCAAACATGGGGGCAAAAACTTGCCCAGAGGACATACAAAGACCAAAGGAGGTGAGCAAACACCTCCCAGCATCTATACAGGTTGCATCTGGACACCCCTGGCATCCATGCTTGCCGTGGGGGCGTCCAGGCACCCCGAGCATTCTGTGCCACTCACAGACAGGACAACGTCCTCAGCATCCCCATCGCCTGGGGACATGGGGGTGGGCACCAGGAGCAGACAGACAGTCTGTGCACCCCCTGTGTCCTGAGCTCTGGAATGGGCAAAGGCATGGGGGCAGCTGGGATGAACAGTGGCTGTGGAGGGACTGCAGACTTTACCCACCAGTTCCTGGGACCCCAGCAGGCCAGGCTGGGCCTTGCTCCAGGCAGGCAGGGAGAGCCACCTCCTATTTAGACAATAGCATGCACCATGGATCCGTCAGCACTGGGGAATGGGCCACACACTCCTTCCCTCTTAGGGTAAAGGCGCCTGGGAGGCTCATGGCTGTAAAAGGAGCGGGATGAAGGAAGACAGCCAGGGGTCAGGAGGGAGGGGAATGGACACCCCCGCTGCTTCATTCCCATTCTCATTCCCATCTCTCAACTCACCCTTGAGCTAAGGCCAGGCAAAAGGGGGCATTGGGTCCTGGTGGCAGGGCATAGGGACAAGGAAGGGCCAGCACCCTGTCCCCACATCCTGTCTAGCTTCAAGCCCCAAGACACCCACAGCCCAAGGAGGCTGTGCTGGGTTTAAATCCTGGGGGAACGGCAGGGAGGGAGGGCCAGGAGGGAGGGGCGGCTGCAGGATGCAGCTGGCTTTGCTCACAGGGATGTCATGACCAGAGGGAGTCGTTTGACATTCCAGCTCCAAACGCCTTCCCGGCAGCAGTCTCATCCAAGATTTGATGGAAACTGGGACCAGGCCAGAGCGGGGGTTCAGGAGCCACTTCCCAGGCTCCACTGGTCTGGGTCAGCCTGGCCTGGGATGGAGCTGTGGGGAGGCTGCACAGGCAGGACAGGAGAGGAGGCAGCCCTGCTCTTCTGGCCTCCGCAGCCTCCTCACGTTCTGCAGCCTCTGGGTCTGCAGTTGGCACAGAGTGTTTGGCATCTTGTCCTTGGGACTCAGTCAGGGTCTCTGGTCCTGCTCTTCATCCCTCCTTCCTGGCATGCTGAGTCCCCCAAGCAGACGGGGATTTCCTAAGAGGCTTGTCCACCCTCTGCAAGACATGGGGCCCCTGCTTGCTCAGAGCCATGCCGGAAGGCTGTCACCACAGCTGAGGAAAAGCCACTTCAAACAGGCTGCCCTAGAGCAGGGTCAGGAGGATGCTCCTAGTTAACCCCTCTGAGCTGCTTCCCCTCCAAGCAACAGTGCCCAAGAGTGCATTTCCCCTCCCTGGAGCACCCCAACCCTGCCCCAGCCTGCTCTGTGGGATGAGGATGGGAACAGGGGCTACCCAGGCCTGAGATGGGATTTGCATCACCTTTTCATTACCTGGAACCTACCAGGGCAGGGAGCCAGGCACTTCTGGACCCTATCCCTGAGGAGTCCATCCTCCCCACAGTCCCAGCTGGCACAGCAGTGGGGTGGGGTCATGGAAACGGATGGCTGAACTCTGTTCCTGGTGGTGTGCTGTCCCAGATGCCCCTCACAGGGCACCCACCTGCCCCTCTGCACTCTAGCTAAGGGCCACTTGCTGGAACTTGCGGCACGGGCAGGGCACACGTGTGGCGCTCTGGGATGTGCAGGGCATACTCGGAATGGGGCCAGAAGGAGGAAGGATGCTGTCTGTTTTTCCATCTACTCTCCCCCCACAAGCCCCCCCTTTCTTCCATTCTCTCCCTGAGCTGGGATGAAACAACTTCATCTGGAAATACCTTCCCTTTTAAAGGCAGGCTCCTCCAGGCAGCTTGTACTCTCTGGGAAGACGCTACATCACTCTGCAATGGGAGGCTGGGACAGGCTCCAGGGATGGGGGCTTGGAGGAGCAGGAGGGATGCAGGGCACTGAGCACCTCCCCACCTGCATGTCTGTGGGACCCAAACTTTAGCTGGCTGCCCAAGTGACATGGAGCAGAGCAGCAGGGGGGAGTTCCTCCCAGAGCCAGGGCAGTGGAAAATGCTTCCATGAACAAGCCCGAGCCTTTGCCTGATGCTGATGCTGCCATGGGTGAGCCGTGGCATTGCTTTGGCTTCTGTGTTACAGCCAGGACAGAAGGCTGGGAGGTGCAGGGCCAGGCAGGGCTGAGTGCTGTCCTGCTGCTGAGTCACCCTGTGCCCAGTGGCACAGCGGTCCCCTCCAACAGGGCCTTCAGGGACAAAGGCACTGGGGCTGAGCCAGCTGACGTCAGCCAAAACAGCCCAGCTTGGGCAGAGCTGGGGGTCACCAGGTGTGCTGGGGGTCTGGGGAGGAGGGGGTGCTGCCCAGGCAAGGGGAGCCCTCATGAGGGTTTCCCCCAGCATAGGTGCCCTCCCTCAGGATGTTCTTTTCAGCTGTCATGGGTTTATGCAAGGCCCTGAAGGTCCCTGACCTGACCCAGTACTTGTGCAGGAAGCTGTAGTGGGGCTTTTCAGATGGACTTAGAAATTCCCCATTCTGGGAGTTTCTGGGGAGCTGGGCTGGGCTTTCTGATCCCCAGTGTACTTCCTGGCCAAGGGGGAGACTGAGGAGACTGGGCAGAGCCTGCTGTGCCTTGGGATAATCTGGGGACCGCATTCTGCTCTTAGGGTGATGGGGATCAGAGAGGGGCTAGGGCTGCTCCAGGCAGGGTCCCCATCCAGCTGTGCTCTCCACACGCCTGGAGCAAGAAGGGTTAACAGAGTGCCTCCCCCACTATAAATACCACGTTTGTGTGTCCCACACCCCACGAGTATGAGCTGGGAAGGCTATTTTGGTTGAGTGCCTGCTGCTTTGGGAATGTGCCGGAGCGAGGACAGGGGCTGACGTCACCGTCACTGGGGCTCGGACCCAGCACCTGCTCGGGGTCACTCAGCAGCACTCCAACAGCACCCAGACCCTGGCCAGTGCTCAGCCCCCCCTGTCAGAAAAAGGGTTTAGGTGGTGGGTCAGTACAAGCACACTCAGGGCAGGGGTGCCCCCACATCAGCCCCTCTGCAGGCCCTTCCTTGCTCACTCTCTGGAAGGGAGTCTGGCCCCACATGGAGACCTGAGCCTGGTGCTCTTGCCAGGGGGTGGGTCAGGGCATCATCAGGGCCATTTGGGGTGCTCAAGACCAATTTGGGGACCACAGCTACATGGCATGGGGTTTGGCTCAAGGGGGTCAAGTGATGCTGTGAAGGTTCCCTTCTTTCCCTTCATGACGTCAGCCTAAGCTCTCTGTCTGTCTGTCCGGGCCCCCTTTGGTGGCACTACATCCTGATAGGGGGTTCACCACCAGTCTGCCCCACTTCCTCCCCTCGCACCCCCAGGGACGGGGCAAGAAGAGCCTCCCAGGGAGCTCGGGGGGTGCCCGGGGCTCCTCGTCCGCCGGGGGGTGCGCGCAGGTGAGGGGCAGTGGGCGGGGGCTGCCGGCCCTCTCCCCCCGGCAGCATCCCGCAGCTGCCCGGCGGCAGGAGGGGCGGGGATGTCAGCAGGATACAAATAGCGGCGCGCGGTCCCCTCCCGACGCCTCTCCGAGCTGTGCCGGCCGCTCGCCAGCCCTCTGCCTGCTCCCTGCTCCGGCCTCGCCTCCCCACGCCGCCACCATGAGCCAGTCCTACTCCTCCAGCCAGCGGGTCTCTTCCTACCGCCGCACCTTCGGCGGCTCCCCGGTGTTCCCCCGAGCCTCCTTCGGGAGCAAGGGCAGCAGCGGCAGCTCCGTCACCTCCCGCGTCTACCAGGTGTCCCGCACCTCGGCCGTGCCCAGCCTGTCCACCTTCCGCACCACCCGCGTGACGCCCCTGCGCACCTACCAAAGCGCCTACCAGGGCTCCGGGGAGCTGCTGGACTTCAGCCTGGCCGATGCCATGAACCAGGAGTTCCTCCAGACCCGCACCAATGAGAAGGTGGAGCTGCAGGAGCTCAATGACCGTTTCGCCAACTACATCGAGAAGGTGCGCTTCTTGGAGCAGCAGAACGCGCTCATGGTGGCCGAGGTGAACCGCCTGCGGGGCAAGGAGCCCACCCGCGTGGCCGAGATGTACGAGGAGGAGCTGCGGGAGCTCCGGCGCCAGATCGACGTGCTCACCAGCCAGAGGGCTCGTGTGGAGGTTGAGCGTGACAACCTGCTCGATGACCTGCAGAAGCTCAAGCAGAAGTGAGTAGGGGGGCCCTGGAGAGTCCCTGTGGGCATCCATCCGTGCATCTCCATCCCTAGGGGTGGGTGGGAGCTGAGTTGCCCAGGCATCTCTTCAGGTGCTTTCTGCCACCCTCGTGCCTTGTGCTCAGAGCCCACCATGACCCCAGTACTCTCTCCCCATTGACCACTTTCTGGGCACCACCCGGAGGGGAGAGTGGCTCCCAGAGCAGGGGTGTCCCCTGTGCTGTCCCCTGCAGTGAGGCTGAAGCCGGGCTGTGACAACACAGGACTGGGAGATCAAAGTGCACCTCACCCCGAGGTGCCCATCTCTGCTCACAAACACATCTCTGCTCACACAGGGCTGCTGGGCCCACGGGAGAGCTGAGCTCTGTGGGATGGATGGACAGACAGATGCAGGCAGGCAGAAGTGAGGAGAGGGAAGGTGCTCTATCAGCTCCAGATGTGAAGGAGGGCGGGGAGGAAGCAGCTGCACTTCCACAGGCCAGGCCAGGGATGCTCCAGGCCTGCCGTGAGTGTCCATGGTGCCCTGTGAGCAGTGGGACACTCCAGCAATGCTGTGGACTTGGCTGGTGCTGGGGAAGAGAGTGGGGATTATTCACAAGGGTGGCCAGGCTGAGGGAACCCCCAGGGACTGATGAGCGTGGGGAACCTGGCAGTAGGGGCAGATACTCAAGGAGAGCTGTGTGTTCTGATGATGGTCTGCACCTTCCCTCCTGGACCCTGTGCCCTGGGGACACCATTCCCTCGGGGTGACACAGCCTGCTGCCCCTTTCTGTAACCCCAGCCACCACCACAGGCGGCCAGCGCTGGGGTCCTCCCTGTTGCTGGGGAGCTGGAGGAGGGTGGCATGGAGGAACTCTCAGTGACAGGGGAGGAGCAGGGCCCAGAACAAACGGGTGTTGGGTTTCTGCCACCCCATGTGCCAGCACCACCTGGGCGCCTCCATCTCCTCCCCGCTGCCTTTCCACTGACATGCAGCCTGTGTTACTGATCCCTTCCTTGACACAAGCCTGGATCTCCAGCCCTGACCTGTGCCTCCCCCACAGCAGTCCCCACCTCACATCCCATCCCAGAGCATTGCTGAAACCTGTCTGTGCTGCTGCTCTCCCTGGGATAGCTCAGCTGGTGGCCATCTCTTGGACTCCCTGTGTCGGATCCTGCGCTCTGTCCCCCCAGCTGCTGGTCACTCTCCCCTATAAGGGCTGGGGCAGTGTGCGTGGCACTGAGCTGACCTCATGTCTTTGTGATCTCTCTGGTGTTGACTATAATAGGGAATGGGAGGAAGAGCCCCTGGCCCCCCGCCAGTCCCCTGCTGCCTGCCGGGAACACAGGACAATCTGTTTTCTTCCTACCGGGCCATGCTGGGCTTAAGGACAGCTCCCAGGGACATTAACACGGAGGGAGGGAGCTCCCTCCAGATCCCCCTAGTCTCCCTTCTCTGCCTACAGGCTGCAAGAGGAGATCCAACTGAAGGAGGAGGCTGAGAACAACCTCGCTGCATTCAGAGCTGTGAGTACCTGTCCCCTTAAGTGTGGCATGGGAACCCTACCCTCCCTCCCACCCCAGTCTCCCCCCAGCACCAGGGCAGAGTCCTGGACACAGCTTTGCACCTTCCAGCCCTCGTGCTCTGCCTGCCACCCCTCACTATCCCTCATTCTGTGTCCCTCCCAGGATGTGGATGCAGCCACACTAGCACGCATTGACCTGGAAAGACGGATCGAGTCCCTGCAGGAGGAGATTGCCTTCCTCAAGAAGGTGCATGAAGAGGTAGGTCAGAAGTGGCACCCTTTTCCAATGGCACTCACGGGGTGGTGAAAATGGAGTGGGTGCCCTGAGATGTCGCCTTGTCCACGCAGGAAATCCGGGAGCTGCAGGCACAGCTGCAGGAGCAGCACATCCAGGTGGAGATGGACATCTCCAAGCCTGATTTGACGGCTGCGCTGCGGGACATCCGTGCTCAGTATGAGAGCATTGCTGCCAAGAACATCGCCGAGGCTGAGGAGTGGTACAAGTCCAAGGTGCGGGAGGCAGCGGGCTTGGGCTGGCCCCAGCGCAGCGGGCTCCACCTCGGGGCCATCCCCACTGACCCCAGGTGCTCTGTCCCCAGGTGTCTGACCTGACACAGGCGGCCAACAAGAACAACGATGCGCTGAGGCAGGCCAAACAGGAGATGCTGGAGTACCGGCACCAGATCCAGTCCTACACCTGCGAGATTGATGCCCTCAAGGGCACGGTGAGCTAAGGGCAGCACTGAGAAATCCCCAGCTTCCCTGCAGGGACCTGCTGCTCCAAGGCTGCTCAGGGACATCTCTGGGGTGGGGGGCTCTTCCCAGCTCTCTGAGTTGCTGCCGCAGGGGGTCTTGTACCCACATTTGGGCTGCACCTCCCCCAGCAGTGGCCTGGGCTCCTGCAAAGTGTTTTGGCCGAGTCTTGGAATCAAAGTGCAGATTGTAAAATGTGACCCAGCCTGGGAGGCTCCAGGCAGGCGGGCGCAGGGCTCAGGGTGTCTGGTTGCAGGTTGGCAAGGTGGTTGCAAACAAACAGGGCACAACAGTCCCATTCTGGCACAGTCATGGTTGCAGGACCCAGCCAGCAGGCACCAGTGCCACCCCCAGGCAGCCATCCAGTGCTTCTGCAGCTCTCCGTGCCCTTTTGCTGGGGTAGGATGGCTTTGCTGGGGGATTTGGGCACCGGAGTTCTGGGGTTGCCCAGTACATGCCCATCTTGCCCCCGTGAGTCCCTGGTGCCTAGTGCTGGGCAGGTTGAGGGTTACAGTCACTCATCATGGTCCCACATCAGCTGACCCAGCCCAGGGCTGACCAGAGCTCTTCCCAGAATGCCCTGGCATCCCCAGTTCCCACCCCAGGTGACCCCTGTCTCCTCTGGTTCCCCCTGTCTCACCGAGCACCCCCATCTCCCCAGAATGACTCGCTGATGCGGCAGATGCGGGAGATGGAGGAGCGCTTTGCAGGGGAGGCCGGCGGGTACCAGGACACCATTGCCCGCCTGGAGGAGGAGATCCGGCACCTGAAGGATGAGATGGCCCGGCACCTGCGTGAGTACCAGGACCTGCTCAACGTCAAGATGGCCCTGGATGTGGAGATCGCCACATACCGCAAGCTGCTGGAGGGAGAGGAGAACCGGTGAGTGGAAGGGGGCAGGACAAGCTGGGGCGACCTGCAGGGTCAGTGGTTTTTTGGAGGTCCAACTTTATGAGGACACACCTGAGGGCTAGGGCTGGCTGGAACTAAGCTTTCCCCTCTGTTTTCCCACAGGATCAGCATTCCCATGCACCAGACATTCGCTTCTGCACTCAATTTCCGAGGTGAGTCTCACTCCATGAGGAGGAGGACCTGGGATGAGTCCCCCGTGTTCCCCACTTTTGGGGCATATGTCCCTCCTGGGAGGTTGTAGCCCGGCTGGCAGGCTGGGGACACACAGGTGCCACACAGAGCCCCTGGTATGGGGGCACTTGTTAGGGTGTTGCTGTGAGCTGAGGGGGGGTTAAACCAAAGCTGATGAAGCTCCTCGGTGACTCCAGCCCCATGGCTGTGTCCCCATGCCACATGTCCCTGTGGTGCCATCCTCTGTGTCCTCCCCCTACAGAGACCAGCCCAGAGCAGCGGGGCTCCGAGGTGCACACCAAAAAGACCGTGATGATCAAAACCATCGAGACCCGTGATGGGGAGGTGAGCGCAGGGTGGCTCCGGAGGGTGCTGGCGAGGCAGGGGACCGAGGGCAGCGCCTGCTCCCACACCCGGGGCTCTGCTGTGACATGGCATGGCCTCTCACGGTGCCTCTCTCCCACAGGTGGTGAGTGAGGCGACTCAGCAGCAGCATGAAGTGCTGTAGAGGAGGCTGCTCCAGCAGCCCACCGGCACCTTCTGTCCCTGCCTCCGTCCCTCCGCCATGCCCCCCTCCTGCCCCCCAGCTCGCCTCTCGGCGCTCCCCCGGCACTGCCTGAGGAGTCTCCCCCATGCAGCTGCCTCTGGGCCCCCCGCACCCCCTGGGCTCTCTCCTCCGGCTTCTAAAGGCTCGCTCTGCTTTCGCAGCTTCGCAGCAGCAACGCCAGCGTCAGGATCAGGCCGGGGCCGGGGGGCGGCAGGAGGGAGGGACGGGACAGGTGGCAGGGGCTGGGGGGAGCAGGTGGTGGCCTGGGCCAGCTCCACGGAGAGCCGGACGGTCCCAGCAGCGGGTTCTGGATCCCCCCAGAGTCCCCTTCCCACCCTGGGCACAGGCTTGGGACTCATGCCCCTCCACCGGCACCGCCGGCCGCCCCGGAGCTGGCACTTCTCCAGGTGCAGGGCGGCGATGCTAGGGATGGGGAGAAGCTAGGCATGGTCTGGGCTGAGCCCCCTATTCTCTGCCCAGCTCAGAGAGAGGGGCCCAGCCTGTGTGTCCCCCCAGCCCAGGGGGGCTCGGGCCCCTCGCTCCCCCGGCCCCAGAGGCAGCCCCGTGGGGCAGAGGAGGGCAGTGCCCGCCCCTCCCCGTGGCGGGGACCCCCAGCAGCAGGAGGCTGCACCGTGGGGCCAGGCTCATCAGCCGAGAGGGTACCCGTAGGTGGACACAGGAGAGAGGAGGAGTGAGTGAATGGGAGAGAGGGGGGAGAGGATGAGAGGAGCCGGAGAGAGGCCCGGGGGGCCAGGGCAGGCATCCCCAACCCTTGCCCCAATGCACCCCCACCCCACCACGTGTATGAGACTCTTCAGGCGGCTGAAATAAACAGCGGAGCATCACCCTGTGGTCTCAGTCCATCTCTGGGGCAGAGAGGGGGTTGGGGTGGTGGGGAGGCTGCACCTTGGGGAGGCATCACAGGGGCCAGGTGGATGGATGAGCCAGCAGCTCTTTGGGCTGCCTCCTCCCTCGGCTGCTGGCCCCCCCAAAAGGTGTGTGTCTCTCACACTGACGGTTCTCGAGCATTTTGCTGCCTGGGGTGGTGGGTTTCCCAGTTGCACTGGGTGGGAAAGTCCTGCTGGGACAGGGAACAGTGACAGCTAAGCCCTGAGCAGGTTCAAAGGGGCTCTGTGTGATGGTCCTGTATCTCCCTCACACACCCAGGGTCACATACCATGTCCTGGTGGCTCTCAGCTCCACAGCCACCTCCTTTTTTACCCCAACCTGGAACCTGCCCAAATCCACATCTGCCTGGGACTTTTCCAAGCCCCTCCAAGTGTCACCAACCTGCAAGCAGAGCCGTCCTCATTCCTAAGTGTCCTACACCCCTGCACCCTGTGAGCATTAGACCCACCACCCTGTGCTTGCATCCCAGGCTCAGCCTCCAGCCTCAGCCTGCCAACACCATATCTCTCTTCATCCCAACACACATGCCCTCTCCCTGTGCTCAGGTTGTGGGCATTTCGGCTTCAGCTCCTTCATCCCAGCAATGGGGCATGCTGCAGTGGAGCTCAGAGCTGAGCATCCCATGTGGGAGAGCAATTCAGGATTGCTCTGCCCTGGGAGATGTTGGAGGGTCCACAGAAGTCTGCCAGCAGCAGATGCCAGGGGGGCAGTGGGCTTGGCACAGGGTGATGCTTTAGGGACAAGGCATGTGCTACTGCCAGCAGTGGGGAGTGGTCTGGGGGTGTCCCTGATGGAGAGGCCAGCGTGGCAAACCCCAGCTGGGAGGTTGGATCTCAAGGGATATCTCCAGCAGGTGGCCCTGTGACATCGTGGACAGTCCCCAGGCTTACTTGGGTTGGGATGACATCTCCCTCGCTGCCGGCCCATCTGGCTGTGCCAGAGTTCAGCCCCTGGGGGCAGGCTGGGGACAAACATTCCTTTGCCTGCAGGGCAGGGAAGAGGCCCCCAGGCCTCTTCTGGGGCTGGCTCCACCACTCTGCAGCCAGCCTGTGGGTCTAGCAAGGCATCCCAATCCCACTCCACTGTGCCCCAGCCATCCAAGCTGGGAAATCCTGGGATTTCCTCCTTGCCAGTGATGCTCTCCACTGATGCTGGCACCCTTAGGCTGGTGGCAGTGGGCTGTGCCAGAGCCGCCGGGGCTGGCCTGCAGCTGGGAAGCGCCGTGTCATGTGGCTGGCCTCCTGCTCACGCAGATTTACAGCCCCTGGCGCGGCGGCTGGGGCCAGGTGCCGAGGCTGCCGAGGCTCCAGGAGATGGGGAAGCCCTGCCATGCCCAGGGATGGCCTGGCAGCACCTGGCACAGACCGTGCCTGACTGCTGGCTGCCCGGAGCCCGCCGTGTGGTAGCTCCCACAGGATGCCCCGAGGCCGAGCAGCTCCAGCAGGGCTGGCGGGAGCCATATTGCCCAGGGCAGAGGCAGGGGCTCAGTGAGAGAATTGGAGTCCTGCTGTGTTTGCAGCCTTCCGGGCAGGGAGGATTGTGGTGGTCAGGGATGCTGGGAGCCCCAGCTCTGCTGCCTGCTGGGATCGGAGCTAAGGGGCCCTGAAGGGCTGGCTCCTGCCCCGGGTCTTGCGATGCAGGAAGCATGACGGTGTCCTTTCCCTCCACATGCCGTCAGGGTCTCTCTCTGCCCCGATCCAATGACACTGCCGGAGAAGGGGAAGCGGGGGAGGAAGGCTGGGTCCCCCCCGAGCCTCTCAGCTAATATGGAAAGGTGCTGGCCCTTTTCTATCTTTGCAAGTGGAGCTGGGCTGCAGGGACGGGGCAGCAGGCGCAGAGAGGGGGAGCCCAGCCAAGGAATGTGACATATCAGAGGCAGCTGCCACTTCAGGAGAGGGGGCAGAGGGAGCGCAGCTCGCCGGGGGCTGCGGGACGGGCCGGGTGAGGGGGGGGACGCCACGGCCCCAGCTCGGGGACGGCGCAGCGAGCGGGCAGCACCCGCGGGACTCGCACCGGGCCGGCGAGGAGCAGGTGCCGAGGCGCTGGGCGGGCGTGGGGCTGCAGCAGAGCGCGGGGTGTGAGCGCCACGCTGCACCGGGCGCTTGGTGAGGGGCGGCTGGGCGAGCAGGAACGCGAGTCCCAGCCTAAATATAGTCCCTCGCTTGCCCACAGCGCTGCGACCTCTGGGGCTGCAGCCTGTGGGGGGAGGCACCGCACCGGAGGGCATTCGGACTGGGGGGGGTCGCCACTGCCCCAGCGCCCCAGTCAGGCACCCGGCGCCCCCAGACTGCAGGCAGGGGGAGAAGAAGGGCACAACGTGCGGGTTTGGGGTGACAGGGGCGGCGGGCGGTGCTGGGGGAGCTGCAGACCATGCACCGGGCACAGGGGCGCAGCGGCACGAGCAGGGCTGCCGGGGAGCCTCGGGCGGCCCCGCCGAGCCCCGGCATCCCCCCGAAGCGCGCCAAGGTCACAGCAGAGCCGGGGCCGGCCCAGGAGGGCTCAGCTCGCCTGGCAGCGCCGAGCTTTGTGAGGAAACTGAAGAATGCAGCGATCGGCACCGGCTGTGACATCCGGCTGCGAGTGGTGGTGGTGGGCAACCCCCGGCCCAGCCTCCGCTGGTACCGAAACGAGGAGCAGCTGGCCCAGGGTGGGGAGGAGTATGGCACCCTCTGGATCCGGGACAGCAAGAAGGAGGATGCCGGTGTGTACACGTGCGTCGCTGAGAATGAGCAGGGAGAGACCATGACCAGTGCTGTGCTGGCCATCATTGACATGGAAGGTAAGGGTGACGTGGCCACCAGCACGGCAGCAGTGCTGGCACAGACCTTGGCACAGGTTTGCTGAGAGTGGCAGCAGTGTTTGCAGGCTCTTGCTGCAGTGCATGCCCTGGGGCCAGACAGGGCTGCTGGGATTTGCTGTGCCCACCCTGCTGCCGGCTGGGGTGGCTCTCCAGCCTGGAGCGAGCATGTGGCTGCAGTACCCGCTGCCAGGCCAGTCTGGGTGCCAGGACTGGGCACAGAGGTGTTGGGAGCATGTGATGCCAAGCCTGCTCGGGGCAGGAGGAGAGAGAGAGAAAAGAGAGAGAAGAGAGAGAGAGATGAGGATTGGGCGCATGGTACTGGTGGTACCACCCACCAGAGCCACCAACACGGTCCTCAGCACCCTCCACCAGCTGCCCACGGGCAGAACTCCCGCAGGATCACCATAACAGCTTTACCAGGCATTGGAAATGCACTGGGTAAACTGGAACGCCAATGGGGCTAGGAGGAGGAGCCTAATGTGAGAGGTGGGGCTGGCAAGTAGGTGGAGCCTGTGCCCTTCGATGTATGAGACCTGGTAGTTAATTAGCCAAGGCAAATTAACAAGCATTTGCTCATCCCAGTGGCAGCCCCTCTGCTTATCATCATCATCACCCCTGGGCGTAGCAGTCAGAGAGGGAGTGTGTGGAGAGTGCTGCCCTTCCATGGGTGGGCTCCATCCTGCAGGTTTGGGACTCAGCCCCCTCTGCCTCATCACCGTGGAATCATGCAATCATAGAGTTATTTATGTTGGAAAAGACCTCTAAGATGATCAATCCAACCCTTAACCCAGCACTGCCAAGCCTACTGTTAAACCAGTCCCTAAGTGCCACATTTATGTGTTTCCTGAATAGCTCCAGTGATGGTGACTCCACCACTTCCCTGGTCATTCTGTCCCAGTGCTTGACAACCCTTTTGGTGAACAAGTTCTTCCTCGTGGAGGATGGATGCCCCCTCCCTAGGACACTGAAGACCTGAGTGTTGGGCAGTGTGGAGGCGGGTGGTGCTGCTCTGAGATGTGAGATGTGCTGTCTGCAAGGGACAGTGAGGATGGGACTGAGGGAAGCAGCACTGAGCCCTGAGGCTCCAGGGAAGGAGCTGCACTGGCACTCTGCAGCACAGGAGGCACACCAGAGATGCTGCACCTTGAGCAGGGGGCTGGATGACTGTGGCAGGTCAGGAGGAGCCATCACAATGCTTAAAGGGAGCACTGAGGCAGGAGCCTGGAGAAGTGGTGTTTGGAGGATGGAGGAAGGTTTGTGTGCAGGTCAGGAGCCTGGCGGGGTAGCAGGAGGAGCAGAGGAGCGTGCAGCAGGAGTGGAGTCACTGTGCATCACTGTGCATCACACAGTGGTCCCTTGGGGACCGTGCACCTTTGGTGCAGTTGGGTGTGGGGTGAAGTGTGTGCAGAATGGGAGACATGCACTGTCCTGGGCAGACAGCAGCTGGGTCACCCTGTTTCCATGCTCTGGTGTGCAGCTGCACCTCTCCATGGCCACACCAGCCTGGGCCCCACTGGTGCTGCCCAGCAGCAGCACAGTCTGATTTCCCCAGGTGCCCGTTCCCGTTGTGCTGACGCACTCTTCTCTGCTCCCAATTCCCAGCAGCCAGCCCTCACCACCGCCTTTCTGGGGCAGCTGAGGGAGGGACTGAGCAGCCAGGATTGCCTAACCTGCAGTGTGAATGTCACCCTGCCTTGGGCACTCCTCCCAGCAGGCTCTTGGCCATGGATGCACCACCATTGAGCAAACAGCCTCCCAAAAAGGCATCCCTGGGCCAGAGACACCTCTGGAGCTGTGCAGCCTCTGGGGCACTGGGTTGAGCGAGGAGCAGGACAGCCCCTGGTGTGGCTTTGTCACTGTGGTGGCACAGAGCTGTCTTTGTGGTGTGCTGTGGCAGTGCCAAGAGAGTGCCACATCCTGCCAGGTGCTGGACAGGTCTCCAGGGATCACAGAAGTTCCACTCATAGCTCTGCCATCCTTGTGCTGGGAAGGGACACCCCATCCTTGTTCCCTGGGGCACTCTGACTTAGGTCATCAGCCACTTCTAGGGCAAAAGGGATGGGTACAGGGTCCCCAGGCAGGATAAAATGTTTCTCTGGACTTGGCATCCCAGGCCCCTGTGTCTGGAGGTATTGGAATGCCCTTGCTCCGTTGGCAAGATCAGCTCTTTCTCTGGACTTGGGGTCCTGGTTCTGTGTGTCTGGAGGTGTTGTGGAGTCCTGGCTCCATCTGCCTCTCTCTGGTAGTGGTCTCTGGTGGGCACAGAGGCCCTTTTCTCCCTGGTGCACTGCCAGGCTGAAGATCTCTGTGGGGCCAGCACTGGCTCTCCCCAGGGTGGCTCAGGTCCCTGCTGGTGGCCCGGGGGGGCTCCATGCTGCCTGTCTCTGTACTCAACCTGGGGAGCTCCTCCTGCACCAGCTCAGCAGTCCCCCTCGCTCACACAAGCCCGATTTAGCTTCTCTAATCTCTTGCCCTGAATCTGTCGCTCCACCCCACTAATGATTTCTCCTGCTCTTCTCCCAGGTTCCCTGAGTGCGTCAGTGCTCACTGAGGGGAGTGGGGAGAGCACGTGTGGGGCTGGCCAGGCTGGTGCAGGGGCTATCAGGGGCACACCATCTGTGCCACGCTGTCCCCCCCATGCCCCACTGCACTGCCCCTGTCCTGCTGCAGGCTCTTCCTAGTGCCCCAGCTCCATAGGTGCAGGCAGAGTGCATTGACCCTTCTCACACCAGCACCAGGCTGGACCAGGGGCTTCCCAGGTTCACCCAGGGAGCCTCCAGATCCTTCCAGACTGCCCTGGCCCCTACCACAGCTCCATTGCTCCTGGACTTGCTAAAGCCTTTATCACCTCTCAGCTGCATCTCCTGAATTTTTTCCCTGCAAACTGGATTAAATCACCTCTAAAGAACCCGAGCTAATCTCCTTTTAGAGCCCAGCCCTCGTTCACTGTGCCAGCACTGCCTGATCCTCCCCACCCAGGCTGCCTCTCATTTCAAGGTTGGATGTGTCCATCTTGGGTTCCCAGTGCAGGGCCTTGCTCCATTTGCCTCCACCTGCACTCAGCAATCAAACTGTCTTGGAGCCTTCCCTCTGTCCAGGAAACAGCCTGAACCTGCCTGGATTTGGGGCAGGAAAGGGGCAGAGACTTCCTGTGTGTGGTGGCCCTGCACAAACCTGTCCTGAGTGAGGACCTACAGTGGGGGGACGTTGGCATAATTTTTCAGCTGATGGTGCATGGCGGTGGCAATGGAGCCCACTGGGGATGGCTGTGCTGACAGCGTCCCTGGTGGCTCAGCATCTCTGTCCATTTATCTCAGTGCCTAATTTTAGTCCCATAGTTTGCAGCACTGTGCCTGTGTTTAATGCCAGCTGCCCCAGAGTAGCTCCCACCTCTGCCCCCATCCACCTGGGCAGGGGTCTGGTGTGGTGCCCACGTGTGCCAGATTGCCATCCCCGGGTCTGTCAGAGCGTCTGCCCCCGGTGGTGAGCGGGGTGTTGAGTGCAGCTGTCCAGTCAGTCACCTCCACCCCTGCCCTCTCGCCTGCTGCTGGAGGGTTATTTTTGCTGAGGAATGTGCCATCCCCTCGGATTCTGGCAGCCTGCAGGGCTTGTGTTACAGGCAAGAGGCTGAACCCCAGGCCTGCAGTTGGTAAATATAGCACCAATATTCGGGACTGCAGGAGGGGACGACAGCCTCTTCCTCCTTCCAGGGCTGCCATCACTCCCATTGCCCTTCCTGCCTCCTGACACCAGGTTGCTGGAAGGGGCTGGTTGCTTCCACCCTGCTGCCTGCACCCTTGCCTGCTTTTCCCCACAGCATGCAGCCCCTCACTCCCAGCTGGGGGGTATGATAGGCTGGCAGGCCAGGGATGGAATGCCTTGTGCCATCGTGCTCCATGTCCAGACGCCCAGAGCAAAGGTCACATTGCTGCTTTGCATCCCTGCATTCTCTGCCTGCAGTGAGCACTGTGTGCTCAGGCATCCTTCTTGTGGCAGCAAAGGGAGGCAAAGCTGGAGAGGGCACTGGGGTGTCCCAGCCCCTGGGAAAGGGGGGACAGCACAGCATTGCTCCTCCACAGGCTCACAGGGATTCTGTGGCGCTGCCCTACCGGGTAACAAGGGACATTCCACTGCTGTATTTATCTTCCATGGGGACAGAGCTACGGAAGGTGCCACCTACCCAGGCTCCCAGCACATCCCCACCTCCCGCCGACCATCCCCAGCAGCTCCAGGAGGTGCAAACGCATGAAAGATTCATGGCCAGACCTCCTCCTACTCGCGACGCCGCATGCACACACTGCCATCAATTATTCAAGCACTGAGACAAGGGGCTGCTGCCTGGGACCAGGGCAGGGGGCTGGTGCCAGGCCAGAGCTGTGGGACTGGTCAGGACCTGTGCAGGGCAGTCGGGAGGCCAGCAAGGTGTGGAGGGCTGTGGTTCTTGGAACGGTGGAACTAATGCTGCAGTTTGAGCGAGTGTTTGCTGTCTGCTTTGCTTGGGGCTGATGTGTGTCCAGCAGGCAAAGCTGGAGCTGGGTGGCAGTGGGGCCACCTGCTCCAGGCCTGCTTCTTGTCCATGCCACAGCTGCACTGGCTGCCATTCTCTGTCCTGGGTGCCTGACCTGCAGAGGAGGTAGGGGCTGCCTCTGGGCTGGAGCAGGGCAGAAGGGCAGCCCTAGCTGCAGGTGACCATCACCTCCTGTAGGACAGCTTCTGCAGTGACTTTTGGTGCTTGCAATAGGCACAGCCTCTTGGAGGTGACCCAGCTATTCCCAGAGCTTCAGCATCTCTGGGACAGCCCAGAGTCGCTCCTGAAGCTTTTGCTGAGGGATGGCTACAGAGTCACAGTTGCTGGGAAGAGCTGTGTGCCCAGCCAGCTGTGTGCACAGCCAGGAGCTGTGACCAATGGGCAGCAGATGTAGGATAGTTGGAGGATATACAAGTGGCTGTGTTTTGGCTGGACAAAGGTGTTCCTCCCTGGGGCCAGACCTGAGGCTGTCCTTGGGGGTGCTTTGGTGACAGCACCCTTGCCCTGGTACCACTGTGTGACACATCCAAGCCTTGGTGCTTCTTCCCAGCATCCTTAATGAGTATTTTAATCCCACTTGAGCGTGAAAAGAATGTGCAGGCTGTGTGTCTGCAGCAGGACCACAGGCATGCACAGACAGGGTGAGAGTACCTTGCAGGGAAGCCCTGGGTGCAGGTACCCTCACACACACGAGCCCCACAGTTCAGCTCTTTACCTAGCTCTGGCTCAAGGGGACCCATTTTTGTCCCCAGCCAGGGCTGGTGGGGGGCAGCAGGGACCTCTGTCTCTGACAGGAGATTCCCTTAATGCCAGCTGTAGCATTTGTAGGACTTGTCTGACGTGCAGGGTCTCCACGGAAACCCCGCAGCATCACTGGGATTGTGGGACTGACAGAAATGTTGTATAAACAGCTCCTTTTGTACTGGGTAATTTGCAAGTTATTATGGAGCCATGAAAAGCCTCACGTTTGGAGTCATGAGCTGGGAGGGGAAGCAGAGAAAAGCTACCAAGACCTGCCAGGCACCATGGGGAGCATGATGCCTGTGAGCAGCTCCTCGTGGAGCAGCTGGCTCCCCAGGGGACAGGTGAGCAGCGTGGGGACAAGCGCCGGGTGGGGAGGCCTCCAGCAGCGTCCCCATGGATGCTCTGCAGTGGGAAGGGGCAGCTCAAACAGAGGAGAGGCCAGGAGCTTGGCAGCCTCTCCAGGGGCCTGGAAAGGGGGCTGGTGAATGCTGCAGGGCTTGGTGAGTTAATGAGGGAAGGTATTGAGCTATGGGGCACCAAGAGCTGTGAGGGGCATGGCATGCAAGACAGGATCTGCTGGGGCTGTGAGGCTGGGACTGCCCCTCTGGCTTATTTGTAGCATCACCCAGAAAACTGGGACAGGCAGCAGGGCTCAGGATGGTCAGCTGGGGAAGGTGTGCCAGGGTTGTGCCAGGGTTGAGCCAGCACCCCAGGAGCACTTATAGGTGCTAATGTCCCTGACCAGCCTCAGTGGGGACTGCCACCCACAGCTTCTGCCCACATCCCAGGAGCCCCATCCCAGCTCGGTCCTGGCACAGAGTCCTGCTCTGAGCTGTGCTGTGGGTCCTCACCCCTGCAGGAAGGGAGGTCTCGTGTGTGTCATGCCACGTGCACAGGGACAGCAGCCTACCTTCCCAGCTCCAGCTTGTCTCCCCATCAGCCACAAAGCAGTGGTGCTACAACAGGGCTGAGCAGCCCAGCCCTGCACACCCATGTGGGTCCTGAGGCAGCCGGGGGGCAGGGTACAAGGTTTCTCCTGGCAGCAGCACTGGGACTGGAGGCTGTTGGTTTGCCAGGGGAATTGATGGGAAGCACTGTGCCCATATTAGCTCCTGTCCATGTACAGTTGTGCTGTGACCCACACCCGTGTCTGAGCAAGGGGATCCTTCTGCATTACCAATGCCTGGGGGATGTGGGGCACTGAGCAGAGGCTGGCAGAGTGATGGTGAGCCTGTATCCTGGCTGGGCAGTGCCATGGCACACTGCAAACCTGCTGCTGCGTGCAGGCTTGTGCCAGCTGTGGCACTGAGTCTGCCCTGTTTGAGAGCACGCTGGGGACAGCACACAGGGTGCTGCTGTGCTGTGTTGATTCCATCCCAGTTGGTCTGCATGTGGGGGCTGTAATGGGGGGGCTGTGTCCTAAGAGAGGAGTGCAGCCCCTGTCCTGGGCAGTGGGGCAGGATGGACAGGTGACAGGGGACAGTGGTACAGCTGCACTGCCTGGCAGGGGGCTCCTGTGTAGACAAAGCCAGAGGTGGAGAAATCACGTACCCGCCTCAGACACGCCCCCTCCCTCCCCTTTACGACGGTGGCCCTCGCCCCCCACCACCTGTGCCCTGCCTGTCCCCCACCGCTGTCACTGTGTGCCAGGGCTGGCGGGGAGGCGGAGGCGGAGGCAGGCGGGGGAAGGATGGAGGGAGGAGCACTCCAGTGATGCTTCATGCTCACAGCTCCAGCCCTCCCGAGAGCCCAACCTGGCGAGCCCCTTCCTCTCCCTCCGCCGCTCCCGGCTGCCGGCGGTGAAGGATGCTCGGAGCATCGCTTGCTGCCGCGGCGTGCTGACAGCGGGGACCCCGCCGGGAGCGGGCTGCCGTCCTGCCGGGCCTGAGTCCGTGTCACCGGGCCGTCAGGGCTCTGCAGAAGCATGAAGAAGATCTGGGTGAAGAAGCGTTTCCAGGTAAGGGCTCCAGGCTGCCGTGCCGGCGGGTGCCGGGAGAAGGGGGCAGCGCCGAGAGCGGCTGGGGATGGGAATGGATGCTGATGGAGACGGGAATTGGGATGCGAATAAGGATGGGGATGGGAGTGTCCCTCCAGCCCTTCCGTTGCCCCCTGGGGCTCCCCAGGACTTTGCACAGCGCCAGCTTCAGCCCCGCTTGCAGAGCTGCCGGCTGCTCGCCTGGCCTCGCCAGCCCGGGCAGGAGGGGCAGAGGGCAGGGGCTCAGCGCCTCCCGTGCCAACACCCGGGCTGGGACCCCGCCGGGGCTCTCCCCACGGGCCTCTGTTCCCTCTGTGCCCTCTGGAGCAAATGGAGGCTGTGCATGGCTCCCCAGCCCCGCCGGCGGTGGTCACGGAGCCGGAGAGGAGGCTTTGCATGCGTCATCCCCTCCGCGTCAGGAGCATGCCTGGCACAGGCACGGCTCCTTCGCGGGCCCGCCGCTCGCTCCGCTGCCGAGCAAGCAACAAGGACGTCACTTGGCCTCCGCGGGGCGTGGAGGATGGGGAGCACACTTCCAGGAAGCCCCCCGCCCCCAATCCGCCGGGGCACACCAGCCCGATGCGGACGCACAGCATCCCCGCTGTCACTGTGCCTGCTGGCCCAGAGGGGACCGGGAAGGGGCTGACACGCGCAGCACCTTCCCGGGGGTGGGAGATGCACGATAGGACACAGGTCCCCAGGGAGAGAAGGTGCTGAGGGTCCCTCTGGGGCAGGGTGCTTTGCACAGCCTGGATGCCCCTTCTGCATTTGGGGGCAGCAAGTCCAGGGGCTTGCCCGTGTGGCAGGGCAGGGTCCTGCAGCGCTGGCTGAGCACGGGAGGGGTATCACAACAGCCACAGCGCTGTCTCTCTGCACCAGGCAAGTTACTCACTCCCTCCCCACCTCATTCCATCCCTGCTCCCTGTCTGCCTGTCTCACACAATAGGCAGCAGTGCCATGTGGTGCTGGGCTCCACGTGCTAGGTGGTGGCAAGCTCCATGGTCTCTGTAGGCCCCATGGCCATGGTGAGAGATGCCCCATGCCTGGGTCAGCACAGGACTCCAGCCTGGGTAGGTGGATCCATGCCTGGCACAGGGGAAGGAAACACCTCCAGGTCTTACCCAGTTGCCTCGTAGTGCAGGGCCAAAGCTGGGTGTGGTGGATCCTGGCCAGCTCTTCTCTCTACTCCAGGCTGGGTGGCACAGAGTGTGCTCTTGGGGCTCCTCCACCCCTTTTCCCAAGATGCAAATGAAATCCCACAGAGGAGGATTACCCCCACTCTCTGTCTGTCCCCTTCGTGCAGACTCTGATCCCACACCAAGCCCTGAGCTGTTTCTGCCCCCTTTCCATCTCCTGGCCTGGGGCTGACCCTGCATCACCCAGCACTTGCTCCCTACTGGGCTGCAGGTGGGTGCTGTGCTTGAGATGGGTCCAGTCTGCGGGGTGCCCTGATCCTACAAGGTGCCCTGATCCCTCAGGGTGCCCTGATCCTGTAGGGACCTGTTGAGAGGTGAAGGGGAGGGGGCTCAGCCCCTCTGTAGCTCTGGGCAGTGCAGCCCAGCTCTCTGGGTACACTCACCATATTTGATGGGGAGCCGATGGCGCCTGTCCCTGGGGAAGCCACGAGAGTACCCGATAATGGCACTCAATTGCATTTTCATTTTTTAATGGGGGAATTATCCGCCGATGGTGCAGTTAATCACTCATCTTTCCCTGGCCTGGAAGATGGGCTGCCAGCCAGAACCGGCAGAGTCAGCCGAGAAGGGGAGGTGAAGCCTGGCTCAGCCTGAATACAAATGTGTCTCGTGCAGCCGCTGCCCTCTGGCCAGCACTGCATGCAGGCAGCAGGGTTGGTGAGAACCTGAGTGCTGCCCATGTTCAGGGTCTGCCACAGCAGTGGCAGCAGCTCTGGGGCTTGTGAAATGAGCCTGTTGCCCTTCAAGGGCAACTAGCTGCTTGCCATGCTTGGCTGTCCATCCCTGGTGGCTGGCTGTCCCTGGGGTCTGGTTGTCCATGACCTGCTTTGGAGCTGGAGGGATGGTGGGGCAGGAGGGGCTGGTGGAGCAAAGGGCTTTGAGACAGCAGGGTGTCCAGCCCTGGGCTCCCCACTGGGGAGACAGGACATGGGCCATCAGTGTCCTGGGGAGACCCTGTCACCCAGACTGGCTGGGAAGGATGCTCAGTCCTGGCAGCCCAACCCTGCCTGTCTGCACTCCACATTCCCACTCCTGCCTGCCTTGGAGATCACCCCATCCCTCTGCTTTCCTGGGATATGGCGTCAGTGCACACAGGGTCTGGCAGACAGGCTGCCCTCAGCTGGTCCCTTCCCAGGCACGCAGGTGCCCAGGCCTGGGCTGCAGCACAGAGGGCAGCCAAGTTGGCAGGGAGCTCCTGGTGCTTCCAGCCCGTGCTCGGTTCCCACCTGCCCGTGCAGACGGCATGGGTGAGCACAGCCCCTGTGCCTCCAGCCCTGTGCCAACAGGCTGGTCCCCTGCTGCCAGGCAGCGCCTCTTCAACTGGCATGGCCTCCACAGGGGAAGAAGGATGCTGTCCCCGTGCTGGGACAGTGGCCATGGCGGAGTCTGGGCCAGTGCCTGGAAGACATTTTGCTGGCCAAATCCCCATGCTGGCTGGGTGGCTTTGAAGGGGCTGCAGAACGTTTGGGTAGCAGCCCAGGCAAAGGCTTCAGTGCAGGCTATGCCAGCTGCAGGCAGCAGTTCTGGGGCATCTGGGGTGCCCCACTGTCACGCTCGGGCTTGGGCTGGAGCACAGGGCTGGGGGGCACAGTGCCATCACCGAGGGGACTCCGTGCACGCGCGCGTGCGCTCAGGTGTGTGAGTGTGCGTGGCTGGGCATGCGCCACACGTGCCCACCTACAGCCATCCATCTCTGCGTGTGCGCGGGGGCGTGTGCCTGTGGGGCCCGTGGGTGTGCAGCGGGGGTGCATGTCAGCGCTGGCAGGTGTGCCCTGCCTGTGGGAGGGCGTGAGTGGGGCGACATTTGTCGTGCCAGAGTGCGTGTGAGAGGTTGTGGGTGTGAGCGGCGCTGCATGTGCTGGGATGGGGGCTGTGTGTGTGTGTGTGAGTGCGAGGTGTGGTGTGGCAGCAGTGTGAGTGCATGGCAGGTACCTATCACCGTGCCACGGGTAATGCTCTGTTCTCTTTTCCTTTGCAGAAGACCGGCCACTCGCGGCGCTTCGGGCGCTTCACGCATGGTGCGTTGAGTTACCAGGACCCGACTCCCCCCGCTGCCCCAAGTGTGCCAGGATGGGGCCCACCACCATGCTGCAAGCAGAGGCTGGGCAGAGCTGGATTGCATCTTGCCAGCCACAAAATAGGGTCCCAGTCAGCCAGGAGCTCACAGTGTCCCCCATGCAGCTGGTCTGCTCCTGGCTCTGCAGCTCTACTTGCTCAGGGGCTGCCACACTATTGTGGCTAGGATTGGAAATCTGATGCACTAGCAGGGCACAAAGCAGTTGGTCGTGTGCTGGGCTGCAGAGGCGTGGCTTGGAGTGGGGAGAAGCAGTGTGGCTCCCCACACACCTTGAGAGTGCAATGGAGAGGAGCAGTGGTGGGGCTGGGGATGTGTTTCTCACTGCAGGGGTTGTTGTTGCAGCTTGTGAGGGCTTGGGCAGTGGCAAGGAGGAAAGTCAGTCCTTCCCTGGAAGCATGGCACTAGTTTTCCTGGAATGGGACTCTAGGGTGATACTGAAACGGCCTTGCCACATCCTGCCCGGTGGGGGGCAGCTCTTAGTGATGCCCTGCCCTGAGAATTTTGTCTTTGTCAACCACAGTTGTGCTGTGCAGCACAGCTGTATTGTACAGCACTTGCCCTGGTGGGGCAGAGGATGGACTTGTACATGCCAGGGGGAGGCTGTGTCACATGGACACGTGTCCATGTGCTCTAGCACCCCCAGGAGTGCCTAGCTGGGGCACTGACTGGGAGGGTCCAGCGCCAGGCTGAGATGCCCTGCAGGCACAGAGGGATGTATGGATACTGCAGCGGTGAGGCCAGCAGCTCCAGGGATAGGGGGTGGCTGTCCTGCTGGGCGGGATGTGGCTGTGGCACAGGGAGGGAATGGTGCTGTGCACTCACAGGTGGGATGGTGTGTGAGGAGAGGGTCTGTGTGCAGCGCTGGAGCGGTGTGCAGTGGCTGTGATGCAGAGTGGAGACATGGTGGGGAGGTGCTGGGGACAAGGCCCCCCCGGCTGCCCCCGCGTCTCCGCAGGCCGGGCCGATAACCGGGTGTTGATGTCTCTCTCTCTCTTGCTGCCCCTATGGAAGCGAAGTTTTCCGCTCCTGCAGGAAACAAAGCTACGGTAGGAAGATGCCTTCCCAATGCCATCACTGTCCCCATAGTGGACCCTGTGCCCCAGCCTGCCACCCTGCTCTGTCACTTCCACTGTCCCCTTGCTCTGCTTTTTTGTCCCTGTGCCACCTCTGCCATCTCTGCTCCCATGGCTGGCACTGACTCCCTTTCTCCCATGATCTAACACTGTTCCTGCCTGCCCTTGCCCTGTTGGACTTTCCCACTCCTAGTCCTGCCTTTCCCTACTGGCAACTTGTCCCTGCAGGTCACAGTCATGCCTCCTGCCCTGGAGCTGCCTGGGCACAGCTCTCATGCTCCTGAAGCCAATGGGTCTGCAACAGGCAGTACCAGTGTGGTCTGCTGTCTGTCTGTACCCTCACTCCCTACTCTCCCCTCCCACCCCAGACTCGGAGACAGGTGAGGATGAATCCGGCGACCCCCAGGTGACACAGCGCAGTGATCTCCAGGATGAGACGGCCTTCAGCACCCCCACGGGTGAGCAGGGACACCTGGCTGGCACTGAGCCCTGACGCTGGCTGCTGGCCATGAGTCCCCACAAGGCCAGGCTTTGGGGGTGTCCATGGAGAGGAGCTGTGATCCACCCATACAAAGCGGGGAGGGCTTGAGGCAGCAGGGTGCTGCTCAGGACATGCTGGGACACCCCACGGTGGTTCAGCCCTCTCTGAGGAGGGTGCTGAGCTTGTCCCCACAGGCACCCAGTCTCGGCTCATCCCTCTTCTCTCAGGTGGGTCTGACACCCTTGTGGACGCCTCCATGAACACAACGCCGACCTCGGTGCTGGCCCTGTCACAGGCAGAGGAGCGCTCCAGCTGGTCAGGCAGCCAGCAGACCGTGGTGGAGAAGGAGACGGATGCCAGCCTCTCTGCACGGGGACCCTACCTCCGTCCCACTGCCTGGCCGCAGCCGCAGGGAACCCCAAGGCAAGCAAACACGCCGGCCCCGCGTGGCGCCGAGGTCCGGCACCTGGGCGTGGAGCCGCTGGTGCGGGCATCACGGGCTAATCTGGTGGGCACGAGCTGGGGGTCAGAGGATAGCCTGTCGGTGGCCAGCGACCCGTACGGCAGCGCCTTCAGCCTGTACCGAGGACGGGCGCTCTCGCTCCACGTGTAAGTAGCCAGGGGGAGCGCACGGAGGGGACATCGCGCTGGGGCCATCTCCTTCCAACCCCTGCAGCCATCTCCTTCCCTCCACCCGGGCTTTCTTTGCCTTCACCTTCCCCGATGAGGAGTGGGGACTCTGAGCAGTAGGCAGCCTGTTCTCGGTGAGAAGGTGGGAGCAACGCAGCCTGAGGGTGATGTAGAGTGGGGTCCCTTTCTGCTGTGGCCAGGTTGAGGCTGGGTGTATCCACTGTGCCACTGCTTGAAGTGCAGTAGCCCACTTGCAGATTGTACCATGGGCATTTTCCTCTTCCACCCCACCATGGTGGGGTGCAGCCCACAGTGTGGGGAACTGGAGGTGCACAGTAGCCTGGGACACACAGAGGCAAGTGTCTGCCCATGGGTACAGGGGTGGCAGCAAGGTCCAGGGACATGCTGCCTCCCCAGATCCTGCTGATGTGCTCAGAGCCCCCGTCCCTCCCTGCCGCCTTTGGTTCCCATACCTGCAGGCCTGCTCCTTTGACCTCCATCTTGCTCTTTTTTTGTTTAAGGCTGCTTCTTCCACCAGAACCTCATCTCCACCTTATGATTTCCACTCTGCGTTTGCTGAGCCCCTCTGGGGGCAGTGGGATAGGAAGATGTGCCCACAGCAGCATGTGCACAGGCAGGGCTTGCAGCCTTGGGGACCCCTTCTGGCCAGGCTGTGCTGCCTCAGCACACTAGGACACCCCAGAAAACTGGGGCACGCCCCCAGGCCCTGGTCCTGTCTGCATGGTGGCCCTGGGGAGGGGACTCACTGGGTAACCCAGCATCACCCTGCTGTTCCACATGAGTACCCCTGGGCAAGGGGTCCCAGCTGCCCAGGCCTCTCACCTAACCCAGCCATCTCCCAGTGGTCTTGGGGTGACCAGATGCCATTGCTGGGACCCCTTGAGTCTCCCCATGCTGCCCAGACTGTTTGCCATGCCCCATTGGGCACGGTGGTGCAGGCTGGAAGCTGGGATGTAGCCAAGTAGGTACAAGGATGGTCTCTAAGCCATGGTCCTCTGTCTCTGCCCTTGCAGCAGCATCCCCCAGGGAGGCTACCGGAGAGATGACCTCCACAGAGGCCCTGTCTCTCCAAAGCCTGGTGCAGAGCCCCCAAGATCCCCCGCTGCTCTGCCACTGACTGCTAAGCCACCCATCGTCCGCTCACCATCTCCTCGCGCTGGCACATGTCTGCAGCCGCCCACCGGCACCGCATCCCAGCCTGCTGCCCGTGGCCCTGGCGTCCCCTCCTTCACACCCGTGACCCCCCGCAAGAAGTCCTCGGTGCCGGTAGAGTACCAGGACGTCGTTCCTGAGGAGTACGAGGAGAAGATCAAGAAGCCCAAGTCCTCTGGGTACTCACAGGGAAGCACACAGGACTCCCGTCCGCAGACACCCATGAGCGACACCTCCGGCCGCATCTCCGTCCGGGCATCGCCCAAGCTGGTGCGTGCTGGCTCCAGGATCTTTGAACGGCTGCAGTACTTTGAGGAGCGGCAGAGGAGCCTGGAGCAGGACAGCCCCTTTCCCGCGCGGCCCAACCTGCCGCTGCGCAAGACGCGCTCCTTGGACCAGCCCGGCAGCGGCCCGCGCCGCGCCAGCACTCCGGGCGGCTCGCGGGAGGACCTGCGGGAAGGCGGCCGCTGGGAGCCGGGCAGCACGGCCGCCTGCCGGCGCCTGGCCTTCCGGCAGAAAGCCGCCTCCTTCGACGAGCGGGGCAAGTTCGCCAACCGCGTCTACGCCATCGAGCACAAGTTTGCGGAGGAGCTGAGCCGCATCAAGCGGACGGTCTCCAAGCAGCAGCTGCGGCGCTCCCAGGAGCTCTGCAAAGCCGGGTCGCCCCCGGCACCCTCACCCCCAGCGGCCAGCGAGCCCCCCGCACCCCGTGCCCCCCGCACCCCCCGCACCTCTTCCTCTCAGGGCGCCGGCGGACGCAAGGCACTGCCGCCCAAGAGCTGCCCGCCGGCAGAGAGCACACACGTCATCCAGCACCTGGCACTTTCCAGCGTGGCCTTGGTGGGACCTGATGGGGAGCCGCTGCCAGGGGGGCAGCGCGGGAAGAGAGCCCCGGTGGGGGGGGGTGGGGCGGCTGGACAGCCCAGCTCAGTGGAGGATGCCAGGAAGGGTCTGCAGCAAGAAGGCTTTGGGGAAGTGAAGAAGAAGGAGCAGTGGCCATTGGCACAAGCCAGCCCGCAGGGAAGGGTGGCTCTCTCGCAGGCGGGGCCCGCCGGAGGCAGTCTGTACCCAGATGGAGGCCCTGCCCGTGGCCCCGGGGCGCTGAACGAGGCTCTGGCTGCCCGGCTGGCCGTGCCCCACGGACTGTACCGGCGGCCAGAGACGCCCACAGAAGTGCGGTTCCTGCCTTGGGCAAAGCCGGGCATGGAGCAGGAAGCTCGTCTGGAGCGAAGCTGGGCAGGACAGCACGGTGTGGGCAGGGAGGTGGAGAGAAGGCAGATGAAAGTGTCAGAGAAGAAAGAGAGTGGCCGGATGGCTCAAGAAGGCAGGAGCGCACGGAGCAAGGGGAAGGGACGCCGAGCCAGGCCCACCTCTCCAGAACTAGGTATGGGCATGGCTTTCTGTCCTCCTGAGGCACGGAGCTGGTCTGGCCAGACCCTGGGTGGGTCAGGGGACCTCCATCCTGCCCCTGGGAGGTGTGGTGAGCCCAGGGGTGGAGGGACAAGACTCTGGGGTAGTTGGCACCAAGCAGTGCTATAAGACAGACCAGCCTGGCTGCCAGTTTGCTGGGCCTTGAGGTTACAACACTTGCCATCTTCTCCATACCTCTTGTCTGGCACAGGAAAGATACAGCACGCTGACTTGTGGCATAGAGCCCTGGTCTGGGGCACAGGGCACCCACTGCAACTTGTCCTGTCTGGGCCATGCTCGGTGGTCCAGGCAGGGCATGCAGCCCAAGCTTCCCCAGGGGAAGGTGGCTTGGCTGGGCGAGAGGTGTCCTGCCCATCCCAGCATGCAGCAGTTAGATGAGACTATACCTGGGCTGGGAGCTTTAAGGCTCTCCTCTAGCCAGAGAAGTGTCAGGCCCTTGTGTCTGAGGCTCCTGGCACAGCCCCAGGACTTTTGTCCACGTGCTGGGGCCATGAGAGGGGAGGGAGCTGGGAGGTGCTTGCTGATGCATTGGGGTGGAGCAGGCACCATCCCATGAGGGACTGAGGGAAGTTCAGGGTGGGGCGTGCAGCAGGCTGTATGACCCTCCTTCTTCCACACCCCACTGTCACCTCACTTCTTATGCCCTATGGGGATATATAACAAGCTGTATGCTTCCTGCCCCTTCCCGGTCCCCTGTCTTGTCCCCACTGCCTGCTCTGAGCCATGGTGGATCCTGATGTGGCCTTTTCATCCACTGCATGGCCCGAGTACCTGCTAAGGCCCCAGAGAGGGTGTGGTTGAGCAGTGGGTTGGGGGACCCACGCTCTGCCTGCATGCAGCCCTGCATGGCACAGCACCCACCCACTTCACCCTGCTGACAGCCACGGGGCCCATCTCTCCCTGTGCAGAGTCCTCAGATGACTCCTATGTCTCAGCGGGTGAAGACCCCCTGGAAGCCCCCATCTTTGAGATCCCCATCCAGGACATGGCCGTTGTCGTGGGGGCAGAGGTGCTGCTCAAGTGCATTGTCACGGCCAACCCCCAGCCAGAAGGTGAGCTGCCCTGGAGCGTGGCAAAGGGACTCTCTGCATGTCCATGTCCCACCTGTGAGGCGTGAGTGGGACACCCAGGCTGAGCTGGGTATCTCAGGGGAGGCAATGTGCCCACCCTGGGAGCACCCCTTCTGCCCTTCCTCCCCTCAGATGGAGTGAAGTGCTTGGGCACCGCCTGCCAGGACAGGGGGCAGAGGACAGCGTGCCTGCTCTGCTGTCCCCCAGTGCTGGGCAGGGCTGTTGGGAAAGTGGGAGAAGGGCTACTGAGCGCTGAGCGGGCAGGAACGGTGACGCAACCTGATCTAGTGGGTGGCGTCCCTGCCCATGCCGGGGGGGAGGGGGTCGTGTTGGAGCTAGATGATCATCAGGGTGTCTTTCAACCCAAACCATTCTATGATTCTCCTATGCTCGGAGCTGCTGTTGAGGCAGCTCAGGTGGTTTCCCGGGGCCAGAAGCTCAGGGCTGATGGCCTCTGGGCACGCTGTATCCAGGAAGTGCGTGGGGGCAGCTGGGCATCCAGGACCGGTGCCAGTCGCCAAAGCCAGGCAGAAGCCAAGCCGCTTTAATTCCCTCTTCCAGCCTCCACTGGAGGGCAGGAGGATGTCCGGAAGCAGATAGGGACCAGCCACGGTCTCTCCGTCAGAGGGCCGTGGGATCCCGGGGCTGCTCCCCATAGCAAATGGGTCCTCAGGCCAGGCAAAGAAGCGCCTGGCCTCCCCGGGCCCCTGCGCGGGCCCCGGGAAAGCTCGGGCTGTCCTGCCCACGCGTGACCCCCGCCTCTGCCGGCAGTGTCCTGGAGGAAGGACGGGGTCCCGCTGCGGAGCAGCACGACGCGCCCCATCAAGGCGGAGGGCGAGCGCCACACGCTACTGGTGCGTAGCGCCCGGGTGGCGGACGCCGGGCTGTACACTGTCACCGCGGCCAACGAGGTGGGGGCCACCTGCTGCAGCGCCATCCTCAGCGTGCGGCCCGGTGAGTACCGCGGGTGGAGGGACCCCGGGAGGCAAGGAGGGAGGCAAGGCGGGAGGCAGACAGGGAGGGAGCGAGGGCTGGCGCCGCGGCAGGCTGGCTGCCAGCTCTGCCGCTGCTGTCACTGGGAAGAAACCGGCTTCCTTACCCTACAAGGCTCTGTCTGAACCAAAGCAGCTGACGTGCTCCCGGCAGCCATGGAAGGATCCTGCCGTGGGGGGAGCGGGGTCAGGCTGTGAGCATCCCCTGGCGCCCAGCAAGCAGCCCAGTGTCCGGCCCCCACATCTGCCCCGTGTCCCGCTACACATGGGGGTACCTCAGCCGGCTCTACAACCCGCAGACCATGTGGGTACCCCTGCCCTCAGCCTGCAAACCCTACGGGTACGCCTACCTCCAGCATGTGAACCGTGGGGATATCCCAGCCTGCTCCCCAGCCCGCAAATTGTGGGTGTATCCCTGCGCTCCACTCCGCAAGCCGCGGGGAGACCCCCGCCCCACAAACCATTGCCTGTGGGGGCACCCTGCCTGCCCCCCAAGACCCCGAGCTGCTGGCCGGGGAGAACCTCCCCGGCGCTGGCCATGGGGATACCCAGCCCGCTGCGGCCCCAAAGCCCTCCCCATTCCAAGAGAGTGTTTCTGGGCGGCCGGCAGAGGCTCGGAGCCGTCCAGAGGGCTGGAAGGACCCAAAACTCCCCCGCTCCGTGATTAGGCGGGACAGGACACCCAGGGGCAGCCGCGGCCGGGCAGGGCACAGCGGTGGGGGGCCGGGAGGGGCCCCGGCAGACCCCGGCCCGCCGCGGGCCCTCCCCCAGCTGCTGGCCCAGCCCCGGGGGCCGGCCGGCGCTGGGGCGGGGAGGGCTCAGCGGGCCGACGGCGCTGCGGGCTGGAGCGCCCGGCACCGGCAGCGCCGCGGGCACCGGCAGCGCCACGGGCACCGAGGGCGGCTCGGCGGTGTGGCGAGGCGAGGCTCGCGGGGCCGCCGTGGCCCCGGTGAGTGCGGGGTGCTTCGGGGGCGATGGCGGGGGGGGGTGCGGACAGGGGGAACTCGGGCTCAGGCTCCCAGCTCTCTGCTGGAAGCTGCCCGCGGGTATCACGGGGGTGCGGGGACACAGCCCTTGCCCGGTACCGGGAAGGCCGCCCGCCACTCCCGGCGCGGGGCAGGGAGCTTGAGAGCGCTCCGGCTGCCGGCCGGAGGGGGCCGGCACCCCCATGGTGGCGACTGGGCTCTGTCAGTCCCCCGTGCCGGTCGCCGCTCCCCATCCCGTCCCCCGCCGGCCCCCGTATCCCGCACCCCGCGAGTCCCCCAGTCCGGCCCCCGATGGCGCGGACCGGCGGGCGGGCGGGCGGGCTGCAGGGGGGAGCGCAGCTGCCAATGTCACCTTCAGCCGTGCCGGCCCGGGCAGGGACAGCCATCCCGGGAATCCGGGCGGCTTAAGGATGGGAGCGCGGGCTGCTGCGTAAGAGCCACTTGAGCCCTGCTGTCGCCTTGTGGAATATCGCGTCCCCTTATCATCCCGCGGCGTGCTTGCTGCTCACCCCCTCCCCCGGTGCGGCCACGCACCCCTTCGCTGCCGGCCCTTGCCGAGCCGGGATGTGCCGCAGGGTGGGTGTCCACCTCTGTAATGCAGGGTAGAGGAAAGGGGTGCCCTAACCCGCCTGTCCGGCTCCGGTTGCTGCCAGCTCCTTATCCAGCCTCTCCTGTGCTAGCACCCGTTGTGGAGCGGCATGGGAACTTGCCCCCCGCCGTCGGCCAGGTCAGCCCCATCACATCGGACGAGGAGTACCTGAGCCCATTGGAGGAGTTCCCCGAGTCCGGCACCCCCCAGCACCGACCGGCCATGAAGCTGCAGCCAAGAGCAGAGCATGGGGCTGCCCGTGGCTCCCCTGAGGCCACCTTCAAGGCTTCACCCACCTTTGAGGTGAGATAGCAAATCCCCCAGGATTGGTAGAGGGGTACAGTGCCCTATGACTCCGGTACCATAGTCCTTGTGCCAGGAGGTGCTGGGTCAGGTCTTCCTAGCCCTTGGTCTGATGTGGGGTCCTCGCAGCCCCCGGGCAGGCTCCACCCCACCAGCTTCCCTGGTACTCCTGTTGTGACAGGGGACAGACAGACAGCCCTGGGTGCAGTGGTGGGGTGCATGGTCCTGTGTGCAGATGGTGCTTGCTGCTCTCTGACCCCCCTTTCCCCAGGTATCCTTGTCGGACCAGTCGGTGCTGGAGGGGCAGGATGTTAGCATGAGCGTCCGCGTCCGTGGGGAGCCCAAGCCCATCATTTACTGGTGAGTCCTGCTGCTCAGCTGGGCAGAAAAGGAGGGGACGGGCACAGTGACCTCTCCATTTGGGGATGGTTGCATGGAGCTCTGATCCTGAGCAGGGAGTGTTGGAGAAGGTTTTTTTTGGGGACAGCCAGGCTGGGTGTGCAGGGCCAGGTGTGACCACGATGCTCTGCCTCTGTCTGGAGCAGGCTGAGAAACAGGCAGCCAGTGAAGTATGGGCGCCGGCACCACGCGGAGGAGGCAGAGGGCGTGCGGGGGCTCTTCACGCTGCACATCCTGGCGGCGGAGCATACTGACACCGGCTTCTACACCTGCAAGGCCGTCAACGAGTATGGCACCAAGCAGTGCGAGGCCAAGCTGGAGGTCAGAGGTAAAACTCCCTGACTATGTCACCCAAGAACCTGAGAGGCCTGCTGGCTCTAGTGCCCTGCATGAGCTGTGGGGAAGGCACCACTGCAGGCCCCCCACTTGGTGGTGTGACATAAGAAGGGGACAAGCCAGCTCCCCCTGTGGTGGCGCAGGTGGGGAACAGGAAAGTGGAGCTGCGTGCCTGGGGCTGTCCGCAGAGGCTGGCCCTGCAGCAGAAGGCAGTCTGCCTTGCTGTCTCATCCAGATGTGCAGCCCTGGGTCCCACCTGTTGCCTGTTGTTCCAGAGCCCCACCGATCTGACCCAGACCCAACTGCTTCTCACAGCCCAGCTTCACCTCACGTCCCCTCCCCCACACATGGGGCGAAGTGCTGCCCCTGGCTGACCAGGGAGGGCTTTTGGCCTTGGGGGCTCTGTAGGAAACATGTCCTCATGCCCTGCAGCTTGCTCCCTCCTTGCCCCAAGCTACCTGCAAGCTCTGTGCCAGGCACAGGGCAACTTGCAGGGGGTCCCTCCCTGCCCATTTCCAGCAATGTCCCATACGCATGGGACTTCACTGTCCACTCCCCTTTCCTCGCTATCGCTCCCCAGCCCTGCTGTGGTCCTCTTAGGACCCCAAAGTATGTGTTCAGTTTTGAGGGGGTGAGGTTGGGACTGATAGCCAGGCTGTGCCTGGTATCCCCAAGGCCAGGGAAGGGGCCTGTGGGGATGAGTGATGCTGCCTCCCTCCTCTTGCCCTTTGCTGTGTGTGCCCTGCTCCCCCAGCCCTCCCCGCTGATGGCTGCCTGAGCCCCCCTGAGCTGTGCCGATCCCAGCCCGGCCTTGGCTGCGCTGCTTGTACGCTGCCGGGATAACGCTCCCAGCCTACAGCAAAGCGCGGCGGCACAGGGGCGGGAGCGGAAGCCGTCCCAGTGTCCCACGACGGGCAGGAGCCGGGCTGCAGGGGTGATGGCCCAACCCCAGCCCTTCTTGGGGGGCTCAGCAGATGGCTCCGTGCCTTGCTGCCCACTCGCACCCCTCGTGCTGGCGCTGGTATGTGTGTCCGTGCCGCTCCCGTCGCTGCTGCACTAACCCTTCTGCTTGCTGACTGCGGTTTTTGTCTGTACGCAGGGGGAGTACGATAAGGGGGTGCATCTCTCAGAGCCGCGGCTGCGGGGCTCTTAGTTGGACACCTCTTAGGCAGTGGACCTCACCTTGTGTTATTACCTCCTTCTCCATCCGCCGCCTCGTCCTGGACGCACCGCGGGGACGCGCGGGCCCTCGACTGCGGGCCGGGGCTCGCCAGATGGCCGGGGCAGGCGTCACTGAGGCGGGGCGGGGGGAGCAGCAGGGGAGCAGCAGGCGCCCCCTCAGCCGGGCCAGGGTGCCCATATGATGCTGTCTTGTCTCTTGCTCCATCCGTTTGTCCCTGTCTGTGTGTTCTGCTGCCTCTCTCTTGCTGCCCAGGGAAAGGGAGCAGGGAGCTGAGCCCGCGGTTGCCGCCGTGCCGGCCAGGGCTGTAGGGAAGGAGCTGCAGTGCGCTGGCAGCTCTGTGACAGTCACCTCGGAGCACGGGAGACAGGAGACCCCAGGGACCCCACAGGGGAACACCCTGCGTGAGGTGCAGGCGGGAGGGAGATCATTGGCCCCTTTTGGCTTGCGGTGGCCACTCAGGTGCCAGCTTGGCCACCAAGACACGTCCCTTGTAGCCCCAGGGCTTGGGTCCCTCAGGAGCATCCCCTGGCTGTGGGTCTCTTCTTCCCAGGGAGGGGGCTTGATGGGGGGGGGGGGGCGGGCTGCGAGGCCGTGACCCTTTTTTTTTTTGTAGCTCTAATAAAATCTGTTTGGTAAAGCGCTGTGTGGTGTGTTCCTGGCACGGACACCTCCCCTCACCCCCAGCCCCCTCCCTGCTCAGCTCTGCTTTCCACATCTCGCCTCCCATCCCACCCTTCCCTGCTGCACTCCCTGCCCGCTGCACCAGGCCCCCTCCCTGCATGAACCACTGCCCTGCATGTACTCCCACTCCATCCCTGCTACCTCTCATGGTTGCTTTTCAGTTGCTGAGATGCATCTCTCTCTTTCTTTCTCTCTCTCCCCCCTCCCCGGGCAGCTCGCCCCGAGTGCCAGTCCCTGGCCATCGTGGTTCCCCTGCAGGACTTGGTGGTCGGGGCGGGGGAGCTGGCGGTCTTTGAGTGCATGGTGGCCGGCCCGCCAGACATGGACGTGGACTGGCTGTCCCGGGGCCGGCTGCTCCAGCCTGCACTGCTCAAATGCAAGATGCATTTTGATGGGCGCAAGTGCAAGCTGCTGCTCACCTCTGTGCATGAAGATGACAGCGGAATCTACACCTGCAAGCTCAGCACTGCCAAAGGTAAGCAGTGGGCATGCAGCTCCCCCAGGGGGGGTGTCACTCAGGGCTTGGCCCTAGCTGGGGGAAAGACCCCCTTACCTTGGGCTCAGGGCTCTTGTTCCCAGGGATGCAGCTGTGAGTGCTGGAGATGGGGTACAGGGAGACAGGGGGATAGGGAGTGGGTGGTGCCCCAGGTGCTGGGAAGATTTCTCAGGAAGACCTGGTGTGCATTAGGTCTTGGACTCCAGTACCCCAAGCCCTAAAGCTCTGTCCCACCCCACTCAGCTCCTCTGCCAGCATGCATGCATGTGGCTCCCTGAAACATGGGATGCATTTGTTCCATGGGTGCACCAGGTGGATGCAGGCCTGGAGTCCAGCTGTCCCTGTCCCCTGGCTTCAGAGCTTCTGGGCACCCTGCTCCAGTACTGATGTGTCTCTGCTGGCTTGGGAGGTGGTGGGGAAATGGGCAGGGAGTCAGGGCTTCCCAGCCTCTCCCATCAAACCATCACTGATGGCAGCTCAGCAAGAGTTGCATGGGCCTCTGTCCCATGGCTCTGGCACACCTGTGCCTGTGCCTGCTGCCCACAGCTCTGACCCACACAGAGTCCACTCTCCTGCCCACCTAGGCAGCAGGGCTGGGGGGGAATTGCAGGGAGAAGCAGCATTCCCTGCACCCTGTGGTTGGTGCCTGTGCAATCCTCCATGAAGGAGGCTGTATTCCCGTGGGGCTTTGAAGGTAGCAGCAGTCTGCGGCTCAGGCAGGTGAGGGTGTGCCTGAGAATGGTGTTGCCCATCCTTAGCCAGGGTGGGTGACAACACTGTCACTGCTGGAAATCCCCTCATCTGGAGCATCGAGCCTGCTCCTGTTCCCATGCTGCTCCTTGGATGCTGCATGTGCTGGCACTACCTGCTCAAGCATTGCTGCCCCATTCCCAAGGGGATAGGCCAGCTGTGATCTCCTGCCCTGTGAGGAGGATAGGGCATTCTCCCACCCCACCTTGCTCTGGCACCTGTACTGCTGTGCAGAAGGGAAAGAGGAGCCTGCTGCCATCAGAGCCCCAGCCCTGGGCACGGGGACCTTGCACACATTTGTGCCCCCCTGCCCTGCACAGGGATGGAGCCTGGAACCCCACACACCCGGGCTCAACCCACACCATGTGTGGGGTATGCACACCCACAGCCACACTGGTTGCTGGGCTGCAGCCAGGGGTGTCACAGGCTGCTCCTGCCCTGCACAGGCACGTGCCGTGGGGCTCACAGCGCCTGCTCTCCTCGCAGATGAGCTGACCTGCAGTGCCCGGCTGACGGTGCAGCCCTCTGTGCAGCCACTCTTCACCCGCAAGCTGGAGGACGTGGACGTGGTGGAAGGGCGGACAGCACGCTTTGTCTGCATGATCAGTGGGACTCCCCCTCCGACGGTTACCTGGACTCACTTTGGTAACCCCCAAGCTCAGAGAGCTTGCCAAGGGCCCTGCAGGGAGACCTCTCCTCATCTCCTTGGGGGCTGCACCCTAAGGCTGCACCTGGCTGGGACTGGAGGGGATGCTGCTGCTGATGGTGGTGTGTGTTTCTGCACAGGCCTGCCAGTGCAGGAGGGGGAGAACGTGCGGATTCAGCAGGACGGAGGGCTGCACTCACTGGTCATTGTGCACGTGGGCAGTGAAGATGAAGGGCAGTACAAGGCAACCGCCAGGAATATCCATGGCCATGTGGAGTGCTCTGCTGAGCTCTATGTGGAGGAGCCACGGCCATCTGCAGCCTCCCAGATGTAAGAGTTGGATGGTCACTGGAATCTGCTTCCCCCTGCTCACTCCCCTCTGGGACTTGGTATCCAACAGGCTTATGCAAAGCCTAGGGCTGGGGCTGAGCTGGGGGCACTGCACCACGCTCCCATTGTGAGCATCTGTGGGCTCTTGCAGCTCTAAGCTGGAGAAGATGCCATCCATCCCAGAGGAGCCAGAGCAGGTGGAGACAGAGACAGAGTGCTTCACCATGCCTGATTTCCTGAAGCCACTGCACAACCTGGACGTGGTGGAGTCGAAGGAGGCCGTGCTGGAGTGCCAGGTGGCCGGGATGCCCTACCCCTCCATCACCTGGTACCACAATGGCTCCCGAATTGACAGCACTGATGACCGCAAGATGATGCAATGTAGGACTCCTCGTTGCCTTCCCCACCCCCTGGGGTCCCTCTACATGGGGTGGGAGAAAGGGGAATACCTTTAGAGGAGGCATCACCCCCCAGACCTTTTCACCCCATGAGGCAGGAAGGGAAGCTCTGTGCTGCTTAGCTGGTAGGGTCTTACCTATGTCCCCCTGTTCTCCACCAGATAAAGACATCCATCGCCTGGTATTCACAGCTGTGAGCCACGCACATGCTGGTGTCTACAAAAGTGTCATTGCCAACAAAGTGGGGAAGGCCACGTGCTATGCACACCTCTATGTCACCGGTAAGCAGCAGCAGACACCACCTGGGATGTGTGGCCACTCACAGCCACCCTGCCAGGCTGTGACCCAGGATCATCGTGAGGTCCTAGGGGAATAGGATCACAGGGCAGCTTAGGTTGGAGGGGACCTCAGGAGGTCTCTAATCGAACCTAAAAGTGGGGCCAGCGGTGCAGTTCTCATCTTGTGTGGTCAAGAGCCATCCCACTAGATCCTGCATGAAGCTTGCTGGCAGTGCCAGTCCCACTGACAGTGGGGGCTGAGCCCCCACCAGGAAACCAGAAAGAATTACTGATCTCATGCATCCCCTCAGCCAGTATCTCCCAGAACATGAGGCAGATGCCCTGATATGCTGGGGCGGTGGCTATGCTTACATCCCTGCCCACCTCCCCCTGCAGATGTGGTGCCAACCCCCCCAGACGGGCCCCCCACTGTGGCCTCAGTGACTGGCAGAGCCATCACGCTGACCTGGAACAAGCCCAAGTGGCTGGACGCTGCCATAGGTAAGGGGGCAGGCTATGGGCAGGAAGATGGCAGGGGGTGGGCAGTGCCATGATGGGATGCGTGGGGTAGCTCCGTGCCAGGGGCTCTGCACTGACCCTCTTCCCTTTCAGACCCTAACTCGGTGACCTACGTGGTGCAAATGCAAGTGCTGGGCACGATGCAGTGGGTGGTGCTGGTGACCGGCGTGCAGGACACCACGTACACAGTGCACAGGCTGACCAAGGGTGCCCAGTACCTCTTCCGTGTCATCACTGCCACTCCCAAGAGCAACAGCAAGCCCTCCCCACCTGTGGGGCCCGTGCAGCTCCTGGATCGGGGTGAGAAGGGCAGTGGGGAGGGAGTGGGTAGCTGGGCTAGAGGTCTCTGTCCCTTGCTGGGTGGTAAGCTTCCCAGGGCTGGGTGGCATGGAGTGGGCAGGGGTTGGTGAAAATGCATTTGGCAGGTCCCTACCTGGAGGAGGCCCCAGTCATCCTGGACAAACCAGATGTGGTGTATGTGGTAGAAGGCCAGCCAGCCTCCATCACCATCACCATAAACCATGTGGAGGCCATTGTCACCTGGAAGAGGTAGGACATGGCACTGTGCCTAGTTGCCTGCCCCGTGCCTAGCATCAGCCCACAGGATGCACATAAAAGGTGTGAGCCCTTGTAGGGGCTGCAGGGTGGGAACTGGGGCTGACTGTGGGTAAGGAGGTGGTCCTGGGGCTGTGGGGTGGGATCTGTCAATGGGGCAGTGGTTCTGCCAGTGCAGCTGTGATGTGACAGCTGTGTGCTTGCAGGGCTGGGCAGGTGCTGGGGGAACTGGAGGGCACGTGTGAGATGATGATGCCAGACGATGACCAGCACTGCCTGCGGCTGCTTCGCGTGGGCCAGGGGGCTGGGGGGCTGCTGGCCTGTGAGGTGAGCAACCGCCACGGCACTGCCCACTGCACCCTGCGCCTCCGCCTCGCAGGTACGTGCCCCTGCACGGGGAGGGGGTCCCTCTGCTGGGGGTGCCACCCTATGGTGCTCCAAGCCCATATGCTGGGGGGGCCATTGCCCTGAAGGGTGGCATTGCCCCATGGTGCCCCTGCTCATGTGCCATGGGGGCACTGCCCCACAGAGTGACACTGCTCCTCAGTCCTTCACACTCGTATGTCGTGGTGATGCCGATCTGTAGGGTGGCAGTCATGGGATTGATAAACCATGAACATTGGCACTGCTGCCCGGTGTCCCATACCCATGTCTGACCTGGGCAGAGGTGTCCCACAACTGTGTACATGGGGAGGCAGTGCCTCGTGGTGTCCCTTAGCCATGGGTGCCATGGGTGGCACTGCCCCATGGTGCCCCATGCCCCATTTCTTGGCAGAGGCACCGCGTTTTGAGTCCATCATGGAGGACATCGATGCCCAGGAAGGGGAGACACCACGATTCGCTGTGGTGGTGGAGGGGAAACCACTGCCGGACATCATGTGGTACAAGGTGGGCTGGGAGCCCCCATCCCCTTCCTGAACCATATTCCCACCAGACCCACACATTTCACAGCCTCACTGGGGTTGCTGCATTGGTGATAAAGGACGTGTCCCATGCCCTACCCATGGGGAAAGGGTGGTGGGAATTGGTCAGGGATGGGACAGGACACCCCCAATACCCCTGCTTCCCCCAGGATGGGGAGCTGCTGGAGGAGAGCAGCCACCTGAGCTTCGTATATGAGGACAATGAGTGCTCGCTGGTGGTGCTGGGTGCTGCCGAGCCTGACAGTGGCGTCTACACCTGCACAGCCAAGAATCTGGCTGGGGAGGTCTCCTGCAAAGCAGAGCTGGTGGTGCGGGCAGGTATGGCTGACTGGCTCCCCAGCCCCTGAGGGTAGAGCCTGGATGTCTGGCTTGCCCCTCGCCAGCGCCTTTCCTTCTCCCAGCCCAGCCCACTGCGGATGCCACCATGGAGGAGGATGCGCTGCACAAGGCACGACGCCTGACCGACTACTATGATGTGCATGAGGAGATCGGGAGGTAGGTGGGCCTGGCATGATGGGGCATCCTGGGCACTGCAGGGACTGGGGCACTGGAGCCAGGCTGCACCCTGGGGCTCCAACATAGGGCACTAAGCTCCATTATATGCCAGATCCTGGTGTGCTGGGGCTCCTCTCAGCTGTCAGCAGATGCTCCTGTGCCAGTTTAGGGTGGGGACCTGGCATGGTCAGAGAAAAGCCAGGCTTGGGGTCTCTGTGCCTCTGTAACAGAGGCAGCTGAGGCTGCAAGCAGCTCCCTACAGAGTGGGTGCCTGTGCCAGCTGCTCAGGGAAGGGGGAGGTCTCCTGCTCACGCACCTTCTTAAACTCCCTTACCCCTACTGCTGAATTGCAGGGGGGCTTTTTCCTATCTGCGGAGGGTGACAGAGAAGAGCACCCGGCTGGACTTCGCTGCCAAGTTCATCCCTGGGAGGACCAAGGCCAAGCAGTCGGCACGGCGGGAGCTGCACATTCTCTCTCAGCTGGACCACGAGCGCATCGTCTTCTTCCACGATGCCTTTGAGAAGAAGAATGCTGTCATCATGGTCATGGAGCTGTATCCTCTGGGCACTGCTCCATGGGTGCACAGCACAGGGGAGGAAGGGAGGCTCTTGCAGGGGACAGGTGGGCAGAGTGGGTGCAGAGGAGCTGGGTGTGGGACACAATGGAGCATGGAATTTTTATGCTCCTTGACTGGGGCCCAGTTGCTCTGAAGAAGAGTTGCTGGACAGGATGGTGAGGAAGCCCTCAGTGTGTGAGTCGGAGGTGAGTGAACACTGTGGGAGCAAAGTTATGTGGAAGGGAGGGATCTGGGGACAGTGGTGTCTGTCCCAGCCTGGAGATGTGTAGTGCTCATTGTATCAGGCTACTAAGGGGGCCACAGCCCACATACTCCTCTGCACAGGGCCAATGTGTATCTGATTCCCATTTGGGCTGCCCACTCTCCTCACTCCATCTCTTGCAGGTCCGCTCCTACATGCGGCAGGTCCTGGAAGGGATCTGCTACCTGCATCAGCACAGTGTCCTGCACCTGGACATCAAAGTGAGTGAGAGTCTTTACAGACTCCTCCCACCCAGTGCCTTCAGTGAAGGGCTCCTGGTGCACTGGGTGGGGAGTGGTCCTCTGAGAGGGAACATTCATTCCCTGGGGAAAGCCCCTGCGTCCTGCCAAGCTCCCCTCTGCTCTGCACTGTCCTGTAGCCAGAAAACCTCCTGATGGCAGATTTGAGCAGCGAGCAGATCCGGATCTGTGACTTCGGCAATGCACAGGAGCTGACGTCTGAGGAGCCACAATACTGCAAGTATGGCACCCCTGAGTTCGTGGGCCCTGAGATTGTCAACCAGACCCCTGTCTCCAGCGTCACTGACATCTGGTAAGGGTGGCCCTTGGGTGGTCGGTGGGCTCTCTGCTATGCCAGGAGAGACTGGGCACCCTGGAGGGCTTGTGATGTGCAGTAACTGTGCTCTCCTCTCTGCAGGCCTGTGGGGGTTATCGCATACCTCTGGTAAGTGCCCTGGTGTGCCTTCACAGAAGGGACACCCTTTCCACCCCCTCACCAGCTCCAGAGCTGAGGCTGTGACCATGCACATGACTCCTTACAGACTCAGCCTCCTTTCCAGCTGCTCCTACCTCTGCCCTCCCCATGGCATCAGGGCTGAGGGCTGAGGTCGTCTCTTCAGTCTCCCATACTTGCCATGTTGTTTCCCATGTCCCCATGACCCCAGAGATGGGGTCTGAGGTCCTGTCCTCAGTTCTCTGTATTTTCCATGCTGTTTTTCATGGCCCAGTGACAGTGTCTCCTCCTTGGCAGCCTGACAGGGATCTCTCCCTTCGTGGGGGAGAATGACAAGACAACGCTGATGAACATCCGCAACTACAATGTGGCCTTTGAGGAGAGGATGTTCCAGGGGCTCACCCGGGAAGCCAAGGGCTTTGTCATCAAAGTGCTGGTCAATGACAAGCTGTGAGTACTGCAGGGTCCCCTTCCCCATCCCCTGCCCCTTCAGCATGAGCTTTGTGCTCAAGGGAGGGTAGGGACCCCCATGCATTTGGGTACCCAAGGGCAAGGCTAGCTGCACAGCTCTGCTGGGGTGCACCATGGGCAGCCAGACTCTCCTGCCCTTTTTCCCTTGGCCAAAGCCTGTGATCCTGGGTGTTCTCACCCAATGGTGTCGGTTCACAGGAGACCCAATGCAGAACAGACCCTGGAGCATCCCTGGTTTAAGGTGAGCCTGGGCTCGGAACTAATGCCAAGAGGCCACGAGGTTCCCTGAGCCTGCTGCAGGCTCCAAGGGACACCGTTGTTCCCTCACCCCACAGACACTGGCAAAGGGCAAGGTCATCAGCACCGACCACCTCAAGCTCTTCATCTCCCGTCGGAAATGGCAGGTGAAGGCAGGGGCTAGGGAGGGAGGGGGCAAGTGGGATTGTGTCTTGGGAAGGATGGGGGATGTGTAATGGCAGGATGATGCCATGCCACGTACCTGAGCCTGACCCAGCCCTCTCTGCTGGCTGCAGCGCTCACAGATCAGCTACAAGTGCAACATGGTGCTGCGGCCGATCCCAGAGCTGCTGGAGGACACGTCCAACCACCTCTCCATCGCCGTGCCCCGGCATCTCAAAGAGTCACCAGCGCTGTCATCCTCCTCAGACTCAGACGACCTGGATGAGCTGCCCTTCATCCCCATGCCACACCAGGTGGAGTTCTCCGGCTCCCGCATGTCCCTCAATGAGATCCCCACAGACGATGAGACCATTGGGACATCCGAAGGGCTGCAGCCGGAGGGGGATGCCTCTGCCATGGAGTGGCAGAGCCAGGGCACAGGGAAGCCTGGGGTGGCCCTGGGGAAGCGGACAAGGAGTGCTGGGCCACGGCGACCATGTGCAGAGGTGGAGGCACCTGGTTCCTCTGATGAGGAAGCCCCCGAAGCCCAGAAGCGTCCGGAGTATCCTCGCAAAGCCATGAGGAAGGGTTCCAGCCTGGAGTCCCCAGGGAGTGCCCGTCGGGGAGAGCTGAAGAGGGGCAGCTCTGCTGACAGCGCCCTGCTGCTCCAACAGCTCCCAGGGACTGAGGAGGGGGCTGAGGCAGCCCGGGACCCCCGTGGGGCCCTAGCCAAGGCAGCCTCCATGGAGTTGCCAAGGAGAAAGATGGTCTGGGGGGAGGATGATCATGCCCAGCGCCTGGAGCTGATGCGCCAGCGGCTGCTGCGGGGAAGCTCTGGGGACAGCAAGGTCAGTGGCCTGCGGGGTCCCCTCCTGGAGACCCTGGGGGTCAGCCCTGACAAGAAAGTCTCACGGTCAGCCCGCCTGGAGGCTCCAGCAGTGCCACGGCTGGTGCGGGCAGCCTCCAGTGAAGCCACCTCGCCGCGCCTCCTCCCCGCTGAGTGCCGGCTGCAGAAGAGCAGCTCCTTCAGCCACGGGGATGCGGAGCCTGTCGTCCGGCACCGACGCTCCGGTGCGCCCCTGGAGATCCCAGTGGCCTGCCTGGAGGCACAACGGCTCAAGGAGTCCCCCTCTCTCTCTGCCCTCTCTGATGCTCGGCCCACAGTGCCACCAGACACCCCAAGCACACCCACACCCCCTCCAGCAGACATCTCCGTTCCCCAGGCTGGCCCTGCAAAGGCTGCCTCGGGGAGGAGGCGCATCCCTGAGGAACACGGCCCACCTGGGGCCAGCAAGGCTGCCACCACCACAGGGAAGAAGCCCACGGACAGGGGACAGGAGGACAAGACACCCACCAAGGCTGCTGGAGCCAGTGGGGAGGGGGCTGCCAGGACAGGAGCTCCCACCCCACCAAAGTCCACAACCCCTGTTCCCCAAACCCACATAAAGTCTTCCTATGCCAAGATGATGCAAGTCATGGGAGGTATTCAAGGCGGGGAGACAGTCACCAAGGAGCCCCCACCAACCACCAACGAGCCCCCCCCAAACATCAAGGAGACCCCACCAGCCAGCCCTGCCAAGCCCCCTACGCCAGCAGCAAGGAGGGAGGTGAAACCCACCGGCTCCTCCAGCTCCTTAGTCATCCAGGACATCGATTCAGAGGAGGTCTTTGAGGCCAAGTTCAAGCGGAGCCGCGAATCATCCCTCACCCGGGGGCTGAAGCGCCTCACCCGCTCCCGCTCCGAGGACCGGCACCTGGCCGGCCCCCCAGCCTCTGACGAGGGCATCTACCGTCCTACACCGGCCGGCGTGCCCCTGGAGCTGCGCAGGGACCGGCCCACCGGGCTGGCAGCCAAGTCCAAGTCGGTGCAGGACCTGCATGAGGTGGAGAAGGATGGGGGCTTCTTCCGGAGGATGTCCATACTTCTCAAGCGGACCCCGCCCGCTGAGAGAAAGAAGAGCATGGGGGAGGACGGAGGCACTGAGACCCCACCTGGTGGGCGCCGCTTCTCCTGGAGCATGGCTCTGGCCAGCTCCAGAGAGCGGAGGGACTCAGAGAGCCTCAAGTCAGAGCCGGGGGGTGGTGGGGAGAGCGAGTCACCGGCGGTGGCTGTGCGGAGGAAGATCAGTGCCACCATGGAGCGGGTCTCGGCGCGGCTTCGCAGCGTGTCGGATGAACGGCCGGAGGGCGAGGGCTCCCGGCAGCTCCGTCGCGCCAGCTCCGAGGGTGAGAGCTTGCGGCCGGGGCCCGCCCCCGCCCCCGCGCCCTCCTCCGAGTCCCTGCGCTCCGAGGCCAGCACAGGCTCCTCTGCCTCTGCCAAAGGTGAGCGATCCCGCGGGGCACTCCTGAGGGCAACCCATGGCCCAGTCGCTGTGGGTGCGGCAGGTGTGGCCGCCGTGGCCTGGCGCCGCTCTCTCACCTGCCCTGGGTGCCCACAGGTGGGGGTGACAGTCAGAAGAGGTCCCGCTGGGAGCGCTGGGGGCTCTCCCGGGGCAAGAAGGAGAAGATGGCCTCACAGCCCAACATCCCCTCCAGCCTTCTGCGGGAGGAGGGACTCGCCGCCGGCCGGCCACACACACCCAGTGAATCGGGTAGGTGCAGCCCCGGGACGGGATGGCGGGTGTGTATCCCCACCCCAGCCTAACCCCCCACTCTGCTTTCCAGATTTCCCCCCTATTTTCCACATCAAGCTGAAGGACCAGGTGCTGCTGGAGGGCGAGGCGCTGACCCTCTGCTGCCTTCCTGCTGGCAGCCCAACCCCACGGATCCTCTGGATGAAAGGTGGGGCGCTGCCCGCACTGCCTCGGTGGGTGGGCTCTGACAGGCACCGTATCATCCCACTCCTCTTCTCTCCCTACAGACAAGAGGTCCCTGCAGCCTGACAGTGGGCTGAACGTCGTCTCCTGCAAGGACGGACGTCAGATGCTCACCATTGCCAAGGTCTCCAGGAAGGATGCAGGGCTGTACGAGTGTGCAGCTGCCAACATCCTGGGCACAGCCATCAGCTCCTGCACGCTGGCTGTGGCACGTAAGGAGGCTGGGGGTCCTCGGGAGACAGGAAGGGCACAAGTCGGGCACATGGCTGGGGATCAGTTGGTGCAGCTCACTAGAGTACTGCTTTCCACATCTGCAAGAGACTGGGGCTTTTGAAAGAGGACAGGCTGGTTTTAAATGAGCATTTCCAGCATCTCTGAACCTATGTGTTATGCCCTCTCACTGCAGCAGCTCTGCTCTGCCCCTGGCTGGACAGCCAGCCCACCCTGTCTGTACCCTTGTAGGGCTCCCTGGGCGGCCAGGCACCCCGGAGGTCCCCCAGAAGTACAAGAACACGGTGCTGGTGCTGTGGAAGCCCGCTGAGAGCAAAGCCCCCTGCACCTACACACTGGAGCGCAGACTGGAAGGTATGTGGGGCTGCCTCCCATCCCCTGGGAGCCACAGCCAGGAATATGGGCTCACGGAAGGGCACCTAGGACCAAAGCGCCCAATGTCCTCACTGTCCTCTGTGGCTTGGCAGAATCAAGGGCAGGGGACAGTGGGCTGCCCCTGTCCCTGGTCTGCCCTCGACTTACCTTACTTCTGCTTTGGCAGGGGAGCACGAGTGGAAGATTGTCAGCACTGGTATCACTGACTGCTACTTCAATGTGACTGAGCTGCCTCCAGGGAGCACTGCCAAGTTTCGTGTGGCCTGTGTCAACAAGGCTGGGCAGGGACCCTACAGCAACCCCTCAGTAAAGGTGCATCTTGAGGCAGCAGGTGAGCAAGCCTCATGGGCATGGGGTTGCTATGGGGCTACCTGTGGCCTCTGGGGTGCTTTGGGGATCCTTGAGTGCCATGGCATCTTCCCCCCAGGGCTTTGGGAAATGAGGTGCCACTTACAGTCCACTCCTAGCTTACCCCCACCTGGCTCACACCTCCCTTTGCTCCCTATAGACGCCGGAGCTGCCCCGGCCAAGGATGTTGCTGTCCCCATTCCTGAGAAGGTGGCTTCCAGCCGGTCAACCCAGACACCCGAGGAGCATGTGGAGCCTGTGGCTGCAGGGGCCCCTCCCACCACACCACCACGCAAGCACAAGGGAGTGGTACAGAAGGCAGCTGGAGCAGAACAGGAGGGTGCCCCCACAGGGGTCCTTCCACCTCCTGCCCCCCATGAAGAGGGAGTGCCACCAGATCTTGAGCTTCCACCCAACATCACTGTCTATGTGCCTCCTGAGCTGATGTTCACCCCCCCTCGGACTGCTGCCTCTCCTCATACAGACACCCCCACTCCGGGCTCTCCTGCACCCCCCACGGACGCTTCCCCCCCGCCCCAGGCTCCGTCTCCTTCCAAGTCATCCCCCACTGTTTCCCCAGTGTCAACCACGCCCAGCTCAGCCCCCACACCATCTCCCACCCCCAACACCACACCTTCACGGAAGATGCCTCCCTACATGGTAACCTCCTTCATCTCCATGCCCCCCACATCACCCCCTGCGCAGGAGCCCACCATCACTCCCCCACCCTCCAAGGAGCCCCCAGCTGCTAGTGGGGTCCCAGGGGCAAAAGACAGCACATCACTGCGGCAGGGTGTCCCCCAGAAGCCATACACCTTCTTGGACGAGAAAGCAAGGTGAGTAGTGGTAGGACAAGATGCTGTGCCAGGGGTGTTCTTGCAGCACCCCACACCAGGGATGCTGAATCCTGCCCTATGCCGCAGAGGCCGTTTCGGGGTGATCCGGCTCTGCAAGGAGAATGCCACAGGGAAGCACTTCATGGCCAAGATTGTGCCCTACGAGGCGGAGCGGAAGCAGAGCGTGCTGCAGGAGTACGAGATCCTCAAGGCGCTGCACCATGAGCGCATCATGGCCCTGCACGAGGCGTACATCACCCCCCGCTATCTGGTGCTCATCTGCGAGAACTGTGCTGGCAAGGAGATCCTCTACAGCATCGTGGACAGGTACAGGGGGGCACAGGGCCACTGGGGACAGTGGCTGGTATGGGGCTACCTGTTGATGGCACCTGCCCCCAGGTTTCGCTACTCGGAGGATGACGTGGTGAGCTACGTTCTGCAGCTCCTGCAGGGCCTCGAGTACCTGCACAGCCGCCGCATTGTGCACCTCGACATCAAGCCAGACAACATCATCATCTCAGGCACAAATGCCCTCAAGATCATCGATTTTGGCAGTGCCCAGACCTACAACCCACTTGTGCTGCGGCAGCTGGGGCGGCGTGCTGGCACCCTGGAGTACATGTGTGAGTGGGGCACCACGGGTGTAGTGGCAAGGGGGACAGGGACAGAACTGGGGCATGCTTATTCCCAAAGGTGTGCATGTATGCCTATGCTCTGGGGGACTTGGGAATGGGGAGGAACCGTGTCCTTGGGGAAGGTGGGAGGTCTCTAAGGTGCTGGGTGTGTCTGTGAATTTCTTTAGCATTGCTGGGGTCAGTGGGAGAGTCGGGGTGCTGTGGGGCAGTTGGGGCATCCTTGGAGGCTGGCTGGGCTCTGTCAGGGTGCTGCAGTGTCAGGGAGGGGTGTTGGAGGGTGCAGTAGTGGAGTGCTGTGGCTGCTGGAGGTGCTTGGCTGCTATGGGCGTTGGGAATGCTGTGGGTGTTGGGGATCCTGGGGATCTGGGACTTCTGTAAGTGCTGGGGATACTGTGGATGCTGTGTGTGCTGGGATGCTGGGGCTGGTGTCTCTGTTTATGACAGACCTGTTCCCCTGCCCACAGCGCCAGAGGTGGTGAAGGGAGACCCGGTGGGCTCTGCAGCAGATGTCTGGGGTGTTGGCGTCCTCACCTACATCATGTAAGACAGGGGGATGAGAACCTTGAAGTGTAGTCAGCCCCACACAGGGCTTGGTACCATGAAGGACACCAAGCTAACAGTGGGCTGAAGGATGCTGTAGCCCAGCAGACCCTTCCCAGCTGGACATGGGGAGATGACAACACTCTGGGTAGCTGTGGCTTTTCAAACCAGGGATGGGGGGAGGTGGGACAGCAAGTACCCTCCCACTACTGTCCCCCCAGCCCATCACCCCCTCCACCTCCACAGGCTCAGCGGGCGGTCCCCATTCTTTGAACTGGACCCCATCGAGACGGAGAACCGCATCCTGGCAGGGCGCTTTGATGCCTTCAAGCTGTACCCCAACGTCTCGCAGACTGCTGCCCTCTTCATCCGCAAGGTCCTCACCGTCCACCCCTGGTGAGTGCCCAGCCCAGCCAGGGAGGACACATGGCACCGGACTATGCCTGTGACTGAGCCAGCCCCTGTCACATGGGACCCCTCCAGATATCCTCAGTGGGACCCAAGAGTCCATCACTGCTCTTGGAAAGGGCTGGGACCCCCAGGGTTTTGCAGGGCAAGGGTGGTGGCCGGGTTTGGGGGGTGGAGCAGCAGAGGGCACCCCTGGCAGTCCCTGATGCAGAGCTGGCTCTGCCCCAGGAGCCGCCCCACGGTGAAGGACTGCTTCGCCAATACCTGGCTCCAGGATGCCTACCTGATGAAGCTGCGCCGCCAGACCCTGACTTTCACCACCAACCGCCTCAAGGAATTCCTAGTGGACCACCAGAGGCGCCGCGGCGAGGCCGTCACAAAGCACAAGGTCTTACTGCGCTCCTACCAGGGCGGCCAGCCACCAGGGCCACAGTAACTGCTGCCTTGGCCACGGCCACCAGGGGCCGGGAGCCAGAGGAACATTCCATGGGCCGCAGTACGGGGCGGCTGAGGAGGAGCCGGGACGCGCCAGGATGAGTCCATGGACCTCACGTGCTGCTGTCAGGGGTGATGGTGGCCAGCAGCGTCATTTTGGCAGTGCCGATGAAGAGGAGGCGCTGCCGCAGCCAGACCAGCAGTGGGGTCCGGCAGTGGGAGGGTGTTGGGAAGCCTTGCTGCAAGGAACAGAGAATGTGGCAGAGGGTCGGGGGAAGAATGGGATGCAGACAGAGGGGCAAGGGAAGCCCCGGGTGGGAGGGTAAGAGCTGCCAGTTTGCTAGCCAGCCCTGGCCACATGGGTCCCATCAGCCGTGTGCCTTACACTGCAGCCTGCAGCTGCCCCTGGCCACGGTGTGCCAGTCCTCGTGCTCCCCCTGGTTTGCACACCAGCACCAGAAGACTGAGGCTGCTCCAGCGGTTCCTGCAGAGAGGGGCTTGCTCACAATCCCCTGCCAGACAGCACAGCCCCAGTCCTTACAGCTGGGAGGGGGGGCTGCCAGCCCCCCACCTTCTGCTCCTCCCAGCCCTGGTCCTGGCAAGTGGGTTTGTGGCTCCAGGACCGATGCCGGTGCCTTCCCTGGGGCTGTCGGCTGCGCCCCGTGCCAGGGTGGGGGACTGGCAGGCACTCCCTCTTTGCAGGGGGGCACCCAGGTGCCATGCACACCTCCTGTGTCTGCTCAGGCCCACGCTGCTCGTGCTCTGCCCACCCAGCTCCAGACCTTGCCCTGTACCCCAGTACCAGCCTGCCCGCCTGTCCCAGACCCCTCACCTGACCCCGAGGTGCCTTGCCCTGCCCTGTGCCCCCTCCTCAGCCCTCCCCGGGTGGTGGCACGATGCGGGGTGCCCTGAGCAGGGGGACAGGAACAGCGGCTGGGCACTCACCTTCCTCATGCTGCTGTAGTGATAGGGCTTTATTTATTGATTTTGGGGAGAAGGCATCTGCTCATTCCAGTCCCCATTCCTGTTCCCTCCTCTCTGCCGGGCTCTGGAGTTGCAAATGTCCCCATGGTTTGGAGCAAGCAACATGCCAGAGCAGCAATAAAGACCCTGAGCAGCCCCTCCAGTTTCAGTGCCTTCCTGGGAGGGAATTGCACGAGTGTGAAGTGCAGCCCCTGGTATCTCGGGAGGGTCCTTGCCCCAACACTTAAGGACCCGAGTTCAGAAAGGATTCCATTGAGGCTGGGCTTCCATGTCGGAAACCTGGTGAAAAAGTCAGAGAAGCTGTGAAGCAGTGGGGCGAGTGCAACGGGGCTGATTCACATGGCCCTCACGTCATGGAGTGAAAATACGGAGTGCCAAAGGGCCCGATGGTGGCTGGGACAGCGGGACAGCAGGGCAGGGCTCCTGCTGCGGGCACGGCAGGTGACGCTGAGGGACCTGATGCCTGGCTATAAATATCCGCTACCCATAAGAGGCCGTGCCGTGCCGTGCCGGCAGAGACCGCTCCGGTTACAGCCCGCTGCCCCCCCAGCCCCTGGGTGCCGTGCCCGCCGCGGCGGGCAGGGGCACACGCGTACCGCCCGGTGCCTGCGGGCAGTCACACGCTCCCAACACACACACACACGTGGCTGCAGACCTGTGCCTGTCGCAGGCCCTGCGTCCCAAGGGCGTGTCAGAGCCCGTGGTGTCCCCGCACGGCGCGCCGAAGCGCTGGGGCACACACACTGCCACAGCACCTGCCCTGCACGCTCACGCTGCCCTGCACAGCCGCACACGGCCACAGCCGCTACCCGCACATCCGAATGGATCATCGCACCCCGCACTGAGCACCTCACCCCTGCACTGACCATGGCCCCCACAGTGACCATGGCCCCCACACTGACCATGGCCCCCACACTGACCATGGCCCCCTGCACTGACCATGGGCCCCCACACTGACCATCGCCCCCGCACAGACCATGGCCCCCACACTGACCATCGCCCCCTGCACTAACCATGGCCCCCACACTGACCATGGCCCCCTGCACTGACCATGGCCCCCTGCACTGACCATGGCCCCCACAGTGACCATGGCCCCCACAGTGACCATGGCCCTCTGCACTGACCATGGCCCCCACAGTGACCATCGCCCCCTGCACTGACCATGGCCCCGTGCACTGACCATGGCCCCTTGCACTGACCATGGCCCCATAGTGACCCTCGCCCCCGCCCGGCCGCAGCCGCCCCCCTCGCTCTCACAGCGAGCGCGGCCGCCCCCTGGCGGCGGGCGGGCGGCGGCGCAGGGCCCGGCGCGGCGCTGACGTGTCCCAGCCACGTGCGCGGAAGTGGCGGCGGGGCCGGGCCGGGCCGGGCCGGGCTGCGGGGCTCGGTGGCGGAGCTGGGACTCGGTGCGGAACGGAGCGGAGCCGAGCCGCGATGCCGCTCAAGGCCGTCATCCTCATCGGGGGCCCGCAGAAGGGTAAGTGCGCCGGGCCCGCGGGGTGTCCCACCGGCGCAGTGCCCGGCCGACCCCGCTGTTCTCCGCAGGGACCCGGTTCCGGCCGCTGTCCTTCGAGGTGCCCAAGCCGCTGTTCCCCGTGGCCGGAGTGCCCATGGTGCAGCACCACATCGAGGCCTGCGCCAAGGTACGGAACCCGGGGGCTGGGGCCGTGGTGCCAAGGGAGAAGTGCCATTCCTTTCCTTTCTGATCCCTTCCTCCGTCCCTCCCCAGGTGCCCGGCATGAAGGAGATCCTGCTGATGGGTTTCTACCAGCCCAACGAGGCCCTCAGCCGCTTTCTCGTATCGGCGCAGCAGGAGTTCAAGGTTCCCATCAGGTGGGCAGGAGCTCTCTCACCCCTAGGGCACACACGGTGGCAGGGCCTGGCTCAGTCCTCACCTGCCTGCCCCAGCCTGGCAGCCCCCAGTCAGTGCTCTGGCACTGGGCAGGTCGATGGGCACAGCCTGGTTCCCCCATTAGTTCCACCACCTTTCCTTTGCCTTGGCCCCTGCCCTGGATGGTTCCTGCTCCAGAGATGCCTCTCTAGCACACCTCTAAGCTGCGACAGCCTCCTTCTGTGCAATGCCTGCATGAAACCCATCACTGGATGGCAGGATTATGTCTCTCCAATCCTTCCCAGCCCTGCAAGGTGCCACTAGACACCTGCTTCCCTAAGCCCTCCCTTTTTCCTGCTTGGCTTGTAGGTATCTGCAGGAGTATGCAGCCCTGGGCACGGGTGGTGGCATCTATCACTTCCGAGACCAGATCCTGTCAGGTGGTGCTGAGGCCTTCTTTGTCCTCAACGCAGACGTGTGCTCAGAGTTCCCCTTACAGGAGATGCTGGAGTTTCGGCAGCAGCATGGGGACATGCACAGCTTTGTCATTCTGGGTACCACAGTGAGTGGCAGTGCTGGGGAGCAGAAGAGCTGCAGTGCTCTGCCATGGGCTTAGAAGCCAGCAGCTCCTGTGGTGGGTGGGTCCCAGAGGTCTGGAGTTCATGTGCTCTGCCTCCCTGTGCCTACTGCTCCACCATTGCTAACACTGTTCTCCTTGTTTCTTAGGCCAACAGGACACAGGCACTGAATTATGGCTGTATCGTGGCAAATGCAGGCACACAGGAGGTACTGGAGGGCCTTGGGGAGTGGAGCACAGCGTAGGCAGCAGGTGCTGTGTCACCTGCGTGGGCCTGTGGTGCCACAGAGGGTGTGGTGCTGGATGGAGGGGCTGCACCCTGGGATTCATGTCTTTTCCCTCGCCTCCAGGTTCAGCACTATGTGGAGAAGCCAAGCACGTTTGTCAGTGAGATCATTAACTGTGGCATCTACCTCTTCACACCTGCAATCTTCCAGCACATTGGTGAAGTCTTCCAGAGGAACCAACAGGAGCTAGCACTGTGAGTGCCTCACTCTGCTCTGTGTCCCTCCCACCCCCCTGCTTCCTGGGGCTGCAGCAGCACGCTCATCCTCCATACTTTCTCTATCTTTTCTCCTCCTCTGCCATCACTCACTTGTTTCCTGGTCCTGCACCAGCTGTCCTTACCTTGGGTAAGTCTCCCTCTGTGTCTGCACTCGCTGCTCTCTGGGCTGGATTGATCCTAGTGGTAATGCATGCTTTCCCTCCCTTCTCCAGGCTGCTGTTTCCTCTGCTCTGCTCCTGGTCAGCTTGAGACTTTCCCTCTCCCTTCCTCTCTTCCCACCCCATTCTCATTCAGCTCTGGACTAGAGGCTGAGCAAGCCTTTCACCTGGGAATGCTCTCCTCCCCTCTCCAGCTCTTTGCACCAGCCAGCCTGTCACCTCACCCCTCTGCCACCACCCAAGTTAATATCCAGCTGTGCAGGCTCTGGACTGGGGACAGGATCATACACCCACCTGGACTAGGTGGGGCTCTTGCACCATCAGCTTCTGGCTCAGAGCTTATTTTGGCTGTCCCTCTGCTGCTCTGGGGCTCAGTGGGACTGTCCCAACCTAGCCTGCAGCTGGCCCTCTCCCCACTTTCAGGGAGAAGCGCATGGCTAGGTGGGAATCTGGGATTGTCAGAGTCCCTGAATTTGGGGAGGGTAGGTCTGCTGGGGTCCTTAGGTGAGGCCATGGCTGGGGTGGGTGTCTAACAGGGCTCTTGCTTCCAGAGAGGAAAGTTCCAATGGCTGGCAGCGTGCAGAAGTGATCCGGCTAGAGCAGGATGTTTTCACGGCCCTGGCTGGGAGTGGCAAACTCTACGTCTACAAAACTGATGGCTTCTGGAGCCAGATCAAGTCAGCTGGGTAAGTGCTGGAGCTGCTGTAGCAGGAGCATCAAGTGATCTGTACCAGGGATGGAAGTGATCAGTATCATGGCTGGGAGTGCAGGGTGCTCAGAGCTGTGGGTGTGGGTGGGTGGTGCTGATTTTGGATCCTCCTCTGCCCTGGTAGCACCAGAGTGACAATAACAATCTTCTGCTTTTCCTCCTCCAGCTCTGCTATCTATGCCAGCCGCCTTTACCTGAACCAGTACAGCAAAAGCCACCCAGAGAGACTGGCCCAGAACAAACCTGGAGGCCCTGTCATCCGAGGTACCATTCTGACACACTAACACTTTTGGGGCTGCCTGGGGAGGCACGGGGACCCACGAGTGGGACCTCCCTTTATCTGAGAGGCAGGTGATCCTGTGGGCTGCCTAGGGAGGCAGTGGGACCCACAAATGGGACCTTTCTTTATCTGAGAGGCAGGTGCTTCTTGGGCTGCCTCCCCTGAATCCACTGCCTTGTGTTGCAGGGAATGTGTACATCCATCCGACAGCCTCCATTGACAGCACTGCAGTGGTGAGTCCAGGCTGGGGGGGGGCTCTGGGGCAGGGACATGCTCAGGGGTGCCAAGGGCATCACTGTGCTTGTCCTCATCACCTGGCTCTGTCCTCACAGCTGGGCCCCAACGTCTCCATAGGGGAGGGTGTGACGGTGGGCGCTGGTGTGCGCGTGCGAGAGTCCATCGTCCTGCATGGTGCCTCACTCCATGTAAGTGGGGCTTGCCTGAGGGAGTCGGTGTTGACCCCCACCCCGTGCAGGGGGGCAGCAGCACCCTGCATTCCCCTCTCCTTCATCCCAGGACCACACCTGTGTCCTGAATACTATTGTGGGCTGGGACAGCACGATCGGGCGCTGGGCGCGGGTTGAGGGGACGCCCAGCGACCCCAACCCCAACGATCCCTATGCCAAGATCGACAGCGAGACCCTGTTCCGGGACGGGCGCCTCACGCCGTCCATCACAATCCTGGGTACGTTGCTGCTGTGTGGAAGCACCCTGGGCCTGCTCACCAAGGCAGCTTCTCCCCTCCAGCTAAAGCCTTTGCTTTCCCCTCCCAGGCTGCAGTGTCACCATTCCAGCTGAGGTCGTCATTCTCAACTCCATTGTCCTTCCTCACAAGGAGCTGAGCCGAAGCTACAAAAACCAGATTATCCTGTGAGTCATGGGCAGCACCAGGCCCCTGCTCCCTGCTGTGGTCCACAAGAGCCTGCACTGAGGCCTCACATCCTGGGAGTTTCTCAGCATCTCCAGAGGGGTAGGTGCAGGCCAGGAGCCCTGCAAGTGCCTGACTACTGCTCCAGACAGACATTAAAGCTGATGAGCATCAGCCTTGCATGCTGCTTCTCTTGCAGCCCAGGGACGAGCCCTGGGCCAGGGTGAAGGCTTTGGGGACAGTACATGGCCCTGGTACAAGCCTACGTGCATATGCAGGGCGCACTTCCTGCCTGCAGTGTCTTGGGTCCAACTTTATGTGTTTCTCCGCCAAAGGGCACTACCAGCACCACCTTGCCACTTCTCACCAGGCTATCCCTGCACTATTTGCTGTCTGCAACTCCCTGGAAGGTCTTGGCCCATCTCTAAGACCTGGGAGCTTTGAATGTGCCTGTCATGTGTAGGCAGCTCACCCCACAGGAACAGATTGAGGCTCTTGATTTCAGCATGATTGCAACAGCCTAAGCTGGCTCCAGCCTACTGCTGGGAAAACAGCAGTGCCAGGCTGTCCTAAGGGCACTGGCACCCACACGAGGGCTGGGTCGGACTGGGGGCCTGCTGGCCCTGGAGGGAGCTGCAAGAACACCCCTTCCCCCAGTACCACCTCTGCCTCCTGGGCTCAGTACGTGCCAGGAGAGCTGCCAGCCCTACCAAGCCTGCTCTTGTCAGGCTGAGACCTGTGCCTGCTGCCTAGGCAGGGCTCAGAGTGAGGGCAGCAAGCCCCTGCTACCCTGGTGGGCCAACATCCTCCTTCACACCAGCATGGCTGGAGCCTGAGGGGGCTCACTGCATATCTCCCCTTGTCACCAGCCACATCCACTTGGTACTGGAGTAATCAACATACGTGTGTGCAAGTGGCAGAGATTTAGCACCTCACCTTGCCTCAAAAACCTGATTTTATGGAAGGCAATTTCTTCCTGAGCCTGGCATAGATTGTCTACAGTAACCAATGCTGCCCTTTATCCTTTTACCTCCCTGGTTTTGAACTCTGTGCTAAAGCCCTGCACTCCACCAAGGGCCCCATCATGCCTCTCATTTTCAGCAAGGCACTGTATTAGGTATTCTCCATCCATCCAGTACCATCCCAGTTTGATGGATTTGGAGTAAATCCTTGCTCCTAGCCCTGTGCCTTCCTGTGCCAGTTCTCCTGTGGTCCTGGGCAGGGATTAGCTGTTCCCTAGCTTTAAGCACATTAAACTCCTTGAGTTTTGCCTCTGCCTTGGATGTGTTAATTTCCTTGCCCTCTGGTGTACACTCCTGTGCTGGAGAAAACTGAGCCAAAGTACTTGCTTTCAGGATCGCACATGAATTTTCTCTCATGTGCCCCATCTGGTCTGGCTTTTAGTAGGGACAAAGGTTTATTGGCTGCTTGACGTGGCACAGGGGCAGTTTTTATCCCTGTTGTGTAATGCCTCTTTTCCCAAAAATCCCTTTGCACTGGTTGCCCCTTCTGCAGAGTTATCTGGGGGACAAGCCCTGCCTGGGACATCGCTCCATTACAGCATGATCCTGCTTCCCCCTCTTGGAGGGAAAGAGCTGTACAGCCCAGCCCTGCTTGGGCTTTGTGCACCTCTAGCACTGCCTGAGCTGAGGGGAGGAAGGAGTTAAGGAGGCCTCCACTGAGGTGCCAGGAAGTCTGGAAACACTTTAAGGTTGTCCTGCCCTGAGCGGCAACGGCTCCAATTACTTGAGGCCAACATCTGGGCTCAAACAGGGGCCTCCCACATCCAGGGCTCCAGAGCAGGAGAATAGGGCTTCAGCTCGGGTGGGAGGGGGCTCTGCCTGCCCTCCCGAAGCACGGGTTCTGTGGAGCATTGCTCAGCTCCTGTCTGCTGCACAGCCAGGCTCCAGTGAGCCCAACCCCTGGCAGCAGCAGGGCAGGACAGACAGCAGCCACAGCCAGGGGTGTTTTGCTGCAAACATTTAATACAAACCTGATTCAAAGTACAAGCACTAGTGTAGTGTCCCTGCCACCACAGCTGCCCAGAGCCAGCTCTGCTCCCCAGTCCCCAGGGAAGCAGAGCAGAGCTTTGAGCCCGGCACTGTCACCCCACAGGCAGCTGCCTGGTCCTGCAGTGTTTGCTCCTCCTCCAGTTCCAGCTCCGTGTCCCGAGGGAGCCACTGCTGCAGGCTACACAGGAGAAGGGAAGAACCGGCCCACCTTCCTCGGGGTTGGCCCCTGCCTGCGTGGGGAGAGATGAGTCAGGGGTACAAAGCGAGCTCCCCTGGGCCCCACCCGCGCCCGACAGCACTCACGGGGGCCGGCTGGCCTTGCCCACGCAGCTCCTCAGGGTGCTGGGGAGGCAGCAGGTGCCAGCTGGGCTCAGCTGGCCTGACTTGGGCTCTGGAGAGCCAATGGGCTGGAAGAAGGGTGCTGCAGGACAGATTGGGGACAGCTATCTCACCCCAGCCATGGACAACCAAGACCTTTCAAGGAAGCCGAAGGCCATGACGGGTGGGGGCTGGGGCTCGTGTGCTCACCACGTTCACATCCCAGGGCTGGCATTGGCACCAGGTTCTCCTGCTCTGTCTCCACAAAGCCTCTCCAGAAGCTGGGTGGCAGTGAAAGGAGACGAGCCACCACCTGGGCAGAGAGAGGTGTAGGATGGGGACACTGGCAGTGCTCAGGGTGCACCCCACACCTCAGGGACCCCTCACCTTGCACTGCCGAGGCGTGTCCTCCATGATGGCGAGTGGTGTGGGGTTGGCTGAGCTGTATCCCACCAGTGTAGGGCCAAACACACGGGACAGGTTGAGCACATCCATCTTGCAGTCAGGGCTGTGTGACACCCTGCAAGGGGGGACAGGGGGTGGTGTGAGCATGCTGCCCAGCCCAGGGGCTCCTCATCCACAGCTTCCTCGCTCTAAGGCACAAAGCCTGGGCGATGGGCAGAGAGACTGGGAGACGGGGACAGACCCATTCCAGGATGAGCCACTCACCTGAGCAGGTGCAGCATGAGGAAGGCCAGGGTATCCCTGTTGGCTGGGGGCAGCTTGCTTACCACATGGCGCAGGGCTGTGTCACTGGCAGCATCATCGGGGATGTCTGTGGCAGCACCAGGGAGCAGTGTTAGGGGAGAAGCAGTCCCTTCCTCCTCCCTCAACTGGGGACCCCTGCTCACCAGCAGCCTTCAGGAAGGCAGGGTGGAGGCTGAAGGTGACCAGTGGTTCCTTGAGTCCCCGCAGAAAGTCCTTGAGCACCCCGCACACCACGTGGATGTCAGTCACAGTGCTGAGGGCAGGCAGCGCTCCCCCAGCCCGCAGCAGCTTCCGCTTCCACTCCCGCACCAGCTGCTCCGCGCCTGGCACCCGGTACAGCCCTGTCTGGGGCACAGGGAAAAGGGCTCAGCCCCTGGGAACCACAGCACTGCCGCCTTCACCATCCTGGCCCCTACCTCTGTCAAGCCTCGTTTCTCCACCTCGGTCACACACTGCACCACCAGCGTGGGCACCAGGGGCGGCGTGGAGGGCGCAAAGTCAGCCAGCACACCCTGGGGAGAACAATGCCAACCTGCGCTGTGCCCACCAGCCAGCCCTGCAGCCAGGGTGGGCAGAGGCCCAGCATCCTAGGGCCAGTAGCCCTGAAGCCTCACGAGGACATGGAGAAGCCCCCAAGCACTGCTGTGCCCCCTCACCTCCCGGGGCCAGGCATGGTGGTGGGGCCTGGGCGTGCAGAGGCTGGGGCACTGCTCCCGACACTTGGTGTGCAGCAGTAGCTGGCACTGGCAGCACTTGATGGCAGTCTTCCCAAAGCGGATGCGGGAACCACAGACACCACAAGGCTCAGGGCGAATCACCTAGAGAGGGGGGACTGTATCAGGGGCTCCCCTTCTTGCAGATACCCAGGAACACTCCTTTATTTTCCCCCAGACAGGTCCCACTGTCTCCATCCATTCCCCTGGCAGGTGGAGCTAAGGGGTTGGGGAATGAAGGACAGCTTTTCCCTCCCACCCCATAACTCTCTCCCCTGCCCACCTCCCCAGAGGAGAGAGAGGCTGGGTCACGCACTGTTTTGGAGGTGAACTTGTGCTGGACTGCTGGGAGACTCCGTGGGGGTGAGGGCAAGGGGGCTGGTGCTGGCTGTCCCACTGAGCTGCCCTCAGTGTGGCTCTCCTGCCCCGCAGCATGGCAGCTCAGATCTTCACTGGTGCCCCAAACTGTGGTCAGCTCTGCAGAGGGAGGAGGCCGTGGAGGGAGACCTGAAAGGCAAGCCACTCTACCAGCTAGGATGTGAGGAGGCTTCCCACCTCACAGCGAGTCTCTGCATGAGACAGTGGCATCTGGCATGTCCAGAGGGCCCCAATACCTCCACGGTGGGGACAATCATCCCCAACAGATCCCCTCCCTCTCCTGTGACAGCAGCACCTTGAGGCTGGTCCCATACCACCCATCAAATCCCTCCTCAGCCCTTCCTATGACCTGCATGTGCAGAGACACGATGTCCCTGGCGAGAGCGGCGTTGAGGCACCAGAACAGCAGGCAGGAGGTTGTCAGCAGGGCCTGGGACCTCAGCAGGAGGCGGCATAGAGGGGACACTCACCTGCCAAAATGGGACACCAATAAGACATGTGACTGCAGCCTCACAGCTCTCCAACATCTCCCACATGATCACTGGTCCACCTGATCCCCATCCCTGTGGTCCTGCACAGCCAGGGATGCTGCCACCATGGGTACAGGGGGATGCAGGCTTCGGGCAGTGGTCCAGCATAGCCAGGGATGCTGTCCCCACTAGGACCAAGGTGATACAGGCTGAAGGACACAGGCACCCAGAGGAGACAGCTGTGCACTGTCCCCACTGCATCCACAGGACTGAGGGCTGCAGCATTGTCTTCTGGCACTGGGAAAGCCCATGCACCCCATCCCTGCCCAGGGCACGCTGGGGTCTCTACTCACAGCATTATGGGGTACCACAGAAGAACGGTGCCGCTTTGCCATCACCACAGGGCCAACCTGAGGGGCCAGGGACACACGCTGGAAACAGAAGACAGCGTGAAGAGCAGGCAGAGATTCTCCCCTCCCTGACATCTCCCCACTCCCCAGCGTACCCAAGCCAAGTGGCCTCAGCCCAGCAAAAAGTCCCAGTCTCACCCTACTCCCCAAGCACTGCCCCACACCAGGCATCAAGGGGACAGAGGCTTCCCCACCAGGTGAGAGCCAGCCCTGGGGCTGGGGGAAGCCAGGTCAGGCCTGCAATGCAGAGGTGCAAGCAGAGCAGGGTGCGGGATGCCCGCACATGGTGATGAATTATTGAGGAGCCCAGCTGGGCGATGGTGGAGCGTAATGGAGTTTCTATTGATTGTGGGAGGTTTGCCGAGAGATGATGCTCCCAGCACAGCATCAATAAATTAAATTCCCTGCCAGGCTCCTTGCAGCCTCCTGTACTGGGATGGAGAAGTATCTGGGTGTCCTCACCTTGCATGGCACACAGCCAGCACCCCAGCCTGGGATGCACACTGGGACCTGGGTGGGCAGAGGAACCCAAAGGGCACATTGAAGGAGTGTGATCAGAGTTGGGGGATCCTCACTCACACAAAGGCACAGACACCATCTCAACACCAGCCCTCAAAACTGACACATCCCAGCGTTTCCTCATACCTGCCTGCCCGGAGCTTTGCGCTTCAGGGTCCGCACCAGTGTCATATCAACATCCTGAAAGGCAGCAGGGAGTCTGGGGCTGCATCAGGCCAGGGGCATCCCCAGCATTCATCTCCAGCTCTGATAGCAGCCCACCCCTAACCATGGATATACAAAGGAGATGTGCCACTGCAGAAGTGGGGCAAAACAACCCCCTCACTATTGGGGTAAGCCCTGAGACTGACAGCCGAACACTTCTTACCACGTCATCCTCAGTGCGGTCATAGCTGATATCCGAGTGGGACAGGAGGGACTGGCACGACTCGTCCACTGCAGATGACCTGCAGAGTGAGTTCAGCTGGAGCAATTCCCCCCTCAGCCAGCACCTACTCCTGGGAGCCCACAGCTGATGCCTCTGCAGAGCCCAGGCACCTCCTTGCCCAGCCAGCCCCTCAAGCCCAGCAGTGATGAGGGGGCAGAGGGGCACAGCTGACCCCAGGGCTGCCCGACGGGTTGGGGTGAGGACCTGCTCACCTCCTGCTGGGTGCCAAGGCTGCCCCAAGGCGCCGGCCGGCCAGGGCACTGAGAACAGAGCACTGCTCCCTGCTCAGTGCCTCGTTGCCCCATGGTTCCCGCATCAGCAACTCGAGGACCAGCTGAAGTTTTCGCTCCTGCAAGTGAAACGGGGGGGTGGTGAGCAGGCTGAGGGCCCCACAGCCAGCCCCACAGGGTACCCCTGCGGCCAGCCCCCGACCTGCTTCTCCAGCTCAGCCTCTGCCCGGTGCCGCTTCTTCATCTCCACCTCCACTTGGTTTCGGGCGTGCTTGAGCTTCACCTCCAGCGCTGCCCGCTCGGCCTCCACACGGGCCAGCTGCTCGCGGGCACGACGCCCATCCTGCTCCAGCCGGCAGCATCTCTGGCGCGTCGCCTCGAAGCACCGAGCGATCCGGATGCAGTCTGAGCACATCAGCAGCGGGTGGTCAGCCGGGACGGGAGGCCAGCCCCCAGCTTCCCCAGACCACCCCAGAGACGAGGGTGCCGGTGTGCCCCGGGCCGAAGGGTTACACGCACCCACCTTCCTCCACGCTGCCGCCGAGCTCCAGGAGCTGCAGCCCCCGCTCCAGCCGGGCCAGGAGCCGCCCGCAACGCTGCCGCAGCATCCCAGAGCCCGGGACGGGACGGGACGGCGCCGGGGCCCCGCAGCCAGGCACCCCCTTTGCACGTCTCCACGCGCAGCTCCTGCCCCACGCTTTCCGCTGAGATACTCCGTGGGGCCTCGGGACGGCGCAGGCGAGGGGGCGAGGGGCCCTCCCGGCCGGCCTATGTGGGCCGGGGGCCGGGGTGGAGCCCGTCCCGGCCCCGCCTCCGCCTCCCGCCGCCACCGGGCTCTCACCGGCCGGGCCGGCGGCTGCCGGCGCGGGACAGCATTCCCGGGATCCTAGGGCGTGGGATGCCCCGGGGTGCGGGTGGCAGCACTGGAGCAGGGTGAGGGTTGCCTTTGGGGGCGGGGGATGCCCAGACACTGGGTGTACCTGATGAGAGCACTTAAGGGGTGCACGGGCAGTGGGTGCGAGATGCTCGAGGCGTGCAGGGGTATCCGGGGGACCAGCGGACGCGGGAGGCGCTGGGGGTACAGGGATGCTGGAGAGGGCACCGCTTTCCCACGCCCGCATCCCGGTATCGGCGCGGGTATGGCCGGAGGAGCCCATGTCCTTGTCCGTTGTGCCCCAGAGCCGTGTCCCGCACACCGAGCGGCGGCCGGGGGCGGCGGGGATCCCCCGCGCCGGCTCTCCCGGCCCGGCCCGTGTCCTGCAGATGGAGCCACCTCCCCGCAGCAAAGCCCCGTCGCTGTGCGCGTTGCCCGTACTCTGCCCCGGGTCCCTGGCCCGGGGGTGCCCAGGGCTGCCCCCGGCCCCGTGCCCCTCCCTGCCGCAGCCCCCGGGCCCTGGCGGCCCTGATTTCTCGCAGGAGGGATGGGCAAGGTGCGGGGGGCGCCGGTGAAAGGCAGCTCCCCCTCCCCGGTGCCTGTCCCGACCTGCTACAAATACCGGGAATAGCAGCGGGGCTGGCGGCAGGGCTGGGCATGCGAGTCCCTGTGCACACAGACACACACACATACAAATACTCATGAACAGCTCGCAGAATCCTCGCGGGCCTTCACATCTCCCTGGCTGACATTGAGCTGGAGAAGAGGTTCCGCACCCTGTGGACACACAGCACAGCACCAGGTCCATCCCAGCACCTTGGTGACTCTTGGGAGTGGCTGTGGGCACAACACGCTCCTCTCTGCGTGCCAGTTCCTCAATCAGAGCCTAGATAGTGACAAGAAAGGGCTATGGGAGAGTACTATTACATGCCAGGGATGTGTCTCAGCCACTTGGTGAGAAAATAGCTGGGATCTGTAAAATAACTATAGGGCTCGTGTCACTCCAAGGGCTGAACCTAATCAGCATTTGTGACCAAGGTTGTGTGGCATTGGGGACACTGGCCAGGATACTGCTGGATTGGTGCTGCTGCCTGGGCCCCAGACAGTGCCAAGGCATGGTCCCCCTTTGGGACAGAGACCACTGGGGGCTGTGACCAAAATTTGGCAGGAGACCACTAGGGGCTGGGAGCACTCTGGCAAGGCTTTGCTCCATCCTGTGCCAGACCATGGGGAACAGAGGGTGCTTCTCAGCAAAGCTCCTTCCTCCCAAGGTTGAATATGAGTCAGGTTTTGGAGCGACTTTAATTACTACTGGATCGATAGGCTCAGCATGGCCGAACAAAATCCAATTGCAGCCCCGGGGGCCTGCCTGCTCAGCCCTTCCTGCTCACTCAGCCCTCCCCGCCTGCCTCTGGGGAGGCACGTGCTCCCACTCTGTGGATACTCCTCAATCCCACTGGCCCAGCACCCAGCCATGGGGGGTAAGACCCCATCCTGCACATGGAGCCAGCACCTGACCTGCTCAGCCCTAGCAGGGGACATGGATTCCTGGAGCAGGGCAGCAGATGGAGATGCCCCAGCCTTGCCAGTGCTGCCCATGGGAACACCCATACACCCCTGAGCCCTTTTCCATACTGAATGCATGGAGCAGGTCTGTGGTCCTGGACCCACCTTGACCCTGGGCACAAGCCTGGGAACCCTCAGAAGGGCAGAGTGGCCTTGGCAACAAGCAGACATCCCCTGTTATGCCCAGGGATGGGTGGGGGGCACTTGCCACCCATCCTGAGTCCCCATCACTGCCTGCTACCCCCTCCTAAGCCACCCTGGCTTGGCCAGGTACTGCATAAATAGCTGTTTGTGTCTCCACTTGGCCCCTGCGTGGGAAATAATATCGGCTGATGGAACATAATGCCCTGCTTCACATGTTCAATTTTATCATTTTCCGAGGCAGGCAATCTTCGTTTAAAGCTGAATGGGTTGGGGAATGTTAATGAAGCGCCGGCGCTGCTCTGCACCGCGCTTTATCTCTCGGAGAATAATTTGGGTGAGCTCGGAAATAGAGTTCCCAGTCCCAATTCAAGTGGCGGCAGCACCGCATGCCGATAAAAGTGTAATTCCTGGCCAGCGCGTGGCCCTGAATACATGACAATTTAACTCTTGGGGCCCCGCTGGGATGTGCTGCTGCAGCTGCCTGCTGCCTGCTTTGAGCCCCTGCGCCCTGTGTGCCCAGCACCAGCGTGGGTGCTCAGCCCAGGCAGATGCCGTCTGTCGCTCCCACTCAGCCCAGCCACAAAGCAAAGCGTGCAGACCAGGGAGGAGAGATAAGAGGGCTGGAACTGAGCTGGAAGAAATCAGTCTCCCTGGAGAGGCAGGACCCCACAGGCAGATCCACAGGGTGCCCTAGGATTGGGGCTCTCTCTGCTGGGAGAGGGATGCCCAGGCATTGAGAGAGAGGGATGATGAGAGGGAAGGAGGGAGGGGCTGGGTTGGGGATCAGGCTGGAGGGAGAGAGGTCCCAGGGAGCATCACATCCAGACAGACTGGCAGAGCCAGGTGGGTGCTCATGGGCCAAGGGCACATGGCTGAGTGAAGGACTCCCCCAGGAGTCTCCCTAGGCCGTGGTGATCATTGAGGGGAGCAAAGATACCTTGCAGAAGGTGTTTGCTGGTCCTGGAAGAAGAAATTCAGGTTAGCAGGAGCAAGCAGCCTTGGCCACAAAGAGAAAACCTTGGGTGGTCTGCCTGGTCTTGCTCTAAGCGCAGCCATGGTCTGTCTCCAGCTCTCTCCAGCTGTGCTCTGGCAGCAGGTTCCTGCACAAGGGGATCCTCGGGTCCTGCCTGAACTTCACTGTCCTGGACTCAGCTCCTGTGGCCTTCAGAGGTACTGGGTTGGTGTTCCCAGGGCAGCACAGTACCCTCAGAGCAATGGTGCCTCATATCCTCAGCCACCTCACCCTGAAGACACTGGGAAGGCGGAGTCTTGGCCAGTGAAGGGTCAGCAGGGCCTCTTGGGCACAACTCTGGGCCCCCTCAGGTGGGGCAGTAACAGACCCTTCCCCTGGGAATGAACGGGGCGGGCAGGTTTCCAGCACCGTTAATCAGGGCTGCAAGAGCCAGGATTAATGTGCACTCCAAGGCTCTCCAGTCCCAGCTGTGATCCAGCCCTCTGCTCTCAGCCAGAGCCGCCTCCACGCGCTGAATTATCAGCCTGAGTAATTAAGTGGAGAGCTTTGTTTTAATGCAGACATCTGATGCCTTCACACCGAGGAGCACAACAACTGTCGCGGGTGTTTATGCTCCGTGCAACACATCTGGCTCACGGGGAGAAAATCCATCTCCACCGCTGCGCGAGATTAAAGGCAACGCAGCTCGGCTGCGGGGAAAGGGAAGCACAGCTCTGCAGCCAGCATGGTGGGCAGGTCCCATCCCCCTGTATCATCCCACAGGGTCCTTGCACCCCGCTGGCAGGAGGCGCTGGCTCAGGGCTGCCCGGCAGAGCAGGCGTCGCCTCCGTGCCTCGGCACGCAAGGCAGCACAACGCACTGCGAGATGAGGGATAATTACGAGCTTGGAGATAAATGGAAATAGGGCAAAATACAACATGGGTTTATCGGAAGTAGATGGTGCCTGGCTCACCTGATACCTGCTCCTGATAAGAGAACTGGCTGTTGGAGGAGGAGGGGTGCAGATCTAAAAGCAGCCACTGTGCCATGCAGAAAATTATTGCTTTGCACAGATTAGGGGATTAGCACCAGTGCAAGGAGCTGGAAAGAGGCTGGTGTGGGAAGAAGCCAGGCTGTAGAGAGAGAGGAGATAGCATGCAGGGGAGCAGATCCTGCTGGGACCACTGTGGATTCGCCTCATTTAGTCGCTTCCTCTGTTGCCCCAAAAATGGGGGCTGTGAGGAAATCTGCTGAGGCTGCACAAACACAGATCTCCTCTCTCTGCTTGGCCCCTGACTCACTGTGCTTTGTTCATCACACTCACTTGAGATGTCTGACCAGTTTCAGGGATTTAGTGCTTTTCTTATGGGGCAGCTTGGCTGGTCTGACACTGGGGTGAGCTGTGCTGTTATGAGCCCCTTCTCCACGAGCTTACCCCAGCATCTCCTGATCCCCAACACTTTGTGAGTGCTGCCAGTGGAAGGATTCCCTCACTCACTGCCCTGTGGCAGGGCTTTTTCCATCAGAGAGCTTGCCATCGCCTCCCATCGTCAATGAGGGGAGAGGAGACTCCAGCTGGGAGTGTAACTGCTGCATGTGGTGCTCCCAGTGTGAGCATCAAAGGAACCCCATTGAGAAAAATGATCTTAAAGAAGAAAAGCTCCAGGTGGTTTCCAGGAAAAATCACGCTCTGGGCTGCTCCCCCACTGAGAAAAACATGTCAAAATTTGGCAGGAGACCTCTGACCCTGATCTAGTCAAGAAGAAAACCCCGTGGTGTTGAGCAGTCGGGGCTGGTGCAGCTCTGCTCCCCAGAAGAGCTGCCAGTTGGGATCATGTGCTGCAATACGCTGTGCCTGGACATGCAGATACTCGAGGGGCTTTGGCAAAATCTGGCAACAAAAACAGAGCAGGGGGTGTGTGAAGGAGCTGCACAAAATAATTCCGACTCTCTGGCAGCCTGGGGTAATTTGAGGCTGGGAAATGTGAGCTGAAGCAGCAGGGGCCACACAGCCACCTCAGGGCAAGCAGGCTGATTTATTGCCTGCATGAGCCAAAATTGCAGTCCATGCTGGGGGGAGAGGCAGGACCAGATCCCCTGCCTAGAGAGGCTCATTGCAGAACAGCAGAAATGCCACGCATAGTAGGCACATGGGAACAGCTTGAGACATCCCATCCAGTCATGCCTGGCTGGGCATGACTGCTACCTACGCTCAGTGCCTCCTCCCAGCCAGAGCTCTGCAAGCAGAGCCCATGGCAGGGGCAGACGAGCCCTGAAGCAGCCTCAGGCATGGGGACATGGTGGCCCCAAACAAGTGCAGTGGGGGCACTGGGCTGGCTATGGGCACTGTCCCATAGGGACATCCGGATTATCCATATGTAACACTGCTGCTCCTGTCATAGCCACCCCTGGAGACAGTCCATGGAGCAAAAGCTGCAGCACCTTCACCAGGGTGGGAGAAGAGGGCTGCCCTGCTGGCACTGCAATCTGGTGGCACAGGATGCCACCACGCTCCCCTTGTGCCCAGGGCCACCCCATCTCCCTCGCCTCCTCAGCTGCACCCAGCCCAAGTGGGAGATGGCTGGCCAACCAACTGGAATTAGTTCCCTGAGATGCTATATCAAATGCTTTAATAAAAGCCTGATATTTCATACCTCTTGTCCCTTCACTATCTATTTACTTAGCAATTTTACCTAAAAAAATGCTACGAAGATGGACTGGGTAGATTTATTCTGTGTGAGCTCCAAGCATATCTTTATTGCTCCCTGTTCCCTTGCCCTCGAGGTCCTCAGCAGCATTTTTCTCTTAATATTTGCTCTATTATGTTACCAGGGATGAAGCTCTGTTGATGGGCAGTAATTGCCTGAACTACCCTGCCTTCCTGTGATGAAGATTGGTACCTTACCAGCAGCTGCCTCCCTGCTCTCCTGTCCTTCATCACAACATTATTGACTAGGAAAGTTCATTAATGAGACTCCTAATGACTGCAGCCGTGCCAGCCCAGCCCACAATGCTAACCTCTCCCATGTTTTGCCTTGGTGGCTGATGGTAGGAGGAGGCACTGCAGGATGTTTTCTAGATGTTTTCTGCATCTTTGGAGCCATGTGGGTGCCTGAGCCATTTCTAAAACCCTGCTGACTCTCTTTGCCAGAGAATGCTGCTCCTGCCTGGGCTCTCATTCCCCTTGCTTTTGGTGTCCAATCCCTCCATGCAGGCTGTGCTGGCCAGACAGTGAAGGGGAGGTCAAGGTCAGCAGTGGTTGAGAGGTTTTGGGGGGTCCTGGGAGCATTCCTGAGGCTCCTCTGTCCTGGTGTTTGCTTTTCTGCCCACTGTCCCAGCACCAGCAGCCAAGAGCCAGGCTGGCATCCAGCCAGGCATGATGCCGGGATTAGGCACTGCCTCCTACAAATGAGCTGTTAATTATCATAATCTGGTAATTGAGAAAAATCTAATTATGCAAAGCTAATGGATTTAAAGCTGTGCTGGGGAGCCCAGGCCAGGGGAGCACAGTTGGGCAGGGCCAGTGTCGCCAGCCCGTGGCTACAGATACCGCCAGAGTCTTGCAGTGCCTTTTGCTGCACTCTGAGGCTCTGTGGGTGCCCAGCAGGGCCAAACATCTGCAGGAGAGAGCCCAGTCCTCCTGCTCCCCTCCAGCCCCACTGGGCCTGGGAAACACCTCTTCCCTGTGCCTGAGCATCCTTACCTCTGATTTCCCCATCAGCTCTCCTGGGAAGCTGGAGAGCGCAGCCTGCTGTCCCAGCTGGTGTGCCCTCCCTGGCCTCACAGACACAGCTCTGCTCTGGGCCTCTGCTCTGCTCCCTGACAGCAAACTGGGGCTGGGGAATCTGCTCAGACAGGTCCTGAATGGTGAGCCCAGTAAGAGAAAGCAGCATCTTTTACTAGAGCAATTGAGATTGTTCAGAAAGGGACACAAGCTTTTGGGTACACAAGGCTTCTCAGCACTCACAAGCAACTGTTTCTTTCAGCTTCAACACTGGCCTCATAAAAGATTTTGCATCTTCCTGTGCACTGTGGAGGTGAGGGATGCTGAGTGCTGCTGGGCCCTCCACTGTGTGAGACGTCCTGGCCTTGAGGTACCACCATAGTAGAGATCCTGGCACCATCCCTGTGGTGGCGTGCAGGTGGTGCCAGCACCTGGCACTCCCCTGAGGTCTGTGTCACTGCTCCCATGTGCTCTGCCACCCCTCTCTCTTGCCTGTGCTTGTGGCAGCCTGGGCCCTTTCAGCTTTTGGGGATCCCAGAGGAGGTGTTTGAGTCCAAGGGCACAGGAGCTGTGGCAAGAGTGACAACTGACATCTTGACTCCTTGGCCAGCCCCATGAGCTGTTCTTCAGAGCTGTGCTTCTGCAACACTGGTGCAGACCTTGGGGTTCTCCCACATCTCCATGCCCCAAGACAGGCTGATCCCCAACACAAGCCTGGCCAGGCATCTCTCCTGAGCCCAGGGCCATGCAGCCCTGCCCAGGTGGCATCTACATGTCCTGGCAGGGGAAAATGAGGAATTTGCCTGTCTCCCCCTTCCCCGGGGAACCCGCACTAAGTGCACGGAGAGGGTGGAAGTGAGCAGGACTCCAAGTAATTGCCCACAACCCCGGGGGACAGGAAGTGAGAGTGCCCTGGGCTTTGCAGGATGTTTCAGCCTCTGGCTGCAGTTCCTGCAGGATGTGGTGATCGCTAAGTACATCTGTGATCTCGGCACTCGGCGAGCTTCCCGCTCGGGGCACGGTGCGGGCGGCACAGTCCCGCCCCAGCTCTGCTGCGCATCACAGCCGCACCGCCCGGGGCTGGGACGGTCCCCCACCCCTGGAACCTGGTCCGGCACCTTGGTCTCAGCGCGGAGAGGCAGAGCCGGCCGGCAGCATGTGGCTGGAGGAGGCTCAGCGGCCTCCCCCACGCACCTGCGGTCACCCCTGGCCCTCTGCAGCCCTTGCTGCAGGGGACTGCCCTGACAAGCAGCCAGCACGCAGTGCCCCAGCCCCACGGCAGCCCCCGTGCAGCCTGGAGGAGTTTGCCAGCCGTTCCACCCTCCACGGCATCCATCACATCTTCCGGCACCGGCGCTACACCGTCCGCAACTTGCTGTGGCTGCTGGCCTTCCTGGGCTCGCTGGCCCTCCTGATTCATGCCTATGCCAAGTGTGTGGGCTTGTACTTCCAGTACCCCCACAGCACCCAGCTGGAGGAGGAGACGGAGCACAACAAGATCTTCCCCGCCGTTACCATCTGCAACCTCAACCCTGCCCGCTTCTCGCAGCTCTCCAGCCACGACCTGTACTGGGCAGGGGAGATGCTGGGGCTCCTGGATAGCGCTGGCCGGCCCCTGGTGCCAGAGAGCCCTGAGAGGAGCAGGCTGGAGGCTCTGCTGGGGATGCTGGCCGTAGGTGGGGAGGAGAAGAGCCGTCCCTTCCACCTGGAGGAGCTTTATGAGCGTGCGAGCCACCAGCTGGAGCTGGGCGAGATGCTTGTCCGCTGCACGTTCGCCAAGGAGGACTGCAACAGCAGCGACTTCCAGACAGTGAGTGGCCAGGGCTGGGACATTCTGGGGGCAGGGAGGGCTAGGCATGGCCCCTGGGCTGGCACCACAGCCTAGTGCACTGCTGTGGTGCTGATAAGGAGATCCTAGCCCCCAGTGACCAGGGATCAGGGAAGGGTAAGGATGTCAGGCACCAGTTTTGGTGGGCTGTAAGGCCTTGGGTTTGCTGGGGCTGGGGCAGAGCCCATGCAGAGCTGGGGTGCACCAGGCTGGGCTGGGAGGGCTCTGGCAGTGCTTGTGCTGTGAAGCCAGGCTGAGAGGCACCGAGAAAGGGTGGGCTGGGGGCCCAGCCTTGGGATTAGCACAAACTGGATCAGCCCCAGCAGAGGCAGGCTGTGACCCGCAGCCTTCACCAGCCTGCCTGGCAAGCCTGACTCCTTACCTCTGCCATGGGCTCTGGGGGAGAGCCAGGCTCCTGAGGGTTTGCAGAGGGAGGGGAGGTAAATCCGGGCCTGGAGGGTTTTAGAAGGAAGCAAAGCATGTTCCCTCCTGGCAGAGCAGGTACCACGAGATGAACTCAGGCAGTAGTGTAAGTGAGCAGAGGAAGGCACAATCCTGCCCTTCCAGTCAGAATGGGGACATGCCAGGGATGTGGGCACAGGGAGGTGGCTGAGCCCCTGGTGTTATCAGAGCCAGAAGAAGTAAAAACCTCATGGAAGTCCCACTGATGGACACCACACAAGTGCTCTTGGCACAGACACCTGGCACAGGTTTGTGGGATCTCAGTGGGGCCAAGGGTGAGAGAGAACTACAGCCCTGGCCCAGGGCTCCGAGCCCTCCTGGGCTGGGGAGAGCTGACACACAGCTGGCAGGACTGTGCAAGGCCAGTGCCCACACCCAGAGTCCTGCCAGCCCTGCCGTGCCACTGCCCGGGGGGCAGCCTGGGGGCTGCAGCCTCTCCCGGCAGTGCAGGAGTGCCCACTGCCACTGGCTCTCCCAGCTGGCAGCTGCTCCAGCCTGGCATATGCAGAGCTGTGAGCTGGGAGGGTCTCTAATCTAGCATGACGCCTCTGCTCATCACCCTAATGAGAACAAAGCGGGGCTGTCACACTGGGCCCTCCCTTCCACCAGGTGTCAGGCAGCAAGCGGGGACCCAGCCGTGTGCCAGGAGGGCAGGGCTGGGCAGAGGGGACCTGTGTGAGCCATGGGGCCATGGCTGCTGCCACAGGACTCCTGCCACTGTGCCACCCTCCTCAGCCTTCCCACGGGCTGAGAGACTCCGGTGCCCAGCGGGTGTGGCTGGGTCAGCCCAGTGTGTCAGGCAGGCTTGGGTGGGATGCAGGCAGGGCAGGGGCAATGCCCAATGGGAGCCATCCCTTCCCTTCTTTCCTTTTTGCTCCTGAGTCAACATCGGAGGATTACTGGGCTGTAAACAAGGGGATCAATGGTGCTGATGGGAACATTTCCTGGTAATAGCTCTGGCCTGTAAAACACAGCGCAGGGGGAGGAAGGGGAGGCTCTGCTCTCACAGCATTAACCCTTCCCACCCATGCTCTGGCTTCTTGGTGCCTCGGCTTGGATCACTGTGGCTGGGCTGGACGATGCCTTGGCTTGGGCAGGCACTCAAGGTAAACCCTGTCAGAGGTGATGCCAAGCTGGCAATACTGGAGGAAGCATCCTGACCTCTATGACTGTGGCTGAGGTGGCTGGGCCCTGCTGCTTGGAGATGGCTGTGAAGAGGCAAGTGTCATCCCAAGGAAATGCTTCCAGCACTGCTGGGAAATGTTAAAGCCACTGTAGAAAGATGCCCAACTCTGGTCTGTGCATGGGAAAACAGAGCTGCTACAGGCAAGTGCAGAGGTGCTAACAGCTGCTGTAGCATCTCCTGGGTGCTTAGGAGAGCAGAGAATGCCATCAGCCCTTCTTGGCAGCCCAGACTGCAGGGCTTTGGACAGGTGAAAAGGTTTCCTCCTGCTGGTTGTAGGGAAGGATGCCCAGGTAAGAGGTTTCTTTCAACATCCTCGAGCATCTGCCTGAGCACCTCTACTGTGGATCTCAGCTCTGCCTGCTCTTCTCACCACCACCCCTCTAGGAGTAATAGCACCCAACTGGCCCCAGGCTCAGGCCCCAGCCCAGTCTGAGCTCACTGCCCTTCCCATGCCACACTTCCCACCTCACTGCCAGCTGCCCTGCTGCCCACCTCCACACACAGGCAGCCCTGAACACACCAAATCCCCTTCACACAACCTGCTGTGCCATTGCCCAGCATCCATGCTTGTGTGTGCCCAGAAGGCACTCCTGCCTTGGCAGGACTCCCCATCATTGGTGCTGCCCTGTGACACTGTCCTGCTGTCACAGCCACACTGCTGAATGCCCCAGGCTGTCTCTGCAGTGTGGTGGTTTGCAGGGGTCCCAGGATGAGGGAAGAGATGAGAATCTGACTCCATGTTTCTGAAGGTTGATTTATTATTTTATGATATATATTATATTAAAACTATACTAAAAGAATAGAAGAAAGGATTTCATCAGAAGGCTTGAAAGGAAAGAAGTGGAATGATAACAAAAGCTCGTGACTCTCAGAGAGTCCGAGCCAGCTGACTGTGATTGGCCATTAATTAGAAACAACCAACATGAACCGATCAAAGATGCACCTACCTGTTGCATTCCACAGCAGCAGATAATTATTGTTTACATTTTGTTCCTGAGGCCTCTCAGCTTCTCAGGAGAAAAAATCCTAACAAAAGGATTTTCATAAAATGCGTCTTGGACACTGCAGCCTGAGCAGGACAGAGGGTGACGAGTGCCTGGCACTCGAGTGGATGCCTGCATCCCTCTGTGGACATAGGCTGGTCGTGGTGCCCTCTGCCTGCCCTGCTTGGGGCTGGCAGGTAAATGTCAGCCTATTTTTATCTGCTCCCCCATAGGCGGCTGTTCCTTCCATCCAGATGAGCAGACGTGCCTCCATTTTCCATCCCACGGGGAACAAGGTTAATCTCCCTGATTTCACTTCCACGCTTCCTGGAGCTGCCCTCCCTGGGTCCGGGCAGCGGGGGATCAGGGACTAATCCTCCCGGAATGAGTCAGGCTGCGGTGGGCTCTCGGCATCGCAGCACGGTGGCTCCCAAGGGCAGCACCTGCTGGTGGTGACGGCCAGCTCCCCGCTCCAGGATGGCAGGGCTGCCTCCTTTCGTGGCTCAGCTAGGCTGTGTGGGGCCAACCTGGCTGCAAAAGGTGGAGAGGGCACTGGGGTGGGGCAGATAGGTGCCATGGGATTTGCACAGTGCTGGTTTGTTGTGGGGCTGGGCACACAAGACCTAGAGGAAAACTCAGGCAGCACTGAACGGCATCAATGCATCGTGTAGCCAGCAGCACAGGTAGTGGGGCTGCAGCTGGAACACTCCTGGTGGGCACTGTCTCTGTAATTATACCTGCTTCCAATGGTTTTCCCGGCCAGCAGGGACCGCCAAGGGGCGGGCGTGGTGGCCGAGCCCCGCTCTGAGTGATGGTGTGTGTAATAGCAGGGCTGGCAGGTAATAGCAGCCTGGGAGTCCATCAATAACTGCACTCTCTGATGGATGCCGCCCTCCCCTCTCCTGGCACAGCCACAATTAGCTACAGCAATGCTTGCCACTCTCCCCTCTGCACTGGAAAGGGCCCGGTGGGGGTTTTGGCTGGAGCAGGAGGTAGCTGTGCAGGTCATCCAGGTAGCCTCAGCTTCACTCCCACCTTCATGCATCACACAAGAGCAGATAGTTTAATATTCTATTAATAGTTTTACCCCCTTAAATTATTGATCAAAATTTACAGTCAGAGCCGCCAACTTCAGGGATCAATGTGGCATCCTGCATAGTGGATTGGGGGCAGAAGGGAGGTAGAAGGGACAGCTGGCCAGGCAGGGGGCATGGTGCGGGGCTGGGCATGGGAGCAGCACGGTGTGGGGCCGCCTGGGAGCCCTGCTCTCCTCCTGGCTCTGCTAAACTCTCTCGGAATGACGTGCTCAGTGCTTCTCCTCCGTGAACAGCCCAAGCCCTTCCCTCCCAGCTGGCAGGTGCCAGCAGGCCCTGGGCAGCCGGCGGGGACAGCAGCGCTATCTCTGCCACCCAGCCGTGCCTGCGGGAGCACCTGTGCCCCAGCTCACCTCCCTGAATTATTTACAGCTTCTCCGGGTGCTGCAGGAAGATAACATCAGAACTGGGGAAGAATGGGAAGCTGGAGGCATTGGGCAGCTGGTGGGGAGCAGCTCCTGCCCATCCTTGGGGTCTGTGGCAGCCCTGGAAGCGTCCCTCTGCAGGCAGGCTGGCCTTGGCGACAGGAGTCACCCCTCAGGAGCAGCTGGCATGGGACCGCGACCCTGGAGCTGGAGAGGGGATATGACCAACACGGGAGAGGAGTGTGTTACCCCTCCCACAGCACCCAGGACTGTCCCCAAGGGTGCAGGCAGGGACCCGAGGCAGGCGGAGGTGTCAGGGCCAGCCAAGGTGCCCCAGCGTGGGGGCGGCGAGGTGGAGGGGCGCAGGTGGGTGGCCCCCGGCCCTCTCGAGGCTGATTGCAGATCCGCCTGGCAGGGGATGCGGAACCTGCCGAAATAGCGGATTTAATTATCTCCGCGGAGCAGCGGGAAACCAGCGAGCAGGGAGGGGGTGGCGGGGACACGGCGCTGGGGCGTCGCAGCAGGGGAGCAGTGAGGGCTTGATCTAGCCAGGCTGTGCCCCACGCAGCCTCCAGCCCCACAGCAGCCTCTCCGCAGCCCCATGCCAAGAGCCCCCTTCCCGCTTCTCCTGTAGGAAGTCTGCAGCCCCGTGCTGCAGAGCAGCCCCCTCTGTCAGCTCTCTATCCCCACAAGGCTGGGGACCCCCTCAGCCGTGCGCCCCCCTGCAGCCCCCTCCCCGGCCCTGCTCAGTATGCTGCACGCTCCCTCTGGGCACTGGGCAGGAACTCTTCATTTCACACATCATTTCCTGCTGCTGCTGCAGAGCCACCTGCAGCCCCATCCCCGTCCCCCCCCGGCTGCCCCCATCCTCATCCCCTTGGCATCAGCCCCCAGCTGGCCCTGGGACTGCTTCCTGCACGCTGCTGTCCGTGTGCCCTTGGCACTGCCCGTGGCCATCGCACGCTGTCCCCTGGGAACCGCTCCTTTGTCACCACCTGCCGTCCCCCTACGCTCAGCCCTAATCCTTGGCACGATGCCTCATCCCCTCTGCGCTGCTCCCTTATCACTGACTGCCATCCTTGTGCCCTTGGCTCCTCCAGCCCCTCTCTGCCCCCTTGGCCCTTCTCCTTTCCAAGGGGTGCTCCTAAGTGCCAACCCAGCCAGACTCCCCCTGCCTGCTCTGCTCTGAGCCCCAGACAGGAAAAAATCTGCTTTTCTCCCAGGAGATGGGCCCTGGCATCCCAGGCAGCCTGGACCCGGGGTGCTCCTTGCTGCACCAGCTGCTGCAGCACAGAAGGGTGCCTGGCCCCGGGGGCCCGCCGGTCTGCAAGGGTTAACAGGCAGGGGCTGGGAGCTGAGGGAGCAGCAGGAGCCACCAGGAGTGATCAATACGGTGTGCTGGAGCCGCGCACAAATCGCGGCTCGGAGCCATAAATCTGCCTCCCGTCACATGCGATGAGGATGAGCAGGGAGCTCATCTCCTGGCTGCGGGGCCGCCCCTCTGACAGGCGCTGCCGGGGGAGCACACCCAGCCCGGTGGGAGCAGCCCACGGTCCTCACAGTGAGGGCTGGGTCAGGGGTGGGAGGCTGGCACCTGCCAGGGTTGGTACGGCCCGGTTGCATCCATGAGGAGCGCTTTTGTGGAAGCAGGCATGCGGATTCATACTGGAAGCCAGGATGATGGACTGGCTCTGGGCAGACATCCTGAAACAGCTGAAGGCACCCTGGCTCTCTGGATGCTCCTGCCAGCCACCTGGGATGAATCACCCAGGGCGAGTGAGTCACCTGCCGGCCCCCCTGGCCTTGGCCACGCTGGCGGCAGAGCCTGGCAGCAGCACCCACTGCACTTCCTCACCCTCCCCTTGGCACAGCAGCAGGGCTCTTGCTGCTCCGCTTTCTGCTAGGGAAGAGCTGTGAGGAGATGTCCAAGGGCTTGTGGAAGAACAGGCAGCACAAGACACATGGCAGGGTTGCCAATAGTGACTCCAGTGCCCTGTGTGTCCCTTCCCTGTCACCTGCCAGATGCCAGGTGACCCCCATCCAAGCAGCAAATGCTCCAGGCAGGCTCGGACTAAAGGCATGTGGCAAGCAGCCTGCTGCTGGCGTCTGGCCGGGATCAATTTAATCTCTCCAATCCAAGGAAATCCAGCTCATCCAGATCTGGAAAGCACCAGTGCCTGGAGCAGCAGGCAGGCAGGTGGGCAGATAGGCAGGCTGCACCCACAACCCCATCCCATGACCCTGGCCAGGCTCCAGCTGCCCCAGTGCGGCGGGGCCTGTCATTTATGGGAACTGTGGTGAGGCCAGGGCTGCTCTGTGCTGGCAGGCTATAGCCCAGAGCATCCCTCAGCTGAGCCAGCTGATGACCCTATGGCCAGAGAAGGGCATATATGCTGTCACCTGCACCAGTGCCTGTGAGCCCAGAGGCTCCTGCAGCCTCCAGCCTGCAGTGCAGGCAGCACTGGGCAGTGGTGCCCTGGCCAGGGCAGGACCAGGACGTGTCACCGGGTGCTGCCCAGACCCCAGCAGCAGACAGGATTGGCTGCTGAGGGCTGGCAGCCATCCTCATCCTGCCTGAGAACCTGGATTGGTGAGGTGCATCACTAGCCCAGTGTGACATCAGCCAGGAGCTGAGGCCCTGGAGCAGGCAGGCGTGGGTGCCAGGAGGTTCCTCACCAGGATCTCCCAGCCAAGCTTACTGTGCAGTCAGCAGCTGAGCTGGCATTGATTTATTGATCCAGCATCCATAGGGGTGGCAGCTGGGAGGGGCTCAGGCTTTGATCAGCCTCCTGCAGAGGAGAAAGGCATCAAAGGCTGATGAGTGGGCAGCAGGGGCCCCGCTCTGGGACAACGGGGAATTCCAGCTGTTGTCTTGGTGGGCATGGCCCGGGCTGGGGGCCTGGATGCTCAGGTAGCCACAACTCTCACCCACACCTTTTCTGGTGCTGCTGGGGAGGGGAAAGGGCTGGCAGGAGCCAAGGAACCCCTGGATGATGCTGAACCCCAGGCAAGCAGGGGTGCCACAACAATGGGCAGACAGTTTCTCTCCTGGCAGCAGTGTATCTGCCATTCCCAGCAGAAGAAGCAGACCTGGCTTCAACTGCATTCTGGGATACAACAGGCAGTGATGTGGGGCACTGTGGGCCCCATGGCTGTGCCCAGCTCTGCCCTGAAGGTAGATGGGCAGGAGAGGTGAAGGGAGCAGGGCAGATGTTAGTGCAGCTGCTGTGCAGGGGTGACAGGTGGGATAAACGATCCTGGGTTCTCTAGGGGCCAGTAAATTAGAATCAATAGGAAGCAGGAATAATTTATTTGTTTGACATCGCCTGTTAATTAACTGGGCTGATGAGTGTGATGGGGAGTGGCAGGAACCCTTCCACCTGCTCATTTGGTACCTTTCCACAAGGGCTGGGAATGGCATGGGGGTGTTCCATTCTCAGTAGCCCAGCATCCATCCCCACCCTCAGCAGTGCAGTGGGGAAGGAGGGGACAGCGTGCAAGAGCTCTTGGTGATGGCCTGACCAGCTGTGGCAGGGCACAATGTGGGGAAAGGCTGAACATGGGGGTGCTGCACGGCCAGTAGGCCAGCAGTGCACATGGCCCCTGCGTGGTCACCTTTGCTCAGCATTTCCTCCAAGCCCAGGCACTGCTAGGCCTTGGCTCCTGCACCTCCCTGGCTGCTGCAGCTCTGGTGTGGCCCATGTGTTTGCCTCACCAGCCAAGCATGCCTGCACCCAGGGCTACCTCTGCAGGCTGCCTCCACTCCTGCCCTGTCCCCAGCACAGCTGGTGGCTGCACTGGCAGGGTCACTGGCTTGGCGCTCCTCCACGTGTTGTCCACACTCCCAGCACACATCCTTGGCTCTGCCTTGCCTGCATCCTGCCAGGCTCACAGGAATCCTTGGCAGCTCCGTCAGGAATGGCTGCAAGCACAACTGGCTGGGGATGTGTGCCTAGGCAGTGCCACCCCCACCAGGGCGCGGGCACAGAGCTGTGCCCAGCTCCCCGCTGGCAGGGTGCTGGGCTGTCCCTGCTCCACAGGCCTGCCTCAGCCCCAGGCAGCGCCGTCACCTCCCTCTGTTTTTTTTAAAAGAATAACATTTCTGCTAAATACTTTAATCAGATTAGTAGCAGTGTGTCTGCAGTGCTGTTAAATCAATGCTCCCCAACACATCTCGGCGGCTAGAAATCAATTACTGTTTAAGCCGTGCCTTGGTCCCTGGCCTGCGATCAATATGGGAGATGTATTACTCTCCCAGCGACTTTCCCACTAAAAACCTTTCATTTGTATAACAGGAGCTCAGGCAAAGTGCTGGTGCCCTCCTTTCCCACCTGCCCCTCAAGGACCAGGCGGCCCCATCCCACCTTCACTCTGGGTGGCTGCTGGGGCCAGCTGGCTTGGGGGCCGTATGATACAGGATTGGGACAATCCCTGCTCCAGGAGGAGAGGTGCAACACTGGGCCAGCACAAAGTGTGTGAGACTGGGTCCTGCACACGATGGGGTGGCAGGTTAGAGACCCACAGGCAGGGCTGCCTGGTGCCCCTGGGGCCTCCTGGGCCCAGTTCCAGTGTGGCTGAATCCTCTGCCAGCCCCAATGCCCACTGCCTTGGCTTCTGCCCACCACTGCATCCCAACCAGGGCACTGCCAGACCCACGCATCCCACAAGGAGGGTATGACCCCTACTCTATATGCCCCTGCCCAAGAGCTTTGCCCCTCTGTAGACCCCTCTCAAAGGGCATTTTCCGCCCTCCTCCATCTTTGTCCCATAATTTGGAGAGTGATTTCCATTATTCATGATAAGGATCTTTAATTAGCTGTGAATATTAATGACTTACTCTGTAATTAATCATGCTTTGCATGCTGGGGGAGGCAGCTCTTAGCACCACCTTGGCTAAGTATGGGTGTTTCCAGGAGTGGCAGCAGCCCCAGGGTCTCACCCCATCCCAGGTCAGCACCCCCACCCACCCCGTGGGGGAATCTGGCCCTCCATAAACACACTGGCAGCTTACATTTGGGCACTCAGCCCCACACCGCCAGGCCAGGGCTGAGGGGTGCTGTGAGGCACTGAGGGGTTGCTCTCACCCTTCTCCTGACCAGATCCTGCTGCAAGGCTCACAATCTGGGCTGTGCTGGGATCATATCTCCTTGCCCAGCTCTGAGGGTGCCTGTGAGGAATGGAAAGTGGCTTTTGGTGTGTGTCACCTGCTCTTCTGCCCCATGCAGAGTGCTCTGACAGGCTCTGGGTCCTGCTGGGGCTGCTGGGCCAAAGCCCTGCGGGGCAGCTCTGCAGTGGCCAAATCCATTGACCAAATCCTCACCCCTACACAGCTGCAGGTGCCCTGCCTGAAGCAGACAGGCACCATCCTTCTTGCAGCTCCCCACCCTCTCTGCCTGCCTCTCTGCACATTACCTCTCAGCCTCTGCTCTCAGGGTATTTATGCAGTCCCAAATCTTGCCTGGTCACCCCAAATTTGGTTCTAGCATTGTCTGCACTGAGGAGAAACTGGGGCTGTTAGTGCAGGGATCACTGCCCATCCCCATTCTGACATGGCAGGGATGTCCCAGGTGCCAGGTGGGAGTGCCAGGGTTGGATGTGCCAGGTGGGAGTGCCAGGGTTGGATGTCCCAGGTGCCCCAGGTGGGAGTGCCAGGGTTGGATGTGCCAGGTGGGAGTGCCAGGGTTGGATGTCCCAGGTGCCCCAGGTGGGAGTGCCAGGTTGGATGTCCCAGGAGTGTGGGTGACGGATGGCGAGCGGAGGCACCCGCTGGCCACTGGAGGCTTCTGCCTGCCTGCGCCGAGCGCTCCCACGAGGGCAGAGTTTGCTTAAACAGAGACAGATTTAACTATTTCCATTACAGCTAAATGATGAGCCCCATAAACTTTATGGCTCCATGCGCATGAGAGCGGCTCTAATGGCCTTCACCATCTGGAGGAGATGGCTCCGTGGGGGACCTGCCGCCCGCTGCCCGCCCACGGCCAGGACCTGCACGCAGAACCAGAACCTTCCCAGCTCCAGCACCAGGGCTGGCACGGGGCTGCCAGCACCTGCAGGTGGCACAGTACCACTGGCTGTCAGTGTGGGGCTGCCTGTGTTTGACCCCAGTGTGATCCTGCTGTGGAGTACTGAGCTGTACCTGCAGGTGGCCCAGTTAGCTCTGGGGTGGCCCTGCAGCCCTGCTTGCCCCCACACTGCAGTGGGGTGGGGGAGAGCCTTTTCCTCCCATTCTCTGCCCCACAACTCTGCAGGAGCAGGCTGGGAGCAGGTACTCACTGTGGTGCTGCCTGCACCTCCAAATGCTTCCAGCACGTTCCCTGCCACTTCTCTGTGGGTACAGTGCTGCAGGGTTTGTCACAGGTGGGTGCAGGAAGGCTGCCCAGCAAGGCTGTGCTCTGAATACCCAGCTGCCCCTCAGCACTGCCCCTCCAAGGCCTGCTGCTGGCTGATTGTGCCAGGTTTGTAGGGGGCTGTGGGGCACCTGTATCAACCATGCTTTACAGAGGACTGTTGGCATGACTGCAATCCTTGCAGGGATTGGGCTGGTGATTTCCGATGGAGCTGCCCAGCTGCTGCTAGGCTGGCAGTCCAGGCAGGGTACTGCAGGGACAGCCCTGAGAGGTGGAGGGATGGGCAGGTGCAGGTGAGGACACAAAAGCCATCGCCTCTGTGCTCCTAACCCCTGTTTTTGTGGCTCCCACGGTGCAGAGCATTCCCCCACGTCTGTGGTTGGTGGGTGTGTGCCTGCATGGCCATGGCCAGCCAGGGCAGGAGGGCTGTGGGGCTGCCAGCTCCCAGCCTGGAGCTGAGAGTGAGGAGGGCTGGGGCTGCTGGCACAGTGCTGCAGTAGAGGATTAGGTTTGGTGCAGGAGAGCCAGAGAGATACTTTGAAGTCTCATGAATATGAATCAGTGGCTTGGGGCAGGAGCGGAGGGTCTACAGCTAATCTCTCCCTTGCCATGGTGACAAGTGTGACAAACAGTGTGTGGGCCTGGAGGCAGGGCAGGGAGCAGGCAGGGGACAAGGGATGGCAGGAAGGGCAGCCCTGGTGAAGGGGGGCATGCTGCTGGCACAGGCTGGAGTGCTGCACCAGGTGCTCTGCAGTGCCCCCCGCACAGCCTCCCCCATCCTTGTGCCCACCTCAGCTCTGGAACCCCACTCTGAGCAGGGTGCTGTCCCCAAGGATGCTGGCACCCCACGGGGCTCTGGGTCCCAGGGCAGAGGTGCTGGTGTGGCTGCTGGCAGTGCCCATGTGGCACGGCACTGCGGGTGCCCCAGCTTGCCACTGGTGGTCAGGCAGGGAGTGCAGCTCTCAGGGCAGGCAGGATGCAGCTCTCAGGGCAGGCAGGATGCAGCTCTCAGGGCAGGCAGGGAGTGCAGCTCTCAGGGCAGGCAGGATGCAGCTCTCAGGGCAGGCAGGGAGTGCAGCTCTCAGGGCAGGCAGGATGCAGCTCTCAGGGCAGGCAGGATGCAGCTCTCAGGGCAGGCAGGGAGCGCAGCTCTCAGGGCAGGCAGGGAGCGCAGCTCTCAGGGCAGGCAGGATGCAGCTCTCAGGGCAGGCAGGATGCAGCTCTCAGAGCAGGCAGGGAGCGCAGCTCTCAGGGCAGGCAGGGAGTGCAGCTCTCAGGGCAGGCAGGGAGTGCAGCTCTCAGGGCAGGCAGGATGCAGCTCTCAGGGCAGGCAGGGAGCGCAGCTCTCAGGGCAGGCAGGGAGTGCAGCTCTCAGGGCAGGCAGGATGCAGCTCTCAGAGCAGGCAGGATGCAGCTCTCAGAGCAGGCAGGATGCAGCTCTCAGGGCCAGCAGTGTGGGCAGGGACAGCTGCCCCAGCTCAGCCCTGCTGGGCATTTGGCCAGAGGCTGGGGTCAGGTACCACAGCTAGGAAAGGAACCCAGCCCTTTCCTGAGCTCATCCCACCACCAGCCCAACCTTGTAGGAGCTGGTAGAGCCCCCCTGGGCCCCAGCCAGCTCCCATCGATCCAGGTCCTGGTGCCATCTGCTCAGTGGTGCTGTGGCCCTGCCTGCCATAGCCTGGGCTCCATGGAGATGTCATGTTTGGGTCTGCTCCTCCTGTGACAGCCTGAAGGCCTCGGTGCTCTCCTAGGAGACAGTAACTAGAGCAGACGCTTGCTCCTAGCAGGACATGACTGGGGCTTGCAGGAGAGTCTCTGGGATCAATTTGGAACTTGTTTTGATGCTCTCCTGTTGCAGCATGGCAGTGGCAGCTGCCTGCTCTGCCCAGGGGAACTGTGCACGGACAAGCACTGGCTGGCAATGCTTGGTGGGGCTCAGAGGAACTGTTTGGGCTGGTGCAAGCCACAGAGAGGCTGTTGGCTCTGCAGCCTCTCAAAGACTGTGGGTGCTGGCAGTGAAGCTGCTGTTTGCTCCGAGGGTGCCCAGAGCTGCCATCTCTCTTCCAGCACCCATGGCCCAGGATGCTGTGGCTCAGGGCCAGGACAGAGCACTGAGCAGGGAATGCTGTCCAGACTGATTGCCAGAGGACAGGGAGGGGGGAATGAGGGCTGGAGCGACATTGTGGCAGGAAGACAGACAAATGCAGAGCAGATGTTTAATTATCAGCACAGCGTTCTCCAATCCCTGAAAATCTCTGCATCCAAATGTAGATATTTTATGGGAACATACGCTTCTGCTAAGAGCTGGAGCTGTAACACAGTGCCCACTTTCCCATGGGCTGTGCATCACCAGGGCTGGCACTGTTTGCTGTGGATGGGGCAGCTGTAGGGCTGGAGGTGGGCTGGAGAGGGCCACCATCAGGAACTGTGTGCCATTGTGGGGATGAAGCTCACAGCCCCAGAGGCATGGTCCTCCACCCATCCTTCTTCATTCCTGTGCAGGGATATGCTGGGATGCAGCAGCTGCCACCCATGCCCACCTGGGAGCCTGACCAAGCACAGGGCCAGGCAAGGGCTGGAAACTGCCTTCTCCTTACATCCATCACCTCTGAAAGCTGGTCCCTACTGGCCCAGGCAACTTGCAGAGATTTCCTAAAGTCCTCTGAGACCTCTGTGGTCTCTGTTTTATAGTGTAAGACTTGCAAGGTGTAGGTGTACATGTCATCCCTGCATGCAGGCTGTGTCTGCTCTACCTCATGTCTCTGCCCTGGCCCTTGGCTGTTCTCTGGCAGATCTGGGGCAGTTGGAGAGCTCTGCCACTCTTAGAGTGGGAGCTAGGGGAGGCTCAGGCAGAACAGGAAATGGAGCCACCCGGGGTTCTGGGCTGGCCTGAGCTTTGTGCACCACTTGCCTCTTTGCTGCTGGAGGAGCTGGAAAGGCTGCCTGCCCTGCCACGGGCTCTGGACCACTGTGTGTCCCTCAATACAGGGATATGCTGTAGGTCCCTTGAGATATTCCAGCTTGAGGCTGCAGCCAGACATGGGGCTGGTCTGCAGCACAGAGCCCAGCGCTGCATCTCTGTAAGAGCATCCTGCAGGAGAGGGCTGGTGGAGGGCAGCCCTGGTCTCCCTGCCTGAGCACTGGGGCATGGCTGCCCGACTGTGCCAAGTAATCAGCGAGAAGAAACAAGTACAGGCTGGTCCTCACCCACAGGCAGGTGTGAGGGGCTTTGGGGCAGAAAGCACTAAAGACCCCTCTCTAGAATCACTGTGAAAGACCTCTGCAATCCAGGAGAGCCCCCATGCTGGGGCTTTGCCACAGGAGAGGGTTCAGCTCAGGGGCAGTGGGCTGCCCTGAGTCTCCCCTGGTCTCACATCAGGTACCAGTTCCGCAGAGCTGCTGAGGGGATGCCCATGCGGAGGGAGAGATTTCCAACAGCACATTAGGGATGGCAGCAGTCTGTCCCCAGCATGGAAATCTCATCCCAGGCAGCCCAGCCTGCCTTCACTGCTCCGCAGTCCCTTGAGGCTGTAAACATTTTGGATTCCCTGCCTCGCCTGCTCAGGCACCTTGCAGATTCAGGGCATGTTGCTGTCTTAAAACCTATCAGGTTTCCTGTCACCTCCCAGGGCCCATGAATCTGTGGGCTTGATGTAGCTGGGACTGAAATGGTCCTGCAGGCGAATGGCTCTGCACACCCTGCACACCACCACCTGCTCCCCGCATGGCTCTTCCCTCCACAGACCTAAAGTCCCCCCAGCCCATGGGAAACTGCTCCAGCATCATCCCCAGCAGGCTGGAACTGGCTGCTCTTCTCTAGGTTAGCTGGAGTTCCCAGGGACATCCTGGGCATCAGGTACCACATCCAGCTATAGCCAGGACTGTGCCTTGCCTGCCAGATCTGCCAGCGGGCTTAGAGCTGGGGCAGGCAAAGGGTCTGTCACTCTTGACAGCCTAACAACCAGGACTTAGATTCTGGGACATTTTTCTTGCCACTGCTATGCTGTTTCACTGTGTGTATCCCTGCTCCTGGGGAGGGGGAGCTGGTGATGCTGTGAGTGCTGGAACCCCATCAGGCAGCGACCAATAAGGGCTGCACGTGCAACCGACAGCCCCAAACCCTCATAAATCTCCTTTGCATGGCCCATGGCTCACCTAAGTAGATTTGATTTGTCAAATATTAAAATTAATTTAGAATTGAGTGGTGGCCTGTGTGCGCACCCTGCTCCCCTGCCTTCCCCCCGCCGCCACCTCTGCTCCTGCCCAATGCATCATCCCCGGCCCCGCGCTCTCGCCCCAGCCGGGGCGCCGGGAGCCGGGATAAATCATCCTGCCGCCACGCTCAAAGATGAGACGATTGCTTGCTCGGCGGCAGGGGATCACAGGGGAAATCACACCGCGTGCCACCCGCTCCGTGCCGGGGGCGGGGGAGACGCCACGCTTAGGCAGAGATTTATTTATTTGATTTTACTGGGCTGGGATTTTTTTTCATCTCTCAAACACCCACGAGGGAATTGCAGCCCCTGGAATATTAATGCCACACAGGACGCCAGCTCGTTAAAATGTCACCTGGCTGTAATTTCTCCTGTGTTTATTATTCCCCAGGGAGGGCGAGCTCCCATTCCTCCCTGCTCGCGGTGGTCCCGGCGCACGGGGCAGCCCTGCCCGTCCCCTTCACTGCAGCATGAGCGCTGCTCGATCACATCACCCAAAATGTTTCTGGCCCTCTTCCACCACCGCAGAGGTGGGCTGCACCGTCTCCAGCATTTCCTGCTGAGCTGAGCCCCAGGAGCCGATGCTGTGAAAGGCAGCACCGGCACGGTGCAAACCCAGCCTGGCTGGCACAAGGGATGAGGGGTGGGCAGAGCTGGAAGGGCAAGGGGTCGGCCAGCGGCCAGTGCCGGCATAGGCTGGGGACGGGGTGGCACAGGGAACAGCTGCCTTAAGGAAACTTTGGCTCAGTTCCTGCAAATTGATGTTTTTTTCCCAAACAGTTTCCTGGCGCTAAGCGCGACGCGGGGAGCAATTATCTTTAGTGTCGATGTTATTACCATAAAAATTGCATTGAGGACTTTTCTCCTCCGATTAGAAAGTTAACGATCATCACTGCCTTCATTGTTCCCCGCACCGTGCTCGCTCTAATAAAGAGTCTGTGCACTTTACTTTTCACTTAGCATGAAAATTACCCAGCTGCTGCTGTGCACGGCTGTGCAGCCCCCGCGCTCACCTCCTGGTGACGGGCCCTTGGCAGGTACTGGCACGGAGCAGCCGCCAGCTCGGCTGGGATGGACGGATGGACGCCTGGCGGCTGCCCCGCCTGCCGGAGGCCAGGGCTTGGCTCAGGGCAGGGAATGCCCGTGTCACGGCTGCCCGGCCTCTCTCTGAGCCTCAGGGAGCGCCTGAGGAAGCTTTTCCATGTGCTCTCCTTCAGGGATGTGCTGTCAGCAGTCCCTGCCCATGCTGGGCATCCTCGGACCCACAAAAGCCAAACCCATAGGGGATCACCCCTCCTTTCTCTTGCCAAGGGCTTGGGATGGGTCCAGCCTTGCATGGTGGCTGCACTTCTACTTGAGACCCCACCATGGCTCTCCATCCACGGCCAAGCTGGGGCTGCCTCCTGGCCACGCTCCCATTTCCTCTCACGGGCAGTGGCACAGGTGAGCCCTGCTGCTGTCACCTGCTGCTGGCCTGCCCTGGGTGCCCTGCAGACAGCACAGCATCGCTGCTTGCAGCAAACCAGTGCTGTGCCTGCCTGTGGACATCCAGGCTCTGGCACTTTCTGTCAATCCCACCACCTCTGATTTTCAGAGGGAATATTTGCATCGTTTTGCTCAATACCAGCATAGCTCTTTAAATGCTTGAAGTGCTGTAAAAATCTTAGCTAATCTTCAGAGAGCTTTTTTTTTTCCAAAGCTCTTCATTACTCCCTAATTGTTCAAACTTCTCTTCTTTTCCTTCTGATTAAAAGCAGATTTTAGAAGTGCCGTTCAGTTTCTCAGCTATTTTCAAGTCAAATGGATTCCATCCCCCTCTCCATGTATTAATAACCTGTTCTCGTGCATCCCCCAGTGAGCCAGTAAAAGCCCTTCTGAGCAGAGACAAGGTGACAGCAGCGCTCCGGAGGGAGCGATTGGAAGGGGGTTACAGCTTGGAGGGAGAGAGATCCATCCATCCAGCTATCTATCATCCATCCTGCTATCATCCATCTACCAGAGAAATAACATTTGCAATTCTGCTTTAGCTCTTTCCTAATAATCATTAATATTTTCTTTTACCTTCCCAAGCAGTAGTAGGAGGAGATGCAGGGGTTTGGGGCGCAGCAGCTGCAGGGGCTGGGGGTGTGAGAGGAGGGGGTGCAGTGTGTGTGCCATGCTGTGTCTGTGTGTGCTGTGTGGGATGGCTGCACTGCTGGGAGGGGAGAGCAGGGCAACCCAGGGCTGGCCACCAGCACACCCTGCAGCGGGAGGGACCAAGTGCCAAGCTGGAGAAGCACCTAGCTGAGGGGATTTTAGGATTCTGGAGGTGATGATCGTACAAAATGCTGCTCTGGGCTCTGCCCCTGCCCAGCAGGGTGAGCTTGATGTCAGCTGTGGATCCAAATGGTGCAGTGTGTCACACACAGCACCCAAACACACAGCGTGCATCATTCTCTCCCTGTCTCCTGGGAGTCCCACTGTCTCCAGCCAGTAATGCCAGACACCACACCCATCCCAGAGCCCCGTCCTTGGCCAGCTGGCCTGCCACAGGAGATGGGACAGTGATGGATTGCAGCATTTACACATCTTCCCAGGGAGGAAATGCCAGGTCCTGCAGGGCTCCATCAGCTGTCAGCAGCGGGCAGGGAGGAACCGAGGCCATGCTGAGGAGTGGGTGCTGATTTCCAATAAGCAATGCAGAGGGCAGGAGGGGGAATCCCGTGTGCCACTGCCCAGGCTGAGCACCTATTGCCTGTCTTGGGCACATTCCCTCCTTTTAGTTATAATCAATCCCACCGCCTGCCTGGGGCTGGGGCCATGGCCCCATAAAGCATACCTGCTCATCTGGAGGGGTCTGGAGGAGACCCCAGCATGGCCCAGGGCATGAGCTGCTGAAGTTAATGGCCCTGCTCTGCAGTGGGCTTCAGATCTGCTCCTAGGTTGGTTTGCATCATCTTCGAGCCACTTGTTGCTCTCAGATCATCACCTGCCAATGCCAGCAATTATAAAAGTTTTGGAACTTGTGATCAATCTCTTTGGCTGCCAAGGTTCTTCAGACCCAAGCTAAGGCACTGTTCTGCAGCTCTGAGCTTCAGTGTTACCCTGGATGAGCACACAGCAGCTCTGGATCCCCAGCCACACCCATGACAAGTCCGAGATGTTTCCTGTGCCCTGCTGGAGTGATCTCTTCTTCAGGCCACCCATGCCTCCCATGGAGCACCATGAGACAAAACCAGGGAGCTGATAGAGCTGGGAGGCTGGAGGGCCAGGGGTGGTACCAGCGGCTGGCACCTGGGAGAGCCTGCCAGCAGGGCCACCCACCCCAGCCTTCAGGAGACGCCAGCAGGCTCAAGGCTTTGGCCAGTTCCATGGATGGAGGGATGATGGTGGCCCAGGCTGGGAAGGGCTGCTGAGTGCCGGGTGCCAGCATGCCCTGAGCTGGGCTGTCCCGGCAGATGGCAGCAAGGATGCACCACAGCCTGCGGCGCATGGGGACCTGTCTGGTGCCCCGACCTTGGAATAATCTTCAGTAGGATTAAGAGCTTAAACGTATCCGTGTAATTGCCAGGCCCCTGCTGAGCTGGAGAGAGTGTGAGTGCCAGCACAGGGAGGCAGTGCCCAGGAGTGCTTGCTCCTTCCTGCTGCCTGCTGCTGCCTCCTGCCATTGCCACCACTGCGGGCACCACCAAGAGCCACCAGCCACCCTAAGCATGGATGGCAGGCGGCTCGAGAGAGATGGTGCCCAGGCACTGACCAAGAATGGGCTCCAAAGGAGAGTTTCAAGAGTGCGGAGCCCTGGGCGTGCTGCCTGCACCCCCCTGGCATGGCTTCAATCCTCCTAGACATCCCTCTGGATGCCCCTCTGGCATCCCTCCAGCTCTGTGTCCAGGAAAGAACATGGAGCTGCTCCTGTGTGTGCTTTGAGGAGTAAGGAGGATTGGCTGGGATGCCAGGGTCCAGGAAACTGTCCTGCCAGGCTGAACCTGATCCTTTGGTGATCCTTTAGGGTTTGTTCCTCTGCCAGAAGGGAGCAGAGCATGCAGTTCACAGTGTCTGCATCTCTAAGGTGTTTGGTGTGGGTTTTCAGCCCCCATCAGAAATCAGAAGATATTTGGGGCTGACAGAGGTGTCAGGGAGTCTCAGACACCCCCAAGGAGCACCCAGGTGCTGGACTAAGGACACACAAAGCACTATTGTGAGCCATGCCAGCAGGGTGCCAGCACCCCAGTCCCAGCCCCTCTGTCTGATGCAGGGCTTGGCACAGAGTGGGGAGCTGCCATCCCAGCCCCCTCACTGTCTGCCTAATGGTCCCTGACATTTAAATGAGATTTAGTGCTCAGCCCGATGCTGAATATTCATGAGCCCATGCGGCCCTGACAGCCCGGCTGGGGCTGCTCTCATGATTAATAATTTGTTTTTCCCTTTACTGTAAACCTCACCTGCACTCGCTGCTTGCTCTGGCACTACCAGCTCTGTCGCTGCTGGGAAGCACCCATGCCCTGGCCCTGCAGGTCCTTCACCCCCCTGCCTGCTCTGGGGCACCACTGCAGGGCCAGGCACGCCCAAGGACCCAGCCAGGGTGGCATCTGCCAAGCACCAGGAACCTCTTCATTGCTCTTAGTGGGCCAAGCCCTATGCATGGGAATGAATATCCTGCGTTCTACCAGAGTACAGGCAGCCCTGGATGTCTGGCCTCTGTAGGAATCCCAGTTGTCCTCACACAGAAACCCCCTGGAGAGATAGAACCAAGTTCTCCTGCTGCTTGCATGCTGGGCTCCCCCTCAGCTGCAGCAGCTCATGTGGTGCTAATGCTTCCAGGCTCTCCCAGATGAACATGCAGGAGGTGAGTGGTCCACAAGCCCAGGTTCCAGGACCTGCTTTTGGTGCTGTTCATGGGGTTAGTGGCTAGTCCAAACGTTCCCTCTGCAAACCCAACACAGCAGTGTCCAGCCCCACCTTTGACACTGAGGTTCCTTACATCCATTCCCACTGCTCCCAGGACCCTCACGTCCCATCTCTCTGCTGGCAGTGGTGTCCTGGAGGGGTGTGCAGCAGCCCAGACAAGAGGGACCAGCCCCAGGGAGCCCCCCAGGGACCCAGGGGCCCAGGCTGCCATCTCCCCTCTGGCTCAGTAGATCGGCTCTGGCAGCTCTGCACAAATTGCATAAATATTCATGGCGAGCTGAAGGAAATGTGACTGTCCTGGCTGATTATACGCGCCTGTCCTGAGGGCTGCGGCTTCTCTCAGGTGCTGCTGGCGCAGCTGCTGTCTTACAGTGAGATACAGCAAGGGTGCCCATGGTGCCCTCCTGCAGCGTGGGGCTCGAGGCTGCTAGGGCCTCACACAGCGCTGGAACGAGGGCTGCGAGCTCGAGCCAAGGATGAGGCTTTTCCAGAGAAGGGCCAAGATACCCAGCGTTTTCCCAGAGCATCACACCAGTCTCCACACACAGCCCAGGGACTGCCCTGCCTGTGGTCATGGTAAACCACTCCCCAGAGAGATGTCACATCCACTTTGGCGAGTCTGGCACGTTCAGCACTGCCTCTGCTCCCTGGTGCTTTGGGCAGAGAGTGGGACAGAGCTTCTGAGAACAGCCCAGGGAGACTTCCCGGGGAGAGAGCCCAGCTGGGATCTCTACACGCTGTAGAGATTAATCCCCTGCAGACCTGAGCAAGGTGCTGGGCTAATAGCCTGATTTATTCCTTCCCGTCTCTCTGGAGCACGGGAGGTTCCCCACTGTGTCCTGAACGACCTCATGCATAATACCATGCACAATCCTATTAATGCCGCCCCGCCACGCGCTCCCTGCTTAGTGCCGCCACTCGCCAATGCAATTTCCCCATGATATATGGGAAAAATAATTGAAGTATATTTGAAAATATATTGAGAATTATGGCACGCACACGACGGGATTTATAGGGGCCATATTTCACAAAACCATAGCCCTGCACACCAAGGTGCCCGGTGTTTGTGGGGAGACACCCATGGTCGTGGTGGGTGCCTGTCCAGGGCAGGCAGTGGGGGACCAGGTGCCACCACCCTCGTGGGCCTCAGTATGTGCCCGTGGGAGTTGGTACAGGGTGCAATGGGATCTGGCACAGACCGGTGCCTTGGGAGCAGGGGGGCTTGCCCCAGGAGCAGGCGGTGGGTGCAGCAGGATGCAATACCCGGCTGCACCGGGAGTGGAGGAGGCAGCTGCAGCCACATATGCAGCTGTGTGGGCATGGCCACTGCCAGCCTGAGCTTGGCTGAGCTTAATCCCCTCCCAGTGGGAGGGAGGAAATGCTCCTGGCATGGTGCTGCCTGCTCAGCTGCATGGCCTGCTCACTGTGCCAGGTGGCCAGTTAGCCACATGCTGGATCCCCTGGCCTGCCCTGAGGTGTCTCCTCAAGGGACTGGTGGCTCCCCACCATGAAGGAGGTGGGGAAGGGGCTGAGGGCTCTGCACAGAACTTCCAGACCTGTGATCCTCTGCAGCTGCCTCTCTAGCCCCTTCAACCCCAACGCTGACCTGTCTGCAGAGGAGCATTTCCCTGCCCAGCACTGGATACCCAATGCCATGACAGGGCACAGGGCACATGGCACATCCTTTCCCTCCTCATGCCACCTCTGCCCCCTGCATAGCCCCCCTGCTCTCTGGTCAAATGCCCCAGGCACCTCTGCCTGCCCACCGCCCCCCCAGCTCCCAGGTTTCCATGCTGGGCACGTCCTCAGCACCGTGGGCGCCGCTGGCACAGGTGCCGCAGGGAACATTAATCTTTAATTTCCTGTCAGAGCCTCTCGCTGGAGGGAGCAGCACCTGGCACGGGGGTACAGCAGATGCCCGCTGTGATGGGGGGCAGGAGACAGGGTGCCCCGGGCACACAGGGTTCAGATGGGGCACTCAGCCCTCCGCTGGGTCCCACAGCTGCGCAGCCCTGTGCCCGAGGCAGGCAGGGGAGCAGCAGCAGCAGATGTGTGCTTGCCTGCAGGAATGAGGAGGAGAGAGGCAGCTATGCTGCCCAGATGGAGAAGCTCCCCCAGGACCACTGGCTGCCAAGGCTGGGTAGGGAGATGACCCTGTGGGCAGCCCGCTCTCCCCCTGGCCCTGGCTGACCCAGCTGTCCTCATGGCTGTCTCTGGAAGGGGAGCATGCGAGGATGGGATGGGATTTGCTATCAGCTCTCAGGGCTGAGGGGTCACAAAGCCTTCATCTCTGTGGCCCATTGAAGGGATCCCAGGGCATCACTGTCTGGAGGAAACTCCCAGCATGCCCTGGGGAAGGGGAACTATAAATAGCTGCTCAGTGAAGGGCGGAGGGGGACTGTTTGGGAAGCTGCTTTGTGAACAGGACAAAGAAGAGGCGTCTTTGCACTTGCTCTTCATTAGCTGCCTTCCTCTGGCTGGCCGGGCCAGGATGCGCTCACATCGAACGACAGCAGGATGTAGCTGTCGGTGTCAAGGACGCGAACAATAAGGGCTTTAAATAGCAGCACTGCCTTTGAAACCCACTCGCCTGCGCCACAGACAGAGCCCGGGAAAAGCACGCAGCAGGAGAAACCGGGGATGTGGGAGCTGAGGTGCCCCCACCCCAAGGAAGGCACCCCCAGTGCCACAGCTGCTGCCCATAGGCAGGTGGTCCGTGGCCAGGACATAGGAGCCCTGCCCAGAAGTGCCACGGGATGCCTGGGCAAATGCACCCAGCCCCTCTGGCAGCTCCCAAGCAGCAATGTCCAAAGCTCCCACTGCACGGTCCCCTGAAAGTGGTTAACTGGCAGCACCTCCTTGTGCTGCCAGAAAGGTGACTCTTGGTCGCTGTTTCCTCTCCTCCTGCTCTGGCTCCTGGGCTCTCAACTCCTCCTACTTTCCAATAGGAGATGAAAGAGCTCCGAGGGACTGCCGGTGGCATTCCTTCCACACAGGGCATGGGGAAACCTCTTCACCTCCATGAGGATGAGCCGAGCAGCCAAGCAGCATCACTTGGTGGCATGTGAGATGGATAAAGAAGGTGCTTTGCTTTCCTGGGGAGCCCAGGTCCATGGTGTCCTGGTGCAGGACATGGGGTAAGGTGCTTGGGAGCAGCACGTGAGACTGGTGGAGACAGATCGGAGCCAGCGAGCCACGTGTGAGCACGTGTGTGTGCACGGGGGGGGGGGGCCCTGGCTGTGCGTATTAGCAGGCCCTTAAATCAACACAGCACTTCAGACAGGAAGGAAATAGGCTTTGCCGACGGCAGGAGCGGCACTTGCTTTGTGCACATTACAGAACATCAGGAAAATGTCAAATTTACATAAAAATGATACAAACTCATTGGAAGAAACATGCATCCAATTATCGGCCCCAGCGCTTCTGGCGCGGCTCCGCAGCCAGAGGCTGGCCAGCGGCTGGCTGCAAGGGACCCAGCCCCGGGCCATGCATTTCATCTCTGGCTGTTTAACATCAAAGCTGCAAACAGCCTCAGCTCAGCTGGCCTCCGTGCTCACCCACTGCCTCCCACCATGCCATGGCCACAGCCACTGCCATTGCCACAGCCACAGCCACAGCCACAGCCACAGCCACAGCCACTGCCATTGCTGCACCACTCGGGCATGCGGGGTGCAGGGCAGGGGTGGTAGTGCCCGGCTGAGGATAGGTAGGGTTCGGTCCTGCTCCTACCATCTCCAGTGGGGAAAGGGCTGTGTGATTGCAGCACCCCTGTATGGCAGGGGCTTTGAGGGGAGCACAGCTGAGCAGCCTGGAGTAGCAGGAATGGAGATGGTTTTGCTCATACAAAAACACCTAGAGATTTTTCTGGCACCAGGTTGGGACCCTATTCCTGGCTCTGCACTAGGTTGTCCCAGTAGCCCTTCCCTCCTTTCTGTTCCCACAGTATGGCCACTGGCATCCCAGGCCTGGGGAAAGCCACATCTGGCCCATCCCTCCTGCTGTGGCCCCTCAGCTGGGTAGCGTCGACTGGGCACAACAGCCTGCATTCTCCTGGGGCTGGGGGCACCAGGGGCACCAGGGGTAAACATGGGGATGTGGGCAGGGGCTGTCTCAGTGGGTGCCCTCCAGCCTTGCCTGTGCTGGCATCTCACCCTCCTGCCCAGGACTGATGGCCCATCCTGCTGCCCCTTCCTGGCACGCTGAACTCTCCATTTCTGTCCCCACCACCCGACAGGATTGATGTCTCACTGAGCACAGGCAGCGGCTGTAACTCATGCCCGGGAGCCAGGCTCTGGCTCGTTGCTCACTGGGCACTGTCACCACTTGAGTTGCAGTTCTGCCTCGTGCTGGGAGGGATCAGGGCAGGGTGAAAAAGGCTGAGGCAGGGCTGAGGCAGGGGGCAAACCTCTCTCTCCAAGCCATTCCTCAGGCTGGCATCCCCGGTACACCCACATGCAACCTGCTGACTGCCTCCCTCCCTGGCTGGGAGGTGGGCACACATGGCCCTGGGGAGTGATGGCAGGGTCCTGGCAGAGGTGGAGGGTGGCACCACAGCTGGGATTCCCCGTACCACACCCGCCAGCTGGTGCCCAGGCTGCAGGAGTGGGGGAGGCTGACGAGCTGTTAATTACAGGTGCTGCTTGGCTGGTGCAGCGCAGTCGCTGCTGCTCGGCTGGCAGAGCCGTGCGGCGGGTGACACACTCCATGATAAATTGATATCCCGTTTAGCATCAATTTTCCCTTCTCTGGTGGCAGACAGCTGTGCTAATGGGATGGGACAAGTGAAAATGAAATAACAGGCCCTGAGCACACCGGCACACGCCACACTGTTGGCACTACTGCATGGCTGTCGCTCCCCAAGAGACAGGCAGGACCCCACGCACCCTGGTGTGGGAGAACCTCCAGGCTGAGCTGCCTTTGCCGTAGTTGCTGGGGCTCACCTGGGGTGGGTTTGTGACATGTGCTGTGTCAGCACTTGGTGCCACCAACTCTGGTGTTCGCAGCACCTGGAGAAGCTGCTCCTTTCAGTGGGCATTGAGGCTGGCACAGGAAGAGGTCTGGCTGCAGCATGACCAGTTCTCAATGGTCAGTGTGAGACTGCGTGGTGTCTGCATCCACTTGGTGTTTGTATTAGCATTAGAGGGTGGTGACTTGGCACGTTTCTTATAGCACAGCACATAGCTGGGAACCAGTGAAGGATTTGGTTGGCATTCAGTGCCCGTGCTATATTGGGTATTTGCAAGGCACACAATGCCTGAGCTGATGTGTGCAGCATTCCCAGGCATTCTGCCTGTGCCAGATTTGGTGTTTGCAATAGCCTGTGGCACTCTGTACCCACACTCACATGCTCTTCAGTGCCCTCAGCACCAGCCACATGCTTTTTATCAGGAGTGTATTTGTCAAATTGGTGCCTGCAGTGTGTTTGCAGTCATGGCGTGTGCAGCGCTTGATGCCCACAGTTTGCTTGATAATTGCAGAGTGCTCAGCACTTAATACCTGTGGCATCATTGTTATTTACACAGCCCTTGCACTCAGTGTCAGCAGCACTCGGCATACACAGTGTGCTCAGGATGTGCACCCCGCCGCTGATGATGTTTGCAGCACCTTCAGTATCTGGTGTCAGCTGTGGTTTGTGTTTGCCAAGCGCTCAGCAATCTCTCCATTCAAGGTGTGCCCTGCGTCTGTTCGATTTGGCTTTGGAGCACAGCCCGTGCTCCCACCAGCCAGCTCTCCATGCTGTGCTCGGTGTTTCGGTTCCTGTGGTGTGATAAGTGTTCACAGCACACTGCTGGCACTGTGCTTGGTGCCCAGTGCCAGTGCATGTGCAGTGCCCGTGGTGAGCTCAGCCTTGGTGCCCACAGTGGGCTCAGCCTTGGTGCCCGTGGTGGGCTCAGCCTTGGTGCCTGCAGTGGGGTGCCCACAGCCTGCTCCCGCTGCCTGCACTCTCCCGCTCGCTCCCGCAGGTGTGAGCTCGTGCCCTGCATCCCTCCCCAGTGCCCAGGGTACTGCTCACTCACAGCGTGCTCTGTGAGTGCAGCCCATGATGTGGTCAGCACAAGGTTCCTGATGCTTTTGCCATTTACAGAGCTTGCAGCACAGTGTTAGCGGTGTTCCTGCTGTCCAGCCTGTGTGTGGTGCTGGACACTGGCCTGCTTTGGAGCAGCTGCACAGTCTGTGAGCACTGCTAGCACCAGCTCTTGCGTTAGCAGTGCCAGCAGCCTGTGCTGTCCCTGTTGAGGCTCACTCCAGTGCACTCAGAGCTCACAGTCCGTCACACATCCCATGCTCACAGCACAGTTTTCAGTGTCTGTGGCACATGTGGCACCAGCAATGCCCTCCATGCTCAGCACCAGCTGCCAGTCTGCAGGGAGATGGCACTTGGTGCCTGATGGTGACATGTTTGCAATGGCCCAGCTCACCTTTGAGGTCGATGTTTCCAGGGTGCTCCACAGTAGGATGTTTTCCCTATTTGCAGAATGCCGCAGATGAAGAGCAGTGAGATGTTTGGAGTTTGCAACATGCACTTGGTGCCAGCAGCATGCCTGGGGTTTGGAGCACACAGGGTGATGAAGGCACCAGTTCTTCAACCCCTGGCACAGCATGTGTGCCGTGTTTGCCATGTGCTCTACAGCCAGGTGGGCACTTGCCTTGCCCTCAGCACTCATGACCAAAGTAGGGGCCCATGCAGTGTGCTTGGTGGCCACGTGTGTGCTGTGCCTATGCTGTACTCAGTCCAGGGTTCCCTTCCCAGGGACTGTCTCCAGTTTCCCACTCACCTTGCAGACCCAGTCTGCCCACCACATCTCCGTCAGCCATCAGGGGGCAGGGGCACTCCTGGGCTCCCAGACCCTTTGCCCAGCAGCCTGGAGAGGGCAGGCAGGGTGCCCCCACCATATATGCCATCAGTGGAGCTATGGCATTAAGGTTGAAGTTTTAATCACACAAATGTTGGAAAATGGGGAGCGATGGTTCCCATGGTAACACTAACTCTGCCCCTTGCCCGTGGCGCACGGCTGTGCACGCGCAGGACCGTCATGGGCACCATGCAGCTGAGCTATGGCTGTCTGGGGAACCATAACTCCCAGCCTCCTGACTTGGGTGCATTTAAAACCTCAGCCCTATTGCTGTGCTGAGGCAGCTCTGCTGGCAGTTTATGACTCTGTTGTTTTTAGGAAAGCCAAATGGGAAGCAGGAGCTGCCTTGGTGAAGTACAGCAGATGGTGCAGGAGGAGCAGTCCAGGGCCAGGAGGAGTCACAGGGTGCTTGACCCAGCACTGAGTACCAGTGACTGCAGGGGTTGGGGCAGGATGGGGCCTGCAGGCACAGCTGAGTGTGAGGGAGCAGCTGAATGATGTCTCTCAGGGCAGATCCGCATGCTCCGCTGGCTGGGTACACTCCCGTCCAGCTTCTCCCATCCCTCAGGGCCAGAGATGGGATGGAGGAGTGGGGTGCAGCCCTGCTGCCCAGTGTGGGTGCTCCTGGAGTGCCAGCATTTCCTGTGCCCTGCCCTGGGGCTACTTGCAGGCTGCCCTTCTCCAGTGAAGAACCTGGTGCTGGGCTTCCTGACACTGCTGTGTTGGCCTTCAGCCCTGCAGCGTTCATCACCCTTCCACTCTGCCCACCCTCCAGCCACCTTTGCTCAGCTGTCACTTGGGAGGGAGTTAAGCAAGTTGTTGTCCCGCTCACAGCAGGACCTGGGTGAAGCTTGTCGATCTCTGGCTGCCTGGCTGGAGCATCTCCCAGTGCTGCCCTCTCTGCCCAGCTGCTGCAGCTCCCATAATGTATTCATCCCAGGATGCCCCGCTGCAGCTGCAATATAATTATTGGCGTTTATTACACCATTAACTTTAAAATTTTATAAACCGCCAGGCAGGTGACAAGTGGTGGAGGTGGGGGGTCTCAGGCTCTGGACAGAGGGGCTGTGAGGGAAATAGTGCTGGGGACTGTCCCAGCAGGGGGCTGAGCCTGTTTCCCTGCTGTGCTGGTGTTTTTGCTAGCAGTGGAAGCCCAGTGGCACCCCAGGAGGGTGCGCCACTGCCGAGCTGCTCAGCACAGTGTGGCCATGTGCCAGCCTGCCCCACTGCCCTCCTCAAGATGGCAGGGAGAAGGGAGCACCAAGCAGCTGCAGCAATAAAAGGCTGTAAAACCAAATGGCTGTCTCTGCACACTGCACCGATGGCTCCCAGGGTGCCTTCCCCTTCCTAACAGTGCTGAGGGCAGGAGGGACTGTGCACATCCCATTGCCCATGCACAGAGCCAGGGCTCCTGCTGCCATGCAGCCGCTCCCTGGTCACGTCTGCCACAGCCTTTCCAGCCGTGGGGGATGCTCTGAGGGTGGTGAGGCCATTTCCTCCACTCCTCCCACGCAGGATTGGAGGGCAGCGTCAGCCGAGCCTGACCTCCTGCTGGTCATGGGCCAGCGAGCATTGCCAGATCCGGAGTCAGGAGATGGGTGCTGGGTTGAGCATCCTCCTGGGAAAGCTGAACACCCTCTGTGCTGACATCTGGGCATCCTGCTGGGGAGGATACTCTGTTTTGCTCTTCTGCATAGATTTGGGAGGCTTTTAGATTTGTTTTCTTTCTATGAGAATGTTTGTGCCGTGCAGTCAAGTGAATGGCTCAGTTTGGGGGTGGTTTGTACTGACAGGGTCAAAGCAAAACGTGGACAGGGGGTGCTGGCTTTCAGCCTGGCAGAGCCAGGACAGCATGGGTCTGAGGCACGTGGGGTGTCTCAGGTGGAGAGAAGCAGGGGCTGCTGCACATGGGTGGGAACTCCACAGTGTCCACTGCCGCTGCTCTTCCTGGGCACAGGGGCAAAAGCTGGCTGGGTGAGCATTTCTGGGAAGAGGAATTCAGGAGGGTGACGAGTGAGATCTCACCACTCACCAGGATTAAATACCATGGAATCAGCCTGGGCTCAACCCTTTTCTCCCATGATCAGACAGGGATTGGACCCATCATCCCATTGAGTGTCCATGGGATTTAACCCAGCTCTGATGCAGGCATTGTCCTCTCAGCCATCAAACAGAAGCTCCTACACCCAGATCCTACCGAAACCCACTCCTTAAATTTCTGAAGGCAGGACCTCAAGAGCCATATAAACTCAGTGCTGCTTTCCTGGCAGCAGCAAAAGGTGTCCAGGGCACCTTGTGCGAGCTCATGCACACAGCTTACAAAAGAGACTTTGTAATTGAGGTTTTGTGCTTAATGAAGGAATAAATTGAATGGGAGTGTTGTCTTTAATTGGGGTGTTGCATTAATTAAGGTATTGCACTTAATTGGGGTAAAGCATTTAATAAGGTATTGTGTTTAATGGGGGTAGTTTACGTAAATAGGGTCAGTGCATTAATGGGGTGCTGCATCTCCCATGTGTCTGCTGACCCTGGCGGACCCTTCATCTGTCACAGTGGGCCAAACTGGGGACCAGGGCCACCGGTGAGGCTGGTGTGCACACTGGAGCTGCCATCTTCCCCATGCCAGCACGATGCAGCTGGTAACAGTGCTCACATCAATGGCTCTGCTCCTACCCTGGTGCGTCCAGCTCCCTCCCACCACTCCCAGTGGGTGCAGGAGGATGCTGCAGAGGTTTCAGCAAGTGGGGTGCAGGCAGCATTACTGCTCCTGTGCCTCCCCCCAGCCAGCTCCACAGCAGGCACTGATGCCTGGCATGCTCATCACACTGTCGCCAGCCCTGCTCTCCTGTAATTAGAGTGGACATCTTGTCATCCCACATCTCCCCACAGCCGAGGCACTTGCTGTCCTTGCTGCACAGACTGACCTGCTGGGCAGGCGCCGGTAGCATGCCAGGGAGGCCATGGAAGGAGGCTGTTCTTGTTAAGCCAACGTGTTTGCAAGGGTCTCAGAGGATGCAACTTGCATGAGGCAGAGCTGAGTGCTGCGGCCAGCTGGGCTCCGCAGTCACGTTCCCTTCAATTAGATCAAAAGTAATGATTGCCCCAGATCCACTTCCCTCTGGGCGTGGGGCCGTGGCCAGCGCCAGCTCTGGAGTGTGAGGAGCTGGTGAGGAAGATGTAGCAGCCAGCTCATGGCTTGGGCTGGCAGTAAAGCACTCAGCAAGCTGCATCCATATCCTGGCCAGTTTGGCCAGCAGGGTATCAGGTGGGAGCTCCCTGATGGGGGTCTCCTGTTGGACAGCTGCCTGCTGACCACCCAGGTCTGTAACTGTCTGGTCACCCATGTCCCCCACCCTCCAGGGCTGCCCCTGCCATGTCACTCTTGGTGCCCTGAGCTGATCCCCTGTGTCCCTCCTGAGGAGCTGCAGTCCCACAGGCTGGCTGGGAGGGTGAGCTCACTGCAGTGGCACAGCACCAGTGATGGAGTGCAGTGGGAGTTTGGGTCTTGGTATGGAAGAGTCAATCCCTTGGCTGGGTGACAAGAGAGGGAAATCACATCCAAACCCTCATCTGGACTGGGCTAAGAATAGAAACAGCCAGTGCCTGTGTCTTGGAGGGGATGAGTCACCATGAGGGTGCTGGAGGGCACCACAGCAGGGTTAGGTTCACCAAGCATCCCTGCAGACTGTGGGGCCAGCTTCTCCCATGTGTAGGCTTCACCTGTCTCCTGCTGTGTTCTGTGGGTGTGTCAGAGCCCTGATGTTGTAGAAAGCCCCCTCCTTCTGTGCTGTTATTTTGTCCATGGATACAGCCTCTTAACCCCCTCTGCTCTCACCCAAAGCTCCAGTGTCTCCAGCCAGTTTCCATCACTGCTCTCTGTTACTGCCATCCTCTAAACTCCATACAATTAGTTTGGATTTTTCTTGATGTGTGTCCCAGACCTGACACAGGGCTCCCAGTAAGGCCTTGCCGCCAGCAAACGCCTCAGATGCCTCACAATGATTCTCCTTCTCACGCAGCCCTGAGCAACATTGTCCTTTTCACTGAGTTCAGTGCAGTTGCAGGGCTGCCAGAGATCCCACATTAAACTGATAGATCCCATATCCCAAATGAAGGAGGTTTCTCCTATTTTCTCCTAACTCCCAGCTGCTTTTCCAAGCATCTGCCTGGCTGCTGGGCATCGGGAAACAGCTCCTGCTCACACAGATAACTGCACCTGCAGAACATGTCCTGCCTGAGGGTTCCACCCCTCTGCATGCCTTGTTTATCCACCTGGGATTGTCCGGGGGTCTGGTGTTAAACTCAGACAAGCTGATGTTGCTGCCCACTGCTGGGCCAGGCTCTGTCCTGTCCTCCTGCCCACTTGGCAGCCCTGCCCTCCAGCCGCTCGCCCTCTGCTTTCCGGGCAGATTTGCTTCCCACCCCAGCCCAGTTCTTGTCCTTTTGAATTGTATCTGATTGTTTTCAGGCCATTTCTCCAATTTGTCAACATCATTTTGAATTCCAGTCCTGTCTTCCCTGGCACCCGCAGCCTCCCCCCATCATCTGAGTGGAGTACATGGGCCCTGTGCCAAGTCCCTGACGATCAGCATTCCCCTGGCTGGGGGGCACAGGGGTAACCAGGAGAGACTCCACTCTCCCAGTCTGCTGGCAAGCCCTTGGCTGGCTCTCCCATCGTGTTGGCTTGCACAGTGGCTGGTGAAGTCAGCACAGGAGCCCAGGGCATTGTGTTTCTCCTGACTGTTAGCATCCTATCCAAGGAGTGGATGAGGGAGCATCAGGGGGTGAACAGACTCTGTAGCTGCATGTGGCCAGGTGAAGGGGCAGATGAGCCCCACTACACACCACAGAGTCCCCCCATGTGGCCTCATGCCTCCATGTGCAGGCACTCAGCCACAGGTGAGAGGCTCCGGTGTGGAACCTTGGGGACCTGCAGACGTGTCAGCAACACTGACACACTGCAGACAGCACCAGCCATTCCTAGCTCATGCTTTGTTCTTTGCCTTGTCTGGGTAGAAAGCAGTCCCTAAGCCCTACTGCCTGGCTTCCCAAGCCATGCTGCTTCCCCACTCCCTGCACCTCCGTCCCACTGTCTCTCCCAGCATGGTCTCTCTCCCAGAGCTCCCTGGCTGTGAATCCATAGTCCTCCCCTCTCCATGGCTTGTAAAAGGCCTGCAGCTGCAGCTGGGCATGGGGCTTGTGCTATGGGTGCCACTCACTGGGGCACAGCTTGATCCCAACCCACCCTGGCTGCACTCTAGCCTTGGGTAATCCTGCAAGGAGATGAGTCCCCAACACCCCTTTGCCCTTGCTGGGTGGGCAGGCAGGAGTAGAGTACAACAGGAGAGGAGAGCCAGGAAAGGAGATGGGAGAGGACTTACCTCTTTGGCCACTCAGGAGGGGATCATGCTGTGAGGATGGTGCTGAAACATGTCCCTAGTCCAGGTGGCAGTTAATGATGGAGTTGAAGACGCCCAGAGAAAGCAGGGGGATGTCATCCCCTTGGTATGGGGAACAGAGAAAGCAGGGGGATGTGATCCCCCTGGTATGGGGACAGAGAAAGCAGGGGGATGTGATCCCCCTAGTATGGGGGACAGAGAAAGCAGGGGTGTGTGATCCCCCTGGTATGGGGACAGAGAAAGCAGGGGGATGTGATCCCCCTGGTATGGGGGACAGAGAAAGCAGGGGTGTGTGATCCCCCTGGTATGGGGACAGAGAAAGCAGGGGTGTGTGATCCCCTTGGTATGGGGGACAGGGTCCTGGGGGGAGCCAAGGGACAGTCCTGCTCCTGTGCCATGACTGTCCAGCACACAGGACACTGGGCTCCAGCTGGTCCCACACTCACACAGCTCAGTTTGCCCTGTACCTCAGGGTCTGTGCTTATGGGGTGACCTGCCTGGCAGACCCTCCATGCCCTCATGTCCCTTGCCACCACAGCATCTGAGAGGTGCAGGCAGGGACTACACATCCAGCTCTGCAGACCAAAGACTCAGGGCTGGCCATTGCTCACTCCATGGAAACTCCTTCCACAGGATCAGGCTGTTTCCGCCTATGGTCCCGGCTGGGCCAAGCATCCCCCAGGGAGCCAAGGGTCCCTGTGGAAGCATCTGGGCCCTGGTGGCTGTGTGGCTGGGGCACCTGTGGTGGCAGCAGAGCTTGGGCCACCTGCCCAGCCTGCTCCTACCACGTCCTTCGGAGCTGGAGGTGCAGGGCTGGCACGTGCATGCTGCATCCCCTGGGCAGGGAAAACAGGCGGCTGGGGCTGTGCGTGCTCCTTGCCGGAGGCAGCCTATCATGCTGTATTGACCCACAGAGAGGCAGAAACATGTGTGCCATGCACAGATCGATGGGAAGATTGAAGATGCATGTGCGCTTGCCGGACGGCTGGGGAAAGCTTTGCCGTTGGCATTGGCAGCACAGTGAAGGTCACGCTGACCTGCGGCGCAGTCCCCGAGGAGAGGCGAGGCCTCTGTCGCGCTCCTGGGCGGCTGTCTCATCACTTGTCCTCCGGAGACCCTGGATTCCCTGCCAGGCACGCACCTTCTCAGCAGAGCCCTGTCTGCTGGGGGGGGTACCCAGTGCTGGGCTTGCTCTGGGGACAGGGAGATGGTGTTTCCCCCACCACTGTGCCACAAGGCAGTGTCACGGAGGGTTGCTTGACTTGTGAGTGAGTGGGTTGGTTCAGCAAACCCTCCGTCCCCAGCTGGTGAAACCAAGGCAGGAAACTGGGAGAGATTAAAACTTGCTGTCAGAGATGCTGTGCATTGGGAAGAGACAGACCCAGGTGCCATGTGGTTGGTGCCTCAAGGTTGAACCCATCACCTCATGACCGAGCCAGGCTAGGAGAGCCCCACTGCCACGGGCAGGACAGGACGGGGCAGGAGGACACCCTGCTTGTCACGCTGCGTGCAGGGCAATGCTGCCTCGGGGGCTGGGTGCTGATGGGGCTGTGCGAGGGTCGACGGCAGCGTGCCCTGGAGGGAGCAGACCCCGAGAGGAGCAAGGGCTCGGCAGGGCAGGACAGGGTGAGCGCTACCCCGGCTCAGCCTTTCTAGCAGAGTTGGTCCCTGCCTGTGGTGCCCCCCACTTGTGCGCTGCCGTAGAACAATGAGGAGCACCGAGGGAGGGAGGGAGGGAAGGGGGCAGAAATTAAGCCGGATGAGCCCATCCCGGGTGCACAGCGAGCGCGGTGAAGAGGGGGGCGGCGGACACAGGGCGCGGGAGGCGATACTGCCGCTCTCCTGGCTCCGGGGCACCGAGGAACACGGCGGGGCCGGGGGGAGGCACGGCAAAGTGCACCCCTGGCGCCCCGTGTTCAGCCCCGCTCCGGGGGCGTCTCGCCGGCCGGATCCCGCCGGGACAGCCGGGGCCGGGGTCGGGACGGCCGTGACTCGGCGCTGGCCGCCGTGGGTCGCGGCGGGCCGCGGCAGGGAGGCGGTTAACGGCCAGGGAGCCGCCGAGGCAGGAGGAGTCCGCAGGCGGGCGAGCAGGAGGGGGCCGCCGGGCGAGCTGCCCGCAGGCTGCCCGCCCCCGCCGAGCCGCGCCGCGCTCTGCCCCGGGGCGCACGGGCCGGCGGGGCACGGCGGGGCCAGGCGGAGAGCGCGGCGGCAGCGGCGACGGCGGGGGACAGGCTTCGTGCCCCGCCCGCCACGGCACGGCTCGGCACGGCTCGGCATCGCACGGCGCGGCGCGGCACGAACGACTCGGCATCGCACGGCGCGGCACGGCTCGGTTCCGCTCGGCACGGCTCGGCTCCGGCGGCTCCCGAGCCATTCAAACAAGTGGCTCCGGCAGCACTTCGGGGCCGGAGCTGGGGAGAGGGCGCAGCGTGGCTCCCTGCCCCGGAGGCGCCGGGCCCTTCACACTGCCTCTTTTCTCTGACGCTTGCTCTTTATTTGACGATGAAATAATGTTGACATGTCTTGAATTATTAAGTATTCCCTGGATTTTATTAGCACATGATGCCTAAATGCTGCCTGTATCTGCTGGGGTCTTAACCAGAGAGGAGCGAAGGAGAGAGGCAGAGAGACAGAGCGAGGGAGAGGAGAGAGAGGGGTTTTTGACAGCTGTATTTGTGCTGATAAGCGAAGGCACAAGGAGACGATCGACTAGTGAGACAAGAGGGAAGCGGCGGCTCGGAGCTGCTGAGAGGGGCTGCGCTTCCCTCCCGAGACGGCTCGGCCCTCCCGGTGCCGTGCTGGGGCTTGGGGGGGACCCGAACCCCCTCCCAGCGCCTGGCCGGGCTCTCGGCCGGTGCCTGTGCCAGGGGGCAGCTCGCTGGCTGGGCACACCAGCTGCACGGGGCAGATGCCGATTGAGATCGTGTGTAAAATCAAATTTGCTGAAGAGGATGAGAAGCAGAAGGAGAAAGAAGAAGGGGACAAGGAGAGCCTGATCGAGGAGCCTGCCCGGCCCCGCTCCCGGGATCTGGCCACCTTTGCCAGCACCAGCACGCTGCACGGCTTGGGACACATCTGCCGGTCGGGACGGCTGGGCGTGCGCCAGACCCTCTGGGCATTTGCCTTCCTGGCCTCCCTCGCCTTCTTCCTCTACCAGGCGGCCAAGTCGGCGCTGCTCTACCTGGAGCACCCCCACGTCATGGCCCTGGACGAGGAGGCCATCCGTGAGATGGTGTTCCCGGCCATCACCATCTGCAACATCAACCGCTACCGCCACTCGGCACTCACCGACGCCGACATCTTTCACTTGGCCAACATGACCGGGCTGCCTCCCAAGGACCGGGATGGTCACAAGGCCACGGACTTGCTCTACCCTGACCCCGACATGGCTGACATTGTCAACCGCACCGGCCACCAACTCGACGACATGCTCAAGAGCTGCAACTTCAGCGGCGAGAACTGCTCATCCCGCGATTTCACTGTGGTGAGTGCACACCTGGCTCAGCTTCCCTAGGGGCCCCTACCGGCACGGGGGGCACCCACCCGATCGCGTCGCACCGGAGCAGGGCTCCCTGGCTCACTCCGGCTGCTGAAGTTTGCAGCTCTCTCTATTTGAGTTTCCCTCCAAGTTTCACAGGGAGAGAGGGAGAGGATCCTCCGTGGGAGCTCTCAGCAGGGCTCTGCGCCACAGGACTGGGCTGTCGCAGGTCTGTGACTGAGGGGCTCACGGGCAGGAGCCGCGGTGGGTGAGCAGCAGGGTCCAGCGGTCCCCAGGGTGGGTGTGCGGCGGCCAGGGGGAAAGCTGTGGCACAGAGTCCTGCTCCAGCCTGCTCTTCCCCCGGATCGAAGTGCCCTGACACGGGATGCTTCACTCAGCGAGAGGGGCTGGAACAGGGGGGCAGGCAGAGACCCTTTGTACGCAGGGGAACCCTCCTGCATTTGTGGGATTAGCACTGGGATGTGTGTAAATGTGGGGACTGCAGGCATTGCACACGCACGTGTGCACATGCCGAGCACAAATGCCGAGCCGCTCCGCTCTGGAGGCACGGCTACAGCCGGGCGAGCGGGGGCTGCCCGGGGCTGCCACTCACTGCCCGGGACTGGCAGCACGGCCTCTTCCAAGCAGCGCCCAGTCTGCCCAGGCACAGAGCCCCTGGCCGACCGCCGCCAGTGTGCGGCTCTCACCAATATTGAGCCTGGAATCATAAATCCCCGCTGTGGTTTGGGAAAATAAATGTGCTGAACGGGCGGAATACCTGATGGGACCCTTTTCAGACCTTAATGACTCTGGAAATGAGCCGCCTCTCTCCTACGGCTGCCAGGGGCTACTGCTCAGCTGGCTCCCGCCTTCTCAGGAGCGGCGCTGCCAGCCGAACCCCGCTCGTGCCGGGGAGTGGGGTGTGATGCCATGGGCTGTGCAGGATACTGGGGAAGAGAGGAGGCTCCGTGGGGCTGAAAATGGCTGATGCAGCATGTTCCGTTTCACTTCGTGCCCATCGGTACAAAGCCTGCTCAATGTGCAGAGTGATGCTGTCCCTGGGAAAGAGACTTTGCAGGGGGGGCTCCCTGTGCGGGGGGTTGGTGGTGGCAGGGGACACTGCAGTGGAGTGGGAAGAAGGAGCGGGGGACAGCAGGCGGGCAGCCCCACTCCTCCTCCTGGGGATTTGCTGGGCTCTGTGCCTGCTCTACGCCAGCTGCTGGAGTTTGCCAGGGAGCAGTGTGGTTCAGCAGGGTTTGGAGCAGGAAGCTCTGGTGCTGGACCGTCCTGCACGTGGCTTGGCCATGCTGACTCCAGCCCTGGGATCCTCCTGGAGGATCCTGCACAGCCTTGGTTTGCGGGGGAGGCAGCGAGCCCAGCCTTGTGCTGGGCAGAGGCACAGCGTAGCAATGGGATTTGGTGTGTGCTGAGCCGCACTGTGATGTTGGCAGGGCAGAGCTCAGGTGGATGGAGCGGTGCAGGTTTCCCACAGCGTGGACAGAGTGTGTGACATGTGCTGTGCTGTGTGGCAGTGAAGGGTGACCACCAGGACAGTCACTGGGACCCAGTTTCTCAGCATGTGGCTGTGCAGGACCAGCTGGCCTGCCTACCTCATCTGCTTATGAGAATGCCCTGGGGATGCCCAGGCAGCCAGGCTCTGGTGTGCTGGCACTCTGCACTGGAGCAGGTTTCAGGTGTAAGAATGGCTAGTGCCAGCCGACCCATGGGCTTATGCCCAAAGAAGGGGAGCATAGGGCTCCTAAACCCTCCACCCACCCTGTCCACAGCTCTACATTTCTGGCCTTTGAGGTATCAGGGGCTGTCAGCAGAAAGGGGCGTACCTGTCGCCTCTTACTTGCCTGCAGCAAAGGGGTGAACCTGGGGCAGGAGAGGCTGCAGAGATGAGTGTGGGGAGGGATGGTGAAGATGTGATACAACTCTCTGCCACATAACATGTCCCAGAGCCCTTCCATGCAGCAGTGGGACCTGTCAAGGCATCACACCATTTGCAGCTGGAACCTTCTACTCCCATTCCCTAAGCCAAATCGGTCCCTTGTGCCTCCTGGGAATGACTGAAACACAACACAGGCTTCTTGGCAGGCGGGTTGAGTCCCAGCTGTGCTGTGTGGGCTTGGGTACTCCTGTGCCTCGTAGCTGTGGCCCCAGTGAAGGCTGCTTATGTGGTGGGGAGCTCCAAGCTTTGTTGGTCCCATTTCTGGGTCCCCATGTGAGCCTTCATGTTCAGAAAGCTTTTGTGCCTGCTCTGCTGTGGGCGAGTGTGTGAGTCACAGCATGTCCTAGCAGTGATGGGGGGCTCCCAGACTGCAGCACATCCCAGTAGGGCAAATGGCTTGGGGTCCCAGGGCACTGAGCCCACAGTGAGCAGCCTCTGTAGCAGAGACTGTCCCCCAGTGACACTGGAGAAGGGAAGGAGCTTTCCCTGCAGCCATGCTTGCAGGAGCGCTGGAGTCTTTCCTTCCCTCTGGGCACGAGGTGGACTTTGTCCAGAGGCTGGAAGTTTTTCAGCATGAGAGTGGCCAAGCTGTGGGGCTGCCGCCGACTGCCTGTCCAGGAGCAGGAGCAGTGCCAGGGCTGGAGCCTGTCCCCTTGCACTGCTGCTTGCAGCCCGTGCTCACGCAATAAATAACTTGTGCGGATCCTTTAAGTAAGAGCCGTGAGTGCTAAATGATCTTCCCCTATTCAACGTCACAAATCCACATTCTTTATGGGACAGCAAATTAAGAAACTATCGGGAAAAAAAAAAATCCCCAGCGTAAGCATCTTCCATGTAATAAAGCCCGGCTGGGCTGTAAATCTCCCCAGCGGCGGGGACAACCCTGAGCCGCAGCAAGGCTCCCTGCAGCCCTGCTGACAAATGTGCCCCCGTGCTGGCTGCTAGAGGGCCATGCTGGAGCCTTGGCAGAGCCTCTTCTGACCCACTGAGCTGTGCCCACCATGCTGCACAGCCCCCCAGGCCCTGCAGTGCTCGGGGCACTGCCCAGTGCCCGCTAACACTGGGCTGTCCGATGGGTGCCTTGGTGGGGAGCACTCCTGGCTGGGCAGTGCAGCTGCAGAGCTGAGGGTGCTGGTGCAGGAAATCCGTGGTGCTCTATACATGCCATTCAGCAGGAGGCTGGGAAGTGTCCCCACAGGGCTGGGGCTGAGCTGCTGCGGGTGGCTTGCATCCCCCTAAGCTCCCTGCCTGGCACCCCGGTACAGCCACAACCCGAGGCCAGTTCTGGCCATGTCAGGTGGCACTGAGGCAAGGGGGAGCCTTCCTGACAGTGCTCTGGAGATGGGGGTACAGCCAGATGGGGTGTGCAGGAGTTTGGGGGCTGTGGGAAGAAGCGCATGGAGGGGCCCCCCTCAGCTGGCAGCAGCATCCCGCCTGTTTGCCGGCAGTGGCTGCAGCAGGAGCCTCCGCTCTCGCGGCCGGGAAGGAGCCCAGTGCCTTTCTCAAAACCTCATTCGTTGTCAAAAGCCTTTTGTTTGTGATGTGTGGCTGCCGAAGCCAGTTGTGCCGGGGCTGGAAGCTGGGGGGGAGCAGGGAGGTTGCTGAGAGCTGGCAGTGCCTCTCGGAGCTGGCAGCGGCCCCGGCTCTCCATGCTAGGCCTCCTACCTGCCCGGGATTTGGGCTGTGAGAGGGATCTCCCCAGCACCCCGTGCCGACCCCAGAGGGGGAAGCCCTGTGCTGAGACGGGCAACATCCTCAGTTGCATTCCACATGCACACAGGAGATCCTGGTTCAGGGGGTGGGCGGGGGCAGCAGGCTGTCGCCTCCTCCCAGCAAGGCTCTCCCACTGTTCCTGACATGGGAACTCTCTGACCTTTCCACCAGAATCGTACTTAATAAATGTCACATTTTCAACCTATTTTTACTGGGTAAAAGAGATGGACTGATTGTTTTTCACCTGCCCTGCCCTGCCTGGTGCCTGCTCAGCCCCTGGCATTCAACCACTCCATTTTCCCTGTACTCCTGTGCAGGGCTGGGCCTCCCTCAGCTGCTCAGTGGGCTCCAGGTACTGCAGAACCTGCCCTGGCTGGGGCACAGAGTGGCTCTTGGGGTCCCAGCACAGCATCACCTCCTTTGGAGAGTGACATGGCCGTGACTGTGATGGGTGTCCTGCCATGCCTGGCAGGGACTGGCTGGGCTGGGGCTGGTGGTGTCAGTGCCCAGGAGAGGCTGGAGCATCCCTCACTGATCCCATGCCCGCGAGCTGCTCAACTGAGCCCATCTGTGCCCATCTGGGTTACAGCATTCCACTCACTGCATCCACGTCCTGCGGTCCCAGCCCAGCGCCTTAGCCAGCTACTCAGGGGCTCACAGCCCATCTGGAGCCCTCCATCCTCGCAGTCTGGCCACTGTGCTTGTGCCTTTCCAGCCCTGTGTCCCGGGCAGTGCAGACGCGTCGCAGGTTGGCCGTGCTCTGTCCGGAGCAGCGCAGCGCCATCTCCGGCGCTGTTACACATGAGCCGCCTGGGCACGGCTCGAGGCGCTGTTTGTGCCAGAAAACGGGGGACTTTAATGCAATTCGTTGCCATTTAATTTTACACAATTCCTGCTGCTTAATCCGCTGAGAAATGCTAATTTATACAATTCACGTCTAAAAATAAATGTCAGTCCAGCAGCTCCCAGCAGCGGGTAGCTGCTCCCACCAGCCCCCACCGAAGCCTTCTGCAGGGACCCCAGTGTGGAGCCCACCTTGCTCCCTGCCAGCCATGCTGCTGCTCCTTGTCCCAGGTGCAAGTGTGTGGATTTGGGGATAATGGGATTTTGGGACACTGTGGTAGGAGAACAAGGGGTTGGCTGCACCTAGGGGTGTCGCTGCAAAGTCCCTCATGACAGTGGGGTGGGGTGACTAGGGGACAAGCAGGCGTTTTGGCAATCTGACTCTCTTTCAGATGGCTGGGAAGACGTTATTGGTGTGGGGGTCATGAGGTATCTTTGAGACCACTGCTTCCTCATGGATTCCCCCAATAAATCTGGGAACAGCCCCAAGTGCATCTGCACCATGGGCTATGGCTGGGGGTGCATGGAGCAAGAGGGGTGCCTGGTGCAAAGGCCTGGCATGCACATGAGGGATCTGGCCATGGGTCAGGACAGGTTCCACCTGGTTGGAAGATACTAATTGGTCACAAAGTGCCATTAATGAATGTGGGATGGGAGGCAAGCATGCACCCCTCCTGCCTGAGGAGTGATGCATCATGAGGTGTCTGAGGAGGCTGGTCTGCAGGGGACAGCAAGGGGGCTGGATCATGGGGACAAGGGGATCCATGGCTGGGAAGAACCTATACGGGGCTCCCAGCCCCCTGCCTCTTGTGCTTGAGCATCTCCACACCCTGCTGCCCTCTACCCCACTGCCACTGCCCCCACCATCTCACACCCATTGCCTCCCCTTCCCCTTCCTTTGCTAAGCGGACCCCCATGCCACCTCCATCCAAGTGGGGTGGCACTGACACCAGCAGCAGCACTGCAGAGAGGGTGCCAGGGCAGTGGGGTAGGCATCAAGGGCCATGGTGGTGGGTGCCAGCTCCCTGCAGGAGGGGGGCGAGGCGGGGGAGCAGGGGGGTGCGGAGGCGACGCAGCGGGGGAGCAGAGATGCTGGAGGAGCCGACGGCTTTCCCACCGTCTCCCTGATTGAGATCGGATCACCGTGAGCATAAAAAAGCTCTCTTCATAATTATATTTAATGAATTGACTTTAAAAGCTCTTATGCTCTTATCTGGGTAATTTAATATCACACACTTAATAAGCCTGTCTCTGATACGGGGGGAGCCAGCGGCCAGGACGCCCGCGCCTGGTGTGTCTCCCCAGGGATGTGGGACGTGCCGTGAGGCTGGGCCCACGTGCCAGGCTGAATGGAGGGGGACAGTGCTGCCCCCTGGGGCCAGGGCACCCGTGGGGTGACTGTGGGGCACTGCTGGCTGCAGAGGGGGCTGGGCACCTCGGATGGCTGCGAGAGGAATGGGGACAAGATAGCAGAGGGGATTGGCTCCAGGAGCTGGTGCTGGCTGGTGCCTGGGGCCACAGTGGGACCATGGGGCAGTGGGAACACAGGGCAGTAGGGCTGACAGGGGGCAGGGTGGCAGATGGGGCAGGGGGGTTCATGGGGTGCTGCATGGCTGGCTGGGCATGGGGCAGGGCTGGCTGGGGTGCAGGTGCCCTGTGCCAGTGGCATGGTTGGATGCCATGTGGCCCCACTGCTGAAGGGCATTGCTGTGGCCCCATCCTTTATGCCAGTGCCAGCTGTGGCAGGGGTTCCATGGACAGCACTGGGGACAGCCATGGGTCAGAGTGCACCACAGGCTCCAGTGCCATTATGCTGTTAGATCCCTGTCTCCTTCTGGCTCCAGCCCCCTGGGGTAGTCAGCTGGGATGTCATGGAGGTAAAGGAAGGCTTGTCACCACGGTCTCTGCAGCTCTGTCACCTCCCCCCCCCCCCCCCCCCCCCCGTGCCCCCCCCAGCTCCTGGAGTCCCAGAAGGGGTGTGGGCTGCCTCCTGCAGGCCGGCATTGCTGCAGCCCCAGTAGGAGTCTCTGCACCCCCGCCCCCCTCATCACCCCCCCACGATCCATCGCCGCGGGCAGGCGGGTGCCTGCGGGCGAGCCGGAGGGAAGGCTCTGCCATATGGAGCCAGGGGCCCTGGGGACTGCAGGAGCCTGGGGCTGGGACCTGTGGCCATGGGGGCAGCCCCCAGGATCCTGCACTACAGACGCTCACTGGGCAGTTGGGTTGAAAGCCATGGCCAGACTTGTGCTCTCTGCATGTCAGAGTTAGAGCTGCTGTGAGCTGGTCTGTCCCCCCAGCCTGGCACCGTGTCCCCAGTCACCCTGCGCCCTCAGGTCCCTGATTCCCAAGTGACAGAGGACAGAACAGCACCTCCCAGCATCCATGACTGTGCTGCCCGAGGACAGGTGTCAGGGACAAGGTCACAAGGGCACAGTGAGTGATGTTGGCCCTTGGCCAACCATCCCCAAGCTCTGGAGTGCCTGGCAGTGCCGGCTGCCATCCTGGCACTTGGTGCCAAGGCTGGGCGGGCTGGAGGGAGGCACATGCCAAGGCTGTGGGGTAGGGGAACAAGGACCCAGCTGCCACCTGGCCCTGCAAAGGCACCGGGGGACAGCCCCAGGCAGAGAGGGGATCCCAGCTCCTCCCTGGGGCATGGGGCAGCCGTGCCGGGTCTCCCTCCATGAGGGAGTGTCTGGGGAAGGAGGTTTACGGAGCTGCACTAAGTGACGCAAATGGTTTGAAGCCCATAAAGAGAGACGGTTTTATGTAAGACGACTATATAAAGCTCTGCTGTTCTGCCATTGATGAGATATAGGCCTTTATTTATAGAAGGCAATGTTTGCGGTGTGAGTGCTGAAAGCCAGCCAGGGACCCGCAGATAGGGCGTAGAGTCATTTGACATGCAGCTGCCGTCGACACTGTTCACACATTAAAGAAAAAAATTAACAAGTTTGCAGCCAGTCAGGTGGAAAAAACAATAATTGTAGAAAAACGTATTTCCCCCTTTTTCCAATAACAAATAACTGGAACGCTGTTGGGGAGGCTTCAGCTCGCTTTCCCTCTGGGAAAGGATGGGCTGAGGCTCCAGTCAGGCTAGTGGATGGAGTGGGCAGGGGGAGGCAGACAGGGTGGGATGAGAGCTCAGACAGGGGATGCTGCCACAGGGTGGATGTCCCTGCCCGGGTATTTTTATGTCCACGACTGGAATAACAGGGCCTACAGGCAGGGATGAAGGCACCAACAACTCAACATGGCCATGTGTGTGCAGGGGGATGAGGAGGGGGGAACAAACACCAGGAGCTGAAGGTGCTTACTACATGAGGGGCTGCAAACCAAACCCCACTGGATTTTTCTGCCTGGCCTAGCATTGTCTCTCTCCACCTGCACACACAGGGATGCTCTGAGGTTATTTCTTAGCCAGATGTGGCTGGGTTTTTACTGGAGAGCATGCAGCCAGTCCCTGTGGTCAGAGTGCCCTGCCAAATTCTGTTTCATGCATGAAAGGAGGAAAAACTTCTCATGATTAATTGTGCAATAGAGGAAAACGTGCATCTCTAACCTGCTCCTTGCCAGTTCCTGGCCTTTTCTCCCAGGCACTGCCAAGGGAGGGTGAGAGGACAGGAGGGTGCTGACACCTCTGCCATGTCCTGCCCTGTCCTGACTCTGCCATGACCATGAAGGGTTCGAGCAGGGAGCAGGCAGGCTCAAGGTCAAGTAGCTTCCCTGCAGCTCCCTGCACTGTTCTGTGAATGGCTCTCCCCTGCTCACATTGAAAGCCTTCCCCCACCATGCCCTCTGTGCTGTGCCAGGCACAGGCAGGGCTCTGCCAGCTCCATCACCCACCATGCCACCATTGTGCCAGCAGAAGGCAGAAGGTGAGGGTGGAAAATGGCACTGCTGGATTGGGTCAGGGGACTGAACCTCCACCCTGGTGCACTGGGACTCAGGGCTGCTGCATGTGCCTGCTCTGTCCCCAGGAGATATCACTGGCTGCATGGCTGATCCTCCCCTGCCACCCTGGTGAAGCCCCTCTGCAGATGCTCTCCAGATCACTTGGCTCATCTCTGGGCTCTCAGACAGAAGCCTGAGCACACTCTGCACATGATGAGCATCAGCTGAGCTCAGCTGGGCTCAACAGGTTTTCTTCCAGCAGAACAAAAGGTTCTCACCTGATGGCAGCTTGGGGGAGGTGAGTGGAGGAGGAGCTGGGGGACAGGAAAGCCAGTGGCTGGAAGGACCTGTAGGCACTGTGTCCCAGTGGCACAGGGGTTGGGGACCCCTCTTTGTGTTGGAGCCGAGCCAGGCAGGGAGCAGGGTCTGAGGGACACCCTGGTCACTGCTGGCCACTTGCTCTTGGATGTGCAGGGCAGGAAGGGAGAGGAGGCACAGCCTTGTCAGAATAGAGCCTCTGATTAATGACTAACTGCCGGCCCTCCAGCCAGCAGCTCATTAGCAGTTTAATTCCTGGTGCCCGGCATGCAGGAGGGCTGTGCAGCTCTGATTGAGCTGGATGCACTCATCTGGGCAGCTGCAATCAGTGTGACCCCACTCTGGACACAGTCACAATCAGTGGCCACGTCCCCTGTGTGCAGGGTGGGCTGGATAGCAGGTGCTGTAGGTGATGCCGGTGCTGCAGATGCTGTGGGTCCTCTGGCCAGGCAGGGGTGGAACACATCGGTGGCAGGGGCTGCAGAGAGCTTGTGAGCAGGGCCAGGGGCTGGAGATGTGCCCATGTCTCGCTCTGTATCCGTCGATAGTCCGGCTGTGCCTGGAGTGTGGTGGTCCCTGCGGTGTCACGGGGCTGGGAGCAGCTGTCAGTGGTGTCAGCAGCCATGCAGAGGCACTGTGCTCAGCTGCATGAGGATATGTCACCAGCCTGTCATCTCTGGGGTTAGTGACACCCTGCACATCCCTGTACTGCCCCGTCCCTCTACCCCCCCCCGCCTGTGCACCCACAGGGCAGCAAGGTGAGGGCTGTGGTCCCTGCCTGCATCTTGGTGTTCCTGCCACCACCCCAGGGTCTTTTCTCCCCTGGATCTTCTTCCTCCCAGACCCCTTCACTGATGAGATGGGGGGATTCACCTGGGCCATGGGAGCAGCACCGGGGCAGGAGGGAACTGAGTATTCCAGGAAAGAGGCACTGTCTGTGGATGCTGCCTTTCTCTCAAGGACCTTAACTCCATCTGGGCATGCAGAGGTGGGCACTGCCATGCCCCTCCCAGCTGCCTGGGGGTGTTTGCAGCTCAGCCTTATCCCTTTGCCCTCCAAAACTTGCTGCGTCCTTCACTCCCAAGCTGCTGTCTCCACAATTTCTTCATAGCACAAGGAGTGAGGGAGAGACCACAGCAGAGAGAAGCATCTCCATCTGTCTTCAATGCTCCAGTGGCTGGAGCAGGGCAGGGAAGGGGCCTGCAGTGCAAGGAGGGCTAGGGTGCATGTGGGGGCAAGTCAGGGGCCATGCTGGGGCTGTGACTCCTGCAGAGGAGGCAGGGCCAGCCCAGCATCTGGTGCTGCTGCCCCTGGGAAAGGCTGGGAGCAGCCTGCCTCCCTGAGCAGCCTGGGACTGAGGGCACTATGCAAATCCAGCTGAGATTGATGCAAGTATTAATTATGTCCCATCAGCTCAGCACTTGCCCAGCAAGGCAGGGCAACAGGTCGTGCTGCAATTTGTGCAGGAAAGATGGATTTGCACTGGCAGCGTGTCCCCTGTGCTGTCCCCCTGTCCACAGCCTGCTCCCACCACCCTGCTGTGACTGTGGTGTGCCATGCCAGGTCAGGCTGGCTCTCCCAGCCCCATGGCACTGCCTGGCTCGGGGGTGAAGTCATCACTGAGCAAGAGGGTGAACAGTCTGAGGCAGGAGCAATGCAAGCATTGTCAAGCAGTCTGCCATACCCAGCTCTGAGATCCTGATAATTAGAGAGTGTCTGCAATTACATGTGCTAATTATGGGCAGGGGTTCACGGTAATTCCTGCCCTGTTGGCATGACACTGGTCACACCAAGATGCATTGCTTCTTCATAAAGACAGGAGGAAGTAAGCAGGACTGTTCAGAAGGCTCTCCTGGCCCAGGAAATGGTGTATTGCCAGGCCTCCTGCCCATCCCCATTCCCATCCCATTCCACCCCATCTCCATCCCCACCCCACTCCACCCATCCTCATCCCCATCCCATTTTACCCCATCCCATTCTGTCCTCTACTGGGCATGGTACAGCATGTACAGTGCCATACATGGAGCCCTGCCTGTGTGGCCGTGACAGCTGCTCTGTCCCCAAGCACCTGGCTGATCACATCTCAGTGGAGCTGCTTTTCAGAGGGAGTTTTTCAGGCTCTGACCCCCCTGTGCTGCTGCTGCTGCTCTGACATCCTGTTTCCTTATCGCCTGACATGACCTTAATTAACTCCCTGTGCTGATAATGCTCTGGGCTTCTCCTCCAGGAGCTGTATCTCAGCATTGTGTCCTGTCTCATCCTCTTATGGACTACTGCAGAGACTGCACAGGCAGCCTGGAGCAAGGGGGAGAAAGGGATGTGTGGTGCAGGCAGGGCAGGGCAGTGATACTGGGGTCACTGGGATGACATGGAGTGGATGCCCAGCGCTGGAGCCAGGGGATTGGTGCTGCATTGAGAATTTCAGGGAGATGCTGACGTGGTAGAGATGGCTGTCATGGTGCAGAGGTGGGGGTTCTGGCAGGAGGGGGGGCTGTGCTGATGCCCAGGGCAGGGTGGCAGAGGCAGTGGTGCCCTTGGCAGCAGCATCCATCCCAGGCTCCAGAGGAGGTGTGCACCAGCATGGAGGGATCCTGGCTCTCCTTGCACTGCTGCAGGGGGCTTGGTGGGCTGAGCTGGCAGGACCGCCCACCTCTGGGAGCTGCCTGACTGCCTGGCTGCCCCTCCACTGCCAGCCTTAGTGGACTGAAATTCCGGCATTGACGACTTGTAGCTACTTTATCTCCCATGCTTGGCAAATATTGGCAAAGAGGAGATGTTTCAATAGTGAGCTTTGCCGATGGGAATCTCACTGTGTGATCCTACCAGCTCCATGCTGTGCAGCAGCTCAGCTGCTTCTGAGGCAGCTGCTCACCGGGATTGAGCCTGGCATGGGCACAGTCTGGGGCCCATGGGGGGCTTCCAACGCCTTTTCCCCATGGACTGGTTCCCAGCAGGGTGCTGTTCTGAGCTTACCTGTGTTGCAGGTCATGTGTCATCCTCCAGCACAGGAGCAGGGCTCTGGAGTAAGGTCTCTGATCAGGGCTCCTGTCAACTGCAGGTAGCTTTGACCTGGCAGCAGCCGGGGCAATGCCATGAGCCCTGCAAAAACCAGAAGTTGCAAAATGCTCTCAGACAGTCTCCTCCCAGCGTGCAGCCACACAACCCTCATCTTCACTCATATTCCCCACAGCTCCTAGTCCCCAAATCTTTAGTCCTGCCTGTCTCAGGTGCTCAGCCCCCATTCCCAGGCCCACAGCCCAGGCAGTGATTAGGAGGAAGGATCAGCTTTTCCTGGGGCATGAGTGAGCAGGGAGCATTTTGACCCCTCTGTTTGTGCTGCCTGCATACACAATGGGAATTGTATTTTTCTGAAGCTGGCCATGCAATGGACATCTCAGACATTATGGAAAGTGTGCACAGATATATCTGCTCCCAGCATGTGATGTATGGAATGCTGGGAGCAGCATACAGTCCTAGGAATGAGGCACTGGATCCAACCAGGGGTAGGGGGAAATGGTCTGAAGAGAGGAGGTGGGAGCTGCCACTGCTGCTCCCCTTTGTGTGGGAGACAAAGGGGTGTAAAGAGGGGAGAAGGAGATCCCCAGCTGCAGGGGCAGGTTGCCTTCCCCCATCCCTGTCCTTGCTCCCACAGCAAGCCCTGGGAGCTGGGAGGAGCTGAAGAGGACAACTGAGGAGCTCCTGCAGGTGCCAAGGACCAGCATATGGGCAATGTGACCCAAACATGCAGGAGAAGCAGATGCCTTGGGAGTCCTGAGACACACAGCCCATCACCTCCATGGAGAGCAGACAATGGGGACGATAGGGACAGAAGGATATGGGCTGCAGGTTGTCCCTGCCTGCCAGTACCCGCAGCTCTTCCCCTTGCCGGCAGCCCCAAGGAGGGATCCCCTGTCAGTGCCCGGCTGCGGGGGCTCTCTCCATCAGCCCCTCTGCCCAGGAGCACCCAGGCTGGGGAAAGCCAACCCCTATCATGTTTGTTCCATTGATTTAGCGCCGCGGAGAGGGTTTAATCAGCCTTTAGCCTGCACGCTCCGGCATTAAGAACAAATCCATTAGCCACGAGATAACCACAAAGGGCTGCGCTGAGGCTGGATGAGGTCCCAGCGCCTTCAAGATGCAAATTGGCAATCAAAGATCAAAGCAGTGCAGCTCCCTAATCTCTGCTAAAAGGGCTCAGCTATTAAGGAGCCCTTTCCCACTGAGCTGTGATCACCCCACTTCACTAGGACTCCCTGTGTGCTGTCGGGTTGCACCATCATCCCCACTGGCCTCTTGGCCCCAGGAAGGGGGTGCATCCCTGGCCCTGAGGAGGAGGGTGCATCCAGGGCTCACTCAGGCTGTTTCCTTGCATGTTGTTTCCTTCAGTTCTGACATATTGGAGTCAAATTCATGTTGTCAGAGAGAGCAAAGCCCACAGCAGTGTCGGGGGTCAGCGGCTGGAGGGGAGGAGAAAGGGAAGAGGTGGGAGTTTGGATGGGGCAGGGAGGTGTGAGAGCTGTGTGGGGCTTATGTGGTGCCTTCAGAGATGGGGAGGATGCTGGCAGGTGGCTACCCCTCCTGCTGCTCGGGGATTTAGCCTGGTTCAGCCCCTGCCTGGTTGCACCAGGTGGCTCAGGGCAATCCCTGCTGGCCCCAGGGAAATCAGTGGTGGGGAGCATGGCCTGGGGGCAGGCAGCACGGAGCAGGTGAGGGATCATGGCACAGCAGGGTGTTTTGGAGCCAAGTTCCCCTTTTGAGGGTATTCCTGCTTGTCTCATGTCACCCTGGAGCACAGGGGTGCATGAAGCCCTGGTTCCCATAGCTACCCTGTTTCTGGTGCTGAATTCAGGCTGCAGGATGCAGTCTGCCCCCTGCTCCCCACCCAGGCCATATTGCCTGTGGTGGCTGCACACATGGCTGCCCCAGCAGCCCCACGAGCCCCGGTCACCTCACACTGTGCAGGAGCGCCGCAAAGCTGCCGAGCTGTGACAGGACCTGCAATGCCAGCACTGTCAGCAAATCTATGGCAGCACAGATGTGTCCTCTGCTCTGCATGGTCCAGCTCAGGGACCAGTATCCCCTGCATCCTGCTGAAATGGTCAGAGTGTGTGTGAGGCATCTTGCAACAGGTGGGCAGGGAGCCCATCAGCCCCAGCAGTGGGGAGAAGAGGGTCATGTCTGGCTCTCCTTCTGTTTGGGGACCCACTCTACTGGCAACTGCTCATTGAGGTGCTGCTCATCCCCCTCACAACACCCCCCGGCAGGCAGCACAGCCTTGCGAGAGCAGCAGGCAGAGAGGTGCTGGCACCTCCGCCAGGGTGACAATAAATCTTATCAGTGCAAACCCATCCGTAGGCAGGAGGATAACCCCCGTGACAACCCGGCAAGAGCAGAGGCTTCATCTTCACCGTGTCAGTGCTGTGGATTTACAGATAAATGCCACGGCTGGAGGGACCCCCTCCTCTCCCGCCTAACCCGCCCTGAGGCGGCGGGAGCTGCCAGGTCCAGGCCGGTGTGTCCCAGGGACAATGGCCATGGTGAGCCTGGTGGGAAGAGCAGGCCTGGTCTGGGACTCGGCAGGGGGATACCTGGATGGGTGAGAGTGGAGATGCAGAACAAGATGGCACTGCCCTGGCTGCTGTCCTGACCCTACATGCACTGTCCCATGGAGCCCTGCATCCTTCATGAGCCCATGGGGGCTTGGGCATCGTGCTGGCTGGACCACCGAAGCTCAGTGATCAGGAAACGTGTGACTGAGTGTGTGACACCGGCAGTGTGTTCCCGAGGCCGTGTGACAGCGCCTGGCGTGAGCAGCATGCTTCGTGGGCGCAGGCTGAGTGCCCATCCCCGCGTGTGCTCCCCCCGCTCCGGCCGGGCTCCGAGGGGTGCGGTGGTGCCAGGAGCGGGGGCTGCTGAGCGGGGCGGCAGGCGGCATCCCTGCCCCGGGCCCCGCTCCTCGGCTCAGCTCCCCCATCTCCCGGCAGCCGTGGGAGCAGTAATGAGATGGAGCAGCAGAAGGACGGCGAGATAAGGCTGCCTGCGCTGCCCCAGCAGATTAAACGCTGGGATTAAGCAGGCGGTGCCAGCTCTGCTGCCTTTTTATCTCGCTGCTTCTCCCCTCTTATTCTCCCGCAGTCGATAGAGAACGGTCTCCGAGCTGTCAGCAAAGGAAATTGCTTGTTAACCCTTTGGGGACGGGCGGCAGAGCTCCCTGTACGGCTGCTTTCAAAGAGAAGCGGTCCCCGGGGGATGCGCTGCCCGCGGAGCCAAGGGGGGATGCGGGGCCACATCCCCGCAGGGCCCCGCATGCGAAGGAGAGCAAGACAGGGCCGGGGGTGCCCAGGATCTGCAGCCAAAACCCACCAGCACCCAACCAGCACCATGCAGAGGCACTGGGGTTCCTGCGAGGTGACAACAGTCGAAGAACAGAGGCTGCCTAAGCTCCACAAAGGAGCCCCGGGGACATTGCATACCCCGCTTTTGGGTATCCTTGATGTTCCCTGCTTCCTCCAGCCTGCAAGACGTGTGGGCTCAGCGCTACATCTCTGTGAAACCACAGGGCTGGGGATCTTTCTCTGGTCCTGAGGACAAGTGGCATGGGCCAGCTGTGTCAGCACAGTACCGTGCCTGGTGCTGGATCTCCTCCAACTGCCAAGGGGAGCCCGCTACCCAAACCCATAATTATTGCTGTCCGTGTATGTGAGTGTTTTGTTGGGTTTGCAGCAGGGAGGCTGAGCTGCAGCCCATCCCAGTGCTTATCCCTAGCGTGCTGTGCTGTGCTGTGTGCCCAGGAGCAGCGTGCCCGGCGCGGGGGTGTCTGAGGGTGGGAAGCCGGCTGGAGAGCGCCGGAGGGTGCACAGAGGGATGGCAGGATTGCTGCTCAGCACACTCCAAACCCAAGCTGCCAAGTCTTGGCAGCTCGACAAACTCGTTGTGGCATTTTTGGGGGTGTAGCTTTGGTGCAGTCTTTCCCGTGGGGACCCTGAGCACCTCCTGAAGCAGGAGGCAGAAACATGGGGCAGAAACCTTCTGCAGCTCCAGCACCCCACTCGTACTAAGGGAGAAACCAGGGTAGGTGGGCAGCATGCTATGCAACTCAGAGGGGTTTTCTGGCTGCTAACAGGATGAACTGGACTTCCCCAGCCCCTGCCCCCTCATTTCACTGCTCTTGCCTGCCCTCCTCCTCATATCCCTGCCTTGCACTGCAGCATGCCTTGGCCACTGGCACTTCATCTTCTGCAATTCCCTTGGTGTTGGCTCCTTCACCTGCCCAGGTGATGCTTTTGGTGGATTCTTACAATGAAAACAAGCTGTATGAAAGCACAAGCTGCCAGGAGATCTGCAGGGAGCAGGCTAGCCCCAGCTGGGGCAGCAGTCCCGAACGGCTTGGGATGCTGCCCCATGGCTGCTTGCTGTGGAATGAGGGGCAGAGCTGTGTGCGAGCTCTGGGCAGGCAGGGCTGAGGAGCTGGACCTGATGCTGTGCTGGGCAGCCAGGCTGTGCAGGCAGGCAGAGGCGGAATCAGGAGAGGAAACCAGAAGCAATTGGCACGTGAAGGCTGGCAGGCTGGAGACTGCGAGGGGATAGGATTGCTGTTTATAAATACATCAAGGGAATAAACACAAGGGAGGAAAGAGAGCTATTTAAGCTAAGGGACAATGCTGGCATGAGAACAAATGGTAAAAACTGGCCGTGAATAAATTTAGGTTGGAAATGAGTGAGATTCTGGGACAAATTCCCCCCAGGAGCAGCAGGAGTAGAAAGTACAACCACATGATGGCACTTTTCTCTGCTACAACAGGCTGTCATGTGTGCTCAGTGTGCTGCCATGCCTGTGCAGTGAAGTCAAGAGATGAGGAGCTGGGGTCCCCAGCTACTCCCCTCTGTGTCACAGCCACCCTGGCTCCATGTGGCATGAACAACACAGCCCTCTCCAGCTTCTGGCTTGGCCAGGGCAGGACTCCTGAGGCAATGGTTTGCAGAGAAAGGTCTTTCTCTGGCACACGAGTTGGGGCATGCTGTCACAGGTGCTGATCCTGAAAGCTGGATGGTGACAACATCCCCCTGCTTTAACAGCCACTGGCAGTACTGGGGCAGATATTCCAGGAGGGTGTCCTTGCCCATGTGCATGGTGCACCCCTCTGCCTTGCATTGCATCCCTATGCTCCGGAGCCACTAGGAGCAGGAAGCCTTGGCCTGGATCCTACCTGCTCCTGGGGACATGGGTTACACACTGTCCCTGATGCAGCAGGGTGGTTGTGACATGCTTGCCCTGCCCAGTGCCGTGGCTGGGGTGTCTCCCCCTGCTCTGGCTGGCCAGCAGCACAGCCTGCAGCACAGCTGAGCTATTGGTATTCCAGCAGCGAGCCTGCTTGGCATGAAAGGGGCTCTGCCAGCCCCACACGCCCACATCTCCACTGCTGGCTCAGGCCTAGCCAAGGGGACTTAGCTGGCAAGGGCTGTCCTGTAGCACAGAGAGAGGCACAGCTGCAGTGGCAGGAGGGGTCCTGGCCTTTCTGGGATATGCCTGCAGCAGCCTCTGGCCCCCTTGCCCCACACTGTTTTCCTTCTTTCTTTGGAGGTAGATCAGGGAGCCGCAGGAGATATTCCAGAGCTTAGTCTTTCACAGGATGGGGGAAACAAGAAGCCTAAACCATCAGTTGTGTGTGCTGTGCCTAAGGTGCCCTGCTCTGTTTGGGCTGAGGATGCAGAGCCTGGTGCCCCGTGGAGGCAGCAGCCCCAGACCCCATATGCAGGGCTGTTTGTCCTGCAGGAAGCATCCCAGCAGCTCCATGTGGGGCAGGGGGCTGCACTGAGGGGCTGCTAGTGTGGGAGATGGTTGTGCTACTGCCAGAGCTGGGGTCGAGCCAAACTGGCACGGTTCCCCAAATCCTCCTGGGAGCGGGGAAAGGAAATGGTGCGACCATGCATGAGAAGGGACGTTTGCAGTGGCAAAAACATCCCACTGGCTCAGAAAATTGCTGCAGAATCGGGCTTGAAATGAGTTGAAATTGCTGAATCCAAGCGGATCTCATATCCCGGGCAGTTGTAATGCTGGCGTCAGCGCTGCGGCTTCCCTCCCGGGGCACCCAGGCGGGGCTGGCTGTGCTGTGCGGGGGGAGTGGGCTGGTGGGGATGGGGGCTGCCTCGGGGGGGGCCTCTGGCATGGGGAGGGGCTCCAGCAGAGCTGGGATGGCCACAGTGTGGGGCAGGAGCAGAGCAGAAGGCAGGGTGCGTGGGTGTGCCATTGCCCCAGCTCTACCAGTGTCATACCAGTTTGGCTCCGGCTCCTGTGCCATGTCTCCTGTCCAGGAACATCCCTGTGCTCCAGCTGCCTGCACACATGCAGGAAACAGCATTTCCAGTTTTGGAGGCTGCTTTCCTTTGTGCCACAGCCTTGCTCATGATAATTTGCTCTCTGGGCTTAGGTACCTGGACATGCCCCTCAAGGTTACCCCTGGGCTGGCATCCCCACCAGGTCCAGGTGGGCAGCACTCTGGTGTCCTCCCATTCCTGTCCCCATCCCCATTATGCCCCAATGATGACTGTTCTCAGGGGTGCTTCTACGCTGGGGTGATCGCTCCTGTGTGGTGTGCCCATGCCCAGGGCCTGCCCGTCAGCTGCATGTCCCAGTGGGGATGTGGGAGCAGGGCAGGATGCCCCTGCAGGTATGTGGGAACAGGGCTGGCTGTCCCAGTGGGGATGTGGGAGCAGGGCAGGATGCCCCTGCAGGTATGTGGGAACAGGGCTGGCTGTCCCAGTGGGGATGTGGGAACAGGGCTGGGTGGCCCAGGCACACAGCAGCAGGACCCGCTGGCACCACACATGTTGCAGCTCGTTCCCCTTGCATGAAAACATTTGGCTGGAAGCTTAGTGCGGCCTCTTGTCTCCTCAGAGCAATCAGGATTTGTCACTGCCTGCAATGTTTAACGTCGTCTTCCAGAGGCTAAATACCGTGGGGAGCCGTGTAAGCCATGGAAATACCTGCATGAGCTGGGATCAGCCCGAGGCTGGCACAATGGGCTGGCAGCACTGGGGATGGGGGACTGGGAATGCCTGATGCTGGTCCTCGTGCCCCCAGTGCTCATGGGTGGGCTGGCATGAGCCAGGATGAGGATGCTGGCAGTCAGCATCTTGCTCCCAAAAGGCTCCCTGCAGCAGGGGGGCTGGGAGGCAAGTCTTGGGAGCATGGGGGGCACTTGGGGAACCCCAGAACTGTGTGGGTTGGGGAAGAAGATGCTGGGGTCCCCAGCAGTATCTGACTGGGATCTGCCTGCCGAGGCACAGGCAGCTATTTCTGTCAAGGTCAGCGTGTCTCCATGGGAGAGAGAGGAAAATGAGGAATCATGTCAAGAAATTACCTCCCTAATGGGGTCTCCCCTGCATGAGAGCATGGCGTGGGGATACCGGTATGCACTGGCTGTGCAAGGAGACAGGCATGTAACACAGGAATGCTGCATCTCTGGCCCTAAGACCGTAACATGCTTGGGTGCCCAGCAGGCAGAGCCAGGTGCCCAAGGGCCCATATCTCAGTTGCTATCCTTGGCTGGACATGTGTGCTTCAGTCCTGCAAGGTATTTTTCTGGGTCAGCTGCGGGAAGAAAATCCTGTTCCTGGTACAGGCAGGCTCTCCTCTGCTCTTCTTCCTCCTCCTCCTCCTCCTCACGCGCTCCCTGTTATCTAATTGGATTTGTCATGCTGGAAAGGCAAAGCCCTTCAGGACTGCGCTGTGCTCTCGCCAGTGTGATTTCACAGCTGGCCTCGGCACCCCAGTAGCCGACAAGTGAGTAACTCAGCTGGACACCATGGGCACCCCTGCTCCCCACCCTCCCCGACAGCCATGCCCACCTGCCTGGAACACGGCCACCGCCACAGCTGGACCTGGGCCTCCAATCCTGCCCAACACTGGTCCCTGTCCCTAAGTTCTGTCCCCATATGCCCCAGCCTCTGCATCCCATCCCCATCCCTCACCCCCTCCAGGGTGATTGCCATGCCGCCCGGAGATGTCTGAACTGACACGAGATGGAAGCGTTCACAGAAATGACATTTTCTCCAGCCTGGGGAGCTTATTCTCCGTTTAAAGAAAACTAATATAGAAGCTGCCCTGGTGTGCCGTGGCTGATGGTATCAGGCAGGCAGCCGCCGGCGCTCAAAGCCGCGATAAATCTCAAAGAGCCGAGCCGGCTGCAGCCGCCCCACAGAGAGGGGCTGAGCCGCGTCCGGGCGCTGCTGCGGGGATACAGCGCTGAGGGGACAGCTCAGGGCGGGTAATGTGGGGTGACCCACAGGGTCCCGAGCATGCAGGGAGCGGGGAGTCCGCGGCGGGGATGGTCCCAGTGCTGGACTGGCCGGTGGCGGGGCTGCAGCAGAAGCCGGAGAGCTAAGCAGCCGCCCGGCGCGGCTCAGGGGCTGCCCTGGGGCTGGGCCGGGCCGCGCCCGGGGGCGGCGGGGGCGCGGGGCAGCGGAGCGCGGGGCGCTGCTGCCCCCTGCCGGGCAGCGCCCGCCGAGCGCCCGGCGCCGCGGGCGCGGCCTGTGCGGGACGGGACGGCGGGCGCGGCCTGCGAGGGACGGGACGGCGGGCACCGTCTGTGGAAGGACGGCGGGCGCGGCCTGCGAGGGACAGCGGGCACGGCCTGTGGAGGGACGGCGGGCACGGCCTGTGAGGGACAGCGGGCACGGCCTGCGAGGGACGGCGGGCACCGCCTGTGGAGGACAGCGGGCACGGCCTGCGAAGGACGGCGGGCACCGCCTGTGGAAGGACGGCGGGCATGGCCTGTGGAGGGACGGCCTGCATGGCCCTGCCGCCCTTGGGTGCTGCCCGCTGCCTCCGCTTGCCTCCCTCGGGGCCTGTCCTGCTTCTGACCAGCCTGAAGTCCTCCAGCACCTGTAACCAAGCTGCCAGATGGGATCCTGGCCGTGTCCCCATCATGGCTATAGTTACGTGTTGCTCAGGCATCAAGGCCTGTGGCAGGGATGGTGCTGGGGAGTCACTGCTGAGGTCATCAGGAGTTCCCTTTGTTCCAATCTCTTCTGCCACCACTGGCCTTTTCCTGCCCTGATGCTGCCCTTCACTGGGCCCAGTAGCCCTGACTTGTCCTGGAGCTGTGGAGGATGAGTGACACCCCCTCTCCATGCCAGCCCACGCTGGGTGAGTGCCAAAGGTGGGTGCCTGGAAGCAGCAGCAGCAGGAGATGAGAAGCTGAGGAGAGTACAGTGCTGAGCTTTGAAGGCGCCTGACAGGCTGTCGGGGCGCTGCCAGCCACGCTGACAGCTGGGTACAGACACCCACCCCCCATCCCCGCCACTGCTGCGCTCTGATCACAGCCTCGCCGTCACTTCAAAGCACCCGCCAGGTGCAGGTGGGTTGTCATGCAGCCTCCCACCCCATGGTTCCACTCCTCCTGACCCACAGTCTTGCTTCTCCCGCCCCACCTGGCCCAGATGCACTGAGGACCCCAGCTCCAGGGACAGGGAGACCAAGGTACAAGGTAGACAAGGTCCCAAGCAGAACCTGCAGCAGGTGATGGCCTCCCAGTGCTGTCACTGTCCTGTCTCTGTGGGGCAGAGTCCCCAGCCCCCAGACACAACTGGGGACCCTTGAGGTCCAGGCAATATTTTGTGGTGACAGTGAAATGCATGGCAAGGGACAAGGAGGAAGAGCTGAAGCATGACATTCCTAGGCACAGGGTTCACACAGTGTGCCTGAGACAGGTCATTACTATCCAGACAGAGATGCCCACCGTGCTGGGACACTGGGAACTGCCAGTTCAGCTTGCCTGGGGTAAGACAACACACACCCCTGTCCCAGCCCAGCTCGAGAAGGAATTTTCCATTCCCGAATGCAGGTTGGGGAAAGGCGTGTTTGCAACAACCCCCTCCTCTCCCTCCCCTCACCCATCACTGAAGCAGCTCAGGAAGGTGCCTGCCTTGTTCATCTCCAGGAAGGTGCAGAGCAAAAGCCTCCCAGGAGAGAAAGATCCCTGGAGGGGAGCAGGGACCAGGGACCCTGGGCAGCTTCAGGGGCAGTCTGCAGCCCACTTTCCAGAGGAGCCACCCTGAATGCAGCCATGCCGCTGCCCCTTGCGTGCTGCCAGGACGGGGAAGTTCTGACACGACCCCAGGACAGCAGCGCGCCCCAGCTCGTTGTCGGCATCCTGCGAGCCACCCGGATCCCCGGGCTGCACTACATGTGTACCCGGCCCCAGTCCCGCCTGCGCCGCCTGCTCTGGAGCCTGGCCTTCCTGGCCTCCGCCGGGCTGCTGGCCACCGGCACCGCCGACCGCCTGCACCACCTGCTCTCGCGCCCTGTGCACACCCGTGCACGCCTCGCCTGGGCACCCCAGCTCCGCTTCCCGGCTGTCACCCTCTGCAACCCCAACCGGGCACGCTTCCTGCACCTCACCAAGCCCGACCTCTACTCGGTGGGAGAGTGGCTGGGGCTGGCCCGGGAGAACCACTCGCTGGTGCCCGAGATGCTGGCCGTGCTGGGGGAGGACCAGCGTGCCTGGCTGACGCGTCTGGCCAACTACTCGCGCTTTCTGCCACCCCGCCGCTCCGAGCGCACCATGCAGAGCTTCTTTCACCGCCTGGGCCACCAGATCGAGGACATGCTGGTGGAGTGTCGCTTTCAGGGAGAGCGCTGTGGCCCCCAGCACTTCACTCCTGTGAGTTCCCTCCTGGAAGGTGCAGGACAGCTGGGCTGCCCCATGCGTACTGGGAATGATGCTTCACCTCCACTCCAGCAAGGGTGGAGGAGTGGTACAGTCAGGAGTCAGGCTGAGATGAGCCTTTCCAAAGGTCATGAAAGACTGTACCTTCCTTCCATCACCTCTATGGAATCAAAAAGGAGTTTCTGGACCTCATCCTTCTTGCAGAATACTTGACCAGATCCCTGCCTGCTCCCTTAACACTGCTCTCTCCATCCCCAGGTCTACACACGCTATGGTAAGTGCTACACCTTCAATGGGGATCGGAGGAATCCACGTGTGACCCGCCAAGGTGGCATGGGCAACGGGCTGGAGATCATGCTGGACATCCAGCAGGAAGAGTACCTGCCCATCTGGAGAGAGACCAGTAAGTGGGGCTATGGCTCAGGCAGGGCACAGGTGATAGATGCTAGGATGCAGGGTTGCTGGGCAGGCAGAGCACCCTGTGAGGGGATTATGGATAAAGCAGGGCATCAGAGGGGGGCAGGTGCTGGGTCAGTGCAGGCAGGCATGCAGCACCTCTGTACTCCCACAGATGAGACATCATTTGAAGCTGGCATCCGGGTACAGATCCACAGCCAGGATGAGCCACCCTATATCCATCAGCTGGGCTTTGGTGTCTCGCCTGGCTTCCAGACCTTTGTGTCCTGCCAGGAGCAGCGGGTAAGGCGGGATGCCCCACAGCCCTGGGGAAGTGCCTGCTGGCACTCAGCCCAGCACAGCCCTGTAGCAATGCCCTTCTCACCCAAACAGCTCACCTACCTGCCACAGCCGTGGGGGAACTGCCGGGCCAGCATGCAGGGGGAGCAGCTGCTGCCTGGCTATGACACCTACAGCATCGCTGCCTGCCGCCTCCAGTGTGAGAAGGAGGCTGTGGTGCAGAGCTGCCACTGCCGCATGGTCCATATGCCAGGTGAGGGGTGTGCATGATGGTGTTAGGGGCACCCCACTGCCCCAACAGTCCTGCTGGAGTTGCTCCAACTCCCTGCAGTCTGCACCCAAAGATCACCTTTGCCCCAACACTCTGTACCCAAGGATTCCCCTGGTCCCATCTCTCTCCACCCAGGGACCACCCCATCCTCTCCACATGTTGGGTCAGCCCCTGTCCTACCCTCCTTACACCACAGGTCAGCACCTTCCCTGTTTGCCTTGTACCTGGGCCACATCTGCCCCAACCAACCTGCACCCAAGGGTCACTCATCTCCATTCTCTCTGCACTCTGCCCTCTGCACTACGTCCGAGGGAGTGAGTTAAGAGTGGGGGGCAGAATCTGGCCAGACTCCCCCCCTCCCAACCACCTGCTTCTCCACAGGCAATGAGTCCATCTGCTCCCCTAATGTGTACATCGAGTGTGCTGACCACACGCTGGGTAGGTGCGGCAGTGGGTGGGCATCTAGGGGCCGGCCGAGCGCCCCAGGGAGGGGCTGGAGATTGTGGCTGTGCCAATGGGTGTCTGCCCCCAGACGCAGCAGTGGAGGACAGCCAGGAGCGCTGCAGCTGCCCCACACCGTGCAACCTGACACGCTATGGCAAGGAGATCTCCATGGTCCGCATCCCCAACAAGGGCTCAGCGCGCTACCTCGCCCGCAAGTACAACAAGAACGAGACCTATATTCGGTGAGTTGCTAGCACTGGGGTATTCCAGGGGGTAGGCAGGGGACTGGGGACCCGGGGAACTTCCACTCCACTCCTGGCAGCATGCAGAGAGAGGGTCCTGGCATACTTGGTTTCTGCAGCATCCTCTGTGCACAGGTGTTTTCACTAGAGCTTCTTCCCAACTTGTCCAATCTTCCCAGCCCTTCTGCCAGCACCTGCCCACCCCACTGTCTCTCCTGGCCTGGGACATGCCCCATCCATGTCCCCACTGCACCAGCCCAAATATTCACGAGGGCCCTGGGAGCATCTGGGAGCACCTGAGAGCTGGAGGGCTGGGTGACACTGGAGGTTTGAGGGAAGTGGTGCAGGAGGGTCCAGACCAGCCCTTTTTGCTCAGCACAATGGTGTCCCCACAGGGAGAACTTCCTGGTGCTGGACATCTTCTTTGAGGCGCTCAACTATGAAGCCATTGAGCAGAAGAAAGCCTATGACCTTGCTGGGCTTCTCGGTGACTCCCCTCACCTTCCTCTGGGGCCCTAAGGCGTGGAGCTCTGGGTCCCAGCCCTGGGAGGATGAGGGTCTGGTGGGGAAGGAATCACACAGAGCAGCAGCCAGCCACAGGCTGGTTGAAGGGTGGAACACTGCTGACTGTCCCCTATCCCGCATGTCCCCCACACCCTTGGGCCTGCTGACCCTGCCCCCATGGCTGCTCTGTGCCCCACCATCTGGCAGCCTTGGCACTGCCCTGCTGGCCCGCCCCCGGCTTCCAGTGGGCTGCACAGCATCTCCTGGTGACCATCTTCCCCTCCTCCTCCACAGGGGACATTGGGGGGCAGATGGGCCTGTTCATCGGTGCCAGCATCCTCACCATCTTGGAGATCCTGGACTACATCTATGAGGTGTGTTATCCTTCAGGGATGTGTCTCAGCAGTGGGTACAGAGACAGGCTTCCTGGGGAGGGCATAAAATGTGTGGCCACCCCAGAGGGCTATAGCAGCTCCCAAATTAGGGAACACCCAGAGGAAGGCAGTGGGAGGAGAATGGGTCCCCCTGCATTCCTCAGTGACCTGAGGACAGGGAGGGTGGTGGGCCAAGGTACTGTCCCACTATCCCTGGGTGAGAAGGGGAGCAGGCAGCAGTTCTGTGTAGACTGGGGTGTGCGCACACAGAGTGCTACCTGTGCGCAGGTCTAGGTCTGACCCCCCATCTGCACCCAGGTGATCCGAGATAAGGTGAGCCGGGTCCTGCGCCGCTCCAAGCCACCTCTGAAGAAGCCCTCAGGCAGCATCGCCACACTGGGATTGGAAGAGATGAAGGACCAGGTACCCCTGCAGGGCTGGGCTGCCTGGAGGCTGTGAGGACAGGGCCTGGCCACTGTCTGTCCCCACTCTACAGGGAGGGGGCATCATCCCAAGATCGAGGGTGGCTCTGCATTTGGTGCCTTCAGGCTGCAGAGTCAGGGCAGTCCCAGGGGGGCAGGGAGCTGGGTGTCCCCTGGGGAGCTCCTGTGGACAGGCTGTGATGGGTGGGAGGACTAGGGAGGTGGCAGGATGCATGGAATCTGTGTCCACCCTATTGACTGCCTTCTCCACAGAGCCCCTGTGAGACACTGGGTCGGCACGTGGAGGGCGCCTACAATGCGGGCATCCTGCCCAACCACCACCACCGCCACCACTATCCTCACCAGGGAGTCTTCGAGGACTTCGCCTGCTAGGCAAGATTGGGTTTGGGGGGCAGCCCCCTGTCACCCCCCTCCCCAGTGTTCTCATGGAGAGGGACTGTGGCACTGGGTGCGGTGGGCACAGGCCCCTGCCTCCCCCACCCCACTGCCAGCACCAGCCACACCGTTCGCCCCCAGCGATGCCACTGGAGCTGCCTCAGCACCGGCACTGGAGCAGCCCCCTGGCCCTTTTGCCTGTCCCCTCTGCTTGCCCCTAGCACGTGGGCTCAGCCCAGTTTCAAGCACACAGCGTGGAGGGGGATGGGCATGCCAGGGGGGTTTGGGGGAGCAGCAGGTGTGGGCTAGAGAGGCCCTGGTGCTGCAGAGCATGAAGGGGGTAAGCTGAGGTTCCTGTGAGCCCCTCCAAGCCCTCCCTTGCTGACCCCTCCTGGGTGGTGGTCTTTGCCCTGCATGGTTTTCCTTAGGAGAGAGACATGCCTGGAACAGCTTCTTTCTGCCCAGGAACCACCTCCTCCCCTTCCTGCTGCAGGGCAGGGCAGCATTGCAGGGCACCCCTCTGAGCAGCATGGCCCCCGTGGCCAGCCCAGGGACACCCCAACTGCAGCCACACCTGCATGGCACCACCCTGACCCCTGGCACTACCACCACCACTGTGACAGGCCCCTAAACATCTGCCCACCCTTGCCCAACCTCATGCAGTCTCTCAGGGCTGCAGCCCCTCCATCACTGTTCCCAGCCAGACCCCTGCACTGTGACTCCCCCTGCCACTCCAGTATTGGCCCCCAGTAATCCCCCGTCATTTCAGCACTGCAAACCTACTGCCTCCCGCGTCTCCTGCCCCAATCTGTTGTGAACCCATCCTCTCCTTGCCCAGCTATTGCCCAGAGTGGCTCATCCCTTGGTGTAGCTGCCCGGCACAGCCCAGGCAGCGTGGTGGGTCCTGCCCTCACTCCCCTGCCTGTCGCTGCTCTTTTGCACCATGCACGTACTCCTTGCCATGCTCCCAGCCCCAGGTGCTGAGCATCCTCTGTCCCTCCCCCCAGACTGCACATGGTTAGGAGGGTGCTCTGTGCCCAGCCCTGTCCAGACAGCCACAGTCCAGCCCACTGGCCGGAGCCTTGGCCAAAACTGGCACCCACAGTCCTCCTGCCTGCCCTGAGATGGTAGGACGCACAGCAGGACGCACGGCAGGACCCACAGCACTTCCCCTGTCCTGTTCTACATTGCCTCCACCCCCTCCACTGTAGCAGCAGACACCAGCGCAGGGCAAACTGCCCCAAAATATCTCAGGAGGGGGGGCGAGCTGGCAAAGCCCCCCTCAACACACACACTTGGCAGAGGGGGACCCCAGGGCAGGAATTTGGGACCTCTGGGGAAGGCTGGGGCTGAGCCAGGCAGCCTCTGGCCCTGCTGGTTTGGTCCCCATCCTTGGTGCCCACAGATGGATCACGGCCATGTTGTGCCATGCCCAAAGCCATAGATGCAGGAGGAGCCATCATCCCTGCAGCCCTCAAGGCCCCACACATGGGAGGTGCAGGGCAGGAACCAGGGCACAGCAGCCCTGGCTCTGGGTCTGCATGGTCCAACAGCTCCCCTGAAGTATGCACCCACGTGTAAGCATGTTCCCGTGGGTGCAAGCACCCAGCTGCGTGGTGTTCCACGTTCCCCTGTGTGGGGGATACACAGCGAGCCTCCCAGCAGGCGAGCCACACTGATGCTCCCCAGGGAGCCCTCCAGAGCACCCTGTGCCAGCTCCCCATGGGGTTCCCATGCGCCAACCTGCAAGCAGGAGGGTTCCCACAGGGGTGCCACATGTTATCCCAGGAATGTGCCACGGCCATGCCAGCCAGCCTTACACCAAGGTCTCCTGCAACAAGGAGGGGGTGCAGGATGTGTCCCCTTCTTGCCAGTGGGAGCAGCAGGCCCTGAGTGGGGTGGGCACGGACACCATGGTGGGAAGGCCAGCACAAACCGCCCTCGTGCTGGTGAACGTGAGATGTGCGTCACTGTTTTATAAATGTACAAATGCTCCCTAATAAAGAGGCACAAGTAGGTCCAGAGATGCCTGTGAGGGCTGATGGGGCAGAGAGATGGGTGAGACACCATCCTAGAGGAGAGGTGGTGGTGGGACCCAGGGAACACTTCACAGTCTTGTGCTCATGTTCGAGGGGTGCAAGGTGAAACTGAAACAGGGGTGACAGAGGATGGGTGGAGGGGAAGGGGGGGCCCTGCTGGGGCTTTCCCTGGCAGAAATGCTCTTCCAGTTCCTGCCTTCTCCAAAACTTTATCCATCTGCCCCAGCTACCCTGCAGCACAAAGGGGACACAGGAGGAAACAGAAGCTGACCTCTTGGAGAAGGCTGCCAGTACCAGATACCACAGGTTTCCTTCTAAAGCAGTGAGGGCTGAAGAAGCCTGAGTTAACTGGGTGCAGCTGGGATACAGGGCCACATCCCACAGATCACACCATGCCCTGTGAAAAAAACATTGAGCTTGGGTGCTAAAGGGAAAAGCAGGGAAATAGCTACATGTTCCATATCTTGTTATCATCAAGTAAGAAGATTGGATCCCTTTGGGATGAGACTGTCCCTGCCACCAGATTCTGACCCATCTGCCCCTCCACAATGCCCCATCATTTCACCTGCACCAAGACAGTAACTGGGAGCTGATGGTGCTTCCTGTTCTACTGTGAAGACGTGTCACAGGAGCTGAGTAAGGAGAGCGGGATTGTGTGGTGGGCCCACAAGGTCGTTCCTCATTATGTCCTCCAGCTCCTCCAGCACCATGCACAGGAGTGAAGCATGGCAGAAGGAAAGGCTGAACTTCATGCATGGCCCATCCCAGCTTCTATGCCAACAAAGCAGCCTCAGGACCATTCCCAGGAGCCCTGTAGTGATGATCTAACAAAGATTTGACATGTATTTTTCTCTATTGCTCTCACCACCTTTATTCTTTAATTTGACGACTTCCAGGTGCTATCTGGAAGTGACAGCTCCTGTCACTTCCACTTCTCCAAACAGGACAGGCAGACGACATGAACCGAGCACCACTCCCTGCCTATGATATGCCTCATGTCCCAGCACAGATGGCACTGGGCTGAGGAGGGCCAGTGGGACAACCCAGGTTTAGCACCCCAGGGTCAACCACAAACCCCAGTGCTTTGGCTCCTGGGTGCCCCCTCCCATGCTGTGCCTGTTCAAGGGCCAGCAGGAACTTAGTCCTGCCCAGAGATGGAGATGCTGCCACGTGGGGCTCACCCAGCACAGCGCTGCTTGAAACACCTGTAATGAACCACATGAAATAGCTGGGGCATAATTAGAAGGAGATCCACTACAGTGAAACAGGCCCTTAATTTTAATGAGCACAGTGCTCTGGACAAATGCCAAGTACCTGATCACAGCAGGACCGGCTGTACTGGCGACAGCTTCTGTCACCATAGAGGTGACAACCCCAGAAGACACAGCAGGAGTGGCAGTAGGGAGTAGGCACCAGGATGGAGCAGGCAGCAAGGATCTCTTCTGTCTATGGGGCAGGCATCTCCTCTGGGCACTTTCCAACATGCCTCCGCTGCCACGAACAGTAATTACAGCTGTTCTCATAGAAAAGCTGCATTTCAATGAAAGAAAAACCCTCCAGCTTGGGAGCAGAGGGTTTGAAAGTAAGCCCTGAAATGCAATGGGACATGTGGCCTCACTGCTGTCACCTCCTCCCCAAGCATGGAGATGCTGATGGTGACAGGCAGCACCTGGAGAAAGGAGTGACTCTCAGCATGTCTGTATGGCATGCAAATGCCGAGCTCACTGCTTTGCTCTTTGATCATTTGCCCATGACCCCCTTGCTGGAAAAATGGATTGGTGGTACCAAGCAGTCGGGCCAGGCAAGGGACACACAGCATCCACTTTCCAGTACTCAGTTCCTGACAGTGGGCAAGGAGGCAGCTGGAAAAACCAAGGAGGCAATTAAAATAAAAATCCAAGCAAGCTGCCTGCCTCTTCCCCCAGTGCCAGAGCTTCAGGGTCTTGCATTCTGCCAGTGCTGGGGTGGTGTGTCCCCAGAGGGGACATCCCTGGGCATAGCCAGATATGCCAACACCCCATGGAAGGAAACCCCTGCAGGAAGGCACACGCTGACAGCAGCTGTGCCTGCACCTACAGCTTTCCCTCTTCATTGAAATGCTCTGATTTCCCTGAGCTTGGCCAGAAGACCCCCTAACCAAAGCCCCACACACCCTTCAGAGGGGCTAAGCAGTATGTTGGACATCCAAGGCATTGGACGCAGGCACAGCTTGGTACCTCCCTGTCTGCTCCTCCTCAAGCAGACCAGCTTCTTCTGCCTTCACTTAAAGACAGGAGAAAATGTTTGCTGGAATTGGGTCTTGGCCTGTGGTCAGTAGAGCTGCTCCTGTGTGACAGGCACCCCTGGCCCCTTCCCAAAAAAAGCACAGGGAAGAAAGGGCATTGCATTTCCCCTTGCCTTCCAGCCCTTTAGGGGCATGGCTGCAATTCCCATATCCTCCCAAAGGTCAGCCATCAAACTGATTAATACTGCTGGGCCTGAAGTAGCTTTGCCACAGAGTTGAGCATAGCCTGAAATGATCCAAGCAAGGCTAGAGAAGTAGGTTTTGCCTTCCCTGCTCACAGGCTCACTGCTGTGTTTGCACACACAGGAAAACAAACCACGGGGGGAGGGAGAACAGCAGTAACTTGGGTTTTCCCCAGTTTGAGTCTCTTTCCTTGCTACAGTGCAAAAATGAGAGGAGGCAGGAGGGAAGTCAGGTGCCCACCCAGGCCCAGTGTATTCAGACATGCCCTTGTGCTTCAGAGCACTCCGAACCACCTCTTCACTCTCTCTTCTGAAAAAGTTCCCAAGAGAACATTGCTCTGTCTCTGTTGATTGCTGTGGTGAGCCAGTAACTCTTAGAAAAAACTGACCTTTTTACTTTGTAAAACTGACCTTTCACTGCCCTGCCTCTGCAACTGGATAAGTGCAAAAATCCACACATTGTATGAAAGTATAGGTCAAGCCCAAAGAGGGATCACAGAATGTCTCTGTTTTCTCATCTGCCCATATCAGCTGTTCCTTCCGCCCCTTTCAAAGGTGTCACTGTCCCAGTCTGGCCCCCTGCCTGCACCTGCTAGCCTGATGAGGGCAGGAGAGGGGCAGTGCACCTGTGCCCAGGCCCCTGTTGCCACAGGTCTCTGCCACATCCCAGTGAGCACAGCCAGCACTCACTTCATAGCCAGTGCTCACCTTGCTTGCGTCACCAACCCCCTTCCCAAAGTTTTGCACATCCTTCTTTGGGGTTTCATCATGTTTTGATGCTGCAGATAGCCTGGCAAACACTAAAACAGCTTCAGACCCTGCGAGCTCCCTTGAAAAGGGAGCAGTAACTGTGCTGGGAGTGCCACAAGCAGTCATTTGCTCATACATATGCTAGAGCAGGGAGCCTCTGCTGGTATTGATAGTGCAGAGCGTTAAGTATGCAAATACCTCTAACTCGTCTGGGCGAACAGCAGTGAGGCAACAGCAACTTTATCTTGACAGTCTCATAATAATTAAATGACAATTCTGGGTTTCTTTTCACAACCAACTTGATTTGAAGCTGCTTTATTACCATTTGGATACTCTTCTAATGCCTAATCACATCTTACTACTTGGTCCACTTTTCAAAGGATAAATGTATCTGTAACACACCTGCATCTGCCTCACTCCCTCTGCCCCAGATTTCCACTTGAAGGGAATTAAGGATGTGCTCAGGGAAGATCAAAAATAGAAATACTCAGAACAAGCGAACAGTTACTGTCTGAAATATAATAAAATTATATTTAAACATATACACTCCTACACCATGGATACAGAGACTGGAGCAGGAAGAGATGAATGAGGTATCCTTGGAAAAGGCATACCACACAGCCCAGGGGCCTCCATGAGTTTTGCTGAGCTCTAGCAGCCTTGATAAGTAATAGTGAGTAGGTTCAGTTAATTTTCTTGAGGGTGTCTCTGATACGTGTATTTCATGAAGCAGTAAAACATGATGAGTAAAGGCCTGGTGGGAAGGGCACATGGAGTTATGAAAATCATGCCTGAAGCAGGAAGCACAGGCAGGGGACACAGTCCCCACACCTCATAATGTAAATAGGAGTGTTAGGTGATGAAACAGTCCAGGACAGGACCACAGTGCTCTACCCAACTAAGAACTGGAAAACACAAGTGCTGAGAAGCCCTGAGATGTAAAACAGCTCCAAAAAGAGTGAGAGCAATGCAGAGAGCAGATCCAGCACCAGTGATCCAACGCAGTGCTCAGATCAAGTTTTTAGCCTGGGAGCTCCCTTCAGAGCTGATCCCAGATCCTGGAGAGCAGAGTTCACCTCACTTGAGCAGCCAGCTCAGTCTGCTCTGACATGGACCAGGAGTCCCCCATGACTCACACACAGACCACAAAGGCTGTTACAGAGATAGCAGATGTGGGAGGACACACAGCTCCACCAGCCCTTAACTAGTGCTTTTCTACCCACAGACAGGGCTGAGGAGGACTGGTCAGTGGGACCACAAGTTTACAGCAACAGGAAAGACAGGGCAGTCTGCACTGGACTTCCCACATCAAGGGGCTCAGCATCCTGCCACACAACCAGTGATGGCAACAGGCAGCTACAGCAGGACAGCCCCAGCTGACCGTGAGCATCAGAGGAAGTGCAGGACTCCTGCTGCAAGCTGCAGGGGTTCAAGCAGGTATTTCCAAGTGTCTGCTTGGCACATCTGCCAGCCTGTCCATAAGGCAATGGGCTCCCACAGCCTCCTTAAGAAGCAGGCGTCTCCCTGCTCAGATAAAGGATGTTGCAGGTGCTCGGGGAAAGAAGCATCTCTGTAAGGAATCTGTCCAGCCAGCTGCAGACAGAACTTATACAAGCAGCCAGCACCTACCACCACAAAGACCCCCAGCAGAACACCCATAGTTGCCTCATGAGAGAATCAGCCAGACCCACAAGGTACATCTCTCCATTTTATTAGTGTAAATACACCCCATCCCCCCTCCTTTCCCCCCTATTAAATACAAACCAGGAGCAGTGAGCGGCTCCTCAGTCGCTTTCTCCTTAGGAGATGCACAGCCAAACCCTCTGCCATGCCCATCAGTGTCAGGCACAATGGCCCTCGACCCTGAGGGCAGCCCCACAGCGGGGAGGGATCCCACCTCTGTCAGGAGGCTCTCGTCTGAGGGCTGTGACCTCCGACGTCCTATCAATACTGCAAAGGCCAAAGCGGCCTGGGTCATGGTTCCCATGGGGAGCAGCTCACGGTACATGAAATCAGCAGGATCCCCTCTGGCACCCCCTACACCCAACAGCCTCAGGGGCCCAAGTTCCTCACACCCCAACCAGCCAGGAGCACTCCAGCTCATTGCCAAGTGTCAAAACCCCAAAACCAACATCCTTATTGCTCTTTTGGGATGGGATGTGCCCCATTCCACTGTCCAAGCTTGTGGCGGGCACAGGGACATGATCCTCCCTGTACAACCAGGCCAATGCTCCAAAGGAGCAAGGAGCACATTCCCGTCCTAGGACACTGGGAGAACTACGAGGGATCACTCCAGGCCCTGTGGCAGTCACAGCCCTGCAGAAGGGGGACTTTGGGCTCTACATTCCCCCAGTTAAGGGGGGACAGCAAGAGACACAGTAGCCCATCTCCCCAGTGCTCAGCAGCAGGGCCAGGACAGACGAATGGGGCCAGCAGCCACCAGCTCTGAGTGAGGAGCCAGGTGTTCCAGCTTGCAGCTCAGTGACTCTGACCCCATCTTGCCTGGGGTCTGTACAGCCATGGCTGCTTGAGAAAGACCCAGGCACCCTGGGCTGGCAGACCCCGGCCTGGGGAGCCCCAGTGGGGCAAGTTACGAGCTTGGACACCAGCAACCACTGCAGCCGCTGCAGAAGGAAGACAGATTAGGGCAGAAGAAGAAATGGAGTGGGCAGGCAGGCATAACATGGCAGGGCCAGCCCCTCCACCATCCAGGGTTCAGGTGCTGTTCCCCTGCTCCTGCTCAAAAAGGACCATGGCCAGCTGGGAGCGAGAGCCTACGCCCTCCAGGCTGCTTTGCACACAGCGGTGGTAGATGTCCTCGCTCAGCCGGGGGTTGCAGGCCTGGTGCCGGTAGCGCTGCAGCAGGGCAGGCTCCACAGCCCGGAAGACATGGAGGTTGGAGTACTTGATGAACATATCGTAGATGTCCAGGGTCTCCAGGATGTCCTCATTCTCCTGCACGTCCCCCGCCATGCGGGTTCGTGCTGCCATGTAGTCAGCGTTGTAGAAGCAGGCTTCGTGGAAGACGTCACGGTCAAAGCGCCCCATGTCCCTCAGCAGGTCCAGTGTGGTGGGTGGCACCTGGTTGTGGTAAGCAATGGCTGGGTTGTAGCCCTGGAAGTGGATGGGGAAGAAAACCTGCCAGTTGTTTATGGTGTTCATCCGGCAGCGGTTAAGGAAGTCAATGGTGATCTCTGTCCCCACACCAGCCACAAAGAAAAGTGTGTCCACAGGATGCTTCTTGGAGATAATGTCCATGACCTTGATTTGGGAGGGCGCGTCTGTCTTAACACTGATCCAGGGGATTTTCACCTCTGCATACTTGCGCTCATACTCAGTGATCTGGGACTTCACAGAGGCAAAAATGTCATTCTGGGTGACCCGCTGGGCCTCAAAGGGGTCATAGATGAAGAGGAAGGTGAGCACTGCATTCTCACTGCTCTCAAAAGCGGCTGCCGCATAAGCCTCCAGAAAGCGGGCAGCGTAGTCCCGGTCATGGGCCGTCAGCGGCAGGATGACATTGATGCGACTGGCCTCTGTCACATAGGGCATGGGGATGATCTCCACCTCGCTGAGGGGCCGCACCAGGTGCACTCGCTTAGTGATGGAGCGGCTGTGTCCCTTCTGGGTGACCACCTCCACCTGAAGGTCCAGCGTGTACTCCATGCCACGTGTGGGGTCGAAGCGCCGGTAGCCGTTCACCAGCTGCTGCTTGCGGACATGGAGCACCGGCTGGTACTTGCGGTTCAGCTCCTCCATGGCCGTGGCCACCACATCGGCCACGTCCGCCAGATCCACACCATGCAGCTCACACTTGGGGGAGCCATCCACACAGGCATAGACCTGCTCCTCTGTGAAGTAGTCCCAGCGCAGCACCTCAAAGCGAGTTTTGGGCTGGAATGGGGGCGGGATGCCAATGGGCCATGTGGCGATGTGGTCCCCATCCACAGACAGGCTGCTGGCATTCTGGATCTCCATCTGCAAGACGAGAGACAGACAAGTGAGAGCCAAGGCAGGCACAAGCAGGTCTTCCAGCTCTGGCAGCACTCAAGCTGATTTCTGATACACAGAGATTAGCCAGAGCTAGCTCAAAAAGCAGTGCCAGAACAAGTGTGCCCTCAATCGGACTCCTGTTCAGCACCTCAGATTTTCTCCCCCACCCTACCCAGCCTTTGTCAGGTAGTGCCCCTGCACTCTGCACCCATCTAGGTCCTCATCACCCTGAACCACCACTGCATCTCCAGGACCCATCTAGGTCCAAAGCTGCTTTCCAGACAGCACCAGTGCCTCTGTAGCCACATGAGCTCAGCTGATCCTGTCTAACAGCAGGATCAGGTAAGAAACCCACAGAGAAACTGGAAAGCCCACAGGGATGACAAACAGAACCAAGACCCTCCCAGACAAGCCAGGTCTCACCTGGAGCTGCTGGATCTCCTGATAGGTTCTCTCAAGCTCAACCTGTGCAAAGTACTTGTGCAGCCGGTACATCTGGAGGGGATCCAGCACAGGGTGGACAGTGAAGGCGCTCTGGAAGCGGAGGTCGGTCTCCCGTTCAGGGTCTGCGTTCTTCCCCAGCTCAAAATAGTGGTAATGCAGACCCTGCGCCAGCCAGGAAAGATAGGTCACAGCCAGCCCCAACCTGTACTCCCACACCACCAGATGCCAGCACAGCAAACTCAAAGGATGTCAGGGTGCAACAGCTAGTCCTCCCAGGATTGAGAGAGCCCACAGGGAGGAGGGAAGACACTGGGAATGGATCCAGACATCTCTGCTTCAGGACCTACCTCGTGTTCCTCAACACAGTTGACACCTGTGTAGTCAATGATGCAGCGGCCCAGCCACTCATCAGGCCGGGCACTGAGGATGTCATTGCGGCAGCTCTCCAGGTGGTGCTGCAGGAGCAGGAGGAGGCTGCGGGACAGCAAGTAGCCAAACCCTCCATAGCAATAACGTCCCTCAGTGTCCCCGCCGATGAACTCCTCAGGACGACCCAGGTAGAGGTGGGTGTCAATGCTGAGGTGGGCAACCAGGCGGCTGATGCGGTGCGCCTCCGTGTAGGTATCGTCCTGCACCAGGAAGAACCAGTCGAAATCGTTCACGTAGTGGTCCAGAAGGTACCTGACGGTCTGGTACATGTTCCAGATGGGCCGCTCGTCACTGTGTGTCACCACCGTCATGCCATGGGGCACCTTGCGGCCCCGTGTGCCGGTGAAGTACACCAGGCGCTCCAGGCGGTGGGCCAGCGTGCGGTTGACAGCCACCCCCAGAGTGTTCAGCGTGCTCTTGGAGGTCAGCACACCCACAAAGAGCCGCTGGCGCATCCCCAGCTCGGTGCTAATGTACCGGGTCCTGCAAGAAGAAGACAATGTAAGGTCCCTAGGGCACTGCAACCCATCCCAGCCTGCACCTCCCTGCTGTAACCAATGGTACCCACCTCGGTTCCTCTGCAGGAACTGCTCCCAGGCTTCAGACACAAACAAAAGACATCACCCCAGTATCACCAGCTGCCACTACACCTGTCTCAGAGGCACTGCAGAGCACTTTGCTGAGGTCCCCGTCAACATGACATCAAAGGGGACCCTACCTTCCCATAAGCTGGCCAGTCCAGCTCAAAACAGATGCTCTCAAAAGGCTGAGCACAGCTAAAAGCAGGAAACAGGGCTGTACAATCCAGCTGTAGCAGGGACATGACCCACCAGACACCCCAACCATGAGGCTAGCCCCAGACAGGTCTGAACTGGGAAGCACCTTCCTGCCACCCCTGCCAGTCATACTACTCTAAAGCAGGCAGGCAGGAGAGCCCGTGCTGCCCTCCCTGGGGAAGCCAGGCCCCACACAGGTTGCTGAAGCCAGCAAGGGGGCTGGTTGTGTCCCCCCGCCCAGCATGGCCCCCGGTTGTCATGCTCACAATGACTTTCAGGTTTAATTCTCCCAGTCTGGCGCAGTAGCAGGAAGCGACCCCCCCCAGCACGTCCCCCCACCGCCGCCTGGTACACAGTGGCCTCATTCAGCCCCCTTCATCCGCCCACCACCTCGCCAGGACAAGGAGGCCCTTTCACTGCCTGCTCCCTGTCATCCAGGGGACGCTGGGATGGGGCTGCAGCCGACTCCGGAGCGGGCTGGCGTTTGCAGCACTGGGTGGGGACGTGCCACCACGGCAGGGGTCCCTGCTCAGACAGGAGGGGACGGTCGCAGGATGCCCGGCAGCACGTGCTGCAGCAGGCAACCTTCGCACAGCGGGCACCAGCATGGGCAGGAGGCTCTTCGCTGCGGGCTGGGGTTAAGGGGAGTCGGGCACAGGGGAGGAAAGGAATCAGCTGGGAAAGCCACTCTCAGTGAGAAAAACCCGTCTAGGTGGCTGAAAGGAGGGCACAGCATACCGCTAAGCCTTCTGTAAAGCCTCCCTTTGAAGCCCCCCAGCCCCGCCAAGGCAGGTACCGGAAGCTTGCCCGCAGCTACCCCCAGATAAACCCCGGTGAGTGGCAGCCCAAGTCCCCCAGCCCGGCCCGGCCCGGCCCCCCCGCACCTGACGGCCTTCTTGGCGGCCCTGCCGGGGCTGGGCGGCCGGTAGGGCACGACGCGGGGCTCCCAGTTGTCAGCGCCCAGCGCGGCGGGCACGGCGTTGGGCCTGCGCGCCGCGTTGCCGTTGGCGGGGCCGGGGGGCGGCGCGGGGCCGCCGTCGAGGTGCGGGCGGGTGGCGGGGCGCGGCGGCGGCCCGCAGGGCTCCTCCACCCAAGTGACGCTGAGCAGGCTGAGGGTGAAGCCCAGCGAGACGCCGATGGCGACGGGCCCGGCGGGCCGCAGCACCGACAACACCAGCGACAGCCGCATGGCCGGGACGGGACCGCGACCGGGGCCGGCAGCCGCTGCCGCTGGCGGCGCCGCCGTCCGACGTGTCACCCGCGGGCCCCGCCCTGCCGCGCGTCACCCGCCCTGACCAATGGCCCGCGCTGCGACCGACGCGTCACGGGGCGGGGCGGCCAATCGGGGGAGGGGGCAAGCGTGGGGGCGGGGTCAGGTTGCCGGGAGACCGCGGGGCAGCGGCCGAGCCGGGGACGGCGCGCGGGGCTGTTCCGTGCCCGGCACCCCGCACCCCGCATCCCGTACCCCGCACCCCGCACCCGGCACCCCGCACCCCGCACCCCGCAACTCGCGGGGCTGTTCCGTGCCCCGCACCCCGCAGCGGCCCCAGCTGGGCCGCCGGGAGCGCCCCCGGCTCTGCGGGCCAGCAGGGCAGCGCCTCAGGCCTCGGCTGCCGGCTCACAGAGCGGAAAGGGCATCTGCCGGGGACCGGCACCTGAGAGGGCTTTAGGGAGCATTTACCCGGACTTTTGTGCCCGGGACACGAGGACCTCCGCGGGGCCGTGTGTCCCCTCCCCGGGACAGCCCAAACCACGGCGGTGGTGAATTCATAGTGGAATGTTAAATTCAGGGTGGGCTTGAACCTCCAAGTTCCCCAAACCGCTGCCCGAGGGTCGTCCCCTCGGTGTGGCTGGTGGCTGAGTCGTCGGGAGGACTAGCGGGGGCTGAGTGTTTCAGGTCAGAGCATCACAGTGCGGGCTGCAGGAGACAGCTGGGCACGCCGGCTGCCTTTGGAGCAGGCATAGCAGCAGAGAAACGGCGGCTGGAAGACCTTTAGATGCACAGAACCAAACCATCCCGGGCAGTCAGAGAGCAGGCAGACACCAGGAGATCCCAGCAGCAGGGGCCTTTATCATGTGCTTCAAACGGGAGCAAAGGGAGCTCCTCCAGGTGGGGTCGGGTCACCATCCCACTCTGAGCTGTCTTGCAGCATAGATGCACCATCGCACAGGCCGCCAGAAAGAGCCCCTGGGCCAGACAGAGCTGAAAGAACCGTATCAGGGCTGAGTTTGCTGCACAAACGGAGCTTCCAGCACAGGAATGATCCAACCCAGAAGCTACAAGGCAAGCAGCCCTACATGGCTGCTCAGTGCCAGGCATTGCTGAATAAGGACAAGAAGGAGGACCTGGCCTTTCCGCCCATTCCCAGCCCATGGCTTCACTTCCACAGCCTTGCAGCCGTTGGGACTCTCAAGTACCTCTGGATTTACTCTGGGCGGGCAGACCATTCCAGCCTCCCCATGAAACACAGCCCACTTGCCGTGGGGAGCACCAGCAGCCACAGAGCACTGCAGGGCACTGAGGGCATGTGGGGGCCCACTCAGCTCCAGGATCTCTTTCATTTTCTAAAACAAAGCAGCCTGTTTTCATCGGAAAGCAGTTGGCAGCATCCCACCTCCCTGAGATACTACACCATCATCCAAGCCCGGCTGCTTTTCATAGGCCTTTTTACTCTTGAATAGACCAAGACAAGCAATAGGCAAAAGCAGTCACGTGGATGGCAGTTTAATGAAGAACATATAAAAAGTAGAATCAGAGAGAATGCAATGGGATGAGGAGATACCAAAAGGAAAAAAAGATGCAGAGCTAAGAAAGGAACAGAGATCTTCCATGCACAGAGGTCAAAAAACAGTCGTGATGATCAAAAACCAAAGTATCCTGTTTTCTGTACATAGCAAAATGCATTAGAAATAGATGTATTTGATTTCTTTTATTGGTTAGAATATTTAACTTTAGCCACCTTACACAAACCCAGATCATTTTATGCGAGTGATGAGAGGTTTCATTCTGAAATGACCCTGTTGATCTGAACTTATATTCAGATAGAGGTGCAGATCAAAGAAAGTAATGAAGTTTCCACAGTCTGAGCTCAGGAAACATGCATGGGAAGCTGAGAGCAGAGCACACACCTCCCCAGGGCTTGCTTGGCAGTGGCTGAGCCCAGGGTCCCCATGCCTGGCGGCCCTGGAAGATTCTGTAGGGAAGCAGCAGGAAGGCAGCAGTGCCGTTCCTCCAGCAGCCCCTTCTCAGCCCCCTGCCAGCTGCAGCTCCCGCCTTTGTCTCCCCAGTGCTGGCAGGGGCTGGGAAGGGGCTGCCAGAGGGAACGGCAGCTGCTGCCAACAGTCTTCTGTGTGCCAGGATTTCCCGGGGGTCCCTAGGCACTACAGCCAGGAGGTGCCAGCTCCAGAGAGCTCTGCCTCTGCAGAGCACCATGTCCCCCCACCTGCTTGCCATGGCTGTATCTCCCATCCACTCATGGGGGACGGGTGGGCAGCTGCTCTAGATACCCCTGACATGTGCATTTGCCCCTCTTGAACGCAGACACTCCAGTCCCCATGGCCCTGGAACACTGCACTGTCAGGTCCCACCTGATACAAGATTATCCTGCAGTGCCCACATCCATACCTCGGCACCCTGTACTGCTCTGTCCCTGCACACAGTGCCGAGGGTCTTGCAGCCCTCGCAGCTGCTGCACACCCAGCACGCTGCACACATGGCCCACATGGCCCAGCGCGGGGTGTGCTGTGCCACAATGCACACACAGCCTTGGGCTGCGGCCCCGGCACAGGGCATGGCACCCCAGTGTACCCCCAATGGGCACCCCAGTGCACCCCCAACTTACCCCACCTCAGCCCCGCCCCCTGCAGAGGCCCCGCCCCGCCTCCGGGGCCCCGCCCCCGGCGCGCGGTGACGGCGCGGTGACGTCAGCGGAGCTGTCCGCTCAGCACCGCGCGGCGGCCGCGCCGCCACCATGCGCGGGGTCCGCGGCCGAGAGCGCCGGGAGCGCCGGGAGCGCCGGGCGCCGCGGGGCCGCCGCCGCTGCCGCGCCGGGAGCGCAGGTGGGAGCGGGCGGAGCGGCAGAGGGGGGGAAGCACGAGGGGATCCGGCCGGCGGGTGACGCGCCGGACCCCTCGGGGGAAGGGCTGGGGCACCCGGTTCCCGATCCTTCCGTCGTCCGGCGGAGCGTGCGCGGAGCCCAGGATGGGCGTGCGGGGAACCCGCCGTAGCGCCCCCGGGACCCCCGCCCCGAACAAAGAGAGGGGCGGAGCGGCCCCGCGCCCCGGCGGCCTTTGCGGCCGTCGCTCGGCAACGCCGCGCCCGGCCCGGGGCCCGGCAGCCCGGCGGGTGCAGCGGGGCCCAGCCGGGGGGCGGCGATGGGGGCGCCGCAGCGAGGCTGTGCCCCGGGCGCTGCTCCCGGCCCCCGCCGCGCTGTGGCCTGCGGGGAAGGGAGGGGGTTCGGGGGCCCGGGGCGGGCGGCAGCAGGTGGGTAAGTCCCGGCGCCAATGAGCAGGCGCTGGGCTCCCCTAGCAACAGTGCCCGCGCCAATGGGCGCCGCGAGCCGCCCGCACCGCTGCCCGCAGCCCTGCCCCGCAGCCCGTGCGGCCCATGCCATCCCCGCAGCGGCCGGCCAGCCCTGCCATGCCGCATCCCCGGTGCCCCGGGTCGGCAGAGCCCTGCTCTCACTGCACACACCATCGCCCATCCCCAGCAGGGCCGGAGCGTCGCGCCTGGGCTCTGCGGGTAAAGTCCAATCCTGCTTAGCGTCCCCCCGCGGGCTCGAGAAGGGGCCCAGCGCTTGGCTGCCCACTCCCTACCCGCCTGCTTCCTTGGGATTAGGCTCTGTGCTCGGCTTCCTCACGGGGATTTGCCGTGGCTGGTGTTGCCTTCCCCAGCCAAAGGGAGGAAGGAGGTTGTCGGCAAGGGATGAGATGCCAGTGGAGCCCGTCTGGGCAGCAGCAAGGTGCTGGGCAACAGGAAGCCATGCCTGCAGCCTTTGCCCTCTTCCCAGCTCCTTCCCAGAGCGCTGTTTTTGTGAGCTGTCCTGAACTGGCCGCATAAACTTGGCACTTGAAAGGAGTGATGCTGGCCTGGGGACAATTTGTGACAATAAACCCATTCTAAACCAACTGAGCCTGTAAAGGGACCAGGGGAGTGAAGGGGTGATGGAACTGGCTCCAGGTGGGAGCATGCAGACGGACACTGTAATTAGGTTTAAACTGAAGCTGGATCAGTCTTTGCAGGGGATTATGACCCCTCCATCTGTGTAGGCGCTGCAGGGGGCCTGGTAACTGTTTGCTCAGCATCCCAGCATAGCCACAGTGTTACGGGTGAGCCCTTGGGTAAGGGGCAGTGCCAGCTACAGCTGGTGGCCTTCCAGCCCCATGGATTGGCATGGGAGGGCTGGATCTAGTGTGAAGGCCCAATTTGTTTTTACAAGGACAGTGGGAGCTGGAACAGAGATGAAAAATAGCCAGAAATATGATTAGAGGATTGGAGAAAATGCCTTGGAGTACAAGCTTAAAGAGCTCAATCTGTTTAGCCTATAAAAATAGAAGACTGAGGGGTGACTTAATTACTGAGCATAATTACTTCACAGGCAGAAAATACCAAGTTGTGGAAGTCTCCTGTTAATCGAACAGGGAAAGGGTACCGGAGAGGCATGGGCAGGAAATTGAAGTCACAGACAAATTATTAAGCGACACAAAGCTCCCAGGGATACAGGCAGACTCTCTGGGGACAGCACATCCCTTCAGCCACAGGTTAGGTGACAGTCTGCACCCCCACTGATGAGGCTGTTCCCCCATTCCCTCTGTTCCTACCCACATACTGGGGGGACAGAGCAGGATTTCTGGTAGCCAGTGGGAGTGGTGGGATGGCTGCCGGGCATGTGCCACCAGTTCCTCCATTCTCCTTGTCTCTCTTCCACCAGGTGGGGCGGGTGCCAGGACACAGTTCTGCTGGTGGGCTATGAGGCAGGAGTGGAGATTTTGATGCCTCTCCCAGGAGTCCCCAGAGCCATGACTGCAACTGTGCAGACGCTGCGGTTCAAGCTGCTGCCGCACGAGCCAGGCCAGGAGTGGGGGCACAGCTGCCAGCAGGAAATTGAGCGTCGCTACCAGGTGGTGCCCTCAGTGGTGTGCGCCATGTGCTGCCTTTTTGGCATCATCTACTGCTTCTTTGGTGAGCCAGGCCAGCCCAACTGCTGGTGGGGCAAGTGGGGAGGAGGGCAGAGGGGAGCTGGGGGGTGCTGGCCATGGTGGTCTCCCTGACTATGGTGGTCTCTCCACAGGCTACCGCTGCTTCAAGGCTGTCATGTTCCTGACGGGGCTGATGTTCGGCTCTATCATCATCTTCATGCTGTGCTACAAGGAGCGGGTGCTGGACACACAGCTGAGCGTGGAGGCCTCAGTGGGCATTGGGTTGGGCATTGGAGTCCTGTGTGGGCTGGTCACCATGCTGGTGCGCAGCGTTGGCCTCTTCATGGTGGGGCTGCTCCTGGGGCTGCTGCTGGCGGTGGCCACGCTGGTGGTGATGGAGCAATTCTACCACCCACCAACGGTGTGGATCCCCATCGCACTGCTCTTGGGTGTGGGCATGCTCTTTGCTGTCCTCACACTGCAGTGGCAGCGCTTCTTCACCACCCTCTCCACCGCCGTCTTCGGCAGCGCCATCATGACCGTCACTGTCGACTACTTCATCGAGCTCTTCCTCCTGGTGCAGTACATCTATGAGCGCATCAAGGTGGCCCCTGCTCGCCCCGTGTGCTGGTACAGCTGGGTCATCCTGGGCATCTGGCCGCTCCTCACCACACTGGGTGTCCTGGTCCAGTGGAAGGTCACAGCCGAGGGCTACTCCCATACAGAAGGTGTGTGGGTAGTGGGGCAGATGGGCATGGTACAGGGTGAGTGTAGGAACTGGGAACCTGGAGACTGGGGTGGATGTTTCCAGCATGGGGTTCACAAGATCAGATATGGGGTTCAGGACTCTGTGGTAGCACACCACCCAAGGGAGACCTGGTTGCACAAAGTTGGTGCTGGTTTGGCTGTGGGGATCATTTGGATGTGCTCCCCAGTGCTCACAGGCCGCTTTGCTCCACAGTGATCATCAGCCGGCAGCAGCGCCGCGTGCAGCTGATGCGCATCAAGCAGCGGGAAGACCGAAAGGAGAAGAAGAAGAAGCGGAGACCCCACCACCCCCCACCCCACCAGCACAAAGCCCACCCCCCCGAGCCTGCTTACCGCCGCAAGCCCAACCCTGTGCGCCGCTTTGATGGGGACGTGCTCTCCCCCGTGAGTCCCGCAGCCAGGGTAGAGATCTCCCCCAGTCTCCACACTCATTCCTTCACATCGGGGGGCTGGGGCATGGAGAGGTGCCCAGGCACCAGCTAACATCTGAGCTCCTCAAGGGATGAGACTAGGGTGTCCCAGGGACTGAGCAACTCAAGTTGGAATGGGCCATTCCTACCACGGAGCACTTCAGCCTTTGCAAGCAAATGAAAACTGCTGGCCAAGAGCACTGTTGGCATAGCAGAAATAAGCAGTAGGCAAGGTGCAAAATGCCCAGGGGAGGGATAAGGCTGTGCTCCCTGCTGTGGCCAGCCACTGGAGGGCCCAAGTACTGGGGATTTCACTGGGTTGTTTTTGGGAGGGGGCAGAGAGGGGCTGCAGCAGCATTTAGGATGGGGTGGAGGGATCCAGGAGCAGAGCCCCCCTCACTTTCTGTTCCTCTCTCACAGAGCTACATCCAGAGTTTCCGAGAGCGGCAGACAGGACCGTCACTGAACAGCCTCATTGCCAGCTCCCATGCCGTGGTGGACCTGGACTATGACTGCAGCTCCACCGTGCCCCTCACCTCGGGCTCTGGCCCTGCTGTGAGGGTATAAGCCAACCCAGTGACCTCGAGCAACACCAGCACCCCAGCCTGCTCTGACAGAACCCTTGAGACAGGCAGGGCTTTGTCCTCGGCCCCAAGTGGCCACATGCAGCTTGGGGCTGCAGATGGAAACCCTTCTTGGAGACACATGGGACTTGTCTGGGGAAGCCCCAGCTGCCAGTGGGGCCCAAAGGTGCTGGGGAAGCCCTTTGGCAGGGACTCAGCCCAAGGACCAGAACCCATGGACGTGCAGTGCGAGTGGCTCTGCTGGGGTGGTGGGTCCCCAAGCCCCCACTGCTGTGCATTACCCTATGGCCCGGGCACGCTCATCCTGCATCTTAACGTTTCCCCATATTTGAGTCCCTCCCCTTCCCAGGAGCAGCTCCCCACCCCATTGCACCCCAGCAACTCCCCAAGTGCCTGTCCCCTATGTCCCTTCCTCAAAGAGCCGGTCCCATGGCCCTTTTCCCAGCAGGGAATCCCCTGAGCATGTGAGCCCTGTCCCACCCTGTCCCCAAGAGCAGCTCCCAGGCAGTGCTTCCCAAAACCTGCCTCCTCAGAAGATCCTCCTGCCCTAGCCACCCTCCCTACACCCCAGAGCGGCTTGCCACTCCTTTTTCCCAAGCTGGACCGGGGTGGTCCTGGGGCAGAGACTGCCACGGCCAGGTGGTTCCCAAGGTGATGCTGGCAATTGGTGCCTGTCCAGCAGGAGCTGCGCTGGCAGGGTGCATCCCCCACAAAATGTTTTGATGGGAGACAGGACATTGGCTCCAGCCTTTGGGCAAAGGCTGGGCTGCCTCAGGGATGCGGGGACCCCTGCAGCATCAGAGACTGTCGCTGTTTTGTTGGCGACTGGATTTTTATAGTGGCCGGGGGACCCTGGGGCAGGGCAGGGCAGGAGCCCCTGCCCAGAGCACTGCTGCGGGCAGAGGCTCACGCCTTGTACATATTTCTCTTGCTGTGATTTGTATTAACTTATTACGGAGTGAGCCAGGATTTCCCCATGGCCAGGCAGGCAGGATGGTGGTGAGACTGGACCGGGGAGCCCTCTTCTTTGGGAGCCCACCCAGCCCAGCCCAGCTGGCCCCGCTGCCCCAGGAACTGCATGTTTCTGCCAGGCACCCCCTTCCCGCAGCATTGTGCTGCCATCCCCCTTTTCAGTCTCTTTTGTAAATGTGCCAAACGCTGTCGAGGCCTCGGCCACACAGTAAAGAGCCTTTCGGAGTCTGGCGTGCAAAGCCAAGGGCTGTGGGGGGGGGCAGGGGTGAGGGGGGCCCAGAGGGCCGGGCTTCCAGGGGTGCTGAGAAGGATGTAGAGTGATGCCACCACTTTTCTCTTAATGAGACCCCAGCTTGCTGGTGTGGAAGAAGCCATGTCAGAAAAAAAGGCTGTTTAATGCAGAGCCCTGAGGCTGGAGCAGGCTGGGGATGGTGTCCGTGTGTCTGTCTATGCCAGGGGGAGCATGACCCCATCTCTCAGCAGTGGCATCTGTCAGTTTGCATGCAGGCCCTGAGAACTGCATCCTGGCTTCTAGCTCCCTGTGGGAACAATGGGAGTTAGAGTGAGCTGGAGCATTGCAAGAGCAGCTGGGCCACCCAAAAGTTGTGTCACAGACAAGGAGGAACAGACCCCTGGCCCTGTATCAACCTGCTGCCTCCAGCCCAGCACTCAGACTCTTGCAAGCAATGGGGGACAGGGACACGGCACAGCAGCACTGGCAGCTGCCTGCGGTGTCCCTTAGGTGCCCACTCACCCTCCACAAGGAGCCGGGCAGTGGAGCGGTCGTCGAAGGCATCGCAGGTGTACGAGTCCTCGTCCTCAGGGCCCACGCGGTGAATGATGAGTGTGCGGTAGCAGTCCAGGTTGCAGATCTCATACTTGTCACCGGCAAAGATCTCGGTGTCCCCACGGAGCCAGCGCACGCGGCCCCGGGCGTGGGACACGGTGCACTCCAGTGTCGCCTTGTGCCTTGCCAGCACTGTCTTGTCCCGCAGTGGCTTCACAATCCGGATTGGCAGTGCTGGTAGATGGGGGCAGGGCGTCAGCACCAAGGGGTGAGCAGGCTTCCATGGGGATGCTGCAAGCTGACCTGGTACACCCCAGCCCTGGTGCTGGAGCCCAGCCAGACCTCGCAGCCTGCACTGGTACCTTCCACCTGCAGATTGGCCTCCGAGGTGACTGTCCTGGCTGTGAAGCGGATGAGTCCCTTGTCCTCAGGGCGCACACCGCAGAACAGCAGGAAATGCCGGGTCCCTGGGGAGAGAGAGGCTGGCTCAAGGTGACAGCAATGCACACCCATAGTGAGCAGGGGGGCAGGGACCCCCCCTTTGTCTACACAAACTCCCCTTGCTTGAATTTGCCCTATCCCAGCCCCAAACCGGTTGTGGAGCCACCTGCATCCCCACCTTCTTGCCGTATCTTCACTGTGCTGGAGACCTTGATCTTCTCCTCATCCCGAAACCACTCGCCCTTCACATCCCCATGTGACACCTCACAGGTGAAGACTGCATTGTCACCCTCCCGGACCTGAACGTCCTGCAGCTCCTGCACAATGTGGACCTGGCGCTCTGCAGGTAATGGATAGGGTGCCAGGGCAGCCAAGGATGAGGGGAGCAGGCAGCGCAGGGTTTGGGGGTGTACACGCTGCTGGGAGCTGGGTGACCGTACCCTGTACGTGCAGCATGGCAGAGGCGCGGCAGTCGCCTGCATCGCAGGTGTAGCTGCCGGTGTCGGTCAGCTCGCAGCGGCTCAGCTGCAGGATGCGGCGCCGTCCCGCCGAGTAGATGCGGCAGTTGGGCCCTGGCCGCAGCTCCTGCCCGTCCTGCATAGAAGCAAACAGGCAGCACCCCACTGCTTTGGCCTCTCTGCTCTCTCTGCAGCCCTGGCAAGGAGGGCCGTGGCCAGGGGACAAAACAAGGAGGAGGACACAGCCAGGTGCTGCTGGAGGGGATAAGGGTGAGCCCTCACCTTGAACCATTTCACCTCTGCATTGGGACGAGACAGCTCACACTCGAAGCTGGCGACTCCCGTCTCTGGGACCCCCAGGTCTCGTGGGACCTTCACCATGGTGACTGGAGGCTCTGAGGAGGCAGGACACAGGACAGGAAGGCTTGATTGGACAAAGGCATGGATTTGGGGCTGCAGGGAAGAGTAGCTGTGCCATTTCAGCATGGGGTGAGAGTGGCACCACCCATGGGCAAGCACTCATCAGTGGTGTTCCAGCTGGCTCTGGACCCAGACCCTGGCCGGGTGTCCCCACTGCTCAGTTCACATCTCCTCCCTGAGGACAGGGGGACACTTGCCAGCACTCTATTACCCCTGCTGAGGACAGGAGGACACATGTGCCCAGGGTGGCCCAGCTCAGCCTCGGTGTCTCCCGGTACAGAACAGCAGCAGGTCAGACAGCGCCAGTGCCACCCACCCCCAGCCTGCCCCAGGGACCGTACCCCGCACCCGCAGGTGGGCGCTGCAGCGCAGAGTGTCAGCAGTGAAGGTGACGGTGCCTGAGTCTTCCAGTGCAAGCCTTTCCAGTGTCAGGCTGTGCCCGCAGCCTGTGGCACTGATCCGGCACGTACTGCTGGGCTTCACCCGGATGCCGTCCCGTGTCCACACCCCGGTCACGCCAGGGTGAGACAGTTCCAGGTGAAAGGTGGCTGTCTCCTTCTCAAAGGTCTCCACATCTGTCAGTGGTGTCCGGATCGACACCTTCCGGGCTGTGAGGGACCCATGTCTGTGAGTAGGTGTCTGCTGCACCGCAGAGCCCCTGGCATCCCAGTCTGTGCTTGCTGGATTGTCTAAATCTAGTTGTTTGTACCAGACTCCCACCCCTGCCCACACACCCGCCTCTCTGAGCACCCCTTCCAGCAAGTACCAGCTCTGCCCACATGCTCCCATTGCAGCAGCAATGGGTGCCCTCGCTGTCCCCATTCCCAGCCCCATTGCCTTCCATCCCCATCGCCAGCCTTGTACTCACGCTCCACGTGGAGCTTGGCCTGCGTGCGGTCGTGCAGGCTCTCGCAGCGGTAGGTGCCGCGGTCAGCGGGGCCAAGGCAGCAGATGGTGAGGGTGCGCCGGCACCCCGACTCCTGCAGCTGGTACTTGCTGCCCGGCTGAAGGAGGATGCCCTGCTTCAGCCACTGCACCTCGGCAGCCTCGTGGCTCACCTCCACCTCCAGGCACACGTCCCCCTGCTCCTCTGCCACCACATCCTGCAGCTTCCGCACAAACAGCACCTGTGCCTCTGCATGGCCCATGTGCTGGGTCAGCAGCCGGCCTCAGGGCTGTGTCTTGGGCTGAGCCCCAGCTTCGTTCTTCCCCCTCACCTTGTACACTCAGCCGAGCTGTGCTCACCAGCCCCTCGGCATTGGCTGTCACAGTGCCTGCATCACCAGTCTGGCACTGCCGGAGGGTGAGGCTGTGGCACAGCCCACTCCTTGTCACCTGCAGACGCTCACTGGGGACCACGGGCTGGCCATTCAGCTGCCATTTCACAGCCACATCTTCGGGGGATACCAGGCACTTGAAGGTGGCATCCTCCCCCTCCAGCACTGTCAGGTTCTGCAGCTCCATGATGATCTCCACCACCCTGGGGACTACAGCCAGGTTGTTAGGGCACGGCATAGGGGACCCCCCGTCATGTAGAGACGCTGAGCATTCCTGCAATCCTGGCATCACTGTGCCAGCATCCCTACCACCCCCATGGAATAGGCGTCCCCCAGGTGGTGGGGAAGCCTTGGGCTCACCCTGCACCGTCAGCGTCGCCAGGGTCTGGTCGTCGTTGGACTCGCAGCAGTACTCGCCGGCATCCCCGGGCTCCACGCGGCTCAGCACCAGCGACCGCTCCCGTCCCTCTGCCGTCATCTGCCGGCGGGGGCCAGGCGCCAGCACCCGTCCGTCCTTCCGCCACACCACGTCGCCCCGCGCCTTGCAAAGCTCGCACCACAGCACCACCCGCTCGCCCTGCCGCGCTCGCACGTCCGACAGCCCGCGTAGGAACTTCACCCGCAGCTCTGCACAGTCAAACCCCCCATATCAGCACCCGCTGCCACTGCAGGGGGATCCCCGGGCACCCCCACTGCCCCCCTGCCGCCCACCTCGGACGTTCACGTCGAACTGCATCTGGTCGTGGGGGGAGAGGCAGGTGTAGGTGCCAGCGTCCTCCATGGCCACGTTGTGGATGATGAGGCTGTGCACACGGCCGTCCCGGCGCAGCTCGCAGCGCTCGCCGGCCACCGCCGCCTGCCGCGGGCCCAGCCAGGTGACATCGCACCGCTCCGTGGAGGTGATGGCAGAGAGCACGGCACTGCCGCCCTCCAGCACCAGCAGCTTCTCCTGCTCCTCTCGTTTGTTCACGAACAGCACGGGTGCCTCTGCCGGAGGAGCACTGGGCTCAGCTGTGGCCCTGCCAGTGGCACCAGCATGGCATGGGGGTGCCAAGCATCCCGGTGTGAGGCAGGATGAGACTGCTCCTGCCCCTGGCATGGGCGCGGGACACCTCCAGGCTCACCTTTCACATGCAGTGTGAAATGCACCTCATCATCACCAGCGTCGCAGAGGAAGATGCCACCGTCACCCAGCTCCGCTTGCTTGATGGTGAGGCTGCGCGTGGGACCCTCGCTGCACACCAGCAGCCGCCCACCTGAGCACAGCGTCTGTCCATCCTTCTGCCACTGCACTGCCGCTGTCTCCGGGGACAGCCGAGCCACCAGTGTCACGCTGTCCCCCTCCTGCACCTCCAGCGGGCTCTGAGCCTCCTCCTTGTTGACAATGCACACAGGACGAGCTGAGGGGCACAGGGGACAAGGCAGGGTTCAGGGATGTCCCCACAGTGTGGGGCAGTGCAGGGATAGGACTGCTTCAAGAGGAGAGGTGATCCCTCAGTGTTTGGCAGAAGGGCTGTGGGGCTGGCTGGGGGTCATGGTGGGACTAGACAGGGGTCCCAAGGGGTAGGCATGCAGGATGGAGAGGTCTGGCAGCTCAGGGTTCACTCAGGGAAGGGACAGCAGCAGAGCCCATCACTCCCACATCACTCCCTGTACAGGCAGCACAGCTGCCATGTTGAGACCATTAATTTCATTGAACCCCCCCACCCAGAACACCTTGCTGGGGAGCCAGGACACCCGCCTGCAACAGGCCCCCTCCCACCCTGCACAGCCCTCCATCTCCAGCTGATAAGGGTCCAGGCTGAGCTCAGCCTTTGGCAGCCGAAGCAGGAGGAGCGGCGCCTGGGAGCCAGCCAAGGCTAAATTTAAACAGCCCCTGGCTGGGGGAGGCAGCAGGGACATGTCTCGTCACGACCCTGACATGTCTCTTTCTAACCAACGGCTCCTCTAGGGTTGGGGACAGGGCTCCCACCCTTCCCTGCCATGCTGCCACCCCGGCCTCTGCATCAGCAAGGTCACAGAGGCTTCCCCTCCCCTTGTGTCTGTGGCATGACCCCACCATTCTGGGGGTCCCTGGGTTCTGAGCCAGCTCACCCGTCACCTCCACATTTGTCACCATGCGGTCGCTGGCAGCGTCACAGATGTAGCACCCTGCGTCACCGGGCTGTGCCCCAGTGATGGTGAGCTGCCGCAGCACCCCGTGGGCCTCCACCTGCACCCGCTCACCCGGATGCACCTCCTGGCCATTCCGGAGCCAGCGCACAACGGCGTCGGGCCGAGAGAGCTCACAAGCCAGCACCAGGTCTTCCCCGGCCACCAGGCAGAGATGTGCCGTGGCGCCCTTGCTGCCCACAATGGTCACCGGTGGCTCTGGGACTGGAGAGATGGGCTGTCACCACAAAAGCAGCCTGTGCTGGGCATCACATGGCCAGACCCTGTCCAGACTCCTCTGGCTGCAGCTGAGCAGCACAGGGGTTTCCACAGGGCCACCACAGAGATGCAGCCCACTCCCCATGTGCCCCCCACCAGCCTCCCTGTGCTCACTGCCACCCAGCCCAGTCTCACACCACCCTGGCAGCAGCCACAGACCCACCTCACTCCTCTCCCCCTACCATTCCCACCAGGACCTCCTGCTCACCTTCTACAGTGATGAAGAAGACGATGCTGTCATCACCAGTGTCACAGAGATACTCCCCAGCGTCCTTGCCCGTAGCACCCAGGATCACGAGGGATCGGCGCACCCCATCCTCCTCCAGCCGCACACGCCCCGTGTCCTGCAGCTTCTCCCCGTCCTTGTACCACTTCACCTCCCCATGGGTGTGTGAGAGCTGCACCTCCAGCACCAGGTCCTCCATGGCCCGGCAACGCCGGTGGGTTGGCAGAACATCCTTCTCCAGGATCCTCACCAGCGGATCTGCAGCATCCAGCATCAACAGAGCTGAGGTCTCTGGGGTTTGTGCATCCAGCAGCCCACACCAGGCTCTTCCCTACTCTCATGCTCACCCAACACTTGGATGGTGAAAGTCACTGTGTCATTGGCCGTGGCACAGGTGTATTTTCCAGAGTGCTCAGCTTGGGCAGCGGGGATGAGCAGCCGGTGATGGACACCCTCCTCCTCCAGGACCAGGCCGCCCCCAGCCTCGAGCCTGACACCCTCCTTTGCCCAGCACACGGGTGTATCCGCACGGGACAGCTCACAGCACAGTGTCACCGTCTCCCCCGGGGACACCGTCATGACAGGGACAGGTCTGCAGGGCTGCAGGATCCTCACCGGGGGCTCTGCAGGTATGGCATGTCTGTGATACAAAGCAGCGCAGGGACAACGCAGCCCTGGGCACTCCTCTGCTGCCAGCCCCAGGTAAGCTCCTGTGCTGTGTGGCCCAGAGGATGGGCACCCACTGGTGGCCAGAACCACATCAGCACTGACCTGACACTTTGACATCGAAGGAGACGGCCTCGTCCTTGGTCTCGCAGATGTACTCGCCTGCATCCTCTGCACTGCTCTTGGGGATGAAGAGGCAGCGCCAGGCCCCCTCCACCAGCAGCAGGAGGTTATCAGTCTCATCCACCTCCAACCCATCCTTGAACCAGTGCACCGGAGCATCCGGCACGGAGAGCTGGCACCGCAGTTCCACACACCCCGGTGCCTGAACCAGCAGCTCCAGTGAGCGCTGTGGAGGCTGCAGGATCCTCACTGGTGGCTCTGTTGGGGGTGTAGAGGAAGAGTGTGAGACCTGCTCAGTGCTCTGCTCCTGGCTCTGCTGTGTCTATTTACTGTCACCTGTGTCCCTGTCCCCATGGGGCTGTATGGAAGATACATCCTCTCACCCCAGGGCAAGGAGGTTGGAACTGCTCAGGGGCAGGGGCACAGAGATGCAACTGCATGCCCTCCTCCACAATGCTGAGGGCAGGGAGCAGGGCTGGGGACCCTAGAGCACAGAGATGGGGCAGTGCTACCCTTTCCAGGATGTCCCTGCTGTGCCACCAACCTGCCACCAAGATGGAGTAGGAGACAGATGCATCGCTGGCATTGCAGAGGAACTCCCCTGTGTCTTGTATCCGGGCACAGGGCAGCACCAGGCGGTACTGCAGCCCTTCCTGCTCCAGCACCAGGCTCTCGCCCACCTCCACTTCTTTGCCATCCTTGTACCAGCGCACGGGGGACACTGGGCGGGACAGCTGGCACCAGAGCTCCACACGCTGCCCGACCACGTAGGAGTGAGAGGCCTCCTTGTTGGAACTGACAATCCTCACTGGTACCTCTGCTGGGAACATGGCAGGGCTCAGCTGTGCTGCTGGGTGAGTCCCACATGAGGACAGGAATCCCCTGGGCAGCTCACTGCTCACGGTCACCCTGAAGCTGGCAGCACCGTCCCTGGCATGGCACATGTACCCCCCTGAGTCAGGCAGTGCAGCTGCAGCAATGTGCAGCCTCTGTGAGCGTCCCTCTGAGCAGATGGCCAGGACCTGCATTGGGACAATGACCTCCCTGTCCTTCAGCCAGTGGACAGGGGCATCTGCAGAGGACACCTGGCACACCAAGGGCAGCCTTCTAGCACTTCCTAGAGCTGCTCTGCCTCCAGCACTGGGGTGAGGTAGACCTTCAGGGCTGAGAGGACCAAGACCTTGTGTCACTTGGCCTCCCATCCTACCTGCTCTGGCAGCAGTGGCCATGGATATCCCAGCCCTGCAGTGCTGGTAGCTGCAAGCTGAGGGAACAGCAGGGCTGGGGTGTGAGGTGCATCACCCAGAGGCAGGCAGCTGGTTGTGCTCTGGAGTGTAGGGGGGCAGTGTGACACAGAGCTCTGGGAGGAGACAGACCAGCTTGTATGCTCCTGCCCACATCCCCTTCCAAGCCAGGGGCATGGGCAAGGAACTACTACTGAGGTGCTGAAGCCACAGTGTGAGCAAGGAGCTGGGGCAGAGGGAGAAGGGGGAGAGGGATGTAGGTGTCCGTTGTACCCACCTGCCACGGTGACTGTGTAGAAGACAGAGTCCCCGCCAGCATCACAGACGAACTCCCCTGCGTCCTGTGGCTGGGCGCAGGGCAGCACCAGCTGGCACTGCAGCCCCTCCTGCTCCAGCACCAGGCTCTCACCTGCCTCCACCTCCTCCCCATCCTTGTACCAGTGCACGGGGGCTGCTGGGCGGGACAGCCGGCACCACAGCTCCACACGCTGTCCGGCCACATAGGCGTGGGAGGCCCCCTCGTTGGAGCTGACAATCCTCACCGGCTCCTCTGTCACGGAGAGACATGGGGCTCAGCCAGGACATAAGGACCAGAGCCAGTGATGGTGGCCATCACAGCCCTGTGTGGAGTGATGCCTTCACCATTTTTTGGCTTTAAGGCTGGAAGGCACCAATCATCTACATTCTACATAGCACAAGTTTCTGGACCATCGTGCCTGGGTCTCCCTCTTCTCTCACATATTAAAACCAGGAGGAGCACCAGGCTTTGAACTGGCTGTAAATTGCTGCAGTGCCCTTGCTCCCATGGTACCTGCCCTGCTTTTCCCTATGGTGGAGCTGAAGGTTGTGGAGGGAGGATGCCTATATGCAAGCTCCAGCACTGATAACCACTGTCTGTGGTGCCAGCACCAGCCCCTGCAGCTGCTCTTCCAGGGGGTGCCCTCCCCTCTGCCTATCTCCCAATTTCAGAGGCCACCAGGTGCCAGCCAGTGCTTCTGTCATGGCTCAGCCTTGACATTTGCTTATACTGTGGCACAGGAATGTGGTTTGCTTGCAGCCAGCAGCCCCATCCCTCCAGCTTACCAGGACCCAGGACCCAATTCCAGATTGCAGTAATCACTAAAATCACCATTAATTTGCTATATAAAATATGTGCCACTGCTCACACTGCCCCTCTGAATTGAGTCAGAGCTCTAAAAACAGAGGGGCTCCTAGCAGAAATTTTATCTGACCAGCCCTCCTCTCTCCTGGGAAAGTTCAGGATGCCACCTAGAGCCAACACTGCCTGCCTGGCTGTGCACACTGCAGCCAGCCCTAGCTGCTCCCGACTCTGGTGCTCACAGAACCCACGGCTCCATGCGGGCACAAGGCACAGCCAACTCTGGGCCACAGTGGTGGACAAGCACTACCTGCCCTTCCACAGCCCTCATCTGCTCCACGCTGGGTGTCTGGGTGGAAGCTTCCCAGACAGCTCCCAGCTGTGCTGCCCAGGCGCAGGTGCACAGCGCTGCCCCGCAGAGTGCAGAGCGGTGCGGCGCCGGTTTGCAGCGATTAACCTGCAGCACGCTGAGCCTGCATCCGCCCAGCCCCCTGATCAAAGCACTGGCGGCCGCCTCTCTCCCCGGACCTGCTAAAAGCAATCACATTGCTGGAGTGCAGCTGGAGATGCTGAGCAGCACTGAAGTGAGGGGATAATGTGCCAGCCCTCAGCGGGCAGCATCGCTCCGGCCTCAGCCTCTCACTAGTTCTGAGGGAGCTCCAGTGCTCAACAGCTGACAGAAAACCCAGAGGATGCTGGGGATGACCGAGCTTGAGGCAGGCAGGCTACGTGCCACAACAGCCCGATGGGGGATAGCTGAGATGCCTCAGGGAAACCCAAGCGTGCCACAGCAGTGCTTGACTGCAGCAGCCAGCCTGGCACTTGTGCCAGAGAGGTGTCAGCCTGAGCCTCCAGGCACCCACCCCCAGCCCTGCCGGTGACATTGATGTCCAAATCCAGATTGAACCAAGACAGCCTCCCTAAGACCCTTCTGTCAAAGTGATGCAAAGCTGCTCAGCCAAAAGGCTGAGCTTCAGCAGATGGTGTTTCCTCTCCCAGCCTAGAGAAGCAGAGCTCTCCATGCCCCACACTCCCACACAGCACACGACTCCTGCCTCTTCCCAAAGCCCACACTGCCTGTCCTTCCCACTGGCAATTTTGCCTTTATCTCACTAAAACCCCCTCCCTTCCTCACCCTCCCAGCAGTCACCACTCCACTGACTCTTCAGCATCTCTTATCACTCATCAAATCTTCACTCCTGCGTCCTTGGCCATCAAGTTTGGCCCTTTGCCGTATGTTAACATCACAGTGAGGCTTTACCACTGTGGTCACATCACCTTTCAACTGGGCTTGAGCTCTGCCCCTGCTTGCCTTCCTGTGGTTGTGGGATGTGGGTTTTGGGGCCAGCAAGGGGAAGCCTTTCACTTGCTTTCAGCTTTCATTATCCTCTGCCAGGCAGTGATGCCAGCAGCTACTCCACAGCCGGGGCAGCCGCCCCAGGGTGCTGAGCCCTGCTCCCAGCCAGCAAACAACTCCCAGCCATCAGTCTCCAGGCAACTGCTAGTTTTCAGGTCAGCAATTAACGCTGTCCATCAGAGCAATGACCAACCATGAGTCACCCCATGCCAGGTGCCAGGCCCACTATTTTTAGGACCTTGGAGGAGGGCTTGGTTACTAGCCATGGCAGAAGTCCGGCAAACACCCTGGTGTGCAGGTGCTGGGTGCTCTCCTGTGCTCTAGTGTTTCAGACAGGCTGAGTGAGCTGTTCCCTCTGGCAGCTGGTCCGAGTCCCACAAGGACCCCAGCAGAGCAACCAACCAAACTGCTGGTAGGCACCTGGCAAGATCATGTCTGACAAGTATCCCATCACAGCAGGTGACAACAATACTGACACCAGCACATGCATTGTGGCATCCTGCTCTGGCAAAGAAAGCCCCCTGTGACCCTACCAGCCCTCCTGCATCACACTCACCTGCCACAGTGATGGTGTAGAAGGCAGAGTCCCCACCAGCATCACAGACAAACTCCCCTGTGTCCTGTGTCTGAGCGCAGGGCAGCACCAGCTTGCACCGTGGTCCCTCCTGCTCGAGTACCAGGCTCTGGCCCACCTCCACCTCCTCTCCATCCTTGTACCAGCGCACTGGGGCTGCTGGGCGGGACAGCTGGCACCACAGCTCCACACGCTGTCCGGCCATGTAGGTGTGCGGGGCTTCCTCGTTGGAGCTGATGATCCTGACCGGCACCTCTGCCAGGGATAACGTGGGCCTCAGCATGACTGGCCTCAGCTTTCAGCCACATGGGGGCAAGAAGCAGGGCAGGAGCACTATCAGGAGGTAGGGGCCAGGCTCCCACACAGTCCCCAGCTCACCAGTCACGGTCACCACAAAGCTCACGGCATCATCCCCAGTGTCACAGGTGTACACCCCAGTGTCTGAGGGACACGCTGAGCGGAGCAGCAGCCTCCGCACGCAGCCTTCTGCCTGCACTGCGATAACATCATCCAGGGGCACGGCCTTGCCATCCTTCAGCCAGCAGACAGGAGCATCCGGGGTGGACACCTGGCATTCCAGCAGCACAGGCATCCCTGCTGGCACTTTTCGGAGCCGTTCAGCCTCAGACACCGGGGCGATGCGGACCTGTGGGGCTGAGAGACATTGAGAAGCAGTGAGAAGCATCCTCCAGCATGACACCCCCTGCTGCTGGGGTCCTGGTAGGACTCCAGGGTGAGTGCCCTGATCACCTTGCACATGCAGGATAGCTGAGTCCCGCACACCACCAGACACAAAAGTGACCTGGGCCCCACTGTCAACCAGTCGTGCTCCTCGGATCAGCAGCGAGTGCTCCATCCCACGGTGCTGTACACTGCACCGGCCGCCCGCGTCCTCCTCCTCAGCCAGCCTGGCACCGTTGAGGAACCAGGACCCATGCACCGCAGCCGACAGCTCCAGGGAAAACTGTGCATCCTCACCATCCCTCACCCACGCGTCCTGCAGACCCCTCTCCAGACGAGCTGCTGGGGCTGGAGCACAGTCGGACTGAGCCCCAGTGGCACTGACTGCCAGCACACTGTGGCACGACATCCCAGCTTTAGCCTGGCTCCTCACCAAGATGCACAGATCCAGGGAACTCCACAGGGCTGCTCCTGCCATGCTTGTTGGCGGCAGAGATGCGGAAGCAGTAGTCGGCCTCGCGGGGCACGCTGTCGCCCAGCACCCGCACGCTGCTGGGCAGGTCGGTGGCAAGGCACTGCACCCAGTCCCCTCCCGCCGCCTCCCGACGCTCCAGCAGGTAGTGGCTGGCAGGGCGGAGGTGGGAATCAGGCGCGGGACACCAAGTCAGCAGAGCCGTGTTAGTCTCCACCACGCTCATCTCAGCTGCCACCGGTGCGCTCGGAGGGTCGTGCTTCACACCTGCAAGTCACAGCCCAGGTTGCCTGCTTGGGGACGCTCTAGGTGGGGTGGCAGAAGGGCTAAGTGGGGATACACAGCCTGTTTCTTTGGGGATTCTCTCTCTGATGGAGAGGATGGTCCTGCTCCCATGTAGCATGCTGCTGGCTACGGGGGTTTGTGAGTGCCTGTGAAGCTGGGATCCTGGAGGCCTGCTTGAAGCCCCCTTCCCAGAAAACACATTGCAGCATCACAGCCCCAGCATATTGGGTGCCTATTCCATCAACCCTTCTGTATCACCCCTCTTGAACAGGCAGGAGAGAGGACACAGGACCCTTCAAGGCTGGAGCTTACACTTGACTCGGAGCTGGGAGGATGTCTGCGACTCCCCGACAGTGAAGGAGATGATGCCCGCGTCCTGGCGGGTGACATGCACCAGCACCAGCAGGTGTGTCCTGCCGAAGCTCTTGAGCACGGTACGGGGTGACTCCCGCAGCTGCAGCCCATCCCGGCTCCAGCAGCTGCCCTCCACCACATCCCGTGTCTCCACACAGAAAACTGCGTTCTCCCCCTCCATCACATCCAGCTTCCGTGGCAGCCGCTTCGCAATCACCCCTATGGGAAGAGATATATTAGGGAGGAATTCTGGGAACCGGGATGGGCTCTTTGAGGTGGGAGAGGAGGAGGAGGAGAGGCAGCAGCAGGCACCAGCCAAATGGAGGGAAGGCAAATGCAGGGGGCAGTGGGTACCCTGGCAAGGAGGGGAATAGGAAGGCGAAGCTGTGCTACCAGAGGCCTGAGCCCACCTCGGACAGAGACCTCAGCGATGCTGCGTCCTTTGTCCTTCATCTGGCAGAGGTAGATGCCGTCATCATCGATGCGGGCATCGCGGATGGTCAGGCGCCGCACCACCCCCTGCTCCTCCATCACATACTTGTGGCTGGGCTGCAGCTCCCTGTCCTCCAGGTACCAGGAGGTGGGGATGGTCTCCAATGGCACCTGGCACTCCAACACTGCATCCTCGCGCTCTGCTACCTCCACGTCTGCCAGCTGCACCTGGAACCGCAGCCGGTGTTCTGCCACAGGAAGAGACAGGAGCTTAGGGCATGTGGGGTACAGCATTCACTGTCAGCTCTTTGCTCAAGGTGCTCCCAGCTCACAAAGAGCTGCAAACCCTTGTCCCTCCTTTGCCCTCTCCTTTGGCTTGCATGAGAGACACACTGCCCTGACAAGGACATCCCCCAGAGCAGGGAGGACCAGGGCACAGCCTGGGGAGACACAGGGATGCCTCCAGTATCTCAGCAGGGAGTTCTGGGGGATGCAGGAGCATGGAAGCCAGCATGCTGCAGCAGGCATCTCAGTGGAGGGGAGCAGTGGGATGTAGGCAGGGGCTGCACCAGTTCCTGGGTAACCCCAGCCACGGCTGTCCCCAGCTGGCTGGATGGCTCGGGGGGAATTGGGCAGCTGCCAGTGCAGACTGTTGGAGTCATGCCCTGCAGGGCTGGCTGCCAAAATCACTCAGCACTTCCAGGGGAATTTGTCACCAAGGCACTGTCCCTCTTCCCTGTTTGTGGCTGGACACCTGCAGTCATCCTGAGAAGCCACACCTCTGTTTGCAAGGAGAGAGACACAGACCAGGACACAGCTCCTGGAGAAGCCCAGCGTCCCCTGCTTCCAGGCCACAGCTCTGTCCTGAGGAGCCTGGGATGACCCTGGCTGCACAGGGCAGGAAGGGGCCCAGAGGTGCTGTGCTCCCACACAGACACACCCCTGCCAGACAAACTTCCCTGAGCCCCCCAGGGCCCGGCCACCTCTGACACTCCTTGGATGTGTTTCTACCTTTCACCTGGAGCTGCACTGCGCTGAGGGTCTGGCCAGCAGTGTTGGAAGCGGTGCACATGTACAGCCCCTGGTCCTGAGGTTTGCAGTACAGCACCTTGAGGATGAAGTAGCCCTCCCGGTCCTCGTAGATGAGATGCCTGCGGCCAGGAGCAAGGGGTTCACCATCTTTCTGCCAGATGATCTCTGGCTTGGGCTTGCCAGTAACGTAACAGCGAAACTTGGCGTGCTTCCCTGCGCTCACGGCAAATGCCTTGGCCCCTGGCACCCTGGCCGGCGCTACGCCATTGGGCACCCAGGTGTCCGGTGCCAGGCGCCGTCCCGCTGCGTGCCGCCGCCACCGCTGCCGCTCCGCCAGTGCCTCGGCACCATCGGCAGGGCAGCCATTGGGGAGCCCGTCCGGCAGCGCCTGGGGCTCAACCAGGAGCACGGCAGCAGCCAGGGCCTCCTGGGAGCCGCTGCGTGCCCGGCAGACGTACACTCCCCCATCCTGGGGCCGGGCACTGAACAGCTTCAGGAAGTGCCAGTCCTCTGGTTTCTGCCCCACTGCGAAGTGGCTGCTCTCAAAGAGTTCGGAGAGCTTGTGCCCGTCCTTCTCCCACTCCAGCACGGGGCAGGGCTGCCCAGACACCCTGCAGGTGAACATCACGTCCTCCCCCCGGCACACCCGCAGGGAGGAGGGGGCGATGAGGAAGGCAGGTGCGACACTGCCTGAGCATCCCTCCTCCTCTCGCCGCTCCGCTGGCTCCACCCTGAGCATGGTGGCAGCGTAAGTCTCACCAACGCTATTCTTGGCCCTGCAGACGTAGAGTCCACTGTCCTTGGGGGTGGCACAGGACACCAGCAGGCTGTACAGGTCCCCTTTGGACTCCATATGGAAACGGCCCGAGGGCTCGATGGCATTCTTGTCCTTTTCCCAGAGGATGCTTGGCTGGGGATCACCCACGATCTGGCAGCTCAGGACCGCATTGGTGCCACTTCGGACCGTGAAGGCGCGTGGATAGGCCAGGAACCTGGGGGCTCCCCCGAACCCCTCCATCACCAGCTCCCCAGGGTCACGGCAGGCAGCTGGCTGGAGCAGCAGTGGGGACCATCAGCCTGGGGGGATGTACACACAGACTAGAGTGGGGGCTCAGGCTTCATCAAAGAGATGGACCAGTGTGGAGCCCCCATCCAGGAGGGACCCACACCTGGAGCCAAATCCCCAGCATGGACCCCCTGCTTCAGGAGCATCACCCTCAGTCGGAGCAGAACAGCCCCACTGGATTTGCCCCCGAGTCACCCAAATCATGCATTTCCCAGCCCAAGGCAACAGGAGAGGTGACAAAAAGTGGCTCTTTACACCCTGGGGGGCTGAGACACTTGAAGCTTATCCCAGGGCTGCAGAGGGGACTCCAGTTCCAGAGATTGGGGACCCCTGTCTAGACAGGGAGCATGGGCAGCTGCTTGCTGGGTGCTGGGGCTGGGGGACAGCGGAGGCAAAAGGGCCCCCGCCCGCCCCTTCCCCACCCGCCGGGCATTCACATTCCTGCAGTATCGGGTGGTGGCAGAGCCGCATTCCTGCAGCATCTGGGCCGGCTCAGCGGGCAGGTGCTGACACGGGGCTGTCACGGGCCCGAGGCCCCGGCTGGAACCGGGCTGGGACTTCCTCCCAGACCTGGGTGGGCAGGGGACCCCCTGTGCCACCCCACAGGGCAGTGCCCTGGGGCAAAATGGGGCTCTGGGAAAGGGTCCCCCTCCCAGAGAGTAGCCCCAAAGGCAGGATCCAGCCCTTGTGCACTCAAAACTACAGCTGGAAATCATCAGTCCCAGGGGAAAAAATGAAAGCTGGGGAGATCGGTCCTGCTTTTGAAGGGCACTGCCTCCATCCCCGGCTTTGTGGGTAACCGTGCCCACCGTCAGGGGCAGGAGTGGGGCAATGTGCTCTGTGCCTCCTCCCGGTGAGTGCACCCCACCCTCTGCCCGCACCATGGCTGGGACTGGGGCAGGGTCGTCTCTGACTTGCTCAGGCAGGGGGAGGGGAAACAAAAATACTTCTTGAATGAGCCAGAGGGTAGGAGAGGGCTGGTCCCCAAGGAGCTACAGGGACTGCAGCCAGCTTCTCCTCCCAAAGCCCTACCCCCGGGACAGTGCACCCATTCAGAGCCATCTCTCCATCCACACGGCCCTGACCCGTGGGTCACCCCACAGCAGCCCCTTTGGACACAAAGGGAGGGCTCTGATGGCTCGGCCACACCATTGCACCCTTCAACCCCTCCCTTCCCCAGCCACCCTGCCCCAGGCAGCCCCCAGCCCAGCCCCTGCCCCACTCAGGTACCTCGCTGTGCCACCTCTCCCCTGCGTCTCTCAGTGCCGGCACCCAGCTCCTGCTGCTTCCCCCAGCTCCCCTCCGGGGTGTCAGTGCGCAGGGACCAAATGTTACAAATGCCTGCAGCTGCTGTCCCCAAAAATACCCTCTGATGACACGCAGGGTTGATAAGAGTGAGCCTGCTCCGTTCAGCGCCTCGCCGAGGCTGGGCTGGCCTACCTATGTATAGCAGCCACCCCAGAGAGCTGCAGGGCTGCTGCAGGCCTGGCTGCGCCTCTGTGCTGGCTCAGCCAGCAGCGAGGGACAGCGTGCCCTGTGGAGAGCGTGGCATGGGCTGCAGGGTGTGCTGTACCCTGAGCTGGACACCAGACTGCAGTGAGACAGGACGTGTCACACAGGACATGCTGCATGGGGGGATGTGCTGCACTGGGTGCTGCATGAGATGCCAGGCTGTACTGGATGGGATGTGCAGGACACTGGGCTGCCAGAGATACAGAGGGGATGCACAGGCTGCCCACCATCCACAGGGCAGGCAGGGTTAGTGGATAGGGAACACCTGGCACTGTCCCCTCAGGCAGTGATGAGAGGAAGGGCATTTGGTCTCCTTACAGCCCATGCCTCTTCTGCAGCTCCCACCCTGTGAGCCAGCCCGTGGCCAGACTGCCTGAACAGCATCCTAGGATACTTCTCCTGTACCTGCTGCAAGGTCTCCAGCTAGCCTGCCTCTGTCTCATCTGCTCTTCTCCCCCTAAAGCTGGGCCAGCCTTCTGCAGCCCCAGGTAGAGCAGGAACCTTTTGCCATCCCTCCTGCTTCATGTCCCCAGGACCCTGCCAATCACCAGACTGACATGGAGATGCCACAACCTCCCTGCCTCTCACCTCGCCCTTTTCAAGGCCCCATCCTCACATTTTGGCCGCCCTGGAGACTGCCACCTGCAAAGTGCCTCCCCCATGCCAGATCCTCACAGGTCTCTGATCCCCACCAGGTCCTTGCCCAGATTTCCCTGCTGTGCACAACTGCTGTCACTTCCCACTAGCTCCCCAGAAGCCCTAGACCTTCAACTCCTCCACCTGGGGGGCACCCAGCATCAGCAGCTGCAAAGCTCACCCAAGGTACCCCCCTGCATCCCTGCCAGTTTAGGCTCCTGGCAGCACCCCAGCCCCAGGCACCCACTGCTGCCGGCAGCATCCCCCTCACACACCCCCCTGCCCGGCCGCCGGCCCCCCCAGACCACACTGTCCTTGCAGTCCTCGCATTCCAGACGTCTCAGCGCTTTCACAGCTCAGAGATAATATTCACGGCGAGCAGACGTTTGCGTCAGTGTCAGATAGATCTCAATGCCACCCTGCCCCGGGGGGAGCGCCGCGGGCAGACGGGCTGGGCAGGCAGGCAGAAGCCCGCGGCAGAGGAGCCCCCCGAGCTGCCAGCCTGCCAGCCGTGTGCCCCATGGTCATGCTGCTGCTGCTGCACCTGCTGCCTGCCATGCTGCCCAGTGCCGCCCTGGCCAGCTGCACCGCGGCCGGCCCCGACCGGCAGCTCATCCTGGCCAAGGTGCGGGCCCGGGTGCTGGAACACCTGAGCCCCCCCCTGCTCCAGGAGGAGCCACAGATGGAAGCGAGGAGGGTGCACCGGAGAGACGTCCTTGAAAGCACCGAAGTGGAGCCAGAGGAGCTGGAGGACACCTCCCAGGTGATCTTATTCCCTGCCACAGGTAAGGACATCCTGATGAAAGGGTGAAGCAGGGTGGGGGGTTGGAGCAATGGAGATGCTGAATGATGGAGAGGCTGATGTGGTGGTCTGTGGGAGAAGGGGAGGAAGGTGTGCCAGGCTGGGACATGGGCATGAGTGAGATTTGGTGGAGAGCCAGGAGATGGAAAGGTATGGCAGGCAGGGACACGCAGAACAGTTCAGGACAGACAGCTGAGGGACAGGCAGCACAAGAGGGTGCTGAGAGGCTGGGAAACAGCTGACCAGGCAGGATGCAGAGACATGGGGAGGGCTGAGGAGCAGGGTGGAAAAGGATGGGATGCTAGGAAATGGAGCAGGATACTGGAAGGTGGCTTGGGACACACTAAGGGACAGGGCAGGATGCTGAAGCATGGGGCAGGATGACCAGCTATAACAGCAGGAGATGGGGCAGAATGCTGGGGGATGGGATGGGATGTACATGCTGGGGGAAAGGGGAAAGGATGACCAGGTATGGGACAGGACTGGGAGATGGGCCAGGATGCTGGGGAGGTGGTCAGGATGCAGAGGATGGGAGAAGGGGACAGGATGACCAGCTATGGGGCTGAATGCTGGGGGACAGGGCATGATATGGACTCTGGGGGAAAGGGACAAGATAACCAGCTATGGGGCAGGATATTAAGGGACACGGGTGACAGTATTGGACCAGCCTAGGGCATAGCAGGGATCAGCTGTAGGGCACAGCACAGAAACTGCTGCACAGCACAGCAGCTGCCCTGCACCCTGCCACAACCTATGCCAGCAGCCAGGTGCCCTGCCAGCACTCCAGGGACCTCTGCAACATCCCACTTGCCATCTGGCATTGGGGATTCTCCCCAGGTTTGGGTACACACCCTGATCATCTTTTCCCCCCCGACAGATGTTCCCTGTGAGCCCACACAGCCAGACAAGCTGCTGGAGGAAGAAGGGATTTTCACCTACCTCTTCCAGCCCTCGACGCACACCCTGAGCCGTGTGGTGACTTCTGCCCAGCTCTGGTTTTACACGGGCCCCTCGGCTGCCCCCAACCACTCCACCCCTGACGTGCTGACCCTGTCACCTCAGGGCCGGGTGCCGGTGCCGGCCATGGTGGAGCGGACACCCGAGCACTGGACCGTGTTTCACTTGGCCCCGATGCTGCTGCCCCAGCTCTGGCAGCCGCTCTTCGTGCTCCTGGTGCGCTGTCCTGGCTGCCCCTGCCTGGCCGAGGGGGACAAGATGCCTTTCCTGGTGGCCGCCACCCGGGCCAAGGGCAGCGAGAGGGCTCGTCGCTCTGCCATGCCCTGGTCCCCAGCTGCCCTGAGCCTGCTGCAGCGTCCCTCCGAGGAGCTAGCTGCCCACACCAACTGCCGCCGGGCTTCCCTCAACATCACCTTCGAGGAGCTGGGCTGGGACAAGTGGATCGTGCATCCCAGCAGCTTTGTTTTCCACTACTGCCATGGGAGCTGTGCCGCAGGCCACGGGCTGAGCCACCGGCTGGGCGTGCAGCTCTGCTGCGCTGCCCTGCCGGGCACCATGCGCTCCCTGCGCGTCCGCACCACCTCTGATGGCGGCTACTCCTTCAAGTATGAGACGGTGCCCAACATCCTGGCCCAGGACTGCACCTGTGTCTAGGGCATCTTGCAGCCCAGCCCCCGACCGTGAGCCCACCCAGGAGGAGTTGCTTTCCCAGTGGAACCCTGGCCACTGGGATGGGGCAGTTTGGCTGTACCACCCTCCCCTGCACAAGCCAGATTTTTGGGCTGGCCCAGGTACCATCACACTGCCAGACTTGCCCTAGGGCCAGTCCCAGCTCAGAGCAAATCAGGGCATGGCTGGGCATAGATAGGCACAGCCTATGGCAAAGGCATCGCTGCCCTGCCAAAGCCAGGCTGCTGTCCGCAACCGGTTTAGCCCTCATCTCTCCCACCTGCTTCCCTCCTGCAGTTCTGCACCCCTACGAAGATCAGTGTATTCCTCCTGCTGCAGAGTTCAACAGCATCCCCCGTGCTCCAGGCAGGGCCAGCCTGCTGCAGCAGGATCAGGAGGTGCCTGGGTGAGCCCATGAACCTCACACTGGTGAGCAGGGCTGGTAGCACACATGGCACCACAAGTGAGCCCTCTCCCAGCAGCACAGCTTGTTGGAACCTTCATGGGATGAGTGAAATAAACCTGTTCCCTTTACTAAAGCAGCCTGGAAACGCCAGCTTCTATCTAGATGGAGAAATGAGGGGATGGGCAAATACTGTTAGAGGAATCCAGCTCTGATTTGGGGTACCAGAGCGGGGATTGGAGTATGCTGGCCAAAATGGGCATGGTGTGGCTGGGTTTGATCCTGCCCCAGGCAGGGGTGTGCAGAGCAGAGCAACATCCCTTCTGCTCTAGGCAACAAGTTGTGCGGGAACAGGGGCAGCGGAGGGCTGGGGAGCCAGGGGCATGGTGGGAGGATGGGGAGGCAGAGGAAAGCCCCTTGCCTGGCCCCCTGACAGTGATAGGGCCAAATGGGAACGTGGCCAGTGCAATCCCTCTCCAGCAGGATGATGACGGCTGCCCCAGCCGGCTGCAGCCGCCTCCTCATGGCAGGAACATCTGAGTCACCCTGGGCAGCAGGGAGGTCCCAAGGCACGCAGGGCAGCGCCAGCCCAGACGCACAGGATTCCCTTCCCACCCCTTCCTCCCAAATGAGCGGATGCAGCAGTTCAGTACAAAACGTCTTCAGCCTTTACTAATATAGATATTAAAAAAAAAAAAAAAAAAGAAAACCAGAGTGACAATCATTTCCGAGTAAAAAACAACGCTACAAAAGTCCCCATGTGACCCAGGCTGAGATGATGAGGAATGCTCCACTGGCTCCCGGCCGAGCCCAGCTCGGGGCACCACGTCCCCACACTGTGAGGCCAGGGTCTGGCTCCGTGCAGGGGGTCCCAGCCCTACAGCCAGAGTGGGAGGAGACAAGTTTTGGTCCAAGGGCGGCCTGCCAGGACAGGGCGGAGGCAGTGGGAACGACAGCCCCTGACCTCTGCACAGACATTTCCAAGCAGGCCAGCCACGCAACTCACAGCTCCATGCCAGGATGCTGTGCAGCACAGCCCCCCAAGCTACAAAGTCACTTTCTGGCAGTGCAGTGCCACCAGGACCTCTCCCACCCCCTCCAAAAGTAATGCCAGCCCAGCCCTCTGTCCCACAGCTTGGCCCGGCCAGCCAGACCCCCAGCTTGCTCCCCTAAGTCCCTCACACCTCAGGGAGCAGTACCAAAATCACTGGCACATGCACAGCACCAGCCAGTGCTGCCACAGGTGGCAGAGGGCATGGGGGGGCACAGGGAGGTGTGAAGACAACATGCTGGGGAAAATAGGTGTGGGAGGAGGAAAAGTGGGTGAAACAGGAGATGGGGGGGCACAGGCCCAGAGTGGAGATTGGGATGGAGTATAAAAATGCCAGGGTGCACATGTTGATGGGTTTATAAAAACGTACAAAAATAAGATATTCCCTTTTTGAAAATTAAGTAGGAATGAACCCCATGGCCCTCGAACCCTCTGCTGCCCACCAGGACAGGGCTGCCCAGACTGCCCCGCTGGGCAAGCGTGTGGCATCCTTTGCCCTGTGCTCCTGGCAGGACGCCTATCCCGCAGTGGCGGTGGCAGCCACTCCAGCAGACACCGCTGTCATCCCTGGCGACACTCACAGCCCTGTGGGGAGCAAAAAGCAGGTTAGCACCCACCCCAGGGGGAATGGCATCCTCTCTCCAGGGGAGCCTCGGGGCAGCCCCCCATGCCTCCACCCAGTGGGCGGGATCCATCCCCCGTCCCGGCTCACCCGTGGTCCTGTCGCAGGCAGCGGTCCCCTTCTCATGGGCCAGGTTGAGGCGGTTCTGCTCGGCAGCGATGCCGTTGGCCTCGGGGCTGCTGCTGCGGGCAGGGCTGGGGGGCCGTGGTGGGGGCTGCAGGTGGAAGGCCACCTCCAGGTGCTCCTGGGCCAGGCGCAGGTGCTCACGCAGCCGGTCCAGCTCGTGCACCGGGGGAGCTCCAGCCAGGGCGAAGCGCCCCTGGGCCAGGCTCTCCCGGTAGTCCAGCTTGCTGTTGGTCAGTGGGGCTTGTGGCAGCTCCTTCTTCAGGGAGTGGTAGGTGGGGGGAGCGCTGGGGGCTTTCTTGGGGTATTGAGGTGCAGGACTGTCGCCAGTTGGGAGTGGGGGGCCATCGGCTTGGCTCAGGGCATCACGGATACGCCCCACGCCAAGATGCAAGAGCTCGCAGAGGTTGAGGAAGAGGCAGAGCCCGCTGACGGCGTACATGATGAGGAGGAAGATGGTCTTCTCAGTGGGGCGGGAGACAAAGCAGTCGACAGTGTGTGGGCAGGGGCTGCGGCTGCACACGTAGGAGGGGCTCACCTCAAAGCGGTACAGCAGGTACTGCCCGAAGAGGAAAACCATCTCCAGCACGGAGCGGCACAGCAAGTGTAGCACATAGGCACGCATCAGCCCGTCCTGCTTGATACGGCGCCGGCCATCGTGCTTCTCTCCGCCCTCTGGGCTCTTCTCCTTCTCCACCTCGATCTCCTCAAAGATCATGGGGTCTTCTTCATTGTCATCTTCCGCCTCCTCGTAGTCTCGCCCGGCTCCCCGGCGCACCACGGGCATGCGTGCCCGCCGGGCTGCCGGCGGCCGGCGGCGCGAGGCCTCGGGCATGCGAGCGATGCGGTGCATGGCAAAGCCCAGGTAGAGCACCGACGGCGTCGCCACCATGATGATCTGGAAGATCCAGAAGCGGACGTGGGACAGGGGCGCAAAGGCGTCGTAGCAGACGTTCTCACAGCCCGGCTGCTGCGTGTTGCAGACAAACTTGCTCTGCTCGTCGTAGTAGATGGACTCTCCCCCCACGGCCGTCAGCACGATGCGGAAGACAATGAGGACGGTCAGCCAGATCTTGCCCACGAAGGTCGAGTGGTTGTTGATCTCCTCCAGGAGCCGCGTCAGGAAACTCCAGCTCATCCTGACCAGGCAGTTGACTCAAATCCTGCAAGGAAGGGGCAGGCAAAGAGGCACTGAGTAATTTCACAGGCATCTCACATCTCACCGGGACCCTGAAGTCTGCCAGCTGCTAGCCCAGCTCTGTCCCGCTCCCTCTTCCAGCACCACTGTCCCTTCCCTTACCTACAGATCCATAAACACAGCCCTGCTCAGGAAGCTGCCTCCCCAAAACTTTATTCCCTGCTCAGCACCGCCTCCCTGTGCTCCCGTCTGCATCCTGCTCCCATCCTCCTGCCAGCCAGGTGGGTGAAGGGATGGGGAAAGGCTGGGACATCCTGGTTGCCTGCAGGGACACATCTAGGGGAAGAGTGAGCACAGTCACAACCAGAGCAAACATGCCAGCGTAGGGCAGTACCAGCTGGGGACTGTGAGGGGACAAGCAGGAGCAGAACCACTTCCTTCTCCCCTAGTGACACAACATCCATTTATCACCTGGCACTGAACAGGTCCCTAACCAGCGTCACACCCTGTGAAAGCACTCACACCCTCCCACGGGGGTCCACAGGCCACTGGAGGAAGGCAACGCATGGCAGCTCCACTGGCCCACTGCAGCTGCCAGCCCTGAGCCCTGGCTGAGGGGGGCAGGTCGCCAGAGCAGCATTCCCTGCCATGGTCCCCTTCACTCCACAGAGCTCTCCTCCGAGGGCCAGCAGAGATGCAGCATCACTCTCCCACCAAACCTCAGTGTTGCACCATCTCTCCTGCAGGACCCCAGCCCCCAGAGCCTGCAGTGGCCAGTGCTCACAGCACCCTGCATCTTGATGGAAAGGGCTGGTGGGAGAGTAGAACAGGGAACAGGACAGTGATAGCAAGGGGCAGTGTGGGGTAGCCAAGGAATTGCACAAAACCCTGGCAAAACAGCTGACACTAGAGACTGGGGAGGAAATTACAAGGATCATGTCACATCTCCCGACCAAAGAAGACACAAGACACCCACACCCACTGCCCACCCTGGTTTCAGCAGCTTGTGCATGAGATGATGCAAGCCAGGGCAGCAGGTGGCAGGGATGGCCCAGGGTGAGCAGAAGGTATGTGTCTGCACAGCCTCCAGCAGCCCCTGCCAGCCCCATCCCATCACCTCTGGCCAGGGCATGTCCCTGCAGATGATGATTGATGCTGCACTGATTCCACTATTGTCCAGAACAAGAGGATCTCTTACAGTAAGCTCAGCCAGCCTCCTGACAAACTACACCAAAGCAGAACAGTGTCTCCAGCACAAGCATCTCTGCTAGGGACGTGCTCTTGCTGCAGGAGGTGGCACAGGCTGGTGGCACCAGGGACCCAAATTCAGCCCATCAGGGTCACCATCCTCCCATGGTCATATGCCCTGCAAGGTTTCACTGCTGCCCTGTCTCCCAGGTGTGAACCCCTCTCCCCCAGCACCTCCCTGGAAGGCGGGTGCTTTGTGTCTGCCTTTACCCTAGTCTCTAGCAGCACACCACCCTGGCACCAGGGTGAAGAACAAGGTGAGAGGACAAGGCAGGAGGACAGTTCCAGGAACTAAAACCCAAGCTATGTCAAACCACGACAGGTACCAAGGCCAAAGAAAGCAAACAAATAGGGTGGCATTGCTGTGGTGGCTATGGAAGTGTGGCATGGGAATGGCTGGCAACGTGGGATGGCAGCAGCAGTGGGCATAGCCAGGGCAGAGCTACCTGCAGCCTGTCCCCTAGCCGGGGCAGGTGTCCAGAGGCCAGTTTTCAAAGCAGCACAGCCACCCAGGGCCTCCCGGCCACGCTGGGAGTCAGGACTAGCACTACATACCTTGGCTGGGCCCTACACCCAGCCCTCAGTCCTACCGACCCCAGTCCCCCCGCGTGGGGCTCCCAGTCCCCTCTGCCCTGTCGGGGACCCCCAGTTTCCCCTGCCCAGGGACACAGCAGCAGGCATCTCCCCCTGGGGCTCACCGGCCCCTGCCCATCCGGGGTCGCTGTCCGACTGACCCCTCCACCCTGGGGACGAGCCCTCAACCCCAGCCTTCTCCAGGTCCCCGGTCCCACCGATTCCAGCGCCCCGAGGGCCTCCAGCCCAGCTGGCCCCGCCTGTCCGAGACCCCCAGCCCGCGATCCCAGCCGCCCGCGGCCCCAGCCCACGCCCGGGGCTCCCGCCGCCCGGGGTACCGTCCCCTGCCCACCTGCCTGGCCCTGTCCCGCCGCCCCGCTCCCTCCCGCAGCACCCCGGCCCCACTCACGGCGCACCGGGACGAGCGGCTCCCGCCGGCAGGGCGGACAAAGCGGTGGGGCGGCGCGCCGCCGCCTCCCGCCGAACAAAGGGGCCCGGGGCCGCCCCGCCCCGCTCCCGCCCGCCCGCCCGCCCGCCGGTGCGCACCGACCGCCCCGCTCACATCCCCGCCCCGCGGGTCCCGCTCCGCAGCGGCAGCGCCCGCGCCACGCGGCCCGAGCGGCGGCCCCGACCCGCCCCGCTCCGCGCGTCCTGCGCCCGTCGGGCGGTGCCGCCCTCGGTCCTGCCCGCCCGAGGCTCGGGGGGCCGCGCTGGGCTACGGGCAGGGGCCGGCGCCGGCCAAAACTCTCCCAGAGGCGCCTCCCGCCCCAGCAGTTCCGTCCGGCCCCGCTGACCGGCTCTGTCTCCGCGCCCCCGCGCAGCCCTGGGCTCCCGGGAGGCCGCTCCCTCCCGGAGCGAAGGGGAGGCTCCCTGCCCGCTGTTCGCTCCGAACCGCGGGTGCGGCTCAGCCCGAGGGCTTTTCAGGGGTGAGTCCGGCCGCAGGGTCAGAGGAGGGAGCCTCCGCTCCGGCCTGAGAGTCTTCTGCACAATAACCTCCTGTTCCTTGTAGCATTCTTCCCCGCCCAGTGGAGAGCGAGGATGGAAGAAAGGAGAGATCTGGTGGCGCAGAAGAGAGGTGACCCCAGACATGGTGGGAACGCAGAACAAGACATGCCTGTGTGGTGGTAATGTGCCTCAAGCCTTTTGAACCCCGTGCTGCTGCTGGTGTCCCAGGCCAAGTTCCTGCAGCAGGATCGGGCTGAGCATGCAGCACCTCGAGATGTGCCCTTAGAGTCACCTACTGCACCGCCAAGGCCAGCACAGTGGCAGCAGCGGCTTTGAGTCACCACCCTGGAGACGTGCCCTGTCCTTTCACCAAGGGACCCTGGCCACTCAATTTCTGCACTGCTAAAATTGGCTCTGTGGGAATTTTGTTGGGGCTGAGTTTCCACACTGGGCCAACCACACCCTTGACGTCCTGGGCCCCCAGGAAGGGATACTGAGCAGTCTTGCACAACCCGAATCGTCATGCCAAAGCTGGTGTCTGCATAAGCTCATGAAGGACTGCTTCTCCTTACTGAAACACCTGCTCCTTCTGCTGAAGGGTTTCTATGAACTGGCGCTCTGGTGCAGCACTGGGGCTGGCTGGGGCAAGGAGAGTTATGGGGACTGTGGCCATCACATCCAGTGTGGGGTCTTGGTTATTTTGCTGCAGCCCTGCTGCTTCCCTAAATCAGCAAAGCCATCAGGGCATTGCATCAGCACCCACAGAGCCTGGACACAGGCTTATTGCTCTTACATGGGAGGGCAACTGGAACCCCTCAGAGCAGTGATCTGTATCCTGACAGAGATGCAGGTGTGTGCACAACAGGCTGGGGAAAAGGGCCCTGCTTGGATGGGTCAGTCCCAGGTAACACATTAAATTCTGTGGAGGGAGAGCTGCAGCAAAGGGAGAGGAATTTGACCAGGACATGAAGAAATAGTTTTCATTGAATCCCATTCTCATGCATGCAACTGTGGGATTAACATTTCTGTAAGGGAAAAGTGCGTTCCAGATTCAGCACAGATACTTGGGTCACAATCTCCTTCCCAGGCCAGGAGAAACAGGAAGAGGTGGATGCAAGGAGACAGCAAGCTGTGCATGGAAACTCAAGCTTTATTTTTTTTTGGAAGGATGTAGGGAAGGTTTCAACTCCAGAAATGAAACCCAGAGCTGCAGGGAAGAGACACCTGCAGTGCAGCATGGAGAGGTGGGAGCAGGGCAGTGGGCTGCCAGCATGAGGACAGCATTCCAGCATGCTGGGGAGGTCAAGCAGCACATGTTCAGCCTCCTGCTCTTGCCTGGCAGTTGAAGTGACTTGTGGCTTTCCCCACAGTAACCACTTGTTTTCTAGTGTTTCCAGCCTGGAAAGCTTGCCTCCAGCCTGGCTTCAACCCCAGGCAGCCGAGCAGTTTGCCAGGGGTAAGGGACCTATGTGACCCCTTGACTCTGTTGCTCAGTGCATTAAGAACAAGCCCCTGTTTCACCAGCCTCACGTTAAACCGGGAGTGTGACCTCCAAGACGCTGCAAAATGAAGCCCTTGTGCCCAGAAAGAAGGTGCTTGTTGCACTGGGGTCAGGCACCACTGCTGCAGCATTTTTGCACAGCACAGCTCAGCCCATGCCTGGGCTGCAGGGTGGGGATGGCCTTGGCAGGCCAGGCTGGGGCTGGTGTCACACAGCCCACAGACAGGCATTACTGTGCTTGTCAGCATCCGACCATTGGTGTCAGAGCCCTCCAGCTTCCCCTGTGATGCTGCCCTGGGTGTTCCTGCACTCTACCCTTTTCTTAAGCTTGCATAATCCAAATGCCAGCAGAGGCATCATTCTTTCAGCTTGGGGCAGAGGGGAAACCCACATCATCCGGGAAAGGAAGACGAGACGAAGGGTGTTGCCCACCCTCATCCCTTTGCACATCAGCTGAGCCTGACAGAGCATAGTGGGCAGGAAGGATGTACAGACCAGCAGTCTTGTGGGCTCTGGTCAAAGACCAGCTTTGCAGAGGAAACAGGGCCACTGTCACTAACCGCAAAAACCGGGATCAGCCCCAAACCTCCGAGTCTGTGGGGCAGAGCCACGGAAGGGCAGCTGCACAGCCTAGTGAGAGCAAGGGGAGCTGGCAAAAGAGGAGATAGTGGCTGAGGGGGAGTGTAAGCAGAGGGATAAGAAGAACATCCACTTCTTGGACAAGTGCTGCAGCTCAGGATGGACATTGACAAGAGCTGGTGCAAGAACTCCCTCTCTGTTTAGGCACAGTGCTGCAAGAGAGGCACCCTCTGAGATGCCAGTGCCAGCCCCTGCCTTGGCCACCAGACACAGGGTGCAGGGCCCAGTCTGGCTCTTGATAGCAGCCTCAGTTTCTGCTCTGATCAATACAGCAGGATGGGCTGGGCCCTGCTATGACTGCCTCTGCTTTTGGGGACAGTGGCAGTAAGGCAGGTGGTGGGGCTGGGCGCCCTGGGTGTGCTTGCTGTGGGGTGACATGGACAATGCCTGGCTGCTGCTTGGCAGTGGGCTGAGGAAGCCAGCTCCACCCTCTCCAAGCAGGGCCGAGCAGGCAGCACTAGGGGTAGGTAGCACTGCATGTAGGCAGCACGCAGCCCTGGCAGCAAACATGCTCTTCCCAGATTAAACAACTTCTCTGGCACTGGGACATGGAGCAGACAATTCTGTTAGGGATTGTTTGTCCTGATACAGGACAGCTCCATAATTAGCTTAATACCCTTCCTCTGATAAGGGGCAGAGGCACACTCCATTGCAGCAGCACAAAGGACAATGACCGTGCCCTCCATCAGAGGCTGAGCAAAGGCTAAGATGGATTTAAAATAGTTTCCTTCCCTTTTATTCCCCCACTTGATTATGCAGCACAGTAGGGGCACAGCCCCTGCTCTCCTCTCTCATGCTACAGTGTCCTTCACAGTTCCTGGGTGCTTCTGGTGACTTCTGCCAGGACCATGCACAGCACTGGAGCCCAGCCTGTGTTGGCTGCTCTTCCCCTGCCTGCCAAACTGGAGGGCAGCCCACAGGGAAGGGCTTTACACAGGCCCGGGACCCTGCTCTGTGTGCTGGGTAAGGATCACTGGCACCTTGGAGAGATGAAGCTGGCCAGACAGGTCCATGACAAATGAGGAACATGTGCTCTTTGCTGCTACATCTCACATCCCCTGGAGATGAGGCCAGCAGGGATATTCTGCTAGAAGTAAATGACCAGTCACTCCAGTCACCAGGCTTCACTAGTTCAGCACAGTGCAAGGGAGCTATGAGCATACAAGCTATATATGCTCAAGGCAGCACTGCTTTAGAGGGCAGAGATGCAGCAAGAAGCACTGAAATAGCCAAGCCCATGACTGAAGGCATCATTTTCATTGGTAACAGCAGAGTGAAGCAGGGCTGGTATGTGCCCATGGAGCAGTGGTGGTAGCTTCAGGCTCGTGGCAATGGCCCGCCCGAGCCCATGGCTGCCTGCAGCCTGTCTCTAAAGCCCTGTGGCCACCCCAGCCTGGGAATCCTTGCAGCTACATACACCTTGAGAAGAGACTGCTGCAGGCAAGCACAGGCAGAGAAACAGAGGTTCAGACCAGCCTTATTCGGTGCTAGCAGCTGAGTGCTGGAGCACAGTGCACCCAGAAAAGGAGAAGAAGGAGCAAAATCCAGATTGTTTAAGAGCACAGCTGGGGGATGGCATAATCAAAACTGAGACAGGCAGAAGGTATCTGCAGCTGGTTCAATGTATATTCCACCTTTCTGCAAACCCCAGCTGTCCTATACAGGCCCAGTTCCCACGCAGCCATCAGTGGGATGCCTGCAGTGCTGGATGGTGGAGTGTGTTAGGGGAGCCCTTGCACACACCCAGCTGATGCAAGGAGACCAGTGAATGTAATCACTGCACCAGGTGCAGGAGGCCCTACAGCAAAGCATTTGTGATCATGGAGTAACCAAAAAGGGGTTAATCTGTAATAACCAGGAGAAAATGCTAAGTGAAAACAAAGCAAGTGTTTCATGAAGAGGCAGGAGACAGGTTGCAGCAGTGCATGTGAGCTTTCCTGTCAGTGCAGCAGCCAAAGGAATGCAGAAAAGCAGGGTGCTGTTAAGGGGACCAAGAGGCTGGTGCTGAGCTGGGAGCACAGACCACCAGAGACATGGCAAAGATGAGAAGCAAATTAGTAGTTACCTCTGAAATAAAACGTGGGAAGAGCTTGAGAAGAGCTGTGGACAGGCACACAACCAAAACCTTTGGTTCTGGCAGTCCACACTTTGTCAGGCCCCTGAACACATACCCAGATACTGGAGTAGCAAAGGTACAGCTTGGCTAGGACCAGAAAAGCAAGTTCCAGGGATGAGTGTTCTCAGGGAATCAGCTGGAGCACAAGAGACATCAACGAGCTGGTTCAGTAACTCCAAATTTTACTCTTGCCCTTTGTGAAAAACACAGCTATAGAAGGTGAAGGCAGAACTTACACAAGCTCCTTAAATGGCAAGATGAACACATAAATCCTTACTGGTGTTTACTGGTTCAGCTCTCTCGGAGTCCTTGAGCAGCAGCCACATGCTGATTGAGGAAGAGGGGAGAAAGTGGGATGAATTGTGACATCTGCCTCTGGACAGTACAGATCTTATCAAGTCTATAGATGGCAAGATAAAAATATTGGCCACTGTGGGCCTTCAGCAACTCAACTGCCTCTGAAGTGACAGAAAAATGTCCAATAGTACAGTGACCCCAAGAAAGAGTGGCCTTCAGACCCAGGATGGAAACTGAACTTCCTGCTCTCCTAAGGCTATGAGAATGGCATAGATGGGTTTGAGCAGGAAGGGAAACTTTATTGCATCTTTTCAGGGAAGCAGCAGGATGCAGTGAGGCCAAGTCCCTGCTGTTTTCTTGATGACAGAAACTGAAGCCGCTGACACCAACTTTGGGCATGTGGAAAGTTTAAATGTCATAGAGACTACTGTGAATAGCTGCCATATTCAATATCCAAAGAAAACAGGCATCAGGTCACTGAATGTCAAAAGCACATCTTTATAAAAATCAACATCACATTGACATAAAATACAGGTTTGTCACTAAGGACTGAACAGTCAGAAAACTTGCCCTGAAGCTGCAGACTGAACATTCATAGGAAAACAGAGATGCTGTTCTGGGAAAAGCTACCATCAGTAAAGGTCCCTACTTAGGGTATCAGATCCCACCTATCAGCACCTAATGTAACAGGTCCATTTCTGCCCACCCCCACAGGGAGCTTCAACTGCATCAAAACATCACACACAGTTCCATATTTGCTCCTCACTGGGCAGGGGCAGAGACTATGAAATTAGCAAAGCCCTGGCCAGGCAGCAGCATTTTTCGAGGCACATTCAACTCTGTAGGAGAAGTTGAGACAAGGTAAAGCTCTATTTGGGGAAGAACATAGAGGCAGGCACTCCCACCTCTACAGCCACACCAACAACAGCTCCTGAGACAGGTAAGCCTCTGAGGGCCTGTGCAGCCAGTAAGCAGCATGCTGGGGCTGAAAGGCCACAGGATGCCCACATAAGGGCAACAGTCAAAGGAGAACACCACAACCTGTATCTGGTGTCAGTCTAATCCTGTTTAAAATTGTTCCTTTGTTGCTCCTTGGAAGAAAGTGGAGAAGATTAGCCTAGCATCCCATTCACACCCACCCTGAACAGGACAGGGAGAATGGCCTAAATCCAGTGAGATGTTAGGGAACCCTCGAGGCAGCAGCAAAGCTAGTATGGAAGCCCTTTGAAAGACATTACACCACTGCAAAAGAATGAAACAAGGAAAACATGACAATTCAATAAATATAAGCTTTTATTACAATAGAAAATAGTAAAACTCATGTTAAAATAGACTCTTGCTCTTGGACTTCTCAGAAAAAGCTTAAGCCTTGCTTATTCTTGTTGGTGCCCATCAAGGTCCTGACCCCTAAGCAATGAGCAACTCATTTCTGTGCTGAGAACCTCGAGGCTCCTTCCTCCCAGTGACAGTGAAAGACTACAGCAGCAGACTGAGCCATGCCCCATCCGGCACAGAGGCAAGGGCTCTCTGTGGGGTTGTGTACAACATGCTTCATCCCCTTGTGCAATCAGGCTCCAGTTTGAAGCAGGTAGCTTTAGGGAAACCATGGACAAGAAGGAGGGAGAGGAAAAAAAAAAATCATCAGCATATAATGATAGCTGTCTTGAAACAGCTAAGAAGGCAGCAAATGCATCTGCCAGAAATGGCACCTGACTGCCTTTGTGTACCTTACACACTATTACAAGGAACACTCTCCACCTTCTCCTTGGGTGTCCAATCCAGTGCAAATAATTGACTGTGCAGTCTGAACCATCATGTGCTCCCCTCTTACTCACCAGAAGGGGCCAGGGGCAAGAGTAGAGTGGAAAACAGAGGCCACAGGACAGCAAGGTCAGATGGAGTGGGAGACACTTGTGCACCACTGCTGGCACAGCAGCACTTGGCTGCAAGTCCTGCCTGCTCCAGCCAGCAGGCTCACTCCAGTGCCTCATGCACAGCCTTCCGGAGCTCGATTGAGAACATCTCCTCCCAGGGCCCGCGGATCCACTCCACCAGCTCCACCAGGAGCTCAGGGCACTCTGTGCGGATGTGCCACGTGCTCTCCAGCTTCAGTACCTGGCAGGGAGGAAAGGCAGGCAGGTGAATGAGCAGACTGGCCTGACAGGCACCAATCAGCCCTGAGCCACCATCCCCCAGCACAGCTGCCGGCTCCTCCTAATTCCTCTGTGACCTCCTCGACCCTCTCTGCTGCCAGCAGCCGAGTGTCCCTTGCAAGACTTTCCACTGTGCTCCCCTGGCTCTGTGGTACAAGGCCCTGGGTTAGGATGGGAGATGACAGCCCCAAGACACTCTTGCAGGAACAGGATCTGAGCACAGTCAGCCCCCAGCACCCTGACCCCATGAGCACGTCCCGCTCACCTCATCGTAAAGCATCAGCTTGATGTCACAAGGACAGAGGCGATAGGTGATGATATTGCTAATACTGGTGATTGGCTGCTTCTCCTTCAATTGCATGTTGCTCCTAGGAGGCATTTCTGCCTCGTGGTCTTCATCCAAGGAGGGCTGCACTTGCCACTGGTGATTCTCCTCCAGCAGAAATAGCATGCTTCGGGTACTCAGCAGGGTCACAGGAAAAGCAGATGCCCCTAAAAGGATATGAGGGAATAAGAAATGCTTTGCTGAGAGCCTGAGTCACCACAGAACCAGCTTTGCTCTCCATTCCTCCCCTAGGGAAATCCTTTACAGCAGCAGTAACTTGGGTGAATGACTTTATCCAGTTTCCTGACTGAAGAGAGGACCAGGGTACTGAAATGTGGCTGGGCTTGAACAGCTTATCCAAGGTTGTTGCAGGAGCATGCACATGAAAGACAGTGCCCAGCAAGGCTTGTCCAGCCCATGCCCCCAAGTGAGGCAGGAAGAGTCACCTGAGTCCTTTGACCTCTTAAACAACATTTTACTACTCCTTAGTTAAAATTTGACATCTGCAACTCAAAGCCTGCCTTTTTTGGCCTGGATTTGGCCTGGATCTTGTCCAGCCCATGCCCTCAAGTGAGGCAGGAAGAGTCACCTGAGTCCTTTGACCTCTTAAACAACATTTTACTACTCCTTAGTTAAAATTTGACATCTGCAACTCAAAGCCTGCCTTTTTTGGCCTGGATTTGTCTGGCTGCAGATATCTGATGGGTGGAACAGAGAGCACACACATAAAGTTTAATACAAGCTGGGATGCGTCATAAATATGACAGGAAATAAAGTAGTTTTGATAAACTTTAGGCAACATAAATATAATCCAGCTATTTCAGTTGATGCAAATTAAAAGCACTACAACTTGGGAATAAGTTAGATGCACAGTAATAGAAAACCATTAGCAAAACTGGCTGAGGTCACAGGGGATCACAAGCTGATGCAGCAGTATGTTGCTTTACTCATCACATCTCACTCTTGGGAATTAGTAGGACTATCAAAAAGGGGATTTTAATTAATCCTGTCCACTTGGTAATGAGATCTCAGCTGGAACTGTGTCCAGTTTTGGGCACCATACTCTGAAAGAGGAGAAAGCTGCAGAGTGAAAAAAATGCACTGTAAGTTCTCCCTCTCACATACTATTTGTTCAGCTTGAGGATAGCAATAAACATACTTCCCACAGATTCCTTCTGATCCTCACTCTCCCATGCCTCCCCAATGGCCAATGGTGACCAGGGGTGCAAAAGCTTAGCAAATTGGTCAGAATGTGATTAAGAGCCAGGTTGCTTTTTTTCAGTGTCCCAAGCTATGACGACACTGGAACTGTTCACTGAAGACTCAAACCCCAAATTTAACACATCTGTCCCTCAGCAAGGCCTGGAACAAGACTTGAAGGGCTCCAGCAGGCTCCTCCTGTACTATCATCTCAGGTTCTGGACACCTACTTCTGTTTTCTCAAATGAAGAAGCCTTTCAGCAACTCAGACAAACCATCTGTTTTTATGACTCCTCATCTTTCCCTCAGATCAGGGCAATGATCCAGCCCTCAGATAATCTCTAGCTTCTCAAGCTGTCACCAAAACTGGTGTGCAGGACCAGCTGCTCCCTAGAGCTTAGACTTCCATGTAGAAAAGGACTGGGAGATTTGCTGGATGAACAGAAGTATGCTGCTATTCTACACAACCCAACACTAGAAAAGACCCTCACCCAAGCCCCCATCCAATTTCACTGCTGGAAAAAAGGCACAGCTCTTTTCCCCCAGACTGTGCACTAAAATCACAAGCATGTAAGCAGACAGCACAATGTGTAGGACATCTGGCTACTGAGATCTCCTGTACCTTGGATCAGGTATGCCAGCAGGTAGAAGAAACAAGTGTCAGCTGCAGCTGCAGAATCTGTGGTCTTGGAGTCTAGCAGAGGCCTGGAGGAGATACAACATTGGGCTGATAAGGAAGCAATCTGTTTCCAGTCTAGGCTTGCTGTGAACTAGCTACTGTTCCCAGTCCTCCCAGTGAAGGGAAGGACCCGTATCTCCCAGATAATGCAAAATCCTCCTTCTCCTGGTCCTCTGACTACACCTCGCCAGCCAGGAGCCAAATGTTTCTTGCAAGTAAGAAGGCCTCTCACTTTTACTCCCTCCATTATACCCTGGTTCCTCCAGAAGAGCTGAAGTTGCCCTGCCTGGCTCAGCCCATGACACCCCTCTGCCTGCTTGCCCTCTGTGCAGCAGGCACTTGAGACAGCTGCCTTAAACCACTAACATAGGCCTGGCTGCAACTCCAGTAGTGCCTCCTTCTGTGCTACCCCCAATGCTTCCCAGGGTCTGCTGGACAAGCAGACATCCCTTTCTACCTCAAATCCAAACCTCTCACAGGCTCTTACCATAGCCAATGCTGGGGATTCATTTCCACAGTGGGGATTTCCTTCACCTTACTCCTGTGCTTAGCAGGCAGTTCTTGCATGAGATCTAAAGAGGGGGAGAAGGCAGGTGTCTTTTATTGCAAACCCAAGGGCAGTACATAACAGTTCAGGACACTTCTCTACTGTTCAGAGAGGTGTTCCAAGTTATGATGGCAGTGAGATTCTCTCCCAGCTCTTTGTCTGACCTGTCAAGAAGTTTAGTTCCAACATCTATTCAACAATAGCTGTTCCCCAAGAACAAATCTTTCAAATCCTCTCCCCCATGTCCCTACAGCTCTACTCTTACCTGTCAGGGTCTGCAGGAACTGGTCACAGCAGCTTTGGTTCCGGATCAGCAGATTGTAGGAAGTTTTTGGGTTCTCAAACTCCATTCGCAAGGTCTGGTGGCAGAGTCCCACTTCCAGATGAGAAATATCAGACAGGTAGTGAGAGTCATTCTTCTTCAGCCAGTCTGCAGGTTGTCCCCTAATCACAGAGCACAGCCCTCAGCTGCAGCAGGCTGCCCCATCTCCTCTCCCACTGCAGCAGGGGGTTTGCCAGAAGAGCCTGCGCATGTCACCAGCCCTCCAGGGTAAGGGCAGCAAGGCTGGCACAGGCTGGCACTACCCAGCACTCACACACTTGCTGCAGGGTCCTCACCTGATAGCTCCAGTGACTTCCAGCACGTAAATCTTGAGGTCAGAAGCAACCAGGATTGAGAGGAACTCTCCTGGCCGGCCAAACTTCACCATGACCACCTAGAGCACACAGAGGGTGGGTCACAGCTTTGGCCTGCCCCTTAACAGCTCATCCACAGAAAGGCCAGACTCAAAGACACTTCAGCTCCCTTCACACCGCACCATCTCTGAGACACCACCTCAGTGCAGAACTCGCAGGGTGGCAGGAGGGACAGCAGAAGAGCTGTAGGAGTGGTGCTGTGGGAGCTCACCTTGAGGAAGCACTGGAACTCCTCAGCATTCTCCTCAAAAACTTCCATGTCCAGGTAGAGCTTCAGGCGATGATCCACTGAGCGGAAGTCCCTCGTGTTCAGGACGCTGTTTACAGCTGAGGAGAGCAAAGGGCAGCAATGACACTGTCCCCTGGCCAGGGGCTGCCCGAGCATGCAGACAGGCACCTGGGCACAGTGTCACCCCCTCTGCACACCTGCTTCCATCAAGTCTCTCCTCAAGACAAAGGGCCAAACCTGTGGGCTTTACAGGCCACAGGTCTCCATGTGGAGATAAAAGAGGAATTAATTGCTCCAACACTTGCTTTTTTTTTTTCAGATATACAAAGCTTTGGTCTAAGTCAGATTCAAACTGTTCTTGGCTGTTTAGTCACAGAAGGACACTGCTTTGCTGCTGGATTTGGCAGGAGGACAATTCTTTATCACAAAGCCAGAAAAATAGTTCTTATTTCAGCTGGTGTCAGCTCAGGTCAACTTTTTAAGTGGCTTTGATCGTGGCAAGGTTAAAGAGGCCTGAGGAAGACACCAATAAAACTGCTAAAGAGTATAATTAGGTTTGTCATGAAATTGTATAACCAAAAAATTTATACAACAGCCACAGTACTGCCCAAGAGTTCACACTTCCCAGCAGAGCCTGTTCTCCACCAGAAATGCTACACTAATCAACCACTCCTCACCAGGAACTTTCCATAGGCTCAGTTTTAAACTGGGACCTTGCAATTTGACCCCAGAAAAGAGATTGCCTTATTTCTCATACTTCAACTGTACAAGACTGAACCTTAAAACTGTGATTCTACACAGACTCCTCCTTAAAACTGTGATTCTACACAGACTCCTCTTCTGAGGCACAGCAGTCTTGAAGGACTGGGGGAGACCTCTATAGATCAAGAAAACAACAGGTTGTAAATCAGAACTACACTCAGCTGCAGTAGAGTCACTTGCTGGGCTAGACTAGATAACCTCCACAGCTCCTTTCCAACTTGTATTCTGTAAATCACAAGCTGCTACCCAGGCAAAGGCAGTCTGCTACATCAGAAATCCAAGGTCATTCAGAAAAATAATTTGTGGACCTCCTGTCTTGCATGACAGCTCTCACACAGCCAGCATGCAGTCTCTTGGACAGGTTTTGTCATCTGAAGGTCACAAAAAAAGTGAGGAAAGCACAAGCAACTCTAGATCCACAAACCAGAGCCTCCTTCTAGCACACCAGCCTCACACTGCACTTAAGCCAAAGAATAAACAGAGAGGAATTGTGCACACTATTCTCCAAAGGTAATGCTCCAGCTGGCAGCTCATGGATGCCACAGGAACCTAGTCTGTCCATAACTGAGCAATGCAGCTTCCAGAGCAAGACCCTATTACTCAGAGTCTAAGCACTAATAGGTATTAGGAGCTGACTCACTTTTCCTACCTTCAGGCATGAGGATTTAACAGCGAGGGGAATGAAAATCTCTGCTCATAAGAACCGTATGTTTATGGCTGCTCATACTTGATGTCCCCCTTCCCCATTAAACAGGAGAAAGTCTACCATGCAAGCACCAGTGATAAAACCAGCAACAAGCTGTCAACACCCCTAAACCCTGCACAGCTTCCTAATACTCACAAGGACTGAGATTCCATGTTTCCTCGGACTCAGAGTTCACAGAGAGCGAGGAAGGCGTGGGCCCCCGAGAAGTGCTGTAATGGCAGCTTCCCACCAGGCTGCCCCCATTGGTGTCCGGGTGGCTGAGGGACAAGGACTGGCTCTTCACACCCTGCTCCTTCCCAGAGCCAGCCTCTGATCCATGGCAGGTGGGATGAGGAGTGCTGCCAGGCTCAGGCTCAGCGCTCAGCTCCGGGCTCCTGCCGCTGTTGCTGGTGTCTATCTCCGAGCTGTCCTCCCCACCAATGTAGAACTTCCCGCTCTCAGTGGCCAGGACAGACGTTTCCTCGGGGCCCTCCTGCTGGCTGCCTCCCTCCAGCACGGAGTCTGACAGGTCCTCACTCGTGCTGTCGGCACCGGGCGGCAGAGGTGTGCTGGAGCACTCCTCTGAAGGCAGAATGACCACGTGGTCACTGGAACAACTGGGACAGGCTATGGGCTCACCAGCTGCTGCAGGACCTGTGAAAGATTTTGTCAGGTATAAAGAAAAGGCAGAACAGCTCTCCCCAGCAAGATTTTACTTACCCCACCCCCTTTGCAAACCATGAACCCTCCCTTTTCAAAGTAGAGAATAGTTACAGTCTGACTTGAGCAGCTTGTTGAGCAACTTGTTCAGAAGCATATCCTACATACCTCCCCTCACAAATCAGCTGGAAATTCTGGATCAGTGCCACATGAAATAGTTCTGCTCAGATTTAGGGCAGCCCAGTGTGTGCTGTGGTTGCAACTGAAACTGTACCAGGGCTTTGTCTTGTGACTTTCCTCCACTTCATATCTGCAAGTGCCCACATAACCTCAGAAGCCCAAGCTCATGACCACTCAATCCAATCTTCCTTAGCCACCTCCATCCCCAGCATGCTGTGTCCCTTCCCCAGCTGTCCTCATCCCTTCTGACACTGATTCCTGTTGCTCCCTTCACCCATACCAGAACAGACTCCCAGCTGGATCATGGGATTCCCATTACTCTGGCAGGGACAAGAAAGTATCCTGGGGTGGAGAAAAGTGCTGCAGCCAGGACAGCACTTCTGTGTTCAATGCAGTACTTCAATCCCAGGATACTTTCTCAAAACAGCATCTTCTCAGCTATGGCACTCCCCACTTGGAATATAAACTGAGCTTCAAAAAACACAGCAATCACAAGATGCCTACACAGGAATAGCCACATCTCAGCTGAAATACCACATCTAGTTTTAAACAGCCAAAGAAAAGCGTGGACAAATGGGAAAAAGTACAAAGACTAGCAAGAAACTGAATGTATGAGATATGACTGACAAGCAAATTATCTAGAGAATTGAGCTTATTTAGTCTAGAGGACAGAAACCAGGAAAAGTTGCCAGGGGAGAACAATGGCCCTCAAGTACAAAGAAAGAAATAAATTGCTCCTCCGAAGTGGCAGCAAGAGTGGGCTTAAGATCACAGACAGGGAGACTTAGATTAGGGTTCTGGTTTTCTAGTTTTCTGATGTCTAACAGCCAAAGTTTTACCTGAAATACTGATGCAGATTCCCTGGGAGCTTCCATTAGCAAAAGCTCTTTAGAACAAATAAAGTCTCTGTGGCAGAACCGACTACATGACCTTTAAGTCCTCTGCCAGACTTCAGTTTCCAGCACCCTTGTGTTCCCCCAGGCCACTCAGCACAGGAGTGATGTTTGCTTAACCTTAAACCAGTGGTTTATTCCTGCTAGGAAACAAGGCAGGCTTTTCTGAGTCCAAGAAGGCCAAGTGAGAGTTCATCCCACAATAGGTTTTAAATTCCAGTACAGACAACACATCTCCTATACATTTCATGCTCTGCACCACAGCTGCCACCCTGGAAGTCTGCCTGGGCATTAATTAGCAAACATACCCTCTTCTGGGCACTACAGCCTACCTTGACCTGGGGCAACTAGAGTCTCCAGGATTTTGGTGTCTCCAAGCTCTGAAGAATAGGAACCTTGATGCCAAGGGGGCAGGGACTGTGAAAACTCCTGCTTGCATTTCAGGCACTGGAGCTTCATGGATCCCTTCTCTTGGTCCTGATTTCGCCGATTCTCCTCAACAGCTGGGGACAACACTTCAAGGATACGCTATAAATAGCAGCACAGGGAAAAGGATCAAGCTTCTGACACCAGCAAGTCTTTTCACATGCCTCACTATAGCATTTCAGGGTGTAAGGGGTGCAAGATTATTTCCCAGCTGTGTAAGACTTGCCAAGGGCATGGAGCTTCACTGCAGAAGACCAAGACAACCTGTTTTTGCAAGTCTGTGCCTGATAGCTACATACGGACAGGCTCCCTCTGGAACTCTGATCTCAAAGGTCCCATCTATTTGTGTCTTGTCTCTAACAACTTGTTCAAATGCACTTAAATGGTATCTTGAGAGAAATTATAGAATGAGAGACCAGAGTCCCTACAGCAGCTGTGTGGACATAGCACAGACATTTACTGTCCAGAGGACCAAGCACAGGCCAGCACATCACTCAGCACTCACAAAAAATTACATTGCATATGCACAAGTAATGATCACTAGCTTGACTACAAAGTTTTCATCCCAAGAGGGAGGAAACTGCAAGACTCTCTCCTTGAGAGCAATGTTTATGCTACAGGAGCTCCACTGCCCATGGCCATGCTCACAGGGCCCTCCACAGGTCACCTGTGCAGAAGAAGAAATCCCTACAAGCCAGCCACGGGCAGCAGGTGCTCATGTGCTCTGAGAACAGCAGCCCTGTGCTGGCTGGAAGAGTTCAGTGCCTTGCAGTAACAGTGCTCCCTGCCCAAGCCCCCACCTGCAGACACTGCTCCGGGCAATCGTCAAGCACCACATATCTGCGCTTCTGCCGGTCCTTGCGGATGTAGCTGAAGTGCAATGTGAGCACAGGGAAAACTCGCTCCAGGTCCTGCAGGAGACAGAAAACACCCTTTCTAGGATGAGGGAGAAGCTTTCACAGACTACATTTGCTTGCAAAAGGCTGAAACATGGCCATACAAGAACTTAATTTAGTGAGTCCTAAGCATCCCTCCACAGCTGATAGCATTTGGGAGTCTGGTAAAATGGGCAGAAATAAATAAACAAATATAAAGCTAGTGAGTGCTGACAAGACTTGCATTGAGTGCTTGAAAAATTGCATGAGCGCTTGAAACTTACAACAGTAACTCTCAAGGCCTAGAACAAAGCATTTCAAACAAAACACCTTTTTCATAAAGGTATTTCAGAAGAATATCAAACCACAAACATTCAAAAAGGCACAAGGACAGGGTTTAAAAATGAGTTGGAGCTTTTAGAGAAAACAGAATTAGAGAAACCTGTGAACATGTCTGTATGCAGACTGAATGTTAAAATCTTACCACATGGAAAAAGGGATTTCCAGACTCCCTTTCTAAAGAACCACAAAAGCCAAAGAGGGCTGGTAATGCTAAAGTGTGCACCTAGAGCAGATGGCACACTGCCCACTGAGCTGCCAGACTAGACTCTGTGCTGCTCTAGAAACAATGCAATCCACAGAGTCCTCCAAACCCAAGGTGATATCCCAGTGAGGAATGGATGGGAAGGAGATCTCCATTTCATTTAAGTTCCTCTTGAGAAGTCTCTCATTCCTCCACACCAGAACAACTCCAGCCATTGTCTTTAAATCCCAGCTTTGGAACAGATTTGATGCTGGCTTCTGCTGCATTACCACAGGTAGTCTAAGCAATACAGGTGCCATTAGATTGGGTTGAAGGGATGCTTAATGAGGCTTTGCAGGAGCTAGGAAAAGACCTGCAGGATTCTTGACAGGAGCCCAAATCCAGAATGCTGCCATACACAGGGAGTAAGATGACAGAGACTCACAGAAAAGTGTAACTCACCATCCTCTTCCAGGTCAACTCAGAGGTCTCTACATTCTTCAGGCATTTCAGCTCCAGCTTGTGGAGGACTCTGGCAGCCTTCAGTTCCACCTCAATCACATGCTTAGCTGTGACTCGCAGGAAGATCCACTCTGGCTCTGGGTCCCCTTCTCCTTCTATTTGGCTCACCAGCACTGGCTGGCACAGGTCCACTGCCAAACAAGACACGATACAGGTCAGTACATGCAGTATGCCTTCAGTCCTGCTGGACCTAGGTGCTTAGCATTCCCACAATACTGGGCACCATGGTACAGCTTCAGAGACAAATCACATTTGATTGATCTATTTTGTTGTCATCCAAGCCCTTAAAAACAACAGTGAAAGGACCTGTTTACCTTCTACCTTCTCGTCTTCTTCCTCTCCAAGCATTAGCTCATCTGCCTCCTCTTCTCCTCTCGGTTCTCCTTCCATAGGCTCATCCAGCTGTACTTCAGGCTCTTCCTCCTTTGCAGTGTCATCCAAAGGAAGAGAGGATCCTTCTTCCTGCGATACTTGGGGCTTTCCTTGCTCTGGGTCAGAGCTCTCACTCTGCAGGTCCATTGCAGCAGGTCTGCCTGTGATCTCCTCTGCAGAGCGGCTGCGGGACATGACGGGCACTTGATCACGCTCCTCCAGGTGTCGCTTGTACTGCAGCCAGTCGGCACCAAAGCGATCCCTGAAGCTGGCCAGGCGCTTCATCTCCTTCTGATGCTCTAGGACCAGACCTGCAAAGAGAAAACTTGGGAAGTATGAAGGCAGTCACCAGGCCAGAGCACCCTTACTGTGGGCAGTTTAGCTGCTATGTTATTAAGGAAGACAACAAGGCTCACCAGCAGAGAGGGGTAGTGCCTGGGGCTCGTGTTCTGTGTCACTTGGCTCCGAAATACTTGCTCTGCGCACTTTGACTTTTCCCTGGAAAAAGCCAGGATAAAAGTAGTTGTGAGGAACTAGAACAATGAAAACAGCACCTGATGAGGGGCTCTACCAAGCTGAAGGGTTTATAGCTGTTACAGTGTAGAGACAAACCCTGAAACACTTGTGAGGGTATATGAAGATTAATATTAAAGCCCTTTCCTAACACACAGCAGTGTAGAGGCTCATTAACCATGCATTCAGTACCAGACCACATCTCACTGCAGGAGGCTTCACATCAAGGCATCCCCTTCACCCAACATGCCAGCTACATGGCTAAGAAGCTATGTCAGTCCCAGACCTTGCTTTTCTTTCGAGAGACCCTGACGGCCACATTCTCTGATGGGGACTGGCTGTCGCTGAAGTCTGCAGCACAGGAGCTCTCCAGGGCACTGCGGTCCAGTGCAGTCTTCTCTGAGGTAGAAGTGTGGATGGACTGGGACACACTTTGCACAAGTCTTGGAAGGTGCTAAAGCAAGAAAAACAGAGTATTTCCAGCTGAGTGCAAAGGGCAGACAAGGTAACCAAGCCACAACTCAAGCTGACAGCTTTCCTGCTCCTCACCCCAAGCTTTCACCATCTCAAAGCACTGACAATAGATCCTGCCTGATTGATTGGATTGTTTATTACAACCACTCTCATTTACCTCAATCTCTGCCTTTCTTAAAAACAGCAGATGGGAAACTGATAACTATTTTGCTGACATGTAGTTCAAGTGTCAAGTACCATACAGGACCTGAAGAGGAAACAGGCAAGGCTCCAAGTCCTGCAAGGCTATATAAGCCAGAATAAATTACACTGGCCAGTTCCAGCAATTATTAGGAATTAGCATGAATTGAGACAAAATGATCTGTGTCAAAGTCAAGGTAGCCCACAAAGATTTAACAGGACACATGACAATGCAAAAACTTGTCAGAGATCCCAGTCCCAAAGCCAGTAAGATCAGTTTTTAACAATTATACTTACCATTAGGTCTGAGGAAGAGAGTGGCTCCCCGTCCAAGAAGAACTGTAATTAGAGACCCATTTGCAGTCAGATTCCATTTGGCTGGCACATACTCAGGACAACTTCTGCTGACTCCTACTTCCCTTCAGGCCACCCTAGGGTTGGGATCCCTGGCAAAAAAACTGCAAAGAAACAACCCTGTTCCTGCCTATCCACCACTCCTTTAGTTGTAGCTACCTAACAGCATGTAAGGCCAGAAGGGACCTTGTGGTTTTCCTGTTTACAGACTTTATAACTTCCAGAAACGTATCCAAGACAGTTCGCGGAAGAGGTACAATGGATTATTCTACAACAACTCAAATTGTTTTGAAAGGTACTCACTTTCACATCAAAGCCTTTATCCTACTTCTAGCCTGACTCCACATAGCTTCCAGTAATTTGAGCTCAGTGAAAGCTTTTTCCAAGAGGCAGCTTGCCACTGATATGAACGGCAGACCAGCTCTGGAACACCTCTGACCCTTAGCAAGCAAGTTTATTCTGCTAAATTGCCAAAACACTGGATTTGCTGGCTTCTTTATTTGAAATCAGATTACCAAGAACTGACCTAAGCACTGGAGTGTAAGGGAACAGTAATGACACCTGACTGAGAGCAGAGTGAAGGAGACAAAGAGGTGGCCATGGCTGCCAAAGTAGCACATACTTTGGTAAGGTGGGCAAAGACGGTGAGTTCCTTCTTTGCACAGTCCAGCTACATCGTTACTATCTAGCATGAACAAAGTTCCATCTGTGAGCAAAACTGAAGAAGTAGACAGTGAAGCTATATTAAGACTTGAAGTGTTGCAAACCAGAGATCAGTATTCAACTCTGTGCTGGCCAGCACATCACTTAAAAATTTAAGGTTAAACTACTCTATTGCAGGTAAAAAAAAAAAAAAAAAGAAGCAACCACAAAACGATCACCACTGTTACACAGCCGGAATAAATTTGCAAGTATCTTTTCCCTCATTTGCCCCTAGTGTTAGAACACCCTATGCTTTCAACAGCAGGGGCAGAAGGCAGGTGGCTAATACTCACATTGGAGAAGGCTGCCCTAGGAGACACATGGACAAGGGCTGCAGATCGGTGATTTTGATGGAACCATATTGGGTTTCCCTCCAAATGCAGCTGGGTGAGGGAAACACAAGTTGTTACTAGAAGCAATATTCTCTACCCCAGTCTATCCTGGCTGCAGGCTCCAGTCTTTCTCTCTGCTTCAAGAAATATCCTTGCAGTGGAACAGTTATCAAGCCAGGAGAGGACTAGGCTTTTAAAATGATTCCTGAAATTAGTTCAGCAAATAGAGAAGCAGATTAAAGTACTTCCTACTCATAACCTAAATCATTGAGTTTTTTTCACTAATTGACTCTGAGAAGTGTTGGAAGAACAGTCCTGTGCAGGCCCAGAGAAGCTGTAATGTCCCATCCCTGGAGGTGCTCAAGGCCAGTTTGGATGCGGCTTTGAGCAACCTGGTTTAGTGGGAGGTGTGTCCCTGCTCAGGGCAGGAAGGTTGTAACTAGATCTTTGAGATCCCTACCAACCAAAACCACTCTCTGATTCTATGATCTTCCTTCACAAGCACTATAGTGACTGCCATGCTCCTTCAGACCTCTCTGAACACATAAATACACAACAGGATTATGGGAGGATCTTTACTGAACTTGACAATGTTAAAATCAGAAAGGATGAGCAAGGAAGTGGGGATGAATATGTGAAAAAAGGTTAGCTTGAGGAAGGGTAACAAAAAATGAAGGCTGAAACACAGGTGTCTATGTAAGGCTTCCCCATCAGTTTCCTGCAATAAAATTAAATGCTCAAGAGTTGAACTTATCTTTCAAAACTCTCTGGTTACTAAAAAGTCTCCATCTTGCACACCCTGACCATGAAATCCCTAATTTACCAGCCCATCAGGCTTTATGCTTACTTTTTTTAAACAGTGCAGAGTGGACAATGGTGCCAGCTGGGCATGTTCCAGCAGCAGGTTATAGGCCACATCCAGGTGCTGCAGATTCACAAGCTGTTCCACCCCTGTGAACAAAGCAAGAAGCCATCAGCATGCTAAACAAATTAACTTAGGAACCTTCCCCAAAACTGAACCCTAGACCCTAGTCTAAATAGTTGTGCCCAAGATTTCAAGTTCTGTTTGTTCCCAAGGACGACAGGAAAGCTTCAAACTCAGAAATGCTTCTCCCTTGTGGGCTCACCATTGATGCTGTCGAGCTCATTGTTGCGCAGGATCAGAGTCACCAGCTTGGATCGGCTGAAGATGCCAAGGTTTGGCACCTTGGACAGGAAGTTGTATGCCAGATTGAGGTATTCTAGCTCTGTGAGGGTCTGTTCAGAGAGAAGAGCAGCATTGGATCAGTTGGGACCTTATCTCAAAGCCTGGACCTGAACTCAAGGCAGGGCACTAGCTTCTACCATTTTTTTCATCCCAACAAGGTGAACCAACAAGTGAGTTTCTTTAGACTGTTTCTGCAGGAAGAGTTTGATGTTCACATTGGGAGTGGTTTGTTTAGGGGCACTCAGCATCATCTGACTGCTTTACAGAATTTGCCAGGAGCACCCTTCTCGTTCCTCACCAACTTCGATGGAGCATAGGAAAGGACTGGACATCCTGCCTCAGCAAAAGGAGTGAACTACCAAAATAAACCCTTTCTTACCTTTGTAGAGAAGATGGGCAATGATACATTGTGAGCCCCACCAACTCCAGGAAAAGCTGTTTCATAGCTTTCCTTCAAAGAAGCAGATCCAGCTCAGTAAAGCATGGATTTCACTGCTGTTCCCCAGAAACACACATGCCATTGTGATGGACTATTCCTTTTCTAGAGTAACTGACTGGTTTCTGAGAGCAGGAAGTAAATGCTGCTGGCAGTTTGAACAAACTGAACAGTAAGATTCTACAGCCCCATGCCTGGCTACATAATTCTCACCTGCTGCACAGATTACAGCAAAGTCTTGGCCACAGTGGAGTGCCCACCCTGTGAGGGGCTGTACACACAGAGCACCCTGTGTGTATCAGTGCATTTACCACTCAGCCATGCTGGGCTGCCAAGTGCATTTACCACTCAGCCATGCAGGGCTGCCAAGTGACAACTAGAGCTAACTCTCTGTCTTAGAGGTGAGGAACACTGCCTTCCCTGCCTCAGTGGCACTAGGACTGCACACACAGGCAATGTTTTTCAGGCTACAAGCACTAGCTCTAAGCCACACCACATCTGTCATTTATTTTATTGTACATCACCTAGTAGGAACGTGATGTCAGTGATTACAGAATTTTAGCAGTATCCTCTGCACAGGAGGAAACTCTGCTGGTCAGCCCAAAATACTCACCGTTAAATAGTGCTCACAATCCTGGATCTTGTTGTGACTCAAATCCAAGACCCTCAGAGCATTCAATAATTGCTGAGGGACAAAAAGATACTAGATCAGATCCTACAACTGTCTCTGTTACAGTATGAAAAGCCTCTCCTGCTGGGAGAGGCCAGCAAAATTAACACTGCCCGCTTCCTCCCACCCAGACCTAGCAGCATCAGTAACAGAAGGCCTGGCTCTTGGCTGTGATCATCTCCTCTCTTCTCCTCAGCCATGCAGGAAGAATGCCCCACTCACCAGTGAGTCATCCAAGGCAGTGATTGAGTTATAGCTGAAGTTCACAGTCTGCAGTTCCAACCACGGGAGAGCACAGCTCAGATCTCCACCGCATGCTGAAATTATTTCCTAGGAGAGAGGAGCCGTATCTTGGTGAGTACTAGCTGTTAAAAGCAGATGAACACAGGAGAACAGTCTAGAAGATGGTTGACATACTGTGCTTTACGGACCTTGTTTTGCTTAGAGAGGCAGTGACTTTTATGTCCCTAATTCAAGTATTTGGAGGTGATGGGAATCCCATGGCCAGATATTTAGAAAGAAGGGAGATGCTTTTGTTTCCTATTCTGAAGTGGCAATAGTTAACCTAATCTGTTAGATTTCTTAGGCTCAGAACACTGAGCACAAAGAATCATGCTAACAAAATCATTTTCAGGCCTCCCTCAAACAAAAGCAAGATACACACTTGTATCCTAACAGATAAAAAGCTCTGAAAGCACTCCCTACCATGAGCTCCTGCTCTCCAGCAGGTGTCTGCTTCCACATCCCACAGAGAAGCCCAGAGGCCCATGGCCAGCACAGCCCATGCTACTCAGCTCTTTGTGGCTGGAGCTTGCCTTCACGTCTCAGAAATGTGCTGGGCAGCAGTGTAGGTAAGACACTGGGGCACAGCATTTCCTCTGACAATAAGCTCTAAAAAGGCTGCTGAGGTACAGTGACATAAACCTTGACCAGCTGCAGTCCTTGAATGTGGAAACAGCCAGATATGCAGAGCTGTCAGACCTAGCTAGTACAAATGTTGTCTAGAGCCAGAAATTCTCAAGAAGCTAAAGAGAATATTACAGAGCACATGTGCTTGCAAGCAGGGAATCCTTCAACACTGCTTGAGACAGGAGAAGGGAGATGAAGCCATACACAACATGGATGAATAATAGGGCTAACACCATCTTCTACATCTTCCCTGTCTGAAGAGCTGTAGGATGAAGACAGCCTTTCTCTTGCAATTTGCCCCATGAGCTGTGTGGACACTCACCTCCAGTGTACTGATACATTTGCAGCAGGTTAGAGATTCCAGCTGAGAATAGACAAATCGCAGTCCCCGGAGGCAGTGTGGAGGGACAGACCTCAACTGCAGCAGTGATGAGAAAGTAAGAACAACATACATTAAAATATTACAGTGGTGGAGCAGATCCAAGTTTTAACCCAAGCAAGTGTTGCAGCAGTTTAGTCTTAGCTTTCCAGGGAAGCCACAAAAGCCTACCCAGTTTTTAGGAGTAGAGGCATTCTGCAACCACAAAACTAGCCAAGAAAACCCAAACAGCAAGACTCAAAACCACTCTTGCCATCTCTACTTACTTCCAGATGCCGGAGGGACTTGAAAGGGAAGATCTTCACAGCAGATTGCAAAACACAGTTTGGAACATGAACAAGCTGGAGAAATTAGAAAAGAAGTCTCATGTCAAGCTTGATTTGTGCTGCATTACCACTTTCCTGATGCACCAACTGGAACACCTTGAACAGGCTGTCCCTCCAGCTCGGGTAATCCCTTAAAAGCTCTCTCCCAGTGCTGGTAGTGGCACTGTCCACTGTTTCCCTGGATCCATAGTACAACAGAGGTCACAGAGAATAGCATGTTAGCAAGTGTGGTCTGCTGGCCCACAGAGCTCCTCTTCATCTCCCCTGCCCACATGGCTACATCACTTTCAGCACTTTCAGTGAAGCTGGATTCCTCATCAGCCACAACCAGCAAATCTACTGAAGACAAAACTAACTGCTGGAGGTATGTTTATCAAGCAGCTGAGTAGAACTAGCACTCTGGTGGGAGGTGTGCATGTACATTTCACCACAAAAGGCCAAATAAGGCAAATCACAAGCAGATACAATGGAAAACAGAGTTGGTCTCCAAGGCACTGTTAGTGTTAGACTGAGGTGCCTGCAAACCTCCTCTTTGTATTCTGTAGTTCAGCACAGGGCAGTTAGGCTGTGTCCATGCACCACAAAGCAGCTTATTAAAACCACCTTCTTACGCTTTCTAGCACATAAACAGTATTTCTGGCTGCTACTGAAAGTGAGTAATGAAACAGTTACCACTTCCACTGTGGACAGCAAAGTACAACCAGAAAGACCATCTCTGCTAGTTACATATACATTCACACAGAAGTGACTCATCAGATGCCAAACAGACATCCTAAGGCCTCATCACCACTACTGCATCCACAGCTACAGCCCTGCCAGGAATGAATCACTGCCCACTGCCTGCCAGCACTAATGCTGCATGTTGAACAAGAGCATTTGTAAGGGGAGCTTGCACTGGCAAGCTTTAATGACAGTTCTAGCAAAGTTTATTTCAGATGCCATTCTTGCTGTGTGTCTTGATCATCTCCTCTCCCTCCACTGTCTTAAAAATCTGTCAGGCTGATATAAATTATTAACTTCTCTAAGTAAACAGTTACCAGACATTAATGGGCAGAGGCTTCTTTAGAGGCTTGTTCCAGAGAGAGCACATTTTCCAGTGAACAGGAGCACTCACCACAACATCCCTCTGATTGCAGTGTCCCTCCCTGCCTCCTCCTGCCAGGAGACCCAAGTTTCTCCATAGACTCTGGGCCCCACTCATTACACTGTTACAAAATCCTCCCTACAACATTCTGATACTGCTCCACTCTCACAGGGAAAACAAGTTTTTAAAGACACCACAGATTTTAGTGCTCAGCTGCAATACCTTTTGAGCCCCACTGCAGAACCCAAAACAGCTGCTAATGCCTCTTCCCCCTTTCAGGCTTCTTTTACCTCTTCTACCCACCCAGCATGTCTCAGTGCTGAGCAGAATCATGTGCAGCATCATTGCGCATGCCACCTTTCAAAAACCTTTAGGAAGAAGTTCTTGATCTACAGTTATATCTTTATTACAGCCTCTTTACTACAGCCTATTTATTATTAAAATTAATGAGGATACGTTACTAGAAATATCCTGTGCTGTGAAACAGATCAACCAGAACCACTGCCCAGGCTGCCGAAGTAAGCAGCAGCCTCAGAGTGTGCACAGCATCTGACCCCTCTGCTCAAGTTCCCTGGCTCTGCTGCCTTGAGCACATCAATCATCACTCCAGGAGCACTCAGCTGTGCTCAGGTGCCAGATACTGCCTGAATTGCTCAAGCCCTTCAGGAAATAATCATTTCCCCAACAATGACAACACCTTACCAAGGTCAGAACTTAATTAACTCCTGTTGCCCCCGTTTTTAACTCCGAGAAACTTTCTGCTGAGTTGCACGGCTGACCCTAGGTAAGCAGCTATAGACTATCCTGCTAAGCGACGACTCCACTCCAGAGCCCTGGGAGAGCCCTGTGACCCACGGGGCCCCCACGGGGACAATGGGCACCAGAGGAGGCAGCTCTGAGGCTGTGCCTGCCACCTCCCCTGGCCGGCCCTGCCCGGCCCCGCTGTGTACGGACCTTCAGAGAGTGAGTCTTCTGCAGGACGTCGAAGAGGAACTGCGCCTGGAGGATGGCGGCTGTCTCGGCGGGGTGCGAGGGCAGCGCCACGAAGCCCCGGTTCTGGTTGCGGGAGCCCAGGTGCTGTTCGAAGACCTGCGTGAGGTGCTGCAGGGTGGAGGTGAGCAGCGTCAGCGTGCTGGAGCCGTCCAGGACGAGGTCCCCTGCAGGACAGGGAAGGAACGGGCCAGGCCGTGAGTGCCCACACACCGGGGGCACTGACGCGACCCGGCCCGGCGGGGCCCGCGGCGGCCGCCACTCACCGGCGTCCTGCAGCAGCCGCGCCAGGCCGCGCACCAGCGTCTCGGCCGCCGCCATCTGCAGCGGGGAGGCCGAGGCAACCCCGGCCCGGCCCGGTTCGGCACGGCCCGGCCCGGCCGGTCCCGCCGCCGCTCCTCCGCTCTTCCGCGTTGCCGCCGAGGCGCGCCCTTCCGCCGCACCAGCGAGGCGGCCGCCGCTCACATCCGGTTGCCATGGAGCCCGCCCCAGCGTCCCCCTCCCGCTCGGCGGGGCCCTCGCCCCCCGGCCCCCGCCCCGCCGCCGCCCCGCGCCGCCGCCTCGCAGCCCCCCCGGTAAGCGGCGGAGGCCCGGCAGCGGCGGCGGTCGGCGCGGAGCGGGCCGGGCCGGCGGGAGGCCGGGGAGCAGCGCCGCCCGCCGCCAGCGCGGCGCGGCACGGCACGTGTCGGGCGGAGCGCGGCGGCGGGGCCGGGGCGCGGCGCGGCGGCGGCAGGCGGCTCTCCTGCTCCGGCGGTGCGAGGTACGGGCCGGAGGGAGGGGGTCGGGGGTGGGTTGTACCTGCGCTGCTGCCCCGGCTGCAGCAGCTCCTGCCTGGCTGCCCTGCCCCGGCCCGTCTGCGGAGCGCTCCGGTGCTGTACGGTGCGTGGCGCGGTGCGGGTGGCTGCCGGTGCGGGGCATGGTGCATGGCACGGCACGGTGCGGGGCGGTGCATGGCACGGGGCACGGCACGGCACGGCTCGGCACGCAGCGCGGTGCTCGGGGCTGGATGCGGCGCGGCTTGGAGCAGTCCCGCGCTCCGCACTGTACGGGCTTGCAAGGCTCGGCACGGCACGGACGTGGTGCAGTGACCCCGGTGGCTGTCTGTCTGTGTCCCTTTCCTTCCCCGACTGTACGTGTGTCTGTCAGAGCCGTCCGTACGTCCAGTGGAGGGGTGGCTTATTGTTACTGTCTGGTGTTGGCACTTCGTTCTGGAGTGAATTTTGTTCCGTGTGTTCGTTTGTGTGTCTGTGGACCGTGCAGGCTCCGTCCCGTCTGGTACCCTATGAAGGGCCTGTTGAGAGGGAGAGTCATGGAACAGACAGTGCTTCAGGAGTGAATGGCTGTGATGGTTCACCCAGGGTAGTTCAGTGGAGTATTGAAATATTTAAGCCTTCTAAAGTGTTTGTGTAATAATACAAATTTCAGCATAGCCATGTGGGAGAGAGATCTACAGGTTAAAACCTTCGTGCCACAAAACTTTGTGTGTTTACTGTCTTATGTGTTGCCTTTTCATTCTGGTATGTGTGTCCTGTTCCTCGGCCATGACAGAGGAGAGGTAGGGGCAGTGCAGCCCACTCCTGTTTTGTTTGGCTTTGAGGCTGTGAGTGTCACAGTATCATCCAAATGCTTTGATGTATGCAGCAGCACCCCTCCTGCTCCTTTTCTCCGTGGACACGCACATCAGTATTTCTTCCCAGGAAAATCTTCCAAGGCCTCTAATCCTTCTCCTTTGTGAGCTCTCCCAGTCTGTGTCTATCAGCCAGAGTCCCTTCTCCTCCCCTATCCTCAAACCAGCTTTGCCCCTGTGGCTTTATCCCTATCTTAACATCCACTCCTAGTCTAGACACTCCACAACTAAATTATTTTCAGCCAATGGCCAAGGGATTAAGGAAGAGCTGAGGAGATGGATGTGGGACCTGATGGCTGTCTCCATGCAGCCCCTTGCCCATGGAGCTGGGGCAGCCTGCCTGCAGCCTGACTCATCTTTGTTGCAAAGGGACAGTATGAACTGCTCGCCTCGGCCCTCAAAGATGTGCCAAATTTTGTTTTTCTCAGCAAAACAGGGAAGCACTGGCACTGTGAAGCAGCCTTTGGGGATGAGGGGGAGCCCCACTGGAGTCCCTGTGAGCAACATGTACGAGATGCTGTAGCTGCCAGCATTGCAGGGACATGCCTGCTCACTTTCCTTCAGAATCCCTTAAGCCTAGGTGGTCAGTACAATGGTCAGTACAAGGTATGGTGATTTTTGTGAGCCAGTTGTGTTTACTGATGTGTTCGTGGAGAGAGCAGGGATGTGTGAGTGCATACAGGTTGGCAGGCTGTGGATTTTTCTGGCCTCCCTTCGAATCTGGCCTGCTGGCATGACGCTTCTATTACTGAAAATTACTTCTAGTGGGAATGCTGAATCACGTACTCCCCATAACCAGGAGATACAGTAGGATGAAGGTATCAGTCATTTGCTTTTCTTTAGTGGTGTTTGTTTTTTTATTTTCCCATTTTATCTTGTGCTCTTCTTGTGGCAACCCAGGCAGTGATGCCAGCAGGCTGGGCACTTCAGCATGGTGCTTATTAGCAGAATTTTCCCTGATACTCCTTTTAAGTTTCTATTTTCAATTTTAACCTATTCTTAAGTCTCTTTATGAAGGGCTGCCTGACAAAAAAAATAATCTTCAGTTGTGTTTTACATCCTTGAGATCTTTCCAGACTGCTGGTTTGTTCTATCTCCATCTTAGTCATCCCATATTGTGCTAGATAAAATTAGCTCCTAACCTTTCCTTATAAATCAATCCCTCTGGCCCACTGGCAAAATTTTGCTCTTCTCTGAACTCCATCTGTTGAGGGTGATAGAAACGCCAGGCAGGATCTCGTAGGTTTCCATCCCACCTTCCTCCAGAGGTGGCACAAAGTGGGGGGCAGGTGGCCTCTAGTGGCCGTGGACAGCCGTGAATGTGCTGAATGGGAGCAGCAGTGCTTTCAGGCTGTGGGCTCTCCATTCTTCAGGAACAGGAGAGCTGGTAGGGTTAGAATCAGAGAACACACCTCTCATCCTCACCTCCTCTCTCGTCCCCAAAGCGTCAGAGCCTTCCAACAGCTGGGCCCCAAGTGCTGTCAGATTGAGGTGCCCACACATTGCATCGCGCTTTCATTGATGGAAACCCCGTGGGTATCTCCCAGTCCCTCTGAAATTTCAAAGCAAGTCCCCAGGGCTCTCTTACTGCTACTACAACTGTCTGGCTTTTAGCTGTTCAGCCTCATTAGAGAAATGGCTTCAGCATAATTTTGAATGTGCTGCTATGATGGGTAAAGAAAGACTGGGTGCTGGATTTTCCCTCCCTTTTAACTTCATTTAGGCAGTCGGGCTGTAGTTTTAAACTCAGTATAACATCTTAGAAATCTGGTGTCAGCAGAATATGTTGCACCCAGTAGTTCTCCAGGATGTAGGTTTCCTCCCTCCCAGAGCACAAAATGCCCCTGGAGCCTCTGCCTTGCTTCAGACATACCTAAGGTTGGCCTGCAACAAAGCACATTGCTTCACAGCCCTGCTGATAGTTTTAGTTTACTTCAAAGGCCCCACAAGGCATGTTAGTGGCACAGAGGTGAAGCTGAGCATTAGTGTTTCTTTTGTTAAATTACCTATACCATTTTGCTAAGTATTAGGGATTCTGCCTCTACAGGAGCTGCTGTCCAAAGCTTCATTATCTTTTTACTCCCTAAGTTATAGTCCTTGCAACATGTTTTTTCAGTCATTCTGTAGCTGTGATTGTTCTGTTCCTTAAAAATGTCCAATCTTTTCTTTAACAGTGGCGATTCCATGGCCCTGCAAAGTGAGGTTCCCCTGCCAGCTCTTCCCACTGGAATAAAATGTTCCCTGCCTTCAGTTCCAAAATTACTGCTGTTTGTTTTCATGGAATTATACCCTTTTCTTGAATTAAATGGGAAAAAAAAAAAAAAAAAGCTAAAAAAAAGGACAAGTATTAACCTTTTCTCTATCATGTCTGCTACTTAAAGGATGGCCTGGATGCTGTATTTGCTGTTTAGATGTCTGTCTTGGCAGCCTATTTCTCTTGAGCTGTTGATGTCTTACTGAGGATGAAATTAGTGATGAGTCCAATGAAGTGTGTTTCAGGGGCTTCTTCCATTATGTTTTGCCTCATTCCTGATAATTAGGAAGGTAGAGCAAAGGATCATCGTTCATCAGTGGTCAGATTAGCTCCTCAAAATCTTGCCTTACAGATAGCCCTGGGATTTTTGGTTTGAATAAGTTCTTCATGTAGGCAGAGTAAGCAGACTGTAGACCTTCTGGAGATCTTCAAAGATAGAAGGGATGATGAAGTGGCCTTACTGCTTTCCTCCTTAGACAACCTTTAGTGTTTTAGTCACCTGTCTTGAACAGTGTCCCATGCTAGGTACTTCAGATGAGATAATAAGAAGCCCCTCAGCAGATAGCCAGGACATAGACTGTAGTACTTACTCCAAAGCTTTCATAGCTGGAGAATAGCTTGTTCTGGAAGATGGGTTTAATTTCTCTTAATTTTATTTGTCATAAATACAAGTTCTTACCAGAGAGATGGCCAAGCTATCCTCTGACATTGCAGTGTTTTGCTCCTCGATGACATCACTGAAAAAAACCATTTTGTCAATTTTGAATTCATTTGTATTCTACCCTTGTAGTTTTAACGAATGTCCCTTTTTTCTGCTGTGAGTTGAGGACACTTTGCTTCTCCCTGTGCCCAAATCACTGTGTATATGCTTACATCTTCTCTGTTCCAGATGAGTTTTTTGGGATCAGTGTCTTCCCAGTGCCAGCCTCTGTACTATCTCCAGTTCTTCCTGGAGTGCAGCCCATGCTGTTTAGGCTGTGCTGCTGCTGTAGATGCTTTGACCAGAGGTGTTTCTGTGTTAGTCTGTATCGCAGTCCTTGTCAAGCGTAGCACCTCTTTGCCTTCCTCACCTGCAGTTGTGTATTGAGCAGATTGTTCCTTTGTGCTGTCCTCAGGGACTTGTGTGTCCTTTAGCCCTGGCAGTGCTGACAGGGCACAGATCTGCAGCCTTGGTCTCTTTGCCTGTAACATGTATTGTTTTGTGTGTGGTGTGTGAATGATGAACTATTTGTCCTCGTCCTATTTCTGTGGTCTGCACAGCTCTCTCTGTGGTTCCTTCTGGCCTTTTTTGGGATCTGTCCAGTTAAAGCTAGGTGCCACAGGACCACTCTGCTGCCTGCTCCTGGCATGTACTCCCAGCACCTCATCTCTCCGACTTTTTCTTTCCCTGGTGGTCAGTCACACCCCAGCTTTGCACTGGTGTGCTGCTGTAGAGGTGGCTGAGCAGGAAGCTTTCCTTTCTCTTGCACAGCCTATGCAGGAGCTATATGTAGCTGATGTCTCTGTTGGCCCCTCTGACCTTTCAGAGAAGGACAGGATTCCATCTAACCTTGATCAGCTGGAGCTGGTGGCCAAAACAGCCTGGGCTGGGCCACTTGCCCCTGCACACTGCTGGGGACAGGCCTGTCCTAGTGATGCCAGGGAGGTTCTCCAGGGGCTGCTGAGGTGACCTCTGGATCAGGAGCCAGGGGCTTGAGGGCAGTGGCCAGCAGTTTCCCACGACATTCCCTTGTCCTGCCCTCTCTCCACAGGTTATGCCACTCTCCAGGTTTGCTGGGTGCCTGCCGGTGAAAGAGAAGGGTTGATATTTTGCCCAGGCCCTTAGGTCCTGAACCAAAATGGCAGCTGGAGAGTCCCCTCCCGTAGGAGATGTCTTCATCGACTTGCAGCAGGTGAGCTGGGAATCCAGCAGCAGCAGCAGCAGCAGCAGCGGTGGGGCTGTCTCTTCCCCGGGGGCCGTGCTCCTGCTGGCTGAGAGCGGGCCCGGTGTCCTGTGCTGCAGCAGGACAGGAGACACAGCCGCGCTTACAGGGACAGGCTGCACCGAGCCCCGATCCTCTGCACACAGACAGCAAACTGCGGCCCAGGAAAGGCCAGGGATTGCTCTGTGAGGTCCCTCTGCCTCCACATGCCATTGGGTAGGGTACACAAGTGGCAGGAGGAGCTGAGCAGCTTGAAAACAGACTGTCCCTATTTAGGCTGGGCTTGGGACACCTGTGCTAAGGTGAGAGGCGAAGCAGTCTCACCCACAGACACAAAGCTGCTCCTAGGCCACAGCTAAGAACAGTGATGCGAGGAGAGGGATCTCTCAGCTAAAGCTGCCTTGCTCCCTCTTTCTGCCTAGCAGATTTGTCACAGTTGGGCCTCCTCCTGTTTCCATGGAAACACGGGAGTCCACAACAGCTCCACGCTGGCATTTCGGCTATATTGATGGAAAATTTTACCAGCTGCAGCTGCTCAGGAGAAAGAAAGAAAGAAAGAAAGAAAGAAAGAAAGAAAGAAAGAAAGAAAGAAAGAAAGAAAGAAAGGCAGGCCGGCTGGCCGGCAGGCACCTGGTGATGCTCATGTCAGGGCACTTCCACCAGCAAAAGGCAGAGAAGTTCCCATTGCCTGAAACAGGAGGAAAATAGGCAGAAAAACCTGAAGAAGGCATCCAAGAGGAACGGGGAGTCTCTAGATTGTGGAGGGGAGGTGGGAAGGCACAGGGTGGTCGCTGACCGAAGGGCAACTCACCAGAGCAGGGATGCTGTCTCCCAAGGGGAAATACAGAGGAGGCCTAAGAATGAGAGAGATGGCAGACTGGGCAAAAGGAAGACCAGAGAGCAGCAGTTAAATGTGAGGAGAGAGAAGTTCCAGCCAAACAAAAGCTACACATTCCTCTAATGGGAAAACTGGCACTGGCATATTCCCTTGATACCTGCCACTCAAGACTGGTGTGGAGGACCACTAAGGTATCCCTGCAGAGTGTGCCTTGGAGCTTGATGGTCCCTTCTGGCACTTGGTTCTGAGCAGAGCTGTGCCTCTATGTGAGACATTGTGCCCCAGGCCTGTTGTATGGAGCCTGGTGCTGTTGGAAGGGCAGGAGGATCCAGAGGGCTTTAGGGGTCTGCCGTGTTTGATTCTTACCTGGCGGTTTCTGTGCAGGGCAGAGATGACGCAGAGAAAGCCTCTCCTGGTGCCGAGGACGATGAGGACTTGGATAAGACTTTGTCAATCGAGAGATTTGGGGACCTGATAAGCAAGTCAGCATCGAGCAATCTGGAGAAGCAAAGTCGCAGCTACAGTGAGAGAGATTTTGAATGTATGTAGGTTTTGAAACATTGTACCCCCTTCCACCCTCACCACCAGCCCTCTCTCAGTCCCACGTGCTCTGCAGCCTTGTGCCAGGACTGCAGATTGTATTAGCCTGCTACTCACTTCCTTCCTCCAGAGCGTTCCCAAGGTGCTATGTACACACAGTTTAGCACCAGTGCCCACGGCCTGTTTCCAGTCTGTTCCTGTTTTCTCTGTCTCCATAGGCATAGCTACTGCACAGCCCACCCAGCAGCCGTAGCTCAGCCCAGGGTGTTTGTTCACCTCCTAGACCCGTCTCTGAGACCTCTGCAGCTACTTCCCCAAGCTGAATTTTCCAGTTTTGAAACAATTTTTCTTCCATGTGGCTGCAAAGAAACAACCAAACATGACCAGAAGCCAGGCTGTCCTCCCCAGTCTGAAAGCAGATGGCTCCAGTCAGACATGCCTGTGTATTTCTAAGTAGCACTCAAGAATCCACTGGGCTTATCTGATCAAAGAAAGGAACTGCAAAATAAAAATGGAGTGTGAATTTAAAGTGCTGTAGTTATCTCACCTGAATTCATCTGAGCAGTGTATCTGTTCCTCTATCTGCTCTTTCATGATGAAGGCAACTGGCCTGCCCAAAGTCACTTTGTGTGTTAGATGAGAATGTACTGACAAGAGTGACCATAAGCTGTTGCCTGGCATAGGTGGGTTATGTTACTCTGTAGTAACAGCAGTGAAGGGCAGGAAGAGGCCCCCATCCAGCAGCCTGTTTGTGTGGCAGACACGTAGCAGTGGTTGGGAGATTTTCCCAGTCTGTGGCTCTCCACAGTCACATATTGCTTCTTTTCCAGCTTGGCTTTGATGAGCTACAACCTTGGGAACATTATGTCCCAAGTACATCACCAGGCTGTTTTCTGCTTGGCCACTCATTTCCAATGGCTGTTATAAAAGCTTGCTGGTAAAAGTCTATTACTGTAGTGCACCTCAGCTGCTGTTTTTTGCCTGTGTCATTTCTCTACAGAGGCTCCATTTAAATAACACCTCCCATCTGGGCTCACAGTCACTCGTGCACATGGCTGCAAGGTGCTGATAGCTTTGCTGTGGGTTGAATTCCTGTCCTGTAGGACCTACCTGCTCAGAAGCTCTGCCTGTGTGCACAGGTGTGCGGATTGGCTTGGAGGACATGGATGATCTGCTTGAGCATGCATGGCAGAAGCTTTTTGAAAATTTTAACTAGAGATTTGTACTGTTTGGGGTTGGGTTTGTTCCCCTTATTAATAGGAGAATCATTTTTCTTTTGTCAGAATCAAGCTTGTTTTCCTCTGAACTCCTGATGTATTTCTGTTGTCTAGGGCTACATCAACCCTGGTTATCAAGAGTTTTATGCAGTTTATATTTATAAAGCTGGAAGATCCGGTTAGGTCATTAGACTTTTAAAGATAACATACCAGCCCATAGAGGTGAATGTTCTCTGGGCTTAGAAATGTTTCCTGCCTCAGTCGAAGCCAGGAATTCCTAATATGTAGGCTCTTCCTTCTGGGCTCCCTATCTAAATTACTTTTTCATATCTCTTGTATCAAGTTCACCAAGAGATGTAATCAAACATCTGGGACACTAGTTTGGCAGTAACTTTCCATACAGGCAGGCAGTGCAAGGAAGGGAGCAGGGAGGGAGGGCAGAGACTGGACGCACAGGAGGACAAGGAGGAAGAAGAGGGAGGTATGAATCCTTTTGTGTTTGGGAGAGGTGTGTCTTTCCCACCTCCAGACCACCTCTGTGGAGATGTGATCAGTTGACCCAAGGAAGGCTGAGTGCAGGGGTGAAGAGGAGAGCAGTGCTCCCCTCTTCTGTGCCAGATCACTCACCATCACTGCCCTTCCCTGCAGTTTCCTTCTGATCCAAAACATAAATGTTTCTGTCTTGGACTGAAGTGAACAAGGCAGAAGGGAAAGATGGGCTGTGTCCTCATCAGCAGCTTTGTGCTGTTGAAGGAACAACATGTGTATAGCTGGGGTCTTCCTTGCTTCTTATATTAGAAATTCATGCCTGACCTACCTGTGGCATGCTGTGGAAGTACAGCAGTAGGACAGGAGGGTCTGTCTTCCACATCTTGTGAGTGAAATAGGGCACACCCAGTTAAGTCAAAGAAAAAATCACTTTTGAGAGAAAAGTGTTTCTAAAGAGCCCAAACTCTTTCCAATGTGCAGACGTCTGACCATTCTAAATCTCCTCTAATCTTGCCACAAGCTGCTTCTTCTGAACCAGGGGGATGTGTGAAATATCCCTGCTGTTCCCAAGGGGGGAAACAAGGAAGAAAAGACTTGAGAAACCAAAGGAAAGGAAACATGACAGCAGAACAATGAACCTGCCTGGCTCTCCCAGGGAGAAGGTTACAGCCTACATTGAAAATGTCCTTTGAAGGTAGTTTTCACTATAAACAGATTTTGCTGCCATGTCACAGGAAAGCTGGGAAGGAACCAAATCTAAACCGTCTGGAAACAATTGCTCAGGAAGAGCTGCCGAGCAACACCCCCTTGCCAAGTGGCTGGTGCCCCCTGATTTCAGCCTCTCCGGGTGCAGCCCCAGGAGCTGTGCATCCTGCAGACTGTCCGTGGGAGGCTTTGTGCCTGCAGCTAGCCCTGGCAGCAATGGCTTCTCTTTCTCTCACAGTAGGATGCTGAACTTACCCTCTTCCCTGCCTGGTGTGTTGCCTTTGTTTTGGAATGAAGGCTCAGAAATGTCCTTAATTTCTTCTCATTCTGTAATTCCCATGACACCCAGGTCAAACCTGTATGAATTTCTCTTTGTGGATTAGTTTAAAGAAAAGTCCTTCTGCCCTGTTTCTTTACCCTGGTTTTTAAAAGACAGCCTCCTAACTGAACCTGAATTTCAGAGGCTGGTACAACACATGCCCTCAAAGTACCTGGGATTTGGACTTAGGTTACTTCTGCACTGTTGTTTCTATGGCTGAGTAGAAGGAACTTTCTGTCAAAGCCTGGGGGATAAATAAATTACATCTATTCAACTCAAAGAAACATTATGCAGAAAAGAAATCATTATCATTTAGGATGGAAAGACCTTTAAGATCATTAAGTCCAACTGTAAACCTAACACCAAGTCCACCACTAAGCCATCGCCTAACCACTAACTAATGTCCCTAAAAAGTTTGTAAAGGGCCCAAATTTTGCTTGTTTGAGGATGCAAGAAACATTTCCCCATGTTTAGGAAGAGGATGTTGCCTGTGGCAGGTCACTGCAGCTCTGCACAGCCATGCAAATGGCTTTTGGCACCACAGGGAGAGTGCTGCCTTCCCCAGGGCAGTGGAGCTGTATTGGGGTGGTTTGGCATTGCACAGGGGCTCTGTCCCCACCTATCCCAGGCTGGACACAGCCTGCCACATCAGTGAAAGAGCTTTGCTATGTCCCTGTGGGCTGGTGGCTCTCCTTGCCCTTCCTGGCCCTTGATCTTCAGACCATGCTGTTTCCTGGAGGGGCGCCTGGCAGGTTCCTCCCAGCCTCTTCCTGCCCCTGACTCTCTTTTTCTCTCTCAGTCCACCGCCAAACCTCGCACCACATCCATCATCCCCTTTCCACTCACCTCCCTTCTGCCCTCAAGTTCCAAAAGAGGCCACCCCGTGCCAGCAGGAGGAAAAAAAGAAGGAGGAAAAAGAAGAAAACTTCAATACCTCCCTCAGAGGTGACCCCCACCATCCAGGAAGAGGACGAGGAGGGAGGAGAAGAGGAGGAAGAAGAGGAAGAAGAAGAAGAGGAAGAAGGAGAATCTGAGGCAGAGGAGGTCCAGGAGAAAGAAATCTCTGCAGAATCTGAGGCTGAAGCTCGTGGGAAGGACACATCCCCTAAGCTGGAGTCCCCAAGCAAACCAAAGGCAAGGCCAGGACGTGCCTATCTGGATGGGGCTTGGAGTCTGGAGGGAGGTGGTAGGAGGGTGCCAGCAAGTATGCTGCTCAGGGATAAGAACTTGTAGCTGTGCAGTATTGTGGGAAGAGTGTTTTTGTCTTTGCCTAGTAGAGATGGCCACCAAAGGACAGTGACAGGTAAGTCATTGCTTGGTGTGGATGCAGGGGTGGGTGTGCATGAGCATTTTGGGGCTGTAAGACCCATGGGGGAAGATGAGTGTGTCTGTTCTTAAGTTTTATAGTACAGTGGAGGGCTCAGTATGAGCAGTCCCAGGGTATGGGGCATGTGGGGAAAGCCACTGTGGCCCATTTTGGGTAGGACCTGTGTGCCAAGGATTGGGGTGAAGGCTGCCTGCCCAGCTCTTGCTGTCAGGGCTGTTGTCTCTGCAGTTCACCGTTGGCAGCGATGAGGAGGAGCCCAGCAGCACTGCGGCCCCCGCGCAGTTCCACATGGAGGAGGAGTGTGGCATCCTGTCCCCCATGCCTCGCTTTGCTGACCTGCTGCAGGACAAGGGCCCTGCCTCTCTCCACAGGTAGGTGAGCAGTGCCAAGCTGCCTGCTGCTCTGCCTGGCTCAAGGTCACTGCACAGAGTCTGTCCCCAGGGGCAGTGGCTGTGCTTAGCCCAAACTTGCCTGATGGGTCAGAAGGGACATGGCCCCAGAGGGAGAGCATCTGTGAGCAAGAGGGCTGCTCTCTGGTGGGATGATGATTCCATGGGACTCCTGCAACCTCCCTGGGTCCATGGGATCCCCATAGTGCAGGGTTAGAGGCACTGGGCTGCACACCTGGAGTACCCTTCCTCCCAGCTAACTTGTGCTGTCATGCTGAGCTGCTGGCTGGGAAGCCCCAGGAGGGGACCATGAGGCCATTGACTCAGGTAGGTCCCTGACACTGGGCACAAGCTGATCCCACTCTGTGGTAGGGAAGAGGAGGAGCAGAAGGAGCAGCCTTCAGGTTTTGCAGAAGATGACTCCTGGCCCTGCTCCTTCTCAGGGGCTTGCTGGTCAGGGCTGGGCCATGGGACCCCAACCCCTGAGGCCACTGGCCATTGTCATTCACCCTGCTTACTACTGTCAGTCTCTTTGGTTCCTACAGCCCCCCTGGGCCTCGAGAGCGTCTGTCCCGTGGGTGGGAGAAGCGCAAGGCCTGGGGCCAGGTGGCGAGTGGCCAGAGGGGTACCTATGACTTGAAGGAGAGGATGTGCATCGGCAGCATGACCACCCTGGAGAGCGCGGCCTACCAGCGCGTCCCCACTGACGAGGCCGAGGCCCAGATGCTGGCGTCTGCTGACTTGGATGGCATGAAAAGTGAGGCTTTACAACACTACCTGTGTTACCAGTGTGTGTGTGTCCCTTTGTCCCGTGCTTCTCTTGCTCTCCCCTAGCAGCCTCAGGCATGGTCTTCAGCCTGCCACAGGACCTTACCTTCCTGTTCCCCAGATCCTTCTTTCCCAGCAGTGTCTCATCTCTGTTAGCTTTGCATTGTCCACAGTGCTGATCCTTATGTTTTCAGCATCTCTACTCCCGCCTACCTCATGGATGCCTGCTCCACCACCCACCCCCCTGTCCTCTCCAGTTCAGGGTTCCCAGCATTTCCCTGAGACCCAGCTCTCTCCTCTCCTGACACACTTTCCCAGCAATCAGCCCTCTGTGTGACACGCTGCCAGCTCTGCTATTGCAGAAAACCTGAGGTGAGGAGCCTCCCCTCTCCTCTGCTCTCCTGCAGAGGCAGCTGCCTCCTCTGGAGCGCCTCAGAGGGGGACTGCCCCTGTGCGTGGCACGAGGACAGAGACAGAGACGTCATGGAAATGCACGCTCCGGGCCTGAGGACATGGAGAATTCAATAGCTTGCTCTGCAGGCTGGAGAGGGAGGGAGACACCAGAGGGGAGTGAGGGAGAAAAGCAGTGCTGCACATGCAGCCTGGCTGTGCCCGGGCCACGGGTGGTGCATCCCTGGGCATCTATCACAAGACCCCACGGAAAGCGAGGACCCTGCTCTGGAGGAGCTGGTGGGCAGCCCCCGGCAGAAGCATCCCTGGGTGGAGCCAGTCTTCCTGGAACCTCATCAGTCCTCGGGGCTGCTGCAGCCGGCACCTTCATGCCCCGTGAGCAGGGGAGCGAGGCACCGGGGCTGGCCCCAGGGCTGTGCTGAATCCCCCAGGGGGGCAGCTTGCTTCCCACACGTCAGCCTGGCTGTCCTGGCTCCTCATCTGAAGGCGTGTCGTTCATGACACCTGACCCCTGACATTCACAAGGACAACATGACAACCCTTCAAGAGCGAGAGGAGCCAGCAAAGGAATCAGAAGGGGGCAGCAGCCCGGAGGTAGTGATAAGCACCTGTATTCGCAACTCACTCGGCTATGAAGACTTTGATGAATTTGCCTTCAATTTTGAAGACTATGATTTATGGGAGGCCATCAGAAACCATCTGGGCTACCCAGGCGGGGAGCCCACCTGTAAGTACCAGAGCAGTGACCCCATGATTGCAGCTGTAGATCAGAGCCCCCTGCTACAAGTGCATAACCCCCCTCCTGTGTTTGTTGTCTGTACCCTCTCCATGTCAGGTTGGTCTTCTGGTTTAGAGGAAGTGCAGTCTGCCCCACTGTGTGTCTGGGGACACCAGAGGAGCTGCCTGAGGCCTGTGTGTCTGTGTGAGGTCTTACAATCTGTGTTGTAGTGCTGAGGTGCTTTCCCCTGTGTGTCTCGCTCGAGCAGCTCCAGAGACAGCTGCATCTTGCTGTTTGTGCTTATCAGGATGTGGCCCATGCCGTGGGCAGAGAAAAAGCAGCTGTTCTGAGGTGTGTAAGGACAAAGAGATTTCCCCTTCCATTTGTAGCACAAGGTGACAGTGTGCTGCTGCTCTTTTTCCTGGAATTTGAGTTGAGGTGCGGATCTGACAGCAGAGGTGGGTATCAGGTTCTAGCTCTGCACCGTAGCCTAATTGCCCAAAGGGAAAAAAAATAACCTAGGCTTTGTATCTGCATGCTTGAACATGGCTGTGAAACTAGCTGATAGCAGGCTGGCTGGTGTGCCTGGAGAAAAGAGAAAGAAAGGAAGCAAGAGTGGGAAAAGCAGGGAAGGAGAGAATAGGAATCTTGAGAGTCAAGAATGTCTTCCTGTTCTCTGCATCTGTTTCTGTACCTTCACATCCCTTGCAGAGCAGTCTCTGAGCTGTCTCAGAGACCATGCAGAAACCAGAGCCTGACTCCCATCTCTCACAGGGCTCCTTCCGTGGTGCATGTTGCTAAAAGGTGGCCCACCTTGGGAGTGGTACTGTTCATAGCCATGGCTCATGGGTGACTGTCCAAATATCATCATCTGGATCATGTGTTAATTTTTCAAGGGATTTTAGGAGTGCACATGGGAGGGTGATGTCCCAGAACTAGCCCACTAAACAGCTTTACACAAAAGAGTGGGAAAGCAGAGTGATTGTAACTGGAGCTCAGGATGCCTTGGTTCAGCTTCTGCCTCTGCCACAGACTGTTTGATCTCAGGCAAAAAACTGAATTTGCCCTGCCTCTCAGTCCCAATATTGTGTTCTCTTTGTCATCTGTTCCATCTTTACAAGCCCTCAGGAAAAAAATGTCTGCCTATGTGCTTCTGCAGGGACCAGCTAGTGGGGATTAGCTTCTGGCTGTTACAGTAACAACTCTGCTACTTGTTACTGTAAATTGATAGGGCATATAATAGTAGCAAAGTTCAAAATAGAAACCTGGAGCAAATTGGTCCCATCAGCTGTCCCAACCTGAATGAGCTGTAAATTAAAAGTGTGAAGAAATTGTTCCAGGTTCACCTTGGAAAACATGGATATTCTTGGGAAGGTAGAAGGGGCAGATCACTCTGCAGGGTGTGATAATGCATCACTTACAAAGTGGGGAAATTGGGCTTTCTAGTATTTAACACATTCATTGATTGCTACAGCTAATACTGTAGGTGCTCTGTACAGTAAACTCTTAATTGTATAATGACTCCACATTGTGGATTAATCCTGCAGAGAGGTATGGCAGAGTTAGACATGGCCGAGACACCAGAGTCTGTTTTGTGCAGAGCCAGCTCACTTTCAGCCAGTGCCACTTGCCCAGCTATTTACTCCATGGCAATGCCTCTGCCAGGACCAACTCAGATCCAGAAGGAATATATTTTGAACAGAATGGAGTCCTTGGTCTCCTTGCATTCTTTAAAGTGTTTGGAGCATGGGGAGTGCTGGACCTGGCACCTGGTTGGCAGCAGGGATGAGCTATCCCTATCACATTGAACTTAGCATCAGCCAGGAGAGACTTGGGCTCTGTGCAGGACAGGGCAGTAGCTTTTTCCAGAAGCCAGCATGGGGCTGTGTCTTACAGTATGTTGATTAGCATTTCATTTAGTCTAGTTTTATATATTTCAAGAATCTGAGTTTTAAGTATCTTTTTATATATTTCAAGAGTCTGAGTTTAAAGTCTTTTTTCTTGCTATAACTTAAGCATTAGGGTGGATGGGCAGTGTGCATTATCCTTGTGATGCCAGGATAGCAGGTTGCTGTCTAGTACTGATACAAATACTTGGATGCCTCTTTCTGGTCTTCCTTCTTGTGGATTGAGGGAAATGAAAGGAGGGGAGCAGGATCTATTGAAGGTGTAAATTGAAGGCAATTGCCTGCTAGCAAAGGCATTCTTGGGGAAGACTTTAACCAGTGCAGTCATATTTGTCATATTCAGATTTAAGCTGGTGGAAGAGGAACTTGTTCACCTGAAGAAATCTGACTGTGGAAGCTAACATGACGAGATCATCTTCTGGAAGAGACTTTAGGAGATGCTGTATGGGAGGGTGACATACCAGTTCATTGTAGTGGAGCTACCATAGGAATTGCTCTCTGTCCTTTAACATCACTGTCTTCACACTCAGATCCTGGGGAGCACTGGAGAGGAGCTACAGCAAGAGCAGCACTCCTTGGGGAGTTTGGCTTCAAGCAAGAAGGACAGACGTATGCCTCAGCATATCACCCTTTGGTCTCAGTCTAAGATCCTGTCCTGAATAAAGACTTTTAGGTGCTCTCTTGAGCTTGACTTTCACTGGGGAAGGCACCAACCTTACAGAACACAGAAAGGGTCTCTGTAGAGCAGCCTGGACCGTTTCAGCTGGGTTCTGCATGGGACTCCAAAGCCAGTGGTTCTCCTAAAATAAGATCAGGTGCCCACCCTGCTCCTATAAGTTGTATCCCCCAACTGGCATCTCAGTAGCCAAAACACTACCAAGGAAGAGCAGCAAAGTAGATCTCTCCTTAGTCTGCTGTAGGTAGGGCTCTGGAGATGTGCCTTCACCGATGCTCTCTGACCCTGCAGCACTCTGATTCCTGTCCCTGTCAGTGAGTATGGGAGTCACTGGAGGTGCTGTCAGGAAATGTGGCGCCTTGCTTTTTATCTGTCCTCCAGCCATTGTCTGGTTAAAACTGTGGATACTTTCTAGGGCTGTTTTTGAACAGCACTGTGTAATAAGTTGTCATTGCTGAGAGGAAAGCTTGCTGTCCTTTGTCTTGCTGGGTAGAGTGTACTTGGAGCCTGGTTTCCCAGTGACACAGAGAGAAGGAGTCCCAGGGTGCATAGGAGAATCAGAAGCTGCAGGGGTTGGAGCAAAGGTGCCAGATACCAAGATCATTTGCATGCTGGACATGCTTGTTTCATGCATGAGCTCATACTGAGTGTGCTGAAGTGGCTGCTGTGCGTGCAGGAACTGAGAAATCCATGTGAAACTCCATGGAAGCCCCACACGTGCCCGGCTCCCAGAAACGTTCGTAGTGGTTATTGGGCTGGTATTGGCTCCTATCGACATTGCAGGGCAGTAAGTGGAGCAGGGAGGAGTCCCACCATCAGCAGGGCAGCCAATGGGGGAAAATGCCCTCAGGCTCAGTATTGATTCCTTTTATATTTAATTTAGCGACCCAGATTTCCAAGGTGCAAGACCATGGTATGCCTGGCCTGATGCTGGGTGTGTCTTTCCATGCCAGAGATGTACAGATACTTTTCTGCAACATCAAAGAGGCCACTCAGACTTAAAGCCCTGTGCTTTTTACTGTCTCTCGTACCCTGAAAGCTGCAGGTCTTGCAGCTAAGTGCAGAAAGGTATATGCAAGCAGAACATTCACCCCGGCCAATGGAAAACTGCCCTTGCTCTGCCAGGGAGGAGACCTTGGCATTGTCTTACAAGCACAGCCAGCAAACCTCAATTGACCAAAGCTGATCAAAAGCCCTGACTCCATAATCTAGTTGGGTGAGCCTGCCCATCCTGTAATGAGGCTCTGAGGGTTTCCATATTCCTGTGGGTTGTCTGTGCTGAGAAAGATACACTTGCTGTCCCTGGGTAGTGTCCAGGGAAATCCTCCGTGGCAGGCTGTTGCCTGGTGCTGTTTCTCTGGGTTTGCAAAAAGGCTAGCATGGTTGTGGCTGCATTTTGGTGGGCACTGGCTAGCCAGCAGCACAGTGATGGGTCTGTAGAGCAGCCTTAACAGCCTTTGTGGGGCTTTGTGAGGCTTTGTCTCAGCCAGCCAGTCTCTAACTCAGACCTTTTTGAGGGCATTACAGCAGCACTGCGGATCATTTAGAAGCAGTGATAGCTCAACTTCACTGCCAGCCTCCGAGCCAGCCCCAGGCTGCAGTGTTATCCTACCGTCTCGTCACACAATTAAATAAAACAGACATTGATATTTCCTTATGTCTCCCAGACCAGCAGCTAAATATCCTTCCCTTTCACTGCCCTTCATGCTTGCTGAGCACCAGGCCTTCCCTGGTGCAAGGGGTGAGGCCCAGCCAGGTGCCTGCCTTTGCTGTGTGGGTGCAGAACTGTGCAGGAAAGGCTGCAGGTTGCTTTTTGTTGGGGGAATATGGGGAGGATTCCCACACCACTTTTTCAAGTATCATGAGTAAAAGCATTTGTGATGAAGCCCCAAGTGTAAGCACAGCCTAGGAGGAAGCCTTCTCTGTGAAGAGGTTAGCTCACATCTCTGGAAGAGATGAAAGTAGGCAAATAAGGCAGAAAGGATCTTCAGAATTCTGGCAGAGGATGGTGAGTTCTCCAGTTGCCAGGGCTTTGATAGCCTAAGTTAATGAGCAAAGGACGTGCTTGGATGTGTTTCCCTGCCAGACAGTGTGTATCCATTAGACAAATTGGTGGGTTTTTTTCCTTTCCTGTGTCTTCAGGCCACCGCTTTGAAGATAACCCAGGTGTGAGGAGACATCTGATGAAAAAACCGTCTCGGAGTCAGGTCACCAGGACAAGTAAAAAATTAGCATCAACTCCATCTGTCAAGAAAAAGAAGAAGAAGAAGAAGTTGGATAGAAAGCCCCACGAGGTATCCATGTGCTGTCCTCCCACACTTGTTCAGAAGCCATAAATCGGGACTAGAAACATGCAATTTATAAAGTGATGTGTTTCAATATAATTATTTACATGACCTTGAGGGTGACATTTCATGCTGTTATCCATTACCATGAGAGCTGAAAATAGACTTTTTTCAATATAAGGGGAGATTTTCCTGTAACCGCAAAGCTCTGACTTTAGGAAAGACATTTAAAAGTCACAGAAATGATGATGTTGTTGTGGAAGTTGGCAGCACAGTAACATCACTATCTTTGGTAAGTGTGGGAAATTTAGGGGGACACCAAGAGGAAGGCAGAGGACAAAATTGCAGCAGTTTGGTAGAAAGGGATGCCACATTGCATTATTCTCTCTTTTCTGCCCACATCATGTGACTTGGAGCTTTCTGGTGCTCCATGTATTGATGAAAGCTCCTGCCATGCTGTCGGTGATATTTATCCTGGCTGCTTCTGTGCAATAAACCTGTGGTTAAACCATGGAAGGTTTGTTCCAGTATCATGTCAGACCAGGCAGTACCTTGAGAAGAGAGCTGAGGCTTTCTATGTGCTGCTAGTAGAGCTGTATGCATCTCGTGTCCTTGTGATCCACACTAGGTGTTTGTGGAGCTGAATGAGCTGGTGGTGGATAAGAACCAGGAGATGCACTGGAGGGAGACAGCCCGCTGGATCAAGTTTGAGGAGGATGTGGAGGAGGATACAGCAAGGTGGGGGAAGCCCCATGTGGCTTCACTGTCCTTCCGCAGTCTGTTGGAGCTCAGGAAGACTATTGCCCATGGTGAGTGAGGAAGAGCAGACCAGGGTTTGTCTCTTGCTCTAGGACAGGTTTTGCTGGATAGCTTCTGTCACTGTTAGGTCCCTCACTGGAGGCATGAAACAACATCTGTGTCCAGGCTTCATGTAGGGTCTGTGGAGACAGACAACCTGCAGCCTGTTTTCAGGGTTGCATTAGCTCAAGGGTGCCTGTGTTGGTTCCACACTCTGCTTCACTGGTCTCAGGCACATGGAAGCTGCAGCCCCCAGCTATGCCTTGGCCAGCAGGCCTTGGACCCATCTTTGACGTGGTCAGCAAGTTTAGTCAGAGTGGGAGACTGAAATGAAAGGAGATACCAGAATTACCACTGCATCTTGGAGCTTTTGGGTTCTCTTGGGGCAAGGGTTTACAGAAAGGACATGGGGCATTTGGGCATTTCTCAGCTGAATCTGTACCCAACCAAAGCCTGGCTCCTGGTGGAACAGCTGTGTCCCCAGAGTGAATGCAATGGGGAATGTTGCACTCTAGGAGCAGGGCTCTTCCCCTCATGCTGGCAGGTGCCGTCCTCCTTGACTTGGAGCAGACCACTCTGCCTGGCATTGCTCACCTCATGGTGGAGACCATGATCATCTCTGACCAGATCAGGGCAGAAGATCGAGCCAACGTGCTGCGTGCCCTGCTGCTGAAGCACAGGTGGGTGCATATGGATGCGGGCTCTCAGGGCCTGAGGGTTATCTGTGAGCCACAGGTGGCAAGGGAGGCACGTCCCCTCATGGCCACCACTCTCCCCTCAGCCATCCCAATGATGAGAAAGAGGGCTTCTTCCCGAGGAACCACTCCAGCTCCAGCATGAACTCCATCGTGGGGAACCACCATCACAACCACACCACGGACACGTGTGTGCCCCTCATGGGGGAAGAGCGCATTGAGATGGCTGACCCCAAGGCCAACGAGACCGAGTGCAAAGAGGTGAGGGTGACCTGGGCGGGGGGGGGGGGGGGGTTACTGTGTCTTTTTCCACACTCTGGGGACAGCTGTTGGCTGCCAGCAGGCCATGGTGCCCACCTCTGAGCCCCTTTGTGGGGAAACTTTGTAATTCAAGGACTGGATCACCTGGAGCACTGGAAATCGGGTCGCTGCATTATTATTTTGGTACCTAGTCTTGGCTTTGCACTGTATGCAGATGTCTGCTTGAGCATGTAATGGCAGCAGCAGCCCTGGCACTTGCAGGGTGGCCTTTGCTGTGAGGATGCCTTGCTGTGAAGCAGGTGTTGCGTGTGCAGCCAAGGCAAGCCCAGCTGCATTTGTGGCAGTGGAGTGCGAGGCTGTGTAGGGAGACCAAAGCATGGGGACTTCACCCTTACTTATTTGTATTCTTTCCTGGCAGAAAAACCCACATCTTCATAACTCTGAGGGCCATCGTAAATACTTGAAGCTGATGGAGAAAATCCCTGAAGATGCAGAGGCCACAGTGGTGCTTGTGGGTAAGAGGTGGCATGTAGAGTCCCCAGTGACTAGTGCAGATCCTGGTGTGCCCTCACTCCCCAGGGATATTTGGTCCTCTCATACATGTTCAGCTGGGGAATGAGCCTGGTACACTCCCTCCTTTGGTGATGGTTCATCTTCTGTTTGTGTATAGCAAATATAAGGCCTGCCATGCTAGTTCTTTTCCTAAATTAAAAAAGAGGTTGATGGATGCTGCTCCTGGGAGCTGGGGCCCAATTTAGGGGTGGAAGTCCTGCCAGGCTCACGGTATGTCTGGTTTTGCAACTCAGAAGTAGGTGAGTGGTGCCTGAGGGACTGATGGCCAAGCCATGACCCTTCCCCTTGACCATTGCTGCTCTCTGTCTGGCTTCTTAACACCTTGCCAGCAGCTGGGCCCTGTCCCTGACCAGTGTTGGCTGCTGGCTGTGTGGCCAGCAAGCTTTGAGTTGACAGAAGCAGGGCCTGGCTAGTGGCAAGGTCTCAGGTATTGACTGTAGCACTACCAGGACATATTTCCCTGTACAGGAGGGCCGTGAGCAGACAGGCTTGAGCATCAGTGGGCTTGGTGCCTTCTGATTGCAAGAGTATTCCTCTTGGCACTTTGCTGGCATTAACTTCTCAGCAAACCTAACTACACTGCAAGCAAAATAAATGTCATTGTCTACCCAGTAGATTAAAAGCTCAGGCAAAGAGGCTTGGCAACTCAACCAAACTGATGCTTAATCATGATGAGGCCAAAACAGGTTCATAAGTGCACTTTTGAGTACTTAAATAACTAAACATTGGCTTGTTTCTGAGCTAAGGCTGTGTCTTGAAATTTGCTTTGACTCTCAGAAGGCCCAGATTTGCCAGCCTGACACAGAGCACAGCTCTTTGCTGGACACAGATGGCAGAAAGATCAGTAATAATGCCAGTGAAATACCAGTATTCAATAAACATTTGTGCTGGGTATGTGAAGGAAGTGGCTGGTGTACTGGAGGATGCAGGAGTACTTCCCAATCTGTTAGGAACCGAGGAGACTGCCAAGCACTTACGAGATGCAGACAAAACAAAATGTAAAACAAAATGTGCAGTTTGCACCTATGAGTCTTTAGAGCACTGACTTACTTTTCTCTGAAAAAAATAGTTTAGGAATACAGGGAAGGTACCAATTAACAGAGAAAGCTCATAGCTCAAGGAGGAGAGAACAGTGAGCCAGTTCCTATAGGCCGTTTAACCTGACATCCTTCTCGGCCAGCATAGTGGCAGAGCTAATATGGGATTCAATTATTAAAGAGCTAAAGAATATGAATGTAATTATTGCCAAGCAGTAAGGTTTATGGGAAATAGGTCATGTCAAACAAACCTGATTTCATTCTTTGATGAGATTAGAAGTTTGTTCGATAAAAGCAACATATAAGAGGTTTCCTTCCATAAGTGGGAAAAAACCTTCTGATTTAAACTTAGAGCTTTATAGTGTAAGTAGAGCCCATCTGTAAGGGATTGAGAATGGGCTAACTGGGAGGCTAAAGAAAGTAGCACTGCTTTTGAATGATCAGTGAAGCACTTGGAGCAGTCCTCAGTGTGAAGTTCAGTGCTGTGTCAGTGGTCTGGAGAAAGTACATGACTGCAGGGCTTGTAGGAACCTCCAAAACCCCTGTCTCTGCTGTTAAAGGCAGCCCAGTACAGCTCACTCCAATGATTAACTCTGCTCCAAACATTGCCCCTTGGTAGGTTGTGTGCAGTTTCTGGAGCAGCCAACCATGGCCTTCGTCCGACTGAATGAGGCCGTCTTCCTGGAATCTGTCTTGGAGGTCCCAATTCCCGTCAGATTCATCTTTGTGCTGCTGGGACCTAGCCAGGCCAACATGGACTACCACGAAATTGGCCGCTCAATCTCCACCCTCATGTCTGACAAGGTGAGGAGCTGATGGGCAGTGATGCTGTGAGGGAGCTTTGCTGGCTCCTTAGAAGACAGCCCTTAGATGAGAGCTGTGCAAGGGTTCAGATGGGGTAGGGAGGTGTGAGCACCTGGGATTTTTAAGATCAGCCTGGCTTGGCCAAGGTAGAATGCTCCAGTGGAGAGGAAAGAGTAGGACAGACACTTATTTGGCTGTGACAGAGTGTGCTAGGCTGGGTGAAGAAAGGGACCATGAGTAAAAGCAGGAGAAAAGGATGTCGCAAGGTTAGAGGAGTGGTGTTCAGTTGACATTTCACAGAGAGGTGGGGAGGCTGAGTGATGCCTGTGACCATGGCACCTGGCCTGGACTACACTAACAAAAAACCCAGCAGTTCCTGGGGACCATTTTCAGGTGTTTAGATGGAGCTTTTTTAGCTGAGTCCCATGGCTGGGGCATCCATGCAGAGGAGCACATCCATATTGAAGAGATGAGGAGACAGGAAGGTTTTTCTGCCAAGCAAGTGCACTGCTGGAAGTCCCCCATCTGTCTAGATGGCAGTGAAATTGATTACCTTGGTAAGGAATTAAATGCAAAGAAACAATCTGAGCATCTGCTGCATACATCCAGCACAAGAGGATCAGAGGTTCACAGGTTCTTCCTGCTGGTGCCATGTAACTATAAGCAAGTAACAAACCTTCCTGTACTGCCTCTATTGCACAACTTTCACTGAACTGGAGACTAAAAGGCTCAATCAGAAAAAGTGCATTGGAGGCAGCAAGACTGAAAGATTCCTTCCCTGAAGTTGTGTGGGGCTCAGCTGAGAATGTGCTTTTAGCCAGAAGAGGTGAGGTGCCATTCCAGCTCCAGTGCTGTGTTTGTGGGCTGACCTCATTCATTTGAGTCTCTGGTCCTCTTGCTGGAAGAGTGGAGCCAGCTGCTGCAGCCAGGGCTGGCCACAGCAAGGTTACACAGTCCTGGCGCCGTGGAGAGAGCACAGTATCATTTACATTGAAGCTGTGGCTCCAGGGAGTCTGTGTGCTGCAGGGACCTTAGCTGTCCCCTACCTCCTTTACAGGCTGTTCACTCATTCATCATCCTCCAGCCTTTTCTCTGGAGACATGTTCCAGAGGCACTGCAGCACTTCCACCTGTTTGCCAGCAGCTCCCTGACTGGTCTCCTTAGTCCTTCCTTGCTAACCTGCTCTTGCTGTCAGAAATATCTCCCCTTTTCTGTCTAGTTTCCTTTGCATGGCTTCCCTCATGCTGTAGATGCCTATTTTCTCGCTCTCTTTCTGTCTCCAATGTGGAGACTCCCAAGAGTTTCTTATGCTCCCTGCTCAGTTCAGGGTTCTTGTGCTTTATAACTGTGATGCTTTAGGGCTCTACCAGCTTCTCCCTCAAAACAGGAGGTGGGATTCAGGACTGTGGGTCACAGAGTGGCAGTAGTGAGATGAGTAGTGGATGGAGGGGGAGAATGTTACTCTAAAGGTCACAGCAAGCATTGTCTTTCTGGGCTGTAGTAGCTGGATCTAGTCTTGGTCTGAGCCTTTTCCCTCTCTCTTTTTCCCTGCCCCTTCCAGCACTTCCATGAGGCTGCATACATGGCAGATGACCGTCAAGACCTCCTCAATGCAATCAACGAGTTCTTGGACTGCAGCATTGTCATTCCCCCATCAGAGGTGGAGGGGAAAGACTTGCTCAAATCCATTGCCACCTTCCAGAAGTTGCTACTGAAGAAGAGGAAGGAGAGGGAGCAGAAGTCCATGAAGGAGGGCACTGCTCAGGAAGCCAAAGGTCTCTCCATTCACATTTGGGCAAGTTTGTGCCTAGTGCCCTGTGAGCACCAATGGGCCCTCCCCTCCCAGAACCTGGCAGAAGGGTGAGCAGGGCCTGGCTCCTGCAGTGGGGAGTGAGGAGCAGGCAAGGGGAGCAGGGCAGTGACTGTGGGCAGCTCTGGTGGCTGGGGACAGCTGGAGGCAGTGGGATGTACTGTTGCAGGGGCCCACCAGGCTAGTGCTGCTCTGTGAGGTACTGGGGAGAGGGACAGCCCAAGGGCCCAGCTGTGTTCCTTGCTGAAGCCTTGCCCTCCATGCACCTCCAGAGCTGTGTGAAGTGAAAGCTGAGGAAGAAGAGGAGGAAGCTGAGGATGACCCTTTGAAGCGAACCGGGATCTTTTTTGGAGGTCTGGTTCGGGACATAAAGCGCAGGTACCCCAAATACCTCAGTGACATCAGAGACGCCTTGCACAGCCAGTGTCTCGCAGCCGTTCTCTTCATCTACTTTGCTGCTCTCTCTCCTGCCATCACCTTCGGGGGACTCCTAGGTAATGGGCCTGCTTTCTGGTCTGCTCTTTGCACTCTGGGACACTGGCTGTGTCTGTGTGATGCTGTTCTGGGGTGGGCTTTGGTGCTGTTCACTCAGGGAGAGTGGTAGTGCTGTGCCTCGGCTGCTGCCTTGTTCCCTCCCTGCCATTTGGCCTCTCCAGCCTCGGCTGCCAGGGCTCCCTCCATGCTCCCTGCCTAACACAGGGCACCTCTGACTGATGGGATGGGGACCTGCCTCCTCTGTCCAGAACTGCCTGTCTGTGGTGATGGTGCCTGTGTCCAGGCTGTAACTCTCATACATTGTTCTCTTTCCCAGGAGAGAAAACTGAGGGTCTCATGGGGGTCTCCGAGCTGATAATCTCCACCTCGGTTTTAGGGATCCTCTTCTCCCTGCTTGGAGCCCAGCCACTCCTGGTCATTGGCTTCTCAGGGCCTCTGCTGGTGTTTGAAGAAGCTTTTTACAAGGTATATGTGAAGCAGTGTCTGTGCTTGGCACCTGCTCAGTCTGTCCTTGCTCTGGAGAGGGCAGCTGGCATTTCTCAGCTCTACAAAGGGTCTTTGTTACTGTGAACTCTTTGAGTCCTTCCAGGCTGCTCTCAGCTCAGCCAGAGCTGCCCTTGGCTCTGCTGACCCTTGGCAGGTCTCACTACAGGGACTTCTACCTCCCACTGCTGTATCCATTGTATCCATCATTATCCCTTGAGGTGTGACACTGATAACAGCACTCCTCTACATGCTGACTGTGAGGAGAGCACTGTCCCCCAGCCCTGTGCTGCAGCTCATTGGGATAATGAGCACTTGTAGCTGCATCCTAAAACTTTATTGTTCTTGGGGCTTCCTTTGAAGTCCATTTCACCACTTTTATCTGTGTCGAGCTCCCTTTTATGGGAGCTCAATAACATTGAGTGTACCACCCATTTGGGACGTGCCACATATATTAATCCCACCTCTAAGGATGAGCCCAAGGGTGTGTGGAGAGATATCCTGGCCAGCCAGGATGGATATGTTTCTTTCTCAAGTAGCATGACCTCTTTGCTCTTGAAAGCATCCCTGTATCACTGTACTTTCAAGCAGTGGATCTAATTCTTCTCCTTTTCTCTGACTCCCAGCATGTCTGTGTCTTTGAAAAAGCATGGTTTTTTCTACAGCTGGATTTTCACCTTGTCAAGAGTTTGGAGCTGGTGATTGCTATTGCTATTGGGAATTTCTCTGCTCTCCTGTGACTGCACTTCTCACTGACCACTTTTGCTTTGTCCAGTCACTGTGTACAGAGGAGTACCTCTGCCTGTGCTGGTACTGAGGAAGGCTGCAAAGGGAGGGGTATGATTTGTCCTGGAAACAGCTGGGGTGTGTAGATGAGAAGATGCAGTGGAGATGGTCTCCTCTGTGGTGGCAGCCTGGGGCCTTTTCTCCACACACATACAACTGTCTGTACACAGGGTGCTGTGTGAGATCATGGCCTTTATGCAGTGGGATGTAGCAGGATGCTCAGGCTCTCCTTTGTAGGGAACAGGCTTGTGCTGGTGAGTGCATGGAACAATGGAGAGCTGTGTTTGAGCAATGGCACCTCCATATGGTGGGATGGGGAGTGTTATGCATGGGCTGGCTTCAGCAGAGCATGAAGGAGGTACTGTTACAAAGACTGGAGCAGTAAAGACCTGCTTGGTGTGAGCTGTCAGGTGTTAATGCAAAGTCTGCAAATTTAATTGTGATTCTAGCCATGAATTGACTGATTCTGTGCTGGATGCCCAAGCAGATGTAGATGCTTTTTTCCAGGACAGTCTTTGATCTTAATGGGGAGTGGATGCAGGAGGCAGCCTGAGGAGACATGAGTAACTCCTTCCCCTTTCCATTTCAGTTCTGCCAGACACAAGGCATTGAGTATCTGACAGGCAGAGTGTGGATTGGTTTGTGGCTCATCGTCTTCATCTTCATTATCGTGGCAGCAGAAGGAAGCTTCTTGGTGCGCTACATCTCGCCCTTCACCCAGGAGATCTTTGCTTTCCTCATCTCCCTCATCTTTATCTATGAGACCTTCTACAAACTGTACAAGGTGAACCTTCCCTGGGGAGATGGGCTGCTGCATCTCTTAATCCCTTAGGAACCTGCTGCTTTAGCACACAGGAGGCGAGGGAACAGGGCCAGCTCAGCCACAACTTTCCTAGACATTCTGCAGAGCAGTTCTTTGCTGGTCTCACACCTCAGCCCAGCTGGCTCCTGTGCCACCACGGAGACTGGCAGGAAGAGCCCTAATGTCTCTCTCCCCTTCTCTTCCTGCAGGAGGCATTAAAGAGGGGCCACTTTTCTCTCCCCAACCCTCTCCAGCTGGGTAGGTTGTGAGGCGAGGTGACGGATGCTGGGATTGTCCGTGCCCACCATCTACTGCCCTCACCTCTCCACAGGGCAGGACAGCTCCACTTCCCCCTGCCCCAGTAGTGACAGTGCCCCCTGCCCCTCCTTGTGGTAACTTGTCTGCTTCTTCTCTCACCCGCTCAGGTGTTTGCAGAACATCCTTTGCTGAAGTTCTACCCACCAAACGTGCAGAGCAGCCTGAATGCCAGCGTGCTCTCTACGGATACGATATCAATGGGAACCAGGATGCAGCCCAACACTGCTCTGCTCTCCCTCATCCTCATGCTAGGCACTTTCTTCATTGCCTTCTTTATGCGCAAGTTCAAGAACAGCCGCTTCTTAGGAGGAAAGGTGAGGTGTTTGTGGGATTCACATGTCAAGGACAAGGGACACACCAAACAAATAATAATGCTTCTGGCTACAGATCTTTATTCTCCAGAACACTTGGATGTTCCCCAAAGAAACACCAGAAACCTTTTAAATACCTTGCAGGAAGGATGGTAGCCTACCCTAGGGTGCAGACAAGAGCAGACTGTTAATGATGGTATCTGCACTGTCCTGCTCCAGTGAGGCTGCTGGAAAGTCCTCTGGACCTGGGGAAAGCTCATTGGACTGGATACAAGTCTGTTAAACTAGAATATAAGAAGAAGAGCCTACAACTTTTTCTCTTTGGACATCTCTCTACATGCAGGGTATCTGTGTAGTACCTGGAGCACTGTCTAAATAGGCCAGCAGGAGCAATTAGCCAGTCATATAAGAGTATATTGTGTGGGCAGTGGGATGCACAGCCCTGTGGGTCAAGGCTGAGTTTCCTTGCCCTGCCCATCAGGAGTGCTCAGGTTTGGAGGGATGCTGGCCCCATCTGGGGCTTCTCTTTGCCATAGGCTCCCTGTGCATGCACAGAGCTGGCCCGTTCCTTTTGCTAATGACAGGTCTGTGTTCTGCAGGCGCGGCGGATCATCGGAGACTTTGGGATCCCCATCTCCATCCTGGTCATGGTGCTGGTGGATTACACCATCACTGACACATACACACAGGTAGGTGCCAGCACTGCCCTTGGAGCCTTTCCTGCAGCCCAGCAGTGATCCCTGTGGCACTGGCCTGCTCTTGTGCAAAGGGGAATTTCTATTTCCTGCCTCTTTAGTTATAACAGCACAAAGCAAACAGAAACATTCTCCTCATCCTCACTCCCACGCTGAAGGGAAGGTCCAAGGGTCTTCCTGAGGCTGAGGCCAGAGCTACAGGGACTGGAGTGCCCTGGTATCCTTCTGCTCTTCTAGCTGCTAGTAGGGGAAAGTTTAGGGGCTTTAGGGAGATTCAATGCAGCTCGTTCCTTCTTTGCAACATTAAACACTTGCATTCAATCAACAAGACATAAACTGTTTATGCACACTGAAGGTGGCATGTAGAATAGCTTCAATGGGGTATTTGTCATGAGTTTAGTACTCAATGTACTTATTCTTTCCTTGATGGTAGGATACTAATATTTTGATAACTTTATCTCAAATACAACTTTTTTCCCAGTTTATGCACAAACTTAAGTTTCATAACTTAATGTTATCGAACAAACATATCTCACAGGTTTTATTTTTTTTTTCTTTTTCAGTAGATATGGAGTTATATATTGGGTTGGGTTTTTGTTTTTTTGGGTTTGGGTTTTTTTTTTTTTTTTTGCACTAAGATTGGGAAGAGGGTGAAAAGTATTTCCTGTTCATCATGCAAGCTTTTTATCAAAACAGCCCAAGGCTTGGTGGAATCCAAATGCATTTTTATTCATTTGAATTTCAATGAAAAATTTCAGTCTATCAGACATTAGTAAAATCACGCACTTTGTTACATTCTTTTCATACCCTTCTACACTTCTACAGTTAATATCAAAAGCATTATCATTTTAGTATTAACTCAGCAAATGTACAAAGCTTTCCGAGAAAATGGTACTTAGTTACACAGCTTAACTCAAGGACAAACATTCCAGAAATATTATTCATACTTATGCTGATTAACATAAATGCAAATCATAAACTCTGCCTGCAGTGCAGATAGCAGAAATTGCTGTAGAGCAGCACAGAGCCAAGGGTTCAAATGCTGATGAACGCAGGGTCAGGATGATGTACAGCTAGGAGTCTGTGTGGTCTGATGGGAGCACAAACATGATATTTCCTCTGAACATGGTCAGGGTGAGGTCATTTCACAGAATGTGACCACTTCTGGGGTTTGCACTTCAAAAACAATGCTGTAAAACATCTCAGAAAAGCCTTGGAAAGTCTAGAAAGCTACCTCAGAAAATGGTAAGCAGTTCAGAACACCTAATTTGTCCAAGCAGAGGTCAAGGAAGCATTTTAACCATGGTCTGCAAGGACTGACATGGGAGCAACGTTCCTGAGAGAAGATATTTCCTTGGTCTCTTGGAAAAAATGAAGGGAATTTATGTAGCTGAAAGGAAATGACACAGGCCTATGTTAAGGAACATGGGGTTTTTTTATACTGAAGGGGATTATCCATGAGAAAGTCCTGCTCAGTTCAGGGTGGCTTATCCCATCATCTGAGGTGTTCAGACTAGGGAGAGCAGGAGGATCAAAGCTGTGTGAGGCTGTGGGCTTGTTTGTATTAATGAGTAACTGCTGGGTTTTGCAACTACACCACCAGAAGCTGAATGTCCCCTCCGGCCTGTCGGTCACATCCCCTCACAAGCGTGGCTGGTTCATCCACCCCATGGGCAGTAGTGGGACCTTTCCACTGTGGATGATGTTTGCCTCTGCCATCCCTGCCCTCCTGGTCTTCATTCTTATCTTCATGGAGACACAGATCACTACGTGAGTACCTCCCCCTCCAACCTCAACCACTGCTAACCCCTAGACAGGCAAGGCCAGGATGGGTGCTGGTTCACTTGGAAATGCAACAGACATCCCAGAGGAACAGCAAGAGCAGGATCCTGGCCATTTCAGACTGTACCTTGGCTTCTCCTGTCATCTTTTGGTTCCCCTCTTGGCAAATAGTGTGGTAGAGACTGCCTCAGCCAAGCACAGGAGGAAACTGCTAACCTGAGGCTGGCAGCCACCATACCCCTCCTCAGCCATCTTCTTGTTATCCCCATGCGTGCTGTCTCCAGAGAGCAAGTTGTCCTCAGCTGCAGTGCTGTCCCTGGGCTCTGACCTGGTCCTTGCACTGACCCAGGCTCTATTTTCTTCCAGTCTGATTGTTAGCAAGAAGGAGAGGAAGTTGCTGAAAGGCTCTGGCTTCCACCTGGACCTTCTGCTCATTGGCACTATGGGGGGCCTTTGCGCTCTCTTTGGGCTGCCCTGGCTGACGGCGGCCACGGTGCGCTCCGTCACGCACGTCAACGCCCTGACCGTCATGAGCAAGGCCATCGCACCCGGGGAGAAGCCCAGGATCGAGGAGGTGAAGGAGCAGCGTGTCACCGGAGTGCTCATTGCTGCCCTTGTCGGTGAGCCTCTGCTCAGGGAGCAAGGGAGGGGAGAGGTCAGCACCGAGCACTCAAACCTCCTGGCAGTGTCCCTGCCCCATGGGCCTGTCCATGCTCTGCCTGCTCACTGCAGGAGTGCCCACACCTACCCATACTGAGCTTCCTTTCCCTTGTGCTCCAGGGCACAGAGGAGGTGGGGAGGCTGAGGTGCCTTGTGGAGGGGCTGGTGTGGGACACACATGCCCTGAGCTCTGTCTGTGCAGGTCTGTCCATTGTGATGGGGAACATGCTGAGGCAGATCCCCCTGGCCGTGCTCTTCGGCATCTTCCTCTACATGGGGGTTACATCGCTCACCGGCATCCAGCTCTACGAGCGCCTGCTCCTGATCTTCATGCCATCCAAGCACCACCCTGACCACATCTACGTTGTCAAGGTGAGCAAAGGCAGGTTGCACAGAACGAGGTAATCAGGAGAAGAGGAAGAAGAAACAGGTGACGGGAGGATGGCATTTTGTTTGAGTGATACTTGGCTTAGTGATCCTGCTTGGCTGCAAGTTTGTGCTGAGAAGTGCAAGGCGTGCAGAGAGGTGGTACAATGCTGGCAGGCTCCATCCATGAGTGTATTGCCAGGATATTGTATGGATTTGACAGATGATTTGTAGGATTGATGCACTGCTTGAGGGGGTAGAGGGACACTGCCTTGCCTGGTGGGTATGCTGCCAGGTAGCACAGAGGCTGATGCGTTACGGAGTTCCACCTGGCTGTAGAGTAAAGGAGGATAGACTCTGCAGCTGCAGTACTCTGCTGTACTATGCTATGCAGAAGAGTTTTGTTTTGCCAGTTAGGTCTTTGTTAATCTGTGTGGAAAGATAATGTGTTCTTAGACTGGATTTACCTACTAGGTGAAGACCTGGAGAATGAATCTCTTCACCTGCATTCAACTGGCCTGCATTGTACTGCTCTGGGTGGTGAAATCTACAGTGGCATCGCTGGCCTTCCCCTTTGTCCTGATCATGACAGTGCCATTGCGACGCTTCGTGCTGCCCCGCTTCTTCCACGACAGGGAGCTCAAAGCGGTGAGCTGTCCTCAGTCTAACTTGCAACACTGGAATGAGATTAAGGAGATTTGGCAGCCTGAAAGGCTGGGAGATCATGGGCCAGCAAAGCCTTGAGGGTCTTTGCTCAATAGCAAAGTGGGTGGATGGCTTCCTTGGATCTTGTAGCCCTGGGAGTGCAGTAAGAGATGGATGGGCAGCCTGGGGCAAGGAAACAGGTTCCTACCAGGCAGAGGCCTGGAATAAGGATTTCCCCTTCCATCTTGTGGCTCATTCATCAAGAAACACACCAATTCCCCACTGAACCAGCAGCAAGAACAGCCCAGCAGCACATCAGAGCCTATGGCTGTAGGCACTTCAGCACGTAACCACAGTGCCAGGGTGCTGGCAGCTCTTCAAGAGCTGGCAGCTCCTCTGCTGCTGTCAACATCCTGAGCTTTTGTTGGAGGAGAGCCTGGAGCAGCACCCAGAAGTGAGTGCTGCCAGCAGGGGGAGAGGAAGGAGCTGCAGTGCTGGACCAAAGCCCCAGGCTTTAGAATAGAAAGGGCATTGGGCTGGGGACGCATGGATGGGCATGAGGGTTTAAAGAAGGAGCCTGTTGGGAGGGGAAGGAGCAAGAGCTTTGCTTTTCCCAGCACAGCTCAGCTGACTGGGTGGCTGTGTACTGACCCCTCTGTGCCAGGCTTGACCCCACAGTGGGGGCAGCTGTGGCCTTCATAGCCTGGTCTCTGCCTCTTCTCAGTTGGACTCGGAAGATGCGGAGCCAAATTTCGATGAGGATGGCCGGGACGAGTACAACGAGCTGCACATGCCTGTGTGAGCTGGGAGCTGCCCTCCCAGCTCGTGAGACAGGCGGCTCAGGCCTGCTCACCCCTCCCAAGAACTAACTGGAGACTTGCCATGAGTCACACTGTCTCTTGCCTGGACCAATGAATGGCTGTTCCATAGCCCTGCAGGATGCAGCCCGGCTCTGGCTGCCCCATCGCTCGCTCAGCAGAGGCTGTGAGTCTCTCTCCTCTTGGACCTGGTGTGCTGAGAGATGCCTCTCACATCCCAAAGCTGTGTGGGTCTTGAGTGCCCCTGGGTCAGGGGTCTGTCCCCTCCCTGCTGGAGGCAGCCTGTGCCTGGTCTCCAGGCGGTGAAGGGGAACCATGCCAGCTGGGGCCACTGCATTCCCCTCCACTACCATGATGCTTGGGTAGCTTGGGTATCTCAGCATGTGACACTGAGCACTCACAGGAATGGGCTAGAAGCTGCCTCTTCTCCCAGGCCAGCAACCTCCTTACTCAGCTGGCAGATGCCTTGCTCCTGCTCTCTCTGCCCCCTTCTAGGAGTGCTCACACTGGGCCTCTGCCACAGCTTCTGGCCCACGAGGCTGCTGCAGCCTGGCAGACAGGCAAAGAGGGACTGGCACCCTAACCCAGTCCTCCAGACTGTTTTCTGTCCAGTCACCTTCCCACATGACTGTTTTCAGCTCTTGCTTGACATGGAAGAGGCTGTTTGGCTCCTCTCCCTCTCAATTTTCCCAACCTTATTTCCAAAGGCAAACTGCACAGGGAGGGAAGGCTGGAGACAAACAGGTATTCAGAAGCCTTGAATGCTTGCCCTCTTGCAGGAATTAAGAGGAATCCTCTGCCATTCTGTACCTCCACAGAGGTTGCAAGAGTAAACACTCACCACAGGGCTGTGTCCCAGTTCCTGATCCCCACATTCCTGTCTCTGAGAACAAACCATATTTAAGAAGCTACACAAGAAATGTAGTGCTGCAGCACAAAACAGTCCTTTGGGTCCCCTCCCTTTCCCTGTGCAGTGATCCACTGAGTCTGGCTCCCTGCAAGCCTGCAAGGAAGTCACTGAAACCCCAGCCCCAGTTTTGCTGCCATACTGAGATTGCCTTTCATGTCCAGCAGTGTCCTCCAGGTGGGAAGGAGCAGCACTAAGGGTGCCCGGCACTCAGCCCCCATCACCTCTGGGCAGCTCCACAGAATCACAGAATGGGTCAGGTTGGAAGAGACCACAGTGGATCATCTGGTCCAACCTCCCTGCCCAAGTTGAGTCATCCCAGAGCACATGGCACGTATCCAGACAGTTCTGCAATATCTCTAGGGAGGGACACTCCACAGTCTCTCTGGGCAACCTGTTGCAGTGCTCAGTCACTGCACAGTAAAGTTCTTCCTCGTGTTCAGGTGGGACTTGCTGTGTATCACACCTGACAGACCTATTTCCTGGGGTGTCCCCAAGCTGGCAGCCTTTGTTCAGAGCTGGCCCAGAAACTGATGGTGCCCTTGCTCCCCCTGGAAACTCCAAGTTTAGTTCCAGGAGAGAAAGGCAGCTCAGCCTCTTCCTGATGGTCAGAGCTGGACTGTTCTTCCAGAGGAAGCTGGGATGCTCACTTCACCGTTGGATTTGGGAGAAGATGCTGCCCCCATTCCCACATACCAGCCTGGCTCCTGCGAGAGATGGTGGGTGCTTCATTACCAGGAGGGTCCAATGCCTTCCTCGGGAGGCTGCAGAAATATCCCATCAGAGAAAGAAGCCTCCCCCACAGCAGGTCCTGCCCACAGCCTGGCCCCCTACAGGGCCCGGGGCAGAGAGACGAGTGTCTCTGTGTGTCTGTGGCCGTGTGTGTCCTGTCCTCCCTGTGTAGTGTAGGAGGCCTGTTGTTTCTGTGCATTGTGACTCTTCTGACTGTAGTGGAAACAGCTACACCAATAAACTCTTCACAGGAACTGTGCCTCTGGCTCTATGCTTCTGGTTTTATCACCAATGGCAATAAATGAAATGGATTGAAATTCCCCAGCACAAAACTTCCTTGCGCACCACAGCCAGCAAGGTAGCAAGCCCCAGCTGGAGCAGGGGCTGTCACCATGTTACCAGCATGGAGGTGGGCTTTCTCTCATCATCATTGAGCAGGGTGGTTACTATGGACTCAGCCTCCACACTGGCTGCTGGAAACAGGAGGCCGAGCCCCATGTTTCACCACATGAACCACAAGAAACACATTCTCCTGCCTGTTTGCCACCAGTTCTCCAGGGGGTGGTCTGGGATTGAGCTAGAGTTCACTTGCTCCCTCATAGGGGACTCATGCTAGTCCAGGACTGCACTTCTACCAGAAGTTTCTCCCTCTTTGCTATATGAGAAGGGGTTTATTTTTACAAAAGTAAACCTGTCCAGAGACTTTAAAATAGAAGTTCTTTTCCCAAAATTATCAACATTATTTCAAGCAATTGTGTTTTTTAAGCAAACTGTTTGGGTTTCTGTTTCTGCCACCTGGGTTCAAGTACACTCAAGTTATCTTCTCCAGTTATTTTTGTTCTCTGCAGCCAGGAGGGACTGGCACACCTCTGTCAGATACCACTGGCAACCATTCACATGGCTATGTGGCTGGGAAGTTAAGGAAACTGCTAGCTAAAGCCATTTCTACAACAAAACTGTGAACAAAGGCCAGTGGCAAAGTTTCCCCTTTTCCTTGTCTGAAAGTTCTTGCAGAGGGTTTTGTCTCTGCTTTTCAAACACTCAAACTTCATTACAATAAAATGTGAAAACCTTATTTCCTCTTCCCCATGAGGAGGGGTTTGGGGGGTGTGGGGCAGGTAACAATGGCAGGAGGTGGCAGCACAGTGCATTCCTCACATTGGCAGGAGTGAGAGTGGCTCTGGTTTGCAATCCCCAGCACAAGTGGGTTTGCTCAGATGTGAACTGCCCCATTTTGGGGAGGGCAGAGCTGATGCTGAGCAGGACAATGGCTGTGTGTGAAGCTCCAAGAGCAACCCCAGCTCAGGGGTGCTGGGGTCCTGCTGGCTGTTGCAGATGCTGAGGACCACCCTCAGCAAGTGCTGCTGAACACTGGGGACCTTGCACATCCCTGCCACGGCCCCAGCCCAATGCTCTCTGTCTGCTGGTCTGCTGCCCTCCATCCACCTCCCCTTTGTCCCTTCAAAAGAAGGGACTCACCAGCCCCAGGAGAAGCACCAGGAAGAGAAGAAAGAGCTGAGCAGGGCCTGCTGACCTCCAGGGGAGGAACCTGCCCTCTCCAAGCATGGACACAAACCTTCCTTCCCATGGGAACAGCAGGTTTGGACATGTCCCTCGTGCTGCAGCCAGCCTTTCCCAGAGCCAGTTGCCGGGCCCACAGACATTGCCACAGAACTACAGGGAAGAGATGAAGCTCCATCGAGCTCTTCTCCCTCACACAGGTCTTAGCAAATGATATTTTCCTAGCAGGGATGTCTGAATCCTGGGCACAGGCTCAGACAGCATGTTTCTTCAATACAGGTGAGTGCTCCTGTAATTTGTCTGGCCTTCACTCCTTTCCCTGGGAGGTTTCCTTCCTGGCTGCTGCCCTGTGCCCCTGCCCCATCCCTCCCAGCTCATCATCCCCTCAAGGCTCTCCAGCCCTCTGGCTCTCTGAGGTGCCTGTGCTGGGACTGGTCTCCAAAGGAACTCTTTGCAGCAGTGATTGAGTCACTTCTGGGACAAATCTGTGCCTGTGTAAGGTTCCCCTGTCCAGGTACATACTTTTATCTGAGATATACCTGGTCACAAGCTGCTGTGTCTTGCTTGGCAGAGATGGCTCTCATGAGCTCCCATGCAGAGAGGAGGCAATGCTGCTGTGAGGTGGGGACTGGGAAGGCTCAGCCTGAGCTCTGAAATGTGACTGCCAAAGCTTCTTCCCTGCAGGGAGCAGCAAGGAGGTGGGCTGGCACCCATGAGTGTCCTGCCTGGCTCAGAGGGGGCCATGCAGGAGTCAGAACAAGGAGAAGTGCTGAGCATCAGTGCTGCACAACATCCCCCATCTCTCCTGCCACTTTGTTCTGTGACCCCCTGGGCTGCCAGATGTGATCTTGTCATTGAGCAGGATGGGAGAATAATCCTCCTCATGTGATTTCTGCAGAGAAGGGGGGACCTTGTGATCTCTGCTGCAAGAGCCCAGCTGGATGATTTCCTTCATCCATCAGCCCAGTGTCCCTGGAGGATGTCCCCCCCTCCAGCACACAGTACAGCAGCCTCACTGGGGCTGGGAGAGGCTGAGGCTGCCTCCTGCTCTGCCAGGCTCTCTTCCTCAGCACAGACACCTGGCCAGATGCTGGGGCCAGCTACTGGTGCTCTGAACTGGGGCTGCACTCACTTTTTGGCCCTGGAGGTGTTAGCACAGCCATGCCTGCTTTTTTCCTTCACTAGTCCAGGAGCACAGCATTTCAGGTTGCCTCCCAGGTTGCCTCCCAGGACTTAAAAGGGACAAGCACAGAACAGGGCAGGGACTGACATCGTTTTGGCTGCAGGTGCACAGCGAGAAGAGCTCTCTCCTTCAGCACAAAAATTATTTTGCAAGCTGAAACTCTGCAGGCAAGATCAGGAAGAAGAAACGTGCACAGCTCAGGCTACCAGCACCCATCAGCAGAATTCAGCCACAGCCAGGGGTAATGATACACCATTTAACCTCCTTGCTTGCTCGCCTGGGTTGCTGGTTGTGAAGGAGACAAAGAGCTCCCCTGGCAAAACAGCCCAGTCTGGGAATTGCCTCCACCACAGCTGCCTGACGTACTTTCTACAGCATGAATCACAGAGTAATGGTATCTGCAAGCAAAGCCCTGCTTATGCATTTAGTTGAGCAGAATCCACAAAGCTGCTTGTAGCAGAATCAGCTGTGACCTCCACAGCATTGTGCCATTAATAGCAAGGTTTGGTCTGGGTCAAACAAAAGCAGGGCAGACTTAATAGGAGAGGAAATGAGATGGATGCGCTCGGCTGGCCTCTCCCCACATGCTCCTACTGTAATTATAGCCTGGTGCTGTTCAGCTCCCTCATTCACAAGTCTCATCACTGGGGCTGCATTTCTCGTGGCCAAGGTGTAAAAGCCACACACAGATTTGCTGTGGCTCCAAGCAAACCAGCAGCAGCACAAAGGGAGCAGTGGCAGGGAACCTCACCTCATCACTTCCAGGAGCTGGATGTGTGGCCTGGGATGTGGAAGGGAAAGGAAGGAAGGGTTGGGCTGAAGGAACAGAAGCAGGACCGCTATCTGCAGAGAAAGCTGGAGATACCCGATTATGGGTTTGGCTTGTCAGCATGGCCAAGTGCAGATGGGGCTGGTAGAAAGTCCCAGCTGTAGTGCTTGTCCCAGTGATGAAGCTCAGGAGGGTCCTTCAGAGGGACATGGTCACAGTGGGGTGGATGTGTCCACCATCCACCCTCTGGGCCCATCTGCTCCAGTGATCTGCTTTTGTGCTCAGGCTGAAAATGAAGACGACATCCTGTTTTCCTGACCTACAGAGAAAGGGCAGCCCTGGAGGGCATTCCTGTGCCTGGATGGGATAAGAAGCTTTTCCCACTGTGATCAGACTAAGCAAGGGTGTAGCCACCCTTGTCCTGAGCTCTGTAGTGTGCAGAGGCAGCGCTGTGTATTGCAATGAGACGGGCTCACTGCTGGTGGCTGAAGTGATACAGGAGCCAGCAGGGTGCCCAGGACAAATAAACCCTCCCCAGCCCACACCGTGCTCCCTTAGGAGCAGGATTCCCTCTCAGGCTCTGCTCTCTGGGGGAGCAGGTGCCGCAGTGCTTGGTGTGACCCTGTGAAAGCCTCTCCAGACATCCTTAATCACATTCCTCTGGAACAGGGACACATCTGGTACAAACATGATCCTGTCCCCAAGGAGCTCAGGCTAATTCCTGTCACAGAGCCTCGGAGCAGCCCCGGGCAGGGAGAGCTTCGGCAGAGCTTTGATCATCACCATTGTCACTTTGCAGGGGATGGGGCTGCAGGAGGGATCCACAGCTTCATGAGCTGAGTTCAAGCAGCCCAAGCCTGAGCTGGCCTGGCCAGACTGACCAAGTCTGAGGGGTGGCTGGGCTACCCACAATGTGAGAATGGGAGAAGAGAGGACCTGCCCTTTGCAGATGTTGATTTATACGCTGATTTCAAGGAATTGTGAAACTAGGACAAGGAAAGGGCCAGAACTGTAGGATCAGTTTGCACCCTACTGCATGGTCTGTGTGTCCCCTTCCTCTTGCATACATGCAGGCTGTGTTAGGAGAGTGCTTTGGCATCAGGGTCCGGCAGTGGGTGGCATGCTTGATTTTTGGCTGCTGTTCTCAGTAGTTCTCCATCTTTGGTGAACACATTCCTGGCTGTCCTGTACTTTGTGCAAGGCAGAATTTGCCTCAGTGAAGCAGCAGGGCCTGGCAGGGGGGGCTGTGATGGTGGCAATGCACAGCAGAGAACGGGTGCTCCCCTTCTGCATCTGTGCCTCCCTATGCCTTTGTCTGGTCCAAAGTATCCTGCCTCTGCTGCTGAGTCTCCCAGATGAGATCATCCCAGGGATGACCGTGGAGGAAATCAGTCCTCCACCCTAGGAGCAGAGTTCTGATGAGCCACTGAGGACCTGCAGCCAAGGTGTCACAGCTCGTCCCTTCACAGCTGATGGGAGAGCAAGTCTGTCAGATCTTCCCACCCACAGCGGGGCATGCTGGCCTGCCTGCCTCCCAGGAATGTGCCAGACCCGTGGCAGAAGAGGAAATTAAGATATTGTCTGGAGTCCAGGAGGAATTCCTGCCTCAGCTTGTTCCTGCCAGTCCTCTGCCGACCTTCCCTCGGCATGGAAAGCCCAGCAGGAAGCTGACTCACTGTCTGCTGCTGCCACGGCTGGGTGCGGGGCCGGCTGCCTTTCAGGGATGCAGGGATAGCTCACTGCTCAGACCCACCAGCACCTGCCTGCCCTGGTCCCCAAGCCCAGCACTCTGCTGACAGGCAGAGAACAGCCATGGCATCCTGGTTCTTGTGCTGGCTGCAGCTGGGCCGGGAGCTCGCTGGGTTGCTGACACTGCTGCCAAACGCTCAGTCAGCACTAGTGTGCCAGGTTTGGGGAAGGAGGCAGCCCCGAGGCTGGGGGGGAGGAGCGGGGGGCTGATGGGCTGGAGAGAGGTCCTGGGCTTTTCCTGCACAGTGGGGCTCATGTGATAGTGAGTCAGCAATCACCTGCTTATCAAAGCTCTGTGAAGCAGTAGGTGGTCACAGCCAGCCCTTCCCAGGAGCAGCACCTAAAGCCAGCTAGGAAACAGTTCAGAGATTGCAGTTTCCAACTGGGCTGTACAAATGCAGGACTAGTGCTTTAATCCTGTAGCAGAAAGGAACAAATTTCAGGTGTAAGTTTCTTGTCAAGATTCTTCCCACCTTTTCTACTCAGCTGATTGAGTATAGGGCTTACAGCGTCAGCCACTGATGCCCCATTTGGGGAATCCAATGTTTATTGACTGAAGAGTTGGAAAGTTACTTTGTTCTAAGGACTGGGTCAAGGCATCTTCCATTTTCCTCTTGGTAAGTGTCAGTCAACAATAGTGTAAACGCTAAAAACCTTGCCCTTTTGAAAGGTTGTATCCTTCTCTTCTATCCTGGATGACAGGAACCATGGCCAGAGTTTCTCCTGAGAAGTCTGGGAGGGGATGTCTGGTGGCAGAGATGCTTGCTGGTGGAGACTGCTGGCTGGCAGGCAGATAGAGGAGAAAGAAATGTGCTCCTCAACTTTCCCGTGGTTGTGAGGAGCTCCACGGCCCCCTGGTGACCAGCCAGAACTGAGAAGCTTAGCAGCCAAAACTGTCTGCAGAAACAGCATCAGCAGGAATCCCCTCTCCTCCCGCGAGGAGAAAGCTGGCTGTGGCAGAAACAGCCTGGCAACAAATGTGTGGCTGTAAGGAGGACTGTCAAGGACACTGTGAGTAGATCTATCCCCTTCTCTGACACAGCGATTGGCCTTCTGCATAGAGGTATTAGATGTGAGATAAGAACTGCAGTTGGGCTTCTGGTGCCATCTTGCATGGTGCTTTCATAAGACAGGGAAAGTGGTGTAGATTAAACTAATCCAACACAAGTACAAAATAGCCTGGATAGTCACGCTCAGGATAGCTCTCAATAACTTGGTATCAAAATGGAAGGACACATTGACAGTGACTCATATACCAGGAAACTACCAAAAGGCCCAGAGAGTGAAGGTGGAAGAGTGGTGGGGGTGGTCATCACAGGTAAGGCAGTGGCCTCAGTGTGACTCTGTCCAGTGGCAGATGTTGAACAAGATACTGCCAATCTACCTCAGAACCCTCTCTGTGTTTTAAGCAGTTTAAAACCCTCCCATTATTGACTATAAAATAATAAATTTAAAAACCCTTCCCCCACATCCCTCCATTAGATTTCCTTTCTTTCAGAAAAAAGAAATAAATTCTGATGGAAAGAAACACCTTCACAGAGCACTTGTGAACTATGATCTGGCCACACTTTGATCTGTGATCGAGTTCTATCTTTGAACTATGATTTGGAGAAACTTTGCCCAGAGTATTGCTCTCTGCCACCTGTTCCAAATCTCAGAGACATCATTTCGAAGCTCTATCAGGATTCCTGTTAATGGTCCCTCTCCCTGCATCATGCTATGGTGGTCTGCTGAAGGAGCCCCAAACCCGAAACGTTTGCTGTTCTGGGTGACATCAGTTGTCCTTACAAAGGTCCACACTTGGCTCCTGTGCCTGTGTACAGCAGTGGTTCCCCGTTCCCGTTGCATGCCCGAGGGTGGCACCGGCCGTTCGGGCCTCCCCCACCCCAGCCCTTCTCAGTCCCCTCCTCTCGAGATGCTCTCCTCTTCCTCGCCACTCTCATCCCGCTCCTGAGCGCTCCGGCACGGGCACGGCCCCGCCGCTGCCGCAGCAGCCGCACTCCCGGGCGGGCGGAGCGGGGCGGAGCGGGCGGCCCGGCCGCTCCCCGCTGCCCGCGGCCGGCGAGGCGGAGCCAGCGCGGCGCGGGGCCGGGAGCCGTGCCCGCCCGGCCGCGGCGGTGCGGCGCTGAGAGCCGGGGCTGCGCTTCCGCGGGGGCTCCGCCGATGGACGCCGCTCTGCGCCAGGTGGGCAGCGGCGGGACGGGCTCGGCCCCGCTCGGGGCTGGCAGAGGCGGGGGCCGGGCGGAGGCCGGCAGGATTGGGTCTCAGACGGGCATCGGGGTGCCGTGCCCGGGCCAGGAGCGCCCCGGGGCCGTGGGACGTGCGCTCCCCGCGGGCCGCGCCGCGCCCCCGCTGCCCCCTCGCCGAGACGGTCCCGCCTGCACTTTCTCTGGAGCGATGGGATGCGCAGGGTTTTGTCCCCGAGCGCTCCCCAGCCCGGCGCGGCACCGCGCAACCCAGCGAGGGGCTGAAGGGGCTGCGGGAGCCGGAGCCCGGCCGATGTGCGGTGTCGGCAATGCCGACCGGGGGCTGCTTGCGGGAGGAGAGGGTTTGTCGCATGATAGTCATGGCTGCCCGGTGCTGGCTCCTTAATCCTCTGGAACGACTTCAGGGTCCGGAGGCTGCTCCTGCCTGCATGTGTGTGTCTCAGAGCGGCTGGCCTCGGGGGCACCGGGCCGGTGGGCAGGCGGGCAGCGTGCGGCGGGAGCGCCCTGCCCTTCGGGGCCGCTGCCCAGTCACCGTCACGCCGGCGGGCAGAGCGGCTGCCCGAGGCCGGACCCGTACTGTACCCGCGGCTCTGGTCCCGCCTGGCCGCGGTGCCCTCCCCGGCTGAGCACACGGCCGTGCGGGCACGGTGCTGCCGTGGGGAGCGAGTCACTGAGTGCGCGGGGCCAGGTGCCGGGCACAGCCCAGACGCTCCGAAATTCTCCGTGCCGTTTTTCGTGCCTGAGCAAACACGGGTCTTCAGCCCAGCCTGGTGATGGCTTTGGTTGTGAGGGGCAGGTGGGTGCAAGGCCAGGGCAGCCCATTTTGGACCCATGGTGACAGTGGATGCCCGTGGCATTGGCAGTGGGCATGGCAGACATTGTGGGGTGACGGGGCCTTCTGGAGGTCTGCCGCTGAGGTCTGAAAGCCTCCTGTTTGGGGCATGACACATCTGCCCCCTCCAGCCCCCAGATGGTTTCCAGGCCATTAACCCCAGTGTCTGGCCTTGCGAGTCACGGGTGCGGAGGGGGAGCTAGCAGCGCTCCGGAGCAGCCCGTGGTCGCTGGGCTGGAGTAGCTGATGGGCTCGGGCCTGCCCCCTCCCTGGTGAAGCGCTTTCTTTATCAGAACAGATGTTTTCCCAGATCTGGCCGCAGAGAGGAAGGAGTGGCTGCCCCCGGGCTGTGCGGCTGGGGCTGCCCCACAGCATGCGGCAGCGCATCGCCAGCATCCCCCAGCCATTAACTGATTAACCTGCTGCTCCTGGAAGTCTGGGCCGTCTGTATCTAATCAGATGGAGGCCAGAGTTTCCCAAAGGGCCATTTCACCACAGCCTTTATGCCCACCCCTCTGTCAGGAGGAACCTCCTGGCCTCTTGCAACAGGAGTAGCCACTTTGGAGTCTGAAGGAACTGATGGGAATGGGAGGCTGGAAAGGGGATGCCCAGAGGTGCACGCCTCAGCAAGTAGCACCCTTCAGAGAACTGCCTGCTTTGTCCAGCTCCAGGACGCTGTCCAGGCATGATTCTGCCATTATCTGAAGAAACAGGGATTTCCAGGGAAGGGCTGAGGGGCAGTCCTGGAGCCAGAGTCTCTCTAAGAGTCACACGTCTCTTGTAAATCACTTTAATCCTGACGAAACAAGGTAGGCAAGGCTGGTGAACTGGGGTGAGTGTGTGCAGGAAAGCATCCGACTCTGCTTTGCAGGAAAGGCAGTGGGGGTGGGAGAGAGGGAATGTGACTTCCCCAAAGCCGGAATGTTTGGCATTTGCTGCACCCCAGCCACTCTTCCTCCTTCTCCATGGGGGTTCTTAGTGGGAGGGAAAGCCTGAGTAGAAGGGAGTTGCTTCACTTCTTTCTGCAGCAGCAGAATATGAGCTTGTCCCAGGGGATGCATGTCATGTCTTAGAGTGAATAGCTTAAACCCCAGTGTGCTCTTGGTCTTGCCTTAGCAGGCGCCCATGCTGTGCTTGCAGCATTTAGATTATCACACTCAGCTGTGGATCAGTGTTTGGGATTAGGTGGGGATGCCATGGGTCCTCACAGCTCCCCTAGCTCCCCCTTTGGCATGCTGGAGACCAAAATGGCTTTGTGGAGGGTTCAACCCGCTTGCCATCCTGGTTCTGCAAGGGAGGAATAGTTTTGGCCAGTTGTGCCAGCTTGACACTGTGGAAGGATTTCCCATGTGCTGTGCCCTCCTCTGCTTGCAGACCCCAGGGACAGTGAGCTGCTGGGGAGTGTGCTGCTGCTGCTCTGCTCCCACAACATCCCAAGCGGGTCAGATTAGAAAACCTTCATCCCCAGTGAGTGGTACAGCACAAAGATGTGTGTGTGCCTCTGCCATGGGAGCTCTGCTGTGCAGCATGGCTCAGAGATGTGATGGATGAGGCCTTTGCTGCAGCAGGGTGGGAGTGGAGGAGCCGTGTGTGTGTGCCCTGCCATCCTTGCTTGGCTGCTGCAGGGAGTCCTGTGCCCAGGCAGGAGGAGGGGCCCTGCAGGCCCGGGCTGTGGCACGGTGACAGATGATGGTTTCCCTGTGTGTCTGGAGTGTGGGCAGGATGTGGGGTTGACACAGAGGATGTGACTCGCTCTCCAATTCCCCCTAAGGAGCAGGAATGTCATGGGCAGGGTTAAAGGAGACACTTCTCCCATCCTGTCCTTCTGCACTCCAGTTGGAGTGACCAGTTAGCAGGATCCCCTAGTCAGTCAGCACTGAGGAGCAGCATCCAGTGGAGTCACAGATGCTGCTCTCCTTCTCACATGCCACTGGCCTAGAAATGCTGGCATTTTAAGTGTTAAACAGTTTTCCTCATTGCTCTTGTGGTGAAATCCAAAGCTTTTCATCTGTGTTGTAAAATAAATCCCCTGAAATTCTTAAGCTTTCTGACATGGGGAGAGAAAGGCGGGGTAATTCTGTGTTCATTTCCTGCATGGCTGTGGTGATTGGAATTGTCCTCTCTACATCTGTCATGGTCTTCACTCACTATTCCCCATGTTCCCCATCCTTCCCTGGCCACAGCCCTTCTCTTCTTTGTGGCCTAGGGTATCTGCCATGGAGACAGGGAGGGGATCCATCTCTCTGGGGAATACATGCAGATCAGGGAGAAGCCTCAGAGTCAAAGCTGTGAAGGGTACTAAGGCCACTGGAGTTGCCACCATGCATGCACCTGAGCTTTCTTGGCCCCAAACTGAGGTGGAAAGCAGCTACCTCTGCCAGGTTTCTTTTGCTCTGGCAGCTTTGCCCTGACTGCTGACTACTTGATGCAAGTGGAAAGTGCCTGACTGCTCCATAAAGCCATCAGGGAGTCTACAAAGTGTGGTCCTTTACTGGCTCCAAGACACTCAACTGAATTTGCTGTGCTTTGGGCATCTAATGGCATGAAGTCATGTGTATAAACATCTGCAGGCAGATGGGGAACATGGGTAAGGGAACAACTGAAAGGACTTGACTGTGAATGCACCTTTGCGGTGTGGAGCCTGCCTGATTCATGGGTGCAGCAGGTACAGGACTGGTCTGATTTTTGGTTGCACATGCAATTGTCACCACCTTTGGGCTCTCTGTTGCAGCTGCTTGGATGCATCATCCAGAGACCTGTGTCCCCAGGGAGCCCAGGTTGTGCTGGGTGGGAAGGGTTTGTACATGGCTGGATTAGGTTTCTCAACAGCTTGGTTTGCCTTTCCCATGCGCCCTGCAGTTGGGAGAAGGAGGAGCTCCTGTGAGAGAGGAACATGGCCAGATGTCTAGGAGAATCTATCCAGAGACTCTTGTCTGAGATAAGGGAAATGGTTCAGCTGACGTGGATGATGCTGACCATGAGTGATGGGCTGTCTTTACAGATAACAGTAAGCTGAATGCCCATGGGTTAACAACCATTGTCTTAGGAAAATGCCATCTTGGGAAGAAAAGGTACTAGAACATCATCTTCTTTAGCAGTGAGGCTGCTCTTTGAAGGAGTATTCTGGCCAAGCCTCTCTCCACCTCTCAGGAACATGTGCTTTGCCAGCTTCCCCTGACAACCTCCTCTCAGTCTACTGAGAATATTGTGACCTCTCAGAAAGAGAACCCGTAGGGTTTAAGAAGAGACAGAGAAATGCTGGCTGTAACATCCATCTTGTGTATGTAATGCTCTCTGTATCAATAGCACACAAAGCACACCCCCTCTGTTTAATTTGCCTGTATAGTGCAGCTGAAGAGCAGTATCACTGTCCTTGAAGATATCCATGCAGCTGGTGTAGCATGGATGTTCCTACACACGGGATCCTCCATCCAAGCTGTTGGATCCTCCATCCAAGCTCCCCCAAACCATTCAGAGTGATAAGGAGGCAGATATAGGACAAAAGGGTTCGACTGCCCTGTTTTGGAGCAGCAATTGCAAGGAAGAAAGCTCTTGTGCCAAAGGTGACAGGAAGAAGTGTCTGGTGGAAGAGAGGGAGTCCTGCTAGCTCCCTCCTTAGGGCATTCATCTGGAGCCAGGCTGCGTGAGCTGTGACCTTGTCACATCCCATCAGCAGCAAGAGGGTGGGCTGGCACAGGCTCTCAGTGAGAGCCTCCACATGAAGGGAAGCCAGGTTGCCCTGGGCCAGCATGCAGCTGCCCCATTGTGGCCTCCAAAACCACCTTATTCTGCTCTGGCTTCACTTCTTGCCACACTTACATTTAACAGAATGATCACAAATGTTTTGCAATTTCTTTTTCCCATTTTGCTGTAAGGAGAATATGCAAACTATCCAAATGTGATTATTAAGACTGAAACTTGTGAGAGTCTGGATTTCCTGGTTATCTTTCAGTTACCTCAAACTCTGCAGTTCTGCCTCCTCATTTCCATCTGAGATCACCCACAGTTCAGCAGTGCTGCAGAGCCTAGTCTCAGGAAAAACACCTATGGAGGGCCTGTTATGCCTCACTTGGCACAGTGCCCAGGGGACTGAGGGGTCCTGTCATACAAGTGCAATAATTATCACAGCAACTGAACTGGTGGTGGGGACTCTCACAGATCCAGTCATCAGTCTATTTGATGAGAAGGTGGAAATTAGGGTTAGGATGATGGGGGGTGTATTAGTGCTCTTTATTCCTGTTACTTGCATCTTGAGCCAATGATGAAGATTTGGCTGAATCACACTTTCTAGAAGGGCTTCTTATTTCTGGAGGATCCCTTGCTTTTTGCAGTTTCTGCAAGTGGTTACACAACCTTGTTTTAAAATAAATCCTGCTTCATTTCTGAAGTGTCTGGCAGATCCATCCGTTTTCAGGTCCTACTTTTCTTCTGCTTCATGAGAGTCACTTTGTCCCAAATAGCTTCTCTGTCTGCAAAAAATTATTTTCTGGCACCAGGTTGCCTCTGAGCTGCTGGCAAAGGTGAGCCAGCAGGTAGCAGAGAGGGGTCTCAGTACTACTGTCTGTCGTGTCCTCTCAGCAGGGCTGAGTCAGTTGAGGATGCAGGGACACAGATGAGGTTTGCAGCCCATGCTGGGCCACATGCTGCTCTAATCCCCCCACTATCACTGTCTGGGCTAGATAGGTCAGCCCTAGCTCTGGCAAATCTACATAATGACATTAACATCTTCACAAATACTTTTGCACTACAAGGGATCTTTCTGAATAGCAAAAATGACTGAGCCTTTTATGTTGTCTCTGGAAGGCTTCTTTCTCACACCTCAAAGCATAAGTAAGCAGTAAACTTCCTTACTCCTGTTTATACATCCCAGACATGCATCAACTCTTGTTGCCACCAAATGTCCTGGGAGTTTCTGCTCAGCAATTTGCAATCCTCTTTGGGTCTCTGACTTTCCAGAAGACATTCCTCTGTTTGAAGTACTCCTTGCATTCCTTCTCTCCTGATGATGACCTTTCTGTTTGGCTGTACTTTAATCCTGTTTTGTTCTAACAGGGGGCTGTGGAATCCACACTGCTCTGGTGGTCACATCCTTGTGGGGACTTACTTATCTGCCAGATGTTGGCATCTGCTAGTACTGTCAGAATTACTTTAGATTTTAGGTCCTTGATGAGAATATAAAATACTACTGATCCTGTCACTGCAGACATTTGTTGGAAACTCCCTCAATTAGTAGTGATTTTCCCCAGCCATAACAACAGTTTTGAGATCCCTTTGCTGCTGTTTGCTCCTCAAGAGCTGACTTTTACTGAAATTCTGTGTTCTACATGGGCAACACCACGAGAGTCAATCATGATCCTATTTATCTCGTGTGCTTGGATGCTAAGGAAGAAGAAGCCTTTTTGACTCGACTTCCTTCCCCCTGTTAACTGGCACTGGACAGCAGTTAAAGCCAGAGTATCCTTAAGATGGAACAGCAGAGAGCAAAACCTCTGTATTTTCCCTTGGGTTCTCAGACTAAGCAACCCATGGTTGCTAGGGATAATCCTGCTATCACTGCTATTTAGACTCTGACTCTTTCAATCTCTTGGAATTTCCTCAGCATTACCAGACTTATAAAAAACTAATAGCAGCTGTTGAGAAACTTTATTGGACACATCTCTGGGAACTCTTGGACCTGTTGATTTTTAAAATGTTTTGTGTCCTTTCCATTTACTGAAAGCACTTCAGCGTCACAATGTGATGCAAGATGGGTGCTTTCCAGGGATGTTTATTAGAAACTTCTGTCTCCATCACCACAGCACCAAGCCTGCCAGAGTTCAGGAAGTATTTGGACAATGCTCTGGAGCACATGGTGTGACTCTTGGTCCTGTGCAGGGCCAGGAGGTGGATTTGATAACCTTTGCAGGCTCCTCCAACTCAATTTATTCTGTAATTTTATGGTAACTCCCAGTGTTGCCATCCACATCTAGTAGTTGGATGCTGCTACTAGCACATGTCTTTGTACCCAGTGATTTTAGAAAAGAGTGAAACAGACTCTTCTGTCTTTCCTGTCTCCCAGCTTCTTTCTTACATGGGTTGTTTGCCCCATTTTTCCCTATTTCCACTCTTATTTCAGATTGAAACACTGCATCCCAGCTCAGAGGCACTCCACTTGCTTTCTGAGTGGTATTTGAAGGAAGGACACAGAGGACGAGCAAACACCAGGAAAATGTCTCACATGAAGAGTTTAAAAACCTGAGATTACTTTATTAGTGAAATGACAAATAGGGGGAGACATGGCAAAAGAGCAGAAAATAATGGATGCGACAGAGAAGGTGGATTGAATTCCTCTGTGCCTCTACCTCTGACTGCAAGAAAAAGGGATTTTGTGCTTCACAGTGATGAGATTGGTTTAAAAACATACGTTTCTGTATAATGTGTGAGTAGGTGGTAGAACTCCACAAGGTAGGGAAAGTCAAGGATGTGGCAAGATGCAAAAAGTTATTGGGCATAATCCCAAATTATGCATAATAAACACTGCAGAAGACATACTGTTTCAGGGCTCTTGTCTGTGATTTTTACAAAACATGTGGCACTGGGGCTGCCCAGTGACAGACCACTGTACCCTTGTGGCTGCCTGAGGCCCTGGGCTCTATTCTGTGGACCTCCAAGACTTCTCAACTGTCCCTCAGCCCAGCCTCACCCTTGAAGCCATTGGCTGAATTTGAGAGAGGGAGGGAACTGCAAAGAAGCCACCTCGCTATATATTTGGTGGCAGGTGGGAGAGGCTTCTTTGAGAAGCACTGCCCAAGTTGAGAGCAGGGCAGGAATACCTTTTACTTGCTCAGTTTTGAGCTGCAGGCTGGTCAGGGGAAGTTTTGCTAGGGCCTGGCTGGGGTTTAGCAGATGCCACATTACCTCCTTTCTTTCAGGGGTACAGAAAGGGTGTAGGAAAGCCAGTGCTGCTGTGATGTGACAGGGAATACACATCTGTAGATACCCATGTGATTAATGTGCTTAGGGAACAACTCATTTTAATTCAGTTCCTAACTGAAGTTTTAGGCAGGGAAGAGCTTGTAATGAAGGCATGGAAGTGGTGTTTACTTTTATGAGCTTAATGAAATTCAGTATGCATTTTCATGACTGGTGAAAGTTGCTCAGGTGGTTGCAAGCTCTGTAGGACTATTAGTTCATCTGAGGAGGAGAGTGACTCCACTGCCATGGTGGAATTGCAGGGGGCAGCTTATCTTAAACTGAGCTTGGAGAGAGTGTACAGCGGCGTCCGGAAGGATTCACACCTGCCTCCTTTCTGTGGACCTTGTGCTCATGGCAAAGGGCAGCTCTGAAGTATGTGGAAAACAGCTGGGGGTTCATTCCCTCCCTGCCCATGACAAGACAAGCAGTTGGTGTGGTTCCTGTAGTGTGTAGCTGCTTCTTTGAGAAGATTAAGAATTACCTCCACAAACCAGGCATTTCCTGGGAAATATTTGGAGATGTTCTGGAGAGTGAGAAGAGAAGCTGTGCAGCAGCCAAACTGGGGGAGGAGACAGGAACAGAACAGATGGGAGGGGGAGGCAAAAGGGGAGTGGGAAGCAGTGCATATACATCAGTGACCAAAGTGAAAAACTCTTAATGCTCTTAGATTATTTAAAATGCACAAACCTTTTCCTGATACTGCTATTCTGCAAAGCTGCTGGCAGACTGAGGGCTCTGCTCCTTAATTAGTGAGGAATGGGGCTGCTAATTGGCAGAACTAGAATGAGTCATGGGCTCAGCCTGGGCTGCAGCTCTGGAGTAGCAGGACCCATGGCTGCAGTTTGTGCAGCTCTGAGCCCTGCTGGCTTGCAGGGGCTGCCCGAGCTCAGTGAGCTGCTGTGTGGGAATTGTGGGACCAGACAGGTACAATCCAGCCCCTTTTTGCTCTACAGTGTGTCTCCCTCGTGCCTGACAAGAAGTAGACTTTGGTTTCTGTTATCCCTACTGCTCTTGCAGGTATTGTCCCTCTTGCCAGCTGCTCCATGCTGGCTGCTGCCAACTGAGCTGGTGCTTCTGTCTCTCTTACCTGTGATCTCTGGGCTGCCCCTCCCTTCCAGGAGCTGGTCCCAGTTTTGCTGATCAGATACAGCCCATGGCTTCATTTCAGCCTGCCATCAGAAAAACAGCAAAGTTGCATTCCTTGCCATATGGGGCTAGGCTGCCAGGGACTCCCCCTCCCCACCAATCCTACATCCATTAGCTAAGGCTCTTTGTATTTATCCTATCACTTATTCATGATCATTCAGATCAATCTCTTGGAAAGTGCATTTATTGAAACCTGATTCCGGCTTTGTCTGAATTGCAAGGGCCTTTCTGGCCCAGTCTCTGCTTCGTGGTTTGCAGCCACAAAGCCACTGAGGCTGGGAAAAGAGCTGGCTCAGCACTGTGCTGCCAGGAGAGCCTTTCCTAAGCCTAGGAGCATATGGATCCATTGCCAGGAGAAACACAAGGCTTGGGTGCCCAATACCCACTGAACAGCCTCAGTGTGCTAGGAGGACAAAGGTAAGTTATGTATATAGTACTTGTAGTTGAAAACTTGTTGCACCCGCAGAGGTTTTTGTCTCAGACTCTCAGTGCAGGGGTGTAGGTTTTTGAGACATCCCTGCCCCTTGCAGAAGGGCTGATTTGGTATAATTACCTAAATCAAGGAAGGCATTGCAAGAACCTCTTGTAGTATTGTGTTTGTAGGTAGATCTGGAGGCTGAGACAGTCAAGTTCAGACACAAAGAAAACATTAAAAACATCCTGTACTGGAAAAAGCAGACAATTGTATGCTCCTTTCACACACTGAAAGGTGTCTTTCAAACAAAACTACTTTTCCTCTCTGAATAACCCTGGAAAATTGTTGCAGCCATCCTGGTTTAGCCCCTCCTGAGCATGTTAGTCCTGGCAGTTGTGTGGGTTTGTGCACAAGGGGGAGTGGGATGTCTAAGTGCACTCAGAGAGGGGCAGCCCTGCTGTGTCCTGAAGTTCAGCTGAGACAGCTCATTCTTGCTTGTGCCTGGGAAGAAGCAGTTCCCAGAAGACAGAGGATGTCCTGGGAAATCATGAAGATTCAAGGGTAGTCCAAAACATGGAGTAAGGAGAACAGAATAGCAAGACTTGTTTCTGAAGAGTGATACAGCTGTGGAACTGCTTTCTCATGTCAGTCCCTGAATGGGTCTCCTGCTGGACTGGGAGGCCCTGGAGAGGCCAAGGCACCTGCATGTATGGAGTTTTGTGTCTTGTGCTCTGGAGCTTACCTTGCTGCCTTCAGCAGCTGATAACTGATGAGAGGATGTAGCTGCTGGCTACACACTCTACTTCAATGTGTGGATGCCTTGCTGCTGCAGTAAGGGCTGTGTGCTGCCTTTCTGCCTCTCTGCCCATGCCCTGGGTGCAGCACACAAGATCTCCCTTATTCCTTCCCTGCTGACCCACCATAGTACATCTCCTGAGGTGAGATACAGGCATGTGAATGCAAGGGAGAACTTCTAGTTTCAGTCACTCTTAAAAAAAAAAAAGGCAGAAAAGGCCAAGAGATCTGTGGCTTCAATTGAATTTTGATATCATGAATAGCAGGAAATGTTATTTATTTCTGAGTCTAGGATCCAAAGTGCCATGTGTTATTTGAACTGAGAAATGACATCTTAGAGTTTACTGTCCACAGTGGAAGGCATGATGGTGTGACCATGGGCCAGTACTGATGAAACACTGCTCTCTGTATGCAAGCAACTTTATTTTCTGAATTACAACCCCGTGGTACAAGATCACTTTTCAGGATTGTGCTTTGCTGTGCACTTTGTGGCAAGGCAAGTTCATGGACAGATTGTTACTGAGGCCATAGGAATGAGGATGTTGGTCTCAGAGTTTGTTTAACATCTGAGTGCCCTGCCCTCGATATAGGAACTGGTACATTACTGTTTTATTCTTCCTTTCTGTTCCTGCTCTTGTTCCCTTTAAAACCAAAGCAGTAGACCATCCTAATAAACTCCTAGTAAAAGAATAATTGGGTGGGGATGAGCTCATTATATAAGGGGCTTGAGTTAACTGCATGATCAGTATTCAGCCAGCTTTATTTGATGGAAAGTGATTACACAAAATCATCACTGCTGTTTCTCCTCTGTCTTAAGGTGTTCTCAAATTGGTGATTGCTTGTTGCTTCATTTTGTTAAACTGTTTTGTCTGTGGGTGAGGGTGGATCTCCTGTATCCCAGAATGGAAGCTGAAGAGTTTTTACTCTTGTCCTGGAAGAGCAGGGTTTCCCATCATGGTGCTTGTGGGAGCTGGGGCTCCCCCGAGCTGGCACATCACTGCTGGGCACTGCTCAGTTCTCCTGACCTTGCTTCTCCTGTGGAAGTTCAGCCTTGCTGCCAGGCAATTTTTGGAAGTTTTCTGCTCAATTTAATCTTTTCAACTGATCAATGAGATGTTTGGCATTGGGGGACAGGGGAGTAAAGTGGGGCAGTCTCTTTGGTGCCACCATCTGCTCCCGTATTTAGTCAAGGCTCCTTGGGGAATTTCATGTTTAGAGAAAAGGCCTGGTGAAAGGAGATGCACTGAAACAAACTCTGCCTTTCAGGAAATGGGGCTATGGCTATGCTGGGCAGAAGTTAAAATACTTATTTGCTCTGTGGTTCCTTTTCTGGCTGTCTCAGCAGAATATTCCTTTTGGAAACAGCATAACTGGGTGCAGTTACTCTGCTGTGCAGAGGCAATTGCTGTTGTACAAATAGCTACAACATGAGAGTAAACTGAAGTAAGTCATTCTGGGCAGCTGGAATATCACAGGGCCTGGGAGTTTCAGCATGTTGCCTTCTATTCCTTAGCAGCTCACAGAAGGACCTGCCATAAGCTTGTGTGGTGTTGTACAAAAGAGCTGTGTCTCCTTGGAGGAGTATTTGGGAGTATTTGTTAATACTTTTGCACATGGACTTCTGCTGGGAAAGGGGTCTGAATCAGTCTGGACTTTTAGATAATTTCTATGTGTTGAAGATAGCTGAGTGACCCATTGTCTATCTCCCCCTTTCCCTTCTGAGTGGTAGCTATTAAATAACAGTATTCATGCCCATGGATTGTCCCTTCTGTGTCAGATTATCAACTGCCTGTAGCTCCAAGTTAATTTCTGAGCTCAGGGAGCAGGAAGTCTGTGTAACCTGGATGCCCCTGGTCTCCAGGGGCAGAGTGTTTAGGGTGCTGTGATGGTGGCACACTGCCATACACAGGGTGTGTGTGCTGTGGCACTGGGGCACAGTGTGCATGGCGGGGTGCAGACTTGTCTTCTGATTAAACTGCACTTGCCTCAGGCTCTCATCCCTGCCATCCTGGGTTACTGGTGTCTGAAGGCATTGGAGTGCACTGTTGGGGATGTTTACACTAAGTGTCTTATAAAAGGCTTTCTTTCATCCCTCTGTTTGGAGACACATCTTTCCTGTTTTCTGACTCTTTGCTTTCTACCATGGTGGTAATAGGAGTCCGCTGAAAGTAGCAAAAAAATTTTCAAACACATGTTGATGTGCATATGTTTATGCACACCAGTCAGAATGTGATTTGGGAAATTGATGATTTCTCAATAGCAATGTCTTGCCCAGATGCCTCAGGACACTTTATTTCAAGCATCCAGAGTTTCAGAAAACTTAAGGGGATGTAACAAATCCTCTGTATAGTTCCTCAAAATCTGTGTGTGATGTACTGTCCACACCAGCACTCTGGGATCTCAAATCTGTAATGTAAGATTCCATTTTTTTCTATTGCTATTGTTCACTGGCCATGAGGTTGATCTCTGCAGACTATTCATGGGTTTAGGTGCTGATCAGATGCAATGGTGCTTTTCATTCACTTGGTGAGGGGAGATTAATCTGCTTGAAACTCTAGACCAGAGCACAGCAGTAAAGCTAGAATTATGTACACCTTTTTAATGTCATTAAACCCAGATCTTTTGTTGGGAGGACTGGAGATTGGCCTATAGATGTATCTCCTACAGCAAGGAAAGTCCGGGGTACTAAAGTGTTTAGAGTGACTTAAGTAGTTTAAAAAAACCCACCTAAACTAAAAACAAATCATTAAAAATAGAATTAGTGTTTCACATTTTGGATAATGTAATATAGAAACACTATTCAATTTCTTCAAACATATTAAGCCTACAAGCAAAGAGCTAATGGTGCTGATGGGATTAAGAGGGTAGGAAGGGCTTAAAGCTCACAATCAATAATTTAGGGGCATTAAAAAATATAGGAAGAAAGTCAGTCTATGAATCAATGAAAGACAGCATGGCCCTAATGTTACTCAACAGTTGAGCACTTTGGATTTTTCTCAATATTTATCTAAGCAGAGTTTATGTGATTTCTATGGGAAGACATGGAAGTGATTAGTTTGCAATAACTGAAATGTGGTGTGACTTCATACCTAGCTCTGTAATTGCAGGTCATGCCCTGATCTGCCTTCGTGCTCCTGTTCTTTCCCTTGTACCAGGTCCCACAGGCAGAAGAGGCCAATCCAGCAAACTTGTTTTCCTTAATATTTTGGTAGGCCAGCTATGAGATCTACCTGTCCTGCAGATCCCTGCATGTGTGTTACCAGAAATCTGGGTTTGTGCTCAGACTTGTCTTGAGAGACATGGAGAAGTTTAAGATGTTGTAGTGTATGTGCAACATCATATAAAAAACCCAGATATAAACACCAGTGCGTACATACATCAGGCATAAGGACCATTGTGTATACATCTGTGTGTATATACATCAGAGAAACACTCAGGTCATGTCATTTACCAAAGGAAACTCTTGCCAGAGTTTGCAAACAAAGCTCTGTGAAATCCTCTTAGCTGGTGATTTCTGGAAGCATTTTGACTTACAATGATGCGTGGGTGTATTGTTTACATTGTAAACATGCTTTATTTATATTTTCTATTATTATTATAGCATGGCTTTTAATGACCGGCTATTCCAAGTTTTAAAATATTTAGACAGTCAAACCAACTATTCTATGTGTTGGTATCTTTCCATGACACTTTCTATAAAAATTGGTGTTTCCTTACTTTAGTTTCCGCATGAAGCTCATTAAAACTGCTTTTTCTTCCGCTTCTGTTACATAAGGAAAAAACAAACCCAATTTCTCTGAAAATGAACTTACTTAAATATTTTAAGAAGCTGTAGCTTGGAAGTAGCCTCTGAATACTGCAGCTTCCCCCAGCTTTCCTTGGGTGCAGATCTCACAGGCTCCAGTTCTTTCTAATGGGATGTCTTCTGGTTTTTGCAGGGTGCCAGGGTATGGCTGCAGGAGCAGGACCAGCTGCAGCCATGCACTGTTGGCTTGTGTGCCAATGGAAATGTTCTCTTCACCTCAGATTATGGCATGGTAAGTGAAGTTTGCATGAGTTTGTACCCTATGCCAAGCTGAAAGATGGACTTCTTCATTTTGCATGACCATCATGTTGAAATTTATCAATGGAAATGCTGCAATTCTCTCTGAAAAGTGACCCAGCTCTGTTACACCAAATATCTAACAAATGTTAAAAGGAGAAGATAGTTCTTCTTGTTCTCTTCATTTCTCTGCCTACCTCACTTTTCTTGGTTTCCCTTGTGCCATCTTTGAAGGAGCTGCATTAACAGCCTAACAAAATCATTATATTGGCTAAATGCTCCTGGAAGGAGGCAGCTCCAATAACCAAGCAGCCCTTCCTGCCAAGCTGTGCCACTCTAGGGGTGCTTGTGCTCACCACCAGCTGCTTCAGCAGCTTTTGCTGTCAGCCCTTTGGCCAGGGGCACGTGGCAGTGGCTCCCTGTGCCAGTCAGTGTGTAAAGGCTGCAGAGATGCACAGGACAGCTCAGCAAGGCAGCCAAGCTCCCCTGAGAGCAGAGCTCTCCAACAGGGATAAGAACAAGCTCCTTTTCTGCCTGATTTCCAGCTCTGTGCTCCTTGTGGTCTCCTGGTGCAGTACTCATGGAATAATATTGGTAGGAAGGGACCTCTGGGGATCACCCAAGTCCTCAGTGAGTCAGCTCGCTTGGCTAACCCTGGGAAAACTATCCACAGCCTTCAGGGAGGTTCTGGGTGAGTCAGACTGGTGCCTGGGCTGGGAGGAGGATGGGGAAATGGGCAGGACTGTGCCCTCCAGCAGTGAGCAATTAGACCTGCTCAGCTGTTCTGGTGAATGGGCCCTGCAGGTGGCTGCTTTGTTACAGAAAAATGGATAGGTTTTCTTCAGCCTCTTACCTGGCAAACAAAGGAGGGCACAGGGGGAAAGGGGATTTAGAGCCCTGGTTTGTGGAGTCAGTGGTAAGACTGTAGTTTTTCAGTCTTGCCTTGAAAGATTTGAAGTCATCATTCTTTTATAAAGAGCCTGATTTGTTTCTCAGAGATGGAAATTCCCCTAGCAAACACAGATTTTTGAATCTGGTTACTGTAGTCTCTTAGACCCCTTCTTGAGGAGTTGACTTGTTTTGGGAGTGCTGGATATCACTAACACATTTTAAGGGATCACAGGTAATTCAGCAGCCTCCAGAGGGACAAAAACTGGTGACAGTACTTCTGTGACTTTCCCAGTTCTATTTCTTCTGACCTGCTGCTGTGGCCTTGTAAAATCTTTCAAACCCACCTGCCACCTCTAAAAGAACACCAGAAATCCCACTTTAGAGCTGTCTGTCCACCTCCAGCCTGTGCCCTGTATGCTGGAAAACATGATCAGGATAATGCTTGGTGGCTTACAGGTGTGGAAGAAAAAAGCTGGGTTTGGGTTTTTTTCTTCCATGAAACAAGAAACCACTAGGCTGGAGGAGCATGTGCTTTATGGCTTGTGCAGTAAAAGCTCATGGTGATCATTAAAGGGCTTTCTTTGCTCAGTGCCACCCACAAGAGCTGTCCTGTGTGCTTCCCTCACCTGCCACATTCATTGCTTCACACCTCTAGGAGAGACTGGCACTCCTACCCTGGATAAGGACTCTGATGAATGTCTTCACTTTGGGTTGGGTGGGACAGTTGACCCCTCTGATTTTTAGCACCCCCAAATCTATTGTCCTCGTGTTTGCTCTGGCCCAGCATCCCTGCAGCTCTTGCAGCTCTGAGGTAAGAAGTCCAGTCACGCTTCAAAGCTTTTGTCATTTGTTTTCACTTCCTTAAAAACACCTCAGGCAGTAAATGCATCAGAAATGTGACTTCCTGGGAGGAAAGGAGGAGCTTTGCTTGTGAAACACAAGATTGGAAAGCACGATCCAGACAAAACAGCCAAATGCTTTATGGATAAATATAACTTGGATGCCAGGTGGGAGCTTTGCTTGTGTGCTCAGGATGGCACTAATGGATGGAATTGAGTTTGAAAAGGAATAATTTCTCCCTTGCTGAGCCTGGTGAGCAGCACTGGCAAGCCTTATCTTGGCTTGTTTGCTGCCCAGATTTTGCTTTATTCCTGACCATTGCAGGGCCTTGGAGAGAGTCAGGGTCATTTGACCCTCACTTTGGGCTAAATTTGAGGCAAATTGAGTTTATCACTGGTAAGAAAGTAGAAATCTTTGGCTGTGAGGTGCCTATTAGACTTAAAGCTGATTATTTTCCTTCCCAAAAATAAAGATCTGCTTATTAACACCTATAACTTTGTGTTTTATATATTAGCTTGTTAAAAAAGAGATATTCTGGGGGCAACTTTTCTGAGAGATCAGTTTGCCTGAGTTCTTCCTTGCTTCAGGAAAAATCAGCTGTCATATTCAGCTCAGTAGTGCTAAACACCAGCCTGGCATACCCTTCCTGGAACAGGATGATGGAGGAGGATCCTTGAAATTGCTCTCCTGCAGATTGCTGGAAGCATCCAGGGGTGAGCAGTGGGATAACAAAAGCTTCCTTATGGGGACTCTGAGGATGGAGCATCATCCTGTTTGTGTCTCAAACCTCTGAGCTCCTTGAAGAAACTCACTTTGACAGTCTTGGGACATGTGTCTGTGTCCAGGAGCATGGGTGATCCTTGCAGCCTTTTGGTGATACAGAGACTCTGCCCCTGGAGGGCAGAGAACAAATGAAAAGTCAGCTTTCTTCCAGTGCCAGGGATGACCTGAAAACTCTCCCACATGTCATAAGTGTCTTCCAGAGGCACAGAGCCATCACCTCCCAAACCTCAGTTGGGCTGGAGGCCCCAGTCAAGTGGCTCAAGACAGGTATAACGTGAGTTTCTAAACCCTACTAATAATTTACTTGTGTATTTAGGACCCCTGTTCCTCTTCAGGGTTCCATTTCCTGCCATGTTGTCATCAAGAAGCAGGAAATGAGCTCTGACCCATCACTTTTCGTGCATGGCAGCCTCTGGGCACAGGTACTGCCAGCTCCTGATATCTTTTAGGACACTTGTCCGCTCAGCTTTTTGTCTTAATGTTTTCTTAATATTTCTCTTCTGGCCCAAATGGCTGCAAGTGCTGACAGAGCAGTAGTAGATGAGTAAGTACCAGGCAGATATAAGGGAAGATCACGTCATGCTGTTTTTCACTTGTCCTATTCCAAATTTTGTGGAAGTCAGCGGACAAGAGAGAGCCAGGGTCATTTGCTGCCTCCTAGTTTGAAAGTGCTGTACTGATTTTGTTCCTGAGAGTCCAGATGTTGTACATCTGCAGCTTGTACTCTCTCCTGAATTTAATTGTACCATTCTCCCTTTCTGCTCCCTCAGTTTTCTGGTGAAAGTGCCTGAGGTCTCTTCTCTAAGAAGAAAAAAAAAGTTTTTCTTTTTTTAGGGTCATGCTTGCAGAGTGAAGGTCCTTCTGCTGACAGTCAGACCTCTCTGACACCCAGCAGCAGAACTGGTGTGGAGAGGCCTGGAGAGAGCGTTTTTGCAGGACTGGGCTTTGTTTTACACTGATCATGAATGCAAACTGTGTATTTTTGAAAAAAATAAAAAATACACAAAATTTTTTTAAAAAATTTTGAAATTGTTGAATTTTCTTTTTAAAAATTTGAAATTGAATTTTTGAAATTTTTGACAAAAATACACAAAATTCCTGGCTGGTGAAAGAAGTTTGCTGTGAAGGAGCCTGCCAGTGGAAGAGGCCGAGTAGTTCTTGCCACACAGGTGTGACTGGTGAGAAATGGGGCAAACACACCTGAAGGACTGAGCCAGCTTCTCCTCCCCAGCTCCCTCGCAGGACTGCTCTTGTGGCTGTGCATCGTGGTGGTTTGTAGGGGATGCTGTGCATCGTGGTGGTTTGTAGGGGATGCTGTGCCGGGTTACTGCTGCCCTGCACTGAGCCTGGGGGTGAGCACCTGCAGTGTGCTGCAGCTGTGAGCGCCCTGCAGGGACTGGCAGGGGTGGCTCACTGCAGGGGGCTGGGTGACCTCATTCTGTCTGCAGCCTGCAGCTGCAGGGACGGCCTCTCCCCAGCACAGACAGCAGCCTGAGCATCCAAGGAGGTGGGCAGGAGACACCACTTAGGGTAACGCTACAGATTAGAGCTGGTTCTCTATGGAGCCCATCAGTTTCTCCCTGGCACTCAGGAGGGCTGACAAGCAGGGGTGGAAATGAGGTAGAGACCAGAGCCCCAGGAGAGGAGGAAAAGCACAATTTTCTTTGGTGGGGTTGCTGTGGACCGGTTTCCTTCTCCAGGATGCCTATATGAAGTCTCCCATCTGTCTCTCTTTGGGTCTTACCATCTAGCACAGCTTTGGATGCTGGGTGGGAGATGGCACATGGCTGAATCCAAGAGTGGGAAGCAACTGAAATAACTTGCGTGAAATGCCAGCATCGTGCTTGAGGAGGAGGAAAGGAGGGCTGGGATGTGCATGTGGTGGAGGGAAACAGTCACATAATCTCAAGGGAGTGAAGGAGATGACCTGATAACTGAAGAGTGGGTTATTGAGGAGGAGAAAGCTCCAGCAGGAAGAAGGATGCTGCAATTGAAACAAGATGAGTGCAACTGCACAGAGAGATGAGCACTTCCTAGAGCAGTGATAGAAGTTAATAGGTGTCACTGTACAAATATTTTGAAAGCTGTATCATACACATATGTGTCATCACACAGAGAGAATGTCACTACTTTATTTGGCTTCTCATGTGCTTTGCTTTCCTTTGCTCTTGAGATGACAAACTCTTCCAGATGCTCTCTGGCTGCTGCTATGGAAAGTGCAGGGCCAAACTTGCAATGTGAATTAGCTTTTCCTCTCCTTCCCCATGGTCAAAGACATGATCTCACCTGTGTTTTTTGTGAAAGACTGTTCCTGGTCTCTTGGGAGCAGCTGCCATCATTATTCACAGTCATGAGTGCAGTGTGTAATACCTGTCTAGCCTAGCAGCTGGAGGCTGGTGCCCTGCTTCTGTTAAGGGGAAATTAAGTAACCTTGTGTTGATTTGTCCCCATCAGTGGTGAAAGTGAGAGATTGACTGTGTAGCAGAAGAAGGGAGTGTGCTGTATAGTTTCTGGCCAGAGGTCTCAAATATGTAGGAACAGGAATGGAAGGGTTACTGTAAAAGTAGGGAGCAGATCTGTGTTTTATTAATTTCCTTTTCCAGTGCCAAAATATAAAGGTGTACATTTCTGGTAGGAAATCAGACCATGTGCCCAGGTGTCATTAGACTATTTGTCCTTTTCCCCATTCTCCCAGGTGTTCCAGTACCCCAAAGCCACCCTGTCCAGAGAAAAGGTCTTACCCATGCACCAGACCAGCATTGATGGGGTGGAAGACATGTCCATGCTGGGAGATCTGCATGAAGCTGCCATCCTGCTTAACCTTCACCAGCGCTACCAGCAGGGTAACATCTATGTAAGTGCTCTTCCCTTTTGCCTTAATGGTTTTTGTTTAGCTTCAGGGCTGCTAATTTGCATGTGAAGTACTGATGTTATCCTTGTCTCTTGAGGATAGGAGCTGGAGGGGATTTCCTGCCTTGCCAGCTCCATCATCCCTGTGAGATCCTAACCTTATCAGAGGGGCCTCTTTGCCTCTATGGAGGAACTTCCAAAACATGAATGTTCACCTCTGAGCTTTGTGGTAATTGCACAGCTCTGTATCCTCTGTGAGCATCCATGTTTGATGAGCTGTCATTCACATTCCCCAGGTTCCCCATTATGGCTGTTCCATGGTTTTTAGGGCCAAGCAGACTGGAAGATGCAATGTACACAGGGGGTTGCTGAGTATCCCTCCTGAGCCAGACATGTGATACTGCCTAACAAAACTAGGGGGATGCAAACCTGTTGCCCAACTCTTCTGCTTTTACATGCAGTTGTGCCTTTTGGTTTTTTTTTTTTTTTTTTTTTTTTGATTGCTTTGCTCTCCTTGCACAGATGAATGAATGCTCACAGCATCTCCTGATTTCCCTCTCAGGAAGGAGACAAGTGTTAGGAAAGGGACTTGTGAGAAGAAGCACACCTGGGACAAGACATTCCTGAACTGCTGGGATGGCAGTGCTCTACTAAGACTTGGAGAGAGCAAGGAAGATAGATTGCAAAGACTGTCTTACCTTGCTTGTCCATGCTATGTGCACACAGAGTTTTCAGAATATGACAGAAAAAAAGAAAATCTCTGTCTGTGTTGCATAGCAACGGTTATCAAGGCAACCAAACCATATGCACCTGTATTCCAGTAAATTATCAGTAAAGTGACCCTGTTTCTGAATCACCTCCTGTGCTGGATGCAGAGGAGACTGTAAATTCTTTTTCTTTTCTTTTTTATTTTTTTTATCCTGTAGACACCTTTGCCTGTCTGTCAACACAGCCTTGTGACCCTATGACAGTAGCCACGTGCAGACATTATTTTGATGGTCCATATCCTTGCTGCTCTTCTTGTCCTGTGTTTGACACATGCTATGTGTTTGTGTAGCTTTTGACCCCATTTGCGCATATTCCTCCTGTTTCTTCTTCCTCACACCTTAAAATGGAATGCAGGATTCTCTTCCTTTTCAGTCTGTGCCTTGCACCAGAAATGCCACAACACCAGCAGTGTCATAGCAGCTGTACCTTCTTAAGCCTTTCAGCTAGCTCTGATGTGTCATTCCTTCTCTTATTCAGCATTAGTTCTGTGCCTTCTCCATCTCTGCATAAAGGTGTTAAAGTTTAGCACCTTTACACCTCGTTTTTTGCCTTTGCATCATGCATGAATCTCAGATGTGCATCTCAGGTCTGAAATTTTTGGAGATGTATGAAGGGGCCTGACCTCTGTAACATGCTCAGCACTGGGAAGAACCCCTCAGTGTAGGATTATTAACCCCACCATGAGCTCCTAAAGGGGATTCTTTTTGATCAGGGAGGGTAGGTAGCAGTATATCTAGACTGCTCTGGCACCCATAATTAATTTACTACAGTAATACTGACAAGTTCAACAGTACCTTTTGTTTTCCAGATAAATACTACTCAAGCTCTACCCAACTGTTGAAGGAAATTATGTGACCACAGCAACAACCTGCACTTTCCCTCTTCATTCTTACAATTCCTGTATTCCTTAATAAAAGTAGACCAAACATAATGAGAGTGATGCAGAAATGAGCCAGGGGCTGTACTACCACATTTTGTGCTGTCCTTAGCAAAGCCATGCCTAACCATCCAAGTAGGATCTCTTGTCCTGAGAAGTAGACTTGCCACATATGGCTTGTCCTGCTCTGGAGAGTTCTTTGGGGGCAATTACTTTGCTGATAGAGTAGCTGCTATGTACATGGTTTTACTGCCATTAAAAATTATGGATAGAAATTGTCTATAAGGGAATGCATGTGATGAGGAGACTGCAGCTGGGTGGTGGAAAAGTTTTCTAGGAACACCTTTGAAAGAGATGGCTGTACTGGAAGAAGTTCTGGAAAGGAGCTCTGTTCCTAGTGAAACTACAATTGAAAATGCAAACTGAAACATCTGAGAAGAGATGCTGTGAAGGACATAGAAATGTCCTGTAGTCTCTGGACAATGCCTGTTCCTCTGCTGCCTGTACAATGCTTTTCCCCAATTCACGTTTTAACACTCAATGCTTTCTTCTCTCTCTCTCTCTCTCTCTCTCTTTCTCTCCACCTCTCTGGCCAAAGATCATCTGCTTCTTATTGCTTTCATTACCAATTAATTATATTTCTGCCCACAAAGGTCCCTGTTAGAAGGTCCTCAGGACTTGATCCATGATAGTGTGTTTATACTGATAATGCAATTTGTCCTAGGTGATTTTCCCTCCCACAATGATCTCTGAGTGCTGCTTTAATAAATGAGTTTTAAATAGTTTGGTGACTACAGCATCTTTTCAGTCTGGCTTCTGGCTTCAGAGCTTGGCATTGCTATAGGCTCAGATTTCATTTTGCCTGATGAGTCTTCCTTGTGACCACTTGTTTGATTTACAGCTTCTCCAGTAGATACATTCAAGTGCTTTTATATCTGATGGGTGACTTGTAGTTAGTTCATGGTTTGGAGCTAATGCTAGATGTTGTCCCTGACCACAGAGCTTGGCACCTCCTGCAGCAGTCTAAGTGTTTGTTTGGTCATGTCTGCTGAGAATGGGTGTTCCTTGAGTAGGGCAGTCCAAGATGTCCCTGTGAGGGAGGCCACCACACCAGCAGCATGGATGTTGACCATATTACAAAGCCATCATTAGGAGAGAGGTGGCACCATTGCTCTGAACTGCAGCTCTGAGAATAACTGGATTTGAGCTGGTTGGCTGAACCGAAAAAGTCATGCCCCAAAAAGCAAAATTAATTTCCTTCTCACTACACAAAATAATACATTTGAAATTCAATGTTGTTGTCTGGGTATTTTATTTTAAGTCTTGCCACCTCCTTTTTTGGACTGTGAGATTTTCAAAATAAATATTTTCAAAATAAAAGGTTTAAAAAATACAGAAATGTTTTGACTTGAATTCTGGAGCTTTATCTTCAGCTGTCAATTTTGATTTGGTTTACCAAATTATTTAAGCTGCACCAAACAGCATTTTTTCAGCAGAAGAAAAATTATATGCTTTAGTGGTTCTTTGCACATGTGTGTAGTGTGTGTGTGTTTGTGTTCCAACTCTCTTCAGGAGGTTCTTGAACCCTGCCAAGCCCCCTTTGCTTAGGACTGTGGCATTGAAGGTATCTCCTGACACTCTTTCAGTCCTGGCTCTGCTGCTCAGCTTCAAGCACAGTGCAAAGTAGCTGGGTATGAAGATGGCTTCATGTTTTTTAATTGTGTAAGCTTAATTTAACAAGGATAATAGGATAAGAATGTTATATTATAAAGCAGCAAAATTCAGATTGCCCCATCCATACCCAGCTGTACAGCTCCTTCTCTGGGGTTGGGCATCTTTGCCAAACTGTGCAGCTCTCTGCTGAAGCTCAGTGTCCTTATTTAGGCTTTCTCCTTCGCCATGACTTATTTCAGAGTCTGGCTTTGTTGTGATTTTTTTTTTTCCCCAGGAGCTTGCTTCATTTTCTTTCTGTGTTTTGTTTTTTCCCCGTAGACAAACATTGGCTCCATCCTGGCATCAGTAAATCCCTACAGAGCCATCCCTGGTCTGTACGGTGTGGATGCCATGGAGCTGTACAGACAGCACCGCCTGGGTGAGCTGCCTCCCCACATCTTCGCCACCGCTAACGAGTGCTACTGCTGCTTGTGGAAGCGTCATGACAGCCAGTGTGTTCTCATCAGGTTAGAGATGGACAACCAGCTACTCCACGGCTGCATGACACGCCTTGCTCCTGCTGTTCCATTTGCATTGACATCTGCCTGAGTACCCACACCACCCTCCCTGCCTTTGCCTGATCCCTGCTTGTCACAGCGGAGATGTCACATGTTTGTTCCCAGAGATCACTTCTGTGCCGTGGGTAGGATGGTCATCAGCTCTGGCTGTCCTGGATTTGTGAATGAAATGTGTGTTTTTTCTTAACAGTGGAGAAAGTGGAGCCGGAAAGACTGAGAGCACCAAGTTGCTCCTGAAATTCCTGTCAGCCATGAGCCAGACCTCCCTTGGGGCCCCTGTGTCTGAGAAGAGCACTCATGTGGAAGAAGCCATCCTGGAAAGCAGGTACAGTCACCCCCATGGGCACCCAGAGTGCTGGGTCAGCCTGCTTTTGGGGGGCCCTGCCTTTGGGGGGCTCTGCCTTCTGGCAGGGATGGAGCCAGACCTGGTAGAGAGGATGACAGAGCTGAATGATATCACACCAGGGAAACACGAAGGTTGCTGTCTTGCTGGGATGTCTCACCCTGGCTGCTCTCCCAGCTGTCCATGGATGAATCAGGCTTCTTTCCAACAGTAATGTGGGATGTGTCTCCTACGCTGGAGAATTAATGCTCTAGCTCTCAACTGTAGCTGTCCTCACAGAGAGTCTCTGTCATAGTCCTGGTTTCCTCCATGAGCCCCTGCTTTCCCCCAGCCTCCCTGTGTTCCAGGCTGCTGGTTTGTCTTGCCCTCAGGAGTCCCACGGGCAACCTGGCAGCTCTCCTGCTGTCCTGGCAAGTGATTTCATGGAGAACCATCCATGGGAGCTGGCACCAGGGAACAACCACCACCCACCTAAACCCTGACGAGGCATCAGGCAGGCAGAGAAGCGCCTGAATCAAATATGTTTGAGAGAGAAGCTGTCAGCAGTGAGGGAATGGAGACACATTTCAGGGAAAATACTTAATGCCAGAAGAGGTCCTGACACCCCTGAGGGACCATAGCCCACAGGTGACCTACTGGAACAGAGACATGAAAGGAAAACGTGTCTGCAAAACCTGAAGAAGAAAAGTGTGGCTGAGGAAAACTAGTAAGAGGCAGAGAGCAGCAGAGAAAATAAGGAAGCAAAGAATGACAGAGAGAAGAAGTCCTGAGTGTGACCCCAGGCTCCTGTGCTGCAATGCTGGGGGAAATTTTGAGGGAGTGAATGTAACCTGAGTTATAAAAGAAAGCTGAGGCTAAGAAATGGAGGACAGTAGGTGTTTGACATCAGGTAAGCCTGGGGAAGAGGCAGGAAAGATACATCTGTTTTGTTGTTTGTGTCCTTGTTTTCCTTAGTACCTGAATTATATCAAACAAATTACATTAAAGTTTCCTGACTGTCTTGCCTGTGGCTGAAGGACCTTGCTGGCTGGTCCTGCAGTTTGGTACTGTCAAGGCTGAGCCTGCAGATTAGTCCCAGATGGAGTCTGTGATATTTGCAGAAACTTCCAGAGGAGGCAGCTGTGAGAGCACTGTGGGTTTTAGGTCCTTGTAAAGCAGAGCAGCCTTGAGCAGAAGGGCTGCTGCCCTTGGACCTGGTGTTCCAGAGACTGTTGTTGGATGATTTATCCTTTGCAGGTGTGCAGGTCTTAGCAGGCATGGAGGCAAATTGGACAAAGCTCTGAAGAGCAGTACAGTCATGACTTAAGATCTGCAAAATCTGCTTTAAGGCAAGCGGCTTAGAAGGCTCAAGCACTATTAGCAGTGAAGTGATAACTTGACAGTGATCAGAGAGCTTATGATGGTGGGTAGGTGATCCCTGAGTCTGTAAGATGCCACAGCTGTGAGCTGGAGTGAAGTTAGAGATCACAACCTGTTCTGTGTACATCTCTAGTGCTACATGAACTATTGCAGTGTGAATGCAATAGAATCTGATTTGTCACCTTTCTCTGAAGACAAGAAGCTGAAGGCCTGGCCCAGACCCAGAAGCTGCTGCTGCTTCTCCTATGGACCCTGCCTCATGTGTTTGGAGTTCAGCTGCACTTGCTCTGACATTGGCCCTCCTCAGGTTCACTTATGGTGGATTTTCATGCTTGCAGCCCAGCACATACCAAGGAATAACACTGGATTCTTTCTCAGTTTCATACAGCATTGCAAACAAAGTGTTCGTCAGCTTTCTATGATTTGCCTGTGTTGGTGTATTTCTCCAACTTGGTGTATTTCTCACAAACCAGGCTCTCAAAACTCCTTTGGCACTGTTGATTTTGTCTCCTTTCTTGAAAATATCCATCAGTTCATTAAAAATTCTGCTAACTTTCAGCTTTTTTTCTTGCTTGCTTCATTCTGAAGCTCCCTTCTCCATGTTGGGTGCCACTGCTGACAGCATAACCACCTTTCCTGCTATTCACCCCACAAGTCTTCAAATCTTTTTGTCTTCAACTGTTCATCAGAATCCTGAGCTGCATATGGTGCAGTATTTCTGAACTCCAGACTTCTCTTTCTGCTGCCCCGCTGAAACTGGTTCCCATTATTCTGAATGCTGGAGTGCATCCTGCCCACACCCAGCGAGCAGCCAGCATCACCTTCCCGATGTGCTGTTCCCCCTTGCAGTGCACTTCTGCCTCAGGTGCCACACTGTGATGTGCTGCTGGCACAGGGGCCATTTGCTCAGCCCAGGGCCCCTGCCCTCATTCCTGGCTGAACCAGCTCACCCCACCCTCTGCCTTGCAACTGCTCAGACACCCTCCTGCTTATTTCCCCTCCTAAGCCTGAAAGACTTTGCACTCGTGTGTGTGAGCCCATTGCCAAACTGAACTATAAAGATATTTCCTTGTGATTTTCTTATATCATTTAGCATGATTTAGAGCCATAAAGATTGGCCAGCTGGCTCCTGCACTCTCACTGCATCTGTGGTGGTCATATAACCCTGTTGTCCCTTTTCCTGTCTGTCTCTGTTAATTTTGTTGATTCATGGCAGTGGTGTGGATATTTCTGTGCAATGTCCTTATTTGCATACTTGTTTCAGAGGTGTGAGTCTTGGAGTTCAGATTCTCCAGGGCAAGAAACTTCCCTGATCTGCACACCCAGATTTCTCTAACTGGCATTTCAATGGTTGTAGTGTGTTGTAACAGAGGAATTTTCATTTCTATCCTTGTCACTTGACAGTGATTGTTTCAAGAGGTGTTAGGAAAATACTGCCTGGATTTTCCTGAAGGTTGTTGACTATTTCATTAAGCACAGCCCTCCCTTAGCTAACACTTGCAGGGTCTGAAACCTTCTGCAAACTTCAGGGTATCTCTAGTTGTGGTTATTTTTTATGCTGTGTTTACTAATTTGTGAATAATCCCATATCTGCCCCAGTCTCCAGTGGGACTGCACAATAGATCTGTGGAGATGTTTAAAAGCCAGTATTTCTCAGGGTAATAACAGCAATAACTTTTGTTTAAAACTATGTATGTTTTAAAATTAGACATGAAAACATACAGGCTGTTCTTATAGCACCTCTGTGATTCCTTGCTTGTCAGCCCTTCAGGTTATTTTAGAATTGGCTTAATTGCAGAAATAAATATTTTAATCCTGGATTCTGTGTGTCAGTTTGAGTGGTTTAGGCTTTTCCCTTGTACTGTTCTGAGAAGCAAGTACCAAGCATTTTAACTGTTTTTTCCTGAAGATGAGAAGGCGAACAGCAGACAAAATTCTTCAATTAATGGCTGGTCTGATGTTTGGTGATAGATTTTTTTGCCCTGTTTTTTTTTGACCTGAAGTGGATGATGATACTCTCTTAGAATGTAATTTCCAAATCTATAGTGTGTCTATAGTCCCTCTACTTGGAAACCATGTAGCTTATATCAGCCTAAGCAAGATTTAGGTAACAAGGGCTTGTGTGTTCCAGTATGAAATTTAAATAACAAACAAATTGTTTTGTTACTGTTTGTTAGTTTGAAGATGTTTTCCTGTAATTTTAAGAGATAGTTTATCAAAGGCAGAATGAAAAAATGTAGAATGAGTATAGAAGTACGTGGTTTAAAGCTACAGAGTGTTTGCCATATATGTCTGATGCTTCTGAAAATCCTTGAAAAAGTACACTTGCATTCATGGGATGTGCTGTATTGAGGACACAGCCTGGCTCTTGCCACCTTTCATTTCCTCAAGCCACACTGGTGGGGAATGCCCTTGACAGCGTGAGCACCAGCTGCCCATACAGACTGGAGACTGATTTAATTAACTGCAATCCCAAAGGTTTAACATTTATCTAGCAGCATGTTAAATTGCTCTTGCCATCCTTCCTTTCCCTTGAGCTCTTGTGCTTGTCCAGGCTGGTGCTGTAACAAATAAATCTCTTGGGGCAGAACACAGCATGCAAATGTCAAAAGACTCGTTTTAATCGTATCCCATCACTAATCATATCTTCATTGCCTTGTTTCTACAGCCCCATTCTGGAGGCCTTTGGAAATGCCAAGACAGTTTATAACAACAACTCCAGCCGCTTTGGCAAGTTCATCCAGCTGCACTTCTCTCAACATGGGCACATCCAGGGAGGCCGAGTCACTGATTGTATCCTTTTCTGCAGTGCACCAGAAATGGATTTGGATTGAGTGAGCAAAGACCAGGACGAGCTCAGTGTAGGTCAGAAAATCCCTCATCAAAGTTCTTCAAAGTCAATTTACAACAGCGGGCAAATTTGCAACTTAAACAGGGAATAAGTGTTTGTTTTGTGGCTCTGCAGCACCTAACTCTGGGAACCTTTTCTCTCAGTACTGCATTAGGTAGGGGCATAGTTTGACTTTTCACTTCATTAATCTCAACACTCGGTACTTAAAGCCCTGGAATTGTCTACCTTGGAGGATCCCCTAGGTTGATTACATTCTGTTTGCTCCACATAAAATTGTTCACTTATCTTAGCTCTACCATCATGAATTTGTGATTGAGAAAAATGAGACCAAACTAAGAATAAATAAATTCTGCAAAATATTTGGGTGCAGAAGAGAATGTTATGGGCTGCCATCTTCAGTGGGCCTTGGAACCCTAGTCATAGAATCAAAGAATATTTCAAGCTGGGAAGGACCCATAAGGATCATTAAGTCCAACTCCCTGTTCCTCTCAAGACTACCTAAAATGAAATCATATGACTTATGAACACTGTCCAGATGCTCCTTGTACTCTGATGAGCTTGGTGACGTGACCACTTCTGTGGGGAGCCTGTTCCAGGGACAAGAAGGACGGTGAAGACTGGATATAGTCAAACTGTGTTGAGCCATGATGACTTTCTTCCCAGTATGGCCAGGTACTCCTGTCCCAAAGGCTTTGACACATCTTTTGTCTCCATGAGGGAGGTAAAGCTGCCCTGGCTACATTTCCTGATGTATGTTCAAAGCTGCTGCTGACTGCAAACCACACCAATTGGCTCTGGAGGAGCAGCCAGATGAATTTACTGCTGTTGTAAATGACAGGCTTGGATTGTTTGGCCTCTGCTCTTTGTGCTGTCAGGAGATTTAAGATAGTGGTCTCCTGCAAGAGCACTGAGAACTGATGCAAGACTTGCTGTGTGCAATGCAGGCTTTCAGATAAGAGTGGCCTCTAATCTTTCTAGGTGTCCCTAATGTGGCTCATATTTTGTTAGGTTATCTATGCTCTACCTGGCCCTGCCCTTTTAAATGTCTCTTTGGCACATCATACCTCCTTGGACAGTGAATAGAGAGGATGATCTAAGATGATGTTTAGCACCACTCTACTGGCTTTACAAAGTGTCAGTTATTTAATGATTTGTTGCTGGTTGTAGGGTTCATCCCAATGTTTCTAGAAGATTTTTTGCCTATCATCAAGAAATCTGTGCTTCTGTCACTTGGATGGTTTTTCCTTAACCTGCTATTCAGATTTACTGGAAAAGGTAGGTATCACCTCCACTGAGTGCTGGGTGAGCCCTCTCCTCAGAGAAGGTGTGGCAGTGCCAGATCAGTTCCTGGATGAGGCTGTCTGCACTGCAGCATGTAGACATCAGCTCCTGAGCTGTTACTACTGCAACTGTCCCAGCTGAGGAAGAGGCAGAGGAGCAATGTTTGTTCTGTGTCTATCACAGCCTGTTCTCCCATCTTTGATAAAGATGGGAGAACCTCTGTGCATTACACAGAGGTTCCAAGAAAGAACTGTTTACCAAGGAGAAAGGGAGAGAGAAGTACCTGGAAACGTAGCTCCACAGAGAAGCATATGGGGTACAACTCCAAAAGCAGGCATCTCTGATTGGATGTGGTTTACTTTGGAGTCAGGAATTCACTGAGGAGCAGGGCCAGAGCTGACAAAGTTCAGTTTGTTAATGTGTATGCTCAGTTGCACAGCCACAAAGATCTTGATGTAGAATTTACTTAGACAAAACCATCATTAAATAGCAAGAAACCCCTCTGGTGCATTGGCCCTGGAGATTTACCTGTGTTCTGGTCCTCTCTTGGTCTTTGCAACCACAAGTCTGATCTTTTCCTGCTGGCTACTCTTGTATTCTTTGTTTCAGAACAGGGTGGTACATCAGAACCCTGGGGAGCGGAATTACCACATCTTTTATGCTCTGCTAGCTGGTGTGAGCGGGGAGGAGAAAGGTAATTTCATTTTCTGGGATATGTCTCTTGTGCTCTTTCCAGTCCAACATGTGAAGCAGGTGTAAGTCAGTTAGAGCATGGATAGTTCACGTACTTGATATGTAGCTGCTTCTTGAAGGCCAGCCATATGGTGATTTTGTGGGAAACAGAAAGGAGAGTTAAGAGAAAGAGGCTGAGGATTACACAAATTCCTTATGAGAAAAGACTTCAGGCATTCTCTGCTGAAGAAAAAAGTATGTACAAAGTCATGAGGTGATGGAACTGGCTAGAGGCAGAGGAAGGGTAAAGAGTCTTGATTCAGTTGCTGGTGGGAGCTGTTCAAGGAGCTCAAAGGATGGACTGATATATTTTTAGAACAAATCTTCAGTATAGGTAATAGTAGAGAGAAGAATTACAAAGATCAGTGATGTAGTGAAGGTACTAGAGTACTACATAAAACATGTCTTGTGTCTGAACAAAGGGTTTATAGCTCTATATCTGGAGAAGAGAGGTGAGTCTGAAAAAGTGCACACAGAGACAATGGCAGCTGCAGCCTGTGGACAAATCCTCCCTGTAGTGCAGCATCCCCCTAACAACTTTTGTGTGTGTCTGTCCCAGGCATTGCTGAGCACTGATGGTGTTTCTGGAGAGGTCAGATAGGCAGGCAGGAACATGTTACAGTTGTACTCTGGTTTTGAGGGCCTGGGGAATTTCTTTATGCTTTTGGTTTCTGTGTGTTAGGATAATCAGATGGAAGATTTGGGCCTGACAGAGTAGAAGGGAGTAGGATTTCAGTTTTAGGGGGTACGTGCAGGAATGGCTACTTAGGTCAATTCAGAGATCAGTCTAAAGCGAAGGAAAATAGTGGGGATTGTGGTTATTATCAATTGCTTAGGGAAAACATACAGAACAGATTCCTGTCTTCAGATCTCTGCTATTCCTCCCCATCTACTTCTCCAAGCTGGCGTCCCAGGCAGCTTCACCTCCCATCTGTAATGTGGTTTTGGCTCTTGATCATCCTTGTCTCCTTTCTCCGTTGATCTTTTAGTTCTCCTACATTCTTTACAAAATGGGGGATCAAATCTGCAGATAGTGTTTAAGTGCACAGCAAATATACAGAGACCTAATTCTGGTTTTACATTTAGTTTTGTGAACTATGCTCAGTTTTTAACTACTGCTTAGCACTGAATGTCTTCAGAAATCTGACTGTGACTCTCTGAACTCTGTGTCAAATGATGATATCTAATTTAGAGGTCATTACCATATGTATACAGTTAAGACTGTTTTTCTGTACACCTTTGGAGCTAGAATTAAAAGTTTTTTTCTTGAGTCAATTCAGTATTGACATATTCTTCTGAGACTCTGCAGCTTGGGATTTGACTATTCTAAATTACTTTGCACACCATTTGCAAGCTTTGTTACAGCACACCCTCCCACCCTCCTCTTCTATGAACTAAAGGACTGGTTGCTAAATAAATTGTTGTCTGTCCCCTGCCTCTTTTTCTTCTGTTGCAGAGAGCCTCTCCCTGTGTGAGCCAGAGACTTATCGCTACTTGAACCAGTCTGGCTGTGTGACTGATGAGAACCTGAATGATGTAGAGATGTTCAGGAAGGTCATGGTGAGTCCAGTCCTAACTCCTCCTGAACTTTTGGGCACAGTTTCATGGAGTAAACATGCTGCATGGTCTAGATCTCACAGGCAGAATTGATTTGCCTTAAGCTAAAATTTGGTGTTCAACAAGTCCAAAACTCAGCTAAAACAAGACTCAAAAAGCTGCTTTAGTGTACAAAAATGGGGGGATTTGGAAAACAGTCAATATGAGTGATAATTTAGAATGATAGAAAATTTGGGGGAGCAGAATCTAGGTGCCTCCTAGATTCTCTGATTCTGGGAACCTCAGACTGACCATTGGAAAGGGAAGAGTTTGGTCTGAAGGTACTGTTCTCCAGAAATATTCCAGTGAAGTTATATCACCTGGGCAAATCACCTATTCTGAAATATCACAGAGGTTTAAAAGACACCTGTTTATCAGAGGTTGAGGGATTAGCAGGATGAATGTGCAAATTCATGTTTTGTTTGATAACACTTGTTGGCCTGAAAGCTTTAATAATGTCGGTGAAACCTGATAGGCAAGATGAGTAGAGTCAGTTTAGGATTTCAGTACCTCCTGGTTAGGTGTGATTTAAGGGAGGGAGGCACCTGTACAGCAGAAGTTTCAATGGCAATATGGCATTTATTCTTCAGCTGAAGAGATGCTGGAGGAAAGAAGGGAGCTAGAAGCCCAGAGTGCCCCACTGACAGGGTATATGCATGAAGACTAGGCCCTACCTCTCAAAGTCAATTTATGCCCCAAAATCCCTGGCTCACATGCAGGCATTAAGAGGGAATGTGCCATACTTCCTCATTATCTGATAATCTCTTTCCAACCATCTAACAGTTAATGCTGAAAGCCTGGTTTTAAATCTTGCTGCATAAATCTACTATACTAAGAATGAATTAAAGGGGTTATGTGGATCAGAGTAAATTAAGTATCTTATATGGATCCATCCTTCAGGGAAGAAAATAAGTGAGAATGTGGAAGCCATCCAGTAACATCTGTAACCTGTGCTGCCAGTGTTCAGGGTAGGATTTCCTCACACAGGCACAAACATTCTCTTTCTTGTGACAGACTGTCAGTGGTGGCAGCAAAGTGCAACCTGAGGATGGGGACAATGCCCACCTGCCTTAGGTGGCAATAGAGTAAATGTAAGAGAGAATGGGAGACAGTAAAGATCATTGACAAATGTATAGCTCAGAGAGGTGCTGTGCCATCCCATTTCATTTGTATTCATGGTGACTGTAATTCTGAGTTTTACATCTTACACACACTGGACCTGGCTCTGGTGGTTGCATTGTACCTGGCTGCACATACCACTAACATTAGCTGTTTGGTTTTGCACAGACTGCCATGAAGGTGGTGGACTTCAGCACTGAAGAAATCAGAGACATCTTCAAACTTCTTTCTGGCACACTTCATTTGGGAAATGTTGAATTCATGACAGCTGGTGGGGCCCAGATTACAACAAAAGCAGGTAAGTAGGACCTTAGCAACTTGGTAGACCATGCAAAACCCCATAAGGTGCCCAATAAAGCCCTCTCCCTATTCCTTTCTCTCTCTGTTATGCTGGTCTGTAGTATCTTCACCAGCAGGTTCCCTGTAGTTGAACTCTACAGAAGCATTGCCACAGGATGCATTGCCCCTGGGCACCAGTGGGATTTAGTTGGTCTGTGGCCCTGTGATCCATTCGTGCTCCTCGATATTCTCAGACTGAGTCCACAGCCTCACAGTTTCTCTTTTGAATTGAAAGAGATGGAAGAAATAGATCAGGAAGGAGTTTGAGATAAAAGTACTCTGTTAGAGCCTTTCCCCCATCTTCATTTGAAGCAGTTGCTAGTGTGCACTCTGTTACAGTTATTTAATCTGAGATGGTCTGCAAAGCAAGTCCCAAAACAGACAGAAGCTAAAAATGTATTACAAGTGTTTCAAGTCTAAAGTTAATTGTCTTTCTTCTTAACATCCAAGTTTAGCAATCCCATGCTCAGACTGCAGTATTGTGCTTTTACAAAACATGTCTTCTCATGCAGTGTTTTGCTGGTGCTGAGTATTGCCCATGGTTTTGCTCTTCCTGTTGTCAGCAGGAAGGCTGACTTACATGAGTACCTGACTGTGCTCTATAATGGGCATATGAGCCCCAGACTGGGTATGTGAGCCTACAGCCTTGGGTATGCCCAGGAGAATCAAGTAAGAGGGAATGTGTTTTGTGCTGGAGTTTAGTCACCTGTTTTGTAGAAGTCCCTGGGATTTCCTGACCACACTGTAAAAATATCCCTATGAGTGATGGGGATCCATGCAGGAGAAAAACGTGTGTCTTCCTTTTAGTTCTGAATGTTGCCAGTGACCTCCTGGGCTTGGACGCCTTTCAGCTCTCTGAAGTGCTGACACAGAGGTCCATGATTCTGCGTGGGGAAGAGATCAGCTCCCCTCTCACTGTGGAGCAGGTAATGTCCTAGTGTATGCTTCCACTTCTGCCACTTCTGCATTTCCAGGTCCTGAGTCTTCCTCTGTGTCACCCATTCCAGCCTAGGGCCTCCTGTTTCTCAGGTATTTTGCCCTTATTGGTAGCTCAGGTCCCAGTGTTGACTCTGCTTTTCAGGCTTTACAGGGGAGTTCACCTGCACAATACTGGTTTTAAGTCACCTTCACTCACCAGGAGCTGGTCATACTTGTGTCATGCAGATGGTGCATCAGATGTTTTGTGGTAATTGCATGTGTGCATGCTTTAACCTGCAGAACTTCCAGGCTGTGCTGTGTTTACTGGAAGGTAAAAGCTGGCACACAATTCCCACAAAATATCTGGCAGATGTTGGGCTGTTACCCCACAGCAGCTTCTTTCTGGATCCATACAACCACAAAGGAGGACCACATAAACTGATATGCAGCTCTTGTGGTGCTGCTGATCACTTGAGGGCACTCTTGGTGTTTTAGGCCATGCACAGATAACTGTAGAAAATCCTCTGTCACTAATAAAATGTAAGACACTGGAAGACAGGGTGTACTATTACTAGGATGGAAAAGGCCCCATGTTATAGCAAAATGAACATCTGTAATGGAAATCACGTGCTGGCACAGACTGCAGAGGGTTATCAATCCAACACCTACATTGGCAGAGAAGCCAGAGTTACTAGACTCTCTCTGATGGATGTCTGTCTAACTTTCCTTCAGATTTCCCATGGAAGGAATTTCACAGCATCTTTAAGTATCCTGCTTTAGCTGCAGTGGAGTCTGGAGTTGAAAAGATTTTCCTCATATTTTAGATTACCTTTGACATCCCAGCTGTCCACCTTACAAGCTTTGGCTTCTGTGAAGTTTTTCATGTGGTGTTCTCTTTTCTAAGCTAAACAATCCAGTTCCTTCAGTGCTTCCTTGTAAGTAATTTTCTAAATCTCTTTGTCTTCTGTCTCTGTTTTCCCACATCTTTTAAGAAGTGGAGTGCCCCTAACTGGGCACTGTGTTCAAGCTGAAGTCTCAGCAGTGCTCATTATGGTAGTGTAGTTGCTTATTTTCTTGCTGTAGACACACATGCTAATATATCACAAACAAAGCTTTGCCTTTCAGAAACGGTCTCCTTTTTCTGCATAGTCTGTGACCTTTCTTTGCAGTGAAATTTTGTGAAAAATATTTTCCAGCCTGTAGTCTGTGGTAGATATTTTCAATATCAGACACCACAGTTTTTTTCTCAGCTGTCAATTCTAAATAAGCCACATCTTTCTCTAGCAGTGTGTAAGGCTGGATAACAGATAATACCAGAGGCACTTCATGCAGTCCACAGCAATGGCATGCAGTTGTAGGATTGACAGAGTCTCCCTGAACAGAGCTTTCCCTGATGGTATAGCTGTTCCTGACCATGTGTGTGTATTGGACCCCACACTTACTGCTTGGAGCCCAGTGAAGTACCAAGGCTACAAGAAAATTGTGATAGCAAATGGATGCTGCCATTTAGCTGTGAGCCTGTTGCACTCAACACTGGGCCTGTAAAGGCTGTTCCTGCCTAAGCCCTAAGTGCTGCACCCATCTATTCCCACTGGTGGGGTAGCATTGCTGGGGATTTCTCATTATGTAATGGGCTCATTACCCATCTGAGCTTTGACATTTCAGTGGGCTGAAGGATGAACTGGCCTAAAGGCAGGCAAAGCTGGCAGGATGAAAGGCGCCTTTGAGAATCTCATTTGAGCCATATTGTGGGGAAAGTGGCTTTGCTTACAGCTGGATGGGGAGGTCCTGTTCCTGGAAAATGTGTCCAACTTACTGTGTAGCCAGATACACTACAGAGGCATGGCCTTGAGGGCATTCTAAGTCCCAACCAATAAGGCAGATCATCTGATGGAAAGAAGAAATAGCCAGAAAAGGCGTGTGTGCCCATGCTTTGAAATGTTCTCTTTAGTGCAGAAGGGAGGTTATTCTGTGTCAGCTTTGAGCTGCTGAAGAGGAAATAGTACCAAGGAAGAGAAAGGAGGAGAAATGTGGTTGGGTGAAAAGGAGGGTCTGGCAGGCTGGGCCTCAGAAGTTTGTGAGACACTGGAAGGGATCAGAAACAGTTGACCTGTGCCACTAGCAAAGAGCTCATGTTATTTAGGGTTGTAAAACTGAAGGGGGCTCGGGTGTATTTGTCATTGCTGGTCTGGCCTACTGAAGGAATTGCCCTGCTGGTGTCACAGGCAAGACAGGGGAAACAACCTGTAATCTATTTACTGCAGTTTATTTACAAAATGACAAGATTACAGCTTTCACCCTACTTGATTATTTCATGTACTGGCTTGCTCACCCCTCAGCATTACATTCTCTGGAACTCTTTAGATGTCAACTCCTTTTCTCAGTTGGGAGTTTGCAGCTTGTCCAAGAGGGTTGGGCAAAAGCTTGTCTGGGTTTATATTGTGCAGTTGCAGTTATCAGTCTCAGTACTACCAGCCAAAGTCCTTGGGCCTACCCTGACATTTATCCCCATATTTCTGATCTCCAGGATCTTTCCCCCCTTCCAGCATCTTTCTTCCAGTCATGATCTTTGCCATCTTCTCTCCTGGCTCCTTTTTCTGTCCTCTGAGATCATGTCTTCTTGTTAGGGACCCTTATTTTTGGCCTTCTCGTCTTTCCAGAACCCTAAACTCTGGTTTCCCATTCTAAATAGTGTATCTGCAGAAGGACAGCACATGACATCAGACTCCCAATTTGTGGTTCTGTCTCATGTCTCTTTATTAATTGGAAGATTTAAGGTGTGCCTCTTTTGTTTGTCCAAGTGTTATCAAAATATGCAACCAGCCCATTCCTTGGGCAGCTATCAGGTAGTAGGCTTTTGCTTGAGATACCAGAAGTTTGATTTTGGATGTTCATCCACATGCTTACATACACTCAGTTATCTACTGCCTGTTAGTGATTGCAATTTAAGTTAATTTAAGATTTAAGTTATTTTTCCCATGTGTGACACTTGGTTATGGTATCTGAATGGGATGTTGGGTCAACTGCAGCAAAGTTTCAACCCATGAACTTCTGGGGCATGTGTCCTGGCTGTTGGCCAGCCTAATTGGATTCCAGTAGGATAATGCTGTTTGCAGGAATGTTTTGGAAAGGGAATTTTTGAGGGTAACTTAATGACAGAATATTCTATTAAATCCTGCCCTACCAGTTTTTTGAAAACTGAGCAGACACCCATTTGACAGCTCTGCTAGGGGTACTGAACCGAGATACCTTGCCTGTCACTGCAAATGTTGGCTCAGGTGATACAAATTACTCCTGTGGGCTTAGTTGGGAGGTATTTTGCCACCTTCCCTGTCCCAGCACTTGTTCCAAAAAATGTCACTGATTTTGTTACTTCCTTCACCCTCTCAAGTGCAGTTACCCAAAGATTATGGCTTGTCTGTGTGTGGCCTGGCTATTTGAAAACTTGTTAAAAATAAATACTGCACTGTACACAGCCAGTACAGGGGCTGAGAAACCTGAACAGGAGTGGAGGAACCTGAAGTTCCACAGAGATTCGTGTGGCCCTTATGTCTTCTGTTCTCTTTGTGACTCATTTTTTCTCTCTGTATTTACAGGCAGCTGACTCCAGGGACTCCCTCTCTATGGCACTCTATTCCCAGTGTTTTTCATGGCTCATTAGCAAGATTAATACAAAGATCAAAGGCAAGGAAAACTTTAAGTCTGTGGGCATCCTGGATATCTTTGGCTTCGAGAACTTTCAGGTCAGGATTTTGTTTTTTGGGGGGTGGGTTGGTTTTGGAGATGTTGATGCATATTGGAAGAAACTTTGGTGGGTTTGCATCCTGGTAAGGATAGCATAGGGAATTCTGGAATCTCTACCCTGCCACTTTCCCCTGAAAGCAGGAAGATATATTTAGCTGCCCATTTCTGCCAGCCATATTCATACAGGCTGATGTTCAAGCCTGTATGGTTTGTGATACAGACCCTAAGGAGATCTGCTGTGATAGACAATACAGAATTTTTTATTTGTATGCAAACCAACTATCCAAACCCTACATGTACATTGTTTGTTTACATCTGTTTTCCACTGTGTGGAGAATCCTGCATGTGATGCTTCTAACTACAGCTGATGTGGGATGTATGTTGAACAGTCGTAGAGTGACTGCTCAGATATTTCATAGAAGATAAAGCCCTGTGACCTAACAGTTAGGGAATTTATTTCTTCCAAGAAGAGAAACATAATTGTCTTTGGCATGCTTTACTATGAATTAGATTTACTGAATTAACCTTGCACGGGCTACAAAAGCTGTTCTCCTAGTGGACCTCTCCATACTGTCCTCCTCATATCCACCTGACACCACTATGTTCTCTGCCTTTACTCCAAGCCTGGCACCTTCCCTTTTGCTGCTATAGATTCTTTTAGAGCTCAGGAACAAGAATGTAAAATTTGATGATTGTTTCTTCTTGCAGATGAATCGTTTTGCGCAGTTTAACATTAACTATGCAAATGAGAAACTCCAGGAATATTTCAAGGAACAAGAATGTAAAATTTGATAATTGTTTCTTCTTGCAGGTGAATCGTTTTGAGCAGTTTAACATTAACTATGCAAATGAGAAACTCCAGGAATATTTCAACAAACACATCTTCTCCTTGGAGCAGCTGGAGTACAACAGGTGACAAACAGTGGGAGTGGGGCCCCACTGCTTTCATGGGTAGCAGAAGGGAGGACATCATTCCTCCTGTGCTGCTCAGTCCCTACCACTGAAGCAGGAGAGACAGCTGGGCCTTAGTACAACCCTGGCTGTGGATGTGTGTTGTTAAGCATTGTCCATGTGCTTTGCCAGAATAAGTCACTTGTTTTCAGGAAAAAGTGTTCTCCATTGTAGTGTGCAGAAACTCCAGATTTCCTTCTGTCTCTCAGCTGAATGGAAAGTTCCTGGGCTTTAACCCATTAGACTATATAGTCACTGGGTGTGTTACTGACTTTGGTAATAATTTATCTATGGCAGTGGTGGTGCAATGCAGATGGAATCCTGGTGTGCAAAAAGGAAATTCCCTAAAGATAGAGATACCTGACAGCTCTTTCTGTCCTAGAGATTCCTATACTGTGAAAAGAACTCTTTTCCTTAGCAAGATTTACATCAGGCTGAGCTTGGGACCTTCTGCAGAGCTTTTTCCTCTTCTGTGGGCTTCATATTGGATTGTATTTTGTGAAGTACCTGTGATGTTCTAGAGTATTTCTGCTTCTAGAGAAGGCTGCTAGTCAAATACTTCAGTTGTTGCTCTGAAACAGAAGCCTTCATGTTTGTGAATGAAGGAATTGAATAGGGTCAGTGAGGGCAAATGAGAGCAGCCTTGTAAAGGGAGACGGTTGAATAGGCAATTCATTAAATTCTAAAGATTACAAAATTGCAAGGCTATTTATGTGCTCACTTCTCAGGCCAGTTCCACCATTGCAGGAATCTTGTATTAAAAATGGTGCCATCATGACAAATGATTTTTTCCTGATGGTTGCATAGATATTTAAGTTCTGTGGCTGAACTTTGGAAGGAATGACTACATGTCAAATAATTCTAAGGCAATATACTTAAAGCTCATCTTTCACCACATAAGCTCTGCTCCCTCAGGCTTAGTAAGTTGGTTCATGTATCTCATCTTGATGCTTTGAACATTAAAGTATGAAGCCTGGGCTGAAGCATTTGAAGGCAACAGTTCCACTATCTTCAAAATGTTAGTCTCCACCTGAAAGGAGGAGTTATCAGAATGTCAGTAAGTAGCTTCACACATAGCCTCTAGGCTTCCTTGTATTCTTAAGATTTATTCTAGGCTTCTCTGAATTCTGAAAACAGACATAATCCTCTACTATGGGAGTATAAGAAGATGGTAAGGGGAAGAACACATTCAGCATTTACAGGATGTCATTGGTGATTTTCAAAGCACATTAATGCACTACTGTACCTACATCAGCTCCTACTCTGAAAGATGCAGGGCCACCCTCTAGGCTCCCTGCATGACAGGCTAAAGCTTGTCTGTGTCATCCTCTTCAAAACTCTCCCTAGAAACTCTCTCCACTCTCTTCTCCTGGTGGACCTGTGAGCTGTGGTTCAGTCTTCTGCCAGATGTGCTTCAGGCCTGCTTTCCAGATTGGTGGGTCAGCAGCTGACTCTTGATGCTGTGTAGCAAACTGTCCATCATCACCACTGTGTGGGCTGCTGCTTGTCACTCCAGAAAGGGCACAGTCTTAAAATTCACGTGAAATTTGCTCAATGACTATAAGAAAAGCATCAGTCTATGTCACTGGTGTGGATAAGAAAGGCTGCCTCTTATTTCCATCTCCTTGTGTTAGCAGTGCATTGTTTCCCTTATTCTTCTTCCTCAGCCATAAGCCATAGCAAAGCCTAATTCCTGCAAATCACCCTGAGTCCTGGGACAGCTGCCAGGCTCAGTTACTTCTGCTCTCCTACACCCCAGGACATTGGATCTTGCATTTCACAACTTTGTTCTGTTTGTTCTTGTCTGTCAGGGAAGGGATAAGCTGGGAAGCCATTGACTGGATGGATAATGCAGAGTGCCTGGACCTTATTGAGAAGGTAAGCAGTTACCTGTGACACTTTCTAGGGATCAGTGGGGACTTCTGAGTGTCTTGAGATCTTCCCTGACATTTCCTAGTTTTAAAAGCAGATAGTTGCTTAGATCTTCTTCCCATAGTGACCTGGCAAAAGTATGAGCTGTCCTACCCATGGATCTGTCTCAAGAAAGCAGATCTCTGCTTATTGTTGAGAGTAAGCTTAGGAAGGGTGTCATAGTTTTAGACAGGGATTAGCATTCAAGTAAAACCTTAATGTGAATTTTTTATAAACAATCTCCACTTATGATGTGCTTGCTGAATGCATTAACTGTCCAGAATTCTGCTTTCAGTTTGAGTTTTGCTGGGTATAACTCAAGGGTTATTGCTCAATGGTCTGTTCAGATCTCCAGTTCTTGGCTTGGTGCTGTGTAGTGAAAGCTTTTGCTGACTGTAAAAGCTTGTTTCTTGTTTGGCTGTAGAAACTAGGTCTACTGGCTTTGGTGAATGAAGAGAGTCGATTCCCCAAAGGCACAGACAACACCCTTCTGGAAAAACTTCACAGCCAGCATATGGTAAGTAAGAAAATAACCTGGCAGGCAAATGATCAGTATGTTAGCCCCATCAGCATTTCAAAACCTAAAGTGAAGGTTTTGTTGATGTAAAATATGTGCTTTGTGCAGTAAATTTAAAACGCCTTAGGCCCGAACCTGCAAGTGTTTAATAAGGCTGCACTGAACACCAGTAATATGGAAAGCAACCTGAGCTTGGGCTCCTGTGCACACAGGGAAGAGGGAGTGTGCATTCCACAGGCTGCAGGCACTGGAGGTTTGACTCTGCAGCATGGGATGGGGTCAGGTTCTGCTGCTCTGCGCCGGGACACGAGGCAGCACCCCAGGCACAGGATGTGGTTGCACAGTGTGTGTGGGTTTCTCCTGCCAGCTGACTCACAGCAGTCTGCTCCAAAGCATGTCAAATCTGTCTCCTGGGGCTGGGGACGGCTTTTGCCTCATGACTTTTAATGAAAGCTCTCTTATTGTTCCTAATTAATTAAATTCTTTCATCCTCTGTCTTGTGTTCTGGACACAGTAGTGGAACTTTTTCATGCAGGTCAGAAAGCTATCCTGGGGACACAGAAACCCCACTGAGATCACTGTAGTAATCCCTTGTTGTCTCTGGTACAGCCAACACTTTGTTCTAAATAGCAAATAGACTGAAAACAAAGCAAATTAAAGCCTGTAGCATGGACTTATGGAATAATTAACTACTTCAGTAAGAGCATTGTCAGCAAATATGTTTTCTAGTCATCTAATTCAGGCTTCATCCAAGCTCGAAAAGATACAAATCTGTATCCTTTATCTGAATTTTAAAAATTGGCATAGATGCAGATATTCTCATTTTTCATATATGCATTGTAACTCTGCTAGTAATTCTCATTACTTAGTTAGAAGAAATAACAATGACTTTTGGTTGGCTACATACAGCTCTGAGGAAGTATATACTTTCCTTGGGCTTAAATCAAGACCTTCAATTTAGTCCACTGTGGCTTTGCCTTGTCTTGCAGGTCAAGAAATGTGAGAATGTGTTTTACCTTATTTTTTAAAAACTGTTGTTGGTATTTCTTAATATGGAACTAATGAATATTTTTAATGTATCACTTGTTATGAATTTTCTTTCTCAACTTTCCCAAACTCTTTAGTTTGTATCCGAATGGAGAAGTTTCAAAGCTCCTCTTTCTTTCTGCTGCTCATTTCTGAATTTGTCTACATATTTTTTTCTCTATTCTTTTCTGAGATAAATAATCAGACCAGAATGCAGTTCCCTTGGTAAGAAGGTACCTGTGGTTTATTGTAAAGCAGCATGAGACTGCCAGTATTATTTTGCATTCCTTTATGCCCCACTACATTTTGGCTGCTATTTTTGGTGATTTCTGTGCATTGAGTAGCCTTTTCATTAAGCTGTCCATAGTGTCACCTCTGTCTGCTTTGAGGCAATAGCAGTTAATGTGGAACCCTAGGAAGCTTGCAGGAGATGGAAGAGGCTGAGTTATAAGTGCAGGGAGGAACAGTGGAGAGTGCTCTAGGACTTGCATTTGCTGAAGGCAAAAGCATTTTTTATACCAGTTGAAGTCTCTAGTGCTGGCTGGAAGAGAATTGGAAGACATCCAGCCAGCATTGCTGGGAAGCCTGAGGAGAACAAGCCCTCTTCTCTGTTATTTTCTGTGGAATGCTGTAGTCTTAAGGAGGAAAAGCCTAAAGCTGGGATTTAAGAGAATATGACCTCTGAAACAACTGGAGAGAGGAGCAATAGGGAAGATAGCAGAAGGAACCAAAAGTGTTGTGAGCATGGGTGAAATATAAGGGCTTGGTGGAGAGGAGAACAGGATGCCAATCCACATGAGAGATCCAATAGCAGTCATTTTTGGAGTGGAAGGCAGGGAAGTTTGTGGTTGGAAAAAGATGACTGTATGGGGGAAGGGTAGAGCAATGAAATGGGATCAGTGTGAAAAGAAAAACACATGAAAAAAATTTCAGTAGCACTAACAAATTATCAGCATCAGAAGCTGTCCACCTGCTAAATACTGCTAAAAGATCTTGAAGATGAAAGAGCTGAATTACAAACAGCATCATGCAACATGTAACTTAAAATTTTTTTAGTACTTTTATCTGAGGAGGTGGGGGATTATATTAATTTTTAGAAAGTGTTGTAGGAAACTATAGGCCTATAGTTCTGATTTCACAGTTGGGTAAATTCACAGAATGTAAAAGGTCAATTACCTTAATGACAGGAGGGCCTAGAAGTGAGACAGTCTCCTACAAGCACTGAGGATTTCTGCTGACTCACAGGGAAGGCTGGTCTGAGAGGGGCCTCATGAGACTGATTGTGTTGTAAAGTGAAAATGAAAATGAAAAGCAGAATAGATAAATTTCTCTTGGAAAAGAGTCCTGATTTCACCTTTGAAATGATGGTCTCTGAACTGACTGTTGCTCTTCGGGAGTGACACCCAGACAGAGGCTGTGATGGAGTTCCATGGAAATACCAGCAAGGGGCTCAGCAGTAATAAAAATCCCCAAAAGAAGTAGTAAAAGCTCCCAGGAAACCAACAGTAAAAGTAGAAGCATTGCTATGGAACTGTATAGTCTGTAGATCACCTTCACTTTGAACCACATACACCATGGGGCCCCTCCACTCGTGGAGAGCTTCTGTCAGACCTGGTAAACAGCAGGTCTGGGACAGCTTCAGTGCTGCAGAAAACTGCATTGAAGGGACCTGCAGTGTGGAGACAAGACATCTTGGGTGGGTGTGATGGGTGTAAAAGTCACACATGGCCTATAGAAGATTAATGGCACTAATGGAAGCCAGGCTTAAATCCAAACAGCTCTAGTTCCACACATGTAGTTGTTTGAGAGCTCCCTGTGAAAGGACACTCCAGATGCAAGAAGTCTGCATGGGTTCACTTGTGGAATGAGCAAGTATTTCAAAGAGAAATCCCTTTGGGGTTACTAGTTAGGCAGGCCTCATAGAAAGAATTAGAGTTTGAGGGAATATTAGGATGAAAGTATGATTTACTTTCCTTTCTTTGTACTCTATCCTACATAGCCAGTGCTAGAGGCAGAATACTGCTGGATAGACTGTTGGTCTAGAGCAGCATGGCTGCTCTTAATCAGTTAAAATGGTTTTCACAGAACAGAGAAAGGAAGGGGAAAATGAGAGAGGAAAAAGAGAAAGGAAAACTGAATATTGAATGTAGGGGAAGAGAGGTGCAAGGAAAGATAAAGTATAGAGGAAGACAGGAAATTGGTATGTTATTTCTTTTGATGAAGAAAAGGTGTGGAGGTGTTATGCAAAGCTGCCATCTTCCCTGCATCCTGATCCTGTGTCCTGCACCACATGGTTTGTGTGGAGCTCAGTCTCCTCAGGTGTCAGACACACAAGAATTAACATTTCATCCATGGCATGCCTCTGCAGCCTTGATTCTGCAAGCCCTTGCTCACATGAGAAATGCCTTGAAGGGCTGGATATTTCCATCTTAAATTTGAGTAATATATTTGCAATGTAGCTGCAGACAGCTGCAGCAGATGTGGTCGGGCTCTGCAAGAGCAAAGGTCCTTGCCCATCCCAGCCTTGTCATAGTCATGGCAGAGTTCCTGACTGACTTTTTATTCTTATACCAGCATTATAAGACAACTTCTTTTTCTTTCATTTCAGAGCAACCCCTACTATGTGAAGCCTCGGGTGACAGACCATCAGTTTGGCATAAGACATTACGCAGGGGAGGTAGGTGTTCATGATGTGTTTGTGAGATGCTTGGTATATTCTGGACTTGAGGTCCTCAATTCTAGATTCCAAAAACCAAGAACATCTCTGAGCTCTGTTTCCACACATTTGATGTCCCATACCAGAGCACAATGAGTGTGATGGCCTTAAAATAGCATGTCACTCTGCAGTACTGTATTCTCCAACTTGGATTTTTGAGCTTCTCAGGTAACTTTTTGTTTGGGGGATAAACTCCTTACTTCTGTTATTCATGTTACCTTTTCTTGGACATTCACAAACAAACAAAACTTAAAGGAAAAGTCACAAGGAAAATTTGACTTTTCAAGAGGAGGAAAGACTGAATACCTATTGCAGAAAGAAAAAGGTTCCTGACCCTTCAAGGTTAAATGTTGCTCTTTATTGTGAAGAGATATGAAGCAGATGAAGGTGTGTCAAGGGAGGACACCTGCACATTAAAGAAGGGCTAACCTCCTCCCAGAATAATCTGCTGAGCACTTGTGGTTGGGAAGTTGGGGCACTGGGTGGCCGTTCTCTTCACTCTCCTGAAGTGAATAGAGTACCTCACACCTTGCAGAGGATTTCCCCACAGACCTTTTCCTGCCAGGCAAATCTTTGCAGCTGTTTCACTTGGCTCTTGTTTTTTAGGGGTTTTTTGTGTTTTTTTTAATTGATGGCTAAAAGCCACTGTCTTGCCAGTAACTGCAGAACTCTGTAGCTCTTTGACCCCAGAAATCCAGATCTTGGCACATACCTGCAGTGTTCCTGTGTAGCTCTGCTGGAGGTCTTGTACATTGGCATCTAAATGTGGAAGGACTTCATGATCTGTAAGGTGCTGCTCTAGTGGCTGTGTCTGTGTTGCAGGTGCTGTATGATGTGAGAGGCTTTCTGGAGAAGAACAGAGACACCTTTCGTGATGACATTTTAAACATGTTGAAAGACAGCAGGTATGCTTGTCAGGAGGCCACATCTGTTGGGCAGAACCAATTGCATTCATGTAATAAACCAGACCAAGGAAAGCAGTTGCTTTTGCCAGAGCATCAGGCATAATTCTTAATCATTCTTCTCTTTGTGCTGAAATGTCCTGATAGAAGAAAGGAGAGCTGGAGAAGTCAGATGAGGCACAGATTTAATCAGGACTCATGTTGTCCCAGTTTTAAAAAGAGCTTTAACAGCATGACAGGCATCCCTCCAGGCAATTTGGTTTTTTCCCTTTCCCCTTCCCTTTTCTTTCTTCCTCTTATCTCCCTATACCTACAATGGCAAAGCTTCCCCTGAATGAGTCAATGCTCTTTGCCATGCTGTCAGTTGCCAGCTTTTGTACAGATGCTGCTTGTTTTCCAGCCTGCTTGTTAGTGGAAATCATCTGTCCTTATCCTGAGCCAGACTGAGCTGTTGCTGTGGGACTGGGCATGGACTCTAATGTTATATCCCAGAGCTGCAACATGATCTTAGAGAAATGAGCTAATTTTGATCTTGAGCAAGATCTGGGAAACAGAAGCAGGGCCTAGTAGGAGGGAAGGATTTAATACTACAGAGGATCCTACAAGTCTTTGAGCAGCAACTCTACCATGTGCCTCTTACCACAGTCCATGTATTGCCTTTGGGCTCCAGCCTGATGAGACTGTTTCAGAACTGCATCTTCTCTGAAGCTGCTGCAGAGTGTGCAGTGAGAAGCTTTGAAACAACCTGAGGGAGCTGAGACTATGAGCTGCTCATAGTTGTCTTACTTGGACAGTAGCATCTGGGGAACATTTTACATGAGGCTTGAGGCCAGAATTGTGGTTGTTATTGTCCAGCATAATAGATGGACTCAGGCTTTTTCAACATGCCAGAAGGGAAGTTGAGCCAGAAGCAGCCATAACAATAAACTGGTACAAGCAGCTCTGAAGAACTTTGTGCAACTTTGTAAGAACCAGCACCAATGTCTCAGGAGTGGCAAAATGGTGGAAGATTCCCTAGAACTGGAGGGCTAGCTACATGGAAGGTAGCTCTAGAACTCCTCTGGCCACAGAAGAGCTGGGCTTCCAATTTTGTGATCATGTCATGGGGGCTGATCATGATTTGGGAGGCATGACAGTCCCAGTGCAGCTGGCATATCTTCAAGGTAGTTTTGCCTGGGGCATATGCTTGCTCAAGGGACGTGTCCCTTGAGTATCCCCTCCTTGCTCAAGGGAGGTGTCCTAGCCAGTGCAGAAGGGAGATTTTCCTTTGTGTAATATCCTACTTGAAAGTGTGGGAGGGGACTTCTGGCTTTGCAGCTGAGTGTGGCATACAGGGCAGCCCACAGGATCTGGGCAGCCACGTGGGAAGTATTAATTTCCTCACTGAAGTGCCAGCTGAACTGCTTCCTCTGGCACAGCAGGTACAAAAATGAGATGTTTCACAATAGGACAGGGCAGTAGCTGACAATAATAACCATCTTCTCACAGGTGGTAGGTGCCTTGCACCTTCTTTAATTCTTTTCTTCTCCCTTAGGCTGGACTTCATCTATGACCTTTTTGAAAGGGTCTGCAGTCGTTGCAGTGAAGAGACACTGAAGATGGGCACCCAGAGGCGCAGACCGACTGTCAGTTCCCAGTTCAGGGTATGATGTTTTCCAAGAGAGCAGCAGGCTTCTGGGGAGGAGCAGATGGGTAAAGCAAGGCCTGCAGCCAAGAGGAGTCATTCATCCTTGTTTTGTGTCCAGCGCTGAAAATGTGCAGGAATGTTGCAGTGCTAAAAAAAGACAGTGCCACTGCCCCAAGGATTTCTGTCTGGTGTAAAACGTGAGATTATAAGATGGAGCAGAGTGGCAGAGGAGAAGAGTACTTTGCTAAGTATATGAAGTTCTTGAGGTTCTTTGATCTTTCATATTGGTTGGGTGTTTCAGCTAAGTGTATGTGTCCTTTTAGGCCACATTTTTACAGGTATAATGACAATTCCAATAAAACCTTATTAGGAAGATCTTGCAAGTATGAATCTCACACACTTGGATTGTCTGCAGACCTTCTGTTCATTTCACTGTTTTGTTTTCCTGTATTTAAAGTTTGAGAGACTTGTAAAACTAGCTCACAAAAGCTATACAGCTCCAAGAACAAGGATAGCCATAGTCTTAAGAGCAGACTGTGTGGGTATGTTTTGGACAGGAAGGAATCTCTTGGGTCAATGAAATTTTGGTAGGCAGAGTCAAAGGACATTAGGAATGGGAGGGCTGCATGAAGACCTTATTGCATCAAATGTATCCCCTTTCCCTTCTGTAGTGACTGATCCTTTGGGTCTCTCTTGCTGATCTTTAGGATTCTCTCCATTCCCTGATGGCCACGCTCAGTACTTCCAACCCATTTTTCATCCGCTGCATCAAACCAAATACAGAAAAGGTAAGTGTGTCCCCCAGCCATGTGTGTGCATGTGACACAGGCCTGCATGGGCACGCCCTTGCACAAATGCCTAGCAGGTGCCTCAAACTGAGGGTAAGAGCAGTTCCTCCCACCTTCCCTTTTTAATTCTAGTTATTTTTCAGTTCAGAAAAAACACACCCTCGTCCTGGTAATTAGATGGAAAGACTGCATTCTGAATATGAGATTATATAGCCATTCCCACCTCTTTCAGTGCTTATGAAGCCTGGAGGATTAACCAGGCTTGTGCAGAATTCAGAGCTGTGCTAGAAGAAGCAATCACTCCTGTGTATAGTGCCTGTAGAGAAATCTGTTCTGGAATGAAGAGCTTGTACAGTAGGCACTGTCTCCTGCAGATACCTGGCTCTGAGGCAGTGGAAGTGGATGCATCATGAGCAAGTCACAGTGCTTAGGGACAGGCTGGCTCTTGCTTGGACTGTGAGCTGTGGAGGGAGGACATGCTGCTAACTAGATCTGAACTGAACCTTTTCTTTGCATGTTTTGAAACCATGAATGATATGGCAGAAGACAGACTGCTTAGGGGATTTATGCCAGAAAAGAATTCTGTAGTTTGTCTCCAGTTTAACTGAAAAGAGAGACTACAAAGAGACCTGAGTCAGGGTTCTGCACTCTGTAAGTGTTCAGACATTGTATTTTTGCTTTCCTACCATAGTCTGACTGTGAGTGCAGTCTGCAAACTGTTTTCCTTCTTCCAGAATCAGCCCAATTCCCTTTTGTCCCTTATTCTGCACCATGCAGTGCTGTGAGGTTGCTTTCCCCTTGACCCAAACTTTCTCCTTTTTACCTGGCATGCCCAAATATGCAGGGTTGGCTTTTTACACCAGAACAGATACACAGCCTGTGACTGCCTCACTTACTTGGTTTTGATTCTGGATCCCTGTTTAGGCGCCGAACCTCTTTAATCCAGATGTGGTGCTGAATCAGCTCCGCTACTCAGGGATGCTGGAGACGGTGAAGGTTCGGAGAGCGGGTTTCCCTGTACGGCGCCTTTTCCAGGACTTCCTCAGCAGGTAATTGCTCTCACTGTATTGTATGCTGGAACAGCCCCAAAGTATTGAATTCTACATGACTATTTCCTCTTTAACTGCTTCTTCTGGTATGGATCATCTGTGGGATGTTTTTCTAACTGTGGCCTTAATGCTCATATCATCGACTGATCTGGGAGGCCTTTTGGAGACTTGCCTTTAGGCTAAAAGTCAGAATGGAAAAATAGCCAGATGGTCTTTGGTCTTTTTTTCTTTGTCTTTTTTTTTTTTTTTCTTGGTAGCTTTGCCAGAGATTTGCTAGTGTGATGCTGTGAAACCCAGCTGGTCATAATATGTAAAAGGAAAATACCATGCTTAAAACCTTTAGGCAGCTGAAGAAAATTCTAATGGACAGTATAGTTGATGATTAATATTGGAAGAAGTGATTACTTCTTTTAATGAGCTACATCAAAAGGATTTTTTTAAAGTTTAAGGCTAGAAGGGACACTGAACATTGCTTCCTTTGTCTCTTGGAGCACTAAATGCCACCCCTACACTGAACAAAATAACTTGTGTCTGATGAAAGCACGTGTTTCAAAAAGACAGTTGTTCTTTACTGAAAAATTCTGTTGAGTTTGTATTCTTTTACTGGGATTGCAACAATAATTGCCAGTGTGGTAGAAACAGATAAAGGTTGGGGGATGGAAATTTCCAAATTGGAAGGCAAACATGAAGAAGGAGGGTCCCAGAGGAAAAAGGACTAATGAGAGGAGGATAATTAGAGTTAAAAGATTGGGAAGAGAGAGGAAAGGGGGCAGTTACTGTCATCTGTAATCTGATGAGATTCTGTCTTGTTCTTAGGTACAAGATGCTTGTGAAGGGGCCAAGCCTCTCAGACAACAGCAAAGCTGTATGTGCAGGTTTTCTTCAGACCTATGACAGCAGCAAGAAAGAATGGCAGCTGGGTAAAACCAAGGTACTGCATCAGTGTGGGGAAGGGTATGGCTTTGCTCCAGCTGCAAGGGGACGTGATTGCATCTGGTCAGATTGCAAGGCAGTGCAGTCATGACCCTTTCAATACACTGGCCTGTGCCACTGACCTGCAGCATCTCAAATATTTCCCATATTATGTACCTAGAGACATAGCAGGTTTTTTTGATTTTATTTAAACTCCTAATTGACCAAGCCAGATTGATTTTGTTGTGTCTGATCCAATTTAAAGATTCAAGGGGAACAAGCATGGCTCTCGTTTTATGTAATTGTGATGTGTGCCATTAACTCTTGCCTCTTGTGCCAGGTATTTCACTCTGCTTGACTAACTGAAATTCTTGCCCGAGGTAGTGAGCAGAATCTTGGTGTGTATCTAAGCTGTGAATAGCTACATCACCAGATGTATGACAGCTTTCTGTTGGGGAAGCTCAGATGATGCTTTTGCAGCTAGCCCAGATGCTAGCATACATTTTCTGTGAAGAGGTATCCAAATGCTTCTGCCCATTTGCGTAATTCAGATCTTGCTTTGGTGAATGTTTAACACTCCTCTCTTGCCTGGAATAGTCTGGATTTTCATGCAGAAATAGATGTGAGCATTTTGAGGTATATTGCTATAGAAATCTGGGAGTGTGAAGCTGTCTCTATCAAAACTTTCCACATACTCCAGTAAATTCTTCAAAGAATATTCCAAGATGGATGGTGTCCAATGCAGGCAGCATTTCTGAATAGTGGGTATGCAGTCCATATCTAGAGCAGATGGTAGCAGATGGATCAAAGCAATTTCTTGCTTTTTTTTTTTGCCCTTAAGCCTTTAGAAAAGTACTTCAGAATATTTCCAGTGTCACAATAAAACCAGAAGTGATTCAGTGATTCTAGTGAACATTTAATTTGTCCAGGAGATCAGATAATGACATTTGTTGCTTTGAGCAATTATTTCTCAACAACTGGATAGACTATAATATTTATTAAAGCAAAATCTCTCTCCTCTTCCTAGCGGACTGGTGGTAGTCCAGTTAAGAGTCTGGGCTATGAGCTCTGTGTGGCAAGCAAGGAAACCACTGGCCATTGTTGTGGGAAGGACATGTATTAATCTGGAGTTTGGTTGGTTTGTTTTGTTGGGGTTTTTTTCCCATGCCTCCACTGATGTTCCAGAAAGATTTTATCACTTAGCTGTATTTCTGGTCTGTGATTAAAGTGTTCCCCATCTTTGATTTTGGAATCAGGAGTCTCCTCACTGGTGCCTGCAAACCAGGAAGCATTTTGGTGATTCCTGTCCTTGGATAATCCACATTGCTTGGGTGACTGCCAGTCTCCCAGCATTTCAGTGTTAAAGCCTATGAGGAGACTGTGTGTGTTGCAGACCTGTCTGGAAAGCTTAGAAAATGGTGGTTAGAGCTGGTAAACACAGAGTTTGAACTTTCTTCCTAGCATGACAAGAGCTGGAAGATTGCTGCACTACGGTAAGGGCAGCAGGATGGAGGACCAAACTCACATGCACATAACTCACCGTTTAGAGTACAAAAGGTTATAAGCTATACAGCTGAAGTCCAAAGCCCGCTGCAGACTAACAACAAGCAGGAAACCCAGGATGCTTTGAGCCCCTGGAAGCTCTAGGTCCCTTTTCTCTTCAGTCCCCATTGTGCATCATGAAGGACTGAGTCCATCTGCTTGTTTTCACTCACTCCTTGACCTGCACAAGTTATTTGGAAAAAGACAATATGGGTGGTAACTGTGGCAAAGAAAATGTGTGTGTTTTGTCAAAACTCTGGATATAGTCCAATGTATTTATTTTTTCATGATTGTGTCCTGTAAACTAAAACTTGACTGAAGAGCTGTATGTGGCATGTTGGTACACTGCAATCTCTCTGCTTGGGTGCTGGCTGCTGTGAGTCTGGATATTGTGGAAAGAAAGAAATGATTAAGACATGCAGTCTTTGTATTCCTGATGCCTGAGAAGCAAAATTCCCTGAAGCTGGGAAGCAGCTGAGCCATCTTGTTTGGCTGTAGATGTTACTTTCTATTGGGCATGGTTTGTATTAGAGATGTGTGTCCTGGTAGAGGGGAGCAGTTCTGTTTATTGAAAGAATGGATCATTCCAAGGCTGTCCTGGCATGTTCCACACTTGCTGCCATGCTGAATGGCTGGCCAGCCCCTGGCTGCTTCAAGGTGCTGTCATTCCAAGGTGTTATTACCCTGCCATTACATTCTTCAGATGAGTTGCTTGGCATTCTTTCCCATGCAAAGCCATTTCCTTCCTCTCTTGGAGACCACTTTGCAACTCAGCTTTGTCACAGTGCCTCCAGAAAGCCTGTCCCTCGGAAAGCAGCTGCCTTGCAGAGGTGAGGCCTTGCAGAGCAGTGGTGCTTCCTGGTAGGACCTTCCCTGCTGTCTGCATCCAGCATCTTGCTATGCCTTGGATTACAGACTGCTTTGTCTGCATTCATGTTTCAGCTGGTGCTAGGTAACATAGGCCTGGAATACTTGGATTGATGGAGAAATGAGCCTTATTTTTCCAGAGTCTTTCAGGTAAAGGTGAAGCTACCAGCTAGGGGGAACAGAGCATAGATCATTGTCCTGAAAAGGAAGTCCCCTGCATGGCCTTTCTGCCACTTTTGCTGCTACAGGTGCAGATCTGGGTACTCAGGTTGGTATTCCCAGAACTAATCTTGGCTTAGTCAGGAGTAGCTACTGAAAAAGGTGTGACAAGCCCATGGGGATGTAACCTAGGAAGAAGTATAAGGGGTGGGTGAAGAGCAAGGCTTATAGAAGGGGGAATACTTCCTGCAAAATGAATGGAAGGATAATTATATCCCTAGCAATTGTTTGAAGGAGGAAGGAAAAGACTCTGTGAATTAGTGCAGGGGATTGTGAAGCTTGGGAAAGGAAACGGAGGAGGAAGGGCAGGATGATCTTTGTGTTTTTCATTAAGAATAGAGCAGCTGCTGTGCTGTCAATTGTCAAATTAATGTTTATAAGAGGTATTAATGTATGCAATACAGGTTTTATATGGTGGTATGGCAGAGTTGAGGGCTTGAATGCAAACAAGCAGTGTGATCATGAAAGAGATTGTGCTAAGGTGCCTTTGCCTTCACTGGGAATGTGCAGGGATGGGGCAGCAGCTTCCATATGACCCTTTCTTCAGTGCACCTGGGCCTTCTGCCATACTTACCATACCCACAACACAGCTTTCCTACAGTGGTTTAATACAGTAACCTTTGCTGTTTGAAGGCATTAATTTCCACATTTCAACCCGCTGGTTTGCAGGGCCTGTTTGGAGGAGGTTGCTGTACACTGTTTGGCATCCAGGTCACAGTGACCCACTTCCTGCTTTCCCAGTGTTGTCCCCAAGAATCATATGATCCCACTTATGTACACATGGGTACCCAAAGAGATACATTTGTGTCTGCTGATCTCTGTGACAGCTTAGCATGTTCACTGTCCCACTGATGGTGCATGCAGGCTTTGAGGTTATGTGAGGAACAGCGTGGTGATGCACTGTGGTTTAAAACCTGGCCAGTGTCTAGTACCAGCAGAATGTGATAGATGTAACCTTGTAAAATCCGTGTAATACAACATAACCTTGTATGTTTTGTTCAATCATTTTTTTCTCAAATGAAAACAATCCTATGTTTTCAGAAAATGACTATGAATAATGACAAAGAAACAGCCACTTTCTAGTTTATTTCTACAAGGTATCAAAAAAACTTCTGGACTTGAAATGCATGTTATTCTTCCTTGTCATCTCGTGGAGTCTAAATAACCTCCAAACCTTCAAAATGCCAAAAATTTATAACTAGATATTGCTGGATTTTGAGATTAACCCCTCACTCCAGCATATATAGATCCTGTAATCCTATAGGATTAGGGTTGAGTCTCATGGATCTCTGCATGCCCTGAAGTTCCTCCCCCACCCCAAACTGGTCTGGCTCAGCAAAGACTGTGCTTGCTAGGGAAATACTGATGGTCTGAGTATTTTTACAATTTGATGAAGATAATGGACCGAGACAGTGTTTTGCTGGTTGCATTCTTGAAATGGGTGACTGCTGCTTGGGTCTGGAATGTAATGGAAAGAGCAATCCCTGCCTCAAAGAAATCTTTAAAAGATTGTTGAGTTGACAGAGGGAGTGGATGTACAACTTGCAGGGAAGGATGCCAGCTTCATGGTTGGCAGTACCTTGATAATGAAGCTTCTTTTCAGGCTACCCATGGTTATTTAGTCATTACAAAACAGCTCATTTCTTAATGGAAGCTGCTCCCCAGGAGAAATTCAAGTGCAGGAAAGCCACTGGCTATGGGTACTAACTCAAGGAGAGGTGTCAGTACACAATGGTAATTGCAGGGGGAAGGAAGAGCCTTAAGGGATGAGGCCAAAAGCAGTGATGGAGGAGAAGGGATAGAGGGACATAGAGGGGAGAAAGAGGGCAGTTGGTGCAGGGCACTGGACTAAATGACTGTTCAAATCTTTGGCCTCTCAGCACAACCACATGAATCCAGTACATTTGTAAGGAGTTTCTACTGATTAATGTGGTTCTGAGTTCTGCAGATTGATGAAGATCAGCTCACATTCTGTGTATATGAGAGTGCTTTAACAAGTGGGGCTGCACTTCCCTAGTGTAGCCTGTTCTGCTGCTGGCCCTGGCAGGGATTTATTCAAAGCCAGGCAGCAGGTCACACGAGCATGGCCATATGGCACTTGCTGCTGTGACTGCAGCTTGTATGGACATGTCTCACCAGCTTATTCTAGTCTGGGTACTGCTAGCAGTGTACCCACAGCACCGTGGAGCTCCCTGCAGGCTGCAATCCATCTCAAAAAGCAGCACATTTATTTCAGGAATTTCTGCTGAATCCTGTGCTAACCTAATGCACGCCAGCTGATTTAACATTGCTTAGACATGTCAGCACAATTCCTGTAAACATGGCCTTATCTTGCTCGTATCTCAGTTCTTTTGTCTTTAACGTAGCACCTGCATTCTTCACAAGCATTTAGCACCGAGCAGAAGTTGTAAATACAGGCGGTGAAAGATGCTTGAGAATTAAAATACTGGACACTGGGGTGCAACCAGTAATACTTGGAGAGTTCTGTGGTCAGAGCTCAGTTGCCCCTAGTCATGCTCCACTGTGGAACCTCTTCAGCACGGAAGCATCTCACCCCAGAGTGTCTGGAGGTCGGTGGAGGGCTTCAGCACCGGTGGGCTTGAGAGTAAGCTTTCTGTCTCGACTGGGCTTTTGGCTTTTCGCCTGCCTGCCATTAAGATTCCTGTAAAAGTTACTTCCTGGAGTCTAGAAATCGAGAAGTTCCTCCCTTTCCTTGAAACGCGGAGGAGTTTCTTCGCAAAATATTTAATCACCCAAGCAGGTCCCAGTGCCTGCTGCAGGGAGGTACCGGATTGCGCCGGGCAAGCTGTCAGCTGGGAAAGAGTTAAGCACCGGCGCAAACTTGGGCTCTCCTCCTCCCTCCTCTTTCCCTCCTTCCTCTGCTCCCTCCCTCTCTCTCTTTTAAGTCTTGACCACCGAGTGAGGGCGGCGGGGGTTGGGCTCGGAGTTTGGCTCCCGCCGCTGCAGAACTTTTCCCGGCGCTCGCAGTGCGGGCGCCCGGGGCAGCGCGGGGGCGGCGGCAGCGGCAGCGCAGCCGCCCGGGCACGGAGCGCTCTCCGCGCCGCTCACCCGGGGATGAAACCGCCCGGCTCTCCCGGGGACTGACTTCTTTCCTCTCTTTGTGTTTACTGAAACTCCTCCCCGTGGCGTCAGGTTTTCCTGAAGGAAGCTCTTGAGCAGAAGCTGGAGAAGGATCGGGAAGAGGAGTTGAGGAAAGCAGCTATAGTCATCCGGGCCCACGTCTTGGGCTACATGGCAAGGTCAGTGCTGGGGGCTGCCCCACCATCCCTGTGCTTGCGTGCCTGGGTTGCCCCGACACCCTGCTTTGCTCTCTAGTCCCCTAGCATCCGTCCCGTCTTCCCCTCCTGTGTTCTAAGGGAGAGCTGCAGAATCTGCCCTCCCTGCCAGCATCAGCTCTGCTGAAACCTTCCTGCACCTTTGGCACCTCTTTTTCAGTTATGTGCACGTTTGCACCTTCCCTCAACGCTACTCAGCAGGCTTCCCGTGGACTTTTGTACCCATTGCTTGCCTGTGATGACACCTTTTCCTTGCCTTCAGGGCTCTCCTGGCTGGGCCCCACCTAGCTTTGGGTCCCCTCCTTTCCCTTGTGCCTGTCAACTCTGTTTTCTGCTCCCCCTGCCAATTGCTTCTTCCTCACTTGCAGTTCTGCCTTTGCTCACCCTCTTTCCTCGCCCTGCCTGTTTGCCTTGTGATCTCCCCCTCCTTTTAACTGTTCAGAATTGGTTTTTGGCCAGCTCTGCAACAGTAATCTCCTCTTGCCTCTCCCTTTTGCACCTGACCAGTGAAGGTTTGGGAGAACCAACTGCAGACAAACGGCCCCTCCTCTGCCCTCGAAGTCAGTGCAACAGCTGACTCCTTAATGGCTGTGGTATGCACACTTAATCCCAGTAAGATGCTCTTTCCTGGCTGGTCTTTGCTCCAGACACCTGTCAGTCAGGGTTGTGAGGAGGTGAAATCCCTGGCTAGCAGAACTGTTTCAGCAGGCACTCTTCTTAGAGCTCCAGTTACACCAGGTAGCTCATTTTTCATTGGGAAATGTGTGCAAGGGTTGTAGCCTGCCTTGCCAGTGTGGAATATCAGCAAAATACACATTTGGTCTCTGGGGCTTTTTATTCGTTTATTTATTTCCCTCTAGGAAGACAAATGAGCTCGCTCTATTGTTGGTGCATGAGATTGCAAGTTCTTTATGTCAGGGCCTCTTCTCTCTTTTACTTTTTGTCTAGCGTTTGGAGAGAGGGGTAGGGATTAGCACAGGAAAATTGATTTGCTGGAAACACCACTGCAGGCATACTGGATTACTGCTTTTCTGAAATCCTGGTGAGGAAGCTGCTGTCCTGCAGGGCTGTGATGGAGACTGTGTGGCAGCAGTGTTCCTCTTGGTTAGAAATCTTGTGGTCCTTCAGCCTCCACACTTCTGAATTCCTCATCCCACATGTTGCTGTTATGAGTCTCATCCTTAAGGACAAGCTGTGCTTCTGTAGCCAGACTGTAAATCTTCACAAGCAGCTGGAGGTAACTGGACTTCACAGGGGAGGAGAGTAAAGAAGAGCTGGAAAGGGGGTCTGTAAAAGTTTCTGTGAAGAGAGTTTCCAGTTGCACTGCACCTGGATTGAAAAAAGTCCAGCAGGCAGGAGTTCATCTGGGCAAGTGCTGAATGGTCTGTGCAGAGTTGGGCAGGAATATCAGTATGTGTTGCCTTAAGCTTGTACCATTTCTGTTAGTTTTGCAAGTATAAGTGTATGTAAATTCATTTGGTCTCATGCAAAGTAGACTGGCAAACGAGGGATTTTACTGGTTTCTCCCCCTTTGTGAACTTGTTCTGAGCCTGGAGAACCAGATTTTCTTTGCTCTCATTCCCTGCAGCCTATGCAGCCTAGTGTCTCTGATCACTAAAATGTGAGACAAGAAAATCAAGCCCACTGAAAAGACCCCATTCTTATGTAGCTAATCTGGAAACTCTGAGATGCAGGTGACAGCTTCACCAGCTAAAAACCACATAGTACAGGATCCATGTGTGAACTTGGCTGTGCCCTGGTTTCTTCAGGACTGTTCTTTATGTGAAGAAGACGGTAGCAAATTGCTCCGTAACCCTGTGATCTCTAGTCCTTGGAGGCATAACTGCTAACTACAGCTCATTGACAGAATAATTAAGTAAATTTCAAATACAGCATTGGAGTCTTGCAGCCAGCCTGCCCTCCCTGGTGTGCTGCATGGTCAGGAGGTCTCCCAGCCCCTTCGCTTGGTCTGCAGGTTGAACTTCTTTGGCCAATGCAGAAGGGTGAGTGGAAGCTTGAACAAGGGGAATGAGGTTTGCAGCCTGTGAGCAGCAATTCCAGCTGAAGGGCATCTGCAAGCTTGGCTGTGGTCATGAGGAATGAGGGGGCACTTCAGCTTGGCAGATTAGCAGGCAGTGCTGGCCTGGAGCTGGGCAGGGCTTGGCACATGTTGCACTTGAGAGAGTTTCTGGCAGATGCATTTTGTAAAAGTCAGAGCACCCTTTTTGATGCACTTAGTCTGCCTTGGCAGAGAGTGCATGTGCAGCTGTTCACACCCCATGTGCAGGGCACAGGGTGGACAGAAGGAGTGGGGATGAGGGGACTGCAGCCCAGTAGTAATTAACCTAAAACCTCCTACTGCTTACCACCTCTTGCTTTTCCTTTTCTTTTCTCTGTGCTTCCTCCTTTTGACTTAATACTTATGGAAAAGAGCATGACCTCTGCACACTACATCTATTAGCATCCCTCTCCTGATTTTCTTGACTGGGCTGATGGATCTGATGTGCAGGGAGGTGGCAAGCTGTTAGCATAGGTCTCTGTTGCCATTTGAAGGGAATTTCCTTGCCAGGAGAGGGATTTTAAGGTGTGTCTTTTCCTCAGGGTGTTGCAGAAGATGTGTGGGAAGTTTGTGTGAGAATACCATGCTTTTTCCACTGTGCTTTCTAGGACTGCAAGACCTCAAGGATTACTGTAGCCTTCTGGCCCAAGATCCTGTGCAACAGCCCCAGAGGATTTCTCTCTGCACATTTTGTTTGGATTAGAAAAGTTTTTCATTTGACTAGTACCAATGGTTGTTTCCCCAGTGCAAGATACTAAGGCATCCAAATATATTAAATTACTTTAAAAAATGTCTGCTTATTTTCAGCCTTAATAGATGTCAGCTTCAGGTTGGTTAAATCTTATGGCCCCTGTTGGAAAAATAGAAATGTGGATCCTTTAACTGGGGTAAAGCCTTTCCTTAGGCTTTTCTGTTTCTTAAGGTCCTGCATGGAGCAATTGCTCTCATTCTGTAAGCCTGAATTTCTGGTTCCAGTCCTGCTCCCTCAAAAATCACTTGAGGGTCTGACACTGTTCTTGAAATGGGGGTGCTAGCACAGAGCACAGAATAAAAGTAGTATTCTATACAACAGTATTTCTGCTTACAAGAATAAGAATCTGAGTAGTATTTTTTTCTATAGCATTGTGGTGGGAGTTTGCCTTTGTGTGATGACCTAGGGCCCAAAAATCCAGTTTTGACTTGCTGCGTCCCAACATAGTCCCACATCAGTTGTGTTTGGCCTTTGATTCTTCAATACAAAACCTTATGATTGGCTCTTTGGGATTGTTTAATGTTTGCTTGAATCTAGTTTACAAATTGATCCAGATTACTGTGTAATGCTAACTCCTGTTATTTGCCCAGTTTATGTATCATGTACAAACTTCTACCAGGAACTTTTTTCATGTCCTTGATAAAGGTAGTCTTTAATGCAGAGGCAAAACCTGGCTTTTCTACAACATTACTAGACTACAGAAATACTAAATGATGATTGTTGTGTTTTGGGGCCCTATCATGTTCTTAAAAGTGCTGTAGAGTTGATTTTGATGTCATTGACGATCCTTGTGGGTCTCTTGCAACTCAAGATATTGTGATTCTTGTTTAGGCAAAATGTTGTGCAATACATTCGTTTATGTGAACTTGTTATGATGTTTGATTCAGCCATCAGTATTGTAGTATCAGTGTGTTTTCTCCCAGACAACGTGAAATTAATCTCACCAAATCTATTTTTGCACTGTTTTTGCCTTTCCTGGAGTAATTTGCTTTTGGCCACTTAAGAGATGGACCAATATTTGTTCTCATATAGTAAGGGCATTTGTATGTTTCTATTATAATAAATCCATACTTAGTGATTATGCCCATTGCACAGTGAATGTGTTTATGTGCAATGCAAGGAGACTTTGGGCCAGAGGACCTTCCCTTTCCATGGCCAAATACCTCTCCCTCATCGTCTGAGAGTCTTCACAAAAGTAGGTGCCCATTGAAACAAACTATTGGTAGATTAGGAGGGAGAACACTGAGGTGAATATGATTTACAGGTAGTGAGTGGCAGGAGAGGAACAGAAATCATGTCACTTGTGACCTGTGCTTTTCGAAAAGGACTTTCCTATGGATGTGGTCAGTGTGCAAGGGCATGAGGAATGCAGAGCACGTATGACTTAGAGATGCATTAAGTGTGTGGTTCTGTTTTCAGGAAGAAGTATCAGAAGGTGCTATCCAGTGTTGTAATAATCCAAAAGAACTACCGAGCATACTTCTGGAAGAAGAGCTTGCAGCGCCTGAAGGCCTCTGCGGTGACCCTGCAGAAGCACTGGCGTGGCCGCCTGGCTCGCAGCCTCTACCAGCACCTGCTGCAGCAGGAGCTGCAGCGCCGGCAGGAAGCCGAGGAGAGGAGGAGGCAGGAGGAGGAAGAGCAGATCAGAAGAGAGGAAGAGGAAAGACAATGGCAAGAAGAGGAGGAGCGTAGGAGGAAACAGGAAGAGGAAGAGGTGAAGGAAAGGTACAGGATGGTATCTTGCATTCTGTCTTGGGTTTAGGCAGTTTAAAGGGGAACATTCTAGAATGGGTTCTCCCCCTTTGTTTTAACCAGTCCCAATACCACCAATAAAGAATGAATACAAGTAGCTATAAGCGAAAAAATAAGTTTACTAACAAGTGAAGCTGCAACAGGCAAAAACCAACAGTAAATAATCACTATATACAAAATTGCTAAATCTCACAAACTCCCTGAGAACAATCTGAAACCCAAAATGGTGGAAATCCCTCTTTCCAAGATGGCACCCGCCACATGCCATGGTGCACAGGGAGTCAAAGGGAAAATGGCATCAGAGCCTCCCACTCAAGATGGCAGCCTTTGCAGGTGACCACGCTGTTGGGAGACAAAGGGGAAGGATGGCAGGAATCCCTCATGGGAATGAAGGAACTTAACTGGCAGTTCTTGCAGCAAATCGGAAGTGCTGCAGTCTGTGGGGTCAGCACTGCTGCTTGCTGCACTTGCTGGACTCTGCTGGGTTTATTATATATAAATTTCAACATATAATGGTGTGGTAGTTTGCTTTTCAGGAGTAGTTCTCCTAGGCTTTTGTTATGTACTTTCCCAAAGGGGGATCTCATCAGACTGTGTGGCAAGCATCAGAAAATTCTAAGGTTAGAAGCACTCACCTTGAATCCAGTGTGCAGTTTTGGGCACCAGAATATAAAAAGCATTAAACTAGAGAGTGTCCAAAGCAGGACAGTGAGGATGGCGAATGTCTGGAGAGGAAGCTGTATGAGGACTGACTGAGGTCACTTGAGGAGACTGAGGGAAGACCTCATTGTGGTCTTCAACATCCTCATGAGGGGAAGAGGAGGAGTAGGCTCTGATCTCTTGACTCTCATGCCCAGTGACAGGACTCAAGGAAATGTCAGGAAGCCGAGTTAGGGAAGATTCAGGTTCAATACCAGGAAAAGGTTTTTCACCCAGAGGGTTGTCAGTATTGGAACAGATTCCCCAAAGAAGTGCCCACAGCACCAAACCCAACAGAGTTCAGGAAGCATTTGGACAATGCTCTCAGGCCCATGGTGTGACTCTTGGGGTGTCCTGCACAGGACCAGGAGTTGGACTCATTGATCCTGATGAGTCCCTTCCAACTCAGCATTTGATTCTCTAATAGAAGGAAGGACCTATCTAGTTTATTGGCTATAGAGTGTTTTTGCCCTTCAGTTCCCAGAGCATTAGAAATGTGTTCAACCCAGCATCATAGCAGAGAAGTGTCAATGTTTCTGGGAGTCAGGCAAACTCATTTTATTTTCATTTTCTAATTAATGTTAAATGGCACCTGAGTGAGTAGCCAGGACGGTACTAGCAGACCAATGTGTCTAACTTCTGAACATCCATTTGACCTAAAAAATGAGGTGGAAGTCCACTGAGAACAAGCAAAAAGCAACACAAATGTAGAGACAAAGTCAGAAGGACCTAGGCATGATTTGAGCTGTAGTGAACCAGAAGTTGGCATGCAGTTATTGTACATACAGTTTTAGCAGAGGGGAGACACGGAACAATTTGGTCTAACATTCAACAGGAAGAAAAATAATAATGTTGAGAGAAATGAGGTATTTGATGCTATTTTTATCTTCCCCAAAAGTTTAACTGTTGGATATTAAATACGATAAGGAAGAATGTGCAAGAATTTAGAACATGTCATGAAAATAAAAGTTAGAAAATGCTCAGATAAACCAAATTACAAATTATAAAGAAGGTATGCGGATTTGGTGAAAGTAATGTTTGGATACTTCAAGAACTAGGTAAAGCAGTTTAAAACAATAGCTATTATCTTTCTTCTTCTTTGTGGATAGTAATGTGGATAGTAATTTTTCCATAAAAATGGAAAATACCAAACAATTATGACCCCCTTTTAAAATGGGAAAAGGAAGATACATAAATAAGGGAAATGTGGACCAGTCAGCCTGACCTCAGTTTCAGGAAAATACTGAAACAAACAAACAGTTGTAAATGCTTGATAAAGGAATTAAGCCAATGTGGATTTCTGAGAACAGTGTTAGAGTTACCTGTTTCCTTCTGTGGTGTCTTATGGCATGTCTTGTGGACAGGGAAAAGCCATGGAGGATAGGTAACTTGACTTTGGGTAGATAAAAGCTTGGTAAGGGCTTTGATACGTTATGACAATACTCTAAGATGCTTGAAGAAATCTGCTTTGGGAAAAAGTATGTGAAGCAAGATTAGGATTTCTATTTTTTATGCATTTAATTAATAAACAATAGTAGCTTTTTGTTAAATAAAAGAGAACTCTTGAATGGGATTTTTCCATGATCTCTGCTGGATATGGTACTTGTGCAATGTTTTCATAAGAACTTGGATAAGGAAATATGAATATCCTTATTAAATTTGCAGATAAAACCATCTGCTGAGGGGCTGTAGGCTTATAGCCTAGGATTACAGTTCAGATAATTTTGGCAAGTTAAAGGATCTGAAAAACAGGATAACTTTGGGTACAGACATATGCAGATTTACAGTCAGGAATAATCAAATGCACAGGGAGCGGAGGAGGAATGCTTACTTCAACAGCAGGAGGAAGGTCTGGAGGCTAAGTTGAGTGTGTCACCAGTGTCATGCTGTGTGAGAGGGGAAAGCAAATGATCTCTATAAACAGAATTGTTTCTGTAGGATGAGGTGATGGTTCAATACCCTTCAGTTGGAGTACTGTCCCTAGTTTTGGGTATCACATTTCAGGAAGAGTGTAGATCAGTTGATGATGACTAGAAAGCAGGAAGAAATACCAAAGGTTTAAAAACTGTGAGCAACAGTTGCAGGAATTTTTATGTAGATCATAGGTGGCACTCCTAATGTGTTTTAGAATGGTTGTGATGGTGTTGCTTTTGAGCTGTCTTGTAATTTAAGGCAGTTGTTTTACTCATGATGACTGCTAGGGATCTTTCAGTAAGTAGAGTTGGAACCATCTGGATCTCACTTATGTCAGCTTTCATTTACAAATATTTCCTGGATTTTTTTTTTTTGAGAGTGTGAGCACAAGAGCGAGAGTTTTAAGGACTTTGTGACTTACAGCTGCAGTTTAGAATTTGTCTGGGAAAATCTGCAAGGCCTGGGAAAAAAATATCATTGCCCTTCTGTTCTCCCTGGGGTTGAATTATAGGTTTGAAAGTCACCACTGGCAGTGGTCACTTTCTTCCATCCAGCAGCATCCTATTCCTGCTCCCTAAGCATGACCCTGGCATTTGTCTGTCTGCTGGTTCAGTTGTTTGTAGCATTCTTGCTCTGGAGAAACTGGCCATAGTGATAGCTTTGCTATGGAGTGTAATCTTTTTGAACTGGGTAGAACTGCAACACTGTGGGATAGTTTTTTTCCTCTGCTCACGTTTACTAACAAACTCTGACTCTTACAGTCTTCACTAATTAACTGGATTTTGCATGCCACTGAGAAGTTATGTGAGTTGGGGCTTTAATACAGTAAAAGCAAAACAAAACACAAATTCAGTGCTGGTATTGCTATAATTCTATTTTTAAAAAATGAACAGTTTCCTGATATCTGTCAATTACACAGCCTCAATATGCACAGATATATTGTACTTCAGAAGATTCTGTTTACATTTATCATGAGTCTGATTTGTCTTTCTGTCACTGTTTCCAATGTCCTTCCTGGTGTGTTCCAACTAATCTAATTTCCTAATTGATCTGAAAGTTAAGTGCATGGGGAAAATCTGTTACGTCCACAAAGGTCATGCCAACCACAGAGAATTGGATTTTTACTAAATTGCAAAAGCTTTTAAATCAGTCTTACAGCAAGTACCTCATTTTAACCTTATCCATGGAGGGATGATGTGTCCATGTAATTCTGAAAACCTCATGTAGGAGAACTAGGTCTGTCTCTGACTGTTATATTTTGTTTTTGACAGAGAAAAGGAGCAACTGAATGCGCTATTGCAGGTGGCCCAGGTAAGTTTAAAAGTTGTTCTTTTCACATGGTTTCTTGTGAATATCTGTGAAGTGTCCTTCATTGCCTCTGCTTTGCCTGGATACTGATACTGTTGTGGCAGCATCAGTATTATGACAACACTATTTAAAAAATGGGCTTTATTCACGCAAAACCTGCAGGCAAAGGTGCACAGAGTTAACAAGGTAGGGCTTTTTTCAAGGCTCTTGTATGAGCCTGCACTGGTTCTATTTGAAAATTTCCATATTGAACATGCAGCATCCTATTTTTATCTCTACTGCTTGAGCTTGTTAGATAACCTTGTGATGTGCAACACTGTGACACAGTCTGTTTCGCTGGATTGTTGCCTGTAACAGCCGAAATAAGAGTGCGGCCAACTGCTGCCATGGCTAAAATAAACCCCTTGTAACTGGTCTAATTGTTGGTACTCGACATACCAAAGAGCAGACCACCTACCCTGAGGTGTGTGAAAATGGCTGTGTATTTCATTGGTTTTTTTTCCCATACCACTTGTTCCCCAGTTTCAGGCCATCTTTGTTCAGGAGAGGTTGGAAGCATAGAAATGCATTCATCCACAAGTAAGAGTCAAGTAGAGAACCAGCAACTAGGTAAATAAAGAAAACAAGGATTAAGGCTTAAATAAGTGAATATATTGACTGCATTGTCATAAGTCCTATCAGGAAGTACAAGAAATCCTATTGGAATTTATTTTTACTTTTTCTCATGTGTGTATCTGTTCTCTGATGTGTATGTTTTCAACATCCTCTGTGGAGGGGAGGATGGCTTTATCCAAAACATCAGTGAAAGCTACCAGAATCTTCCATCTTCCAATTATCATGTATCTGATAGAAATTTCCTGTTACTTCAGTGTGGAAAAGATAGAGTAAGACAGAGTCTTCAGCAGTCAGCCATCAGCCATCTAGTGATGGTAAAGAATGCAGAGAAATTCTGGGTGGAGTTTTGTTGGGCTGTGGTTGGAGTGGATACAGTCCTGCTTCATGCAAATAGCCCTTCCAGCCCCAGATTCTGATGGTCAGGTCCTCATTTCAGGAAACAATGAAATTTCCCGACCTCTTAATGAATTTCTGGGAGATCTTCAGCTCTTAAGTAGTCTGTGCATGTATGTATTCATATATAGTTGCTTTCTCCTATATGTGTGTGAGTTCAAAAAGAGAGAACAGACTTTGAGGCTGCTTTTATTCGAATTGCAGCGTACAGTGACCAACAGATAGAGAGGCTTTTCTAAAAATTCACTGAACCCAGTGAGCTTCTTTGTATGATTCATAATGGAGGTAGATTGCTGGGAAAAATGAGGTACCTATGTGCAGTTTTGGGCACCAGAATATAAAAAACATTAAACTAGAGAGTGTCCAAACTAGAGAGTGTTCTACCTTTAGCTTTTATACCATGAATGATTGCAGGATGCTTGGAGTCATCTTTCTGCAGATCGTAAGTATAAGGCAAGCACAGGAGACAGGAAGAATGAAAGGTCCAGGCAAGGAACACAGACAGGTTGAAGAAAGTGCTTTAACACTGTTGTAAATTCTTTTAAGGTGGAAACAGTAAACACTGAGGAGGTGGATATTCCCCTGCAAGAAGAAGAGAGACGTCAGATGGAGGAGATCTTAAGACTGGAGAAGGAGATTGAAAAGTTGCAGCAACAGAAAGAGGATCACATGTCTGTCATCTCTGAAGACACCAGGAATGAAATCTGTCGGCAGCGAGAAGAAGAGATACAGAGGTTGGAAAAAGAGGCATCAAGGGTTGCCCAGGAATTCTTGGAGCTGCTGGATTTTGGCAATCTGGATGAAAGTGTGCAGAACTTAGAGCGCTCACTTTCTAGTGAGGGGACACTCAACATTGACTGCAGCCTGGTGGCACCACTGGCTGAAGAAGAGGTGGATGAGGGTTTTCATGCCGATGATGAAGGACGCCCAACTTCCAGTTTGGTGGTCTCAAATCAGCATGGCACGAGAAATAGTGGTAACTACTCAAAGGAAGTTGCAAACACAAGCCTTTTGCTTCTCCAGAGGGAAATGGGAGAGGTTGCCCCTGCTCCAGGGCTGCCTGTGGAAAGAACCACTAGTCCCAAGGAGCAGAGAGCCCTGTCTGACCCAGCAGAAAGCGTTTACAGCAGTGTCTCTGATACACAGAGGAGTAACAGTGGAGAGGCAGGAGAGCCCATTTACACCTCCCCCCCTGATGTGGAGTCTGACTATGACCATGAGGAGTTTGATGGCTATGGAGATGCAGGTAATGCCTCAGCTGAGCCTCTGAATGATGAGGAGGGTCTGAGACACTCCCATGGTACCAGCCTGGACTCCAACCGTGGCAGCCTGGACTCGGTGAGAATCTCTCCCTTCACCCTTCTGGACATTAGTGTGACTTTGTTGATGTTTATAATATCTTTGTCTTCTTACTGTATGCCTGCTCACTCTGGGTATAGTTACTGATATGTAACTCTCTCTTATATCAATAATCAGCTTGAAAAAAAGGGAAGAGTCATAGATAGGCTGAAGGCCAGAGGCCTTGTGATTGTCTGGTGTCTGCTGGCACACAAGCTAGTACATGTGTACCTATTTTAGATTGTTTCCATTGCCATATATTATTGTAAGACCCTTTAGGAGAAAGGAAAGCAAACAACTGGTATTTTGTAGGTGTATTTTCTACCTTAGAGAGATTTCACAGAAAGGCCATTGCACATTCCAGTGTGCAATGACAAGAGGAGATGGGAAAGGCTGGGAAAGGCTGATTTGTCTCCATCACTAAAACCTCTCTTGTTCTAAGTCTGTTCAGAGTCAAGGGTTTATTTTCAGCTGCTGTGTACAAGTTAAGCTATTCTAAAGCTGGAAGAAATTACTGTGCTGATTGGGCTGGGTCCCAATGCACACAGCCAGGATCACTGAACCTTTTCATTCCTGCTGCAGGGACAATGACAGGGTGGTAAAGCTGGGCTATTGGCCTCGCACTTCAGCACCTCAGCTGAGATCCCGCACTGGGTCTGGACCTCCTGAGTGCTCTCAGGCCAGCAGCTTAATAATGCAGTGATAAATCCCCTTACAGGACCAGGATGTCAAGGCCCACATAAGATAGTGAGGAGTTCAGGTGTGAAGCCAATGACAGCCACAAAAATATTTCTAATAAATGATATCCCTGAGAAGAGACACTTGAACTACAAAATATCTTTTTTTTTTAGGAACTCAAATTTACTTCCTTCAATGTGTTTTCTCAATGACAGATTGTGACCTTTCTTTAAAAAGTTGCATGGTTGTCTTGTTTGCATTTCCCTAATGTCAGCTGCCAGCCATTCGAATTTTTTACGTGATCTGCTTGAGTAAAGGTACCTTCTCTGTGGGCAGGTACTCACAGATCACTGTCAGGTAATCTTCAAATCATGAATCATTCTGTCACAGCTTAGGCTGGTTCCTACCATTAAAATGCAAATAGAAGTGAGGGTGGGCTCATGAGTGAGTAAGACTAATGAAAAAAACAGTTGATATTTTGTCATAGTGTGAGCCACAGGAAGTGATAACCACAGGTGAGTCAAGATCCCATCAGTAGCTGCTGTTTGAAGTCTACCTGGTTTTTGAAACTTAATGCCAAGGGAGGGAATGAATGAGTGGACCAGGGATGAGACAAAAGGGTCACAGAGAGAAGACAGAAGGGAACTCAAAAGAAGCAACATGCATTTGAGGAAGGAAAAGGTCTAAGGAACTGCCTTCATTAGTATTAAATTAATAAAGCAAATCAAAGGAAATTGTATTTTAGGTAAAGAAATTATTTTGTGCGTGAAATACTTTCTTATGGCTGAGGGCCTTTATCTAGTTGGAGAACAGAGATGAGTAAATTCAGTACTATTATTTCAGTAATTCAGATTGATGTTTTTAGGGTTCAGTTATCCTGGACTGTGCTTTTTTTCTTAACCCAAAACAAGTAATTTCCTTGCTGGGGTTAAATCACTGTTCCATCTTGTCTGGCATTGTGGCCAGAAAAATCAGAAAACTTCTCCAAAATGAAAAAATATCTCTTAATCCCATCAAATTAGATTATGCAAGGTGGGTAGTGCCTTGAAACAGGGAGTTTTGTTACTGCAGGGAACTGGAGCTTTCTAGGCATGTCCACTGCTCTCCTTTCAGGTATGAAAATTCCATGCTCTTGCTTTAGGCATTAATGGATAAGCTGTCAAGCCTCTGCTTTTACCGTAGTGCTTTTTTTGCAAAGGGACTGTGTGTAGTTTTGCACCTTTCGATCATGTGACTTCTCTAACCCTGTTAACTGCTCCAGTCCTGCGACCAGGAGAACCCAAGTAGCCTATAGCTCTTCTTCTTTCTTTAGTTTCTGGAGAGTGAGGAAGAAGTGGATGTTTACATTGATACAGATGAAGAGTTTTGTAATGGACGAATCACTATCTTCAATGGTTCAGGTCCGCCCTATTTTCACAGTTACCTCTACATGAAAGGTAAGTGGATTTTGCCAAAACCATGCATAGATGGGATCCAGGAAACCTGCTTTCCTCTTCTGTTTGTCCAGAATAATCATTTTTATTTGCTCTTAGTTCTCAGTTTATTCTTCCTTTTTATTCTTATTTAAAAAAGCAAATAGAGAGAGAGCTGGATGTCAGAGATATCTTTGCCACTGAGACTTCATTGTGCCTACTTGGTATGGGCTTAAATGATTCATTCTCAGCTATGAAATTGAACTCAGAACAAAAATACTGGAGTAGTGCATGTATTTCTGTATTTTGCTTTTGTTTCACTAGTTTTGCTTTGTTTTTTCTATGTTTGAAATTAGGCACAACTTTGTTTCTCTCCTTCAGTTCCTTTTTTTGATGTAGGAACTGAAGTGGCAACTGTTCCTGCCCGGGGGCGGGCTCAAGTGGAAGCATGGCCCCTGTTGTGTGTGCTGAAGTTTTGCTGCCTCTCTTTTGCAGGAGGTCTCATGAACCCATGGCGGCGGCGCTGGTGTGTCCTGAAGAACGAGGCCTTCATGTGGTTCCGCACCAAGCAGGAGGCCCTCAAGTCAGGCTGGCTCTACAAAAAAGGCGGAGGAATGTCAACCCTGTCACGCCGCAACTGGAAACGCCGCTGGTTTGTGCTTCGGGAGTCCAAGCTGATGTACTTCGAGAATGATAGTGAGGAGAAGCTGAAGGGGACTATTGATATCAGAAGGGCAAAGTGAGTGCAAAAAGAAATCCCTTTGATGCCTAGTATTCACTCTCTAAATCAGTAATGAAGGGTCCAGTGCTGCTGTTCATTGGCCTGTGTATCTCCCATGGTGCTTGGAGAATCAGAAACAAAGGAAGGAAAAGGCAATTACAGCATCTAGTTTTACTCTGGAGGGAGTCTGTGATTACTTGATAGTTCTTTTCCCAGTCTTGCCTTTCATAATCCAGCAGCAGCTCTTTCCAAGCCATGGATGGAACCAGACCAGGAGGGGCTAATTAAGTACATACCCCATGCATTCTCTCCTACCCAGACTCCATCTGTTTTCTGGCTTCTCCAGGCATTTCACAGAGGTATTATGAAGCTCACAGCGGGATTTGAATTTGGCAGCATGTACTGTGCCTTTTCCTGAGTCCTGAATGCTCTTTCTGCTGCCATAGTCAATTCCTCAGCTCCCGCTGTAAGAAAGGACAGACTGGTCACCTATTAGCATTATGCAGGCCTGTAAAGTGCCAAAAAGAATGGCACACCCGACTTTGTAAACAGATCTCTATATCAGCCTCCCTGTTATCTCTTTTTCCATTTAGTCTGTTGGTGTCTTGAAAATCTATATAATGCCTTAAGCTTTGGTTTTTAACTGTACAGATCTTTTTAAACATCTTGATGTGTACTGGCGGAATTTTGTATTTCTGTCAGAGTTACAAGCCATCTGAACCAAGTGCTTTCCCTTCTGTGTGGTGAAGGGTATGATGTGAAAGAATCGACCAGATGGAATTCAGGCCTGTGAAAGGTTTTTAGCTTTGGCTCTTGTGCTTTCTTGTGTTCCAGAGAGATTGTGGATATTCATGAAAAGGAGAATGCCTTGGACATTGTGACAGAAGACCGAGTTTACCACATTGTTGCAGAGTCACCAGAAGATGCCAGGTACAGCAGGGAGTTTTGTTAGGTTTGTTCATTCAGTGCAGGCCTGACCCAGCTACTCATGGGAGAGTTTTAGAAGCATAATCAATTCTCTTTTACTGGAGAAAATGAGGGATTTGTTCCAGAGTGTCATTTCATGCTTCCTGGGATGCATCACACCTACTTTGGGGACTTGATGTTACAGCTACCAAGGTTGTGGTTCAGTCTGGCAGTCACAGGACTGCCAGCTTCTCATGTGGCTGTGAGCATGTGGAATTCAAGGGTTACTTCAGCAGACACACAAACCTTAATATAAACTGGAACATCTAATAGCTGATTTATTTATTTAATGGAATCTTGAATCAAACAAAAAGTCTATTCATGTTGTCTGTAAATGATTGCGAGAGCAGCTGGGTTTTATCCAGGAGACAGAAGAAGGCTGCAGCTTATCAGAGTCTGTAGTGTCATCTGATAAAATCTTCCAAGTGCAAAGCAAACAAGTGACTCATGTCCTTCCTTCTTGGCATCCTGGCCAGACAGTGGGAATCAGTTGTTTAAGGGCAGGTTGGACAACCTGTCCTGGCTATGCAAAGCCAAGTTAGGAGGTTACTGTCCCCAGCCATTCATGTCTTCCCACTTTTACCAAGGCTTTTGCTCTCTCAGCCCTGACAGTGTAACTGTTTCTCTGATCTACTGGTTCTGTGAAGTTATTTAGGGTTTATTATTATTTTGGTGTAGGAGAGAAAGGGGCAAGGTGTTTGGATACAATTTAACAGAAATAGACTGAAGAACAGCCACATGGACAAGAAAGGGCAAATGTAGGGAGCAGTGGTGGAAGGAACGGTAACTTAACCCAGAACTTCCACAACTGCAGTAGGCATGCCCTAAGATAACACTGCAGAATTGTTAGGATGAGTGTAAACCAAATGTAGCCTCTGCCTATGCCCTATCAGTCTCTCTTCTGAGGGAGAAGAAAGCACCAGCACTTGCAGTAGCAAAGGGCAGATTAGCAGATGTTGCAGAGTATCCAGTTTGAGAATCCTCCATGAAGTATGGATGTTTGCTGATCTCACTGGAAGCTGCAGATAAGAATCTGCTTTTTCTGCAGCAGTGCTTAGCCTCCAGATATGTCTGTAAGAGAAGCCCTTTCACAGACAAAAAACTTCACTCCCAATTCACTTATAAACAAACCCATGATTAATTGCCAGCCATATGACTTTCAAGTTTATTAGCAGATCAGAGAGAGACTAATCAAGAAGACTCCCAGGCGTCTTTAGGACTCTAGTCCAGGAAGATTCCCAGCTAACCCTGTTTTTACAAGTGCTGTATGCTCTTCTCAATCTGCTGACATGGGCTCCCTGTAAAGCCACTGCCTACTTAAGAGTTCCTTGAATAACAAGTGGAAAACTGGATTTTGCAGGAGCAGCTGTCAGTGGGTTGAAGAACGTGCACAGAATTTTCATGGATAAATAAGGAGGAAGGAAGACATTGGAATCTGGTATGATCAGCCCAAGAGATATTTTGACATAGTATTCAGGAAATTGTGAATGAAGAAATTTTCCCACTGAAATCTTTCCAGGTTCCTTGATCATGTTCTCAAGCCAGTTTCACTACTGAAAGTTTAACTGTGATTCTGTTTTGGTTGGCAGCGGTTGGTTTAATGTTCTGAGCCGAGTGCACAGCGCTACAGCACAGCAGCTGAGGGAAATGCAGGATGAGCAGGCCAATCCAAAGAATGCTGTGGTGAGTTACTGTGCAACCAGCCTGTGGGCATGCTTGGAGCCCTCTGTGTTTAACTCTTTGTGCATGTTTTTCCAGCACGTGCAGCGCTGTACTTCTTAAGCAGTGTAAGAAACTTGGACATTGGTAATTATAAAGAAACAGCAAAGCTGGTAGCAAAGAGGGTAAGCAGTGGGGAACATCATGGTGCTTGTTGAGGGTTGCTCATCTTGATCACAGATAGCTCTTTTCAGTTGGAGGAGAAGGGGGAGGCTGCCTCACACAGATAAAATGTCTTTGGATGGGACTAGTCTGGGTCACAGTTATTCCAGACAGAAGATAGCAGTTGGGAAAAATGGTGTATTTATGTATTTTGCCAGTACAGAGATAATAGCTAAGGTTATTTCAGACCTTCATAATACCCTCTGGAAACTTGTAACTGTTTTTCCTCCAGTCCTGTGGAGCCCCTTGCATGTCTTGTACTCCTGTTTAAGGAGCAGAGATGACTCACTTGTGGCTTTCTCGTGTGTTCATTTCTACTCAAGCTATTGGAAGTCAGATGAATGGTTTCAATTCCAATCCTATTCACAGAGGAGAACACCTGTAATCTAAAATGCAATCTGTGTCTTCTTCACTCTGCAGGGAACCCTGGATGTTGGGCTTATTGACTCTGTCTGTGCTTCAGACAATCCTGATAGGTAGGTACAACAATCTGACCATCTCTTAAATCAGAAACTCCCTGCAATATTTTTGTGGGTAGGTCCAGGTTTCCTTTGGGGTTTGTATTTGTTTCAACTCATGCATCTCTTTCTCCAGACAAATAAACATAGCTGAAATCTTTAGCTTGTTTCAGCCAATGTCACTTCATAGGCATGAAGTCCATATATGTATTGTCTTCAAGTCAAAGTTTCTCCTTCAGCTCCTAAAAGTGAAAACAGTATAATCTCAATGTTAGAAAATTATAGTTTTATCTACCACTAGCACTGAACAAATATGTCCAGCAAAAGCAGCGCTTCCATTTTTTCAACAGAGTAATTTTGAGTTAATTTTGTAGATTCAGGGGAAAGAAACAGCATTGTGGAAGAATAATGGATGAATTTAGAAATATGTATTATTCTTGATACCTTTGCAATGCAACAGAGCACAGACCTTTAGTTAGTTTCAGAGAAGAGATGATGGGACATTTCATATCCCTTTATGTTAACATTTAATTATTTCCCACATATTAACAGGTTCAGCCAGGGCAAAGATACTCACCACAGTGCTGAAGTAAAATGTTAGCTATTAAGTTATTTATCTCTGTAGTCTGGGGACAGAGCTCTGGTCTCTGACACAGGTTGCTAGGACTTTGTTTTTAGTAGTTTAGAAAATGCATTTCAGAAATGAACTAAGATTTCATTGATGAAAACATTTTAGGCAGTTCTCAGCCTGTACTCCTCATAATTAATCTATGAACCCATGAAAACTAGGAACAAATAGTAAGCTTAACAGTGAAAATTTGTTTCTGTGTGTGCTGATGTATGCTTTTCTGGAAAATCAGTGCTTGAAGCAATGTTAAACAAATTCTGAGGAGAATGCTTATTCTCAAACAACATTTTTATGCAGCTTATTTTGATCTTCCATAGATTTATGCAGTTTTCTAACAGAGCTTGATTGCACCTTTTGCTTCATACTTGCATTCTACTTTTCAATTTCTCTGTTTTCTCATAAAAACCTTTTTTTGCTTTCAAATGTTTCTGAGTCTATCCTCTTGGAACTGGTCATACTTCTATTTTTCTATTTTCCTGTAAAACATCAATTCTGTACAGAATTGTGAATATTCTTTTGGTAAGATACAGTTGCAGGAGAAGGACAAAGTCATCCAGGTGCAACACAACAGTTTTTCCTCTGTTTTGTCAGGATCAGCCCATCCTTTGTACAACCAATCTCAAACATGTTTCAGCTGATCCTGCTGAGATCAGGGTTTGCTGTTGCATCACTGGTTTTAATAAGTACAAGGAGAATGGCTGTACCAGCTCAGCCCAGTGGTACAAGCACTGGTTCACTCCAGTCAGTCAAAGTCCTTTGTTAATGAGCCAAGAACATTTAACAGCTGCTTATTAACGAATTAATATTTTCTAGTCTTTGGAAGTAGCTTTTGAAATACATTTAATTTCATTTAGCTGGTCTCTGCAGTCATCAGTTGACAGAGCAACTGAAGAAGAGATGATCTTAAGTATTTCTGCACTCCTCTGTAGTTTGTATTCAGAAAGTCTTTCTGTTTATGGAAAGGTAAAAAACATGACTCTGGGTGTGCTGTGAGTTATTTGTGTGGTTATGACTAATTTTAATGCTTTTGTTTTCTGGCAGACCGAATTCCTTTGTGATCATCACGGCCAATCGTGTGATTCACTGCAACAGCGACACTCCTGAGGAAATGCATCACTGGATCTCCCTGCTGCAGAAACCCAAAGGCGAATCCAAGGTGGATGGCCAGGAGTTCCTTGTGAGAGGTGAAAGGAAATACATGCCATTACATGTGAAACTCATCTTCTGCTTATTATCTGACAGGGAGACTTGATTGTTGCTAACTCAGTCTAGGGTTTAGCTGCTCCCCAGAAGCTGTCATTCTCTGCCCCCCTCTACCTTCCTGCCTGCTGCTTGCTGTGTCACGTGTGTGCTAGCCTTGGCTCTTACCTAATTCCCTGCCAGGTGGGGGAAAAAAAAGGCTTCATATGTTTCTTTTTCTGATGATAGTTCTAGCCTATTTAAACATGTCTGGCAAATGCCACCAGGGAATAGGAAGGAGCATGGCTGCTGATAAGGAGCAGCTGGCTTAGATGGAGTAAAACATGACACTGTGGCTTTTGTTGGCAGCTCCTTCCTTCTGACACCTGTCATGTAGAGAGGGAGGGAGGGAGGGAGAGAGATCTTTGTGGGATTGCTGCTGTCCTCAGCTAAACTAACTAACCTGGTTATGGTAGACAAAGTGAAATGAGAGAAATTCTCTGAGGTTGAGCAAAAGCTTTGAATTACATCCTTAGTCAGAGCTTAGTTGAAGATGGTGGAGCATGAGTAGGGATCACACATATATTGCAAAATATTCACCCATTTGTTTTAAATATTTTTAAATTTCCTCTATACTTTGAGCTCATCACATGGTCTTAAATGTATGAAGACATTCCTGATCCAGTCTGTGGAAAGCAAGTGGATGAACAAATTGCCTTGCATCTTCCAGAAATGACTATGAAGAAATAAAGGTCATGGAGCGGTCATGGCAAGGCAGAAGGACAGGATTAAGAGGGTCACCAAAATGTGGCAAAAGCCTTCCGGCGTAGTCTTGAAAATTTCAAGGAGATTGAATGATACAAAGGAGACTATAAGACAACAGTTTGAGTACCTTAACTTCAAAATACTTAATTTCAAGTCAACAGTTCCTTTTATCTGATACTGTCCATTAGTCAAAGAGAAAAAGAAATGATCGTTTGCAGAGTATGCTCTGTTCTTCATAATAAGATGTCTCTGTTACAGCAGAGTAGACACAAAAGCCTATGTTCCGTAAGATCTATATATTTTTGTTTTTTTGAGCCTCTTGGTTCAGTCCCACCGTTTCTGAACATTTTGCCTTGTGGGTGGACATTGCTTTTTACACCTCTGAGTAGAAAATTATCTTTTTGACAGCTTTAGCAATGCAGTGCAGGCTGTAATTTTTTTTCTGTTGAAGTATTGAATTTTCTTAATCTTTTTTTTTCTTTATTTTGCAACAAATCTAAAATGACAGTGAAATTATTTGTCCTGACCATGGGAGCAAGAGATGCAGGTAATGACATGTTTGTGTTTCCGTGCCAGGCTGGCTTCATAAGGAGGTTCAGAGCAGCAACAAGATGTCCTCCCTGAAGATGAAGAAGCGCTGGTTTGTCCTGACCAACACTGCCCTCGACTACTACAAGTCCTCTGAGCGCACAGCGGCCAAGCTCGGGACGCTCGTGCTCAACAGCCTCTGCTCTGTGGTGCAGCCCGATGAGAGGGTCTTCAAAGACACAGGTGAGAGGGAGAAGGTGGTAAAGAGCAGACTCCAGGTGTGCAGCTCCTGAAGAGGGGATGGTACAGGACTGTAGGGGTGTGGCACGTTGAGAAGGCAGTCGTGATGTCACCTGAGGCTTTGTGTGTGGCTGCAAACATCTCTGCCCATAGACACTCTAAGAGATTTGCAAAGTGTGCAAAGTGCCTCACACCTGACACAGGTACACAGTGCTGATGTTTCTCACAGTAGAGCCACTGCCTATCTCATTGTTCCCCAGGCAAGGTAACAGGTGTGAGTTCCTGTAGTTGACAGTAATTATTAGTACATCTCCAGAACTGTCACTTTGTAGCATGATCTATGTTTGTCTCTGGGGTCCGTGTTAACATGTTCAATAGCAGCCATCTCATACACTGTAAGGGATGTACAGTGCATGTGTTATGGTACCACTCAACTTGATAGAAACAAAAGATAGCAAAGGCCCATTTGCTTTCTGTGCAACATGACAGAGTTCTGGGAGGGCAGGATCTGGCATGATCCTCCATTGCTTGCCTTAGGAGTTGGAAGGGAACCCAGGTTATCGGATAAAGGGTGAATCCCTCATACAAAGATTGTGAACCTTAGAAAAATACTTGAAATACTGGACATTTGAATACTGGAATTGTTTGGGATACCTTTTAAAAGGGCTGGAAGCCAGAAGTATTTAGTAAAGGGAGATGAGAGGAAATTTATTCTGCTCATTCAGAAGAAAGTGTCCACATTTTTGGTATCAACAGATGTCTAGAGCTGCCTTTAGCAGATAGAATTGCCATCACGTTGACACATTCTCTCAGGTTGTCAAATACATTTTTAAAAGTTCTAAGAGTTGATTTGGCAACCTGACTAGGTGCTGTGTGTAGAGTGGTCATTTTCCAAGTGATTAACAGGATGGTGTAGTCCAAATGCTGTCTGTGAAAGTGAGCTGCCTGGTTGGCAGGCAGGTAGTCAGGTTACAGTGCAAGATACTTCCATCTTGGAAAGCTGTCTTTGTACCAAACTCTGGACTGGGACTTGCCTATTTATAAATCTGTTTTGGCAATGGGGCTGTTAATGTCTACCCTAGTGGATTTTAACCAGACATGCTGTATATTGCTATGAAAGCAGCAGGGGCTTTACATCAGCCACAAGCTACAGGCAAAAAGAGAATCAATGATCTCTTAATAATCAAGTCCAACCACTAGCCTAACATTGTCAAGTCCACCACTAAGCCACCCTAAGTACCACATCTACACATTTTTTTAATGCCTCCAGGGTGGGTGATTCAACCAATTCCTTGGACAGTCTGTTGGCTGTCCTTTCCTCTTGTCCTATTGCTTGCTACCTGGGAGAAGGCACAGACCCCCAGCTGGTTACATCCTCCTTTCAGGTAGTTGTAGATAGTAATAAGCTCCCCCTTGAGCCTTATTTTCTCCAAGCTGAACACCCCCAGCTCCCTCAGCCACGGGACTTGTGCTCCAGCCCCTTCCCCAGCTCCATTGCTCTCCTTGAGAGCTGATCTGCTCCATAGCCTTCCCTGGTATCAAGGCTGACCTGACGGACCTGTAGTTCCCCAGATTCTCCTTCTGGCCCTTCTTGTAGGTGAATGGCACAGTTCCTAACCTCTAGTCAGCTACATAATAGGGCAGCCAGTTTCACCTTCCAGGTTTGTTTCCCCCTTTGTTTCTGCCAGGCTACTGGAACATCATCGTGCACGGGAGGAAGCACTCCTACAGACTGTACACCAAGCTGCTGAACGAAGCCATGCGCTGGGCCTCTGCCATCCAGGGGGTCATCGACACCAAAGTGCCCATAGAAACACCCACACAGCAGCTCATTCGTGACATCAGGGTAGGTGGCAGCCTGCTAATTTCCACCTGAGTTGGGAGCAGCCAGACCACCACTGGCCTAACCCAGTCATTGCTGAGAATGTGGCAAAAAATGGGGTTACTGTCTTAAGGGGAAAATGAAAAAGGGTAAAAAAATAAATTCACACAACTGTGCAACAAAAAAATAATCAAATATTACATGAATTTTATTTTGCTAGCGGTCTCCGTAAGTCTAGACTACGATTCTGTGCAATTAAAAATTGCATGCAGGATTAGACCATCAAGTTATTTGCAAATCTCTGCGCCATCCTTTCCACTCCTACGCATCTGTCAGACACAAATACAAAAAAATTCATTCCTACCAGCCAGCTGACTTTGATGTGCCCTGAAGTTCTCTTCATACCTTAGGCTTGCATGGTTAAATATCAGAGTAAAGGGTGGAAAGATAATATCCTTCAAAATAGCAGAAATTGTACCACAGGAGAAATTTTTGAGAATAAACTTGCCAGAAACTTTGGCAAATAGACCTAGAATCATTTAAGAAGACACACCAAAGCAAATTTCAGAAGTGTGTTTGTGATGAACTCTAAACTAGATGCAATTAGATAGTTTTTATTTAGGAAGAAAGAGCTGAGAGTGATTGTAGAAAAAGGTGGAAAACTTCAGCTCCGGGTTCAAGGACAAAAGGAACATAATTTATTGTTAGGAAGAAGTCTAGGACAAAATGCAGAAGAAGAATGTGATCCAGTGTGTATGGTAGTGACGGGCCCAGATTTTGAACACCATGGAGCATTTTGGTTGTTCATTCTGTAAACACATATAGTACAACCAGACAAGTTGAGAACAGGCTCATTATTACACACTGAAAATGGTTGTAGTCAGAAAGTCCATTAACCATGTCCTGTTGAAAGCTTGAAGGACATAGGAGAGAGGGATCATGCCACATGTATTATGCAAACCATGCTTGAAGGCAAGATTCTGTGCTTGGTGACTTGTGGGATGATGTAGCATGGCTTTTCTTGTGTTTAATTTTCAGAAATAATGTACAGGGTAATTTTTAGATACAGATTATGCTTTGATCACTTAATCCCCGTAGGCACCTCCAGAAATTTAGAAAAGGTGCTTGAGCTTGAACCTAAATGTGTAAGGGCATCCTGCAAAGGACTGTGTCTGTTTGAGGATAATGACTTTTTGCTTTCTTTTCCAGGAAAACAGCACAAACTTTGAAGTAGTGGAACAGACGTATAGGAGGAACCCAATTTTGAGATACACACAGCACCCCTTGCATTCCCCACTGCTCCCATTACCCTATGGGGATGTCAGTGTCAACTGTAAGTATTTTACCCAAGTGACAGAATCCACTCACATTTTGAGGGTCATGGAGGAGCCTGAGCACCACAAAATGGGCCTGTAAGCTCTCTCTGTGCAGGTGAAGTCTCTTTGGGGCAGTGTGGCCCACAGTGTTCAGAGAGGGAGGGGGCCCTTTCTCTTCCTTTCTTCTCCACACTGTGTTCATTTTCACTGCCTCTTATCATGGGAGCATTGAATCTTAGGGTAAATGGGGGCAGATAGTTTTATCATCCATCCAGGGGGGATGCAGCCTGTCATCCTTTAGCCACAGCTGGGTTGTGAGTGGCTCCATTGGAAATACTACAGTAGGATTACATCTTGCAGCTTGCAGTGGGGTAGTTTTTCTACGGAAGTTTTCTTACAGTTCTTACCGTTTTCTGCTGTAAAACCAGATTAAATGAACCCTTTTTTCAAAAGTGTCAGAAACAAGAAAGAGCTAGAATAATGGGCCACCAGAAACCAAAGTGATTTGTTGATGATTACAGACTGTTTGACATACTAAAACTGAAAGCTGGTGAAGAACTATAGAAGAATGTCTCATTTGGAGAGACTGAGCCACAGAATCTTTTAAGAAATTAATTTCAATCAAAGCAACATATTTGGGAAAAACAGTCTGCCACACAGGTAGTGATCTTAGCTGTGCTAGGGAAAGTGAACATCAATTTACATAGCTTATGAAAATGTCAACTCTAGTGGTACAGTTCTGAGTACAGAAACAAAACAGCTAATGTAAGGTTTTGAAAGCTTAGAAAAGGAAAAATAAAGTCTTTGTGCAGCTGTATATGTATCATACACCTGCATCGTGAGTACAGGAGACAGTTTTGCCTTCTACATCTCATCAAAGATAGAGGAGATGTAAAAACCTACCCAAAGATGATCAAAGGTACAGAAGAACTTGCCTACAATTATGTGACTAAATAGAGAGCAGGATTCTTCAGCCTCAAAATGAAATTTTTAGGATCAGAAGAATGTCATGGAGAAAGTGAAAGGATATTAGGTCTGTCACAATCCAGTTACGTGGCAGATTAAAAGCACAGAGAAAAATTCTGAAATACAGGAAAAATACAGAGCAAACACAGTGTGGAACTTACTTTTTAGAGCTGTGTCTTTGTATTGTACAGTTAATACATGGCCATTGGGGAAGCAGTGGCTGTACAGGAGATTCAGAAGTACCTAAAGCCCGAGATGTGCACAGGAGGATGCAGGCCTGCATCTGAATGTTATCACACGTGTCTGAGCAGTTCAAAAAGCAGACATTTAGGTGCTCAAAAAACTCAGGTTTTGGGCTAAGCATTTTAAATCTAAACAATCGGTATAAGATGCATTTGTGGTACAGCAATTTGCCTAAGTTCTGTATTGGCCCAGGGGTCAAAGCTAATACAGACACACCACAGAATTTGGAATTAAACAAGCCAGGCTTCAGTGGCCACATTCCATTACTTTGGTTGCAGACACTGAAGCCTGAACTAGATTTCAATGTTCATTTCCCTTAAAAATATTACTCTGCTTTTCTGTGCAGTCTATCCAGAAATGGATCGGGAGTGGTGACAAATCAGATGTTGGCAAATACAAATTAAAACTACACTTGAACATTGGGAGAGGAAGCATTGATGAATTTAAAGTATAAATTTAAGTTCAGGATATGCACTAGTGCTCAGGTTGCTGTTCTTCCATGACAGAGGAGTAGAGTTGACTGTAGTAATGCTGGGCCAGTAGAAAATGAGGGAGATGCTCACCTCTTGTCATCTTCGTGATTGTTCCCCAGTGCAACAAGAGAAGGGTTACAGCAGCTTACAGGATGAAGCAGTGAAGATCTTTAACTCCCTTCAGGAAATCGAGACAGTGTCTGACCCCATACCCATTATCCAAGGCATCTTGCAGACCTGCCATGATTTGAAGCCCCTCCGTGATGAAGTGTACTGTCAGCTCATCAAGCAAACCAACCACATGCCACATCCCAACAGTGCTGGCAACCTGCACCACTGGCAGCTGATGACCTGTATGAGCTGCACTTTCCTGCCCAGCAGAGGGATCCTGCGCTACCTCAAGTTCCACCTCCGAAGGTGAACGTCTCTTTCGTTTGCACTTGTTTCCTTTTGCTCTTCCTGATCTTCCACTGCTTGTTGTAGTTACCTGTCTCACGCTCTTGCTGTGCAAACATCTTCCTGTGGTGTTCCAGCCTCCTACCTTTGCCCAGTTCTTACCACCAGATTTTCTGTGTACTCGGACTCCCTCCCCTTGCCACCCATCTGTTGTGTCAAAAGGTTGTGGAATAAATGTAAGTTACCAAACAGAATACCATGAGACTGTGTTGCAGTGGATTTACAGCTGATGACCTGCTGCTTACTAATGTACATAGAAACATTACCAAGCTGCAGGTAAGGTGAGGTCTGTACTTTCATGCTCATGGAAATCTGTCCTACCTTGCAGCTGGCACAGGCAAAAAGCATACTATGAAGTAGGAGAGATACTGTAAATCCAATTTATAATTTTTCAAGATTTCTTTAACTAAGCACATAATGCTTACAATTAGTATTTTTAATCTGTTTTAACCTCCCATTTTCATGAACTAAATAATTTGCATTTCTTCCCAAGTCATCTTCAGCATCTAATGCAGCTTTACAAGGCAGTCTGCACTGGGCCTGATCTGCAGCTGTGTAACTTTGCTCCATTCCTAATGATGAGCAAGGTCAATAAAATCTATTTGATTCCTTCCAAGCTAGGAAAGAGTGAGATGAGTTTTGTGTCAAATATATCAAATAGCTATATCCATGGCCTGGGTCTAAGAGATTCAGATACTCCATGGAGCCATTTCATTCTTTTATCACTGGAGTTGAAAATAATATTATACTTAGACATGCTGGTCTTGGAGGAAAGAGAACAGTGTACAGGTATCTGCTTTCTATCTTCTTAACTCTCAAACATACTGTAGATATGGCTCAAACATAGCCAGCAAATTTTAAAAAACAACCGAAAACATTAGGAAAAAATAAAAAAGTTTACATTTGATTCCACAGTTTGTATTCTCAGTGTTGTAAATTGAGATTGTCAATCCTGCTGTCTTCAGCTGTCACTAAACTCCTGAAACTTTGAACTCCTTGTTTCATATATTGCTGAGAAATGCCACTGAAATGACTTTCAAATTACTAGTAAAAGCAGATTGTATTGTTTAGGAAATAAACGTGATTTTTGTGTGGTTGCATTTGACATCAGCATCTCTACCAAGCTCTTTACTTGCAGTAGTCTCATTTCTAAGGTAACATGTTGTTCACTGTGTAATGGGATTTTTTTTTTTTTGCTTCTCTTTACAATTAGGGTAAAAGATCTCTTTCCAGACACAGAAATAGATAGGTATGCACAGTTCATAAGTGATTCCCTGAAGAGAACAAAGACAAGGGAGTTTGTGCCCTCCCAGGAGGAAATACAGGCTCTTCTTACCCGTGAGGAAATGACCACGACAGTGTATTGCCATGGTGGTGGCTCCTGCAAAATAACCATCAACTCCCACACCAGCGCTGGGGAGGTAATGCATCAGTAGGATTAACCAGATGTGAGCACATCTGTGTCTGGAGAGTGGGTCTGTTGACCCAATATTTTATTTTTTTTAATGACAACTCTTTTGCTATTTCTTTGGGAAAAGTTCAGCTTATTCTACAAGGCCAGGTTGTAGAGTATCACTTGAAAACTGTGTTGCAAAATCAAAACAGTTCTGGTGTTCTCCCCTTTGTCTGAAATTTGCTAAACAGTTTTCTGGACAAGGAGAGATTGCAGTTCATAATGGAATCCTTCTGAGAGGGTTATTTCACCAGTAACTTAATCATTAGCAGGTCAGAAGCAGGATTCCAGGTTGCAGTAGTCATGTCTGTGAAAACATTAGTGCTAAACAGAGCAGAAAGTGGAATTGTTACTAGAGGAACTGAGAATGTCACCGTGACATCTGAATCCATTATGTGCCTATATCTTGTGCAGAATTCTAATTCCCTCCTCCTCAAAAGGGTAGGGAAGATTGAAAAGATTCAGAGAAGAAAAGCAGGGATGATCAAATACAAGTAATGACTTCATTGCAGGGAATGATCTTTTAGGGTTAGAATTCTTTAATCTGAAAACACAGTAATTAAGGGAGATTAAATGTGATGGAAATGTATGAAATGATAGGTGTCCTGAAGAGGTACTGATTCTTCATTGTGAAAGGGGGAGTGATGCCCACTGTGTGATGTGACTGGTTTTGCAGGTGGTTGAGAAGCTGATCCGAGGCCTGGCGATGGAGGACAGCCGGAATATGTTCGCGCTCTTTGAACACAACCAGCAGGTTGACCGTGCTGTGGAGAGTCGGGTGATTGTGGCTGATATCTTGGCCAAGTTTGAGAGGTAAAAGAATGCTTCATGAACCCTTTAATTCCTAGTTGGATGTAACACTGGATTTCAGAATCCAGGGTTACCTTCAGATTGTGATTTGCACTGTGAACATTCCAGTACCATGGTACTTCTCCTTACTGGGTTTTTCCCTTCTCATTCTCTTGTATATTTTACAGACTTGCTGGCTCTGAAGAAGAAGAGGAGGAAGGACAGTGGCAACTGTATTTTAAGCTTTATTGCTTCTTGGATATTGAGAATGTTCCCAAAGATGGTGTGGAATTTGCCTTCATGTTTGAGCAGGTAAGCAAACTCTGGGAGAACGATTTGGTTTCCAGGATGGCAAAAGCACGCAAGAGGATACAGAAAACTGGTTTACCTTTCATTAGAAGTGGGAATTCTGGTTGTTGCAAAAGAATTTAGTGTGTTGGATTTTTGCCTGGAATCTACTAAGCAGATAGACCATGAAATTTTCTAGGGAAGATGAGTATTAGAACAAAGGCAAGAAAAGCTAGCAAAGACTTAGAAAAAATGAAACATTAATAATTTTTTTTTAAACTTGGTCTTTAACTTTAGAAGGCAGAGAAATTCAGGTACTGATTTATGAGAATCATTAAAAGTAGCTGCTTGCAGAACATAAATGTAAAGAAAACTGGAACATCTATCTGTCTATTACCAGAACTAACTAAGAACCATCTTTTGGGCAATTTTTTTTGATTAACAGAGAGGCACTAGAAGAGTACTGCAGACAAAGGAAAGGAGAATGTAGTTGAGAATACTTATCTGCTGAGTAGTCTTACTTTTTTAAGTCACTGTACTCCATGGCACAATGATACTGGCAAGATCAGAGGTCACACTGGTATGAAAGAGCCTTGCAGCTGGAATGTAAAACTAAACCAACTGGAGCACCCAGCTGTGTGATTTGTCCCATCTGTATTACTTCAAAGAACACTGACCTTGCCTCAGAAAATCATAGAAAATTACTGAATCTGTGTTAATGGCAGTCAGTCATGAAGACTGAAACTCACTGATAGTCAAATGCATGGCATGTACATCACTCAGATGATGGTTCCATTCTTGAAATGAATCAACTCCCTCCTGACAGGGCTTTCAGTCTACACAGCTTTAACTGGCAGAGAGAAGTAACAGTAGGAGAGTAGGTGTTACCCAGACATTAGATGGATGTGCAAAAAGCCCCATTAATAGATTTCCCAGGAAAACAGGCAAAGGGAAGCAAGAAGATTAGTGGAGACATCAGGTGAAGGAGGAAGAAGTGGGAGGTGCTTTTTTGTAATGAAACTGAGGTTGAGAATCTTGAATTTATTATCTATTACTCTGGTGTTGAATATAATCTTCACACAGGAGCTGTAGCTGGTACAGTACAAAACCAAATTGCTTCAATTCTGGTCTCTCTCATCTGTTCCAGACCTAAAAGGATCTCATTGTAGGACTTTCTGTACAGGATAGGAGCCCCTCAAAGATCTCTGTCCTGTTCAGGCTTGCAGAAAGGGGTGTTCCCCCCCATATCAACCACTTGGGTTTGATATATTTGACATATTTATTCCAATGTCTGCTCCGACCTCCTGAATTCGGTGTATCCTACTGGGATCAGCAGAGGTGACAGGACCCAGAGGTGAATAAAGTGTGCTTTTGCTTTCTAATGGGTTTGGGCACTTTTTGTTTGTAGGCTCACGAAAGCCTCATAGCCGGTCACTTTCCTGGGCCAGAGGACACTCTGCAGCGTCTGGCAGCTCTGCGGCTGCAGTACCTTCATGGAGATTATTCCAAAATAAGCTGGACCCTTGATGGAATCTACCCAGTTAACAGGCTGAAATCCAAAATACTGCACTCAACAAAGAGCAGCAGCAGTACCAGTCACACTCTGGAGAGGAGACGGACCAGCTTCCTTGAAGGGACATTGAAGCGTAGCTTCAAGACAGGGTCTGTAAAGAAGCAGAAGGTAGAAGAGGAGCAGATGATGGAGATGTGGGTAAAAGAAGAGCTTTCAGCTGCTCGGGCAAGCATAGCACAAAAATGGACCAAGCTGCAGGGGCTCTCTCAGCATCAGGCCATGGTGAAATACATGTCCATTGTAAAGGAGTGGCCAGGTTATGGGTCAACCCTCTTTGATGTTGAGGTGAGTGATTAATAAACTCCTAAAACCAGCTGAGGAGAGGTATCAGTCTGGAGAACAGAAAAATCTGTGTGTAACAGATGGGAATTTTGGGAACTGGATACATTTTGCCTTAGTAATATCAGAGAAAGCCTGCAGTATCACAATACCCAAGAGTTATGACACAGAGAGCACAGAGCAAGCAAGGCAGGGCATACTGGTAAATGAAGGGAGACAATGGATTCCCACTTTGTTAGAATAGTGGTGGAATGGGGGAGGAGAGAGGGGTTTAAGAAAGCGGTGGCTAGTGAAAGTCAAAGTAAAGCAAAGCTCTGCTGTTCTTGCCAGCAAACGTGCAGTCCTGGTCTGCAGCAGTACAACAGAAACTGGGCAGACTGGGGCGTGTTCAGCACTGTGCTCAGCCTGCTACAGGCAGAGGCCACAGGTCACTTCTGTCAGTTTTGCTGCTGCCAAGGTGGATCACCATGGAAGTTGCTTGCACTCATTGCATTATCTGTAAAATAAGAAGAATATTGATTTGCTGCATCACTTTAAAAATCTGAGAGCTGTTCCCTATTACAATTATTTATTTCTCAACTAGTATTTGACTCACGGCTGTGTCACGTCCGAATCTTTGCAGCAGAAGTGCCTCCAGCATAGATTCTGCAAGTACCCTGGTTTGTGTATTGAATTGAAATGTCCTATAAGAGCTAGAAACAGAGGGCTTTTTCTTGAATGGAAGTTATGTGATCCTCCACTGCATTTATGCAGAAGGTCGTGTTTCTCTTTCTGCAGTGCAAGGAGGGTGGATTCCCCAATGATCTCTGGCTTGGCGTCAGCACAGAGAATGTGTCTGTCTACAAACGAGGGGATCCTAAACCACTAGAAACTTTCCAGTATGAGCACATTGTTTTCTTTGGAGCACCACAGCCCAACACCTTCAAAATTACAGTGGATGAGAGAGAAATGTTTTTTGAAACCTCCCAGGTACGTGAAAGCACACAGCCACTTCAGTTAAGCTTCAAGGAATACAAGAGCTCTTGACTAGTGGACTACACAGCCAAGGGAAAACATGAAGGGAGCTTAAGCCTAAAGGGCATGATACCTCTTCTTGAATACAGGGATGAACAAAATAATAGGCTGGTTAGAAGGTGAAGGAAGTTGATTGGTTTTCCAGTGCATCAAGAGTTTCCAGTTCTGGGTGCTCTTCAGTTTGCCTGTTTTTTGGTTTTTTTTTTTCACTCTTTTCCAGTAGATGAATGGGGAGTTTCACACACTTAAAAAAAAAAAGATTTAGTAGAATGGGAGTTCCTTTTCTTTGAGCTAAAAATATTTTAAAGTGTTGCTACATCAGAGTACAAACTTGTCAAGCCTTTCTCTTCTTACTGTCATGTTCACATTTAATATTAACATGCAAAATTGATTGTGTCATGACTTTGGAGAAGGGAAAGCTCTTTCAGCAAATGTCCTGTGTGTGTCAGTGCACTGAGGTTTTCAGAGTGCTTATGCTGTGTGCTGTGTTCTCTCCCCAGGTGGGTGAGATAATAAAGATCATGAAAGCATACATCAACATGATCGTGAAGAAACGCTGCAGTGTCAAATCAGCCACCAGCGTGGACAGTCATGCAAGCATCTGGACTAGGTGATACGGATGAACTGGCACTAGTTTAGTCATGGGTATCTGCAACTTGCCAGCACAAGTGTAGCAAAGATGTTTTTTAAGAATTCAACTGACTACTGTATTTAAAACCTGAAGTGACATCTACAGTACCATAGGATTTGCACCTCTGCCCAAAGACATTAAACAGTTACAACTGTTGTGAAATACTAATGGCCCAAAACTTGTTTTCCCCTTGATTGTTTGATGAACAATGTACCTTAAAGAAGCAAAGTCAGAAACATCTTCCTCCTCCGTGTCCTCTCTGCTGCTTTCACTATCACCTGTCATACTGGCAGAAAAATTTACAAGGATCATTTCTGCAGGACAGGAGACAGACTTAAGCTTCCTTAAGAATTTTGAACATGCAGACATCTGGGATCATGTGATCACAGCATGGTCTGCTGAAAGAATATTTATTTATTTTGCAAACAAATCTAAAATATAAATCACTGTGGGTTTTGGTTTTTTTTGGTTTTTTTTTTTTTTTTTCAGGATATACTAACAATCTGATCTGGTCTTAAAAAGAAAAAGCCTTTGTATAATTGAAGTCAAGTGGTCCAACAGGTCAAACCCTGCTCGAGAGAGCATTAAACAAAGAAACAAATAAAAACACCCAAGGTGGTTCTTTACCTTCCAATAAAAGTTCACAGGTACACAACTGTAAAAGTGGCACTTTCAGTTAAACTATTAAATACTCCAGTCTGGGAGAAAACCTCTGGAACTAGCACCACTGAAATAGGCTCTAAGGTCACACTGCAAGCAGTGCCTCTTGCATAAAAAATGATGACTGCTGTTCTCCTGTACAGCCCATGAGAGGAGATGGTTTTAGTAGCATTTCCAGAAGAGCTGCTCTTCACAAACTCCAGGTATTAGATGGAGGTTGGAGATTTATGTTGAGCAGCTTGCTTGCATTAAGATCCTTCTTTCTTTAGGGGGGATTTTAGGTGACGGGGCTCCCTGAACTTAGTTGTAAGTGAACTGTTTCCTACTGAGTAAATAGGTGCCTAGATAAATTGTTACAGGTAAGATTTTTACTTCCTCTTTACTGCAGTAAGCAAAAGCCAAATCCTGCATCCATCCCAACTTTTAACAAGAACTGCTCACACATCACTGAATCCCCACATCCCCATCTAGTCTTCTCTAGGTCCTTAGTCCTCGGCAGAACTTGAAAACAATTCTGTTTTGCCAAAACAACTGCTTCTTGGAGGTTTTTATAGCTACCTGCAATTTGAAGAAGCAGAAGTTTTTTCTTCTCTATGAAAAACATTCATCTTCAGTTTTTTTACTTCAGAAAGTTGATTTAATTGTTTAAAACAATATTCACTATCAGTGCCATCATAAATTAGTTGCATTAACAAACAAGAAACCTGGTGGTGAGCGATTTTCCATGACCCTTGTCTAGTCTTGGTATCCCAGAATGCAAAGGCCCATGAAACTGCAGAGCTGTATGTAATGTGGGCCTGCCACATTTAAAATTGGCTGTCTCCATTTCTGTAGTAGCAGCAGCTAAGGCCTGTTAGCTATGAAACAGAAATTGCATAGTAAAGTAGGAGTTAGTATGCAACAGGTTCCATTCCAATTCATCATCAAATTGTGCCAATATTACTAATGCTGTGTTGCAGAGCACTAGTTTTGAGGGTGACAGTACAAAAAGAAATACTGTACATAACCCCTGCTCCTCTCTCATTTCCACTACACTGCAGCATGTGCAAATGCACCATGCACTTGCTACACAATCAGTCAAAGAGGGTGGCCTGTGCTGTGCATCATCCCTTCAACTGGAGTTTTGCCTTAAATAGCATCACTGATGGAGCCCACCGACACCCCCTTGTTGTCACAAGGAATTAAAAGATGACCAGGTCACAGATGGGAGAGAACAGGAATGCAGAGGCCACCTGAGAAGCAACACTTTGTATACACTGCATACACTGGCTTGATCTCTAATGTATCAGACTAGGCTTGACTATCCATGTCCTAACTCTGCACTAGCTCTGTGTTCTGGCTCTTGGGTTGCTGCAGGCAGCTTGAACCCACTTGAAACATAACTCTCACTACTATTTGTTGTAATTTTGCTCATTTCTATTATAGAATTCCTTCCTCTGTCTTTTTTAATTTGTAACTGGCTTTACAAGATGAAAGTTTAATAAATTATTGGATTGCACAGGCTGTATTCACTTACAGGCATTGTGTGCCCATGTTAAGGGGTTTACTCAGAGCTTAACACTCGGAATGTGCAAGCGAAAATCAGGCGTCACTGGCATGAGGATACAACAGCCCTTCCTCCCAGAAGCAAGTTTTGGGGGCAATAGAAAATAGTTTGCTGCTAAGATGGGGTAGGTTTGTTTGCAACTTCTGCTTTTCTCTCTGGGGCTGTCACACCCTTGCTCAGTGGGAGATGTTCTGGTTCTGAGACATCTGAGCAAGGAATTAATTGTCTCCCAAGGCCCAATTTGTGGAATCAGCTCCATACCTTGTCTTCAGCACCTCCAAAGTCACTAATAACAGAAAATCACTTCTGGCTCAAATAAGCTGCCAGTTTGCACTTCCCACACAAGTGCATGGCCCGACCATGGTACTCGCTTAAGAGCTTGTGTCACTGAAATTGGAACTGGTAGCAGCTGTCAGCAACACAGACAGACCATCCCACTAGCAGACAAAAGTTCCCTCAATCTATATACAGGTATGGAATCCAAGCAGTGATGCATAATCTCTATCATTATGCTCCCCTTGGTCAGATGCTCTGAGAGCCTTGGGACCCTGGAGTTCAATCTATACAATATCACTTCCAACTGTTCACAGATTCTTTGTTCTCCATCTTTATCCCCTTTCATAGATTTTCCATGTCTTTATTGGAGGCTGCAAATGCCTCTGCTTACTGTCAGCTAGCCAGTCTCCTTTCTGGGCAGCTGTTGAATTTCAGACTGCACTTGTTTCATTAATACACCTCTATAAAGACAACAAACATGCACTGCTGCAGGTCCAGTATGACTACAACAATGCACACAAAGGCATTTATTGAGTGCTAGCCATGAATAACAACACAGAGCGGTGCCCAACTAAAAGCCTTTTCTGACTCCCTTTTTAAATGTTTGATCACCCTGTCAGGTTGATATTCAGTCCCTCTGGGTCCCCACCCAAGTATTTCTGTAATAGTTAATTCAATTTTGAATGCTCTGTTTATTTTATATGAACTAGTTTCTAGACAATTTATAATCAGCACCTACATCATAAACACGAAATGGTTTATACACAAAGACACTGCCTCAGGTAAGTTGTTTCACAAAGTCATGTGTCTAGTTATTATTGGCAGTAAACTTGAAACATTTATTTGTACCTGGTTTTAAAACACACAGCCTCTCCCTATGTAGGCTGTGTATTCTATTATTACCCTGTGCATTTGCTTCAAAGTAACATGCTCCCCTTGGGCCTTTAAACAAATCTCAAACAAGAATTCCAGCCCCCTCTGTAAAATATGAACTCCTAAATTGGTAGGATGTAAATTTGCCAGGCTCTTGGCTACTTTTTTGACCAGGGATTCCTAAAAAGCTGCTCTCAGCTTTCTTGCTTGCAGAGGAGGGGGACAGACCCACCCTGCCAAGGTTGTGGTGTTCTGTTGCTACAGGATGTTCCAGCTGTGCACAGTGGCTGTTGCAGCCCTTTCCCTGCAGCCCATGACAGGGCTCCATCTAGTGCCCTAGTGGTCAGTGCTGCAAAGAGGTGTGAGAGAGGAGAGCTACAAAGAAGAATGGTGTCCACAGGAGAAAACAAAAGATGGAATTTTAGAAACCCAGTCTTTCCTCAAAGCAGCTCACGATGCAAGCCGTGGACAAATGTGATTTCCCATTATCCACACCCACTTATAATTCACACTGTCATTTAACACAGGACACTCTTCAAATACCCAGATTATGTTTATGAAAAAAAAGACATATCAATGAAAGTACAGTTGCTAATGGTGATGACATTCAATCATGCATATTTGAAAACCATCTCAACCCACTACTTTGTAAGTTTAATTCAGATATGCATATAAGGCCTGTTAGCTTAAACAAAGTGTAAGCACCATGGTTTTATACAATTATCTGCTCTGAATAGTCTCCTTAAAGGGAACATGACACATGGCATTTGAAAAGAGAAGTTCTATAGAAAGCAGGAGCAGTACTCTTACAATCTGTATGAGTGTCTCAAGACACAGCATGCAGAAAAAGATCTCTGTTCTCATTTGTTCTAGCACAAATGCATAAGAGGCCAGCATAATTCAGGAAGCACATTTTGAAATAATTATTTTGTATTGCTGGAATCCACTCTTTTAAAAGTCACCTTGGAGTAAATTACTCTATTTTTGATGAAAAGTATTAAAACAAAGAACTGTTGTACTGTTTGTACTTGTAGTCCCTTCTGCATTGGTAGAGAGAAATCCAAAAGGACTTCCAGTCTTTGTTGCAGTACTGTGTCATCACAATAAAAACCTCGTCTGGTATCCTCCCCTAGCCCCTCAAATCTGTAAAAAATCTTAGTTACTGACAGATATTATGATAAAGTGTGCAGGAATTTTCAGTGTGCAAATACCATTCCTGTGGTTTAGCCATAAAGAATACACCCAAGATGACAGTATTTTATAAGGGCATTTATACTGTGCACCATTTGCAAGTTAATTTGCTATTAACAGAATATTCCCTCTCTTGTACTTTGTCAACTCCCATCATAAAACTCAGAACTAAATGGGAAAGGTCCATTAGAGTGGCAACTGAATTTATTCTCCAGTAAGGAATCTGTTTTTCCTAAGCTCAGTTCTTTAAATTGCTCATAGGTCTTCCTTTAAAACTGTGCAGTGTCTGTTCAATTTGGTCAATAAGAACTTTATGTACTTCTTGACAACAGAATGAATTTGACTAACTTTTAGAAACCTGGGTGTTATATATCCCACTGTGCTCCATACACACAGCAACAGCAGATGCATAAAGGGCCCAAACAGTAGTTCCAACTTGTAGCAACAAAAATTGTAATGTTTGGTCTTCATTTTTTGCAGCCACACCAAAACCAAAGAATCACTAGCAGGCCATGAAATTTACTTACTCCTTTCAAAAATGTTTACATGTGTAACATATGTCCAAAGCAACAAGCAGATGGTGCATTTGGTTTAAGGGAAAAATGCTGAGAAGTACAGCAAAAGCATCAAGCCCAAAGAGTGCTCATGCATAAAGACTTGTTGATTTTTATGTCCATTAAGTTACTGACGCAGAAACACTTTTAAAATAAAAATGCTGGCTGGTGTAAAGGCAGTTGTGGATTAACCTTTCTGTGACCCAGAGTCTCCAAGGCCTGGGCAAAATTCAGGAAGAGAAACTGAAGTAGTACACTTTTTGCCTAAAGCTACCACAGCTGGCAGATATTCTGTGCTCTGGGATGAAGGAGTTTTAGGACTTCTCAACTCCATTGCTCTGGGACCCGGGAAAGCATTTCTCTGCTGCCATTTCCCTGTACATCATCTTCAATTTTAAGATTAATGTTTTTGAAGCAGATGACCTCGTTAGTCATCTTGCACAATAGGATGTTTCTCCCAGCAAACTAAAAATAGCACTGCCCTTTGACCAGCAGTCAGAGATTTTGGGCATCTGGAATTCAGAGCTCAGACATCACTTAAAATGAATACATCTTATGTTTTAATGGCAAGTGTTACTTAGCTGGAAGTAGTTTAACTTTGCCTATATTTTAAGAGGCATTATGGAGGGAGCCTTTATACACTGCCTTAATCTGGGCCTTGAGGTGCTAATGAACATCCTGATTAGAACAAAAAGGCACAGGGGAATGTTCTTTGTGTAAGCCTGAAGCAGCTTGATAAAAGCTAGGTATAACTAAGTTTTCAACTGCAAAAAGAAAATTAAAGGCATTCTTTTAAAATGCATCAAAGATGATGTATTACCTCTAAAAGTTTTCTTACTGTAGTAACACACAGTTACTGGCTTTAATTCTGATCACAGCCCCTGCACTGTGCTTTTTTACCCAGTGATTAATGACCCATGCCTTAGCTCTGATAACTGCTTCTATGGAAATAAAACCAGTGTAAGCAGTTCAGTGGTTTATTTAACTTTATTCTTTCAATAACAATACTGCCAAATAATCTTCCTGTGTATTTCAAATGAAGTAGGTTATTCACCTGCACTAAGGCCATAGTGCTTATGCACAAAGGAATTACCAGTGATTAGACAACTTGGGTGTGATGAAACAAACATGAGAAATGGGGCCTGAAAAAATTATTTACATCATTTATAAGAATAAAATATACAATTTTTAACAAAAAGTATATATCCTTTTGTGTTGAATCAGGATCTTACTACTAATTTCCACTTTCCATTTCAGACTCACACCTAAAAATGCTCAGAGTATAAACATCTATAAAACTATTAAATCTCAAAACATGGGAACGTGTAAATAATTTTTCCCATTTATTACCGTAGTTAGAAAAAGACAATAACCAATATTTATTTAGTCCATTAAGTTAGAAGTCATTTGGCAAAGCACTTAGGCATAAAAGCGAAACCAGAAGACATCAGGAACCAGACTTTGCAGCATTTCAAGCACTTCTCATACCAGGCTAAGTTAAAGAATGAGAGTCATTTTCCTCATAACAACATTTTCTACAATGAAGTTTTGTTTTTACCTCAGGAAAAGCAAATGTTCACAATTGTGCCCAAAAGTACCAAAACAAACAACAAAAGTGCTTAATTTGATCAGCAAACTACCACAATGGCTCCCTTACTGTGCCCCTTCAGGCTGCTCATTTAACAAGCTCAGAGTGTATCTACAAGGAGTTCTCTACTTCTCAACACAAATGATAAACACTTCCTTATCAAAATAGTGCAAACAGGAACAAAGAAAAGTGCCATCAACATAAGTAAACTGCAGGAAAAGAAGGCAGTTGAACACTGTGACCTTGCTCTGCTGCTTCAGAGAAATCAGTAGTACTCTTCTCAGCACACCAGGCCAATGTATTCCTATTTACCACCTCATGCCACCACTACATGCAGAATGGATTTGGTCTTTGGCATATCCTCCTTCATAAAAGTAAATGCACCTGTTCTTTGTACTGTGCATTCAAAAACATCAAAAGACTTTTTCAAAACAATAATTGATCAAATCATTGAGTAATTAATATATACAACTCTGTCTTCCCTTTTTCTCTTTATAGTGTTCTTTGGAGTGCATAGGAAAGTCTACAGTGACACATCACATACAAAAATCAAGTTTCAGTTTTATGAAAAATACTCAAGTATTTTTAGCATTTATGTACACAAGTTTGTTTACCATATATTCTCAGTCTTTCCTTAGACATATCTTTTATCTTCTTTCTTGGACAGATGACATATTTCACCTACAAAGTTATAGATTTATTAACTATAAAATTAGGCATTTAATTCTAGTAGAAATAAGAGTATTGGGAGAAGTAAATTTTAAGTGTATTCATTAAAGTGATGTTGCATGAAGTACTGTTGGCATTAATTTGTTCCATCAAAAATTCCAGTAAAGAGAGAGAATACTATAAATTAAAAAAATACAACCGAACTCTAAACACCTTGCATCTTATAAGCCTGAGGCCAAATATAAAGAATTACCATTAAATTGAATAAAAATTGCACTTGTATATAAACAAACTAATTTTAGCCCCCATTAATAACCTTGTTGCTTTTCAAAAAAGAAGTAATAAAACATCAAGTAGCTCATTCCTTATGGCTTCACATAGTGAAGTTCATGCTTAAATTGAACAGAAGAAAGCTTTTCAATAGCCATCTTTCAGCTATCTGTGAACATATCATCAGTTTCATCATCATTCATCCCTCTTTGGTAGCGTACAGAAGAGAAGGCACTCCAGTGAAGACGCTTCTTTTTGTAGAGGTAAAATACCAGTCCAACTATTAAAACCAAGATAATTAGCAGGGCAAATGCTACAGCCACACCAGTATGATTAGAACCTGAAATAGAACAGAAGAGGAATGGTTTTTATTTAAGAGTTCTGGTAAGAATATTTTGTCATAGGGTTGATGCTTAGGTAGCTACACATTAATACTGCACAGTTAGCTCAAGTCAAGGCAAACTGCTTCCTATCAATAGTCTTCACTTCATCACACGGGAAGTTAGATGCTGATTCATGCAGGAATGCATCAGCTAATTTTTGATCATTCTGTTGTTAATTTACTAATATTTAGGTTGGAAGGGACCTCTGGAGTTCAAAAAACCTACTTGCAAAGGCTGCACTCATTTAGAGGTTTGTATACTTCATAAATCTAATGAGATCCTAGGCTCTTGGAAGGGAAGGTAATTATACTCCCCTCAGACTGAAGAGATCTTGTTGAGGTCTTCCTTATTGGCACAAAGTTTAATCTATTCCTGCATTTCCACTTAAGTGAAAATGTATACAAAATCAGAAAGATTCCACTGCTTCTCGGGAACTGGCTTGCTTAATGCTCAGTTAACTGCTTGCTTTCCTGCACAAAGCCAAGGATGAGGGAGTAAAGGCCTGAGTTTTTTTCTGGAGTTATGGGGTGACATTTCCAGAAGCCTCCCCAAGACTGAAACCACAATGTTTCAGTACCTGCTTACAAGCAGAACTCTTTCTGATTCCAACTACACAAACTCACCCACAACAGATACCATGTGGTAAGAAGCAATGGCAACAACTCTACGCTTTCTGGACATTTCAGTTCTGTTCCTTACCAACTGAGTGGATAGTGAGAGCCAGCAGAAGTAAATTCCTAGACAATTTGCCACTGAATGCAGTTTTATGGCTAAACAACAAAAGACTCTTGCTTAGGCAGAAGTACTTGATCGGCTCTTTTGTGAATTGCACTTCCAGTATTTCAACACAGACTTTATCCAATAAACCAGAAATTCCTGAAAACAGTCTCTACAAAATCAAGTCTCTGCTAAAACAACACTTTCATACCTAAAGGTGCTTTACAAACCACTCTGCTTCGACTATGTGCACAGTCAACTTTGGACCACATGCCAGTTGTGGACAGGATAACACTGCATTTTTCATTGGCTTCTGCAGTTTTATTCTCCCAGTTGACATATTTAACAGATGAGCCATCCAGCCAGTTCAGGGACTGTCCTGTTGAAAAAAACATTACTTAGGCTAGATCACCAAAACATCCTGTAATGCTACACAATGTCATTCACAACCTATTGATCTCTTTGCATTGCTAAAAAGAAAAGGGCTGACTAGCCATCCCACATATTAAAAGCAGTAAATATGAACACAACTTTTAGCCACCCCTCTTCTCTAGACCGTTAGCAATTGATGCTGTTGCATCAAACATTAGGGAGAAATAACAGAGGTGGGAAAAATTAATTTCAGGGACTCCTGATTACCCTAACTGCAACAGGAAGAGATTTAACTACAGTGAAGTCCTAAGTTCTTTAAACTGTTAAGTGACAGATTCCAACATCAAGTAGAAATTAATGTAGGCTATCAATGCTACAGAATGTTCTTATTTGAGGATTTATGCATTTTTATTTACAATATGAAACATTCATGCTCATTCATTGTTGCTACCTCTTACCCTTAAAGCTCTGATCCAGGCCAAGCCATACATTCTTGGTGATGAGATCATGCTCCTTTATGTGTGTGCTCACAAATGCATTTTCCTCAGCATCCACTATAGTCAGAAGTGTTGCTGAAGGATCTAAGAGGCAGAGGAAATCAGTCAGAATTGCAACTTACACAATTTTTCATGACGCTGGTACACTGAATCTATTTGGGAACAATTACTATGGGAAAGGGCTTGAAAAATTAGCTTAGAATAACCTTCTGAATAAAGACATGAACCTCCCATCCCCTAAAATACAGCATGTTTTACAAGATGGCTTCAGATGGCTTGTTATTCTACCAGGTCATACAGAATAAAATGGGAGTAAACTTACTGCAGCTGCAGACTACATCCATGGAAGATATCAAGAGATATGCCTGATTACTAGTCTTGCCCAAGTAATAGGCTTTCAAAAATATAGTTGAACAAAAACTCAGCATTTTGCTGAGTCTAATTTCTAAATCAATCCTCCCACTGTGCTTCAGGTTTTTATGTACAGTAATTAAGGAATAAGAGGGAAGAAAGGGCATGCTAGAGAGGCATGCTCAGAGTGTACCCATCCTCTACAAGTATATATAAATATAAGCCAGGTGCTTTCTCTTTCAACTACCAGAACAAATTTGACTCAACAGAAAACCGCATCCAGGACTGGGTTCTTTAGATTCTAAATAGTGAGTCCAATGTCACACCATAAAATAATTCCATAAAAGAAAGTTACATCAGTCACTAACTTCTGTGTTAGGGTGATTAAACCTTCTGTCCATAAAACTGATTAACATTGTCTCTGCAATACAATTCCCCATGCAGCTCAGCAAAGAAGACAGAAAATCCTTTAATGTGACATAACATTAAGTTCGTTACATGCTTTAATATCTATAACATACATACCCTTTGAACCATTTGATAGGTTAGCAAGCTCCCTATTAGCAAGCAGCTATGGCAAGGATATAATAAGAAAGCCCTGCCAACAGCACTAACTTTGCATGCAGATAAAATGTCTTCCTTCAAACCACAAGCATTAAACCTCTGACTCTTCTTCAACTGGCTACCTGCATTTTATCTACTGATACCTGTGTGCCAAATGATCTGTAGCATGTTGCAGTATTTTATTAAGACTTTTCCTCAGGTATTCAAAGATAAAGCTTGCTATTGCATTTCCTAAACTCAAGGAGCATAAAAATGGCAAAGCTGAAGTACAACCAGTGTAAGATTTTAGGTTGTTGGGTTTTATTTCTTCTCAAATAGTGGACTTCTATAACAAATTGTAATGTGATAAAGAGTCTAAACCTACTCAGCTTCTTGCAGATTCTTTTAGCCTCTTCCACGTTATACACGGAAAAATTGTAGAACGCCATGTCAAAAGCATAACAGTGATCCCTGTACTGCTCCCACTGCAGGGAGCCACTGCTCTGTGGGCATCCAGAGGCTCTGCTTGCTTGCTTTGGCTCTAATTTTCTTTCTGCAAAGACAAAGAAATTGATGTTATTTCTGCTGCAGCAGTTTGTGCCCAGTCTCTGGAATAACACGACGATAAGTATTAACAAGGGCTACTACTCCAACCAACAACCACTATTCAATTAGTTTACATTCCCTCTTCTTGAGTCATGGATGAATTTATTTAAAAATTAGCACAAGACAAATCCCAAATGGCTGGAAACAATTTTTATTGCTTTTTTGTGGTTTTTGACATTTATGGTGTATATTTGATAAGTATTTTGATTTAGAAAAGATACATATATTTGATATTCCTATCTCAGGTGCTCAAGAAGTAACCAGATTTGATTTAAGTTTTCACCACTGGAATGATGAGAATTTATCTCCCTGAAGTATTAAGTGTTTTATCATTCCTGATAGAAAACTCTTCTTAAAAAAGGAATCATGTGCAGTATTTCAAACTTGATTTCTACTTCTAAACACAACATGTAAACACAACTACACAAAACCTTAAAAATAACACTTACTGTTTGGAGGGCTGTAGCATATGGCACCTTCAGCAACATTAGTACATTTTGTACGGTTCCAAAATCCTTTAGTATCCAAAAGAACACAGTTCTCAGTAGTATTTGAGTTTTTTAATTCCCAGGGGTAGTAGTCAAAGTCACTTCCATCTGACCATTCAAAATTAGCTTTACTTCCCTAATAAAGGAAAAAACGAAAAATTTTAAACCACATATGACTGTGCTTTAAATCTCATCCATCGTGAATTAAGTCATGTAGCAATATTTGTCCCTTGTAGACTGATAAATTAAAGAGCAGGTGGTCTCATCTAAATTCACAGTAAATAAATGTACAACATAGTTTGCATTTTCTTAACATAGAAATTTTTATTATTTGTGGGAACTGAGAAAGTACAGCATGTTCACATGCAAGTTTAAACCTGCAATGTGGCTGTTTTATCCTGTGGGGAACATTTTACTTGGTTCCACCCTGCTGTTCCATTTAAGCAATCTGCCTTCCCTGCTATGAACACTAGTGGATAAGTTGCAAACTGCTAAATTGTTGAGATGGCTGCAGTGAGTAGAACTGGGCAGCTCAGGGATGGTTTGCAGGGTTACCTCCTACTTCAGATACCCTCCTGGAAACCCATGACAATGAGGAGTCAGTTGGGAGGGACTCATTCCCAGGTATGCATAGAAATGACACACCTCTGCAGAGAACTATTCCTGCTATTCCTGCCAACTAACTACCACTACCAGGTCTGGCAATTAGTGAGGGGAGCAGGGTCAGGGCCACAGGCTTTTGGCTCCACAGTAAAGCAGACAGAGGAGGAAGTAGATCTGCAGCTGCCTCCTGCTATTGTGTTTTCTGGGAGGATGGACACTTAACTTACTGAGAGCCTGTTCCTGAACTGCTCTGGAGAGCCAGTCCTGACCTCAACTAAGCAGGTTCCACACAGCCTTGCCTGTCTCTATTTGTTAATGAAATCTGATTCTATAGAAGGCCATAAAGTCTGAAGCCTCTAGAGATAGCACTGCAAATCATGCTTCCTTGTGCTGCAAGGAACAATGAGAGAACACTCTATTATTTTAAACTGTCAGGTATTAGGAAGAAATATCTTAGTGTGCCTACATTCACCAAAATTTAATATTAACACATTACACAGGGTTGAAAATATACTACATGGAAAAGAGATTCTAAGGAACTGGAAAAAAAACATCAGACAATATTTCATATCTTGTCCAAAACATTATTTACAGATCTGTTACTGACATCCCCAACAATATATACTTACATCATGAATTGACAACCCAAGCCACAGAGGATAACCATCCTGTTTGACAATATCTTCTAGAAATAACTGTTCTGATTCACTGTGTACACTTGCTAAATCGCTGTTATTTTGTTGGCACAATCTCAGTGCCTCATACCACGTTAATTTTTTCTGAAGGATCCTGTATGTTCTGTTTCCATGTGGAATAGTGTCAGGCAATGGAGGTTTGTGCTGTTGGTGTCCTATTTCAAAGAATAAGAAGATAAGTTGTGTGCATTTCTTTCATGTTACTAGGAAAAATACAGAAAGCATTAAAATCCATCTATCTCAGTGTAACTCAAGCATTAAAGTGCTCACTACAAGCCACTTCTATCAAGTTAAGTTTACTTTTGCTACTTGGAGCACTGAGTTCAGTTAGCAGTTACTGGATGAGCACAGCAAACACATTTCTCCTGATCAGAGTATTACAGCAGTGATGCAGACTGACCAGATGACCCCAGATGCTCATGACAGCTGCGCCATGTGTTTCACTAGGAGCAAAACCAAAGCCTTATTCAGCAGGAACTATGATTTAAACTATGACCCCTCACCCAACACTCCAATACTACTCACCCCTTTCGATTTTACAGGCGAGAATACTGTACATGTTGTAGTGATTAGCATGCCAACTTTGAGAATAATTATAAATATCCCAAAACCCATCAAGATTTACACCAGCAAAAAAATTGTTCTTCTTTATGATAGGTCTTCCCAGCCTCCAGTTATTGTAAGTCAGATGAGTTTCATCATACCACTTGAGAACTTTATCTGTGGAAAATATTTCATATTTATTAAGCCACTGGAATTATGTATACAAACACTATTTAACTTTGAATATATTAATGATATTAAGAGATGTTCACTTTGGAAAAAATGCTGGGATACTGAAAATTATTCTAAATCAGTTTCATATCCAATGCTAAATATGTTAGCATTACTCATCCTGGCCACTTTACATCCTGCTTTCCAGGGAAATTAAATCTAAACTAAACAGAACATATTGGATCTAATTATCACTCACACAGAGAGCATGTCAGGTTATTTTCTTCTAGAAGATAAGTACAAATATAAATCATTATTACAGGTTTGCATTCACTTTCACTTTACTTATAAACTGAAACATGCAAGGAATGTGCACTTAATGCTGCAAATTTTGTCTCTGATCCAGTTAATAAGAAAAAACCAAACCCTTAAATCTTACCACTGTCATCATAAATCACACCCAGCCAGACCCACAGAGCCAGGCCGCTGAATGACTGAAGCTGCTCAATAACAAAGTTATTCTCCTCTTCATCTCGAACACTCAGAACAAATGCTTCGGGGTCTGTTGAAACATTTTTTACATTACTTTCTTACAAATCCACCTTTAAGTTAAAAAATAAACTTTTTTTCTATTAATGTTAACAATTATTACAGATAAGTCAACCTCTGTAAAGGCCAGATCTTTACAACATAACTAATTGAACAGTGCAAAACTAATTTTCAAATGTATTATCAATGGTTCTATCCCTGGTTTTGTGGGTAAGTGAAAGATTTCAGCTCCACAGATGAAGTGACAGTAGGACCCACAAACAAGTTGTATGTAGCAAAAGTTCTCTGCATAGAACATAAAAATACCAGCGAACTTTCATGCTTGAACTGCTCTATCAGAGAAACAGTATTAGGAAAAAGACTGAATTGAAATCAATTAAAAAAATTAAAATAATTTTTGGAAAGATGAATGTCTGAAGGTTTAATACAAGAGGAAATCTGTTCCTGAGGTTATACTTTATTCAGGATGTTCCATACAGCAAAGTTGGAGGTAGCAGGAAACCATGAAGTAAATGTAACTGTAAAGCCAGAATGTTGTCAAGGGTATAACAATTACCCAAACTATTTAAAACTGGCACATTATAATAAAACCCCCAAACAAACACAAAACCTTGCCATTTTTCAGATTTCAGAGCTCAGTAGCTCCAAGCTGCCTCTTTCCTCAACTCTCCTATCCATGCTCTGGCACTTTTTATCAGGGTAGTGCAAAGGCAAACAGCATCAGGCAGTGCTACACTGCTGCATTACTGCTACAGCCTTTCCCCACATTCACTCTGCCCTCTGTCATTGTAAGACAGTGACTCAGATCTAACACTCATCTCCCCCAAGCTGATCCAAGTCCATAAATACCTGCAGTATGACAAACTACTTACTCATGTTCCTGCATAAATGATGAGCTTCGTGAGGCTTCAGTTCTCTCCATCTATTTTTTGTTATCATAAAAGTGTAACAATTGTTTCTAAATGATATCCAGGGTGTATTTTTAATCTTATGTGGGCATTTCACTTGTGTAACTTGTTCTTTTTCAGTCTTCTCTAAAAAAAGACAAGACAACATCAGGACATGAATTACTAATAGCACCACCTGGCCTGGCATCCCACAAAGCACTTTCAGGTACCACTTAAAAACATGTAAGACAAATTAAGTTGTCATCCTTTAAATGTGTTATTTTCAGTTTCCTCATTATAGTGATTTTTTTAAAGTAACAAACCAGCAGTAAGCTCTACTAAAGAATACAGATACTTGCAAGTTTTCACAGTTATTTTAAATAGGTTTAAAAATAAAATCCTTACATAGAAGTGCTAAGTGTAGGCCAATAACCAAAAGCTCTTACTGCCTCTAGTGCAGGGTAGATCACTGTAACAAATAAGCTACTTCACAGCTAGCAACACCTCTTAGTTCTAAGGCTTTATCTAATATTTGAGGAGTGAGAGTATGACATCATTAACTATGCCTGCAGTTCCCTGGCCTGTAAGCACAAAACAGTTAATGATGTCATAACACCACACTTTACTGTGGCTCAGGATGTACAGTGGCTTGTGTCCCCTCACAGAATAAAACCAAAACAAATCATCATGGTCTCATAGAGAAAAAGTCTGTGATGATCTCTCAGAAAAATCTTTTTCTGAAGGATACACAACTAGCACAGCTCTTTCCTGGAAGTAAAAAAAACACATCCTACTACATTCCTGTCTTGTTATAATTAGTAGGTATTTAGAAAGGTTTTGTGAACTTTAGATGATGATTTTCAATTCAGTGTCAACCTTCTACCCTTCTCCATATAGCCATGTACCTTCTCCCTGTAGAAGATTTCCATGTCTGAATAGATTTCAAGAGGTTCCAATATTAAGATGTAAACAGTACAGAGATATTTTAATCTTCTCCCACAGGCAAGTGGGAGAGATTAGTATGCAACAATCTTAGAGAAGCAGTGCAAAGATAGGATCAGTTGGCAATAAGGGCATTAACCCAATGCATCCATTCTGAATTTATTTCTAAGGTACAATTAGATTAAGACCAACAGGTGCTTGTCCCCTGTCTTTGAAGCCAGTTTTTTTTTTTTAAGGGCATAGAAATCAGACTGTTGGAGAAAATGTAAGTTTTAAAACGTTGTAATTTTGAAGTTACAAGCTGAAATCATTGAATTCATTTCATAATAAAATAAAAGTCAACTTTTATAAAAATGATGGTTGCATACATACTTTCTGATGCATAGCAAATAGCTCCTCGATTTTCAGAGGAGCAGTCAGAAGTTTTCCAGAAGCCATCAGTATCCAAAAACACACATTCTTCATTTGTGTCTTCATCATCTTCAGACCAGCGACTAAAACTCACATGCTTCCCATCCAGCCAGCCATAATGTTTTCCACCCTAGCATTATTTAAGCAAAAGAGATGAGCTTACACAGAAAAAAAATATAAGGTGCAGAAAATGGTATGAGAATACATTTACATTGGCTAGACATTTTCAGTGTCTCTGATGAGAACTGTAAGTGTTCCACTGCCCTCATGAGCTGATTTCCTGCTCACAATATAACAAGCTTTGTTATTTTAAGTTTTGCAGTTGGAAAAATACAAATTAGCTGAATGGTAAATTATCCAAAGGTAATGTCTCACTACTGTTCTTAGGGAGGAAGGCCTAGCAATGGGATGTCCAAACTGCATCATTTGCATCTGCAAAGCAATGGTGGATATCATCTCCTAATCTTGGAAAACTGCTAATAACTGAGAAGAAAGTCCAGTCTCAGTTACTCTATATTGAGTTGAAAGTAATTATTAAATACTTAATTGATGTTCCTGCCCTGGAGGATGTAGGAAAAAAACCTCCACATAACAAGCAGCATGCTATCTTTAAAAAATCTTACATTTGAAAGTCTTTGGGAAATCCCCCTACTGTTGTGTAATTTGTCTTATATCTTTCTTCTGTGTCTTGATTTCAGCACTGGAGTAACAAGTTCTGTTGACCAGTTGCATTATAATATACTTTCATGTGACATTTTAATTGTGCCCAAATAATGAAGTGTTGCAACAGTGAAGAGCCAGCGCATGCCTGAGCTATATGCCACAAAATGAATCATTTGATCTTCACTTCCAGATAAAAAAATCAAAAGAGATGGGGAAAATAGGTTGTCTGGTTTCCCCATTTTCACTAAGATTAAATGGTTGTTTCATTTAAAAATTTAAAAATATTCTCCATAAAGTATATACTCAAATTTCTGTTTTCCCCTATTTGCTAAAGTATCCAGTAGCCCAGAAGTGACAATAGAAGAACATAACACCACAGTGCTGCATGAACACCACCATACTGTGTAGGTAAGGCACCTCTAAAAAAATTCTAACTTTTTTCTTGCAATTATCTCCAGACTTATGTGTGTGACAAAAGAGATAAACCTGGCCAGAAAGCCCAAGCCATCCCATTAACAGCTGAGACACCTCTCAATCCACAATAAAGATTTTCAAGAGGTCCTCCAGCTAATAAAGATAAAAAGCAGCCCCTCCTGCATGATTTTATTTTTTTTACCAAATAAAAACCATAGGGAGAAAGAAAAACACACTAACCTGTCTCAGAGATGCCTCCCTCAGACTCACAACACAGGTATAAATAACATGAAGTAACAATAGAATCTAAGTTAAACTTCAAAAATGTATCTCCACAAGTATTCAATGATTCATTTTGAATTTTATTTGCCACTTGTAGTTTCGCCCTTCCAAAACAGATTTTTGGGTCATCTTTCTAGAGTGGTACTGTAAACAGTGGTGATGATATTAAATGGCAACACTCATTACTCATTTGTAAACAAAAGAGATGACTCAGTAACCTATGTTGCTGCCACCCTACAATATATCCCTTCATCATCAGTGTTTTAAAATAATTTTATCATCATCATCAATTCATCCAGCGGAGTTCAAGAATATGTAACTTGGAGAACTGAAGGTTCAAAACATTTATCTTGAGATGGTTATCCCTAAATTAAAACAGCTTTTAGCCCAGAGAGTAATTTGTTACTGAATTTCTTTAACTCAGGTTTTGTTTCACACAACTGTAGAAATTACCTTAAGCAACAGTTTGAGGAAAAAACAAAACTTACATCTCTGCTGAAGAGTCCAGTCCAGAGTGGATAATTATGAAGAGCAGCCTGAACAGCAAGAAAAGCCTGCTGGAACTGATCTGTAATGCTAACCAGCTGCATCTTGTTATTTATGCATGCAGCCATTGCATCAGTCCAGGACAAATTCTTCAGAATTAACATGTATTGAACATTTTGATAGCTCAATGTTTCATTAATGACTTGCTCTGTCTGGTTATCAGCAGTACCTATACATTGAAAAGAAGAAGTCCAGTAATTAGGTAGTTAAATACTGTAATACATTTTAAACTCCAAATATCTCTGTAACAATCAGAAAAACCTGTTTCACTACACTTGGGAAAAAAAATCTTAGATTATGTAGTAGATTATGCTGATAATTATAGTTAGAAGAAAGCATCATTGATATCTTAGATAGAAAAATATATATTAAAAATAATTATTATTTTCAGCCAATGTATTATTAAATATCTTTTTCTCAATTTAGGTTCATTTTTTATATGTTATTTTAAATTAATTGCTAATTAATTTATTGAATTAAAAACATATTCTATAACTTCAATTATACACAAACATGAGAGAGCAAGTGCTCTCTGCTGTAATGTAGCAACAGCTAAACATGACTCATTTATCTCTGTGGAGCCTGTGGATTTATGCTTATGCAAATCTATTGGGCCACAGAACCTGTCTATGCAGATCTTGGTACAGCACAGTCCCAGAACTCCTTACTGCCATCCATGAATATAGTGAGAACTGTTTTCACCTCCACTTAACTAACTGCAGAAAATCCAGCTTGCATAGGGAGGGAGATAATTCACTATTTGTGCTCTGAGCACAGAGTGTTATCACAGTTACCAGCACCACACCTGAAGGCACAGCTCAGTGATGCTTGGCTACTGCAGTTAATAGAAGATGCAAATACTCCCATGGGTGGTAGGGTTAAGCATTCAAATGGTAACCCCAGAAGCTTTATACACAACCAAAAAGAAACTCATTCTGCAAAAGGCAGAACCCTCCCAATATTTAAAACACTTGAAGTAGAAAAATGCCTGCAAGGGGTGAGGGGAGGCATCACTATAAATACCAGTATATAAATGGCTGATTGATTGGCTGACAGGACCATTTTCCAAAACACATGACAACAGAAACACAATATTAATTTGATATTTACAGCTTTCAGTAGATCAGAAAACTGACAAGGCTCAAACAGATTGTTTCAAGTAGTTTGTCTGCTGCCAAATGCTTTCACTTAGTAAACAGCTACAAAAGAGAACCATGGAACCCAGGGTGCCATCACACATCAAGGGGTACCAAATTGGAAACAAGGCAGTAAGCAAAATGTTCATTTCTGAAAAAATAATTGCTGATGATTACCATCTCAAGAAATTCTGCAAAACACAGTCATGCCAAGATTTCCAATGAACATGAATCATCTTTTTCCTGATGATAAAGCCCTAGACAGCTTCGACTCTCACACAGCTGTCCCCACAACCTGCTGAGGTCCCTCCCAGCCCAAACTATGCTTAGATCCCTAACACTGTATAAGACCAGACCATAGCAGGACACATTCTCTGTCACTCCAAAATCCTTTCTCATTAAACCTTCTACAGCTGTGGCAAAGAAACATTGAGTATTTAGTCACTTCAGACTAATAAGAGATTGATATAAACAGAAACATTGTCAACCTCCAATTCATAAAAGTCCCCTTTTCACATTTTTATGACATCTCTTCCATCCAAACTTCTAATCTTAACACTGAGAATTTCTGGAGTATTTGGCACTGAGTAAAGAAGATTTTGTATGTTAAATGGAGGTGGGAGGTGGAAATCTCTGCCTATTTGAGACTGAAGAAGGTGGGTGTAGTCTTGGGCGTTTTGTACACCTAGGTTTCTTTGTGTTTGATTCTTTTTTAGAAGATAGCATGTTCATCACTTAAAAGGATTATTTATATAAAGGAACCTACTCAGAAGTGGGTATGCTGAACATTAGCCCATAGCAGTAATTAAATGCACATAATAACTGTATGTGTTTGATCTTATTCCAGTAATTGGTATTTGCCAACCCACATGGGGACATCTGAATATTATTTTTAGTTCAGATTAAAAAATCCCACTCACACCAACTCTCAAGTTTTCTCTGGGGAGAGACCAACTTCAACATTTAAAGTCTATGATACTTTATATTCTCATAGAACTAAAAGACAGAGGATGTATTTAAGGAGGATATAAATATTGTGCGATTCCTTCCTAGGGCTTCTCACTTCCACAGTTCTGAAAAGGAATCACTTGCTCCATCCCTCAGTGTACATGACCTCTATACACACAGAACTGCTGGAGCAGCTGCTGAAGTGTAATTCCACTGAGACTGCATAAGGTCTCTCAGGAAAACAGATTCTCCCTGAGCTGGCCTATGAAACACAATAGGGAAAATTCTGAATGGCTGACAAAACAGGCCCCAGATCGTCCTCTACACTCTGCTTTTCTAGAATTTACCTGCTCAGTCTCTACAAGAATCTTGCTCTTCAAGTGAAATCATTACATGCATTGAAGTCTCCTGGCACATGCACCTTTAAACTCTGGCTGCAATTTATTTTGACTCTTCAGACTTACCTACAGACCGCTGGCATATACCCAAGAAGTGCCTGTCAGCACAAGCAGTGAAATTCCATGTTCCAACATATTGTGATTTGGGATCATTGAGGATTACACCACACTGATTGTTAAATTCTTCATCAAAAAGCTGAGAAACAGAAATATCCTTATCAGACTCAAATAGGGTAAAAACATACTTGTGTAGAGGTGAAGTAACATGAGTCTAGGAGAACCCCAGCTGTCTGAACTTGTTTAAGAAGTTTCAAAGGAGTGGTGCAATACAGCTTATACAGCTTACCTGCTTTACAGACACTACCAGGTGCCTGGACTCAGAAAGTTTTCCTAAGCTAAATACATTTCAGAAGTTGTCATCCAACTAAGGTAAACAGAACTCAAGTACTGTCAGCCACCCTGTTGGCCAATTAAAATGACTAACTGGGGAATTTGGTCTGTTACACATGGGGTTTTTTTTTGACACAACATTCCAAATTTCATTACTCAATAGGCAAAAGAAGTCAAAAGTCAGAACTTACATCCAGTGGAATTTTCCTTAACCTCCCTGTCAGGAGCGGGTGAAAGTTACTATACAACAGTCTACTCTCATCTATCCATTTGTTTTCCCTTGTACTGAAGAGGAACTGTAAACCAATCCAAATATCTTTTGGCAGGCCAGGAAGCAAGGATGTTATATAATCTGTTGGACAGAAGAGTAAATGTACATATTGTGGTTAGGAAAACAACAGTAAACCTCCAAAAGAAGACTTCATCTAAGTATGACAATGTAATCCCTGTTTGTGTTAATTTAATTTTTCCAGCCCTTCATGACTGATGAATGCTTATCATTCCATCCTTCCATTTGATAACACCTTTCATAGTGATTTTATCTGAAAGGAGCAGGCTGTTGGTATTTGCCCTTCAAATAGGAGGAGAAATTAGGTGATTAAAACTGTTCCTTTGCCCACTAATTGGCAGTCTTTTATTCACACACAAATTTAAGAAGCTGCTTTTCCACAAGCCTGCAAGATCTTCTCTTGTCTTGCTGCCCTTTCTGAATTGATGGACGAAGTCTCCCATCTTTCTATTTTACATATCATAAATCAGAACGTTTTTTGGATTCTGGCAGACTTTGTCCACCCCACCATCAGAGACAGCAGGACAGGTCAAAGGAAGTCAGATTTAGCTGAAAAAAAATTCAGCCAGGTAAATCTTGTATCAGACCCCTCTTAGTGAGCATTCTGGGAAGAAACAATGGGCTCTGGCAATGCCCCAGGCACCAAAGACATTCACTAAACTTGACTAATTTAGGAAGACAAATCAAAGCTGTGTAATTAGCTACTGCTGACATGTTTCAGCTATTGGTCACATGCCAGACTAGCCACAGCCTATTTTCTGAACAAGACAAAGCCACTGTAGATTTGCAGGTCGGGGCTAGCCCCCAATACCACCAGGAGGGGTAGAGGCAGCCCACAGAAAGAAGCACATTTTAAGAGGACTGTGTCTCCTTTCCATATAGGTGGTCTCCACTACACAGAGAAAAGAAAAACAAACAAGACAAAATAACAAACACTTCCAATTGCACCAAATCACACGAGGGATCCTGCTATGTTACATTTCAGAATGGCTGTGCTTTTCCAACCTTAAATACACAGAAAAACACCCAGGCCTGAGACATGTATATTCCTGTACATAACCCTATTCCTCCCCAATAACAGCAGTGAAAGAAAATTACCATTAAGCTGCTGCCTGCAGGTACACTCTTGACTTCTCTAGTCTATTTACCATATTTTGTTTGGCAAGAGGTTATTTGCTTATAAAGAAAATATGCACTGTGGGCACTGCAGAATTCAACTGAGCTACTTCAGATACACCCTCAGAGAACTCTTAATTATCCACAAGAATATAGTTGCAAATTCAGCCATATCATTCATCAGTTTATTGCTGAACATTACTTGCAGCCAATGTGAACCCATTTCTCCCTCACTGCATTTCTCTCATTGACCTTAGTTGATTTAGGTGAAACAGTTCTGTCTTCCAGTCCTCCTGCTTCCAATCCTCTCATCAGTATCCTGAAGAGCTCAAAGGGGGTCACTTTGGACACATTGCCACATTAAGCTGCACATGCAGAAACAGAGGGTCCTGTGCTCCAGCTGGCACTGTATTTGCCACCTCATTCCCACACACAGAGCTGGGCTTCTCTTGGAAGCAGCTTCTAAGGTGGTTTTTCACAGTGCAAAGTCTACAGTCTCAGTTATGCTTTAGCTAGGAAAGCCAAACAATTCTTCATTCAGTGATGACCATTTTATGCTCAACTCTCTCAACAAGGTTTTGCAACTTTTTTCTTTTTGTAACGGGTTAAGATGATATAAAGAAGCTGCTCTTCAAACTGGTTCAAGTATCTGGTAACTGCATTTCCATGTTATGTTTCCAGTGATGCAAACAACAGACAACACATTTTTAATCAGTCCTGGATTTTTAGAATGCTCCTAAGTATGCCTGTGGATAACCAAGTGATTTATGCTCAAGCTCTTAAGCAGAACTATTTTGAATATAGAAGAGAAGCTGCACACCAAAGTGCCCCCAGTTCACCACCATACCTTGGTCAGCTTGATCTGAGATAGATGGAAGAGAGCCTCCAAAAGTTACACACTTTTCATTAGCTGCATTAAATGTTAAATGTTCAGGTTTCATCTTTAGAAAACACTGCAAAATAAATATAATGAAAATCATTTTTATCATACCATTCTGCCTAAGACATAAATCAAAAATCTTAAACCAACCCTGAAAACTCACTTCTCATTTCCTGCAATAAAATATAACATTTTTTTTGCAGAAAGCAAGGGACATGATAATAGTTGCAAACATTTATTTGGTTCAGCAGAGTAGTTAAATATAAACAATCTCCCTGACTAATGCCTCACTCATACTCAGTAATTCTTATTTGCCACCTCAGAATCATGTACTGTTTTAGGAATGACAACTCACACATGAACTCTGCAGTCAAATAGTGCTGGTCAGGAACTTGACATAAGCTACCTTTAGGGAAAAACTACTTGGGAACTCCGAGGTCTATTCTGCAATGATGTGAAGTAAGTTTGCAAACCTTGGCACAACGTAACGTGCAGATTTGAAGATTTGATGCACATGTAAAGAATAATGGTGGAGCAAACAACAGGAATGAGTCTCACTAAGACTTTAGATGACTGCCTTAAAACATAGTACTGAAATAATTAATTATTCTATGGATTCTGACTTGTTGGTTAATTCTTAAAAGCTGCTCACTGATTCTTACGTAAATTTAATCATTAAGGCAACTCAGGAAATAGTGTCTGCCAACTTGCTGCCTGCCTATGATTACTCCAGAAGAGCCACAGCATGCTTCTGCCACAGAAACCTCATCCTCTCTCTCCCTTTCAAATCCTTCTCTTCATCCAAAGAAGAAACCCAAGACTAGATACTACAACCAATGTTTTAGGACCTAAATGTGTGGCAATGGGAAAGCAAAACAATCTGAAAATGAATGCTTTGAATTTAAGAAGCCGTCAATCCTCAACAAGGGACAAAAAGGGGACGAGATTATTTTAATCACTATAGTTAGTTTTCAAAAGTCCATTTCTAGTCTATTCCTCAACAGAGGGGCTACCTCCTCCTTTCTTTCAGAAAGGCATTCCAGCTTACTGGACTGTGAAGAATAGGCAAGGATGATGAATCTGTGTTATCTCTGTACCTTATTCCGGAACTGCTGCCAGCCTTTAGGGCAACCTCCTTGGACTGGGCGGTAACTGGGATCATGTTTCTCTAGTAAGGAGGCATTGTTTTTTTCACAGATGAAGGGCAGTTTCACATTACAGTTAACTGGGTAGTCTGCAGAAATAAAAGTTTAAAAAACAGTTACGGTAATGCCTATCACACTCCAGTTGCTTTCCATACTTTATGACATGACAACGACCAGTCTGAAGGGAAATCCGTTTTGGTGCAACCACAGTGAACTATTGTGCAATTGAAAGCATTAAAAATAGCAGTAGAGCAGAAGGCAAGCATAAATCATTTATATCAGACAGTAGTACAATATTCCTAAAGATCCAGAGTCTCACTCTTACTTTCAGTATTACCAGTTTGTATAGGCAGAGAGAATTTGAAAACAGAATATTATTGAAAAAAAGATTTTGTATATGAGGACTAACCTTGTATTCTGGCAAAGAGGGTACACCTAATTGTCAAAAAAAGCCAAAAGGAATCCTTCAACATCTACATGGAGAGCATCAGACCTGCACTGCTTTACATGACTCCTGCAGTCATAAATGGACTGACTTTCTGGTCTAGAGCAATTTTTATCTAACAGAGATGAAAACAGTTCAGCAGCAAACAACTGAATAATGGGGGAAACATGCTTTAAATAGAAATGGTAGAAGACAGGAGGAGCCTCTTGTTCTCTGGAGGTTATACATTTTCCTCAACATAAAAGTGTTGAAGAAAGGAAGCAATACACTTCAAGTACCACCAGGAGGCTTTTTCATTACTTTGTCTATCCCTTACAATATGACTCCAACAGTTAATGGAATTTGTGTCTTCAGATATGTACACGGTTGCAAGAGTTAAGCTCTCTAACAAACAGCTCTCAGACAAACTCCAGACCTCAGAACATGTGGCATAAACACAAAAAAGGTAGCCACTAAAACCAGATTTATTTCTGTTGCAAAAAGAGTGACAAGCTATCATAAAAAATTGCCATTAGAATTCAGGTTTGCCTCTGGCCATTAAGAATTATTACCATGGATTCTACCATGAAGAAGTAATAAATGATTCAACAGTCAATCAGATTATCATGAAGAAGCCATTCACTCCTATTAATTGCAGATTGATACCAAAATAGAAGAGCTTGGGTAGAACAGTAATTACTACTTTTTTTCTTTTCAAACAAACACAACAATAGGAGAGGGGGTGAAAAATAAAAACAACCTTACCTCTATACCAGTTCTTTCTGGAAATGTACCAGCAATCTCTCAGTAATCTATCATGGAAGCGTGGAAATAACTGTAAACTGGAGATAAATATTTCAGTTAATCTCCAATCCAATGTGACCTTCACGGAGAAACTCTGATAGCAACAGTGTCAGTGCAAACAAAAATTTGGGCTATTAACTGTTTCTAGATGCCCTACACAAACTAGGCTAGAAATAAATAAGTGGCAGGTTCAGCATTTATGTATTGTGCCCAAATTAACTGTGTTGAGATGTGCAGAATGAGATTATTTATCACCATGCTGCAATCACAGCACATTGCCAGGACAAGTGAAAGGAATAGGAAATAGCCCTGGTTTCCTTTTCACAATAGTGCATTGCTATAGTATTTTGGAAAGTGAAGGACTTTCCTTGTAAGAAGCCCATGAATCTTCCCTGCAGACAAGAAGGGAATGATGCAAGATTTGCTGTGAGTCATCCCAGCTCTACAAGGCTATACTAAAAGTCCTCCAACACTTTAGCGTTACCTAACTAGAAGAGTGATGTCTTAAACCAATTTCCTATTTCCTGTTCTTGGGTATTCCTCAATCCTCAGAGTCAACAGACTGGGCACTTTTTTTTGGTCAGTTCTCCAAATCTTAGCAGAACACAGAAGTTTGCCCAAAACCCCAATAAAAGCATTTCAAAGATCAAGGGAATACATTAGCTACTAGGATCACACATTTCAAGGATTCACACAAGAAGACTAAGATGCCCATGCCCAACAGCCCAAAATCTAGAGGCGCTGATAACACGCATAAGAAATGGATGACTAACTCAGTTACAATAAAATTACTATGAATTAACTACTCCACTTAACAATTCCTAAAAAGCCCAATATAAAGCTTACAATAAAGCATCTCATAATTATTCTACATACGGTGAATGATAGCTGTAGCCATAATCAATAAACTTCAGCCACCACTTCTGTTCGCTGTTTGATAACTGTGGAAGGAAAGAACAAAACCCAGTGTTTTACAACCCACAGAGAAAGAGCTCCTGACTCTACCAAACATAGAACAATGTGACAAAATTAGTCACAGAGGTACTGAAACTTGACATGTTTTTCTCAGATGCCTTACAAGAATGTACTTTTATGCCATGTACAACACAAACCCCTTCCATAAAGCCTATCAGATCATCCAGCATTTCTAATTAAATCCTCTCACCAGGTGAAAAACTATATGTTGTCCTGTGCACAAAATTAAGAACTAGCACAATTGTTAATGAAATATTTGCAGACAATGGGATGCTTGCATGGTGGGCCTGCTATGACACTTTTTCCCCATTCAGAGAGCTTTGTGTTTTTTTAATGTTGTTAAACCTACTTTTAAATTTAAAAATTCTTTTACCAGACTGACATTAAAATAATTCTCTTTTATCCCATCTTTTCCTTTTAAGTACAATTGAAAACCATTCAGGCCAACAGGAAAAAGAAAGAAATTAGGATTAACATTCTCTTATATTGGAAAACTTGGCAAGTAAATTTCCCTGCAAGGGAAAGTAACTGTAAAAACAGATTACACCCCCTTACCTTTTCTATTTGAGATAGTATTGTCCTGAATTTTGGGTAAGACTCTATAGAGGCTAAATCACTATCATTTTTTTGACAGTAGAAAATAGCTTCCTGGTAGCTCAGGTTTTTATCTGGTACAAACCACAGCTCTGCTCCATCAACAACAAGTGGGGGTCCATGAATTCCAATTTCATCTACACAGAAGAAATATCACATGAGTAAGAAATGAATTCTGAAATACAAATCTTTTATTTTTCTGAATTTATTAAGGAATCTCAATTTGACACTGGGAAGAGTCAATGCTCTGCATTTTGAACTCTCTCAAAACCAAATTCTATCAGTCATAATCTTTTCTGGAATGAAACAGGCAGTGCAGTAGCAATGTAACAAACCTAATAAAAGATACTGAGTACAAACAACCCTACAACATAGTGGAAAAATACAGAAGAAGTCAAATTACCTGGTATATACCACTCTGGTGTCTTTGGAGTGCTACCTGTTCAGAAGAAAAAAGGAAAAGTCACTGAATTCACTTTCTAACAAGACTGTGGCCATCAATAATAGAAGTGATGGTTAGCACTCATACTTCTCAGCATTCATGATGAAAAGAAAGGAGAATGAAATCATACATGGGTTTAATAGTTTAAAATAAGCTAATATAAAATTAATGGGAGTACGGCATACCTCCATCTTACATATCTCTGGTTCTTCATCTCTCAAGCATCAAAGTCGTATTTCCACCAGAATCTCACCCCAACAAGAAAGTTTCATCCCAAGACACCTTTTAATCAACAACCCAAATGTAAAAGTCTACTGGATTACATACTGCATGAAAAAACCTGGACCTGTGCAGATATGCCATACTATTCTTTTGTATTCCCACTCCTCACTACAATGAGGAGCTACTACACCTTGTTTTACAAGAAGAAGGCTAGTTGACCTAAGGTTGAAGCAAACCGTACGCCCAAAATACTTGTGGTGATTTAGTTAAAAATATCACTAAGAAACATTAAGTCAAGTCCACAAGTGCTGCAACTCAGTGGCTTATATCACCACACAAGAAACCACTTACTTCATGGGACTAGAAAGAATACGAGAGCAGTGATACTGCATTCTCCTCAAGGTCAGTTTCTAAGTGCACATCTGTTTGTATGTGACATCCATGAGACATTTCATGTACTGTCCTCTTTAGCAGTTCAGAGAGGAAACAACAAAATACTGTTTGCAAAGTTTCTATTATAGGGCAATAATTACAACTCATTGTATTAAACTCTTTATACAAACAAATGGATGTAACTGCAGTTTACCTTTTGTTATCTGGCAGACCCATTCAAGCCTAGCTTCACAATCAAAAGGCCTGAAGTAAAATTCAAGGTCTCTGGCTTCATGGAAGTAAAATCTCCAAAATGATCTCCGTGAAAACTGTGAGGTCTGCATACAAATAGAAACAGAGAACTGAGTTAGGATAGCATAGGCCTTTGAAATGTAAAATTAAACTGTAATAAAAAGGTCCTTTGGCAAAGTCAGTGTATTTTAGTGTGTTGTTAGTCACACAATTTATTTTGCAAATAAAAGAGCAGCTATAACTTCAACTATAACTCTTCATGTTAGCTAATGCTGTGAAGCAATAACTTAAAGGGCTTAAGGCCATCTACACACAAACATCTTAGAAGGTTTTTCTAGAACTAATGTTTCTTAGGGTTTTTGTAGTGCCCAGTTTCTCATAGATGCTTATTATTAAATTATCTACTGCAACTTGTTCCCCTGAAATGAATCTCATTTCTGCTGAAAAGAAACCACCATCTGAACTGGCACAGAAACAATCATTCTTATTTAAAATTATTTCTTACAATCAAGCTTGAAGAACTGACTTCACTCCTGCTGGTCTCTCCAGTAAAGAGAATTTTTTTATCACTTACTGAAATGGCATGTCTAAATCTAGCAGGCAGGAGAGGAAAGTTACTATGTTCACAGCATTCCCTTCAAAGTGCTCTCTTGGGTCTAAAATTTTAGGAGCTCAATGCTGACCAGGTTCTCAGTCTGGGGTCATGAACACAGGAAAAGCAAATGAGGGAAATGGCTGTGAACAGAAGGAAAGGGATGCAATTATCCTTTCCCCCAGTAAATCCTAAAAGCAGAAGTGGTTCTATTTAGGTTAAAAGGGATGGTAGGTACTGCAAAAAGTCAGATGATACTTCAGAAAAATAAAAGGCTATTTTAAAACTCATGCCATCAAGACTAAATTAAGTATTGAAGAGCTTAATCAGGAATCAAGCTGAGGTCTGACATTTGAAATTAGAAACCAACAGAGAACATACAGTCTATTTCACAAGTAAACAAGGAAATACACACAATAAACATGAACACATGCTCTGTCCTGGCTACTGCATTCCCCTTCAGGCTTTAAATTTTTTCTTAATCTGCAGTTCAGAAAAGCTAGTATAGATTTTTTAAAAGTTACTGGTAGGGCTCTCTGTGTTTTTTTCTTTTCGACTCCATGACACATCCTTAAGAATTATATGTAAACAAGAGATCCATAGTATGGCACTATGCAATACAGAATACTATTGTTACTAAAATCATTTGTAGTTAAAAAGATACAAAAGGAGTCCTATGAAAGGTTATCATTAGCATAGCACTTGTCTCATAAAAATACTTAATTAAGGGAAAGTTTGTAATAGGTGTAGATTGATAAAAGGAACAATACAGCTTTTTCACTATCCTTAGAAAACATCTAAACCTAAATTCAGTTTACAACTGGAAAAATTATTTTTTCCAAGTACCTCCAAGTAAAAACACACATTACTAAAAACCTTGAAACTAACCTTTAATGCAGCACAGTCTCTTGTATCATACTCATCTTCCAGGTAGTCAAGTGGCATAACAACACTGGTTACCTACAGGATGAGTGACAGGGTGAAAGAATCAGCATCTGACATTCTGCTGTGGCAATCCCAAGAGATAACCTTTCAAACCTGGGGTCCCATTATGTTTATTACTATTAAAATATGTGTTGAATTGCAGTAACTCCTTCAGTTTTGAGTCTCCATGTCTGTTTTTTGGAGGGGAGGAGGAAGAACTCACAATTTCAGACAAATAAAGCAATTACAGTGAGGAAAATATCTTTGGAAAAGTCTGACAACAAGGAAATGAGCTGATAAACCTTCCCTTTTGTTGTGGTATGAAGACACCTTGTTTTCTCCAACATCTCTTGGATGTTTACTACTACATTTCTGTGAAATTACTTTAATATAATGGAGAAGGAAATCAGGTTAGCCTTGTTAAAGATACATTTTTAATTGGAAATCTGCTTGCATGACACAATCTTCTTCTGAATTATTAATCTGTTGAAAGACTTGACAAATTTTAATTAAAATATTTATCAATTTACTTTCAATGCAGTCCTAGTTGAAACAAATCAGTATGTGACACTTCCTGATTAAAAGTTAACTTACTGGTTTGTTATCACTCCATTGCCAGGTTCCCAAAGAATCAGGACTCCTCTTATTCATTCCAATCCAAACCCATCTGTCATTGCTGTAAATAAACAAGATACAATCTTATGCCAAGCATATGGTTCAGCTCATTTAATAGGAAGACTGACCTATGGCATGGCATTATTTAGGAACAAGCAGCAAAACCAAGGTTTTAGTTGTAGCAGGTCAAAGAGAAAATAGACACAAGGGCTGGGACCTCTTCTGTACAGAAGAAAACTAACTTTTTGTGGGCTGCATCACCACTTCATCTGTTGTCATTTGATATAATGGTCTCTTTTCTTCCAGAACCCACACACACGGTGTTTGTATAGTTTGGTTCCCTTTCTCTTGTCCACCTTGGGCTATCTCCCAGATACCATCAGCTCAAATTCACTCTTCCTCAAATCACACAAAAGCTTCTACTCAAAGAACTGGCCTATTTTCCTTAACTTTGTAAGTGGTATAAACACACTAAACATGGGCACCTATTTCAATTATGAGCCCTCACAAATGAGGCGTAGACATAAATCAGCACCTAACACCACTGATTTCAATGGCTGCATGAACAAGTGGCAGTAGAAATTTTAGTCCTGTCAGAACTGGGTTTTTTCCTAGATTTTACTTCCTCATTTTTCAAAAGCAGCAGACACTTAAATCTAAAATTTCAGTTATGTTCAAAGATAGAAAATTACCTGAAAAAAACAGGTTTACAATGTAAATACTCAAATCTGTAGTAAGAACCTTTACAATAATCTTTTGCTTATGAATCTAAAGATCCTGTAACAAAGATAAAGGTGCTAGTCCAATTGCAAGGTTAGTTTTGTACTGCAAATTCGCAAAGATTAAATTGTGTGCAAAACTGAACTTTATGATAACTCACTCCAATCCAATACCCTGCCCAGTAGAGTCAATAGACACTGCTCTGAATGACTGTATCAGCTGGAAGCAGCAGAGGGGAGAAAGATCATGAGTTTCTTCTGAAATCACAGACTACATCAAACCCTACTGCAAAAGAGCTGTGGAAAAGGCACTCTCATCAAGATGGTCTGACAGCAAAAAAAAAGCATTGATGCCAAACTGCAGGGCTCCTGTAAACTGTATCAGGAGCAATATCCCATCAGGATGCACCAAATACAAAGAAGGAACCCAGGACATTTGAGGAAATTAGGAGCTTAGGCTATTAACAAGGATTAAGGATTTTCTTGTATAGTCTTCCCAAAGAAAGACAGGGAAAGGATAGAATTATTCTTTGTAATATATTTTAGGAGACTAAACCTGCAAGAAGAGGAGTGATTTGAGCAAAAAGAACATCACGTGTGAGGGAACCACAACTCAAAAATAAATTTAAGCTCAAAACTGGACAGAGATATTTGACCAGCAGAGGTCAGAGTTTGTAAAAGGCTCCCCAGAAAGTAGTGCTGACAAACTTTGTGATTTGAAGCCAGAATTTGGAAAGTTTATGAAAATTACTTTACTACCAAAACAGCTTAACCCAGGGTTTGTGAGCTAAGTATGTGAAATCCAAGAAGGGCAACAGTACTTTACTTGGTAAAGTTTCCTTTAGGAAGAAAGTATCAGCCATCAACAGATTATTTTTTTTTTGTTCCTTATTCTCAACTCCAGTAATAGTTTTCTGACACTGGTGAGATAGTGTGATCACTCTAGTGTGATTTTATCATATTGATCAATCTTTAGTCTTTCAATGATACAACTAAGGAGCTTTAAAGAGCTTAAATGCCCCATACCACTGCAGTGGAAAACTGCAGTGAGCCAAACATTCACAGCTGTCAAACAGCTAAGTGACTTTTGGCTATTTGCCTTTAGGAGTTCATTTTTCTGTGGCTGCTCCTCCAACTAAGAGGCAGAGATCCTGCCCTAAATGTCACCTACAGACTTAGCACAGTTTAAGCAGTTGATCACCACACAGAAATATCTACTAAAAAGAAAATTTGAGACACTAATTTTGAAACAATTTGCAGTAATTACCTGAGGCTCTAGAGCAATTTTTCAAATTCTTTTAATTTGTATTTGGCTATTACACAATAAATAAATTAAAACCAAGAAGGGTTCTAGGTCAAGAATTTCTCCAGCTTATCTCCCAATTTACAATCACTAGCCTGCAAACAGAACAATATTTTCAGCTGACTAAGCTCTTACACTTTTTTGTATTGCTTTTGCTTCTTTTGGAATTGTTCAGACATGACCATGAGTAATTTAGTAACTGCTACACCACACTTGACAGTACTTTTAAGCTTCAGTAAAGCCTTCTGATAACCCTCTGAAATTATACTGTCATCTCATCATAGGAAAGAATCCCACCAGCTATTTAAGACAAAGATAAATTCAGACTCCCTATTGCAATTAAGCTTGCAGCAAGGAATTTGCTTGTGCTTCAAGTATCTGTCTCCTCATTGCATAGCATTAAAATTTATCCTGTGGACTGATATCAAAATGGATTTTTCAGTGACAGAGTATTCTTTGAGCTACACTCCTGGAACTGTCTCTAAAAACCTAAATAAAAAATCCTGAGTTTTAAACTAAAACATACATGCAATTTGTGCTTTACAATGGACTCCACACTGACACTGAAAGACCCTAAATCTCTAGCATCCCCTGCAGAATACTGCTGGTTTTTCTTTACACAGAGCTAAACATTCATAAAAGTCAAATACTGCAGGAGTGAATAAACACAGTTCAGATGCTGAAGGGACTATAAAACTGTAATTTTTCTGATCATATTCTAACTGCCAAAATAGAAAATTATTTTCTCTGTCCTTTATAACAGCTCCAACACAAGATTAAGAGTGAAGCTTTTAGGGCTTGTAGGTCAATCTAGTTCTTGACAAGAGGCATAGTATACATCTGGGCCTACTCCTTAATGGTGCAATTAAAGGCAAATTTAATCTAAAGCAGTGCTGGCCTAAAACTCTGCATGAAGCCCATTGGGCCACCTTGTTATCCCTGCTGTAACAGGCTACTGCACTAGCTAAATCACATCCTGCTAATTACCTGCTTTTGAGTGGAAGAAAAGAGAAGTTGAATTAATGCAATTACTACAGCTTGCATCTCAGCTTTATTGCTGTTTTGGCCATTCTGTTAAGGTGATTTTTTTCTTTCAAACTCAAGTGTTTGTGAGGCTTTCTAGATGCAAATAAATTACAGCAGCAGAGCCATTCATATAAAAGGCAACCTGGATTTCTTTCCAGTAAGGCATCCTTGCTGAAATGTCGCTTCTAACCAGTCCAAGCTGTTTCTCCTCCTGTGTCCAGCATTGCTGCCAGCTATAAGATGCAGAATGCTCACACAGTCCAAAAAGAATGGAAGTAATTGAACTGGATCTGTTCTGCCTGTATCACATCCCTTAAAGCCAAAAGAGGTTATCCTACTTCTTCCAGAGAGGGGAAGACTGGCAGGCAAATTTTATTTTCCTTTCCAATGGCAATAGCCTGACTTGGCTGGAGTGATTCTGGCTCTTATTTGACTCTAAGGTGGAATCTGAGTAAAGAACAGAATGGACTAGGCAAGCTGCCCTTTTCCTGGTGAACCAAAATGACTCCTGCTAACATTTAAAAACAAACAACTCTCAATGAGTCACCAGAGAACTGTGCAAGGGGAAAAAACCTGAAACCAAGAGAGTCGAGGTGTGGCTCCTTCCCCAAACTGAAATGAATGCGCTGAATGAATGCTTTAGGTTGGAGTTTGCACTGAATAAATACAGAGAATATGAACAAACTGCATGCCAGCACACTCCAGCAGCTAATCATATCTAATATCACCTTAGCGTGATTTCTCCCAGTTAGCTAAAGTATTTGCTCTTGGTGAAATGATTCACATGGTTTCCTATCTCAAATGAGCTTGATTTTTATATTAACTACCCTTGACACCTGACCTCCAAAATATTTTATGTAATCAACACCTCTGAGTAATTTAAAAGCATAAGTATCTTCAACAATTCATCATATTATCTAAACAAACATTATTTAAAATACCTCAGGCAATATCAACTATGTAGTATTTCAGTTCAGAATGTTCTGAAGTGCTCAGAAAGGGGTTAGCCCAGAAGAAAATACTGTGTTTTCAGTTATATTTGATATGAGCAGTTACTGCAACACTAACTGCAGAGTCAATTTCTACCAGGCTCAATATATTGCCCCTCATTTTAACATCTGCTGGAATAATATTGAAACACTGGGACTTATTAGCTTTCAGACTAAGTTTGAAATTTCTGAACTATGGGAAATGCAGGAGCATTTTGTTTCAACTGACTTCCTGGAAAGCCAGAAGTCTCCACCTTTAAACTCCTAACAGAAAATGAAATTAATACCTCAGACAGTCTTCAAGCTGAAAAGCAGCTCTAAGTACTTGTAGGAAAAGAAAATGTGACTTCTTTATTCACATATTATTGTAGATTAGGTGCACTAAAACAAAATTTGTAATTGAAAAACCATGTAATAAAGTCTGCAGCTAGAAATAACTTGCGCACTGATTTTTATTGTGGGACTTCAGCCAGTTTAGCAAAGGAATTACAAGTGGATTTTACACAAGCCATGCTATCTATATATAGAGCATACAAGTTTGGTTTTGTCTCTTATTAACATAAACACTGAGTAATTTTCATGACTTGTGCACTTCTAAAAAAAGTTCACTGGTTTCTCAAGAAGGCACCACTTCAGTCATCAGGTCTAAAAATTTAATCACTGCTGTATGCTGGCAGCTTCTGCAATAATCCTAATTTAGTTTGTTGATGAAAAAATTTACATCACATAACTGGCAGCATTTGAGTTTTAGAAGGCAAAAAATTCTGAAAAAACAGACTGTCAATCAAAAAAACCATATTACACAAGGATCTGACATCACACCAATGCCCAATAAAGCTTTGCAGTGACAGTTCATTTGATTAAAAATAAAGCTTTAAACTCATAAATTATTTAGCATTTAATCTGTTGATACCAGAACAGTCAGCACACCCATCTAATGCCCATATAGTGTCAGTGTAGCTATGCCAAATAGGATCTGTGCCAACCAGATTGCTGGACACTACATTATTCACATTTTCAAAAGTTAGCACCCAGTTTATTCAGGAAGCATTTCATGAATAAAAATGAGATGTGTTTGAAAAACTGAAATAATAACTCATCTCTAAAGAATGTACCAGTAAAGAGTAGGTACATTTACCATCTAGGTGTGCCAAAATTCAACACAGAGAAGGAATAATTTATTGTAACAACAGACTTAGATTTGAGCTTTGAGCATTTTCTATTACATAAATTTCTCTTCCTGTGCTGCCTCTAGCCCTGTGAAATATCAGCCCAAGCTGTACTCCTGTGACATTTTCCAGCAAGGCAGTTCAAATGCCACATCAAAGTGTTCTGTAGGAAACACAGGTGTCACACACTATCTCGTATTTGCCATTTGTGGCCACCAGCAGCATTTGCAATCCACTGCAGAATCAAAACTTCAGGACATGGCTAGTTTGTTACCTGATCATTTTCCTCAGGATAGAATGAAGTGCCTTAATTTCTTCTGAGTGGCTAAAACTAGGCAGATGGCCTCCAAGGGCTTCACAGAACCTCTCTGCCTCTTCCCAGGTCCTGGTTCGCAGCACTCTTTCACTATGGAAGAACTTCACAACAGCCAAATGTCAGAGCAGAAAATGACACAAGGCAGTATTTTTAAAACACTCCTGTTCTACTAAAATATGGCCACCTGAGAGTCAATAACTGGTATTTCCATAGGGAAAGAACTTGACTTTTTAACATTTTTTCTTTCAGTTTGCTTGACAGCAGCCAGACTCTGAAGTTTAGCTGACAAAATTTGTTTCAAACACAACATATTCCACATGACAGACTTTCTCTGCTGTTCTTTACCAGAAAGATTTTAGAAACCACCAGCTAGCTCATTCCATAACTGTAAGTCAAGTTATAAGTTTTAAGGGATGTTGTTCTTTCAAATTTATGGTGAACTACAAAGCCTAATGTTCACTTAAACTAGTCTCACTTAAGTGCTGTGCATGAAGAAAGTTCTTTGGCACACCCTTGGAAACCTGTATGCATCTGAGGTGCAAGTTTGGCTCGTACACCTCAGCTAACACATCCACTTGATCCCCTTGGTTTCAGTCCAAGACAAGTTCCATCAGCTGGATCTCTCTGCACAGACATGCTGCATTTGGTTAACAGCAGTTGTGGAGAATGTGCCAGGGCCAGCTGTCATGTCCATCAGCTATGGGACAGCTATGCTGCACAGCAGCACAGACCTATCCCTTCAGAGTGCTTCCCCACACCCTTGTTATTCAAGCTGGGTTTCCCCACTTTGCTATAAGAGCTGTTTACAAGAAACAGTTCATTGCAGACACTGAGTCAAAAAATAATGAATCCAATGAACAGCCTCAGTTTTAACTTGATTTAATTTTTAATAGAAGGGAAAAACCCCTGCATTTCTAAATAAAATTTTATTTAAGCCATTCCAGCTAAACAGCACAGCTGCTTGCTTCCAATGGTCATCTCAAAACAGTAAAATACAGCTGAGGCTGAATGTTTCTATATATTTGTATTCAAAATAGAGAAAATCCTACCTCTCCTATCTATACTCTTAGAGTACAGAAAGGAAAAGGGCAAGGGAAGGTGATGCAAAGTGCTTTCCTTCCCTAACCAGGTGTCTGTGCATGCCTGAGGGCAGCAGGACAGGGCCAGTGCTGTGGCCCCAGTCAGCTGCCCACAGAAGAGGCACAATGCACCTTCCAGGAATGGCAGAGGATGATGCAGGGCAGTATCTAATCTACAGGCAGTCAATCTGAATCAACACCAATTCCCTCTCCTGGTGAGAGCACCTTGAAAATGCCCTCAAGAGCTGCTATGCCCACAAAATGTCTGATCACTCACTTCCTCCAGGACAGTAATCAGCAATTAACATCAAACAGGAATAACATTTTACCTTGTAGCAGGCAAGGCCGGATCCATTATGCCACCCGGGGGGACAGGGATCAGTTGGCTTTGGGAGCACTTCTGGCTCCTTGGGCTTCCCAATATATTTTTTGCAGACAGAAAATGCTTTAGTGGTTTTACAATCCTTAGTTTCCCACTTTCCAAGAGAATTTCCACTGGACATGGCCACACATCCTCCTGAAAACTCTAAAATTAGAGCCACCAAAACCACATTTAAAACCATTGGCTGGTTTCCAAAAAAAACCTGACAGAATTGTGAATTACTACTTTATTGCATGCTTGGAGTTCTGTAACACGGTACTCCAGTGCTTGCTGAATAGAAAAGGACAGTATTTTTATGTGTTTTTAGTTTTCAAATTTACCTGGTTGCATGGAATTCCAGTTAGTGTATGCCACAGCTTCAGGTGTTTCCCCATTCACTGTACCCCAGGAATATATTCCTGACTGGCTGATATCCTGCAAACCAGTCCAGAAGTATTTTTCTTCAACTTTTGTGTGCTTTCTAATTAGACTGTTAATAAATTCTTGTTCAAATCTGAAAATTCACAGATTAATCAGAGTCAATATTTTAAAGATATCAAACTACTGAGAAAACTTAAAAATCAGTTCAAGCAGTCATCCAGGAAGTCCCATATTCAACATGGGGTCAGCAGGCTGGGAATTCTCATCCTTCCAGAAAGGTTTCACATTGTAGTTTTACCATTGTTACACATTTCTAGTTCTTGGCAAAAGCAATTCTCTCTCTACATTTTCTTTATAAACCATTAGTTATCATAAAACAGTTTTAATCTCTGATTTTATCTCCAGGATTGCGATGTTAATTTGCTCATAAATTACAAATGTGCTTTACCTGTTCATCACTGTAAGATTGCACTGGGCTCCAAATGAAACTTCCATTTTATCAATCTTGTAACAGTAGTTTCCATGTCTCTCCCATCCCTGGTTAGAGAACAAAACCCACATTTATACAAAACAACCTAATTTAGGCATTACCTACAGAAGAAAATAAATCATTGCCAACAGTGGCTGGTGCCCACAAGCTGGCACAGCATATACAAGAAAGAAATGCACTGTGTCGCACACAAGGTCCACTATCATCAACTCTCAGATTCACAGTTGTAAAAAATAATGCAGCCACAGGAATAAAATACACCACTGTTTTAGCTTGCCTGGGCAGAGTCTTCTGACCACTATTGCATTTACAGAGAAACACAAGGGTAACAGCCCAGTCCTATTCAAAACAATAGGAGTTTTCATGCTGTTCCACCAACGCCAGGATTCAAACACAAGAATACTAGGAAGGCATACACCAGTGTCTCTTTACTTCTGAGAAAAATACTTGATACTGAAAATGTGTGAACTTACAAAATTTCTCTATTGTTCAAACATTTCTCCCCATATTTACACTCAAATTTCAAGAACCATTAATGTGTTAACTCTTTTCTAGCCTAGCAATGCCACTGGTGTCTGAATAGCACAGACAGCTGTAACTCTATGTGCTGGAAGTCTCTGAAAAGACAGAGTAAAAAGGTCATGTAGAAAGAAAGATAAGGGGTAAACATCTTTCCTGCTGCAAACAATATGCCACACAAAACTGAACCAAGTAACTCTGAAATAGCTAGCAATACCATCGCAAGCTAGCTCAAAAGACAAGAGCTTTATTTAAGCAATAAGATGTTGTACTGTAAAAAAAACCCAAAAAAGCCCCCACCTTAATTCAAGTCATAGAACAAAAATGAGAGCCAGTGAAGTGCAAGAAACATAATCCCAGTTAACAATCTCTGCATATCTTTACGTTGCAACGTGCTTATTCTAAATTTTAAAACATAACTTGAGCAAAAACAACAGAACAAGTGGTGTTATCAATAATATTTCTAATAAAATCACATTCTTTTAAATAAATAAATAAATAAAACACAACCTTTCCTGGGTCCAAACTCATAATACTTTCATCAATAAACAAACTGATAATACATCCTGAGCCTGCTTAGAAGAATGTGAAATTTGGTTTATGCTATATAAATGTCCTTTTTCAGATAAAATGTTTCACAGACTTTACTGAACAGACGAGAAAGAAATGGAAGTAGAGGAAGTAAGTGTTTTCAAGCAAGTTTCAGAGCTAAATGACAATAAAAGAAATAGAAGCTTCCTATTACCTCTTCCAATGAACAACTTTCATCTGATTTTGTTTCATTCAAAATCTCTCCATTTTTCTTGCAAACATATTTCAATTTTTCTTCACAGGATTTGACCCTCCACTGTCCCAGCTGTAAGAATGAAAGGAAAAAGAAATGTTTTAAATTCTAACCATCTTTGAATTTCTGTGTTTGCAGGGGCTGTTTCCATTGCGAGAAAGCCAAAATGCCTCCAGTAGAGATATTGGGTGGGATGCCCTGGATTATATGCACAGGTACATGTTTGGAAGGGAGAGAGAAAGCTGACACACATGCAGATGGGAGGATTCTGGATCACACCCAGAAAGGAAAGAAAAGGTCAGGGTGGTGCAAACTCTCTTAGATTAGGAAGGGAATAGGTGCAGAAGGTGTGCTCAGCGTAATGTGGAAGTAGCTCAGAGACAGCTCAGAGGAGCTGAGCACAAACTCCAGTGCCAGGCTGCTGACACAGCAGGCAAATGCATACTCCACTTTTCTAATGAATCTGCAGGATGGGATACAGCCTGCTTCCCACTCTCAGTGACCTCCTTCCTTCACCAACACGCTTTTTAGAACATTCCATCCTCAGACTGGGTGACCCAAACTGGTCTGGGAGATGACTGAACACAGATATCTCCTCCTTCCCACCTTTCTGCCAGAGACATGCACAAATACAGTAACCCAAAATACAGTCTGGCCAACAATGTGTTAGTCTCAGAGCTAGGAGTCATTTCTTCCATTCTTTGCAGAATACAGCTACGAAGTTCCAGCTAAATAATTCTAAGAAATTTGCTTGTAGAAAAATGTATTTTAAAGATTATTCCAGAAATAAGATCAGCTAGCTGCTTTATCCCCTCCTTGATTTTAACACACACCAATGTTCCCTCTACTACGATGAAAAAATACCAACCAAAAACCCAACTCAACAGTGTATTCCTACCTTGCCTGAATATGACACGCAGTTAGGAGTGCTGTTAAAGGGAACTCTTGGTTCATTCTGATCCCAGTAGGTAAAAACCACAGGCGAGTGATCTGACCACTTGAACAAGGTTGGCACATCGTCATTCTTGAGACCCAACCAAATTTCCTCTTCAACATCTGTAATTTAAAATTAGGACAACATTTTTGTTTCAATAGAACATTCAAACTAACAGGAAAGCAATGTGTTATTAAAAAAAAATAAATTTTTTATCATACCGTGCAGCAGTATAGCGATACTATTACAGTGAGAAGAGACCATATGTTTGTTGTCTCGTTTCTTAACTTATAGTCACATGACCATGAGTAAGCTTAACAGAGAAGGAACAAACAGGAAAAAAAAACCCAACCACAAACAAACAGAAATAAGGAACACACAAGAAAGCAAAAAACCAAAGTACCCTCAACCAAATTTAGAGTGTATGCAAAGACATAACATCAAACACTATCGGTACTATTTATTAGTGCAGTGACTCAGCAGTCAAAATATTGACCCAACTATCTACCACTCTCTTTGAATGAGCAAATTAAGCACAAAGCATTACAAATCTAGAAGTAGGTTAGCTCAGTAAATAAATAAATTATTAGACTGAACCAGAACAAGTCCTAACACAGGGGGCCTGGATCTGCACAGCAACATTCAACACTAGCCTGGGTACAAGCTCAGCTTTAACACCCACTCTTAAAAGATAGAGGTTATGACAAGTGTATGCTAGAACGTGGAAAGCAGTTTGTAATTTATGGTGTGCAGCACTTGGTGCTTGACCTTTACAACTACCCCAACTCACCATTATGGAGCTTTGTAACAACCAGTTCAACATCTGCTAATGAGTGAATGCTGATGAGGTTACTCTTATTTGCTTTGCACAACTCATCTGCTGAACTCCAAGGTGCCTGGTTGCTTATCAGCATGTAGCAAAAGCCATCGTGGGGGAGCCAGCCCGGATCACAGCGAGTATCCAAGTGTCTCCAAAACTCTAATAATGAAGAGAAATGGAATTAGAGGCTTTTGTCTTACATTGCCTAGTGCAAAGGGTTAGCTTTAAAGTCAGCAGCACCTTGAAAATAGCCAGAAGGCAGCAATCAGAATGTGTTCATATCCCTCCGTTCATGAAAGAAAGGGTCACAGCTTAGCCAAACAAATAGACTTCAATACAGCATTAGGAGAACTCATAATATTTTGGGGCCATGAAGTAGACTGAAGGAGAAAGAAGTTAGTGGGAGTGGAAGCAAAAGGCAGGAGTGCATTACATTAAGCTAGTCTTAGTGTAAGTGAAAGGTTCAAAAGTAATTGTAAGCAAGATTTCAAAAGCAACTGAATACAAATCAAGTTGATTCATTGCAGGAAAGAAACACACAACTCAACAAATGCCTAGTTTTAAATATTTTTTTTCTTCTCAAGATATTCAAGAATTCTAGCTAGTTTTTGGATGCTGAAATGGTACATACTAATAGCCTTTCTGGTTGAAAACACACTATAAAATACTCCAGCCACAGAAATTTTGTTTTTTAATAAATAAAACACTATATAAACACTGGTAGTAACTCTACATACCCCACTGAGGAGTCAGAGAACAGACAAGAATTGTTAACTGACAACTAGCTTTCAGAGTGTCACTGCAAAATTTGAACCAGCTCAGTTAAATTGAAACTGATTACTATCTCTTCTTCAAATGCACACACCTCTTTAGGGGAAGCTGGAGACAACATGCCTTAGCCAGAGATACTCCACACCCCTTCTCCTCTAGACCTCCCTGTCATTCACGGACAATTACTTTTTACTAAAAGTTTTTGCAGGAGAGCCCTGGGAACTGGGTAAGGCCAAAGCATGCAGAAGAAGAAGAGGTCATGGCCATGGGAAGGGTTGGACATTCAGGTGTAGATAAATGGCCAAAAGCATGGAAGCAGTTACATGTCACTGCAAACACTGAAGGCTTCTGTCTGTGTGTGTAGGTCGAGATAAAGGAATTATTATCTTGTAAGAGCTGTTATGCTCCAGTAAAGATTACACACTGAGCAAACTACCAACTCTTGCACTCTGATTTTCAGCGCTTGGCCTGGTTTCAGAGGACAGTAAGGTTACCTGACTGCTTCTATTTGAATTTAACAGAGTTGGATCCAAGACCCAGGTAAGTCCCACTTCATGTCAATACACACCAAGAGCAAGAGAAATGGGCTTAAAGCAAAGGTGGAAAGGTTTGGGATGCAACTGCCAGTTCCAGACTTTCAGTAATACATGAAAGAAGGCACAAGCCATGGAGGAAAATGTGATGAAAAGGGCAGGACTGCTGCAAAATGCTTTATGTGTGAATGAGAAAGCTGCAAAAAATGAAAACTGTTTGTGATGCATCATCTTGACACTGAAGAAACAGAGTTTGCTTCTGCTCTGCTAAAAAACCAAAGCTGTTGTGAAAATGTTTTGGCAGAGATGCCTGAAAAGGCTTGGGAGGGAAAAGAATGATTCCATAAGTGAACATTATACTTGCATTAACATACAAAACTCAAAAATGCAAACTGTCCTACCTGGAACGCTTGAAACTTCATTGAGTGACTTCTTGCAAGCATATGGAAGCTGAGCCCCACAGTGGTAACTCTGCCACTGCCCTGAAGCAGAATTCATCACCACACAACTCAGCCCATCCAGTGGGGATGAACTCTGCACATCTATAGACAGGAACAAAAAAAAACATAACAGCACAAGTGATCACACAGTAAGGCAGTGACTGCTTCTTTTCACTACTGGTGTTCAATACAGGAATAAGACTCTGGATAGTATGGCACCTTGTATTTGAAGAACATAATTTGCATCAACTGAGGGCAGCTGTCCTAGCCCAGGTCCCACAGGATGTTTTCTCTTAGAGAGAAAGTTTCAGAATCAAGGAATCTTGACTTCTTTTCCAATGTTTAATCATAGAACCAGGAGGAATGTTCTATTTACAATACAAGAAACCCTTGGCTGAGCACTTTCCCAGACTAGAAATATCTCAGGGGAGAGCCGTTTTCGCAGCCCTCAGTTTCCTTTGGCAGTCCCATTCCACACCCACTCCAAACACAGTTCTGCACTTTCTCTCAATGCTAACCATAACCTTTACCATAACAGAAACCTTAGACAAGGCCCCAGATTTGAAACAGCACAGAGAATAACTCCTTTTTGCAGTCTTCAGCTTCCCCTGGAGCCCCTTTCCAATGGAACTTTTTGACTTTTTCTTTGAGCCTCAATGCTGTGACCTACACAGAGCACCTCAGCTCCCCCTGTACTGGGTTAGTTCAGGCTCACAGAAAAAAAGCTCAGGGTAAACCTCAGTTCTCCATGAAAGAGAACAGAGAGACAGGGTCTTTTCAGAGGGGAAAAGGGAAAGGAAAAAGTAATGGGCTCAACTTGCAGGTATCAAAATTCCTGTAAGGCACCAGTAAATACTTTCACGAGAGGAGTAGACATGAATATGTCTGCCATGACTGCAGACTAAATTATGCCACTGTATCTCAGGATAGTCTGGCCTCTAGCTCTGCATTACAGTCCCACAGAGTGGTCACAGCTCCAGAAAAAGGTGCAGTCCATAGTACAAGCAGTAAAGTTCTCAACCTTTCCAAAAGACAGAGTACATTTGGAAAATCCCACAGAAATTTATTAGCCAAGTTATCAAAGTAGTAACAGAAACCACTTCTCAATTTTTCACAGAATTCCAGTTTCAGCACTGTTCTAGAAACTAAAGGAAAAAAGAGAATTCCACCTAGAAAAAGCTCAAATTCAGCTTGAATGACAGAACAACATTAGCTTCAATATTCCTGACTATGACTCTGGGATTCTCATATACACATAGATTCATAAAATATTTGTGAGAACATTACAAAATAATCCTGGAAATTCCAAATAGTCTCACTAATCTTATCAGCACCTCTCGAGTAATTAAAAAAGGTTTTTCAAGGATTTTATACTTCTTTCATCTTCACCTTGAAATTTAGGCAACCTTGAAGTTTAAAAACCCAAGTTAAGCTTCTAAATAACATCAGCCCTTGCATGAACACAAACAATCAGAATATCTGAGGGAAATCAGTGTCATTCTGTCAATGGGAGGAGAAATTTAGCAGCTAGGAAAGCTGTAGATACTTTACTAAAATGGACTTCAAAAATACTATTTAAGTTTTACCTTTTTAGAGATTTATTAACCTAATCAGCTGTAAATATAAAATGAGAACAGAAATATTTCCTGGCTAGGAGTAAAAGATGCTTCTTAAAGTGGAATGAGAAAGAAAAAAAAGTAATACTAGTTACTGTTGAGAATATTGTCAATACCATCAGAAATATCAGTACCTGGATGCCAGTTGAGAAAATTCAAAGGCTTGTGATCTGACCACTGCCAACCACCAGAAACATCCAGTTGATTTAAGCCAATCCAGAAGACCTCAGCAATGTCATCCTTGCCTAGGGATATTTTTTTAAAGAAAACAATTAGTATAAAATGCTCATCCTTTATTGGTCTTCTTTAAATTGAAAATGCATTCTGAAATGGCATGCATTTCAGGAAAGAAAGATTGCTAATATAATTGGGCATGCAAACTTTCTTGAACTGAGGAGGAATTAACCCACACAAGTCTTCCCTCCCAGTGTCATCAGGTGTTTCTCCTTTGGTTTCATAGTCCCAAAGGCACTTGGGTAATTTCTCCACATCAAGACTGAACATCAGGGAGGACAATTTCATAGCAAGAGAGTAACATGTTGCTAAAATAACAACTGCCACTCTGGCCTGTATTTAATGTTTTGGGGATATTCCTTATTAACAATATGAACAACATCTAGCTGCTATAAGGAAATCATACAAACAAATTTAAATAACTCCCTAAAATGAGATTAGTACCTTAGTTTTGCTACACAAATGAATGCCAAAATATTTGAAGTACAATCAACTTTTGACCCAGAGATTTAGGACAGAAACTAAAGTGCTGCCTCCACTTTATAAAGATTTCCCAGTATTCATATGTGAATAATTACACCTACCTTGTATGTAACTTAATTCAGATGCATTTTGGATGCTAAGTAAATCTCCTCCTTGCCTTTGACATGAAATATAAGCTTCCTTCCAAGAAAGAGCAGACTGTGTATTAAACTGGTAGCAATTTTCAGACCCTGGATCATGTTCCCAGCTATCATGACAACCATCCTCTGTTTAAAAGAAGCAGAAGGTACTTGTAACTACAACTATACAGAAACATTATGAAAGTTTCAAAAGAAAACCTTTTGAATATAATATGTAGAGTCTATTGGTTTTTATATTGGTCATCACTAATACTTGCAGTTTAAGCCAACGCTGCAACAGAAAAGCTTTGACACAGCTTAACAGCCACACCAAGGTGGAGCTGTACATCAGAGAAGTGACAAAATGCTTTTAGGATGTCTATTTAGAAACCCAACGTGCCTGGCTGTAAGCAGATTCCCCATTTTCCATCTCGAGAATAATCTTCAGAAGTGGCGCACCATTTCCCGCCCGTGTGAGTTTCATCCTGAATGCAGTCATGATGCCAAACCTTGTTATACAGAAAGGGGAACTCACAGGGTCTACCATAAGAGTTGCCATCTTTGGTATAGACCTCTGCAGGAAAAAAAAAAAAGTAAAAAAAAAAGTAAATACATTCCCCTTCCTAGACATGGAAAGTACAGCAAATCAGTGTTACTTCTTGTACAGACACAGGTAACTTAATGCATGCAAATCACACTTGTGGTCTTAAAATACCATATCTTCTTGTTACAGATAATATACAGCAATGCCAGAACTGAAAAACTAAATACATTGAGAAATCTTTTTCTGTACATTTTCTTCTGAGAAACAGCAGAAACTTGTCTCCCCCATCCTGGTAAGATAGAGATAATTCATTGTCCTATTGAAAGCCAGGTGCTTTGCAGAGTCCTACAGAACGAAGACTTTTAACAATCAACACATACAGGAGAGGGAAAAGGCAAAGCACATGTTCACCACTTCTTCCAGGAAGCATGAGATTTCAGACAAGACTGGCTTCCATGGCAAGTGCACACACTACCATACCAAAGCTCACAGGCCAGCAGGCTGTCAGCTGGTAGCATGCTCTGAATTTGACTGTGTAGCCTACCAGCAAAGAAAACATCCTCAAACCCTGCTAACAGGAAAATTCCCATCATGGTGAGGAGGGCAGTGTCAGTTCCGATAGAAGGTGGTTGGTATTTCATAATTAAATAGGTTTGCACTGAAACAAGGGGAAGGGGGGATTTAAACCTGCTAAGAAAGCCACTCAGTACCAAAATTTCTGCAGTTGTGCTTTTATTTTTTATTAAAAACCTTTGAAGTTTCTCTCTACAGCACAACATTCTATTGCTTGACTGATCAATCTTTTCACATAACTAATTTTAAGAACTTATTGGCTCTGACATACTCAAAAAGCCCTTAACAAATAAAAAAATCTTCAAAGTGCAAACTTACCGTGGTAGGGATACCGACATATATCACTGGAGGAACTGTTGCTTTTCCACTGGTCTGTTGCATTTATGCTTGCAGTCACATAGTTATTCATGATAGTTACTTTGTACTGAGATGCACCAATGATGGAAGCATCAGCACATCGCCACCACAGCATCAATTCTGAGTTACAATCCACCATTTTCAGGCGAGACACTGATTTGGTGAATATATCAAGTCCCAGGCACTGCTTGGACCCCAGGTGAAAGAGGCGATTCTGGGATACCCATTTCCATAAAGCTTCACTCGTGTCCCTGCAGTCATCTATGACTATCAGCGAGTTTTTAACCTGTATGCACTTGTTCTGCTTGTCATGGCGAATGGTAAAAACATCATTGCCTGTGTAAGAACAAACATATGGCTATGATTCAGTATCATTTTCACAGGAAGCTCATTTTTAAAAGGGTAATCACATTCTGAGCAATGCCTTCAGAGAAGTACCACATGTCTAGGAAGGGGAATGTATTTACTGCTGTTCGTATGTAAAACCCCCTCTTTTGTAGAAGCCACATTCAGTGAATTTTCCTGCTCTTTAGTGAGTCTTAACTTCTTTGGAAAAAGACCTCTTTCCAAGTCTTTATAAAATGAGGAGAGACAAATGAGACTTCTAAGTCCAATTCTAGTAATAAGAATTCTTCCTCTATATTTAACATATACTGATTGCATCAGCCCCTGATTAATTTGCAAGCTTACTGGGTAAAGAATCTTGTCTTCATGCCTATCTGCAAACACAGTAACGCGCACAACAGACACCATAAAATATAATTAATAATAATATTAACTTACTAAGCACTTTTTTCCTAAACTGTATATTCTATATGATACACAACATGAGAAGTTTACATTTGAACCAGTTTGTAGGTGCAGCTGCAGTACTACTAAGTTAACTAGCATTGCTATGAGGAGAAAGTTTTAGGATGAATGTCCCACCAAAGACAGCACACAACAGATTAGGAGTATAATTTAAAAAATTATATAGGGACCCTAGTTTCGTTTTCAGTTGTGATGAGTTTCATTTTATGTTCTGGCATAGTTTGTGATTAAAGAGAAAAATTCAAGTTGATAAAGCACAGTATACCATTTAAAAAGCATATGGGTCACCCTACTAAGAAAAGCTAACACCTCTGTCAGTATAAGAACACTTCTTACAAGCAGCAGTAGGTTTAAGCAGACCATGAAAAAATGCCCTAAAACTATTTCTATGCCACAATAAAGATGGCTCCACAGTACAGAACTTTCACTAATCAGGCTGAAATGGACCATGGCTGTACCAGATCCAGAGGGCTATTATTCTGCTGCTTAAATAAGGAATCTGCTGAGTAGTATTTTGTATTTTATAGTAATGCACTGTCAATCACATTCCTACTGCGTTTTTCTGTTATGACTTACTAAAAGGTTTGGCTGAACAGGAAGGAAAATATTCAGTGATGTTAATGCAGTGAATTTTACCACTACTTCCCAGTATACCCATGAATTTTCCACTGTGTAAGTGCCAAACAGTATTTAAATAGTACCTAGCTGATCACACTGTAAAGAAGAATCTGTAAGTCACCCACCTACTAAAGTGAATTTTTTTTAAGGAGCATACCAACACCAACTGTCCCTTTCAGCCTATTAACTAAGACATTTCAACAACCAAACCTGCTTCCGTGGTATCCTTTAACCCTGCGCTTTATCTGTTTTTGCTTTTTATTCTTCCCTCATGTCTTTCTCACTCTTTTTTATTTCTTGTAACAACTTTTTAGCCTCTTCTCACATCTTCTTTCACTTCTTCCTCCACAACTCTCATGCAAATGCCAAGTGGAAAATCACTTTTTAAAATTTCCCTGGAAAAACCGCTGATACTGTCTCACCAAATCTCTCTGGCAGCAATGTATTAATAATTACTCCAGTTCAATGCTCTGGCCATGAAATTTTAGTGACATCTTCAGCTACCAACCTGAGCCTGTTACTATCATAGGTTATAAAAAAATATGCGAGGTGCAACTTAGCGAAGAGCTCAGCTTGTTTCCCAGAAGCTCTGACTAGGCTAGCGGCTGTGCCTTACAAGAATTTGCTCAACGTGAAACTTTTCCACCTGCTTCCTGCTGGGAAAGGCGAGCTCCCTTTCTGTCTCGCTGCGCACACAGCGGCAGATAACAGCGACGGTGGAGCGCGCTGCCGGGAACTGCCGGGGCTCGGGCACCCGCTGGCCCCGAGCTGTCAGGCCAAAGGCCGCGGCCCGGCCCCGCGGGCACCGGGAACGTGGCAGCCGCGGCCGCCGGCGGCTTTCGCGACGCCCCAGGCCAAGCGCACGGTCCGAGAGGGAGGTCCGGGACTTTTTCCTGCCTTCTTCGCTTCTCCTTTTAAGTTTCCCAGGTTGTTTCCACGCAGTCGGACTTTGCCGCGGAGCGCAGCGCCCGAAGGAGCCGCCGGGGCGGAAGGCCCGTCACGCCGCCCCCTGACCCGCCCAGGAGCCCGTCGGGGCGCTCCAGGACCCTCCGCTCCCCCAGCGCACCCGCCTCCCGCTCGGCCCGGCGGCGCCCGGCTTACCTGCGGGGTGGCGGCGGGCCGCGCAGCACAGCAGCAGCCAGGCGAGGGCGAGGCCGCAGGCGCGCACACAGCGCCCGGCGCCCGCCATCGTGCCCCGCGGCGCGCAGGCTGCGCGGGGCTGCCGGGCTCGCCGTGCCCCAGCGCCGCGCCACCGGCGCCGCCCATTGGCCGCCCCCCGCGCGTCACTTGTTGCCAGGAGGAAAGCGGCCCCCGGGGTTGGGGCGAGGCGGGGCCGGCCCGGCCCGAGCGGGGCTGTGGAGCCGCGAGCGACGACGTGAGAGGGAAGGTGAAGGGAAAAGGCGGGGAGGAAGAGAAAAAAGAGGGAAAGTAAACGGGGAAAAAATAAAGGAATTAAAAAAAAAAAAAAAAGTGGAAAACCCGAAGAAAAACTGGAAAAGAAGATCGAATTGTCGCATGGTCAGAAAAGTTAAAACTAAAAAAAAACCCCAAAAAACTTAGAAGCTCAGCTGGGGGAAAAGGGGAACGCGTAACTGCTAAACTGCTAGAAGTGAAGAAAAGGCAAAAGGTGAATAGAATAATCTAAAATTAACAAACACATAGAAGTAAAACATTTCAAATGGTACAAATAATGCACATGACGCTGCGATCCTCGATCCCCCCTGGCCGCGGGGCCAGGGGCCATCGCCGCGGCAGGAGCTGCGGAATGGCAATTGGCCTTGCCGGGGATGGGCGAGGAGGGGACGGCGCTGCGCATCAGTGCCGAGTAACTGCTGCTGAAAAAATTTTGCAACAGAAACCAAAAGTAACTTGCGTTACACAACTAACCTGTACATGGCAAGAACCAGGCGGCCAGAAGGAGGAAAAGAGAAAAAGGGCAAAACTGACAGAAACGATGTGAAATGAAATCAAGTTTATAGCTACATGCTGTCTGATTCAATGCTTACCTGGACAGGCTGTATACCTCAAGCTCCAGCTGCTTAAAAAAACGATTTGCAAAGTCACAAGAAATAAACTTTTTTTTTCTAGGAAAATCCATTTTGATTAGACTTGGAAGAACCATTGTTCGTGGAAAGAAATACTAAATTTACATAAAGATGGGAAATGCAATGTGCAGTCTGTTTTATATGCTTCCAGGCTGCCCATCATGTAGGAATGTGTACTCCTGGGGACACAGGATTTGAAGGTATGCCCGGCTGGGAATTGAGTGGAAATGCAGTGAACAAAAACAGACACCTGCAAGTTAACAAATGTTCTCTCCTGCTGGAAACTGCACATGGCTGCCAAGGCAGGAGCTATTTGAAAAATCAGAAGTCAGATCCAGGAAGAGAGGAGTCTGTAGACGTAGCAAAATCGAATCTGTGTTACCAGAAATAATTCATTTTCAGGAAGAGCAAAGCTTTAAAGTCTCCACACAGAGAATGGAAAGCAGAAATTCCCCTCTGGTGACCCTGATGCAAAAGCAAGCTATTGAAACTAAAATTAAATATGTGGTGGGATGGCGTGGCTCTTTTTAAATAAAACAAGAAGCAGGTGTGAACCCTGAGTCCCCATCAATCTTTCCAAATGTGTGTTATTATTAATGCACTGACTGTCCCAGTTTGGGAATGGTTAGTAGCAGAGTTTCACTTTGAAACTCATAGCATGCAGTGCATATTTACTGAAAACATACCAGCAATTCTGAAATTACCAGCATCCAAATTACTACAAATATATCAGCAATATGTGTATTAATAGAGGGGAGGTTCTCTAAGGTATCTTAACATATGTAACATATGCTTTCAGATACTTCTGATTTCAGCTCCTATTTTGTTTATTGGTTTATAAAATATTATCTTTGATAGTACAGACTCAAACTCTGATCCTGGCTCAAAAATTAAAGAATGGCCAAGAATAGGAAAAATTGCAGTTTGCATTGGTGCCTCTTAGTTTCAGTTTTGGGTTCATGTACATATCCTGTACTTAAATTCTGTTTTACATTAATTTAAGAGGAGATACAAAATGTACAGTCCTGGTGAGCCCACCAACCAACCAAAATTTTTGAAAGAACATGCAGGAAAAAATGAGATTTGTTGTATGTCATGTGATAACCTATGGAACTCTAATACAGTTTTCTCTTGTTGAAAAAGTGGGTTTGTATTAAAGCTTATCAGAGTTGTAACCCTACTTCTTATAGGATTTATCCTTTATTAATGAGGCTTCTGCATTTAATGTGAGCTGCACATTATCACTCAGCATAATCAGTGAGCAGTTTCTGTATTGCAATTCACAAGCATTATATATCCCCATGAATACCTACAGCTCACTTCAAAGCAGAGCTAATGGCTGAGCAAATTTCAACCATGCCTGTAGAGATAACCAAATACAGAATTTCAGATACAGGAGGGCCCAACCACAGAGCTCCCAGTAATGCACAGCAGCCTTTTGCTTCCAAGAAGACTACTTTGCCTTTCTGAACAAAAAGCCTTTCAAGGTGCCAACATCATGACTAAGAGTCTTGTATTTCTAGCAGGAGTCTTTGTTGCTTATCAAAAGATAATTTTTTGCCCTTATGCCCATATGTTTTTAACAATAGCAACGCCTGTAGAAAGTGTCAACACCTATCTATCCATAAATCTCCACCCCATCTCTGCTCTGCTCACCACATGAAACAGATACTTTGCATGAGCAACCTTCCTCCTTTTCCATTTGACACATTGCAATCCAGTTTTTCTGGCTAAGTTGGGTGCATGCACATGTGCCAGTGAGCACAAAGGGAATGGTGGAGAAGGATTTGCTGCCTACAGCATCTCAAGAGAATAGAAAGAGGATTTGGAGATGGTAACTTCTGCTTTTCTCTGCTTCCTCCAGCAATGACTTTGAGACTGGGACATCTGAACAGGGATCACTGGTTATTTACTGCCTTTTTAACCTTGCAACATGGGTGCTTACAATACCTAAGTCCTTACAGGAGAAAACAAAAAAACCCCAAAACAGACAAACAAATAAAAACTCAAACAAAACCAAAAACAAACTAAAAAAACAAACAAACCCCCAAAAAAGAAATAAACCAGACCAAACCCAACAGTCACATGAAGGCTTACAAGAGTTACAGGAGCAGTTATTTCCTGAGGGAGAGGACTCTCCAAGAAAGTGATGGTACCCACAAAGCAGCCAGCGCACAAAGATTTCAGTGCTACCTAGACTCTGCTGCCAAGTTTAATATTAGAACATGGCTCTGGTTTGAGTAAAGTGCCTACTAATAATATAAAATATCAGCCCTGGACATGTTTAAAGATAGTTTAATGGAGAAGAAATTTGGACAATTGCAACTTTTACCATAAATGCAGCTAAAAGTCAAATGATTCTTTTTTGACAGATACACAAGTTTAGTTTGATGGAGTTGATCCCATGCATGGCTATGAAAAAAGTCACCAAAAAGCAACTGATTTGGAAAAAGAGAGACTGTAACCAGAGTGGTCTTTAAGCAGTAACTTAAGCTTTGCATTAACTCCACCTGGATGGTCTTTTCTTCATGGACACTTACTTTGTTTGCTGCCTTGTTTTTTTTTAAATGGATATTGAGGAGTTAATTATTTTTAAACATCAAAGAATGTTTTGCTTTCAGCAAAAAGCGAACACAAAGGAAGATGGCTTTTTTCCCTTGTTGCTCTAAATTTCCTGTTTCCAGTTGCAGTGGCCTAACCTTTCAGCTCATTATGAAACTGTCATATTGCACAGTAAACTTAAGCTGAATCAAATGCTCTTTCAGCTGAGTTTGTGTATATTTCTTACATCTCTTCTACAATCTCTGTATGCATCTTTGGCATGAGTTCCAAAGTTTTGAGGCTTTTGTTGTGCTTGAAGGGTTTATTATTGCTAGGGACCCTAACATTTTATTCTCTTTAAGTGTCACCATTCATAATAAATACCTAGATGTTATTATAGCATTTTAGAGACTGTTCTGTTTCTTCTACTGCATGTGGTAGATAACTTTCAGAAATAATAAAGGAATTCCAGACTTTTTTTCTAATATCAACCTCCTTTTTCACTCAAATGTGACAGTGGTAACTTCTGTAGTGCTGCCTTCAGCTCTGCCCCAATGCATATTCAAATCTTCATATTCAGGCCCACTGAAATACTAGAAACAGGTTTGGGAAGTAAGACAAGGAAAGAAATGTGGACACATCCACATTGCATGTTTGTTGAGAGCAAGGAATGTCTTTCTCTTGGTATTGGTTTAGCTTTGACTCCTGTTAGGATCTCTGTGTGCTTCTGGAACAACGACAAAATAATATAAGCAGTACTTTAACATTGAAACAACTGCTTGAAATTGTAAAGTGGTAAATGATACTCTTCTGTCACACTTTAAAAAAGGGTCTCTGACATCTGTACTGTGCATTTTCAACAGAAAGTGTGCCTTGGTTTAGTAGGTCTACTGGCAGAGTTTGTATGCTCAATCTCCTCAAAAGTGGTTCTCTCTTGTCACTGTGTCAGTATGGGGTTATTACTTAAATTTGGATTGTGGGAACTGGCAAATAAGATGATATTTTGTACCACGTTATATTTGTTGCAGAAAGCATAATTTGAAGGATTTAAAAGAAAATCAGTTATCATTTGGAAAATGTTTTTGAAGCAAATAAAAATTAATTCAGGTAGAAGAGCTTTTAATTTTAAATTTGAAAGGTGTTGGTAGGGGCTGGTTTTGGTTTTGATTTTTGTTTGGTTGTTTTTTGTTTGGTTTGGTTTTGTTCTTTAAACATGTAAAGCAGAATTACCTAAAATTGCTGGGACATAGCCTGTAGTTTTGGGTCTCACATGTTTTGGAAGCAGAATTCATTCCTGACTAATAGCAATCTCTAAATGCCCCCACTGCCTTATGTTTGACCAGGAAGGAGCAAACTTTCAACAAGTAGATGAGAGAATGGTTTAAAGTTCAAAATTCCAGATTGATCTGAGCTTGGGAGTACTTCTGAGATAAAAAGGGTCTGTACAGAAACAGTGAACTCACTGAGGGCTAAGCTGCTGGTGTTCAAAGGTTGTGATTGATTAAGATATAAACTGAGTAGCAGCAGGAGTGGAGAACACACAGTTCAATATGCCATAAGCAAAAGTTTGGAAATTGTGTCTTTCTGAGTGCAGAAGAGGCCACAGAGCAAAAAAACAAAACAAAACAAAACAAAACAAAACAAAACAAAACAAAACCACAACAAAAAAAACCCAAATAAAATAATAAAAAATAATAAAACAAATAAAATACCTTTCAAATGGGAAATGAAGGAGGAAACAAACATCAGAACAACACATACCTCTGTAATAATTATAAAACATCTAATGAATAAGTGGAGGGAAATCAAATGTCTGGTCTTAGACAAAGACAATGACATGCTACACACATGCAGGACATTTTAGCACCAGAATATAAAATATACAAAAATGGTAGGAGTCACCTCTGCTGGTAATGGGATATTGAAATTATATTTATATAATCATATTTTTATAATTATATTTCTATAATTATATCTATAATTATATATTTATATACATATAATTTATTAATGTGATCTTGTAAGCAGATCAAGTAAACAAAACAGGAACCTGGCAGGTGGCACAGAATGCCAAAGCACCAAAATGTCACCTTTAAGCATATGTAGTCCTGAGTCCCTCACTTGCCTGCCTGACCAGAAGGGCAGAGAGAGCACACTGAGAATGATCAGATGGGCAGAGAGGGTGGGAAATGTAACCAGCACTGTACTTCATGTAACCTCCATGCTGTCTGGACATTGCAGCCTTGTTATGTAACTCAGGCTACATCAGACTCCATCAATACTGCTTCCCAGAGCAGTGGGACAGGGAAGCCACAGAACAGATGCAGCCCCGCATTTGGTCCTCATTTATGTGCAAGATCTTGACCTACATCTTCAGCTCATGGTTTCTACTCCTGTGTTCACATTCAGAATTCCCAGAGGCTTGACAAAGGCCAAGCATTCACAGCAGTTGCACCCAGTTTCAAAAGGGAGAGAGACATAGCAGTGAGAAAACTTGTGAAGAGGAAACAAAAGGCAGCTGCAGGAACAGCAAATTCTTACCAGTGGAGCTGAACCCCCTGAAGGATGCACAGCACAGCATCAGTGTGTGCCATCTACTAAAGTCTTGAGAACTGGCAAAAGGAAGTGGGCACAATAACTTCACCACTGGGTAGATTATTCTTAGAAATCAGAAGTTTATATCTTCTCCAAATGCTAAACCACAGAAAGGATCACAAACCAAGGATCACACGTTAATGAAAAGCACAGTGAAAGAACAATAAAAAACTGTGAGCAGCAACTCACAAAACAAATCCAGACTAACGTTTAATCTTGCCTTAGGTACATCAGGACCAAGAAATCCACTGGATTCTGACAAATCAAAGGACAATTGCAGGGCAAAAAAAGAGGAGAAGCTAAATTATCCAAAGCTAAATTATCTATTTGCATATGTTCACTGGAATAAGCTGATGATCCCCATACTTGAACTCTTCTTTTTGAGAGTCAGCACAGACTTGTCCTGAAAGTGTACTAACTGGGAAAAGCTACAAACCAAACTAGGCAAAGTAACAAATCTGCAGACATCTGAGTTTTTTAAGGCAGTGTTGAGCACTGAGTGAGAGCCTACAAATGGACCTACTTTTCTCTTCACACTTGCCATGTGCCTGTGGTCTGGAGAGTGGGTATGACACTTGACATCAATCTCTATAAAGAAGATTCCAGAGGGTAAATGAGGTGACATGATGGAAAACACTGGCAAGCCTCACATCAGTAGCAGGCAAAGCAGTAGAAACTGCAATCCAGAATAAAATTCATGTGCACCTGGATAAATATGATCTATTTGGGCAGTGCCAATGCATCTTCTCTAAATGTAGTATTTACCATCTAGGCCTCTAGACAGCTTTTTGATGAGGTTTGCAAGCATGCAGATAAGACTGACCTGGTTGATATGGTCCACCAGTTATCTCTTTATCTGGATGAAAGCTCCTGCTGGGTGAACAAATCAGCAAGTCCTCCTCACAAGAACTTGCTTTTTGCATTTTTCTGTTGATTCAAGGGGCCCTTGTTGTAAGGAAATTATTTGTACCTTAGTCATTATTTCTGTGAGACTGAAATAGCTTTTGTTATTACCCACAGCTGGGACCTGAACAAGAACTACCTGTCTGTGACTCAACACTCACACAACCTGAGATAAAGTTAGTGGGTGGACAGTGCATATAAATGAGCTTATAAGACTTCTGTCTGTGCTTGATACCATGGGTGAATCAGGGAGAGACTGTGAGGGCACTGCTATCAGGCTGTCATCACTGCACAAGTACTGCTGGTGAGCTGGTTTCATGTGCTTGACAGAGAACGCGCGAGGGAGAATGAGAGAGATGAAGATAGCACAGAGCAGCACAGATCCCTCATGACTCACATCTGCAGTGCTCTGCCAACTAACCAGTAATGAGCCTCTAGGCAAAAACTCCAGAGTAGATTTTAAGTTAGACAGACTTCAGGATTTGGTCACTTCAGAGATCACCTCTGTGTGTGACATATTTCTATTGTAGAGATGATTAGTTGTGTCCAAGCTGAACCTGCTCTTGGCTTTGAAAAAGCAAAGCCCACTCTCTTTCCTTTCCTGAGGTTGTCAAGGAGTAATGCTGCTCTTTATGGCAGCTTCTGGAACACATACTTTATAAAGCTGCATGAGTAACTCTAGTTATATTTCTAAATGTCAAAAAGAGAAAAATGAAAAGTATAATAACACTGTATATTCAGCAAAATCCCTAAACAGTACTATTATCATTCTTTGATTTGTATATGTCTTAATTCTCAATATACCCAAATTACAAAAAACCAACAAAACCAAACCGAACAAAAACTAAACAAGAGTTCATAGTAATGAAGTGTGTGTAGATTTCTGATTAGTGATCTATTTAATTGATGTTTACCTAAATAGTCCTGTTACTTTAATGAATGCATCTACATTTCTTGTTCTTTTTTGGAAGCAATAATATGCCCATAGTACTAAACCATCTATTTTTATATACATTCTTTTAAGCAGTGGCACTTCATTCTATGAAGTCCATAAGTTTCTAAATATTTGTTTTTATTTCAAAGTGAGACAGTTTGGCCATGCAGAATGGCCATGCAAAGTGGGCTGGATCTATCATAGGCAGTATTTAAATGACCCAGCAGGAACCTGTGGCCCACAATTTAAGTCCCATCAGCATGCAAAACTTTGGAAGCATCAGAAACCTCTTTATAAACAGTGAACCTGATAGAAATACTCAGATGCTGTTAAAATAAATTAAAGTACCTAAGTCAGAGAATCACAGGATCTGAAGAGATCATTTAGTGCACCCTCTTGCTTAAAGCAGAATCAACTAGAGCAGAGTGCCCTGGGTTGGTTCCACTTGCACTTTGAATATCTCTATGGATGAAGACTCCACAATGTCTCTGAACATCTCTCTGATGGTCACAATAGTAAAAAAAAAACCCACCTTTTTTCTTTTATTAAAAAAATATCCTTTGAATCACTTTGTGCCTATTGCCTCTTGTTCCTTCACTGAATGCAATTGAGAAGAGTCTCGCTTCATCTTTACTCTCTCTAACTTTAGATCTTTAGATACATTGATAATATCTCCCTGAGGCTTCTCTCCTCCAGCTCTCAGCCACTCCTCACATGACAAACACTCCAGTCCCATAATCATCTTTGTGGCTCTTTGCTGGATTCAGTCCAGTGAAACCATATTTTTCCTACATTGGGAAATCCAGATATGGATATCTAGCACTCCAGATCTGTCTTAATGCCAAGTAGGGGGAAACTATCACCTGCCTCAGCCTACTGGCAATACTCCTGATGCAGCCCAGGATACTTTTGGCCAGCTGTGCCAGGAGGACACAGCACACTGCTGGCACATGTTCAAGCTGGTGTTCGCCAGGGCTCCCAGATACTTTGCTGTAAAGCTACTTCCCAGCCAGTTGGCCCTCAGCCCCTTGTAATATGTGTGGGGACACTACTCAACAGGTGCAGGATTTGGCATTTTCCTTTGTTAAACTCCATGAGATTCCTCTCAACTGATCCATTCAGCTTGCCAAGATCCCTCTGAATGGCAGCATAACCATCTGGTGTACCAGCCACTCCTCCCAGTCTTCGAGTCAAACTTGCTGAGGGTGCACTTGTTCTGTCATCCAGGATCATTAATGAGGGTGTTCAACAGTATTGGCCCCAGTATTGACCTCAAGAGTACATCATTAGTGACTGGCCTCCAGCTGGATTTTGCACCACTGATTATAATCTCTTGAGCCTGGCATTGGAGCCTGTTTTCAATCTATCTACTTCACTATCTACTTATCTAGTCAGCAGTTGGTTAATGAGGATACAGCCAGTGATGAAAGCCTTTCTGGAGTTAAGACGATTAATGTCCTCTGCTCTCTCCTTGTCCACCAAGTCATTTAATCACAGAAGGCTCTCAGGCTTATCAGGCACAATTCCCCCTTTCATATATCCATACTGATGATTCCCAACCATCTCCATGTCCTTAATATATTATGAAATAGTTTCCAAAATGATTTGCTCCCACACCTCTCTGGGTATTGAGACAAGGCTGACTGGCCTGTAGTTCTCCACATCCTCCCTCTTCTCCTTGAAGCAAGATATGGCATCTGCATTTAATTTCTAGTCCTCCTCTGATCACTGTGACCTTTCAAAGATACGTGACACTGGCCTTGCAATGACATCTGTCAGCTCCCTCAGTGCTTGTGGATGAAGCCCCCTGGGTCACACAGACTTGTCTGTGTCCAGTTTGTTTGAATGTTATGATGTACTCTACTGAGGGTAAGCCTGCATTGCTCCAGATGCTCCCACTGGTCTCAGGGCCTGGGATTTTTGAAAACAAATCCTACAGACCAGTGAAAAAGGCATTGAATATCTCTGACTTGTCTGCATCCTATGTTACCCCAACCCCACTCACTCAGCAGCAGGCTCACATTTTCTCTAGTCTCCCTTTTTCTGCCAATACATTCACAGAAATCTGTGCATTCAGCTCCGCACTGTTCTCTAAACTGTCAATGAACTGGTGCCCTAGAAAAGTTCCCAAACAGTGAAAGAGAAAATGCTGTTGTCCCCTTTTTAATCATACACAACAGTTTGAGCATATTTGCTGTTAAAAACTCAAATGCAATCCCTTTTTTAGAATCTGAATCCACATTGATCCAGATTAATTCAATAATTACCAAGTTAAAGTAAGGCCTCAGTGTCTCCTTTTGGAGCTGATGCACTTCATTCAAAGTACTGAGATATTTACTAGAGTACAAACTGAAATTTATGTACCCCTATTCTGTTTCCCCATGAAAAAGTACTGCTACTAGTGGAGCACAGTCTGACTCATGTTCTTATAGTGAACTGTTGAATATTTGCTTATTGGTATAAAGTCCAGCATCTGGACTATGCTCCCTTCACAGACCCAGCCCTTGAGTTGACAAGCTGAAGTCTTCAGAGAGATAGAGTGCTAAAAGTATATTGATTTTAACTCAAGCACAAATATGGAATGCAATTGAGATCCTACCTTAAAAATAGGATGAACCAAACACTAACTTCAGAAGTCAATCCTTATGGCAAGAATAACCATATTTGTTAAACCTAGTATATATCTTTAACCTTTACTCCCTCACACTTTTATAACCACGAGCCCTGCCCGAGAGGATGTGACAGAGATGGCAAATTAGAAACGAGCAAAAGGGAAGCCAAGAGTCTTGACTTTAAAAGCAAAGGTTAGTGGAGATTCCAAGTCCAAGTATATTTTATTATTCTAACAAAACAAGGTCCAACACAAGTGTTGGACATGAAAACAAAGCCTGAGCAAACACAAATAGTGCTAGAGATCACTTTGCCTTCAATTAGTTTATTTTTATAAACAGTACCATGGATTTTGACAGATTGCTAATGCTGTATCATAACACCATAGGAATACTAATAAAAAAGTACAGGATGATAGTCTCAAATTTTTAACCCAACACATGGCTGAAAATAGACTTAATTTTTCCATTTCTTTACACTACCATTTTAGCCCCTACCTGTTACTGCTATTTGTCTGAATTTAGAACTAAAGTTACTTCAAGTTTAGTTTGGAAAAAAACCCTTTGAAAATTAAATTTCACCAAAAATTTTCTGACAAAATATGTATCTGTCTGGCCTTGGAAGCAGCCTGCAAACACTGATGGAATGAGGCACTTCACACTGTTGCAAGGGGGTTTCCCTTTAGTAACAGGATGTTGATTTTGCAGCTTGCATGCAATTGCGTACTGAGCAACCTTTCTCAAAAGAACATTGCCAAAGAATAAGTTTTTTTCTCGATTTTATATGTGGAGAACTCAAAGCAAAAACCAGGTGAGTTGGCCAAAATGACACAGTGATAGTGAAGCCAGGAAACAAAGCCTGGACCTGCTCTCCAGCTCCCTGTGTTGGGCAAATTCTTTTGTCTGTACCTGCCAACAAACAGCACAGTTTTCCTTTCACTTAGCCCAGTTTCTCTATGAAACAGAGAAGTAAAATCTGGTTTATTCATGGACTCAATCACTAACCTCTCATGTCATTTGGCTACTTACTAGTATTGTACCTATCCAAGCAAAGAAACAGCAGAGAGTGCCCAAACATCCTGAATATTCCACCTGTTGGGTTTGTTTGCTTAGCTGGAGGCCTGTTCTTACTCTCCCATAGGCAGGATGAAAGCAGCAGGACCCACAACTGAAGGCATCTCATACAGCTGAGATTCAGTCAGGGCTGGGTCCCTTTTGCATTAATTCCTGTGCAAATGTGTGGATTTTCCCTCTAATCTTGAAGCGCGTGGTAACAAACTAGGACTCTCATTCGTGGTCACTCTGGGATACATGAATTTAATTAGCTTTCTGCCAAAAATACTCCAAGTGTTCACTTTACATAACCAGTTGCAATTTTAAATCAGTCCTTGGAGGGACAGAGGGCTGTTGCAGCACTCTGGAAATGGCACTCCCCATAATTACTCCAGTTCATCATTTGTTACAGCTGTCAGTACACACATACACACACCAAATACCAAAGCAACTAAAGAATTGCAAATAGTCAGAGAATGAACAAGTTTAGAAGGTACTTTGCTATCTACCACTTTCTCTACTGGAGTGAGTACAACATTAAAAAGACAAAAATATGTACAGTTCTGATGTTAAACTAATTGTCAGGGAGCTTAACTTTAAATAGCTCCTCTACACTAAGGTATTTCTTTAACTGGCACCGAATGGCATCACACTGAACTATGGGGAAGAAAACAAAAATCAGTCCAGCATCCTATATGACCTATTTGTTTTAAACAATAATGCATTCTACTACATCTATTTTGGCACTTACTGGTAACAGCCGATGTCTCTGAGCTGCAACCAATGTGTCAAGCAGGAAAATAGCTCCAATGTTAAGCAAATTGTGAAAATTATTCCTAAATTTCTTTTCATCTTCGATCTTTTGTTGTTTTATGTTTCTACCAGGATTCCACTCCCTGCCTCCCCATTATTTTCTTTTTTCTGTTTCCATTTCATGTTAAAATTTTAGCTAAGACTGGCATTAGTTAAACACTGAACTGCACTGAATTTTGGTGTAGTGCTCATATCTAACTCTTCCTTTACTCCTAAAACTCCTGAAATGGAGGAAAAAATCTCCTGTGCTTTCTATACAGCCATCTCTGGCCAGGTTACACAGGAAAGATTAGAGCATCCAGGTAGAATGAGATGTAAATATGTCACAGCAAAGCCTACAGTTAAAGACTATAATACTTTTTTTCTTACTTTTCAGGATTGATATTTTTACATTTGGGTATCTGAATATTCATCACAGTAGCCTCTGAGTAATATTTTGTAAGTCACAGTATGAAATTTGACACTTTCTTCTGCTTAACAGTTTTGAAAATCCCCGCTTTTTTTGTTGAAAAATGGTCAAGAGGCTGACAGCAGCCTTTTCCCCCTTCCCCTATGATTTCTATCACACTAAATGTAAAACCTCTCCTCATTCCCTATTGTCATTTCCTTAATGTTAGATTTACTTCAGTCTCAGGACTGTTGAATCCTACTAGAGGGAGAAAAGTCTAAGACTGAATTATTACTCATCTTGAGAAATTCAGTCATATATCACAAGCTGCCTCCTCCCTTCCTCCTAAAAATACAAACCACAATGTAAAGTATTTATTTTCCAAAGAGATCTACATTAGGTTTTATATTTTCCCAGAATGTTTGGAATGCACATTTCTAACCCAGGCTCTTCCCTAGAGGGTTAATAATTAGCAAACTGACTTACCCAGCTGGTTTTGTTCAAAGTGCCGTCATCCTCCTGAATTCAGTCAACATCTATCAGAAACAAAGACGTCAAACAAAACATATTAGGCTTCAGTATTCTCTTGTGAAGTTTTGGCCTCCAGCCAGAATATTTTGTTATTTTCTGTGTAAGCTTTATTTTTCTTTCCCTGACCAGCAGTTAGTATGGATCAAAAGAATGACTGCTTAAAAATACAATCATAAAAACAATAAACACTGGCCCTGACATAGCACTGTGCACCTTTGGTTAAGTTCTGCATCTGTACTGGATGTCCTTATATTTGGGAACGTGCTCCGGTGTGAGGTTTTTAGCTTTTTTCAGCATCCCATGAATGTTCCTCTGTCCCCAGAGGGAGACAGAAAACCTCCAGGCTGTGTTAGGGCTCTGTTTAAATATCTTTTCCAGAAAGACTGAAGAATGTGCACATCAGAAATAATTTTCTTCATTTTGCTGTTGTTATCTAAATGGATTAAATGTATCAAATTTCATAAAGGAAATTTTTAAATGATTTTATGATTCTGGTAGAACTGGGGTCAACCATTCCTGCCCTTTCTCATCGCTTATGGCTTTGCTTTAAGCGTCATGGGCTTTGCAGTGTATCCCACAGCTCCTGAACCAGATTTGGACACAGATCTACTTCAGCAGATCCACATGGAGCTAGGAGCAGATATTTGTAAGCCTGCCAAAAGCTGTCCTGTCAGTCAGATCTCAGTGCTCTGAACCAGGCAGTTGCTGTGCAGGAAGTTGATGTTTCCACTACCATGTTACACAAGAGGAAGAAAGGGGTGTTTGTGACATTGCTGCATCCTGCATAGCAGGGGGGGCTGCTGCTTCTCCCCACAGGCTGTCCCCACCTGGGGTTCAGCTCCAGACCCACTGAGGCAACGAGACCGCTCAAAAGTACATCACAGAAACGTCCTCAAAGTGCAGCCCAAGTAAAGAGATCATCAGGCATCCTCTTGTCAGGGTCTGTGACTTCAAGGGCTAAAAACAAACAAACAAACAAACAAACAAACAAACAAAATTAATGTCACAGAAACAAAAAAGTTTTCAATTTTTCCATATATCCTTCTATTTTGTGCTCTTTATGTAATGATTCTGGACCTTCACATCCTTTACCCTGGATTTGGATTTTAGGTACCCAGGACAAGTTGAGTGCCTGTGTCCCACTGGCTGATGTAGTAGACAAATTGGATGATTCAGCTTCACTAATTTTGAAACAACTTCTTCTCTATGGAGGGAAAACACAGGTTTAAGTGGAGCTGTTTCTTATGTCCCAGTTGCACGGAATATTTGCCCAGAGATCCTGAATTCTGGCTGCTAAATACTTGTGTGGGTCAGAAAGCTGGAAGATAGGTTTGGGCTAGAAGGCAGTGGGATGATGCATCAGCAGTCCCACAAACATATACAAACCAACATTTTCAGGTCAGGCTTACTCATCTTTACCCAGGGTGACCTGAAAGAGCCACCAGCAGTGCTGTGAATCAAATCCCCAGCAGCTGTGGTAGATTGATTTGTTTATTTCTAAATCACAGTTATTGAATGTAACAGTGCACACTGACCCTACCACTTGCATTGGCTGCTTATTGTCAGCCCAGCTATCCCCACAGTTACCTACCAAGTATTTGCTGCTGCTGTTCAGTCACTTAATTCTCTTTCTAGTCTCACCAAATAGCAGGAATAACTGCTCCCTGTTCTCTTTATACTTTTGCTTTCACCAGTGAACAGCTCCTCCTTTCATCTTTCCTTCCATGAGGGTTTGCTTGGTGCTACATCAGAGCGAGTGGTTGAACAACCTGTAAGAGCAGCTGAGACTCATCCAACTTCACCTTTACATTCTTTCAATCAGACAAGAATTAAGCAAATTGACATATACATAGCAATGAAAGACCATATCCTCAACCCAGTCTTGATTCTGGAAGGTTAGGGGGGGTGGATGGTCAAGGACAAGATGAAGAAAAGAGCTTACATTGGCTTTCTTCCTTCTTCTATAACTTAGCTACACCCAGATGCCCTGACACGTGGTGTGTATGTTCCAGAGGTGCCATGTCAGTGAGACAGGCACTCCAGGAGCCTGCAGGGATAAAGGCTCCATCAGCTGTGTTCCTGGATATGGTGAGAGGGGAACAGCCACTCTGCTATTTATAATACAAGTATTTTAAAGGGTAAAGTAGCCACTGTTTCTGTAGGTATTCTAAATATCTGTTCTTTCCAGATAGAAAGCCTCACAGAGCTGTTCTGATGCATTTCCACATTTAACTGAATGGTAGCTCATGTCTCTTATAGCCACTATGTATCCCATATTTATAATTCCATCTTTAGGATGTGCTTTTGAAACAATAATTAAAGTAATTCAATTTGCCCCTCAACATAATTTTCATCCCACAAGACTAACAGGGCATGATATGCAGCAGCAGAAATTTTACCTTCTTACCTTTTCAGAAAGTATTCTTCTGATGTTCTTGAATATTAAACACCAGAAATATCATGCCTAGGTCGTGTGAGCCTTTAGATAGTTGTCACCTTTCAGGTATGTAACAGGTAAGCCTGCTAGCATGAAGAGTAACTCACTAAAAGAAACTAATTCAGATGAAGCAGATTTGGATTGGGACCACAACAAATGAAGCCTTACATGACTTAGAATATTATTTTACTTTGTTTTAAAAGTCTGTGTACTCCAGCTCATTGGCAGTGTCCAATGCTAGGGATTCTGCTTGCATACCTCAATGAACCTGGAAGCATCGAGCTCTGAGATGATATCCCAAATCCAGCGTCAGTAAAGCAACACAGCCCAAAACTGCTGATGAGGTGGAGTCTGTCTGTTCTCAGCTTTGTGGGGACTTTCCAGGGGCTTCTCACCTACAATTGCACACAAGGTTCATGGCAGATTTAATCAGGTTATGGCTGGGATCAAAGGCCTGAGATCACACTTTAGAACAAATGGCCTGAATAAATAGCTGCAGAAGAGGATTTGATGGGATAATTTTCAGCGTTCAGTTAAAAAAAAAAAAAGGACTTTTTGGGTACAAAATAAATGGAAACTTCTACTTTCTAAAGATGAACATCCATCTAGAAAAGATGCAGGGATGCTATTGTTCTTCCGTGTTTTCTGAGACACTGACTCAGCTATTGCATTCTCCTGGTCCCACACGGTGGTGTTGGACATCCTTCATGCACCCAGTGACAATCACCACTGCTGCTGGCCATCCACCTCTGTAGGTAGCAGGTTGTTAGTTTTGTGCCTTTCTGTGCATGGTTCAGAAAGATAGGCTTCCCTATTTTCCTTTGCTAGCATGCAGAGGAGAGAAACTTTTGGCCCACTCTGAATTTCAAAATTTATTTTGTATCTACAAGTTTAGCTGTTTTGCTCACTAAAAGAAAATGTTTTCAAGCATTTTTTTGCTGAGAACCACAGCAGAAATTTTGTCTTTAGGCTAAGGTTAAGAAAAAGGTAGGATAAGGTAGTAGAAGTACTTTTGCTGTTTCCTAGCTGCGCACTTTTGGGAACAATTGCAGTTGAGAATCACTTCCATGCATAAAGATAATGGATATAGAAAGGGATCAGGAACTCCTATGCTTTGGGCAACTTAGAGAATAAATTGGGAGAAAAAGAAAATACTACTTTCAACAGGGCTGTGGAATGATTACTTATGCAGTCATTGCTATGTCTTAATTTTTCATATCCCCTGAAAAGTAGTAAGCAAATGCCTGTACTGATAAAATACTAAAATAAATCCAGTGAGATACATGGCTGAAGCATTTTCAGTGAGTTGCCTTTCCATGAAAGGCATGAGAATCAAAACATAACACAAAGATATTCTTATTTATTAAGGAACCCGAGTGGATTTTCACTTTACTCACCATAGAAATGAAAAGCCCCCACACCAATGTAAGGACTTGCATTTTCCCTTTCCGAGCACTTCGATGCATCCCATTAAAGTGGCTGAGAAGGAACACTGAGACTTGGAAAGCTGTCTAAACACAGTTCTGTAACACTGTGGCCGGGGCTCTGAACCCACACCGTGTTTGCTGTCCTGTGACTGGGGAGTTTTGCTGCTTGTTTAACTAAACTTCTAAAGGATCCAGAGCAGATCCCTGTGCTATTTTCACTTCCACAGCTCGTTTTGTCAGCTCTGTGTGTACCACTACCATCTACTGGCCAAACCGAGACTGACTGTGTTTCCAAGCACCATGATCCATTTTAAATCATTCCATCTCACAGCAGCAAGGACCTTCAGCCTGTGGGTTTGTTCCTGATGGTTACTCACACATCTGCATCAGGGCTGCACCAGACTGTAAGATATCACTGCTGGCCTGCAGAGGTTTAAAATCAACATTCCACCTGTTGCCAAAGGAAATATTATAGCTCAAGTAGAGGCCTCTATTTCTTGTGGATTTGTTTTTTGGTGGGTTTTTTGTTGTTTTTTTTTGAGCTGAGGATCTAGAGCCCAGTTAAAGAATGTGTGCAATTTAGCTTTTAACCAAGCAAATGCCCTGGAGGAAGTGTATGCCATGGTTTTCATTACAGTGGGTTTATTATTACAAGAGACTGAGGATGCATGTTAGTACACTGAGGGAGGTAACATGATGAAAGAAAAACGCAGGGGGTTAAATTAAATGGGAATTTGTGCAATGGGAACCAGAGCTTTTCAACTGTCAACAGAGCATGCAAACCCACTATTTTTTCCCTATGGTCTCTCTGGACTGTACAGCACAAATTTCAAACAGCCCGCGGCTCCTTGGTCATGCCCCAGCTCCAAAAGTGTGTGTGTGCAAAGGTGGTGGAGGTGGGAGGGCAGGAGGGAGGAGGATCCCTGCACAAGGAAGGGCAGTGCCCAGGCACAGCCAGAAAGGACTTAGCTGAGGAGTCATGCTGCCCACTTAAAACCTTGTGCCACAATCACCCTTTGCTGTGTCCTGCCATACTGGGCATCACCAGCATACAAATGTTCCCATCACAGACTTATGTCTGCCTGGAATATGGCAGCTGCACTGAACATCTCTTATCCTCAGAGACATGCTGCAAGAATTGCTCAAGGGACCAGGAGATACATTTTCTCCTGGAATGGCATCTGCAAAGACAAGCAGATGGAGATTTGACAAACCCCAATATCTGGCAGAGAAGTTTGACCTGAACATACCTCTCTCTTTCCATCACCCAAGAAAGATGTGGTATGAAAAGATGTAACACTTTCTTTGGGTAAGAACACTGAAAGAAGCTAACATGGCAAAAAACCTGCAACATTCACTGGCCTGTTGAGGCCCTGTTGAACCCAGTTCTTGCACACACAAAGCATGTTGGTGCAATCTATGCAAGCTGCTGTGCTGCAGTCCATATATCTCTCTACCTCATTTGTGGAGGATACAAATAGGCTCCCACACAACACACCCTCCACAATTCAGCAGGAAAACTCCTGCAGCCCATCACTCATCACTGGTGGCCTCAGCTCACGACTGCAGGGAACAGGCAGTAGGCTGGGAGAATATCTGTAAATTAATGCCATGATTCCATCCACCATCCTTACTGTTGGTGCTCTGGCTCCCACCTCCTTCCAGCACCTCTTACACACACGTTCTGGGGCATCCTCATCCATGCCCTGGAAAACGCTCAGACCACCCTGTGTGTGAAGATGGTGGGCAGTGCCCAGGTCTAGTCCAGTCACAGAGTTGAAAGGAGGCTGGAGCCAGCTGTCCTCACACAGGATGAGCCAGGGAAAAGCCTGGGCACTGCTCTCAGGAGATACTAGAGCCTCTCTTCTTAGAAAAGCTGGGGAGAGATTCAAGACAAATTACAGCACGGACAACTGTCAGTCACGCTTTAATTTCCAGTTGAAATAATACAGTGAATTGCACTGCCAATGTCATCACAGTCACCGTACACTCTGATCAGTATAAGAGACCTCTGATTAAGGGAAAACAATTGAAAGCCATTGATAACAAAGTCCAGTAGGAAGACTAGAAAGAAATCATTGATTACATTCTTGAGTGAATAATATTTGCAGTTATAAAAAAGTTAAATGATGAAAGATTTAAAAATAAATATCCAAGGGTCTGTTCCTTCAAAACCATTTCAAAGTAGGAAGAAAACACTGTTTCAACTTTTTTTCTTTAATACAAGTTCATCTACATCAACACTAATCAACAATCACTATTTTGAGGTTAGGTTTATTGATTATGCCATTACCCTTCAGATATATTTTAAGGAATAAAACAGACCTCAAGGAAAATTGATAAAACATCTATGTCAAGTTTTGTGAAAAAATACAGCTTAATTAACCACATCAAAATCTGATCAGAGTGTGTATAACTATCAACAGCACTGCAGCCCAATAAACACATGTCCCCAGAGATGGCACAGCTTAGTCCTGCAAACAAAAACCACCTTGCAAGCCACTCTGCTTGCTGTACTGTAAGAGGGCAGATTTACACACTTCTCAGTGAATGTGATGAAGAGGGTTTACTGCTTTAAGTTCCTCCAGCTGTAGTTTGAATAGGTGAAATAGTCATGGGGAAAGAAGAGTTCATAAGCTTTTTTTCCTTTTCTTTTGGTGGTAAAAAGCTATCACAGGTAATACATATAAACAACAGATTATCTGGCAATTGTACTTAAAAGTTGCAGTCCATAAACTCTAATAATGGACTGCAAATAAAAACAGTCCAATAGATAAATCTAGAGGACTAAACCAAAACTTAAAAAATATTACCCAAGACTAATGTATGGGGTTAAACTGCTAGATAGAATGTACACAGAAAAGCTATTTATATTTTATATGATAGAAAAATTTGAGATAAGAACTTGTGATAGCTACAACCTTAGAAGTCATCAAAAAGAGTAAACCAATTCTGTAAACCAGCACAGAAATATTTTATGTATGAAATAATTTTTAAGAATAGCCCTACACATAATTGTGGCATGAACAGGCAATTTTTGGCCATTTGAAATCTAGCTAAAAGGCAGTCATACATTCCTGTGCATGTGCACAAATATTGTGTAAAAACATTTCATTTGGCCTTAGCTGCTTGCTTCAGTCTGAGGAACATAGCTCCATCTCAGGGCTCTTGCAAAACTTTTAGAATGAGTCACCTTAAAACAAGGAAACTGAGAAATAGAACAACAAATGCAGCCCTTTGCAGCAGCTTTTAGAGATGGAGGAAATGACATTAAATCCATTGTGAAGTAACCATCACTAAGCATTTCTTTTTCCACCCTGCAATAAAAATAAAAAATAAAAAAGCTCCCAGGTGTTTTCAGAGTGTGTATGGAGGACTGGTTGGATTGGTGGAAGTCCCAAGGAGAGTAAACACTTCTGTCCTGGGCTGCTGGAACTGAGATAGAAAAGAGACCTAAGCTGGCTTCACAGGCATCAACAGAGCAAGGGGTCAGCAAAATTCATCCTCTTCCTTAGCACCTTGGTATGAACACTGAAAGGGAAAGTGTCTGCTACATAGGCATAGAGGATTAGCACCCTTGGGGAACAGCAGTGTGGCTCCCCCACATGTCAGCCCTAGATTTGGAGAGCAGGGTCTCAGCAAAGTGTCCATGAATAGTGCTCACAGGAACACTGCAGGTGAACAGTAAGGTCATTTGCTCCATACCTTCAGAAAGATTTATAACAGGGGTTTTTCTTCAAACAGATATTGCCCAAAAATGTTTTTAATGAAGGCTGATGGGAGTCCATGTCTGAAATAATCTAGGTGAGAGATGACATAGCTAAATCTTGAATAGGAAGCTGGATGCATCTCTAATGAGTACAATAAGTTCAGAATGATGAAGCCATTATATCTCTAGACTCATTTATTTTATAACATAGACTAGACATCACAGGCCAAACTACCAAAACTCTGGCAGTCCCAAGTCAAGAGTGACTTCATCTCCCTGCAAGCTTGGAAATCAATGTGGCAAGAATCTATTGTCTGAAAAATAACTGTTCATTTTGCAGAAAAAAAGTCTTCCCCATAATTCTTGGACTATATTTCAGAGTTCCTAAATTCAAGGCCAAATTTTAACGCCAGCTCATAAGCAGGTACTGCAAAGTATAAAAACAAAGTACAAAGGCCCAAACATCCCCAAAGGAAAAGGTTGCATGAAAATGTCCACTGCTCTGGGACCTTAAGCATGTCTGCTCCAAGTGAGTGGTTGGAACTTGAATGGTCTGTGAGTATTTTCAATTCCTGTCTTGTCTCAGAGAAGAACATTTCTCCATGGCTCTGCCTTGCATCCTCACCTCATCCTGCCACAAAGCAAAAGCTCTCCAGGGTAGGGAGCTCCTCCAGCATTGATACTGATGGCCATGAGGGTTCCTCAGGATATGGGCTCTCCAAGAATAAGAAAACTGCTGTAGGTTGTGAAGTTTCACATGGAAGACAATACCACTTGCTACTTCTGATCAATTAATTGCTTTCACTTCTCTCAAAGTCAGAAATGAGGATGCTTTCTTCCAAAGCAGGACTATCAGCATTAATCTGTGGCAAATAGGCATTTCTGACCCACAGTATCCTGCGGAAGAGTTGGTTGTTCTCTTTGTGCAGGCACCACAGGAAAAGGGAAATGGCAGCCAACATCACCAATGTCACAAGAACAGCCAGAGCCACAAGCCCACTGTGTGATGCTGAAAGGGAAGAACAGAAATTGCTATTAAGCAAATATAGTTAGAATTATAAGTAATTTGAAATATAAACATATAGCTCTTTTAAGGAAAACATTACTACTCCTTATACGTTACATATTTCAAATTACAGGTTTAACAGTGAAAAATATTGTCTCACAAAATATCAGCTCAAAATGTATATTATTCCTTATTCAAAAGTACAGAGTTTACCTTTTCCAGAGGATTCTGTTGTATCAATATCTGAAATAAAATCCAGAACAGTCACAAAATGACCCACAAAGGCTATTATGCATATTCACTTTAAATAACATACCAGATTATGTTTAACTTGGCCAATTGGAATAACATTGACATGAGCCAAATTAAACAAAGAACAGCCTATTTTTGTTGGTTTTAGGTAGATTGTCTTCTCAGTATCCATTTTAAAATCCCTTTAATTTGGTGGGATATATTAATTGGCATTAGTGCAGGGATAAGCAGCAGTATTTACCCACTTTTTAAAGCACAAATTCACGAACAGAACGATGCAGAGGCAGATCAGCCTGGTTAGAGGGTCCTGCAGTGACTGAGGGATTTGGTGTGGGCTCTGAAACACTTGAGCTCTCTCACAGACCCACATTCCTGCTGCTGTGGGGCCTGCACAGATCTCCCAGGCTGGACCTGCCCTCCCCACGGGGGCTGTGGAGGTCACCCTGATGTCACAGGAAGGCTCCTGAAGCTGGCAGGGGCTGCCTGGGCTCCCCAAACAGAGGTCACCCCAGATGGCTTTTAGAGGTATTTTTTTCCCCAATGCCAAGGGACAGAATTAATGAAATGAAAATTAACACCAAGTAAGCAAGCACCAAGGAACAAGTAAAACAGTGGTTATAAGGACAGAATTGCCTTCTTTTATGGAAGCACATACCTGCATCCATTTTACATACAAAACCCTTTTTTTCTCTGCATGGAGATAATTGCCAGACTCCATCTGTGGTCCTCAAGCTGATGCAGAAATTCCCTTTGAGATTATCAAATTCAGGCTCTCTGATGCCCCAGTTAGAATAATTTAAAGGAGAACCATCAAACCAGGAGACTGTCTCATCTATGGGGAGAAGTAAAAAATTATTACAAAATTGAATAGTATTTTGATAAATATTTCTGTTTCAGTCAGATTTACCCTCACATGAAAAATACAGTATTACAGAATACCAGGATTTTGTCTGTTTGGACACTGTATTACTTTCTTCTCTTGAAGGATTTAAAAAACATCCTATGTAGCTAACACAGAAGACAGTCTGCAGTGTATCTTTAAGAACTAATAAAGGCATTTACATGCATGTGTGCATGCTGAGTACTCAGAATACTGGTAACCATTGCAGAAAGCCTCACTGTTTTTACTACATCATAGACAGGCACAAATCAGTGAAAAAAATCTCAAAATACCAAAGTGTTTTGAAAAATGGTTATTGAAAATGATTTTTGGAAAATAACCAAAACCCAAACCAGGTTCTTACATGCAGTTCTATTCTTCCCCAAACTTACTGTCTGTAACAAGCAGAATGTTCAACCAAACCATTTGTACAGAGTAGCCAAAACTGTGTAATTCTTCCAAAATGAAGGCATTTTCATCTTCATCTTGAATAGTCAGAAGATTTGATCCTTCAAATTAAACACAGAACAAATTTTCAAGCAATCCTTGCCATTAAAACATTGTACTTCAAAAAGTTAACATTATGAGTCTTAATTGAAGAGCTTGAAAAGTCTGGTTATACATTATAAGTTCTTAAATTTGTAATAATTTTGAAAATGCTCAAGCAGATACAAAACTGTTCTCACATGACTTTAAAACAAATTTGAAGGGAAAAATGTTCATATTATGTTTTATTGTAGAAACCAGTATTTTCACACAGAAAGGAACATTTTTTTGATGCATGCTGCCTCCAATTTCATAGTTGGCTTATGAGCTCCACTAACATTATCTTGAATCAGAGAAAACATATGCCATGATTTCAGTCATTTCAGAAAATAAATATTGATTTAAGATATCACAATGACATTTGGTAGTTACAAAATAATCACTTACCTTGATTTTTGCAGACCTCATATGCTGTATCAAAACTCATGCCCTGAAGAACTGTGGAAAAGCTGTAGCAACTGTTTTTGAATTTGATCCAGGGTACAGTTTTTTCTGAACATAAGCCTTTATAGGCATTGAGTTTCTTTTCTGTGATAGAAGTAACAGCACAGCTTTATTGGCACAACAAAATACACATTAATATAACATTCCACACACTGTTTTGGAGTAATGCTAATAGCATGTTATTGTGTTATGCCTCTATTTTTTCAAAGTGAAAATCTAGCAGTTGCACACATTTGTATTAAATGAGTACAGCTGGTTTTACTTCTGATCAAAAACCTTGCTGGATCACAACAGCAGGATCAGGACAATCTAACTATAGTGATGTGCATGAACTAACCAGGGGCCCAGATGACCAACACCACTGAATAGGAATGATTTGAAGAATTGGATGCTGCCACAAGACCCTGGAGTCTGGCACTGAATGGAGTTCCATGCCTGAATTCTGGATTTTACTAAACCCCAGATGACTGACAGAGCATTATAGGAAATTCAACTTTTAAGATACAGAAAAATATTCTCACCTTTACTAAAAAAAATTTGCACAGTCTTTGATGTGGCCATCAGAGAAGATACGATAAGTATTTCATTTTGCTCTAAATGCTTCCCTCTCCCATCCCACAGTTAATTTCAGCAAACTGGATTTATTGCCATTCAAGCTAGGTCATTATCAATCCTCATTTTTCACATATAATATAGTGTTCACTGAAGAGACAGAGTAAGTAATTTTCCTGTTTCTTTTCTATTATGAAAGTTCTCTTTCCATTCTCCTACAGATCAGACCTGATGGCCAATATTTTATTGGAAAAAAATGATTTCACAAATAGGAAATACAGAGAAATACACTTCAGTTTTAAGTAATAGCCAGCCTTGCTTAACATTGCTTAACCTCTAACCAATTAACCTCCTTTCACATATTTCCACTGTCAGTACACACACTTGCAGATGCAAAGATGGAATATAAATCTTGAAAGACTTACTGGGTGGCACATGGCAAACTGCTCCTTGCAGAAGTTGTTCACAATTTGCACTTTTCCAGTGCCCTGAAGTATCAATGTAAACACAGCTGCCCAAGGCCTGGGACTCATCGTCCTCCCAGAAGGAAAACAGAGACCTGGTCCCATCTGACCATTCAAAATTAAGCCCATTCTGTCAAAACAAATTTCAGGTTATTTTTTGGATATAATTCAGCACCACACAAGTTAATCTTCTTTTCGTGGCATCCTCACCAGAATTACAGAATGTCTTAATTTTCCAAAAGCCCAGCAAGGATCAACAAAAGGCAGAGCCAAGGATCCTCCCGACTCCTTTTGGGAGACTACAAACTACATCTAATTTTCTGTTTTCAGCTAGCAGTTATTTGGGCCACTGGGCTACTATGAATGAAACAATGAAATTTCAATGTCAACGTTTCAAGAGATTTTTTCCCCCATGTTTTTAAAAGTTATCTGTGGCATTTAGTTTTCAGTAGTTGTTGTACCAAACTGGCTGTCACTGGACTTACACATTATGTTAAAAGAAAAAAAAAAAAAAAAGAAAGTTTAAGGCTCAAATTTTCCAGTGTTTCATCTCTAGATGCAAACTTTCTGTGACTTCAAATCAATGACACAGCTCACTAGTTTGTTACTGGAAAATCTCCTTTGCAGCATCCCACTGACAGTCGGGAGCCTCCTACGTACGTCGGAAGTGAAGAGGCCGATCCAGTGGCTGTATCCCAGGCGGTTGATGATGACGGTGAGGAAGGCCTGGTGGTACTGGTCTGTAATGCTCACCAGCTCTGCACTGTTTGCCTTGCAGGCTTGCAATGCTGAAGACCATGTGAAATTCCCACTTATTAGTTTATACATTCTGTTTCCATATTCTAAAGTATCGGGCACAGGATACATATCGGATGCATTGATAAGATGTCTGGATGTGTCTGTTACAAACAGGAAAGAAAAAGAACTTTTTATTTTTAAAACAGACAACTTTATCATAGCTGAGCAGCTTCTAAAATGATCAGAACTATTGTTACAAATAAATTAAAAAATTGAAAGCTCCTTGGTTTTAGGAAGGCACTGTGAAATTTAAAAAACAGAGCTCAGTTCAAATCCACTGCTGCTTTCTTTCATTTTAGTCTCCTTCAGAAAATAATTCAAAAAAAGGGGAGATGGGATGCAGGCAGGATGGCAGAAGCAAAGCACCAGCTCATCTTTCCAGGAACTGACACATCTGTTTGGACACTTGAGCAAATTTAGCAGTTCACTACTGCCAGCAAGAGGCTGTCTCACTACTCCCTTCCCTGCTTCTCTGCTCTTCTTACTGCAAATTCCTTGGTCTGGTGTTCGCCTGACCCTGCACAAACCTGACACAGCCTGTAAAAAGCTGCAGAAAATGACAGTAATTAGAGGAAAATTTAAAAAAAAAAAAGCAGGAAACAAGAAAAATACACGGAAATTTTCTGCTGACTTAGCAAACTGAACTGCCTGATAATTTGGGAAAGTGCCATGGGTGTCCCACTGGGGAGGCAGGATGGTCCATTTAACCCAGGAGCACTCTGCTGTACATGGGGCAGTGCTGAACTGCATTACAGCCAGGCCCATGGGCCACTATCAGATCCACTGCCCTGCTGGGAAAATCTTCAATTGTAACAAAAAGCATTTGAACCTTGTGAATTCCTTTAGCTTTAACCAACAGTGCTTAGTGGGCAAGTGGTCATCTGATATATGAAAGTATATCTTGACCAGCTCACATCCCGGGGATTCATTCCAAGAAAATAAACTTTTTTGCAGGGCTATGACCAAAAAAAGATAATTAGAGGAATGGGATGTTCCCCAAATGGCCACCAGAGACCCTCAAAAGACCCCTACTCTAAAGTAATGTAATATAAGCTCCAAGAAGTGATTTAAATATGCAAAAGAATTCACAGAACATTTAGCATATATGTATGAGTTTGGGGAAATGTAATGAATATGTATAAGTTTCACAGATTTCAACTAGTCTGTTGGCTGGCTGCAGGGCATGGAATAGGAGCAGATCTTCCCTGCACGCCTGGCACCGAAATAAAATAATCCAGCTTTCTAACACTGAAATTACAGTGTTGGAGAGTTTTATTCCTGACTTTCAGTGACACAGCTGAGAAAGGTGGGTAGGATTCTGAGCACCCACTGCAGCCCAAACCCTTGCCAGAATCCCGGCCACCATAAGGCAACTGTTTTCCTTCCTGCCTTTCCACGCCTCCCCTATCTGTCTCGAGCAGCAGCAAAGGGTTAAAATACAAACGATTGGGATGTAACTGAAACAAACCAGCAGGAAAGCACATTTATTTATCTTTTCTGCACTGTGTGCAGGATCACTCCAGTCCTTCTCACAACTGCAGTTCCCAATAAATGATGTAAAATCCAGCTATGAGTGACACGTAAGCACTGCCCAAAGCTGGTACTTGTTCTGCTTCCCAGCTGGCTGTGCCTCCCCTCCCAGGCAACAGTAGCAGAGTGTTGTCTCTGCACTTTAGGGTTAAATGTAAGGGTGATAATACAATATAGAGCTGAGTCATACAAAAGCACCCTGCAGCAGAGGCAGCTGCCAAGGAGACTCCCTGCAGGCTCAGATGTCAGCCCTCCCTCCACCCCAGGGTCACCAGTGTGCTGCTGCCCTGTTTGGGTGCCGTGCCCTGGCAGTGTCCTGCTGGCAGAGGGGCTGTCCTGGGACCTGGGATGGGGCTCCAGAGCTGCCCACGGCCCCCAGCCCAGAGGCAGCCCTGGAACATGGCTTGGGGAAACACAACAAACCCTGTTCCTCCCAAACACGAACCCTGTTCCTCCCCAGCACGAACCCTGTTCCTCCCAAACACTTCATGCTTCTGGCAAAGGAACTTTATGGTACCAGAATTAGAGAAGTGTGTACTAGAAAACAGAAGCCAAGCTCTATTCAATAAGCCAGTCAGATCCTCACTATTCAGAAAAATGTATTTGCTACAGTCTCTTCTGATCTAACGTTGCAAGTTACAACCCCCCACCCTAAATCATATCATATCATCATTTCATCAGTATCATCCTCAGTTTAGCCTTTTGTGGTTACTCTGCAGCCATGAGAGAAAATACAAAATTTCATCTCTATTTCTAATTCAAAGATACACTACAGAATGCTCAAAGTTAGGAGGAAAAGTTAATAACAGAATGTTTTTTAGGAATTACTTCTACATCCCAGCTACTGATTTATTAAATAGTGTAGAGCTAATCTGTCTAAACATCAAACTGTCTTAGAAATCTTTTATGTTCCTTGTTTTAGAGACACTTATAAAAAGCTGCTTCTAGATAAAAACAAAGTAAGACAAATTCCATATAGTAAGAAAAGAGAACAGAAGCAAAGCAAGACAAAACCTTACCCTGAGTCTTTTGGCAGACAAACCCATAATTTTTCTGACAGTTTTCTAAGTACCATTTTCCCGTGAAATAAAAATTAGGGCTATTTGATACCAATGTACACAAGGGAAGTTGATCTTGAATGTTGAAATGCTCTCTCTGCAATCAACACAGAACCTTATATTAATTTAAATATACACAGTGTAAAACAATACAGCATTATTAAATTTAATTTAAGAGAATAATTATCTCAAAGTCAAAGACAAACATTTAGGTAGAACAATGAACAGTCCCATAAATACAATTTGAAACAATAAACTCATAATTAAAAAGCCACAAGCTTTCAGTGAACAATCCAAAATGCTAACAATAATTGGGACCAACATGTTGTAAAACAATGTATTAAAATAGGAAATTAATAATCTTGTTCCTAAACTTTGCTCAGACCAAGCATGTAATACTAACCACATGATTCCAAGTTTGCTGCTTAAAACCAGCTGCAAGAGAATGTGAATAGAGCCACAAATTAAGTGAATGTCTGTCTCAATGGTGCCTTGTTTGCTACTTCTAGTTGTGCCTGTAAATCTGTACCCACAGTTCTTCAAAGCTGCAAAAATTAAGAGCAGCCTAAACTGCTGTAACAACTTTGGCCCTGACTTATGGAAGTCATAATTTTTATGGATGAAACCAACTTCTCACTGTCACAACCCCCTGAAAATACTCACATCCACTAGTTCAACTGGTGACCAGTTAGAATACATCTGAGGATTTTGATTCAACCATTTTTCATAATCGTCACTCTGGAAACCTATCCAAACGCTTGTTTTCCACCCATAGAGATTCATTGTTATGAAAGCTTCAAAGTGAAACAGAAACAAAATAAAATAGACCAATAAGCATTTAGAGCTTTTCCCAGTTTTAGTTGAAGATTTTTTAACTAAAGATAGCCAGTGAGATTCCTCCCACATCCAAATAAGTGGTTTTACAAGTGTGTGTGAAATTCACCTACAGGTTTTTGTTCATAAATATTTTCAAATTTGCTGGCATTCATTTCTCTGACAGCTCCAGCCTGGTGTTATACTACAGATAAGATTTTACGTACTACTGAAAGATAAAAATTAGATAATAAGGTAGAAATTTTAAACTGCAAATTTTTAAATGGGTATTCCATTTTTAGGAGTATTTTTAAAGCATGGTAAGCACAAAAGAATTTGCAATTATTCCTTAAAATGTACCTGTCATATATCTCACTGAACCTTTAAATTTCAGCAAACTGAGAAATATTAATGTGTTTAAAGCAGTGGAACCATGGGTAAGAGCTGAATGATCTTCTTTCCTAAATCTGTATCCAAGATTAAACTTTACTACAGCATCCTAATGAAAATGATGTGTTATTTATTTAACAATATTTCCAGCATTCTACCTTGCTCCAGTTCATCTTCCAGGATAGCAAGTGACCCATCATAGTTACTGCAGAATTCCTGTGCAGAGTACCAGTTTCTCAGATGTTCCAGATCCTTTGGAATTTGTATTAAAAAGCACTGTTTCAAAAAACAAAACCAAACAAACAAACTTGCTTTGTTTGCTTTCCTCCAGCAATCACTAAGAGTGGTCACTACAACATTTCACATGCTGTTACTGAATGTTAAATATTTCACTGCTTTCTGTCCTGCCATGGACATCTCCAGCATGCTCAGTGTTAGTTTCCAGCTGTGATCTGGATTGCATTCAAATCAGTTGTTTCAAGGCAAACAATCGAGGTTAAATTTATCCTTGCAGTCACTGCAGTGAGCACTGGGATAAATTCAGCCACCTCGATGCATGTTGCTAATAAGGAACTTAGGCATTTAAGAGAAGCCAGATGAAATAGTCACCTTTTGACCCACAATTGCAAATTCACTTTGGTTTATAATTACCTTTAATGAAGGCCATTTGAAACAGCATGTTTCAGAGGACAGCAGCAATTAGGGATCCATTTAGCACATCAAGGGGTTAGAGACCTCTTTTGAGATCATAAAAGACACTTGAAATTGTCATATATGGAAAAGAGAGGATGGAGCAGGCTTTTTATGGCAAAGGCACAAATACAATTGCATAGCTTTTGCATACATGGGTATTTACTCCCTGAAACTAAAGTAAAATTTTTAACACCTTGTTAAGACAACTTCTTAAAGTTGGGGGCAGCTATTTAACTGCAATAAATCTTGGGTCACCATGTCAGTGGTTATAAATCTAAAAGCTCTCCTTTCAAAAAGCTTCAAATATTAAGTAATCCTTAAGTATTATTTCTGTCCTACATATGGAATGCATTTTGAACAACAAAACAGCATAAAAAAAGGTTTTACTTTGAATCCAAAGTGCAACCAGCCTTTGGGACATGCTCCTTGTTGGTTTGGGTCTTTTGGAATCTCCTTCTCTATCTTCTTTGGAATGTTACGTTTACAAATGCAGGGAAGAGAAACAGTACAGTTTTCATCACCCCAGAGTCCTGAACAAAAAGAAAAATCACAGTTCAATGTTGGTTTGAGAATTGGAAAGGGTTTTTTTAGATAGCTTGGATATTGTTTATTATCTGAGTAAAAAGACATTCTACATCAAATACATTTGGACATACTGCATTACAGTGGATTTGATGGTTCATGGGCACTTCCTTTTATTTCCAGTTTAATTTTATCAAGTAAAACCAATTCCTCTACACTAAGTCATAAAGCATGTGACTATAAAACTATTTATTAAAAAAAAAAAAAAAAAAAAGAAAAAAAAAAAGAGAGAGATGCCTTCCAGATAAGATAGTTTGACTTCCTTACATTGAAAATTTCTGGCAAGATCCAGGTGATGATATGAAATGCTGACCTGCTTAGGAGGAAAACACACTTTTCAGGAACTCAACAAATTTATGGCCAGCCCCCACCTTTGGCCAGCTGAGGGGGGAGGGTGGGCATCTCTTCCTTTTATCTGATACTAAATATGGCAATGGCAAACTCAAGCCTTCATAAGTCATGAATCAAAACCCCAAGATTATGTGTGGAAAAAAAGAAGGTTTTATGTTTTTTCAGTTTTGACTTTCGAGCCTGGGATTACAAGACTGCAGCTGCAATAATCTTTTTCAGCACTTCTCACAAATGCAAAGCTGGCTATTTTTATTTTTCTTGGAACCTGACCTGTTTACTTTATCATATGACTTGCAGATCATCAGAAAACAGACACTGGAAAATGATAGAAGTCACTAAACCAGCAGTACTGTGACTTTTTTTTAATACCCCAGTAAAATATAAAGCTTTGTCATGATTGAAAGGCTAGCACCAAAATTATGGCACCCAAAAATCCCTCAGCAGATTGGCTATGGGATCAAAAATAATGTAGAAATCTGAGTACTTAAAGTCATGTGCTGATAGAAAAACAGTTTATAGATGTAGGAAAAATTGTTGCTAAGTGCATGTGGGTCATTTGGTTCTGAGAAAACTGTGAACACAAGCAATGCATTAACATTACTGCTGTTCCACATAAAAGCCCAATTAAAACTGAGGTATCAATATCACTGGAATCTTTGTATTTTGACATTAGAGAGCTGTAACTATTAATATACTTTTAACACCTAAAACCTAGTCTCTGAGCATGTTAATGATATTTCATTATTATTTTCTTAATCACAGAAGGAGTCATGCAAATGATAACTATGGAACAGGACTTCAATATGGATTGCATTTTTCAAAAGCAAAGAAAAAATAGAAACCCTTTGGCCAACAATAGAATAAAGTTACAATTACTGCAGCAAAAGGAAATAGAAAAGAAACCTGTTTGTGATGAAATGAAGCCACATCTTTTCCCTGGTTTCTGCAGATCTCTTTCCCTCCCTTCATCCCAGTTCTGATACGTTACTGGTGATTCATCTCTCCAGCTGCACAGAAATATTAAGAATGAAGATTCACTTTTCCCCCTTTGTCCTATCCTTACCTAAATTCACACCCTTCATCAAAGGGTTCAAAAGGTGATGCAAGGGAGAAGAAAATAAACAAACAACCACTGTGACCAAGGTCAATATAAATGTCTTTCACAACCTTGTCAGAAGGAATTCTGCAATGGGGAGATAAATTAAGAGCAATATTATCCTGAATGATATTTACATGAGAATTTAAATCGTCTCTTGAATATCCCTCAGTCACCAAACTGCTCTGGCCCATCATAGTGGGACAGGGCATGCCAAGCACAGCTCACAGCACTGTGGCACACATGGGTTCTTACCGAAACTCCTCGCTGAGGTTTTCTGCATGCAATCCAATCCACCAGTGAACATCAGTAGCTGAGAGCTATAAAAGAAATGATTTGCCATGTGTTTAGATGTTGTTGCCCTCCTACCAATGGATTAACAAACTCCTAAAGTCAGACTGTGTATTCAAGTAGCATCTCTATTGGGTTCCAATGGGAAGAACAGGTGCTAAACCTTGCCCATGTTAATTCATATAACTTCAGTGGGATTATTCACTTGAGTAGAGCATGATTTACCTCCCAAATTTCCACAGGATTGCTGATGTGTCTTCTATAACCCAGGAATTTACAGCCTATCTGGTTTGAAAAGACTGTCATGTTATGTTAGACCATAATTTGTTTTCCCCCAATTCCTAAAATGAAACAATAGCAAATATTTCCTTTAAGCAGTAATATAGTGCTGATCCTCGATGTTTCCAAAATGCTTTCTGAACATCTACTAACTTTGCATGGTTCATACCAGAGTACTCTAGAGATGCTTTCCAGATTGATTGCTGCTCTCATGAAAGGATCTAGACCTTTGCTTCTAAAAGGCCAAGTGTTACTGAAAAAGCATGGAAATAATGTAATTCCAACAGCCATGTGTTATTGCTTTGTTGAATTGATTCTAGTTTCAGCTATGAATCAGTTTCACTTCAGGGTTAGCCACTCAATCACAGTTTGGGAGCTTTTGGAAGAAGAAAAACCAAAAAATTCTGAATGTACAGGACACTAGAGAAGCCACCCTTTATCAGTAAAACGATTATTTTTTGTCAGAAAGAACTGATGTCCAGCCTGTGTTGTGCCTCCACACTGTCCTTCAAGTTACAGTTAGGATTTCTCCAGCTCACATCTTATTTAGTAAATGAAGAAAACACATTTCTGACAAAAGACTCCGGAATGCTCTCTGATTTGGTATTGCCTGGCCCCTGAGTTTAAATTTTCTAATCACAGCACTCAGTCTACACATTACAGTTTTTAAAGAAATAGTGAAAAATGTGATTTCAAATTCCACGCTAAGAAATTTTGACCAAGTTTTCAAATGACACATGCAAAGTCTATTTAGACTGCTGAGTATTATTTTAATGATTGCCATTACTCCTAATTCCACAGCAAAATAATTACAATCACTGAGGGACAAACGTGGCTATGCTGAGAAAGCTCAGCCAAACCCAGCAGGCTTTAAAAAACCTGTGTATGTTGTATTCTGAGACAAAACTTCTAGGAAGTTAAGCAGATTTCCAGTATAAAGAGACTAAAATTTGCTTTTTCACTGCAGAATGTTCATAAACTTTTGAAATATCCACTAATTTTAATGATCAATCCACTTTTGAAAGACCTCATGTAAGTAAACACTACTTTAAAGCAGCATTCTGATTATCCATTTTAAGCGATCTTAAGTTGGAGAAATATGTATTTTTTAAAATTTATGTAATTTTTTGAAAGTCATAAATATTCAGAGTTAGGTGACGTAGTAATTACATCTCATCACAGTCTCTGGTAGATGTGGAGGAAGACAAGACAGTATAGCCATTTATGTTGCTTTTCATGAAAATCTTTTTCTGCCCTGATCTATTAGTTTAAATCTATTTCATCATGCTTTAATATAAAATTACTTAAATAGAAGATAAAAATTATACATAATTCCTTGGAAAGTGAGAGACCCTATATTACTACAACACAATTCTATTTATGCTTTCTGTTACAAGTTAAAGGCAGAGAAGGCCTGTACACAGTAAGTGTGGGTCAAGAGCTTTTCTACCCAGAACCAGATGTTCTTTTAAAGATTACACTACAATATCCCTTTACATTACAGCTGTAGAATTTTGTCCTCAGTAAGGCAGACAGAATATTTTCATTAATTTTTACAATTGTCATTATTTTGGTTTTACTGAGAACACCTAAAAGGAAACAGACTCACTTTCTTGGGAATTAATCTGCTTGTGAAGCTATTTCTCACTTTCAAAGCTGTTTGTTATATCAGAAAGGTTCTAGAAAAATTCTGCTGTAAACCAGAGGAGGAAATTTAGAGGAAAATGTCTTTTTTCTCCCCATATAAAGATCCATAGTCACAAGGGGGAGTAAATTCAGTAGACATAATACAAATCTGTGGACAGAAACACTGTTGGAATGTGAGAAACCATGATGGCTCCCCATGGGCAGAGAGGGGTGGGCAGAGAGGAAGAAGCAGAGAGGGATGTACACCACACATGAAACACACTTTTCTCTTTGCCCCCAATTACCTTCCCAGCTTTGGGATAGGAATCTGGCTTTTGCTCCTCTTGGGTCTTTTGAGGCAGATTGATCAACCTGCTCAATAGTAGAGCTGATTCTGCAGATTTGAAATGTTATTGACTTCTTAAGCTAAACAGGGCTTCAGGGAGAGATATGGGAAATGAAGACAGCCAGAACATTATTTCTAAAGTAAAATGTCTTTTAGATTCTACCTGGAATAACAGGAGAGACAGATTCTCTGTAAGATATGACAGAAAATAGCCTGAGGATTTATTTTTTAAAAGGGGGGCTTTTTTCTTACCTTCCTTATTTTATTTTGAATAAAGGTTTGTTCACCAGAAGAATTTATTATTGCCAATCCACCACGAAGCCAGCCACAGACAAATTTACATGTTTCCCATTCTGCAGGGCTGACATGGAAAAGATATTCTGCTCCTTGATAGTATGACCAGGGCAATTCTAGAAAATAAGCAAAAGAGTCAACGGTGTGCAGGGGTAAAAATCTCCTTTCAAGTCTCATCTTTTTTTACCCCCATGGTCTGCCTGCAGCTACATGTCAGAGGGCAAATATACCACAAGGAACAGCAGAACCATTTTTAACATATCAATGTGTGGTCACAAAAATGGACTATGAGGTTTTTTTTTCCTAATACTCTATCCCCTGAGACTGTGATATCAAGAGCAGTATCTGATGCTCTGGTATTCCTAAAAACAGTGGCAGATTTGATCTCTAACAAATAGTTCCTACAGAGATTCTTACTGTAAATTTTCAACATAGAAGATTTTAGTTATTTTATTTTTAACAAGGCTTAAATTGTATGTCCAAGTGAAATTGTTTCAAGATGGAAAAAAGAAAATATTTTCATACCAGCTGTGTACCAAACTGGACTCATTGGTTTGACACCTGCAAAAAAAGCCCAAAAACAAACCAAAAATCATTAAGAATATTGCTATTCTTGTTCAGGGATAAAAAAGGGAATTAAACATGGAATAAAATAAAATAATTGCCACACTCACTAAAAAACACAGTCGTTTTTATGAATAACAACTTTGAATGGGCATTTCCAATTAACTGGTAATCTTGTTATATGACTATGTTGACATTAGATCTGTTAACTGAACAACAAACCTAAGTGGAATAACCCATTTGGCTTTGCCATGATTTCATGCAGAAGACCAGTGAGAACTCCAGAGGTGGCTAAAAAGGAGATTTTTAGATATTTTTTCTTTGTCTCTACTGAATTGCAAGTAATGTGTATAACAGACAGTGCACGATAATTAACATTCTACCTTTTGGTATTTTGCATATCCATTCACGCTTTTCTTTGCAGTGTGCTGGAAAGACTGTTCTGTTTACTTTGAACACACCACAGCTTCTTGAGTCATCTTCAACATACTTGTCCTCCAAAAATGAAGATACAACCTGAAAACAGCACATTCATTCTCTTTCACTGACAGCCCAAGATGAAGCATTTGAAAACCTCATCATGGAGAAAAAAGGAAGGATTTAGACATGTGTGTACAATAGGAACAGCTAAGCAACAACTAGAGGACTGCCTAAATTATGATGGTAAAATACAAATAATAGGGCCCATAGTCATGGTCTCCTGATGTCCTGTCCAACTCACTCATATCAGACTACCTCTTCATAAAAATAAGGGAATAGCTATGAAACCTAACAAATTTTGACATGAGTAACAGCAGCTGCCCACATCTAAAAGCCTTTGCCTTGGTTCAATGTATGCTCAGATGTGACTTGAAAAACAGAGTAAACAGATAGTTACAGGTGTTCTGTCAGACCACTGCCACGTCCCTCCAGAAAGTGCATTTCTTTTATTAAATCCAATCCAGAACTGTCTCTCTTCTGTTCTATAACAGAAACAAAGAAAATAACATTTCTCATGCACTTTTTCCTTGGCCATTTCAGAAATAATTTTTCAATAGTACAAATACACATATTAATTTCTTCTTCAATTCAATATATTACTCCATAATATGTTTCTTAACTTTTTAGAATTCTTGAAGTAAACTCTTGCTTTCCCATTAAAATGTTAGATTATGTTTTACAAGACAAAAACATTTAAAATAGAATTAAAATGGTAGAACCTCCATTTCAACAAGGAATGTTAATTCACAAAAACACCACCTTGACAACAACAGCTGCTCAACATTTACCACAAAGATCATCTTCAAAAAGAATCACATTGAAATGCTGCTGATGCATTTCACTCAATTTTTAGTTCACGTTAGAGTAGGGACTTCTTTGGACACTAGCAAAGAGGATGGAATAATGTCAATTGTAGATTAGTACAATTATGATAAATCTTGTTGGTGTTAAAAATATATTTACCTATCAAAAATTGTATATAATAGATTGTTTAAAAATGTTTCTTCATAGATGTGGCTAAAACTAGCAAGATGGGCTCCAAAATCTTGACATAATGCTTCTGCTTCATCCCATGTTCTTCTCATCAGAACTTTTTCATTGTGAAATATCTGCAATAAAGTAACCATTGTCATAAATTTAGTTTGTTTTAGAGAGCAGTTTTTTCAGAAACCCATAAAAATCAAATATTAGTCACAGTTTTTCCTAACCAAACCAGGTAAATTTCAAGCAAAGCACTGATTCTTGTTACTTTCTCTCACTTTCAAATGCAGTGCAGGATGGTAACAGGAAACTTTTGTTTGTTGAGTCAAAGAAATAATGCCTCATCAAAAATGTTTTAGGAATAGCATATTCATAAGCTGATGTAGAATCAGAAAAACTCAAAGCAAGTATGACATGTACCTTGTAGCAGTTGAGCAGATTAGGTTCTGACTCCCATCCAAAATAGCAGGAACTCGAATATTTTTGAAAAGTAAGTTCAGGTTCTTCATAAGAATTGACTTTTTGCTTGCACAATGACATGGCTTTGAAGTTCTTACAGCTTTTCACCTCCCAGTAACCAACAGGGTGCTGCCCTCGCATAGCCACACATCCTCCAGAATGACCTAGACATGGGAATAAGTGCTGAATATCAGAATAGAACATCTGAATTTTGTGATTTCTTTGGTCAAGTTGCTGTTTTATTGACATGGGTTTCTGGATAAAAGCTTAATGAACTTACAAAACTAGCAAATTCTTTGGTCAGCAGCCAATTTATAAGCCTCTCTTGGCTGGCTTGAGCTTGTAAAATGAACAAGGACAAACAGTTCCTCTCACAAAATGCATGAGAAGAAGTGAAATTGAAAATATTACTTTTGCAAAATGCACTAGGAAAGCAATAAATGTATAGAGTCCAAATCAGAGAGCCATTATTGAAATGGATTATCTTTATAAATATGTCTCTATTTTCAGGTATTCCTTACTGGTTTATGTTTCAAAGGTTGAACAACTGTTTAACATTTTCACTTTTTATTTCCTTGGAATATTTTCCTAAGAATTACTATGAAACAAGCAAGATCAAACTCAAGGGGAAGAAGAAGAAACCTCCACACTGTTATTCACAGAAATGTTTCTGGCAACCTCTGGCCTATTTTTCACATAGAACACAATTTTCATACTGTGACTATTACTGAATAAGATTCATTACTTTTCTAGGATCTTTTGCTGGGAGTCTCAGAAAGCCCTTGAAAAGGTCACGAAGAAATGTATGGAAAGCATCAAGTTTGGTTTTTGACGTTCTTTAGAAAATATTATGTATGCAAGAAATGTATTATAGTTCATAAAGGAATGTATGAAAGACACCTCATGGGAAAAGAAGAATTTCAGGGATTAGCTGTGTCTGTAGGGAGGACCTGACTGTGAGCACCTTCAGGTTGTGGAGCCAACAGCAGATGCAAATTTATCTCTCTGCTCTCCTGGCCAAGCAGGGAGGAAAGGACTGGGACTCTTCAGTCCCTGCTAAGCTACTGGTGCTGTGGAGAAGAGAGCACCCTCCCCAGTTTCCATTTCCAGCCACTGCATTTTTTACCAGCATGCTACTCACGTGGTTGGTACTTGCTCCAGTTTGTGTAGCTCACTGAGTGATTCTTGCCTGCTGTACTGAGCCAAAAGTATTCTCCTGTGTTGTTAAGGTCTTGCAATCCTATCCAAAAATAAGTTCTCTCAGATTCTGCCATGCTGCGGATCATGCTGTTGATAAAAGCTTGTTCAAACCTTAATAAAATAATCAAAATAAAGGTTTTTAGAATAAAATAGGTAACTTGGTATTTCAGTGAATATCTCTCATGATATCATTTAAATTTTCTCAGAAGAGAAAAATATAATGGATGTACTTAATTTTCTTTACAGAATGCTGTGGGGAACTTGAGGTATAAGTCTGTACCCCTATTTTTTCAGCACTTGAGCACATAAAACAAACAGTAGAATCAGATCTTAAAACCTCAGTGCTTGAATTGCAAGATGTAAAGACAGAATGTATTAATGATGCACAAATTAAAACAAGAAACTCCAGGTATGAAGGAAAAATGTTAGTGGGGTCTGAAAAGGCTCCAGAAGAAAGAAAAGAAAAACCTCTGCACAGAAGTGTCCTACTGAAACCAGCAGATACACAAACCAGCACTAAGAAACCAGATCTGAAGGACCCAAAGCACCAACTGAACTGACTACAAAGAATCTTGCTTTCTTCACTAAAGTTATCTAAGAGACATACACCTTTTTGCAAGTCATAACTGCTGTGCATAGGAATCCAATTTTCACTTAAATACAATTACTTCTGATATAATTGTCATACAAACTCAGAAAATAATGGCTAAATATAAGGATGACATTAATGCAAAAGATGGAATGTAACACTGTGATCAGTGTTACAGTATCTGTAACACTGTGAGGGACTCAGAACTTGTATTTAATTTTCATTTCCTCGCATGTCCTCTTTTTATGTCTACTCTCCTTCCTCTACAACTTACAATCTCATGAACATTTTAGGATCAGTAACTGAAAAAGTTTTGTAGTTTTCACTCCAGAACAACAAACCCCAGCAGCAATTTAACAAAACCACTAAACTAACATGCTTTTGCTACTCCTTGCTACTGCTGCTAACTGGAACTGGGAAATAACGTAATAATTAGTGATTGCTACACCAAGAAGTGAAAAAATAAAAATAAAAAAAGCAGAAAAAGACAGAAGACATTATTTTAGTGATGTGCAGCATGCCTACAGCTCCCTGCCACATTTGAGCTGCCAATGCTCAGCTGCAAGAATTTGTCCCCTATTCCCCCTGAAAGGACCTTTGTCACACTACAGCTCAGTGCTGCACACCCTGGAACCACTGGGCAGAGCAAATTCCCACTGATGTCAATCTTTATGTAGGGTAGCCAGTGGTTTCCTAAAATACCTACTGACTCTTTATCTGATTGCTGAGGGTTACTTTCCCTGGTCTAAAGGGAGTAGATATTTCCTCCTTGTATTTTTAGGGTTTGGGTTGGGTTTTTTTTTGTTATTTAGGCTTTTTTTAAACAATAAATAGGCAGCAGCTACAGTATCGATGTAATTTATCTATTAGTATGTCAAACTTTAAAGAAAAGCCATCATGAAGGGTGAATAACGAAGGAAGCAGAGAAAACCCAAGCATCTGGACATCTACAGCGGAGAAAGCTCTTGCTAAAGCTGGAATAGAGGCAAATAAGAACAAGGCATGGGAAAACAGCAACAAATGTTTTCAAACATTTACTCTCCTACCCTATTTGCTGAGAAACCACATAAAATTAATACATAAATAGAAACATTTATAAAACATTAATTGATTTGGATTAAAATTTTATATTTATCTCACTATAAAAATAAGTATATTTTCATCTTTCAGTACACCTTTCAAGTACACTAATAAAGTTTCTCAAAGATGTTACATACCCCTGCAACAAGCATTTTCTTTAGATTTCTGCATGCCCAAATGTGCACACTGCTAAAAGTGTTTATTAGCCTAACAATTGCTTGTTATTAAATTTATTTTCAATTAAAAAGTAAGGCAAAGCACACCTTTGATTTCAGCTGATGTTAGTAATTATGCTCACCCCTCAAGCAAATATTATTTCACAATGGTGATATGTTTTGCCATGCAACGCTTTATAAAGTTAGAATAGTTCTTGTTAGAGGTATCTTCACACTGTCTAATAGCATTAACTACCTGTTGGTTACTGATACAAGTGCAGATGGGCAGAAATAACCACTGGAAGCATGTTCAAAACTTCGAGGGGTACTGTCGATTTTGTAACAATATCCACCATGTCTTTCCCATCCCTTAAAAGAAATGAACATCATTTTATAGATTATTAATTATTGTATAGTTGTTAAAAACTTGGCCCCCTTTTGTCTGATGATCCCTGGCATCCCTGCAGATCTTTTCTTTCCTACCATGGTTGAAGAGCAGTAACCCTCAAGATCACTGAAAATGTGGATATCAGATGAGCCAGAGCACTGTGTCCATGGTCAGCCTGCCTCATTTCATCTCATTATTAGTCTTTTACTTCATTCATCCCTGGGTGTCCAAAAGACACCACCTGGACTGGTGTAAGCTCTGCTGGTGCGAGCTCATGCAGCATACCTGCCTGGATTTATGATTAACTGTTTTAAATAAGCAAGAGAATAAAGAGATAATACATTCTCTCAGTTTTTTGATTAACTGAATGTAACTTTTTTCACATTAGAAAGAAAAGGATCAAAGCCAAGGCACTGTAAGAGGGTTCAGCAAATGTTTTTACAGGGTGTGAAACACCAAGAAGCAGAAATTTATCCTGAGTAGAAGTTGCCAGAGTGGGTCAAAATACTTATGACCAGTGGCTCAATACCTTGAGACTCAATCCTGAGGGGCACAGGACTGAGAAGAAGTTGAAGTGCTGTCAAACAAATTTCCTTACACTAACAACACACAAAATTCTTGAGTGACAAAATACATTGGTCCAAATTAAATAAATGCCGTCACCCTAAACTTCTGGAAATTTTAAGCTGGAATCAAGTAGTAATGTCCATAATGGTATGACAAGAACTCTGGATCTGGACACTACATCTGGCAAAAGACTGCATCTGATTCCAAACAGTACAGTTGCAACCTTCTTATAATTCAACTGAACTGGCTGCGTTTCTTCATTTCCCAAGAAACAAAAGAGGAAATTTTAAAAAAGGAAGACAATTAGCTAAATAATAAAGCAGCTTGGAAAAGAGAGATTTTTTTCCCTCCACAGTTTTGAATATAACAGAAACTCAACAAGTTTCCTCTTTCCACACTGTGAAAAGGAACTGATGGCAAACTAAGTCATACTTTAACATTCTTCCTTTTATTACCAGAACACAGAGCCTAAATGCCTGAAAATATCTCCTAGTTAGATAGCTGTGCTCCTTCCCATTTGTGTTGGAAAGCAAATGTACAAGTTTCTCCGAGTCAATGAAACTGGTAGGTTTTCACCCTGACATTCCATTTCAATGTATGAAAACCATGTGTGGGACGAGGCATCATATAACAGCCATTATTTGCACAGATGGTGGACAAAAGGGTTTCACTTTTGATCTAGAAAAAAATAGGAACTTGGGTCACAATCACTGATGAAACAACAAGCCATGAAAGGCATCTTGTGAAGGCTTTTGATCTTACACTAAAATTTAGTTTACATACTTTTAAAGCAAACAATGTGATTTTTCCAAGCAAAACATGTCCTTAGGATGAAAAACTGAAATTATCTATTTGCATCCACATGTTCTGTAGCTGTATTTAGAAGTTACCTATATAATTCTATGTCATTAATATAGTTCTAAAACAACCACAAACCCACTTACCTCTGGACAATTTGATTCCAGTTCAGGAGAGACACTATTAAATTCCCCTGTTTTTTTGCAGATATAGAAAGATTTGTCTTCACAATTTTTAATCCTCCAATGTCCCTCCTAAGGAATAAAAGAGAGTATATTCCATATATACCCATATTCTCATGCATATCTATACAAATATTAGATCACACTCTCTTTTCCTCTTTTAACCTTTCACTAAAAATTTTTTTCTCACCCCATTTACTTATCCATAGATGGTCCATTTATTTCTACCAACACTGCCAGCAGGACATCCCAAATCAATTATACAAATGGGTTTGTCTCTTTGACTCAGTCTTCAGGATGTAAAGCATCTTAATTAATTAACACCATGGCCATTGCAGAGCACTTTTTTTTCTGGCTATCACAGTTCTTTGTAAGATTAATCTCTATATTTGAACAGCCCTTACTCAAGATATTACAAACTGTGTATCATATAATTTTCACATATCTGTACATACTGGACATACATCAAAAACAATGCTTGAAAAATTTTATCCCAAACCTACTTTTCCTTTGTATTACACACTTTCATTTTTTTACACTTGCAAACTGAGTAAAATATTACTTTGGAGTCTAAAATCCCCCATTGTTCCAAAGTCCTATTTTCTGCTTCCAGTAGGAACAGACTTTTCCCAGTCACTGTAATTGTCTTGGTTTTCTCCTGAGTTAAAGACTGTAACCTACTGGACCCACTACTGTAGAGACAGCAGAAACCCTTGATAGAGTTTTCACACTCAGACAAAACATATTTTGCAAAAAAGTTTTTAAAATTATAGTGCTACTTATGCAAGTCATGTATTAGTGAGTTTAAGAACTGGTAATTGCAAAAGTAAAGTAAATGCATGACCACATTACAAAAGAATTGACACTGCCATGAATACCAACAAGATAGGACAGTGTTGTTTTAACATTACTCCCTGTTTTACAAACCCTGACTGATCTGGTATCAGTCTCTCTATCAATCCATCTGCTATCAACTTCTATACTTTCATGTAGACCTAGACTATTGTTTTGAAAGACACTCCATAAAATTTATAGATATTTACACAAAGATAATACAGGCACAGCTGACAGTTTTTCAAAACATAAATTTGAAACTTTCAAGACCAGAACTCATGCATCATAAATTATGATACACACTACTTGGATTTTAAATTACTTTATCAAAATACCCACTCATATTTGTTCTCTTCCATTTGCCAGGCTTTAAATATTTAGTACTTTTTATTTAACATAAGCTCAAAATCTGTGATTAATTTTCTGTGCATCAGTACTGCAGAATGCATTGGTTTCTAAAGGCTGTACTGCATTTACCATAACATGAATACATTAGGAATCAAAAACAAAGTCATACTCCAGGTCATGGTTTAAAAAAGTATGCACAGCAAGAAATAAAATTATTATGAGCTAAAATAAAAGTGCCTAATTCTTTTAAAAAGAAAACTTACAGGTCCTTGTGCCAAAACACAGAGTTGTCCTGTTCTTTGAAAGGTGTTAGGTTCTTGTCTGTGCCAGTTAGAGAATTTTACTGGGGTGCTATCTGACCACTCAAAAACAACAGGGGTGTTATTACTGTATAATCCAATCCATGTCTCTGTTACATTTTCTGTAAAAGAATTAAGTGAGTTCAGATTTTAATGGTGAAGTGATAAAGCCTGTTTTTCCTCTAACATGACACCACCATTAAAAGTTATTCATAGGATTTTTATAGGAATGTCCTTCTTTCAGGAAAAAAATAAAAGCTCTATAAACTTAGGAAACCTTACTGATGAGACCAGGTTCTATTGCTCTTGAAAGCTAAGTCATTTCAAAAATAGAATCAACATACATGATAATATGCTTTAAAATCCTAAAAAATACAAAGTAAGAGCATATGCACTTTCTTGAAGTGTATGGGGAAGAAAAACTGATGTGGGAGTGAAATATTTCTTCATGTAATTTTCCATGCCATACTCAGCTTTAGGATTCTCTGAGAGTTATAGGGTCCAGTGACAGCACAGTTGTAGCCAGTGTCTAACAAATAAAGGAGAGACAAGGCTTGCATTTTGATGTAAAGTCTTATTTTACCAGCTTCTACAGGAGAAAGAGCACTCAGGCTTTCAGGCATGTAAGTCTTTCTCCTGAAGAGAAGCCTGAACAGGCTGGAGTGAAGCAGCAGACTGAAGCTGAATTCAAGGTGAGAACAAGTACATATATCCATTTTACATATATCCATTACAGCATCCCTGCCAACAATGGTATTTGTTATCTATGGAGGGTCTTCATGGATGTGAGGAAGATGATCGAGGTTAATCTAATCTCCACATGACACTCTGCCCCAGCTCTGTGAGAAAAACTCACAACCAAACTGTGCAGCTTTGCCAGCACACTGGTGTCAGTGGCAGGCAGAAAATACTCATTTTCCTTTGCTGCTGTTATGACAACAAAAGTATTGGCATTGCTGCATCAAAGAGCTTTTGTTCATTAAGTTCCTTGTGCAATTGTGCTGCCTCTCAGGACAATGTGAACCAGCAGAAGTGCTTTGATACGCCCTGCTGACATCAAAGGGGACTCTGCCCTCACAGTAATAGCAGCAATTTTGCAGAGTGGATCAGGCCAGCTTGCAAGCCAAAGATACACTGAATTGGTTTTGCTTCTAAGCACAGCTCTAGTATAAGGTTGATGACTGAATATTTTGCAATAGTTTGCAAGGAACCAGGCAAGAACAGGAAAGGACAGAAGCTAGCATGTTTACTATGGCCTCACTGTGTCTGCTTCATGGAGTCGTATCTTTATTTTAAGAATAGTTATTGGAAAAGGTGTCTATGCATTTTTAAGACTCCTAGAATGGGCATGCAACATGATTTCTTTTTTTGTAAACATCATTTGGGTGTGCCACGTAATACAGTGCTTAGATGGTTACAAGTTAAAGAGCTGCACAAAAGAGCACCACAAAACGCTTCAAGAAACACTTGCACACTTAAACTCCTCAAACTCACCACTTTCAAGCAAGTGAAGGAGCAGCTCTTCATCTGCCATGGAGGACACACTAATGAGCCTGCTATTTTCTCTTTGGCATGAGAGAGAAGCATCGTTCCAGCTCTTGTGCTCTTTATGAAGTCTGTAGCAGTTGCGATTGTGTGGGTACCAGCCAGCGTCACAACGAGTGGCATGATACTGCCAGGTATCTTGAAAGGAGCACACCAAGTTCATGCACATTAGAAAGAATTGCCAATCTTATGCTATGTTCATAACACATTCAGAGATTGTTTTTTAACCTTAAAATGTTGAAAACAGTTTTCCAAGATGACTTAAGGAGGCCAAAACACCTGCTCTACAGATCATCACCTACCAAGCAAACTGAAATTTCTTCCACTTTATTTGATGATTGAACTGTTTGGGCTGCTGGACTAGTGGCAAAAACTAATTCAGTTTAAAACACAGTTTATCTCCCTTATTACTTCTGAAACTGGTTCAAAGACAGATAAAGCTTTTTCAGATACATTACCTACAGAAAGTTTGGATAGCCTTCCTTTATTATCTGAAAAAAGCTGCTAAACTTTCTTTAAGTTACTAGGAAGGAGCTGAACCTATGCAAGTAGCTCATATAAAACCAAAAATTCACGTAAGTAGCTCTCATAAAACAAAAAATCTATGTTAGAATAAAGTAAATTCTGTTTTTAACTTTCTCATGGAACAGAGAGTCATTCTGAGTCATTCTATGCACTATATATCCTTTACTCATTGTATTAACACTTGAAGTATATGTACAACACTTTTTTGGCATATCAAAAATACAGCACATCATAAAAAACCCTGCAAATTTTGTGCTACTTTTATACATCTTTCTTCTCTGTGTGGCACTGGTTAATTCTATTCACATTGAAAACCTATTTTGCAACTTATAAGTATGGCTCTTAGTGTAATATAAAAGAGAATGAGCATACTGATGGTGTAAGGAATCAAGTAAATGTTATTTGTATTAAAATTGTTTGTTCTAAGACTCTCAACAAAGAGTGCTTTGTTTTCAAAGACTGAATTTAAACAGAAGAAAGTGTTATTACATCAGTTAAAGTAAATTGTAGTCAACTTAAACTAGCAAACCCACACATTTACTGCAGGTGCAGCTCTGCTGTCCTTATAGTCAGGTGGCTTCTCTTGCTCTCCTTGCACCCCCACAAACAAGATACAGTAACACTGACACACTTACCCAGTGTTTCATGCTCTGTCTTATTTAAATATTTTTTGCATACAAAAGGCAATCCAGATTCACATAGATAACTGTTCCAGCCATACTTCAGTCTTGGATTAATCACTGCACAATGATTTTCTTTATAACGGTCATCAGAGACATCTGCAAACACATTTTTGAGAAGCACAAAATTACAAAAAAATCAGTTCTTAGTTGTAAAATGGTGTTGTAAGGTTCTCTGCAACTTCTTGAATTAATGTATAAACAAGCCTGCATACCCAAACTTCTAGTAATATTATACCAGTACTATGGACAGTTGAACATTTACCATTAACTACATGTGTGGCAATGCCTCCTTGGCTGCTACTCTCAGATGAGAGACTGAAACAAGCTTGAGGGTCTATAATTAATTGTGGTGGACAGGCCTCAAAATTAAGAGAACCAAGCCACAAAACTCATGTTAATGTGCTAATGGTAATTACAGCTTGTTAACATAAAAAAATTGAAACTCTTTTCCTCCATGAAAGTAGCTACAGTTTTTAAATATGTAACAAAGGAACATCTTTAAAAGTACAAAAGGACAAGACCATTACTGCTTTGAAGAGACAGATCTCACTTGATGTTGCATCCCTAGAAAGGCTTTCAGTTCGTGAATATGAATAAATATTTCTAACAAAAAAGAAGTTCACTCATTCACTTAATTCAGCTTTCAAACATAGCTGTGGGAACAGCAGTGCTGTATCAAGCTGCAGTTATAGAGAGCATATAATTATGCTGCTATAACATATGCAAGAGGAGCATCAAGTACTTGCTCTCCAGTTCACAAACATCAGTGGTGCTCCATCTGACCACTGCCAGCCAGCGTCTTCATCCAGGCGATTGAGGCCCATCCACAGCATCATGTCTGTGGAATTTAACTGCCCTGAAACAAAAAACAAACAAAGTCATACTGCATGCTTTCCCCAAGCTTTAAAATATCTACAGGCATAGACCTGCTGTCCTGACTTGTTACAATTGGAATAAAACAAAACTTCAAAGCACTCTCCAGAAAGTTCAGGCTGGTTGGTTTTTTTCCTGTCCCTAGAAAAAGTAACTTGCTCTGTTAATCAACACAGAGATGAAAAGGAATAAACTGAAACCTGAAATCCTTCAAAAGCCACTCATTCTGCAAACCCTTCCTGCATAAGTTGTTGCTGGCCTTCAAAGTTAAATCTAGAACAAGCAGCTACATAAATGCTAGCCTGTTTACATAAACACTAGCCTGTTTCAGCTTTTCATAAACCAAACAACTTTCAGAAACCTTTACAGCCTTGCAGGCATATCAAAAAGCCAATGAAATATTTTTAAAACTTCCTGTTAGCTTATATCCTTCAATTGAAAACCAGCAATAGTGGGAAGCAATGAAAATCTGAGGCAACCTTTGCATCAGAGCTCCACCACCCATTCCTCCACTTGATTTTCTTCACTCACACTAAAACACCCATGAAATCCTTGCTTTCAGAAGACTCTGCACAATTTGTTTGACACATTTGCTCCAAGGGGAAAAGCAAATTGCTTATCAGAGAAGGAGTAACATGTATTTATACAGCTGGTATTTTTCCATACAGGACATTTACTTTAAGCCTGTAGAAATGTTCCTATCATTCCCATTTACTGAAGTCCAGCTTACAAGGAAAACTTAGCAGGAGAAAGGGACACCAAGGTAGATTGCAGAGAAGGTAAACACATGTATAATTCTCCAACGTAAACCAACACACTCCCTAACCACAGCTTCAGGATGAATGGGAATCTCTGTGGGGAAGGAGAACTGAGAAAATGACACCCTCAAGTAACACCACCACTTCTGCCCTTCAGTTTATTAAGGTGGGAATTTACCTTCATCCTTGCTCTTTCAAATAGCTCTACTGAGGTGTGTTACATGACACAGTCCCACAAGCAGCAATGGAAGAGACATCACACAGGGGATTAGGCTTCAAAACTTACCCCTTTGCACAGGTAGGGAGGAAATCTAACTACAGGTTTCCTACAAGGTGCCCAGAGCAATGTCTACTCACTGCTTAAGTTACTTATGTAGTCCTGCTCCTCGGGGCTGGTGACACTGAGCAGGTCCCCTCCCTGCAGCTGGCAGGCAGCTCGAGCCTCAGGCCAGCTCAGCACGGACGCCAGGTTGAACTGGTAGCAGATGTGTGTCTTGGGGTTCTTCTTCCAAAAGATGTCACAGCCACTCTCTATTCAAAAACAGATTTGTCACCAGCTGCCCAAGACTCCAAACCAACCAGAAACACAACAACTTGAAAAATTTAATTAATTAATGACACCAGCATCCCAAAGGAAGCACAATTGTGATCACCTTTTCTGTTACTTAGTTAACACAAATAGGAAAATAAGGCACTAATGAAATAAAATATGCTAGATAAAACACTCAGGAGCTGATCTGCAGCTGATGGTGATTTTCACAACTCCCTTGAAGCCAACACAGCTACATTTTAATTCATTCTGGCTAATCATTTGTTTCTAAAGCTGAACGTTGAAATATTCAAACTGTGAACACCTCACCGAACTTGTGGCAACACTCACTGGATCTCCTTGGTCCTTCTACCCAAGAGAATAAACTTTAATTAAAATGGATAAGCAAGGCTACAAATACTATCTATTTTAAAGGCTGCCCAGAAGTACTCACTACAAAGACACATTTACAGCTGTTTTCAAGATGCTTTGGAACACAGATCTGAAATGCAGCTTGAGCAGGAAGGGCTTTTCCAAACCACTTCTACTGATAGAAGACACTATTTTGCTTACTTACACAAGAAGCTGAAATATACACAAAGATTATACATCCAAAATTTTTTCAACAGCAAGTATTTTTAAAGCTGTTGCTTTCTAGTATTTTAGGCCCAAGACATATCCAAGCAGTGCACAGAAGAAAAGGAATGTGCCAGATGCAAGGCAGTCCAAGCAGAAGGTTACTTTGCAAGAGCAGTCCTTAGGTAAGGTGTTCCACATAAGCTGCCTGTGTATCACTAGGACAGAGGGCTTTGGCTGCAGGGTAAGGCCAGTGGACCCACAATAAGGTCCTTCTGCTGGTCCTTCTGCTGGTTTTGCTGTTGTGATGAGGACTTTGAGTCTCAAAGGTCAAACAATAATCTATAACAGATTTGCTAAAGATCTTCCTTTGTGCTTTTTAAAAAGACATTCCCTTCTAACAGAAGAGAGGTAATCCAAAACCAGACTGTGTCCTAGTATTACTAACAAAGAACCAACTCATGGAGGGTGGAGAGAGAAGACAAGCAACATCTTACCAGCATTTGGGCAAAACCCCCATTTTTCATCTTGTTCATAGTGAGTTGTTGTGGCACACCACTCAAATTCCTTTCCATCTCTGGTACACTCATAATACCACTTGTTGTTATATTTAAATGGAAAAACGCATGGAAAACCAAAAGAATTTCCAAGCAAGGTGTATGTTTCTGGAAAAGAAAAGCAGAGATTAGAAGAACACAGACCACAGAAATTTTTTTTGCCCCCATATGTCATTATTCCTGTATTTAGCAGCAGTGATAAAATTAAAATGTCTAAAATGACTTTTAAATTTTAATTCATAATTGATAACAGCATTACAAGTGTGAGCAGCATAATTTCAGTAAATGTGGAAATAAGAACTTATGAAATTTGTCACCATGAGGTGCATTCCTGTAACTTACTCCATTAACAAAAAAAATCCCCAAACAAAACCACAACCCCCAAAATCCGATCAATTAACACAAAGTCTGCATCTACATTTCAGAACAACCACATAAAACAACAATTAGCTATATCAGTACACACTCAGATGCAAATTCTACTTATTTATTAGTTTATGACAGAAGAGTAATTTAACATTATTCCCCTGCTTCTCCCACTCTTTATAAAGTGGATTTCTAATGTGTTTTCCACTCTCTTTGTCATTCTTTGGGAAAGGAAATGTATAAGACAAAGGAATATTAAATAGACTTTTTAGTTTTCATCCTGTGGAGAATAATAACGTAGCTAAAGAATTGATGCTCCATACATTGGTTTCCACAATCAATGCCTAAAAAATATTTAAATATTTTCCTACTGTACTTTGAGGACCAAAATATTGAGAGAATGCAATGCAATTGAAAGCTGTAAAAGCTTTACCTCACTGAGTGCCTCCTAAACCTCAGAGCTTCTAAAAAAGGTCAAAGAACCACAATCACTCTTTGAATGAAATTGTTTATCAAAGATTCCACATTGATAGCTTTAAGACCAAAGTCCTTCAACTACAGAACCAATACATACTGCCAGGTTCCTAGAGGTTTCTAGAATTAATGGCTGGCTGTGCACTTATAAAAGAGCAGTTTACACATTGTAAGTCCCCTTCTGATGTGAATGAACAGAAAATACAAGGAACAAGTAAAAAAATAAATCAGGATTGCTTTTCTGTCTGCCTGCTACCATGCTGCCAGCTACAGAGGGATTATCTCAGTCCTGGCAAGAAACCAAATTCAATTGCTACAGACCTCTTACCACAGTTACATATATTTTAATTTTTTTTTTGAAGGTAGCTATCCCTCACACCCCTTGCTTGGTGGACTAACAGGCTGGCTTGAGCCTTTGCATGTGTGTAAGAAGGTATTTGCATTGTAGTAGAAGGTGGAAAACAGAACCTGAAAGAGATTTTGCCAACACAATTCAACACTTTGGTCCTAAAACTAGGCTAGAAGTACCTGCCTAATGCTGATCCTCTCCTCACCTCTCTGAGAGGTTGCAGTAATAGGGCTAAACCAGGTCTACTTTTATCTCACTGTGTGTACATGGCAAATGTGTATGACTTTTCATGGGTTTATATCTTTTCTGTCTGGTCTTAAGTATGAATTCCATTAGGTTTTAAAAAAGAGGCTGGGCACTGTAGTACTTTCCCAGTTATCACAGGTCTCAAAGAAGGAGTTTGGTGAGAGCAGAGGCTGAGCTACATCTACAGGGGAAACCACTAAGACCAGATCTGGAACCCAAACACCCAGTTCAAGAGGGGAAAATCAACAACTTCAGTCTGAGACAGTGTGCAAATATCAGGCCTCTCCCTCTTACAGAAATGCTGAGGAAGGGGACAAGGTTCAGGCTGTCTGTTGCTGTTTGAAGTCAGTGGGTTTATCTTAGTCTTTAAACCTAGAAAACTGTTCAGGTCTGCAGACCTGGATCTTGATGTACATTCTTACACCTTAGCTGAACAGCTACACACTAGCTGAACAGCGGGATTTATCAAACTTCTGATCTCTGTTTCAAAGTTTGGCACATTCAGAGTCCAGGTGCAAAATGTGGCACACACTGGTCCATGCACACTGCAATTACAGACTGATTTTCAGTGACAGGAACTCCAAATAATTTTTTATCTCTCTTTCGGTTTATCTGATAATGGAACATGCAGCACAGGCAACAGCAAATCCTTAGTAACCCTTTTAATTTTACAGGTGATTTGAAATGAGCATTTCCTGGTTTGGAAGGATACTGGTGGGTGTGGGGGTCAATTTAACAAAAGAATATCAATTATGTGGTATGCTCATCTCAACCACTGCACATAAAAAAACCCCACAAACTTTGAGGCCCAAACTGCAATAGAGACTGGAAGGGATCATAAGCACCTGATCTCCCTCCAACAGAAATTCTGAAACTTTTTCCATCTAACACTTCTATGACAAAGTTTTATTCTTACCTTGGAATGGGTGTTCACAAAGGTCTTCATCATAGGACATATACTGTTTCCATTGACAAGTAGATTTTTTTTTGGCCACAATATATTTACTGTTTTCAACTGCTAATTTGAACTCTGACACACCAACTAACTCTTTTCCATCACAGTTCCACCACAATGAGTATTGGGTTGAATCACATTCAAGCATGGTTAGTGGCTGCTCTGGTCTGCTGATGTTCAGCCCCAGACATGTGCTGCTGCCTATGTTGAAAAGACGACGATTGGACACCCATTTCCATAACATCTTTTCTGAGAGCTGACCACAGTCTTCCAGAACAAGGCCAGCTCTGTCCACTTTAATGCACAAGCTGGAAGTTTCACTCTGGATAATAAATATTCCTTTATCTGCAAGGGGAAGAAAACACAACAAACTTTCAGTCTGTAGAATTCTGCAATTGATTAAATATTATTAAAAGACAGATGTTTTAATTGCAGCTACTTAGGAAGAAAACTGAAAATATCCATCAGAATAACTGACACTCCAAAAAACTAAGGAGTACTGGTCTAATTTTACTGCCAGCTGATTTTTGTAAACATGTAGGCTACTTGCAAGCTCACAAAAATAAAACCAGATAATACTTCTCAAGCTGGATAGCCAAAAATAACCTCAAACAAAAACAAGAGGTGCCCAAAAGCATCAGTCACGTTTAAAAAAAAAAGCCACTGCTCACCAAGACAGAGTAAAGGTCACAGTAATGGAGAAAGGTTTAAGTAATACAACAAGTCATGCTATATACTGCAAAATGATTCCCAGTCCAGATGGGAGAATGCAATTAAAGTAAAATATAAATATTTTAAGACTGACATTGCCATATTCATTCTTTACTCTGCAACTACAGAGAAAGAAAGAAAATGAGTTGCATTGTCAACAGACACAGGAATAGCAGGACTTATCTATGCCATTAGAACTGGTGGCCAAGGGTTAAAGTATGCCTTTCCTATTTGATACATATTGTTCAGCCATCTGTGACTACCCTCCACAAGAGCAGATGTTGTGGAGCTAGCCTGACATCCCAGATTTTTTGGAATCAAATAGAAATTCACTGGAATATGTGACATCATGTTGTAAGTATGTGAAAAAAGTCAGCTGTTTAATGTCTTGGGAGCAAAAGTTTAACTGATCATATAGACTGAAAAAAAGAGGGCAGCTGAAGAACTGGAAATCAGCAAAATGTAAGCCTGCAACAGCTCAGCTACTTGATTCACTCAGAAATCCAATGGTAAAAACCCAAGGAGTTCTGCTCACATTATATGTGAGATATTTTATGCATCAGGAGATTATGTGTTGAGAACCTGAGCAGCACCTCTGTTCTGCCTTCAAATTTTACAGTGATAATTTCTGGCATGCATACTTTCAAGTTTCTGTACTTCACTACACCTAGCATACTGAAGCACTAAATATGACAATAAAAAAATCCCTCTCAAATTGGCAAAGCCCACAAATGAATTACGAGATGCAGAGGACCACTCAGATGCTAAGTTTTGTGCATAGAGCTTAGGTGTGGCCCTAAAAAGGGAAGATGTTTCAAGCAGCACCATAACAGTGCTGTCTAAAAACCACACAGGAGATCAGCTCTTCAATATAACGTGCATACAACAAGCAGAACAGAGAGGATATGGATTATGGAGAGGTTTTTGGTCACAGATTCTGCATAGAACACATTATGACTTACAGAGAGGTGGCACCACAGATTGTGGCACTGCTAAGAGTGGCTGTTTCCCCCATAGCTATAGAGACTGGCAGTCTGATGGAGCAGGAGCAAGCCCTTCTGACTGGCAGCTGGTGAAAACCAGTGAAGTTTTGCAGTTTGTACTGGTTTCACCCTTCTTATCCAACCCACTCCTCCACAGGCAACACAGGTGTCTCTATTTACATGGCCAGAAGTTTCTGCCTCTCATACTATGGGTATGTCTTTTCCACAGCAGTCTTATCTTTGCTGAGCAGAAAATGCACTGTTAATTTGCTAGGTAACTAAAAACTGGGATATTAGCACTAGTAAACCCTGATTAATAAGGTTAATTCACCAGGATACTGGGATCCACATGTAGATTGTGTGTTTGAGGAAGTTTATCTATATCCACAGCATGCAGCATCTCCCAAACAGCACCTTCCTGGGATGGGGGAAGCAAGACCACAACCCAGAGGTGAAGGATTCTCAACCTTTGAAAGCCTTTATCTGTAAGGCCCTTAAGAGTTGCAGTAACTGCTGAGAAAAGATAAAGTTCTTTCCCAGTGTACACAAGTAACCCATCTGGATGATCTCTGTGAAAAACGTCCCTTTTTCATGCTGGGGCAACTTGTGCCAAGAACAGCCAGACCATAATTCTTGAGCCCCCCTCCAAATGTGGTTTCCATTCCCCACATACAAAATGCAATTGGCAAGAGAGCTGTGCTTGCTTGCCTGAAGACTGCCAGGAAACAGCCAGCTCACCACAGAAGTAAGACATGAGAGATGGCAGGCTCAGTGACAGCTCCATGAGCTCCAGCTCAGCTCTAAGTGGGGCAATGAGACAACTGGAGCAACATCAAGCCTGGGAATGTCTCCAGGCTCACCTTTTCTGAGCTTGCAAGGCTACACCATTCATTTCACAGCTGCTCACACAGATGGGTTTTGTTACAAAGCTCCTGGTGTCAGGGAGAGGTCTGTGCCCAAAGTCCTGCAGCTGAAGAGCTGACACGGAGCTCTGTGGCCCCAGAGGACTCCAAGAGGAAAGGAGATAATCTATGCTTTAGAAAATGAATGGGTGAAGGGGAGTCTTAAGAACAGATCCACTTCTCTGCATCCGTGCCCCTCCACACAAGGACAAGGTGACAAGAAATCTATTCCCAGAGAGAAGCCTGGAGCTGATGTTCAGCCGCAGATGAAGAGCTAATTGCTGACCAGCACCTCCAAGTTCCTGTTTACTTGGGCTCAACACAGCTAATCGGGAATAAACGGCTGTAACAAACCTAGGCGAACAAGATAGCTTCATTTCCTTCCTCCTCACCTCCCATTTCCTTCCCTCCAAAGAAGCAAAGAGAATTGCTTATGTGATAATAAAGGAAGTATCAGGGATTTATTGGAAATGAGAATAAAACTATCGCTACTCTCTCCGGGTGCACGGAGGGCAGCGGAAAAAGGAGCAGTGAGGACGCCAAGCAGAGCCAGCGGGGCGGCCCCCGGCCCCTCGCCCCGGGGCGCCCGGCGGTGCCGCTCGGCGGCAGGCTCGGAACGCCCGGGACTCGGGGCTGTGCCCGGGGCCCCCGCCCGCCGCGCCGCTCCGCTCCCCACCCCCGGGCCACCCCGAGGCGTCACTCACTCCGCAGGGAAGGCACCGCGTCCCGGCCGAGGGCGGCGGCGCCGCGGCCGCCCAGCAGCAGCAGCAGCAGCAGGAGGAGGAGGAGGAGGAGGCAGCCGGCCAGGAGCCGCAGCCGCACCGCCGGCATCGCCCCGGCGCTGCGCCCGCCCGCTGCTGCCCCGCTCCGCTCCGCTCAGCCCCGGGAGCGGAGCCGGCGGCCCGGCCCCGGGGAGGGCAGAGCGGCGATCCCACCCCGGCGGCGAAGGAGGGGCGGCCCCGGGGCGGCCCGCGGGCTCCCCCCGAGAGGTTGCGGGGAAGGTCGCGCCGGGAAATGCCGCTCGTGCAGCTCGGGCCGTCTGCCTACGTCAAAACTGTGGATTCACATGGACAAAATACTCTGTAATGACTTTATTTTCCATCTGAAAACACCTACTTTCTTTTGCCTGTACCCCAAGTACTTTTATCTTAAAAAGAACCAGAAAACACATAGAGACATTGGCGGTGGGAGGCCACCGTCAGCACACTCCGTGCTCCCAGGTTCGCTCTTCTGTACCTGAACTGTCCCAGACCCCACTTGGAGACTTGTTTTTTGCTAGGTCAGCTTTGACTTCGAAGTCATTTTATGTTTGGGCATGGGGAAAAAGAATTGCCATCTTCCATTTTGTTCGTCTCTGTATTCAGAATATTTGCAAGAGCTGCCCCCCTTGGGCTGAGTTGTTCAGTCTTGCAGAGTCAAAAGCAGAACCTCTTGGATAAAAATAGAGTAACTTTAAGGGAATCCACAGGACTGTTTATTTTTAATCTGCAAAAAGCATGTTTCTGGTGTCTTCTTTATGCATAGTGGACAAGTAAGTACATAAACATGTACATAAGTGTAAAATATATAGATGCAGTGCTGGAATTGAGACTGTTCCCCCCATGTCTAATTCAATCATGATAGAAGGATGGAAAAGAGAAGCCTCTGGGCTTGGGGAAACTTCTTTCTGTTTGTTGGTAGAAGAAGGACTTGAGAAGCAAGAGAAAATAAACACTTAGAAAGAAGTAGATAAGTGGAAGAGTTTCTCCCCATTTAACAAATGATAGAAGTGTCTGACAGAGCAAACAGCAGGAAATACAGCTGCAGAAGCTGGTCTCGAGTGATCTGACTTTGCAAGGCAGAAGGGCTGTAACTCTCAGGGGGTTGTGGTGTCACTCTTCTCAGGAAAGCTGCAGCCTTCTGGAATTTTCAGATTCTGGGAGACAAGCTTGTTAATGAGCCCTTTATGAAATCAGGTCGTTCAGACCTGTCTACATCTCTTCAGAACTGTTTGGCCACTGCTTTGAGTACTGAGCTCCATAAAAGGGCTCTCTTGCTGGGTCACACTGAGAAATTCAGCTCTGTTCATGATAGAACAGTTAAAAGTAATAGTGCCAGAGAGCAAAAATGAGGCTGCTGCGGGAAGGAGTCGCACTTCAAGTGGATTTTTCTGCTGATTTCAGCAAGATCAAAGTAATCACATTCTAATTATGTATTCCTAATAATTATCGTATCAAAGTATTTTGTAAATATTTTGCTAAATGCAAATTAGCAATCTTATTAATTCTAAGTAGTTTTCCTTGCTATTTTTACTTGCTATTGACTTCTTTATCTTTGAATAAACAGCTTTTTAGTGTCCTCAATCTATTTTGTTCTCACCAAACTGGTAAATCCTTTCTAGTGCATACTGACCTGGCTATTTATAGCTAAGGTATACTTATTAATTTAAAATAATAAGAATTCTTGGCTGGAATAATGGCTTGTAGATCCAACATGACTGGCAACATTTTCTGAAGTAAAATCGATAGCAGTTAATAATACCTTGCTCATTAAATTGTATAATTTTCCAGTTTTTGGGGATGGGGCGTTCAGGTTTGAGGCTTTGTCTGTCTTTTTTAAGGCATTTGCTGTATTGATTTGGCTTCTTTATTTTATTTTCTGTCTGGAACCCACTTTCTGTAAATATTTTTTCTTCATTTCTATGTTAATGGCCTGTTCTCTTCCTTATTGTGCATACACATATACATATGTAGATATATATATTTATATACACATATGAACTTGTTTGAGCTTTGCTATTTAGGTACTCTCCACAAATGTTAATTCCTTCCCCTGTCTTTTCTTAGATTTCACCTTCTGTGTGAGATCTATACAAAGATATGAATCCAGTGCATGTTCATGATCTGCATCCACAAATAAAAGCCATCATTAAATTCACACTAATTCAATTTCCTTACAGACCCATTGCTTTTGCAAGGCACACACACAGATCCACTGTGTCATGTGTTCAGCACCTCCTTACACGGTAATTTGTGCTCATAATCTGGAGTCTGAAGACAGGTCTCATTTTTTCCCCAATCAGCCAGAATGGGAATACCAAACCAGAGAGCACCTAGGAAGAAAAAGAAGGCCCAAAACTCCTTGCACTAGCAGTGTCCAGCAATCCATAATTACATCTTTTTTGGAGGCACTGTCCAACATCTTATTTGGATCTGAAAAATGACAGTCCCTAGGCATCCTGGATCCACTCCCCAGCAACCTTGGGCTGAGGCTGGTGCTAAGTAGAGAGCTGTGGAATGAGCCACAATGTCCTGGCAGTTCTGTGTTCCCCTTGGCATGCCTTTTGTAGCTGTAGTGTGCTTGGAGCTCTGGACATTGTGGCTTTCTGAACCCTAACTGTAGGTATAACTCTAGGCTGAGGAGCACATTCCCCTTCCCTTTCCCTTATAAGTTTTTCTTTTTACCCCAGAGACAAAACTACTCTCATTTATCAGCTCCTCCAGTCATGTTACAACTGGATATAGTCACTACAGGCACTGCTCCCACCTTCCCTACCTCCTCTGACACATCCCAACCATGACCAGTGCCACCCTTTTTCCCTTCTGCAGCCCCCCCGTGTGTTTCTGTCACACCACTCCAGTCTCCCATGCTCCCAGGCAATTGCTGCATCCACCAGGCTCTGCAGTTTCTGTCCCTGTCAGCTCACCTGGGTTAACTCAACCTTACAGAACAGCCTGTACTGGCCAGTTTCAGGTTAAGTCAAATCCCCAGTTGTAAATTGCCACTTTTATGTTCATTAGTCAGAATGTGGGTTTTTTCCCCTAAATGTGACTTTTTAGTTTTATTTGTTAGCCAGTTAGCTTTAGGCTAGAAACTTATTTTTTAAAGTGAAAAACTCCTTTGAAAGATGACAAGAGCATTTCTATGAGTTTATGCTTCTAAATTCTGCTAAATAGCAGCAGCTCTTTCACAGGCATGAAATGGAGAGAGTTACTGCCTATGTGACTCTTACTGTGCCACAAGAGCCATCCCCAGGTGAACTTTTACCACTCCAAGCCCTCCATCCCTCTTCCCCCAGTAAATGCTCACTTGGCACAAGTCTGGAATAGTTTGTTATAGTATATGATTCAGTAATAGATAGAAATTTTATTTTTACTATAAATCTAGCATGTCAGACTGGCTGTTGATTGGCAGTTATATCAAATTCAATACAGGCAGCTATTCATGTAGTTCATTTGATATGGCATTAAGGGAAAAAATCCAATATTTAAATACTTGCAATAAAACATAAATGGTTAATGGGGCCAGAGCTGCCTCTGGCCTATCCCTCTTTGTTTCTCAAAGCCTTTCTTCACCTTATCCTTTCCATTTGAGATCCTTGGCAAAACTATACCTGCTGTGCCATTCATCCTTCAATGTAACACAGTCATTTTTTGACGTTCTTTTTAGTACTGTTGCTGTGAAATCAACAGAAAAATGAAGCAGTTTTTGCAAAGATTTGCCAACAAAAGAATGCCTAATGTGTTCCCAAAATAAAGCTATTAATATTACACTAGAAGACTCTGAACAACTCAGGAAGAACAGACAACCACTAACAAAGTACTATCAGTCTAGTTGGAAAGAAACTTGACTGGGTGTAACACTTGGAACAAATATATATGCTTGCAGAAATTCTAGGACATAATGTTTGCTCAGTGCTGACATGATTTCACAGGTTGGGAGAGGGTGTGCCTTTGCACCTTGTACACTCCTTCCCACAAGAGCTGATCATGTTTTCTCAGCCGTGCTTACATGCTCCAAAATTAGACTCCAAAATCCCACAGCTAATATAAAATACTGTGTTCATTAGAGAGTATATGCATGGGGAAACCCAAAGAAATTTACTTTGCCTCTTTCATTAACCAATTTCTTCTTAGGTGAAATAATCCTTCTGTTAGATACCTTACTTTGTATTCAATAAAAATGAGTAGAGAGATTTTTTTTGTTATCTTCAATATTTTGCTTTCTAGTAAATCAGATATATAGTCAGTCTCATACCAGAGGATTTATGAACCAGCATTCAGGAAAGGGCTAAAGAGAAAATATGCACTTTGCTGTGTATTTCCAAAAAGATATTGCTGCTGTTACCCTGACAGAATGGGTAGATCTTTAGCTTTAAGTAACTTGTGCTATTTAGAAATCTGTACAAAAAAATCATAGAATGGTTTGGGCTGGAAGAGAACTTAAAGATCATCTAGTTCTAAAGAAAGAAAGAATGACATATGTCATCAATCAGTGTTCCAGAAATAGGGTGTTACAACATTCATCCATTAAGTCATTTCCTTGAAAAGTAAAAGGATCCCAAATGAAAAAAATCTAGACATTAAATTTCATATGCTGTCTTTTAAAGTGGGGAGGAAAAGAATTTCTAAGGTATGCCAAAGCGTAAAAAATTTGCTAAGATTTGTGAATACATGTGAAAACAGTGATAACAACACAGGCTAAAATGGGAAATGAAGAATGAACAAAAAAAACCCTTATTATAAAATGATTCAATTTTACAATCTTTATTCATGGTCAAATAACTCCTTTTTACACAAACAAGTTGAATAATTTACTGGTTTCTTTCAAATAGATGAAGCTAAAATTTGTCTCTTTTTATTTTTTGATTGTATATAGTGTGATAAGTTTTGGGGGCCAATAACTCTGTTATACACACTGGATAACAAACTTGAACTTTTACATAAAGGCAGATGAAGCATGAATATTGCACTTGACACCCAAGTCTTGTATCCCAGGCTCATTACCCACTAGTTACATTACAAAACAAACTTGAATGCAATCTGGACATTTAGAATACAAATTATCATGCACCTTTTATTAATAAAATGAAGAATTATCCATTTAACATACATTACTGAAATTACTATTCTATACGGTGTATGAGATATACAAACACCATAAAATTACTGATGATTGTTCTTTTATTCAATTTAATTCATTAATGAATAGAAGTATTACTATTAAAAAAATGTTTTGGCCAATCTCAAGGTCCAGCCTCAGGTCAAAACAGTGTTTGTGAAAACAACAGAAAGATTTTTTCATCCCACTTACAACACACAAACTCACTTATAGCTTGGTAGAGGAAAAAAATTTAGAAAGAGAAAAATATGAACTTTGATAAAAATTCTACAAGATGAAAATGATATAGTTAAAAAAAAGGGATGAATACCACACTTGTTTTGAGGGTGAATGCCAAGTGAGATCTTCAAAGTTCTTGAAATGTGGGAGTTTAGTCAAAACCGTTAATGCTGTTAAAGGATGGCTCATATGTATGAGTCGAGTTGATATCCCTCAATAATAGAAACCTTCCTCACCAAGTCCTTCTATTTTCTCTCTTCTGATGAATTCTTAATTGTTTGAGTGATTTCCATCCAGACAATTTGGAAGGTGCACAGAAAATTTATGGTACAGTCAGTCACAGCAGGGAAACTGCAAATCATCCTGCCTGGCTCCTGTACATCTTTGATAGTGTGGAGAGAGATTGTTAGGAGGAGCAATTGGACTGTAAATATAACAACTTAGATCTCTGATGATGATCAGAAGACACAAGTGATGGGAAGAGGGTGAGAAGGTTTGTGAAATGAGATCTTCTTTAGGAGCAGGGAATGTAGAGCACCAAGCATTTGATATGAAATGCAAACACCACTTTGTCATTAACTTTTGAAGGCTGACATATGTTGGAATATTGAAATGGGCAGCCTACAGGAGAGGCTTTCAGCCCTAATAGTGAGAAGCAAAATCAGATCTCAGAAACAGAACTTAAAAGGCATTTAATAAACAGTATAGATTTTTATTACTTGAAAAGTAATAAAAATATTTTAATTTCTTTCAGAGAAAGTTTATGATTTGATATTTCTACGTGAGAAATAAAAGAGTAACAGATAACCTACATGGGTAAAATCCAGATTTCCCTAGTCCCTTAGGCAACCCTCACCCAAGTGGAATCTGAGCAGATTCAGGGGCCAGCTTTGCATGCCATGAGTTTACCCATGTGCCAGGAAAACAGGATTTGGTCCCACGTGTAACTTGTACTGACATCTGTGGGAGTCCAGTGGTTGGAAGGACCACAGATGTGAGCCCTTATCTGTGCAGTTTCCACTGTGAGATATGCAGGAATACCAGAACACAGGTGTGAATCTGTTCCAGTTTAGTCACAGCCATCATTTCCATCACACTGCTGTAATTTTGGTGGTTCTAGCATCACCTTCTTTCCAAAGGCATCTGATACTATTTCTTTTTGCACAGATATATGTATATAGGTTCTAATGCACTAATAGACAATATTAACCAGTTTGTTTAAACAAAACAATCTTTGTAAACCAAAACTAATAGTTTCACTGAAACTAGATTCACATCTGTAGCCATTGACTCCAGTAGGCTTTGGATCAGGCCCTAAAACAGGCATGGGTCAGAGCTAGCTAATATACCAGTCTCAATTCCAGAAATTGTGGAGGATATGGAGACTGAAGTTGCACAGACTTGGTAAATATTTATAACAAAATGGACATCAAATTTTTCAGATCAAATACATTCAGATCTATACTTTTTTGGATCAAACTCCCTATTTACCTTAGGGAATTAATGTGATCATTTATAACAGTGCCAAAGTACCTTTGATTTCTAAGTCTTCATTTCTAAGTACCTTCATATACACATTTTGACCATCAGTTTCAGAGTAGCAAAAAATGCAGCTGAAAAGTGATGTTAAAAAATAAAGTTCATTATTGTTACCTTAAAGTACTCCAATGTTGTACTTTTTCTTAGCCAGCATGTTAGTTGCTTTTATACTTTCTTTATCCAGATCTGTGCATGCTAACAGATTACAATTAAAAATTGCAGATCATTTGTTATTAGCTAAAATGGAGATTTAAAAGTCCTCATTAACATAATGGAAATGAATATTAAGTGAAATCCATAGATATTTTTGTTGTTTAGTTTGAGGGGAAAAAAACCAAACCAAACCTAAAACCAAACAACTTAGCCCAAAAGTACTGAATATGTTATTGTGCACAAGAATAAGCAGTTTGGCTGTTGGGCATTGAAAGAACCTCACAACTATGGACATATCACAAAAAAGTACTGTCTTTGTGTGTGGTAATAAACCTTTTGTGTGAATATTTCTGCATGAAAAGGGCTCCTGAGCCACTTTGTGTAATGGCCCAGCATGTGAGGTGTATTGTGAGCACCCAAATAATTTACAGGATATAAATGGTGAAATGGAGTTCTGCTAATCCTCTGGTTTAAAAGTGTGTCAACTGGAGTCTCTAATTTACAAATATTTATCTTTTTCTCTATATCCTTTTTACTAGATTTAAAAGGAAAAAAAAAAAGCAGTCTGGAGCAGAAAACAACTGCAAGTGAATAAGGCTTGATTGGCTTGATTTAACCTTCCCTGAGATAATCCAGGGCTAGGTCCTTACAGAACATCAAAGAGCAACAAGGAAAAGAAAGAGAGAAATGGGACAAGAAAGAAGAATTAGAGAAGAAATGTTTCTGTATAACTTACATTTACAGAAGACAGGTAATATCACTACTTTTTTTTTTTTCTGGTTTTTCTGGAGAAACTATTCAGTCACGCAGGTGATATCCTCAGTAGTTTAAACTGCATTCATGAAAAAACAATGATTTCTAAATTTAAACCAGCCCACAAAATAGACAGGTACAAATACATTCCTATACACTAATTTATGAGATTGTGTGTATGAACAAAGCAGTATAAAGTTCACTGTATATATCTAATTTAACAAAAAATAAGCTTACATGATAATTTAGAATCCTCAATATTAAAGACAAAATTAAAATTAATTTTATGCCATTTTTTAAGACGGGGGCTGTAACAATAAAGGGTCATTTAAAAAAATACTTCTATTAACCCTTACTACTAATATGTTATCTTTATTTGTCCCAACACAAGATATATATTTTCTAACAGAATGGTTATACCACTACAACTTGTAAACAAATATCCCATAATCAGCTGAGAACAAACAAGTTTAGATTTAGATTTCCTGACAGTAAAACTTAAGTTTGTAGTGCTGGAGGTGCTAATAGAAGTCTGCAGCCATGGGTCTTTTATGCATATCTTGATTCTTGTAAGTCACATTTTTAAAAGTGGTTGTTGAGCCTCTGTACAGTGGATTTGTTTCCTAAAGAACAAAGAACAAAAACAAACAAACAAAAACCCAAACAAAAACAGATGAAATGGGAGTCACACAATGTTTGTATAGAAGTAATGTATCTTTGAGGATTTTAGAATAGCTTTTGGTAGCTCACTTGTGTTCCAAGCCACTGAAATCCAGACTGATCTGAATTCAGGCAGCACAAAGCAGCCTGGGCTCAGCAACATGCTTCCCTTCACATCAGTCTCACAGATTAAAGTAATGCACATCATCAAACAATACCTCATCAAATGTGTCCCATAACATTTGTGTATCAAAGCTGGCAGATAGACCTTTATAAAACCATAGAGAGTGTCTCAGCAGTTGGACATTTCTTGTCATGGTGCTCTTGTCACATACAATACCTACTGTGTGCTGGGAGAAGGGCAAGTCTCACCTGAGCTTTCCATCCTGGCCTCTCACCAGTCACTCCCTATCCTTTCCTCTTGTGACAGAAAAAAAAAAGAAAATGCTTCTACCAACTGTATCCTTCCCTTCTTACCATACCCAGCTCTCCTGAAGGATCAAAAAAACATTCTCAGGTGGCCTTGCCTGTAAGTTAGGGATTTGTCCCAGGTCAAAAGCTGAAAGGCTGACAGTGCCCATTCTTGGAAAAAGTTGCAATCGCAGGACTTTGTAGGAGAGTGGAGCTGTGTGAGCACATTTTCTGCTTGCTCGACATGCTTTTTTTGAAAATATCCTCAGAAGCCCTAAAGCTTTTGCAAAAGAGCAAGAAAGTCAAGGGCAGAAAGGAAAGAAGAAAAGGGAACATGTGGTGCAAGCTTACATTAGGCGCCCAGAGCTATAGATAGAAAACAAGGCCTGGATTTCTCTGTCCTTTCCCCTGCATTTGGGACAGTTCCATTCACTTCTGCTTGGTGGGAGTGGGCTTGGATCATGACAGAGGCCAGGAACAACCTCCCTTTCCTAAACAGCTCTAAACAGGCAGAGGGCTACACCCTGGATAATCATACAGGCAGACAACAGCATTGTTAGAATTAATGGAAGACTGGCTACTAACTAAAAACTATTGATAAAAAACCAGTTGTCTACACATTCTTACATGTGGAAGAAATTAAACTAGGAGATGAAACACTAGATTATTTTCATCTATTAAAGAATCATAATTTTACTTTATAGAATAGTAAATGTGGCAAAAACCTACCAGCAAAATCTATCCATTTAAAAGAACAAAATCAAGATCTGGAATTTTAAAGGCATCATGTAACCAAACTAAAGAACCTTTATAAAATCAATGTATTTCACATACCGTTTGCCATTTAACTTTTGATTTTTCTGCTTCAAACTTGGCCACCTCTTTTCGGTCTTGAAGTGACACCAGTAATTTCCATATGCAAAGTAAAACAATGCCAATGAGAAGGATAGCAAGGGTGACACCCACCACTATCATTGGGATATTTGGATGCTGTGCACAATCTGTGGAAACAAAACCAGTTATGTCTGTGGATAACCAATCAATAAATTTTAGGCAATTAAAAACAGTCAAGAGATGTGCTGAGATTCTCATTTGCCATAAGCTGGGCACACTTTTTTCTTCAAGTTCATGTTATTTTTCTCCTGCTAGCTTCCTAAAGGGTTTGTGAAACCAGCTGAAAAATATTGCATTAAAATGTTTTAAAAATTATTTGTTAACTTCTTCCACTGCTCTTTTACCGTGACAATTAGCAACTGCTGGATACAGACACAGACTCTGAAGAGAAAACTCAGAAAATTGATTTCAGATCTGTTTCAATATAATTATAAAAAAACAGGGCTGAGTTTACAAAATTATGAATTTTACAATGTTATGGCTGGAGCTCTATTTCAATTAACTGATATTCAGTGGGTTGCAGAAGAAAAGATTCTAGTGAAATCTATGTCAGGGTAAAGTGACCAAAGATATTGCTAAAACAGAGGAAACTGCATATCATGAAAACAATGAGGAAAAAAATTCCTTGACATTTGTTGAAAATGTTGGACTGTGGACTTGGAAGGAATTTTGCATTTCAAGTTCTGCAATAAATTTTACAGTAAAATATTTCAGAGGGTCAGACTTAAAACTGAAATTTTTGCTTCACCAAAACCCAAAGAAGTTTGATTATTTTAATATTAAAAAGTACTGTCTATGAAAGTTACTGAACACTACTATTTTACAAAATTTTCTTCTGAACCATGGTTTCAGAACATTAAAAAATTCATTTCAGTCTGGCTTGTCTTACAGGATTGCATTTCACATTCAGTTTTTGCTTGATGGCCTCAGTTAACTAATCCTGAAGGGCTCTGTTTTGAGCCCTGGGCTGGTGTTCTGGCTACTGGTGCCATATTGACTTCAGTTCCATGAATGAAATTGTATTTCTAGAGAATTTCTTGAGGTCTCATCCCAGTTCACATTTTAAGGTCCAGGAGCAGAACAGCAGATGACAGTGAAACTGGTTGTTGTAGTGTTGTGGGAGGGTCATTACACAGAGGTCAATGAACTCTCTGAGGTCAGTGGAAATAAGATATTTCTTCTTCTTTTTTTTTTTTTTGGCCAATCTACTTAAAATACATAATAAAGTATTTAATAAAGATAAAATCTTACCTTTAAATACTTGAATCTTAGGGATTAAGGGATGTAGTTTAAGAGGTGTGCTTCTATAGTACTACCTTTGTTACAAGCACCTTTGTATATCTAATTTCAAAGTGATTTATAGTTTTATCACATAATGCAAATGATGTTTGGTATCATCCTCTTAGAACTGCACAAGCTGTTGAAAAAATTAACTTATTCTTACAGCCCAAGGATCATTCTGCCCATTTTTCATGAAAGGCCAAGTATTTATGTCACTACTGCATTAAATAAGTACTTGAGGAGATCTTTGGCTGGGCAGAGAAGAACTAGAAACACAAGGAGGAGATGTGCTGCTTTAAAGAGCTCTGCTTCTAGATTGCTAACCTTGTCTGTGGTTTTAAATCAGATTTCACCTACAAAAACCAATATTCACTGCTTACCTTTCCTTTCTATGTTGTGAATGACTGTCCTTCCCTGTTCATCCACAGCCAGTAGAAATGTGGTTATACATTCATTTTCCCCCTGCAAAGAGCAGGAAATGGATTTATCCTCTGAATAATCTGCAGAGGGAAGGAAGAAAGTAATTCATCAAATCAAATGCAATTTAACCTTTAATAACCAGAGAGACTGCTGGCATCATGTTTGTCACAGCCTTGTCTGCAGATGGTAAAGAGTGAAAGACAAAAACAAAAATACTGTCAGAATTTCTACTAAATTTAATGGCGTTTCTTCCAATCCCAATTTTGTTTAGTTTCTGATTTTTCACTTATATTTCCAAAGAACTGATCCAGATGTTGTCAATCTGCACTGACCATCTAGTGCACCTTGTAACTTTAGTGTACTGTGAATTTCAATGAATTGGAAGTGCTCCCAAAACTCTTAACTGGCAGCTGTCTAGGAAATGTAATAGCTCCAAATGATGGGGCAAAGTAACCAGTGGAACAAAGTATGTTCCTTTGGTGTGCAGCTACTCCTGCCACCTGTAGTTCACGTTTCAGGAGTAGATATACATACATCAAGCAGCTGTGGGTGCTGTTAAAAGGGCTGCCATTCATTTCCTACACAGTAGGCCCCTCAAAGGTCACTGTGTCCAGTACTGCTACAGGAATAACAGTAAATAAAGATTAATAACAGGATAATAACAGAAATTAATAACAGAAAACAAAGGATTAATAACATAAAACTGCCAATCTGAGATTTTTGTAACAGGATTCCGGATGAAGCAGATAAAGTGACCTGAGATGACAGTCTGACCCCATTTATTTATCCCTCCATTTACTGTTGATTGCAGAAAAATTTAATCCATTTTTTCCTCCCAGGTTATTCCTAACTGGGGAGCTGAGAAAAATTTATTCAAAGGGAACAGAGAGACAGAAGGAACTGACTTTGAGGGACAATATAAAGCAAATAAGCAATCAGAAAGTGAGAGTACAAGTGCGGAGCTGGAAATATCATCATATGGAGTGTAACTATAATACAATATTTTACAGAGGAAAATATACTTTATACCTGTGTGCAATAATACCTCTGGGGCTGAATGTTTATGTTTTCATATAGTCCATGATTTGAGATGTCACTGGAAATCTAGGTATGATTTTCAATATATTTTAGTCAACCTTCATAGGATTTATTTTTAGAAGAAAGAAAAAGAGTAGGCTTCTCAAATATTTCTTTAAAATGATTGTCATTACCATTATTTTCTACCCATTCAAAACTCTTAATGAAATTTGATAAGCAATTGTGCTAAAAATCTTAAAGTCCTCAAACTTTAATATGAAGAGTAATTGAATAGAAATCAGACAAGAATAGAGCCTTTTAAAGAAATCTATGCTACATTTAAAAAAATGCTTGCTCTATTCTTTTCTTCCCCATACTGCTTAATAAGATTTGGTCTTATAGAAAATACTATTAAACACCGTAGAAAAGATGGAGCTATTGACTACCCTCCAGTCCTTTCCTCTGCTTGTTATAGAGAACCCTAGCTGGCTGGATTTTGATTTGAGCCTTGTGTTTAACCTGTTGCTGGCCCTTGGTGGCAGCACCTTTTGTTATCCACCAAGGGGACAGGCAGCCTAGACCTGCTGATTTAACAAGATCTGATTTTGTTAGAAGGGCCATGAACTGCAAACTTATGGCTCTTGTTGGCACGTCACAGTTCCAGTAACACTGACAAAAGTTTTGCAATGTTTGTACTTTCCCAACTCTTTTAAGCAAGCAGACTCAAAATACTAACTTGCTTACCAAGAGGAAAAAAAAGGATAAGGATAGTCGTTAGCTATCCTGAAAATGGAGAACAACTTGCAAGCATATACCAAATATCATCTAGAAGGCAGTAACTGCACATAGATTAGTTATTTTTACATGGTAATTTTTTGTTTAATGTCATAATTTGAAAGCAAGGGGAGCAGAATACTGATTATGTGCAATGATGTAGAAATGAAAGCGAAAATGCCAGTTCAAGCTATTCAAAATCCAGCTTATGGTTAGCATTTTTATTTCTCTAATATTATTTTTAGAATGAGGGATCACTAAAGAGAGACCATTGCATATGTTCTTTGCAGTTCATCAGCATAAAAATTTGCCTACGTAGGTAAATTCCTGTAATTTACATCTGTGTAATCTTCTACATTCTGCAGTGAATTTTCACACTCTTCTGCAGCCTAATTCTGGCAATTTAAATTGTATTTGAAATAACTGGAGTCACACTGGAGGAGAAATCAGGTAACAGTGGCAAGCAGGAGACTCAAAGCATTAAATACTCTTTCATAGCAGATACATTTATAAAAGATTTAACAACAAAAATGTTGACTGTAAATTTAAATGTCATTATGCCCTTTTGTGTTTACCTTTTGCTCAACAAAATGCTTTTTTTGAGCAGAGTTCACCTCACCCTGACTCATAACAGAGCTATGCTGACAGAGAGGCTTATTCAGCCTCCAGTAACCACTTTGCTGCTGCACTGGGAATTTGTGAGGTGTCAGCACTATGGGGTAGGAAAAACTCAGGTTCTCCAAGGAAAGTATAACTGTCCCTGCTGGGCTTGTGGCAGGAGCAGCCTGGTGCCCTGTGGCTGGGGTGCTGGCAGGAGATGCCTTTTAGGAATTTTGGTTCCTCTTGCCTGGTGAGTAGAGCAACAAGAACTCCTACACCTATGTGGCAAATGGGTGATTAGCCTAATTTAAGTGTTCAAGTATTAAAAGTGAATAAAAATAGAAGTTTGAAAGTGGTGCCTGCTGTGGAGATAAGCCCAGCAGATGTGGAGCCATCAGCACCTACAGAGCTGCTGGACACCCCAAGTCCTGGCAGATCCCTGGGCTGACCTCACCTGCTGGTGGGGAGCAGGAGAAGAAACCCCTGGCAAACCCAGAACCAAAGCAGAGAGGTGAAAGGCACAACTCAGAGCCTAAAATGGGCACTCCCAGGAAACAGGAAAACGTAAAGCCCACGCTTTTTTGTTGCTTCACACTTCCAGTCATTGTATTGCAACATCCATGTACAAATAGAAACAAAATTTTTGAAGTGCTAATGTTTTATTTGACCTAGAGCTTTTACTTTTTTCTTTCCCCAAAAGCCTTGAAGCATTAAAGAAACTAAAACATAAACCAGAAAGAGTATACTACCCCATGAAGTTGCTCAATAATGTCTTAAATATTATGTGGTGTGCTACTTATACCACTTTCAGATTGGTGGGTTTTGTTCAGATAATAGTTATTATTCTATTATTATATTTTAGCTATTATATTAAAGGTTAATTTTTTTCTTTCAGGACTTCTTGGTGAGGCTACCCAAGCATTTCAGATGAAACAGTTTGCAACAGCTGCTTCTTTTCTTTTCTTTTTTTTTTTTTTTGAGGCATCTGGATGGGAACATGAAGGTTGCAGTAACTGCTGTAAATAAATTTTAAATCTAAAGAAGTATCTGACAGTCCCAATCAGGGAAGCACAGGATATGAAAAAAAGGAAATATGCAGGAATAAGAGATGATATTGCCATGTTTGTATTCCTGTGACCTCTGTATGTGAACAGAACCATATAAAAGGCCATTTTTGCTCTTGATTAGCATTCATTATATTTAAAGGAAAATGTTTTTTATATTCCTAGCTACAAATATCTTCCATCTTATAAAGGAACTTGAAAACTTTACTAACTGAAGACATAAAATACAAGTGCTTATATGTCTTTTAAGCCTGTAAAGCTAGTTTTATATTTATAAATATATACTGAAGTATTGCCATCAAAAACAAAAGGTGTACCTTTGCTGGAAGGATGTACACAGTGACATTTCTGCATGCACACAGCTCTGGATGGGTTTCCAAGAGCTTGCAGATACAAACCTTCGACATGCACACATGAATGAATGAGGATTCATCTTCATTCTTACATTTGTCTTGTTTAATGCTTATGGTACATCTGTGATGTGGATATAACTAGCCTATGTCCTGCCTTACTTAACAATTGCTTGTGCCATAGGGTTGGGAGTAGAATTGCAGTAGAATAAATACAGGCTGCCTGCTGAGCAGGCACCTCGCTTTACAGAAAAAAAAAAATTGCCCTTTTTTAAAAGGTTTGTTTTGGTTCTTTTTGATTATGGTGGGGTTTGTTGGGTTTTTTCCTGATAGTACTATTTTACTCAAGATTAATTCCTATTCCAGAAATTTCCATTGATGAAAGGCACTTTTGAATTAAAGCAAACAGCTGAAAGATGTTCTTAGCCTTTCAGAACACAAGAAATGTCTTTGCCACTGGTTAAAGGCTGTGTTTAGTCACCAGCTGTAACCAAGAATCTGCCTAAAGACAGGAGTCAGGTTTTGTATTTGTAAGGCTGAAGAAGCCCTGCTGGAACTCATGGTACAGGCATAACTTGAACTCAGGAGCTTTAATATATCACTGATTTGCAGGGATTGGTATCTATTCAATTCTATACTTTCCTGCATAAACTACTTAGAAAACAGGCATGATCTAACAAGTTAATTACCTGGAAGGCTTATACCAGCCAAGTTCTGCATTTTCTTCTTGCCTCAGAAGAGCCATAGACACACAGTAATTCCCTTATGACCCATAATATAATTCCACAGCAGAAAAACAAGGCTACTTTCAAATATAAAATTACTGAAAGTGGAACCTCCTGCTAATCACCCACACACACACAGGAGAGGAAGATTGAGTATACCAACCCTTTTCAATGCTGACAGTTGCATCAACCAATTTGCATTTTTCACTGCAATCTCCCAGTGACTTGTCATCAGCAGCCAAGTGACATTCCACACAGCTCCTGTGGAAAATAATTCAGCAGCTCATCAATCTCTGCCTGCCACAAAGCAACAATACAAAAGCCAGCATCTGTGCATCTGCATTTTAAAAAGCAGCTAAATAAAAGGTCTTCTGCTATGGATACAGTTCTCAGGAATATGATAGGTACTGCCACCAAAAAAAAATCCTAACAAAACCAAAGAAAAAAACCCGCACCTGAATAAAGGTACTGTGGATAAGCTCTGTCTTGTCCTCTATTCTCTCCCAGTTTGTTAGCTACCAGACAGAACCCCAGGCAACATTATTCATGTAGGTCTATCAGACATGGGATTACTCACATGCAATGTTCCTCTTCAAAAATTAAAAAAATAAATAAATATTCTGAACAGCAAATATTCTCACACTAAATACTAGCTGAAGGAATTCCTATCAGATGAACAATATCTGAAATTGACTTCAAAGAGATCAAGCTGAGGCACCTACTATGAGTTTGCCTTTGTTGCAAGTCTATTGAATAATGCATTAAAACACTTTCCAGGTGTCTCAACAGTTGTCTCTTGAATATGGTTGCTTGTCTCAGGAATTACTTAGATCCTATTTATACTAATGAAACTTACAGGAAAATTATTTTTTATTCAGTGGTGGAATGAGTGAAATACTATTTAAAAACAGAATCTATACCAATTCCTTTAGAAATCTTCCTGTAAATTCAATGAGGATTTTAATAAAACCAGGGTTTACAAATGGAAAATAAAACAACAAACAGAATTCATATATGAATATTTCTGATGGAAAACGTGTTTGCTAATTTTTCACAAATAGCTTCAGCCATATTGAGTGGCTGAGACTCTGAGAAGCAGCCTGAAGGACTGACTTCATTTAAAAAAAAAAAAGGGAAAGAAAGGAGAGGAGAAGAGGGGAGAGAAGAGGAGTGGAAAAAGGAAAGGAAAAAGGAAAAAGGAGAACTGCAACAAAACATAAAAAAACCCCTGGCTATCTCCTGTTGTATTGAGTTACATACATCCATGGGAATAAGCTGAGGCTGCTGAGTTGATCTTCAGGGGTGGAGGTGACCTTATCCCTTGCTCTGGAAATGGTGAATAGTAAAAGTGAGTGGGTAATGGGATAGCCTCTATCTCATGGAGATAAATTCAGTATTGGTGGTGGTTTTGTCATATTCACCATGTTTCTCATGCTACACTCTCTTTCTCAGCTGCCTTGCCATTGATCTCCACCCCCTCTGACCTGGTCTTTCAGCTCTCTCAGTTACCCTCCCAGGTATTCCCAGTGTTCTCTCTCTCTTGGCTTTTTGTGCCCTGCATTTCAGCATGGGAAGACACTGAAACAGAAAGAAAAGATCCAACACTGCATACAATATACATGTTTAAACGGGTTAATGTAATGCCTATCATGTAACTTTATATTTCTTATTCTTTGCCAAATTGGGCAGAGCAAAGCAGCAGCATTGTCCTTTTTGTTTAAAGCAGTTGCATGCAGAAATTCTCTTTGAACATGCTGAGAGGCTCAGTTTTCTTAGGGCAAATTTAGCACTAACAGAAAGAGATCAATGAATTAATCACATCATAGAATAGCTTTTCACTCAGATACACTGTAGACTCCAGTGACAGGTATGAAAATACAGGTGTTGGAGAGAAATGGGTCTCAACTCTGAATAAGGAGACAGGACATCATCCTGAATCATGCAACCTAAACTGCTCAGCACTCAAAAAGCAAAGCCAGGGTCATTAAAAATGTGTGTTCTCTGAAGTCTAATCCACCTTCTAGCTTAATTTCTGCTGAAGACTGCTCCATTTGGACTGCAGCCCTACAAGAGCTCATGTAATACAAGCATGAGCAATGGTGTACTTAGAGTGGTCATCTTCACAACCTGAGTATTTTTGGTTGCTTTTCCTGTCATGCACCATAACAGACACCTTGCATCACAGCAGGGAAACTACATAAATTGCGTATGCTCAGTGGACAGAAGACATTTCACCATTGACAATCAATTTCTCATCAACTTATACAAGACATACAGCTACCCATTTATTCATTCCCAAACTATTATCCAGTTTATTACATTTACACCTTTTTAATTCAGCCAAGCTTAACTGAATTTGGACTATGAATTTGGGAAGGTGCAAAGCTTGAGGGGACAACGTGACCTTACTCATTCATATTTATGAGAACGGTAATACAAATGCCAAATTTTTCTGTGAGGCCATATAAGTGTCAGATAAGGCCACCATTCTGATTAGCTGTACAGCCAGGGACAGCAGTGGAAGTGTAAAGTTTTACCTGTGCTGACTTAATTGTTTCACATAAAGTCCTTTTGTACAAGAGTAATGCTCATGAATGGTTGATGTATGAGTTGTGACTACCCATCTCAAAGGACAAAGAAGCTCTTGGGTTCTGGACTGTAAATCCAGTCTATAGACATGGCAGTAAACACACTGCTGAGGCTGTGTAGGAAACAGATACCTGGATGATATAAACATCAGAGGTTTAAAGCCACCACATTACCATCTGGAACTGCAGGGGTCACCGCAGAGAGGGCATTTTTCACACGTTTGGCCTGAAGCCCCTGGATGGGTGCAAGCACACGTCCCACAGATGCATTCGCCTCTCCCACTGCACAGTGTCCCATCCTCAGCAATGCAGGTGCTGGTATCAGTTGTGCAATTACAGTATTCACCAGTCCATCCACTGTGGCATCTGCATTCCCCACAGTCACAGTCACCATTGCCTGGAAAAACATTTATTATACTTCAAATCAGTCACTGGTATTTCAAAAAGAATCTGAAGGATGATCTTTAAAATTATTCTCTTTAACAAAAAATATTTTGCTCTCTCCAACTCTTCTTCCTAGCATCTTTCTTTCTCTCCCAAAATCTTCAGTTTTAAGCCAGAGGATCAGATTTTTGCTGATCCTGGCTGTAAGCCAGTGCAGCTCCATTCTCTTTACTGGAGCCCTCCGTGCAGATCGTCTCCTGACAGTGCACGACCTAATTTGTAAATACTTCCGATTTATAATGGCATAGCTGAGACTATTTTAAGTCTAAAGACCTTTCATAACCAGTAACTCTTTTAACTGAATTGACTGCGACTGAGTATATGATGAAAATACAAATTGACAAGCTACCAGCCAAGGGTGAGCCATAGAGGCCTAAGCAGGGATGCTCCCAGCAGCCGTGAGGGGCCGTACCTGCGCACTGCAGGCCGCGGTGCCGGACGCATGAGAAGTCATTGCACTCGCAGCGGGGCCCGTAGACCTTTCCGTAGGGGGACGGGTGGCACAGGCACTGCCCGCAGTAGCAGTCGCCTCTGCCGCTGCAGGAGCTCAGCTCGGCTGGGCCCCGGCAGGAGCTGGCACCGAGCGAGCTCTCGTGGCACTCGCAGCGCGGCCCCACGTAGCCGGGGCTGCACACACACACCCCGCACTCCAGGGAGCCTTTCCCTTGGCTGCACTTCGGGCTCTGCTTCTCGGCCTTGGCCTGGCACTCGCAGCTGCAGAGGGGATGAATTTCCATCTCCAGCACGTCGCTGAGGCCCACAGGTTTTATCTTGATAAGCCTTCTGGTTTTTTCACAAGAAGAGAGACTAACAGTCACATTGAAAGAGACCTGGAAGAGAGAACGGGGCTGCTGGGAGCACAGGGAACTCTGCAGGGTACTCGGCAAGTGCATGCACAGGAAAGAGCAAGAGGGTCATAGATACTGCCTGCTTTTTGGTGACTTGTCTGGAGGAAGATCGTTTAATAAAGAGCAAACTCTACCTTGGTGTCCTAAATTATATGAAGTTCATGTCTTTGGAGAATACATTCTTCACTTACTGTATCTCCCACTTTCACATGAGAGCATTTCCTCTGATGTGGAAAAAAGGTCCCATTGTTACAGATGGCCGTAAAGGAGAGATTGAGCCCTTCTGTCTCTCCCAGGATCTCCAATTCAACCTCAGACCTCAGCTCCTTCAAGGGAAAAAACGTGAGATGAATGGAGTGATAACACTGCCATGTGCTGCCACTGCTCCATGCCTGAGGAACGTGGACTGTAATTTATCCTGACCTACACAGGAGCACACTCGTGCTTTGGCACTTTGTTTACAGAACCCTCTATTGCAAGAAAAATGGGGAACGAGCAAAATAAAGCAAATGCTGACAGACCCAGTGGGAAGCAATGGTGGTATCACTTTAATATCTGCTATCACGGGGCTTATTTCCTGCCCTTCCAGGAGAATAAATTCAATGTTTTATTAAATCACCTTTCATAACTCTGCTGACTGATGCAGGTTTTAGGTCTGGACTTTCTGAGGAGTGGATTTGCGTCCCTGATTGCATTGCTAGGTCGGGGCTTTTCCTGATTAGCCAAACTGTGTCAATATTTCTCCCTCCCTTCCTTTCTTCTCACAATGGAAATTCCTGCTTCATGAGCTGTTTGTGCTATTTTAACCTGTATTCAACAACATCCCCATTATTTAAATCAATTTCTTCATCAAACTTCCATTTTGTGAGTCACAGGCTGTCTTTCTGAAATCGCTTGTACTAGGTATCTACATTTTAATTATTTTAAATGTTTTATAGCAACTTTGCTTGCACAGCCTTAATCCAAAGCCTATCACAGGCCACAGGGAAATTCCCTATGACTTCATTATTCTGTGGAGCCAGTAAGTGGAAATTTTTCAAAAGTACCTCAGCAACTGCTGAGAAAACATCTCACTGACTTGGCTTTGTGCTCATAGAAATTTAATTGCTTGCAAAATACCCCCTGCCCTTCAATCAGAGCACAGAGAACTTGCTGACCTTACTTCAGTGAGTCATTCTACTCAAGGTAGCAGGATAACTCAATGGAGTAAAGGTCTGGTGGGGTAAATCAAAGTAAAAATAGAATAGGTAAAAACCTGCATAGACAACTCCCTGTCCTGTGTACATGTTCTGGATTCCTAGGAAATTTGTCTTAGGGTTGTAAAATTGTGCCCTGGGCATCGGTTTTGTAATGCTGGTAAGTTTGAATATGCCCAAATTTCCATTTCCCTTTGATTTGGAGGTAGGTGCTTTTGTCACTATTGAAACAATGCAGAATTGTCAATAATAATTTGTTTGCCATAGCTGGGCTCTCCCAAAAGGACCCAAAACAGCAAATCTCTAGGTAAAGCTATGACTGTGGGCATGTGCTTATGTTGCAGGATGTATCACCAGTACTCCCTCTTCACTAGCTGCAAAATTACAAGGTGCAGAGTGCAACAGAGAGAAAATTAAATGCTGCTGAACACCAAATTGTAATACTTTGAATTCTGGAGTCTGTATTGGGTCATTTGAATGTCCCTTGCTGTTGTGAGAGATCAAATTATTCATCTTACAGCACTGAAAGTGAACACAAACTGTGATAATTTAAGGTTTTTAGATTCTAATATATGTCAGCACTTCTAATGCTTTAAAACTACTAAGCTGTCTGGCCATAGTTTGAGGACAAATAGCAGACAGTAAATAGCAAATAGCAGCTTTAAGCCATTCATAGAGAAACATTTGTGGTTCAAAAAAATTTTTGAATGGAACAACAGACAAAGAAGTGCTAAATACTTGTGCCCTCGTGTAACCTGTCCTTTCTAATACATTATTTCTATGTTCTCATTTTTGGGTAAGTGCAGGGATTACAAACTGGGGAAAAAAGGGTAATTTTTCTGAAATTTTAAATTCTTGGAATGGCTTTAATTAAATGGCCTGCTATCTGTCACAAAGCATTTTGGCCTACAGCTCTGCAACACAAAGATGTGCAGAATTCAATGCTAAACAAAGCAGGCAGAAATATGCTTACAGAAGAAAATAAACTATACTTGGAAAGAACATGAGAATTCCTTGCAACAAATATTTTGACAGCTCAGACTTTCTTAACTTACTTCCTCTCTGAAGCTCTTATATGGCAACACATGGTGAATGGCATTAGCAAACCTTGTGTTTGCACAGCAAGTAAACACTCAAGAAGACTTTAAAAGTGTTAAAAGATTTAGCCTAACTCTACTCCCAGGGAGCAAAAAGTTATTTATTCCTTTTCTTGTGAGTGAAGAAGAGAGACACAGGACATTGAATTACACTTCTGAGAGCATAATGAAAACTTTCTAACAAAAGTAGTATTAGTTCTGTTTTGCATGTGATTTTCAACTGTAGGTCTCCTGTCATTTCCTTCTTCACAGCTGAAAAAAATTCAGATACCTTTACTCCTGTCAAATAAAGGGGTATTTAGTGCTTCCTGCTTGGAAAATTTTTCAATCACAAAACAATAAGATTATTAACCTTTAAGGTTAAGTGTAATAAAATGGACTTTGGGAAATTTTGAGTGTGACATGTTGCTGCTTGCACACTTCTTACATCATGAAAGAAATGTGGGATTTTAAGAAAGTACGTGCAGCTCTGCACCATGTCTGGTGCGTGGTCCAGACATGCTGTGCCTGGATGAGGTTGTGACAAGTTATGGCCCAAAGGCAGGAGCACCCTTCCTGCAGTCACCTCCCTGCTACTGCTGCAGGGCAGCAAGCACAGAGCTCAGAGCTCCTCCAAACCTTCCCCTGGAACAGATGGGAACAGGATCAGCCAAAACAGCTCGGGAACCTGCATCGTGGTCACCACTGCCAGCTCTGGGGCCTGCTCTGCTCAAAGCATGCAGCAGCTAAAATGCCAACAGAGCCAGGAGGCTGGAGACAAGGCAGAGGACATAACTGCACCTTTGTATAAACCTTAGTGTGCCCTCACTGTGTACTGCAAGCTCTTGTGGGCTTCACATCTCAGGAGGCACTCATGAGAGTCAGGGAGGGTAAACAGATGGCCAGATAAAGCTACCAAGGGGATGGAGCTGCCAAGGAGAGACTTAAAAGACTGGGACTCTAATTTGGAGAGAAGATTGGTGTGTAGAAGGTGTCTCAGTGACACAATATAATGAAATTATGAGGACACAAAGATAAGGTGAATGCAGAGCTATTATTCACCGAAACCTACAACTCGGGAGCTAAGGTGCACTCAGTGAATATTTAAAGCATTAGAAGTAAGTTAAAATAGGCATAAGAAAATTGTGCCTTGGGACAGTGGAACTGAACCCCTTCTTGTCATAGAAGACAACAGAAGCCAAAAATATCAGCAGGCTTAAAAAGGAGAGTAGGGAAAAAATCATAGGCCATAGGAACATAAGCAGATGCTAAGAAAAAGAGGCATTCACTCCTTACATTTTCAATATTCCAGTGAGGCAACTTATGTTACAGCAAAAGCACCAGGACACAGCACTGGGACAATTTTTGTGTGTTTTTTTCCATTACTTACTGACAACAAAATGATATTTCAGCAAATAAAAGTAGGAACCTGTGTCTATACATTAGACTGCCAGCTTGAAGAAATGCTGATAGAAACCAGATGTGACTAGGAGCAGGTTGGAATCCAGAAGTGAAATGCTATTGCCACTCAAAGTTTAGCAATAACTTTGTTCATAAGAAAATTTCCTCACCTTTATTTATTAAAATTTGTATACTCCCAAGATTAACCCTGAAGTTCTCCCTTTATAATTTTTCATAAAATGGAGAAACTCCTGGTATTTTGCACTTCATTTTAAAAAGTTGTAATTCAGAAATTGTATTGCCTTCATTGCTTTTATAAGAGTTAGAAGAATTTGGTTTCCTTCCTATCACTAAGACCAAAGTAATTTTGGCACAGTGATGATGATCTTATTCAGGTGATAGAAAGAAGAGCAGGAAAAAAAGTAAGGAAAGAAACAGAAGCTATTTGCAAAGGGTTATTCGTCATTGTAGACAACTGGTAGAGCAGGTTTTTAATAAAAATGGGCTGAGACGGAACAGAGTAATCTATGGAATATCAGTGTGTTTGTAAATTGATGTATCTGCACAAAGATCTGTACAACTGCCTAAAAACATTCCTCTGACAGAAGAGAGCTTGGCACCCAGGATGCATTTTACAAACAAAGCTCTGAAGAGCAGTGCTGTGTTTATGTTCCTGACATAATTAAAGTGTTTCTTTGTATTACTTAAACAAACCCATTCAAGTCCTGGCATTACCTAAACAAACCCATGTTGGCTCCTATATTGTTCTTGAAAACCCCAGAACAGCCTCACAGAGGCAGCATCAAATTGCTAAAGCAGAGAAGAACACTGAGCATAGAAGAGTGTTTTTTTCCCCAGATATTCCTGCAAAGCAATTGTTTGTCTGCTCTGGTGGCAGCTACCAACAGGAAGAGACTTGAGTCCCCATTGAGATGTGGAACTGAGAGACCTGAATATTAAAGAAGCATTAAGAGTAGGTATAAAATACAGGAATATGAAAAAGGCAATGCAGATGACACAATGACATAAATTCAGCATTCCAGCAGAACTAAGGATTGACAGAAGGTTATAGGAATTTGTTTCTGTGGTTTCTTAATCCTCAGAGTGAACACTTTTCCTGTTAAGGTCAGCACCTAACATAAAAAATGATGTAATCATTCAGTTTCATAAAAGGAATCAAAGACATATCTTTTTACCAAACTGCAAACTAAAGTTGAATATGTAAACATGAAGGAAGAAGCTGCTTTGCACCCATCTTACCTGATATGCAGAAATGATCAGCTGGAGAATATTTCCAGAATCCTTCTGTAGTCGTCCAACAGTAGCGCCAGGAATGAGCTTTGCATAATTCTGGAAATATAAAAAATTAATTTAAAGCACAACAGAAGTCTAGGTGACAAGGAGCTACCATCTAAAAATAACTCCAAACCCAAAGAAAGAAAAAACAAAAAAACCCCACCCCAAAACCCCAAAAAACACAAAACAAAGGAAAAAAAAAACAACAAAACAACAACAACAAAAAAAAAAAAAAAAACAAAAAAACAAAAAACCAAAAAATGAACAAAAATGAAGGAGCTGACAACAAAACCAAGTAGATTGAAGCCAAGTGAAATAAATAACAATAACATTTTCAAGAATTCTTGCACTCTCCATTGCATGTGTCTTAATGAAAAAGTCAGATGGAGAAGAGCCGGTTTCATTTAAAATTCATTGAACATATATTGTTAAATCACATCTCTGTGATTGGAAGTTTGATACTATAGTATCCTTCAAGCTCTAATTTTTCAAATTTAGAGGGAAGATATGTTTTATCAACAGTTGTATTTCTCTTTAAGAAAAATATCCAGAAACAGATTCAGCTGCTCTACTGTTGTTGCAGAGCTCAAGAGTCTTGGACCCTACATTCAGCAGCTGCAGTCACTTTTTTATCTTTGCACACATATCTCAGTGCTCTCTGGCTCTGATGAATTTTATGTTGAATTTCTGTGAATAATACAGTGCCAATTTAGCAATTTTTTTCAGTGAAAAGTTCTCTTTTCTTTTTGCATTAAATTGCACTGTGACACTAGCATGATATCTGACATCTAGATTTTAAATACCATGAATTAAAATTTGCCTTGCCTGATTGTTAACTATGTGAACTTCCCTTGCTTTAAACCATGCCTTTGGAAAACAAGGTGTTCATCTTTTTAAAAAAGCAGTGTAGCACCGGTTTTCCTTTACACATTATCATATCAATGCTGTTATTTTAAATAAAAGGAAAATATCCAGAGAACTATTAATAAACATGGGTAATTTGATACTCTTATATCCTTCTTAACCTTCATATCTCCAAAAGCTCTGTGATTATTTTATGTATTATGTATGGAATAGTTATCATTCATTAGATTTCTAGTGCTATTGTAAATCAGTGGGATTAACTGCATTTTATGTTACAGCTGGCAACTTTGCATTCCTGACTCCTCCTGTGATTAGTGCCCTCTCAAGTATTCTTGGAATATTGAAACTCTGTGTTTGGTACATGTGGACCTTCTGAGAGAAAAGATTACAAACCTGGAATTTAAAATACAGTCCCCTTTAATCTGTGGTATGCAAAACAAACAGCAGGGATGTGCTGCTCTGAACACTTTGGTTGCTCTCTCCTCTAGGAACAAAAATTTTCTGCATGGTGATACAAGGATGGTATTTCAAGCCCAGGCTGAGTGTGTGTCTCCAGTCCATTGGTTAAACCTCACTTCTTAGCAAATATTTCTGTTCAACCATTGCCAAAGTGAGGCAGACAGATGCTTTTGGGGTACTGCTATTGCTAAATATCCAAAGGATATGATGGAATTTAGTCCTTTGGCAAATATTCATTAAAAGGTGAACTGCCATTTTATAGGGATACTCTGATTCATGTAAAATAAATTGGACAGTTATATATTTGAGCTCAGTGGGGTTATGTCTATATTTTAGCAGTGTAAATGATAGAAGAATTTTCATCATAGTGTGCCACGCCAAATATATAAAAATAATTTCAAATTCTGTATGAATGTGGAGAGTTTTTTTAGTTCAATTTTCAGCAGCGCAATACAGCCTGAAACCCTAATTTTCAACCTATTTCTCCTGTGATATAAAATGCAATAATTCCTCCAAAAAAGAGCATTTTTTGTTTCAAAAAAAATGCTGCTTAGTCAGGACTAAAGATGGAGTCTTTTCCTTATCTAAGTTTGAACACATTTTTAAAGAATTTTCTTGAAAACAAATAAAAACAGCAATAGTGGCAACTACTTCATGAAAGCTTAAAGACCAGTGTTTTCTTTTGTACCAAAGTAGGCTTTGTTAAAATATAATTATTATTATTGCCATATTCACAGATGCTTTTTGAGTGAATAGTTTTTATAGAATGAAAACATCCCCTGATGCATGAACAAGACTCAGCTGAGACTAATGATGCTAGAGGTTAGACATAGATGAATGTTTTTATAAAATACTTTTTTTTAAAAAAAATCCTTTAAAAAAATAATCTCCAATTATCAGGGTTCAATGTCAAGAAATTTCTCTCTTCTCTTGCATCAGATCTAAATAAACTCTTGAGGTTATGTGCTGTAGCTTTTTAGGTGCGTGAAAGGTTCAAAAGCAACACCAGCTCTGTTACAAGCATAGGTGTTCTGTGCTTGTGCAGCCCTAAGATTTGTGTTAGATAATAATATACATGTAAGTGCATAAACTGAAAATTCAATCAAAGAGGATCAAGAATATTACATGACTGAATTATTTTTGGCTAAATTGTTGGGGATTATGCAGGGCTAGAAATACAAAATATATATTTGACAGTCTGAACACTGCACTTAAGACTAATGGAATCTATCAAGTCTATTTAAAGAGGTGCTTTTTAAGTCCTCACAGTAATTTTAATGTAAGCTTGTCCCTGAGAACTCAATTATAAATAGTCACAGTCAGTATTGGTATCTGATGTATCTGATGTAATTAAAAGCTGAGTTCAAGTAGATTTGAGATAAGATATTTGGGGAGAATTTTCCACCTCAAAGGATAAATGGAAGGGGTTTTTGAGGGAGACTACAGAATCTCCACCACTGAAGCTTTTCAAGAGAAGTGAAACACCAAAACGTCTAGAGTCCTCTGCCACCACTCCAGGCTACCTGAGCAGGGACCTTACCACAAGAATAATTCTCATTGTCTTGCTTTGTTCTTTTTACATTGTTAAGCATAAATACGGGTTATTTACCTTTATATTACAAATTTGCATCACAGAGATGAACACTTGTCAGTGTGTTCATTTATTTTCCTGTGTTTACACCCTACATAGACCCTTTAAAGGTAGTTGCTGTTTGGAAAAACTGCACTGTGACACTTGTGTATGATTTTTGTACTTGCTTTGACTGATTTTCCACATCACCAACAGGACAAAAAGCAGACCATAACAAGTATAGCTATCCATTAGTGGAATTAGTGAATATATAATAATATATAATATATAATAAATATTCCATTAGTGGAAGAAAGCAGTATTAAAAGACAAAATCAGCAGGTAGATTATATTCAGTGGGATTATTATACACCCTGTAAAAGAGAAGGCAGTTGTACCTCCTTTTTTCTAACAAAGAAAGCAACAAGAGCAAACCATTCCCTAGCTGGGTTAACCATGATTTGTATTTTGTGTTAGCTATAAGCCCTTGTTTAGTGTTCCCTGTTACCAAAGGGTTCCTCTTGGTAACCTTGATACTGACACAGGGATACTGAAATGGAAACATCTTGATAAGAATGCTGGTGGTCAGCTTCAAGGGTGACCACAAGCAATTTCCAAGGTAAACCACAGTGCCATCAGCAAGAGAAATATTTCTTTGGACAAAAAAAGGCTCTGTAAATCAAACAGGTATTTCTCAACTACCTTCCTATAACAGCCCCTATTAATGAAGCACCTATTAAAAAAATACCTATAAGGGAAAATGTTTTAGCTGTCATTAATTGGATCTCTATTAAGAAATAGTTGAAGCCACTGCATTTATAAGTGGTTGACTTCTACTGTTATCAATCTAAATGTTTATGATACAGCTCAGTACTCAATACAGTCTTCAAAAATGCAAGGCAGTCAGTGCTTCAAGACAGAGAGTGTTACTTCCCTTGTCAAGGCTGTAATCTGAGAATCAGTTTATGCAGTTTGTGACTCTTGTTACTTTTGTTAAACAGCTGGAGCATCAGAATTACTCAAAACAACTCCACCCCTAGAATCAGTTGCAGAAGTACTTGGGGGGTCTTCCCTGGGTTACACAGAGGATAGAAATAGAAAACCTACTGGTGACTACCTCAAGGACTCAGCTGCTCTCTCTTTTCCTCCCCTCTTTCTTTCCTATCTTCCACATGGCAATCACAGCAGAGGAGCACTCTCCTCATTACTGTACTTCTGGTGATAATACAGAATGTTTTGCAAAGGCTTCTCCTTCAGAAAGCTGGTCTTATTCTATCAGCAGAATCATCCTTACTGGCTTCCTCTCAACCAACCTGAATAAATTTGGGCAAGCAATTTCTCTCTGCTTGTCCCCTTTCACACAGCAGGGTATAGCCAGGCAGCCAAGCTTAGGCTGCAAAACTCCTTACTACCCACTATGAACTCTTATCTAGAATCTCTTTTAGTATGTGAAGATAACTGCATGTTTCAGGTATATTCTTTATAAAAGTGAGAAAAGGTTCAGCTCTCCTCTAGCCTTATAAAATACAAAAGGCTAATCATAATGATGATACTGAATAGTTTAGCAATGCATAGTTTGTCAATCCTTGACTTAAAGGATTAGTGTGATTCAGCTTGAAATCTGATTTAAAAGTTACCTTAGAATACCAAAATCAATACATGAAGAAGCACTTAAGCAGAAGAGCTTTCCTCTGATACACAATTTCCTAGTTATTTTTATCACATAAATATCTTTTAGAATTCAGTCCTTAGTACTAGAATTACTGTGTCAGCTGTGAAAAAAGGTGAACTTTAAAACAAACATTGCAAAGTTGATCATTTTAGATTGCTCACCTCATATATGTGAACTTGCTCATTTGTTACAGCAAAAATTAATAGTACATTGTTTTGCACAAGTTTGTCAATTAATTGTCCAATTGTTGGATACTCCTGCAAACAAACAAAAGAGAGGCACATAAATCTGTTTCTCATGTGCTTCCAGTTCCTGTCTCCCATGAAAGACACATTCAAGTGATCATAATGAGCACTTTGTTCTCTGTGTAGTATAAACTTTAATTAGGAAAACACATATACAAAATAAAAGATAGTACATATAATTTCCTGATGTTGTTTCTAAGGAACCCCCTCTGTGAAAAGTACAGAGCCAGATTCCATAGTGGGGGCTTTGGCTCAGTAGCATCTGTGTTATATATACTTATTTAATCCAAAGAACTGCACTGCACCAATGGTATTTGTCCTACAATGAACACTATAGAGTATATATTCAGTATTTTTGAACGCTGAATCTTAAACTCGCAAGTTCTCATACAGTAACAGTGTCCTGCAAATTCCTGAACTGGTCCTGAATTCACACCCTTTCAGGGAACACAATTAATGCAAATCTTGCTTTCCCTGCAGAAGGAAATACTATTTAGTCTAATTCCATGGGCTTTCTTGTTGTAGAAATTGTATTTTTTCTTTCCCTTTTCTTAGTTATAATCTATCCTGATTCCATAGAAACACACTGTTCTCTCTTTACTGAAACATGCAGTTACAAATAAAATAGATTACATGAAATGTCTGGATTCCCTAGCTTTTACACATTTCAGTGCTAAAACTGTAATTCACTGTTGCTTGTCTTAGTCTTTAAATTTCCAGAATGTGAGAGTGTACAAAATTTGTAGGTAATTACCTGAACAGTTGACATGGAATATTCATTATTGTGGTCCAAATGACAGTTCCCATCATTAGGAATAACAATCCCTGCCAGTTTACTGTCCATCCCAAAATGGGAATCAGCATCACTCACAAACACCAGCAAATGTAGAGAATCATTCCTCCAGCCAATTTTTTCCTGTCATTTTAAACACATCAGTTTAGCAAGATATATTGCATCACGACATAGAAAAACAGCAAAATATTTGGAGAACAGCATCTCAAAATGAATGAATAGCATCATTCTCAAGGAAGTATCAAAGACAACACATCTCCTAAGAGATGATTTTCATTCCATTGTCTTTGGCTAACATTTTGTTTCCCCATCCCTGTGTTTAATAACATGGGTTGGCCATGTTCATGTCAATCTGCTTACTACTCTAAACATAGTTAATAAAAAATATTTAAACAGAAAAACAGACACAGTAATTATACTGATATTTGGGCTTATTTGTCCCTGGCAATTAAAAGGAAACTTAGACTAAAATATTGCAATATGCATGTTTTACTTGTACAGCCAAAAGTATTTTCACACAAATTTAATGAGGCTCTTGGATTGTGTTAGTAATTTTCAAAAAATAATCTGTCACTTTGAAATACCAGCATATAATACTAGAAGAGATAATATATGGAATAATATATGTAGAAGTTACAATTACCTTGCAAACAGCTGCCTGCATAATTGCATCAAATCCTCCCTCTGGAGTGTCTATATTAGCAGAAATTCGCTGTCCTTTCACAATTTCGTTGAATTTTTCAGCATCATTTGTTAGTGGCAAAACATTTTTATATCCAAAGGTGGGTAAGCACTCGTAGGGTACACTTCTGCAAGAAAAGTGAGACAGCTTATGGATAATAGAGAGTGAAAAATCACTGGAATGGCTGTGTCAGAGGGCTGCCTGGATTAGTTTTGGTCTTCTGTCTCTTGTCTCTGCCTGAGAAGAATTAGTGAAAAACCTACGATAATTAAAGAGCGTTCAGTGTCTTGGGCAATGGAAAAAATCTGCATAAAGGCTGGGAAATGCTTCCTGGAGCAGAGTAATTGAGCCAGTTCTCAACGTGCAGCCCTTGCCATGCCTCGTGCTGTGCCTTGATCTCATATTTGGAAGAATATTGGGATCTGTAGCTCCTTAATGGCACTCAGAGACAACCACCAAGGTGCTGCAGTCCTGCTCCAGGTTGCAGAGTCCAGATCTCCCCTACACAGGTTAGCTAAGGGCTATGCCAGCCAGGGGCTGGGGAGATTGCTAGACCTTAAGGGTGGGGAAAAAAACCAGGAGAACAGCATTGATGGCTAAATGAAACTGGTATTCCATGTTGGGTTTGAGTTCGCAACTCCTTAGTGTAATTCATAAAATTCTTTCATATATATTCTAGAAAATTAAAGAAATTAAAGAAAAATACAAAACTGCATACCACATACCTTTTTGTTAACATATAAAACACATTTGTAACTAGCAGCAAAAGCTAAAAAGCAGACTCACTACCAGATTCCTCTATCCTAATAACTTAAGACTCAACAGAAGGATCATCAGAAGGTGAAACTAAAAGAACCAAATCTTGTTCCACAAACTGACTCATTTACAGCTGGAGGAGGGGAGAGTTTCCAGTGAAGCTGCTGAAATTATCAGCAGTGAAGCTGCTGAAATTATTTTAGCCTAAAGATTATGACAGTGTCGGCATGTAAACAGATGTTGGGATTTTCCCTGCCTACCTGCAAGGGTTGTTTATTTCTGCAGCTGTAGTTTTGATAAATGGTGAAACTGGTTTTTCAACAAAAGATCCAAATCCCAGTCTAAAGTTGCTTGTCAGTTTTGACATCTCTTTGGAAAGAGTTGAACCCAGTTCTTTGATTGTGTTCAGATCGTCATCCATGGAGGCTGAAAGATCCATGAGGTAGTAGAGATCAATTGGATAATCTTCAGTCTGGCGAACCTTGATCTGTATTGTTTCTTCATGTCCTATTAAGGTCAGGGGAAAGTGAGACACATATCAGCATTTCTGTGCAGAAAACATGAGCAATCCCAATTTCTTCATAAACTTCAGTATGGTGACAATTATCTGGTATTTTAAAGCAACAGTAGCATTAACAAAAATATTTCAAAGATTGTCTGTCAACAAAAAAATCTCAAATAAGGGTCTGAAAAATTAAAAGTAGTTCTAATGTTTGGGGTTTTTTTAAACAGTTCTTCAGTAATGCCATAACCACAGAATTAAAACTGATTGCTATAATTTGAAAAACTGATTGCTATAATTTGAAAAAGTATGAAAACATCTCTTCAGCAGTATGCAGCTTTAGAAAATTTAGCTATGAAGCTAATTAAAACTAGAGGTAGCACTTTGGGGTCCTATCATATCCTTTAAAATTTTAAACAATGTCAAAGTGTATACAGAGATTTTATTCTCAGTTCCAATGCTTGACCTGACCTAACTGAATGTCTCTTACTTTTTTTTGTTACAAATTTTCTCCAGGAAAAATTCAAATCTGAGGGACCCCAAGGTAGTTCTGGAATGCTACCATACATGCCACTGGTATCTTGTAAATCCTCAAAGCAAGATTTTATGTTGCCTCTGAGATACTCTGCCAGACCAGCAGGGGAGAGGCACGGGAGCTCAGCTGGGCAGGAGCCAGGGGCTTTCATTCTCTCCCTGCCACCTCACTGGCAAGAGAAGAGAGGAACTAAAAATATATATCCTTTTTTTTATGATGTACCCAGCACTTCTGAAAATATTCTGAACGCAGCTGAACCTAGTTTTCATGCGATGAGTCAACAGATAATTTTGGACTCAACACAGGTTTTCATCTTTATTCTGTCAAGATATTTTTGAGCTTGTTCAACCCAAGAAGCTTCAGTTTATCACACTGCCTGAAATTAACCTATGATCTGTGACTTACCTGGTCGCAGCCTCAGAGTTAATTTCTGGGGAGAAATCTGTGTGACATCAGAACTGTTTTTCTGGGATGATGCAGTTAGGGGATCATTTTTGTGAATTTCTACTTCTGAAATGGGAAACTCAATCAAATTCAGCTGGCATCCTTTGGACAAAAGATTTTCCAGGGTATCACACCTCCCATGAATTCCAGACGAGTCTGTGTAATTCTAATGCAAACAGGAGAAGGAGGGATGAGTTAAATGTTTTTACTGACTAGCCACCAGCACCTGCCCCACAAAAGGTCAGTCCAACTCAGGGAATGGAAACAAAGGCGCAAGTTTGTGCAAACTAGTGCAGAACTAGATATAGGTGGCACAGAAACCCAAATTTGCCCTTCATGGGTCATGTCACACAGATGTATAATTAATGTAACTTACACCAACTTGTTATCCTGGGAGAAACTGCTCTATTGTTGGGAAATGGGAATTGTGCCACTCACTGCATTTGGTTTCTCACAGTACTGGGAATGATAACAAAGCCCCTCTGAGCCACTGGTTTTTCTATCACAGGATTATGCCACAAATTCATGAGTGTTTCCTATACAGTTTAGAACTGCAGATTGAAGCACATCATTCAATAAAAGAAGAAGTCTTGCTGATAATAAACTCCTGGACAACCTGTGACAAACAGATTGTGGGTACCCAGTGTTTGCTAGTTCTTTTTTTCTGACCTATACTTTCTCCTCAGCTCTCATTTAACCTGTTTACTGAAGCAGGCATCAAGTCCTTGTTCCTCTGCCTGGTGCCCAGCAGTGACCACAGCCTGTCCCCACTGTTCCTCAGCACCAGTGGTGCTCTCAGCATCCCCACACCTAAATTTGGCTCAGCATCCTCCTTGACCTTCTACCAGCCAGAGGAAATCAAAAGCCTACAGATATCAATTGGATATCTCACAGTTTATTGTCATTACTCAATTCAGAGCATTGATATGCATTCCTTTCCACAGCACTGCCTACAGGGTGGGTACTAACCTCACATGGTGGTGAAGTTAATGGTTACTTTTACAAAGAGTCTTCTGTGCCTTATTACCATTTCCCAGAGCTATGTCTATAGTAAAGATTCTCAAAATCAGTCAGGTGTGTCCTGGAAACTGCTCTGGCCTGCAAGCCCTTTTGACCAAAGCCTGGGCAATGCCTGGCAGAATCAGCTCTGAAACATTCAGTTCCTGGCAGAGATTCATGGGCCCATACCATGCATCTGCTCTTTTCTCCTAGGTCTGGCAAAGCAACCCATCGATCAGCCATTAAGCCACAAATATTCTCAGTCACTGAAAAACTTTCCATGCAAAACAAAACAAATTTACTTTAAACCTATTAAAAACAGAACTATGACCATTTTCCCACCAAAATATCACCCTTCATGCCTGAAAATTGTCTGGGATCTTATATATTTTGGTGGAAGTGTTGAGGCATCTGCTGGGAACAGTGGTTCATTATTCTCCAGACTGAACCTGATGCCTTTGCTCAGGCAAAACTCTCACCCACTGCTTCTACATAAATTACGTGTACCATTATAAACCTTTCACAGGGAGATCCATGTCGTCTCCTTCAGTTACACAGTTTGTAACTTTTCAAAATGTGTGAAGAGACAACCTCATATTTCAAATAATACAATTACAAAGTATGTTCCTATCCTACAGGAAACAGTTTCCTTGGAGGTGGTTTTGCTTGCTCTCACACTAAAGCTCCTCTGCCTTTTGCACGCTTGATCTGCTGTTTTTTAACAAAGAAATGAATCAGCTTATGAACAAAGAAGAAAAATCATGTTTACTACAGTGATGTTTTCAATAGTTCCACAGTTTTGTTTGGTTTGGTTTTGGGGGTTTTTAAATCAATAAATTATATTGGGCTCTTTTTTCCCTGAAAATACATGGCAGTAGTAAAAATTATGTGATCCAATTTCAACAAAATCCTGTTTTATAGTGCAGATATAAAAACTACTGCAAACACACTAATGTGGGGTCTTTTTTACCTCCATGGTAATATATTTTGCAAATGGCAAAAGACCTTTTTTTAGAATTTTTTTTTAAAACATGCAGTTTTTTCTTGCTGAGCTATTTCATAAAGAGTATTTTAGTCCAATGCTGTGTCATATTGCTGTACCCAAAGCCAACAAAAACTATTAGCAGCAAAGGTACAATCCAGAAACAAAAATGAAAAAGACTTTATTTCTCTAATATTTCTGTCAAGTTTTTGTTGCAATAGCTGACTATCTTGTTAATGCTAATGAACTAAGAGCTAGAATATTTACTGCGAACTGCGGAGATATTATTTAGCACCATTTATAGGAGAAAGTTTTAAAAGCAGAAATGTGAAGTCACTTCCTTAGGGTGGCACTGAAAATCTGAAATAAAGGTATAGGAAACAAATCCAGATACATTTTTTAAGTCTAATATTTTACCAAAAAACACATCTATGTCATATGAATTATAAAGCCAACATTATTGTAACACTTAGAATCAACCACAGATTAATAATTCCTAGATGGAAGTTTTACATCTGCAAACTTTTACAGTGTTCATACCTGTAAACCTTCTTTTTACACTGTCTGGCTTGGCACACAATCTGTAAGACACAGTCTGGTTTCTGACTTTGTGTCTGGTGCTTCACCATCAGTGCTGGGGGTGAGCCAGCCCTGGGGCTGATGACCTGAGACCCCCCTATTTCTGCCTTAGATTTGGAAGATTGATGTTTTTGTGTTTTTTTCAAACAAGAAAACAATCAAACAAACAAACAAACATCCTAAACCCCATACTATGAATAACAGATCATGTAGAGTAGATTAAATTCCACTTCTGCTCCCCAGGAAGGCTTCACTAAGCGCTGCATGCATTACAAAACCCCAGGCTGACCCAATTAAGTCAATACTTCATCACCACTCAGAGTGACTACAAAGACTTCAAGTCTTTGAAAATTTTTTTTTATCACTCTACCTCTTGCAAACACCAAGCGCAGTGTGGTCCGGAAAGCAAACAATCTTCACAAGTCACTGTGCTTTCCTGAGAACAGGTCCCTGAATTTAAATCCAAGAAGATAAAAGGCTGTTAATATTATGCTGAATCATTCAATTTATGAAGAAACTTGTCATTTAGAGAATGTGGGTGGTGAAAAATGCACATATTTAGCCATATTTAGGATTACTGATAAAATTTCTTCTTAACAGTAGTTCTATTGGTAAAAGATTAACTCTCCAATAAAGATTAAAACCTCAGAATTGCTGGCAATTAACATACCTCCTTTTGCGTGCTTTATGGGTGGCATTCACTTAGAACATGTTCCCTCCAGTGCACCTGATAGAATGTTACGTGTGTTTCTGGTATGGTGTAGGTAAGTCATTTCCCATATACACAGGGATATTAAAAGAACAGATTTATGCTCACTCTGTATGCTTAATATTGCTTCACTCAGCTCTGTAGATACTTGATATGATTTTTGTCCATTGTGTAACTACCAGAGGAACACTCAGCCATATGTATAATAGGAAAGATTCTTAGCAGATCAAACTGTGATTAATGAAAACAAAATTGCTCAAATGTCTGTCTCTTTCAAACCTGTTGTGCTATGTAATAACCACCAAATTGTAGATGAAATGGCAATGCAGCCCTACAGCAGCCTGTCAAATAAAGGTCATTAAATAGAAAGAAAAGATTTTAAATACAGAAGGCAGAAAGCTATTTTGTGTCAACTTCAAGCAAGAAACAATGCAAAATGGTTTTGAAATTGATCTCCCTGCCCCTGAGCCTTACCTTGCACATAGTTATTTCTTTGCAGAAATAGGAAACAGAGGCAAAGCAATTCAATCCCCATTCGTTTTCAGTGCTGGCTGCATGACAAAAAATAATAGCTTGTTAATTATGGTCTGCATAAAGGTAGAATGTCGTAAACCCCATGCATTCCTGGAGGGTATGTTTTCAGATGTCACGTACACCGGATCGCGAGGAAACTTCAACCCCAGCGGGACGGACCATGAACAAAAGTGAAAACAAGAACTACCTGGGCAGGTAGAGAGGACAAGCTGTGCACACAGTAACGTGAACATGGTTATCACTTCCTTGTTTTCCTGGACTCCTTATAAGGCATACGGGGAAAATTCATTCAGGTGAGGATTTCTGTCCGTCCCAGTCACTCTGGGTCCTAGAGCAACCCAGCCCAGAGACCATGTTTGCGCTGTGCAACAGCCCTTCTAAAGCTCCTTCAAAATAACACCTTTAATTGTGCCCCAAGGGGAGATGGATCATTAAGATTGCCAAGTGAGTATACCTGGAGGAAAGAAAAAAATCCCGGTTTTCAGATATCCTGATATGGAGGGAATCTCATAAAGGGAATTGTGAAGGAAAAAAACCCCAAACTAATCACAGATTAAAACTGAGGACTTTGCTTCAGTACTTCAAGATACCAGGTACATTGATTTTATTAACATTCCAAACTGAAAGGGAAATGCTGCAGTTGTAGATTTTTTTAATATATAGAATGGGGAATAATTTTATTCCCAGTACAGCAACTGACTTGAAAAAAGAATCATGTCAGCCTTAACTCTGCCAAATAAGTGGCCAGATATTCTGCAGCACAGAAACAACTGCATAACAAATTATTGCTATCTCTCCTCCACCTTCCCAGCCTGAAATGAACACAAAATACGTATTTCTTACCACCTTATTAAAAGGAAATAAAATTCCTTATTTCCGGATTTCATGTCCTCCCATCTTTTATGCTCTGCTATTGTCTGTTTTAAAAATAATTTTTTCAAGACGAGTCCTGTCTTTTCATAAGGATTTGCAATAGTCAAAGTAGGGATGGGTCTGTATTAGTTAAATTCAACATGCCTGAAACATTCCTGGGCATTGAGGCCAACTGGCACAGAAAGACTTGAGTTTATGATTGCAAAGTACCTATTGGGACCATTCTAGCAACCAAATTGTGCCCAGAAATTGTTTGCAGTGAGTGTAGATTGGAAGAGGTCAAATTAATGCCAGGGAGCATTTTAACAGTCTAATAGCATAGACAATCTCATTCTAGTGCCTGGAAATATTCCCAGGCACATTCAATTTTACTAGTATTTACACAGACTATGGGTAGTTTGAATAGCAACTCACTCTGGATTACATCAGAACCACCTTTGCTCTGCCCTTGTGTTCCCACCCCTTTGCTCTCACTAGTCATCACTCGTGTCCAAACACGCCGTGTCTCAAACTGATCCAACCAAAACCCAATCACCTTCTGTGGGGAGGGTGGAGGGCTGGTTTTCATCTGGCTTTGTCCCTTAAACCCTGTGGCTACTCAGTCCAGATTCAAGGCAGAACTGGCAGGAAAGGTGAGAATATGTTAGGCCAAATTTAGCCCAGTTTAGGCTGTTGTGGAACTGTATCTTAGCATTTCTATTTACAACAACATTCCTAAATCTCCTTCAACTGCTCTCTATGCCTCAGAGTGCCCTTTGTAAAGCACTTGCTCAACTACAGCAATTCTATGTGGCATGAAAAAAGCATTGATTAGATTATGTTCCCTCAGTTTGTGAAGACACAACTCTGTGAGAACACTCTATGTAATTACATAAGGTCAAAAAGAAGTGGAATCAACCAAAAGTGTTTGCCCTTACTAAGAAAAACATCCTCCTGTAATATGGCACTCAAATATCCTACTTCCCTGGGTCTGACTGACATTTGTGTATGTGTTCTTTAAGAATGTTACTATATCTACAGTTTTGCAGCTCCCCAAAACCCAGTGCTTTCTCTTTCAGTGTAGAAGGTCACCTTGTAGCTCTTATGGGCTACTGGCCCTTGGTAACAGCAACACTTCAAAGCCCAGGGCTCGGTGGCAGTGCTTCAGCCACCAGCAGTGTCTCAAACTAAGGACCAGCCCGCTGAACAGCTGGCAATTAGCAAACACTTATTCTTGGATTCAAGATATCAAACTTTGAAGTGTAGAGAGAATTAATAATACAGCCTACATAAAACTTACAAATTCTGTTTGATATTATCAGTTCCCCACTTGCTTGTGAGGTAATATTTTATATAGGTCCTGGCAAGAATAGCGTGGTTGGAGGCTAAGTGCCTGCCTCTGAGTGAGGTGGCTGCCAAAGACTATCTGAATTAAGCCTTTCCTTAATAAAATAGCTAAGTTTCTGCAAATTATTAGGAATCTATTAGATTATTAAGAGATCTATTAGATCTCCCTGGATTGTCTGGAGAGAGCAGAGAAGGAAAAGAAAGTAGCAAAATAAACAACAACAAAAAACAGACAAGGAAAAAAAATTGAGAGCAGGAGCCTAAGAGAGGTCCTGAAAGAGAGACAGAGTGCACCGAGAGTAAACCTTGGGCCAGGTAAGAATACCTAGACAGGAAGCAGACAGATGATTCTTGCTTTGAAATATCACCTGTGAAAATGAAAGGTAAGTTGACCAGGAAGTTCCTCTACTAGATCAATTCTTTGTTTGCTTTAATTATCACTAGAAGAGTAAAATCTCAATCTGGAGTAGCCATGCTGATGTGGGAAGGATGTGTAAAATGCTTTGGGGTCATGGCATTACTTGATTTGACAACAGGGTTCCTTCCCATTCTTCACAAGGTTTGTAATACAGTCTCGCATCACCCACCCAAATTAAAGACATTGGTTCAATGAGATACAACAAAAATGAAGTTTATAGTACAGAAAGAACACAATTATGATTGCTTCCATCAGCCACTATATAATTTCAGAGCAAGTTCTGGTCTCTATTAAATCAGAGTTACAGTTTTTAAATGACACATCAGAACAGAAAACAGCTGTTTATCATTCAGTGCAGGCAATGCTGAACAATGCAAATCCTCTCTCCATTCCCGGCACAAATATAGCCTGACCTCTCAGCTTCACACACAAGCCAGCTCTTGATTCCCAGTGATCTAGTCATACACACTCACACCCTGAAAGCCTGGAAAAACATGGAACAATTTAAAGTCTGAATGTCCCCCAGCTGAGATGATTCTCAATATTTACAAAGGTGCAGGGAGGCATCTCTTGCTCTTGAGAAAAGCTTTCTCAAGATCGTGAGGTAGAATCTCCCTTCTCTCCACCCTTTTCCTACTCATCAGTGCATCTGGGAGAGGCAAAGGGCTGCACTCCTTAGGTCAGAGGCAGGTTGCTTTGTACTTGAATCATCTGGTGACTTTATTCTCTGTCTGATTGGCTTCCCAATCAAATCCTCAAAGCTTCTGACAATCTCTAGCAGGGAATCAAAGTAGACTTTAAGGCTTAGTCAAACTTTTTAACCTGAAAGCAAGTAAGTGAAGATTCTACAGAAGTCTACAGGTTTAAAAACACTTCTCTCCCAAAGAAGACATATGTTCCATAGCTGCAAAGTCAAGTGCTTCCATACTCTTGGGCCAGCAGAAATGGAAAGCATTTGTTCTGGAAAGTCTGCACAGAAATATATGTCCCAGCAGCCTGACAGACCCAGTTCCAAAGAACAGCAATGGCAGATGTTTCAGAGGATGCCTGTCAGTTAGCTAAACAATGAAGGCTGAAAATTTCTAAGCTTGAAACTTTGATTCATCTTTAAGGAGCTAGAGATGATGTGAATATCCACACAGTGGTGTGAGAGCTCTGCACACAGGGCAGTCCAGCACAGACAGAAACCACACACAAGTACTGCACAGACGCTCCAAGGACTGCTCTGTCTCTGTCTCTACTGCAGTACAGATCTGACAATGCTTTAGGGAGAACTGGCAAAAGCGTTTCAAGAGGAAGCAACAATCCCGAACAAACAGTTGTATTGAATGAGGAAATTCACAGTGAAGGTGAAAGTGACAAATCAGCAAAATCAGAAACTTTTGCTTCTTTAATTATTTTGCTGCTTTTGTTTTTTTTTAGTTGATACATCTGCTCTGTCTTTCTTTATTAATCATCATGATGGGACATGGGTATTGCTCCAACAGAAAATTACATCCATTCAAAGAAACTGCTGTAAGCATTTGAGTCCTGTATGAGTGACCTGGAGCTTGCTGAAAGCAAAGATCTGAACATACAGTGATGGAGCTGCTTCATTCCAGCTCCTGTGTTTTGGGGTGTACCAATGTCATATCCCATTAGGATATGATATTAGTATATGCTAATATACTAATAAAACACTGCCACAGAGCCCAGAGACATGTTGTCTCTCCTACCCTCCAGGTGCTGTTTGCAAGCATGGCTACACATGATGGAGTGCAGTTTTGGAGGAAGAGGGGGGGTGTCTGTAGCCTCTTCTGGAGGGTCACAGGAGAAGGAGAATCACGCAGAGGAGAGGAATTTTCCCCTCCAGCTCTGAGCAAAACAAGGTGTTGGGAATTGGTGACTCAGGTTGTGATTCATGCTCTGGTCTCCTGTTGTTTCCGGAGCCGTGTGCTGCTGTTAGAGGAGGGCAGGGAATGAAGTCAACAACCTGAATCTGAGCAAGCAGGGGGGCAGAGGAGGGAGGAGGGACTGCTCTCCAACTGTACAGTGAGCAGCAGGCAGGAAACTCAGGGTGTTTTCATCTTGTATTCACCTTGCCCACAGCTCTGACCTGGCTGGTTCCAGCCAAGGGCATGACGAAACCTTTGTTCTCAGGTTTTTTGGCATGGGTGAGCAACGTGAAAAATTTGTTTGCTTTTCAGATTTGAAAACACTCTTACACTCAAAGAGAAATTATTACACCTCTGAACTGCAGAAGGGCTCAGGTGGAACTCGTAAGGAAATGGAGAGGGACAGCCAACCAGCCCAGGACACTCAAATTATGCCAGGGAATTCCACACATCCCATCAAATCTCACCTTGGTTTTTGTTTGCTTTTTTTGGTTACATGGCACCCTTTGCTTTCCCTGCACTATAAGAATGTGGGGCAGAGACAGCAGAGCAAGATGGGTGGGTGATCAAGCTGGGGATGGAAATTACACTGAGCACTGACTCCACAGCTCCTCAGACCCCTGCACTTTAGCTGAAGAGCTTTTCATAACTTTGTTCAGATTAATGCTAAATTCGAACCAGATCTGCAGGCCCCATCATAGAAGGGACAAGGTGATGGCCTTGCTGTTGCAACAGCATCAAGGGAAAGTCAACCCTGTGTCCCAGCCCTGCAGCAGGCCAGGCTTCCTTTTGGAAAAGACTGTAAGGTTGGGTAAACACAGTGTATTCAGGCCTGACCACCCATACATAAATTCTAAACTATGGAACTGGGATTAAATCACTTGAAAAAGTGATTCTGCTCTGGCTTTACGCACAGAAAATAATTTTATAGCTAACCTTCCTAGGCTTAGACAGAGGTATAGTGCTTTGTTAAAACAGAGGGTTTGAATAAGGTTATTTTAGAACAACCAAAACAGAATGCTTAGCCTAGCACCCAAGCAGTTGCTAAATAGTGAGGAAAGTGGGCTCAGGTGAAAGCTGCATGAAAGCAGCTCCATTTCTGGAGCTGTTCTGGGCTGGGCCAGTTTGGTTCCACGTACAGACACCCAGTGCTCAGGCCACGCGTCCTCGCCAGCAGCTGCCGTCTCGTTTGGGAGAAGAGCAGAATTTATGGTTTCAGAAGCCTTTTGTGCAGAGTGCTGCCATCTTATGGCTACTATGCTCTGGAGGAGGAAAATGAGCACTCTCAAACTCAGGTGCGAAAAAGGTGATACTGAGAGTCCTATTCCCTTTTAACAATATTTTGCTTTGTGACTTATATAAAAATCTTTCAAGATGTTCACGTTTTTGTAAAACTATGTATTCGCTTATATTAGAATTTTAAATTTTTTTTCATCCTTTTTTCAAATTCCATCTCTCACATTAAACAGAACATTACTTCCATTGTCTTTGTTATAAACTTGGTTACAAGCTTCTGAAGTGCCAGGAATCATTTGCAATATCTTTATCAGGGTAAATTATTACTGTACTTTATAAATCTTGCCTTATGTGTTTCTTCTGAAGGAAGGAAATTTAAACCAACAGTGTCTGCTCACATGCAAACAGGAACATTGGAAAAACAATATTACACAGAATGATTACTGCTTCTAAAATTCTTAAAGTCGTCATCAGAATTGCCAATATTAAATATCTAATAAACCCATGCAAAACTAGAAATATATAAATAGAGACACCTCTAAATAAAAATAAAATCAAACTAAATCAATTCCAAGTATTTTGCTGAGTAATACCAAAATAATAAAGCAGAGCAGATTTTCTCTAACAATGTTTTCCAAGAGTTCAAAATGATTAATCATGTAAATGCTGTCAATAATATTAGATCCACTGATACCTCATCCTTCTTATCTCATGTTTGTTGTGCCCTAGTTTGACACTTAACAAACAGATTTATCAAAATTTTAAACCACTCTTTAAAAATAGCTAATTCTTAACATTTTGCAGCATGTCAGTATGACACAGGCCATGGAGTCATCTTTCTATCAGAACCAATAAACCAACACAAATTTCAAAAAATACTATTACTATAGTAATAAAAAGGAGAGGGCACAACACTGCAAAGGCTCTTATAGATACTGAAAATGGTCCTTTCACCTTACACAGCTGCCTTAATAAACTTATGGAAATCCATCATAAATCTTGTCAGACTGCTTGACTCTGGCAGAGAGGCAAAGAGAGAGTGGCTCTACTCACCTTTATGCAAGAGCTACGTGAATTCTATCATCCAATTTGCAAGCAAATAACTTCCATTTTACTGTGATACCCACACCTACAGTGGTTTGTCCCTGTCACTCTTACTAGAAGACTGTTTCAGAGACTTTGTTCTTCTCATGGCTGGAAACTGCCTCAGCTCCAGCCTGGATGGACTAACTTTCAATATATATCCATTTATTTTAATGACAACATTGTCTGGCAACTTAAATAGCTTCTTTCCTCCCTAGTATTTGCCCTGCCCTTCTTTCCCCTCCCCTTGATGTATTTATAGAGAGCAATTGTATATCCCTCATTCTTAGTTTTGTGCAGTACTGCTTTTCTGCGTTTCCTTCAATGTATTTTCCTAATTATGGCTGACTGACTGTTCTCAGTACCCAGAGGAGCTCTGACCAGAGGAGCCTCCTACACTGGTGTTTGTACCCAGGTATCCCTTCTTTAAGTCTCCTACATGGTATCTAAGGAGGACCATTTTGGCTTTTCTAATGGATCCACCTCAGTTCTCTCAGGATTCTTCCATGACTGACCAAGACCTTCTGGTCTTCCTCTTACCCAACCAACTCACCACAATTTACAAGAGAAATAATTCCCACCTCAGTCTGGGTGTGATCCAGAACTTGCACTATTAAATTCTACCTGACACTTCCAGGTCCCTGTTCCTTCATAGTTTTCTGTATTTTATTTTCATGCAATTGTTTATTATTTCTTGCAAAATGCATACAAAATTTCCAGATTACTAAGGTTAGTTAATGAAGCTGTAGGTTACTTTTTTGTCTGCCTTTTCTCTCTCCTTTGTTTTGGGAGATCTTTAAAGCAAAACTTCCTGATCCTTCACCTGAAAATTTATTTTTTCTTCTTTGAGCAATTTAGGATGGAAAACAAACACCTCTTCACTATAAGCCTACTGCACCTTGTTAATAATTTTTTCAAGTTGGTAAATGTTAGCTTTTATTTTTACAGATGCTTCCATTTTTCTCCAATATCTGGACCATCATCTTTACAGAAAAAAAGAAAGAGCATTTTTTTGGTTTGGGCAGTACATACACAGTCTTTAATCTCTACCAGAAAGAGTACTTGCCACCTACCAGACTCCCTTTTACTTGTGTGATAGGAAAAACTTTCACTTTTTCAAATATTGTTACAGATGGTCTGTCTGCAAACTTGACAGATCTGACTGCACCCTCCGCTTCCAGGTTCCCAAAATACCATTTTCACTGATGATATGGTGGGGGCTTTCACTCTCTTTGCTAACTCCTAATATTTTTATTTCTTTTTTAAGGATTTGTAAGGTGCTAGCACTCTTCATTGTCTCCTTACAAATTACAGATTTTTTAATTCTTATTTAAATTAAATTTTAATAGGTTTGGAACCTTCATCCAGTTAATATCACTAACTAATTTCTTTAGGTACAAAATTTGTCCTTCTTCACAAGGACAAATTTTGGGAAATCAACAGGCCTGTTCTCGTTCATTCTTTCATTTATTTTCAATTTAACCAAGCTGGGATAACTTTAGCTAGGTTATTTTCTACCACCAGCTGCTCTATGTCATCACTACCTAACAAAGATCACCTAGAATAGCATCATGGCAGCCCAGTGATTGCTTGCTGATGAAATCTGCCAGCTATTACACGCTGGAATAACTGGCTCTACTGTTATCACAAACATTTGCTTTATACTCTATTTCTGACGAGTTAAAATCTCCCGCAGTGAGGCAATGCTTGGGAGCTTCTCTTTCATGCTTGCAGTCATCTGAGTTAGACCTCTATGGAAAATGTTGCTCCTCAGTGGCCCTTCAGAAGACCTTTACCTTGACAGATTCCGTTCTGCCCAGGCCACCTCTCTCTGGTTTTATTTCTAGTTTTCTTAAAAGACTACACATTAGTTTAAATGTGTTTCAGTCATAGATCACACATCCACCATCCTTCACTAACCATGGAAGATTTGGGATCGCCTTGGATCCTGCAGCTCTAGCCTGTGTTTGCAGTTTTTGTACACAAACTTCTCAGCTCATCTTCTATGACAATGTGCAAATTATTTTTAAAGTGTCACATCCCTTTTATTCCTAACACCCAGGCCACACACACCACATTCCCACACATGGACACGTCAGTGTCCATTTTTCTCCCATCTGATATTTCTTTCCCAAACTTATTCACCATGCTTTGCTTTTCAGAACCAGGCATCAAAATTACTTACAAGTGTCCCCCAACATCCTCTCCTATTTCTTAGAATTCTTTTACTGATTATACTGATGTATGTGTGTATGTGTATATGTATACGTTGTTATCATCTATTATTTTGTAACATTCTACATGATCTGTTATACTATAATGATACCAGTTATAGCAATCTTGGTTCCAGAAAATCAATGCCATGTTTGCTCCAACAGAGTTCATCCAGTTTGTGTGAAAAATCCTCCTTCTTCTCAAAAGCTGAATTCCTTACGACACTCCTCATAACACCAATTTTTAAGACATCTGCTGCTCTTTATTATCTTGCATGCTTTAACACACCCTCTTCAAGAATGAAACCCTGCAGTGGGAGCTTTTCCTTCAGGACAAACCTACTCACACAGATTTCCTCTGGTTTTTGTTTTTTCCATGGCTCATTCCTTTAGTTTTTTATTCTACACTGTGATCTGGTACAGCTATATTTTATCTCATAAATGATTGCACTGCTAGTGGCACTAAAACAGCTTCTGTTTTATAAATGGAATAAATAATAAACTGCATGCACATACTATGTGTACATTTTCCTTGAATACAATAATTTTAGCTTAAAACTATGCTCAGTACTGCTGAACTTATATTTATGAGGCAGTTTTAAAATAGCTTCTGGTAAAATAAGTATTTTTGCATGAAAGAGCTTAAGTGATAGCTTGAATATACTTTTGAACTTGAGTAGCTTTGTGAAATGTCTCATCAGTTCTCCTGGAGATATTTTAGTCATTGGGAGTTAATCATTACCTGAAATTATGGGACAAACCTATTGAAAGGCAGTCAACCCTGTAGTGTTGTGTTAGGGAAGAAATGCAGACACTGACTCATAGGCGTCAGCTATTTATTCAGTCAGTTATGATGTGATTCTTTCCAACATTATTTTTCTTTTGATCTATAGTAAGATACTGATCTTGTGGATGAGATTTTCTCAGTTAGAGCAAGACCCTGTCTACCCCAATCAATAGAGACATTTGAGTGTCAAACTACCGGGGGAACACCACAAAATTTCAAAACAGTACAAGAAGAAGGTAAAGAGATCAGTGAGTTAACATTAATCTGGAAGAGGCACCTGAGCACCCTCTAAAATCAGAAAAATTGTGCTCAGCAATGTCTGAGAGCAACAGAAAAAACCAAGAAAAAATTCAAACAGGTCAAACACTGGTTTGCTCCCAGGACCCTGCCAAGTCATGGGTATGGCAACAATCAAACCTCCAGGGAGCAGCAGGCACAGGACTTGGGCTGATACACAGGAGGTGCCTCACTCTGCAATTTCCATAGACACAGTCAAGAGCAAACTGGTTCCTAACTCAGGCCTATCAGATGCTCCAGAGCACATTTTCTTTCTATGCTACAAAGCCAGAAATGTTCCCCTCTAGCTGTGTAGTGTGTCAACTTTCTTGCATGTAGGGAAAACAGAAACACCTTCTTCTGCCTGTGTCATATTAATATGAAGATTAGACAAGATGGGTACAGGAAATAACAGTCAAAAACCAGGGTAAAAATTTGAATTTAGATTATCTAATAGTCTCAGCACTTGTGGAAAGTGCCTATTTGTCATGTTCTCATGACATCACAGTTTTCTGTCTAATTTTGTGAAATTTGATCAATATTCACAGTTTTAAGCAAACAGGCAAGTAAACAAAACCATTGCAGTTATTTATTGACTGTGCTGACACACAGCTATTCATGATGCCTGTGCATCACATTACTGATAAAAACACCCATTTTTACTGTCTCCCACATCATCAGCTTGCTCAAGGGGAGTACAAAAGCCTATTTTTCCTGTATCCTGAGCTGATATTTATGTTCTCATACATTACCATCTGATTTGTCCCAACCACTTTAAAAGGAGTGCTTTTCTCTTCTTTCCCTGCTGCTTAAAAATCCCCTGTTAGGTTTATTTGCTGTACTTGTGGGTTGAACAATGATAGTTTGATTTAGCTCATGCTTCTGAACTTGCATATTAACTAATTTTTCAAGACTTGGCCTTTTTCTGACATTCTTCTAAGTTCATGGATTTAGGGTGCATAATTTTCTTCATGAACCTGGTATTGTGCTGCTTCTGTTATTATAATGAAGCTTGAGGAAGATCATTCCTCAGAAGTAGCTTCTCTCCTCTTACAACTAGAACAAATCCAGGCTCAGGGTCAGACAAAGCATCACAAGCTCCAACCTGGGCAGCCTTCCTGGCTGAGGAAATTCCTCAGTGCAGTTCTTGTGGCAGAAATCTGACAATCTCTATCTGTTTACAATGTCTATTAGCACTCTGAATAACAGCACGGGCACCACGGAGGCCTTGACTCTATTTCACAAGGATGGCAGGTAAATATTGCCAAAAAACCAGTCCACTGTCAGGAGCAGGGGATTTCCAAATCTGAGCCTGAAAGCCTGGGTGGAGGACAGCCAAGCACAAGAGATGTGGAAGCCAGGAAAGGGTCAGAAAAGGACAAATCTTGCTGAAGCTTATTTTAAACAGCCATTTGAGATATTGGCTGTGGTTGTAATATCCACCACTGTTGGATGAGATTAATTGCTGCTAGCATGGTTCTCAAGGAGGGAAGAAGCATCTTCTAAAGATGCCAAGGTTCATCATTCCAAGTAGGTTTTCTGCCCTGGGGAGAAATGGCAGCATTTGTCTTCTCTACCCCCAGACAGTTCCACTGAGGGAAGAAAAACCAATTTCTCCATGATCCTCATAAGATACTCCTGCAGACACAGCCAGAAGGCTTTATCATACAAGTGCCATCCCTAAGTAGTCTGGCAGAGCCTCATTTCAGGGGCAGCTATTGCTAAATGAAACCTCATTTGGACCAGGCCCTACCTCCCACACAAGTGGCTGCAGAAGGCTGAGGATTGCCTCACCAGCCTTCAGGCTCTCTGGGTCCCAGCAATGGGAAACAAACCCTAAGGAGATGCCTGTCCTCAGGTTCACAACTCTGTACCCCAGGAAAAGGATGAGATCCACTGCCAGAGCACCACTACTCCAGTTCTGCTCTGCTAAACACTCTCTGCTTTGGGTGTTACTGGAAAAAAGTGCTGAATACAGACAATCAGATGGAATTGTGTTTTCTTATGTATAAGATACCAGAGAGCAAGACAGATCAGAGTTTTGAATACCATTGAGATGCTAACCCGGTCACAGATGTCAGATTTAAGAGGTATATTCCTATCTTCCTAAAGAAGAGATATATAAAAAGAAATATTGTTAATGGCAGGACTGGCATTTCATGCACTTCCCCAAGCTCCTTCACTCTTAACTGATAGCATGAATGTTTAATTAAAGTTTTGGCAGAGAAGTAGATCAGGACTACAGTGTCATTTTCCCCTCAAGGCGTGCTTCAGCAAGCTGATGCAGATTGCTTGGTCGGTGAGATATATCAATATTATAAGGCACCATGTGTCAGGCTGAACACATTAAAGGCTGTGTTAAATTTTAACATAGGTCATGAATCACTTAAACTAATTCAGCCAACCAGAATTAGTATGAAAAGTATGAGTAACAAGGGGCTAGTGTTTGTTCTGGTTTTATATAAGCAGGAGGATGAGGCACCTGAGCAAAGGTTCATATGCAACAACAATTGTAACTCTGTTCATGTAGAAATGATTCAGACATTTGGATCACAATGCAGAAAGATCTTCATTTTGTTGAAAACCTCATTATAGCTTTCTGAGAATTAAAATTTTGACAGCTTGGTTTGGGGAAGTCTTCTAAGAATATTAACTCTGATATAAAATAATAAACAGTGTATATGAAATGAAACATTTTTAAAATAAGTCTTCCCTGACATCTCCTGAAGAGAGATGTTCAAAGTGAACGCTGCCTTAATTAGTTTTTCTCTTTTTCACCATTTATTGGCATTGTTAGCTAAATTTTCTTATGAAGGTGTTCAACTGCAAATTTATTGTGGGTTAAATTGCAAACATAGTCATTAAAGTGCACTGAATTGTCTTTTGGCTTTACTTGCACAAATAATGACTGTATGCTCTACACAGCATGATAAGTATTTACATGATCTTACATACTTTGAGCAATATGTCATCATGATTCACCATTCTTTATCTCTATTTATTTTTGCTGATTTTGCTTCTTTTATAGCTCACCTCTGTCTAGACCAGCACACAACTCCTCTTAAACACAAAGCTTAACCACACCAAGACATGCAAGCTCAGCTGGGCTAAGAGGTGATGTTTTCATCATATTAACAGTTTGCCTTTCTATTTCAGTAGCATGGAAATAACCTTGTTCTCTGAAAAAAACCCTTTCTTTTTCCCTCCTTGTTCTAGGATGTGCATTGATGAAGCATCTGACAATGACGTTCACTGAGGACTATTATTAAAAACACTTGCTGCAATAAATTTACTCATTCACTTTCTGCACATTCTTGTGGTATCTCAGAACCTGTGCCTGTCACTGGGGACAGCACAGAAGCACTCACTGAGCTCTGCCAGAAGGAAAGGCACCGCTTTTGGCATTGGGAATAGCAGTAGCTCCAGAGTGAAAGACCATTGTTCAGAAGGGGCACAATCATCAGAGCTGGTGGCACAGCAAAAGCAGGGCTGAGAGCACTGCAGCCAGAGCTGCAAGCACCGGCTCTGCTCATAGCCCTGCTTTTCCCCAGGGAATGGCGTCTTGCGAGCGACTTCATTAACTGCTGACAGCAGACAGACTGCGCGCTGGGCGCGAGAGGGAAACACTCGTCAGATGGCCCCAGCCACAACTGAGGAAAAGCACAGAAGAGATAACTGGCAAGTGTGGAGATTTCCTCGCTGTTCAGGAGAAGTTAGGCACATCCCTGAATGCAGCGCTCTGTTTCTTTTCTTTCAGCAGGGCGTACAGAGTTGCCCAGCACAAAGGGTGCTGCTGTCAATTCAATGTGCCCTTGGAATCTGCCCAGGCTGTAGAACATGGCATCTGAATTCCAGATTGGTTGCTAGTTGTAAGAAAACCCCCCAAATATCTTGGCATTTGTTTCTTTTAATAGTCAGGAGAAGAGAGCCACCAAGCCTCGTTACCTGCCATTGAAATCCTTGCTCTTGTACTGTCACTGGAACTTGCCTCACTGCGTGGCCAGCAGGATGAGTGTCCCCAAGGCATTTACTCACAGAACAGGCTCACACAGCCCAAATTGCATGTGTCCTTAAAACCAGGGATCCTCACTCCATCCACGAGTTTAAAAACTTCCATCCTTATTGAACCAGCTCTGAGGTTGTTTGCCTGCCCGTGCCCTCCACCCTTCAAAAGGTCTTACTAACAGCTAAAGACCCGAAACACAAGGCTTTCCACACACAGGCACTTCCTCATTTGCTCCAAAAATTTACAGAAAAATGTGTTGTCTTACCTGCTGCTCCCAGTGCACTTGAACATTTCTCGTGTGCAGAGCAGATTCCCTGGCACTGCAGCCATCCTTGCACTGCAGCCCGGCTTTCTGCAGGATCACAGAGAGCTTCCCTTTTTCCACATGGCAGCTGCCTTGCTTCTCACCAGCCCTGAAGTCAAGCCTCTGTTTTAAAAGCACTCCAGCATCCTGCTCCTTCAAACTTCACTTTTCTCTGTGGATTCTCCAGGCTCACCGAGTGCCTGTGTTTCAAACATTAATACTTTGTTTACTGTCTTTCTTTAGCAGACATTGTATTCTCCAAACCCTATCTCCTATAGAAAGTCTGACAAAAACTGGCCTAAAATGCCAGTAGTCAAAATCCTGTTCTTCCCAGAGGAAACACTACTGGTCCTTCACAACCAAGCAGCTATTTATAGGAATGGTGACAGTGTGTCTAACCCCACAGTACAATGAGTATGAGGCAGTCCAGGCAAGACAGGATGATAGAGGCTGTTCATAAAATCAAAACTGGAATTCATGTGCTGTACATCAATAGGGACTTAAGCAACCACTTTCTTTTCCCATTTCAGAGGGAAGAAATAGAGGCCCTCTTAGCACAGGGATACACAGCACACTGTCACTGGAAAAATTAATCCATTATTTTAAAGAATAATGTTGAAGTTTTGTATCTGTTATAATCCTAATCTCCCCTCTTTCTGCAGGGCAGTGCTTCCACCTCACAGGCACCTGCTTTGACACTTCCCAAAGGAGCTTCTTCCTCATAAACTGCATTGTATGTTCATCTTAATAGACATAAAGCCAGGTTCTTTGATCTGAGCAGCAAAACACAATTAGTTTGGGATAGAGAACAGAGGAATCCCAGACAAGCCCCAGACAAAAGCAGAAATGGCAGGGAGGCAGAATTACCTTAGGGAATGCACAAGGAAGCATCAGTGCCAGCTGGGTTACAAATCAGAGCAGCAAGCAGCTGTAATACTCTTCTAAGGAACTGGGTGGGAAGCCAGGCATAAAGAGCAGAGGCAGCCCAGTGCTCACATCATTTCCCTGAGCAGTAGTTAAGGAACTGGGGGAGCACTGTAAGAAAAGAGAAAAGACATAAAAAATAGCCAGAGATGAAGTGAGGATCTAAAATTGTCCTAGGAATGCACCTAGTTGAGAATTAGAAAAACCTGTGAAAAGGCAGGGAAATGGCATTTCTTGGGGTGGGGCTGGAAGCTGCAGTGCCTGGGGCACCCCACAGTGGCACAGTGGGCTCAGCAGGCCCCTTCCCCATGGCCAGGCTGCTCTGACATGGGGGCAAATCCCACGTGTCCCAGCTGAGGACCCGTCACCATCAGTACTGACACTTTTCCTCTACCTACAGCAGTGAATAAAGCAACCAGCCCATCTCTTCAGGACCCAAAGAGGAAGATAACCAGCTCCTGTTCCACCCTGTCTCAGCATGCCTGACTGGGGCACAGCCCTTTGGGCTCATGCACGTAGGTGGGGAGGCAAGAGCCCCTGTGCTGACTCTGGCCATGCTGAAGCCCTGTGGGATGTGCTGCCATGGAACTGACACCCTGCAGTGTCCTCTCCCCCTCTCCTGCCTGCAAAACAATGAAGCCCCTTAGCAAACTTCACCCCCTTAGCGTGGTGCTGTGCCCAAAGCCCAGGCTGCTCAGGCAGCTGGGGAGCACAAAGGGAGAGGAGCTGAGCTGCCCTGACAGCCACAGGTGAGAGCAGCAGCTCAGCAGCACCAGAGATCTCCCCTGCCTCTCCCAGAGCCAGCAGCCCAGCCATGTGCCAGGGGCTGAGATGCATTTGGAGATATGTACATCACAGCAGTCACCAAGAACTTCCTGAGCTACCAACAATAATGAGGCACTAGTGACAGACTAGTGACAGACTAGTCTGTGACAGACTAGGGAATTCTATTACATACCTTAAAAAATTGAATATAAATAGCTACAGAACAGCTTGCAAATAGTAAATAGCAATAAAGCTTCTCTACCAAATATAAAAAAAAATCACATAAAAAGGGAAAGACAAAACTCTTCCCCATTGTGCTTGCCTACTACACAACTTCCAAAAGACATGGCTGGATTTTGGCCTTGATACCTGGAGAAATATATTGGTGATAACTTGAACTGAATTTGTACTTAGGGATGTTTTCCTGTACACCAGGAAAAAATTATTACCCAGGTTGTCTGCAGCTGTAGCAACTCATTACCATAATTTATTTTTTTTTCTTCATACAGGCACAGAATTAAAAATCAATTTCCTTCTTAAATAAAAATCTGAGGCTGGATACATCCCACGCATAATTCTGTATTTCCAAGTCCTTGTGATTGATTATTTCTTCAGTAATCCCTAAGGAGCTAGAGTAGAAAACTTGAAGGGAAAGAAGATGTTTGTTAAACACAACTATGTATGCCTTAATGCACAAACAATAACTATGACCAGAAAATATTTTGCCTGCAATAAAATGCAGAGTCCCTTAATTCCCAGAAATTCACTGCTTTTCTTCAGAGCAAACTTTTATTGGTAATATACACTTCCCTGAACTAGGTAAAACTCACAGCTGTAAGAACAGTGGTGGTAAACCAGAGGACCAGACATGAAATGAACAAAACCATGTGTAAAATTATTTTTGAGAGGCTCAGTGAAATTAAATGCTGTCATTGCTTAAGACAATCTACCTCACTGACTATATTAAATTTGCCTAGATGCATCCCTGAGAGCAAAAAATGTAGCTCCTGGCATGAAACAGAGATACAGAAACCAAACAAACTCCCATGTGAGAACTTTATCAAAGCAGGGAGAATAAAATCCTTCATACCCCTGTTATACAAAATTAGGTAACAGAAGTACCTGAATATTTTATGGGACAGATTCATCTGAGATATATTTATTCAAGGCCAAAAACCTCAGGCCTATGTCTTTGAAGATATTTACTTAGTTTTGGTTAAACCTTTTGGTCAAACAAGTGCTAAGTTATATCACTTTACATCCTGAAGGACAAATACTGCCTTTACTTGATTTTTAGTTATAAAAGATGCTGGAGGTAATGATGGGAGCACTTTATATGTTTTTATTTCTATTACAGTGTGGCTTCAATCAGAAACAGAACTTTGTGGTAGAAATTGAACAAATATCATACCTATATATACAACTCATACCCAGAAATTCAACACAGGCAAGTTAATTCCATAGCAGGGGAGATAAATTTTACACAGTGGGGATGGACTCAGAGCATGGTGCAATCTGTAAGTAAAGAGCACCTGAAGGATGTATGGACTGAGGAGGGACTTTGTGAGGCTTCAGGAGAGGATGAGCTTTGCCTCTGCTGCCTGTGAGGGGACTGCTGAGCACTGTGCTGGGGAGAAATGCAGGCACCACTCAGGGTCTGCCCCAGACCCTGAAATAACTGCTCAGAACAGAACTGAGCAGTAAATACACGAGTTTTATTCTATCAGTCATAAGCCTGAGTGAAGTGAAATGTAATGTAGTGCTAATAGATTCAAAATACCAGTAAGGAGAATTTAGATCAGAATATGATACTCATAATTAATAAAACAGGTAACTATTGTACCATGCAATAAATGGTTACACATCTCATGCAGGAATGGATTATTAATAACACCACAGATAATTTCATTGCAATGCTATAATTTTTTTAAACATTCTTAATGCAGTAAAATATCTGAATAAGTCAGAATGAGCAGCATTATTATTATTAACTAGGCTGCATAAATGAGCACTAGTGTTTTAAAAAATCAAAGATATTAAATTCATGAATAGTAGAGCAACACTGACAAAACAGATAAACTTCAAACACACTATTTTCCTAGCCAAATCAATTTCTGAAAAATCTTACCAGAGATAAGGATAAAGATAAGATAAAGGATAGAGATAAGATAAAGGATATACCACTAAACCTTTCATGTTTTTTATGCAAATTATGAAAATAAATGATCGTTAACTAATTTATATGTGTTTCATGATGAATTATATTCTCTTTTGCAGCCAGCATCGTATTTTATTAAGAAATTTGTTGGAATCACAGGGAAATTGTTTAAGAAATATTTTTTTAATTCATCAGTTGAACATACTTTTTAATATTATTAACTGCAAATTAGAGTGATAACAGGAACAGACCTAGAATATGTGCTCTGAAGCCTATAATGATGCATTGCACTACTTACCATTCAGGACAGACCTTTCAATTCAGAAAGTGCTGAATGCATTACCAGGCCCATTGTCCAGAACCTCTGCCAGACATATCATTTGTCTCTATTGTGGTAATAAAGAGATTCCTGGCATTCTGCTATTAAGAAACCAGAAGTAATATATTAGTTTTACTTTACCTCTGCTACTTAATAAGGAGCACATACAATAGAGCACACACTTCAGAAGACTATGAAGATAGTATCCTATTGAATGACAGACTGTCTGCTTGATTTACATGAAATACCAAGTGCTCGTATGAGAAAAGGTTAAAATTAGATTGACGAGCAAATGTGCTACCAGACTGCTGGCTGACAAATGGCAAAGTTATGCCAACGTATTACTTATTCTGGAGGCGCCCAAGAAGCAAGCAGGAGGATAGTAATTCATGTGCTAAAATATATTCACATTTAGCATAAACAAAGAGTCCTCAGGGTCTGCAATAGGAACATATTAGCTACATGTAATTTATGCCAGCCAGTAAGTCAGTGGAACAATTTCCTTATTAGATATGGAATTTGAATGACTTGTATTTTCTTAAGTCAAGAGTGGGCTGCTCTACTGTCATTTAAATTATTTCAGAATAATGCCCTGATGAATGATTACATTGTTCTTCCAATAAATTGACTGTTGTGCTACATCCTCCTTCCTGCTACCAACCACACAATGAAAATAGAGATTAGTCATGTAGCTTTTCACAGTGGCTCTTGGATTATAGTCTGGCTGCTTCGTGGTCACCATAAAGAGCAGGCTAGTTCAGTAATGGTGACTCCTTTCCCTTTCTCCTTTTCTTTCAGGAAGTCCTGTTGAGATCCATACTAAAACTTGTTCCCTAAAAGGTGTGAACTAAGGAAAAATTTTCACTTGCCCAAATAAAGGTGGTTTGAGCTCTGAAATTCAGCAGCAAAGATGTATCACAAACTGACCATCATGCTCTGGGCATGTCTGCAAGTCTGGAAGTAATGTTTTATGATTCTATGGGTACAAATATCAATCCACCAGAGATACAGGGCACCTCTGTAAGCATCAGCTTTAATGACTAGAAGCTGGATTTGGTGATAATGAGTAACAACCAGTCGGTTGTGCCTCAATTGTGGTTTATGAACTAAAAACAACATTCTGAAGGAGATGGAAACAAATTACTGATGCCTGCCACTTTCAAACTCATTTTACACAAATCAAATAATTACACAGTGAAAAGCTGCTACTCTATGAAGTGGACAATGCAAAACTGTATCTTTCTCCCTTAGCAGCCAATGGCAATTCTGCAGTTTACTCCTGTGGAATTAGAGGTTGGCTACAAAGTGAATTTTTCTGCATGTGAACATGAATTAAAAAGGAATTTAAAAGCAGACAACATGGGCTTGAACCTGCTCTTCATCGGAACAACTTTTTGATATTTTGTTAATATGAAATTTCAGTAACACTAGAGCTTTAACAGACCCAAACCCATTTGCCAGCCTGTTTCCTTAGGGAAAAGTGCTCTTATTTCCTTTCCAATTGCCATGACAGACAGCAAGTTAGGGGAGGGAGTTAATTGCCCCATTAGTCATCACCTTGTCAGGATGACTGGCAGCCAGTAGCCTTCAGGCTTGCATGAAAAGCTAAAGCCAGTTGAGATCCTTTCAAGTCTGGACGGGAGAGACACCTCTGGACCTGCTGCCCCTCAGTGACACCTGGAAAGCTGGTCCAATATTTTATGCCAGGTCTTTCATATGTCTGTTAGTTCTTCCAAAACTCCTGTCAAGTAACAGGGGAGGGGAACAAAATGGAATGAAAGGTTTGAACCCCATCAGGTTCTCTTTCTGGCCTCCTCCTCCTCCTGCAATACTTGTCTTGCAAGTCATTGATGACCAAAGATACACAGGGACAATTTGTTACTATCTAAAATAATCCACTAGAGTGCAAAATAACCTCTATAAAAAGAGCAGCCATTTCTGGAAAAATCTCTGCTTTAAAGTTATGATATATTAAATGGAGTTTACCAGCAGAGCCTTCACAAGTAGCTGCTGGAAGCAGTTATTAAAGTAGGAATTAGGCTAGACTCAGACCTTGTGCAAACAGTTGTAGCTCCCGCAAGGACGATCGCACTGACAGGCTGGTTTCAGTCCTCTAGGCAAGAGAGAGGCAAAAAAGTGAGAGACGCTAGCAGAGCATCTGCTAGCTAGATCAAAAAAAGTCTGTCTTGTTGGCAGAGCTATTGTCCTTTGGTCACACCAATCCTAATTTGAGTCCTGCTTGCAGCAGCATAGAAAACCTGTGACAAACATAGTCATGCTGACGTTGAGCTGGATGCCAAAAGAAGATAATCACAAGTACTTGAGACTGCAAAGAAAAATAAAATTAAAACCCGAAAAAACAAAACAAAACAAAAAATCCAAAGCCACACACAGGAAAGGAAAGCTTTCAGGTCTGAAACTGATTGGGGGGGGAATTTTGTCTTTTCCTCCCCATCCCTCATTCAACCCTAAAAAAAAATCCTCAAAAATTGCAAACACATGCCTGGATCAGATCTTTTCCAGAAATTCAAGTCTGTGTCTGTGCACTGTTTAGCCCAAAGCTAGGGTGTATGCAAAAAAGAGAAATACTTTATATTTCCAGACTTACAATATTTTTATTCATGACTGTCTGTGAACTCTCCTACTTGTTCTGATTGCTCTTTGGGTCTTTTATTGTGCCTGATACAGCAATCTGGCCTGGTCCAGAAGTGAATCATCTAATTACTTTGACAGTATCCCTGGCAGAGATTAACAAATGCTTCTTGTAGTCCACATCTAAGAGCAAGTCTGTGCAGGTCAAAGCCACTGGCCAGCCCTCAGGCCCTGCTGATGAATTGCAAGGCTGTGTCCAGCAGAACCAGAGGGGAACAAAATAATCCAAAATGCATTGGCAACATGATTCTCCCTGACCAAAAGGGATCCTGCAAAAAGCTTCTGATATCTGAAGCACTAACTGAAGCACTAGCTATCCCCTGTGGGTTACGGTTAATTATTCATTAGATTCAAGCTGTACAGATAGAGACAAGCAGCAAAAATACCTATTTCTGTGGGCCCCTTTGCCCACTTGCCACATGTGTATTAGTCATCTGGATTAATATGTAAGAAGTCCTCTTTAGTGATCACTCACAGGTTTTCTTGAATGAACTTTGCAAAAAATGAGCTGCCTTTTCTATATCACTTTAAATACTTAGAATAATTTTGGTTTGTAGTATGGATTTTTCATTTAGCCCCCAAGACACCAATTTACATTCAAAACTTTATCTATTTCCTGAGAAGGTATTTGTTTGTTTTACGCTGTGTTTGGAATGAATATGCTTTCAATTGTCATGGCTCTTATAAAGATATAGCAATCATAAAACAGATTCTCCCAAGAGTATGTGAAAATAGACAGGCTTTGAGTTAATGGGAAAAAGATTTCTAACTCTGGTCTGGGTTGAACCTTTGCAGGCTACTTGACTTCTCCAGAATTCCCTTGCTGTTTGTCTCCTTTTGTGTTTGTCTGTCACTTACAAGCTATTCACCAATTCTCCCTGATCTTGTATGGAGCACTTGTGTGGTGACATTGTGGTTTCTATTAGATTCCTTTATTTTCTCCTCCCCGTTGGCTGCTGTAGGTATCCTTACCTGTTTCATTATCCTTGCACTGAAGGTATCCTTACCTGTTTCATTAACCCAAAAAACCCCTAGTTTTTATTTTCCTCTAATAAAGACAACCCTATTGTTATCTTAAAGAGGACTAAAAACACCTCTTAGAAATGTGAGCACTTGCATTGTATTGTGCAAAGGCAGGATGAGGTTTTGCTTTTGATAACAGGTAAATAAACGCTCCATAATGACGTGCTGTGAATGGGTGTTTACCTTTTGTGATAATTTCGGTTTATCCCGATGCCCTCTGGCGGCTGCACAGAAGCTGTTTAAGCTCTGGGTAAGTTCAGCGGCTGTGGGAGGCTCTGCCCTCCCTGTTCCTCGCCCAGCACCGACAGCCAAGGGCGGCAGCAGCGCAGAGAGCCCGAGTCGGGCTGCACAGAGCATCCCTCGGAGCCCGGAGCTCTGCGCCCTCACTCACCTTGGGAGTCCAACGAAACAAGGGCAGCCCCAACACAGCTGGCTTTGCTGATGTAGCACAACACTGCTTAGGAAATTAATTGCAGGCTTGAAGCAGGGCAGCAGCACGGACTGCAGGGCTGATCAGGTGATCCCCACTTGGAAGAGATGGGCTGTGCATATGTGGACTGTAGGACATGGAATGGTATGGTTTGTCCTGAACTGTTTTTCCAGAGACAGCTGGCTAGTTTCATCTGCAAAATACTTCTGAGGAGAGGAATTTCTATAACTGCCTAATTTTTGGGGGATTTTTTTTAATAACTGAAATCTGGATTTTCAATGCAGTTGTACAAAATTCACCCTAGAATAGAGGGTAAGGCTTGCTGCTTCTATGCTTCTAGAGATACCACAGCAAAGATAGAGCTAGACCACTCTTAAATATGAACAGTTTACCTGGAAACAAATGTTCCCACTCTTATGCACAAGCTTTCTTCCCTACTGCTGGCTTTGTTCCATAACTTCTGCAGCTCAGGGCACAGTGACTCGCTTGAATGCACAAGTGGCAAAAGGCCTTTGCTGTGTGAAGCCTGTGAGCTGCTGATGAGCTGCCTCCTTCCCACTCACGTCAGAAGCCTCTGCCTGCTGGCAGCTGGAACTTGTTGAAGTTTGGAAAGTGAGCAGAGCAGGGCTGAAGGAGGTCAGGAGCTGACGGTCCATGCAGCTGCTAACTTCTGGAGCATTTCATTCTACTGAGCTGCACTGGCCTCTTAGAGCTGTTTGAAATCTAGTTTTCATTCTGTTCTGGCAATGACAGCAACACTTGGAGCTCTTTGAATACCCTTTCTTCCAACTGCATTTGAATGTTTTCCCGACTCAAGAAAGACCTGGAGTATGTCAGCCCTTACTGCAGCCCCTGTCCTGTGCCTCCCTTCCCTCTCCACAGCTCCCTGCATATGAGGGCCCAACTCTGATCCAGCCCAGCTGTGTAACCTTGCTCAGAGTGCTGGAAAAAAAGCTGTGAGAAAGTCTGGAGAGATAAGAAAGGGAAAATTATAGACAGAGGTAGAGCTAGTGGGGCAGGACTGCCAGGAGCTCAAGGGTTTAGGAGGCAAAGCAGCAATGTAGAAAGGGTATAAAATCTAAAGGAAGAAAAGAGCAAGGCAAGTCAGGAAGCATCAGGTCAGTCCACTTCTTGGGGCAAGGCACCCATGCCAGGGGCCCTGATGGAGCTTGGCAGAAGATAGAAATGTGGCAATGTTGAGGGTCTGCTCCTGGGAGCTGCAGGGACTGACCCTTCCCCTCCTGCCCAATGTCTGCATGGCCAGCAAAGCCACTACTGGTACCTTGCTGGGTGAGCAGAGTCATGCTCACCCAATGGCTTGTGAAATTCTTTCTTTTCTGTGGGCTGGTCAATAAATAACTGCTTCACATGCCTAGTTATGTATATTCTGCTTACAGATTATCTTTGAGACTGGCTAAAGATACCAGAACAAACTGATGCAAAAACAAGCTGGTAACAAATGCCTGTAAATACATTTTTGGTGTTTTAACATTTAAAAAAAACAAACCAACCAACCAACCAACCAAAAAATTTAGCAGTGTTTTCTCACTGGTATGAAAGTATCTCCCACTGGGAAAAGGCTGAAGCACAGCAAGGAAAGGTAATTTTCTATTTGTACTTAGAAAAAGCTAAAACTATTTACCAAAACATAACATTTACTAGTAAATTTTCTCTTAGGCTCATTTAATCATTGCTTTATTCCATCACCCTTAAGTGCTTCACAGATGTTGCTTAAAACCATCATCCCTGTGTGTGAGTTTCAGGTGGTTAAAATACTTGGGAAAACTTCTGCTGCAGATGACTTCTTTAAAATCAGCAGAGTGCATGTGCAGAAACCATTTTACAAATATTATTCCCCTTGATAAGACTTGCATGTGGGGCTCTGAAACAATGACCCTTCTCAGAAAGCTGCCTGAGCAGGTTGACCCGAACACCTGCGGGGTGCGTGCAGGAAGTCTTTAGGGTGCCACATACCTTCATTCCTTCAGTGCTCCAAAAATCCCTTTGTATTACAGTGAAGCTGTCAAAAGAGGTCAGTTTATTCAGCTGAAGGGAGACCAACATAACACAGCAGAATTCAGAACACCACTGTTGTAGATACAGCATAAGGGGATAGTGTTGAAAAAGGCAAGATATCTTGAACAGTTAAGGCTTGCCTGTGGAGAAGCTGGCCTTTCTTCTTGGACATGGAAAAACACCCCAGTAGTATTTTCCTGTGATATGATTTCTTCTTTACTACAGAAGTGGGCTGCACAGATTTGTCAGATGGTAGATGTGGTTAGAGCTGTCCTGAAAAGGAAAGACTGACTCATTCCACATGCAGGCTTTTACACCCTCCCTCTGATCACTGCACAGTAAATCTCTGCTGTTCTGACATCAGCTTGGCTTCTCTTAGTCACTGAAAGAGAAGTTGCCAAACAGAATAGGTTTTGTATATCCTAACCCCTATTCTGGAGAGAATTAATGGACTGAGTCTGAAAGCCAAAAGCCTCAGATTTGTTTGGGTTAATCAATGCCAGGATTTGTTGGCGGGGGAAGGATACAGATGATCTTTCACAGTTGAAAGAGTACGTCAGTGTGGCAAGCGTTTGGAAGGTAACACGTCTTAAATGCCACCAAACAACACACTGGCTTTCACAAGAAGGCACTGCTGGACAGGGCAGATTATCTTATTCCAACACATGTGGAAGTTCACAAAAAATTTTGGAGTGGTTGACTACAGCAAAAGGAACAAATGCAGTGAAGTGTGCACAGGAGGAGTAGGATACAAACCCATACAAATACTCTGGCACATAAAATGCATTTCTGATATGATGTTTCTGTGGAAGATTAGGTCAATCATGACTTTGTCTGGTATGGTGGAGGTACCACGGCATAAACTAAAGCTAGAAGGGGAGAGCAAAACAGCACTTACTAACTTTTTTCTCTGAAAAGCTAACACACAGTACCAGCAAAGTGCTTTAGATTGCTTTGACTTACTCTGTTCTAGCCCAATATATGCAGTCATTAGCAAGGCTCAGTTGCTCAACAGTACTTGGTTATGCTCCTTGTTAATGCATTGCTTGCACTTGTCTGGCACCTGCTCAGAGTAGCTAATTTAGAAAATGGAGAAAGATAAAAAATTATGTTTAGTGCCTAAAGAAAAGCTACCATGTAATCACTAAAAACTAAAAAAACAACAGGGCTGGTGCATGATCTTGCACAAAACATTTATATTGGTACACAATCATCCTACATTAATCTGATACTTACCCATATTTGTTAACAGGTAAAAAACATTATTAACAGCAAGTTTGCAAGTAGGGTTCAAAACAGGTTGTATGCAAGAGGATGGAGTCAATATTGAACAAACTAGTTGGTAATGACTTTTATTATATACAATAAAAGTATATTATATAAAGACATTGTATTACTGCAGATTGCCTGATAGGAATGATACACACCAACCTTATCAGATTAGGCAAAAGATACTAACCTGAAAAAAGGATTCATTCTTATCAAATATACTAAGAGAGCTAAATTTATCATAGGAATAATTAGAAAAGCAAATAGAGAGATAGAGAGCAAAAAACATTTCCAGCCTGTATTATTCTATTTACATACAACTTTTGTGAGGAGTATTCATACCTAATTTAAAAATAATGCTTATTAATCTGAGATTAATTCAGTATGGTGATGAACATGAATAATATAACAAAACTCTTTTAAACTCTTCTGTATTCATCTTCTTATGCATTGCATCTGGGACAGGCAACATACTGAGCCAATATTTAAATGACCTCCCCAAATGGCTAAATGGTATTTTTTTTCAGTTACAGGAATTGAGTGTTTAGTAGCACAGTATGATTTTTTTTCTCTCCATTAATCACAGAATATGCCGATTTAGAAGGGACCCACAAGGATCATTGAGTCCAACTCCCCACCCTGCCCAGCACCATTCCCAAGAGTCACACCACGTGCCCAAGAGCATTGTCCAAATGCTTCCTGAACTCTGTCAGGCTTGGTGCTGTGGCCTCTTCCTAGGGAGCCTGTTCCAGTGCCCAGCCACACTCTGGGTGAAGAACCTTTTTCTAATATCCAACCTAAACCTCCCCTGACACAACTTCAGGCCATTCCCCAGTGTCAATTAGTGCTATAATTGTTGAGGATGTCTTCATTGCATAAGCAACTGTAAATCAAGTTTCCCATTGCCCAGACGAGTTGCTTTGCCAGCTCCACTGGAAACACATTTATTCTCAATATCTTGCACGAGTACTGCATGAGTGGAAGTTCAGGCTGAGCACTGCCAGCTGCATGAGCCCACCTGCCATCCCCAGCAGGCTGCCTGGCCTGCCACGGCACTGGCAAAGCTCTTGGGGTCCCTCAAAGCCAGGTGAGCAATGGAAAGAACTGTCTCCCAGGCTGGAGAGGGCTCTCCAGAGCAGCACAGCCTGGGGTTAGTGAGCCTCCCCTTTGCCTATCCAGCTCCCACAGCAAGGAGCAGGAGCGCTCTGGATCACCCAGCCCTGCTCTGTGCTGCTGGGCACACCCTGAGGCGTCCAAGGCTATGCCAGAGCCCCCTCCTGCCACACACACCAATCCAAAGCCATGTCAGACCATGCAGCTGGTAAAGCATTTGGCTGAGCAGACACAATAGTTTGACTTTTCCCCTCTTGCTTTCCCTAGCCTTACTTTGGTCAGAGCAGTCCTCTACCTGATACCCACCACCAGCATTACTGATCCTGCCAAAAGGATAATAAAATCAGAGATTACCTTTAAAGAAATGAAAGGCTTAAAGATGGCAGCTGGAAGGCCAACACTGGAGATCTCTTTGAAATCCAGTGCAGTGCCACCTCTGCTCTCCAGAACTGGGTATTCCAGCCAATGTCAGCACACGTGGGAAGACAAAAGCATTTGAAGGCAGCAATCCTGTGCCACCAAAGTGACTCTCCACCTCCAACCTTACCTCAGGAAAATGGCACTTACAGCCACAGCACACAAGCCTGGTTACACACAACTCCCTGTGTGGGCTGGCACACAGCAGAATGGAATTCTTGCATCCAAATCCGACACCTCATCATAGATTTTTCATATATCTTTTCCTGTTGTGTTTGAAAGAATTAGTGACTTTGTAGTGTGGTGTGAAAGAGTTAAAATTTGGTTTTGATGAAAGATAGAGGAGAAAAAAAAAAACCCAGGCTGTCAAGCAGAAAGCAATTCCAAACATTTCAAAATAAACACAGAAGTTTTACCATAACCTGTTTGGGTTTTGCCCCAATAAAGGAAGGTCTGAAGGAAAAAGACGATACATTTTCATTTTTTTGGATCTTTTTTATTCAAAAGTTTTCAAAGAAATAAAACAGAAAAAGCTAACAATCTAATCAAATTTACAGTTCAAAAATGTCTTTTGGCGTTTAACAACAAGTCCTAGGAAACAAAACTACAGAGTTATCTTGAACCGGACAAATAAGTTACCACTGGCAAGTTTGTGGCACTAGTAAAACAAAAATAAAAAATTAACTCTCTTGATCATATAGATATCTCTATGAAAATCTTTTTTTTTTTTTCAATCTGTACAAAAGGTCTTTCTTCATAAATTAATTTTTTATAATTTAATGGCTGTCTACTATGTGATGTTTAAGTAACTGATTATTTCTTTATGTACAGAGGTTAAATTTCCCAAATCTTACCCAGACAATGAGTATGGCACTTAGTTCAGACATTTCTGGCAGCAACTCTTCCCTCCCTCTAACACAGCTATCATACTGCAGTTTTTAATTAATGCAAAAATAGCAAGTAGTGAGAGATCCAGGTTTGGAAAGTTACCAAAAACAGGCAAGGTGCTGCAGGAAGTCTGGACTTTTACAAAGCAGTAATATTCCAGGGAGCATAGAACCAATAATACCACAACTTTTTAAAAAAAGAAAAAACAAAAACACATCTCTTATGACTATGCATTTCACTAGAATCTACACTTCTCAGAGCAGCAATTTACTTTTGAAACTATGAAATGTCACCGACATCTATACTCCAATACTCACACAAAATTTAAAAACTAAAAAATACTTGAAAGAAACAACTGCTTAGCCCTAGCTCCTGAGCTAGGATGATTTGGTCTGTGGAAACAGGGAGGGCCAGCAACCTGTCCCAATACAAAAGGAAATAAACTTTGAGGTAGATAACTGATCATATACAGCTGACCAGAGAAGTACACAGTTTTGGAAGACAACTTAATTTATCATTCAATTTAAAACATATGCAATTGTAATAAAAAGCTTTAGTAGCAGTGAATTATCTAATATGTGAAGTACAAATAACTGTGTATTTATGAATCAGGAATTTCATAGTTTCAAAATTGGTTTTCTTTACACTTAACACTTGTAGTGATGATGTAAAGTGTGGCACTGCTTGGATCCAAGTCTTCCTTCATGCTTTTGTGTCCATACATCAATTAAAATTATAAAACCTAAATGCAAATGTACAAAAAAGGCACATTCTCTTAACCGCAAACTGGTCCGGCAAAAATAAAGAGTACAGAAGACGCAATGCTGAGACAAATCAGAATTATTGGTTACTGGCTCTTTGTTCTTTGGTAAAGTTACCTTTTAAAAGTGCCAAGTCTTTTTATTTTTATTTACCTACTATAGAGAGCTAGTACCCAATCAATTATGTTTCTACTTAAATCTCAGCATATGTTTGAAAACGAGTCCTTTAGCTTTTGCCATTTTGCTGTAATAGCAACTTTTCTGTTTGCTACCTCTCAGCACAATCCTCATCCTAAAGCACTATCATTAGTATAAAGGAAGGACAAAAACATTCGGTGATATCTCCACCCCAAACTCCCTACTCTACCTATGCTAAAACTAGAACATCAAGTTAGTTTCTGAAAAAAGGCAAAAAAAGATTTTACATTGCATCATACAGCAGAGTTCCTAAATCATTCAAACTACCAGAGGGAACTATTGGCATATGGCCTTACAAACAATTTATACTATTAAAATTTCCCCAGTCAGAAAATGTGTTTCACACAAAACATTTTTTCCCCTCTTGCATTTCACTACCTTACATATTATGTGAAAAAATCATTAAAAACACTTACTACACATTAAAAAAGCCAAATTTTCAGCAATTTTTATTGACTACCTTTAAAAGCCCTATGCTGCTGTTTTACAAGGCATAATAGACCAGCTCATTTGGTCAAAGCATTCTACACCATTAGTTTGGACTACTTACTGAAACAGCTACAGCATTGAAAGATTTAAGGCAAATTGGAATTTATAGAAAAGGATAAGACACTTCACACTACATTAAAAGAAAAACAGAAAGCTAAGAGACCAGACACTATAACTGCAACACTGCACTAAAGCAACACTCACACACTGCAAGCACAGAACATCATCTTAGATGTTTTACTATTTTAAACTTCAGAAAATCCATTTCATACAAAAAAAAAAAAAGATAAAAAGAAACAAACAAAATAAAAATAAACCAAAACACAAATTCTGTCATGCACGTGAGTAAGTCTTCGTGGTCATCTGTGCATACCCAGAAATTTGAAGGTTTTTTTTTTTTGCGTCATAACACTTGATAAAAACTTTTTTTTTACTAAAATAAACCTGTTCATGGGAACAGCTACTAGATGAATTTAAGGTTTTTCTTATGCACCTTATAGAACTTATAGCAAAAATAGTTTTAGTTGATTTCATTATAAATAACATTTTCAAGAACCTGTGCAAAACTGTCAATAATTCCTAAAGCACAATTGATCAGTAAAATCCATGATTGTTTCAGCCTTTGCACCCTTCTCCAGGCCAGGTCAACACTGGACATCTGTAACACAGAAAGGTCAGAGCTAGAGCAGAGTTACAATCACACACCTTTTTTCTAATGTTGCTGTCCACAAAATGAACTGATTTCCTATTTTAGACAGCTGTGAGAAGACTCAATGAATCTGAGTATAAACGTGGGAAGTAACACAGGCAGCACTGCAGGTGCTTGGCCCTTCCCAGGATAAGGCTCTCCACCAGGACAGAGCCCGTGCTGCATTTCCCCCTCTCTCCCTAAAACGTGCTCAGCACACAGAGCTCCCACGGGGGAACTGTGAGGCTGCACTCAAAGCTCTTCCCTTCTTTGTTGTTTTGTTGTTGTTGTTCCTTTTAATCGACCAAAAGTGGTTGTGTGTGCTACTCTTGTGCCATGTCCAAGGCTCTGGAAAAGGAACAATAACTTTCTTTTGGTGCAGCTTCAACGAGGCTATGTATGACAGCTAAGACAGACACAGCTACTGAGCCTCCCTGATGGTAATACTGAACAGCAAGTAAGGGCTCATCAAATTTGAAGGCAGACTTCTTAATGTACTGGCTTATGTTGCCACATGGGTTTAAAAAAAATACCCAGCTAATGACAAAAAAGTTTAAACAATTTTTTAATTTTTCAAAGCAAGGCAAAGTTTGGTATTTTAAGGCTTGTACATTTGTAGGTGCATATAAAACAGGTTTGGGGTTTTTTTTTTCCAAGTCCCTTTGACTATTTTTCACACAGAAACAACTTTTTGAGAAGAAACTATAAAGTTATTAAATGTAGCTGCCAGAGGAAAAACACTGTGTATTTCTGAATGACTGCATCCCCTCATGCAAGTGTGCTAGTTGTAATTTACCCCTCGAATTATGGGAATATGGGTACTGACTTTCAACAGGACATTCCCAAAAGTGCTGCATGTGCATTTAGAAAAAAGTTTCAGCTTGACAACAGTGACAAAGCCACAACAATCAAGAGACTGCAGTGTTCCCTGTATTTAGGGCACAAAATAACTCTCGATTCCCTCCCCTTCACCTGTCTGAAACAAGACAAGTGTCAGCATGTTCCAGGGACAGAAATATCAAATGCCATGCTCTGAGGCCGAAATCAGCTGGGTAATATTAACCTTCCCCACATGCCCATTGCTACAGCCTCTGCTGACACAGATTTCACTTGCTCCCACTGCACATAAATACAGGTAACAGTGCCTCTCTGAAGAATAAAACAAGTGGAGAACTGACTTACAGCAAACACACAGAATTGTTCACAGAGCTTGGATATCTACACAGAGTCATCAATACAAAACGTGTCTCAGATGGCAACAACAACTCATCCTTTCAGGAGACTTAAGGCTGTTCCTCCTGCCTGGCCTCAGTCTATGGGGAAAGACACTGACAGGCTGGGAGAGAGAGGCAGGAGGGGGATGTGACATGCAGGATTCCGCTTCGCTGGCTCCCACAGATCTCTGCTGGTAAGGAGGTTTTACATGCCCACAGGGAAGACTTAAGGCAAAACAAATAATTCCTTGAAAAGCGGTTAACACCAGGCAACAGCCTTGGCATGGGAAACGTGCAGGAGTCATGATTTTAACACCAGGAGATGGATAACGAGAAGAGCCTGTGGCTTTGCTTTCTGCCTGCCCTGGAAGCAAATCAAGGATGTGGGCTTCCTCTAGATGCCAGCATTTGGCCCGACTACAGGAATAACACAGGTCATATGCTGTGCTACGCAGGCTCTGCCGTCTGCTGAACGTGCCAAGTTTCCCCATTGGTTTGTTTCTATCTTTCCGTACAAGAAGCTGTGATGCCAATAATGGGAATGAGAGCACTGCTGTCAAACAGCACAGCTGACCTGCAGGATCAAAGCTAATGCCAAAATGTGTGTTTTGTTGGATCAATACATTTTAGAGAGAGATCACACAATGGTAGCACATAACTGATTTTGATTTTTCAGTATCAAATAAATGCCACAAGGGCTGTAGAAAAACCCTTCTAACATGGCCTCCAGCACATTATTGCAGATGAATGGAATTTTTCAGTGTGAGGTCTTAGAAAATGTGATGTAAAAAATTATGTAGCCAAGTTGCCTGGCTTACAAAGCACTCAAAAAAAAAAAAAAAAAAAAGATGAGTTAAGGAAGAACTAAATTCCAGAACTTTAAAACATGGATCATGGAAAAGGGAGCAGTTAGTGCAAGTAACATTTTTAGGACGGAAATGTACAGAAAGCAAAACAATTTTGTACGAAGTAAGTTCAGGTAAAGCTAATGATTTGCTAGTAAAAAAGGCCATGCAAGCAGAACCAGAGGAAACCTGGAGTATGAAAAGTAAAACCCTGGAATTAAAGCCAAATGAGGACATGGATTAAAAACAAATTGACGAAACTCTGGGCCAAACTGTTTTTTTTTTTCTAGAAAAAAGGATAAGCAGGGAAGTCTTCAGGAGAAAAGGTCAGCAAGGATTTCTACCAGAATGCCTCCCTGCCTGTAGTCTGTAAGTCGGCCACCAAGCTGCTTCTAATCTTACATGTACCACAAAACTAGGCATGATATGTCTATCAGTACAATTCCCTTTAGCATTTTGATTCTTGTATTTTTGCATTAATTCATTGTTGTTCTGTATACAACACGCTGCTAAAATGAACAAATTAAAATCCAACATAATCCAGTTATGGTATAGAGAAATTATTAAAACAATATTACTCAGAATTCATGAATTGATTTCTGGATCCCAGGTTTCCTTCCCTGGCTTTTGACTCTGGCCAAGTTCAAATCAGCTTCACTGTCCCCAGATAGTATCATCAATATTATTTATATGACATTAAAAAAAAAGTTCAATACAGAGTACTGTAAATTATGAAATAAAGCATCTTTGAATTCACATCTTTCATGAGACAGGATGAGCCCCTACCTCACAGTTACTTATTTTGCTGATACGTATATGGAGAATGGTCACTGGATGTCTCTACTGTAACCTGTTGCTGGCCACTGGCTTCCTGCAAATAAAAAGGAAGGCAAGCCATGAGACACAAAATCAAGCAGCATTACCTGCAATTTGTATTTCCACTTGACTCATGCAATTAACAGTCTTCAAATCTAAAATCTTCATCACATTTCTCAAGTGAGGTATTCCAAATCTGAGGTGTTAATTTCACCTCGATGAATATTTCAGCAAACAGAGGAATTAAATGATCATGCAAACGTTGTACTTCCTCAGATGCTTTCATGATAATGAAAAGAAAACCCCTCATACTTTTGACAATATATAAATAAATAGAGAGAGCAAATAACTGCTAGAATATTTTCTATCTGTAGATGTAAAAGAGCATTCTGTCCCTCTCCTTTTGAAGGGGAAGGAGAAGAACGAGATCTACTTACCACACAAACACTATGAGTACTGTGATGGGGTTGGCACTAGGCAACACAAAGAATTGTAGATGGGACTTTGCACCAGGCTCCCCAGAAACCAGGCAATTAATTTAGCTGAGAGTGCTCTGGCAGACAGAGCAATCAGGTAATTACCAGAAGAACTTCTCTGATCCACATGGGCAGATGCACCAAAATGAATCAAACAAATTCTGGAGTTTCTGGATAAACAGACTTTGAAATTAAATGTTTTTTTTTTACAGGCTCTGGAAGAGACTGTCTGGCACTCATTCTGAATATATGAGCTGCAGCATGCCTTGTCTAGCTCCTCTGTTAAAGCAGTACTGACCTATGAAAGGCTGTAAGGTAAGCCAAAGTAGGAGATGAATTATTCAGTTATGATCTCCAACAAAAGTAATAAATTCCTGTTCGATTGAGAGATATATTAGACAAACATGCACAATCTCCTGAGATGCCAGGGTCAAATCAGGATTCTTTGTAAAAAGCTACAATCAAGGTCTGCTGGCAGATAATTTTGTACACAGGTAAACTAAGTGAAAGATCAAAACTACAATACATTCCCTGGCTTGTTACTACTGCAGTTATGTTTGACAAAACACAGGGTTTGCCTGAGCTATGCTCATGGAGCAGATTGCTCTGAGTGTGTACTGCCATAAGTACAGGTAATTCTTTGTTGTAATACTGACTATATTAGTTGAGAATAATGACATTTCATAGTTTTAATACAGGTGGCATTCACAGTACATTCACAGTTACAATATTTGCCTTTGAGCACTAATTTTCCTAGGAAAAAAAAAAGTATTAATATTTCTTCTCGCTGGTCTTTTATAAAATATACTGACCTCAACAGGAACTGCTGCTGTCTGGACATGTGTGTACTGGGGGATGTAGGCTCCTTGCATAGCTGTTGTGGCTGGCATGTACTAGAAAGACAGAGACCATTACATTGAGTGAAAGCCCAATATAAAAGTATTCAAAATACCTGTCATGGTATTGCTTAACAGATATTGACTGTTTCCCTAAAGCAATATACAGGAGAGAAAGACTTTTGTGTCTGAAATCAATTGGTTTTCCAGAAAAGTCATTTATCTATTTTGAGAAAATATAAACTTGGACTTCAAAGACTATGTAAAGGACTTTTCCTTCTCTGTTAATCCCAGCCATAATATTTTCTTTTTTTAACCCCTTCTGGTCTGAAAAGAAGGGTCTTGCAGTTTAGAGGCAAGTCTGAATCTCTTCTGATTTAACTTCTGTTCCACACTTCAAGAGATTAGAGTTGCAGAAAGAAATATAAAGAGTAAAACTAACTATTTTTGATCTTTTGAATGCAACTCTGAAGTTACCTCCAGGATGCCTTTCATTTGTTTTGGTCTATTTTTATTTACTCGTTTCCAATTTCTAATCAGTTAATAGACTGAATAAAAGCTGATGAATATAATTTTAAAATGGAGACAGATCCTAATAATTTACTGGACATAAAATGACTTATAGGATTACTTTTTCCCACATGCAAACTGCACAGGGATACTGTGATCTACATGCAGTATTTTCTACTTGGGTAAGTTCTATTTTGTATGAAATTGCTACATACTGTTCCAGTACTGCCTAATGAAAGATGACTCATCTGCTGTGTCAGAGGGCTTATCATTGATGCAGGCTGTAGTGACATGGTGTGGTCCATGGAGGGAGTCAGAACAGCACCCTGTTAAAACAGAAACAAAGAAATGGTTGCAGCACTCAGATTTAATTTTTGATTTGAGAGTCTGAGTATGGAGTCTCCTTCTGAGGGGATGTACCACGAGAACTCTCCTTAATCCCAGGCACTGACTTGAAAAGCAAGTCTGAGGCATTCTGAATATTTCACTTGAGCATCTGCAGATGCTCAAGGTGGAAGACCTGCTTTGACTTCCTGTTGGACATTCAACTGACGTGCAGTACACTTGAGAGATCTGCTGAAAATGCTTTCCAAAATATGAGTTTAACCAGATGCTGACTTGAAAGCAAAAATTTGCACATGTTACCTGGTACAGATTCACTCAGCTTAAGCTTTGGAATTTCATGCTTCAGGAAGAAACTTTTATCTCATCTTTAGGAGTGGTGGCTTTGGAGTTTGTGTTCCTACCCATCACACACAATGTTCACACACGAGGCAGCTGCCCTGCTTAGTGGCTGCTTTCATTAGCACACACATTTCAGAAGAGTGATTTAGCAGTGCTGATTCTTTGTCTAAATACCAGCTGCTCTTGATGATATTTCTATTGCTTCTGTACTGTTTTGTTAAGTTCATAAAAATTATACTCCAAACTTCTAAACACTTTAGATTGTTAAATATGGACAGCACACAGGTTTTCAGAGTTAGCTGAAATGGAAAATTATCAAGAAATTTCATTTTATCATGTTCCACAAAAACACATTTCCAAATATTTTGTATGACTTATGCTTGCAGAAAGTGTTGATTAAAATTAATGGAGGCTCAAAACAACAGAAATAATTGCAGTGTACTGAAAGCAAGTATTTTGAATCAATAACTAATCCTTAAAATGAAAAAAAAAAGAAAAAAAAGAAGTGTAGAATATACTTGGAAAAACAACCATGTGATCAGTGTAGATGAAATGAGTCACAGGCACATCAAACACTGAAAGAATTTCCTGTCTGTAGACTGCAGGCTTCTCTGAAAAGCAAATGAGCAAGACAGCACCTGTCTTTGCACAGGCCAAAACTGAACTTCAGTCTAGAATCTAGGTCTTTATTTGCAACTGTGAAATCTCATCTTGTGTACCTGTGAAACTAATACACCTAAACTAATACCCCATTATATCAACTCTTGTCTTTCACAGCATTATCTGCAGGATGTTGTTCTATGAAAATCTGTGTTGCTAGAGAAGGAAGTTAAAACCTACTCTGTGTATGTGTATTTAACATCAAAAACCACAAATACAACAACAATTAAGTGTGTGAGAAGGTGTTCTGGTTCAACATCAGCTTCTCTGCATGCCCAAGAAGAAAATGTTCAGCCAAGATGATTTACATTCTATAATCTGCATGGAGAGGTTAATTAAAGTGAAGACCATATCCCTTCTGCATCTGGAAACAGACCTGTTTGTTAACTGTGGGAGTGCATGTATTCAAGTGCCTGTTATTATTAGTAATGCTCATCTCAGGAAACCCAGTAGGTCTCAGATGTAATGGTACTTAATTGGCAAATGACACAGACAAGAAGCGAAATGTCACGGGAGAGTAGAGATCAGAATGCCTGACAGTCTGGTTCAGATGCCACAGCCAGAAGTGTAGGGAGACCAGCATTACTCAGGAGTGGTGAAGCCAGAACAAGCTATGCAGGTTTTCTCAAGTGAGTGCCCATAATGTCATTCATATCACCACATCCATCTGTCTTTCACAAATTACCCGGTCTGAACTATTGTAGACCTATTCTAAAACACTGGGTCTCCAATTTCAGCTCCTGAAAGGTAGGCAGTATGTAAAGCATTTGGCATTTGCAAAGTGGTTTCCATTTCAAGTAAAATAAAATAAAACAAAACCAAAAAAAACCCAACACCACTAAGTTTCCTCTTGGAAGTTTTCTCTAATGGTCCTCATCACATTGATACTCTGAAGGTAGCTTACTTTTTTTCCTAATAAAATGAGGCCCCAGTTCAGGTTACTGTCTTTGTTTCATTTTTCATTTTGATCCATGGAACTAATTGAGCAGGAACTGACATACTTCCTGTGGTTTAAAGTATGTAAAGTGTTTATATAATAGATAAACACAACAATGGAGAAGCATAAAAACTTACTGGGTGCTGCATTATATATGGTTGAGGCTGCATCCAAGAAGGACTCTGAACCTAGAACAAAATTGGCATTTTATTTTTCATTTTACACATTACTCCAACTTAGATACAGTAATAACCTAAATCATGTTAACATGCCTCCTCCCTTATTTATTGACTTTTTAACCTAATTAGTCCCTCTGTGGAACAACATTGATTTCTATGAAAAAAGTATTCATTGTAACCTGTAAATCAGAGACCATACAAGATTTGGAGACCATACACCACATACACCTTTCAGAACAGAAGACAATGTTTTTAGTGCAGGTTTCAGAAACAGTGAAAGGGGTCAAATAGATGAATGGCAGATTTCTGCTACATTAAAAAAGGAAACTCCTTCTGTCTCAGAAATTCCTTTGTGCAAAAGTAATTGGGATCTCCAAAAGTATAGCACCATTTGCCTTCTGGTGTGATCTGATTAAAATAGATTATTGTATTTTCACAACTGAAAAAAACCCCAGGAATTCTGCTGTAATTCTGCTGTAAAAAGATCAGGAATTCTTGTTCCAGGAAAAAGGAGATTTAGGAGTACTGTTTTCTGAGACATTGTGGTGTGTTATTCCCAAAGCACAGGAAGAGGAGGTTCTGATGAGAGTCCCTGCTCTTGCAACAAGCACATTTTCTCTCCAAAATCAGCGATCACCCAAATACTTCAATTGCAGGAGGATGCCTAACTTTGCATGACAAAGTGAAATATAAAAAGGGAGTGTAAAGGTTATATTGTTATCCTGGTTAAAAAGAGCTGGTTGCAACAGCTCTCTGAAAAAGTGTGCAAGAAAAATAAAGGTAAGGACAAAAATGTTTCCTCTCCACCTGCTGTAGGTGTGTTGGGTAAGGCAGGAATCTGACCTGCACTGCACACAGAGCAGGCTCACCACTGCTGCTGGACATTTAAAACCTTTTAAATGCCTCTACTATCATTCCCAGAGTCCTGTGAACAGGACAGGTAAACACACAGCCTTGAAAAAAATCCAGGTGAGGCATTTTCTGGAAGATGAAAATATTTCTTGCCTCCTTTTGGTACTTAGTTTCAAAGCAGAGTTGGGTTTTGTTGTTTTTTTTTGTTTTTTTTTTTTTTTTTCTTTTTCAGTCAGGAAAAGAGCAAACAGGAGTTCAAAAATGGAATGGAAAAGACTGGAACACTCCCTTTCCTCAGGCAAAATCTTAATGGCAAAAATACCGGTACAGCCTGACTAAAGCTTTGGCTAATCTCACACTTTGATAGTAACTGGCTCAGTGCAGTCATTTGGATATACAGGGGTTGCAGAAACAAACACTAGCCAAAACTTTATTAAATTTGTTTACCTGAATAAGAATAAATCTAGCAGCAGGTTATACCATGCCTCAAAGAAAAAAACAAAACAAAAAAAATGCAAAAAACCTTTTGCTTGTGTGAGACATGCTGTTGTGTAGAAGACAGAAAGCTGCAGGTTTCAGTGAGAAGGGATCAGTAATGAAGATGTGACTAATACTCAAATTGTGAAACTTTTCTGGCCACGAACCTCCTTCCTCCCCAATACAGAATACTTCAATTTAATTTTCAATTCCAATTACTGTGTCACTTCAAGCATAATGATATTAATAACTCCATCCACAATAATTTAAGCTCCATGCCATGTATATTGAAATACTTGTAACTACATTTCTGGAAACATAATGGATTGTGGTCTGTCTATCTCAATAAGCCCAAAAAATAATACTGTATTGCTAAGTAGTATGTTTCCATGCCAACTTCCAATTTTTACTTGGATTCTGAATATCAGAGAGTCATATATTGATAAATAATTTATATTTTAATAAAGAATAGCAGTTAATTTTACTGAAATATTTTCCTGGGTAAGAACTTACTGTAATTTCTGAGGTAATGCAGTACCAAGCAGAATGATTCAGTATACTGACAAATACAGTCTAGCACTGTCTGCCGAGAGCAAACATTGTGTTGCATAAGTTACCTCAGAAATTAATATAAAAATAATGCAGCTGCCCTTCACACCAGAGAATGCTGTTTTAACTCCTACACAATACTTTGCTCATGCAAGATGGCATTAGATGTCCAGACTAATATGAGACAATTCTTCCTCATCCTCCTCTCTTGGAATTGAAGGCTACATGGAAATTTCTGCAGGATACAGCTGATGAAATGACCCACAGTGCCTCTGCCAGCCTCCTACCTCCCTTTACACATCCTTCCACACTCATTCACACACAGAGCACATCAGAAAGCTCTGCATGTCTCTCTCACTAGAAAGCAAACAGCCTCTTCTTCCCCTGACACACAGAGGTAAGAATCTTCTAAATTTATTTAGTTTGGGTTATTTATGACCTGAATCACTGCTGTTTACTCCATCTATGTGTTAAACAGTAAAATGCCAAAAAAGCTCATAATTTAGCATACAGTGCCATAATTGGCATATCTCAAGTAGTAATTACAGAGCACACATCCGAGACTGCCATACTAGTTGTATTTAAAGCAAGTTCTTTGTAAAATGCCCTAAAATTGAGGATTGCTAAGAGATCTATATTAAAGTGCTAAAACTGTTCCATGTAATTTCCCAATGTGTTGAATTGTATATCAATATCCCTTGTGAGGACTCAAGATGGCACCTATCAAAATCCCTCTTCAGAAAGCTTTGGACCGAAAACGTCCACAATTTATATTTTAATTCATTATTCAAAATAAAGTAGCCTTTGGTTTAGAAATACTGTCCTAGGCTATTAAATGCTTTACTCCTAATACAAAAACACTGCATTTGAATCCCAAAGTAATTTGACCTCGGAGCTCTTTTTTTAAAATTTCCTTCTCTAATGTGAAGAACGTTTCTGCACCCTCTTAGTACAACTACATAAGATATTATTGTTGGGCTTTCTGAGAAAAATACAGAGAAAAGCTCAAAATGCATGGAGAGCACATTTAAAAATAAATTTAATTAAACCAATAAGGCTTTAAATAAAGAATAATTACTCATATATACTGGTGACATTAAAATAATTTGCCTGAGAGAAAATGAAAAATCTCCCATGAAAGGCAGAAATGGCTACAAATCCCTCAGCCATCAGCACAAGTTGGAGACTTGGTATTGCAAGACACCAGGGTCTCATTAAAGCACTGTGCTTCCTGAAACACACACTCAGGTTTTCAGGCTGTCACTTTCATGCTGTACAGCACAAGGAGGCCACTTCATTAAAATGTAACATTATTGGAGACCTCATAAAACCAGATGCAACAATTGATAAATAAACATAAGCTCCAATGAACCATTTCAGCTACCAAGCTCTAAATACAAACCTGGTATGTAGAAACTGGAGAAGCAATATATGGCGTAATAGATGTCTGAGTGATCATTCTGTTTGCTGTAATACTGTAGGGTGATGGATAAAATCTAGAAAATGCAGAAATATTTATTAAATGCTAGTTCTGTGCATCTTTCATAATGCAAACATATTTTTTCTTAGTGTGACATTACTCAACATACCCATTTTGTAAAGCAGCTGTGGTTGGATCATACGTGAGTGTCATTCCAGCCTTAAAAAAACAAAAAAAAAGTGGAAAAGAAAGAGTGGACAAAATAAATTTTAATTGTAAATTATTTCTCTTTTTCTTTAGTTGTCTCATTTTTAACTGAAAATTTGTATTGAAATAATTTATTAAAACTTAGGGAAAGGTTAATTGACAGAAGTAATTATACAGTGAAGAGAATTAGCAATATTGTTTGTGAATACAAGTTTCCATGTTCCCATTATGAGGAACAAAATGCAACCTATTAAACACCTGGCTAAAAGTACATGTGTGTTTGAGATTCAGGGCATGCAGATGATTATGTTCGGGTGTTGCCTACAATATATGACCTATAAGATTGAATGGGGAGTGTAGTTTTTCAGAAGGCACATTTGAATTTTCCTGTGTAATATAAATGAGGCGTTTAGGTTTGCTAGCCACAGTAAATCTATGAAACTATTATCTTGAACATTAAAGTTTAAAACAACTGTTGACTAAAAACAATAATGCTGCATGGCACTGGTATACTATTTTAATCTTGTGAAAGTGGTGTGCATTTTAGTGTTGCATAGATCAAAGGATTATTTCTGCATGTAAGCACAGTTATGTGTCTGGTAGTTTAATAATATGAGAAAGCTGAAGTTTATATAATGACCAAGTTGAAGGAGATTTTATTGTTCACTTCAATGAGACAGGACTCAGAGTTTCACATTTTGCCTTTTCTCCTCAGAAAAAAGACATGGTTAAGTATTTTTTTACAGACACACAAACTGTCAGGTAAGAGCTGCTTGCACATTTTTAATATGCCAAAGACCCAAGCCAAGAAGTCTCAATGCCTATCATTTTCCTAAGTATTCATTATTGCACACCCACACTAAAGCTTGAAGAGAGGACTTACAAGTCTCACCTCGCCTTCTCTGTGCCATGCTCTTCCATTCTGTATGTATTTATTCTGATTCTGCCTCTTCTTCTGTCCTCCATCAGCAAACTTGCACAATAAAGGTTCTGCAGGAGCTGAGAAGAAAGAAGAAAAATTAGTTGAAGAAGCATTGATACATAGGTGCTCAACTCTCCAAATGAGGTATGGTTTTAAGTTATATTCCAAATATGACACTTAAATAACATAGAGCTGTATTACAGCATCAACAGCTGTTCAGCATAGCACAAAGACAGCTGCCACACACAAACAGTGCATCTGGAATGCCTTATCTATTTGATTTTGAACTACTGCTGTAAAACCTGTTGGAAGGAAGCATGGTCTGTATATCCTGAGTATGTGTCTCTTGGTCTGGGTTCAACAAGAACTGTCATCTAAATTCTGAGCTTTGTCTCTTTGGAATTGTATCTAAGGAGGATGGAGAAAAAGTCTGGCCAAAGGTCTGTAATACATTCTCCCCACCCTTTGGAGGTTTCAGTAATGTCCCAAAATGTACAAGTGTTTTACTCATCCAGAAGAGGCATCTTTGTGTCCTGAGGCCTTGCTCTGAGAAAATGCCACAGTTGTCCATTCCCATTTTATCCCTGCTCTATAAAGAGCACCCAATGCAACCAGAAATTCTTCAAGATTGTCCTTTGGGGGTTTTTTGCATACTGCCATGAAACAGCATCACCATACTTTACTATTTTTCCTTGTTGTTGTTATTATTATTTTTCCTAATACAATCCTGACCATGACCTCAATTTTTAATGTCAGAATTGAAGCAGTGAAAAGGTTTGCATAGCATTCTTTTTTTCCCTGTTCTTAGCTTCCACATTTCCAAGTACCTATGGCTGAAGCACAGCTCTGCTGCATCACACCACACCCTCCCTAATCACAGGGTGGAAGCACTGTTATGACTTGGATGTAAACTCTTCTCTGCCAATAATTCCTGACACATGAGCTGTCTAAGCTTTACCATGACACTCCTCCAGTCACTCTCTGTTTGGAAACATCTTCATGAGACATGGCTGGACCTGAAAACATACAAGTTTCCAAATGCAGAGTAAACACATGGGGTGGGAAGGCCACCTGCAAAAAAAACAACCCCAAGAAAAATTTTCAACAAAATCTATTAATATAACCGTGGTGAGTGCTGATGTCTCTTCACCCTGTCTGCATTTGCAAAAGATGATTGGTACTGAAAACCTCAGGGATGCGTAACCTCACAAAGAGCTTGACTTTTAAAACTTTGGCACAAAACAGGCATTAATGGCCCAGTCATCCCTGGCTTTGGATGTCACACCTAAAACACTAGCTCTGTTTCTACTGGAAAAATATCCACTTCCTGCATGACACATCTCTTGACAGCCTTCTCTATAAAAAAGGAGACAGAACTGGTGTGTGGTTCCCCGTCTCACCTCCACTGTGACCACACAGGTCAGAGACCTGGACGTCTCCTACCTGGGTGCTGTTATACAGAGTGTCAGACTGTAACATTAAACATGACAACCAAATAAATTTAAAATGTATTATCCTTCAGAGAATGGTAATTAAAACTCTATAATCATAAAATAAACCAGGAAAAAGCTAGGTTAATGCCACTGGAAAAATATAGGAGACCTATGGATGATGGAGTAAATGAACAAGGAAATAACAGAAACCTTAAAGTAGGAGAAAAAATGGAAAATACTGTCTTCAAAACCTTGTATTTCTGGCATTAACAAAACTGACTTTTGTTTTGAGGTCTTCTATTATGTGAAGCAACTTCTGTTTCAACATATTTGGAGCAAAAAGGTACTATATCAACATGGTGATGGATGATTTGATGCTGCTTTGTAAAAGCTATATCCAATAACCTTAGTCATAGCACACAGCATTTCAATCCATACAGTTTGGCTGAAATAAGAGGAGGTAATCTCAGAATATGTTAGCCAATATGGATAAATTTCTCAGGTTCTGGTCTGAAATAATTTTGGGTGGTTTGACACAGAGTGGAAAACAAAAATCCATTGGACACTGAGAGAGGAGGTCCAAATACTGAAGTTAACTGCCTTAAATTAAAAAAAAAGCTCTTCCCCAAGTTGAATATCTTTGTCTATTTTTACATTATTTCAAAAAAACTCGTTTTGTGAGGAGCATATGTGACTTCCAAAATATGCATATAAAATTTTGGATGAAAAATCAAAATTTCATTTCAAAATTCAATTTCTCTGGCATGAGAACAGTACAGAAAGACATCAGAAAAAGATTTCTGGCCCTGACATTCTGTATTATAGCACTCACAGGTAGTAAATGCTTTATTTAAACCTGCATTATGCTTTCATTAAAAATCCCTACAATGAATTATAAAAAAACTTTTTAGAAAGCATCATTTGTGCTTGCATTTCCCATCATTGTCTCAACATAAATATCTTTTCTTAAAAAAACAGAGTAAACCCATCCAACTGCTTGAATAAAATGTTCATAAAAACCTATTTTAAGAATAAATCTGAATTTTTTTGTCAGTAGATAACTCAAAACAGCTACATTTTCTATGATTAAACATCTTCTGTGTTACGTTGTAAAAATTCTCCAACAAATTTAAAGAGGAAGAAAAAATGGAGTCAGAATTGTACACATATACTGGATTTTGCATACATAATATCCAAAACCTGCATCAATGAAGAAACCCAAGCATTTAAAGAGCTATCAATTTGTGATCTGCTAGAAATTAGTGCTAAAAAACCCCTTGCAGAAGTTAGTGCTCACACTAAAAAACCCCTTGCAGACCATCTATTAAACACAGCACTTCTGTGAGCAGGCTGCACAGCATTTGCCTTCCCTGATTCTGCTTCAAGATCTGGCTGCTGACACTGGGGACAGCTCCAGTGGAAAGCCCAACTGCAATTTTTGGCTGCTCTCCCACACACATGACCTGAATAACACCGTGTTCATTCCTGCAGCAACACAATGACTGATGGTCACCAGAGGGAGGCTCGTGAGAAACAAGACAAACCTTCTTGGGTTTATCTTGACCCACTGATCTCCCTCCCACCAAAGAATGAACATAGACCTTACTCTTTTTGAAATGAAATCTGAACCTTACTTATTCAGCTTACTTTTTCTCATTGTTTACAAGAATATGCAGCACATTCTCTCTCTTGCATATACGTGCAAGCGTGTGACAGAAAAATATTTGAACAAAAAGCTCTCACAATTCCTACAAGCCAGTTAAGCAATCTTTTGTAGTACAGGAAGGAAGGGAGAGTCATTTTTATTGTTTAATTGCTGGGAACTATGCAGGCCCAGTGATGAAGCAGATCATTAATCATTCAGTGACTTGTCTGTATGTGAAAGACAAAGGCAGAGTACAAATATTCAGAGTTGCATTCACAGCTGAGAGGTACCTGATGTAAAAGGCTACAACTTACAGTGGAGTTAGGCTTTTGCAGCTAGGACAGCACATTTGACCTGCCCACTCTTCTGACACCCAGGGCAAACCAACACTGCCAATGGTTTGCAGGTGCCTGTTGAGCTGCAGCTGCTGAGGGGATCTGTGACCAAAAGCTTTCCTGGCTTTCAACATCAGGGCTTTAGAACCTGGGTGTGGAAAGTGCTGACCACCTCTTCCCACCCTGAATCACTCTCCTCTAGGGTTAATGTTTTTGCATAAGAGAGATGTGAATGTGATATTAGTCCAGAGAGTAAATTCTTCCTTTGCACACATCTGTACATTAGAATTCAGTTTGTCTTTGTTCAGTGTCTACCCAAATTTGTACCAGGGGATACTATAAATGCAAAACCAAAACTCATGTTCTTTGTTGGACCTTGAGTTTGCACCCTTGACTTTACATGGCTAATTTTATCAACTTTTTAATAAACCCTACTTTCAGTTACTGAAAAATACAACAAAATAGTTTAAAAATACTATTCCTTTAGTCAGTTCTCAATTAAACTTCATCTTTTAGAGACTTTAATTGCTTATTTTCTAGTGCAAAACATATGGGACCTAATGAATTCTGACATTAAAACACGATTTTAATGATAGAGCCAGCCTGTACAGCTAGAAACTTTTGCCAAAGGCTGTAGGAACTAAAACAGAAATTGTGCAACCCATGATCAGGGTAGCTTTATATGTTTAAAGAGAAATTCAATATTATACTCTTCACCATCCTAGTCTTCACTTAAACATAATGCTCAGGATTACATTGCTTTAAGAATTTATACAAGGTTTAATAATTTGTGACAGAAAGATATTTTGAGTGGTTTTAAGAAGCATTTTTCTCTTCTCATCCTATGTTGCTTCTTAGAACTAAGCAGCAAATTGCAAATTATGGGAGTTAGAGCAGTAAAACCTCTAATTCACAGATTTCACAAAATATTCAGAGTTGATGGTGCTTGTGGGTCTCTTCTAGGTCCAAATCTTAAGTGAATGGCCCATACAGGGATCAAGCGTACAACTTTGGTACCTCAGCACCATGCTCTGAGATCAGCTAAACTAATCTCAGGGTCTTGATAAAAGAGTGAAATTTTTGTTCCTCTGCCTTTAGTGTGGCAGCCACTGTCAGCCCTTGATATCCTGTAGGAGTGGTTTTTAGACTATGGTTCATGTGTTTTTTCTAAAGGATCTGTGAAAGATAATTGAAAGAAAAATTGAATTTATGGTCAAGTAACTTAAATTCATGAGAGATCTTTGGTGCTGGATACTTTGTAAAGGAAAGAAACTAGGAAACACTAGAATATGACTGACAGGAGACAGCTACTTCAGGGCTCCATTTCCACGCCTCCCCACCCTAGAACGAGGTCCAAGGCCAGATAATTTCAAGCCATAGTCAGTATCATCCCTGGTGAACCTCTTCCCAGTCTAGTCAAGCACACAGGCAGGAGCAGGGCTTTTACACACTCAATTTTCTCCCCTAAAAGAGAATCTGAGCAACCAATCTCTTTATCCTAAGTGGGAAGGGTGGGCCATGGAAAATTTTTGATTTTTGCATCATCACCATAACCAGCCATTACTGAAGTAAAAACGGCATGGGCTGCTCAGCAAAAATGCTCTTACACCCATTAAACCAAAATCACCTAAGTTCTTTTCCAGTAAAAGGAATATTAAAGCTACATGCTACTGTGACAGGGAGGAGATGCCTTTCAAGACTTTGCCCAGAAGATCATTTCTACAATCACTACGGATCCAACACAAGATTAAAAGCCAGTGAACACTGAGTATCATCTTTAGAGGAGGAAGGCTAAATATGCTGCTGCTCTGCTCTCACTGCTCATCTGCTGGCTCCTGGCTCTTGATACCAGTCTGGTCTGTTTCCTCCAATTCACGTCATACGTTTCACAGGAGAATAGAAAAGTTTTAAATATTACATTCTTCACTGAAAACAATAGTTCTTTAAGGAGGAGAGTGAAACTAAATGCAAAATTTACTTTAAAATTACAACAATCATATAATGGTTATATATCATAACTGAGAAGATAATTAAGTACAAGAAATAAAGTTCTGTGTTTGGTTTTCGGTGACAAAATGGAGAGGAAGTCATAGTCCATAAAACACAACCAGCTAATACAATAACTTACATAAAAAAGGACCAAGCTCAACAACAAATGGTGAAACTAACACATCACTTCTAGGAGTTTCAGGGTTATACCAACTTGCAGTGCATTTCAAATTGCTCTCTGAGCTAACCTTTCTTCTTCTTTACTGAAGATAAACAAGGACACACTAAATACTGAATATATTTCATTAAGTTAAATAAAGCCTGAATAGCTAGTTATATCTGGGTTTAGCTTGCTTAGCATCACCAATGCCCAGTCACTCACCTAACTCTGGAGCTGACACTTTTGACAGCACCCTGTGTTAATCCCTGGCCTTCCCAGATTCTTAGAGGTTTTATTCATTGTGTCTTCTCATGCTCCAGAGGAGGTTTCACTTATGCTTTCTATAACTGTTTAACCCATTCTTCCATTTAAGCCCAAACTTAGTTAAAATAACAAAGCTGCATTATGAAAGCATGTTTTTGTTGAACAAATGTTCTTCCTCCCACACCTATTTCATTACAGGCCCATCTCTCCTACCCTCTTCATCCTGATAACATGGATGTTTTTAGAGCCAGCTCCCTTTGCTGATTTTAGCCAAGTTTCTAGGACACAATGTTTTAATTTAAACACAGACCTGGTTTTATGATTTTGTTTTGCATGTGTTTGAAGTTGATCCTTTATAATCCCAATGGTCGCTAATCTATTTCAAAACAGTTTCCTAATCTTCGCTTGTTCAAGAGCTTTCCTACTGTCATCCAGTTTTCTCTCTGCAGGCAGTCCAAAATCACAGTTGCCTCATGACCCCACCCCATGTTTTGGCAGACTGCAGTATACTATGATGCATAAATTGAATTCTCTACTAAGGCTGCATTATTGGGCAGGTGCTTGCTATGTGGTATGGAACTCTGGGAAGAATTTGATCTCCATAAAAACCTTTGCAAGGAGCAATGAAACTTCACCAGCACAGAAACATAAAGCTGAGACTGTGCCCTATACAACAAAATTGAGGGTCTTTAAAAACCAAGATTCTCACAACTCCCTTATGCACCTGATTATCTGTCTCATTTTCAGTATCATGGAAAGTGAGACCCATCCAAATTTCAAACATTTGGAGTTATCTGTTTCTGAGTGACTGAGCTAGACACCCTTTGTAACTGCAAGGACGGTCTCTGGAGGTGTGTTTTTCTTTTCTTGTTCTGGACAGAGAGCCTGGACAACTGTTTTGCAAAGGAAGCATTAGAAGTTCAAGCCTGTGAGATGGATTACATCTTGAGAAAACTGCTTAGTTTCCACTTTCAGAAAATTGACAGTTCTCTGCAAATTTCTTGTCCCTAATTCATCATATTTTTATGTTAAATGTTTCCTTCAGACTGCAAAAATCATTCCTACAATTCCATGCATGAAGCTTTTATTCCAACCTAGTTGAACCTCATCATGTAAGGGTGCAACTCCAGCTTCAGCCAAGACCCACTGGAGACAGATCATGATTAGCAATGACATGCTTGATGGCTCATTCATTGAGAACAGCAGAATGCAAGTGAAAATAAAACTTAACAAACTAAAAAGCACTGATAGGAGCTTCTGTTGCAGATGTTTAGCGTTGTTACTGTCTGTTTATACATAGTCTGTAACATTTTTACTAAATGTAACAAAGGAAAAATATAACTAAAGCAACAAGTGCAACAAGTGCTTAAATTTACCAAATCTTTGTAACAAAATTTTAACTAAATAATAACACCAGCAATTAATCCTTGTGCAAAGGGTCTGCAAAAGCAAGGCTAGGGAAGTCAAAATACTGCATTAGATTAGTTTTGCCGAAGGGAGTGGTTTCCTGTGCTCTGAAGCATTTTCCATACTTACAGCAGCACAGACTGCCTCAAACTGGAGCAATCTTTCAGGGATGAGGCATGTTTGGAGTTTTACTAAACAAGCCACATTCTTGTCTGCCTGCCGAGGGTGACTTTCCTCCTCCTCAGTGACAGGGTCTGGCTGTACAGAACATTTCACCACTGGGATAAAGGCAGCTTCCCCAACCACATCAACGCTGTAATTTGCAAAATTCCCACTTGGGATTCTCAATAAAATGCCCACTGAAAGCTGCCTGGAATGCCAGGCATGTATTCTTTCCTTCTTTATTGTCCTCTTTACTTTCTATTTTACTCAGCAGCACTGAATTTCCTCTCCTCATTTTTCAGTATTCATGAAATATACATTTTGTCTCTTAGAAACAGTGCTGACAAAGCAGACAAACTGATGAGGAACTTGGTGTGACAACAAAATTGTACTAAGCCTTCTCTGAATTCTGCCTTGCACAATATTTCTAGAAGCAGCATTCTATGTTGATCTCCTTCCATTTTCCCGAAGGACTTTAAAACCTACACTGACTTGAGAGTTGCAGCTCCTCAGTGAATGATCATGCCAGGCACGGCTGCAGATTCCATTTTTTTCCTAAGCAAATATTTTTTTGAAAATGCTTTGAAAAAATCATCAACAGATGACAAAACCAGCCCATTTTGCCTCTGAAAAAAGCCCTGTCCATGGAAAAGCAGCCAAATTCTGTTCAGATAGATATTTGTTTCCTCACTTCAACTGGGATTACATTGGATGCAAATTTGTACATAGCTGGCATCTTAGCTGCTTGTTTCTCTGCTAGGAGAGAACACTACTAGATTCCTAGAAAAGGTTTACAACAGAAAAGCGATATACTGTGTTCCAAGCAAGCATTACAGCCATCCAAAAAGACAGAGTTTAATTTTAATAAGCTTGCCTCTAAATGAGAAGCCAGATACAACAATCAGTGTAACAGGCTTCCACCATGTAAGCACTAACCCATTCATACATCTTGTAAGAAATATATGCAACATACCAGAAACTCCCGGTGGTGTCTTTATGAATTTTCCATTAAAATGAGCAATCACTGCTTCACATTTTTCTGTTGACTCCATCCTTTGAAAATAAAGAATAATTTACATAAATTAAACACTGAAACAGATTCCCATGTTTGTGATTTTTTTAAAGCACATTTCTTGCTTTTTCTCAAATCATATTTCTTGTTTTTCCCCTCATCACTGCTCTGGCTTGCTTTCCCATGTGTGAACAATGGAGATGATGTTTTCTAAGAACATATAACTTCAGAAAGGTAAAGCCAAACTCAATTAACATTTTATGCACTCTGAGACCAAAGTCAGTGCCAAACTGAAAATAATGTTCTTATATACTTCTTATATACTGTAGCTGTCCAAGCTGCCTCAAGTACCTCTCTTGTCTCGAAAGAAGCAGAAGGACTGACTCACTATCATTCATAACTGAATCCTTACTGTCCATGCTGCATGCAGCAAAGGTTAATGCCACACTTAAGAGAGGATTCAGAGCTGTCTGTACAGTTTAAGGGTAATAAACTCAAATAGAAACCTGCCTGACTGCATGACCCAAACTGACTTGGCAGCTTTTAGCTTATACACATCATCTCCACTAAATGATGCACCTGGCTCTTATTTAATTGTCTCCAAGTTCCAAACAGGAGCCAATACCGGCAGAGCTGTGTTGGCTATTGAGAATGTGTCCAAAATCTTGAGCAGGTTTGTGCACTCATGCTATCAGATCTAGACTGAACAGACTGGGCAGGGGGGCTGGAGAGCCCCTGTTGGCCTGGGAGGGGCCTCACCTGCAGTGAGGATGTGCCAGCCCTGACTGTCACCTTGGACTCAGTCACACTGAACAACTCAGATGTGCAATTACAACAAAATATATTTTAAAAGAACTGTTTTTGCAGCCGCCTGCAAGATGATGTTTGGTTAATGTTGAACAGATAATTTCTTTTCAGTTGCTCATTAAGTTCTGTAATTCATATCCACAAATTAGGCCAATGGCCTCAGCAGCAAAAAGCCAGGACTAAAAATTCCTAAGTCTTGGCATCTCTTTAATTCTGATATCCTTTCTGCACAGGCTGACAAAATACAAGTATAGATAACAACCAGTATCACCAAAAAGCCAGATTGAACAAGAGGTTTTCCTAATGATTCCAAAAATATCTCTTAGAGAATTTTCAGAAGTTCTGGATTATTGGATCTGCATCAAAGAAATCTAATTTTTTTTTTTGTCTCACACGAAACAAACAATATAATTTAGTTTCAGACTCAAGTCTTGACTTGATAAAATACATTACTCCCTATTAACCTAATAAAAGTTTCCCAAAGGCAAGAAATTAAAATATTTATTTAATGTCTACAGGGTTTTTGGAAAATTTTAACTTTAATTAATTATCCAATAATTTTCCAATACAAGAAAAATGTTCACCTTGTTGAAGGAAAGAAGTTCTAACTAGATATAGAAGCAATTCTTATCCTAGAACTTAGGTATACTATATTTATGTATATAAATAAACACTTTTATAAAAATAACTTCACTCATGTATATATAAAACATAAAATGCATAACAGAGTAACTATTGAGAAAGTACTTTAAAACTATTCTATTTTAATGTCTTCAATACAAGTGAGGTCTTGGATACACACAAGTCTTTTTGACTTTTGCATATGATTCCAGAACACTTCCAGCTACATTAGGAAAAATACATCCTACCATATTTCCTACCTTACCACTGATTCAAGGTAGGAGTGGTAAACAAGTTTAGGCAGAAGAGACTGAATGAGAGCAAAATGCCAACTGAATTTTATAGGGGATGTTAGTGGATTCTACTCTTCACAGTACCAGAAAATGAAAGCTACACATAAAACACACATATATTAATGAAATTAAAATGCCCAGTTAATTTTACCCCACTTACTGATTTTTTTAAAAGGGGATAGGAAGAAATTTTAGCAAAGCCCAAACTTGCTGGTTTTCCCCTCTTAAATAATGAATATTTTTCTATTATTTCTAATTTTGTTCCTTTGTTATACCTTCTTGAAACTTGATAGTTTGACAAGCATATGAAGTTTGGGTTCAGGAGGCTGGTGGGGGAAGACATTTGAAAAAAAAACAAACTAAAAATCACAGTGCCATTAAATATCCCCCAGCCAACTCACAGGAAAACCAATTCCTAAAAATTTTGGCCACATCAGGAGATAAATTTGTTCAGTTCTTTTCTGTGCACTAATTTTAGATTCTGATATTTGTTCAAATACAAAGCTATTGTAATATTGGCTGAACATCTGAATTACTGAAATTTGATTTCAGTATTTTGAGAATGCCAATTCTTTGCTTGAAGCATGCTTTTATTTTTGATAATAGAAACCTTCAATTTAAAGCCTCTAAATTTTGATTGTTATAGTAGGTTTAAAGCAGGACTTACATAAATAAAAACAGCACAGAAAAAACTTTGATGAAGAGATCCCAGAAAAAATAACTACATTAACTAGAGAAAAAGTAGATTCATATGGACAGAATATTTAGGAAATATTTCCTAATTTATGGAAAATATTTGTTCTTGTTGATTTGGGTGAGATATTTCACTTAGCACACAAATATTTTAAGATGAGATTTACTGTAAGTGAATAAAAAATTTCTTTCCCAGCTGACATCATGTTAATGAGCCTGAAAATTCAAAGGGCTGATGTTCAAAGAGCACTGATGAGTTCATTTTCTCCAAGGAACTAATGAAGAAAAATAAATAAAAAAAAAAGGCGTGGGGGTGGGGAAGAAGGATCTTCCTTCTGGTCTGCTGCCTGGGATTCAAACTTGACAATCCAGCAGTCACAGAAGTCTCTGTAAAGCACCACGCACCCTTGCTTACTGACTCAGGGATAGAGGAGAAAGGAGAAGTACAGAAAAGGGAAGGAAGTGGTTTAGAGTGAATTCTTACTCTAGATAATTGTCCAGTAAGAGCAATAAATTTAGATTTAGCCATCTAAGCAAGATGAGGCACAGCTCTACCAAAGGAAGAATTAACAAAACCCTGCTGGATAACGCCATTTCAATCTTCCTTCTCTTTACAAACTTTATCATTTTCAGTAATTTCTGCCTTTTCCACCTATTCTTGCATTTTTAGTCCAAACAAAGGAAGAAGGCTGCCAGCATGGCTCACAGCCCCGAGGTACCTTGCAAAGCCAACGCCACGGCTCGTCCCACTCGAGTCCCGCAGTATCCTGGTCGAGATCACCTGCCCAAAGGGCTTCAGCATGTTCTCAAGCTCCTGCTCATCCATTGAAAGAGGCAGGTTGGAAATGTATAGGTTAGTCGGGTCTTGTTCTTGTTGCTGAAAGAGAAGTAAAACCAATTGTTACTGTTGTTTCCACTGACATTTTGAATTTAAAACAAACAAGCACATATGAATTCCGGTGCAGATTTTTACTTCTCAGGCCCTTTGTTAAGTCTACTCTTTCCTAGTATTAGTGACCTCCATCTTCTGCCAGTGCCTGCAGCATTCCTGAGAAAGTTTCCTTTCTCCTATTACTGCTGACACTGACATTTTAAAGTAGAGATAAAGGTGAATAATTGACCAGTTTATAGTCCATGTTAAAACTCCATGTTTCAAATTTTTCTGAAAGGAAAAAAAAAGTAAATATGAGATAAAGGAAAGAAATTAGGAGAGAAGAAATGCAAGAGTGGTGGAAAGCACTAAGAAAGCCAGATGTAAATTAAGAAGAGGAAAGATTGGGGTGACAATCAGAAAATAATATAAGGAAAAAAAATGAGAAAATGGATTTAAGAGTATGCACATTGCTATCATAATACCAAAAGAACAGTGACACAGAAGCAAGTGGGACACTGTCATCGCCTTCCATACGTGAGCATTTTTGACTTTTCACCAAACTTTTAAGTTATACATTCAGACAATAAAAAAGTCCTGCAAAAACTTTCTCTAGAAACATACAAAATGAGAGAGGAGGGCATCCAGGAGATGAGCAATTAGGGAGGTGACAAATGTAGCCACATCTTTGCCATTCCCCTGATCTTAGGCTACTCACTACTTTGTGTTATCTGTGTATGTGCCATGAAATGACACCTCTAAGAAACCTTTTTGGTAAAATTGATGATTTCCAGTGTTTGTCTACAGATTTCCCAGCTGTGGCAAGGGAGCATCTCTTTCATGCTGGTGATCACTGCCCATGCTCTGTACTGAAGCACATTCTTGATCTACCAGATTGATGTGACACAGCCCTTAAAGTTGTGCAGAACTTCAATGTCATCACTGTCACCCTGGTATGAATGTAAGTCTCTGCAGGATGCCCACATTCAGTAGCACTTTTCTGGCATCAGCAGTGATATGATCTGAAATAAATTTTATTTATATATATATAGATACAATTTTCATAGAATCACAGAATGGGTAAGGTTGGAGAGGACCATGTCTGGTCATCCTGGATCACATTGCACAAGCACTGCACAGTAAAGAAGGTCATCCCCATTTGCAGGTGGAACTCTCTGTGCATCAGTTTCTGTCCATTGTCCTAACATATTTATTGGTCGCAATATATTTGATGGCACAGTCCACAATGTATTTTCCCTCTGTACAAGAGGGCTGACTGGCTTGCAGGGAAGTTTGAATCAAACTGGACAACAAAAACAAAACCATACAAAAACACAACACTTGCCTTCTGCCATTAAAGCATTTCTTAAAGTGATTATACTGGATGGATGGTGATATCCTCTCATGCAGAACAGGATCAATTTGTCATTAAGACCCCCTTATATAAATAGTATCTCAGTACTTTTAGTAGCATATTGCATAATTTTATAACTTGCCATCTTAGATATCAACTCTCAGTTTGAGTTAGTTTTTCCTAGGAGGGGAAAGAAAGAGAAAAAAAAAGATAAAAGAAAAAAAAAAAGAAAAAAAGAAAAAGAAGTGTTTGGGCTTGCGGGGAGGTCACACCTTTTAGGCACAGAAAGGAATTATCCTGTTCCAAAAACAGTGAAAATTAAAAATGAGAAAGCAAATTCTAGGCTGAAAAACCTTTACTTATTTGCATTTTTACCCCAAGCCTCACATTCAGTTCAAAAGAGTTAATATTTTGAAGTTTTCCAAAAATGTTTTTAAAGAAATTGGAATAGAAGACCTATAGGAGGGAAATGTTCTTCCATTTCATTCTCCTGGTGTGCATGCCTCTGCCACTGGTATGAATGTAATTCCTAGCCACACCAAAATCCCACATACCTTACAAAACCTTTTCCAGCTCCCAAGTGTTGCCCTCATTGGCCCCTTTATAGTCCATTATAAATGGCATTTGATTACCCTGTATGATTTTTGTTTTGTTACCTAGTAGAGACATTCCCCTTCCAAAATAAAACTGAATCTTACAGTACACAGACAAGTTTAGGGTTCAAATTATCTTATCATAGGGTATCTGAATCCTTTTTCATATTAGAAAAATTAACAGAAGGAGAAGACAAGAAAATGGATTCACTGTGAGGCCACAGCTGACATTAATATTAATTGCTGGGCATAATTACAGTAGTTACATCTTGACATTCAGCTCAAATTTCCTCAGGCAGGAATGTGAGATGAAGAACAGCTTTCACAGTGTTAGAACTGGTTTGTTACTTAGATAGTATTAGGCAATTTTGTTTTGCACCTTGAGATGTGTAGGCTTAACTTCCTTCTTTAATCAGTTATATCAGCAAAAGCTTTAAAGGAGGTTTCAAGCATTGGCATTACAAAATTGCACTTGTTGCCATAGCAAGATTTTCTGAAATTCCAAATAGTATTTGAAAGGAAAAGTTTTGAATGTTTTACTTTTTATTACAGACTGCAAAATATATTGTAGGCAAATATCCTAAAAACTTCCCTAAATAATCTATAACAGTATATCACCAGGAAAGTCAGACTATTTGCATATTTTTATTTAATTTCCTAATGTTTTTATTCTAGAATAACAGAAATTATAAAAGTATTCTCATAAAAAAATTCTAACATTTGAAAAGATAAAAAAGGCCCCATTTTGTTCACAGTAGTAACAATGTAATTTACATGCAAAAAACAAAAGAACAAAAACCAAGCAAGCAAGCAAGCAAAGTTTACGTTCAGAATAACCCAGCAGAGAAATTCAGTCAAGGCAGAAACTCAGAGAACCTGTTCAGGTAAGTAAGTAGAGCTCACTCCCCTTCTCTCAGGCTCCTGTGGCAGCCCAGGGCTTACCAGACTCCCACATTATCCTGGCACTATATCCTGGCACGAGACCATGAACTTTTCCTGCCAAAAGGGGCACAAGGACCTGCTGCCATTCCCTGCACACGCTGGGCATTAGATACTTGTACTTACCCACCTCCCAGAGAAAACTCCTGCCACAAAATCATGTAACACTACTGCTAGGGAAGGCAAGGCTGCACTTTGGAAGAATATGAGCAACTTCACCACTAACCCACATTACAAAGCTCTTGGGGAAAAAAGAGAAAAAAGAAGTGCATCTGAGGAAATTGTTCTAAGGAAATTGTTTTCTCTGAACAGAAAGCATTTTGTGATGGAAAAATTTTACTTGTGGCCCATGAAACAATCTGTATTTTGCATTATTAATGATTGGGGTTTGGTCAAGTACATGCTGAATGGCTGACTGGAAATGACTTCTGTTTTCCTGACCCTATCTCCACATCAGTCTAGTTCAGCCTGAATACTCCCAGGGTTTCAGTTACTTCTGGTTTGATTCTTTGATGGAACACCCCAACCACAGCAGACGAAGGGGAGTTTGAAGATACTTCTACACATGTCCATAGCTAGGACTGATAAAGATGGAAGGCAAAGGAGGGAAACAAAAAGCAAAGAAGCTGCCAACAGATGAGGATGTCTCACAGAAATCCTGGAATACAACTTGAAATTTCTTCCATCTGTAATTCTTCCAGCAAAATAGTTGAAATGCCAACAACACATTCCACAGTGCATTGAGGTGGCATCTGCACTGCAGGTGCAAACCCATGACCACCCTGCAGTTCAGCTATAAGGATAAATCACAGAGCCACAGAATAGCTCAAGTTGGAAGGGACCCATAAAGATCAGCAAGTCCAACTAGGTCAGGACAGATTAATTTAATCCACTTCTTCACTTTTCAAGAAAAGAAAGAGACAGCCACTGATTCACAAAAGGGCTCATTTACAACACTCATTTGCAACCCTTACTACTGTTGGCATAGATGCAAAGCAAGACTGAACTTTTTAAAGAGTGTATTTGGAATTTTATATAGTTTGATACTGGAAGATTTATACCAATTATTGTGCAAAACACCTTCTCTCTTCCTTTGCATAACTTGCTTCACCATGCAGCTCCTGTCATGTCCAGAAGGCTATTAAACCTTGAAACAGATATCTGGGTACATTTTGGGAGACTGTAAGCAGCAAGTTAGCTCCTTCCCCTTGGGTTTCCTAGCTGACTTCCAAATAGCAGCCACAACTAGGATTCTCCTTCCATGTCTGTGCTATCTTACACAGAAGGCACTGCACAAACAGATGTCTGCCTTTATACATTTTTTTTTGTCATGGAAAATGGTTACAGGTTAACAGTTAAAACTCAGGAAGTTAGGAGAAAGACAAACTATTTAAGTCATCCCTCTCTCTCTCTCTCTGGCAAGCAGGAGTTTAATACTTGAAGTTCTGTGAGTTTTTCCCTTACCAAAACCTCTCTCACCATTGCTTAATTCACAGTGCTATTACTATTCAGTCTCAGAAGAGAAAAATAATTCCTTTGACACATGAGTTTTTAATTCCTCTTCTGGAATTAAGAAAAAAAAAAGTGAAACCAGCAAAAATACCTTCCAACATAGCTCAGACCTTGCCTATACACTGTAATAATTCTTAGGATTTAAAGGTAGGTGTTCCTCTGTTTAAAATCCATGATTTTATAAGCCACTTTTCCTTTATATACCTTAAATATCTTGAAATTATTTGCATTATTGTATGGAAATCATCAAAAAGATTTACTAAAGTCAGTGGGAAGTTCCCTAATTTTGGGCAGCAAGCCTCCATTAACATATAATCTACTGAATATAATATTTTTTAGAATTCTATACAATTTAGGAAAACTGCTTAATTTGAGTGTCTTCATATTTCATGCAGGGTTTTCCTTATTTAACAGAACCTTCAGCAGATCCTGAAAGATGCTGGAATTGCTCAGCATTTTCAGATTATGGGCAACATCAGGGAATTTCTGGGCTACTGTAAGTTTCCATATTACTGAGAAAACTAGCAAGTCTTGTTTTCAGCAATGCAAGTTTCTATCAGTCTTTTCTCTCCAAACACCTTCAGCTATGTCTCCTGAACTTCTCTACCAGAATGTAACAATATAAAGATGGAGAGCAGAGCTCTTGCAGAGTAACATGCTGCTTTTTCCCAAAGAGCTCCCAAAGATCATAAGATACAGCATTTCTTACAAAAATGACAGGAATGATCAACTGTTAATATTTATTTCTGATCAGGATTCCTACATAATGTGAAGTGCTCTACATCATCTGAAAGAAATTAACAAAAACCTCCCTGTGCGTGTGGAATTGTTCCTAAATTGCAAGCAAGAAACTTGGCAAAAGGCAAGGACATCTGTTTTGTGTTGCTGTGTGTAAGGTCAGAGTGAACAGATAGCCATTCAGAAACATGTGACTAGGCACTGCTCACAGCAAGGAAGATCCTCTGCCTGATAGGGAAGGGATTAAATGCTTGTCTGCCTTCATATAGATACTACTTCAAAATTTACAATTGGCCAGTGTCTCACTGAAATATGTCTGTTTTAGCCACAGTTTTAATGCTGTCTAACCACAGACTGTTAACAACACAATTCAGGGAAAAATCACTACCATAATCTTCACTTGTTCTCCAGAACTGCATATGATTAATACACTAAACATTCAAATTTATTTTTACAGGCACATCTGTATTAAGAAGAATTTAATTGCAATAAGCTTTGTGATCAATCTATCACTTCATGAATACATTCTTTTTTTATTTCTCAGTGATTTTGCTTTCCCTTTGCTAGAAGGGCATGAAGGTGTCCCTTGGGAGCCCTGAATGAGCCCACCACAGCTCAAAAGAAGGCACCAGACCCTTGTCAGAGCAAGCCACAGCATAACTTAGCAACTGAGATAAGACTTTTGTGGGCTGAAGCTCTTTACTCAAGGCAAGTGTTTGTTAACTCTAAATAGAGCACTTGCAAGTCCTGAAGTGATAGTCATGTGGCTCCCAGGTAAGCAAAATTTGGCTTACATTCAATTTATTTTATAATGACTTTTAAGAATTTTTACAATTATAAGGAGAAAAATTTATTATATTTATTTAAAATCTGTTACAGTAAGATTTAATGCTATTATCTACAAGAAGTACTACAAACCAGATAAAAAGAAAACTTTTCAAGACAGTTGCTAAAAACTGCTGTAGAAATCTGCTTGAATTAGCTCCAGTTTGCCTGTCATCTGTTCTTTGGCATTCAGAAGCCCAGATGCAGAATAAAAAAATTGCAACATACCTACCTTCTCCAGTTAGATTAAGTGCTCTAGCTACCATGGTAACCTAAACTATTTTTCTTACTTTGCTCTATAGGAATGAAAACTGATTTATTTCTCCAGAAGGTTGTCACAGTGAAGACAAGTACTATAAGCAATACATTACTGAACCTCAAAAAAGTTAGCTGTTTCTCATTTTTGCTCATTTAAAACCATGCTCTTCATCAGCAACATGAAGGAAGAGCTGTCTTCAATACATTTTGCCTATAAGCTGTGGAAAAGCCTTGATTTCTCTTACAGAGATGAGGACAAGCAGCTAAGCAGCTTTTCCCTCCCAAAGTTCACACTTTATATGATGTGACAATTCATCTTTTCCAAATACACTTGGGAAAAAAGTCACCTAGGGTAAGTTTAAAGTATGAGAGCTTAGGAAAGAAAGATAAAGCTACCTGCACATGGAGTGTACATCACAATTCTGCCTTAGTAACCTTTGAGTGAAAAATATTAAGGTTGCAAATTCAGGTCATCTCTGTGCTCCACAGGATCAACATGAACTCACACAATGGGCTCATATTCATCATAAGCTAAAACCCACCCCCAAATAACAAGTTTCAGAATTTGATCTGATGCTTTGAGGGCCTGTAGACCACTCCAGAAAACACAAAATGTGTCTTAAGAGCGGTGGAAGTCAGTACCTGATGGGAGAACATCCTTTACATTGTCAGCACATTGTTATTCTGACACAATTCAAATAAGAAACATTTTTTTAAATGGTCCTAATTTTTTGCACAAGCTTAAAATATTTGAAAGTATTTAGTGATAAATTAATGTGAGAGCTAATACAAATAATCAGGACCACACTTCATTGTGTCAGTGGAAGCGAAGACTTTAAGGAGAAGGAAATTGTAACATTATGAATCTGAAGTCCTAAGTCCTAAAAATGTGCAACTCTGGGGAAATCTTCTGAATGGATAAACAGTGAGTCTTCCCACAAAAATGCACATTAGTACATAGAACAGCATTCCTTGGCTCAAATTAACAAGTCTCACTGACCACAGAAATCTTCCATGTCTGTGGACTAGTTTCATGGCTTCTATTGTAAGTTGTATATGTTTTCTAAAGGTAACTTTATCCTTCCATAGGGAAAAAAACCAGGAAAACAAAAACTGGAAAATAATGAATATCAACCATTTAAGTCATAAATTATCTTGACTATCTTATAGTGAAGTTGTACATATAGAACTACAAATCTCACGAGGAGAGAGAGAATTGAAGAGACAGGAGAAGACAAGGTCTTCAAAAACAAAATGTAGGGAATCAGGGTCATTGAGTCCATCACAACTGTGTTGGACTTGGAGGGCCTAAACAATTTTAAAGACTACACTGATTTTAAACACATGGTTGAAGTTCTATTGTGAGAATGTCCATTAATACTTCTTGTGATGCCTAAAGTACATTGCAAGCTCTTTGCAAAAAGCAGTCATTCCTTATGTAGATATAAGCCTTTCACTATTATCTCAGAAATCTGTCAACCTACCAGGAGATGGACAATCTGGTTGTACAAATGCCAGGAAGGAGTTAACACTCAGTGAAGTCTGAGCCACACTGCTGTTCTAGCTGGCTTGTGCAGCTCTACATTGCTGTCAGTATAATTTAGATATTCTCTTGCTGACTTTATCTGGGCTGCAAACACAATGACTCTCTTCCTGTCTTAAGTTTGCTAGACAGAAAGATGAGAAGAACTGTGGGTTTTATTAACCGTTCTTGGTAGCTCTTTTTTACCTTTTTTGTTTATACATTAGTTTACATCCAGAAAGTAAGAATTAATCAACTTTCCATTTGAAACAGTTGCTTTAGTAGCTACAGTTGAATTCAGTTAACACCATTTGATGAGACAGAACTTGGTCTGAGCAGTGACTTGGATGCTTTACGTTAACCTCAAAGTTAAAAGCCTATGAGAATTTAGGTGTCTGATATCTCCATAGCATTTATACCTCACCATTTCTAAAACATCCTTAAACAGTCTAAATATGTTAAATCTCCATTCAAAATGCCAATGTATAGTTGATTTTCTGTGTGCATCTATTTTCCTATAACAAAGTCCCTTTCTGCCCACTCTGAATAATTAGAAACCTAGAGCTATCTCACTTTTACTTGTGGGTGCAGGGAAGAGAAGAGGGTTCTCAGAAGAACCACTCTGACAGCAACCACAACTTTTCTAACAAACATAATTGTCAGAGCTTTCAATACTACTACTAATCTTACCTAAGACTGCTTGGCTCTACAAAGTCACAGCTTTTGAACTTAAAATTCTTGGTTTATAATCACTCCTCTGGGAGCAAGAACATAGAAACTAAGAAAAGAAATTTTGATCAATTAAAAGGAATTAGAATAAAAATTGGACAGTTACTAACTAGTTTAGAAATAACACTAGTCTTGCAAGACATGTATTTGATCTGTTGAATAAGAGATAATCTGCTGGTTTGTACTGGTGGATCCTGAAACAAGCTGGCTACAGTAGAGCTCACATCATCTGATCCCCTTCTACAGCTACTTACATATCCTGAAAAAGATGGACTTACCACTAGCAATACTCAAGTGGAAGAGAGGAGAGGGGCAAGAGCTTGTTAAATCCATTTTCAATTTCCATCCCCTGGCTATGCAATTATCATCTTATGCGAGGTCTTAGCCACATTTTCTGACCAAAAGGAAATATGGGAAGCATTTGTTTCAGCAGTGACCAGAAGACACTGGTAACCAGCAGAAAGGAAAACTCTACCAGGCTGCTTTGTCTCAGCCAAGGATTCCCAATTCAGATCTCAGAAAAAGCAGAACAGCTGAAGACATAGTATTTCATGAGCAATGAAATGACACAGGGTTCCATTATTGTGGCATCTCCTGAGTGATGGCCACTTCTCCACCGACAGTGACCCCCAGAACAGATTGGGCAGGATTTGGCCTGAAGCTGTATCTCGGGCCTTGGTCCTTCCCACTCTGCTCAGCAGTAGCAAAATATAGCAAGTGGGATTTTTTTCAACTCAGATCAACTGGGAAGCAGACTGCCAAATACAGCATGATTTTACCCCATGGATAGGATAATAATGATAATGATAATAATTTAATATTTTTAAAATAATATAACTTAAATTTGAAGTTACCTCTACAAAACAGCAAAAATTTTAATATATAAAAATCAGAACCACTTCCACTAAAGCAGTATTTGCAGATGAACTTGCTGACGTGTGTAGATTTTATCTCACTGACCTAGAGCTACAGCAGGACACTGCAAAAAGGACTTTATGGCAGCCAGAGTCAGAACAAAGCTCCAGCAAGAACATTTTCCTCCCTGTTCAGCTGCTGTGGGTCAGGAACCTCGTCTGGGGGGAGGGTGAGAGCACTGAGGAGCTGTGCTGCTCCTCACACCCTGGGCACAGAGTAATTACAACACCTTCCCATGAATAAATCACCCCAACAGGCATGGATTTCCTCTTTGAAACTGCAGCAGCTGTGGTGGTCAGTAAGGAAATCGATTGCCCAGACAGGCAGGAAACGCCTCAAATCCTTCTCTGTGACACTCAGGCTTAAGCCTGAAGCAGTGTCTCTGCAGGACCACCACCCATGGCACAGGTGGGTCACGTGCAAAAGGATAAAATACTAAACACACAAACACAAACTTTCAGAGTGTCGTGCATGTGAAGGGTGTGATTTGCTAATCTTGCCAAAGCAACTGTGACTGGCCATTCCCAGACTGGAGCATCTAAGTAGAGATAGGATTTTTCAGACAAAAGGAGAGCAGCATTGCCCAGGGGAAAAAAAAAAATCCAATGGCTCAAAACAGACAAAAATCAAAGCACTCAAACTCATAGTCACTAGTGGCTGTTTGTGGTGGTACTGTTCATTGGGCTGGTTTTGGGGGTGGTCTTTTTAATTCAAACATTCTCTCTGTATTAAGAAGCAGAAGAAGTTTCACTGGAATGCAAACCTCATAGTTGCAGGTTTCCCACAGGTCATCAAGCTTGACACAGGGTCAGAAAAATACCCAAACCTTTGGGATATTTTGATGCACATTATTTCATTAATGCTACCAAAAAGAAATATTACCGATCTTGCAACTGTCAGAGGAAACAAGTCAGAAATATATACTGTAAAAGAGATTAAGAAACTGTTCATTGGGTTACTAGTTAATTATTAGAGCTTCTCCATCTACTCAAGAAAACAATTAAATCAGACATCAAAGTTCATTAAGAAAATGAATTTACATTACTTCAAAATCTCTTTTTGGCCCTCCTACCTAGATATCATATTCATAAGATGGCAGACAGAACTCTAAAAGATCTGGGGTATATTTTAAAGTGATCACCTAAAACCTAAAGATTTAATAAATGGCCTTTATTAAGCATACATAAAACCTTGTAAAAGGAAAAAACCAAAGTGTTTTCCAGTAAGCATGTATGTTTGTGTCATGGCTGTAATGAAACACGCATTAAGTATGAAACATATGGTTTCCATTTTGTTGCCCTGGAATCCATCCAAAGACATTTATGTTGTTAGCTTAACTGTTCTCTTTAGCTGAGAAGCTGTGGAAAATATCTCATCTGAAAAAAATCTGTACCTAGTGGATAACTATAAAAGATTTGCTAGATTTTTAGCAGACTATTTTAATAAAAAAGCCTCTGAGATTACTAGATTTTAAGTTTTTTAAATTAGTATATAATTTTCTAACTGAAAACAAATTTGCTTTAAGAGGTACCAGAATTCTATCAACAGATTATACCGGTAATATTTTTTTTAGTTAACAAATCTGTGGAGGTGTTTATGGCTCTCTTTTGGAACCAGGCCATCTGACCCAACAAGAATGAATGACAGTATCATTACTAAAGTATCATCTCCCTAACTTCATAAAAGAGCACTGAAGATACTCTGAAGATCACATCTGGCTAATAAGCTGGTTCAGAGGCAAGGTTCATTAAAAATTAGAGAAAAATAAGATAGCTTTCATTCTGCATTTTTTTAATAATTCCTGGGTTTGCCTTGATGCAAAAGTAGGTCAGCCAAGAGCTGGCTAAGAATTTCAAAGTATCTATCATGAATGCTCAGATTCAAATTTTATTTATATTAGCAGATAATATACCAGAAGGGCTGAAAAAAAAGTTGAAAGGTTAAATTTTGCCATGATATACTTAAAAATTAATTCCTAAATCTTAAGATTTCTAACCTCAGTAACAGACAATCTATTAAACCTTTCATATCTTTGTGCATGAACCAATTCATTAAGCCTGCTGTAGTTTTTACAAACCATTGCTAAATTTTTGTTTGATGAAGCCAATGGAAAAGACTATTATGAATAAATTGATAAATGCAATGAGATCAGTTTGAAGACTTTACAATTTCATGCTTCTTTATTTATTTAGTTGAGATTATTTGGGATGTGGCAGACAAAAATCTCCATTTTGTTACCTTAATGATTACATGGCTTGAGGATTGTGCTCTCTGTAAAGGGCCCTGCAGCTGGAAACTCCACACTGCCCCTGTTGTGCCACTGTACAAGCTTGTTCATCTTCACAACCCATTGCAAGAATTAGCTGGTTATTCTAACTCACCTTTGCCATCTGTGCTTGGACTCCACTGGCCTTTAAAGCAGAAACCGCCTTCTGAGCAGCTGCTGGGCTGTCAAAGTCAACAAAACCATAACCTGAAAGAGAAAACATCATTTTGTTAGCAAGACAGCAACCAGCTTACAAACAAACACTTCACAGCCAACAGCCATGCTACTGGCATGGTTATTTAATACAATTTTCTTGTTGTTCAACAGGGACAATTTGAACTCCAGGTCTTCATGCAGTGTCGCCTTCCCCCCCTCAAAAAAAGAAAAACCTAGAAAAGTTCTTGAATCTTGAACTAGTGGAACAAATCCATTTCCATGTCCACTCATTATGAGAATTTTGGCCAAATTGCTAACAAGCAGTGCAGTGCTTTGCCTTCTGTTATCTGGTACGTAACTTCTAACACCAGATTATTTCAGAGATCACCAAATAAAGCATCATCTATTAATTTTTCTGAAGTAAATTCTTATTGCAGTTTGAATAAATGACAAGTAAGTCTGTAAGTTACTTTTTGTTTATTCAAATTTTTCAGGAGAGGAATTTAGTTTAAAAGACACCCATCTACCCAATTTTTGGTAAATTACTTATCTCACTGTGTATACATAAAAGACAGTTAAATTTAAAAGTGAGTGAAAACCCATCTTCAGTGAAACCAAATGGTTTTTCCTATTATTGAAAGAATGTGAAAAACTGGCCAGAAAGCATTTTCTATGCCATACAATGCAATCTTTAAATATTAAAATAAGCTCAACATCAATTGAAACAAATTGAAACAAATTATATTTGAAATAAACTCTTTTCTTATTCTGAACAAGAACATGTAACTAAGGGATTCCAGGATGCCCAAATTGCAATACATCTTGGCCTTAACAGACACTGGCCTTACAGGCTGGGATTTTTAATCCAGCCTGGGAATTGGAGGCTCAAGGCTCACCACGAGGCAGTCAGAGTTTGGAAGCTACTTCCACTAGATGTTATTGCAAACCTCATTATGCATTTTCCAATCCCCCTCTTTTCCACCAGTGAGCTGCCCAAGTATTAATAAAACCCCTTTCCAGAGTTAAAGTTGGGGTAAAAGAAAGCAAACAAAAAACCCAACAATGAAATAACCTCTGGAGGAGTAGAAAATGGAAACATTTCTTCAAAATATATTACAATCCTCTTACAATATATCTATACTGAGAAAAGGTTGTCTAATGTTAGAACAGGACAAGCTTTAAAGCTCTTAACTTGGGAAAAACAACTCAAGCGTCCTTGTACATCACTGCAAGCTTATTTATGCTGCCAAGAAGCTGAAGAAAGCAGCATATTGTTTTGTGTAACACGTGGTGGTGTGGATTGTTAAATCCTGACATGAAACAAAGTGAATTAGTTCATATCAAGTTTTGTGCTGCCAAGGCAAGACTAACTTCCCATACCCCAAACTGGCTCTCCACACCCATGGCAGCCTGGGTTATCACCAACACACTGCCAGGTGTAATACAGATAAAGTTACATACTGACACCAAGCATGCCATCAAAGCTGCCTTTGCCACCTTCCAGATGATAGAGAAACTCAATTACTCACTGTTCCAGTTAGTTTAAACCCCAGAGTGTATTTTTTGGCAAAAGCCAGAGATGCTGTCAATCTTTTGGTTAAATTCCAGTTAGATATTTACATTCTGCCTACTTGTGTTCCCATTGCAATTTCAGCAACACACAGTGAGCCTCCCTGGAGCCTTACCTTGCAGTGTACTGTCACAACAGGCTGTTAGCTACCACTTCTCATCAGTGAGATTTAAATTCTCTATTGAAAAAAATCATCTTAAATCTCTTAAAGAATTAATGTGTGAATTTCTGTATCACTGAAAGGCCTACTGGACACTTCAGGAACTGACAAAATGGACAGACTAAATCTGTTAACTGCAATCATATGCATTAACTAATTAAAATAATTGCAAAGGACACCTCCTCTTTCCTAGTCACAATGACATCTGCATACAAGCTAAGAAAAAATTTTCTAGAAATTTCAGTTTCTGAACTGTCAGTGCCTCTTCAATTTGCTTAAGATGGGGAGTTGAGAAGCTATGTCCTTGCACTGGTTCCAAGTTCTGCACAAAAGCTTTGTCTTAATTAATAATGGACTCTCCTCCTTCTGTCTATCAGCTTTCTGCTCATTCATGGGCATTATGCATATTAACACTGCTTAATCAGCTGACTTAATATTTCACTTTGCTCAAAAATTATCTCCTAATTGTAAAAAATTAAAGTCTGAATTCTGGTATTTCAGTGTCTGCTACCACACCTTCTCCCACCACAAACATGCTGGGATCTGAATCACTGCAATTGCAGTGAGCGATGAAAACCCATGAACTGATACATTCAGCTTATCTAGAGGAGTTCTAATTTTTTTTTCCAGCTGCAATTACTTCATTGAAAATGAACCCTCTCTTTGCTCCCAATACATTCAATAGAACATAACAAAACACAATTAGAGTACTGGAACATGTAATTAAGTGCTGCTTCAAGCTACACTAATCAATGGAGCTTATTTCCACAATGTATAATTTTTTAAGATGCTTAGTATAGTTGAATGGTCATCTGCAAGCTTCCCTAGTTTCTCCAGGCAAAAGGGGAAAAGCTGCTTTTAACTCCATTTTTGTTTTTAAAATAGAGGCGAGCTGCCAGCCAGCACTGTGCATGTCAGCTTCACTCTGCCTTGGCTGCGCCACCAACACCGGCTGTCTGCCAGCTCCACTGGAGGCAAATGCATTGTATACACCAACCACCAGCAAGAATGAAACTCATTTAGGAGCAAGAATGGGAAAAAACCCCAAACCAAACCAACAAAGGTAAAATGAACTTAAAATACAACATTAATGCACTTTATAGAATCAGTTATGACTTTCAGGGGAACACAGTATAAAGGAAAATATACATACCTTTGCATTTGTTTGTAGTCTTGTCCAAAATAGCCTTCGTGGATACAATTTTCCCATACCTAAAAAGTATTATACATGTGTAAGTGAAATGAGAAAAGAACATCCTATTATAACAAACACACACATCACTTTATTTTAGCACCTAGTACCCTTTACTCTGTGCAAAATGAAACAATTTATATAGACTATAATTATGGAATGCAAACTCATATATAGATGGAACTGACAAAAACCATCAACAATTTCAAGCACAATCTTGTTCTATATTCTCAGTGGCACCACAGAATAAGCCAGAAAAGAGTGCTTTATAGAAAAGAATTCCAGGCATTTAAAATCCTGGTATTTATAAGACACTATGTTATAGATATAAGCTGGGACTCTCAGTACATAGACCAGTTAGAGCAGACCAGTTGCCTTGTCAGTGGCAGGTTTGCTGGCTAGCACAATATAGAAAAAGAAAAAAAAAATAGAGAAAAACCCAGCAAAACCCCAACTGACAAACACAAAAATATTACACCCGATTTAATATTATTCTGTTCTGGAATGTGACAAGTAGAAGACTAAAGAAAGCTGTTCAGCAAAGTTGGCAAAAAAATCTGTACATTTCTGTAAATATAAGCAATTTCAACTAAAATAAAAACACCCCTCAGGAAAGTTTCAATTTTCTTTTTCTCATTGCCAGTTTCTCAGCACCTGGTAAGCCCAGTCTGCTATGCAGCCCAAAGGTGAGTACACAGAGATCTCAGAAACTAAGCTTGGAAAACAAGTGGACAGCAATCTCACCTATAAGAACAATGACTGTTTTGGAAGCAAGTCTATCTGCCAAGTTTATCAGAACTAGGTATTTTGATCATTTCTAGAGTAGAATTGTTCCTGTTTGCAATTTCCCTCCAAATAAAAATCCCAGATTCAATTTAAAAACAGCAATTCTCTTGGCCTGCATACAGGGCACAGGTTTCCCAAGCTCCTTCCCACGTCCTCCTGTTTGCTTGTCAGTGACACTTGTCAGGGTGCCCTGAGCATGGAAGAGAAAAATGATGCAAAAGGAGTTTGCTTTGACTTGAGACTATAATGTAATTTACTACACGAACAGGTATACCTATGCACCGTGTGCTAAGAGGCTCTCTGTCATTGTACAAGAACCCAGAATTATGAGACGTGTTATCGGTATACGAGAGGGGAATTTGGGGATAAATGAACTTTTGTCATCTTACCTGCTAAACAGAACTTCAATAGTGTGAGTATAATTTCAAAACATACTATGTCAAAAGACAACTCTGCAGTAGCCGTATTAGTCTTAAAAATTCTTCAGATTATACTAGAAGCCTAATAAATTGAGCTTTGTTTGTTAAGAGTATTCAATTCACTGTCCACTTGCAAAGTCACAGTTATTCAAAGGCAAAGCCTATTTATAAAGTACTTTCCCCACAAAGAGCATTGAAATACACCTTTCAGTATAGCTAGCACTCTTTGTGACCAGTTTCAACACCCTGCTGTTTATGCAATAGTTATTGGGTGGCTTCAAATAATTGCAAGGGACTAAACCCGGGACACAAGCCATGAAGTGAGTGATTCCTTCTTTTATCTGAAATTGTGAGCATCTACACTGATATAAAATAGAATTATCCCTCTATAGCCTAAAAACATACAAATATCAATGAAAATCAGTGCATACCTGAATTTACCATTTTAGAAGCTGTAATAAAGCAATAGAAATTGTGCATAATAGTTGGAGCAGGTACTTCGTTATTTGTACCACTTATTTTCCAAATATGTCATTCCATTCAGAAAGCTTTATAGTCCCTAAATCAAAACTTCTCGTTTTCTCCAGAATTTTTCTGAGTGCAGAGTAAAAGCACATGTTATAAACGAGAGAGGTAAACTGCTCAGGGTGCTTGGTAACCAGCATGACATTCAACATTTAGCATTCTCCATATCCTATCAGGCTCCCTAAAGCTTCTTAAAGTGAACAGCTACATAGCCTTTTGTGGGAAAAAAATCCCTGGAGGATGATCTTGTCTCTGCCATTGTGTCAGTTCTTGGAAGTGCAGAAAGTGGTGGTGGTGAAGAACCCCAGCCCTGGGTATTTCTGTGAGCACAATGACCTGGCCAGCTGGCTGGGGGCTGCCTTGGACTGCTCCAGCCCACACTGCTGATGCTCAGCAGCCCATGAACAGGTCTCTGCACAGCTGTTCTTTACAGAAACTTTGTGGACTACCTTCCACTGTGCAAAGATGGCTTAGTGATTTATTGCACTGTCCTAGATAGCACGGCTCCTGCAAAGAACCAGCCACCATGGAAGGCTGCCAAGAAATTTCAGCAGTGTGAGTCTAGGAACAAACTGGGAACCTGTATAACAATAGCAGCTATCGCCAGGATTTCTCCTATGATTTTCCCTCCCATGTATGAGTTGTTCTCCACTCACGCCATGAGGCACAGAAAAGCAGTTTACCCACTCTGAGCCTGGCCAGCAGGATGCACCCCCTCCTTGTTCCCAGCATGTGATCTGATATGATCTGAATTACTCCTTGCAGTTTCTCCCAAGTGCTTCCTTCAAATTATGACCATTGTGAAAACTTTTCTTCCCCTTGAATTCTACAGTCGTTATACTCTGCTTTGAACATGAGCTCCTGTCTTCAACTGGTCCTTTATTGGGTGCAACTGCAGTCATGACCCTGCAGAAATCAATGAGCTATAAAATATACCAGTCATGACACAAACTGCTATGTATTGCCTGCTTACAGAAAGGATTATAGCAAGCAAGAGAGAATTTGTATCCCAAAGACATCTATGATGTTAGATCTTGCTGAAGATCCTAACTCCTCTCAAAGCCTATATACATCTAGTTGTCTAAGGCACTTGCTGAGGGTTCTCTCCTGCTCCACATGCTTGGTGAGATTTTGTACCTACAGCAAAGCACTGTTCCATGGCTGGCAGAATCACTTCTACAGCAGTTGGTGTTTGCTCATTCCCTTTCAGCTGAAACAGTTTTTTAAAACATGCTTTCCTTTAAATTAAGTACTAGTCTTTAGAAATAACTGCTAATCTGGCTGGTGACAAGCAACTAGGTATTTCTTATTAAGTGAGTTATTTTTCTCCCCAAAATAACATCAAACTCATGTTCAACAGCAATAGAGAGCTCAGGGTTTTTTTTTTCTTTTGAGTGCTTTTAACACATTCTTCAGTCTGAATTATGTTTGGAGATGGAAAGATGTTTTCAGCTTTGTGTCTCTTTTCTATACAGCACTTGTACCAATATCAGCTCACACATTGAGAAAGAGAGAGCTTGGGTAAGAGGCAGGTAAATAATTGCCAGGGTGCACTGGGTATGGGATTAACAGGGGTGTGCTCAGCAACTGCCTGTGACCCAGTGTACAAGAGGTACAGAACACCAATACAAATGTCTGGCTGGACAGAAGATAAAGAAGAAACATGTTCAAAGCCAAGCTAGGAAGACATGCAGTACAGCTGCTCACCAGGATAATGTTTACTACTGCTTATTACATCCTCACAGCACAGAAATGAAAAAATAGCCCTCACCTGGCTCATGCTGCCCCAAAATCTACTGCCAGGCAATAAGAATGTCAAACACTGCACTATACCTTTGTCTTACATGCTTTTGAATTGGAAGACTTGAAGTGAAGCACCACCACATATTTTTTTTAATCATATTGTTCAGCAACATGGTCAAAAACAGTGCAAACAATCATCCTGACAGATTCACTGCAAATAGCTAGGGATACATTTGACATTTAAAACATCTTTGAAGCCTAATTTTGGCAGCCTCCACAATGCTGAAAGAAAAGGGTCTTTAGAAAACCAAGTACATGAATCAACCTGAACCACTATTTATTTTTCTCCCTTTGTACATCTGGCAGTATGATGAACAGATGTAGAAATGTGAGCGTGAAAAGACACCATCATGAGCATGACAAAGAATGGGGAATGAAGTAGTTTGAAGTCTCTGCCTAAAGTGCTGTTTTGAGTGTTGAAAGAACTTATCTGTGTGTGCATTAGGGGAGGTACAGTAAGAACAGGCAGTGAGAGGCTTGATAAGATTTGTCTGGAATGAATTGTTCAAATCTGCATCCACAACATAATGTAATATACCTCATACCACGATGCTTACAGTGCTTCCCTTTGCAGTACTCTCAACCTGTCTTCCAGCTTTTGCTGTGAAGGATTTCTCTACCACAAGATGTTGACTTGGACTAAAATATGCCAGAAGGATCTCTGCTACCATGGAAAGCCCTTGCCTTTAAATGCTGCTTAGGTCCTCCATCCTGAACTGTCCAGAACTTTGTGTTGAAGATGAACAGTGATCTCCCTTTGTCTAAGTCCAGTCCACCTTTAAAAGAACATTCCTAGAGATCCTGCTGTTACAGTTTGCATTACTGTAGTGCTGTCAAAACTCCTCTAATATACAGAAATGCTGCATATTTTCTGTGTTTGTTATAGATTAATTTTTACATCTTAGAATCTTATCACTGCCCTTCATGGAATGCTCTTAGTTTTAAGATCCAGAATTGTGTGGTAAAACCAGACACGGATTTCATAACTTGTAAGTGGCTCCAAGTACATGAATTAACTTTAAGGTAGAATTGTGAAAGAAAAGAGAACCTGGCTGAAGATAAAATATTCTGACAGGGGGCCAATATTCTCACCAGGTGACTCATAGACTGGAGAGAGCACAACAAAAAGGCAGATCTGGGAAGGGGTGTCACATAGGAGAGCAGACCAATTAATCCTAAAATAAAATGCAGCTGCCTAATATACCCACATCAAAATAAATTGTAATTTTGACTAGGGCAAGTAACTAGATGAAAATGCATAAAGCAAATACTTCATAAGCAATTTCTATACATTAATTGTAACGCTAAAAAGAAAAAGCATGGGCCTGCTTAGTCTGTAAATCAGCTTTAAAAATATAAGAGACAACAGCAAAAACAAAAAAAAAATATTTCTTATTCAAGATGGCCTTATTCACCACACAGCATGGCCAGTGGGTACCTTGCATGTACTCTAAATGCAGCAAATTCTGGTTTGAAATGAAATCATGTTGTCTTTCAGTATGACCTCAAATCAATGCACACAACAAACATGGACTTCGGCAAATCAGTGATGTGCAAATTTTAAGATCCTCACCTCCCCAAACACAGAGTATTCTGTTTTGACCACTGTGACTCAAAAGATTTATATGCAACTGATAGTCTTACTAGCCAGACCCATACCACCATCTATCCTGCTTGTAGAGTGGGTGGAAGCCATTACATTCATCTCAGTTGAGACATGACAAGGAAAAACCCTAACAGCTCATGGGAAGGCCCAATCTCTGCTGGAGTTCCCAGTTCCTCTGTAACACCTGGTGCAGGAGGAGCAAAAAAAATTCCCTGGGTCTGAGAAAAAGAGCCAAGGGAGTTGTCAGCAAGAGCTGACTTGGTACAGTTTGCTCCTGTTCCTCACTGGTCTTGCCATGCTCAGGGCATTTCTAAGCCAACAGCACAGCCAAAGGAACACGATCAGCACCATCAATCTTTTCTTCTGGATCCAAAACCCAAGCATAAAAAGTTTTATCTGGCTCCCATACCTCTGCCTCTCTGCTGCCTTTTGGGAAAGTGGTGTACTGAATCTTAAGCTCTTGGTCCCTTTTAAGCTTAGACAAATAAAGGGAGTTTTTGTTTCTCTATGTATCAAATTTTCAATTTTTCAGTATGGGGAATTTTGGAAAATAGTTGTCAACACAACACTGCTAGTCTTTGTGACAGACAACTCTGATCCCACTCTTTAGTTGTGGGTAAATGTTTCTTACAAAAACTTGATAAAGAAATTTATTCAATCCAGCAGAAGACTGAGTTTTAAGAACAGAATCAAACCATATGGTTTCCATTTTAAAATTCTTCTTCACCACATCTATGCTGTCGCTCAGAAGGAAACATTGCTGAGAACATTTTGTCCGTATTTTGTTTTCTGTTGTTGGAAGACACACTGTTCCTTGAGAAACTCTTTGGAATACTCAGTGCCTTCAAGGCCATCAGGCGCCTAAAGGTTTTCTACCAGAACATAATAAAGCATCTACCACCAAAAGCTGGACCAATCATTTTAAATGCATAATAAAACATTACATGAAAAGTTGCAGTTATACTTTCATATTTTTACTTTCCAAGTTAATGCGTATGGATATTCTAGCTTTATTCTAGTATGAGGTCTGTCTCAAAATTGTTAGATTTGGCTAATTTATTCAATTTAGTAGTCTTCTTTCCTAGTTTCAGATATTCAACCACTGGGTTAACCAATGCCACCAGATGTGCCTTGTTTCCCACATTAGACCATATTTTTCTGGTATGCAAAACAGAACTTACTTGAGTGCCTAAATTAAAGTGTTCTTTTGATGACATGGTGTTAAATGATCATGTGGTTTTGATATGAAGCTAGTTCCTTCCTTTCTTAATAATTGTCCCTTTGACTCTCTGTACTTCAGAAGAAAGATGGTATTTTCAAAATACCCATATATCCAAATAGTTCTCATTCCCATTTGTTATTATTTTATTTGGGAGATAAATAATACCTCCAAATAAATGAGAATTTATTATTATAAAAGCCAACTACAGTTTTGTCTTTACAAAATTACAAAAATTACATTTAGTCTATTAATGTAAAGATTACTTTTGAGATCTGGGTACTAAAAAAAAAAAACCACCAGAAAAAAGATCCCCCAACTAAAAAAGCCAAAACACCCTAGGCTCCTATGAACTTTGCCTTTACTGACAAATCAATATTCTTATATACTGCTGTAAACTCTTCCTTAAGATCAGCAAAGCTTTCTTCACAAGATGTCTGTTTTTAACTCTTCTTTTTAATTTAATTCCTGTTTTTAATAAGAATCAGTGTATGTCATCATCATTACCAATGTAACTACCAACACCTCCACAGTGCAAACCACTTTTATTTTGGTACAAATAATCTGTTCTTCAGTCTCACTAGGTCACAATTCCAGATTTCCCTGAGAAGTAATCAAAAGCAGTAAAACCAGATGCAAGTCCAGATATTTTCTCATCTCTTACCATTGTCTGTCCTCACAGGACCAGATGCTTTGCACAATGGACAAACACAAATTAGCAAAGTGTGAACAAATGCCTTGTGAGTTTCTTGGACAATGTTAATTTCAACAGATAAAAAGCAGTATTTTATGAATAGGTATTTGGCTTGTAGTGTACAGGCTCTACACAAATGTAAATGCTTCTTAGAACTAAAAATAATCAGGAATTCAAAATCTTAATGGACAGTGACACACAAAAATAGATTTTGGAAATTATTATTTTTCAGCTACCCAATTTGTTTTTCCCAAGAGTAGTTATTTCCTGGTTCAGACAAAGATAAGCTGTGGGGATAGGGAAGATATGTTTTTAGAATCAGGAAATGTTTGCTTCCTTCTGCTCTTGCTTTGTAGAGATGTGAATAACCTCTATCCATTCCTTAGAAGCTGACTGAAATTCAACAGGAAGGAGTCCCATTAGCATCCTACAGCTATTTTTGGGATGTAGGTTTTTCAATTAATATGATCCTTGTTGTACAACAAACTGATTATTTTAAAAGCAAGAACCACTGCACAACATCTTTAAGCAAGACCCACTGCACATCATCCTGCACAGCCGAGGAAGACTTTGCATTTTAATATCTCTGGGCATTTTAAACATTTCAGAAATATTACAGCTGACACTAAAGCAGCTTTCCCAATGTGGCTTTTTAGTTTCTTAATGAACAGACTTTCAACAGCTGCTTGCAGAGGTGTGTACTCTGTCAATTTTAAACCAACAAATATGTAAGGGCATGTTTATTTAATTTTACTTTATAAGGTTAAGAATGTTGCAATATGTGAAAAAGCAGTACTTAAAAAAAGTTATACTTCAGTAATATGATGACACAGTCATGGGGGGAAAAAAAATTAAAAATAATCCGTTAAGTATGCACACACACATATGCACACCCACTCCCAGCAAAAAGCTTTTGGAGTTGGAGGGGAAGGCTCTCATATTATGCCCTGTCAGGCATAAAGAAAAATGCTACTCTGAGAAAAAACACAATCAATTTACATTAGGGTTTTGGGGGCTTTTTTTTTTTTTTTTTTTTTTTTTAACTTTAAAAGAAAGAAAAAGGCAAATTCTGAAGGATGAACCTGCAAATTCTTTTCTAGGCTCTGACAAGTTTATCAGTGTCTGCAGCCCCAGCCGCTCCACTGAGGATGTGAATTCAGATACTTGGCAGAGCTATGATTAATAATCACCCTCTCTTCAGGGAGAGATTTTTGTCAAAGCCCTCAGTTTTGGCCTATCCTTGCTCAGCTGCAACATGATTTTTACTACTAAACATATGGCACCTAATTTCCATTTAATCTTCCATAGGCTAACAAGAGAATGCTGCTCAGTGTTATGGTAGGGAGAGACAACGGCTCCAGACGCTGAAAAAGGAGAGGGCAATAGCAGCTAAAGTGGCAGAGTTGACCTCTTGCTCTGCACTGGAGATCAGCTTTCATATTTCACAGACTCCTAAAGATTCTCATCAACCTAATGACTCTTATAAAAGCCAGAATACAAACATGCTGGTCCTAAATTTGTTGATTGCATAGCTACTTTAACGGTAGACACAGGACGTCACATGCTGTGAAGAAAAACGGAATTTCAAGCAACAAATTGTGAAAAATGATCCTGTTCTGTCCTTCTTGCTGCCTCTGCCCCTGCAGTAACCCAACCTGACTTCTGACAAGCTGAGGTGATTTTGCATAATCTCTGAACCATCTGCTAGGCTATCTGTCAATTCAGTAGCCTTGTTACTTTACAGTTTATAGGTTAAGCAGGATAAATAACTTAACAGAAACACAAACAGATTTGCCTCTTTGACACACTTTGAAGTGCAAGTATTGTCTAAGTAATCATAGCTTGCTTACTCGTAAATGGAAGAAAAAGAAAATAAAAATCAAAGTAATGCATTAAAACAAATGTCTATTCTTTCAGAAAAGGAAATTGTTTATCATAATCTTCACAGTTTATGAAATCAATAGCACAGCAAAACTGAAGTGATTTTTCCTAACTAATTTTTGCCTACACTTATAGAAGATTTTTCAATTTACCCGTTTAAAAACACACATATGAAGTATTTTTAAATGTGTAAACTGTGCAGAGTTATGGTTTTCAAACATCTGTTTGCAGGGACACAATTGCTGGTTGACATTAAAAGTGCTGTTTCCTGCCAAAGATCTATTGAGTTTGTTAACCAATGAGAGCGAAAGACCACTCTGGTTTTCCTTATAAATTATGTGGTATTGTTCCTTACAGAAAAATTTTTAAATATGCAGACATGTGTGCAAATCAGATAGAATGGTTTAGAAACTAATTTGCTACTATTCTGCTTCTAATATAGAATATTGTAATTTATGTGAAATGCTCTTCCACTGAAAGCATTACAGAAAGTTTCACCATAAAAGAGAGAACTGAGGATCCTTTGCATGAAAACAGTTTGCAGTTATTCAGATAGTCAAACAATAAATCTCAGAATTATCATAAATTATAATAAATCAACTAAAATGCATTAAGATGATTCAAACAAGAAGTTGCCAGTAAATGCTACAACATCAGAAAAATCAAGGAGTCTGCTTCTCAGTGTCTGCCTCACAAAGCAGGCTGCACTTCCTAATCTCTACTGTCCAGCATCCAGTTCAGCAGTTCTGGAGAACCCTGACTTTACAAAAAGAAAAAAAAAATTATTCAATTAAAAGATACTTGGAATTCTTGGCTAATTCACTTTTTAGTACTACCATCACTCTTACTTAAGAAAACACAGGATCATCTACATTTTCTGCAGCAATTTGATGTGCAACTACTGACAAGGCTATTCCAGTATATGGGAAGAGGTTACAATTTCCTGCTGTTACAAGATGGAAGAACAAAACCATGTTCTTTTAAGAGAGCAAATGGTCTCAACCCTGTTGTTTTCTTACCCTAGTGCTACAGAATGGACACAAATTATGTACTGAAAAAAAAAAATCTGCATTTTTCACCCAACTGAAAGCTTGAAACAATATTATTTGCAAATAAATTATCATAGTTTCTGTGGCTCCCAGAAAGAATACAAAAGACATGAAAGCATAGGGTTTCACATGGGCACAAAAGATACAGGTTTTTTTTTTTTTTTAATAATAATTCATTTGCAAGCATAGCAAGAAAGTAACAAAAAGGTTCAAATTACAAAGCTGAAATGTTGTTTCTACAGTCTAGTGATTTTTTTCATCCTTTTCTTTATACTGAGAAATGATCACTACTCAGGACAATGATTTGGGAGGATGAGAAATTAACCCAGATGAATATTAATATGTAGTTATAAGCCAAGCTCATGGCAGGTCTGCAGATGTGCATGTATTGATTTACCACTGCTTGCTGTTTTAATCTGAAAGTACAGCACTACTTCCATGCTCAACCATAAATCTTGGCAAATTTCAGCCTCACTGATTTTGCAGAGCCTACACTAACAGCTTGAAAGAATAAAAGCATGAAGACATAAGAGAGCAGTTCTTGTTATTCATAACTCTTTCCTCTTCCCTCTGTTAAACAGTAGAGATCAGCTTGGGAGCATAAATGAGCCTCTCTACCTGAAGACATTTTATTTTTGAATTCCTCCTCCTCCATGCAAGGAAGCCAAATTCAGTCATTGTCAGCACATGATGCATTGTCCATTATTTTGGCTATTCCTAAGCATATTTCTTTTTCTTGTGGGAGGGAATTAAGGAAAAGGCAAAGGGAAAATAAAATCATTTATCTACACTTCCCAATACTTTTTTCTCTTGCTTAGTCAGAACAGTGTAAATCAAAATGATTTTATCATTTGGCTACAGGCTTAGCTAGTGTGAGATTACCTCCTCTCCGGATAGATAGGCAGACACCTATTAATACCACAAGCCTACATACTTGCAGAAGATTACTCTTTAATTTATTCTTGCATATCAATTTCATTTCTGGTGAAGGTTGCTAACCAAGTCTTATACATTCAGTTTAAACAGACAGTGCCTCAAGGAAGCCATCAGTCTAGAAAACCATGAGATTGAGGACTGCCATAAAAGGGCACTTCCAACCACACCCCATTTCCCAAGCCCTGATCCATCTGCCAACTCCGAACTACAAAAAACTGTTTCACATTTTGTGAAAATTACATATATAAAAAGTACATATATCTATATGTACATGCATACATAATGTTTTTTCTTGCACTGAAGATGTTTTGTTGCTAGTATAATGCCTAGCATTGATAACTTTTTTTAACTACATCAAGGTATTTTTTTAACTACATCAAGGTATTTTGTATGTTTTGCCCTCTGGCTTTGTAACATTAAGACAACTGAAAAGACAAGAGGATTTCCAACACTTAGTCTGCTGGATTAAAGTACACTACACATAAAGATAACTGTTTGTCCTTACCTCTAGCTTGCACTAATTTAACATCCCATCTCAGAAAGTGTTGGCTGCCTCTCTTCTGTCTGGAAGGCTGGAGAGGGAAAGTCTCTATATGTTCAAATAACTTCCAGTTTCTCTGAACTGCATTTTAAAGTGGTTCTTCTATGAAATACTCATAGTTACATCCTGCCTTCAATAGCTATTCTATACTGGGATTAGCACCTTGTAATGAAGACACTACAATAAATAAAGTACAAACTCCTTTAATTTCTGGTAACTTAATGTCAATCTTATTAGAACAGAGCTAAACGGACAAATTACTCAAAATCACTGCTAAGCCTTCCAGATGCCTTGTCCCCTTAATAGCATGGCATGTAGACTTTATCTCTATTTGAATCTGCTTCTGCAGTCTCAAGTCCCAGCTGTGCTGAATAGCAAATAACTCCATTTCAATAGGGAAGATGGTTGTACTAAAGTAGTTCTCTCCAGGGGTCAATATACTTCAGAAGGGCATTTAAGTGGCTGTATGTTATTGAGCAGAAACATCAGCTCACATATTATTGATTGTAACTGCACGGCTCTGTTGAAAAGATGCCTGCAGTAGTATTAAGTGCTGAGACAGGGATAGAGGAGTGTTATGCATTAAAAAAATACTATCCATCTGTTGCCAAATTTTAGATAGATGAGCAATCACAAGCTGTAACACAAAATCTAAAGTGCAACCTCTGTAGCTGATGCGTCAGGGTCATATTCAGTGACACTTCCTCAGTTTCACACTGCTTAGATGATCTTTTGAATATTGACTGAGGAAAGCAGGAGGCAGAGTTTGATTTCTGCAGTTTTGCAAAGAGTATGTAATAGATACTTACATAGAAATCTGCTTTTGGTAGCTTAAATGTACCCTTTTCTTTAAAACATCATTAATCTGTTCAGATCCCATCACTGCAGCAGCCCAGGACAATGGAAGCCCTCTGGAAGCACTGCACCATCAGCCCACTGGGCCCTGAGCAGCAGCCAGGGCTGCAGGCCCACGCCCTGGGCACCCCCAGACTGCCCTGCAGGACACACAGAGCCCTGAACCACATGTGATCCCCAGCCCCTCATCTCCAGTGACTTTTGCAAAATGACCATGTAAATACCATCATGGAAGGGTAAGCCCAGTGTCCCAGACTGCACTTTTGGCAGCGTGCCCAAGGAAGCAGTCGGATCACTGGGCTTCACAGTGAAGAACACAGATGATAGAGGTTAATCCTGGCCTAGCAGGGAAAACCCAACCCAAAAGTATTTGTGCAAAGGGGGGAGTCAGCTGGGCTCAGAGAAAATTAAGATCTTCCAGTTTGCTGTGTCAACTGCAAACCTGGATGGAAACTACATGAAGCAGAATAAGATATACAGTCAAAAGTTTCTTAAAAGGAGCATCTGGGGGAGTTTCACAAACCCAGAACATCAGCAGCCACAGAAGGCATTAGTCAAAAAACCACATTCTTACACAGAGTCAAGAAAAATCAATCAAACCCTGCATGACTGCAAAGTTGACAGGCAAGCCCAAAGTCAGTAAAGTCAATCCATTATCACCACCTTTCTTGAACATACTCAGCATTACATGCCAGCAAGGAAGCTTGTATGACATGATCACAGTGTTTCTGGGCTTTACAGACCTTTTTGTTTCAGAGAGCCTGAGATGACTATTTCTTTGCCTGCAAGAGGGCAGCAGAACAAGCTTTTCTCTTAGAAGTGATAAAGTACTACAGGAAAGAAGCTGTAACTCCTGAGGATGAATCTCCATGCCTGCACTTCAGGTTTTAAAATAGTTTTCTAATTTTTCCAATCAATTTAATTAAACAAGATGCTTAAAGCAATTCAAGTAGAAACTTTAAAATACTTTATATAAAACCCACTAAGAGGCAAGGAAATAGAATGGATACAATTATCACATAGGAAAGGACTGAGACTGGAAAGAGGCAAAGGCTATACCCAGTGTCAGAGAGCCACCCCCTAGTAAAGAGTTAAATAGTATCTAGGTCACTCTAAAGTCTTTCCTGCACACCCTCAGCTCACTGCATATCGGAAACGCTGTGTGGGAAGGCCAGGGAAATAAACTCACAGACCAAGTATGACTCAGACTGCAGTAATTTAATGGTACTTTTATTCCCTTAAATTATCTTTGGGATTAAAAGAATCCCCACCCTTAACATGGAACCAAATCACAATGAAAGGGAGAAACCACAAATTAACAGATCTTAGTGTTAACAAAAGGTATCTAGAAACAAATTAATTATTAATGGCAAGGAGCAAAACCTCTCCTAGAACATACTATATGATCAGAACAGCAGAAGGTGAAGAATTTGAACCCCAGTCAGATGTTCTTCTGAAAGCCCAGTGAGGATGATCTCAGTAACAGGAATGTCAGAGAACTGCCTGCCAAAAAAATAAAGGAGAACTGTCATAGCCAAATGCTGACCTCTACCACTAGGGGAAAGCAGCTTGAGAGAAACAGCCTCACATTTCCTCCATCACTGAAGAAGTTGAACTCAAGAGCTGTCAAATCTCTTTGGCACAAGCATGAACAGAAGTATTGAGTCACAAAGAAGGCAGAACACCAGTGACCCAGATCCAAATACAAATCTAGCAAAATTCTTGAGGGGAAATTAAATTTCTTGTAAATTCTCTCCCCTTGAAAAAAGCAAAAGTTTGGAAAAAACACTAGTGAGCAGAAGAAAGCGTTGTCCTCAGAACTCCCTCCTGACTACAACACACAATTCTGAAAATTTACTCTTTCCTCTGCACTTTAAGCTGCCTTCCCATCTCTCACTTACGGAAAGGACAAAACAAGGCACAGTAACTACCAGAAAATGATGAGCAAATCAAAGATGCCCTAAAGGCATTCAGATATTTTCTATCACAAGGACTTGAAAATCTTCATAGGGAGAAACAAATTAATTTCCCCTTTTTCATGGCAAAAAATTAACTGATTTTGTTGTAGTGATATAAATAGCAGTGGATGCCCTTTTCAGTGGAGTTTCTATTAGTATATCATTATAACATTCTAAAGAATTGAGCATCTGTCTTTGCAGCTATATATTTAGATCTGCTCTGTTTCTAATTAAACTATATTTTTTTAAAATCCCATGAGATAAAGAAATGAACAATGTTCCCAAAACCTATATCCACTGCTAGGATACCATTCAGTAACAAGTTACCTTTAAAAGTCAAGTTTTTCTTCTGCTCACCTTTCAGCTACATCCAGACCAGTGAGCCTCTGCTCCTCAGATTATCACCTCGATCTCAGTTCAAGTGTTAGATGGGAAACAGTTACCAGTGGCAGTCAGAGCTGTCCCCTCTTCCAGGAAGGGCCACTCTTTTAAAAATATTTAATGGCATTTGTGAAACTGCATAATTCAGAGTAAGTATCCTAGACTTCAAAGAGAATTAACAAATATATAATTATTTAAGAGATAAATAAAATGGGAGGAAAAAATCTTCAGAATTTCCCATGGAACAAAGTAATATGCAATTCATTTGAGAAGAATAGAGGATTGGGACATGTTCTTGTGTATTTTTTTAATGTCATAACTCTGAATATTTGGAAGATGTTCAAAAAGAATTGATCCTAATTTACATTTTAGAAGTACATTCACGCTGAGGCCTTTGTATGATGGACTTTTCAGCAGCAGTCCTGGCACAACAGGCTTTCACTGCTAGTACTGTACCTCTGTTCTGAAATGTGGAAGCCCTGTAAGCTGCCACAGAGAAAAAGGAACGGAGAGCAAGACTTTCCCTCTCATTATTTGAGATCTTCAAAATGTAGCACACAGACTTTTGGCAACAAATAAGCCTTAGCAATAAAACTTAAGACAAAGCCTTCCATACAATAAAAAACATGTAGCTTCAAGTATAGGAAATGTAAGAGTTTAAATACAGGATCTCTGGGAAGGAGGGGAGGAAAGGCAAATGATTTACAAAGAGACCTTTCCAGATCAAGAGTAGCACAAACAGTGATGAGGAAAGGAAATGCACACTGCTACTTCAGCTCGGCTGGATACCCCACCATGCTGATACCCGCAGGCCTTGAAGGGAGAGTCTCTCTTCTCTCTGCCAAATACCTTCTCCAGAACTCAGCCAAGGCATTCAGGCTTAACACAGGGGAGATTTCTGCCTGGGGTACTGCACAGCTACAGGTTGAAAAGAAAAAGAAACCACAGTGCAGTGCCAAAAGAACCAGACATGGTGGAGTTCATCTGGCACTCAGCACCACAAAGCTCAGCCCTCACCACCAGACGAATCCTCCCTGCACACTCTGGAGCAGGGAGTGATTTCCAACCCTTGCTGGCAGCAGGAGCAGTGGGTCCTGGGTGCTCTGGGCTTTCCAAGATCAGGCCTCTGGGAGCACACTGCACACAGACAGCTTCAGTCAAGCTTGCCATCATCCCTGGGGCATGGGGAAGCATTTCTGTTTGTGAGCACAGCAGTCTCTTTGGGCTTTGATATATACACTAAATGAAATTATATACTGAACTATAAAACTGTGCTTGTCTCCACACCCCAAAACCTCTTCAGTTACCCTTTCAGCAAAGTCCTTGAAACCAGAAGTAAGTAGTTTGGATCTTTTTTAAGTCTTTAGATTTATTTCTGACATTAAGAGTTTGAAAATAAAAGATTTGAGGTTTCTCATGTATCTGTACTACCCTGTATGAAGCTCTTTTCTTACCATTTTAGATCTTTTATTAACATAACACTTATTTCAGTATTGCATGCACTCAGACATTAAAGTCCTTACTAATGCAACAGAATAATTGTTGATACTTTGAGAAGACTTGTGAAAGCTTATTAGTGACTACACGTAAGCCAAAAAGCAGCACTAGGATTAGAAATATTAATAATGTGTAAAACCTAAGCCACAATGTTTTCCTAGGAAAAAATACTGACTCAGACTCTGTCTTCTAAAGATATAAAATTACACAACTGCACAGAATATGGAAAAAAGCATTTAAGAACAACACACATTTTAGGCTAACATATTTCAGTTAAGATGTCCAAAACAATCAGTTAATTAAAGGTAATTATTTATAACTAAAAGTGAAGTTACACAGATTTTGGTGGGTAATTTTTCTCTTTTGGTAAAATAAGTAAGAGAAGAAATGGAAATGTAAGGTGCAGGACAGGAGTACAAATCAGAACATATTTCTTCCACTGCAATTGATTCTGTAAATGATTAACTCAACTCACACAGGTTATTTCAAGTAGAATATTTGTACTAGTAACTGTGTCAAAACAGACCCCAGATTGAAGTATTTTCTTTTTGAGTTTTCACTTGTGGTTTTTTTCCTCTGTGTCCATGTATCATAACAATATCAAGATTCAAATTAAAACTTGACTTTTTTTCCAAGGTACAGCACATCTATCTACAAAGATCAGACACTTTTAATGATAACATGCTAATTCTTCTCTCAGTAACCCTTTAATGATTTAATTTTCTACAGAGTTTGTCTGAGCCTTGAGTAAGGCAACTGCTCAAATTGAACTGAGGCAGCTAATATTTTCTGAATGTCAAAACAGGGTAAAATTTTAGGAGTTGGGGGAAAAAATTGAGGATCAAGTCTTAATATTCTGTGGAGGTTTTTTAAAGATAAACACTGTTTTCTCTATTTCCTCAGTTACACATTTCATTGGAGGTAGCAAGATCTGAATTAAATTAATTAATTATATTCAACTAGTTTACCAATATTTGCTACTGCTTTCATTCTGCAGGTAAATATGAGTATTTATTATGTGGGTTGCAAAGTGTTAAAGGCTGTTGTTTGTCAACCCAAAATGTAGCTCAGCAATAATGTGGGTAAAAAAAGGTTAAAAGTTTATTAAAAAAAGAGTGGCCTTATAACATGTCAACATCAGATGTCTCATTTTTTAATTTCAAGGAGTTTTAGCATTAGAGAAATCAGAGCTAAGCAGAATGAACCTTTAGCAAACCAAGTCAAGACTTCACAAGATTTCTACAAGTTTTGTGATAATGGGGTATTGGACATTGGATATAAGAACCTGCTTGCAAATACTGATCCTGATTTCTACTCTGAATGGTTTCCTGAAGAAAAGGACAAGCTTGATGTAAGCACACTGAGGCCAAAACCAGCTTGGGCTCTAAGCTGAGTCAATTCTGGACTGGTTTCTGACTGAGATGCCTGCCTAAGAGGTCTCTAACAGAAGGGGCAGTTTTTGGCATCATGGAACCCACCAAAAAGCCTGATTTGTACTTGTTAACATTTTTAGTAGTCCACTGGAATTAAACTATCCCCTTCAAAATGTTCTTGGATTACTGGTTATGCCAGTGAATAACTGCTGCTATCACTTCCCATCTGCATCAGGTCTCAGCCATTGTGGAGCTGGGGACTGGGACCCTGATCAAAGACATTCCAACAGCTGCCACTGGACATTTCTTTCCTGCAGCTCTGCGGTTGCATCTCTGCACAGCAAATACCCAGCCCTGCACTACCAAATCAGCTTTTTGTTTTCCAAGAAGAGATCTTAAATGGTGGTAACTTTTACCAAATCTGTTTTCCTAGTGCTCCTTTTACAAGCAGCTGCGGCTGAAACATTCCTTCCACTCTCTTCTCCTCCCTCGCCCCCACTTCCTCAAGGAAATTCCATGGGATCACCATTCCTCTGGCCCCACACTGCAACAAAACTCTCATCTCCCAGGGGACAGGGAGTTTTGCAATCACTGGATCTCCACATCTGCGAGCACAGGCAAACACAGAGTTCCTTCGCAGTTCTCTATTTGGATTACTTGTTTTTTAAACAATGTGCTCAGGGGAACTGCTTTTAAGTTAGGCTAAGCGAAATACTGACTTAGAAAAACCACAATCTTTGCTTAATAAAAAAATGGAAAGAGAAAATTAAAACTATATTTGTTTTAAATTTGAGGCATGTCAAGAGACTATCTGCATCTGGAGGATAGGACAACTTTTCTCTCAACTGCAATTTCCCTGAAAATATCTATGGGTCCCTAGTAACATTCAACATGAAAGCATTACTGTAAAAAAGCACCCTGGAACTTCTCAGAGAGAATTACAGTGTAGATTTCATTTGATCATGAATGTAAAGCTGTCTGAATTTTATTTCTAGCTAATTAAAGTCCAAATATTGAGGGGAAGATAGAGAGTCTTCCTTCACATCATGCCAGGCTAGACACTTCATGACATGACTGCTGAGATGTGTTGCTAAACAATAAAAAGGGAACATTTAAACCAAACATCACATCTTCTGGCCAATCACAGTTCCCATGGCATACCAAGCAAATGCCTCACTACGTGTGGCAGTCAAGCCCTGGCAAAAAGGAGCATTTCAGCCTCCATATCAGGCCTACATCTCTCCGGTGCATCTGGCAAAAGGAACATACAATAACAAATTCTATTTCTCTTCAGCTGTAGAAATGGGATACATATTTTTGACAGGAACCTCCCAGGAACCTCACCAGCTCAGATAGAAACCAGCAGAGCCAGTTTACACACCACAGTGGCAGGCCACTCCTCCTCTGACAGTCTGTCTGGTTGAGAAACTGGGTGCATCAGCTGGGCAGAACACAGTGGAGATTAGCTAAATCTGGTCCCAGGGTTCCTGTGGGTGTTTCTCTACTGTGTTCCATACCACTGCACAGGCAACAGCATTGGCACAACCAATGAATGCATCCAGGGAGCACACCTTCACCATCCTTGGGGGTACGTTTGCTCTGAAGGGCAAAACTGAGTGAAAAGTGCAGTTAAGGAAAACCTACTGCAGCTAACACAAACCCCAAACCATGCCACATTCCTTGAACAGGGAATAAAGGTAAAACGTGATGCTGGTATTATACAAACAAGCTGAACAGTACAAATCACATACTGCTCAATCACTAAGGAATCTCTCTCCTCCTAGAACCAAATATTATTTTGTAAACCTGGTGTTATTTATTCAGATGTGTATGCAATCATACTGTTTTTAAAAATGTGCACATAACTCTGAAAAAAAGAAATTTGCAGAGGGCTTCTTTCTACCGTAAAAGGTAGAACAATAGATAGGCTCCTGCTACAAAATAATCAGTATTAATACTGTTCTCAAAGGGAACAGTTTCAGAGACACTGATGTATCACATTTAATTATATGACATGAAATCATATTCCACATAATTATTAATGCAATACCTCACTGCAGCCAGCAAACCATGAAAGAAAAATGCAAGAAAAATGGAGAAAAAAGGAAAAAGGAATAAAGAAAAAATACTTTAAAGAGAATTGGAGAAGTTGGCTTTGAAAACTTTCATTCCACTTCCACTTAGCCACTTAGGGGTTGTGTTCATGTGCTATAACTATTTCTAAGCAGAAATGACCTGCCCAGATCACCCTCCCAAGGAGTTAAATGCAAGAGATGTTCAGACTATTTTCTAAAGTCCAGCCTTTTTTTTTTGTTTTGTTTCTAATGAGATATGCTGAGTAAAATTAACAAATTTCTTGATCTTAAGTGACCACAGTGGTGCCAGCTCCCTGCTACAGAAAATGTCTGAGCTCCAGTTCACCTCTTTTCAGTCCTAAGTATGTTTGAAGGAGATGAGAAATGGCACCATGGGAGAGGTCACAATTACACAGCAAAGAACATAGAAACATTAATATGTTAATGAATGTCACATGACAATGAAAATACGTCCTGTATTAAGAACAGGGAATTGAAACAACTTTCAAGTTATCTTGCCTCAAAACAGGGAAACATTGGAGTATATAACTAAGTATGTTTTGGAAACAAAGCTGTATATCACATCTGGGTCATATGCTTCAACAAAACCAATAGCCTGCCAGGTGTTTTAGCTATGCCTGTGTTCATGATGCTGAGTATTTAGCAAGGAAACCCTTAAATTACTCTCAGCAAGACAGGTGATTTCAGAATGCACATATGCAAAGGCAGCCACTGCAAGGTTCTATTTCTGTGTGCAGACCATCCTGGCAGAGAACAATGGCCTGCTGTGGTAATTCTATATTTTGTTATCTTAAAGCGGCTGTTTTCCTGAATATAATCCCATTAAAAACCCACATTATGACCCTACAGTGATAACTTAAGGGGGAAGGCCAACTAAGTGAAACTGTCCAGAGGAAAAAGTGATTTCAAAAATATCATATAGACTACAAACAGCTTGATGCAAGCAGCAGAGTGTGAGAAAACAGCTTGGAAGGGAAAATACCAAAGGGTAGGCTGACCAAATGATTTATGCTGAACTGAACAGAGGAGACTTGGGTTAAGCCTCAAAGCTTGAAATCTCACCCAGGGACTGGGGATTGTCAGGAGGATGAAGGGTCTGCTGCATCATTCTCATTTAATGATGTACACTTCACAAAAGGAGGTTTTTGAAGAAACAGCATTACACAGACACAATGCTGCTGCAGGCCAGCAAGTAAATCATAAGCTAGACAGTGGAAAGTACAGGGCTTTGGAACCATGTGGCTTCAGCATAAAGGTCATCCTCAGCAAAGCACAGAGCTTAGTGAGAGTCTGGAAAGCACCTAGAAAACATGTCAAAGCAAGTTACAAACTCCTGGCTGAATTTGCTAAAATCCAATCACGTAAGTCCCTAATCAGATAAGCAGGCTCAACAATTTCAGTGAATAACTGGAATGGATTTAATCTTGTATCTTCAGATCCAGATATTCATTAAGTTAAAAGAAATGATTAAGAGTCGCTAATAAGAAAGTATAGTTAAAGCCTAAATAATATATTCAAAACCCATCTGAGCTGAAGAAAGCATATCAAGTACTGATATCCACACCAGGAGAAGGGAGTGCAATTAGGCATGGCTGAAGTAAACACTGCTTCAGCAACCCTGTCAAACCAGCTCTTCATGGCAGAGGCTTGCTCAGTGCAGCAGGTCCCATGCAATGGCACTCTATGGTTGTGAAAAGAAACCACACAGCAGAGTCAGGCAGCTTCCTGCAGACTTTCCCAAACCTCACTGGCTCCTGTCCTCTGCTCCTGTCCTATTTAGCTGATTGCTCCTGTCCAGCCTCCCACAGAAAAGACAGGACCTGTGGGCCACTGCATGGATTGCTTTGCCTACTCCCACATCCCTGATGGGAAGCTCTTATGGCCAGGGCTGACTCACATCATGTCCCCCTGACACTCCTCTGGTTCTGAGCTGACTGTTATGACATCCTTGTGACAAACAATACCTACTTTAGTCCTCCCCACACTTCTGCCTCTGGCACAACTGATATGAAGAAATTTGGTTTCTCAATGCAGAACTGGAGTAGCAGGCTCAAGTTTGAATGAACTATTCAGAAATATGGCAGCTTCAGTTCCCACACAAAAGCCAGAAATACGCTCTGAAAAACAGCCGTGCTCCCAAGCCCTCACGACAAAAACACAATGTGCTCTTTTCAACCAGGAAAAGAGGAAAAGAGCTTCTCCTGATAGAAAACCAGAAATGACCAATCAGTTGAAGGTGGAGACAGATTTGTGGACATGTATACTGGCAAATTGTGCTCTTGCCAGGAAAATACTTTTCCACAAAGCTGGTGAACGTTTGTTCACTGTGTTCATAAATACTGCACAGCTGTGCTACAACTGGAGAGCAAGCCCAACACTTCCATAATTGATAAGGGGTTTTTCTAGTGATTCACCAAAAAGAATAAAATGAAGTAAAAACATGGCCAAAATTAGCACTGCTGTCGTGAGAAGAACAATGTAAATCCTGACTAAATCAAATAAAACTCACAGTATAACAATCCCCCACACAAGAATTCTGTAGATTATTTGAGCTTGTATTCTGAGGGATTCTGTCAAAAGCAATCTTTCTCTACCATAACCATCATTGAAAATAACTTTTCAGTACAGCATATATGATACAAGTCCATGACAATCAGAAGGAAAGATCTCTGCAGATGGGATGTTTCTGGTACTTGCAGTGACATTGATGTTCTTCAACCATTATTTCCTCAACCCACAGGTGTTTCTCTGTCTTGTCTGACATCAGCCAAAAGACACAAAACAAGCCAGTGACATTTTTATGTACATCCACCAAAAGCTGCTTATTGCCAACTAGCAAGATCATTTCTACAAAATGCAGAGCAACCTTTCTACCTATTCTTAGCACCAAGCACTGCAGTGGACACCCTCTTAGGAAACCAAGACCCAGAGGGATACCAAGACCCACTCTATATGGAAAAAAGGAGCTAAAATTACTCTTAAAGCCTCTCAGTAAAATCTTAGGAATTTAGAAAGAGACAAAAATATATTTCAGACACCTGGAGTAAACAACACTCTCTTCATTGACTTCTGTGTGTCCAAGATTCTATTCTCCATTTATTTTGTATTATATCAGCTTAAACAATGAACATGACAGGTTCACTTTGAAGAATATCTTGCCCTTTACACCCTAGAAGCTTAGGCAGATTTACAAGAAGGAAAAGTTTTGCATCTGAAACTTCCTATAGTCTACAGAAGTGGATTACTGAGCTTTGGTGAAGAGGAAGAGAGCTGCCATTTCTATCTTACTGCCAAATCCAGTTAGTTGCTCAGGGATTATGTTGTCCTACCTAAAGTTTCTGGACATCTCACTTGCTTCCTCAGCAGAAATGGAGAATGGAGAAAATCTCCTTTCCTCTTAGGTAAAATCCTTAGGAGGGAAATATCTCACAGGAATAAATGTCATAACCTTCCACATCTGTAAATTCACATCAGAATTGATTTAACAAGTTCATGGCTGAAGTTTTTGCCTATTCTTTATTTATACAATTCATACTATTCCAACTACAAAATCATAATCTTTGGTTATTTAAGAGGAAGAGGACCAGTTACAGCAAATTATTAAAAATATTTTTTCTAGGCTGTTCATGCATCAATGACATCTGAGACTGTGCAAACCAAAATGTCTTCAGAAAGAGATTAAGGAGCTATAGTAACCACTGCACAAATAGTAGCTACTGGGGTGGTTCCAGTGCAAAATAGCCTCACAGCTCTGTCCTAACATAACATGAGTGCACAGGCCAAGGTTTCTTCATCAGTTCAAAAGACAAAAACGGGAAGGAAAAATCCACTTCTGAAAAACATGCATTTGCAACTAAAATCCAAGTTACAAGAGGTCATTGTCACATAGGGAGCTGTAAAAATGCTTAATTTATCAACAAGCCTTTTCAAAGATTGATTATCTATTCTCTTCTCTGCAAAACACAAGGATTTCATTTGCTATTGAAGAAATAAGAAAATAGAATTTTTTTTCTTTAAAGATCTGAGAGCAAGCTGTTTTTATTATAATACTAAGATGCCTTCTATGTGACTACTACCCTGAAAGTCCATTTTTTTTTAAATTAAAAAAGAAAACATCTCTATAAATTAGGTATCAGATTTTTTTCCAATATACAAAACCAAAGGTACTTCACATAAGCTCGGATCCAAATTTTACAGGTTTTGCTATCAATTTTTATTACTGGTGTTGTGCTTTATTTTTGTATACTCCTATTTACTTATCTGCTAAATAGAACATAAAATTATTTTTTAAATTGCAGCAGTAGCATTAAATTCAAATCTTAATAATTCTTCATTCAAAATAGACAGATTTGGATGCTTTCCTACATGTAGTATTGAAAATTTATCTGAGTACTTTTGATTTCAAAATAATCCAGACAGTGCACTATGAATTTCAGAAGTACTAAGACATTTTAAAAATCCAGTAAAACATTTAAGGCAGGTGATTTTAAACAGTGTATAAACAACCCAACTGTACAGTCTTTTGACACAGAACCCATATTTGAAAGTAAGAGGCATGTGCTGTTGTAAAAATTCAAAAATAGAACAAATAACTCTCTTAAGCAAAAAAAATTTTAAGTTAACAACGTTGCCTAAAAGCCCTCTGCTAAACCAAGTCTACCCAGAACTTCAGCCACTAGACAGGATTCTTACATGGACCACCTATTTCTAATCTTAAAAATAACTGTGCAGCAAAGTACAGCCATTAATTAGTCTCAAACTAGGATAAGCCTTCAAATGCACATTGTAGTTTACAGTGATTCAGAACAATTACTCAAGTTTGTATCAACAGATTATCTTAGCAGTGAACAGAGGAGACCCTCTATGCAGGTTCTCAATAGCAAGTTTCACATTTAGGTATTAATTTTATCTGTGATTTCAACAGCACAATGGGTAATCACAGCTTTTACAAAAGCAGCGGGTTGCTTTAGTTCACCACTGTATTCTCACTTTCTGTGCTTCTCCAAAGCATCAAACAATCTTTTACTTCTGATTGCCAACAAAGTTGAAACATGCCACCATATCACAGCTGTTTGTTTATGTATCTGGTTTTCTTCCCTCATAATCCAAATACTCATCTTGGGTACCTACTACAAGCTTCTAAGGTACAACATTATAATTTACATTTAAACGTTGTACTTACGGTTGGCATAGTTTTACCAGGTCCTGATCAGTGGTGTTTGGAGGCAGTGCTCTGATGTAAAGGTTAGTTTTACTTAATTGATCCCATCCTGAGTTGCTGCTGCTACTACTGTTGTTATTACTGCTGGTGGTGCTGGGACTAGGAGGAGCCATTGGATGGGCTGGTACAATGGACTGCTGCAAAGGAAAAAGCAGGTTAGAGTGAAGTACAGGTAGCAATCACAGCATGCACATCAGCTCATCTACAGCAGCCTGCTTACCTTGTGGAGCACTGTGTTCAACCTGTTCGTAATTACCCACGGATTTTAAATACAACTGCTTTCACACCACACGTGGGACAGGATTCACAGGCACATCCTAATATCTCCAACCACCACTTGATGCATGACACAGGGTCAAATTATATATAACCTCCACTGAATATTACTCAAAGGATTTTATCACTCTTCATTGTTTCATCTCATGTGAAAATGAAATAGCAACTATTGTTCCTCTAGGTTCCAGCACGTACAAAGTTTGTATCACTATGACTGTTTCACATGTCAAATTGTGGCAGACACAAAGACCATGCACTTTCCTTAAACTATCAAAAAATACAAAAATAATTAGAAGCCTCATTTCTATCTCTTCTGGCTTTTAGTACATCATATAATACTGCTATTATTTTTTTACAGATAGACAAGGACTATAGGTAGCTTAAGGAAAATACTTTAAATGAATGGTGTGCCTTGGGAGAACTTTCATACTGCTGTCTGTCTCCATATTTGTGGATTACTTCACAATTATCAAGAAAAAGGCTCTATATAATGGCAAAAAATCCAAGTTTCAAAAGGAGAAAAGCACAGAAGCACTTCTACCTACTCCTCAAGGTATCTAACCCTATTGCCCATGCAATCAGACCCCAATGGAACATAAAAACATCCTAGAGGAAATCTACAGTAGAGAAATCATTTGCATTAAGAGAAGTACAGCAGGGCACTGTACAAAAAGTACTATGAACCTGTCTGTGGTGTTGTAAGAGAGGAATACTTAAAAAAAAATACTAGAGAACTGAAGTTGCCTGTAAACATCTTGTGACTCCATGGTTTTCACTGACAAAGTGGCTGCATGTGGCTCCTTTCCTGCAAAAGCCTGAGGTTCCACCACAAACTCATAGCAAAGAGCTGCCCCATGAATACAGAGGAAAGGCACAGGAGGGGGAAAAAATAAATTGGAATATAAAGTGAGATGTCAATGTAGACTCACTTGTTCCCACCCTAGTGCCACCCTCTCCCTTGGATTAGTACAAACAGTTGTATGGCCACAAATTGAACCCAAAAATGATCTTCCCTGATCTGGTACACCACATGTGGGCTTTGCACTACGCAAAAGCTTTGGCTGTCACAAGGCAGGGAGCAGGAATGTGAAAGCAGAGAGGAAAGGATTAGAGTTTACCTCTGTTTAGAGCACTCATGAAACTACACACAAGAAAAGTGAAACTATTTTGGAGATAACCTCAAGAAATTGGAATGGAAGTGTGAGTGGGAGAAAAGTACAAAGGCACGCCTTATATCAGATACTTTATGGTAATTATGTGTTTCTTTTTTGTGTTTCCCTAGGAAGGTTTTGAAATCTTCCAATTTGGCATGTTGCAAAGTTTATTATGCAGCTATAATGGCCTGGAACAGCCAACTGCAAAACTTGCTATAAAATCAACATTGATAAGTAGTAACATTGTTGCTGCCCAATTTAATTGAACTGAAAATTACAAAAGAATGAAATACATTCCTGATCATTCAGCATTTCAAAACTAAGTATCAATATTTCATTGCCATAGGGTTAGAGATTTTTGTTGTTTTTAATAAAGATTTTTAGAAACATCAAATCTCTTCCAAAATATTTATATTTGGAATTGAAGCACTGATCTAGAATTTCTTCCAGGGAAAAAGATTAAATGCTCCCTTCCAAGTTTGCAATGGAAACACTGACGGATTTTAACAATAGTAGCACAAGTCAGCCTGTCAGACCGCTCTTCTTCCAGTAACGCCAGGCAATTATTTTTAGGGTTACAAGCAATGCGGAATGACAGAGCAACTAGTTTCAAAACATTTTCACAACAGAAGAAACTGAGTCTGGCACAGTGAAATTCTCTTCAAAAAGCCTTCAGTGAAGTTCTCAAAATGCAAACAGTGATCAAATGCAAAACTGCTCTGTTTACGGTTTCAAAATGCGCACGCACAACTGCCAGAAAACTCAACATACAAATACCTGTCTTCATCTAAACTGGTTTATTTCTAAATTACAATGAAAGGCTAAGAGCCTCTATTAAGTTTTTCAGTATCTTTGGTTTGGTTTTGCTTTTATTTCTTAGTGTTTTCCCTTAAAATCTTTGTTTTTCTATGTTATGAAGAACTGGAGTTTTGTAAAATCTTGTCACCAGCTGGCCAAAGGCAGGAGAGGAAAATGTGTGTCTGTGTGTAGAGAGAGCAGGAATCCTAATTCTGTCTGTCTGTAAAACATAAACACTCCATTCTGAGAAATTTAAACTTCTATTTAAACATGAAGATGTTCTAGTGCCAGTGGTCACATTCAAACATGATGGGAATGTAAATGGGACTATAGTTGTCTTCCTAAGTTTACAGACAGAAGGTTTTTCAGTGCTTCCAGAGAGACTCATACCTTCACAAGCCTTAAAGGCTTTACAAAACCCATGTGCTGAGTGTCCTGCAGCTCTCAAAGCCTGCAACCTAACGACAGCCAGCCATTAAAGGGACAGTGACATCTTAAAGCCATACAACTAAAACACGTTTTTTACATTAAAACTTTAATTTTAAAATCTGAATCATTTTTTCCACTCTGTTCTTCATCGACGACAACTTGTAAAAACTAAATTATAGCGGTCCCTCTGTTGTTCAAAGGGGCCTTTTTTTCCAGTTCTCTTGCTGCAAAGGGTTGGTTGGCAGCGCAGCCGCGATGCCGTGACTGCGCTGGCGGAGCCTCCTACGCTGCCAGCGCGGGCCAGGAGCAGAGTTTGTCTGCTGGCCGAGTTGCATCACCTCCCCAAACAACATCAGCCAAGCCGATAAAAGCTCTCTTCTGCCTGCACAGCTGCATCCACACCTGGGCTTTCGCCAACATATTGATGTCAGCGGCGATGTATGACTTTTTTCCACACCCCTGGCTGATACACAGTGCTTTGCTGGCAAGACATTCTGCAGTGGAGACCTGGCCAAGGTTTGGGGTTGTTTGTTTAGAAACAACTTTCACAAACCTTAACTGAGTGCTCTGTCTAAAACCTGAAATAAAATTTGAAAAGTTTTGGTTTACAAACTGTAGTTTTTGCTAAAAATTCATATCAAAAGCTGTTCTTAAGTTTTCATTATATGGACCTCACAATAATCTGCAATATTGCAACATCCATAAAAATATATTTATTAATTTTTCTTCATAATCATTGCATCTTAAATTAAAACATAGAACTCAAGGACAGGAGGAATAAATATAGGCAACAGAACATTATTTCTTGTGGCAATATTCCTGTTCACAAGAAATACCATTGTCACACTGGTTTGCCATTTCCTCCTCAGTTTTCACTCCAAGAGGTAATTAGCGATCGTTCTTTTTACACAGCAGTTTCCTTCCTGTCATCTTCAACAAACATCTAAGCAAAAAAGGCCAGTGACAGAATAATCAGCCCATCTGCTCTATGATCTCTCCAGCCCATTCTGGAGCCAGCTGTGAGGAGCCTGCTCTGTGAGACCTTCCCTCCAGCCCTCCACAGCCCCACCACAGCAATGGGAAAACCACAGGTACTTATTAGGAAAACTAAAAGCTCAGTGACTGAACAGTCCCCATGAAGTGCCTTAAAACAAGGTGAATTGCTTGCCTGTGTTTCATTCTCAATATAAACCCCAAATGGGAATAACTGCAAGTACTGAACACCAGCTGGAGAATATACTCATTTTATATGAGCCATTCTGTCTTTCTTATAAAACATTCTATGCTTAAGGACTGCAAATAAGTCAGAGCAGGATATTGTCTCCCTAAGAACAGAAGAATCTCTTTGCTGTCAACAGATTAAAAAAAATAAAGACAACAAACCAAAATGGAATAACCCAAAGAAATTCCTTGACCTGGGGGTTGGGAGATATTGACCCCTGCTGCCTTCAGACTACAGAATTCCAACAGAACTTCAATGAGCAGAAGACAACTTGGACAATGACTGCAAGTCATTATCCCAAAACAGAGTATGATCACTACAGTAGCATTCTATTTAAGTCTCTTTGTGCAATAAAATATGCATATAAAGTTATATAACATGCTAGCATTTAATTATGAGTTTAATCACTCAGCCAAAGTTCCTAATGGGAAAAGTACCATGACTTTTAACAACAAAGTTCTCACACATCTACTCTAAATTCAAACCATAAATTGCAGCCTACATTAACTATCAGATTTAGCCAGAATTGCTACTTGGATCATCTCATAGCATCAAAATCTCATCAGCAGTGTTTCCTTAGCCTTGCTCAGGTGACTAAGCTACAAGCACCTGCTTACCCAGCCTGACTTTGCCTAACCTCCCTGATTTTGAAAGCAGTACCTTCAGTAACTGGCACTGATATAAAAATTATCATGCATTCTCTGTGGATGTGTGTAACAGTGAGGAAAAGTATTAAATCTGGATTTATTTTTTGTTAAATTGGGTCTTGCTTGTTTATTTATTAATCTACCTAACACTTTAGGTTAGAGAGAGCTTTACATGTACAATGAAAGCATGGGCTCAGTAGAATAGAAGATGCCATACCTAGTGAAGCAAGACACTACAACACTTTGTGCACAGCTTAGGAAATAGGATCTCATTTGGAATTAAATCATGTCCCTAGAAGAAAGAAGAACTCCAAGTGTTTAACAGAAATGAGTGCTCATGGATGAAGACAGTTGCTTTATTACCCTTCTTTAAATAAGGTAACATTCAACCTTGATCACTTATTCTAAGCCAGCGAAGTGACAGCTGCAGCGGAGATGCCATTTTGAGTGTCCTGCACTATTCTGCTTCATGTTTTTCCTCATCATGTCTGAAACATTACAGCAAGTAAAACTGAATTTCTGGAGACCTTTCCAAGTTCAATTCTCAGTGGACATGAGTCAACCAGTAGAAACTGAAAGCTTTGCTGCTGCTTTACTCACATCTCCTGCCTTAGGGTAGCTTCTCCAATTGCTCTTCTTTAGTCTGTAAGCACTTGTCACAGGAAGATTCAACAACCAAATCGAAGCATTTTCAGCATGACACCAGTATAAAGAGTATCTCAGAAGCTCCACACTTCTGTTGAAAATCTCCTCAGGCAGGAAAACCTTGATACCTGCTCCCTTTTTCTCCTTTAAACCACTGCCCATAACTTCTCCTTGCACGGGTGAAAAACATGATCTCATAGTGACACTGTAAGAGTCAACAGAACCATTCCAGAAAGGACTGGTGAACTCCACAAGGCAGAAACTATGGATATTGTGTTTTGTGATCAGAGCTGTCTGCATACTGAGGATGCAAGGCTATTCCATCTTTCTTAAGGTGTTAGTGGTTCAGCCACATGGAGCAGAAACAGCTACTGAGAAGATGTGGGACCCTGAGGGTGGATGCTGGCATTGGGCAAAGACTCTGCCTGTTACAAATCACAGGCAAACCAGGAGCACCTGGAGATCCAGCCCTGTGTTTCTCCCAGAAACCCCACTCTAAATGTTCCATATCTTGGTATGAAAGTACTATGCCCAGAATACTACAGCTGGGATCACAGCAATGATAGACTGCAATAAAGAGAATGAAAATTAAGTAATCAAGGAAAAAAACCATATCTACTGAACAGGGAAGCCCCCTTGCCTTAATAGATAAGTTTTAACAGGAGCTTTACAAGATAAAAAAATATAGGGTTATACCTTTTTTCTTGCCTGTATTTTACAGCCAAGTCCTATGAAAACTGTTTTTCTAAATACAGATAAGTCTTTTTCATACTAAAAGGAAACAAAACCATAGGTGGATATCATCATGCATCTGTGAAGTTAATAATACAAAAAAAAGTTATTTTCACTCTGATATTTGTTTTTAGTTAACACTCTTTCTTCTTTGTTGTACTTCAACTAATTTGAACCAATTTGCCAGTAAGAAAAATGTCTCTGGCAAAATCCAGGGAAGCAGTTAGTACATTTTTTTGAGTCATCTGAAGAAGCCCTTCCTCGAAATACAGAAAAGCATGAATGAGTAGGTACTTCTCACAGCTTCCTTTTTAAAATGCCTTCATGAAGAGTGGCTCTATCAGCAATGAAACAAGACAAAGTCTAGCACAAACCCCCAGTCATGACTCAGATCCTCCTAACAATTTCACTTCAAGACTCACCTGATTACAACCCAAGCTCATTCCCCACTGAGCTGTTTTGCTTCCTTTCCTCAGATTTTATGGCAACATAGCAGGACTGAACCTGTTCTCACCAGAAAGCAACAATTACTGAAACCAGAAAGTATTGAAGTAAATCATTCCAGCTTCTTATAAAATGTCACATTTTCATATTTTGACAGGAAATGGAACCAGTATTATTTAAATTACACATTTAAAGCTTAATGCAACAGCAATCTTCTGCTAGCAATGAAAGCAAGCTCAAAAATCTATCTATATCTTTTCTATGGAGACACTTGAGGAAGTGTGAGCATAGTCCTGGCCACACTGAAGTTTATGACAAAACTCACAGAGATGCTTTGAACAGACCTCTTTTCTCCAAGAATAGGGTGTGGAGAATTTTTTATTGTTATTACTCAAGAAAAAAGCTTTCTTGGAGTTGGCAGGCAAGATGGTAACAATAAAGCAAGCAATGAGCACAAGAAACTCCTCCTGGTTCAGGGAGCTCTTTTAGAGTCCCAGAGATAAATGAAAAAACTTCAAAGTTCCCAGGAACTCACTCACTCCTTTGACTCTATCCCTTGGCAAGGATTTTTTGGTGCTCCACTAACTGATTCCCCTAGTTCAGAGACAAATAAAAAGTGCAGAATACACAAACCTAGCCACACTACAGCACAAAAGCTATCCCAAAGGAGAACAAGGGGAGTGCTGAACTGGGCCACATCCTGTTCCTTTCCAGATGTCATGAACCCTCCCTTTCCCCTTCCACCTGCTCATCCTGAATCACAGCATCTGTCTTCCCTCTCAGTTTTATACCTGGATTTCCTGGACAATCCCCTGAAACAATACCTTGTTACTGTGCCCTAGCCATGACAGAATTATAGACACATTTAAAGCAAAAAACTTAAATTTCTGAAATATGAACAAGCTGCAATTCAACAGCTAGGCCACATTTAAAGAATCTGAAAAGAAAGTCAAGGTGCTGAAGTACCCAAAGAAAGAGAGCATGGTACTAAGATCTACCAGACAGACAAAAAAGCATGTATATGTTTTTGTGGTTAGCACTTCACTGAGCAGTAGACACAAAAGAATTCACTGCCAACTTCCTTCTTGATTCTAGTACATACACAGGCCTATTTTCTTCAGTGAAACCAGCTAAGGCTTTTGCTCAGAAAGCACCAAGGACTGAATATCTAGACTATGTTGAAGTTTTTGCTGCAGCCTGAGGAGTCAAATTACAATTAGAAGAAAACATCCATTTTCAGAGAGGTGTAAGTTGCATACTGATGGCTTATGTAAGCACCTAAAAGGTAGCAAGTCCCATATGTGACACAATCCAAATAATACAAAATTCCTCTCTTGCATTACACATCTCTTGGTACGTGTTAATAGCAGGGTATAAAATCTTACAACGTTCTCCACAAGAAGAAACATTCAAGATACCCTTCATAGGAGAAATGCTTCACCTGAAACAGCAATTACCTTAGAAACTCCTGGGTCATGCAGTAGTTCAGACTAGATGACAGATGGTCACATCATAGCCTGCAAATCACAAGCTCACAAGCACTTGAGTGGCAGCTCAGAGGACAGTACTCATGGAATTAAAGTAAAAAATTATTCAATAAGCTCTTCATAAGCATTAAGAGGTTCATATTGGTCCCTTTACATTGTAAATAGAACTCTGCTTTAGCATTTATTAAGCAGGAAACTCCTACTCACTACCTCCATTTAAAATCTCTTCAGGTGTCACTCACTAGGATCTGAAAATAAATAATATTATTCTCTGACTGCACTTACAGTGTAATGGAAGAAGTGGGACTTAAATGTATGGAAAATGAGAGACATGGCTTTATCCTGGACATTTTTTGGCTCCCTTGTAGGAAAATACAAGAGAGCAGGTAACCATTTCTCTAAGTAAATCCCACAGAAATAAGCTCTGGCAGTGAAACTTCTGCACCACGTAAGGCAGTTACTTCTGTTCAGAGGACAGACTCTCATTAGAAGAATGTTAATCTCCAGTTCTACTGCTGTTCAATTTCTTTGTCATTATCTGTTGTGAACTTTTACTTCCAGTGCCAACAAACAGGGCCATAGACAATTTTCCATGTGATCAAAAACGTGCTACTTTCAATAGCTTCTGTTTGTGATGTTTAAAATGGATCCTTTTTATGGTTGTAGGTAGCTACAGTTTTAATTTCATAAAGCAGTAAATATGCCATCTCTTAACTATTACGGATGCCGTCCATCACTGTATTTTGGAGGTTAATCCTGCTAAATCTGTAAAGTAGCAGAGTATATATACAGATATTTTGGCTTATTCAAGAACTGCCTGAATATTTGTATTACAAAAGCTGACAGTACAGCAATAAAACAAACAAAAAAGCATGTTAAGAATGTTTGGCCATTTTTTAGTTCTTTAAAATAATGGAGGAAGAAAAGCACTTTTTTAAAAAAAAAGTTTAAAACTGCACAGAAGTTTCTGAAGTATTATTTATTCTTCTTTCATACTGTATTAGACTTTAGATTTCTGATAAATCCATGCAAGTATTGTCTCTTACTTAAGAAGTGTCACAGATTTCATGATGCACAGAGGAGAATTTTGCAGCTTCTTTAAAATTATTTTTATACTTCTTTGTCCTTTTTTATTATTTTCCAAACTGTTGGCTTTTCCCCCAAAAACTACAATGTCACCATTCTGCTCATCTGGCTATCCTATCCACCCTCCCTCCATAGACAGCAATTATAGGATAGGAATGGCACTGTATTGAAGATGCATGTCAAAAGAAGCATCTGCTTTTCTGGCAAACTCCACATTGTTGGTGGCATTGGAATTATTGCTATACTGTTTGTCACAGGGTTAGACCACAGATGGCTCTTTTGGCTCACATGGGATCCGCTATGTCATTTTCTGTTTATTCAAGTTAAATAAATTAAAGAACTTGTGCCCGACCGTGCATGAGGGAGTCAATTCCTATCAAAATCCCTTTGTCTATGATTGCTGATTCCTTATGGGCAACATACTGCACCCAGCCTAGCAGCAGCACTGTTACTGTGAATCCCTCTGTTCTTTTCCAAAGAAGAGAATGTATGTTCCTCCTGGTAAGGCCATTACACAAGTATTTAATAGGTAGCCCAGTCTATTCCTGCTGCTTCCTTTGACAACATCGATGGAAGAGATGAGGCAGCTGGCTCTGGTCCTTTCTTCTGCATTCCTAAATCCTCATCTCCCTGAGAGACCACACCCTCTTCACCACAGCCAGCATCTCTAGCTGTTGGAAAGGTGGCACATCAGACAAAAAAAGGGTAGAAAAAGCCACTTTTATATGACTTCATCATCAAGACTGAATCTTGATGCCCCCCCCAAAAGGCTCTTTGAGCTGCACAATTCATACTTCCAAGTACAGATCACTTTAGATATTTTGTCCTTCCTACTCACTTTGCAAATGTTTTTTCCTTTTCTGTCTTCAGGCCTAACTAACGTAATCAGGAAAGAACAAGCTGGTGTAGATACACTGCCTGAGTGCAACACAAAGGTTACTGTCATTTTGATACCAAGAAGGTCCCATTCTGCTGCTCAGCAGCTTGTTATGTGCCCGTGTCAAGTAACATTTGAACCAACGTTAATGAGAATAGCATCTTGCACCACTTTCCATGGGAATAAATGATTCCTCCATGAGCTGAAGAAAAGGAAAGCAGACACAGAGCACCACTGTCCTTCCTAGTTGCTCCACTGCAATTATTTCCATAGCCTTTCACAGTATTTGCCATAGAATTGAGGTCAGCATGACCTGTGCTGGATTGAAAGTTCCATTCATCTGTTTGCTCCTCAATTCTGAAATTTCAAGATGTGTCCTTATGGTTTTTATATTCTGCAATATGATAAAATGCAGCAGATACAAGTCATTATAACCAGCTCACTGAAACAGGACATGCACAACATTGCTGGTAAAGGATTAAAGCAAGTCTCAGGTATAACTAAAAAAGTACATACCAAATTCAAGACATACTAACAGTGTTAAATTCATCAGGCTTCATACGCCACTGCCTTTTACAATCAAGAAAAAGGGAAGCATAAGATAATTTTACAATTATTTCAGCAAAAGATGAACTGTCAACTGAGCTAGGAGTTTGTGCTAATTTGTCATGGTATTTTGACAGTCATGGAGTCCATGAATGAGACTGTGTTGCTGCAAGTGGTGCATACACACACATTATATATATATATATATTTTTTTTTTTTTTTTTAATATTTGTTATTTATATATTTATTATTATTTTTATATATATAGTCTAACACTGAACTTGTAATTTGCTATGGACATAAATGTGATTCACCTCCATGGCAAAGCTACCAAACTGAACAGAAGCAGGCAAAACCACCAAATTGTACAGAAGCAGCCAGGTATTATTACAATAGCAATACAGTTTTAAAGCATGAGCAAGATCAGTAGAAACTTTTAAAACCATCAGACTCATTATGTAAGGAGTTGTCACTTTTCAGCACTTGCACATATCGGCCTAGTTTCACTCTCATCCGGTGGTTCTGCATTCATCTGCACAAGCTGAAAATCTGTCCAGAAGTTTTATAAATATCAACATTGCACAGAACTGACAGACCAGAAGACAGCAGTGTATAATGTTGGCAAAACTTCTCTACATAGGGCTTTTCTACAGAGCACCAGCGAACAAACTCTGCTTGGTCTGCATGCTACAACATGCAAACCAATTTTCTTTGGATTGTAATGAGACTGCGTGTAGCATGTATGAGACTACAAATGACATTCCCAAAGTCTTCTAAATGACTCCCAACACTCTACATGGTTCCCTAGAATGAAACACAGAAGATCAAATCTCATTAGAAAAGAGCTGGAGTTTAACTTCATTTCTTCTAAAACGTCTGCCTCCTGCATCATTTCTCATTTGGGAGGGGAGCGTGTCCTGGCTGCAGCGCCCGCAGCGAGGGTGTGACACAGCAGCAGATTTACCAAAGATTTTCATTAGTTCAACTGTATCAGTGCAGTAACACGCACAATGACACCTCCAGGACAGACAAAGTCTAATTTGTGCTCTCATGGAAGGCAATGAACACTGCAGTGCTCTAAGTTCGCCTTATACCCAGAAAAAGTGATTTAAAGTAAGAGCTCTGAGGTAAAGGTGTGTGCAGGCAGCACTGAGGACAACATGCTACTTTTGACATTTCTCAGAGATGATCCTGCACCATTAGAGAGCCATACTAAAGCCCACCATATCCAGTATTTTTGGCCAAATGTTCACTACAACATATCCTGCATAGCTGACATTAAAAGTCCATTTTCTCCAGGTTTATGATGTAATACAGTCCCACACAGGATAGCCTTGCTCTTCAGGAAAAAAGGAGTGGTCTGTCATGCTTAGAACAATTTGTACAACTTTATCCTATGTAGCACATCGAGATTTACACCCGTGAAGAGGACAAATTACAATCAGTTTAGCATGACAAAAGCAGCTATGTTTAACGCTAGGAAAGATGGAAACAAGAACAGCTCACCAGGCCAGTGAACGGTTCAGACAGATACCTAACACCACCCTTCCTGCAGCTGCTTTGCTACAGAAAATGCTGCTAAGATGGTACAGACAAATCAAGATATCCCCAGCTGATCAGGAAACACTAGCAGCAGAAAACACAGCTTGACAAACAGCAAGAAATACACAGAGTTTCTCTCATTTTTTACCCTTTTGCCCCTGGAAGTGTGTGTGTTCAAGTGTACATATATAAAGGAGTTCTACATACATTATTTTAGATCTGTGTATCTCATATATTCAAATCTTGAATTAAATTACAGACTGTTTGAACACTATGGGTTAAGACATTACCACCTAATTTTTTTTTCTTCCACAAGCCTTTATGAGCTTCTATCTTGAAAACATCTGCTACAAAGAATACTAGGAAAATATTGACATTTGGACAATTTTATTCTGGAAAAGGTAAGAAAGTAATAATTTTTGTCTTTAGATAACTCCAAAATCCTAACCTACTCGGTTAGGATTGGTTTAGCTTCCTAGAAGTTAGAGGGAAGCATTTTCTGCTCACATTTCCCTTCAATACATCCTTTTTGTTTCCCAGTACTCAGTGGCTGTGCCCTCTTGACACATTTTTCTCTCTCTTGATAGACAAGTTTTATGCACAAGAGTGAAAAAGGAGCATTGCTTCATTTTTTAAGGAGAATTTTAGATTTTACAGTAAGACAAAAATCATTTACTTCATTACCAGAATGCTTAATGAAGCGATCACTTTTCCAGCATCATTTCAGGGAAGTGGGACTAGCATACTCCAGAGCACAATGCTTAGTATAGTACAAATACTATTTAATCCCATTCAACTCGGATCAAGCAGGGTTTGTTGGCATTTGCTCACCACCAGTCTCAACAGATCCGGGCTATTTCTAGCAAAACCATTCTGTTGTTTAATGAAAGCCAGTTTGGGCATCCATGGCCTAGAGAAGCTGATTTTAGCCCTGTTTAAAGCACAAAGTTGCTGAACATTCAAGACAATCTATGGGTGAACTCTTGAATTTTAAGACCTAGAAAACAGGAGTATGACACATTTAAATTAGAAGCAGCAGTAGTAAGAGAATCTAACCAATTAGTAAATGTAATGCTCTTTATGCAAAGTTATGAAAAATGTAAATATTTTCCTAAATGCAAGTGATCAAGGGCGCACAGATGAGAAGGAGCTCTTTCATACATTAAGGCAATTCACTACAATACTGTGAACACAGCAAATCTGGGCACTTGATGAAACAGCAAGGAGTTTGCTAAAATCAGCATAGGAAAATCCAGCACAGGATTTTCTACTACTACTTTTATAGATTGTAGTTTGCTTCTCCTTACAAATAAGGAAAATGGTATTCCTTCAGTAGGATGAAATTCTCAAATTTGTAAAAGTAGGCCTTTAATTAAAACTGAAGATTCATCCACAAAAATAAGAGCAAGACTTCCAAGGGCAGGTAATTTCTGGTGGAGCTTCCCAGTAGATGTCTAGCTGCACATTAGGAATTATTTGCCTGCACTGACCTTTGATGGCCTGAATGTAGCACCAGGTCAAGTAAGAACAGCATGGAAAGCCGAAAGCTTTCGAACATTACTGGTTGGGTGTGTTAATATGGAAATTCAACTCCTGATAAAATTGTCAAGTAGAAACAGCATTTTCTAAGATATCTAGGATGTGCAGATAGTGAAAAGAGTGGTACAGGGATGTCAAAAAGGGTGGTTAGAGCTGCTGGTCTGATAAAATGGCTTTGGTGCAGTACCAAATAAAGAACAAAGATGGCTTTGCTGGTCTTGCTAATAGCTCAGCTTTCAAGTCAAGCTTTCCCTCAGTATGGCTGAAAAGATCCAAGTGCAATGGAGGCAATTGTGGAGCCACAGACCAAGATGGCAGTTCAAGGAATAGCTTAGGCTGACATTACTCCAAAAAGCAGCATCCTTGCCCCTATGGCTGCTTACTCTCCCTCCTGGTGTCTCCCCCTTGCTCATCAAAAGAACAAGGAGAATTTAAAAAAAAAAATTTAAAAAAGAAAAAGGAAGTTCAGACTGCTTCATTTACCAATGGTGCTGACTCATGAAAGTGGTAACAAAACAGCATTAGGCTGTCAAACTATTCAGAACTAAACCAATTTTGGTTTTTCATACACAAAGTAAGAGAACTGCAGCAAACACACACGGTACCTCTGGCTAACTGAGTCTTACAAGAAAGGCAACAAGCAGCATGCACAAACTGGTCTGCTCAAAGTAAGTGAAATCCTCTGTACATACCACAGGCAGCAGTGTTGCTCTGGCCTTAGGGTCAGATTTTCCTTACAGCCTTATCTGAAACAAACCCAAGTTGGTCTTTTCTCATTCTTTAAAGGATGATGCTTTGGTAGATGCTTATCACTTACTAAATCCAATACTTTCTGACTGCTGACTTTTTATAAATGACAATCTTGTCCAGAATCCTTGTGCATGCAATTCAAAAAAATCCCATACTATATTACTTTATTATTTCCTGTTCTTCTTGATAGCTGTAATTTATATTGAATCATACAAACAAAAGTTGTTATAAGTCACTTCTACAGCCCTCATCAATTTTTCTCACATATTGTCTTCTAATTTAAAATTTCACTCTTGATTTGAACCGAGACAAAACTTTTTTCTTTTGCAAACTACTGTTCTAACTCATGCAGCTTTTTAACTCAGATTTTGAATTCTAAGAGAAAAGTGATTTTAAATGGTTAAGAATATCATTCAGAGGGCAGAAAGTCAAGCCATAGGATAGGATGTATTCTAAAATTAAATTGTTTGTGACTTCACAGTGAATGATAATGAACAATCCCTTTTACACCCAGAATCTTATTTCTGAAGATCAGTTACAAAGATTTAGCAGCTGTATGCTAAGCAAATGTGGGATGCCATTCCTTAGTGCATCCAAATAGCTGCTGGGGAAATGTCTGACTGCACAATGAATCATTGTCAATTCTGAAATGAAAAACACAAGAATTAGATAACACCTAGGAAAGCTTCCAGACGTACTACTAATACAACATTAATAATATATGAGAAATTCAACTGCCAGGCAGAGCTGGTCGTGGCAGTGCAGGCAGCAGTCTGACTCAGGCGTGTGAGTTACTACTGCTACAAGCAGAGACCATCCAAGGAGTGCTCCAGCAGCCATCAAAGGGTTCAGAAGCCCCTGCAGCCAGCAGGCCACGATCAGCACAGCTGCCACAACAGCTGCAGCACCTGTGGGAGACAGCCTCCACCTCTGGGTGGTGAAGGGACACATGGCTTGAACCACATCTGGTGCTATGTATGGATAGATGACAAACACTAGTCAGGAATAAATCGGTTCATTTGGGCACAGAGCCCAACTCATCCACAGTTTTAATAGTCACGCTCTTATCCTTGGTACAAGAATTCAGCTGAGGAATCATACCTCCAAACACACCAGAAAGTTACAGATGAAGGAAAATACTTCTAATAAGTACATCTGGAATTGATAATTAACTTTAAAATGCTGCAGTGAAAGATAATCTGCCCAGCCATTGGTTAACTTTTTAAGAGAAATTAATTACTTGCCTCTGCTAACTGCACAACCCCAGTGCTTAGAAACTGCTTTCAGGTTCGTCTTACACTGTGGACAATTTCAAGGAATCACATTTTCAATAAGTACATTCAATTGCACTTTTCTTAGCAGTAATTCTACCTTTGCAGCTTATCCATCTGCACAACAGTTGGATATTTAACACTAATAATCTTGTACACCAGCACTGGTTCACTACAGAACTCACCATAAGTTGAATGATGATGTACTGCATTTCCTTTAAAAAAAACCAACAAAAACATAAAAACAAACAAACAAAAAATCCCAAATATTTGAATTTATGCAATTTAATTTGATTTCAAAATTTAAATGGGACAACAGAATAATGGAGTACAGACTTCCCAGCAAAAAAAAAAAAAGGAAAAAAAAAGGGGGGGGAACCCCTAATCTCTACGGAAGTTCATTTCATAGGAAAGATAAGGACATAAAACCACTAAAGATAAGTAGATTAAATTTCTGTAAAATCTTAGCCACTGAACTTCAGGGAGTTATTCCTGTTCTCAGTAATATTTTCATGGTTGATTGCCTTTCTGCCCAACAAACATCTGCTTAAATAAAATAAACGTACCTATTGCTAACAGTAAATCAACCTTTGAAAACTAGAGTTCTTCAAAAACTATAGTTTCAACAGTCCAGTTTCTTGCCAAAATGAACTTTGCCATTGCCATTGCTAATTATCTGGAAATAGCAATAATAGCATTCAGGTGAATGTTCTCACAGACCATAAAGAAACTACTTACACAGTATGTAACAAGTAGAACTTGAACACAGTTCTAGCATTCCAAATAATCTGCTCTATCCTGAGCTTCATGGGACAGACAAACATAGACTTCTATGTAGGTATGTGTGCATGTGTATATAAATAATTTTTTTCAAGATATTTAGTTCTAATTGCTGTAGTATTTGAACCACTTGTAGGTGTTAGTATATTTCTGTGCAAAATCTGAGATGTAGGAAACTAATATTAACAAGTACCTTTTGAAGAGTCAAACCTTAACAATTTAGTTAAGATTATCCAAAATATCAGTGACAGGACCATTTTGAACTTCAGGTCACCATCTTAATCCTTATGAATAACCTTTATAGGTGTGGCTGACCTTGGACTTTACTATTATCCAGGAAAATGACACAACACAGCACTTCTTTCAGGGAATTAAGAAGGTGGAGATGGATTCAGTCATTTTGAAAGAGGGTCAACAGAGAAGTGACACACCAAAATAATGGTTTTTGTCAGAAGGATAAGACACACAGGCTAGATGTTTCTTTACATCATCTAATATACTGAAATCCAACCCCTACATTAATAATATTAAAACAATAATAAAGTGGCAACAGAAACTGTAAACCAGAAAGCATCAAATTGTCAGGAGCCTCAGAGCAGGGAATTCCCAACAATTTACCAGAATACACAAAGAACAGTTACATGAAAATCCAGAGCACCTTTTCCAATGACTACACCAGTCTGCAGCCCTTAGTGAGTGAGACCATGACACTCCACACCTGAGAGACCTAAGAACATTATGTTTGCTGGCAATCTGACAAAGCTTGCTTCCAAAGTTACATGATTTTGTCACTACAGCAATTAAAATATTGACCTAATGCTGAAACAATGACTTCCTTAACCATTTCCAACTTGCATTAGCCTCCACAGCATTGTAGAATATTGTATCTGGGAATGGGAGCAGCTCTTAGAGCACTTTAAAACAAAAAAAACCTAAAAAGCCCCTGCATTCTTCTACTGGTGCCACAGTGTGCCCTAGGTATCACTAGCACCTTTAACCAGCTGAAATTCTATATACTGAATTACATCTTAGTATTATTCACCATTAAAATTACTGAAGATTTCAAATGTATTCTATAGCTCCTCAGTACTGCAGGATATAACTGGTTCTCTCATCTCAAAAAATGTCCCTAATTCTGGAATATTTACATGTATATGTATGCATTGGAGGCATTGATACCCTAAGACTATAAAGAAATCTTATCATTTATATTTTTGTAAAGTGAAACATTTTTCTGAAACCCCAGTTTTGATAAGTGTTTCTCACAAGTAGCATTCAGAGATATATCTCCTGGAATGCTAAATAAAAGCCAAAAAATGCCCCTGTTTCAAAGGTTAGTAGATAATCCTATTTAATACCTGTCTCAAATTTTTTTTCCAAATTACACAGAAGTATTTTTAAATAAGCACAAGTACTATCATAATAAGGAACATGCAAACCAAACAGACTAGGTGGAATAATATTAAAGCAATTTAAATACCATTTGATTCTGAACCAGAGTTTAACACTAACCCCATGATATACCAACTATTCAACTCAGGTTTCTCCTAGGGGAAATTCAGAAGTATTCTGGTTCTCTGTCTCAATAAGCACTTTTTGATGTCAGCAGTCTCACCCCATGCAGTGGCACCACTGGCTATGTAAATATGAGCTGGCATAAGCAAGAGTCTTAAAATTCAGACCCGCAATTTTAAACTCTTCTTGAACTTATCTGGAAGACAGACCACTAAACACTTCAAAGGATCTTGTCTGCTGGTGGTTGCTTTCACACAGACAGAAATCCATGGAATTGTGTGCTGGCTCTGCCAAAGCCCAGGTTTATCCAGCGTGGCTGCTGCTTTCCCGGGCTCACAGGAGGAAAGTCCCTGGCCAGGGCATGGCACAGCCACCATGTCTCCCCTCTCCCACAGCACAGCCACAGGGTCCAAGTTAACACAGACTTGTACTGTATGTTACTTCTACACTACGCACTTCAAAGCTTTTCATGTTGTAATAGGTTATTTAAAACCTTGGCTAAGCAATTAGCTAAGCTAAGCCAGAACAGCACACATGCATGTGGCAATACAAACAGTTCCAAATGGGTCACCGTGGCCATGCTCAAAGGTGGGCACACAGGTGACACACACCTGCCAGTCACCTGCAGCAGCTGGAGTGACAGGGTCTCCCCCACAGCCATAGAAGACCACCAAAATATCTGCTGCACTACTGTTTAAAGCATTATTTGCAAATTGTACACATAGGCAGAACAGAAAGAAAAACATCACAAGACTTGAAATTCCTTCATAATTTCACACATGGGATCTCCTTTGCAACACACCAACCATCTCTTTAATGCTCAGCTAAAGAGAACTCCGAAGCCTGGGCAGCATTGCACCTAGGGATGCCCAAGAGATATCACTGCTTCCAAAGCAGGAAAAAACAACCTATGGTCTTAAAAGAGGCATCACCAACTTACAAAATAAAAAGCAATATCTATCCCTTACCCCCTTCAGGTGGGTTAAGCACAAATAAAATACAGAGCTGTAGATCAGAGTCTTTTCTCTGAATACAACTTGAGGTGACAGGGTTGGACAGTAACCAGTCTCCCTGAGAAGACTGGGGGTTGTGTGTCACATGCCTGCATATTAGGTAAAGGAAACTTCCAGCTACTGTACTACTATATTGTTCGGGGTTTTTTTCATTCCTCCCTTTTAAGAGTTCTGTATTTTTATTTGTGGACTTGTTAACAAGGACCTGCATTTGATTTTACCCTTGCCTGCCTGGTGTTTGGAGTGATTTTGGATTGTTGCAGTGGCACAAGCGCAACCTGATAAAATTTCTGCGGGTCACGTAAAACTTTAAGCAAGATTGTGAATCACCTCAGAGTAGCCAAGAATCTATGAACACTGCTTCAGATTTTCAAAGATAACTGGATAATCCTTTACCAAGTTGCAGCAGCCTTCCTGGGAGCTGGTAAGACCACAGGCATGAGAAGTGCCCTGTGGTGACAAACAGTCCTGAGAAAAGCTCCCTTGTAACGCTCATCCAAACTCCCACCTGAATCCTTAGATTTCACTTCTCAAGCACAGTAAAAATGGAAGTGCCATATACATACCTTGAATATCCTAAAGGGCTGAATTCTAACATTGTTATGCTGTAGTACCCAAATGACAGAATATATGAGCTGTAGTTAACCAAAGGACTCATGTTTCCACTTTATTGAACAAAGCACCATATGGCAGAGGAGATTCTGATCTGAGAAAACAATAGAAGGTAAGAAAAGAAATAAATCCCCTTCTCATCTAAGCAGAAAAAACCCCACACAAAAAGGTGTGGAAGTGCCATTGCCAATAAGAGACACTGTAAAGAAACAGAATCAATGGTGAAATAAAGTTACACATATTTAGTTGCAGTAAAGAAGCATTTCATTTCACAAGCAGGTAAGCATCAGGCTAGACTAATTCTGATGCTCACCCTGTCCTGGTGTTTCTGCTGTTCTTCAACAAAGGAAAATGAAGCCCAAAGGAGGCTCCCCAGAACAATGTGTTGCTTGTTTCCACTGCAACCTCACAAAGTTCTACAATTCTATCAAATAAGTAAACTCTAAATATCCACTCTATTTGACACATCATTTTTCTAGAGCAGAATACTTTAAACAAATAAGACACACATGAGTGATTTCCTAAACAATTATAGTTAAGCATACAGCATGGCTTTTATGAGGACATATGAACAAAAAGGTATTATTATAAATCCTATTATTATGTATTTATACATTTCTGTAGTTGTCAGCTATTATTTTGCAACAGACCCTAGAGCTGATACATCCTTACGCTGCATCATAAATTCCAAAAAAGACATTGTTGAAATGTTGTAACTATATTTTTGTTTTGAAGAGCTTCTAAGAGTTCAAAATACTAGCTAGATATTTTTAAGCCAAGACATCTTAGTGCACAGGTTAAGTCTTAAAATTGGTATAGAGTTTCACTATTAAAAATCAATTTACATAAAGAATAATAAAAGTTACTAAACTTAAATTCCTAGAAATAAACTAACTCAAACTGCCACAAACCTAGGTAATCTTGAATTTGTTTAAAGCAATCTCTCACCAGCATTCAATTACTTCAACTGCAGTTTAAAACTACTTTGTGAGTCAACACACAGCTGCAGCTACACTGCCTTAACTGCAGTCTCTTGAGGGAAACAGCTAAAGCTGTGCTAATCACAGTAACCAGCCCTTACAGCACATGATTTTTTTGTTGTGTGTATGTTTCCTAAGTTGCTGGGTTAGGAGGCTTGTGCTTATCTAATCCATGGTTCCCCTCCTCGTTTCTCCTCTATTTCTAACTCATCCCTTCCCTTTCCTGTTGCATCAGCAAGCTGCAAATACAGTGGCTTCTGCAGGGCTGTTATAATTACCACAGTACACTGCAATTCTGAAACATATGCAAAATAACTCGCAATTACTTCAACAAGGCTCAAGAACTTTCAAATGTGCTTCTGCTGGCTTTTTCTGACCAACGCTTCTTACAAGATCAAAACATCTCCATGCACCTCTTTATTAGGATTACAGATTTATAAGCCTTCACACTGCCCCCCAAGTAAGATGTTTTAAAACAACTGGCTCTAGGAAAGGAGAAAAACATTCATAAGAAGTTGGAAACAGATCCGTGAGGGAAATCCACTAGAGGTTCCTAGTCTCCACTGACTCCTTTTGTTATACACCCCCTCGTGCAACAAACAAAGGTCAGTTTCAACCACACATTTAAAACGGGGGAAAAAAGCTTATCGAAATGGTTATCATGTCAAATGATCATTATTTTTATTTACTTGGTTGCAGCACTGTGCGGATGTTCTAGGAGCCATCTCAAGCTTGCAGGAAAGGATTTTCCACTCCCTTCCTTCCTTCCCCTCTCCTCCCTGCCAGCAGTTACAGTTTAAAGGATCTAACTCTTCTGAAATGTGTTAACTCAAGCAATTTTTTTAACAGTTGGAAGTTTCAGGGGAAAAAAAATGAACCCAAAACAAAACAGCAGATGTTCAAGACACAGACTTCTATCTTCCCTTCCATGTGAAACTAAATGGCAAAGACACATACTTTAAACAATAACACTTCCAAAGAGACAAAAATATATTGTTCACCCTGTTAGAAATACTAAACAAAAACTTCAAATTGCCAAATACAGATAAGACAATTATATCACTTTTTATAATCTATAACATCATGCCTGAACAAGATAAGATGTTTCCTTTTATTTCTTTCATTCACATTTTGCTACAAGTATAGAAACCCACTGACTGAGTAGGTTTGCTCCCTTGAGAATAAAGCAGAACTTCACAAACAATCTTATAGATGCACTGAAAAAATTAAAGTAGCTGGTACTTAATGTAGTCGTTCAGTTCTGTGTAACCTAGGTAGATCCTTTAAAATTGTATACAATGTAATGGAAAACAGCCTGTCACCTCAAGTCAGTGATACAAAATTACAATTCTTACAGTTCTCAGAAAAAGAAACAACAAGAAACGAATCCCGTTTGTTTCTGTAACCACAGATATCTGCTCAATCCGCGGCACCTCAGCCTCCCCCCGCTCTGCAGCACCATCCACACACACAGGAGGTGTTGTGTCAAATCCCTCTGGGCACAGGCTGCTCCGTGGAGCTGCATGTTTTGAGTTATGACCATGCCCAGGTCTTGCAAGTTTAATGAGGTTCCTTCTCACACACACAGACACCACACACAGCGCCAACTGGGAAATCATAAAGTAGGATTGCAGGTGTAGCTTCTTGAGAGGTTAAACCTATAGACAGAGTGAAAGGCTAATCTACACTTTTGGCCTCACACTGGCAAAAGCTTTCTCCATTTAACTGTCATTAGAAACCAACCCTAAACTTCAACTTTTAGAAAACCTAACCTGTGATACAGCACTTGGTATTACCAGAGTTACATGAAAAGATTGATCAAAAGCTTTGTCTGTCCCTCCATACACAGGCCAAACCTCAAATCAGTGTTAAATTCCTCACGTGCAGCTACACCCAGTTAATCTTCTCGAAAGCAGCAAACTATGTAAATCTCCTCATGCTGGCAAGACAAACATTGCACTTATCAAAATGCAACAAGAATCACCCTTACAGGGCAAAGCTGTTAAAAGGCACAGAGACACCGGGCTGAGCACCCAGGCTGTGCTGGTAGGACCCTGCACTCGTCTCCTTCCTAGGCCTCCAGAGCTGCTTCTGGCTTCCTCTTGGAGAAACCTGAGAGCAGAAGAACCTCCCTGCACAAAGCAATTTAAAATCCCTAATCAAATAGCTGGAGTAGCTCTGTAGATTCAAGGAGCAGATGGCAGGAGAAAGCCTAATTTTCCATTTACGATAATTTTACAGAGTGTAGAAATATTTACTTCAGAGGAGCGCCTCCCGATTTACATGAGAATGACAAAAGTGGGAGGAGGGACAGAGAATCATCTTGTTCTCAACAAACCAAGAGCTAAAAAAGCTTGTATTAAGCAGAATATTTTATGTCATTTTGTTTCCTTTTCATTACAGATGCACACACATGCATTCTTTACAATAGCTCAAATAACCTTGATAGCAAAAGCCTTAGCTTACACCTTTTTCAGACAGGATGTACGGCTGTGAGTGTTGTGATAGGTTATTACTGCAGATATTGTGTGGCTTTCATTCTTTAACAAGACCTACATCTGCATTTCAAATTAGCTCTCAGATGAGCTGTCACTCATTTAAGCAATGTCTCAATTTTAAGCCTGGTAAGAGTATTTTTAATATACCTGTCTGTCCATAATGCAGGAAATCCTTTTGAGCAGAGACCACATTTTAGTATTCTTACAAGTACTCTAGAAGAGAGAAGATGATCAGGCCAGTCAAATCTGACCTGAAATTGAGAATGTTAACTCGCTCCTACATGCCAGAGATGCACAGTGTAGATACAACAGGTAAAAACCATAATATTATAGGTACAGATTTGTTTATAAAACAGAACAGAGTTATTTGGGAAAACAAAAAGAGAATATGGGTAAAGATCTGAACCTACTCTACCTATATGGCATTTTGTAAATGTTTTAAATTAAGGTAGAAATCCACATTATATTACAATGTCCTAAAAATAAATCAGGTTAGTGTCACCTTGCCTTTTATCAGTTAATCACTCATTTTTTCAACTGAATCTGCTATAGACTCTTAAAAATGAAACATGAAGTGTTCTTGTATTATTCTGATATGCATTAAAACACCAACAGAGACATACAAGCTGCTCAAAACATTTTAATTTCTCTTATAAGTTATTTAAAATTGTTTCAGCTTCATATATGACACACTATTAGCATAGGAAATCCAGTTATTCCTTTTAGACTCATTGGTTGAGAACTTTTCCTACACTAACAGTACCTAGTGTCCCAGGCTAAAGCTGAGCTACAATGCAATTGTCTGAATATGGGTTACACAGAGCATACAGGGACTTAATCTCAACTTTTCTTAATTATCATGGGTTGAAAAATTAGTCTTGCAGTGCTGTTCAGCACTGTTTGACATCAGCTCACCCCTGCAGGTGAAGTCTGAGTGAAAGGGAGATCAGAAAGCCACTGGCTAATCGACGTGAGTCTATATGAATGAAGCTAATAGGCATTTTCCATGGACTTAACTGGAGAAAAGCACAGACCCTGACTCCTTATGTAGGAAGTGTTTGAGCAGAGAATAGCTACACACTAACAAAAGAAACCTTTGGTACCCAGGGTCTTAAGCCCACATAATACCCCTGCATTCATTTCTTTCTCTGCCTATTGGGGAAAAAGGGTCTGTTTGTTTTTCTGATTCAGTCGGCCCTTTTAGCTCTTTGAATCTAAGGAGTGTACTGTGAAAAGAAGAGCATCTTATCAGCCTGCTCCAGACCAGCAGGCAAACTCACATCCGCACATAAAACACAGCCCTGCCAGCACGAGGCCTGGCCCCACTGCCCTCGGCTCCTGCCAACACCCTGCCCCGCACCCGACACGCTGCACAGCCACACAAGGGGCCTTCCTTGATTAATGGTCCTCTCAGGGCGAGCACGAAATTGTATCTGATGCACTGGCTTCATTTATAAAGTATGCAGGAGCACCAGACAAGATGATCAGCATGGGCGTATCCAGGACATTTATTAACAACAAACCAAAACCAGCTCACACAATAAGCATGTTTTGTTATGTATGGACTTGAACACTTTGACTACAAGATGCAAAGATAACTCCATGCACTGCTGGGCAGCATCTGCAGAGTGCTGCTGAGATAACACACCAGTGATTCTTATCAAAAAGATATTTCTATAAAATAACAAGGAGAAAAAAGGAAATAGCAATTTTTACTTAACCTTCAAGAAAATATGAGTCCAACTTTCACTGTTAAGCAGGTTAGCTACACAGACCATGTGTCATCCCAACAATACACCAAGAGATCAAAATTTCCAAGCCTATGTCCTCATGATTTATATGAAGCCCTCCACTGTGTGCAGCAGTGATATCTGATTTCCTATTTCTACCCTTAATGTATTCTGACCCCAAGCAAAATAGGACGAACTTCCCCAGTATTGCTGACTGAACCTGTCAAATTACTCGTTTCAGCTACTAAGTGCAGCAGACGCAGAAGGATTTTTTCTCACCTGGAAAGAAGCCTGCCATAGTATTTTTGGCATGCTTTGTCAAGCCGGTAGCTTGTCAGTGACCTCTACTCCATTTACCCTCTGGCACACACACAGAGTACACTTTCCCATTAACTTGAAATGTAAGGGGTTTTTGTTTCTTTTTTAAATTTAATCGAAGAGTCAATGAAAAATAACACACTAAGCAGTAAATAATGTAAGATTAATACCAACATTGCATCTTGTGTGCGTAAAAGTGCAGCCAAAGACAAACGGTCCAGCAAGGTTGTAATACAACTATTTCAAATATTTTATTTCCAGAGACTAAACAAACAAGCAAAGAAATACCTCTTTCAGTACAGCTCCATAGATGCGAGCGCTCCGAGCTTATCAGAGAGATCACTCTGCCCGTAAAATGTCACAGGGTCCCCCCTGTGCCCCTCTCGGGGGGAGCTGGGGCGCACCCGAAGGGCGGCGGAGGTTTTCTGGAGCGTTGTTTGAAAGAAAAAATGTGCCCGGATCCCCTCGCTCATTTCACGCCGAGTGAAAAACATCCAGCCCCAAGTTTCGCTGTTGCGACACCGGGTCCTTTCTAACCTGTTGCCGAGCCCGGCGGGGCCGGCACCCGCCCGGCCCCCGGCGGCCGCCCCGCACCGCCCCGCACGCCCCGCGAAGGTGACCCGGCGGCGGCCGCCCCGGCACTCGCCAAGGTCACGGCGCGGCTCTTCAGAGGAGGTTAAAAAAATTTAAAAGGAGAAGAGAGTTTCTTTTTTCAAATACCAGCTCTCGAGAAGTGAGCAGGCTGCAAGCCGCAACTCACGCCACTCGCCACTCCTCTCCCCACTCCTCCCCCAGCACCTCGGGGCTGCGGGGGGGGACGCGGGGGTGCCACAAACCCGCACACCCCCTCCCTTACCTGCTTCCGATAGGGGGTCCGACCGCCGCCCGCCGCGCTGCTGTTGCTGCTGGGGAAGATCATCGCCCCGCCTGATCCCCCGCTCCCCCTCGGGATGGGGAGCAACTTTGGCGGCCGCCGGGCTGCGGCGCGGCGGGGCTGCAGGGCGCTCTCCGCCTCCGTGCCTTCTCCTCCGGCTGCGGCTCCTCGAACCCCTCCGCTCGGCCCCCGCCCTGCCCGACCCCGCTCCGCGTCGACCCTATCCCGCGGCGGCCGCCCAGGCTGCCATCCACGGGCCCCCGCTGACCGCCACCGGCTGCCCCAGCCTAGCCCAGCCCGGCCCAGCCCGGCCCGGCCCGGCCCCACCTCCCGCCGGCCTCAACCACCGCCCAGCAGAGGGAGGGAGCGGCCGGGGGAGCGCCGAGCCCTGGCGGGGAAGCGCGGAGCGGGCGCGGTGCTCGCGCCCCGCCCCGTCCTGCGCGGGGAGGGGGGCGCGGAGCGGGGCGCGGCGCCAGGGGAGGCGCGGAGCGGGGCGGCGGGCGCGGACCCCCCCGCGCCGCGCAATGGTTGCGCCTGAGAGGGGCGCGGGGGGGCGGCGGGCCCGCGTGCCGCGCATTCCGCCGCGGGGCGCGCCCGGCGGGGTCCCGACCCCCGAGCGGCCGGAGCGGGACATCCCGCGGAGCCCCGGCTGCAGCGGGGACAGCCGCGGTCAGTGCACCCCCCAACTGCGGGGCTGACCGCTCCGAGGGGATAAACACTGCGCCCTTTAACTCTCCTAAGTTTTTCTTGACTAGGGATGGGGAGGGGGGAGGAACATCCGGTCACAGCCCTCTCCGGTGCCTCAAGGCAGCATTTGGGAAGGGAAGGGAAATTCTTCAGTTTCTTCACGAAATTTAGGCCTAGGAAACGTTACAGTTCTTAGGCTCCAAGACAGGGACATACGGAGGCAAGGAGTTCCCAACTTCACTCCTGGTACTCTGCACTGTTTACATTACTATATTTACATTATCCACTGATGTTGACAATCTAGTTTCTAAGAAAGTCCAGAGCTATAGCTCTGTCAGGCCACTGACTGATCAGTGACACTGTAGAAGAACTTCTGCCACGGACATGCATCATCAGGCACCTTTTGGTTTCTCTTCCTCTTTCTGACAATACGGTGGCCCCAATCCCATACACCCCAACGTGGCCATAGGAAACAGCTGGGAAGAAACAGAAAATTGCCAGGTAGCTCATTACTGAAAAGCCAAATAACATCTGAAAATGCTAGTACTTACAAAAACATATAATCTTCAATTACTGACTTCCGTAGAAATAATCTCTAAGTATTTTGGCATCCTAATATATTTCTACAACAGATCAGAGCCCATCTGAATACAGCAAACAACAGGGAAGCATCAACACTTGGCAGAACTACATTCTGCGTAACTTTCCTTTTTTCCCTCTTTCAAGTCCTAAAACAGATCTCATTCCATTTGGTCTCAATTTGATAACACAAGTTTAAGGTGTACTCGTACTGGATGAAAAGCACTGCAGCCACATGGTGATCACTGGCACTGGAAATTATTTGATGGAATAAGTTTGTACCAGCAGACTTTATGTCAAGTCAGGTACTGTCTGTCTGTACTACCCTAACTTCATGTTGGATCACTAACAGTTGTATTCCCACTGCTGGCATAAAGCTAATGCCAGAGGCTTAATGCAGGGTAAATTCAGACTCCTTGGCCTGGTTAAGGTTTCATGCCTGCTTCACAGCAACATCAGTTGGCATCAATGCTGAAAAAGCAACAGTTTAGCAACTGATTCTGGATGAAACCTTTTTTTTCTCTGATCAGGTTAATTTTTTTCCAGATCATTTCCTTTGTTGGGTTCAGCATGTGGCTGTGCCAGTGTAATGGAGGAGGTAGCAGAGAGCAAAAATAGGCAGGGGCAAGAGGGTAGATAGGAGGGCTTGTTTTGGCAGCAGTACTGGATTATATTGGCTTTATATGTTTGTGTACCTGTGGCTTAATTTGACAGAAATGTAGCTGTGTGCTCACGCCTTCCTGAGATGTGGCACACACAGCAGTCGATCTGTGCTCCAATCTGACTTATTTCAGAACCCTTGGTCACAGATGTCACAATCACACTCAGTGCTGGAGAACTGTCTTAAAGCAGTACAAACTGGAACAGTGACAGGCTATTTCTCCTGCTCAGATTTCTATTCCCAACTGAAAAACAAGAAAAATATTTTCTGGACAGTGTTGCGGTCACCCCAAAGGGGTGACAAAGCTTAAGTCTGCTCGACCTACGGGAGGGCTTTGTTAGCTGGAGATGTGTATAGTGACCACACCTTCCCCTCGCAGGGAAAAGCTTTTCAAAAGCCATCAATCATCCCTTGCTTCCTTCCCTCTCCTCTTCCTGCCCCACCCCCCAAGGAAGAGGCTGGAGGGATGCAAACACTATATGCTCGACTGGGTCTCAGTCACTGTCATACCAGGGAAAGCTCTCAAGAATATTCCAAAGCAGCATCTGAAATGCTGCCGTCTTGCTCTCTCTGCTGCCACATGTCCCAAGGCTTCCTGTGATTTGGACATGATTTCCCTCTCTTAGATTCAGTATGTGGCCCATTTCTCTCAGTTACTAGTACTCTCTTTCCTAACTTATTAGGAAAACACATAACAACAAATATGATCATGTAAACATCTACTAAATAGTATCTGATTATTTATTTTGTTAAGGAAAAACTCATTACAGAATTTTCTGGGAAGAAAACTTGATATAATTTCCTAAGTGCTAATGTGCCTATCAACATTATCTGTTGTTTTTAAAAGGCTTGATTAATCTGTCTCCATTTTTGTCTCAAACAGGGAAATAGCTGCCTTCCAATAGATTTGACAATGTTATCAAGAACACGGAGCCAGACTCCTTACAGCAGCATGTCTGGAGAGAAAGGGACAGCAAAGCTAAATTGAAACAAGCAAGTTTCTGACTGGATATCAGGACAGACAGACACTGCTCCAAGAGGCTGTGCACTCTCCCTTCTTGAGCATTTCCAAGACCAGAATACATACAGCCCAAAGCAACCTGACCTGATCATTTTGCTGATGCTGAGGTTGTACTAGAGATCCCCTGAGGTCCCTTCCAATCTGAAGCTACGCTCATATGGAAAAGCTGCTTTGCTCTTACTCCTAAACATAGGCAAAATTATTTCTCTGTAAAACCCTTAACTTGAGATTATGTTTATAAAGCTCAAGATAAGTGCCTGGACTTTTCAGTCCTTGTGCAGTGATATATCAGTTCAAGTACTGACAACAGTTTTCCTACATATTTTCTGAGATGCAAGAAGCATGCCTTGTTTGCAAAGAACAGTCTCAATCTTACTGAATTAGTAATGCTAAAACTGAGATGCTTAATATGTAAAATGTATGCAAATATGATCATAAAAATCATATTTTCAAGGACTTTGTTATTAACTGCATACAACAGGTGTGAGCAGACTTGCAGGCAGCCAGGCATATTGCTGCTTACAGTTATAATAAATGAGCAATTCCTTTTTATCCTGAGGGAAAAAGGTGACCACAGGGTCTATGAGTGCCTCCTCTATAAATCATTCAGAGCTTCTTTAAGTTACCCAGAGTTGCTTATTCAGGAAAAAAAGGTAAACTTACAAGCAGCTTTGGTGCATTTCAGAAATACAAGGTAGCAATTCACATGTTGTGTTTTGTTAGTTTGCTTGTAGGTTTGCAGAGAGATGGTTATAAATACAGAAAGAAAGACTTGTCTAAAAACCTGGAGACAGAATCTTTCCAGTAATGCTTATCAATCTTAACAAACAGTAGACTGGCAAAACTAAGCCATAATTTTAAAAACAGTTCTATGCATTTAAGCTGCTCCTTTACCATTTCTGTTCTAAATCAAATTCATGGCTCCCCTTACTTATCTCAAAATTCAACCAAAGTAGCTATTTCCCCTGAGGGCATTCAGTGCCTCTGCAGGGCAGATGGTCTCTCAGCCCTGGATCTGCTCTAAATGGGAAACTTACAGTCTCTTGCAAACCCCTGTGAGTCCAGGCTGGATCTCCTGAATTTCCTTACAACTCTGCTCTCCTGACCACTTCAGGGCCTTCTGAAGACCCACTAGTGGAAAAGTGACTGTGGGCACCTCATTTCCCCACCTTGAGGGTACTGAGGAGACTGTTGCCACACTGTTCAGTTCCCTGAGCATCCATCCTCTCATCGCACATGCTCATATGGAGAAAGATAAAAACCAGTAGTCAGGAAGCTGAGCCACAACAATGCAAAAATACTTTTAAATGCCCTATGCAAGCCAAGGAAGCAGAATGCAGGGCTGAACTTTGAGAGATATTAAGCATTTCCTGTAAAGTGTTAATAAAGGGATACATTAAGCTGAGTATCAAACAGTAGCAGATTTTTAAATTTTGGCTTTAATTCATCTATTAGAACTTAAAGCATGAAAAGAATTTCTAACAACCAAAGGAACACAGTAAACTTCATTACATGGGAAGCTCCATCAGAGATAAGTTATCTCATAATTAATTGGTTTTATTTAAGCATTCCCAGTATGCAGGTAATGAAAGAAATCTGTATCTAGCTAGGAGAGGATGAGGAGAAGTCTGTAGAAATGGGACATAGTAATGTTGTGAACATGCCAAATACTTAATATATAAAATCTTCTGTAAATTTTCCTTTATATTAGAAAACAAAAATTAATATGAAACAATGACTTCTGCAGAAGTATATGATCTACTAAGAGTGAGGCATTGCCTACACAATGAGAAGCTGTTGTTTAAGAATGCAGTCTTCAAAATACTCACATGAATATATTCAACAATAAGAAAAAAATCCCCATGATGATCTGAAAAGGGAAAACAAATAATCTTTTCCAGCTGTACCATTTCAAATACTGGTACCAAAATACCAAATTACTTGTACTCTACACTAGAATACAAAAAAAAAAAAAAAAAAAAGAGTCATATTATCACTCATTATAAAATATGTGTGCACAATCACTGTAACATTTTCTTTTTAATCTGAACGCATCAGCTCATTCTCTCTGGGAGCCCTCCAACCTGTCTCTCATTTTCCCATCACCTATACTGCAGAGGTTTTTCCCTTAAATCCAACAGCTCACTGTGAAAAAAGAGCAGTCCTGTGCTCCCTGCAGTGCTCACAGAATGCATCTGCTGTAGCCACTGGGGTTGTACCTCCAGTGATATGCTTTGACTCCTATTCATTTTGGCTTGCTGCTCATTCCTTCCATGCTTCCTTAAATGTTCTTGGAAAGACACTAAATATAAATTGCACAATTATACATAATTGTTGCCATTCCTTCACTGATGACTGGTATTAAGAATATGAACATAGTGAGCAACACAATCTCCTGCTAATGCCATGCCAGCATTTTATATTATGGAAAGCACTATTTATTATTTGAAAGACACAACAAGATACTTCTTTATAGAAGCATTTCCACTGTCAAACAAATGCCCTTCCTAAATATACCCTGTATATTCTGGGAAGCACAAGTATGAAACATAATTACTGTAAAGGATTACTGTGTAAGAGAAATTTAAGGAGGCTGCTCATAATCAGTAATGAAAACACAAGACAAAATCCAATCCTCATTTGTGGAATGAACTGAAATGACTCTTAAAGATGTCATTTCTGCCATTAGCCTGATAATGTTGCCAGACACTTGTTTGAAACTAAAGTAGTCAAAGTGTGTAAACAGCTGCCGAATATATTATAGAATAAAACAATAAAGTCTGTCCAAAATCACAAAGCATATTGCTTTTTCTGCTTTGTTATTAACTATGTAGAAAGTTCATCAACATTATATTGGATAATATTTATTTTTTTAAAGAGACTACTAAGAATACTTTACTGTTTTGACATGCTTTTTTGACAGTGCATTTTTATATTTTGTGCAGAATAAATTTATGGAACAATAGAAGAAGAAAGCAAAAATATTTGCTAAGTATTTTCTAGGAAACAATGACTTCATGCAGCTATTTGATTTTTATATATTTACTTATTTACATTTTAATACAGATATTAATAAAAGAAGCAAAATCTGGAAATACACAATTTTTCTCTTAAACTTCACTTTGTGAGGTTCTAAAGCAGGTCATATATTCTGGTTTTTAACCAGAAAAAATGCTTTTTCTAGCCACAGTACATTCAATTTTGGTGTGCTGGGTTTTCTTGGATGACATTATTCACCATATTGACCAGGCTTGAATGGTTACTATTTCATGAGAATTTTAGAAATAAGAAAGAAATTAAAAGACTCCTACAATTAAAATTTGTTTGAAGATTGAGAACAGTTAATGCAAATGAAAAGATAAATCACTGCACAATGGTCAGAGTGGAAGGTGTGACCACAAATCAGCCAGACATAATTTTTTTCCTTTGTGTGTTGTTTTTTTGGTATCTAAGGCCAAGAAATAGCTTCAGATTTATCAGTGCACTACTGCTATAGAAAAAAAAATTCAGCCTGTTGCCTGGTCTTTGCAGATCTATAAATAGGGACATACATTCTGAATCCATGAATGAAACAGGCACTATTTGCATTGTAAGCAATTTTGGTACTAATGCAATGAGGAGCAGACAAGAATCATAACACACATGAAAAAAAAGGAAGAGGACAGAGAAAGTCATGTATGATATGATACATCAAGAAGACAGAATTGTCATCACTAGTGCAAAATCAGGCTTGTACACTCAAGCATGGGCTTGAAGAATACCCGGGGAAAAGCCAGAGCAGGTCCTGTTCTGCAAAGCTCTGCTGCAGGGAGCAGCCTCACCAGCAGCAGCAACGAGCCAGACTGGGGACTGTGTACAGCAGCTGCATACATGTGGGTACCTTGGAACAAAACCACAAAACACCACTCTTTCCAAAGTTGTCCTAAAATGACTCTTCTTGGCTTTTTTTCCTTTTCCTGAAATGAAGTCCTGTCGTGTTTGTTCGACAAATACTAGTAGCCAAGTGAAGAACTGACAGCTCTACCCACTGACAAGCACTGTGCAAATTTTTCCTGTCCTCACACACTTCCCTGTCAATTAACCTCATTTCTGACCTGCAAATGTCTTTACAGTGCTCCAGCTCTCCTGAGTACACCATCAACACTGTACCAGCTCTCTGGGGTCCATTTACATGATCTCGGCTGGAGTGTGAGAAACTAATTTACATACAGATTCCAAAGGGGCATATAAATTTTATCTGTTTCAAAATTACAGCCTTTACCCTCTGTGTTTGTTTTATAATTACCTATAAACACAAAGATGCTTGTTTATAATGCACAATCTGATTTTAATGACCTAATTTAGAGTACAAAGTGAAGAAACAAAGTCATGTGTCAGAAGTTAAGCAAATGTTCAATAATGACCCTTTATCTTATCTCATTTTCAATATCTTTAAAATAAAAATATCCACATAAAACTTGATAGAATTGTTCCTGAAGTACCTGGAATAGCTTACATTTCTGAGAGGCATTATGTATTTTGGTCTGCCAAAGTAGCTGCAAATTGTATTTTTCCTCTAAAAGTACATGCTCTACCCCTCTGAATTTTGAAATTGTGTACTTGCTACATCTGCAGCACCTCCACAACATCAATATAGCATAGAACAAAATGATCAACAGATACATCTTAAAACAAATTCTTTCTCCCATGTAAATTCAGTGCTCATAAAGGTCATCTGGCTCATGGTTATGGCAATGAAGGACCTCCACCATCAAGGCACTCAGCACTGGCATTGGAAGGTTCCCCACAGCCGAGTAACCTGCAGAGTCCACCCTCAGAGGTGAAAAAAGGGTGCAGCTCCTGCTGATGCAGCCCTTCCTCTAAGGGCTATAGGATCCTGAAGGTGTAGGGTGTTGCTGATGTACCACAGACAGGTGAAAAGCAGGAGCTGAACACCAAAGCCATTTTCTGACACACTGTCTATCCATCAGCTGCAAACAGGGGGCTTCTGCCACTTCTGCTCTGAGCTAAACTAGCAATCAACTGCATTGCTACCCCAAGTCTGTGTCTTCACCGTCAGCATTTGAGTTTCTATAATTTAAATTCAGATATGATCTGAATATTTATGTTCAGTAATCAGTAAATTAATCAAGATGGCTAGGACAATTTATTTCAGGGAGTAACTCATAGACTTATTTACTAATGTTCCATACTAAGTGTCATGGGCTGGCAGCAGCACAAATCATGGTGGGAAAATATTTTATTGCATCATAATTAAGTTTTACATTTATTTAGGTAAATAGATTCTTAGAGTTGTTTTCAACACATTCTCTTGAGTTGAATTCAAAGTATTTATCAGATACTGCACAACCATATTTCAAATGCTCACGAATATCAATGCACATAAATCAAAGATAAAACGTGAAATGAAATCCTGGTCTAATCAACAGATTTACCAGCAAGTCCCAGATTTCACCCAGAATGAAAGCACTTACATTGTGCTTCTGTGATTTACTGAGTTATTCCTCAATATAATTAGTGCTTAGAGATGCTGAAAAGGAAGACAGCTTCTATTCCTTTCCTCCCTCCTGCTCTAGCTTCGTGGTTATGAGTCCTTTTCTTAATCCACTCTTCCTTTTGCTTACTGGTTCAAGTCACTAACTCAGCAGCTTTTCTTTCTGCCATGGCAGGGAGTTGAGTTGGGTCACTGAGGTGTCTAACAAAACCCTCACAAGTTAAGTGGCAGGAGAACACAGCTGGGGGAAGGGAAGGTGTGTGTCCCTCCTGGGAACAGGCTTGGGTGGCTTCACTCAGTCTAGGCCTCCCTCATGGAATTTTACTTGAAACATTTTCAGCCAAATGGCAATAATTTTTTTAACAATACATTTTCAGTCATATTCCAGAAAAGTGAAGTTATTGCAACAACCAGACCCAGACGTGTTATGCAGATGCACTGCCAGAGAGGTGGGTGAGCGAGTTCAGATAACACAAGAATTAGGCTGAACTTTCGCCCCTAGTTCCAGTGTTCTTTGAAGTTCTTCACTGCCTTGGCAACTCCTCCCCCTATCTTCCACTACTGCAGCTTCTGTCAGAGGCTCTGCATAGTCAGGATTTTCTCCATTCTGGGATGTTCAAAAAGAATTTTGCACTAAGCTCCCCAGGGGCCTGATCTTCACAATGTTTCCGTGCTTGCAAGTACAGCTTGCTACACTCATTTCTCAGAAGAGCAAAACTCCCAGCTGTGTTTGCTGAATGGGGCTCTAAGACAAAAATTATTTCAGCAAATGGCTATGGGAACTTTCTATAAGTACTTACTAGAAGGAAATAAGATGATCTTCCTCTAGCAGGACTTAAATTTGGATATTTTTCTCAACAGTATTTTAACATGAATCTGTGACTATATGCTCATGCATACACACCAGGCTTTTGCTATTTATCCATCAAAACCACAAGTAAACAACTGCCCACTTCAGGACCTTATCCACTTGTCCCCTAATATAATCCATAAGTACATAATAAAGACAACTGGGCACTATCATAATATTGCTTTTGACCCTAAGAAACAAATTAACCATTCACTATTCTAAAGATCATTGAGAAGTTTTCATGTCAATGTTTGTTTATATAATCTGTTTACAGACAGAGCTTTGTTGTATTTTCCAAATTTATCTGTTAGATATAGTATTCAACCCAATTAGCTGAACTCCAGTCCAAAATACCATCTGACTATATTTGGTGAAGTACACAAAAATGTGTTTGGACAAACAGAATGCTTTTGGAGACCCACAGATACCACTGCTCCAGAACACGGGCTTACGTACTGGAGAAGCAAGGAAAGGGTAATGAGTTGGAAAGGCAAACATCCCTGCTTCTTATACCTTCATTGTAATCAGTTACTCTACAGCAGACAGTCTCATTACTATAAATTGCAACTAGAGGCACTTTTGCCTTGCAAAGGAATTCATAAAAACATGTCAGATCATGTCAGCTGAGATGTTATATAAATCACATTCTGCATTAAGTGAAAAAATACATTTTGCATCCAAGGAATTTTAGATTGTTTTCTGAGTAGAGCCCACTGTTTCACAATTCAAGAAGAATTTTCATCAGAATTACAGACATCACTTAAAAGACATGAAAGTTGAAATCTAAATATGCCTAAATGCTTCCATTTTAATCCCCTTGTTCATTATATTTCCACTAAAGTTGCGACTTCATTCCGCAGAAGGGTTGTTCCCAACAGTGCCTCAGACTGTGTAAGCACACCATTAACTTCTGTGCGTGCAAGTAAGGAAATGACATTACCCAGAGAAAAAGAAGTGCTCTGAAATCAACTACAAATGTAATCACAGGAGGTATGAGTAAAGAAAAATCCTTATATTTTAATCCCAACTTCAACTGCTCCTGCCACCAGTAACCAACTCCTAACTTTTTCTGACACTATGAGGTCTTTGACTTTTTAAAATCTGATTCAGTATTTAGTAACTTGAGATAGAATAAACCTTTTTTTCCTAGCGATGACATACAATATGAGAGTTCATGGGTGTAAATCATGTAGGCACATGATTTTGCAGGATCTAAGCCAGAGTGAAAAAAGGACAAGAGAACTGCATTAATCCCTTGGTGACTATATTCAGTGGGCTAAGCCTTAGTTTCACCAGCAGATTTGACCAGATTTTTCTTTCTTCATTCTCACAGAATGAAAATGAAAAATAGGAGAAGCTGAGTCTTTGAGATAAAATGACTTAAACTGCAAAATAAAGCCCAGTTTGCATCTTTGTTAAAAAAACCCCAATAATATTATATATTTTGTACCAAAATATGTAATTATATATTTTGTATCAAAATATGTAATACCTGGCCACAAATCAGCCTAAGCAGCGTCACAACAACTCATGCTGGGCTTCCTTTCTGTAGTTTTTACTAATGTCTTGGTAGGATACAGAAACAATCTGTTTATTTCCACTAAAAAAAATCAGGTTAGGTCTTTAAAATGTCACCACTGTAGACGACCTTTAATTTTTTAACAAAACAAAAGGCAGTCTTAAATTAACTAAAAGGTTAATTCTAGAATGTATTACCATAACATTGCCATTTAAAATAGTACATCCTCTTATAATCTATACTTCAGATTCCTCAACTACAGTTGCTTTGAATGCTTAAAATTGTCTAAATACTAATTTCCTATTATGCTTGGCTGATAAAATTCAAGTTGAATCAAAAGTTTGCTAGAACTCATTTGTTGAAATGCTAAACCAGCCAGGCAACGTGCCTCTCATTAACCACAGCTACTTCTTGACTGGCACTGTTGATTGCCTGCTAGGCAGTTCACCCTACAATGGAAATTATTTTATGGTATCTACCTACAGATCTCAGTTTGTGCTGGACTTCTCCTCCTTCTTGCTTCTTTCATGAACTGTAAACTATAAGGTAAACATATGGGGGGGGAGAGGAAACCCTGCCTCTGAGAAACTCCAGGCTTCCTAAGATAGATAGTGCTTAATACTATTTACTGTACCACTGCAATTATTTGGTAGCTGATCAAACCAATAAACACCGTTTGGCAGAATGGGGACTTGGGACTACTTGAACAGATGTGAGCTCCTTTTCTTCACTGAGATTTCATTTGTAGCAGACCCGATTTAAGAGATGTCTCTCCCTGCCGTAGCATTCCCTCTCCACATCCATGCCAGTCACTTGTTCCACCCTTCAAAGCAGACATTGCCACACTTCTTAGTGGGACTGAATCAACTGCTTTATGTGGGTGTGCTATGAAGTGGAAAAGAAAACTGATACAGTTTAAATCTGTAGATATTCATATATATGTTTTCCTAATGTTCTGATGCAGAGAGCTGCTTAACACAACAGGATTGGCTAGACCTGCAAAATGAGGCAGAACTTCTAAATCCCACCCAACTGCCGAGGGAACAGCAACATCAAGATGCAGTCTGACTTCAGAGTCCTGACCAGCCTCAAAACTGAAAGCAAGCAGTTACACAGGGGTTTACGTAGCTGCACATAAAATGTTCTCATTTTGAGAGACATTTGCAAACACAGAACGTCCTTAGTTTTGTCTTCAAATCTCAAAGAAACTTGCAAATGAAATAATCTCTTGTTTAAAACCATGCTTCAGTGAAAGGCACTGTGGTACACTACATACTTTGAAACAAACTAATCAGCCTCCACAAAGAAGGAAAATGGTGTGATTTATTAATATAAATATCAGTGGTTTAAAAACAATGTGGAGATGTTGCACATTTAACAAAAAGCTTAGGTTCACAAATTTCCTCACGTGCAGGGCAAATCTTTCTTCAACAGCTGAAATCATGGTTACAGTAACTTCCTATTCAGTCATTTCCTTAATTAAACCATTGAACTTTAATGTGAAATGCAGCCATTACAAAACCAGAAAGGAATCTGAACAATAACAATCCAGTCAAATGGGCAGTGCAATAAGCAACAGCAATGTCAAGAACACTGGCTGGCACGTTTTGGTTGGAATCAATGATGCTGTAATTCTCTGAGATGTTAAATGAAGTTCAAGTAAACTCTATGCTGGATCAAAGCTGCATGAGCTTCATGATACGATGCAGTGAAAACTTGGCACAAATGGGCTCTCCTTGGTAAAGATTACTTAAAAACCAAACTGTATGTCATCTTTTCCCCAAGTTTTTGAAAGGTGACAACTTTAGTCCAGCAATAGCTGTGCCTTATCATTGTCTCAAACGTGTCTCCTGCTCTGAAACAGAAGATTACCCAAATGGACACATTTTTGAGCCACTTTTTTCTCCCTTCTACTCCAACCTTGCAGTCCCCAGTGGTACCCAAAAGGCCAATGTTCTCATTTTAAGCAGGCTCTTTCCTGTGGGCAGTAACTACATTCACGCCTGTCTTTGCCTCCCACAAATGGTCCAAACGCCCAGAGAGCCAAAAGCCAATCCCTGGCAGGATGCTGGTCACCCCTGCTCTACCCAGGGCAGTGCCTGCAGCATCAGCGACACTGAGTGTGTTCCGTGAGCAGTGCCAGGAACCCCGCCTGGCTCAGGGCTGTGACACTGCCGGCATTCAGCAAACGGGGCACCAGCACAGGAAGCTGCAGGAATTCCAGGTGGGCTCTAGGTACCACAGTGCCTCCACAGTGCAAGCCCTGCACTGTGCACCCTGCCTCAGCAGCAGCAATGCAGCTGGTGTGTGCTCCTACCCGACCTGGGCCACATCTGCATAGCCACACAGTCCCACCAGGTATCCATCTGGTCACAGTGTTAGGTTTTGATAGAATTGGATACTCTTAGCTCTTCCTGCTACCCAGACACAGTAATAACTTTGTGGGTCTCTAGTTACACAGCCAGCTCACACCCCGGGTAGGTGTGAGGGGTCACGGAGTCACTGCAGGGAGAGACATAATCTGTTTTCCAGGATGGTTTAGGTCTCAGGGCATAGTGCCTTCCTGAAGATGCAAGGCCATGAGCAATCTAAACAGGCAGTACTTTAGCTTTTGAGGCATCAATAGGTCATTAAAAAGTAAGAAGGAAAAAAGAGTTTACAGAACAAATACTATCAAAATCCTAGTGCCTACTATTTAGAATATAGATATTCTTAGAGAAAACCTTTTATTTGATCAGGATGGTTTTGACTGGTACAATCAAAGATATTGCAAAATAATTGTAAATAAATATATACTGCCTTTTTCTTTTTTTTTTTTTCCTTAGAGTTTTTACACCCCTTAAGTCAAAAGTGAAAGGCATGTTAGGTATGTGGAACTGACTGCCCCAATGAATCCATGTTTACCATACCTGGATTACCTTAAAACCTTAAACTGGGCTAAAGAAACAGTATTTAATTGATAAGTGCTATTGCAGAGATTGATGCTCAGTGAAATGGGCACAATAAAAACTTGTGATTATTCCAGGTATCACCATACCTCCAAGAATACTTAGTTAAAAAACGAAACAGACAAAACCTCAGTTAAAAGATTATTTTTAAGACACTGATTTGTTCAGGCTGTGGAATAAGACACAATGGTGTTCTCTTCTCTGCCTCACACAGGATTCTTCTAAATGTTTCTCCTAGATAATTTTGTTCTTAATTGGGAAAAGAAAAATCCATAAGGATAAAAATCAAAAAATCCCTTAATTATGCATTTTAAAGATCATGTTGTCTGCAGTCTGATTCAGCCCGCAGACAGTGGGATTTTTTTTCCATGTAATGGAATGATGGGTATCATGTTGCTAACTTCAATGCTGCAATCTGATTTGTGCAGGCCAGCCCAAGTGGAGAGCTACTGAAATCAGCTGGATTCTTTTAGGGTACAAGATAAGAGAGTACAGATAACGCCGAAGACTGAGGGCTAGGCCTAGAGCCTGCTGATTTATCTGACTGGCTGCACCAACATTCCAGCAGAGCCTCCGTGGCTCTGCCAGCAGAGCTCTGCAGGGCCCAGCCTTCACCTTACGCTGGAAATGCCCTGCAGCTGAGTGCTCTGGATAAACAGAAATCTTGTTTTCACAGGTGTCAATCCAAAGTGACTTTTTGGTCCAGTTTACAAAACCCAGTGGGGAATGAATCCCGGATTTCTCTGGTGCTAGGTGCTTGTAAAACACCGCATGTCTCGATGAGCTAGTAATAAAGTAATAATAGCTGTCATAAAATTGCAAAATTCCTATATACTAGATAAGACCATAATCCTGCTGGGTGATATAAAGATAACCAACTGCTTTTTCCTTGAAATTAAACATAAATGTGATGGTGCATTCTAACATGCTATTCTTAATACTGCTTTTACTTTACAAACTGTTAAGAGAAATATTTTTCAGTAATTGTTTAAGAAAACCGGTACTTGTATAATAACTCGGTTAAACAGACTGACACACAGAGATACGGAGGCTTTGTTTGTAATGAAGATACTTTATTAAAGGGAAAATAAATCTGCTTCTGGGATGGATCTCCAAATTGAAGGGGTTTTTCAGGTGATGGAAGTGAGTATTGTCCTGGGTCTCCAGCCTGATTACTTCCTGCAGGGATGGTTTTGTCATTGTGCCACCACCACTCCCCTGTGACTTCTAAACAACCCAGGGTCACTGTGTCCTCTCTTTAATTAGTATCTCACTGCTGGAAGGAGGGGAGAATGTCAAGGAAAAAAAAAGAATGAGAAGACACTGTAAACAAAGGTCCTCAGGGGCATCTTAACAATTTGGACCAGGAATGAAAAAAATGCTCTTTTGTTGGTGGCAAAACGAAAAGAAATGGTTGGGGTGGTCCAAATTTTCATTTTAGTTACATGAATTTGGATCAAATAAAGAGCAACCATGCTAAGAAAAAAATTAATTCTGTTCCCAGGAGGGCTTTATCACCCAGCAGATGAGGATGCATTCTACATTTTACAAGAAATCCAACTCAAATATGGTGTTCCAACCATAAGGCAACCAAAGCCCTAAGGAACAGCCTCTGGTTCCTTAAGTACTATGACTGAACTCAGTTGGGGTGATAGCAATTATTTTTATTTACATTAAAACAAAACTTCCAATGGGTATTTTTTGTAAAAATATTTGGATTGCAATTTATACCTATATTTTTCACAGAAGAATTCAGATAATCCAACAACAAGGTGAAATAGCATATAAAACAGTAACAGAACCCCACCACATTCATACTAGATAAGATTTTACAATATTTTGTAAACTACTCTTTTTCCTGCTGTATCCTGGTAAATCAGGAAGTGAAAACTGATTTTAAAGCAAAACTCTGCTGACAGGAGGGTTTCTCTTTAAAGCTGACAGCATGAGAAGTTAAATGGCACTTTGTCAGTCACTTGGCCATTGTAACACATAGGAGGTGGCCTTCCCCCTCCTGGAATTTCCTGCTCCAAGGTAGGCCCTCAGGTTACTCATGCCATGAGTAAAGGGAAAGGGGAAGAGAAACCACACATACTTCTGAAGAAAACCATACATGCGGGGAGCTGCAGAAGAAACAAACATTTGGAATACCCGATAGAAACAGGAGCCCCAAATTCAACCTGGAGCCAGCACTTAGACCCCATTCTAGTGCCTGCTGCCTTGAGCACTCAGGAATGTACCTCTCTCAATTTCTGCTATCAATATGGCCACAGATTTATATAAAATAATGCAATAATGCTAGTAAGCAAGAAGAGGAATAGACTCTGTAGCCTGTGGCTATTCATTCATCCGAAATATAAGAAAACCACATTTGAATCTTTTCCCTTATATTCTGTTTCCAAACTACTGAATGAAGAAACACACACGGAGTATGTTTTGGTCCTTAGGTACCCACAGAATGAGGCACCAGTTAGGGCAGGGTTTTACTGGAGTGCCCCAATGACAGACTCAGCTGCTCAGCCCCTATAAGGATTCAAACATTCCATTCCTCTAATTAAAAACATTTGAGCAATTTGGGTTTGGTGACTTGTCTTTTTGGTCTTGTTTTAAGGCCCTGGATCACGAAGTCTCATGAACAATACACTTGTGTCAACAACTCTAACACATTGCTTCAGTTCATGGATACTTTTGGTTCTGTTTTGCCTCTTTAAGTTCCTGTGCCTTGAGCACTTTTTGGAGTGCAGTCTCCAAAAGGTTGGGTTCAGTCTCAAGGGCCTAAGTCTGGCTGTGAGCTGAGCATTATTCCATGGTTTCAGTCTGTACCACAAGAGTGACACTGACCAATATGCAGATGAGCTCAGATTCCACCTTTAAATCACAGCATAAATATATAAGGAATCTCATATTTCATCTTAAATGCATTAAAAAATACAAAACATCTCCCATCTCTTCTGTGTAACACTGCAGTATTAAACTGAAGAACAGAATGATTTTGTAATAGTTTTTTTTAATAGAATGAGATGTAGCTTTCTCTTTTTTGATCAGTCTTATGATTTTCATGACCTGACTTATAGTGCCAAACACTTAGAGCAGGTAACAGTGCCATTTTATGTGCCCTAACTCTTCTACCTCACACAACCACAGCAGAAAATTCTTTTTAAAACATAAAACAAGCAAACCCACCAAACCCTCTGTGTGAGGGGAAATAAAAAGCACATTTGAATCATATTAATTTTAGCTTTAAAAACATTGACATTGATTAAAGATTTCCATAGTGTACAATTTACAAGAAATTACCCCAGCAGGGTGAAAGGATTCAGTTTCATAATCACAAAGTTCCCTAACTCCATAGTATTATATTCCAAGCAAGCTTGTATATTAAGTTTAATTTCACTTTTTTCAGGAAGTGATTTTACTCAAGATTGAATACAGCTGTTAGCAGAGCTCACTGTTCCAAAAATGCTTCAATGGAAACTGAAAAGAGATGTTTCTGTAGGTGAGGACTTGCAGCCAAGCTCCATTTTCAGAAAACACTACTGAAAAAATAGTCTTCAAATATTTAAATACCAAAGAATGGGAGAGGTCTGTGGAACACATTTGATGACTTAAACTAATTGCTCCATCTTCTTTGACAACACAAAGCTAGAAGACTCCCTGTTTTTACAAAAAGAAACATGACGGTAGATATACCTCTTTTTATTTTGTGCCAAGCATTAGTATCAAGCCCTCACTTTTTGGGGGGTGGGGGGATTTAGTTTCATTTACTATTTCATCTTGATTCTGTTCTTTTAATATACACAGAAATGTACGCTGGCATACAGAACAGGGCCTCTGCAGAGGAAACGCTGCCAGCTAAAAACACAGGATGTAATCGAGACCACAAGAGACACATACTCAGTTATAAATGTAACTATGCTGGAGGTATGGGAAGGAAAAAAAAACCTCTTATTTTTTGCTGCCAGTTTTAATTGTTTCAGTGATATTTTCCCACTCTCATTTTGTGCCAGTATAAGAAGAAGAAAAATAATCAAATTTAATTACTTTAGTAGCTAAAATAACTGCTGGATTCAGTATTCAGCAGCCCAGCCGACCATTTCTCCTTGCAGGAACTCCGCGGGTGTTTTACACACATCTCGGATGACAAGCTGCACTGCGAGCTTGAGCAGGGCCCTATCTGGTCAAATAAGCACCAAACGCATAATTAAAACCAATATTAACATAGTCTCAAAAAAAAAAAAAATACTAAGGAAACTAAAATTTAAGACTGGTATAAATGCTCAGTAGTAATCCATTTTCATCTCTGACTAGCCTGCTTTGAGACAAGAGAACCGGGAAGTAAAACAGACTAAAAAAACGGGGGGAAAGCGGAAAAAAAAAAAAAATCTTGTCTTTTCTACAACAAAATATTTCCTCTGAAGCAATCGAGAGTAAACGAGATCTCTAAAACGCTTCCCATTTTAATAATAAACGGATTTCATTATAATAGCACTCAAGACTTTCAAAATCTGTAGTTAACACGCGGCCTCAGCCTCCCGCCGCGGGCCGGCGAGCGCGGGGCGCGGCCCACAGGCCCCGGGGCGGGCTCGGGCCGCGCCTCCCCTCATCGGCCGTGCCGGCGCTGCCGACCGCGGCGGGAAACACCCCCGGCTGCTGGGGCTCGGGGCGGCCGGGAAACAGCGGTGGCTGAAGCAAAGGCAGCGGTCGCTCCCATGGAGCGAGCCCTACAGAGCCGTGGCGTTTGGGCATAGCGGGTGTTAACTTTTCTCTTAACTTCACGGCAACAGCCCGGCCTGAAGCGCGGGAGGAGCTCCAGCTCCGGAGGCGCTCGCAGCCATCTTGTCTTTCAGCTCTGAACTCGCCGAGCAGAACAAGCCCCTAAGAAAAGCTCCTAACGCTAAAATTCCCCGCTAGAGGGAGCCCCAAAACCCCGCGGCAGGAGGAATAAAACTATTTAATTAGCGAAATCGCGTTTTGACTTTTTCAGAAAGTTTGTGTGTGATGTATTTAGAAGACTCCACCGCCCGCCCACAGCCCCCCGTGCTGCAGAACTGCTGCTCCGTTGCCAACAGCCTCCCTGAGTCACCGCAATATATAAAGCAACCTTGAAGTTTGGAGGCTATCACTGTTACGCAGTATTTATATAAACTCACCGGTTCATAGCGCACTTCAGAAATAGCATGGAAGTCAAAACTCCCTCTAAAATATTTTCTATATATATGCTCAGTCTGAAAGGCAGATACACGTCCACATGCACAAGTGGAATGCGTATCACAAAAACCCTTTTTCCAACCCTAATGAGGCTCCCCTGCTGATGTGCAGTAATAAGGGATAAATTCTGGTTTTGCTTAAACCATCAGACGTTTTACCCCTGAATCCAATGGGGGCAGAGTGAGCTCTACATGAACCTAACTGGAGGGGCCTCTATGCTTCTCCGTACTATGGCTCTAGAGTTCCACACAGTTTGCAGGAATGAAGCAGCTCTTGGGTATCAGCTCAAAAAGCTGTGGGTACAAAGAGATGGGTACAGTCCTGGGATGCATTTGTCAGTTAATTTCCATCCATTCAAAACACTCTACAGCCCCTTGCCAAAGTATGATTTGTGCAGAAGAAATGTGTTTTGCCTTGAACTAAGAACACCACCACAAGTTTCTTCTTTGCCTATTTAACATTTTTCCTTAGGAAATACAGTTCCTACAAGAAAGGAAAGGAAGAGGAGCCCACTTTGCACAAAAGCTTGAGATCTACATTTGAGCAGTAAAAAGGCCCTATTTGTGATAATAGATAGGAGTCAAACTTCAAACATATGAAGTTTGACGACACATGCTTTTATTTCTGCATTCACTGAAATCCATATTGTTACTTGTTTGCTTAAAACTTCAGTAACACATTGCTAATATGTTTGGAATATCCTTTATAGTTTTAATTGTGTATCAGATACCCAACTATTACAGTGTACTATGCTTAGATTCCAAACTGTGCACTAATTTTGAACTTATGTTCTTTCAACAAAAGAGCTACAGTACAAATATCCAAGTTTCCAAAGCCAATGTAAAACTTAATAGTTTTGAGTTTGTCCCCTTGAACGCCTTATCACAAAAGGGTACTCCTGGTAGTGGGCTCTAGTGGTTAACACACCACAATAGGATGCAAAAGCTATATAGGTTCTATTCTGCTTCTGCCACTTTATAATTCCTCCACTGTGAATTCATTTCTCTCTCAGTGGAACACACACTGATAATCCTGGGATCATACTTTAAAGCTATTTTGAACCTACCAATGAAAAAGAAGGCATTAATACTGTGATATTAGAGCTTTGGTTGTTCCTTATCAACTGTTAGTTCTCCATTCTTATTTGAACATTTATAAAAAACCTGTTAGTGCATATATTCTATCAACTTTTTTTTACCTTGGAATTTAAATAAGATTTGATGTACTTTGAGCTTTTATTTGATCCATTACTAGTTATTACAATTAATTTCAAAGCATTCTGCTTGTACACTTGGAACACCATCCAAACATTTGGATAGTTTTGCCCCTCTTTCATGTTACCTGTTTGGAATCTTGATCTTTATGCCAATTCTTTTTTAAATAGTTGACTCATACAACATTTGGGAGATTCAGTTAGGTCTTCTTCTCAATACTGCTTTTGATCATAACAGCAGAGAGAGTCGAATACTTGCAGTACTTCAGAAACAAGACCTACTATGAAGAAATAACAACTAAACAAAATATTACTGAAACATGCAATCAATAGTTGTTGGACAAGCACTGCTTTAGGCAGGGTCAAGAGAGCCAGTAGGTGGAATGATGTTTCAATGTTTTTTCTGACCCTAGGTCTTGATATCTATATAATTTTGCACATAAAATTTTGCACATAAATATGCATTTAAAAATAGCACATAAAACAGGTATTAACCATATAAAGTATGTGAATACTACTCTTCTGGTGATTATGGCAGAATGCACAGCACCCTGATTGCTGTCACCTAATCCTTATTGTAGTGTCTTAATGACTCCGTAGTCAACATGGCAGACATGACACATCTTCAAGTGGGAAAGGGAAAAGTTCCTTGCACTGCAGAGCGGAGTAAACAGAAGAATCTAAAATATTAAAATATAAAATATTTTATTATAGAGCTAATACACAAGGAAATAAAAATATTATAGAGCTAATATACAAGGAAATAAATATAGCAGTGATTTGTTATCTTATTAATGTTAAATTACTGCTGGTTTTAACTGGGAAAAGTAAGGGGAGACAACAGAATATGTGACAGGCACATAGGGAAAAGTGACATTTTTCTGTCTACCTTCCTGAAGTGATCTGGCAGGCTACTTCAAATATTATGAAATACATAATGGCTAAATATTATGAAATAGATAATGGCTGTATGAAATATGGAAAATAGAAACATGGAGGCAGTCACCAGACAGAAAAGTCTGCATCTGAAGCCTGCAAACATTCATAATGGGGACTAGATCTGATCTAAGCATTTGACTGACAAAAAATTTTTTGTATATATATGTATCTGGACCAAGTCAGATTTTTAGTTTAGCCAAGAGAACCAGACATTGTGTTGACAGGCCAGCCTTGCAACAAGAAAGCAAATCAGAACTTTCTTTACCTGTAACAGGGAATTACACAGTTACAGTACCATTCTTCCAAACACAGAGTCGGGATTTATTTATTTGGAAGTACAGAAGTGTTTTAACTAAAAGAACAGTTTAGGGACTGTAATGTTCTAGGAGGTGGCCCTGCTGCTAGACTTTCTACTGTCTTGAGTATTATTGGAACAACCGCTTGTCTTAATTATTTGCTTTCTACCCAAGCTATCCATTACTGGAAAGTGGATGATAAGCAGGTACTCTGGGATCGGGAAGATGTGGGACCAGACTCATGAATTCCCTATGCTCTGGGTAATTATTTATTCCAGTGTTAGAAGACTACTGAAGATTTGATTTAGATTTATTTGAAGGCTCTGGGTAACAGAGACCTTATGTCCACTTTGGTTTGCTATAAATACTTCCACGAGGGGCAAGGCAATGAAGAGTAACAACCCCTCCCTGTCTGTCCTGGTTAGGAACACACAGAGAACTCATGATGATCATCAAGCAGTAACAAGGACATTCCTTGTTCTCTTCTATACTTGGTTCCACCCTTGCAGGGAGGTGGAAGGGGTGTCCACCAACACAAATCATTGGGGTTTTTTAAACACATGCTTATTTATTCTTTTCTACTTTCAGAGGTATATCAATAAATAAAACCAATCCTAGAGATAAACCATCTCCACAGTATCCCATTCTTCCAAATTCCTAGAAATAACATTGACTCTCTAGATCTATGGACAGATTCCTTGCTCAGTTGGCCATAAAACACAGAAGTCAGGTCAGAGGGGAGGAGAATTATGGAAATAATTAAAAACTGATTTGAAAATGGTGGCTGAATAGCAGAGACAGATTTGATTTAAAAATATTATCCTGCTGTGGCTGCCATCCTAGGCAGCTTTAGGATGCATTTGCCTATTCTTTGAGAATAAAATGGTGCCTTCAGTTGCAGAATGCAGAGCTTTCCTGACAGAAGAAAAGAACTTTGCCCCATGTAAGCAAAAATGGCAACATGGATCTATACAAAAAGGAGACAATTGCATTAGCTACAAATTCTTTCTCCATGCCCCCCCTCCCTCCAGCCTGTGTGTTTGCCATTTCTGTGTGTTTGCCATTTCTGTGGAACACAGAGCACACACATCACTCTTAGGGAGGAAGAGATTGTTGCTGGGGTCAGGCACAAGGTATTTCCTGAATTCATTATTTCCAAGTACAAAGTTTTGCAAGCCTGTTGTCTGCTCTGTCAGACAGCACTTTTTTTTCTGAGTATTTGAAATGTCAGATTTTAACATGCAACTAGAAGTTGTGCTTTAGAGAAGTTGTACTTGTATGCAGCATTCAAATATATAAGCACATGAATGTTTTAAAAAATAAAAATACATTACAGTATATTTATTATTTATATATACATTACATTATCAGTATACATAATCAGTATATTATTTGATACAAGTTTTTTTTTAATATTTATATATGACATATATACAGGGGAATATCATAGTTCCATAAATGCATGCTAATGAATGTGGTGTGTTGTCAATGAATTATAAAACACCCATTAATTCTTACTCAGTTTTCACAGTGTACAAAATAACAACCCTGGGTTTCATCTTTCCACAAAGAACAGACTAAAGAGGCTAAATTTTGACTAACTGCTTTCCAATCTAAGTCACTTGGCATATTTTTCTATTACATGCACAAACTTTAATTACTAATTGGATTAATTTAACATTTTTCATTCTTGAAGCACTGCACAAATAATGAAGCTCCTCAACACTACTATTACTATTCATATTTATTATTTAGTCATATTATTATTATTGTTAAACTTTTCATTTACAGATGGTGGAACATCTGTAACCATTTTAGGGAGCTATTCTCAAGCATAAACAGAAGACAGCAAGGTTTAAAGGTTTTTCCCCATTTCAGCATTGGTTTTTAAAAGCCTGTTCACTAACACAGCATCCAGTTAGATGAATTCAGTGTCTTAACACCTTCACAATAAAATCTTGCTCATCCATTGCCATACTCAACCTCACTGACAAGGGCCAGAACATAAAAGTCCTCTAGCCTTAAACTTGCTTGACTAAATAGGAAATAACTACGAGCTATTACCAATAGCTCCCAAGTCAGCTGCAGTGGATCATTCCTGGGCACCAGGAGTACTGAAGCAGTCTGTTGCTATTATTCACAGCCTCTTTATGTCCTTAAAACCTACCTGATGGCACAATTCTGTAATTTTTTTTTCACTGAATGTGATCCTACTTATTGTCTTTGAAATCTTAAAGTTTGGTGGTAAGGCAGTTACGGGAAAAGTGATCTGCATCTGGCCTGGACCCTCAGTTTTTGCACCACAGACAGCATGGCATGATTTTCACATTAAATCTCAGAAGGTTTGGTTTTCAGCAGTTAGGGACTTGCTTAAATTCAGATTAAGACATTAATCCCAAAGTTAAAACTTAAATTCTTCTTGAAGTTAACATCAAATCCTTCCTTTTCTACCTTAAAGGTTTAGTAGCTCTGTAAATGCCTAGATCACATTTTTCAATATGGGCAGTGAGAGAGGAAGCTTCCCCATCTGCCCTGTGAATTTACTTCAAACCTGCTTTTGGAGGTTTGCCTTCAAAAAGAACGAGTGTGCAGTTCCCTTTTCTGACTCTGCCGAGCGTTTGAGGAAGGGTGACAATTGAGACGGTAGAGTCTGTAAATACAACAAACACAGGCTGGGACCAGCACCTCATTTCACATCACCAACAAACAGCCATGGAACACTGCCAACTTTGTCCCCTTCCTACTGGCTACTATGCCTTTAGACAGTAACATCAGATTGGAAATTAGGCATGTTTGGGAGAAAGAAAGATTTTTCTAAATAAAGGCATATGAAAATCATTCACGTCTTTATAAATTAATTACACTCTCATTCTAAAATCTTGAGCATTATAAATGATGAGACAATTTGCCAGATGTAAAATAAGTGAACTCTCAGAAACCATATAATTTTTGCTGAAGTTACTTGCACAATCTGTGAAAAGCAAAAGTATAGAGAGCAGGTCACAGATGCAGCACTTGATTAAAAATTATTTATCTTACAGCAATCAACCCTTTTATTAGTCAGGAAGAAAATAGAGGATTTACCCCTATCTTCCATAAATCAGGGCATGGAAGAAAGGGCAGAGTTTTAAATATACAAGGAGGCGTTTGATCTGGAAGAGGGATTCACAAGGAGGGTCCGGAGACAAAACACAACCAATCTGAGCTAATCTCTCCATCAGTATCAGGGATAAACACCATGCAGCAAAACCAACAAACCTCACAACAGCTAACAACAATAAAACCCTTTACTTCACTCTGAACTTTTTCTTATTAAATAGTTAAATATATAATTTCAAAATTATCTTCACTTCCTTTAAAAATCTTGAAAATTAATTGGGGCAAAGAAACAATTAACTCAGCCTGAAGCAGAATGCTCTCAACTTAGTGTTGCATTGAAATCTCTAAAAATGATACATTTCAGGTGAACTAAAATATTCCATTGCAGCTGGACTCCAAATGCATTGCCTTTCACTCCCAGTTTCCAAATTCCAGCAACTCAAAAAATTCTTCAGATAGTTCTTGCCTTATCAGATAAATGACAGTCCTCCCAGTCTTTTGATCCACTTTATAAAGCCCAGACAGATAAGATATGATTATGTTTGAAACTAATGAACAGACCCATGCTTTAAGGCATGGGTTTCTTCGAGGTGTTGGGATGTTAGAAGAGGTGTGGAAAGACCTGTGTCCCCTGCTCCACCACACACCCACTATCTCAACATGGGTGCACTGGTTGTTCGCTGCTCTGCTCTCCTTTGTTTGTTTTTAACTGCACATATGAAGTACAGTGTGCTATTTAGATGAATGAAAAGACCTATTTACAAATACATCTTAGCCTTTGCAAGTCTGATTTCTCCCTAAATTTTACATGCTTTCCTCATTCCATTTTCACTTTATGAACTTTTTCATGTCCTGTGATATGAAGATGGCTTCACCAGTAAGAACAGACTGACTCATTGGATTATTTCCTTATTCTGTACAACAGCAGTCATTGTTTACTCAGAAAACGTAGCTCATTTCCCCCCTACTTCCACACTTTGACATTAAATTAATTTCCTCATTTCATTTGTAATTGTGAAAATAAATATGTGTTTTTATATATTCAACTTTTATCACGACTGTTGGCTTATTTTATACCAAAGACTACAAAATCTAGGATTGAAATACTCTAATACTATGGCACAGGATTTTCTTTAGAAACCTCCTAATTCTAATTTGAGTTTCACAATTACTTTTTCCTCTACTGTACCATAAAAGTAATATTTAACTTCTGAAACTCAATTTTTACTAACAGATTACAGAAGTGCCTGACTCTAGGCAGTGTTCTATATGGCAATAACATTTATGTAATAAATCAGTAGTATCTCACTTTAATATAATCCCTTTTATGAGAGATAAAGGTAAAAAATAATAGTGATTGCTTTTCTCAGACTGCCAGGACATCGATCTCACATTTTACTTTGCACATCATTAGTTGTTTTCTCCAATAGTAAATGAGAATTCTCTAGAGCAAAGTTTCTTAAATTTCTTTCAGCAACAATGCTAGCATAAACATTTTCCCCCTTATCCTGCTTGTTCCTAATATTCATTTTTGCTGTTTATTTTTAACCTGGACTGGTTCCCAGATCTATTTCATTGTATGGCCCCACTAGCAGCTCTGCTGGCATTGTTGATGGGGTAATGTGGGGAGAAAGAATGCCTGGAGACAAAGAGAGATGCTCAAAGTTAGTACTGCTACAAAAGAACACATCTGAAAACACAGCTTTAGCTTTACAATGTATCTTCTGTGTTACAGGATACTGATCTGAACTGAGCTGCAGACCTTGGAGCACAAATTACGAGCACTTAACGTTCGTCTGCTGTTCATCTCCTTTAGAGCCTCTACTTGCACCAGCTGCTTCTATTGATACCATACAGCAACGACTCTGTTGACTACTGGAGAGCAGTGAATGTTCTTACTACAAGTTGGGCTTTGGCAGATGAGCAAGCCTGCCTCTAGTAATTTGAGGTATTGCTGCCTCCAGGTGTCCTTTTTGCTCTTCTGCCAAAAATGCTTGTCTGGCAGAGTGAGCAGAAGGGAATGCTTGAGCCTCAGCTGCTCCAAATACAGCACGTAGTATCTCAGCTCAGCAAAACTTTCCCCCAACATTTCCTCAGCCTCCTGCACCACTAGAATTACTTTTCAGGCACTCCAACTCCTGACTGCGAGACGAATTTTATTCCCATAGCATGGACTAAGGAGGAGGCTGGAAGGTGAGCTTCCATGTGCTTGCAAGCTATTCTTTCTATTGCTGCTCTCCTGTGCTCCCTTGGCTGCTGTATCCTTACCCCCTGTCCCAAACAGATTCTCTTCAGTGAGGCTCTATGTCTGTCCCAGATGCACTGCTCTCTCACCTACTGCCCACAGCACACTTTCCTCTCTGGTCCTAGGTAGTTACCAAGGTGGGGACGCCCTCCAAGAGGCAGTGCTGATGATGATATATGATCAAGCAAGGCAAATCTGAGTGGCAGAGCCAAACTCTTCCAGGGAACAGAAGAGACATGGGCAAGTGTCCCCTTGCTGCCCCCACTGAGGTGTGTGAGCAGGGAGAGGCAGGGCAAGGAGGGTATGTTTAGATGGGGAAAATAATATTTGACATCTGTGCCAGATTCACTAGAGTTAATCCCTGAACCCCCTTAAATTATTGTTTGCATAGGAATAGTTTAAAAGTGCATTTTTCTCATGTTTCTCCATTCTGTTACTGATCCAGAGTCAAGAGGCTTGTGGTCAGGATTAAAAATAAGGAGGCTCAGCCTCTGTCTTTTTCAATGTTAATGGCATTTATGACACATCCTGAGTTATGACTGTAACAGAAGAAAATGTCTTATGACCAGAATCACTTGGGTGGAGCCTTTAGCTAAGCAAAAGCTGAAAAAGAGCCCATCGGTGCTTTCTCTTGATGATTTGAAATTGTAATCTTGTTAGGAAAATTAACCTTAGGAAGGCAACAAGGAATTTCCAGAGGAGGACTGTTGCTAGGCACTTGCATGGTTGGGCAGTAAAATACTGCAGTTTGTAATAAGCAATTTTCTACTGTTGATTCAATAATATTTAATAGATGGTACTCTAAATGTCTATGTTATTCGTAACACAGTTACTGCCCCTGAGCTTTCCTGTCGCTCTCTCTGTATAAGTTTGGAGAACACAGGGTATATCCACACAGAGTTCTCCCTACAGACCTGGAATTACACAGCCTGTGCACCTGGACCAGCAGCCACCTCACTGGCACCTTGGCAGAATTTGTCCCAGCATATTATCCCATTGGCTCTGGGCTGATGCAAAGTGATATCAGCATGATAAAGAAATCATGTGAAAATACTTGCAGACATCCCTCAGGGGTATTCCCAGCAGCTGCTCTGCTGATTGAGGAATACTGGGGGACATGAGGAAATTCCAACTGCCCACCTAGACGAGCTGCATCACATCTCCCACAGACTCCTGCTCTGCCCTTTGCCATGCCAGGTAGGTGGCGGTCCCTGCCTCTGGTGCTTTTACTGTGAAGCTGGAATGTGTTGGCTAAGCTGCAGGAGAACACACACACACATCCCTGCCACTCCTGTTAAAGAGGGGTGAATTCCATTCTCTCTAAGAGAACCATACCCCAAGGATTAAAAGAAAAATATGAGAGCTCTTTTTCTTTGCAGCATTAACTTTTCTGGACCACATTTCTCACTGGTTGTGCTACCATAACAGTTCACAATAAGAAACTTTCAGCCTTCACTGCCTCACTCCATTTGCCATTAAAACTCCCCTAAAAGGCGACAAGCATCTAATTTTCTTCTCAATCCATCTGCGACTTGTATCGGCGCCATGCTGAGGGCAGCAGGAGCCGAGGGTGCCGGGAACACTCGGCAATACCCAGAACCTGGAGCTTGTGTTTAAGCCACAGCTCCCTGCCAGCTGGAGACACATTTAACATTCCCTGCATGACTTCAGCAGTTCAGCCACTTTCCCACATTCCACAGCTGGCCTCCCACCACCGCTCAGCCTGCAAGCACACACCACACCGGGGTCATATTCTTGCCATCAATTCTCAAGTACAACTTGCTAGTGAAAGCTCTGGAGAGTTCTGTTTAAAATGTGATGGCACCATAAGACCTGCATGTCCTGGCTACATATAAAGAAGTACTTTCCCTATGCTCTTCAGCTCTTCTGTGTTTTATAAAAGCTCTGCATATCTTGGGAGCCACAAAATGGTTGGGTGGCAACCCTGTAAAGTCCCGGAACAAATCCCTACTACTATGAGTAATCCCAGTGCTGTATTAATAGGATACATAAAGTCCTTCAGGACTGCATCCACAGAGGTTTATTAGCTCTGTTGTTAATAGTTAATAGTTAATTAACTATTAGTTCTCTTTTCTGACTGTAAATTCATGTTGCTTCACATGTACACCACATCCATTTTTGTCACTGTGCCGAAGTTAAAAAAGGAAGCATGAAGTCTGGAGAAGTCAATTTTTAATACCATAATTAGCTTGATGGATTACAGTGATTTGTAATTTTTTTATGTCTATAAATTGAACTGGCTAGTGCCTTTTTTGTCATGCTTCTTGTGTCATGAAAAAATCAACAACAATTTTCAGAAAGAACTGAAGAAATCTAAATTCAGTAAATTTCAGTAACAATTCACAACAGCAACATTCCAGCAATTTGTACTTAGAATTTATCTTAAAAGAAAACCCCAAACTATTCAAACAATTTCTAGGTTAAGCATCACAATTTTATGGGGATCACTAGAAGGGAAGCCTATTGTACGATTTGTATCTGGATTCCTCATTTATCTATTACCAATCACATCAGTGGTTAGGGACTGAGCAAATAAAGAATACTTGCACAAAATTAAACCTGCACGTCTGGGTGTCTTGGGCAGAAAGGTCTACAAGTTCATGTTAGTTTTCCCTGGAAACAATGAATAAGTGAACATATATCACTGAATTTCTGTATGCAACACAGGAGTATTAATTCCGCTGAAATAATGATTTGTGTAGCTGACGTGCTCTTGACATGAACATACAGCAACTGGATGTATTGGATCTAATGGGATAATCACAACAGTTGTGAAACTGGACAGGGAACAGTGCAATGCTTGGGCATTTCTCATGTATCATTTTAGGCCTGTTTTGGTACATAAATAGGACCTCATCATTCTGTAGCATCTTAAAGCAACATGAGTTAGATCCAGAAAATATTTACCAGAAGATGTATTTTATTTCTATTTTATCTTTTTATATTTATTTTAATACTTACTTTACTAATGTTTGAGTGAATGCCTTAGAAAAATTAATCCAGTCATTTTATCATTGAAGTATTTGGCCCACATTTTGAAATATCAAGTACCATCCTCTCACTTATTTTAAAAAGCTAAGTCACTGGTAAAAGACAAGTAACATTCAAATAAGATGGTAGCTTCCTCTTAAAATAATAAAAAAAATCAGAGAAGCATATTTTGTATAAATTATTTTCTATAAACTAGTTTTGAGCAAAGTCCCAGTTTATGAGTTAACATGACAAATGAAACATGCTCTGGCTGTAGTTAATACAAATTTATCATGGAAGCAGTGACAACCCCTGATCTGCACCAGGACTGTTGACACCAGTACACAGAGGAAGTAGCTACAAATGCATACCATTATTAGAAGAAAATAATGTCCTGCCAGCAACAAGAAGGTAGATTTATATTGGCAAACATAAAAATTTTATTAAGGAGAATTCTTTACAGCCACAAGACATGCTGTGTAGCATTATATTCTTACAGTCTTAAAGGAAATGTGATAGTTGCAATTGAAAGTGAACTCTAACAGCTTTTGGAGTTTTTCCCTCTCCATTACCTGGGCATAAGCCCATTCAAGTTAATATGGGTGATGTTACCAATAGCAACAAAAACTTCACCAAAGCCCACAGGGAAACCTCTCCACAGCACGTGGACAGAGCTTTGACTTTACTGATGTGCAGCAGCCATGTGCCTTTATGTCTGGCATTTCCTTTTGCTATGATTCCTGCACACCTAAGCACCAGCCACTGTCTAAACCCAGGGTGTCCCCACAGGAGTCTGTTTACACCTGCAGGCACAAAGCTGTGTACCAGCAAATGGTGAATTCCTCTCTTGGTCTACCCAGTGGCTATCCACCAATTTTTGCACTAGACCACCAAGATATTCATTTGACTTTTCAAGCCAGGACCTTTCTTTGGCTTCACAGAATATAAAAAAAGCCATCTAATTTAAAAAGAAAGAACTCCTTAGATACTGAAGGAACTTTTTTGTATTAAAAAAAAGAGGGAAAGGTACTGGCAACAGCTGGCAATTTAACATGATAACATCTGACAGAAAGGCCTAATTCAAAGGACAGTAATTTAAGAAAATATAGTTCAAAGGTAATAAAGTCCCCGTACATTCACTTCTTGATTGGGCTGCTTGGAGGAGCACTTTCTAATGCTGTTAGCAAACATGCCACAGGATTGCTAATGAAATTTTTTATCTACTTCTCCCACAAGAGTCCATGCACTACTCCTAAATTCTGATTTTTTAAAGCAATAATACTGGCATGCCAGTGTTCTCCAGCTGATTATTTGTCCAGATAAATGAGAAGCCTTTTTTGAAAACTGAAAGTTATTCACCACTGAGGGATTGAGGGTCTTGACAACATAAAATGATTATTTTTCCTCTTATTATCAGCTCTAGTATAGAGTAGAATATAATTATTCTATCACAACTGTAATAAACTGCAATTTCAGACAGGAGTGTGAGTAATTTTTGGTCAATGAGGAGTAAAAACAGCTCAGTGAAAGTGAAAAGAATGTATAGGTTAAACACCTTAATTTCAAGTCTGCAAATAACACAAAAAACTGTTTTCATCTCTGATGAGTGAGTGTTGTGATTATCTGAAATTTCACAGGATTAGTACTATTCCAACAGAATGCAAAGGTCAAGAGGTGTTGATTAAGAAAAAGGATTTTTGAAAGAAAACATTATCTATTTGAAACCAATGCAGGCTCCTGCACCTGGAGAGAAATAACCCCAGCACAGGCTGGGAGCCAACCTGCTGGGAAGCTGCTCTGTGGAGAAGGACCTGGGGATCCTGGTGGACAAGAAGCTGTCCCTGAGGCAGCACAGCCCTTGTGACCAAGAAGGCCAATGGGATCCTGGGCTGCTTTGGGAAGAGCATTGCCAGCAGGTCAGAGGAGCTGATCCTAATCCTGTCCCTCTGCTCAGCCCTGGTGAGGCACATCTGGAGTGCTGTGTCCACTTCTGGGCTTATCAGGAAAAGAGACATGGAGCTCCTGGAGCAGGTCCAGCAGAGGACTATGAAGATAATTAAAGGACTGGAGTATCTCTCTTAGGAGGAACAGCTGGGGGAGCTGGGCCTGTTCAGCTTCCAAAAGAGACAACTGAGAGGGGACCTCATCAATGTCTGTCAGTGTCTGAAGAGAGGATGACAAGAGGTTGGCCCAGGCCCTGCTCAGGGGTACCAACCAACAGGACAAAAGGCAAAGGGCAGAAATGCACAGTGATGCACAGGAGGTTCCACCTGAACATGAGGAAGAACTTTACTGTGCAGTGACTGAGCACTGGAACAGGTTGCCCAGAGAGACTGTGGAGTGTCCCTCCCTAGAGATATTGCAGAACTGTCTGGGTACAATCCTGTGCCATGTGCTCTGGGATGATCCCGCTTAAACTGGGAGGTTGGACCAAATGACCTAATCTGGTCCCTTCCAAACGGACCCATTCTGTGATTCTGTGATTTATGTTTAAAATTTCTTTGTAAGCTTTGAACTGTTCTCTTCTGGATGTGGATGAGTATTTTTCATATACCATTCAATTAGTGTCCATTTTTCTGTAGTGTCATTAACTGCACACAATCTCATTAATTGTTGTACAATTAAGTCAACAACTTACATTACTTACTGTACATTTAAATTCATATCCTACTTTACCTTCCATTTTTACACACATCCATTAATATGAAGTTTTTCATTAAAAATGTTCATTTGTGTATAGTCTCTACACAAAAATAAACAGCTTACTAGGAACTAAGGGTGGCCAGTTAATGAAAAACTGAAAAAATAACATTAGTTGCAAGCAATACAAGAACTATTATGATGTATACGTATGCAAAACTATCCAAAATAATTTATTTTGAAATAAAAAATTAAAGATAACTAGAATAAATATAAAATAATACTCGTGATTCTGGAAACTCCTAGTGTTATAATGTGAAACACAAGTATTTCTGGGACTAATGTGCTGAGCTGCAGTTACAATTCAGATTATTCACTTTCAAAGTCCACCAACTGGCTTGTTGCTGTGGTTCTCCTTTATTCCTTCAGTAATTTGTGTTTGCCTTTCATGGGTTACTACACCAAAGCAAGGATGAGTACATGGATGCTTATTAGTCACAAAAATAAGGGTGCCCAAACCAATCAGAATTAATTTTGCAATATGTTAAATAACTATTAGTCCATGCTTACAACTCCCAAATTCAGGTACACGTTCACGTGTCCAAAATGAGTTCAGGTTTTGCTATACCCTCCCCATTATTTTGTATATATAATTTACTCCTTAAGCTGTACAGGTGAAAATGCAGTCCTGCCCCTTGATGCACTCAGCCACCATGGCATTGAATTACTCATCAATGTTCTCTCCTCTTGTTTATGTTGTAAGTTCCAAGAATGACTATCATATGAGTACAATGGAGGTCTTTTTAGCAGTATGCTGACATGAAAGAAAAGTTCAGCTATGTTGTTTAATTGTGTATACACTAGTGCTAGGCAACTCTCCAAACCTTACTGTAAACATTGTTTAAGGTTCATCCAGATCAGCATGATAATGAGGCTTGTGCTTTTTAGGCTTAGCTTTTAGTGACAGTTGCAGTTCTTTATAGTTTTATATTTACCTTTTCTGAAACACAGATAGAGGCATCATACCAGGCTGACCTTTTTCTTTTATGGATTGATAGGTTGTCCTCTAAAGCCCTTGTCTAATATTCTGTTTACATCATGTTGCTTCCCTGGATGGAGAACTGATCTATTGTCTTTTGTCAGTTTGTCTGGAGAACATATTCATCGCTGCCTAACAAATGGAAATACTAGATTAGTCAGGAAAAAAGTGCATATTCAATAAATGTGGTGTTAAAGACTTTAAGGGAGCCAAAAATACTTAAAAGTTCCACGAAATGTATGGTTACTCTGAAAATATCATTCATGCTCTAACAAGTGTGTATGCACATAATAATGTAAAACTGGCACCATTAGCTCTAATGTGTAATCATTATGAAGTTATTTTTGTTAATGTAAAGACATCTTCAATTACAAAAATACACATCTGAGACCTAAAATACAGGACATGTGCTTCTTCAGTGGCGAGTTGTTGGAAGTGCAGACTGAGTGTGTGTAGGCAGACAATTATGAGACAAAGAACACTGCATTCCTAAACTTCAGTTTAATTTAAGAAGAAAGTTCATTTATTGCTGAAAGAACACAATTTACAGTGTTCCAAGTTTCTATTATATAAGTGCTGCTGCATTTTATTTTTTGTAAATGGCTTTTATTTTGCAACATACCAGAAAAATCAGTATAGTATTTATCCAACCCCAATTATATATTTCTAAAAGCTTACACAAAGTACAGCACATCAACATTTTAATCTATGTGCTTGTCAGAATCTAAGCAATTCAGAGCTCTGGTAAAGACAGGTAAAATACTTCAGATTTGATCTGCAAAGGTAAGATAGAACTTCAGATTTTTAATCATGTGAATATTCTTAACTACATTAATAATTTCCAAATGCTGTTTTCATGATTAAGCATTTTACAAATTGTGATGCAGAGCTGAAGGTTGTTAAAACTGACAGAAATAAAGTATTAGCAAAAAATACCATCTCTGTTGCAGCTGAGATGTATATATAGGTCTTCTGACAATGAGATTAACGTGTTGCATTTCTCTTTATCAGGTCTGTGATGAGCCTGACATTATCTCTGAACATTGCAGATTTCCTTAATAGTACCCATTAGTCACAGGATATTGAACTCACTGAATGCAACAAAGTTTAAAAAAAGTAATAATCTACCTTAAAGCCAAGGATTATCACACAAAACACTTCGACTATCCCTTTTGCTTATCCCTAAGGGCACTTTGTGCCCTGGGTTTCCCTGAGGCACGAAAGTCTCCCGAGCCCTCACACTGTGCATGGATGCCCAGCCTGTGTGCAGGGTGCCAGCCGGCTCCAAGGGGACAATGAGGAAGGAACAATAAACTGCATCAATTGCCAAGTACCTTCCAGTGTGCCACACCCAGCTTCCTTCCAGAGACAACCCTGGGCTCACAGGAACACAACATCAAACAAAAGAACAAATATAAGAAAATCTGCTTTTCCTTTACTATGCATTTAATTTCAAACAAACATTCTCTTCTATTGCTTCCTGAAGGTTTGGCTGGATGCTCAGCAATCTCTTAGATCGCTCAAAGGCAACAGAGAAGGGTCTCCCCAACTATGAGAGCTGTTTAGCCAAACCACGACCAACACCTTCCCTGCCACAGCAACACTCTGGGAAGGCAGGAGTATCATGGGAAGAAAACAAGATAGAAGGGGTCCAACACCCCTCATTAAATCTGTCCAGTATGGGGCTTCAGCTTGTACTGGGAATGGATTCAGGAAGAGTACAGAAAGAGCGTCCACTTGAGGACCAAACAGCTCCCTTGTACTGCAAGGGTCTGGGTCCCTGTGAGAATGAAAAGCCAGCAAATTATTGTATATCTTAGATGCAACAAAGTTCACCAATGTATTTTTTGTTCTCAGTAACTTTTTTTTTTCATAAAAGACCACTGACAGTGCCCTAGTGAATGCTTCTGTGCAGACGCTAATAAGATTTTAGGGATATTTGCTTCTTCCTTGCTGGAACAAGTTGGTATGTTTGGAAATTAATTGCCTAAAATCAGAAATTCCAAACTTAATTGGAATGAAAAAAGAAAAGAAGAATGTAAAAAGAAATTAAAAGTAGATACTTCAAGAGTCAAACATAAAACTCTAATAAATTAACTCAAGGAAAAAAATATTTTTTTCTTAAAGAATTATTTATAAAATCCAATAAGGACCAGGAAATACAAACATATTTAAATGCTCTGTATATTTATGCTCTGATGCATCTCTGGAAAAAGAAAACATAGATTGTTTATCCAGCATAATGCTCTCTTTAACTAGAAAAATATTTAATTTCAAGTATTCCTAATGTGAAACTTGATTCCCAGTTCTTAGCTACATATAAGTCATGGGATACATTCCATAGTTATGAAGTATTACCTTGAGAGATTTCATGCTTCCAAGCACATGGCCAATTTCTGCCCTGGGATGCAAATGTACAATTCTCTTTGAAGTCTGTAAAAATCACAAAAGTAGAACATGCTGCACACTGCAACTGAGTTTTTTCTGTATTTAGCGTCAAATTCTACTCAGCATTACTTATTTAATTCCACTCCCCTCCAATTTTCATTGGAGGGCTACAACTGAGCAGAGTTGGTCTCCCATGCCAACACTTACTGTAATTAAATTAAATATATGTCTATATATCCATCATAGTAAATGTGGCTTTTATAAAACTAAGCAACTTTATATTCATTCCTCTGCATAATATAACTTTTTACTTTTAAAACTCCTGGTATTTAATTAAATGTGTTAATATAGTTATGATATACTCATGTAATTACTTGTGTTTTGCACTACTGCACAACCTAGAAACCTTTTAATTTAAATTTAAATCCAAGATACCTGTGGAATTTCAGTGCTTATAATTCTCAAGAAAAGAGACATCAAAAAGAATGCAGAAAAATCTCATCTGTGTTCTGCCAAGTGCTCTGCAGCCCAGTCCCAAATACTGCAGGCAGGCAAAATGCTCACTTAGTGAAGTGAATAAATATTCATTGTGCATTTATTTACTTCTGCTATTGCTGGATTTAGTAATATAATTAAAACTATTAAAATCATTAATTAGAGGACAATATAGTTAATAGAGTTTTAGGTGACACAAGTTTAGCACACTGAGTCAGCTTAATTAAGTCTTGTCTACATTTGGAAAATTACCAGAACTACTCTGAAACAACCCTGGATAGGGATGTGTAGACACATGAACATCTATATGGGAATTTAATATGCTCAATAATTCCAGAAAACATTTCCTTATAAATTCCATTATATTTTTAAGTGCAGACAAGCTCTATATCTTGTTAGCATCAATATTCTACACCGTTGACAGCTTTTACTCTCTAACACTCCAGCATGTTTACTTCAGTACCATCAAACCTTTAAGGCTTCATCCTAGAAAGAAGCAGGCACAGAAACCTCATGCATCCATTAACAGATTTATATTTAACAACATCTACAAGTAACGCTGTGACACGGCAATCACCTTGCAGAAGAAGAATTCCTTTTCTTGTTTAGCTGGCTTTGAAAGTGGATTAAGTTGTTTTGGACAATGGCACTATTTTTTTCAGGAAGAAAGTTCTGTCCCCTTGAAACTACTTGAGGACAGGTTTTCCAGAATACCTAACAAATCCTCATACCTGGCCTTCCACCAGTGCTCGCTGTGCTAATGCTGTGCCCAGTGCTGGCACAGCAGTCACCGCTCAAGGATCCCTGCTGTCAGAATCAAGGAACTAGATGCCAAATGTCATTCTCAGGGGATGATGTCACACAAGACAGATGCAGGATGAAACTATATGCTGCAAAACCCTGAGATTTTATCATTTTTGAGTGTTAACATCACCAATATAACCTGTAATTAAAAAAAAAAAAAAAACAAAAAAACAAACAGCATCCAAAAGAAAGAAAACCAAAAGCTACAGAACAGAGTCATTAAACCTGAACAAAATAAAAAGGATCTTCTCTTGTTTAGATGTAGTTATAGTTTCAGGACAAAGTGCAAAATCACTCTGCATTATTTGCAACTCCCCATAAAACCGAAGCCCTTTTGTGGGCTGTGTTACTCCACAAGGATAGACTGTGACATAAAACAAAAACTCTGTGTGCCACTCCTTTGGAGTATCATAATCTCCACCACCACCAAAGGCCATAACACATATTAATTCTGGCCACTTCACATAAAATGAATTAAAATACACAGATCATTCTATTTCAGTTATAGAAACTACAAACTGTTATTCTGCAGTGATGACTTGAGCACTTCTAACCTGCTCTTGGTCCCGCTTTTTCCTCCAAGTGATCTTAATTTAAACACAAAACCCACCTCTCTGCTCACTAAAGCAGGCTAGAATCTTATTTCTAGTCCAAACACGGGATCTCCTCAGCTGCAGTGATGGACCTTAGCCTTGAGCTGACTGACCCATGAGCAGAGCAAGGGGTTTGGATACATAAGGCGTCTGGCATAGTACAAACAGCACAAATGAGCAGTAAAAACTTTAATGCCAGAAAGCATGTCTCTCTATTCATGAAGTCTAAAGACAAAATAATATGTTACTGTAAACTGTAAGTTTCACTCTGACTGATAAATTGCATAATTTCAACTGAGCTCTATTCCCCATGCATACTCTTCTGATCTTTTATACTGAGATGAGAGCCTTTTGGGGTTCTTTTTTGTTTAGCCACTTCTGCTAGGAGCAGTGATATCCTATCTGTTTAGTGGATACTAACTCCATTTAGTCTTTGCTATACTATATATTTTCTTGGATTCAGATTCATGCCATGCCTATCAGGATAAGAGAATTTATGAACATATAAAATATCAAAAAAAATTGCAACACCACCACATCACATGAGAAAGTGTTCAGGAAGTTCTTGCATTTACTCTAGTTTCAGTGTAATAAGAAAACAAACATATAAACTACAAGAAGTAAAAAGAAACACCAAACTGTTTAGTTCTGAGAAGTTTACCTCTGTAACTTTACATCCACTATCACAACAGGACTGCAGCAGATAAGGGGCAAAGGTACCTGACACATTTGCCCCAGGAGCACCTTCTGTCCTCTCACAATCTGTATAAAACAAGACCTTACCCAGAGGTCCTGTCTGTCTGTTCCCTCCAAAATCATCCTTTGTTTTTGTAAAAGTAACCTTTTATTCTTGCTGAACTTTAGCAGTCCCCAAACTGAGTTCTTGCAGAATACTGCCTTCAATCTCCTTTTGTTGGAGATGGAGCTCCCTATGGATGGCCTGGCAGCTGGAGGTGCCTTCTTGTGCCATGCTCTGGCAAACATGCCACAGCCTCTCCACTGAATTTGGCTTCTGCCCTTCTCTGCTCTTGTCACTTATTCTTTTCCCTTATCTGTTCCCTGCAGCAATTTTCCTCTTTGAAAATTAATTTTCCTTGCATTTTCCCTTCATTTGGCTTCGTACTTTCCAGTTACCTTTTCCTCTTTTCCCATCTCAAATGACAACACAAGGCTCAAGAGACAGGTCTACAGCCAGCTTTTCAGTGCCTATTTAAGCACTTCCAGAGACAAGCTCAGTGCTGGGGGCAGAGAAATCAAACTGGAACAGTCCCATGGAACCACCTCTCTCCAGACCAGGCGCTTTGGGCCTCAATGTGGCAGCAAGGACTAACAGTGAGTAGTTCTAAAGGTCACTTCCATGAGGCCAACACTAAATAAAACTACAGAACCCAGACTACTTCTCTGCTGTTATTTCTCTCAGTGGCATTCTGAGACATGATTTCCTTTCCTCTTTTCCAGATGTTATTCCTGTAAGTATAAATTATCAAAAGATTCTCACTAAAACTGTGAAACATTTGTCACTCCCAGACATAGCTCTCATCTTTCTACTCCCAGAAATCCCAGCTCAGTCTCCCAACATCCTCCAATAATTAGGCAAGCCAGAGTTGCTCAAATTTGTACACAGCCCTTGATACTGGTGAGCCTTCTTTCCTCTGTCTCCAAGGCATCCAGAGGCTCCTGAGCTCTGCTTTAAAGCTACAGGCTGTTTGGTACGGTCTGGAGATTTTCCAGATCATTTAAACTGAAAAATGGGGGGCTGCAATAAAATAAATATTCAACTTAAGATTATGTTTATTATTTCTTCACATAAAAGGAATATTCTGGTGCATGATTTTTCTGCAAAGACTAGATTTTAGGGACATTTAAATTAAAGAACACATGGAGTTCTGTATCAGTGTCAAGAGAAGGACTGAGGTCCTAATTTATGAACAAAATCACAGACTAGTGCCCATTTTACACATGAATGCCTTCATTACACAGACAAAAACCCAGAGTATTTTATAAATAATACAGGCACATCCATACTTCACTAGTTGCCCAATATCTAAAATACTTGAAGCACAGGCTATCCTGCAGAGGAGGCACTACATTTTCAAAGATCAAAGAATAACAGTAACTAGTCAATGTCAATCAAGGAAACTGAACCAACTATGAATATTTTTTTAACAACTGGTAGGTAAATCTAAGTCTATATATCCAACACATTTTAAAAATGCCTGTATACAACCACCACCAGAGCACTGGGATGTGCAGCATCCTCCCTGGATGACAACAGCAGCAGTTTCCATCAATGAGAAGACAGAATACAGTTTGGAAGACAGCACTCAGATAAACTCCTACTTTTAAAAGGTGTGCCACAGAAATGCCAGGAGTTCTGCGGTTTGGCATATACACATTTCTAAACTTCATATGAATATCAGTAAAAGAGCAGCCATTTAAACTAACCTTGACAGAGCTGACTAGAGTGTAACTGGAAAATGACCCATTATACTTCATATGAATAAAAAAGGTATCTATTATTCATTTAATCATTATTCAATTATTCATCTGACATAGAATTCCACTTTCAATTTTAAAAGAAGGACAGGGGCAACAAATATAAAATATGCGTAATTGCTTTTCTAGCTCTTCTGGGGGCAACATGGCAAAGTAAACTTTTGTCATTCTCCTTCATTTTTACTGTGGTGATTGGCTATTTCTCCCAGAAAGTAGCACAGCTACTCAGCATGAAAGTATTATGTGCTTGGTAACACTTCTCCCTGATCCCAGGCCTCAACTAAATAAAATTCCAAGAATAGCATCTAAAATTCCGGAAACCAAAGACAACTCCAATACACAAATATATCTTCATTGTTTTTCCTAATTCTATATTTTTGGAAAAATCTACACCTTTTTTTTTTTTTTTTTTTTTATATTTGGATAGCCCAGTCACCTTCAAGGTAAACATCCCAGGATGAAGAAAAAAAATAAAGAAGTATTCAACTGGTAACTTCTTTGGTAACAAGTTATAATGACTTGCAGTGATAATGCTGCTATCTTTGACTTTCTGGCAATGAAAGTCATCTTAGGGCCAACTTAATCCAGTGTTGGGTCCCTAAATTTATATTCTGGCACCTAACAAGAAACCTTATTTTCAGAATTAATGGACAACTATGATCAGTTCAGTTAGCAGAGTAAAAATCAACTGGCATTTGGTGGGTTTTACATGTTTTTCTCATCACCAATCTGGCTGACAACCATAGCTGTGATTTTATTTTTTTTAAGATCTAGTAAAAGCAGCATATTTAAGATTAACTCCAGGATCTGGGAACATGTGAGTTCCTATTATTATACCTGCCATTGAAAATCCCTAGAAAATCTGGGGGAGAGTATATAAAAGACACTGGAAAGAAGTGCTAATAAAAGCAGAGCGAGCTAAAGAAGTTGGGTGGGTGGCTTTGGAAGCCTTTCACGTATCCATAGCTCCTGCAGCTGATGAACTTACTGTAATTTGGAAGAAAAGTCATGTGAAATATAGCAGAACTGTTAGTGAAAAGCAATAGGAACATGTCAATTCTTCCAATTTTTTCTACTAGAAAGAATACTGCCTTCCTCAGTATTCTGCTGTATCTCTGTAAAGTGTCTGCTTGGAAAGAGACAAGGTTTGGGGGTTAATTATTGTTTTATTTAATTTTTAATCCATGCTCCAGACAAAAACTTATCAACACATTCAGATTTGATGCAGGAACAAGAAATGTCAGCCTAAAAAAGTGGTTTGGTATAAGAATGTATACAAGTCTGTCACAATTTACAGCATAATTTGGTAGCACTATAATCTTCTGCCAGGAGAAAAATAAATAGACAAACCTAAAGCCTCAAATTTTAAGCAGCTTAAACAAGATATTTGCTAAAATGGGATAAGGGAATTTGCATGATTTATGATTATTGAAATATCATTTGCATATTTGTATAATGCATGTTCTGTTAAAGAGAAAAAGGGATTTCCTTCCATACCTTTCCTTTCCAAATTCCATAGCACAGCTTACAAGGATGGAGCATGGAAGGAACAGTAACAGTTTCTGTAGAGCCTCTTATGCTGATGGATGGCTACCAGGGCCAGTCTTACAGAATCACACACTAGTTTGGGAAGGACACCTGGAGGTCATACAGTCCAACTTCCCTCCAAGAGCAGATTGCTCAGGACCTTGTCCAGGTGAGTTTTCTACCATCTCCAAGAGATTCCAGAACCTCTCTCAGTACCTTCAGGTCACGCTTATGGTGAAAAAAAACTTCTTCATATCTAATTACAATTTTCTTATGTCCTAACTTGTGTCCCTGTGTTGCATCCTATTGCCTATTCCCCTCTAGGATAAAACTACCAGCTCTGTAGACAAGGGGAGGGCAGTGAATGTCATGCCTAGACCAAGTGGAGCACTACCAGTCACCATACTGGGACTGGTGTGTTCAACATTTTTACCTCAGAGAAGTGCAAAGTTCTGCACCTGTAAAGGAAGAGTCCCTTGAAATGATGTCAGCTGAGAAGTGACTGGCTGAGGAGCAGCTCTGCTGGAACAGAAAGGGAGGTGACTACTCCCCATTGGAAAGGCTCCATTCAGGATCCCACGTGCAGTTCTGAGCCCCCAGTAAATGGCACTGATAAGCCAGAGCAAGTTCAGTGCAGGACTGTCAAGACAGCTGGGGGCTGGATCACATATTCTGTGAAAAGCTGAAGGAACTGGGTTTGTTTAGGCTGGAGAAATGGAGGCTTTGGTGGGAGTTAATAGCAGCTTTCCTTTTATAGAATGGAAATTTATGAGGAGGTTATCAAGGAGAAGGGCCCAGGTTCTTACAAGTCAATGAGCCTAAGATGAAAAAAGAGAGGTTCAGACTAAAAATAAGGGGGAAAAAATCACTACAAGAATAGCTAGCATTGAAACAGGTTGTGCTGAGACGCTCTGCACCTCCATCCTTGGAGACTTTCTAGAACAGACCAAATACTGCTCTAAGCAACCTGGTGTGATCTTCTAGACAAACCTGATTTGAGCAGAAGGCTAATTTAGAGAGCTCCTGGTATCCTGTGATCCTATCCCCATGCATCTCCAAGAAGTGTCTGTCTCCACTTTTTCAGTGCATTCTTATTTGATACATTTAGACAGCAATTAGATCTCTCCTTAGCCTTTTCTTCTTAAAATAGCCTGCTCTTCTAAATAAAGCCATTTATAGGACCTGGGCATAAAACAGGGAAATACCCATATTCATCAAAGAAAGGAAAAAAAACCTCACCCAAATACAGATGTGGAAAGAGTAGAGAACAGCCTAAATATAAACACTGTGAATACAGTCCAGTAAAAGGCCTGAGCAGTGAGAATAGTGAACTGGGGAAAGAAATTTGGGACTGTGAACAAAGAAACTGCTCCTATGATCCAAGTTTCCTGTGTTCAGGGAAACTGGAGTTTGACTACTCTGTCATTTGTTCAAATGCATCACAGAAACGACTACATATAGCCCTTTTTCCAGCAACCTGGGACAATAATAATCTGAGCTTTTGGACAACTGACTGGGTCAAAAGAAGTAAGAGGCACTCTGGAATCTTTGACCCTGATAGGAGCCATGTTTCCCCCTCCAATAGGTCCCCATGTATTCTCCTCACTTTCATGAGCAATAGTCAAAAGCAAATGGTCACTAACCAGGAAAGCTATCCAGAGGAAACCAGAGGGTCGCTGACACTATTCACAAAATTCAAAGTTTGTATCATAAACCTTTCTTTAATGTTTTTTCTAGGAGACAGAATGTTTTAGCTAGTACTTTTCCAAATGAGTCACTAACACCCTTGTCTTAATTCTGCAGCTGCTGCTAATTTGAAGTGCCAGCCTTCTCCCCTCTTTCCCCAGAATGAAATAAAATATCAATGTTGCACTGTGCTGAAAATGGAAAGTTAGATGTAACACTATGCTACAAGGCCTCTGGAAGTTTCATTTACATTTGATTCTTTCTTTCCCCCCAGGCCTATACCTAACTTAAGCCCTCTCAGCAAATTATTTCACACTTACCTCCACAATCATTGGTCCTAAGAATGAAAGATTGACTCAAAAGGTTTTTTAACACTTAGTGCACCAACATCTAACACAATTTAAAACAACAAAAAAGAAGATAAGTCATAGAAAAAAGTTTTAACAGTTATCTGCATTTATGTGTAATCAGCAAATTTATGTGTAATCAGCAGCCCTGCTGGCCAAGGCTCCAGAAAACCTTTTATCCAGAAAAGCTCCATGGCCCCACTGCGTGGGACAAAAGCGAGACCCAAGGGGGTGGACTTCTTTTGGAGACAACTTCACCCACAGCCATGCAAATCTCAAACTTCTTAAGTATCTCATTAGTTGCTCCACTGTAAAAAGGTACTGCAGCTAGGGGGTTTAGTTTTCAGCCAGACTGGTTTCTTGATTCAGCTCACTGACCAATCACACAAATGCTAGGGCCAGCACAGGGGGAAGAATGGGTTGCTGGGAGCAATGGGGGAAGACAAGATTGCCCTTTTTGGCTGCTGTGCATAGTTATGTAAAATTAAAGTGATTATGTAGCCATGGCCTGAGGGATAGAAGAGGTCACAGATACTACCACAGCCTATAAACTGCTGTGGAAATTGTGTCAGTGTGTGTTGCCAAGAGACAAGCACAGGAATTCACTTCTTAACCTGTTGTAAAACCCACAAAGTGAAGCCTGTTCACTCTACCTCTCCAGAAAACCTCAAGACTTCCCTCTCAATGCACAAGACATTTTGTTCCATTTTGTATCAGTAAGCTCTGTTTATCTACCTGGAATGATTCTGAAGCGTTTCTCACAGGCCTTACATGAGATTTCAAAACCTTAGCTTAAATATATTTTGAAATGTTTTCATCGGAGCAACTGAGACTAAATGTGCTCTTACAATCTGAGACTGTGAACAAGAACATGGTGCTCCAAAAGCTACCATGCAAGAAGAGAGCCCTGTATCTGCTTATACCTACCCATGTCCAAGCTCTGACTTCCTCAATTCTGAGATAACTTAATTCAGCTTAGAAATTACTGAAATAACATTTCAATGCAGATCCTGATATTTTCAGCTGAGGAACACTAGGTAGATGCATGAAGTCAGAAAATTATTATCATCTATTTAACCACAGTAGATATGACCTGAATCTGTTTTGTATCTGTTTTGAGTGAAATGAATTAAACTCAAATAGAACAGATTTTTATCAACACGCTTTTCCACCATTTTTCAATTTTTAGCAAAGTAGGAGTTTTTCCAGCAGAAATAGTTGTGAACACTACTTTGCACAGGCCACAAAGTCTATACAATTGAACAAAAAACAAGTATGTAATTTTAGCTAAATCTGAGCATACATCTTCAATGGACTATTTCTCAAAAGAAAAGCATAATTAAATGAAAAACAACTTATTTTTTAAAACCATTGTTAATTGCTCTTGATTATGGAAGACTGGAACTGAAATACCTAACCGTACCAAGATATACTTTCCCATTTATTAATACACCTTTGTTCAAACTTCTTTACTACTATCACAATCACATTTCTTTCATTAGGAGTACTGTGTTAGTAGCATCAATTACCTTTCCAAGTGATGCAAATACTATCAACATTGATAGCTCAAACTTTGCTACTCAGACTTCAAAGTGGATGAAAAATTGTGTCCAAGGAGTTTTTTTGATGTATGTACTAAAAAGATATATTTCTTAGAGGCATTGTTTTATAGAAAAATAGATTTAGAAAACAATGCTTAACTACATTGTATTATTCTTCATTGGAAAACATGAATAATTTTGCCTACCTTTTCTTTGTTCTTTCAACATTGAGTGGAAGCTCAGAAATTTACTAAGGAAATTTCATCCTTGAGACTGAGACCTAGAGACTTATGCTCTAACAAGAAGCAAAGTACTTAAAAGTATACAGCATGCTCAACTCTGGTTTAAAAGTAATGAGAAAAAAAAAAAACCTACTATCATTATGAAGAGTACCAGCTGAGTTTTGAAAAAAACATACTTTAAAGAACTGTTTTATACAGAGAAAATTAGCTTCTCCCCACACAAACTTATTGAACACCTTTCATGACTGCCTTGGGATCCTGTGCTGAGAGTAAAGCTAGAAAATACACCAGCACAAGTCAGACATTGTGTAATTCTGGCTTCTTACAGCTATTGCCTACCTACTGGTTATAAACTTCACATTCGCAAACCCGGTGCCTGGAGGGGGTTAACAATCAAAATACAAAAGGAAAACAGCCCTGAATAAATGTCTCAAGACTATTTCAAGTCATATAGAGGTTTATCACTTTTCTGTTAATGTCAGTCCCATAAGACCATCAGACTCAGGATCTGCTCATATGTCTGCAGTAAAGTTACTACAGAATCATAAAGAGGGTCCAAGATTTTGTTGACATTTGTTAAATGACGCAAATCACACAGTATCAAATTAAGCCCCAAGTATGGGGTACTTTAGGGATGAGTTTAGTCTCAAACTTCTGGAAACTACAAAGCTAATAAGAACCTGTAATTTCCACCATTGATTGAGTGGAGAAAGTATTTTTAACTTTGTCATCTGCAAATTCAGTCATATATATGTATATATATACCATCCCTCTCTATAAGGAGGTTGGATTCAGGGAGGAAAGTTGTGGCTATTTAAAAACTCTTTTTAACAGAGTCCCTAGGGAAAAAAATACAAAATTAACACACCTTACGGATGCCATTGCTGCTTTTCCTTGATTCCAGCCCCAATCACACACTCTCTAAGTTGCCCTCCCTAACTTTTCCTCCTCTGAAGTGAAGATTATGACCATCAGGGCATTGCAAATCACCTCCAAATTAAGCATGATCAGCATAACCCAACAATAAATCAAGATTCTAGTAAATTTTGCTTATTTGAAATGAAAGGCAAGACTCATGTTGGCTTCAGTGAAGCCAGTACTCGAGATGATGGTGGTGTGAAGTGTTTCTACAGTTCATGTTCCTTTAGCAGAATTGTTTAGAGAGTTACAATGATGTACACAAAAATACGTGATATGAACTCTTGCAGAACTTTGTATGAACTTTGCTCAACCCATTTCTAGAGAGGCTTTTGAATATATAAGCATTATTCCAGCAAAAGTTTCTAGAAATACCTCATAAAGGGTATATTTCACCAAAGGCTACCTGAACCAAACTTTAGAAGTTCAAAGGAGCTATAACTGGGACAAGGATAGAGATGCCCTTCACAAAACAAGCTGGCTGGAAGAATTACAAACAATCACTGTGATCAGTGACAAAAAGTTACTGGTCTGATGTATGGATGTTCTCAGTTTTGGACTGAGATGTTTGGAAGAACAGAAAATGCTCTTTCTAGGTAATACTCTTCATTGCTCTCTATTTTCCATCCTCTGAAATAGTTCTATAGAGTCAGAGGGATTATCTTACCACCAAAATGCTAAAGTTTTTCTTAAAATTGGTAGATATTTACAATTCTTTCCCTTCCACAGTATAGTTCATTTTTGGAAGAAATTCTCTGCACAGTTGCACAATAAACCTCCATCCTGTCTGGAATGAGAGAGAACACATTCAAGAAGCTGAGGAGGACAATGGGATCAGGTAACTGTGTGGAGACAAAAAGCTTGCCTGCAACTAACCTGTGCTTTTCTTTTATTTCAGTGAATTTCTAAGCTCAGCCAAGAACCACAGAGCTCACAACTAGGGACAATGAATACAACTTCCCAGAATATAAAATGTGCAAATTGCTTCTGTCCAACCTTACAAACATGCATACTCTCCTTTACTAAAAATTTGTCTTTTACTATGTACAGATTTTGCAGTCTTAGTGCATATGAAATAAACCTAACTAAAGTGATCAGAATTAGTAATCATTGATACTGATGAAAATCAGCTCATAAGCTCCTGAAACTTTTTAAAGGATGACAGACCTGTGCTTGGTGAAGAATGCAGTGCTGAGGCACACATAAGCAGCAAACAATTAGCAGGTTCTTCTTCTTCTGCTTTAGAAGCTGAAGGTTCTACATCAGTCTATTAATTTCATATACTGACACTAAACTGCAGCTTATCCAGTGTCTGCTGATGAGACAATTTCAAGTCTACTTGGTTTAATACTGTTAACTGACTTCCTTCTTACTCTGCCATCAACAGGCTTGGATAAAAATTAACTGTTCCCATTTTAAAGTTTGCTCTCATCAACCTGAGAATAAGGTTTTGTCATGGCAGAATCTGCCTGCTCACTACAGTTAATATCAATCTACAGTCCTGCCTACAAACCCACACAACTTCTAGAAATACTGGTTCTTCTCAGAGCTGCCAAAGCAGCAGTTTTGCAGCTACCAAATGATAAAGTTCAAAGCCCACTCGAAGGCAAATTAGCAAGATTCACAAGACTTCATTAGTTCTAGGTTTTGTTACCTAATACCATAGAAAATAACTAGAATTCAAGTATCACCCAGGTATTATCTATGACTACTAAATGCTTACACTTTAGATAAGCCATGCTATCTATAGGAAATGTTGCCATCTTCCATGAACCCTGTCTTACACAAAGAGCTTTCCTTTATGATACAGAAGCCTACTAGTGGAATCACTCATACTGCCACATTACTCTCCAAGGGAATACCAGTAATACAGGTAGTTGTCACAATTTAGTTGTAAACTGTTGTGTGCATTGTGACCCTGAATTCCATTTGATATGGGAAAACAAAACATAGACTCACTTTTATTTCTTACTTGACCAAAGCAAACAGATTGTGGCCTAAGCATGCCTCTACACATTTGTATTTGTTTATGTGTACTTTGTCTTGTTAAATATTAAAATACTTTGCCTGGCACAGCCAGGTTTTACTCCTGGGCAGACAGGCCTTTAAGCACTAGTAGAGCACATATAATATTAATGAAATAATTTTCCAAAATGTTGAAATACAAAATCTCTCAATTATAAGTAAAGCTTCAAGCATGGAAATCAGATACAACTGAGTTGAAATTTGAAAAGCAATGTTACAGAAATATGGTTAAAGAAAGCACCTAAATCATTAGAAACATCCATTGAACTTGGAAAATATTTTTGATGCTTTCTGACAAGCCATACAATGCTGCAATACAGGAACTGTCCTAAAACATACACTCATTAGAAGACACAAAATTTACCAAATATATCAAGCATATAATTCCAGAGTAAAAATGGTCCTAAAAATGAAGGTTTTACAAGCTTCAACTTAAAGCCATTTCAAACTGTTTTCATTGCCATAATGATATTTCATTTTAAGTCTTCTTCCAATGGTAATTTTGTTCTTTTCATTTAAGTCCATGGTTTCACTAATCTCTTTTGATGCTGAGTTCCCTAAGACTAGAGGAAGGGAGGTGCTGAATCACAGCAAATGTTTATATTTCCTCACAGAATATATCACTGAACCAGCTTGAATACTTCATGAATAAGACTGTGAAGATCATAACAGTTAAATACAAAATCTGTTTTTTAAAATCTGTAACATATTAATATCAATTTAAATAGTTGACCACATCAACATTTTAACCCAAAGAGCCATTAGGAATTTATGCAATTTATCTAATGAGTATTTTTGAGCGCTCCGCAGAAAAATCCATCTTCAAGAAATTCCTGTCACCTCCTAGTTATTGATTTGCAGATTATTAGTCAGCAGATTTTCCATCTTTATTTAAATAAAGATAAGATGAGAAGCAGAACTTCTGGTTTAGGAGATTTTCCTACCTCCCCCAGTATAATCATGTACTGTTACCCATTGCTCATTCAGCAAAGGCGAATCACTTCTGTTATCATTTGTGTTTAACAAATCCAAAGATTTCCCCAGAATTACTGAAAGAGTGGACATAGAGTGGACAGTGAGCTGTTTTAGGGCCCAAAGAACAGAACAGCTAAAAACTATGAATTAAATGAATATTTCTCTGTGTCCAGAGGGGATCCATAGTGGGAAGATTGCTTACGTTACTGGATTCTGCATACTTGAGTACCAAAACCTACAGTCACTGGTCCCTGTATCTATACCAAGAAGACACCTATTTTTCTTTTATTTCTTTAATAAAATCAAGATCTCTGAAAACAGGAAACTTTCACTGGATCTCAGATATTTCATTTCATGTGTGTAGGTCAAATGGCTCTGTGTTCTCTCTGCTGAAACAGAGCAATGTAATTTCAGGCTGTATAATTTTATAGCAAAGACTGCAAGGCAGTTTGAAGATGTCATTGACTGTAAAACAAATCAATATTAAATTATCTGTACAGGAAACATTTTCAAAAGACAGTCCATCATGTTTTCTCATAGGATCATGGATTTCTAGGATCATTCTTTACTAACTACTATAAGCTATCAGAGTTTATCTCCCTCTTCAATTATTTACAGGTCAAAGCAGCCAAGTGATACTGCTTTATATATATTCCACGTTATGTACTTGGTTTGTAATTTACAATTGCCACACAAAATCATGAGGATAAAAGTTTCTGAATAAAGACATTTGTTTCATTTGAGAATGTAAATATAGTCTTACAGCTATGTGATGCAAAAGGCTGTCCTTTAGGCATTCCACCTTTCTTTAAAATAATACATTAAATATATGCATACACATATATATATTAAATATATATGTAAACAGTTACTGCAGTGATTACTCTGCAGCTAAATCTTTAAATGGCTATAGTCTGTCCATCTTTAGCCTGATGTCGATTACACATTTAACAGATTAGTCATTTCAAATCACCCAAAGACCTTCGTCACATTTCTATCAATTTCTGTACATATGAAAGCACATTTCAAAGCCTCCTCATTACTGCCTTGTAAAATGTCTCATGACTGTCAAATGGAATTTATTTTTCAGCCAAGCAGTCTAAAATACATTTCACAATACAGTAATACAAACACAATAAAAAGAAGAGCCTATCAAGTGTGCAGATAAAGGGAAGGGAATTCTTTCCTGTCATTGCCAAAGAGGCTAGACAGTTCAATAGCAAAAAAAAATAGAAAAATCACAACCAAACCCACACCACAGTAATAACCTCTAAAAAAAGTTCACACATGGAAGCCTCATATGGGTCTGTTTTGATTTGTGAGGAGTGTCACTGGTGGTTGGAAAGGCTTATGCTAAATGTTCCAGACAGCTGATGCAACCACCTCTGCATCTGCCAGTTTGCAGCATGATGCTTCTAGAGCAGTGGGGCTGGCTGCCCTTAAAGACTTGAAGGAGAAAGGGAAAAGGTGGAGATCCTCCACCGCAAGAACTACTAACATCAGTATCCCCACAAACAGCAGCTACCCGTGTACATTAATCATCACGACCTGGACCCTCAATGCGTTTTTTAATCCAGTTTGAAAACTGTGAGGTGGCAGCTCACAAAGGTCCAACTCCGCAGACAATGAGTATCCACCCGAATCCGACAGCTTCCCCAATGCCCGTATTTAATTGGAATTACGGCCACCTCCATCGCAGCAGTAAGCGCGCCCTGCCACCCCTGGGGATGTCACAGCACCCCCGCCGCGGCTGAGGCACGGCCATGGCAGCCCCCGCCGGCCGGACTTGGGCTGCTCTGCCCGCGTTCCAGGGGCTGCGCCGGGCGAAGGCAGCGGGAGCGCGGCCCGCAGCGCTCCGCTCTGCGGCGGGGTGGCCGAGGACGTGGTTGGGAAGGAGGAGACACGCCGAGAGCCCCGGGGAAGAGGAGGGACCGACAGCGGGAGGGGAAAGGCGAGAGGGGAGTCAGGTCGGAGACTGCACGGTCGGGAGCGAGGAGAAGCGGTGGAAGCCCGGCGGGGGCTCCCGGGGCGGCGGCGGGCGGCAGGAAAGGGCCGCCGGCTCTTTCCTGTCTCCGTCCCCCGGTGCAACCCGACCGCCTCCCCCGGGCCGTGCCCCAGCCGCGGAGCTCCCGCCCGGCTCGGCCCGGTCCGGCCGCCCGGAGCGGGGCCAGCCCCAGACCCGCCGCGCCGCCCGGCGTGCCGGACCCTACCTTCGCCTGCAGATACTGGGGGTAGTAGTAGGTGGTGTACTGGGGGTACATCTGCTGTTTCCACACTTTGCCCATGAAGCTGGAAATGTAGCCTGCAGTGCAGGGATGGGGGGGTACTTTGGGGGGCTCCAGCCGCCTCTCCGTCTCTCTCTCTCCCCTCCTGCCTCTTCCTCTCCGGCGGCGGCTGCTGCTGCTGCTCCTCGGCCGAGCTCAGACCTTCCTCCACCCAAAAGCCACAGCGGAGCGGAGCGGGGGCAGGCACTCTCGCTCTCTGCCCGGGAGTTCCTGCCAAGTCCCCGCCCGGCCGGGCCGAGCAGCAGCGGCAGCGGAGCGGCGGCGCGGGGAGCGCTCGGGGCCGGCGCGGCGGTGCCAGGCGGCGGGGCAGGGCTGGCGGAGGGGCGGGGGACAGGGGCGAGGGGAGGCGCTTAGCCCCGCTCGGCGCCCGGGGCGAGCCCCAGCCGTGGCCCCGCGGCGGGGCAGCCCCCGGGCGGGGGGCGGCGAGCGGCGCCGCTCGGCCCGAGGGCCGCTCCAGCGCCGGGGAAAGCTGCGGTGCCCGGCGGGAGCGGAGCGGAGAGGAGAGGAGGCTTCCACGTTCTGGAGGAGAGGAGGAGGACGGCTGCAGCGGCCGCATCGCGCCCGGTTCGGCTCTGACCTAATTAGCCTGGTTGTGCTTTGTTATCGCCTTCCCTCTTTTGTGCATCCCGCTGCTGAGCAGTGGTGCAGGGCACAAGCTGGAGGGGAAAACTGGGTACAATTTTGGAAAACCAAATTTGGCTTCGATTCCGCCTGACGGTACAGGGTGCATTTATCTGCCGGAGCAGAAGAGACTGCAGTGCTTAAATCAGTTTACAGAGCAGCAACCACAAAGCCAGACCAAATTCTCCGTCTGGCCCATTGCACGTTCTTAAATTTGCACTTCAGCCAGTGGTGCTGAGTTCTCCAACAGGAAACATTCCTGTTCTAGACAGTAATAACTGTATTTTTTCACTTGAATATTTTCTCTGAGAAAGCTGGTTTCCTGAAAATTAGAAGGACTGGCAGCATACTATGCTCTACTGTTGAGTGTAAAAAACTCAGTCCAGTGGGTTTACTTCTGACAAATCCATCTCTTTTCAACCAAAGATAAGCTGATCCTCAAAGCATTAAGCAGATGCCATTTCTTTGTCACACTAATCACAATCGTTTTTGTATTGCAGCACTGTTTGATTAATAAAACATGTATATAAGGCCCACCAAAACTCCTGGTTTTATTAACATCCCCCAAACTAAACGTGATAATAGTGGAAAGAAATATTAAAAACCTGAAGGATGTACAGGCATCCCAGGGTGATAGCAAAGGCAGCCTTTGTGCAGCCATGAATCCCTGGTGCAGGCTGAGCAATGAGAGGTAACTGCAGACAGTCTTCCAAATTCCAGCTGAGCAGAGGACAATTACGCAAATGACATTGCAGCTCTCCTTGCCAGCTATTAAGATCACTTTAAAAGTTTGGGTTTTTTTCTTTCCAGGGAAGAGAATTGTACACACTTTGCAGTCTACACAGATTAAAGGACTAGTGGCATCTTTGGGAGAAGGCGTTTTCTCCAGAAAAGGCATGGGAGCTTTTCAGAGCTGGTTAGGTTTGGGGGGTTTGTTTGTATTGTTTTGGGGTGGTTTTTGGTTTGTCAGCACACAGCTAGAATGACTATGAAAACAAGGAGAAACAAAAAACATAGAGTTGGTAATGTCTTCTGTGAGAGGGACAAAGATTAAAGCTAGGGAAAAGCTGAACAGAACAGAAATATTGGGTATTTGAGGGGGTTAAGATGTGCATCTGGAGAAGCTGAAATGGCCATGGCTAAAATCAGCTGTCTTCTCAGATGTGCATCTGGAGAAGCTGAAATGGCCATGGCTAAAATCAGCAGTAAACCAGCTGATTTACTGGCGTTTATGCAGTGGAAAAAGCACACAGGCAGCAATTATCTCCAAAGAATGCCAGGTAATGTGGCTCCAGGGTAGTGCGTTGTCAGAGGACAGCAGAAATTAAGTTTCAGAACTTCACGGGGAAATGTGTTACTACAGCCCAGATACGTGAGGATACTGTTGTAGACTGCTTTGAGAACTGCCAAATTGTGGTCTGAAGTTCTTGGTTGAACTACAAAGAATGTGGTGCTGGCCTCTCATAAGCTGACAGGTTACGGGTGCTAGTACACTTAGTTTCCTTTTAAAAAAAAACAAGAAAAAGAAGAAATAAAGACTGATTGATGCACTTGGTGGGGATTTTCCTGAGGAGAAGGAAAGAATGAGATCTGAAAGAAAACATTATACTGAAGACATCTGGAAATTAAAAGTGTTTTCCTAGAATCCATTTTCATGTAAACAGCAACTGTGGTAGTCACAAGTACATTGTGCAATCCTGAATGAGGAGAGAAGCATCCAGAAGGAAAAAAAAAAAAAACCAACAACCAAAACTTCAGGAAATGAGGAGAGGGGAAATGCAGCCTACATAATTCCAGCATTTACAACAGCAACAGTCTCCAGCTTAACTGTGTCAAGTTATAGGTAATGGCTGATGGCTGCCAGCAAGAGGAGCAGCAATGCACTCTGCCACAAGAGCTCCTGGAAGTGATGAAAGAGCAAATCTGGCTAAGAGAGTATTTGATTTCAACCATAACAGCTAAAGCTGATCTCCAAGTTCCTTCCCAGTCTCTCCTTGTAAAGACTTAGAACTTTCTCAGACAAAGTCTTTTGCTATAAAGAGTCATCTCATCCCCAAAAATGTGTCACTCTTAATGTAATGATGAAACCAATTTGGTTCCATTTGCAACCAGAATATTTTCTAATTAAAGATCTTCTTCCATTGGAATATCTGTGAAACTGACATTAAAGAAGTTCAAAATCCATAGTTTAATATTTACCATTGAATTTAAAAAATAAGCCTGCAGCTTAATACTGCAAACTTTTACAGTGCAGTGATTCCAGTGATGATCATTGAGAGCTTGAAAATAATACTCAGCTTTTATTTAAAAAAGCTTAGAAGATATAATTATTGTATTGGAATCATTTACATGAGCTTCATTTAGAGTATTTTTTTTTAAATTATAGTTAAGGTGTTTACTGAATTAATCAATGTAGAATTCTTGGGTCAAAAAAACCCCAAATCTAGCACACAAGGCAATCTCTGCTTCTGTCTTTTTAATGTGTTGATTATTCAGCCAACTTAGTAATATGAATGCAAGTTGTGCAATACAGACAGGATGTCATTGCAAGTGAAACTTTAAATCAAATTACTAATTCCTTAACTCTTCCTACTAATGGAAATGTTTGGATTTAATTACTTATTTTATGTTAATTGCAAGGACGCATAAAAACTTTTAAATTGAAATAATTTATGCTGTCTGGTGGTACCAACTCTTTTCATCATGACTAAATACTCACAAAGTTTAAAATACTTCCCCCATTTATGCACGACCAAGGTATAGGATCAAGAAAGACAAACACTGAGGTGTGTTCTGGAAGCAAGTAGATACACAAAAGAGTAAATGCTGGCTTCCTACAAAATGTTAAGGAAAACAGTACTCCCTAATTTTATCTATGGCCAGATTTCCCTAAGTATTAATGAAACAATATTAAATTCTATTAAATTCTAGATGTTTTTCCTTTACATTACTTTATCATGGATATTTTCTAACTGCTCAGGAGTGATAAAAATATGATGAAAACACAGTTGAGTTCTTGTTGCAAATGCCTGACAAGTGCTGTATGTGCTGCCATTCAGAGGAGTTTTAGGGCAACTCAGTTGAACCCAATCACTGGTTTTGCACTGACTCTAACAGTGTTGTGAGAGAAATCCCATTCATGCTGTACAGATTAACTTAAACATCAGGAGTTCTACCCTAAGGCAGAAAAAGACAAATGCAATGCAGAATAGGAGGGAAATGTATTTAAACCAACTCTCTTCAGGAACCAAGGGAACTGTTGTACTCTGCACCGTTCGTGGTCTTTGCATCGGTTGAGTGAAAGAGATAGACATGTTAATGCTGAAATCGTTATTACTGTGACACAGTCAGGGATATTTGAACAAGATTTCTTTTTCCAGTTAAGATACTAGCTTGAGTTTTGGGAGATTTTTTTGAGTTTCTTCGAAACCACATGTACCACAACATGTGGGTGAGAGGGTGTGCAAGTCTCTAAATTACCCTGTGCCTTACTTCTGTTTGCAAACTGTGTCAAACATTTACCCCATTCTTTGCCTGCACAGGGCACCACAATCACTCCCTAAGAATTTGCAGGGTTCGATTCACATTAAAGGACTAAAGCAAATGGAAGCAGCGGCAGTGCATCAGCTGTGAATGCAGAGAGGCCAGGTACTGCATCCTAATTCACATACAAATGTTAACAAACCAAGAGTCTATTTTACATCCTCAGACAGCACGTTAGGGCTACAGAAATGCGGTGAGGTTTAAGCTGTCCACCAAAACTTCTTGCTTTCAACACACACTGTTCCAATTACTTGCAAAACCTCCTTGTTGTAATGCCACCCTTAGCCCCATCACAGGGCCTTGGAACACAAATGAAAGACTCTTCAATTTAGGTCGCACTAGGCCACACTCAAGCACAAAGGCTAAATAAACGGCCATTGTTCATGGGCCACCAAGATGAAAAGCACTTGATTGTTGTCATCAATTAAATCAGCTCTCTAGCTTTAGTGGCTATTAACCCTTTCAGCAAGTTCTTAAATATTTATTTCAACAGAGTGACTACGACTCTACTTTTACAGTAGCTGTGCTGGTGTAAGAGCATTTCCCTGGAACACTGCTGAATGCAGCGTGCCCTTGTTTATCCTTACAGCTGAGCCATGCACTGCACTGGCTCAGCTGCTCCTGACAGCTGCAGGCAGTGTAATTGACTTCTGAAAACCTACAGGGCTATACAGTATTCTGAGATTGTGCAAGTGAAGTATTTAACTGGCACTAACATGCAAGCATTTAACATATTCTGCATTTGAACTGCCCCTTTCATGGTTTCATGCGCACCCAGCAATGCTTCCACTATTGGCAATGGACGCCCACAAAAGATGCCTCCAGACTGCCCAGGTTGTGTTTGCAGCTAAACATATCACCACGAATTTGGGTGATAACCTTTTCCTCATGTTTAGATAGGTCTGAGAGTATCTTTTCCCACATAAGTGCCCCATTTTCTATATTTTCTATATGCTGGTTTACCCTAAGATGCCCACCTAACAGAGATGATTGCATACTAAAAGCAATTTGGTATTTTCCAGCATTCTCCATAAAACCTTGTGAGGCACCTCTTGCTGGTCCAGCTCCATAGATCTTTTTAATACATATTTTATGCAAATAGTCTTCTCACTGATGGCAAAAGTGAGTTGTATTACATGACTATGCTCACTTTAGGGTGGAAGTAGTTAAGAATCCCACTTCTATTCATATATTATTTATCAGAAACTTCCATCCCACACAGCTCCTAACTATACTGGAGTCTCTCTGGCAATAGTCTCTCTTCACTGTGCAAGCAGATGAACAAGGAACAAAATAATTGTACCTCTATAAAATATTGACCAGCTACAATTCTTTCATTTAGACATTCCCTTTCAGTTTTCTCATCTCAGTTTCAGAGCAGTATTTGCCATTCCTCCCCTTTCTCCTTAAACACCAAGGCCAGCCTGCTTTGGCTGCAGTATAATAAGAATAACTGTGGATGTCTTTTTACCAGCTTCACCAACCAGCCATGGTTGGTCCTGATGGAATTCAAACCATTGATTTTAAATATTTATAGATAATTTGAAACAAATGTGGGGTTTTCGTGCCATGCAAACAAAAATTGAAAGTTTAATTAACACGGACAACAGCCATCTTGTTTCTGCAGACTTTAGGGACATATTGCACTGTCTTTAGCCACATCTTAAGCAAGTGAAGCATACAACATCCAGGCTTCATTCCAATATGACCCTAAATGCCTCTAAATTTTCCTTTTTTCCTTTTTTTTGGAATAAAACTATTCCAAAGCATGAAATGTCCACCTTCCAATTTATACACAATTGTATTTTAGACAAGTTCTACAGCTTATAAACCATCTAGCAAATCTTTCCAGTGTCTCAAACTCCTCCTGCTGCTTCCATCACACACAGCAACATCCTGAGCTGCCCCACACCCTTGTGTGGTCCCACATAAGGGTGAGCTGCTTTAATTCAAGTGCTGGCTGGCCAGATGGCCCAGGCTGAACCCCACCTGGAGGCTCTCAAGCAGCACACCAGCTTCCTTGCCCTTTCCCATCTACTGACTTTCAAGCAGCCTTCAGGGTCATCCTAGCTGTGACCTCTGCTCTGCCATCATCTTTCACTGAAATCTCCTGAAGGCTTCAAAAATTATGATTGCATAAGGGATGATGAAGGTGAATAGGGAAAACAATTGCATGAGCTTTCTTTCCTTAAGAAAACACATGAATAATTCAAAAAGCATAGGCTATTTACCCATAATCATTAGGTTCTACATTTTTGATGTCTTAAATTTGTAATTTAATGAAACCAGAGAATAAGTCATTTTATTGAACATTTGAACCCCCTTTTTCACATGAACCAAACACAGTATTTATCTCAACAGACACCTATCAGTGCTATTTTTATTTGATTTTCTTTACACAGAAAATGACCAGACCACATTGCCATTTTGAATTAGTCCATGTATTTGAGCTTCACTCATAATTTGTCATGTTTATCACAGACTATTTGTAAATGCTGGACACTCTGTCTGTGTACATGCAGATTAACATAGTGCAATATATTGTCAGAACTAATAGGTGATGTGTCTCTACTGCATAATTCAGAAAAACATTAAAGTGTCAGCACCCTTGATCTCCTGTAAAAATGGAAGCTTTCTCCTTTGCTTTGGATCCATCTCTGTGGTGTAGATGAAATGCCAGCTCTTCAGGCAAGCTGGGGTGATTCGTTCCCTCTGATGACCCTGCAGCGGGAGCCCCAGCACTCCCTGCTGAAATAGTCCTCAAGTCATGCTACACTGACAAAGCAAAGCTGAGCAACTTCATTTATCCTTCTCTGCCTGGCAGACAGCAATGCCAGTGCTGATGGGAATCTGTGAAACTAAGAGCAAGGCCCAGGTAGATGTCCCACTTACAGTGTATTTTTCGGGTGATAAAAAAGGTTTTTTTTATTTCTGAAAATTGATAGAGGAAGAGTGTCAGTCTGATAAATTGAGATTCTTCTGGGTTCATTTTGTGATGTTTCAGGACATGCCAAATTCCTGACTGAGAAGACAAAAAACTTATGCATTTAATAATAAACACTTATTATATTTATAACCCATCCTTTTACTGTGATAATGTTACAGCATTTTTTTGATTCATCTTCACAATACTTTTCTGAAACTAATTTTTTAGTTCATTCACAGACATGAAACTGGGATGAGAAAGGTATGTGTGACTGTTACAAGATTATAAAGGATATAATTTTTTTTGCAAACAATAGAAATAAAATAACAATATATATTAGGGGAAAAAACCAAACCAAACAAACAAAAAAAACCAAACAAAAAACCCCTATAATTTTGGATTTTCTGATTCCAAGGTTAGTTCTCCTAATGAAGCCTAATGAATTTGTTGTTTCTAACATAAATAAGTGAATGCACTAAAAAAACTTTTGAATTCTCATCTGTAGGTTTAACTGTTTTGTATCTGTCTTGTTTCCTAAATTATGAGTCTTATCTTAATATAGTTCTTCCCTTCCCTAGGATTTCACGTCTGTCAGAAACATTGTTATACCAAAAAAGTGTTTCAGATAGACAGCAAAATGTTCATAGCATTTAAAAACCTTTCCAGGTCTTGTGTTGCACAACAACTCTTTATAAACCAATGTGTATTTATTTTGGTGGAAAGCTACCCAAACAAAAATATTGCATTTGCAGTTCTAGTCTCTGGGGCTTTAATCCACTGAGAAACTTATGAAAGTACTCACTGATTGTGGGATAATATTTCTATTAGATGCCAGCAGTATTTATTGCATCATTTTATGAATTTTGACCCTTTTCAAAAAGAATTTGATGTATATAAAGTACTTTTGCTTCCATTTTCACTAGTGGAGACATAAAGACATTAAATCTCCAAACATAAGTTCCAAGGGGACCTAAAAACTGTAAATAAACAAGGCAAAGTCTGAGCTGTAATCAACACATCTCTAGCAATGAAGAACATTAATAACTTTTTCCCAGAGGACTTAGAGACTAGCAAGTATTTGATAAACCTTGCAATCATCTTTAGAATTTATATTTCAGATTTTCATGCTTTATTAGTGGCTTACCAAATATATTAGGAATTCACAAAGATTTTATAGTTATAGTTTATTATGATTTCTAATTCGTTTACAACCTTAGACTCCCTACAAAACCTAAGGAACCCCAGCATCCGTGACAACAGCTGTAGGGCAGAATTTTCAGTGTCACACACAGTTCTGCGCGTGGGACAGCCCTGGCAGGCAGGAGCAGCCGTGTGTCGGACAGGACATGTGGGCACTGGGTACTCGGACCTCATCATAGCCTGCAGCTTCTTCACAAGGGAAAGAGGAGGGGCAGCGCTCAGCTCTTCCCTGTAGCGACAGTGACGGGCCCGAGGGAAAAGCTGCGTAAGGGCAGGTTTAGGTTGGATATTAGAAAAAGCGCTGGGGCAGGCTCCCCAGGGAAGCGCTCACAAGCGCAGCCCGCAGAGTCCAGGGCGCGTTGGGACAAAGCTCTGGGGCACACGGGGCGGTTCGTGGCGATGGTGCTGTGCAGGGCAAGGAGCTGATGATCCTCGTGGGTTCCTTCCAACTCGGCACATTCTGTGGGGCAGCAGCTCCTGACGGGCGGGCGGCGCCGGGCCCTGGCCGCCGTGAGGCGGGCTCTGCCCTGGCCGGGCCGCGGCGCTGCAGCCGCCGCTGCGGGCGGGCCCGGGCGGAGCGGGCACAGCGCCCCCTGGCGCGCCGGGATCCCGGGCCGAGGGCGCGGGGAGCTCGGAACCGGCAAAGGCCGAGGGGCTCCGCTCAGCACCCGGGAAACACCGGCCCAGCCCTGGTACTCCAGTCCCCACAGCTGAAACGTTGCATGCCGCGAGGTGCCGGGGGGAGATGGTCTCCCACGGGGACAGGGAGCAGCCCGCAGCTCCCACGGCACCGCTCCTGCCTGGCTCCGAGAGCCGATGCTTCCTATCCCTATAAACCGGCCGCATTTTGGCCTTCCCACACGGCCCGTTGGTGACAGAATCACAGAATGGTTTGGGTGGAAGGGACCTTAAATATCTATTTCCAACCCTCCTGCCATGGGCAAGGACAAAACAGCATCATTCTGAATGCTAAATAAAATTAAATAGGCTTTGTTCTTTATTTCTCATTTGTATTTAAAAAGAAAGAGACAGCAGACCATGCTGAAAGCCCTTCTACCTTTTAATTTTTTTTCATACTATTTGTTTTAATCACGGTCACCACATATAATACATTTAACACAAGTTTCTTTAACTACTGATTGTGTGTTTTCTTACCAGCCCTGGACATTTTCCTCATCTCAGAATCCAATTAAGCATTCAAAATACCCACAAAGGAAGTAAAATTAATCTGAGAGAACTGAAATTTTGAATAATTAAAATTACTGAAATGAATACTTGTTGATGATACGTTTACATGAGTATTTAACAGAACTAAGGAAATTTGCTGTATATTTTTAACATATTTATACAAGATATTAACCACTTTAAGATTTTAAATCTTTTAGTACAGTGCATGGATTCTTGTAACCAGTAAAAGGAAAAAACCCATATCTTTTAAAAATATAGATTGTTAAATTGGTGGAGAGGTTGCTTTGTCTTTTCATTTTCAATTTTTTTTCTTTCTATCCAATTCAAGTATGTTCTTAGCAGTACATAGTAAGACAACTTGTTTCTTAGCAGGATAAAGAGGTGAAGATTTTCCTAGAAAACATATGCTCAATATAAAGTTCTTTTGCAAAATGTAGCTGGGAGCAGTTAAGCACATTTGTGTGTGTGGTGGGTATTCTTGTAGGCATAAATAAAAGGCCTCCAAACAGGGAGGAGCTTTTTTTCAAAACAGCATAGTTAAAATGAAAAGAAATTACAGGTCTGCATGAAGAACGCTGATATTTGACTTCACATTTCAGCTCAGCCTCTTCAGTTTGTCAAAGGAAAAGGTAAGACATGGCTTTAGTCACAGTTGACCACATAGCTGCTCACAGACAAGACCTTCATAATGACCTTTCTTCAGTCTGCCATTCAATCATGCATGATTCAAATCCAAGAGTCAATTTTTATGTTTCAATTTTTCCATCCTTGTGTACACTCAGGAAGCTGAGAAAATTGCTTAGGAAGGATCATATCTTCTCATGAACAACATTTATTTTATTGCTCAAAGGTAAGCATTACACATCTTTTAACATGGCTCATTTGGCCTTGCCTTGTGTCTGATGATCCAATTCTTATGAATAGTCCTTTTCATAGGTGTGACAGTCACCCAGTTACTTTTACTTGCACAACTCTTTCCATGCTGCTGTCCCTGTTTATCTCCCCATCTCTGATCCTTTCCTAGTAGATTAGTTTAAATGGTTGAGGGATCAGAGATAAGGGGTCACACATACTATGGTTCTTTGGATCTTAAAAATATAGATGTTACAATTTATGAAAAAAATGAATGAATAAGGTGCCACTTTTATCCAGAAAACCTGCTTAAGCAGACACCTTGTAAAGAGCTTATTCATAAAGAGGAAGCAGATGTGGTAGACTTTGGACTCCATCTCTCTGGGAATAGACTGACAACCAAGAAGATGGAGCACAGGATCCCAGCAAGCTGTTGTTTTTTTTTTAAATGCACCTAAGCTCACACAGGATGGAAAAAAAATGGCTTTATTTCCTCTTTGCCACTCTGTTTTTATAGTCTGCTGTGTTGCTGTATTGACTCCCTTCTCCAGGAAGAATACCAGCAGGCTCTTTTCTCTCTGGAGTTCTGCAGATCTGGAGTTTGGTTTCTGAAAGTTATAGATGGAAAAGGTGGAGATGGGGCAGACCTTACTGAGAAAGAACTGTTTTCCCTTTCAAGCTTGTTACTTATGAATCTTTTCTTTCCCTTTTCACTTAAACCTGCTCACAAACAAAAAACCACCTAAATTAGACCTGTCTCTCTCTCAGCTGGAGACGTGAAACACTATTTTGTTGGGTTAGAAAAAGAAGTTGCAAGATGTGCTCTCAAATAAATTATATAATGATCTCACTATCAAGTCTTGTCTTACACACAAAGGCAAAAAAGCACTACTCTAAACCACTGGATTGTCCTGCATTTTGCATAGCATAGAACTCCATCAGGCCTCTATCACAAAAATATTCTTGTAAGTCTTATGGAGAACCATTTTTACTCAGCACTGGTGTCCACAGTAATAATTTGCCATGGAATTCCAAATTCTTACAACTGTTTCTTCCTCAAAGAAGGCTCCTTGAGACATCTGTCCTTTTCTCAGTAGCTGTGCACTCACAGCAAGTGAAAATATTATTTGTACAAAAAAACCAAAAAAACCCCCAAAAAACAGAGAGAGAAAAGAGAGCTGCACAGGGGTAATTATCTTTCCAACCATCATGTTTGACACTTCTGTTTTACACTTGTGGAAGATTCTGAACAGTGCCTCACCCTAACTTGCTTGCAAGTGACCTACCTCGGTCACACCATAAAGAGTTAGCAAGCTCAGCTTAAACTGTGACTTCCCAAGATGCTTATTTCATGGTTATTCCAGGAAATTAATTGGGATGCATTGGACAAAAATTGCAAAGAAGCTGGAGAACTGTGGTTGTCCCACTGAAAGAATAAATACGCACAGGAGTTTAGTCTTCAAGGACAGCCAACAATTCAAAAGGACAAACTGGCACCATTTTAGGCACAGCACTAATAGTAGGCAAACATAAAAAAACCCAGCTCAGTTGGCATTTAGCATCCAGAAAGCTCAGTGGCTTTGTTGAACAGCTTTGGGCCATGAAACTTGAGACATTTCTGCAGGGGTGTTAGCACTTCCTGGCTTTGGCCAGGCAGGAAGTATTGCACAAAACAGCCCTTATCAGGGTATTTTGGTGCTGCCAGTCCCAGCGCCAACAAAGCCCAAGAAGTCTCAGGCAATTATAAATGCTAACACACAAAAGAAAAAAAAAAGTGAAAGTCTCTGAATATAGAGAAAGCATAAACTTAAATGCTTTTAAAAATTTAAACCAACACAAGTCCACCCTGAATTAATGTGTTTCCCCTTAATTTCAATAGTGTCATGCATTAAACTGTGAAACAGCAGAGAAATACTTGTCCTGTAAATATTTTAGCAGAAAACATGCTTTAAATAATTGGCCTTAGTGAAAAAAAATCCAGAACTATGCACATTACAAGGCAAACATTAATAAAAACATCTAGGGTATGATAATAGTAGGGAGCTAACTGATCTCCCAGTTACATTGTCATTATTACTTGCAACATATTAATGATGCTTTGTATAAGATGCTTTATTTCTTCCTTCAAAAGGATTACAATCTAAACTAACACAGACCCAGAACAGATGGTATAAACAGGGAAGGTAAAAGTAGAGAACAATAGGCAAGCCCAATTTACATATATTCCATCTGTTTAAAATTAATGCTTTCATCACATTTTGTTGGAGACAAAAATTAATATCTTCACCTGGTCATGAGAGAAGTACATGGATGGAGGGGGAAAATGCTGACTCTGTGGTCTGCTTTCTTTCAACAAAAAAATATTCCCAGGAATCCTCACAGGAGTAGGAGCAGGTGAAGAGCTGACAGGGTGAAATGTCAGTCATTCTCCATAGCATTATCTCAACCAGCCCAATAGAAATTTTAAGCACAATTCATTGATGATATATAAGAATTAATTATAGTGATTCATTCACCACACCTTAATCTGTCCAAACATGGACAGTGCATCTACACCTTCAAGAAGGGAGATAAATTTCTGCTAAAACCTTACTTACTTTTCTTTCTTTCTTACTTTTTAGCTTGAAACAGCTCTTCAGTGGTGAAGAGCCTTATAGGTATGAGGTGTGGATCTCTCTTTAGAGCTGTGGAGGGCCCTTTCAACAGCATGTGAGCATTCCATGATGGCAAGTACTTCACCTTTGAAGGCACAATCCAGAATAACTCAAAGTTGGTGTGTCCACATCAGAACATGTGAGATAAATGAGAATGAGTGACAGAGAGGGCATAAACCTTTTAAAGCTCCTCTGCCTCTTCATTCAAGCTGCAAAATACAAGTTCTCCTGTTATAGCTGTCCTTGGTTCACTGCTTCCTTACTAACAGCTTACAGCACTCAGAGACTGTGCAGTGACAGCTTCCTTTGTAAAGCACTTCCCAAAAGCCCTGGAGCAGAGTAGGATTTGCAGCACACTGGGAAAGCAGGCACAAATGCTTTCATACATGGGACAGATCCAAATATAATTAATGTAGGAAAAATTGAAGCCATGAAGTCCACATCAACTTCTACTCAGAGATCTCTATATGGATAGAATGGAAAACAAAGAAAATCTATATCTTTCAACAAAGTGGAAGGATTTAAGAGTGATAGGATAAAAAGAAAGTGGGCAAAAGAGGGAAGTTTTTCAAAGCAATTTCATTACTGCATATATTTGAACAAAATTGAAATAAAATTCTAAGTATTCCATGAACAGCACACCCACCAAAATTGGATTACCTGTGTGTTTGTGCATCAGAAACTTCTCATCACCAGCTACCCAACCTCATGTCCCTTATGACTGCACAAGTCCTGTGACAAAGCCAGTTCCTACTGTGTTCCCAGCCAGGAACATTCCCTGACATGACCTCCACAGAACTCCTCTGCCTCCATCTACTGCTTCAGCCAGGGGCACATGATCCAGCCACCGGTTCCTAGTCAAGAAGTCATTGCAGGCCAGGCAACTTGAGCTGATTGACTGGTGACAGTCTGACAGCACTGATCACTGCTGACCTCATTGTGAGCCTCTCCCTTCCTGGGGGCACTGCTTCGTGTCTCTTTGTTCTCCCTTTCTATTCATCTGATTTTCACTAAACCTGCTGGAATTTGATGGGTGAGATTTCTGCCTTTATGCCTAATTTCAAGTAATCTTCCAGAATTTCAGCACCAGGGCCGAGAATTACTAAAGGATGCACACAAAGTGCAACTTCAGAGCATTGTTTCTGGATGACACCCAAGCTCTTAGAAAGGCATGTAAAGGCTCTTCTGAGAAAACGTTGCTCTCCAGCATCGGTACCAAAAACCAAGAATGATGGGATCAGTGCTGATCCTCCCAATTGGCCTTGGAGTTTGTGATGGGCCCATGACAACTCAAGTATGTTATAAAACAATAGTAGCTGTATTGAACATAGCTATTCTATAGACCATGGTAAATTCTCATAGGTGAATTGTGATGCTATGAATTATTTTCTGTAAATACAAAGACTACTCTTACACAGAGCAGTCTCACAACAATGAACCTCTGTTGCTAGTTTCCACATTTATTTTAATTCAGTGCAATAGCTCAGCTTCAGCATAACCCAGCAACAAGCTCAATTGATGAAGTCAAACTGAAAAAAATTGTACTCTGAGCAAGTTAGTTCTAGCATCTCTCTGAATAGGATTTAGATCAGTGAATCTTTGAAATTCTGCCATTTGGTCTTGTGCTTGCTGTGGGTTCTACAAGCATATGTGCCTCCAGAGGAGAATTTTTCCATGTCTCCATTGGTTGCTCTACAGGAACTATTTGCTAGAGCAAATTGATGAACCTCAATTAGAAAAAGATATGTTTTTAAAAAGATCTATCTTTCTTCTCATTCATTCCTCAACTCTTTGCAAATATTCTTAGCTACAGTATCTTAGGTATGGTGTTTATAAAGGATGAGTGATCTCTTAGAATCTTAATGAGATCTGCAGTAACCAGAGAAAACAAAATGATAATCAAAGGCAGGGTGGAGTTCTGATTACATTCTAACATTAGCTTTTTCACAAGAGAAAGGCCATTCTACCTTATATATAGGATGGATTTTTTGGTTTTGAGGCACTTAAAAAGCTGAAAAAATAGATAACAAGATGGGAATGATTATGCAGTTCCTAAGAAATCTTTTGAGATAATGAGTAGGATACCAGTCTACAAATTCTGCAGTCTTGGTAAAGGTAGAAGAGCAAGTATTGCTGCTTTTCAAAGGATATACAAGAAAAGAGTGTGGGATGTCGATTTGCAAGGAAAAATGATAGTAACAACTTTTTATAGCAAGAACAGAGATATTGCTGGACAAGAATGTTCCCACAAATCTTCACTTGCAAAAAGCTTTTGAGTGTTGAAGAGTAATGGGTAGGATTTTATTCTATAGAAAATTTTAAAGGGTTTTTTTTCCTTTTCCTTCAGGGAATCGGGTTGAAGAAGATGACCTGACAAAAAAATTTACATTGATTTGTCAGCAAAAATTGAGATTTGTTTTGGATTCTTTTTGTACCATTTATGATATATGTAGGGAAATCAAATATTTTTTGGCTTTAAGTAACAACTCACAAAAATAGGAGTTTTCTTCTAAAACACTTCTACTATATCAGAAGTGTCAGTGTAAGCAGAGCACTGAATCCATGTCTGATTTACTTTTGGGAAATTGTGCATAAGCTGCTAAAGATACAGACAATGTGTTCTGAACAGATATTTAGTGGATAGTACCAAAATAGAAGAAACTGAAGCTTGTGCTGGTATACCAAACCTATCTCCAAGTAGAATAAACAAGATAATTTTAAGAAATTAAATCTAGCCATCAAGTTCATTAGAAAAGGTGTAGAAAGCAAGGCTGAAGGTTTATTAGCTGAACATTACAGAGGACAAATAAAGAGATAAATCTGAGAACTCTTGTAAACTTTGTGTCACAGAAATGGACAAGACAGAGCACAGCAATCATAAAAATTCTAGAAGTTGCACTCTAGGAATCTATTCAGGCATTAATCTTTAGACACTGACATAAATTTGGAGTTTTGTTAAAAATTCCAGGTGGTGACATATGATCTCTAAATATTTATGAGAATGCATTAGTATTCAGAAGGGATTAATGGATTTCCTGCTGGAGGCATTGGAAGCCTTTGGTGGTCAGATTTTTAAAATCAAGGTGTTTATTTTGATTTTAAGGACTGTGAATTCAACAGCTTGTTCAAATAGGTAAATTGATTATGTAATTATAGTGACATTTCAGAGTATATCCTTTTCACCTGATTATGCTATAGGAAATAAATCATTACATGGAATCTACTAGCTTTCTCTTTTTTTTTTCTTGACACAATCTTAGGTAGGAATTTGAAAATCTACATAGAAATGAAAAATCCCTTTGTCAGTGCCTAGTCTTATTGACTTTTTAGAAAAAGCATTGAATTTAATATTAATTAATATTCAGACAATGTTGATACTAAAATTTTGAAAAAACACTAAAATATTTACAACATAATTAATTTTTTCTTTGTGCCAACAGCTGCTTTGTGCTATCAGTGATGAAATCACATACTATAGAAAAGGAGAGGCCTATTAGATCATCTTCTGCATCTGCTTCCCTCCTCCACAACCAAATTGCTCCTCCCTGCTTGGAATTTTCAGAATGGCTCCTATGTTTGTTTATCAACCTGAATTCCCTGTTTTTCAAGACTGTGGTTAAAATTTCTGTACATTTTGATAACAAAGGCTTCCATAAGAAAAGCACCAGAGCTTCTACCTTGCAAAGCTGTTAAAAATATCATTAAAACTTTTTACATCCATTTTCAATTTTTACAATTGTTAGAATCAGCAACAGCATAAAGAGATAATTGCTGAGTGACAATAGAATAAATTCAACCAAACTGCAGTATGCTAATGTTATGCAATGCTACTCTGTACATATATTTATTAATATGAGAGACCTTTCCTTTTTTACCTCAGACCACTTTCATCAGATTCTTGGTGGAAATGCTGTCATCTCTGGAAGGAATTGTCTACATGGTATTGCATGATGCTGTGTGTCTCTAAATGCTGATTTTTTCCCCTCCTCTTTACCTATTATGCTTGTCACAGGAGTCTCTAGCCTGAAATCAGCATAAATGAGTGTGGCTGGCACTGTGTGCATGCACAGTCACACGGCCTCATCTGTGAATCTGCAGCAATTAATTATATTTATAGTGAAATATCTGCAGAACATTTGCATGTATGAATTATGTATTGAGGAAAAAGCAGTACACTATGGTTTATGCATTTTTTGTTCTCATGAGAGTCCCTTTGTATCTGTAATATATGCTATGAAGCAAACCAGATTTTTATTAATTTGTTTATCATCTTAATTATGAAATATAATTTTAAATAAAGACATTATTTTTAGAAGTGCTTTTCAAATACCTATTTGTCATTATTTTACCCTTACATTATCAAATAAATTGTCCATTACTCTTCAATGTATTTTTTCTTTAAGATTAAGTTCTTCTAGCAAACACCAAGGAAAAAACCAGTGAATCATCAATGAGCACAGGCCAGAGTTTAAGGCAATGAAGTATGCATGAAATATAAGCGTGATGTGATTATCCCTCTTATTATGGTTATTACAATACATAATGAGCAGTGTCAGTCTGTTATCTTATCATTTTATTATTTTGTGGATTCACCCAAGAGTAAAATTTAAATGTAGTAACAGAAGTAATGAGTCAATGGGCTGGGAAGCATGATAAAGAAATAATAAGAAGGTAGTATGCTGCAAAGACTGTTCTGAGCTAGACTAATTGTATGCTCTGAAATTAATTATCTGCAACAAATATGACAGGTGGCTAAGTTAGCTGTGAAAGAAAACAGGTCAGAATATTCAGAAAGCCTTTTTTCTTTGCTGAAGAACTTTTGGAGACAATATTGAATTAAAGATTCATACATTAAAATTAATCTGCTTGAAGCTCTTGTTAAGAACTTATTTTTCACATACTGTCCTAAACAGAGGTGCACCAAATACAGCTTTAAATTTTTCACGATTTAGCTCCTGCATATGAAACACTAACTTTGATTTTCGGTGTACATTATATTTTTCCAAAAAGCAAGAAAAAATACCTAAGAAATAACAAGAAATCAGATAATTTCTTTTTTAAAATGGTATAACATACAGTAGCTTAAAATATATAAAAATAAATTTTATTAAAACCCCTATTTCTTTAATGATAGGGCCAGAATCTATTGCAGCTCTCTCATGGTGTGACTATTGCATATACTCCATGCACCTGTTTGCTTGGGTATAGTTTTACAGCCTGGAGAAAGGTTCTAAATATTAAAACTGAAATTATTTAAATTTAATCTTCTTTGAATATTGCTCCCTAATTATCCTAGTTGTTTACAGTTACCACAGAATTTTCACAGATTATAGAAACCATTAAAGACTAATAATTATTACAACACTTGAGGAGAATTCTAAGATGAGATTTTTTTTTCTTACAAAATCACCATCAGCATAGCCACACACTCCGGTATTACTTAATTTATTTTGCTGTAGAACAGCACTCAGCCTGGAATTATCTTAGTTAGAGAGGAGGAGGGGATTATATTATTCTTCTAGGTTCTGTTGCAGGAAACATATTAACATTCATTGACCTTGCAGTGGTAATTTGTACTGATGAGCATCATTATATGACTGGTATATTAAAGCAGCCTATTAGAGATAGGAAGCATCCTATGCTATTCAGAGACACTATTACCATTTGAGATGTGGCTGTCATGGAGTCTTTACATACAGGAGATATTTGGAACAGTGGAAAACTACTAGAATAGCCTGGCTAAGCCATCAAGTTATTGTAGCTCACAGCTCAACCTTTAAAAATTAGATCATATGAAAAAATCACATTGATACCTTTCTGGTAAATAAATATCACATCTTCCTAGTTTTAACCACAGAACTACCTTCTATTAGTGGATGAGTAAAAATTAAATCCTAGAGTGAATGAGAAATCCATGTTTGGGAGTACAGAGTCACTCTCCGTTCTGACCATGGAGACGCTGGCCGAAAATAGAACTGTGATTGCAGTATTCTAAATAGAGAGTCACCCTGCAAGCTCTTCTTAGGAGGTGCAACACATCTCATTACCACATTTTGGAAGAAATATGTTCTTAACAGTGGATTTTCTTCTTGTATTGAGGCCATGAATATAATTACCACTTGATAATTTACAGTGTGCCAACTGTTTTACTGCATCCAGTAAGCAATAAAGCACTAAAGAGAACATGAAGTTTGTGGCACCTGCAACTCATTAAAAGGGCACTATCAGAAACAAAGTGTTTAGTTGTCATGTAGTGCTTGGCTATACACAAGCAGCATTTAGGATTGATCTAGGCATCCTTACATAAAGGACCACTGGCAACATAAGATGATCAGGGAGTATATGTTCAGAGCACAGAATGCAGGAAGCCATACCAATTTATGAAGGAAAATTGATTTTCTTCGAAAGTAGAGCAAAAACATCTCTGGCCATAGGAAGTTATGTTTCCTAATAGGCTTCTCTGTGTTCTCTCTTGCCCTTCATGTTCTGAACACACTTCTACTAATAAAAGTGTTTGCTATGCAAACAGATGAGAACATATCAAATTAATAATTTCACTAATTAAACAAACAGGTACATAAAAAGAAACCTCAACTTTTATTTCTTAACATAATTAAAGCTTCCCTAGAATGAAGTACTTAGCTTTATTTAGCTAAAACCATACAAAGTATTTGAGAAGTGCTGTGGTCACCTGTGTGTCCCCAGCTCCTGTGCGTATGGGTCCTCCTGCACGAGCAGTGGAGTGTTCCTGACACCCTCCCTGTGTGCTCTGAGCTGAGAATTGTATGAATTGAGCTGGGTATAGAGCAGGAGAGGGATCCTTGAGGAAGTATCTTTGTAAGGTGGACTACCTTCTCCAAGACTGTCCTGTTGGCACTCACAACATGCACAAGGAGCTGCAAGATACAATGCAGGCAGAATACCAGAGAGCATATGGAGGTAAAGAGGGAAGAAAATCCAGAGGAAGGTATCTGGTGATACTGAAACTGGGTGGTTAAATGGAAATAAATAGAAAGACTGGTTGTGTTAGGGTCAGAAACTTTTTAATATGGATTGAGGAGGCCTGGGAATTGGTTGACTGGGAGAGAATGACATCAAGGTAGAACTGACCAAAAAAAGACTGCTTCAGTAAGTAAACTGAAAACAGGAAAGCAATAGAACAACTCAGACATGTTTGGTGACAGCCTGGATTATAGGCCACTCAGCCTATACATCCAGTCAGAATATTGAGATAAGACTGACTGGACAAGTAGACTGAGACCTCTAGTGAGCTAGACTCAATGTCAGGTGAAGGCTGAAAATGAGACCTGAAGGGGAGATGGTGAGGCAGAGTAAATAAAGATGTGAAGGAAGATGCAGAAGAAACCAGGCCAAAAATAAGAATGAAAAAACTGAAAAGGGAGGAGAGAGGTGAGGCAAAAGAACCTGGAATGATACAGGTAGTAGCAGAGGCTAGGAAACTGTGGGATTAGTGCCAGGAAGCAACACTAGGAAAAACAGGTCTCTCTCAGGAAGAAGATGAAGGCTAGGATGAGAAAATAGGCAGATTTCTTGGATGCCATAGTACATCATGATGGAACAAAGAGCTTGGAATAGCTGTAGAAATCAAGTATCTGTGCTTGCTGTTCTGATTGTCACCCGTTACTGGATGCTGCATGCTGGAGCCAAGTGTTTTAAAATCTTGCGTTTTCTCTCTTAGCAACATCTGTAAATCCTACTGAGATTCTCTCCCAGCCTCAGCTGTCCCTTCAGCATCCAGTGGAGCATCCTACTACCAGCTATGCCAGCTGAAGCAGCTGAGCAGTGCATCACAAACTTCAATCTTGTAATGACCCAGGTACACAGTAAAAACACTATGTGGCCATGGACAAACATTTACATTTTTCCTTTTAACTTTAAAGATATTTGAAGCTACATTCAAAAGAATCTGAAAAGATTGGCTAAAACCCGTGGGATGGTAACTGGTTATAAATATTTCAGTGCAACTTTTAAACCAGTAATTCTTCAATACAATATTGTGAGCCTTCAAGCTTTTAAGAAGAAAGCAACACTAATGTGAAACATTGGAAGCATCCAGTAACATGGAAGATATTAAGTCTTATGGGTACTGCCTGTAGATAGTTTGTTCATGATTCACAGTTGCTCATACTAATGAGTCATCCTGAAGTGGATAATCAGCAATCTTTCAGCCATTTTCCTTTTCCACCAGCAAGGACTTTGTAGGCTTAAATTAATGAGAGGCTTTAAAAAGGAGCTGAGAGAAGAGAATTCTGTTTTTATAGAGATCAATGCAAGTAGAAATTAATCTTTTTAAAAACTAAGTAACTCATTGTTGAATGCTTTTCCATGCTTTCTACTGAGAAACCAGCTAGGGCTCCCTTTTCAGAATGAGGTGCTCAGTTTACAGCAACAGCTTTGTACTTCAGCATTCGATGCAGGCATGTAGTACATGAAAAGTAGCAATTAGAGTTAAATGAAAAAAGAAGAGACCCATATTTGTTACTCATGGTTGAAAACGGATCCAATTAAAGTCTGTTAAATTGACCCATTTTACACTAGGCTAACCCTGAATAGGCTCTGGATAGAGTTTTTGGGTGTGTGCCAGAGGAGGGACCATTGAATACACACTTTCACATAGCAAGTGGCAAATATCCTGTAATGGGATTGAATGATATCAGGATCAGCTTTCCAAGAAAGAGTTTGAAGCCTAGCCCCCTAACCTTACCATAGTCAGAGAACACTGACTTTTTTTTCCTCCTTGCACATTCACTGCACAGTGCAAAATACTTTTGCATTTATGAAAATGTCTGCAAATCCTTACCTGATGCTATTTCCTACCAAGAAATTATTCTGGTCTTGCTTCTTTCCACACTTTTGTTCCTTTGTCCTTCTTATCATGAAGCAATTGTAAGAGAAAAGCAAAGAATAGATTGTTAATTGTAGCAGACTGATTACTATGGAGATGTGTTAGCATCAAGACAGAGCTGATCACGATCAGAAAGTCCTTTCTGTGAATGTTTTGTGGGTTTTGTAAAAATAACGACAAAATCAAAATGAAAAGAATACAATTTATTTTTTAAATTATCCTCGATATACTGGATGAAGAATGAACATACTGGACCAATAATCTGTAAAACTTGCTTTAAAAGAAAACAGCCATTTCACAGATTTTTTTTTTCCCTAGTGCAATGGAAAAACAAGATAACCCTATAAAAATAAACCCTTCCCCCTCACTGTTGCATACAGTACTATCTCAATCCTTTTAAGTGCTGAAAGAAAAGTCATTATTACAGAACAACAAGGCATCTTCTGAGTTTTTTAATTGCACCTGGTGAAACAGGGACAGATCTGTCTCCCAAAGTAGTGATTCAGCATTTAACTCGGTGAGCCAAATGTAGTCTTTGTGACTCATAGATCTTCAGCAGGGCTGTAGTGGGAATTATTCTGTTCCAATAGACTTCACTGTTTCTTCAGAATGTCACCTACTTTTATCATTTTAATTAATATTCCAAGGCTAACCTCCAACTCTCAGCCCTCAAGCACTTGTTGTTTAATTCATCATTTATTGCTCTTGCCATATCTCTTTTGACATAGTCCATTGTTCAGATTACTCTTCTCAACAATGTTTTATAAATTGCCCAATTTCCTAAATAACAGCAATCATTTTTCTTAGTTACATCTTAAAGAAGCCATCATACAGAATTTCTCCCCTTTTTGTTGGCACAAAGGAAGGGGAATTCCTCTCCTTTATGGACAAAAAGCAGCTTTGAGGTTTCTCCCAAACATTGCACCAAGAAGTTGCACTGCAGCAGCTTAAGTAGGAATAGGATTTTCTGTTATCACAGCAGTGAACCAATTGTTTGTAATATTTGCTTCATGGCAGCAGAGAACTCAGGCTGGATCATATGAAATTCATCATTGAGGAAAGCAAAGTAACAATAAAACTCAGAGAAGGAGATTGCTATTTCATTGGCACAGTCTGGAACAATTATTTTCTAATTCCTCTGTTAATTTCCTTAACTTTATCATCTTGAAGCAAAAGAACCAGTTTTCACTTTTGGGGGCTGAATATCCTGTGCAAAGCTCTCAACTTTACCATGCTTTATAAAGGAGAGGCCTGAACTCCTTTGAGATCCATGCAAAAAAATCCCAATCACTGGACAGGTACATGAATATCTGATTTGTGTCAGAGCTTGGCTTTACCAATTTCCAGGTACAGGGAGCCACAGGAAAAAGTGCTATAAAAGCCCATAAATCTTTGCTAATATTTAGAAACAAGAACAAAGCAGAAAACCAATATCTGCAAGATTCAATTTATTCATGTTCTTGTCTTTCTCCATATGAATTAGAGATGCCCAAACACAAAACCTCAGACCATTCCACCCAAGAGAAGAAAAAGCCTCAGCTAAGCTGATGCTCTGCAGCACAACCTTGTGTTGGTTGCCTACACAGCATCCCCCCCACTGCAGTCTGGGTGGGCTTGTGCTCAGAGGAGCACAGATTGCAGAGCACTGCAAAGGCTTTTTTTATCTTCTTACTCTCATTGTACTTATCCACTAATGTAAATATTTCCAAAACAATATCTGACTTGTACAGTCATAAATGCATAGGCTGGCAAATCTTCTCAGCTGCATTAGTCACTTCAACTCTATGTCTGAAAATTTGGTTTGGATGAAAACATTTACAAGTCTAAATCCTAAACTCTGTGCCTCACCATGCTGCCATTGAAAATTCCAGCCCCAAATATTCTTATCAGATACACCCTAATGCAGCATGCTTTATTCCAACTGCATACCAATAAGATCCTAGGAAGAAAAACTGCAAGGATGAGTTTTCCAAAGAGGAGATTCAGAGAGAATCATTGCTTCTTCAGTCTCAGGTTGTAAATGTACATCCCATTACTGACTCTGCTAATAGCTGCTAGGATGGATTATTGTTACAGCTGCTAATTGAGAGCTGGATTTGAACACCTAAACAGCTTTGTCATTGGTTGCCATCGAGCTATTAGACAAATTGATAAAATGCACCCATGTGGTATAGCTGCAGTAACATAAAGCTCATTTGTAGCAATATAGCAGATTTCCTCCAGCATTTATCTCGCTGCTTAGCAGTTCAGAAGGCACAAAATGGGACAGAGAACAGGAGGGAAATGCCCAGAGTGTCTGGAAAGTCTCTCATTTCAATCTTTGCATGTACCCAAAAGGTGAACACTAACACGGGTTGGAGACCCTGTTCTCCTTGGAGTGAATGCTAATTTAAACTTCCACTGTGATCTGATATGCTTTAAAATGCAGCAAATCCCTTATTTATGAGTATAAAGGCCATGAAAGGGCTTTAGAATCTAACCCTAGGGGGCTCTTCAAGTGCATGAACCCAGCAATGTTTAACACTTACACTTAGTCTTGAACAGTTTCTTGAAAAGAATAGAGAAAAATACCTGGTAGATGCCCTCTTTTCTGAACAGTTGAGAAAGCTTCCTGCATGAAATGAGAAAAACCCATTTTCTTAAGGAAATGCTTTCTGGTACTGTAGCTATTGCACACTGCTATTTAGAATTCACATTCCTAGAACAGAGATGTTGCATACATTTTTTATGACATAATCTTTCACATAAATGCAGTTCTTGGAATGCTGACAGGCCAATAAAGAAGCCTTGCTGTATTGGGGGAACAAAAAACATTTCAGGTCTAATATCAAAAGAGTTATTAAATGCCTCTGATTTTTGTGATGTGAGCTTTCCCAAGTCCATAGCACTGGCAATGAGACCTTGTATAAATATAAAAAGATGTATTCTAAAAGCTACAAGCAATAAAAAGGCAGTGTATTCTTCAACTAAGATTTGAAATATGTTCCATGAAAAACAAGCATAATAAATTAATTCTGTTCAGCTGATGCAGAGTCAGATAAGGGACCCTGAGATCAATAGTTACACTTCTCTAAATCCTGGTTCGAAACGGCTTCACTGGCCTTCATTTTGCTTCTGAATGTGTTTGTGTTGCTCCTAAGAGGACTACAAAAGAGTTCTTTCATAAAACTCTGGTGATCCTCTGAGATGGTATTAGACACCAGCATGGGGTGTTCCCAGCAGTTTGCCTTCCTTCCTCCCCTCCTCCACTGCCCAGGGATAACATCCAGACCAGCCCCAGTAAAAATTACATTAGAACCTTCATCCCCAAGGTTCACAGCCTCATTAGCATCTGCTGCCATTGGGCTGGGGTTAGAAAAACATGCCAAATAGTGAACGTGGAGAACACTTGGAGACTGACATGCAACAAGTATTTGCTTTTGCCTTCCTTGTTCCAAAGGAAGCATTCTCTCCAGCATAGGGACAAACTGTTTCTGGGACTGGGAAATGCTCAAAATATCCCTCTCTGCAGGAAACCCTTGCAGGGCTGATCTGCAGGCATCCCAAGAATTGTGGTTCTTGACAAACTTCAGTATTAATTACTGCAGCATTGCTCTGACTCCTCGTGAAACCATGAAGCACACAAGGAGTACCATAACTGCTCATTTTCATTAGTGCTTCCTTCTTGAAAAATAAAAGAAAGCATTATAATAGCACATGACTATGCAGCACATTCAGACACATTTAATTAGTAGCTGCCTCACACTTATTTCTAAAAAAAAATGTAACAAAATAAAATAATTTCTGGTATAAACCCAGGCTACATAATACAGGCTGTTTGAAAGGGGAATAGTTTCCCTCTTTAAGAAAACTATCTAGCTGCTATTCCACCTGAAAGCCGTGGCAAGGGTAGGAGCTATCAGTACCTATTCTTTAGCTTTTTCAACACAAAAGTAAATATTCAGTCCCATTTAAGCCCAGCCTTCTTGTGGAACCAGTCCCTCCTGAGCAAATTTACCAAACCAGTAAGCAATATCTTTCTCAAACAGAGTGCTCTCACCTGCAGTTCTTGCTCTGTTTTTCCCCTGACAGCCTACAAGTGAGGTCACTGATAAGTCACTGAGGACAGCAGGCAGCTCCAAGACTGTTTGGGAACTTTATAATGCTGTCCTGTTCTAGAAAACTAGAAACATATAATGCAGTCCCATCCAAGAACAGGAGCATTATCCAATATGTGATATGCCAAATTAATTAGCAGAACTAATTAGCAAAGCCATTTTCTGTATCAGACCCACTAGTCAGTGGAAATCAGCATTTTACCCAACCAATATATGCATAATGTCACAGAAGGAACACTGTATCAAACAATTCATTTCCACACTGAAAAATGTACAAATGTGGAACATAGGGTTTGCCACACCATACAGGATTGATAGTCCAGTGCTTCAGCTGTCCCACTTTAGACAGTGGTTAGTACTTCATCATCTGATGACAAACTACTGAAATAAACAATTGTGGATTTCACCATGAGAAGGAGATCCTAAGAACTCACTCTTAGACAGTAGAGCCTGTCTAAGGGATCCAGAGAAACTTAAAAAGTTCAGGGTATGAAACATTTCATAAATTTGTACTGAGATTGAACATGAACAGGATAAGGAGATTTTTAAGGAAGTCTAACATTTTTATTGCATGAAAAGACAAAAAATATTCATCCTCATCATGCAATCAAGTTGCAAGCAAAAAGAACTAACATCCATTCTGAATATAAACTGATTTATTTACATGGGACAGCAAAATTACTCTGAAGTGGTATTAGCTACAATCCCATAAGTGACACAATTAGAAAGCAGGAGGGCTCAGCAGAGGGGGCACAGCACCACCTGTCATCTTGCTTCCTGGACTGAGTTGGCTCAGTTATCTTTAGTTTGGCAAAGAAGAAATACATAACAAGGGAGGTGAAAAACATCCAATTCATCTCGAGTCACATAATTTACAAATTAAGATTAAAATTCAAGGCCTGGATGCATCAGAAATCCTTAAGGGATTTGAAACTGTTGTGCAAGAGAATGTCAATAACAAATACAGGTATGTAAGACTACTTGATATCTACATACAAATATATCCTAATTTAATTTGCAAAGTCAGAAACTAAACTAAATTGAGTGGTTCCAAGTACTGACATACCAGCATTTATATCTCTGTGCCAGATTTATAGGTTACTTTTGAATGGTATTTTTTTCCTTACTCTCAAAGAATAACGGTTACTTAATTGATACTCGTATAATTTCACAGAAGTAAAATGTACTACACATAAATGAAGAATTACACTCTGATGAAATCTTAATTTTTAAAAATAATTCAACATGCTACTGAGTGCAACATGAATTCATGACTTAGGAACCTCATTCACAGCACCCTTTTGACTTAGACATGGTCTGAAAGACTAACTTCTGGTTACATAGAAGGCCTCATTACATATGACAGAGACAACACACTGCTTCCCAATTCTATAAGTGCAGACCAGGCTTTGCACAGCACTGTCCATGTTTACTCCATGCCTACTCTCATGGGCTAAACAGGAAACACTTCATTCCCATATAAGTTCATTTTACTGAAGAATTTCCCAACAATATCTTTTCTACCCTCCTTTTCAAAACTACCAGATTAAAACATGACAGAGCTGAAATGATAAATGAATAATGAAAATGATAAATGATTAATGTCCTGATTTTCATAGGAACCCTTAACTTAATACTGCAGACCTAAGTATGTAGACAACAGGCTAAATCCAGCCTGAGTATAAAAGCTGATGTAATTTACCCAGTAGCTTACCCTGAGTGGAAATTAAAAGCATGTACTTTATACTGACTTGCTATTCAAATGCCAGTTGATAACTACTCTTACATTGCATTCCATACTACAAAGACAGAAATCTAAATCTCATAGAAAGAAAAAAAGATATCCACATTGCTCATTGCCATTTGACCATCAACCTGCAGATTTTCTCAGAAAACAATATTGTATGTGCCAACTACACAGTTGTAGACTTATGAGAGCATAGAAAGGAGACCCTTATTAATTTAACACTTCCTTGATTTTCAAGTCATCATTCAATCTCATAAAAGACTAATCATCATAGGAACATATTCTACAAACACATAGCAGCCTTTAAAATGATTGAGAGTAATTGCTTAGCTCTATGCAAAACCGATGTGTAGACATACAGGAAGAATTACTTTTTATTCACAGAAGGTTGATTAAATGGAACATACTGTGGCTCTTCATATAATTTTTTGACAAATTTAGTCCAGGCTCCATCTGGAAGCTGCATTTACCTATTTTTTCTATCTGTCCTTGAAAAATATGATTTAGAAACTAGAAGAGAGTTTCATGTTGTGAAAAAGTGAAACTCTCTACAGGGACTTTTGGATTTTTCTAAAGACTACTTTGCTTGAAGTTGTGGATTTTCCTATTTGCCAGCTGGATTATTTTATCAATGAAAACTCTTAGTTTAGGTGATTCAAATAATAATTCATACTTGGAAAGCTTACTCAGGTTTTTGGAAAGGGTAAGCTGTAGAGAGTGAGGTATGATGTTGTGAGATGGCATTGTCTGAGGTAGTTTTACTACTCACCAGAACAAAAGCTAATTCTCAGTATAGACCATGCAGAAGTTATTGCACAGTGTGAGCTTAAGTTTCCAGTAAGGATGGAAGAAACTGTCAATAAATCTGAAATTTGGCAAGGTTTTATCAGTTCCTTTTGCAGGGCTACTTAGAATTTTGCTTTGTGGAGTATTTCAAGCCTGGCCATATTTTGACGGGAGCAGCTTGCAAAATCAAGTTTTAACTTGGAGTTTTATCAGCTGATAGCAGGGAAACTGTAGCAACACACTTCTGAGGAAGTGGTATCCCATGAAGCACGTGACTGAGAACAGGATGGGAAAGAACCTGAGAGTGCCTAAATTTTATGTCCCAAACTGAAGTTGAGGAACCATAATATTCCAAAGTCACACAATTGGCGTGCTCTGGGTCTGCTTGCTCTTAGCCCAGTCCTGCACCATCAGAAACATCTAAAAGAGAGTGCTGGAGCCTCTGTCATTTCTATTACAGTTCTTTCCTGCTCCATCTTCCTGTGTCTGTTTGTGATTCCACCTTTTGCTTGCATTTTTAGAGCAGACATTGTTGTATTGAGAATAGACAGTGGCACTATAAAAAAACACAGTGAAACTACAAAGGAGAGACCTAGTCTGTGATTAAAGAGCCAAGGCATTATGATACTATTAAAAAATAACTGGATAAATAGATGTGGCAATGCAGGTAAATGCTTGTAACATCTTCCATATTGTTTTAATGTAATATGTTGTAGTAAAGTGCCTTCAGATTAAATGGTGCTTTGTGCAGGCACCAGCACTGGGCTGAAGTTTTGCTAAATTTTTAATTCCTTTTTCTAATGACTAGAAAACCAATAGATAGATACTATTCAGAATGACCCTTCTATTTTAGGACAGCAGTTACTAAATTAAAAGGAAATAGCCCACACCCCCCCAAAAAAAAATACTGAAAGAAGTCTCTTATATCTTCATCACCCTCAAAAGGAGCAAATATTGAAAGATAAAACCAGTACAGAGATAATCCAAGATATCCTACAGATTTCTCTTCTCAGTATTCATCAGTCATCACTCATGCAAGCACATAAGGAACACTGAACAGATGCAGATAGGACAGCTGTGACCCAAGGCAAAAAATCTTCTCTGGACATTTTAAGGGAGACCTGTAAGGTCTCTTTTTTAGGGTTTTCACTTCATAAAACAAGGCTTCCAAACAGTATTTGATTCTAAACATGATTACAAATAATGGTACTTAATTATAATTATTTTTGTTCAATGTTTCCAACATCTGAACACCCATCTGGCAAAACACCCCTGCACTGAATCCCTGCTGAATTCAACATTTTGATCTTGATGTCTGAAGAACTTTGGACAGATTATTTTGAAATGGTCAAAGGAACTATTCGACCATGTTATGAGAATGGACTCCTACAGAAGAAGTGTCCCTCGGAAACAAGAAAGGATTCATTACAAATGAGAACATCTGTGACTAGAAGACAATAAAAAATGTTGGGCATATATCAACAGCAGCATAACAACACTCATGAAAATTAGATGCACTTCCCACATTCCTCTATCGGAACAGAAAAGAATGGGAGAACAAATATTAAAACCCTGGTTAAAATTTATAGCACAGCTATCTTCTTTTTAAGGTACTCACACACTCTATAACACCTGCAGCTGTCAAAATGCTTAGAAAAATTGACTGATCAGGTAGGCAAGAGCCATTGAGTGGAAGACACATTGAAATTAGTAGTTACATGTTTCACAAAGACTGCAAGCTAATGCTGCTCTTCAATAGCCTCATCCATCAGTGGCCACCCTTTGTTAGAGAAGGCCACTCTCCAGCACTTGTACCTAAGGGGCTTATTTCCTTTGTTTGTTTCCCTACCAGTTCTCATAAGCTAAACCACTTTTTGGCAAGGAAAGAAGCTTTATGTATTGTAAATATTTTGTTTTCTGTACACTTTTTTATAGCCCACCCCTAGTTACCCTCCATAATATATTTCAAAATAAACGGGAGATTTAACTGATGTAATTTGATGACTGCACCATTATGTTTACATATACATGTCTGAATATAATTTTCAGTGCTTTTGGGGATTTAGAGCATTTTTAAAATGCCCAGAAAGTCTTAACTAGCTACCCTTGTCTAAACTGTTAATGCAAGGTGCTAGTTTGGGTCAGGCCCCTTTTCTTTCTCCTGAGTCAAACATAGTACATGACCTTTAAATTTCAGTTATGCTCTCAATTTCTTCTTTGCTCCTCAGTTAAAAAAAAAATGATTTTGTTTTCATTAGGTTGTTAAAAATATGCTTCAATATTTAATTAATAAATATTTTAGAGATTCTCTGGTGAGTTGGAACATGCATGTATACATTGGTTTTGGAATAGGACAAATTAAGCATCTCTTCAGTGTTTCCATCTAAGCATAAAACATTGCATTTTGAGTAATCTTGACCATAGGGAACAGGAATTTGCTGTGTTTGAATTTATGATGCAATAAACCCATTATTATCTGTGACACCTATACACATGTGCAACATAGAATTAAAATTGCTCCTGGGTCTCAACCATCACATATACATGCACAGGTGTGCAGTATTTATGTATATAAATCTATGCCACCAAAAAAATAATAATATACACTTTAATTCTTCACTGAATATATTTGGCCCTCATTCTCAGGTACTTCCATTTAAGGCTGTAGTAGTGAAGAGAGCTATATGGAGTTTCTGCCCAAATTACATCCAGGAAAAGTAGTCTATGTTGGAGCAGCCAGCTATGTTCCTTCAGACACTCCACTGTAGCTGAGAATTGCTCAAACAGCCTGTATTACTTATTTTGCTTGGCACAATCTCCACAGCTTGGAGATGTAAGAAGAAAAAATAGAAAGTGTTTTAGGAATGAGCTGTGCTGATCCTAAGTCTCGTGAGGACGCCTCAGCACGAAAGGGTGACACTCTGCAAGAATTCTCTGTGAGAATGCTCAGTGCTGCCTTAACACCAGGAAAATAGAGAAGAATCTTAATGGTTATGAGTTGTTGGTCCAAGGAAAGGAAATATTGCCTCACTGTTCATATGGATCTGACCCAACAGCTTTAATGCAGTCTCTTCATTTAGGGCAACTAAGGCTCATGTCCTTAAGTTAACTGTGGGACTCATGGCTGCAAGGAGGGACCTGCAAATCAGCTGCACAAAGAACACAAGCCACAGATGGAAGTACACAGCTGAACACGTAACACACGTGAAAATGAGTCTTCTTTTCACAACCATGTAAATAGTTCACAGAACTGTCCTTGAAAAGGATAAAGGCTTCCTTCACACATGTGAGAATATCCTATTTACTATCAATTTATCTTGATTCCGTGCAATTAGCATGCTATCCTTCTACTCTGCTTTACTTAACAAGGTATCTTAGTCCAAAGACTGCAATCCTAGGGTTCTTTCAAACTATATTAGGCAGCTAAAATATGAAATTAAAAGAAAACAGAGTTCCAGCCAACAGAAACAAGTGACTCATTTCCTTGTGAAAACACACAAGGTTTATGTTACTCTGGCAACAATGTTCACCATTCCAGAATAAAGTCTCTTTGCTCCCTTCAGAGCTTTTATATATTCCTGTTACAATCTATGTTCCACAGTGACCTGACATTGAACCAAGTTATTCAGTTATTCACAAGAGACTGTAAGTTATGCTTTAATTTAGACAGATTCTAAGTCTACTCCTTTGACAATGAATTAATAAATACATATACTCTTCTTCACAGTGAGGATTTCAAAGGAGAAAAGTTATTTCTGGGGCATATTGGTGATATATGCCTTTTCAGAATTGTGTGTTACCATGATGAACTGGAATGGCTGTGGCTGCATTCCCACAACCCTGCAAGCAACACACACATCAACATTCCAGCTGCTGGTTTTCACCAGGAAGTTGATTCAATTGTATCACATATGTCAAAATGCAAGCTAGGGAAAAAAAGCCACCTAATCTCATTGTGAAATTAACAAGTGTCAGGAGAACACCAGCATAATAGGGATACAGAAATTCTGCCCTTTGGAATCCATGCCAAAAAAAGTTTCTTAATTACAGAAGGTTCCTTATATATGAAGCCCTACGCTGTCCTTTGTGACAGCATAGGCCACAGCAGATGCTGCAGTTGAGATGGCCACAATACACAGAGTGCCACCATACAATATCAGAAGACTTCAGCCCATACAGAGTATCACCATACCACATCAGAAGGCTTCAGACACCTACCCATAGAGAATAACATCATTCCACCTCAGAAAGTTGCAAGGATCTGCCCTTCTTGTTCTTTAGCCCAACCTTTTATACCCCCATGTTGATGCACTGCACCTGTGTGCCCTCTGTTCCCTTTGGTGGTTGGTCAGTGCCCCTGGGCACTCCATGGCTCAGTGCTGTCAATGCTGCTCACCTGATTTTCACAGCTGTACCTCATTGAAGCTGCAGCCCCATCCCAATGACCACAAACTGTGTACCTACAGAAAGTCATAACCCTTGTGAAGTGTGAAAGAAGTACAAAGTTCCAAAGCTATAATTTGGTATTTGTTACTGATTTACTTCAAGATATGCCCTTAAAAGTTAGATGAGAGATTGCAACTCAACTGACAAGGCAAATTTTCTGCTTAAATTTTGAAGATGTTGCCCATCTATTTGGAGATTTCTCTGGAGTTAAAAAGGAATTCGGGAGATTTTGTCTGCTAGAATTCTTGCTTTCCTTGATAGTGTAGTAAATTTCAGTCTTAAAAGAAGCATTTTCATGGGAGACTGTGAACATTTTAAAGTTCTAAAATACTGTGTAGGAAAACTCCCACAGAACACATGATGAGCAGAAATATATTGCCATAAACTTCTGTGGAGTAACTGAATTTGAAAACCATATGCCAAAAATTGAAGCTTTATGACATTTATATGAACACATAGGTGTTTAGCTGAATGGCTTTCTTTACCCATCTCTTAGATTTTTGTCACTCATGTACAGCTCTGTCATGGAAATTAAGTTCCCTCTAAGTCCCTGAAAGCTTTGCTGTTACCCTTTGAGGGATCAGGGTTTGGTCCCTGCCCCCTGAAAGTACCAGGAGAGAACACACAAAACACAATGTGCCCAAGTAATAAAACATTTTCATTTGTACTCAGATTTTCCACATTATATTACCTATATTTATATTAAGCTGAAGATTCATAAGAAGAAAGTGGAACATTAAACATAATTTGGATAAAGATAATTGAAAGTTCTGAAAAGGTTTCCTTGAAACCTTGCTTCTTAAATAAAATCTTCCCAAAAATCACTGACACTTTTAAAATGTTTCCTGGACTTGGTTAGAATCTCATAAAGTTACTGATCTTCATGATGACTGACAATGAATTCTATGGTTAAGCTGTGGAACCCTCAGCCATGAATTACTATTAAAGCCAAACTCATAGCAGAATTCAAAGCTCAATTACACATCTTGATCCAAGTTCTTGGCTCCAGTTCTTTCTGTTGAACATTGCTGAGACAGCACAAAAAAGACAGAAAGAAGATTTAAAGGGGCAGATTCCCTGATATTGAAAAATCTTTGACTGAGGCAATTGGAGATTGATATAATGCCACACAACCCTAATTTTAGTTTCTAAGAGATGGCTCAGGATTGAAAGATGGCAGGGAAGTGGGTGATCCTCGGCTATCTCAGATGCTGAGTCTCACATGGCACACCTTGTAGATACACTTCTATTCTCACAGTTTGTGGAGCATATTCTGAGCACTGCTGAAAAAACCCAAGGATTTATATAGATACAAAAAATGAGGATTAGATGGGATAAGTTCAAAGGGGCCATGCTGTTCTAAGATGTACAAATACATTACAAAACAAAAGTTGCCTGCTAGTTATCTGTTGAAAATCAAGATGAAGACTCTTTTCCTATGACTTCCTCCTTGCTTCACCAAAATACCTGGAACTGATCATTAACAGAGGCCGACTACATATTTGGAATACTGGAGGGATTTCAGGTATCTTTCCTCATGGCTTTCCTCTGCAGCAGTACTGTTATCACATAGTAATGCAATGCCTTCATGGAGATAGGAAATGTAAGAAAGAATATTCTGCCTCTTTTTTCATGTTTAATAATTGAAACAAACAAGATATAGCAGAGTCAGGCAAAAAATGCTGGTTTATGAAAGTCAGTAAAGGGAAAAGGGTTCTTTCATACTGTAAGATCCAATCCCACAATACTGAATACTGCCATAAGTATTCATGGATATTACAAGGCATTGAGAAAATACTACATAAGCAGCATGTGCTCCAAATACTTGTTATAAAATATGCATAAGCTGTAATTGCCTGTGAAAGCTGAATGTTGATAAGAAGAAGTAATAATTGTGGTTTTGGCCTTGATCCTTAAAAAGACGTCTCACAATAATAAAATTGAGTAGCTAATACAGAAATCATTATTATCTTATGAGAAATGTAATAATTCTGCCTAACTAAATTGACAGACTATATCTGCAGTATATAAATGCATTAAAACAGATAAAATGGCACCAGTTTACATGAGTTTGATGCATGATGTTCATTGCTATAAACTCACAAAACAGTAAAAAAAGAATTCATCTTAAACTGTCACATGCTGAATGCCAATTCTGTTATTCAGTTACTGTTACTGGAACGTGCTTCTCATAGGACCCAAGTACACAGAAACAAAACATGGTTTGAGTGCAGTCACTGGCAAATGACAGCAGCAAAGTCTTACATTGACATCTCTGATTACAGCATGAGGTTCAGTATGATTAGCAATAGCTTGCTCATTACTGTCATTTCTACATTTCTTTATATCTTTACAGAGTGCATGTTGTCAGGGTAGTAAATATGCTAATATGCTAAAAGATAGGAGACCATGTTGTACAGCAGCTGTCTTTCACAAACCTCCCTGCAGCATTATCCACAAAGTACCTGCTTCAGAAACAGAATTGCTGTGAGAGAGAGTCACAGTTATGGCTGGAGAGGAGATTTCTTACACGTATCTTCCAATATGAGGGCAGAGACATGGGACAAATGTCTACCCCCAGGAGACCTGCACAGGCAGAAGAGCACTGAGGTGACTGTTTTGCTGAGGAAACAAGCTGTTATTTTTTTACTAGCTGGGTCGTTTGGGTTTTGTGGGCTTGTTTGTTGTTTGTCTTTTTTTTTTTATCCCCAAGCACCAGGTAGCGTTGTTAGGTACAATAAATTTCAACAAATGCACAGATCAGAAACTTATTACATGTGGGTCCTCCCAGGTCTTCACCATTTTCTTTTTTTTTTTTATTGAAACACTTCAAAGGACTGTTCTTACCTGCAAAAAACAGGTCTTTTAACAGTGGTTTTCATTGCCTCTACAAAAAGCAAGAATACAGGGAAATACTTTCTTTTTTCCCTGATTTAAATAACATGCAAAGTTCAGTTGTCAAAAGACAGTAAAACCAACATTACTTGTGCCCTACAGTAACCAGTGCCTTGAGTGAAAGCTTGTGTTGGAAAGAAATGCACACACAGCTTGGTTTAGGAGTGCCATTGGAGTCACTGTTATGAGGTTTGCAGCTTTGCACGCATTTGTGGTTAAAAGAAACTTTCTGCCACAGCAAGTAGTAACTAAAAATACCCAAAGTTAGTTATTTGAGTAGGTCAAAAAACTTGAAAATGCTTATTTAAAATACCTGATGGCTCTTCATACCTTTAAAGGCAGGAATAGCATCCTTTGGAGATCAGTGTCTGAATACCAGGAGGGGCTGTTGACTCCGAGCACTCCTGTCAGAAGTGTGAGTGCTGAAGAGGCTGCAGCCTCCCTCGGTGCCCAGAGCCCCTTGGTGTGCACCTGTGACTGTGCCCTGGCTGCCTTCTGGCTAAAGCACCTGCACATCCATCCCATGGAATCCAGGGAAGGAGAAGGTGTCAGTGGAGAAAGTTAAAGTGCACCTTGGCTTCCCTGGTTTATGCAGAGCTCTGTGCTGTCAAGCAGAAGAATCCAAGCTCTTTCTAAGCTGGCTGGCTGGGAACTAGGTAGTTGGCTACCTGGAAGCAGAAAACCACAGAGCTCTGTGCAGGTGTATTGCCCTTTTGAGAAGCATTTTCTTCTGGCTGGGCCTCCTGCACAGTCAGAACCCACCTGTGGAGCAAGTGCTGAGGGTTGGGAAGGGAGCTGTGCTCACCATACTCTGCATGCAGGAAAGGAGCAGTTGGCAAAATCTCAGCAGAACAAACCTCAGTTTGCTGAGAGCAAAGCTCAGGCTGAAGCTGGTGTTATCTTGGGATTCATTACTGAAAGTGTAGTTTTGACAGTTAAAAATAGGACTGGAACCCAAGAACACTTTTACTTACCTTTGGGATTTTGGGGGGGGGGGGGTTTTTTGAAATGTGCCTTTGTATTGGTTACTGTTGACTGCATATATATTCAGCACACTGCCAAGAACTGACAACAGTTTTCTCTGTGCACCCTGACAGCCATTCTGCAGATTCTCTCCTATGATTTATTGAGTAAGTACCACCTGCTCACACTAAATAAAGGGTAAAGTGGGCATAGATGGCAAGAAAAGGCAGCTCAACAATTGAAATAATCTCATTATCCCTTCTGAATTGCAGAAAGGGTTCATAGCAGAGATATGGAGAAGGTGGACAAAGGCTTTAAAAAAGTCTATTAAAATACTTTAAATAATAAGCAAAAGAAGACAGAACTTTGAAATCTAAGAACAAGGAAAATAGAAAAGGAAATACAGAATGGGTAAGAGGAAAAGAGATTTGCATTAGCAGCAGATAAGAGAAAATACAGGAAATTTATTTTTAATGGTGCGGATAATAGAGGAAGAAGAACTGAAGGAAAAAAAATAGAAGCAAGCACACAAACAAACAGGAAGAATCTGAGAATACACTTGGTAATGCATTAGGAAATAATTTGAGGAAAACCTCTGCCAGTATAGCCTGACCCAGCCTGTCTCAAGTCTAAAAAAGTACAGATCATTTACACAGACTATCTTTTCAGCTAGTAACTTCTCACCCAGGCTAAAGCAGCTGATGTTTTCCTACAGTGCAAACATCATCTGAGCAGAGTTTTGGGTCACTAATATCCCAGCTTACATTCAGACCACCATGAAGTCATGTTTTTAAAAGCACCAAATACAGATAAGTGCTTGTGAGATGGGAGTGGGCTAGAAGAGGCAGGTTGGATACCTGGCTTTGCCTACAGGTAAAAACATATCTGTAATCAGTTTTCTTTACCTTGAACTGCAGTTCTTCAGTACTGTGAGATTATTTTAAAAACACTTTGTATGTTTTTAAGAAGGGGACCTCTGTACTGCAGTGATGATATTCAGGCTCTACCCAGCAAGGCATGCAAGGAATATTGTGGTTTTGAGTTTATCAGTGATTACTGCACAGCTTACACAGACAGCTGCCTGTGGCAAGTCCACATCAGTGTGAGGAACCACCCACATAACTAAACATGTATAAAGCTCCTGCTCTATGACTCACAAGATTCACTTACCATAATACTGAGCTGAGCAAAACGGGCAACAGGACTTGATGAATGCTTGCCTTTGTATTCTACAGAAATTTGCCTGCATAAATATTTTATTTTGTTTAAATAAAAATATCTTAAAATGTTTTTTCTACTGTTCTGTTCAAATGGTATTTGGTCCATAAAATGCTAACTGTAAATTCACATCTGGCTAAGCTCAACATTTGTCTTTGTGTTCTTCATTTTATTTTTTCTTTAAGGGATTTTGAGTGTTAAGGATGATAAAGTGCTGACATTTATGGGAACATTCCATTATTATAGTTTTTATTTGATAAAAGTATTTGATTGAACTTTACAAATAAAATCCCTTCATGCTTCAGCAACTCTAGTTCATAATGGGAAGTATAACATACTATTTTTAATATTTTTTATTATTTTGAGGAAAAGAAATTTGATAAAATCCCACCTCAAGATATTCATATCTAGGTAGCAAGCAGATCAACTACAAATAAGACAGGATCCTGGTATAAAAATCCAGAAGTGAATGTTTTTAAAACACAAGTGGATGTCATATTAACTATTGCTCATCAATTGGCAATGATCACTGCATGTCAGTTTTGCATAAATAAAGGGCAATTATTCCCCATGCTTTCTGTTTATGATAACTGTCATGAGAACATTAAGAGTACAGATTATATATTCTTGAATTTGGAAATATACCTTTCAGAGAAAATGTAAGAAAAATCATTACATATGTGCGAGTGCAGAAGCATCACTATGCTGTTTTCTCCTGCTGCTTGGGGGAATCCCAAGAATTAATCCAACAAGATGATAGGATGGGGTTGACATGGTTGTTGTTGATACGTGTAATGATCCTTGAAGAAGATGTTCCTAGTATCTACTAAAGAATAAGTTAGTGGTATAAGAAAGTAAGACAGCACTTGTCATTCCTTGTGTTCTAGATTGTAATTTTCACTATTTGTTACATTTCAAGTAAGTGATTTTCTGCACTTGTTACTCTCTCCAGTTCAGTGGGAGAAGTTTTGAGTCGGGAAAGCAGCTTTTAAACAAGTACTTTCTTTAGTGTAGAGAGAGAATAGTGACTTCTGAGACTGCAGCTTACAGTGGGTAATCTCTGTTATATGTTGTAATCAGGGGGAAATGGCCCTGAGGTGGTTATGTGTGAATACTCATTATCTCACTGCAAGGTGAGAATTGCAAGTGCAGGAATCAGATCTTGCAAAACATTTGCTTGTGACTTCCACAGAGATGAGCTACACAGAGAGTTGAGGTAGCAACATGACAAGTGCTTTACTTCAGTTTAGCTTTACCACAGTAAATTAAAATAGTAATATGAAAAATACAAAGATTTCACTAATGTAAATGTCAGTAATAGGATGATTTCTTTCCAAATATGTCTACAGAGACAGAGAGATACAGATACAGATGATTCACCCTGGAATAACTGCCCAGATAAATACAGGCAACCTGCTGACACAGTCTTTTTAGAGTGCTGCCATTGCAAGAGTCTTCTTCTTTCAGATTGAAAAGGTTCCATTACACATCTTGATTTGTGATGAAGAATGAGCCTGTTAGGCTGGTGTCAGAGAGCAGGGCCTCTTTGGGTTGCCAGAGAGATAAAGAGATGTTAAAGACCTACAGGATGTTTCTAAAGGAGAAGAGAAAGCAGGGATTGTTCTAGCTGAGCTGCTAAATTTTGCTCTAGGCCCAGCAGAGACAGCACAGCCTGAAGACCTTGTGGCTCAGCTTACAGCATTATAACTACAATGACACAAATAGAATTGCAGATCAGAATTTTGCCTAAAAACAATTAAAAATATGAACCTTGGGAGCCATGCCAATGTACCTGCTTGTGAGATAAAATATTTTATATTTTAGACTTATATGGAAAGTCTTCTACTATTGGAATTTTGCACAGCTTGAGAAATTAAGAAAAAAACCCAATCCTAGTCTGTATCTCTGCTCAATTTTAATTTAAAATTTATGATTTTTGGTATAAATATATATAAATATATATAAATATATATATGTTATATATCTATAAACTTTTATACATTTTATATATATATATATATATATATATATATATATATATATATAAAATGCACTTTGATTATACAATTTGTAATAGCAAAACACTAGTGTGTTACCAGCTTTCTGAAAAAAGTGTACTCTCCTGCAACAGAACCTGTTCCAGAACTCTTGTATATACTATAAATATATTTCTACTGTTTAATCACTAATTTGCAAGCCTGATTTTGTACTGGTTTGGAATTCAGTATTTTCCCTCAGTTATGATCAATGCTGAACACAGAATCCCAATGGAATAAAATTATTATTCAAAAAAAACTCAAAAAACAGGGGAAGCCCTTTGACATTTACATCAAATGATGGCAATTGAAGCATTAGATAAAAACAAGAAGATGAAAAAATAAAGTGATTGATTCAGTGCATCTTTCAAGCTGTGAGATCACAAGTTTGTCACTGAGAGTAGGGAGAGAAAGAATTTTCATACTAACCATTTTAGAGTTTTTAATTTTTAGAAAGTTTTCTGACAAAACAATTTTGCAACAGTCAGATTTAATTTAATGATGGCTCTGGCAAAAATTCTTCTTGAACATTTACTTCTTATCATCATAAAGTTTCAACTTATTTGCCAATATGTAACCAAAGGATAAAACAAGAGATGGGTTCAGATGTCAGGGAGAATAAATGTGAATGCTTTGGTTTCAAGGTACTCAAACCAAGATACCCCAGAAGAAAACTTCAGTCCCTGAGTATTTTGTGCTCTTGAGATCACTCAAGAATTTATATTTCTTCATTTTATCAACTTTAGAATAAAATGTGATTCATACTTTCCCAATCCAGTATTTAAATAGACAGGTAGACAGATAGATAAGTAGATACATATAGCTTGTGTTTAAGCTTGTACATCCAAACATACTTAAAAATTTATTTATCAGATATAAGTAGAATTCGTCTTTTGGTGGTTATGGTATGCAATTTATTTAAGAAATTCTGTTCATCTTTGAAATTATTCTTTTTGTTCATATGTCATACAGTCAAGATATATTTAACATCTTTACTATAAATAGTTCTATGGGGATGAGGATGTATCTTCTAAATTAGTAGAATTTCAAGCTCTCATGAAGTTACAAAAATGGATCCCCAGTTTATTTTTTCAACTTGTTTTATGAATCACAGTTGTTTTTTTCTGTACCATAGTGGAAAAACATAGCACAGAAAAAAGACTAAAAGTTATAATCAGATTAATAAAGTGACACTATGTAACTTTTTGCCTATGACTAAAGGTAGGTCACAATTTACTTGTGGTTTATTTAGCCAGTTTCATTTCTCAGGTCACAGTAAAATGATACCAGTATCTTTACAACTGCTGTCCAAAGTATTTCCTGCTATCCAGCAAAAGGAGAGTTATTTGACTGATCTTTCATCAAAACAGACCTACAGCACTTTGTTTACATTACCAACCACAGGGACTCTAACAGCAGCCTTTGACAAAGACATGTTGCTATGTAGGTTCAATGCATTTGGTTTCCTTATCAAAATTAACTCTTTTTATAGATGCAAGAACTGTATGTGCAGATTAAACAGATTTTGTGATGTGGAATAATTTGAGCCAGGTTTTAACTTTTCTTAAAACAATTCTAATCTGGTGGGAACTTCCTCTAACTTGTAAATAGCCTTTGAAAATAGTTAGCATTCTTTGGCAAAGAGACAAAAATAAAATAACTTGGGCCAGGCTTTCAAGGCACATGTGCATTTTTGTATGCCCTCTCTGTTTAAGAACTTCAAATACATGATTTTGATGACTCATCAAAAAAACAAGGCGAGGAATGGATGCTTGCTTCATACTTTTAGAATTAGCACCTCAGAAAGTTACATATCCTATTACCTTTGTTAAGGATAAGATCATTGAGAAGCATGACACTTGACATCTGAGGTTTTTACTTGCTCTTTGTGGGAACACAACAGTATAGCACAGTCCCACCACTGATAATTGTCTCAGATGTATTATTTAAACCCATCCAAACCAGAAAATTTGCTGCTTTCTACTAAAATTTAAACTACTTTGATCCCATCAACTCAATACTTTCCTCACATGATTTTTCAAACTGCAGTGGTGGTGACTTCTATATTTAATACATACGAGGCCTAGATTGTTTATTTGATTGCACTTAATTCAGCAAACAAAATAGTCATTACTTCATCCAAGCCAATGAACATCTAATTTTGCTAACTGGAAACATAAGTCAGATTTAAGGAAGTCTTTCATATTACAAAAAAAAAAACCCAAACAAATAAACTGAATGGAATGAAACATTTGTGTTTATGCTCAAAATATTGAATAATAGTAGAAACCACCACCAAGCTGAATTATGAACTGGAGTTTGTATGAGATCCTTCGTATGAGATCCATTTCTAAGTGGTTACAGAACTCTTGGAAAAATACATATTCATAGACCTACTTTGATCCTAAACTCTCTTTTCTAGTCTGACTGAAATGATGAGAAAATTTCTACAACTGATGAATTAATTTCTGTTAATGAGTCTCCAAGGTCTGCATTAAAACTGCAGGTCATAAAATAAATGCAACACCTTTCCTTTCTCAGTGAAGGATTTTCATGATCTTTCGTGATCTAGGAAGCAAAGTACCTAGATTAAAGCAGGAATACTGCAGGCTATGCATCATGCACCTCTGTAAAATCCAGTTAGGGATGTGGCTAGAACATTTTATCCAACTATGCTGTTATTTTTTGAATTTTAACAATAAGCAAAGTATGAAGAAGGAATGACAGATGTCCACCAGTATACAACAAAACTCTTGGAAATACTAACTGATGTATATTAGTTAATTATCTAAACGTCCTCAGATGTGAGGTTCAAAGGCAATAAGCCAATGTAACTCTAAAGAAACCAGCAGAGCAATGCTGATTTTTGCTGGTAGAACTCAAACTCCACTGGGGGGTTTAAATGCAGAGAACATGAATTTATATAACATATAGTCAAATCAGACTTGCAAAGCCCACTGGTTTTGTAGTGCTGTTTCCATAATTCCCAATTTCTTTTGGGACACGTGCTTCAACTATGAAAATAAATTTTGGAGTCAATGTTGGCATAAATAGCTGACAAGTCTATTTTAAAAGTTTCATTTGATAAAATGGCTTTAGTAAACTCAATATTAAAGAAGCACATAAAATTGTGGTTTGAGAGGCCATTCCCTGATAAAATCAACTTTGTTTTAATGAGCAAGAGCTGAGAGAGTGTTAATGGGACCTAAGCATGTTTTGAAAATAACAGTAAGCAGTAATTCACACTGGCATTTCCCTGTGTGGCATTTGAGGGTGGATCAGGTCACACTGCCAGCTATGAAGTGACAGCCACTGCAGGCACTCAGCTCCCTCTATCTACACTGTGTGATGGCTGGGCCAGCCCTGGTGCTCTGGGCAGAGGCCCAAAGCCTGCAGTTCCCTCTCTATGATCATGTGTTCCTACTACCAGGTTGGAAAAAGATGGATGCAGATGCTGAACACGTTGCAGATCGTAGTTGAGTTGGAATAAACTGAGATCACTGTACAGGAGAACATCAGCTGAAACACATCACCACCAAAGAGGGGAAAAAAGGCATAATTCAGAAGGAAAATAACTACTCTACAACAGAAATAAGTAAAAAACCTCCATATGCATTTTGATTTGTGGGAAAGCTTGAGCAGGGGCCATTTCAGTTTTGGTAGAACGGATCCTACTTGATGAAATCACCAGAGAGCAAAGAAGAATTTTCATGACCTCCCACTCAACAAGAGGCCCCACAGCCACAGAAATCTGTAGTTTGCATTGCAACGGAACATTGCACAATGCACTGCATGGTGCAAAAAAATCATCCTTCTGGAGAGAGAAAAACATTTCATAATGATCTGTCTGCAATATTTGGTTAACCCTTCTGCTCTGAAGAATGAAATGTAGTAGCCTGATATTCTAAATTTAGAAAAAAAATATTTTAAAAGTGTTTTTAAAGAAAAGTTGCATTTTATTTCTGGGTTTATGTGCCCATAACCCCATTTTGAAAGTCTCTCAGTCATTGCTGTTGAAAATCCAGCTAATAAATTGGAAGCATATCAAAAATAGGGAGGATTTTAACTTACAAATCATAGTGCTTTGGGCTTTAACCTTCAAGAAAAATTATATCCACCACAAGAAGACATTTACTTAGTTATTGACTCTTCTGTGTTTTCAAATCATGGTTCAAACCTTTTGAAACCCCTTGAAAAGATAAACCCAAGAATAGATCAAATTTAAAGGAAAAAAATGTGAGAGAAAATATGACTGAAGCTGCTTTGCTTGATTCAAGATTGTTTTTCTGTGTCTATATTCTGCCTGTGAAGGACAGAGGAATAATTGTGTCTCTGACAAGCTCATTAATTTTTTTTTAAATTCTAACATTACTACTTAGCTACCTTTTTTTTTCTTTTTACTTCTATGGAGATACATGTACTAAAATATTGAGAAACTTCTGTGTCAATGCATATACTGATTTCCACTGAAAATCATTTACATCTTTGTTTCAGTCTCTATAAATCAGTGCGTGGTCTATTAGGCTGTGTCTAATTCCTTTTTCTCTCCTGACAAAAGGGTTCTAGGATTCATTATAAGATTCTACACCTAAATTTGGACAATAAACAGTGCAGTTACATGTTGGCTACAGTTGGTACACAGTAGGCCACACAATTTTTGTCAGCTTAGTAGACATCAGTAAAACACTTGTGGTAGTTGTCTCTTACGTAGAATATATTTTTAGTTCTCTTTTGCACTTATCTGAAGGATCTTCAAATACAACTGTAAGTTTATATAACCTATATGGAAGTATATAGCTATCTAAAATTACTTTATAAACAGAGATACTGAGGCAGGTAGGGTGAGATTTTTCAATGTGATGCCACTTCATTTCAAACTTTAGACCCTGGGGGCCTTGCTGTTCATAGGTTCACATAAGGAAAGCTTTCATTAACTTACAGGGCCTTTGTGTTCAACACATTTAAGCATCTGTCCTCCTAGCTGCTCCTAGAAACCAAGGCATTCAAAATCAAATACATAATCCAGCATTTCTTTGTCAAACATGAGCTGTAGGTCTCTGCACATTAAGTTATAAAGCAACATATACTAATGTTAGCTACACTAACATCAGTTTTAATCAATGTCCATCATCCTCACACCTGATCTCTTCCTTTCCAAATCCTCCAGGTGATCTTCTGCCCTTTCAAATTTCTTCATAAACCTGATCCAAAATTGTGTTCAGTTTATAGCAAGATCTTTTTCCCAATGGTACTATTAATCTACTCTGAATACAAAAAGATTCTTAATGGTTTTTTCCTTTCTAGAAGATAACTTTTAGGCAGAAGGCCAGGATCCTAGCTCAGGTCTCCCTCTCCTGCCCCTTTCTCAGATGGAAAGTAAGTAGCTCTTGCCTTTTGCCTGCATCCATTGCTGACTGCCAGAAGAATTCCTGGAGGCCAGGGGCATCTGAGCACACTGACTTGGAACTGGATTGACTTCAGCCAGCTTGGAGAGGAGGGAGCCACAAAAGCTTTAAAGCTCTCACTTCCTTTTCCATTTTCAAATCCTTTGCCAAGGGCAGTGCATTTAGTCTGGGGAAATCTAGCCACAGGAATCTGAAATCTATTTAAAGATGTACATTCCTGAAAGAATAGTGATCCAAATCTGATTTTAACTCAAGCACAATTTGAAGTTTGACTTAACCAGGGTCCAGAACCATGGAGTTTCAGATTCCATAAACAAAGCGAGCATTACTACCTACTATGATGGGGTGAACAAAGTGCTTTCTTTGAGAGTGTAAATGTATTAATTCTACTGCTTTTTATTTAGAAAGAGTTTGCAGGCATTTTCTGTTCCTGGAATTAATTTTCTTTGGGTTTGTTTAGAGGCCAGACTGGGAACTTGAGGAAGAAATCCTCACATCTACAGCCTTCCTTTTTAGTCTCTGGCATATTTCCTTTACCCCTCTTTTCAAGTGGGAAAAGATCAGCAAAGTTTGTTCTACTAAGAAGAAGCCATTTCCACTCATAAGCTTGGGCTGATAACCCTAAAACACCAAACTTATACTTAAAGTGCTCAAGTGCCCTCTGCTTTAATTCTAGACAAACAGTTGTAAAGTTTTCTGAGCTACTTTGATAACTAATTTTTATCATAGGATTATATAGGTAAAATTTTAAACCCCACAAAGTTTACAACTTCCCTGCTGTTACATTGTTTGAAGAATATGATAGGACAAACTCTTAGACACTAGAATTATGTGTAATGAGTCTCAATGGAATTAATCCTGACAAATACAAGATTATGTTTTCTTATATTTATTAGCCCTGTTTATATTGCTCAGCAATTTGAAAACACAGATCGTTCTTCATGTATGTATTTCCAGATTTAAGGAAGATAATTCTATTGTTAAATTAACTTATCTTTTTGGTTTTAATCATTCCTAAAATCTTTTTTTCCCCTTTGAATAATTTTCATTTCAATGAAAACAAATATTAAATCATAAAATTCCCTCTAGTTTATAAATAAATATAATGTCACTTCTCTGTCAGAACCAATACCAAAATAACTGTGTGTGGATTGCTTAATTTCAGGGCTTCACTTGGAAAAAAATAGTAAATCTGCAATAAATCTGTTCTCAAAAATTATGTAACATGGTCTTTCCCAACTGTATGCCAGCAGTTCTCAGAGCACTACAGAGACACAGGCTTTTTGATTAAATGCTGAGACTGGTGGAGTTCAAATGCATTGGGCAGTGTAACAAAACAAAGAGCAGTGAAACACTAATGACTGGCAGTGGCATTAGCACAGATTTTTACATACAAAGGGGACATAAAGCTGATAAGCTACAACTGACAAACTAACACAAATTGTTTGTGGGATTTTAGGTAATTATAGAGATTTTTACTAGTCCAGATATATTTCCAGTGCAAGATGTCTGGGGAAAGCTTCTTGAAATTTACATCATCAAGGTTTTTTGATGAGCCAGCTGGCTACCGATTTCTCTCTCTTATGCGGGTAATCCCATAAAGTAACCACACTTAGATGAAAAGCTTCCTGTAAGGTTATTTAAGGGAAAAGGTTACAAAATTGAAAATGGCTATGGCTTGCTTGTCTTTAATTTCCATCTCCTTAGTTTCTCCAATCAGTCTTCCTCTTCATATTAAAATGACCTCACTAGGTCAGTGCATAAATTTGGCTGTACTGGATTAGAAAAGTCTTTCAGAGTGATTGGATTCAGTGGTCTTTACCTTCCAAGTCTGGACTCCTCTCTCAGCCCCACCTACCTAACATGAACATGCACAAGGATAACAGAAGAGTGCTGCAGAAACTGGACCTACCTCACTGCTGTCCTACATCCTATTTTTCCCGTCTAGAAAGCACATGATTCTTTTTCCTCAGTTTCACAGACAAAAAAAAATTCTGGGCTATAATGGTCTGAACAACTGAATACACAAAGTGATTTCTTCAATGGCTACAGTAGATCAAGCAGAAGAGAGATGTTGCTTTGGTATACAACAATTTTATGGAACAACTTAAAATGCGCAGGCTAAGACAAAAACATATTCAAGATCTAAAGGTAGTTTGAAACCAATACGCATAATGAAAAGCCACTATGTAACCCATTTTTGAATGCAGTAAGGATTCCTACAGTGTCCTTCACACTACAAATTTCTTGAGCTGTTTTACACTAATTCAGGACATTTGTCTGAATCCCAGCATGTGTAGTGCACTTGCTGTAAATAGTAAACTGGAATAAGCCATTTCTGGATCGTTCACCAACACAGAAATACCAGCTGAAAAACAGTGGTAATGGAAAGTGTAGTGTCTCTCACATTCTTCTCAAAGTAAAATGAAGAATGCAAAGGCAAACAGGATTACCATCAATCCTCTCTACTGCAATCCATCAAGCACTCAAAAGCAAGTACCATTTCCAATGGGTATTTCATAGAAGAAAATTAGTTTTAAAGAGAACATGACTTGCAACATTGCCAAGTAATGCACTGTTCCAGGACACAGCCATGTGCTGCAGGGTCTCACGTAAAACAGGAAATATTTGGCTCCAGTTTCAGCCTTAGGCCGTGATCCAGAAATCTGATCCATGTGTGTACACTACTCAGGCTGGAACTTCTGCACCAGTTGGATTCAATTGCATCAGACTTCTGCAGTCTTTAAGAGAGGACATGGAAGCAGGTGGTGGAATGTGGGTGGGGGAATGAGGGAGGCAAGGTACTTCTGAAGAGTGATGAGCATTGAGGAGATTTCACAGCAGATGGGTTGAAATGCTTCAATAGAGGTTAAGGGCTCTGTAAAGGGGTTCTTTCACTTTCTCACCATACCCTGGACTGGGATTCCCTCCAATTTCTCAAGTTCTGTGATATGAGATCCCACCTCAGACTTCTTATGCCATGTATTCCCCACTCTCCATCCCTAAAGTGACCTCTGCTTCCCTTACTTTTCCATTTTAATTTCATAAAGGATTGGGCTGTACTAGACCTTGACAGATTGCTATCCTCACTGAAAATTTCTTACCTTCACACCAGCAGCAATGAAAGGAGGGCTATGCAACAGAAAATGGGGACCATTTCTCCAGGTATGAGTAAAGCCAGGAGTCTGAGGTTCCAAAGCCTGCTACCAGTCACTCAAATAGAAATATCAGCTACTTTCTAGCCATACTAGCAATACATTTTGTCATTTCAGTTAAAAAAACTCAGTCCTCACAGGTACGCCCACTTATAATGTTACCATTGTAAAGATTCTGTTCTAAACCCCAGCAAGAGAAGAAAACCAAAACTCATACGTTTCCCCTTCATGTCTGAGTGATTCTGCACCTGTCTTGCATGGTCTAGAAAACAGTAACTTGTAGTGCATGTTGTTTACAGGACTCCAAGATTTTCAGCCTCTCTCCAATGTTCACAGAAGACAATTATATGAACTTGTATAAGACAACTGATACACAAGCATAAGGTTCTTTACGTCCACCTTATCATTAACTTTGATAAAACTGCAATACTGCAGCAGAAATTAATTAATCCAAAAAAGGTCAAATGTTTACCCCAAATGATTTTTCTCTTCAATAAATTAAACCCATGAAAATACAGATAAAAGCTAACACCAAGTGAGCAATTCATAAAAACCCAGAATAACTATTAGAATACAGGATAAAACCCACAGTGCTTTCTGTCAATATTTTAAAAATTCTGCTAATACATGTTGCAACACTTGCCCATAATTTGGCTAAAGGGGATGGGTTTTGGTATTCACCTCTGCTCTATTGGGACTCATAAAGCATTCCTGTGCCAAGTTTTAGATCCAAATTCCTCAATGACCCAACCTAACAGTACTTCAGATTCATAATACACAGGATGTATTTCATTTTGCACAAAATCCCCCACCCACCTATTCAAAAAGGAGAAGCAGAAAGGAGACATTTCTTACAATGTAGTGTAGCAAACAGCTAGAGAATTTGGCCAGACAATAAAAATCTCAGTGCTTCTTTTGCCTGAGGAGGCTCAAATTATAGTTTTGATCTTCTGGAACTCCTAGGCTTCTAAACTCTTAGGCTATATATCTTTAACAGATGCAGAGTACTCTGCAGCCCTTCTCTTGAAGCTGAGTTGACACATAGAAAAGAACACTGAATTTTGGGGCCAAAAGCAGAAAAAGAAAGGTAGGCAAACTAGCCACATGGGTTGATTGCTCCCACCTGCTTAAGCTACTTGGTATTAAGAAAGCCAAGTCAGCTAAGCCAAGTTAGACTAGAAAGTACATAAAAATAAAAACAAGGATAAGGAGTTATGTTAGAGGAGGATGTCTGTAGAGTGTCCTTTTTTCCAGTGTCCAGGGAGTGTAACTGACCTGTGGCAGTTCTGTTTCTTCTGATACTGGGGAAGTTGAATGTAGGCACGTGAAGTTAACCCTGTTTTTACTAAACACATGCTCTTGTCCCTGAATTCTGTCCCAAAATAACTTTCTGGAAGTGTATCTATGTTTGTGATTTGTTTTGTTAATGTACTTTCAGTGCTCTGGATTTTCACTTTCTCATGATGCCATACAAGTGCCATTGTGAGGGACTGCCAAGAAAACAGTAATAAGATAATCTGTCTAACAAAGCCAGGCATTTCTTAGCTCAGCTTCAGTAAAGAAACAACTTGCCACACCAGCAGCTGAACCATGCTGTGTCAACAAGATGGAATGTAACTTATTTCATGCTGCAATGTGCATTAGAACAGAAATCAAGGCATGATTACTGCTTGGTGTGTGGGTTTGTTCAGGCATAAGAACAGCAGTTTGAGAGTGTGCCATGATGGAAAACATCTGGCCCATTTGGGCCTTCACTTGCACAGCCAACCTGGATATGTCCACTGACATATCACTCATAATCACCGGCTTTATATCTCTGCTATTTATTTAGGAAACCTGTTAAATCTGAGAGACATAAGCTCTGTGTAAGAGAAGCTATCCTCAAGAAACTTTACTGTCTTTTTCTGAATCTAACAAATCACAAAACTAACACTTTTTGCTGTCAGACATGAGACATGCCATGGTGATGCCTTGGGCATAAGGTTTTGTAAGCCAGAAGGAAGAGGGTATTCTGCAAGAAAAGTAAGAGTTTGTACAGGTCTTGATTCATTTTCCCTCCAAAATTGCCAAATAATTTATAAGATAACAACAGGCAACAAATTCAGATAAGTTTTTTTGACTGAAGGAGACAGCTCCATGCAGGAATAAAAACAGAAGAACAAAGTCTGTAGCAAAAACAAAACTAATTGTGAAGCGAAGTCTCCCAGTCCTAGAGTCAGGGAAGAAGAAATTAATAGCTGGGTACTTGGCTATTTTTCCTTTATTTTTTTTAAACTTTAGTTTAGCATTCTTCCAAAATATTCCCTTTCTCTTCTTGAGTGACAAATCAAACTTTTTAACAAAAAAAAAGTAGATAAGAACAAATCTACATTCTTCTGCAACATTTAGCAACTTTATGAGAGTCCAATCAGGCTGCTGACTCTCTGTAGCTGTGTTTCTCATCACAGTGCAGATTCCTACTGCATTTCCTACTTATTACTTCAAATTATTTCTTGAAAAAGAGATCTAATAAAATTTTGATCATTTGCCCATGATGTTATTTACAGTCACAAGGTCTCCTGATTAGTAAAACTTAGTGCACATATTTTACACATATTTTGAATACTATTTTTGTCTGACATGACTTTTAGAAACACAAAGCAGAGATAAAATAACTAGTGATACTGTCACATCTGAGATCCACAAACTGAAGCACCCCCCTCAGAGGGAGCTGAGGAGACAGAATAATTTATCCCACTGCACTGAAATAAAGCAGATGTGTTTTCAGTCAGTAATGCTGTAACCTAATGTAACTTTTGGCATGACATCTGAAGTGCCAGTGTGCTGTGTTCTGCTTCACAGCCACCCTCACACCACTAGATACCAAAGTGGGTTCTGAGAGAATTTTTATCCTTTATTTTGCTGTCTGCTTTCCTTCCCTCATCATCATACCTTCCCCTCTCTCTTCTCCAAAAGGAAGTCTTGCAACAGAATCCAAAGATAAACAAACTCTTCCTTACACTAATCACTACATAATAAAAATAAAGAAGCACTAAAGAGGGGTTTTGTAGCCAAACATTGTAATGGTATGAATAGAAGGCAGGATCATTCTGCTTCACTTTCTTCATGGGAAAAAGTGGGAATTAGTAACAACAATAATGAAGAACCATTACATTGGTAACAACATACGATGACTTCAAAAGAAGGGTCATAAAATAGGTATATCTGTTAAATAAGCTCAGTTGTTCTGAAATAGTTCTCAGAATCCTTTGGTACAGCTGCAGTCCTGTTAAAAAAGAAAACAACCAACCAAGGAAAAACTTGCAAAAACACTTCCAGTGGTTGTAAGATTGAAATTTTACTTCTAGGGATCTGAGCCCTTAGGAAACATGGGAGTATTTTTAACTAAACTTGATACACACAATTTCTTTAGAGTGAAGATGAAGTTCTTCCACTGGACAATTCAAGCACTCAAGTGAATATTTGCCATGGATCTGCACTGAAAGAAAGCCACTTCTCAATTAATTTTATAGGAAGCATGAGGACATTAGCCAGCTAATCAAGCCGGGTGAAATTAGGACCTTTAATTCAGCTGAACATTCTGTCAGGTTTTCTGCCAGCTGCTGGTGCTCATGCTCTCAATGTGTCTCAACCACTTTTTTGAAATGTATTTAAACTTTTATGTACTTCAACGTTACTGAAACCTTATCACTAACATTTTCTATACATGAAACCTCTTCATATGAGAAAGGTTTTGCTGGAAATATTTTACAAGAATTAACTCCTCATGAATTTTGTAAGAGAGCTCTCCTTTATAGGCACAGATTGTTAAATGTAGTTTGCACATTAGTAGTTTGATCACTAAGACATTGGAATGCATTAGGATTCCTGCAAAGCAGAACATTTTCTGCCTTCCTGTCTTCAGAGTCTGCTGTGTAATTTAGCATTTTGCAACTATTTCTTAGAAATGGTATTGTAAAGAGGTGCAGTAGATTATTTGAATGAAAATAAGTTACTATGTTCCTTTTCTTTACTTCCAAGGTGTGCCAACAGCAACAAAAAAAGGAGGAATATATTGCCTTACTGGAAAGAACAAAAATACATGCAAAATTCAAGAAATCACAAATTCAAGCCTTTATGCCACATAAATCCTGATCATTATCTCACTAAAAGCAGTGGAACATCTACCACTGATTTAATTGAAACCAGGTTTCAGACCTAAATGATAAATTATCTTGAATGTAATTATTTTCTACTTCATGATAATATGAATAACTATAAAACAACTTAGAAATCTGAGAGAAAATAGCCAAACTCTCCTATAATGTCCTTTCTATTATATCTATTGACTACAAAGGCACAACCAGTGGAAGCGAGAATTGTGAAATCCAGCAATGTATGGGGAAAAGGAAAAGAAGATGCAGGTACAGTTTTTAATTCATTATAATCAATGCTCTGCTGCACAGTGCTTCTGCCAGTTATTGGGAGTATGCCTTTATAATTTGAAAATAGAGAAACAACACTATAGAAATACCTAGGATCCATGGGTGCTTGGCACCAAACCAAAAAGTGAATGCTTATACTAAACAAGCAACTACACATGCCCTCACTATCACCAAGAGAACTCTCTAGTACACAAACACTTCATATATAAACTTTGGCCTCATTTTTCTAAAGTTCCTGGCCAAAGCTTACAATGACAATATTTAATGCATAGTTAAAGGTTAATCAATGTAACAATGCTTACAGGAGTCTACAAAAAGCTTGAAATTGTAGAACTGGCAAGGAGGGATTGCTGACTTATCGTAATTGATTGTGAAACCTACTGCTCTGGAGAGACTTCACCAACGCTCTGTCACGAGGAGACTTCTGAGCTCAGCAGTAGATGAGAGCAAGATCATCACCCATCAAACCCTGTAGGCTCCAGCTGTTGGAAATGCCACCTCAGAGGCTGGAACTCTGGAGCAGAGAGAAAAAGCACTCAAGAAATGGCTCCAAAATGATGAAATTTTCATTCTGCTCTTGAGCTGGGACTGGGAGACCAGGCAGGGGCATAAGCAAAAGCCAAGCTAAACCCCTGCAGCCAGGAGGGCCCTCTGTGAGAGTGATCATGAAGAGCTTTTTAAAGGGACACTCTTTAGTTAAGGACAAAGATGAAGATATACAAGAGGAAAATGAGGGAGCTTAAAAGGTGGGGAAAAAAATGAAGAGGATTCATTTGCCTCAAGGTTTCCTGTTTCTGAAGACAGAAGAGAGTTTCTGTTGAGACTTTTTGAGAGCAGACAACAGGATGAGTTCTTCAGTTATGTCTGCAGTTCACTCGCTTTCTTAATTCAGGAAAAACTGGAATTTCATTGTTTGCTTAAAAACCCAAGTAGACAAAGGTGCATGCCTCCCCAGCAATGAGAATGTGAAGTCAGGGATTGGGCTAATTGTCTGGATTAACTTGGTAAAAGTCTGGAAAGTCCTGCTCTGCCTAAATAAGATGAAAAAAGGTACAAGTCTATAGGTAGGGTTTTTTATTCATTGTCTTCATCACCTTCTCAGAAAATTACCTAAATGATGGCAACAAAGACTTACTAGGGAATATGCTATGAAGACACTTTAATATCAAAGCATCCAATTTATTTTCAAATACACTATAAACAATTGAACATTCTAACTCTGTCATTTGAGATACACAGATATGTACACTCAAATTTTAAAATATTTCTTATGTAGAAGTGACTGAAAAACAAAGATATTTTATTCAAAATGTCTTACCTTTCACAAAGAATATTCACATTTTTATTTGTTTTTGGTTTTTTATGAACTCTTATTGTAGGATGCTGATAAATTGTGAAAAAAAAATAATCTTAATAAGTAAATATGAATCTTAATAAGTAAATATTTGGTATAGCAGATATACTTATTCCAAAATAGTTGGTTTCATCTTAGAAGTAATTTTTTTAAGTCAAAATCAGTCATGTCTAATGGGTCTTCTGGGAATTCTTGAGAACTACTTCACTTTTTCAGATGTTTTCAAGCTATATGTTCCCCTGCATGAGGGAATATATATTAATCTTCACTCATATCCTGTTAAATAAAACAATGTGTGAGTAAGAGTTATGACCACATTCTCTGCTCACATCACTGATTCATACAGAGAAGTTGCTCTACTGGGTTCTTTCTGTTTTTCCAAAATTATTGAATGCTATCAGCAAACAGCAGGCAGCAAGACCTGGAGCTTCTAGATCTAATGCAAAACTCCATAAAATTGATTGAATCATCCAGCAGCTTTAATGAGATTTGGGTCAGTCCTTTAAAACTCTATTTGCCTTCAACAGTAATTTCCTTGTGCTGGCTGCAGTTTTAAATCATACCTCAAACCTCAAAACCTCAGCTCAGGGGACCACCATTTACTTAGGCAGTAGATTTTCTCTGACTACATTTAGAACAGCAAATACTGTGGTCAAACAGAGAAGAGTCAAATAGTTGGGACTGAGGAGATCTGAAAGTTCCATAATGTATTTTCCTTATTATCCTTTTTTTTTTCCTTTGGACTCTCTATAGTGGAGACCCCTTAACTGAATGTCCTTTTGCAGCTGGAGTGTATTGGATATGTTCCTCCTGTGCACCTTGCAGTTCAGTTTCAATCCAGAGGAATTAATTTGCATTCCTTGTATTAACTAAAATGTTACACACAGAAAAATCAACTTCCTCTTGCCACGCACACTCTACATATCAAAGCAGGAGGAATATTCCCTTTTCCTCCAGTAAATATCCTGAAAAGTAACATGTTGTGATAATACAAATTTCCTGCTATTATACTTTGGGAACATCACAATTAGCCAAACTCAGAGCTCTGAAAGATAGGAGGTGTAGAGTTAAGGTGAAAAAACCCACAACTGAGCTATTAACTACTGTTCTGTTTATATATTAGAAAAACTAATATGTGCTAAAGTCAGAAATATGGTATCCTCTTTGTAAAGGCAAAGGGATTGTAAAATTTCAAACATACAAAGCACACTGCATATGTGGCATCCATGTGGTGCTGTAGCTCTGTTTGGATGGGGTAAATCACCTAAAAAAAATATGGTGATAGCTTGTCCTAGATTGATTTAAATATCTTAATGTAAGTAAGAACCAAGACTGAAATATTCAAAACACATTGTTAAAAAATATGAGTTTTGCTGAACTCTGTAGTTGTGAGAGAGGCAGGAATCTTCCCAGCAACTTCAATTCTTATTAGGCTGTTATTTAATTTCCAGTGTCAAAACCAGAAATGTTCTTGGTGGCATCAGCATCCAGTTCCCCATTTTTGTTGACATACAGATGTGTAGCTAAAGAGCCAGCAAGTGGTACAGCATGCTTTACACTCCCTGTGTGCTTCTCATCCAAACTCTACACCTGGAGTACTGGAAAGCAGAATTGAAATGGGTTTTGAAATGTTTTGAGGACAGTCACTGAAGAGGAGGTGAAACTAGAGAAAGGCTCATGAACTGAAATTTTTATTCCATGGTATTTACCATAACTGAAATATATGAGAGTACTTAAGATTTTGTCTTTTTTTCTCACCTTTATCATACTCTCTGCATCCCTCTGTCTCTGCAAGGGGACCCTCTTTACCCTACAGTCTGAAACTGCTGCTGCACTTTCTGAGCACACATGATCAGGGTTAGGTTGCTCATGCACTCAGTCTAACCAGCATTTTTAAAAGTAGATTTGTAGGTGGTCACTGAATGTAAAATTCTGTTATACTTTAAGTTCCTGGGAAAAAATATATGTCATCAGATACATTTTACAATAAGGTAGAAAAATGCCAGCTGCCAGAGTTCTAATGATTGTCTAAGGTATGTGAAAAGTATGTCTGCAAAGCTATTTGCACATTTGACTCATGTGCTTCTTGAACTCACATTCTATTTGTTTCCAGTTTATACTGTATCCTTAGAAATGGTAAGATTAGAGATAATTTTTTAGAAGAAGTTGTTAAATTTAATCATTTACTCTTACTACAGAATTTATTTTTAATACCATTAAAGAAAAGTACTCTAAAACACTTATCTTGGACTTGACTTTCTTTCTTTGGGGCAAATATCATAGGCTCTAAACACTTACAAGTGTTTAAAGAAACAAATATTGTAATGCAAATGCATACAAACATCATAAATGCCCAATCACAAGGAAGTGCAGAAAAATACTTTGGATTAGACTAAATACTCCATTTTGATGTGACTGTCTTAATATTGTGTCTAGTAGGCAAATCAATGTAGGATAGTTTCAAAATGTTCTGTTTTGAAATAGCTGGAATCAAATTAATTTAAAGTCTTAAAAAATATTTTCTCTCTAAAGAAGCTAAAAGTACTTGAAAGTTTTCTCAAAGCATACTACTTCTGATAAATCAGAATTTTACATTTAAATATTACCAAAATATTACACCTAACTCCTAACATTAATTTAACAATAATGAGTTTATATTTATACAACCTTCAACCCCAAAGTATTTTATGTTTTTCACTTACTGAAAAGTAAATATATTGTGTATATTTCCATAATTTTATTGTACCTTCGAGATGCACTGAAGTGTTATTTGCATTTAATATCCTTAATGTCCATTCTGATTTCAGTTTCTACTCAGACTCCCTTTGAAGATCAGGGTTCCAGGCAGTAAAATTCCCTTAATATTATCTGTTTCAAATATCTCTCTGAGAGAAGACACGTTTACTGAAATCTTATCCCATTTGTCAAACCTGAGCATTTCTGTGTTGATTATACTTTCAAATACCAATGCTAGCAAAATCAAAGATGCAATCTCTTTATGTTTGAGAATTGCAAACACAGATCAGAAGGCTTTTTTCTAAGTATGCAAAGAACATCAGGGTATTTGATGAAGGATATCAACTTTTGTATACAGCAAAACTGCTGAATTTCATGATAGAGTATGTATTGACTGTGTTTTTTCTGAATAGCTATGTATAGAAATTAATAAAAGTTCAAGGTAATATCATTATGACATTTGTCTTTCAAGTAATAATATTGCAGAACTAATGCTAAAAGATGGTGTTCTCAGGAAAAAAAATACAAAAAAACTATCATTTATACAGTTGAAAAGGTTTTGTAGACAAAAGTGTTTTGTATTTGCAACTCAGAAGTCTGCATCCTCAATACATTTAAGGCATGCTATTAAAATCCGTTCAAGGTATCAGATTATTTTCAATTGTGTATGATGATTAATGCTAGAATTTTTGTTCTGGTGAAAAATTTGAGTACAGTAAGAGACATCAGATAAGCTCTGTGTGATTTGAGTGTTACACATGGAAATTCATTCCCACCCATCATCACTTCCTTGCCTTCTTACCAAAACCAGAAGATGAGACAAATCACATACTACCCTCATGGTATCTTTTTGCTTGCCTGACAGTTTACATCAGCTACACTTCAGTGCTTGTTAATATTCACCAAACACTTATCAGATAGTCAGAACCTGAGAACCTCAAAGAGTTCAAGGGCTGAGTAAGATGTTGAGACCATCAAAGCTACTGCACTGCCCAGAGACAAAACCAACTATCCTTATATCATTTCTGATAGATCCTTGTCTAACTATTAAAGGGGATTGCGCTATATTGACAAGCTTTCTATTCCTGACCTTACTTATCTTTATTATTAAAATAAATTATTGAATGCTAACATATAATCTGTAGATCATTACTTGTTGTACTGCCCTTCACAAATGTGGGAATACATTTTAATTGTCCTTCACAGCAACTTTGTATTGGTTACAATTGCTGAATTCTGGTGAAATGTGCTTTTTTCCTCTTGAAGGCAAATATTACTGCAAGACCCTGTCCAATGAGCTGCAGTTACCTGCATTGTTAGGCGTTTGGCAGGTTTGTCTCTAACCAGTTTTTTCCTACTGACACCTCAAAAATGCCCAAGTAAAAATTGTCTGTATGCAAGAAACCAACAGGATAATAGTAAGGTTTTACAAAACAGTTGAAAAAGGGAAGTTCTCTCTTGGAAATCCCACAGTATCTAAATTCATTGCTCTCTGTATTTATGAAGTTTCACTCAATATTTATGTTAATTTGCCAGCATCCTATTTAAATAAAAGATATTTGTAACATTTTCAGTTCACCTCAAATTTTACTGAGCAGATAGCAGGCAATATTTTATAAATCTACCACAACTGGACAAGCTGTCAAGAAGTCATCACATGAGGTAAAAAACCCCCCACAATCCTGTTTGTAAGGTGGTAAAAACAAAAGGTATGCTATAATGAGCTTATCTACAAAACAAAAAAAATTTCCCCAAAGGCCAGAGACTCCCCACTTTTTCTTCAGTTTCTCTGGGAACCAATTACATCCCTTGAGTGTGCAAGCAACCTGTTCTCGTCCTGTTCTAGGTCCTGACCAGCTTGATTTTTCAGCAATGTGACCAGGTGTGATCACATATCATCATTGAGGTGTAAGTGGCAAAAATAAATGTGTACTAAATTTACAGTGTCTGCTCTGGCACATGGGGGTCTTCTGCTTTCTTGGGAGCAGACTAAACATGGTCTCCATATGGAGCCTGGGATCATTTCTACCTGCTCCAAGTGATTCCTGATCAGCACTGTCTGCAAACACCAGCCATGGGAACAGCTTCAATGACTGCACCATTATTACTCATTCAGATCTTCTAGAAGCACTAAACTTGCCTACAGCCAATCATTAGAACTGCAAGATCTTACCACTGTTAACTGCTTCTCCTTTCTATTTGTTTCACTGGCAAAATGTGTTTTCCTAGCTCCCTGACAGGTAGCTTCCTATTCCTGATTGGAGAAGGGAAATCCCAGACAGTCTTTGCTGGAAAGAGCAGCTTCCCTTCCCTCTCATCCTCCTATTAACTGAATAGAAACAGGAGACCAAGCCTACAAGGTACAGCTTATAGAATCAAAATTTAAACTCTAAATAGTTTGCACTCTGAAGACAAACTGAAAGGCATCCACAGAATGATATGACTCATGTCCTCATACATGTGCCAAACCACTAATCTGCCTGTAGATTATATTTGTAGTTATACAGGGAAAATAAACTTATCTCCTGCAGTGTTTCAATACAGATATTTTTTCCCTACCCTGGGTCACTGAAATAAGGGGTGTAAAGCCACAAACAGAAGTTAATGGCAAAAATTCAGTCTTGTGTGTATTTAATATTTAAACTCTCAAAACAACCTTGTTGCAGACATTTAAATGCATGTGGTATCAAATCCCTCTGTCTCTTACAACTGTCATGTGTAGTGTTCCATGCCTGAAATTTATGAAAGACTTAAAGCAGTTATGTGAGTGAAAATACTGTGATCATATGATACTGCTGTTTCCAATTCTTACCCTGTGGGTTAACAATAAAGGGGATTTTCTTGCTAATTAAGAAGCAGTTAAACACCACCCCCCAAACAAATAAAGGTTACTCAGTTGTAATGTTATCTTTTGAATTGTTCTTTTGTGACATAACCAGATGTGAACAGCCACACAGCAGCAAAGATCCCAGACCAGGCAGGAAGAAAACCCAAAAGTCTCAGAATTCTCCAAAAGCAAGTGAGTCTCCAGACTCAGTTACTATGTAAACTCTATGCTTCTTAAGTCTTTAAAAGACTTAGTACAAGTGGCTTGTGGTTTAATCTTTTAATTCCATTGCTCTACAAGTTTCCTTGTAGGTTCATTGAGCAAGGAATTCAGCCTAGCTAATTGGGGCCCTTTACTCTAAAAGGGACTGGGTATGAAAAAATCTGCAGTACTGAAGCTTCTAGAAGAGTTTGGAAACTAACCTCCAAATTTATGTGACATAAAAGCCATTATCTTTCAGGGATTCCTGTGTTTCGGACTGTTCACATTTACAATCAGATGCTTGCCATAGGAGACGCTTCCTATCAGCAAACATTTGTGGAATGCACTCAAGCAGTTACTGCTAAACACACAAATTTGTGCCACCAGGTGAAAAAAAAAAGGCAAGAAGAAAATAACTTTCACATTTTGAAGATATTTTATAGATACTGTGCATGGTTGTAAAATTCGCCAATTTGTTTGCTGAAAATCTTCAAAATATGCATACATGCATTCCTGATTGTTCTAATAATAATTCCAATTTAGATTATAAATTACTTCAGAAATTAAGTAAATCTGGTTTAACATAGGTAGCCAGGCTTGGTTAATACCCTGAAGTTAATGGTTGTATCTTGAATAACATAATCAAGGTGGATAAGGTACATGAAGAAGAGAAGCTTCTACCTTGTGATTTCTTGGAGTAGGAATACACAGGCAGTAGCCAGAGGCAGACTAGAGGCTGGCAAGAAGGAACCAACAATTTCTGCTTTTGATGTGATGTTTGAAATATACACAGGGAAGTTTGTATGTTCTTTGTATGAATCTAGAATATTTTACTGATTTACATATATTTAATTTCAAAAAAATTAGGTTTGTAAATTTGAGCAAAATGAATAACAGTATGAAAAAACATGTGACAGCTATCCCAATTGTTTAAAAGTCTTTAATAATGAAAACATAAGTGTTGAGGTATTTTATATTAAAAGGTACCTTAGCTTTATCCTAAAGCTGTTTCAGAGACAAAACAACATAGGTTGAAAGACAATATATGACATGATTCTTCTTAGATTATATTTATTAAAATTTTATATTACTATAAAATATTTAATTATTACATTAAAATATGTATTAATGCAAAAATTTAAATATTTTAAATTTTGAAACTTTTTAATCCGTAAAGAAACAACAAGCCCTACAGACTACAAGAAAAAATTTGACTTTTTTTGTCACCCTTGAGTTTGGATTTTTTAAATAACATACTATAAATGTAAGTAAAGTGATTATGCAAACCTAATTTTATCCTAAAAATTATGTTTGCCCATTGCCAGTATCCTCAATGCTGTAGTGAACATGAACACACAATTTCATGTCACAGACACAGTGTACACCACTGAATCATTTGGAGTCAGCATGGTTAATTTTCCTCAAGAGAAAATCCCATTCATGCAAGAATTTTGAATATGGTTTTGTTTCAAGGTAAATCCACCTCCTTATTTTGGTGTGGCTCTGCCTAGCCATAATTTATGATTTGCATTACAGTCCCTTCAGCTCAAGTTAGCCAGTTCCAAGGAGGTTTCATTTGATGTGATCTGGTGCAGTCAGAACCTGGGCTGGTCTGTCTAAACAGCAGGGCAGCCCCTTCCCTCAGCTAAACCCTGCGTGCCCAGAGCAACACAGAACATATTCAAGAATTTTACTGGCAAAAGAAATGTAGAAAACTTTTTTAAAATGTGGGTCACTATACTTCTCAGAGTACATGGCATATGTTCACAGAAATCCCAGTGAAATGCACAGGTGAACACAGTACATCCAAAGTGACATTGATATAAATTTAGGGCTCACACCTTAAGGAAGCCGGTTGATGTCCTCATATGTGTCAGCAGTGACCTGAGGTAACACTGCAGTGCTGATACTCATTACTATGAAGCACATTTCCATTCTGTCATCCAAGCTTTCAGAAGATAATCTCGCCCACCTTCTCCTTTAATGTCATGTTCAACCACCTAAGATAATTATGCAACCTTCTACTCAAGTGTAGGAAAGTATTCTTCCAGAAAAGTGCAACTCTTACCTGGTTTGTTAGCTTGTAAGATACTTTTAGCTATTAAGTTTTTTCTTAGCCAGAGTGCCAGCATTAAGTGCATCCTGGAATCAGCAGAGATTGCTGTTTTTGGAAAATCTGATTATGAAACTTTACTTCTGTTAAATGATGGTGAAACACTTTAAAAGTCTATGCTCTAGTTGCACAGTACAGTTGAACACGATGGAACAATCCACCACAGTGCTCAGCGATTGCTGCAATTGAACTACAAAATGCATGGCAAAGGCTATAAACTCTTATTTATCTATCTCAATACGAGGCCTTATTTTGGCTCTTTTCTATCTGAAAATGGGGACTTTTTGAAATGGGGACTTTTCCCCTTCAAAATGACATCTTGGAAGGCACAAGGCTGTATTATTTCATAAGTGTTCATCATAGAAAATAAAAACCAAGTTTATGGAAATGTTTTTCATTAGATCTTCTCAATGAGTACTGTTAAATTAATGACTGTGCAATTCTAAGAGAGCTACACAATTTATCAAATACCTATGATGTTTTTCAAATCACATTTATCAAATATTTTATTTATATGTGAACTTAAGGAAGGAGATCAACTTTTTTATATTACTATATTGTTCTTCAACTCAGGATTGCAAAGCACTGAGCAACATTATCCCCAGGTGATGAAAGCTAGAGTTTGTGCATTCTGAAGGGGAAACAGCTTGAATAGTCACAAGGCAACCCCAAACCTTCTAAACTTCAGTTTTTGGGACCAGAATTGGTCCCTTGGTTCCTGTGTTTAAATTAAAGGCTATACGTATCAAGTGTGTGGCTATATCATGCCCCATAGGGCTCAGAAACGCATGCAAAGTTCTGAATGTATGAAAGTTCGTGGGTGCATTAGTGTTAACCTCAATTTATCACTTAGCTAGAATCCCTTTCACTAAATCACATGAGCCTCTCATTAGACACTTAATTGTGTACCCTTTCTAAGTCAGCTGTTGTTTGCTAATGTATTTCAAGTATCTTTTTCTAAACACTGACTAAAGTCCTCCAGTATCCTTCCTAAAGATGGGTTTCAGCAACCAGCTATGACTCTGTCTTCTACAATTAACCATCTCTGCTTTTCCTCATCTGTTTTGGTTTGTACACGTGAAACTCAAGCTCTCCTCAACTGGAAAAAAATGTTAGATACATCTCATTGACCAAGCACTCTTTTTAAAAGTGCAGTTCAATGAAAAACCAGAAACATTTTGTGGTGATGCTTCTTAAGGGGTTTGTGATAAACCCTATGGAGAGGCACAGAGCATCCTTAGTGCCAAATGGCGAGAGCCATGAGTTCTGCAGCTCCATGCAGCATCACATTAACATTTGTCACTCACATGTCCCCTTCACTTCTTTTACAGATATTTTGAAAATTTTCCAATACATGCACAGGTTTCTAGTAAAAATGGACTTTCATATGGATGGTAAATTAAGTATTTTTTACTTTAAATAATTCATATAATTTGGGAGCATATTCTTGTACACTCTCAGGCAAAATTCCTATCCACCAAGTTAGTCAGGCATATATAAAAATTAATTTCAAGCCACGATAATAAGACTTATTTTGAAATGAAAGCTGAACACATTTGTTTCTGGCATGGTCACACATTTGTTTTCATGCTGTCAGTTTGGGTTTGACATTAAAATCTCACAGAAATACAGACTTAGACTTCAAATATATTTTGCATTTTTCTTGGGTAGCTTTTTTTTAAAGAATATATTCATGTGAAACAGTTTGATTTCAACAGAACTGTATTTTTCCAACAATTAAAATATTGCCAGAACATTCTTAGCACTGCTGAGAAGGAAGGTGAGATGGATAACACTTCTATGTGAAGCTTCTGGTTCTCAAAAACCACATATCAAAATACTTCTTTCCTGTTCTACTTGCTTCTCCAACTGCATTATCACATAAAAAACTAAATTCTACTGCCTTTTCCCTCAGAACTTGGCTATGTGAGCTAGGAAGACTGGCTGCAGGACTGTGAGACATGAAAACAAAAGTGGCATCTCTCTATAAAGTGAGGGTGTTATGGGACATGAGGATATTGCTACACTGCATCCACAAGACAAGCAGTGCTCAAGGAAGTTGGAATAACAGAGCTTCCCCTTGTGGGAGCAAATGCATGGAGGCTGCCATTAGGGAGAGGATTTTAACTCCTTAACCCTTGGGACTATAGTGATCACAGTTCAGGTGTTCAGACCTGCACATTTACCTGGGACACTGAAGCTGTGCAACAGGGAAGATGCAGCAGGACATGAGAGTAGCCCAGCAATGAGAAGCATCCTCCACTGAACTCTCCCCTTTCTAGCCACACTTCTAATTAGGCTACATTTGTTCACATACAGCTTTGCACCCTAGACCCACAGATGATTCATGTAACATAAGTAATCTCTAGATGGAAGGAAAACTTAAAGTATCATGGAAGAAAAGTGTAAAACACCTGGAAAGTAAATTAACAGAAGTGAGTAATTCAAATGGAAAAAGAAAATTACTGTGAAAATAAAGAGCTAATATGAATAAGCAGCTAATCTTGGTCTGCAACCCCCATAATGAAGTTTAGACTACTTTTAATATTTTTAGAATGAATCCTAATTTTTCAAAGTCGGGGCGGAGAGCTTAATTCTAACTGCTATATCTGTGCCAAAAATTCAAACATAAAAAGGAACTGCATAACAAAAACCTCATTCCCTACTTTCAGAGTTCAACATAAAATATTTAAAGAAGAATTATGGGGATTTGTTTGAGCTCTATCTAATACAATTGCTACTTGAGTTTGGTTTTTTTTGCCCTAACATATTCTTTAAGAAATAAAATGAAGGGGTTCAAAATGTACATACATGTCACCACACATGCTGCAGTTGAGACAGCCACGATACACAGAGCATCACCATATAATAGCAGAAAGCACCAACCCATACAGCACAGCACCACTCCAGAAGGCTTTAAGCACCTGCATCAACCCTCCCCATTCGCTAGTCCAGCCTTTTATACCCACCATGTTCATGCACTGCACCTGTGTATCCTCCCTACTTTGTGTGATTGGTCAGCACACCTTGGCACTCCCTGGCTCATCACCTTCAATGCTGTTCACCTGTCCTGCACAGCTGTAGCCCATTGGGGATGAGCCCACTCCCAATCACCACAAACTGTGCCTAACACACACATTCTTCTACAGTTTTCTTAGTCACAATTTTCCCATTCATATCAGTAAGAATTTATTCACCAAAAAAAAAATGTAATCTGATGTAATTTACCTACCATTTGAGTACAGAAATGTTGTTCTGTCTATTAAAGTATAATTTCATTCCACAACAGATTAGTTTTTGAGAGCCCAATTTTTGAAAGTATTTTTTTTCCTTCCCTTCTCTGTGACCACAGGGAATACAGAGAGTCTACTGTTCATTCAAATCTTTTCTATCCTAGGACAGTGCATTCACATTTTTTGCAGATTTTATCTTTACCATTCATGTTTTGAGATGTTTATGAGCCCGTGACTTTTTCAAGAGCAGGAAAGTTACATTTCAGGATGCAGAAAAGAACTGTAGTACTGGTAATAGTGTAGAAAGTCACCAAATATAATCAGCTCTCAATTACCAGTAGGGGATTATGTGAGTTACGGATTTACTGTGCAACCCTGAAAGGGAACCTGCTACAGGATGATACATTCTTGAGTCTAGCAGAGAGATGAGCCTTCCTCCCTGCCATGCTTCTCAAACAGCAATAAAGTCAGCACAGACTACTTTCCCCCAGATTAATTTCCATGTTTTCTTGTGTTGCATTACTGACTTATCCCACCATCCGCTGCCCGGGGGAGTCAGAAACAGTGTGGCTATAGCACATATTTTAGAGAAATGTGGATAACATTCTGACATGAAAATTTGCCTAGGCAGAATCACAAGTCACCATTAGACTTCTGCACAGTATTAGGAGGATTTTGCAAGCTTTTAGAAAGAGAGGTGATTATAATCCTCTCCTAGGACATGATTATCTATGTCAAATTAATTCTATATTCAAAAGTACAGAAGTGCTGTTAGGATCACAGAGAGCGTTAATATGGTTATAACCGTCTGTATGCCCCAAAGGTAAATAACATTTGCATGTGGTGCTCTGACACTTTCTCGAGGCATGTTCTTCCTTCTCTGTGCATAATTCTCACCACTTCAATTTTCCTTTGAAGTTTGCATCTCATTAAAACATTTCATTTTGCCTAACAATGTGTGAGCAGAACCATAGGTATCACAAATCAGCATATTGACAGCGGAGGAACTACTGCATTGTACATACAAAAACTGAGTTCCATGTGTTTTGGGGTTTTTTTTCAGAAAGAGAAGAGAAGCCATGTTACCATGAAAGTGGTATTTTTCTTAATACTTATTATTTTTTTGCCTCAAACATACTATTATGAAATATATCTTCTGAATTTCAGATGTCTGTTAGTGTACATTTCAGTCGGATTTTTCCTTAATGTATCAGAATATTTAGAAAGTGGAAATAGTGAAGTCAAAATAGTGTCTCATAGGTAGAATAAGAAACTAAAATGGGAGTAGTGTCTATCAGAAATATATACCACCAGTAATGCTTATCACTTTCTTTTCTAAACCTTAGGGTTCACCCATTAAACCAATATTTGCCTATAAAGTTAAAAGGCAGATTTAAAAAATCATGTGAGTTATAGTTCTTAGTTTGACACTAAGAGCATTGATGGTAAAAGCAAAATAAAATATCCCTAAAGCTGGGAACTCTGCTACATAGAGTTCAGTTCTGCTTTAGCAGGTTGATTTTTATGTTGCAAAGATTATATCAGAAACATATTGATCTAATACCTGATTTCAAGAGTCAAAGAATATTCTTGCAAGTGTGGACAAAGAATAGATTATTCTGTGAGCAACACTGAAAGTTCCTGAATAATCTATGGTTTAGATATGAGTGCTTAGACATTACAAGATGGCTAAAAAAGCAAATAAATCAATAAAAGCTATGTTCTCTAGCTCACAGTGATAAGATTTATTTACAGCCAAATGAAGGATGATTTTTTAAGAGAGAAGAGGGAACTCTTGGTTTTCCTCTGCAGATCAGTCTGAGCAACTGAACACCATATAGTTATAAATAAATAAAAAACTTCAAAGTGCATATCATTAACTTTTTCAGTTTAATGAGAAGTTTTAAAAACTACAATGACTGACAGGTCTGTAGGAGTTTTTTTTGTCTTACCAAAAGCAGGTTGCTATAACTTTATCTATAAGCTCCCTTAACTTTATCTATAAGCTCCCATGCAGAGCTGTTGTTAAATATCATTAAGAAGAGAGATTTTAAAAAGGCCATCACTATTTCTGGACAGAAATATTATTGTAGATATATAAAGATGTATGCTATATATTTATAAATATATACAGAATGTAACACATAAAAAAAGCTCCTAAAAATATGAGACAGTTTACATGTACATGTGCTTCATGTCCAGTCTTGCAAATCTGAAGGGAAAATTTTGATAGATATCTCAAAAGACCTGTGGCTGCATAAAGAAAAACAAAATTGCAGGTACTTTGTCTACAATATTTTGCCTAACAGCCAGACTGTCACTAAATGTACTTCAGAAAGTTACCTAAATAAATGCCTGCATATCTTCTGCTTTGGAAGAGCTTGTCAGGAGCTGAGAAGTGGTTTCCATCCAAGCAACAATGTTCTGAACCTTGCCATGTCTGTGCTCAGCAAGTGCCTTGCTGAATCAAGGGTATGGCAGTAAGATTCATTAGGCAAAATCTTACTGATAAACACACTGAAACAGCAGATTTGTAGCAGTATAACAGTGCAAAATATGTCTGATTTTTAAATAATAGCTTGAAATACAAGTGGGATTGTGTGTTTGCATTCTGGATGTTTTTGTTTTTATTTAATAGTATCCTTTTAAATTACAAGAGAGACTATACTTTCTCACAACAGATGAAAGAATGTTGTTCTTGTTTCAACACCTCAATAATTAAAAGCGAAACAAGTAAATTTAACTATACAAAGTTTTTATATAAAAATATTTTACAAGTTTTATTCTGAGTTTTTGTTTAGTTGAGATTAATTTTTATGAAGTGCCATAAACCTCTGTCATATTATAGCTACAAAAAGAGAAGGCAGCTTTTTCTACAAAAAAAAAGATAAAAGCTAATCAGATTTTTCTGTGTGTCTAGTGATCAATTTTTGTTGATATTGATTAGCAGGAGGAAAACATCAGACAAAAAGACTTTAATTTCATACCAGCAGTGTTTATTTTGCAACGGGGCTATGAGTTTTGTGAAGACTGGAAGTATAAAAGCAGAGTGGACTCAATGAACTGAAGAATGCAGTAGGAGGGGAGGTAAGACGAGCTGTAAAACTAATTGGTGTCCAACATGTTTTGGACTGCATTTAATTTTCTTGAGGGGAAGAGAGGTCAAGAATGGAATGAAGTCAATGGGAATAGGAATAAGAAAGTGGAAAGCAAAATGGCCAGTATTAAAAGGTCAGCGAATATCCCAGGGACAGGAAATGAACTTTAAACAAAAGTATAAGGTAGTATTTCTATCCACGTTTGGGAGTTGTTAAAATTAGTATTAAAAGAAGGAAACTTAAATAACCAGATGTTTCTTGTATGAAAGCTCGTTTCAGTCTGCTTTCAATTTATTGGAGGCCTTAGTAAGACCCAAGATTTTGTGTGCAATGCAATTAGGAAATGAGTATTTCAGCAGAGTGCTAATGTTATTTAAATATTTTTAAAGACTTCGATATTTCACAGTGATTTGCTTCCTGTTACAATTTTATATTCTTTCTCTTGAAAGAAATCTCCCTCCTGAATTGGGAAAGTGAATGTCTCACAAGTTTTAATACAGAATTTAGCCACAACAGCCAGCCTGCCTGCATCAAGCTCATACATAGACACTTTGCAGTCTACCTTAAGATATTTAGGCTATATTCATAAATTCATACATGACCTGTAAAGTCATGAAATATTTTAAATTATGTTACTTGAGGCATCAGCTTTACCCCATAAAGGCACAATTTTTCATTTGAAATAGTTTCTGCCACTAAAGCATTGGCTAAAATTGAGTCCAGAGAGGGTTTATTCTTGTTCCTGGTTCATTTGTGTGAACATCAGAATGAAAGAATTTCTTCCCACCATATTTACGTTTTCATCCAAAGCCTGCTAGTTTTAGCAAGAACCTTTCATTTTCCTTAAATTGGCTCTGAATCAGAATCTTTGTGTTCTGACCTGGCTGGACAGCACATCTGCTCCAGAGCATGTTTAATTCAAAAAATCCACTATTTTTATCACTTGCACAGCTCCACTCTTCTCTTTCCTTCTCAGAGCAGCAGGTAATTTATAGATGCTGTAATCATATGGAGTAATTCTGTTGAAGGCACTGTCCTGGAAACAGCAAAAAGGGCATTGAATGGGCCACTAAGAAGCCCAGAAGAGGAAGGAGAGGTCCTAGAGCATGAGGGACGCACTATGACTGGGATCACCAGAAGTAGCACACCCAGGAGAGAATATTTGTTTTATGAACAAATCTCCCTCTGCCATGGTTGCCAAAAAGCAGCCTCAGCTGTTGGAATTACAAGTTTACTAAGAATACTTTGTAGTAAAACCACCCAAAATAGAAGAAGCTGGTTTTTAAAAAATCATTGCTAGACCATGTCACCTTTTACTCAGGCCAAATGTGAGAACATGATGTTAGTTATAAACACATCCTCATTTTCAAGTGAAATTTTTATTTCTTTTCCTTCCAGTGTCTATAAATCTCAAACCAATGGATCTGAAACCATACAACAGCTTTGTAAATATAATGCCATGCTTCCTTTAAAGATTTAAATGACATTGGTGCTAAAAACTGGGCATTAGGCTTCCAAATTCTATTTCTTATGCAGTATGAACTCATGGAGTGACCTCATAGCGTGAGCAGGGTAATTTATTATCATTTCTTTTTGAGACATTTCTGATAATACTTCAAAAGAATGAAGATAACAAGTACCATACCCAAGGACTGTGTGGATTTATGTTTACATTCATGTGACATCTTCTCTTGGAGATTTTCCAGGAATTTTATGAAGGTATTTTTGTGGAAATTTGAAGAAGCTTACCATGTAAGGATCAGTACTTTCAATGTACCAGTAATGCCTTAGTAATTTTTTTTTTTTTGTGAAGGAAGTATGAAGCATTAGAATGTGAATGGGCCTGCGCCAGATTATCTCATGTTCAGCAAGATAACATTAAGGGAGACTTACCCTTTAGTCAGATCTGAAGTAAATACTTTTTAAAAGGGCAGAAGAATAACATACCCAGCAAGAAACTGCCAGGGGATTTTGCTAAAAAAGCATAGAAGGGTCATTGCAAAAGAAAAAAAAACAACCCAAACTTCAGAAAAATACTTCCTGTGTAGGTCTGAAGAAAAAAATGGAATAGTTTCAAGTTAGTGTAAAGTAATTTGATCCCTTCCTTTTCCCCATTTCCCTCTTTCCTCTTCCTTCCTTTTTTCCCCCCATTTTTTCTCTTTTCTTGACCAAGTTCAAGGCTTGCAAGTCTTCACACAAATTTCCAAAATGCAAGTTGTCTTCCCCTGGGACTGCTATGGCTCATATCTTCCCACAAATGTCCCCTGAAGTCTCTCCTTAAACATAACTCTCATATAAGTGACTGGGCCTTTCCTACTGGTATTAAAGATCCATATGGCACTGAAAATGAAAGCTGGACAGATCATTCTTCCTAGAGCCATAGTGCAAGGAAAAACATCTAGATTTTATCTGTGCTGTGCTTAAGAACATCACCGATTCATTCCTACTCTACTTTATATTCATAATTAAGCAAGAAGAAAAGCTAAGAGCAATTATTTTGAGAAACTAAATAGATCCCTCATTACCTAGCATATGCATTTCACTCAGTGAAGACTAAGAAACCTCAAAGACTAATCTCTCATTAATACACGACATGTTCACAGAATGCCTGCCAGAACTGGGAAGTCAAGTTTAGATGGAAACTTGGCATGGAGTTACTGGCTTGTCCCTTTGAGGGTTGGGAAGGAAAGGAAAAGAGAAAACAGTGAATAAAACCCTGTTTGCATGCTTGCATGCATGTACATATGAGAAGACTTTTTAACTTCATTTTCTCCTTTAAGTAAAGAACAGTGAAACTGTAAAGATTCCATGTGTGTTCTTATAAACTGTGCTTTTCACACATCTTTTGTTAGACACATGGAATGTTAACTGAAAGGGCTTATCTTAAAAATCAGCAGGGTAGTTGGAATGTAATTTTACAAAACCTGGCCATCTTTCAACAAGAGTGGGTGGATTTTCAATGCAGCAAATGTTTGTGTATTAAAAAGTATTTGCCATGGTGACAAAGCTTGGAGAAACATCCCATTAGCCACAGACGGGAAGCCTTTGCAGATTGTTCTGATTATCCATGCCCAAAACTTAGTCTGGCTCTGTTTATACGGCATTTCCGATAAAAAAAAAATAATTCAACATACCCCTAAAACCTGAGCAAACTGTTTGCACTTACTTACACATGCCTTGTGCTGTATTTTCTGGCTCAGATTCAACACATGATTAGATTCTTACTTTCCTGGAACTTAAAACATGTGCTTACAGCTAAGCATATGCTTAAATATTCTGCTGCTCTGGGACCCAAGACGATGTTCCTATATTCATGGTACAGCCAGGACATCTTGTGAGACAAATAGGAATTTTAGACTAAGAACTCTAATCTACAGCTCAGTAAAGAGATGAATAGAACAAGTCAATAAGGGTTTGTGGTGAGGTGAGGGAGTGCATGAGGGAGCATGGGAGAGCATCTGGGCATGCTTTGCATGTGTCTGTCCAGAAATCTTGTCTGCATGGATCTGGGACAACTGCATTAACCATGGTCCCAAGATGGTGTCATTAAGAGTTGGTGTATTCTACCATTGTGATTTTGGTTTAGAAACCTGGAACAAATAAGACATTAAGTTGCTAGGGCACTGCCATTTTCTCATTATTCTTGCAACATGGCTCTTCTCTCCATGCAATATAACACTTTTGAGACCATAATTTGGGATGTTAGAATATTACATCTCACTGGAAATTTAGGAGTCTCCTTCACTAGAAGTATGAAGTTCTAATTTCTGCTCCTCTTGAATAGTAAGCAAACAATGTGGAACCTGCAGAAGTTAGACTGTCACCTGCTGTGGTAAAAGGAAAGAAAAATCACTGTGTCAATTGGTATCCCCTGGAAAATACTCAATTCTAGCTGTAATTAATAGGTGCAAGCAGAGTGGTCAGAGTAGCCCTGTAAAGTGCATATGGGATCATTAGAGATGAGAGAGGAAAAAATTAGAGGTCAAACCCAATCTGAAACACATGTAAGTGCCTGAGCCAGATATGAACTCATTGGTTGATACCTCTGGCTCATATGTAATAATCAGAGATGGATTAAAACATTCCAAAGAAGTGTGAAAACTTTGAAAAAAGTAAAATGTCTTTAAACACAGTAAGAACTGTATTAAGCCCGGTTACTTGAAATACAGCACAATGGATATTCTTTATGTCGTATATACTTGGGTTCTTCTGCAAATATTCCTACAGGAAAAAAACTAAATAATAGACTTAAATAGTTGAAAGTGTGTGTGCCTCCTATTTTATTCATTTTGTAACATTCTTCCGAGACACAACCTGGGAAGCTTAAAAAAAGACTCATTTTACTCCTATTTTCATCAACAATGTTTATAGGCAAATGATCTTTTATGTGCTGGAATGAATGACTATGCTATAAAACTAAGAATCCTACAGAAGACTGCTTTGAAGTTTTACTTGTCTGCCCAAGGTAGATGACAGACAGTGTCAGGAAAAGGGATAAAAAATCTTAAAGGTCATAGTAAGGTCAAAACAAATAGGTCACAGCAAATTAATCCTGATCATCTGACCACTGTGGAGCAAGAAAAGGGCAGTGTTCAAGCTCCAATCTGCTAAAATTTAGTGGAAAGGTATAAAACAATTAGCTGTGACACTAACTTCTTTCTTCTCTTCTGTTGCTGGACATACAAATTCCCCATGGAGGACAAAAATAAATACAATTTTAAAATAGTCTACTTAATGATTTATGTAACCAAAAGAAGTATTTTCATCACAGGTAAGCCCAGTTGGTCATTTTTTACTCCAGTGCTAGTTTTGTCTGAGTAAAATCCACAGAACAATCAAAAATATTTTATCTTTTCAGTGAAAATTTCATAGAAATTATTACTTCCCTTCCAAATTTGGTTCAAAACTTGGCTTTTATTGAGAAAAAAAATCAAGACAGATTATTTTTTTTAGAACATTTTTTCCTCACAACTGATAAAATGTTATTATTGCTCAAAGTAAGGCTATCATTTATGATCAAAATGCCCGGTAAATCCTTCATGGAGTTTTGAATAAATCTATTCGACTTTTTGTCAGAATATAAGAATATCTAAACACTATGTAATGTTTGCATGTCCATCCATACTTGCTGATTTCAATGTGCTTAGATGTACAAAGCTTTAGTAGATGCATTTACTAGATTATATAAGTGATGCACTTTAGAAGCAGCAGAAAGGAAATATTGCTCCTAAAAATACTTGTACTTAAGCTACAACTACTTAAATTGAAACTGCAAGTTGATAGGAGCTGTAAAGCTCTCTGGAAATGGATGGAATTTTCATCAGAATCCCCTTTTCTGACTATGAGTCTGTAGGTGCTCTCTCTGATTTTCTTTTCTGATCATGCCTACTAGCTGTGCTAGAAAGAGAAATTATTTTTTCCATAACTTCCAAATCTCCTAGGTCCGTGGGAGGCAGGCAGGACTGAGTCTAAGCAAGCTGGATTGGAAAACCAGCTCTGAGTAAAGCTGCTCAGAGCTGAGAGCCCTTCTGTGTCAGAGCTGCCTCTGCTCCTGGTGCCCTGGGCCCCTCCCCTGCCCTCAGCCTCAGATGCTGCGTGTGTACAACCTCCTCCAAGCTGTCCATGTCTCTCCTCTCGTTTTTTCCTTCCTTCCTTTCAAGCAGCCCACTCAGTTTGTGAGCAACTGTTCTCAATCATTTTCTTATCTGAGGTATATCTTTCTCAGGAATATTTCAATGGCAGGGCTACAACTCTTTCTGCAACTTACAACATTCATGTAACAGAATGTAATACACAAAATCTCTTCTGTGCTGAACAGGTACAAAATGAACATCTCAAATTATTCATCACTAAAACCTTCATTAAGATTAACCTGAAGTGATTGCCTGGTGATCTCAGACATGCCAAAGTCTGTCAGAATCAGCCTGTGGGCCCTGACATCTGGGAGGTTTTGCATGCTTTCAAACTGGTTTCTACCACGCCTGCTACTACCAGCTGCAAAGTCCTGAGCGAGACAGAAATCCATTTGAGCCCAGTGGAAAGGTAGTAGAAGAGCCCGGGTTATTTAGCTGAAATGGGTCAGCTAGAAGGAAAGTAAATAGAACAGCAGATACATGAAGTCCATATTCTGAAGAAGACTACAAATATAGGGGCAAGGATGCACAACTAAGAGGCATTAAAAAAAGGCATTAAGGTAGTAAATATATCAATTAACAGTGTGATCACTTTACTTATGTGCTATAACTCTTCCTGCCCAGCACTGAATTCCAGGATAATAAAACTACATTTTCTGCTTAATCTATCTCCTAAAGCTTGTAGATATCCTAGGAATGAAGAGAATTTACAGTATTTGATAATATATTCCTGTAATAGAGATTGTCAGCTACAGCAAATTCAAAATCTACAGCAAATATCCCTCTGTCAGAAGAGGGAGCAGACTAAGTCAAACTTTTAAGTAAATGTGAAGGAGGATTACCTTTGGAAAAAAACAAACACACCCAAAACATCCTGATTCCATAAAATCAGAAATACTGCATTAAAATTACAGCATTCCAAAATGATTTTAGAACTTATTTTGTTTTCTGAGAAGGACTTTACATTCATCATGTCTCTGTGATATTTTATATCTGCCAAAGTAAAGAGGAGCATAAGAGGTTGCATACCGGGAAGTGATAACTTGTGGTGTCACATTTCAGTATATAGAGTTTAAATATTTATGTGCAAAAGTAATTTAGCTATAAGCCTGTTTCCTGTTTTAAACCAGATGCTGTTGCACAGGCTAAAAATATTTAAGAAAAAGTCTAGAATGATAAGAGATTTAATTTGTAAATGTCCTCTGCACATAGTGTCAAAGGACAATCCCGTGGGTTTGAAAAAGCAATTGTCTAGTCTTGTGTGTGCTTCAGTCTTGATGCTGAGATGTATAACTCATTTCTGTGCATTTGCACAGTGGCACTTTTAATACAAAGAAGAATTTGCATTTACAATAGATACATTTCCCTGCAAATCATTATATTTGTACTTCCCCTTGGAAAGCTTGGGGTGTTTTGTTGTTGTTGGTTGGTTGGGTTTTTTGTTTATGCATGTGTGAGTTTAAAGTATAAAAAGGAAGAAAGAATGAGAAGCAGCAAGATATTTAATCAATGATTAGAACATTCCTTCCAGCTCTCAGCTCCTGCAGGTACTGTGGTAAAGAACAAAAAAAGAGTTAACCATGACCATAAATTAGGCATGTCTTTAGAAGGCTGGAGTTTGCTATATGATATTAAATTGGAGGAGGTTAAAGCTCCTCATAGAAAATGTAGACCTTATTTGAAATGCACAGAATTTAGCCTTAACAATTAATTAAAACAATGTAAAACCTGTCACTAAACAAAATTAAAACCAGCTTTTCCATCTGTATTTCAGTATTTCTCTTGAATTGGGACAAAACTATCTTAAAATCAAAACAACTTTGAGGCAGGGCACAACTCAAACCTGCAAACTATCTACAATAAATAAAAACCACTCCATTTCTCATAGCTGTATGCAAACTCTGATGATATTTCCTTCCAACTACAGTTAACTGCAATGGGTGTTCAGAATGACAAGAAGCTCCAACAAAGGAATATGTACCATGTGGTAATATGACACTATGATATCAAGGCACTGGCTTATCAGCTTCTTTTCCTTTTTCCTCCATAATACAACTGTTTGATCCTTACAGCTTCCTATTCTCCACATTCTGTAGCCAGTTCAGGAACTATCCATTTTTAACAGGAGAGTCCAGATACACTCCTCACTTGCCATCCTCACTTGCCATCCATACAACCACAGGCAATAAGGAGCTCTGCATAGGCACTACTGGGAGAAAACAAAGCACTGGCTTGCCCTGGTTTGTACCATGAGATTTTCTCATACCTTACCACGTATTCATATACTTGTAATCTTGGATGGAGTGCAGTCTCACCCCTTTGATGCTGATGCTGGTTCCTCTGAAAGCTTGCTCTGTCATGGAAGACAGAAAAGGTTGCTCACATAGTTTCATGTTTCTCTGCAGCCATTTCTGGCCATGCTGTATGTGTACAGAATGGCATGTTTCTTATCAACGCAACTGTTCAGGCTGATGGAAATCAAGTGACTTTTATGTCCTCCCATTTTTTGCAAGTGGTCACATCCCCATACCATAAGTATTTCTGAACAACTCACTGAATGTCTATTCTGCTGTATAAACGACCCCTTTGAAAGCAAGAGCAATTAATTCAAAGAATCTGTGGCTTTCTCCTTCATTAGACTGAAACAAAAAGGTGCAGGGTAAGATCTTCTCCAAAAAGTGTGTTGACAAGCTAAGCTGCTTCTGCACATGCTTGTTTAGGTTGACAACCTCTCCTTTGAATCAATTTTTAAGGCTACTTCTCCTGACAAAGTGCTGAGAAAATCCCAGAAATCCTAGAGCCGAATACGCCCCGGTTCAGTACCTGTGGAGCTGGGGAGATGCTTGCAATTTTTTGCCTTTGTTTTTTCCATTGTATTTGGGACATGCAATATGTGATGTTCAGCAACCTGAAATCTTGGAAGCAAATTGAATAACATGTGCCTGCCAAGATACAGCACAGCACAGTGTTTATACATGTCATAGAAATGTGATTTATATAATTAAACCAATAGAAGCTTCTGTACACAGACAAGCCTTAATAAGTTTTCCCTCCAGACATGGCTTTCCAAATGAACATGACAGAAAGGAGAGCTCCTTGGCAGAGCAGGAAAGCTTTGCTATTTTTTATTCAACTACTTTTCTATTTCACTCTCCACAAACACTGAAACAGCAGAAAGTACAACACACTCAAACCCCAAAGATAGCAGTTCATATATGATTTAATTTAAAAGCATTTTGAGACAGAACACTTACTTTATAAAATATTTTCATTATTTGTAGTGTGTGGAAGATTCATGAGATAATATTATTTCCTAGTATTATACAAGGGAAAAAAAATCTTTCCATCAAAATAAGCAACAAAACTTTTCTCTTAAAATTAAATGTTATAATGATTCACTTTTACAAATAGGAGACCAAAGCTTGGAGGAATTCATTCAGCTGCCCCAAAATCACTGAGGAAATCTGAAGATTCCTAAACCCTGATTTTGAGGCTGAGTAAAATGTTTCAATAACAATGACATCTTCTATTCTTAAATACGTTGTGTCTTTTCAAACTAAGCACTCACATCACAATGAAGAAAAGGCCTGGTCAGTAGCAGATGTGGGAGAAAGGAAAAGGGGATTATGTTGAGCAGCAGCACAAACATTTGCTTTACTACAAAAAGCCAGAGCATATGGGTAGGAGTTTAGGAAGATTTTTTCAAATCTAAGGCTGTAATAAAGGTCATAAACCAGTAAAACAGTACAGTTTTTCTTGACATTTCTATGTTAAAATATATTTTCCTTCCTTGGTCTTATCAAGGACTGTGGGCTGTGATCTGACCAGCAACAAGTCATGGCTGGGGAGCATAGTGCCCACTGCAAAAACAGACTGCACAGGACTTCTCTAAGCAAGTAAGTATATCCAGAGAGAGGAAAATAATGTGAAAAGCTCACACACACCAGATTTGGTTTTGTTCATAGACTATTTCCAAATTGACATGTTCTAAGGGAAAATAAATCTTAACTTTCTCTAAAAAATGGGGCTTCAGTACATACAGGTCCATGCCTTCTCACACATAAGCATAATTTAACAATACTTCACCATGATAAGACTCTGTCTTGCACTTCAGTGAGTTTTTCAGCATTGAGCTTGCTTCTACAGAACTGCTATTGTACAGCACAAATATTTAATCATCCACTAAACCTTGCTAGAAAGAAAAATTAAGAGTCAATGTTTTAATTTTTGTTCTGTAACACTAAAGAAACATGGAGGAACTCTGCAGCATCCTTCAATTTGATGCAATTTAAATTCTCAGAACTCACTCTTGCAAGTCAGGGAAGATTTAAGGACTAGACTCCAAGATTTTACAAGTTGCAATAAAAAGGATTTTTTTTTCTGTCTTTTATTCAGACAAATGTCTATTAAGTGCAGTGGTGAGTACACTTTTTTCTGAATAATGATAGCAGTAGACATTTCAACTGACTGAATAGTTTGCTTTTATGCATGTATTAATTTACAATATCAAAAAGAACTAATTCAAAATTTAAAAGTATATAATGAAGTGATTAAATGCCTTGAAAAAGGACTATGCATTCTAGTCATAATGTCAATAAGTCTTATGCATTTGAAAACCAGAACATCCTCATCATAGAACAGTAGTTTGATTTTAATTAAAATGATACTCCTCTTCATATATCTGAGATTTAAATCTGGACCTCTGTCAACTCTGTAGGCCTTGTTGCAGTTTGTGAAGATCTGGGGGAGAAGAAAAATTATATATACTAGCTACACTCACATGAAGCTATTTTTAAGTATATTATAAATAACTGAAGGGAACATAGCTGTTTATACTTGAATCAAGAACAAAAGAAATTTAGGAAGACTGTGGTATAAAGAGATTTTGAGTACATGTCAGAACATTGCTTGAAAACCTTGAAAGATCAAAAAGATTTGATCTGTGAAGAGAAAAAAAAAGAGGAAAAAATCAAAGTTGTTATTGACAGTTCAGGTTCAAAAAATTAAAACAGAAGAAAAGCACTAAGAAAAAGAAGCAAGTATGACTGATTAAAATAAATGGTGAGTTTATATTAGCTTTTAAATGCTTCCAGACAAATGCCCTACAGTATATCCTTTAAAGCAATTACAACTGTTGAAAAACATCTTTATACCAATTGATCTTTATATCACATAGTGACAATTACAACAACAAATGTAAGGGTTGTTACAGAATGAGGAAAGTATCATTAATATGTAAAATGTACAGCTAACCCTCAAGAAACCAAAAAATATTTTTCCAGAGATAGGTTATGAATACACAGAGTCCAACAAGACTCTGTCAACATACAGGTTAAGCTACAATAGTCCCCCAAATTTAGTCTCGTTTGCAGCACTCAGAACACTCAGCAGTATGAGAGCTGTGTTTACATCCGTGACTCTCCTTTAGAGGCGGATAACCAGGAACACTCAGTGTCCAACAGTGCTGGATAGATTTGCAAGAAGAAATAAGTGCATGTTGTGCAAGAGGAGAATCCTAGAATGTTTTAAAGAAGTAATCCTAAGGAACAGTAGCTTTTTCTTGTAATTATATGCTGACATTCCATGACATGGTGCAAGGACTTAGGGCAAATTTTTCATGTGAAGAGTTTCTGTTTGTGCTTAGCAAACGTGATTACAGGTTTGGTACCAAATTCCAATGTGTACATCCTTAATTTGTAGTAAGAATGACTTATACAGATGAGATCCACCCAAGAATGAATAGAAGATTTGAGGATCTAATATCTAGGATTGGTGTGTCCTTTTAGGTATGCTATTGACTACAGTATGCTTCAAAGGAGATAAGAAAAGGAGCTGTTTCAAGACCTGGTTTTAGATACAGTTTGTTCCAGGGGCAGAAATGCTTGATTTCAAAAAACATACAAAGCAAACATCTCTGTTGAATGAGGATGTCATGCTCCCTTTTCACTTCTGCAACCATTTGCTCTGGAAAGTTTCTCCTGGATGTAAATAAAGATGATGGGATTTGGTTTTCTTGTGCACGTGAATTAAAATTCTAGGGATGCTACAGGTGTTGACATGGACCTGTTTAAGAACACTGGCTTTATAAAATTCTTTTTTGGTTGTTTTTTGTTTTGTTTTGTTTTTTTTTTACTGAAATATCTTGACTCTTCATTGCCTCACTCATGCTTTAAAAAAGTAATTATTACAATTATTTGCACATTCAACAAGTGAGACTCTTAAGTACCACAGACAAAGGGCTTAGAGTCTTTTTGGTCACTATCATTATGAATTGGATATGAAATTCATGAGGTAAGACAAATATTAGAAACATTGGAACTGGAAGAGGTCAGATCTGACTATTACATTCTGAAAAGTCAAAGGCTTAAAGCTCTCCAGGCATTTGCAGAGAATAATATTGCTTTGATGAAACCTGCCTCTTCATGCTAAGTTCAACTGCAGTGCCACATTTGTCAGTGCTGTTTGCCATGAAAACATGGTCTCACATCAAGGCAGAGAATGCTACAAGGAACTCACTCAGAAGCTTCAGCTTTCTCAAACCATCTCAAAATGCAGGTTTCTATGCTGTTCAAGTTCCATATAATGTGCCCGCTGGTCAGATATAAAAGGCAATTGATCAGCTTCACTCAATCAGAACTTGTTAGCAGAGATAATACTCATGTAATTATTCCTGTGTCTTTGTTAGTTCAGCAGGTCTAAGTTACTTTAGCTCTCCAAGTTCACCAGTTTAGCTTGAAAATTTTTTGGGCTCACAGTCTAAGTGTGTGAGACTGAACAGTCCAACATTAACTAATCAGAGTGAGTGGTTTGATTACTTGTATCACTCTTGAAGTGATACATTTTAGAAATGCCTGGATAGCAAAGGTCAAGTAGATATGAAAGTCTGGTCAGAAGATGAAGCAGCCCTTTACTTCCCACTTAAATATTTCTCAAAATCAGACAGTGTTTGGACACTTCTAAAAACAAAATATAGCCAATTTTGTCTATTTGGTGAACATTGAGTTCAGTAGAAAGATTGCTACTATCTTCAGCAGAATGTTTTTCTGGCTTTTGATAATCTTTACTCAGAGATTTTAAGAGAAAACTTATGAAATGTTTTTAAATTTTCAGGACAAATGATGTGTATATCTTAATTGAAGAACAACCTAGAGCTGGATTATAAAAGACTGAAATAGCTGATCTGCTGAACTAGCTCAGTGAGGAGCTGTGTATTTCCTTTAACTACTTTAGTGTAAAGCTAAGTTTTCATCCACTTAAGCTTATATGGTCTGTCCTTCAGAAAGTTATTCTCTTTGGCTTTTCTTAGATGTAATCAGAACTGTTCTGTGTTTCCCTAATTACAAACACATTTCTTTGTCCATGCAATATCCCTAAGTACACAGCAAACATCATCTTGCCAAAGCTTTCTGGCATTTTTATTCCAGTTAGATTCCAAATCTACATTTTTCTGTGAGAAAAGCTGTAGAGAAGACTGTAAACAGGATAATTATGTAGCAATACAATTTTAAACGCAACTTTTACTTGCATATTATTTTGAATGTATGGGTTTTAATTTCCTAGTGAGTTGTGGAGACACAACGCTATTGCTCCTGAAGCTGATATGTTTTCATTAATGTAAATTTCAAGAATTCTGTGAGATTTAAACAGCAAGTATGAGGAAGATAAAGAGATATTACAAAATGGTACAAAAGTTGCTTACAATCATTGTAATGGTGTATCACTTTAATCTCTAATCTGTGTCAATTTTGTGTGGCCTCCTTTATCTCACCCTGTGGAATAGTTCAGTAAAGCAGCCAACCAATAAAAAAACCCAGAAGGAATGTAGCCTAGTTTTCTTTGTCCTTTGCACATGCCAGAAGCACCTCATATTAGACTTTTTCTTCATAGTTTTAGAAAATATTAATAAAAATATTTTTGAGAGGTAAGTTGAATAGGGACTCAATAACTGTCAACAATATTTGACATTTGGAATAGAAATCTCCAGTGACATGTTAGAACAGAGGAATTGTTTTGCCACAAATTTCCTGGGACAGTTTTGTACTCATAGTATCATAGAATATTTTGGGTTGGAAGTGACATTAACAGGTCATCTATTTCAACCTCCTGTAATGAGCAGGGACATCTTCAATTAGATCAGGTTGTTCAGAGCCTCAGCTTTTTACCATGAGGGTGAGAAAACCCTGACACAGAGGGATGGTACGTGGCCCATCCCTGGAAACATCCAAAGTGAAAAACTATGAACACAGTAGTCCTTCCTTACAGGCCATGGAATGAAAACACAAGTGGTTTAGAGCAAATTTTGTTATGTTTTCAGTTATTCTATTGCCTGACCAAGTCTCCTTGGATTGTGCTGCAGCTCACTAATATACACCCTCCTTTTGTTCAAGCAGGCAAATGGTATTTGCTTTTGAAGCAACATTATCTGAACTACATTCCAACCCCAGGCATTAAATGTCTGGGAGCTCTGGTGTATAACCTAATGATTAATACTACATTATTGGATGGCCCCTGTGTTAACTAAAAACTGAATGACTCTTGGAGGATCAAATTAATACTCTCTTGTTTCCATTAAAGCATTCTCCAAGAACAGTGATTAGTTACTTTCCCCTAAACAATCTGTGATTATAGCCAAGGTTACCTATTTCTTCTTCTGGGAAATTCAGGTTTGCATATAGATTAACTACTACTTGCACCTTGACAGAGAAACACTCACAGATCTATCATGTTGCCCAAACAAACTGATTATGCACAGATTTACAGCTTTAAAATTAATTCAGGTGTTTATATATTCCTATTAAATTATGCAGTCATTGCCCATCAGTAAATGAGTTGTTCATATCAGCATTATAAGAAAGTCATATTAAATTAAAAAGTAGCAGAAAACTTACTAATAAGTGACCATATTCACATACAATTTTAAGCAGCATTCATTTACCTTTCTATAAATTATGTATGGTGACTAAGTAATCTCATTCTCCTTTTTGTCTTCAACTTAAAGGAAGATAAATAGAATATCTAACCTCCCAGAGGGGGAAAAATAATTTTGTTTTATCTGAGACATTAAATCTTGAAATACTGCAGGGAGAAATGTAGCTTTATGTACAAAATAATGTAGGAAGCAGTCTGGAACCACAAGCACCTCTCCAACAATACATGTATAAATGTTGCAAGGACATTTTTCTAATGTTATTCAAATGTATTCTTTTTGTATGTGTTTGTCAATATTCCCCAGAGAGGCAGACACAGGAATGAGGACTTGGCTCAATAGGCACAGCTGCTGGGCATAGATGATCATGAGAGCAGAATTATAAAGATGAACCTAGAACAAAACCAAATACTAATTCTGTCACACTAGATGAACTTTTCCTCACCACTTATCTATAAACATGAATTCTTGTGTCACAGTTAATTGGGAAAGAATCAAGTGGAAACACAATGTGAATACAAAAGAAACCATCAAAAAACTGCCTACACAGGCACAGGTGAAATACAGAAGTACCACCCATATGCAATGCAGTGTATTTTACATGGTGTTTCCATAACAGAAATAGAAGCAACTCTTTAAATACCACAATATCTATAAAATACAATACAATGTTTCCAACACTTAATATAAGTACTTTGTATTCAAAATGCTGCAGTTAACATACCAGCCTTGCAACGGAGTTTACAGACCCTTTCCAAAACTTGTCATCACTTACATATCTGCTAAACTGTTCTCCTAAGCTGCAGCTCTTTAAATAATACTTTTCTGAGAAGCTGCTTTATTAAGCTGGTGAATGGAACATTCAAGAGATCCTGATTTCCTGTCTTTCACCTGTTTCCCAAGATCATAATCAGAAATATTAAGGGCAATCAAAAAAAATAAAAGCATTGTAAACATTGCAAGAACATACATCTTAAACACAATGGTTAAAATAGGGTACAACAAATTTCTGTCGTCAAGTTGAATGTATGGAATGGTCTACCAAAACAGACTAAGATTTATAGATATAGTTACTTTTCAAAAGACAGAGAAGCCATTTAAGTGTCTTTCTTTACAATCAGCATTTCCATTACAAATCAATTTTTAATCTGTCTTTTAGACTTCAATATGTAACTTGGGAACATTGACATATAGATTATTTTTCCCAATTTGTATAATCTGTAGTTCAAATACCTGGCCAAAGCAATAACATTTTGTAACAATATCCAAACTCTCTTAACACAAACATAACTTAGTATGTTAGCTGCACTGAGAGGATTCATGCATTGAATGAACAACAGAGGTTATTCTCAACTGGGGTTTAATTACCCTGTGTATGAAGCCTAAGGAACCTGAAGTATGAAAAAATAACATCTTTAGAATTACTACAGACCTATTGAATGTACAGTTACACATTTTCAGTGAACATAGCAAGTTTTAGAGCTTATCAGGTTTTCAGTTTTCCCAGTGATACTGAGAGACCTTTGTGTATTCAAGTTTAATGCAATCAGATGAATTAGAAGTACATAGAACAATTGCTTAATATTTGCAAATATTTGAACTTCACTCACTCGAACATATTTAAACTGCTTTCAGTTTAGTCTGCTTTACAGGTGTGGACTGATTTTTTGGGGTGTGGATGCTTCAGGGAATGTCAAGTGTCTTCATAAGAATGATGCTTTTCTTGTTGTGCTTGAATCTTTTGTTTGCTAAGTTGTCTTTAAGGCAGTACTGGCAAGTGAATACATTCTTCGCCCTGACCCAGAAAAGACTTATGAACACAGTTAGGTTTATGTACTGTGAGTGGCCTCATTGACTGGTGATTTAATGCAATGCTTCACAGACTTTTTTTACTTAAGTCCCTTGAGAGGATGTAATAATATGAAACTGCCTAGCCATAACTTTTTGCTTTGAAAAGAACAGAAGCAGAAATTAAGCACTTAAAACTAATACAGAGTTTATATTCTGTGTTTTAAAGTTAGAAACACTTATGAAAACAACTGAAGTAACACAAAATAAAAAATAAATAATACATGCATCTTGTACTCTAGAAAATATAGTGCTTTGGCATCTGTAATTTATATTCATATACCCTGAGTGTAGGTACACCCCCATTTCTAGGTTATCCTTTGAAGAAGGAATTATCAAAATGTCTGGCTAAAACAAGACCTAGAGGATATTGCTCTTACAAGGCAGAATGATAACTAAGTGGAATTTCATGTTCATTTTCTACAGACCATATAAACCCCACAGGAGAAGCTTCCAGTAAGTATGTGGGAAACTGTTAGTCCCTCTCCATTCAATTCTGTACATAAGAGCAGATTAGTCAGAGTGTTATAGGAAAAGAGAGAATGCTGAAGCATTGCCTGAAATGGCATGAGATATTATATTTCACAATAACAGTTTGATATCAGAGAAGCCAACAGCCATGGGTGATCATGGCAGTGGTGTTACTGTGCCTTGAAGTCTCATGGAGCTGGGTTTGCCCCCATCTCGTGGAGCTGGGTTTGCTGGAAATGATGATTCCAGGGTCATACCTCTCACCTTTCTAGCCAAAGTCTTTGTTAGGAGAACCAGACAATGACAACTATATACTGCAAGACCTGCTTCCAAACATCCTTGTTTGTCATGCTTCTGAAGCATCATTTTTGTCTTCATTCTTGTCTAGAGTGGAAGAGTCTAGAAGGATCAAAAGCCTTCCTGTGCAGCCAGATGAGTCTCACTGCTGCATTTCCTGTACAGGATTCACTTAAATGCTTAGAAACTGTTGCAAATTGGTCTGAAAATGGGGTGGGGGGAGGGGGGGTTGTTATGCTGAGTCCACAAGAGATTTCATTTCTACATAAATGAATAAAGAAAGATATTAGGGACACCAAAGCAAGGGAAACAAAAAGAGATGAAATTCTACTACAGCTGCATCACTGTTACTGCAGTAGTATGCCAGTATCCAGGAACTTATCAGGTCCTTGCACTGCGTGAAGAAAATGTTTGTCCTTGAATAATGCATCAACACATTTGCAGTGTTTTTGTAAACAGGTCTTCCTGCCATCATTATTTCCTTTCAGTTTCTGCTTTGAGATGTAATCAATTTAAATTACAAATGGAATATTTTTACAGTATTTAAATAAAATGTACAAAAGATTTGATTCTTAGAGGTCCTGTAGAAGGATAAAGAAAACATTTACCTGCAAACTAATTCAGGAAAAAGCAACTGACTGAAAAAGAAATCTCTGCATAGCCCTTTTGTTATGAAAATAAGTCTGTGGAATTAACAATGTCTGTAGGAAATGTATCAAGCAGTTAATACTTGATTTTTATTGAATCTTCTCTCTTCCAGAATACATCAAGAATTTCCACCAAAATAGGAGAAAACAGGAAGTTAGAGACTGTCAAGCTGCTAGAAAGTTTCTACCACCACAGACAAAGGTAATTGTGGGAACAAAAGCAAAGGGAGTGGTATAAAATTAACAAATATGTGATTCAGTAAAGAGCAGACTATGTATGGCCTGAAGATGGTAGAGAATCAGACATTACATGGACCTAACTGACAAAGCATTTTCATCAGTGTTGGACCATCTCATTCATCTTCTCTCTTACTTCTTCTCATCTTATTCCCCTCTAATCTGACATAAACATAATTTAAACACCTTTAGTTTATCATCTAAACACCAGCAGAGGTAGAGAGGAAGACATGTAATGAATTAGCAGCATGATGCTGGAAATAGCATAAGCACACTAATTTAGAGATCATTGCACCTGTGAGTTATTTTCTGAGTGTGATATCTGGTAGAGAGGATCTGATATAAAATGATTCTTTGTAGTAATTATATTAAAACTCATAAAAATCTCTTTCTACTATTAGTGGATAGCAAGAGTACAACTTTTTTGCCAAAACAGATTCAGGATAGCTTCTACAAAATTAATTCTTTATTTAGAATTTTCCTATTTACCAAAAAGTATTTCATCTTTCATGTGGGATGAACAACCAGGGCAAGACACAACAACAACAACAACAACAACAACAACAACAACAACAACAACAACAGCAGCAATAATAATAATAATAATAATAATAATAATAATAATAATAATAATAATTCCTGATTTTTGATGTTCCAGAGCCTAAAATATCAAAATATCATTGAGAAATTTATAAATTTCAATTTGACTCTATTATCTTCCTGCCACCAGGCTCTCCATCACTCCCAAGGCATCCTTCATGCAAACACCTTTCCTTACCTCTCCTTGCTATTGCACCAATATGGAAATAAATTACACAGACCTCCAAACTCTTTAATTGAAAGATTTGGAGGAGGAGTAATAAAATAGACTTTGACAATCTAGCTTTCAGTGCAGACACAACCTCAAAAATGTAAAGATTCCTTTGCTGTTTGGCTGTCTTTCATTAGGATCAGTTAGATGGTATTTTCACTTTTGTCTCCTTTTTCCAGTCAGCAACAGTAAAAAATTCTAAGCAAACATATTGAAAAATAGTTATTTATCTATATGACAACAGTTAACACCAATGAGTTATTTCCTCAGGACAAATGAAATATTACTGACATATATCATCAGACATAGTTTAGTCTCTAACTTGACAGTAATAGGCAGCCAAATCAAGTAATCTTGTAAAAATATTAAATAATTCAAAGTCCTCCAAATTTTCAAGATCTTATTTTGGCCCTTGTTTCTTTTTTTGTTAAGTTGCTCACTTGAATTTTTTCCTTTATTTGAAAAAAGCAGAAGAATTAAAATTGTCATTTAGTACAATCCAGTCTTCAGTAAAATCATGTCATTGTATAATTAAAATTCTTTAAAAACTTCTAAAATAATTTAATGGACTCAAAATTTCTATCTCAATAAAATCAACATTTTAGAGAGAAAATAATCCATTATTGTGAAATCTTTAGAAAAGATCTGCAAGAAATCTAAAGGAGACCTTCTGCAATAAAAGAGAAGCAACTCACATTTTGTTTTGAGTTTTTTTTACATACAAAACATGACCTATTATCTACTTTACATGCACTTACAAAAATGATTCCACAGAGATTTCTGGGATTTATTTATGAGTTAGCAATCACCCATATGCATTAGGACTGCACAATTCAGATCATAGCATATAGAGGAATGAGGAGATCAGGTTATATTATGAAAGATTTTATGCTTGCAAGACTTGATAATTTTAAATGCTGCACAGTCAAAAAGATCAAGTACATTTAGAAGTCTTAAGGAACAACTCCATCCAGTGAAGAAAATTTCAAAAGAGAAACAAATGGTAAGGAAGGCAGGCAAATTTGTCAGATTATTAATGTAAAGAAGGTAAATTTAATTGTCTCAGAAGAATTGCCTCTGTTTTGAAGAAAACCGTATATCTTTCCCTTTCAACATGGCAGACCTAATCCACCTCCTGAATAAAATCTCCAATCTCAACATGGCAATGCTATTTACTAGATTTTTCAAGGAGGATTCTAATATGTACAGAAAGGCAGCATCATTATTCAAGTTGACATGAACTCCCTAGATAGCCTTTTTAATTAACCAGATAAAGCAGTGTAGGAGCAGTTTCATCCTGATGCTGTAGCTCAGGATGAGCTTCTCAGTGATCTGATGTGACAAATGACTTACTAATTTTACCTTACACCCACATTTAAAAGTATATTGTAAAAAGCCATAACCCCTTAAATGGAGAGGACACATCATTTTGAAAAATATCTTGAAAAATCAAAAGTCAAGGTTTTTATAATCAGATAAGTAAAATATAACACAGACAATTAAAACACTTGGATGTAGCTTACATATATCTCTGAAGGAAAAGGATTGGGATTCCCAGTAAGATAATCCAAATAAAACTTCTCTAAGGCTTTAAAACTGGAACCTGAACTTCAGTCTCTGTATTGCCCTCTGTGCTAACTTTCATAATCTTCATAATCTTGATAAGGTATTGGTGACCTCCAGAGCACAAGTGAACCACAGAAACTGCCTTTATCCCCCAGAGACCTACAAAGTGTATGGCCATCCTTCTTCTCCCCTCCCTTCCTCCTTCCTATCTGTACTTTTATAGATGAGTCATTAGGAACGGGGAAGACATGAAATATCTTCATCACCAATAACACAAGAGTAACATGTCTCCAGCAGAATAAATCACTGACATGAAATAAATGCCATTTTACATTAATACTCCCAAGACTGGAATGAACAGTGGCTGGTTTGAACTGAAACTTCACCAAGACCTAAAGGAAGATGCCTTTCAGCCTCTCACTGAAAGGATGGGCTCCTCCATTGTCAAATAAGCTTTGTCATTCAAAGCAACACAGTGGATCATATTTGCTAAATGCTAAATATTTAGATTTGAGAAAGGGTTTGAAGGATGAAAGAATGTCTTCTTATGAAATAATCCATTTTCTTAGAGAAGTCACCTCGTAATGACCCCTGCAATACATTCAGAGCAGGCTAAGGCTAGCTAGTAGTTAAAATTCAATATAAAATCTCCACCTTGTATAAAATAATTCAGCAGCTTATCACCTTACCAGGACACCTGAGAAAACAATACATGTAGTATTGCATACCTTTCACTGGCTTGCAGTTCACATTCAGTGCAGTTCAAGGCCATGAACCTGCTCCTCAGTATATACACCTGTTTGATGCCTGCATTACTTACAGACTTCTGCTCTATTTATGATCCAGAGAGACAACAGTGTTCCACTGGCACAACACAATACTGATTATAATTTATAATTACTGATTATAACATAAATTTTGATACATCATTCAGAGACACATTCGCCCTTTTACTTTCTTTTTCTGTTATTGACAAAAAAAACCCCAAATGCTCAATAAAGAAAACCAGACAAACCAAGGGAGGATGAAGACTCTATTAAGACCATCTTAGCATCATTCTTCATTACTTAATAAATGCTTTTCTATTCTAGCATGCAATCCTTCAGAAACTAGTCTGGCCTGGCAACTTAAGTAAACATGAATTTACACAAATAAGGCTTAGCTTGGAAAACAGAATATAAATGAGAAACAAATTTTGCACAATTTTTATCTTTAATATATAGTTACTAACTATATTTTAACTGAGAACACACTTACTGTTCTGAAAAGAAAACTCTCTGGACACCGGTACCACAACAGTGAGGAAAATGACTTACTGTTTCATGAGTGACTATGTAAATATCACATAGATTTTAGGAACCATTGTTCACTCTGATTCCAATGCAGTATAAAGGTATGTTTGATTATTTGTTATATGATACTTAAGGTATTTTGTTACTTATTTTCATTTCATTTGTACTACCAGTGTGGCTATAGTCATTCTTTTTTTTCAGAAACTATTTTATTAATTGTCAGAGTCCCCCTGGTGCTCAGCCCAGCATTCCTTCTCTGAATCTACAAAACATTAGTTTAAGGTAAACTAGAACCAGGAATGCATCCCAGCATATTTGTGCAAAGCTTCAGAGGAATTAGAAATGACCCATAGTCACTCAAAGCCTCTCATATCACACTTCAGGAATGACCAAGATATGATGAACAGAAACTGATGATTTTTTCTTTCAGTTGGAGCTAGAAAGTGCATGTAAACACAAATTTTAAAACAGCTTGGTTACAGTCGTTCTAAGGTTGGGTTTCTATTTACTTCAAGCTCCAGTTTCCATATTCAGCTGGAATTTCGATTGGAATGCTGTGAATGTAAGCTGATCAGAGACAACTGAGACACAGGAAGACCACAAAAGGTTTCCATTCCCGTTTGCAGAATATTTCCCCCTTAATTTGCTGACTCCTGGAACCAGTACCTAGAATGTGAGTGAGCTCCTCGGAGGTGGGTAGGTTGTGCATCACTGCCATCTTCGGTACGCGGGAGGAATCGCTGGAGTGACGGTCATTTAAATGGAACATGTTGAAACAACTCATTTAAATATAATCAGATGGTTGAAATTTGACAGCAGAATGGAACAGATTTTTCCACTGTTTGCAATGCTACAGAAATCAATAGACACAGCTTTTCTGTGCTGTATGCATATTTAAAAAAAAAATATTTGGAGATTGAAAATCCTTGCACAATAAATAGGAAAATTAAAATATCTCATATCACATTGCCAAATGATGGGGTAATAGACACAAACATATTGTTCTGTAAAAAACTGCTTTAAGAAGAAAAAGTATGAATTGATTCATTTAGTCAAACAGTGCTCGAACAGATGGTGTGATTAACAACTAGTATGTTAGCCATCTCAGGAGCTTACAGAAAAAGTAAACAAATGCCTTTAAAACATATCACTTTATTCCCCAAAAGGTATTTTCATTCACTTATTAAAAAATGTGAAAATCTATATATTTATGAGAGATGTATGAATATTTGGAATATAGCAATCAGACATGTCTGGCAGCTAAAATTGTTTAAATTGTAAAGTAAACTTACAAAATCTCGTAAGTTTTGGGTTCCACTGGCTGAACTTTCACACCAATTACAATGCATCAATATATGGAGAAAGAGGTGCAGGAATGAAAATTCATCATTCAAATTTTAATGAGTGATCTAGTACAAATGAATCAGTATTTTATGAGGAGTTGTTCAGAACAGGCCTGATTTTCATGCAAGAAATATGTTGTAGTATTTTAACAGGGCAAAAGCTCTAAAAGCAGCCTTGGGAGTGAGGTTATACATGCACAGAAAATGCATGTGTATTTTTCACCACCAGCAGGAGATGGAACCAAAACAATATTGGCTTGTGCTGTGCTTTAACAATTCTCAGGTATCCATGACAGTCAGTATAAATGAGAAAAGTATAAACTTTTTCCCCACTCAGTTGGACAGGACTTGGAAGAGTCTTTCTGCACTGTGTTAGTGAGAAGTGTCTCAGACAGTTGCTATATATCACCTTTCTCTTTGGATCAGTTTTCAGTAAAGACATTTTGAAATGGAATAAGAAAGGGAAAGAATGATACAAACAGCACTGAGGAATGATACTAACACCATTGTGCAGCAGACTAGGAACAGAAACAGAATTTGTTCTTCTTGTGATCTAGGAAATGCATCACAGGCACGATTGTATTCCACAATAAAGGAGGAGTCAGGCCAGAGCCAAAGGCCATAGGACCTTGCTAATGTGTCGTCAAGACCAAGGAAGACACTGCCCAGCAAATCAAACTGAGAGCTGTGCTCATGCCATCACTCTGCTTTGTATAAAGCCTGAATAATTTGTGCTGCATTTAACCTCAATCTGCCATAAATAAGTTTAACCTTAAAACATGTACAAAATACTTGAGAAGAAAATTTCAATATTGTCCATTAACTTTATCTTGCAGCAACGTATCTTTCCTTCAGTAATGCAGTTTGGTTAGTCTGTGGATGAAAAAGGAAGTTGACCATATTCTTCTGATGTCTCAATTGTTCAAGACACCTCTTGATGAACAATTGAGACATATATTATTTATTTCTTCAGCTAGAAAAAGGGAATGTCAGTGTAATTAATATAGAAAGTCACTGCCAGCCAGTTCATCTTATATAAATCTGGCAAGATCAGAGCCCATAAACAATTATTCCGCTAGCAGAAAAAGATTAAAATATTCTGAAGTAGTGACTAAAAATATATTTTCTTGTTTCTAATGTAGCTGGCATGTGAGAGGGAAGCATATTATCAAAGCATTTGTAAAGACCTGTGTCTGGTAATATTGCCTAATTCTGGCAATGTATAGCTTAATCTAATATGATCTCTGCTGAAAGATGAGATAATTCATTTAAAGTTTCCTTGTCTTCTCCCATGGTCTTTTCCTAACCCTTTCATCTGCCAGAAGATTTGTTTTAGAACAGCAATTCTGAATAAATCTTTGCTGTATATAAACAGGGCTGAAAGTTTTTCAGAAAAGACCAAGAGACAAAAAGTATAGATTAGTGCATTGGATTGAACTTTCATTGTTTAAATTGTTTTCATTTTCACAGATTAGTTTTAAAATAGCAACGTGTAGTAAACACAGGACTGACCAGGATGATGTTTCTGATTATGAGTGAAATAAGGACTTGCTTCTGTGTGATATAAAAGTGCTTGCCTAAATCTCTAAGTGCCCTCAGTTGTCTTAAGAATAAGCTATTAAATAACTGACACATCAAATGCAAAGCCCCACACAATAGTCTACTCTCACTGCTCAACCTTGCTCATCAGTGATGCAAAGAGATGAGGGGATAAAAAAACCCATTTCAATACATAGGTGCCCAAATGCACATAGTCATAGCTCAAGCAACACATGAAGAAATCAAATGTTGGAGCTGTAAAGTACCCTTCAAGCCACCAACCCCATTAAGAAAATTTCCAGATAGGATATTCTCAGTGGATCACAACTGCAATAGCTTAGGTAAGGAAATGAGCAGCAAATAGTTTGTGGCTTTACATGTTCAAATACACGGAGCTGATCACTTGGTACAGGTCTAATACTCTGGTTCACAGAGCTAAAATGTATTACTGTTCACCCTAAGGTAGTCTCCAAACTTCAGTGCCTCAGTGATGTATTAGGACCTTACTTTAAAATTAGTCCTTCTTAGAGTATGTCAGTTCAAGAGTGAAAATATTGTGGACTTGTGGGTTTGGGTATTACTATAACTTCCTGAAGTTTTAAAAGGTGGGGGAAAACTGACTGAGATTCACAAATTTTCATATACTTACCTACAAACGAAATCCAGCAGACAGGTCATGTGCTCTTTTGTAAGACACATTGAAACAAGATCATCTTTAAGGTCCCTTCCAACCCAAATCAAAAAATTCTGCAATTCTATGATATTGGAAGAAAAGTAAGAAAGAAGGAAATTTACAGAAATGAGAAGTAATAAAATAATTCATTTGAACTATAATGAATCAAAGTTTACCCTTGCTAGTCAGACCTTCCTGGGCTTTCTTTTTAATCACTGAAAAATTTAAAATCTCCCTTAGAAGTGATGCTTTTCTCAAGTTCAAATATGGCCAGCTTTCCCTCTTCTTCATCTCTATCTTGTAAGGGAGTCTGGTTGAGTGACACTGCTAGAACATGTGTGTTTGGTGTTGAAATCAAGTTGATCTACCATTCCTTCAGGCTTTTGAGATGATAAAAAACCCAACAAAGCTGTAGGTACAGATTCAAGAGCACTTGCAATTGCAAAATCTGCTCACACAAAATTCAGGATCACAGATGACTTTCCATCAGCTAGAAGCCACACTAGAGTTCAGTGACTCCCACACAACAGAGCACAGCAGATCTGCTGGGGAAGCAAAGCAATGTATCTGCACCACCATGGCACAGCTGCAGCCAGGACTTACTACTGGGAGTCAAAGATTTCACTGAAGTGCAAAATCATGCTAATGCTGCTGCTCAGTTTGTAGGCTGCTCAGCACTAGTTCAGGGATATCTGTACTGTGTTTAACTGCAGAGTGCAGACATTCCCTGAGGAACCTGTATTCCCTTCATTTTCAGTCCTTTAAACTTAAATCTTTGAATATAGCAGTACAGACACTAACTGACATCCACTGAATGAGCCAATGTGAAGAACTGCCCTGTCTGATTATGCAGTCTCCAGATATGAAATTAACATAGTAACACTAAGTGAAATTTTTCTTAAGAAGATAGCCTTTTCAAGGAAACTTGGATGAGCTATCTGTATTGCACACCTGTAGTTCCTGATGAAATAATGGAGAACCTGACAGTGAAACCATTGTTACATCTCAAGTGATCAATAAACTAGATTGCCCAATGGCAAAAATGACTATACAGCTTGATTGACACTTGACAAGAAATTCTACATCACCACTGTTGACCAAATAAATGCTGCTTAAATAGCTAAAGACACTTTTTTGAAGACAGGGAGTATGTAAATTCTCAGATACAAAAGACCACTATTATTAGTATAATAATATAAGAGTATATTATTATATACTCTTTATAATAATACTCTAAGAGTATATTATTATATACTCAAGAAGTATAAGAGCTTATTTTGAGGATGACTCTAAAGACTGTTACTTCTATTGAAAAAAGCAATATGAAAAATACAAAAAGAGAGACCCATTCTTTCAGATAAATATTCTCAATATGTACACAGATAAATATTCTCAATAAATACTCTCAATATGATCAATATGTTTCCCCAGGCATAAATCCAGTCTAAAAATTAGAAGTGATTCATTGCACCAGTTCTAGGGCAACATCAGAATCAGTCTGTGGGAGTAGTTAGCTAACTACCTATGGAAAGTTGGGCATTCACTTCAAACTAAGCAAAGCCTTGGAATAGGCTAAAAATCAAAAATTTTAAAGTTAATGCTGTAAAAGTGTTGCAGTAAAACCAGCACTTTGAAAAGCTTTGGAAAGTCAGATGGACACCCTACTGCTTCTTCTTGTAAGTGCTTCAAGAACCTTGTGTCAGCAACTTTGTACACCCTGGACACTTTTGAAGTAGAATGGAAGTGCTTCAGTGACATCTTCTACACATCTTATAACACGCGTTCTTCTTTGAATACATTGGACTTAATAATTTGGAAACATCTAGACTAAAGCAACAAAAATATAGAAGAAGCAAAGAAATGAGAAACAATGTCTAGGCATTTAACTTGGGTGATGGAAGGTGTTTTAGCAGAATTGGTCAGGGCAGGGCCTGGTGCAAGTGATGACCATGGCTCCCTGTCAGATTCAAGCAGAAAATTTGCAGAATGGTTCTTCAGTTTCTGCTGAAAATGTCAGAGCTCTTCTGAGAGCAGACTCGTCCCCAGTATATTCTCTGCCACTATATGATTGGGATCTTCATAAAAAAGATTTTGTTTTCTCATCCTATTCTCCAGATACTACATGACTGATTTCAAAAAAAGCATCTTACTTCTCCTGTCTTATCAACTGGAAGAGAAGGAAGAAGACATTCAGTTTTGGCATTTTTCCATACTTGCCATTCCCTCACATGGTAGCAGTCAAATGTGTTGCAATCTGCATCTATGTATTAAACAGTGGTGCAATTATTCCCTTAAAAGAGGTGGCACAGGTTGTTTTCAATCCATAAACATCCTTTTTAAGTACCTTAATCTAGGTAGAATTACAGTTTGAATGTCTTCTACCAATATTGATAGCATTGCCTGTAACTGATAATCCTCCCCATCTCTAAATCTCTGTAGACATCAAATTATAATGCTTCATTCTTGCCAAAGTTTGCTCTTGCTACATTTTTTCAAGCTAGCAATCATCACACTCTGTTGGGATAAGAACCAAGGATATTTGATTTATTCAATAATTCATAAAGAAAAAAGTTCTAATCCAAAGCAAACTTTAAGTTTTCTATATTTACCCTTAATCTCTCACTTACACTGGCAGGAAATAGGTATATTTATGCCGTCAGAAAACAGCAATGTCAAAGCAGAGCTCAGATGATACAGCTGGTGTCTTTACAATTGCTTTTATACTGCTGTTTTAAAAGTTGGCTGATCTATTGTTTGTATCATTTCTTTGATGCAGTGAATGATCAAGACCTTGTTGTTACAGCCAAGGAATACACCCCAGAGAAGCACATTGTCATATTAGAGCTGTGTCAATTTGCCCTCTTCCATGGAGATGACCAAACAGATTAAACTCTTCCATGGTATTTTACAATGGGCGAGTTATAAAGACCAAGCAATTTTTGTTGTGCACTGCAGCTCGTTAGGCACTTCAGAGATCTAAAAATATTTTTTTTACAGCAGCTGTTATATTTTACATATTTTTTAAAAGAATTGTGTGTGTAAGTAACATAGTCAAATGAAAAACATATGTCCATAGTTAATAGTATACAAAAAGAGCACTATGTATATCACTGAGAAATGAATAACATAAGCTTTGGTTATTGGCTTAAATGAATACTTTACAATCATTTTCCCCCATAAAAGGTGTGAACTCTGAGGGAGGGGGGGAGTACTGCTGGGAATGGTGCCCTCTCTCATCTTAAAATGTGTGAGAATCCAAACAGATTATTTATATGCAGCTTCTTGTATTGATTACATTATGCTACATACTGTGCGATTCAATAGGACTCCTAAAAATATATTTTAAAAGAGCTTATGGTTTGTAATGGCAGAATAGCAAAAAGGTTCAGCTCTCACCATAATCTGAAGGCTCAGGATTTACACTCTTATATACTTGACAGCTCAGAAGGAAGGGTTTGCAGCACACACTGGCACACATGTACGTGGGGCTCTGCCCTGAATGTCCTTCACAAACCAAGACAAAATTCTGCCAAGATTTAAGTCGCTGATCTTCCAGATATTCCAGCTTCACAAAACAAGAATTTAAATTATGAATAAAATGGACAAAGAGGGATGACTGAAGAAAGGAAAGCACGTTATTTGGGTTTTCTGTGCCATGTTAAGGATTTGCAGAACTAACAGTGGCTTCATGGGATGACAAACACTGGGTCCATCATCTATGTAGAAAGGCCTCTCCATTCTACCTGTACTGGTAGGGGGGAGGATCTCATAATTTCTTCAGTGAAAGACAGGAAGAATCACTAGAGGGCTCCCAAACTATTTAAAGGGACATTCTCCTTCCTGTAATGTGCATTGGATAACATGAGTTAAAGAAAAGACTTCAAGGATTCTCTTTTTACTTCTCTCATTGGCTCAAATATTCTGTCTTTGTGTTCAAATTCACTCTTTCTGGAGGAGAGACTGCAAAAATCACTTTGAGGGTGATATAAAGTAGGAGGGGGGAAGCTTTCAGATAGATTTAACAACTGGAGGATTGGCACTGCTGTCATTGGCTGAGCAGAGAGACAGAAACGAGAAATGTGACAAGGAATTGAAGTTGAAAATGTAGCTGAAGGCTGAATTTATACAGCTTGCAAAGAAAGGACAACATTCTGTGGGATGGGACCACCATAATTTGGTAAACTGTCCTATTTCTAAGCCACTTTCCACCCACTAAATTCAAGCACCTTGGTTTTCTTCTGCAATTTTTGGGGAGTCAAGGCATCTCTAACAAACGCACATTTGCACATACTTACATGTGTGTGTATAAATACACACATATATACACATATATGCATGTATACACAGTCATATACAAAAGTGGGCTTTAAGGGAGCCCACCGAGTGATCTTTAAGAACGTCACCATATTGTGGAAAGGACAGAAAACTACTGGGATAAAAAGGAATTACCTAAAATGTTCTCTTCACTGACATGGCCTGTCACCTATTCCCTGCCAAGTCCCTTGGGCAGGAGAGACTTTGCTTCCTAAAGAGAAACATCTTTTTCCCTGTGAGTTATCAGCAAGAAAACACAAGTAGGATTTCTTCCAGTGCTCCAAATAACTTGTGCTTTTCCTTTTTATGTGCCATGTTGAGGTTGCTGCAGTACAGGTTCTTTTGACTTAAAAGAATTTTGCCCAAATTATCAGTTATTTCAGAAGGCGGCTGAAAACCCACCTATATATTTGGGCTCTGACACCTACTAAGACGGAAAGGCAAAAAACTTCCTGTAAAATAAAGAGAAAGAATAAGCTATCTCCTGTATGTGAGTTAACTGGGCATGAAAACTTTAATGGTTTTGCCACATTCTGTTATGATTTTAGGAGATGAGGTGAGGGAATTTAGTTTTTGTCTATTACTACATAACTCTCATTGTTCCAGACATACCATTCTGGAAAGATAATAGCCCTCTGAGAGTCTTGGCTTTCTGTGACTGTAGTCTCTTCACAGGCTTGTTCCTCTAGGCTAGAGTTTAGTGAAATTATTCCTTATCAGCAGTTCAGTTTTGCTTGGCTTTTTTTTAACATCCCAATTTGATTTCTAACTGGTAGGCTTTGCCATCAATATTTAAACAATTCCTTATAAGAAGTTCTGAGTGGGGAAGGCAAGTCTGTAGCTGTCAGACTTCTGTTGCAATGGAAAAACAGTATCATGGTGAGCAGATATCAAAGATTAATGATTTGTTTAAAAGTCTAGAAATTACATCTGAAAGCAGCAATTTTTTGTTTGATTCTGAGCTTGTTTCTTGTGCTTTTCTTCTTTTGGATATGTGGGCTCCTGCAATATTTTTGTAAGTCATCATTTAAGAGGAATGAAACACTAGTACATATCAAGTAAGTTCAACAGTAATGAAGTGGTGCTGTAATGCTTTTATCTGATTTGTAAATGATTAAGGAATGGAAGAGTTAACACTATTAGTATTAAAGTGGTCATAATCATATTTTGCAGATTGTGCTGCGGAAAAGTCCACATCTGTCTTTGGCACCGCTCTTCCAGGCTATCTAAATGCAGACTACCTGAGATAACTGCATTCTAATTTTCTTCTACATTTCCCTGGAACTGTACAATATCCTGCACTTGTTTTTTATCAGTTTGACAACAGTAATTTCACTTTCTTTTTTTTTCAAGTTCTGCCGTCAGTATGTCAATTTTACTAAAGACAGGATGCCTGACTTGAAGTATAGGGGACATAGATTGTTGCCTATCAGAATGAGAGGATAAGGGGGGCAGGAAAATGTTTTAAAAGTTATTATTTGCTATCAGGAATTGTTTATTTTTACACCTAGTACACCAGTGAGAGTAATGCCTCTACTTTTCTTAGGATTCTATTGGAGAATGGAGGAGTCAGCAGAGGTAAATAAAATATTCATCCAGTGCAGATAAAAACACAGAACTGTTTGTGTACACATTATGCCCTCTGCATCACCATGCACTCTTCAAATGCAGCCTCCTATCACTACACTGTTTATTTCTATGCTGCAGCATCTATTTTGATGTGTACAAGTGTCTTGAGGCATAGTTTTTCGTCCTTTGTACAGTAATGAAGGACACTGGTGATCTTGATGCTCTGTAATTAAATGCTAAGTATTTAGCTGCTTAACTGCCTTGATTTATAGCCTGTGTTTGTTTTGTGCATTCTTTAAGTGCATCTATAGCCAAGATTTTTGTGACTGACCAGAAATAATTCCATATTAGTTTGTAAATATAAATTCATAATATTACTTTGTAACTCTGTATTTCTTCTAGTTGTTACATCTTTGTGCCAGTTGTCACTTGAGGTATTTACCATCCAGTTACAGTGTATCTCTATAACCTTTTGGTGATTTCAAGAGCAGTTTCATTGCCACTGAAAAGAAAATTATTGACAATTCATAACCTGTTATAGTTCCTGCTCCACCTGCCATTTTCTAACTCCCTAGACTATTGTGAACTTAAAGAAGACTGCTTTTTAAAAATCTTTTACCATCTGCTGTATACTGCTTAATGCTTGATATCCTGTTAGGGCTTTTTGAACCAATTTTTGCAGTCTAGTTCTATTTGCATTTTCCAAGCTGAGCCAAAAGACAATTAGACAGCAGACAATTTGTTGAGCCTCAGTCCTTCCCTACTGAGCTAGGAATGTTATGCTTAAGTATTCCAGGTAACCAGGGAGCCTTTTCTTCATTCTAGTCATTGTCTGCCATTATAAGGTCATTGCTGTACGATTCTAACATTTTGAAAATTGTATTTGTGCCATACTTAAACCTGTGTCCCTTACTATTCATTCCTTTTTCTGTAAATCCATACTAGGGTTCTCTGAGACAATGTGCTACTATTTGCCTTAATTTTGTAACTACAAGAACTCTTTCCCTATAATGCCAAACTTATTTTCCATTGGACTTGGAATCTCAGACTAGCCATATGCAATATTACTGTATGAAGTTAAGTAGTTGTTCCTACCACCCCCAAGTCATCCAAGCAATAATAGAATGTATGTCATACTGCACTATCTCTCCTTCCAAAGTGTCCTGTTGGATACACATCACAACAGTCAAGACACCATAGGGATCTGATTTACAAGTGGGGATGGTTTAAGTTGAGGCAGTTCCAGTGTTTTGCACCCCTCTTTTTCTTGCTTCTCTTAGAGATTCCTACTCTGACTACTGAGCTGGCTCCACTTCTCACAAAGCAGTAGTTGAACTGCTAAAGTTTATTACACAAATGCCAAGCTCTTATTTGCAATTCTGTAGCTGTTACATCAGAGTCTGAACTGTTCCTGCAGTGTGGGTAGGGAACTACTGCAGCCATTCCAATATAAGATATCCCATCCTTGATCATGAGTCAGTCCAAGCCTTTTCTGGTGAAGAAGAGTGTCAGCTAACACATTTCAACTAGCAAGAGAGCATAAATTTTCTTGAGGAAAGGCCACAGAGATAAAGCAGAGTTTGGCTTTTTATAGTACCTCATAAAGGATCACTGCTGAATATACTGCATGGAATCTTTTGGCTTGGAAATTTGAAAACTGACTTGATTATACTAGGTTTAGATTACCCAGTGCCAGAAAATTTGAAAGGCTTTGAGGCATATATAAATTAACAGGACACTATTCAGTTGAATATCAAGACACAACCTTCCGTATTTTCTAATACTCATCTGTGGGTTTTCTACATGTAGGTCATCTATTTTACTTGAGTTCTCTTTGAGTGCAGTAGAAATAGACCATTACCTTGACTCTTCATCATCTGGGACTGCACTCCAGCACTTTTACAGGAGCAGAACTACATACAAGAAAATAGATCTTCCAGTATGATACTTTCATTCCTCACCATCCCAAATTGATGAACAATCACTGTAAGGTTGGGAAATAGTTTTCTTTCCGTGAACATGCAGACCTTTGGATATACTGGTGTATGCATATGGCATATGCTCTCCATTTTAGTACAAAGGTCAGTCTTGCTATATAATGTCAACTATATAATGTCTAAAAACAGGAGAAAGCAACCAAAAAAAAAAATCCAAAACCAATCTATCAATTAAACAAACAAACAAACAAAACCCAACAACAACAAAGGGAAATAAAAACCAAAATAAATACACTTATCATGGCAAATAACAAACTTACCATGGCAAAACAGCAGTCGAAATACAGAGTGTCTGTCCAGGGAATGCTGTCAGGCTTGCAACTGGGAATCTGAAAACTGTACCTTGTTTATTCTGACTAAATTATAGGATGATATTTATGTAATCATTGTAAATCAACTGTTGCTTTTTTTTTTAAAACTCCATGATTCATGTGGTCAACTTCACATTCAAATCGAGAGATGTCAATGAGACCCAGAATACTGGCTAGTCATTTTGCTTAGAAGTGTATTACCTAGTTAAGAGCTGTATAAATGGAATTTACAGATTGTCACATGAATCACATAACAAGAGACATATTAATTTTGTGTTGTCCTAAACAATTTCAATTGTCCTAAACCAAAACACTTCAGGATTCTTCTATTTTAATGATTTTTTAAAATAAAAAATGGACCAATTTTTAAGGGAAAATATTAAGATAAAAAATCCATTTTTAAAATTTTGAGTATTAAAAACCCCACTCAGTGTTCTCCCTTTCCTTTGCCTTTTCTCCAACTGTCAGTTTTTAAATGAAATTGCTTATTCAATTTAATTTACATTTATGAACAATCCTGTCATCCCCAAAATCATCTCAATGAGCTGCATTCAGCCAGCTTCTCACCTGCTCTGAGCTGGGTTAGACTAAAATGCTGGAAGTCAGCTATAAATCTCAACCATTGCACAATGATGGAAATGTTTTTGGCAAGTGGTGATAGTGTAGACATCGCCAATAAGTGCTTCAAACTGGACGCTTTGTCTCTTAAACCCCATTAACACTCATCAGGATTTGATATTTATTTAGCAGCATTTCTTTCTTTCCAAAGTACCTGATCCAAAGCAAAAGGAATATTTGTTTGACTTCTTTCTGATCAGGCCTCAACCTCCTGAATTCTTCTGGAAAAATAGAAAGGCAGTGCAAAAACAGTGTAAAGTTTCTATTTTTTTTCCTGGCCTTGCTTTGTTCTGGATTTTTTGTGGGGTTTGTTTTTTGTTGTTGGGGGTTTTTTTGTTTGTTTTTTTGGTGGTTTTCTGTAGGTTTTTGTTTTTTGTTTTTTTTTTTGGTTTTGGGTTTGTTTTTTTTTAATGAAGCTAAATAATTTCTTCTCAAAGTCTGCCTTGTTCCTCTTCCATATGTTCCCTGCCTACGTAAATACCTTTAGCCTCTTTATTAATTCTTTCACAAATGTGTTTAGACCTCCTTCTCACGGTTCCTTTTTTTCTAGCAGGTTTTAATCTAATCTAATGGTACTTAGTAGCCGGTTCAGGTCCAGCGGAAGTCTGTGCCACTGTCCTGGCATTAGTGGAGCAATATAGCTTATTCTGGGTCTTGCTTTGACCCTCCCTTTCTCTGCAGTTAACACTTTCTCTCTGCAGCTCTCCTCCCACTAAGGCTTGAATAATAAAACATGCTGCAAAGCAGTGGTGTTCCTGAGCGTTAGCATTTGGGGTAGCAGATGGGGTGATAAAGAAACTGTTTGTGGGGGCGGGGTATGGCCCCTATTACTCCACACCCACTACATGTATTTTTAGCCATTAAATATAATGTGGAAATGTAATGCATTTCAGAACTGTATTTTATCAATATATTATCCCCTTAAGTACAGTACTTTATAAATATTGATAAACTTGATTATAAACAAACTCATTGCTAATTCCTGGAGAACAGTCATCGTGATGTGGCAGTGTTTACTGAAGTGGCGATTGGCATGAAGCTGTGATGCAAAGGATATATTCCTCTGGGTTAACAATTTGCTAGAGGACATATCTCTGTGCATATATTCAGTTCAGTGGGTCTGTACAAGTACATGCAAAAATACTATTTGACAAACAAATGCTAATGTTTACATAATATCCCATCTAAGAGGCATGATAGAATTTTTTCAGATTCTCAGTATCTGTAAATATATCAAGTACTAGTTATGAGGCTTATAGGAAGAAAAATAAACTGCCTGCACCTCTCAAAAATATTCTCAGTGAAAATGTGCAATCCCTATTTCTAGAATTTTATTCCCATTGGATCTAATTCAGAATTAATGTAAATTACAATACTTACTAAGTTGAAAGTGGGTGCAACACACTACTGTTATGATTGGTATTGCCTTACAGCTAGTGTTAGCACTTCACAGTGATAATGCAAGGTGAACAAAAAGCAGCCCTCAAAGTGATTCCTCACCCTACAGTGAATCACTCTGAGCAGAGCTTTTCCACCAAGCAAAATACAGGTCAGCATGGGAAAAACACAGAACAGAATCTCATAGAAAGAATACTCTGAATAAGATAAAATGTTAGCCGCAGGAAAAATCTGAATTCTGTAACAGTTCTCACTTTTACATTTGTTCCATTAAAAACAAACACAGTAAGTTCCTTCCTTTTTGTTTCTATATTCAGAGATTATTGTCCTTGTAGGTTTTATTTCTAGCAAATTTTCTCTATCACAATTTAAACTCAAATTTTTTTTTACTACCAAGAGAAAGTAAAGCTTGTAAAAAAAGCAAATCAAACATTCTATTCCTTCTTTAATTCTAAGTACACTTTAATTTCTTCTTCAGCTAAGGCAAATGATTTTTCTGAGAAGAAAACTGCTTGGAACTTAAGCAAATTATCAGTAAGCAGCTTACATTTTTTTTCCTTCTCTGTTTTGTTTTAAATGATGTTTCAGATTAAAATTAATATTATGTATTTACTTTAATTGGAGACCCTTTATTTAAAGACTAGCAAGCTATTGAGATTACTTTTCTGAAAATTCAAAATACGTATATGTCAAAAAACTACAGCCAGGTGATTATCTACATTCCCTCTCAATAAAACAGGTCGCAGGTTCCTATGTTCTATGTCTTTGTGTTTCCGATCACTGTATGGACACAGGGGACTCTGATCTTCAGACAGGAAGATAGTTAATGAGCCATGAAAATAGTTAATGCATTTATGTAGCAGCACTTTTCATACAATAAGGGGTTACTTGATGCATCTTTTCCACACACCCTCCGATTTTAAGGAGAAAAAAAAGGAAACCAAAAGAGAAGAAGAAAAGCTTTGCTAATTTGCGCAGTTCCTATTGTCCCATTGTTATCTTTAGAGATTGACAAAAAGGACCCTTCTGCACACACAAAAAATGAGGAAAACAGATTTGTTTTGACAGGCTATTATACTACAAAAATATTTTTGAATGTAAGCTGCAGCAAAGTTCAGTCTTAGAAAATGTAAACCCAGTAAACTATTTTCACTAATGTTATAGGGAAGTATGAAGAAGTGAATGTAAAAGATTCTTTTTGGGTTTTGCTAAATAGGCAAGTAGCAGGATAGCCTAACAATTTACTATTGAAAGAATTTTCCTAAATGTCATAATTTTCACAAAATTACAATATTTCTTGCATACACTGTGAAGTGACCACCCTTTATTTTGCAATCAGAGAGCAGAGCTGGCAGAACTGAAGTGGTTTGGCAGCTGCAGAGATGAAACTGAACTGAACAAACAGTTTCTTAAGTGATGCTTGGATAGAAGAATTTGGAAACAGTTCAGCTTTAAAAAAAAATCATTTAAATGTGTGAATCCTGCTTGTAACATTCTTGGGAGTAATTTCTATATATATGGCACAGTAGTTATTATACCACTAAGGAAAGAAAAGTATAAAAGTATTAGAATAAATTCCTGTTGCAGAAAAAGTACAGCTCTATTTACAGAGATAACTATAGTTAACACATACAGGCAAAAATATATAATTTTGGCAATGTTTTTACATGCCAAGTTACCAAGAACAATCACTTATTTCTTTTATTCTGACCCAGGGCACACTTGTGCATAATAAAGAAATCTTTTCCTGTGCTGGCTAGATTTGAGCTTCTGAACATCTATATTCAGCAAAAATGGCTTGGAGGGCATGCTGAGAAATAGTTGGTGCGTTTTACATTAGCTATCCATCAAGGGCTACAAGCGACAGCCTTATCAACCGCTTTGCAGAGCATCCTCCTGAATGGCAGAGAGCTCACTATAAAGAAATTTCATATTACTTTCTGCAGTAGGAAATGTCTAGTGTAGTTTTCAGTGAAGCCAGTACTTCATAGAGTCAAATGTCTCTACAGTTTCGTAGCTTGGATGCTTCATTTTGATCAACTTCAGCTCTTCAAAGTGTGCACATTCTGAGCTTTTCTGATCTCAAAGGGACAGGCATAATTTATTGCTTAAATTTTCTGTTCTCTTGTGAGTCCAGAAAGAAGAAAACGAATATACTTGCAAAGAGTATCTGTATCTCAACAACAGCTTCTCATTCAGCATGAGGTCTTCAAAGCAAGTGAAGATTTTGGGTTTGCTGGCATTTTGTCACCCTAACTAAGGCAGCCAACTGGCTCTGGTTTTAACACATAAAAACTTCTGTTAATTTTTATTTTTTGCCTAGATCCACTATATTGTTTGAAAAGAAAAAAATGGCTCTTCAGATGAGGCTTATTAATTTTATCCACCATATTATGGACATTATCCGTGTTATGGACTGTGGACTGTTTACCCAACATCCAGTACTATGTACTCATATCTGGTGTGATTCAAGGAAATAGACTGCATATGTTTGCTATCCAGAGACACTGCTAATTATCATTAAGTTGACATTAACCAGAGGTCATAGAAAATTCAAAGTTTGCAATTTTTTTACTTATGCAAATTAGCAAGAACTTGCGTGCCTAAAAGTATAATTGCAGGCCCAGCAAATGTGCTTCATCATGTGCTAATATAAAGTAATTGTTCTTCAATTACTTTAGATAGTGAATATATAATATATTCACTGAATATATTCTATATATAGAGTTTATATATTCAGACACATATGTATATATTCAGTGAATATATCTATTTTCACCACCTCACTATTTAGGGATTGTGGAACATCATACTTTCTATCTTACCCTCTTCAATGAAATTACTAACTTAGAAAATATTCAGAAAAATGCACCAGGTGCCTGACAGTTTAAAGATTTACCTGGGTGCTTGCTTTTCAAACATATATTTGGGTTTCTGTGTCTGGGCTGTAACCTATCCTGCCTTTTCCATTTCAGCCAAGAACGTGTTGTATAGGTTTGGGGTTGGAAGACTGGCAGATTTGATGTCAAAGTTTTCTGGCAATTATGCTGTACTCTACCTTTGCACACATACATCTATTTGTTTAGTGTAAGATATTAATTTTCAAAAGGAATGCATTTGTTTTCAATAGCATTGTCTAAAATAGACTACAGTGATGGTAAACAACAACAAAATCCCACAGTGAACAGGTACTGCTAACCTTTTCTGATTGTCCAGGAATCAGCACTATTGTGTTCTTTTACTACATCTAAGACTGTGAAGCACAGAGGATTCATACCCACACTCTCTGCTGTGCCATCAAAGACCAGCAAGCACCTACAGACAAGGCTGCAGTAGTAGGATAGCAAGGACAACTTGAACAAAATTATCCCCTGTGTGCTCCTGCTTTGGGAAGGTGCCACTGCCCATAACTGAGAGTGCTAACAGTTGAGGGAAAAGGGACAACACTAAGTTAGAGCACAGCACTCTTCCAGAATATGAAACTGAATCCCTGATTACCTTTTTTTGGTATGCTGAAGATCTATTAGGGGTATTCCAAAGAAACTTTGAGGAAGGGGATTAGCACAAAGATCTTTGTCATATGTTAAAAGTTCATTGCTGTATTTCTTATAGTAAGAAGTAAATTGGAATTATTAAAGCTAGAATTGTTACAACAGAGATTTTTTTAGAAGACGATGCAAGGCATGATATAAGCTTATCACTTATCAAGAAACCATATCACTTACAAGACCCCATATGCTTCACTCATATGAGCAAAACCAGCAACTGGTTAAGACTAAAACACAAACATCTCACAGATTTTCCAATTTTGCAATAGTTATTTGAAACAAATATTAAAGGATCATAGGTTCTGTGACCTGATGTTTCTCTTCACAAAGAGTCTCCTTTGTAACACAGTCACATCAGCATGAGCATACAGATCTATGGGTGGTAAGCAGTAAAGCACTGCTCCAGACACAAGAATTACAAAATCCAAGTGGCTTTCCATGGCAATAAAAATCTCTTCAGCCCTCATTACTAGACTAATCTAATTTGTATAATATGTTCCTTCTGCTCTGGGAACCACAGTGATGTTTTCTTTGGTAGTGGGGGGCTCCTTCTGAGCTCAGCATCCGTTCATGCTTGCTTGACTTTTCTTCTACTGGTGGCAGAGAAAATCTACTCTTTAAGAGGAGCATGTGTGGTCACATTCCTATGTAGGAAAGAGCTCATTTGGTCTCAGTGTTTGGGCCCTAAACTCTCCTATTCATTCTCTAGATCCTTTGTAAAAGCAGTGTGATTCATTCACTTGGTGGAAAAGATGTTCATTTCCCCTTTGGATCTTCTTGCTTGAAAGGGTCTTAGAATGAAGAATCATAAATGGGGCCTTGGTACACTTTCCTTTCTCTTTCATTCTAACTTGGCTGTAGCTTTTATACTCATTAAACATGCATCTAACTGCGACCATAATACACAGAATTTTCCGAGCAGTAAAAAAAGAAATAAAAGTATTCAAAAACCTCCTGACGTTTACTCAGACACTTTGAAATATGCCTCTACTCTGAATCCAGCATTAATTATTTTCCAAAGTTGTTTCATACAATTCGGCACAGTAAATGTAGTTTTCAGAACTGGATATTCATAATTCAAAATCCATGCTCACTGTTTGACAGTGATTAAACTAATAAAATACTGACTATTGTGAGTTAATATTATTCTTTGAACAGAAAAAGGCAGTTCTTAAAGACTATGATAATTAAATATTTTCTAAAATGCCACAGGCAAATTTATTCCACCTAATCACAAACTGTCCAATATTGTGTGAATATTAATGCGATCTGTATTCATTTTAGGCAAAGTAGAAGGAGAAATCTGGGAAAATTCTATAGAAATCTAAAACAAATTTGGATTATATTCAGGACAATGACCTATGTCAGTGTGATTTCATTATCTTCTTCTAGAACCACAGCTTTCTGGCTTTGTCTCTCATTTTTAAAAGTATAAGTAGCCAATAATCAAAGAAAATAGCTGTGCAAGGTTGGCACCATCTGCCACTGTCATGAATATGCTTGGCTTTTTGTTTTCACTTCTGTCCTTCGAGTGAGATAAAGGAAACACACATTTTACTTTTTTTACATATGCAATGAGCTAGTCACCTTCTCCAGGCTGCTCCTTTATCTCCTACTTGATGAAAGAAACCAGTGCAGGCAGTAAAATACTGGCTAATACATGGCTGGCAGCATTTCTTGAAAGTTACTTTAACAACCACTTTTTGGTTACAGGCAGCTTTACTATAATTACTGCTTTTCTGTACAATTTATGAATCCGATTATGCAAAAACTCTCACTTTTGCTGTTATTGATAAACAATTATAGGAAAAAATATTTTGTACAAGGAAGACAGAGCTGGTGATCTTCTGTTACATGTCATGCAAGAATGACATGTGGGTGGATGCTGCAGTTCTAACGTTGAAATATCTTTAATTAGAACTGTTGGGACTTTCCCTCTCATGTTTCATTTACAGTTTCTTCTTTCTTTTATCTTTTGTTGCTTTTTTCATTTTTTTTCAACCAAGAACTCTCAAATGTCAGTTTACATTCATTTCAAATTATTGAACTAGAGGGTTGCTGTCTTTTATCTTCTATTAGTATGATTATAATGTATTATACAATTCACATTCCATTCTATAAATATATATTCATTACTTAATATCAAAAAAGAACTACCAAAGTAAAAACATTATTAAATCATTGTACTAAATTTTCTGAAAAGTAATATCCATTTCACCTTTAATTTAATATTAGTGGAGTCAGTGCTGCACTAAACATGAAACAAATATTGCAGTATTAACAGAAGAAATATGTCTAAAATAACAAAGACATTAATGAATTAAGATTACTTACATTATATAACTACAGTAGGCACAGCCAATTTTAAAAATTAGTTTCAAGGCTGTTAAAAATATACATCAATTCTTCTGCTAACTGCTTTTTCTTAGAATGCTGTAAAGTATATTCAATACTTTTATGCTACCATGAATGTTTATTAAACAAACCATCAAGCAGCAAAAAGGCAAGTATTTTAAAGGTCTGGCATTAAAATATTCATATCAATTGTATTACTTCACGGAAAGTGCTGTTTAATAGCTTTTAAAGATTACAATTTGAGACTAAATTTGAGGTTGATTCTGTGATCTCTTTAGTTCAGGTTCTGCAAAACTGCACACCAGTGGTTTAAAATTTTGAATCTTTAACAGTTTCTAGATTACAGTGTGAAAGGTAAAATAATTCACATGCTTTTCTTTGTCTATCAGAATGATGAATTGCATACTTAAAAATTTTAATAACAACCACTTATCCATCCTAACGATGAGTATCCTTACAAAAACAAGAGTTTTTTGCAAAACAATTCATTTAGGAAACAGTCACATGACCTTTTTAACTGCCTTTAAGATAGCAATAAAATTGGCTCAGTCAGCCAGCCCTAATGAGGAAGAGAGAGAAAACATCAACCTTTTCCCTTTCCTCTATCTAATTATAAACAGCATTGTCAACTGACTCCAAGATCAACCGAATCCTAATTGACCCCAGACACTGTACAATAAAAGATAGTGAGAACTGCCAAAATGAATGTTAAAAACATAAACTGTAATTAGTGTTTAACTCTTCATTTTTCATTAAATTTTTATGCTCTTCACAATCACAGCTTTTTCTGTAAAAGTCATTTTTAGGCTGAAATTTACTAAAATTGGGCACATTCTAGAAAGCCCATATGATGTGTCCCTGAAAAGGAGAAGTCATTGAGATGGTAAAATTCAGGGGGAAATAAAAAATGCTGACTGTGAAGCATATAATTTAAAACCCTACCAGGGATCTATAGAATTATTAACTTTTCTTTGAACACAGAATGCTCTTATCCAATCAGCTAAGTTTTAGTTATATTTTCAAGAGTTTCTTCAAGGACTGCAATATTCCAAATATTTAAATGAATGTCTTAATTTATTTCCATATTGCTCTCCTGTGCTTAATATAAACTGTTGAAACTATTAATATCAATAAGAAGCATGACTTAGTCCTAAATTTTCACAAGGTTTTACAGTTGTAATATTTTTAATATTAGTTAATGGAATTGCCATACACAGAATTTATACTGGTAAGTAGTTTTTCTAGATTTCTAGCTACATAGATGAGGCACACAGCCTCATAGTTTTTATTACATAATTGTATCTGCCATAGCTACTCCAGTGACAAACTTATAAAGGCTGAAGCCTTTCTCAAATCTTGCCTTACAGATGAAATCCTTAGCATGGGTTGTATTCTGCACATATTCCTTATATTTACTTTAACCTATATATTTGTACCTAATATAAATACCTGAATGGCTTAAAAATGTAAACATCACCTTCCAACATTTTACTCATCACTTGCACCTAGCATCTATCTTAATGCAACATCCAATTAGATCTTACACATTTGCAAGGTAAATATTGCATTAAAACATAGCTAAGTTTTGACAAGCAGACTTCTTTTTTTTAACTCCAGATCTAAAAATTGGCTATTTCTAGTTCTGATCAATAACTGACTAGGCCTCTCAAATTTAGAAATGGGTTGCTGCAATTCCATATGTTTTCATCTCTTAGCCCTCATTACTCATTATTGCTGTAATGATTTCTAATTTTATATTGCCATCCTCCTCCAATTTCATTTGTTGTATTTTTCTTCCATTGCTACCTGAATCTCATTACATATTTTCCTACAGGGCACTTCAGTAATGTAAATCACCCTCCAGCAGGGACGATGCTTCTAATCTCAATTTGCATGATTATTCAGGTAACATGATGATGAATCTAGAAAATCAGGCTAAAGTGGTCACTCTTCTCTAGCCCTTGAAAGACTGAAAGGAAGATGCTTACTTGAGAAAAAAAATGGTAATAAGGAGGAAGACTACTTTTTCTAAGTTATTACCCCTTCAAAGTCTCCCTGACATAGTCATCTTCTCTAGATCTGTCATTTCAGAATTCAATTATTTTCAGAATTGCTAGAGCCCCAGCAGACTTCATTTGCATGTAGGTTATATTTTTGCAGGAAATGAGACCACAGTTTGATAATACATTAAATTTAGTGGTGTTATTGGCTCAACACATCCACTTCCAAAAAAAAAAAAAAAAAAAACCAAAAAGGGAAATTTGCCTTATACTCCACACACAACCAACTGCACTGGCACAACCCAGAGATGGTTATGGAGCAGGAGCTGGTGCTGGGAACTGGTGCAGTCATAAATCAAACTGGTCTTAGTGCCCAAGGTAACCAATGCTCAAGCCACAGTCTCAGCTGCAATGGTAATATGCACTACTGTAATCTGCATTTCTTATCCATGTTACCTTACAGAAATGCAATGGCAAGGATCTTATCCTTCAGCAGCAAACAAATTACAAAATCTATAGGGATTTTGGGTGGCTAACAAATACTATCACTTTTTCTGCTGTGTTTTCACCATGATTATTAGGTTTGCAAAATAGCATCTACAGGAATAAGAGCCCCTTTCATTACAGCAGAAATACATATCCATCTTTCTGTTCCATCAAGCTTGTAAATTGGTTGGCATTTCTAAATTTTAAAAAGTATGGTGGGAGTGTTAGTAATTATTACTTCAGGTAATAAGTGATCATTGACTATAATTGTGTATATTACTGCCAAGCAAATAAATAATAGCATAAAGAAAGAGGATAAATTCATAGTGAAATCATAACATGTATATTTCTTACAATAATTTATGTAAGAGAGAAGTTCCTATAAAAATGCAGATATAAGCGTTTTTAAATTAAGCACCCTTTTTAAAGCGTGCATTTTACATGGATCAAAATGTGTCTTGGTATTTTTAATCTTAGGCCAAGTGGTTAAAGATATTTTGACACAAATGTTTCAAGTGTGAAATCCTCCACATAATTTCTCAACAATCTCTTCTGAGTTTAAAAAAATAAACCCCTTATTTCTGTAATTTAAGATGTGCAATACTAAACTTTATAACAACAAAGTCATTATAGATGCAAAGATCTCTAGGTAAATACCAGCCACAGATACTAATGTCAATATTACAAGCACAGCTAGTAAAATAATTTCATATGAAAATAAAGCTATCTCTAAATTAAAATCTTAGGTTTCACCACATGACAGTTTGCACAAAAATCTTATGTAAGCCACCACTTTGTTTCTTTTTTCTTCCCCCTCTAACGTGACATTCTTTGGCTTACTCTTTTGAAATCAACAATATAACACAAATGAAATTATATGAGACCATTTTTTATGTTACAGGCTATAGTCATGCATTTACATGAATTTCTCAAATTATATCTTTTAAATCATATCTAATCAGTCATAATGATTGTAAAATCAAACCATTTTTTATTATTTTAGTTTTATTTTCCAGTTTATTGCACTGTCTCTTCTAAAAAATCTTATGATGTACTTAATAATAATGGGAAGAGCATAACTGAAAGTGAAGACACTTTGTAGTTAAAACTGAGAGATTCAGAACGCAGAATTTCTTTTCTGTGTGCCTTCTCATAGTTCTGTAATGCCAAGTAAAATCACAGCTAAGTACCAGGTAAGTCCAAGTTTCTAAATGTTTCCTTCCAAATGGGAGAATATATGTTATTCAACACTTTTTTTTAGAATGATGATTCTTTTCAGGTAGGATAGAGATTATAAGAAAAATGAATATCAGAATCAAATCCTAGCATCAGATAGAAAGGAATTTAAAGATAACAAGCAAAAGAATGACTATGGGTATGTGAAACATTTGTTTGCAAGATACAATGGTGTTTTAAGCACATACCTAGTGCTTTCTCCACATGCTGAGTAACCAGGCTAATTAAAAAGCCCATACAGCTCTTGTTAAAATCTGTTCAAATTTTTGGAGCACCTGTTATAACAGAATGCCCACAGACTTGATAGTTTAGAGCCAAGACACCTGCTACCTTATGTCTCACAGTATGTTCAGTTTTATACTGATAGTGAAAAAAAAGTCCACTTTCTGACATTTAACAATCTCATAAATGATGAGAAATAAATTGCAAAATTTCGTAATTTAACCCTTGACTGTCACTTCTCTTTACCTATAATTTCCTGTGAGCAGGCAATACAATGCACTTTGGAACTATCTCATTTCTTTGTTGCTGAATTTATTTTATGTTATGCTACACTGAGCACAGTGTATAATTCTCACTTTGCCTTGCTCCATACATTTTAAAGGTATGGCTAGTATATAAGTAAATGTAGCTTCTCTGAAAAGGGAATGTGCTTCACACCTGCAGCAAAATCCAGTAGTCAGTATTTCTGCCTCCTTGAACCAGACTTTCTTCTCCACTACTGATCAAAAACTAAAATACACTAATTAAGCAATTACATTTTACTTCTAAAATTTGTTTAAATATGATTTGGCAATATTAATAGAAATGTATCTCAGCACACAATTTTGTTAATAAACACATATAAGCCCCGATCTCTTGAGAGTGGAAGAATTTTTGGAATTCCAAAAAAAAGGGGAAGTTATTAACAAGCAGTTACCAACAGGTGTAAAAAGTAGAGAAAGATTTTATTATTTTAAAAAATCATCACAATAGCCTTTTGACAGTGACTCAAACCTTGTCAATATTTAGGTATATGACTAATTTTACATCTATATAAATAGAGTGTATGAATATCTTCAGGATCATGACAGTTACCTTTGTAGGTATCTGAGTCATGCTGGAATCACTTTATGTAACTGATTGCATTGGGAACAGGATTTCATCTATGGATTCCACAAGAAACTGTTGTACTTTTGTAGCCATAGCTACTGGTTTAATCAGACTTTAGTATTTAGAAAGAAATGGGAATGAAGAGACTCCATGAGCACATCTTGAAGTCAGCTTACTTTTCTATTCTGCAGTTTAGATCTATAAAAATCTGGGTTTAAATATTTTTTATATAATAATGTTTTAGACATACTGATGAACAGAAATACAAACCTCTCAGGTTCAGAACTACATTTTGCTGGATGAATGGTCGAGACCTCACACAGTAAGTACTAGATATCAAGCCATTCCCATATTTGAATATACTACACACTTGGACAAAAATGTGAAATGACACTTTCAAAGCAAAACATCTACTTTTGGTATTTAACATTTCTATATGAATACAAGTAATACTAAATGAAAACCTGGTCTTCAAAGCATAACATTAAAAAAAAATACATGAAAGAACAAAAATGAGGAAAAGTAATAGAGTAATAAACCAAATCGCATCAGCACAGTTCTTCAACAGGTAGATTTCATTCACCCACAACACTTACAAGTGCACATTGAATATTTTACTGAGAATAATCAATTATAACTTAAATAATTATTTTAATTCCTTAATTCTTTAAATTTCTTTGTATTTCAAAACTCATTTTCACATAGCTTTTCTATGCATTAGAAGCATAAATGCTGTTGGTTTGCACATCCCATTTCCATTTAGAATTTATCTTAATTTAAGCCAGGAAAATTAATTGGTAACAGATATTAAAAGTTCTTGCAAGTTTTGTTAACTGTTACTTGTGGAAATGTCATTTTTTCCATATTCTGCCTATTGATTTGCCTTGGAGATAAAATACAACAAGAAAGCAGGTGATAAGCCTTTGTTAATGTCTCTGGGATGAAATGCTGCAGCTACAGACTACTGTTGATAAACAGATTTTGAATTAATTACTTCTGCATAATTATCTGAGTTACTTAAAATTGAATGCAACTGGTCTTCATATATTTGTTTATATACCTCCTGCCAGTCATGAAAAATGTTATTATTTTATAAAAGATCATCGATGAAAAAGACTAATTTTAAATAAGGTAATAATAGAATCATCTGCTACTGTACAATGGCATATGGCAGAAGAAATATTAATTGCAGTTATTTTTGTTGAATTCCAGAGGCAAGTAGGACAGCTAGCTCTGCAAAATTCAGGTCACTCTGTTGGCAAATGAAAAGGTGGGCTCTCTGCTGGTAATTCTTTTAGGATAGTTACACTGAAAAAGTGAGACAGACTTTAGTATTGAAGGGAATTAAGAGAAAAGCACTCTGTACTTTATTGACTTGGACATCATGGATTTGAACCATTCCAGACTGAAGCAATTTTGAAATATTGACACATTACAGCTATATCCTTCATACTGTTTTGAAAGGTTAGGAGTTTGGGGGTATTTTGCGTTTATTTATTTCTCTGCTAAACCTGACTCCAAAGCTCAGGATGACTCTTGCCAAAGATTAGAAGGTTGTCAATATACAAAACAAGAACAGAAAGCTGTATTCTGCAACCATATTCTCCATTTTAAATTGCTTGCTATTTATTCTTTTTTTTTTATATTTGTGTATGTCAAAGATAAAACATATGGAAAAAATTATTTATTCAAAAGGGTAGCACATAGGACATGAAGTCCTGACAGATATAAGCAAATTATATTATTTTAAATATTTACATTTTAGTGTGCATATTGCAATTTATATAAATTGCATGTCCACTAATAATTAGGATCTAAATCCCATAAGTTGGAACATCATTTAGGTCCAACTTCTTTGCAATTACAGGAAAAAAAGTTTACTTGAGCCTCATCAATCTCAAAAATTTCAAGGAATCATCGATACCAAAAACCATAAGAAGACTGTGACTTGTATTTATTATAAGTAAACTCTGAACTTCTCTTCAACACTTTATACTGAGTTTGAGCAATACACATAAAAACAAATCAGGAAAGGAATCAGAGTGACCTTCACCCCTCATGTAAACTCAAAGAAGAAAATCCCATAATTTGTGAGTAAAAATGTTGACGACATATTTTATCCATTAAGAAACAATATTGGGTATAAAAATTTTCTGTGGATCACTTCCCACCCCATCTCCTACTCTCAAGTTTTCCTTTTCTGCTAATCTCATTAAATTTTTTTCTCCAGTTCTCAATTCTCCCACTTATTCCAGCTGTTGCTCTTGTTTTCATTCAATTTTTCATCTTGTATTTTCTTCCTTAATATTCACAATTATAGTAGTTGTTTTTTCTGAACCAGAAACATCATAAGAGAAATATGACCACACTAAACTCAAAGGAAATGTTCTTATCTCAGGCCAGTTGCACTGGCCTACAACATAAATAGTCATTTCATGGGGATGTTAGTCTGGTCATCATTAAAAGCCATGATGCCAGAATAAGCACAAATATAGATTGGTTTTAAATTTTAAAAAATTATATCTAGATTGAGATGTATTCAAATATTTACACCTGCCAGAATGTCTTTAAATAACAGTGCTAAACACCAGACCCTATATTTCAAAATCTGCCCATATAACTTGACATAGTCCTTTACTGTACCAGCTATTGCCAGGATATTATTTTCTTCTGCCAAAAGACTTCACTTTCAAAAAATTGGACTTTTCCAGTTTTCAGCAGGAACTATTGGGACACAGTGATCCTGGTTTACTTTGTCAAGTAGCAGAATAATTTGCAGCTTAATGTGGGTGTTAGTATTCATCATTCAGTGAGATAAAAACATTGCATACTTCGTACACTTTATGCTCTGTAAGTACAGAAACTGGACATTACATCAATGAGATTTAACTGTAAAATTAAGAAAAGATTAGAAAAAATACATTGAAGTTCAGTATTTATACCACCATATATGCAACCATATGTTGAAAATAATATTCAATTATTTTAATTTTAAATATTTTCACATTATTATATAGCTTAGCTGATCAAAAACATCCTCTAATACAGGGCATTCTTAGGTAGTTGGTTTTGTGGTTTGCATTTATTTGCATATGTTAAAGAAATGGCAATTTTTGGATATAGTTCACCCCATTTGCATGAAGTTGGTCTTTAAAAGTGTTAATAGTTTGAAGTAGTTAATATTTTTTCATACACTTTTCAAGTTGCCTCAAATTATTGTAATGTATATATTGGCTTGATAAGAGTGACTTACTGATTTGTAAGACTCTATAAGAATTTTATAAAAATATTCACCTGAAGATACACTTTTGCTGTCTTGGTATGTGGATACAGAAGACGTTTTGCCCATGTCTACAGAATGACTCCAGTACTACAAAGCCTGGGTGCTCAGCAGTTACCGACTGCAGGCTCTGACGATACCTGCATGGCTAGGCCTGGCCTGGATTTGATGTGCAAATGCAAACCACACACAACAGCTCAAAGCCAGGAACTGCTAAGGACCAATAAAAAGCCCAGTTTGTGCACTAGAGTGTCCACATTAATTGACCCAATGGAAAAAGCAAAAAGATATGCAGAAGTTCAGTCAACCAGAAGACTCCAAGATGAGGAGCCGGCAGAAATTAAATAGATCAAGACAGGATGATTTCAGTTGGAATTAGAAAGTCACAGATCAGATTCCAGGATCAGGACTGAAGGAAAATCAGAAACAAACCAGTAGAATGGGTCTTTCTCTCTGGGAGCTTTTCTTTAGACCAATTTCATTTCTGCTGACTCATTGTGAGTTTTGAGCACAGACATGATCCTGCTGCAAGTTTCTAGGAGCCAGAAAAGAAACTTATAAGCAAGAGTCTGACTTAGGACTAGAAACAACAGCATTTCTTTGGGAGAAGACAACCTGCACATAGGTCCCTAATCTCTAGGACTGCTTCTTTTTTTCAGTGTTTGTAGAGAAAAACACAGAAGTAAAGTATAAGTTCTTGGGACATTTCGGGACAAAGAAAGGTTTCTTTGAGGAATTTTGAAATTTAGGAATTTTGACTATCTAAACTTCTAACATGGTTGAGGAAAAAATACCTCAAATGTGAAGTTCACAGATTTTTAGACAACCTTTCTCCTTTGGCACTTATGTAAGTGTGTTGTCCCATTCTTCTTGTTTTAGTTTCCAACTGTGTCCCAGTGTCCCAGCTATTGTGATTGCCATTGGGATATCTGTATACATTAAGGTCATTTCCCCCAGTCTGCAAGTCTTAGAGCCCTCTGAGAATTGAGCTGCCTAGCAGATGCAATACGTTAGCACAAACTCCTGGATCAGCAGCAACACGCTGAGTCCTGAGGACTCAGTGCTGCTCTTTGGAGCTGGATGCTGGCTGCAGCCACACTCTGGTGCTCAGCACGCGATGGCAGCAGCTTGCTCACACAGCACTGCCTGTGCAGAGGCAAACTGAGTGGGAGGGCAGTGGTTTCCTGGGACACTGAATGTTAGGCAAGGCCTCAGCACTTCCCTTCACATCTTCTGTGAGTCAGAATAAGAGAAGTGGTAAAAATAGGCACGTGGGAGGTGGGGAAAATGCATTATAGTTCTACTTTAATTTCAAATGGATCACTCAAGTCACAGTGCCTTTACAGATACACAATTTTGTATTGTGCAGAAAATAGCAATGGGAGGCTTAAGGAACCGAAGAAAGTAGCAGTGCTAAATGTGGGATAATCCTAAAATGAGTGGGTGTCAAATGTGTCTACAGGATGTCAAGGGATCATAATTTTTTAACAGAAATCATGGTGGTCATCAGGTTGTTCTTCTCTGCTGGTTTCTTCCTCCCTGGCGTTCACACTCACAGACACATAAAACAAACAAGATACCCTCAACAAATTGATTAATTGCTTACAGCTCAACCTTCTCTTGAGCTTCTAGGTGTCTGAAGATCATCAGATCTACCTTTAAAATATATGTGTTTCCTATATTACATTTTGAAGGGATCAAAATGTATGTCATTGGGATTTTCCAAAGGAGGAGACAAGGTATACAAGTTCTCCTGAAGTATACTGATGTTCCACCACTCAAAGCTTTAGTCAAGGGTTTGCTCACAGTAGTTGAAGCCAAACCAGAATATTTTCTTTTCTAGAGCTATTGCAGGGGCAGGAGATTTCTCTCTTTACTTTTTAAAGTAGATCAAAAAGTCTATTTCTTCCCTTTGATATGAATATAAAATCTAGATAAAAATTGGTTTGCACTATGTGTACAAACTAGAAGTCTGTTGTTCATTGAGAGATGATGCTATTATTCATCATTTGTATGTGCTGTAAATAGAACATTGTAGTTCAGAGTGAATTATTTGCTACTGAAGATTTATCTATCTAAATTAAATCAAAAGCTCAAGCATGAAGCATTAGCCAAAGGAAAAGCAGAAGAAAAGAAAGATCAGGAAGAAAAAGTGGTTTTTACAGGGTCACATGAAAATTTTATCCTGGTGCTAGGTGGCAATGAAAACTCTTCATATTAAAAAAAAAAGAGAGAGATTATTTATAGCTTGTGGTGACAGTGTGACTATCTAAGCTCTTGGTTTCTCAGCATTACATCTCTAGCATGTCTAAATATCTATAAAAAGTACCCACAAAATTCTGTTGGGCTACCTAACTGAATCTTCTTAAAGACAGACTGCTTTTTTCTTCTGAAAATCTCACTGAAATAAGAGATACCAAGTAAAAAAGACAGCATTTGAACCTTGCAATGAACAAAAGCACTGCCAGAGCTCCCTGCTGCCTTCTGAAAAAAACTTACATTAAAGAGCAAGACTTGTGCAAGATGAGTACACAACTCAAGTATTTAACTCAACATGCTTAAAAATATATGAAATCAGAGTTGAACCATCTAGCAATACAAACAGATCAGTGTATGGGTCTGAAAGCCAAGGTCTGAGGGATATTTCTTTTTTAAAACTCATCATTTATTTAAGCCAAAGATTATGCTTAGTGCTTTACAAAATGGAAAATAAAAGAGGCCCTACTTTGAAATAGGCAACAGACAAACCTTGGCTACTGGAAAACAGAGCTAATACAGAGATTTGAACTACCACCTCTCTAATCCTGTATTCATAACATTTGGCAAAACTTATCTCAAAACCAATGTGAATTACACTTACATAAAAATCACAAAATTTCACCCCTGCTTTGTTCCACAATTACTACTTCAGTTCTTATCTTTGTTGTGACAGTACAGCAGAGGTCTCAGACTTTGAGAGTTCACATACTGTACAAATACACTGAAAACATTGCTGACCGTCCCGAAAATTTTACTTTGATTTGAAGAAAATGTGAAGATGGGAAGAGAAAAATGAAGAGTAATTTTTTTATGCAGGGAGAAGTGGAGTATTAGTATACATAAAGGTATCAGAATGTGGTTTCTATTTTCATATGCTTATAATTTCTATGCAGAATGTATGCCTGGTTTTTGTAATTAATTTATTGTGATGGACAAAAAAATTTTTGGGCAACTTTTGTGGTTGTTTTTTGTTTGAGTTGTTTCTGTAGGGTTTTTAGTTGCAATTACTGTTTGAATCCTTACTGATGCAATGAGGTATGTTATTGCCACTGCTTTTCATGTCTTATACACATACATTTCTAAATGCCTTGTACTCAAAGATAGCTTTCGTTTTTGAGGGAAAATTGTATTACAGTGCACAGAAAGTACATTACAGAGGAGACATATGTAGGGATTTAATTCTTTTGTTTTCTGTTTCTTTTTTTCTTTTAACTTAAAGGAAAATTAATTCAGACAGAATGTCTAGAGTTGATCTCTGGTAGGGAAAAACATGATTATTATTCATGCAGCAGTGTTTATTTCCATCTGTCACCATAGCAGTTCTTTTAATAACTTATTATACAATTAGTTCAATAACCTTTCTGGTCCTTTGCTACCACTGCAACATGAAACTGTCTTATTCCTATAATATTTTCACTGTCCACATTATACAATCCATAAGTAAATCTGTTTTCAAGGTTTTATTGGTATGCTGCATGTACTTCCTGTGTAGTTTCTGAGATTAATCTCCTAAACCTTAACCTGTTAACCTCTAGAAACTACATATGAAAAATACATACGTGGTGAATTGTGAGAGATGAAGCCAAGGACTAGTTTTGGAATCTACTCAAATAGTTCTAACCTCTCAAATAAAAAATAAGTTTTACGTCTGGAGAACTTTTCAGGAATTCTTCATGAGGACATGAGGGCTTTCATTCAATCCTCAGGGAAGTGGCTGAGCTCCTTCAGATCAGCAGCTTCACCAAGGGAAAACTAATGCACAAGCCTTGCACTCTTTCCCAACCCCACAGGCTGAACAGGAAGTTTTATTGCAAAGAAAGGGCATACAGGATAAGTTTATATTTACAGAACCCATAGACCTTACCCAAACAAAACAGCAAGTACCAAGAAAATGCCTGAAATGTTATTGGGAAAGGAAGGGAGAAGCTGGGAGCGAAGGGGAGAAAGAACATGAGACCAACAGCATCTCTGCAGGAAAGGATCTGGGATCCTGCTGAACATGGAACATGAATCAGCAGCTGGGCATTTGTGGGGACAAAGGCTGTATTAGCAAGGACATTTGGAAAAGCAATGTAGCATTGCTGCTCAGAGAAGTTAGAGAATTGCCACTTTTTTGAAATTTTTGGAACTTGGGTGAGTTCCTCATGAACTGCATTCAACTTTGAAGTTGACTCTTTTTTGAGCATGATGTTGGGCTAAATAATCTTCAGAGACCTCTTCTAACCTAAACAACCCTCTGATTGTAAATATAATGCTACAGAGGTGCATCTTTTCTCATCATTGTATCTCATCTTTTTGTCTAGGTCTGCTTCATCAATATTCCTGCCCCTAGAGGAGAAAATAGGAACCTGAGAGGTTACTCTGTCAGTTCTGTTCTTAATTTCCAGCCCATGTATCTCTAAAGATCTCATATCTCAACAATAATTTCCTGAAAAATCCCTCTCGCAGAAATACAGAGAAAAAAAAAGTATAAGAATGTATTAGCTAAGGAAAAATGTTTTACTTCTACTTGCCTAAAATGGTTGGGTTGGGGAGAATATATTTCCTAATATATTTCCCCTAAAAAAAAATAGGGGGGTTTGATATAAATGTTTTAAATGATCGCACTGTACATGAGATCCATTTAAAATCTGTGTATAATTTATAAATACAGAACATATGAAAAAGCAGTTGTGACTGCCATCTGATTAAAAAAAAAAAGAGGCCAGGGACATCCACGGCCTGTGGAGATGCAGATGAACAAATCAGATTAATAGATATTGACATTTCAATAGTTGCTATCTCAGTAAAAAAATACAAAATCCTGTTAGCGAGTGTTGTACTGCTGCTTTTTACTTGTCATTGTAAGGCCAAAAAAACCACCCGTCTGCCATTCTGAAACTTTAAACAGTCTCTGAGCAGGAAATGTAACTAAAAGTTTTATATCCATAGCTCAAATGAGAGCATCACACTACCAAAGAACCCAGAGCTTGCAGTTTTATATCTGTAGTGACTGATTTCTGCAGTACTGGAAGACTGAAAATGTATTAAAATTACTCATTGTGTCTGGTGTACTCCAGAAATGGTAATAAGCTTCTAAGTGACTCTGTGGATGGTCACCACTGAAGAAGACAACTTTTCCTGAATTTACCTCTCCTCACGCAGTGTTTGAGAAGCACCCCTGGTTGCCTGAGATGAAAGCTATGGGATAGATATGGTGCTCTCCTCCTATCTCTCTCATAGGTCAGAATATGACACTTAAAGCTGCAGCATATTGCTGCAAAGACATTTCTGTTTTGTTTAGTTCAAAACAATTCAAAACTCATGATCTGAAATCTAAATGTGTTGAGAGATAAGAGAGGAAAGAAACTCAAATAAAAATAGGCATGCGATAAAATATATATGTAGTGTTTCACTAAAAAGGCTTTCTTCCTGTTGTAAAATGAAGATAACCACGGTTTTATGGGCAGCTGGTAGCCCATATGCCAGAACTACCAGATTTGAGTAAAGGAATTTGGACTAATCTAGTAAGTGTGCTATGGGAGAAAAGGGGGGAGATCCTGTAGCATTTTATTATACCAAGTGAAATGCCAAGAAATGTAGCTATTTTGGCCTGACCTGAACACATCACTGGGAAAAAAAGAGACCCTGACCATATGAAACTTGATTTTCACCAAACCATGTATGATTTTTTATCTTCACTCCTTTTGTCAGACACAGATTCTTTTCTTTATCATATGTTACAGGACTTCAGTTCTTCTTGCTCTTCCTGGGTTGGGGGAGTTTGTTGTTGTTTGTTTGTGGTTTTTGTATTCAAGATATTAGCTTCTTTATCCCATTGGAACTATAGAAAAAAAGGTACTTAAAGCCATGGAATTTGTGAATAAATAAGTTAGCTTCTTATAAAATCCATAGTTGATAGTAAAACTTTTATGTACTAATGATTATCTTTGTGCAAGTATGTTTGGAATAAATGTTTTCTTGCTATTGCTCCTTTTCCTTCAGAAGTTCTTTTCAGCATATACCCACAAACCTGACTTCCCACTGAAGTCTCCAGCCTGTATTATAATCTGCAAATAACAAAAAAGTTCTCAAAATGTCAACATATAAAATGATAACACAAATTGCTGTACTGAAGAGAAATTATAAACTGATTTAGATTTCTCTAAATTTCTCTCTATAGAATAATTACTATTTAATAGATGAAACTGAGGCTTGATGAATGTAAAGGAAATGTTTTCAAAAGCAGCTTAGTCAGTCACCAAGAGATTACACATAGCAGGCAAACTTATCACACAATAAATTTACACCTTCATCAGATATCTTGTGAAGTCAATCATTCTCGCTTGAACATTGATTTACAGCACTGTGTTGATGGAGTCTTTTGAGTATTCTTCACTGGTGCAGGGCAAAAAGACCTGAGCAAATCACAAAGCCTGATTGCTGATCTGCCTGGAGGTTCCCCTGCTAGTACCAAAAGTACAGGTCAGATGATAGCAATGATGGAAAAACTTGGTGAAAAAATGCCTACTTTTGAGCAGGTTAGAAAGTCAATGGCAAATGATGAACAGAATGTTCAGAATGTTTTCATTCCCTTGTGAATAAACCACAGAGCTTCCTCTCAAAGTGTGCCCAGGTAAAGAAGTTGTCATCATTGATACTGGTACACTGGGTATAGGCAAAGAGAGCAGAAAATGTAGTAAGCATCAAGACAGAGTGTAGTAAAAAACAGGGGTTATACCCATCTGCTGTTGCATACTAAATTAAAGAGTTGAAAAAAAAAAAAAGAAACCAGAAGAAGTGAAGAGGAATAAAAAGCTTCTGTTTTTGCTGTGAAGAAGTGGAATCTATGTACATTTCTGTGCACTAGAAAGGTTTAGGATATATTTATACTGGAAACCATTATGCCATCAAGTCTGTGTTTGATCTGCAAGCAAACAGAAACCTAATTAGAGTCAGGTAATTCTTGGTTATCCTAATTGGAAGAAACATTTTAATGAGACAGCTAGAAACTATCATGGAAACAAATGGCACTAGATTGTACACAGATCTGATAAACAGTAATGCTCTAAGCCAAGGTTCCTCTTTGGAGTGGCTGCAAATTTTAAAAGGGCAAAGTGTGAGACAGTCATGTGCTAGACCTTAGAAGGGAGTCAAAGCAGCTCCCTTGGGGAGCAGGAGTAACTGGAAAGTCAGACAGAGACACTGTTAGCAAACTATCTGTTGTTGTTTATTCATAAAGTATGTACTGAAAAAGACTTTGTATTACCCGACCAGAAAACAAAAAAAAAAAGAACCCCAAAACATTCTCAACCATTAATTAACTTCTTCATGTTATCATAAAAGGTCTCAAAACACTGGCTGTTTGCTTGGGTCAGGGAGCAATAATAAAGCCTTTTGCTAAAAACTACCTGGTTTTGAGAAATTTAGAATATCTGTTCAAAGATTTTTTTAAAAAAACTTAATTTAAGACATTATCAAGCTTGGTAATGTGATACTATAAAGGACCTAGCAAGGCTATCTTAGTTCTGATGAAAAATCTCACAGATTGTTGCCAAAAGGAAAGAAAGATAAAAAGAGGTTGCAGGTAGTACTCTATCCATCTGTGGCTGGTGAAAAAGAAGAAAAGGAGACAATGTAGACCAGGGTTGGTCATCTCTTAAGCAGAAGGTAAAATGGAACTCATTTAAAACCAAAATAACACCTACTCTCCCTCCTTGCTAGCTCTGCTTTGTTAATATTACACCAAATTCCAAAATGAAATCAACCTGCTTCTAGACCTGGCAAGTGATTGACTGAACAATGTCAGGAGTTGAATCCATAATTCAAAGGGCAAGTTATATCCAAGCTGATGGACACCTAATAGTATTTAGTTTGTAGTCCTTGCCATCAATATTCTGTGGAATAGACTCAGTGTGGAAGCCAGCTGTCATATGGAAATATTTTCAAAATATTTTTTTCAGGAAGAATTATGACAGGAAGAAAATCAAGAGTCCAAACCTATTTATGAAAATGCAATAAAAAAGCCTAATGAAAATGTTTGTCTAGATCACACCATCCTATCTCTTTAGAAATTATGAGTTTGTAAATACCTCATTCTTATACTTCAGGTAGTTTACTTCTATAGTTTACCAGATTCTCCTCCATTCCTTTTCAGAAGATGGGCATAATATTTTGGGGTTTTGCTAGTCAGCAGGAATTTTCCTTAATAATCATGACTTTTCAAACTATTTTTTAGAGACACTTTACATTGAAGAAAACCAACCAGCTCCATCAGCAATACCAGATAAATCCTATGGTGTTAACACATGCCCTGTTTCTCAAGCTGATTCTGGTTCAGTTGTCTGTTGTGGACAGTAACTGTCTGCCATGAACTCTGCTGCTGGGAACAGAGATCTGTAGGGCCTGAGAGCAGACCTTGCCAATGAAGACAGAGAGAAACAAGACGTCCTTGGTGTCATCCTCAGTATTAGACTGCCTGCCCCACTCATCAAGGGGACCCATTTTCTGAGATCTCTTGCCAGTGTACCCCCACAAGTTTGTTCAGCTTTTTTTTGCTGCCCACATTTCTTTCAGTTTCAGTTCCAGCTCTAGCTCTGGTCTTCCTAATTCCATCCTTGCATGCCCAAGCAATGCTTCCATTTTCCTTCTTGATAGCCTGTCCGTGTTCATACCTACTGTACACTGCCTTTTTGTACTTGAGTTGCCAAGAGGAAATTATCAGAATGTGAATGGTAATTATGTGACATTACGAATGACCAAGAGACAATCCAAGTTTCAAGACTGTATTGACTCAAAATCTGATTAATCTGAGAGCACCATCCAGAGATAAAATTTAAGTACTCTGTATTATTCCTTCCCTAATAACTCTGGGTTTCATCTAGAAGTTCACCACTGTCTCAATGGCCTAACACAAAGTCTTGAAATCCATTATATAAGAAAATTATTGGGAAAACTACAAACCTGAAATTTTGTGAGCAATCAAGAAGCACCATCTGTAATATTCTCTTAAAAGCCTATTATAAGGAAAAAAACCGTTGAGGTAATATGTCTATTGTTTTGATATTGAGAAACATATGATGAACCCAAATGCCAAACTAGGCATTTAATGAATCATGCTGTTTTATGATATACACACAAAAATTATGAAAATTAAGATCATAAAAAGGCAGCACTTTTAATAATTTCCAAAAACACCTTTTCTATTTAACAGTATTTCAAATCTTTTAGTGCTTTTGTATTTTCCAGCAGCCTATTTATATCCTTTGCATTATTCATATAAACATGAATACTTCCTTACTAGCAATGTATGCATGCTCATCCTCGAGGATTAGCAAGAAAAAAGTTAAAAATAATAGGGAAATGGGACCTGAAGCACAGAGGAAAAATCCAAGAACTGGATAAGCTTAAGGTAAATGTCATTTTTCTAAATTAATCCCCCCCCAAACTTCAAGTCAGTTTTTGTTTTCTAGAAGCCCTTTACTCAACCTCAGCCAAGCTGCTTGTTTGGGTTATTTTTAACATTCCCCTACCACTAAAGACAGCCAGATGTCAAAATGAAACAGGGGGAGAGATAAAAAAGATAAAGAAATCTGCTAAAATAAGTAAATTTAGTAAAATAAATAAATTTGATAGTATAACAATTGTATATTCATTACCCTTGCTGCCAGGCCAACATTTGCAGGGCTCTCAAACATTGAAAAAATGTAAATAGATATTTGCTTTCAAATAAATTCATTTTGAAAACTTACCATTTTAAACAACAACAAGAACAATTTGGTTCAAATCCCCATCTAGTATATTCTGAATGCTGAGTGGATTTAAAAGTTCAGTTTGAACATTACACTGGAGGTTGTGAAGGCAGTGAGATCAGACAGTGAAAAATTTGCACTACAGAGAAAAAGCAAAGATGGCAGAGAAATAACGAGCGCTATGCAGGCTAGAACCCAAGAAATCCTGTCTTTACTTGCTATCACTTCTAGAATCTGCTTCAACATATTCCCTTTTATTTTCCACAATCCAGTGTCCTTTGTTATTTTAATAGTCAAGAGCAAGAGAGCATCTTGGCAAATAGAATTTGTCTTATTACAACTGCAGCCACTCTTTAGAAAGAACGTAAAGCAAAACAATCACAGCTCCTTCAGGTTGCTGGTTGAAAAATCAGAGAAGTTGCAGTAGCTATACCATTCAAAGGCTGGGGGGTTTCTGAGGTACAAGAAGCAGAATAGGAAGGAATGACTGAGTTAGAGAGAGTTGGTGGAGTCTGAGTAAAGGCAGAGCAAAAACTGAGAAGCTCTTATAAGACATGCAGAGGCAGCAGAGATGAAGACAGGAGGATCTAAAAGGAATGGAAGGGATTCTAATGGGAAAAGAAAAAACAAAGAAATATCAATGCATGCTGAAAGAAAGAAAGCTTTACCTAGCATTGCCCAGCTTTGTTGGCAAAAAAATCCCAATATAGAGTACTCTTCCTAAAATACCCTTTGCATATTAATTGGTCACCAAAGGTAGGAATACAAGTGAAAACTGTATTTGTAATGTAGCAAAATACTACTGTTATAGATGAAATAACCGCTGACATCTCTCCATAAATAATTTTTTTCATTATATTATATATCCATATTAACCTTTCATCAACTGCTGTTTTTTCCTGTAGTGAGATATATCCTCTCATTTCTTTTAATATAAAAGTGGCCAAGAGATTCATTATCACTGTTTATTATCATTATTCCTAATGATATGATGAGGTATTACTCATGGCATTTTATAGCATGTCTGCTCAAGTGGACTGGGATTTGCAGCAAGGTCCTGTTTAGACACTGAATGAACCCAACAGTCATGTTTAATAAGACTTATGTTCTGTCAGAAAAAGCAGCTTATTACTAATGAGATGTATTATGTTATTTAATACCCAAATAAAACTCTATTTCTCAAGTATGCATGCCTGGGGCACAAATCTGACAAACACTTAGGGAAGCAAAATGCTGTCCAAAGAGACAGTGATTAATAAAGACCAGTTGGGGGGGGTGTTGTTTCCATGTTCTTAAATACTGGCTTTGATATACTTATTTTTTGGAGTGACTCCAGTATGAGAAAAGAGTGTAAGCATGCTAGGGAGAGCTTCAGGAAACCAAGGAATATTCACTGAGTCGCTGCCTACTGGCTGAAATGCTGACATCTTACATGGTATGTTGCTGGAAATAAGAAGAAAGATTTGCTTAACTACCAAAGTGATGCCTGGGTGTCTTCTGTTTCTTTAGCTGGGGTAGAAGCATAAATAAGAATTATGTTGAACTAGCATTACATTTTGCATTTCATTTGCATAACATTTTAGCCTAGCTCCACACTCTGGATATGGCCTTTACTCAACAAGAATTTGTATCATTCAATCAACACCAATTTTCACAAGCTACCCTATGGAACAAAAACCATAACTGCTTTCCCCCTCTGCTAAGATATTAGTGGTAAAACCTAAAACCTGGTATATAGAATGATCTTACCCAGCTTTTTCACACCTTGGAACAGTCACATCTACAGAACTGAGTATTGGTTTTGTCATCTCTTTTTCCCTTGCTTTCTTCCACAAAAGTAGAAGTTCCTGCATGGCAAAAATCCCTAATTGATCCGGAGATCCCAACACCAACTAGAAACTGATGTTGCCTAGGGAAGTGAGTTTTATGCATAGAAGATTCTCTGAGTAGTTAACTTTACCTTTCCTACTTCTGCTGCATTTTATTTAAAGCTGGCCTAAACGCTCCTGCCAGCTGCCCAGAAAACATAGCACAGCCCCCACCACAGAGGAGTCAAAATACAGGAGAAATATTCTGGGAGAAATACCTAGTGGGTGTAATTACTGTTGATAGTTATTTTCAGATTATTTCCATGTAAAAGGAAAAATTCCTACAGAAATTAAAAGAAAAATTATATATTCTATAGCAGTTACAAAGAAAATTAAATATAGAAAAATGCTATAATCTACTTTAAAATTATATTAATAATTATCTCCTATTTAATTTCTCTACAGCAAATTCCACCTAAAATTGGAATTTTATGAAGGTTTGTAACTTTGTGGCTTTTTCCTGTTTCCCAATTATTTACAAACTATTCAAATATGTTTAGTTATATTTTTAGCTATTTTGAATACAGATGTGGTTTAGGTTTTTCCTTGAGACTTTTTTTTTTTTAAAGAATGCTATTTTAACAATTATTTACTTTGTCATCTAAATCAGTGTAATTGTACTGACTGATTTAAGCATTTTATTGAAATGACGATCATTTTAAAAATAAAATAATTAAACCATACATCAATTTTTAAATGGCTGACTTTTCTCTTGACACAATGGAAAAGAAACAGAATAATTATGTCTTTGCAACACAACTGCTGTAGCCAGACATTTGGGTTATGAGTTAATACACAACACATTGTCTGTAAGTGGGTTTATAGTGGAAAAAGAGGTTTAATACTCAAGAAAGAGAATAAAATTATGCTTGATCCAGTCTGGTATTGCCCAAAACTAAGAAGGAGCTGACCTTTGGACTTGGGAAAGCAGAATGGGCATTGCATAAACTCTGGGGAAAGAGTAAGGAAAAGGTTGTACCTGTTTTGCTGCTTTTCATTGTTCCCAAATGAAGGAATATTAATTAAGAAGTGCTGTTACATATTTTACGGCATTCTGAGTACACGTTCTGAAATCCCATGAGGCCTTGTTTAAATACAAATTAATCCTAAACTACACTTAATTAGCATTGCTATAGTTGATTTTGCTTTTTCTGCTGTAAGGAAGAATACCATATCTTAGACTTTTGCTTTTTTCAAATGTTAAAATATATGATGGAGGTGAAGAAGTGATTTCGGAGCTGAATGACTTCCTGGCAGGAGAGAATCTGACAGGATGGCATTTTACTAATTAAGAAGAGTGCTGGACTAACCAGATGGGAAAAATACGTACTGAAACTTTTTTTCTTTCCCACAATACAATGTAGAAATAATCAAGGACAATGAAGGGCACGCAAAGAAGAACTGATAAGTAAGGAAATTTGCTAGCATAAAACAAACCTACAGAAATCAGATAATAGCCAAATACTGCTTTAACAAGATCAAACATTAAGTAGGAACAGAAGCCACTGATGTGAGCAAGATGTTTCTATGCTTCAGACCCATCTCTAACATAAATGCACAGTGTGATTTCTGGCAAGTTAGTCAGGACTACATCTACACAGATATTTTAGCTCCTAAACCTAGTATTTAGATATCATCATGATCCTTGAAAAAAATAAATGAAGGAGTTTATGAGATTTTCCACCTCCTTTAGAGAAAGAGGAGATAAAACAAACCCCCCTAATGCAAGGAACAAAGCAATAAATACACTTCAAAAGATACCAACATGCTAAATAACAATAAGAAGGTTTTTCTAGATAAATTAAGCTCAATAAAGTTACTAATGAGTGTAAAAGAATGTAAAAAATGGCAAAATAGGAAAAGTCAAAATGGGATAAATAGCAATGCAGAAGAAGGATGTATTCCTGTAATACATTCATAGCAAGACAAAGACAAAGGAAAGTGAGGTCTGCTACTCAGTGGAGAAAAAATATTATTAGAGATGATGTCAAAAAAGTTCATACCTCTTTTACTTTTTCTCACTAGAAGGGTCAGCCTCAATCAGCTGGCTAAGTAGTCTCAGAGACAAGGAAAGAGAACACAGGACAGGGCAATAACTTAGATAAAATATTTTCAAACCAGCTGAGTTCGAACAAATTCCTTTCAGGATACTTAGAGTACAGAATAAAAACATTTTGGAGTCATTAGCAATAAATCTTTGAGAACTTGTGAAGAACAGATGAGCTTCTAAAAGAATGAAAAAGGACAGATGTCATATTTATCTTTAAGAGCAGAGAAGAGATCAGGAAATTACATACTGTTCTGTCTTTCTTCCTGAGAAAAATACTGGAGCAAATAATTGAACAAGTTTCCTTAAAAACTTAAGTTTTTGTCCCATTTTACAGATATAAAACAGTCAGCATGTATTTGTTGAAAACTATGGTGGAACGTCAGCTGGATCATGTAGTCCAGTTTGTTCATTGTACCTTGTGGAAAATGTGGTTCAACTGAAGAATAATTAGAGATTTAGAAAAAAAAATCTGTAAGAAAGAACAGAAGGTCCCTTGGGAGGCTGTGAAATCTTTATCACCAATATAGATCTTCAAAACAGGCAAACATATGTTAGAAATGGTTTAGGTAAAGCTGATGCTGCCTTTGGCAAGGATGGTATCTTCAGAGGGCTGTTCTAGGCACCAGTAAAGTACAAAATCAGTCGGTAAAACTGATTGTCAAAAGCAGAAAAGTGGGAATGACCTACTGCCTACTGTGCCAAAAAACATGTAAACATTGTTAAAAGGAGACTGGAACCCAAAGATTGTTGTAGCCAAGAGAGAAATATAGTCTCTGTGATCTCTCCCAATTAGTCCATGCAAAATCTAATTCTCATCTCCAGGAGATGTGACTAGAAAGGATTCAGAGCTACAGAGTATTACCCAGAGACAGCAGCTATACTTAAAACACTGCTTTTCAGCAAGCTCTACATTCTGTGTAGCAAAGTTTTGTACCAGAGGCTGTAGCAGCCTCCGCGAAGCCACCGGTACCATAACCATAAACTCCTTTTCTGATTCTTGTCTTTAGCTACTCTACCATCTGTCAACAAAGTAGGAAGGGATAGGTTGGAAGATACAAGTGTGTGAGGGGTGGGAATGATAGAACAATACTTTATCTGTCCATTGCCTCTGAAGAATTTGGAGAAAAAACTTGAGAACACTTCTTGAAGTTCCAGGCCATCGTGTAGGTCACATCTTTTAGAAGAGAGGTTTAGAGACAATTCTCAGTACTTCAGAGTATGGACAGAAAGTAAGGCCAAGCACCAGGGAAGGAGTTCCTCTGGTACTTCATTTTCTTACTCCCAACCAACCTGACATGTATGATTTTATCTTTCCTGGTATTATCCCTCATATTAAGAGCTGCCAAAATGGCCGAAACCTGTTCAAATAAGAGTATTTGAAGGAAGAAAATAATATGAGCAAAATGCCACTTTGAACATGCCATTCTAGACCCTTGGTATGTATCTAAAGAAGTAAATTGGTAATTAATAAATACAAATTAATGTATAATTGCTTTTATAAGACTGGAATTGTCCCATTCTAATTCAGATCTCTGCTACAAGCCAAAATTCTCTTACATTTTTGCTTCCAGAAAGCCAACAATAAGTAGATACAATGCTAGAAGAGCAGGTGTGTTTTCCCTCAGAGGAAGCAACTACGGATAGGAAAATGTCTTAGCAGCTGATGTATCAGAAGACTGAAGCTGTGCCAGACGAAGTGAGTGTGTGCATGTGTGTGTGCACATGCGTTTTGCCACTAATTATGCAAAAAGGCCCAAACCCATTGATCATGTGTTTCTCTCCCTACTTCACCAGGAATAAATCTTGAAGTGTGATAGCTCATCTAGAAAGTCAGAGTTATTACCATTGATGTAATTTCTGTATTAGAACTGACAACGCACAATGAATAATATTTTCTTTTCTTTATGTTTTGTACATATATTCCTGTTTACTGCATGGTAAGAACAAATATCGTTTGCAAGAAGCTGGGCTGAATTTTTATTATCATTAACTCCTCTTAGCTTCACAGATGATGAGACTTTATTCAACCCAGCACAGTGTCAAAACACGATGAGCTACACAGCACATGGCTTCAAGCTTTCTTTGCTTAGTTGGGAAAGATTTACCACAAAATTCAGCAGGCACAGCTGCTGATTTCTCCTTGGTGCATGCAGATATCAAGAAATTTTAGTTAAAACTTGAGCAGCCTGACTGCTCAATGACTGCTCAATTTTATTTATTTTTATTTTGGTTTGGTTTTGGGGTTTTTTGGGGTTTTTTTGTGGTTTTTTTTTTTGTTTGTTTGTTCAGTTTAGAACTTCATTGCAATGATACATTTTGAGACTTACAGAAACATTAATCTGAGATTCTTATTTTGTCTTGCCACTCTAAGTAGTCAAGCTCAGACCCACCAAACTCTCACAGGAAGATTATGAGTGAGAATCAAGAAAAGTGCTTTGTTGAAGTCACAAAACCACCTTTTCATTTATACAAAGATTTAAAAATTAAAATGAGGAGTTAAACTATATCACAAAAAAAAAAAAAAAAAAAAAAGATTACAGAGGTGAATAATTCCAAAAACTTTTTTTCACTATAGTGGTTTTGTTAAAAGGTTACACAGGAGAAGAAGGTCACCTGTGTATTTACACAGACAAACCTTCTGTTAATCCTTGTGAGCAGTTACAATGATATTATGCAGCTGATCTGTTGGTCATCATAATTCAGTTAGAAACGCAGACAAATTATACACAGCATATTTGAGAGAAACCAGATTAAATATCTTTTAAAAACTTGCCCAAAGGTTCTATCTTTCAAATGGATATTCTCAAAATATTCAGAAATAATTATGAATGGATTTTCTAAGATCTTTTGGAGCTTCTGCAATAGTAATGTTCCCTATACTTCTACAGAATCTGGTCTTTTACAGGAGGTTGTTTAATGTAGAGAAATTCCTACACATTTTTATCAGCATGAAGTCATTAACGTAAGAACATATGCCACATTGGTTCAGACCCATCTTCTCTTCAGCAGTGGCTAGAAATCAATGCCCTGGGAAGAATGAGAACAGGGCAAGCATATGTAATACTTCCTCAGAGTCTTCTCCCAGCTGCCAGCTATTTTCAGGTCAGAGAACTTCCTGAGATTGATGCTGCCTGTCTCTTTAGTTTCCCTCATTGAATCTCTCAAGTATTTACTTGTCCAATCTCCCCCGAACACCAAAATTTTCACATCCTGAACAGTTCTGACAAGAAATTCCAGAGGTATACTAACACAGGTCCATTAATGTAATGACTTTGCATCAACAGCTGTCTCCTCCTTCTTGCCAAACTTCGGAATTCTATGACACTACAGAAACAAAAACAATACTGTGGAATCTGTGGTCTTGCTGCAGGACACAGCTCCCCTTTTCATAGAAGAGCAAAAGAGGTCATAAGATTCCATTGAAATTGTATGTTTCAATTCAAATACATCTTCCTTGACTTCTTCCACTCTTACTCCACACTGAAAACCTAAATACAGGCTTGGGATCAAGAAACATTCAATAAATAGTGCAAAGGCTCTGTTTATCAATCATGTTTTCTTATATTAGATACTGTATATAATGTAGTTCTATACAAATGAGTTATCAAAATTTAATGAATTTTAGCATGGAACAAAGGAAAAAGGCATACATAATGTAGTTAATGCCATGATATCTCACTTTTTCACATTGACAGATCTAGGGAATTAATGATTACATGTTAAATTTCCTGAATACTTGCCTCTATGGCAATAAGGCACTCATACTAGAACATTAATTTTTCAAGGTGTTTTCCCTACATTGCTCTACAGAACTCAGTTTCGGTGGTTTGAGGGGAAGTGGGGAGAGACACAATTACAATAAAACAGAGCTTAAGGGTCTGCCTAATAAAGTTTATTTGGAGCTTAACTAAGAATCAGTGGATTGGCAATTCTTCTCACAGAAGTATTACACTCCCCATTTTTACTCCCTGTATGTGTAACACAGGTTATATTCTATATAGAGGAATAGCATTTGTTTTCCAAAGCTATTGCTTTCTTTTGGTGTCATTATCATCATGGGCTTTTTCTTCACAACATATTAAAAAGCATGCATTATATTTGGTCCAACAGTTGCTCTGTATGTTAGCTGTTCCCATGCATGCAGGGTTGCCTGTTCATGCACTGCTCCTTTTTCATGCAGGGTAACCTTTCTCCAGGGTAGGGAGCCTCCAGAAATCATTGACATCACTTACAGAAATAAAGAATGTTGCACTGGGTCCAAAACCGGTTTGCAGGCTGGCTGTTTCTGCTAAGGTCTCTGTTTCAGAGAATGACTTTCTGCACACTGTTGCATTTAAGGAAGTTCTTCAGTTGGGTATTTCTCAGTGGAAGTTCCCAGCTAATATTAGTCATAAGAAGCACAAAACCACATTTCATAATCCTGTTGATACTCCTCCAGGCAACATAAAGATTGCCTATACTGTTACTAAAGAAATGAGAAAAGGGAATCCAAACTTTTTGTTCCTACACTTTGCAAAGATAATGAGTAAATTAGACTTTTCAGCTTCAGCATTCAGATACATAGAAAAAGTATACGACATTACTTTTATGTTGCTTATAGTGCTCCAAATCTCTGTGTCTGCATTTTGGTTAAATATCCTTTAGTTTCTGGAATACATAAACTAATTTTGTCTGTTACAACCTATAGGCAAATGACATACTAAGGTTTACACAGGCTCATCAACCACTATTCTTGATGCTGGGAAAAAAATAATCAGCCTCAACTCCCTTCACACTAAGGAATGACAGCATTTGGTCTAAATTAATCCACAGTTCTCATTTTCTGACCAGGAAAGGCATTTCAAGATCAAAACGCGTTTGTTAAAGCACAGTTTGTTAAAGCAGCAACAGATTAAAAGAACGGTGAAACAGCCCAGAGCAACAGAGACTCAGCACCTAGCACACTCCTTTGGGACCACAGTCTCTAAGTTCTAGAAAAGGTTTAACATCTGACGTGAGCCACCTAGCGTCTGAACGAATGGCTACATTAAACTTGCAACAAATATTTTAACCTCTTTCTAGCAGAAGCCAATTTGCATTTATGAGCTTAGAGAATCATAAAAAGGAATCAGATGAAACCTTTGATGAACTACAGCCCTTTGCCAGCTGCTCCAGCAGCAGCATCTCCCGAAAGCAGTGAGTTCCTCCCCAGACCTCAGCGCAGTCTAACCAACGAGAAGTGTTAACACATCAGCACAGACTAAGGAAAACTCCTGTTAAAATACCATTTGAGAAGTAATGTAAAACAGTAAACTGGATATGCATGATGTAAGTATTTAAATAGGCTGTTTGACCCACTGAGCACAAACTCGAATTTTCATGATGAAAAAAGTATCAACTTGCTTATTCCCAATCACCAAGAACAAAACAAACAAAAAAACCCAAACAAAACGCCCTACCAACAACAACCAAAAAAAACCCTCTCACTCTAAATTTCTAAGCATAAGTAGTCAAAGTAAGACTTTCTCTGACTCTGAACACAAAGGGAAATAAAGTATTAAAATACAAGAAGCCCTGCGCCACCACTCCCAAACCCCAGATAAATGGTTTGCAACTGCTTTTAAGATCAGTAGATTCCTAAAATCCTAAATCTTTTTTAAATACACTGATATGTGCTGCCTCTTTCCAGCTATCTTGTGAGGATTACATACAGGAAAGCAATCCTGCCTTGACAATGACATAAAAGTGTGAAATATTGATGTGGGGCAGAAATACAGAAAACTGTTCCTGAAATAGCTGTAGGGAAAGGAGTACAGAGACGGAAGAGGAAGGAGCAGAAAAACAAAGAAAAAGAAAGCAAGATGAGGAAGAAAAGAACAAAAAGTAATTTAGTCATCGACCGTAGAGCAGAAAATGCTCAAAAAGATCAGAGATCAAGTTAGCTATGAAATAGAGGTTTTGTATTATTTTCATGGGTATTTTTATTTTCTTCTATTTAATTTATTCAAAGGTTTGAAGTCTCTAAGATTATCAAGCTGGGTTACTGTAAAGCTTGTAAAATATACCTTATTGTTTTGGGGGAGGAAATGTAAAGAAAGAAGGCACTAAATAATGAAGAGAGAGGAAAAAACAGCTTCTCCCATGTTTTACTCTGAAAGAATATTACTGAAAAAGCACTAAGAGATTAATGCATGTGATTTGAAAAGTCATGTTTGTAGACAATCGCCAGTTTTGAGTTGCTGAGTTTAAGACCTTCACAGCAAATTTACATTAAGCACATTCCTAGAATTAAATAAACAATTTTTCCCCCTAAAACAACTAACATGCAACGACAGTATTTCAGAGGTGGTATACATGTTATGGCTATTTGAATTCAGGTAGCCATAATTTTAGTTGAGGCATGTTTATCATCAGACAACACCTACTGGTACTTTTCTGCACATTATCCATTTTAAATACAGCAGCAGTTAAATTATATTGCATTTATTGATCTGAATTTAAGAAATGCAGGTTATATTTCAGCTGAATATCCATTATAATTTTAAGAGCATAACTTGCCAAAACTGACTAAAAATTTAGCATGTTGAATTAAAAGAGAAACAATAGACTTTTTTCCCTACACCCTATTTTATTTTTTAAGACCCCATTGAATGAAACCTTAACTTGGACATCTCAAGCACTGTCTCTGAAAAAGGAAATTGAATTCCCCTTTCTTGAAAATGTGCTAAAAGAGCAAACTCTCTCTGAATCTTAATAGTTCATTAGGACCTCACCTGAAATTCTTAAAAATGGCCAAACAGGAAGTATATGTATAGGCTCATTAAGCTATCTGCCTGTAAGTCTCCTTAGCCTTAGCACAGGCCAAAACAGACCAAAAGAGTTGCTAAAGTCTTTGCAGGAAAGATAAATTGTAAGAGAAATAATCTTCAAAAGAGCATAGAGAGCAACACCTGGCTACTTTTTCTGTGGCTATGTTTGAGCTCAGTCCTCAAGCTTCCAAGGGCAGGCGCCCAGGGTAGATAGGTTGTAATAGCCGGAATGCAAGTTCTGATCTGTGAGTGAGCAAAGCAAAAAGCTCTGCCCTAGAACAAACACCACAGCTCGGCTGCATGGGTATGTTCACTGGGGTACAGAGACAGCAGAGATTAATTCAAAATCTGTAGTGCTTCTCTGCCGCTGGCTCTGTGATGGTATCCTGCACAAGTATGTAGCAAATGCCTCATGTTCTCCCATCAGCTCCCATCCTCCTACATACCGTCAGGAAAGAAAGTTGTACTTATACATGTGACCTAAAGAGAGAAGGGCTTCAGGCAGTAGCAAAATTAAAACTCTTTGTTTCCATTATATTCTTACTTATAGTATTCATTGCCTGCATGAAATAAACGCAGGCAGGGAAATGCCTCTCTAGTAACCTACCACAGACCCTTCAGAGAGAAACTACCGTGAGCATGAAAAGTATATTACAAATGTAACTACTGTTATTTACAAATCACTCTAAGTCATGGAAAGACAGAAATAGGAAAGGCCTGGGGAAGTCGGGAGCAGCACAGAGGCTGCTTGAGAAGCCTTCTGCAGCCAGACAGAAGAGGCACTGCCCGACAGCCGGGGGCGAGCGGACAGGCTCCCACCCTGGCGCGGGGCGGACGAGGAAGGTGCCATCCCTGCGCGAACCCGGCGGCTCCGGCACCCGCTGCCCTGCCCTGCCCCGACCCGGGGCCGGCACGGGCAGCGCCCCGTCACAGGGCGGGGAGAGGCACGGCAGGAAGTCGGTTCTGGTTCCTGGGTTAAGGCGCCCGGGCAGGAGCGAGTGCCCTGTGCCGGGAGCGGCCGCGGGCTCCGTGCGGCGCTCGTAAGTCTGAGTCGCTTTGGAAACCACGCGCTCCGGCGCTGCCGCGGGAGCGGCGGGGCTCGGCCCGGGGCCGCGGTGCGCGCCAGGGGATCCCGAGCCGGGGCTCCCGGGCCGCGCTTCCGCCCCCCGCTCCCGGCGGCGCCGCTTCCCCCTCGGCGCCGCTCGGCCCGGCTCGGGAGCGGAGCCGGGGGCGCGTCGTTTGCGTGCGGAGGCGCTCCGGGAGCGGGGAATCGGGGGACGGGATCAGCGGGCTCGCTGCCGGGAGGCGATGGCCCGGGCGGCGAGCGCAGGAGCAGGAAGAAGGCGGCTGCCCCCGCGGGCAGGGCAGCGCGGCGGGGGGAGCGAACCCCAGCGCTGCGGGAATCGCCGTCCCGAGCCCTGAGCGCACCGGGGCTGCCCAGCTCTAACCCTGCTGTGCCATCAGGGGCTTCTGCTGTGTTAACGACGCGTCCCGCCGTCGGGCAAAGCAGGAATGGTGTCTACTCAGAAAAAAATAAGGGAAAAAACAAAACACAAAAAAGTTCAATGAGCTCTCAGTCACTCACAAATGATTACCTCAACAGGCTTCCAGTTCCCAAGATGATGACAGTGTAACTTAAAAAATATAGCAATCGAAACATCTGTTTTGAGAGCAGAAATATGTAGAGAAGTACTTTCGGTTGGATGGCACCTGTGTCCTCATCTCTCATTAAACTATGAGAGGTAGGAAAGTGTATTATGAATTAATGTGCATATACACGATTAGCTAAAACCTTTCTTTCATAATTTAATGGCAATATGAAAATAGTATGGCAATAGAGGCAATATGAAAACTAGTATGAAAACTTTAGTGAGCTGTGAGCTGGGATTGCAGCAAAAATATGTTGCTAATCTTTGTGTTGGAGCTTTTTTGGCATTTGACTACGAAAATGCATATTACTACTTTTCTTCCCACCACCTATATCAGCAAAATATTTCTGATTTTAAGCAAGTATTTTAATATAATTTTCAGGTTTCATTTGTTGTTTACTTAGAAGTTTGTCTTACAACATTAGCTGTACTCAGTGGTTATCCAGTGTACAAGTCTTTACTCAAATATGAAATTCCAGTTGTCATTGCCATAGCTCCAGCAGCATAGCACTGACAGGTATTCACACTTGCAGGACAACTTCTGTAACTAATCTCTTAATTCTGACCCTCTTAGAATAAATGCAGCATTTTATAGTGCTGCTTTTCTGCTGACTATATATTGCTGTTAATGATTGTGAAAGCCTTTAGGATCTAATGAATATCCACAATGTAAGTTGCTGAAGATCAGGATTGTCAGCTTTGAGCTGAATTATGTTCCAGCTGCCATTTGGATACAGCATAACTAATCATAACTGATTAAAATAGTGGGGATATTTGGGTTAGGTTTTTTTGGTTTGTTGGGTTTTGGGGGGTTTTTTTAGGGCTGTTGGGAGGGAGTTTTTTCCTCTTCATTGGATGCAGGGAGAAGGGTAAATGACAAGGAACAGTTGGCAAATTCCCTGATAAATATTGATGCCTATGGAGGAGAAGCAGGAAAATGAGCCAGTTTTTCTAACTGCAAGGAGTTCTGGATATGAGACAGATAACATAAGAAGCAGTTATTTATTCCAGCAGCAGGCAACCTGGGGTGTGACTACAGAGTAGTTTAATCCAATCTAAATCTAGACTGCGGCAGTCCTGCCCACGGCTAGTCGCGTGTTCCCACTGCCTCCTTGTGCTGGTAGTAGTGCTCCAGCAGCCTTGCAGTGAGCTAGCTCCAGTTTTAATTCCGAGGTTGGTTTTTTTAGGGGGTTTGTTGTTGCTTTTTTGAGGAAGTAAGGAGCTACTTTGGCATACTCAGCTGTGTAGCATAGAAGTACTGATAGCGGTACCAGTAAGCAGCAAAAATGTGCGGCCAGAGGTGTGGGAAGGCTGGCCTATCCTTCTCAGTGCAGACTTGTGACACTGTTACACAACTGTGACTTCATGTTACAATTCAAACACATAAAACAGTGCTGCTGTTGAACACAGTTCTGTCTGCCTATTGCTGATTTCTGTCCCTGTGCAGGCTTCCTTGTGTTACCGTGCCATTTGAAGTGGTCTGTGGATCTGACCTGCATTAAAACTAATGCGGCAAAAATACATTTAGTGTTTAGTTTTAAACTGGATTGGTTTGCTGGTACGGTTTACAGAAAGGTTGCTCGGGCTGGAAGAAAGGGAAGGGTAAGGTCAAAGAAGAATGTCTAGGGTATGGGGCAAATGTAGGACCAATTCTTCTAGTTACAGTGCCATCTTAAAGTGTCACTAGTAATGACTTTCATTGACCTTTCTTTGCATGGAGTCTGAAGTTTAGGGGGCTACCAGTAAATTATTTTTCCATCCAAAGTAGAAAATCAGGCACTGTGCTACAGTTCTGCCTGTTGGATCAATTACTTTTGATACCATCAGTCCAAATGACAGAATCACTGTTTGTTAATGTTCCCATTTACAATGAATGACTAAAAGGCTGGAAATCAGGTATAAGTTTTAAATACTGCAGTTCAAATGGAGATTTGAGTTTGCATGAATGAAATTAAAACCCTCATTTTCTGTGAACTGTGAGTCACATGGAGCTGAGCCCTATTCTCTCCATTAGAAGCTGAACATAGTTTTTTAGATCCCATTGTACTCATTTTTTGAAGTTATCTCATATGTACAGGATATGCCATTTACTAGGCAAGTTGTTAACATTGGAGGATTTCAGGCGAGTACAAAATCAATACTGATGCAAACTTCACAAGCTTTTGAAGATTGTGAGAACACGCTTTCAGTCACTTTCAGCTATAACAATGCTCTCTGCAGTTTAGCACTGTCCCTGAAGGCAGATATAATATCTGATTTTATTCATTGAACTACAGAGAGCAGTCCTCCATCTGAAAAGGAAAGAAAGCCTACTCATTTAGTCAAAGGTGTGCCCCAGATATGAGCATGAATATTCCATTCATTGAAGGAATACCATTTGGAGGAGGAAGGAGGTGGATGAAGTAGCCTGTGTTACTAACAAAGCTTTGAGACACTATGCACTGTCGGGGATTATAAACTACTGAACAAAACAAGTCAAACAAACAAAGCCTTTCATGTGAAACAATGTAGGCCTTTTATGCAAAATTTGTAAACTTGGATTTCAGTAACATTTATGACATCAAAGGATCCCTAAAAAATTCCAAGTCGTTAAAGAATTTGCTTTGCTGCTATTGAAGTACAGCCAAGCCAGAGGTGAGATACAATTGCTTTTCCTGTCAGAACATACCAGTAAAATAAAATTTGCAGGACAAAAAAGTGTGATGTTCATACAGTAGTCTTTTGAGCCTTTTAGAAAAGTTGGAGCACATTTGTGTATTCAAGCCCTATGATAGGGAATATATTCGAAAACAGGGAAACATGAACAAAATCATCAAGCTGCAATCTTCATAATTTTGAGCAATGTCCAAGGCAAGTTACCCTATACTCTTCTTGCCGGGTTTATCCTCATGCCACTTTCTTTAGTAGTATTTGTGGTTTATGCATAATCCCAGGAGATGGTGAGAGATGATAGTGGCAGTCCACACTGTTTTAAATAAGAAATAGATGAGAGATGAAATTGCTATTTTTTTTTGCTCTGGGGTGGGGGTTGAGACTTGACTAACTTGTTCTCTATTGTACTTGTATTATGCTAAATTTTGATCTTAAAATTAGTATCATATATTACTATAGAAGTAAATGACCAGTGTTTGCAAAGTTCTTGAAATTGGAATCTGACATTTAGTAGTTCTAGTCTTATGTGTCAAAGTTGATAGCTGTAGTTTTGGCAGTTGTTACTGAAATTGTACACAAAGTGTAAAAAGTTCATAATATTGGATAAAAAGGTCCAAGTCTTGATAATTTGTACTGCTTGGTATCATTGATTTTTAGATAAAAGATGTTTTAACTCTACCTTAGGGTAGCTTGTGTTGACATTTTCAAATTTGGCACAGAATGGGATAGGTTGTGACCTAATTGAGTTTTTATCTTTTTATTTCTTAATGCTGATGGGAAAGATGTGTGCTAATGTTTTTACAAACAGTTCCATGGATGAGGATATGGATGTTAAGATCTTTGAAATAGATCTTAATGTCTTTACCAACTTCAAGCAGCAAGTTTGTTGCACAGCCCAGACAGTTTGATTCCTAAAACAGGCAAATGGGTCCTTACAAGCTTGAGTTTCTGAACTTTGGGGTAAAATGACAGGTTCAAGGGGGAATATGTGGTAGGGAGTTTGGGAAGGCTGTACCTTCCTAGTACTTCAGCCATGGGGTAAGGAAGAGGGCATCATGCAGCCAGGAGTTCAGGATCAAAGGAGGCTGCACTCTCCAGAGAGAAAACCCCACGGACGTGTGCCCCAGGAGACTCTCCCTCCCTTTATTCTAATCAAGTTCCAGGACTCTGTCTCTGGACACTGGCTTTTCATAGCATGATTTTTCCACACAATGTCAAAAGCTGAGTTTAGCTTTGGTCATTAATGCTGTCTTTATTTCACAATTATGCAAATGTTAAACTTTTGGAGATCATATAAAATCTGGTAACTGGTAATCTGCACCAATTTTAAGTCTTAATCTTAAACACTGTAACTAAAGATACATTTATACATTCTATACATTCAGAATTGGATTAAGAGTTAAGCTACTTTTGTTTGTCTGCTGTTTAAACCTATCCCTGGACATAAAATTAAACATTGAGGTGAACAGAGCTATAGTTCAAGTTATGCTGTTAATGGTCAGATATACTGCACGTATCACTTGAATACAACAGTGGTACAAGTCATGCTATATATGACTTGTATATACAACTTTTAGTTATATACTGCTGTTTCTTAGTGTTCTCTCTTTTTCCTTCTGATTACTCTTCAGGTCTGTTAACTTGACCATATGATGAAACAACATTGGGAATTATGGACAAAAACATTGGAGAACAGCTTAACAAAGCTTATGAAGCCTATCGACAAGCATGCATGGAGAGGGACCATGCTGTGAAAGAACTACAGCAAAAAGTAGGTGTTGGAAGCTGAATTCTATCTTTAAAGCCCTCCTTCCCATGGGGGATGATAGTATATGTAGATGCCAGTTTCACTTTAACTATGCACACTTTAGTGCATCTGTTAAAGTTGAAGATTGCCATTATGAAACCATGTCAATGCACAGCAAAGCAAGTTACTAGGCTATGAATTTAGTAGGTGGGTTTCTGGTTTTTGACCTTAGAATTTCTTTTTGTATTTTTAATAGTTCTAAAGGTTGGAAAAGTGTTGTCTGTTTTGGAGGGTTAATGAAGTCTTCTAATGTAAACACAACAAAAATGTATATAAAATTTTCCTTACTTTAACAAAGTACATTTTGGAATTTAATTTGCATTCTTAAAAATATTTTTATATTATTAATATAAATAGCTTAAATTAAACAATCTTTGTGACAAATGTACCTGAAAGTTGCTAGAATAAGTATTCTCTTTTATTCGTTAATGGAGTAACAGAAAGTTTCTGGAGGCATTCTGACCACTAAGAAGCACATTTGAAGTTTTAGTTAGTCTGTTGCAGAAAACATTAGTTCAGTCAAAACTCCTCTGGAACTTCTCAAATAGGACAGCATATTTCAAAGCTATCAGGTTTGGGCTTTGTCATAGTTTTTTTATCATACATATTCTGCCCAGCAACGGAACCTCTGTTACAGGAAGGTTTGAATGTTTTCATTACTACAGGATTTTCTGATACTCAGTAGAGCTGGTAGGCTGGGACTTAGCTCAGAGGCCAATGAACCATATTCCATGTCAAGTTATGGAGCAGTAGTAGAATTGGAAGCAGGGAAGGATCTAATAGAGAATATTCTGATATCTGGGCCCAATCTTGCTATCTCCTTGCATGGCAAAGTAAACTAGCCAAGGCATCACAGAACAAACACATTTCAAGTCAGTCATGTGTGCAATCATCCACTGTACAGTCTGTCTCTATTCATAGTCTTGCAGCAGTGCTGGTGTAAATCTGTAGAGGTCTCTTTACATAACAAGTATAAGTAGTGTGATTTTTGTGCTGAAATTACAACTAATTAACAAAAGGCAAGACATTTTAGAATGTTTAGGGATCTTTTAAATTCTGTCTCTTAGGATGAGCTATTAACTATTTGAAGAAAAGCAGTTAAGTTAATGCCCTTGAATAAACTAAAACTACATGAAAGAATCTTCTGACCAAGAAACAAGGCACTGAGTGCAAGATGAGATAGTCCTTCCAAGGTCCATACAAGAAAGCCACAGGAGTGTGAGATCATCAGTGCTAAGTGAGCTAAATGCTTGCAAGATTGCTCTCTGCATTTTCACTGGTTCAGAAATTAAAAATCTAAAGCCTTTGATAAAGGATTACTACCAGTTTAAATCTTTGTCCTAATCGAACTTTCAGTAGTTGAATTTTATGATTTCAAAAGAGAACAAAAGTATTTTTTTCAAGAAGAGTTGATACTAAAATTACTTGGGTTTTATTATTTGTGTTGCTTTTTTTGAACCAAACTCCTCTGTTTTTTGAATGACCTTTGTACAGTGCTTTACTCTAGTAACTTCCTCTGTTCATTGTGTGGCCTCCACACACTGTTGGATTGTCCACCATGCTGTTGTTAACAGTTTACTACTTAAGTTACCGATAGGCCACTTGTTTTGCCAGTCTCTAGAGCTGGGAGCCATGTCAAGCACACAGAAGCCAGAGTCATCTCGGCCAGATGGTGTTTGATACAGATGGATGGTTGGTTGTCATGCAGATCTTCTAGTTGGTAACTTGTTGCTGCCATCTGACTCAAGGAATAATTTGTGCACACTGGCTGTCAAAAGCATCTTCTCTTCTGTCTGTTTTAGCTGTCATGTCTGTGCTCTGTACAGAAGTGTTGACAAGACATTGCTGTTGTACATTTTCAATTTGGTTCTCAGTGATTTTTCTGCTTCATGAGGTCTCTTATAGCTGCTGGAGTGTACTGCTCTTTGATCACTTTTTTTTTTTTTTTTTTAAACACAACAAAAAAAAAAAATCATCCCATAGCACAGCTACTACCTGGCCTTTTAAAATCAATTTTGCTTGTAGATTTTTTTTCCTGCCTGCTTTACAGACAAACACAGCGGACAGTAGGAGGGTATAGAATTTAAATGTGTCTGAGATTTGAGAATTAGATAGCACTATGGCTAAACTATGAATAGACATGAAAACAATGCTGAGTCTTGTCCCAGATGGTGGCAGGTGGTGACCTCTTCAGTAATAGACATATTCCTAATTGCAGAAAAATTCAGTGCATTCCTGAAAGTTTTCTTGTTGGGATTTCACAAGTTTTCTTGCTTGTTTTTAGCACTGCTGTAACTGCAGCATTAGGCATGTGCTAATGAAATAATAGTTTTGAATATTAGCAACTTCCTGCCACCTGGCCATTCATTCAATTAATGGACTGTCTAGCAAAATTTACAGTTGGATGAAATACAAGCAGTATTATTAAAGGAGTGGCCTTTTATAGCATGAGTTGTAGTATTGGAGACAAAGGATGGGGCTTTTTACTTACCTTCCTCCCCAGCCCCATTATGTAGGTTAGGAAAACTAGTCCACTACATTCAAAGAAATGTACAAAACTGTTCATAGGCAGTCAAAATGGTTTACAGAGTATCTGTGGTATGGAATAAACAATGTTGTTGTTTTCCATCTAAAATCTACATTTTTAAAAGCCTATTTTTATATTATTTGTTAGAAAATATCCAGGGGAAAATTACTTTTTTCTATAGATTAACTGACAAGCATTCTGAAGAATACTAAAATTTTAATTTGAGCACAATGTATTCTACATCTGTAAATGAAGAATCCTAACTTAAAAGTTACCCTTTACAACTGCCACAGCTGAAATAGTTATTAAAACTCAGAGGTTGTTTCCTATAATACCTTTTCTAATCAGTACAGTCCCAAAAAGATGGACTTGCCAAAGGTTTTTACTCAGATGACCACAACTACTGTTATCTTTAAAAATCAGAGCTGCTTTTTATATGCCAAATAGGAGACCCCTAGTCAAAACAGAATAAGATTAATGCTAATTAAATTATATTTGCAGACAGAAAACTACATGCAGCAAATACGTGAACAGCAGGAAAAGATAGAGCTTCAAAACAGCATTATTGCAAAACTGAAATCACAGTTGGCTGCTCTGAATGCTAATAGAGGTATGTACTCCAGTTTGCACATGATTGCTTTTTATGCTGTGTTGCACTGATGAATAGTTCTGACTTTGTTGCTTCAGTTTTTACAATATACATATTTCAAATGAGTATCATACTTTCCTGTGAATGTGAGAGTTAACACAAATGTGCCGTTTCAAGATCTATTTATAAAATTCAACACTTCTGGGGTCTCTCTTTATCCTCTTCAAGAAATGGTGAGATTTTCTATAGAGGTAGAATCTGCTTACACTGAAGCCAATAAAAGTTATGAAAATATGGATTCAAATCATTTGCTACATTTTTTTTAATTGTTACATAATTATTTTTACATTTACCTGTTAAAAAGTATATCTCGGGTTGTTCTAGATGTGAGTACTATGATTATATGTCTTTTATGTTAGATGAATCTTGTGATGCTAATCTTACTGCATAAGCAGAACTTTATAAGCAGGTAATTCTCTTTCAGATCAAATAGTCATTGATGGATATTTTTCACTGTTTGACTGTATTACACAAATAAGAGAAAAGAGTCAAAGTAACCATGTGTTAATCTGCCATGCTCATTAAATATTTATTCACACTAGCCTAACACTCCTGGTTTTCATAAATACTAGCAAAGTGGCTGACTTTTATTTCTAAGAGTACATGTACATTTCTTTATTGCCGATTTAGTCTTGCATTGTCTCTAAACACAGAATTTAGCATTTCTTGCTTGTTTAATATGAAGGCTTGCTCAAAGAACATAAAGAAGTCTATAAAGAAGCTATAAGTCTAGCTTCTTTTAATTTTGCTTTTACTTAGAAGCTGACCGTGAAAAATGCAGCAAGAGTCAGTGGCTTTTTTTTTTTTTTTTCTTTAAGGCAATGCACATCCTTACATTCTGATTCGTGAAGACATTGAAACATCCAACTTGCCTTTCAGGCAGCTCTCTGAAAAACTGAATATAGCAAAGCAAAGAGAAAAACTCCTAAAGGTATGTCACCTGCAGTAAGTTCACTTTTGTGCTGTGGGAACCTAAAAGATAAGTGAGATATTTACGGGTGCCTATGAACAGAACAAGAAATACCATCACATGCATTTATCCTGACCCTGGCAAAAAGAAGATAAGACACCACACATGAAGTGCATGAGTGTTGTGCCACTGCAGCCTGTTTAGGTGAACTAAGCATTATCTTTGGTCCTTCCCAGTGAAATCTCTGTTTGGCCATCAAGCTCTCTAGAACAGTTTTGACCATAAAGCAGGAGCTTAGTTGATTATTTATTTCTTAACTTGCCAAAACCCATAAAAGGGCTTTTTCTTTCATACAAGAGCATTTCACATTGCAAACGGTCTCTGTGTTTTTGCAAGAAATGGAGAATCTGCACTCCAAAAGTTGTGGAGTGGGAAGTGAACAATCCATTGCTCGGGAGATGCTGATTTGTTTGGGTTTTTTAAATAGCCAGTGTTAAGATGATGTCTTTTCTGCCTCTCCTCATTGAAGTAACATTAAGATTTTCACTACAGCCTATTAAGCGTAACAGCAATGAGAATAAAGTAATAGCCCAGAATAGCTGGGAAATGCCTTGAATGGATTTTACATATTGAGAAGAGACAGTGACAGAAATGCACAAAGTGGCATTGTTCTTATTGTAAGTCATCTCACTGTGGTGTTTGAGAGCTGTCTTGTAACATAAAGTCTCTTATTTTCGAATGTGAATCTCCATAGCAGAGACTTCCTAAGGGTCTTTAAAAGACCCTTGTGAGAAATCAGGCATTAGAATTAAAGAGTCAATTTCAGGATTTATTTCCTAAGCTACAAACAAATTAATTGTGATAAATTCACAGAAACACATTTTTTTATCAGAAATGCAATTCCATTAGATCCAAAAATAATTTCATTGAATTACTGGTGCTTGCTTAGTTATCCTGAAGGAATCTTATATGAGACTAAGCCTTTGCAAACATTTTAAACATACTGCCAGCAAATATTTCTATACACTCCTTTTCTATTTAAAATAGTCTTTTTATATTTTTTCTACATCAGAATCTGTAATTATAAGATATCATTTCTTTCCTTGTCTTTGCACTTCCTTGCATTAAAACACAGCTGAAGGGTTAATTCTTTGATGGAACATCTTTGCCTATTTTTGCAGTTTGCTGTCTTGAGTTGGATAAAAATTATGTCTTATGGTTGCACATGAAGATCTGACCAAGTCTAGTATTTCATAGTCTTCTTTCTGAATGCTTACTACAAAACAATAGTTTTAAGCAACTTACTCATATAATAAGTTAGGAATGAAAGGAAGATGTGCTACCTGCTCATCTTATGGGGAAACACTGAAATAATGTGATCTCTACAGGAGATTATAGGCAATGCATGAGAAGCTGGAATCATCATTTCTGGAGCTATTTTCCTAATGGAATGTAGGTTATTTTCTTTATCTGCATATTTGTTTTGTGTAGCCCATTGCTGCAGTTACCTCTCAGCAACAGGTATTTCATCTGGATTTTGCTTCTTCTATTCCATGAACAGAAATATTTCTGAGATACCTCCATGCAGAATGAACTGTATAAGTCTGTCTGTGTGGTGGTGCATTTAAACCCAGGCACACTGCTATTCAAATAAGGTCTTTTTAGAGGGGATGTGTAGAGATTTAAACCCATGCAAAGTTGGGTTGACCCAGCCTATTCTCTGTTCCCGTTACTGGGAAAAAGCATGGAGCTTCAGAAAGTATGTTTGACTGGACAAAGGCTGCCTTCTACAGAGGCACATGGATATATTTGCACCATCCTTCCAATACAAGGAGGACCCTAATGTTTGGCATTGTGTCTGGTAAACTTGCACTGATCTGGCAAGAGTGATACAAAAATGTCCAGACAGCACAGCAGAGGCACACACACTTGTACTGGCTCTGGCTGTGTCTTGGCCATGCAATTCATGGCTACGAGGGAAGATATACAGCAGTGTCTCTACACAAGCTATCTTTTGATTGAACAAAAAAAAAAAAAACACAGTAACCCAGTGGAATTCATGCTTCAAGGGAAAATTGGACAACTCTGTGGAAGAGACATCTGTTGAGAGTTAATAAATAGATGGAAACTATAACTAAGAAGATCTGGGAATTTATTAACGGATACATCATGAATGTCTCCTGTTTTCTTGTACTTTTTTTTCCTCAGATGTCATATTTTGACATCTCTTAAACTGAAAATCCACCATCCTGTCACTGACCCAGTATAGTTTTCTTGTGTGTAATTCAATAAAGTATTGGCTTTTTCAGGTATTGAAATTTGGAAGTTTGAATATTCTATTTTGAAAGCCTGTATTTTTCTAATAATATTCTATCCACAGTCTGCTCTAAACCAAATAAATTACTCCTACAGCCATTGTCCTCTACACTGCCCTTGAAATTCAGTCTCCCATGGCAGAAGATGCTTGGATTTATTGAAACCTTTTGAAACTCTCATTTGCTAAGTCCAGTGGGATTTTTCAGTGGACTGTATTCTGTCCTGCAGTAAAGTCAATAGAAATCCTGAATTGATTGTAATAGGTGCATGATTAGAGCTTGAATTTCAGAGGTTTAAAATGAGGGAGGAGCTATCTTTTCTTTGTTTTCTAGTAGGTGGTCATACATGTGTATTTTATATGCTATTGTCAAGGTCTCTTGCCTGTGTGTCATAAAATGCTTTGAGATTTCTTTTGTTCCCATTTGTCTTCACTGAAAGAAGTGAGTGGCCAGATTGGCTTGGTGATCAGTACCCAACTATATACATCATTACCAGAATTTTTCAGCCCTCTGCCTGAGAAGACCAAAGGTGCCTGTATTGCTGCCTAGTTTTGAGACCCTGGCTAAACTTTATTAAGTAGGAAGAACTGGGATCCAACCACTGTCTCAGAGCCAAAGCTGTGCAGCAAACCAAAAACCTTAGAGATGAGATGATGTCAAGCTTCTACTTTTTAGAACAGTCAGATATCAGAATCCTTGTGAACTTAATAAGACATGAAGCTAAAGTCAGCTCCTGTGACAAGAAAACATGCTTATGATCCCATTTTGCTGGTTCAAGAACCTCAGTATTAAACACTGTCTGGAATTGGTTCATCAAGAGTGTCTTGTGCCATGAAAAGGAGGAAGAAACTGTATGTCAGGGATGAATGATGCAAATGTTACATATTTCAAAACTCTTCATCCTACAATAAATGTTTAGCTCTTTTGTGCAGAACATAGGCAGAGGAATGGCAGACATATAATAGCCATCTTTATGTTTTAAATTGTAGGGCTAAAATTACTTATGTAACCAAGAGCAACTACTGCAGCAGTCTTGTGGAGTTCCATGTTCCAGTCCATACCAGCTTCACTAGTGTCACTTTGTTTCCTGTCTTTAATGCAAAGAAAGCTGGACTTGATTTTTTGGTGGCTGATAATATTGTGCATGTAGCTGTTATTTGCTGCTGATACAATGTATGCAGCAGGATTAGGCCGTAATCTAAGATATAAGAAATTCTGGTATTGAAAGCCTTTTCTCCTATTGCTTCATCTGCTTAATCTATCTCTACCCAATAATAAAGAAGAGTTTGTGGGGAAACTGTTAAAAGTCACAGTTAATATTCCTTGAGACCACTTATAGTGGTCATCAGTTGAATAGTTCATCAGTTGAATTGTGTTTTTCCTTGAAACTACCTGACCATTTGTTTGTTTTAGGAAGCCACGGAAACAGGCCATTATAGCACACTTCAGGGAAAAATAAAGGAACCTGCCTTTGCTGCAGTACAGTCTGGGGGCTGACTGGCTGCGGAGCAGGCTCTGCTGGAAAAGGGCTGGGATCTTGTTAGCAAGCTGAGCATGAGCCAGCAGCGTGTCCTGACAAAAAAGAAGGGTAACAGCTCCCTGTGTTGTATTAACAGGAGCACAGCTAGCACGCCCAGGGAAGAGGGTATCTCCCTCTATTCAGTGTTCACTGGACTGCATCTGGAATAATAAACTGGGCTTAGGGACCTCCAGTACGGAAAAAGCATTGACAAACTACAGTGAGTTCAGCAGAAGCCCCACTGAGCTAACTGGGGGCTGGAGTACATATTCCATGAGAAGGTACAAAATCTGCTCTTGTCCAACCTTTCCCCAAAGGTGGCTTCGGGGAAAGCGAATAGCATTCCAGTACCTACATTCAGGTTATCAGGCAGATGGAGCCAGGCTCTTAATGTTGTTGTTGATGCCTAGAGAGGCTGCCTAGGCCAGAGGCTAGACAGTGTTAAAGGAATAAAGTAGGTGCTTATTAAAAGGCCTTTAAAGGATACACCTTGGGCAGTCCAAGAGCCTGGCTGTGGCTCCACCCAAGATGCACCCCAACCACGAGTTTTCACACTTTTATAAGTTTTGGTCCGTTTACATATTTGGGTTAATTGTCCAATTACAGCTTCAGGTTATGAAGTCGCATCCTCCCAGATTGCTCTCCTCAATTTGCCATTGTTTACACTTTTTGGGCCTGAAGCCAAAACGGTGTCCTTGGTTCTCAGGCTGGAAAAGGATTGTTTTGTCTAACAAAATTGTGAAGAGAACTTGCTAACACTTTATATGAAGTTCAAAGCTACATATTAATACAGTGCAGAATCTGGAAAATATGAAAGTTAAAACTTAAGGCATCAGTGCATGGCAGGAGGATAAGAGACAACGGGCAGATGAAACAGGAAAGGTTCAGACTGAACATAGCGGAAAACATTTCACCATGAGGACAGCCAGGCATGGGAAAAGTGCAGTCTTCATCCTTGAGAAATTCAAGGTTAAATTGAGTAACCTGATCAGACATTGTAACTGACCCTGATTTGATTAGAAGCTAGAGAATCCTGGAAGTCCCTTCCAATTTCAGTTATCCTCTGATCCTATGAAGTCTCTGCAAAAGAAAAGATACCTATCTGTTCATAATATATACATGACCACTTTGCTGACAGCTAATACCAGCATGCTTAAAAGACCTGTGTGACATATTTATAAAATGTATAAAGTTTATGAAGCTTATCAAGCATTAGCTTTGTAATCTTCAGCCAGTTTAGAAGGGTTACCACATCATTGCAAACTGCCAGGCACAGTATTGGAAACTCTTAAGATCATCAAGCTATGAAGGGTTGTGTTATTGAAAGATCCCAAAAGGTGTAATTGCTTCTCCAGGGTTTTTCCTGGTATCCCGATGGTGCACAGGAATGATGATTTCCATCAGCATGTACTGATATGTCTTCACTGTAACACGGCTCTTCTCATGTGGCTTTCTTCCCTGCTTGCTTAAATCTTGTCCTTGCTTCCTGCAGATGTAGGAGAAATGAAGGAGAACTACTGGCCATTTCTGCAGGGTCTCCAGTTATCTGAGGGCCTTTGAAAACCCACATGTGAATTGGAGCTGTAATAGTCTCACAGAGATAAATTATGCTGTATCGCAGGCTCAGTGAGTTATTTTACTGTCCTTAAGATACAATTGTTCCTCAAGGGCAAGTACTATCTTTGATGAAAGCTTTTTCCTAGGTGTTTGGATTTCCAGCAAATTATGAAGGAAAACACAGGAGAAGCTGTATCCCCTTACTTTATATTTAAATGGGAAATTGAATTTGACCTGTCAGAAATGCAAAGCATAGTAGAGTTAGGATTAAGGAGTTTTGCTGGGATTGAAACATGCCATTTTTAGACAATGTTTTGAAGTCGCTGAGCAGAAGAGGCTTAATCTGGATCTTTAAGATGCCACCCAAGTCTGGAGTTGCATTGAAGGTCTTACTGTAAAGACTGCATGGCTGTCTTTGTCTAGCAGGGTAGCCCCTACCCACCTGATCTTCAAATGCACAACCTCACCCTATGTAAGTTCCATTTGAAAATAAAACAAAAGTTCTTGAGAAAGCACATGGTTGCTCCTTTCCTCTTCATCTTACCCTACGTGTCTACAGACTATATTCTCATACATTCTTCTTTAAGAGTTAATCCTTTGGGCTTACTTCTCTTGCAGAGACAATCATGGGGCTTGGGGACACTTTCTGTGACACTTGATACAGTTCCCTAAATTGCATAAACTAACAACCATAACGTTTTCATAGTAGCAGTTTTTAACTGTTGGTTGTTTCTTGAAAATTTTTGCAGCTACTATCTTTGAACATATTAAAAAATTTTGTTTGTTATTTTCTTCTTTTTTCCACAAAAATCCCACATAGTTAAAAGTTCCATGAATTCCTAGATGGATCATCGAAGTGAGAGCAGCCAGGGCTTTTTATTCCACAAATCAGTCTTTATAGGACTGAAATATTTGCAATACAATCCTGGTTATACATAAAGATTGGAGGATGAGAGGCTGGAGAGCAGCCCTACAGAAAGAGACCTGCAGTTTGGGTTGCTGGCAAGTTGATAGGAGTCCACAGTGTCCCTTGGCAGCCAAAAGGACCAACTCTGTCCTGGGAGGCATCAGGCACAGCATCGCCAGCCAGGCAAGGGATGGGATTGTCCCGCTCTGCTCTGCAATGCTGTAGCCCCACCTCGAACACTGTGTGCAGTTCTGGGTGCCACAAAAAGGACATCAGACTATTAGAGCATGTCCAGAGGAGGGTGACCAAGATGGTGAAAAGTTTTGAAGGCAAGAATTAGGAGGAGCAGCTGAGGTCACTTGTTTGTTGAGCCTGGAAAAGAGAAGGCTCAGGGGTGACCTCATCGCAGTTGACTCCCTCAAGGGCAGCGGTGGACGGGGAGGTGCTCCTCTCCTCTCCTCTCCTCTCCCTGGTGAGCAGCGACAGGACACGAGGACACGGAATGAAGTCACATCAGGGGAAGCTCAGGTTGGACATTAGGAAAATGGTCTCTCCTTCACTGAGACCATTGTTGGTCACTGGAACAGGCTCTCCAGGGGAGCTGTCATGGCACTGAGCCTCTCTGGACAATGCTCTAACTTCTGTGGTTTAGGTAGTCCTGCGAGGAGCAGGGAGCTGGACTCAATGATCCTTATGGGTCCCTTCCAATTGAAGGTATTCTAAGATTCTGTGATTGTGTGATTGTGTTCTTGGGTTTGCTCAATTTGCAGAATTATCAACATGTTCAAAATGGTATAAGATTGAAATTAATTAAATACTATTTTATGTATCATATATGCAAAATATTATACATAAAATGTTAATATAAATGATATAGTAAGTGAATCAAGAAAGTATGTTGATTTTCTATAAACACTAATATGACTTTGAGAAAGATACAGTTGTTTTGAGTAATCACCTATGATGAGTTACAGCTATGTGTAGAGGTAGAAGATCTTCGCTATCAATTGAAAATTATTAATGTAATAATCAAGACTGACCCTTACTTGCGATGCAAAACCTACATTTACCTTATTATAGACTGCTGAATAGTGATATTCCACAAGCCTCAAATTTATTAATTGTACTGGTGTTTCTAAAATTATTTTTTAGGAACAGTTAGACAGTGAGAGCATGAAATTGAAGCAACTTGAGGACAAAAGCAATCAAAAGGAAAGGAAGCTTTTATCTATTATTTCCAATCAAGATGATAAAATAAGAAATCTGGAAAGCAAATTGCAAGAATTAAATGAAGCACAAAAGGGTATACAGAAGCCAACGTATAAAAGGGAGGTAAGATAAGAAACCAAGGAGAGATAAAATAAAGACAAACATTTGTAAATTATTACTTCTTTCAAACATGAAATGTTTGGAATTCATACTAATTATTCTGATAAATTTATTTTAAATGTCATCATTCTATAATTACTAGGAAATTTTCAAATTATACAAAGCACATAGGGAACACCATTAAATACTTATTGGTTAGTTAGTATGTTAATTATTTTATGGTATGTATTGAAAATTATCATATTTGTCAAAACTCCAGATTAGCTCCCTATTTTTATTGCAGAATAGCATCCAGGGTGCTGTTCTGTCATTGTGGGATAGCTAGAGTGCAGTCATTGATGTGACTAACCACGTATACACATATTAGCTACCTAATTTAAAGTGAACACAGGTAAGCATAAGAGTGCAGCAGCACAGAACTTGTTGCTATTAGACCTCCTAAGCATTGCTTAGTTTACTGTAGCAAGGACTTATATCCTGGGTTGCTGGGTGTTAGGCAGCTCAAATGAATCTACAGGAGCTGCAGCTGCACTTCAGCCTTACAGGTAAGACATGCCTGTGGTTATAGGCAATGGATCAGCTTATACAGATTTCTGAGCTTACACATCTTTGAAATCAGCTGATTTGGCAGGCGTGCTCAAGTTCGTGTCTGACTTGGAGCACATATGAACTACTCAGGCCATCTGGTAATGTAGCTCTAGTGGAACTGCAGCTTAGTGACTGGTTATTATGAAAACTTCCCTTAATGCCTGGCAGATGTAAAACTATGTAATACTGGAGTGAACCACACGGTGGTAGTCAAAGTTAATAACTTATTTTAAAAACTGCTAGAACTCCTAACATATTACCTTCCGATGTGTTCATTGAAATTTTCAGTGAATAAATTGATTTTTAAGAGGTAAAATAGCTTGGTAACAAGCTTATACAAAAGACAGAATCTTACCTTATACACGACTGAAAGCTAATTACAATCAAGCAATATTCTTAGAACTAGTTCCGTTTCAAGGGAGTATGAGCAGAGAAATGCCACACTGAGATAATAAGTTAACCTGAAAGGAACTAGGAGTTTCACACAAACTGCTTTTGTCATTTTGACAATGCTTTGAGAGCTTTCAACAGGACTAGGTGAAGGACCCCATGACATTTTCATTCATATCAAGGTGCAAAATTAATATGCTAACGTGCTCAATATTTTCATCTTTTACTTCAAGGTGAAAAGTAAGAAAGTTGTTCCAGATAAGCCTGAATTATCTCTAGGGATCTCTGGTATTTCACCTGAAAGGTAAATACTTCTGCAGCATTTTTCAAATTTGCTTTTGGCTTTTCTGCAATTGAGTAAGGCCAGCTATTGCCCTCTTTTCTGCACAGTGCATCAAGAACTGGCTGGGCAGGGAGTCGGGAGGGGGCAGCATCAAAGGTCAAAGAGTTAATGCAGGAAGATAATAGAGCCAACAGCTATGTGGAAGCATAGCTGGGGCTTTACAAGTATGGAGGGCTAAGCTGGGAGGGAGGAAGGTATCCACTCAGTTCAGCAGGAGGTTAAACTCCAGGAAACGGTGTGGGTATTAATGCTGGGGTTTGGATAAGCATTCACTGCCTTGCATTAACTCTTCTGGGCAGGAATGTACAGCCACTATGGATTAACTGATGGCAGCACAGCACAGGAGCCTGCTGTGCTGCCAGGAAGCGCTCTGATAGGCAGCATGAAGAAATAATTCTTGGCCTGATCCATCCCAAATGAGATAGTTTGAAACCAAATTTATCTGTAAGCTGAAGGCAGCAAGCCCCTGCTATGACTAAGGTGTCAAAAGCAGTAGATTTCCCTTCTGCCAGTGATTTCAGGAAAATATTGAACAAAGTCTGAGGTTTGTATTTTTCATAGGACAGCCAGTAATGCCACTTTTAACAACTTTTCTGGGGCCAAATAGAAGATTCTCTAAGGTGAGATTAGGGGAGTTATTAAGAGAAAGTATCGACTTCTTGCTTTCTTTTTATTCTCTTGCCTAGGCATCTGCTTTTGACCACTCCCATACTTAGGCTAGGTGAACCACATGGATCTTTAGTCTGGCTCACTACTCTTTTGTGATAAGAAAGAGAGGAAATAAGACTGTAATGTGAGAAAGATTTGTCTTTTTGATTTATATCTAAAAAATGAAAAACTTTTACCTGTCTTCTGTCCCTCTGCTCTCAAATAGCTTCCTTACTTTACTGTTTTCTTGGAAGGAGGTATGTGACTGGTAAGATTGCTGGTAATCTTATAGATTAAGATTATAGTATCACAAATGTCTAGCAAATTAAGACTGCTTCATCTAATCATAGCTATATTTTAAAGTTCTGAATAGAAACTTTATTTTTTTTTTATTTCTTATTTATCAAAACTTCTGGAAAATCATCAGAATGTGTTAACAGTAATAATTTTAACTACTTCTGTAGATCTTTTTTTTCAAATGAGATACAAATAGACATTTGTGTCTTCAGAAAGAGAAACACAACAGAAGTAGGAACACAGTCAGATTGCTGTATGAATAAGCAATAAAAAAGAAAGCAATTCACTGGATTAAAGAAAAATCCCTTTTGAGATCTTTTGATGAAAAGATGCAAAAGAGAACACAAATCCAACTTCACTTTTTCATCTTTGAAGTTCATTTTATAAAATCCATTATATTGTGTTTAAAAATATAAATTACTCAGCAAGTTTATCAAAATTCCACAGTGGAATTTTTTGGAAGCATCAGTAACTAAATAACAGTGCCTTTGCAGAAATAAACTCACACCAGCATGAACTATTTTTACCATTCTCAGTGCAGATAACTAAATATCAGATTCCCATATGATACTCTGGAAAATATATAATACAATAAATGTCTCAGAATAAAAAGAAAAGTTATATCATATTGTATGAAACCAGAGGGCATGAGTTGACAAACTCCAGGTTTTTCAACTGACAAAATGCCAGGTAGAGAGAGAAGGAAAGAGTCATAACAAATGCTTGTGGTTCCTTCTTCTGCAGTCTGGAGTGCAGTGGCACCGACAGCAAACAATGTTCATAGTGGCAGCATCTTATTTTCCCTAGAACTGAGGTGGAAACAGTACCCTTGGGAAAGATAAACTCTTCCACAAAATACCTGAAAGACTGAAAGAACTGAAAGGCTGGATTTTTGGGGGTGGTCCTTGCAGGGTCAGTTCCTATGTTCAAATATGTATGTGTATGATATGACTAAACAACTCTTTGACAACATTTCCTTTTCATTTTTCTGCTTGCTTTTACTGAGAACAAAAAATATGTATACATATGTTGAGGAGCAAGATATCCAAGAAAAGTAGCTTATACTATTGTTTTTCTCTGTTTTGTGGGTGTGACTAGATTAAAGGTCACAACAAGCTGATTTGGTTGACTCTTTAATTTACCATTTTGATCTTCCAGAGAGAATCTGGAGACTATTTTCCAGGACATGAAAGAAGAGTGTCATCGAATATGTATGCTAGCCAGAGAACAAACAGACCAACTGAGTATATTTAAGATAAAGCCAGAACCTGAAACTGGTAATATCATACTTAAGCTCTTATTGTGATTCAACTGTTTGAAAGCTTTGCTTTATATTTGAAAATACTGCAAATTACACATACATAGAAGTACTTCCACTGTTTACCATCTGCCTTTTTCAAGTCTGTTCACATGGTGCTCAGTATTTCACCAAGAAAACGCACCGCCAGTTTTGGCATTCTATGACGAATGCTCCAAATCACATGCTATAAAAGACAGTCATCACATCAATGGCTCTTGTAATTGTTTTGTCCCTTGGAGTGAGAGGCAGGCACTTACTACATGTGATATCCCATCATACTGTGTGAATGACAGCACTTGCTTGCTTTTAATTTAGCTGTCAGTTCAAAAGATGTCTGCTATGAAAGTCTCTAGCCCCATATCTGTTAGAGGAAAACTGCAGGACTGAGGAGAGTCAGAGGACTTAGTTTCTAGACTTCCTTGTGCAGACTTTTAAATACTCTTTTCTTATATGGGACAAGAGCTTAATCCAATACTTCTTGAAGACATAAGGAAGGCTTGATTTTTTTGGAACTGTGAAAGATCCCGAATGTCCAGTTCTGCTAATGCTTACCTTTAATAAAATGTAAGCTATGGGTAATACAATGTAATACTATGGGTATTCTCTACTAACTTTCCTTAATAGTAGGATCAGACTCAATATAAGTGATTTCAATAAACACCTGCCAAATGCACACAGCTGAAGTAAAAGATGCTGATTACAGCACTTGATTTTAATTTAGGTCATCCATTACTGAAGTTTTGTTACATGAAGTGTTAGCATTGCTTCAAATTGCTCTGAACTATACTGTGGTAGTCTGATTGTATGCTAATAACTTTATTATTTGGGGGTGGGGATTTTGGGGGAAGTGTGTTTGGCAACTTACTTTACAAGAGTGGTTTTGATTCCCAGCAAAGTGCCTAACTCCACTGTGTGATAATCCATACATGACGTAAGCATTATAGATAATAAAAGAAGTGCTTAAATCACCTGTGTGTAAAGGTATACATGACAAAAGCTATATAGATTTAATATTTGATTTGTTACTTCCATGTTCCACTACCAAAAGGCTGCTGTACAATCAGTTTTTTACCTAAGTTACTCTCTGACCTGGTTAGGGGTAACTATTACCGTTTTTATTAATATAGTGCAAAAAATGAAGGGTGAATTCTCAAAACAAAGGGAAAACATGGTCCCATTTCTGAATAGCTATTCAGTTTAAATATTTAACTAATTTGGAAACCAGTGGGAGTTGGGTACCTGAATACCTTCTAAAATTGTGCTCATGGTGCCTAGCATGTTCTTGGCACTATGTGAAGTGGTTTGGGTTCCAGCTTCTATTTCTGCCAGAACACTTCAGTGAATATGCAAGTATGTGTTAAGAGTATGGGACAACATAATTTTCAATAAAATGAAAATGTTTATAGCCTTAAATCAAAGAGAAATATAATTACTGGAAGGGAGTATTTCCTTCTATTTCTGTTCTGATAGTTTTCGTGTCAGAACTAATGTTTGTGAAAGAGAACTACAACTCAATCTGATTTTAAAGAGAAAATAAACAGTTAAAAAAGCAGGGAAGTAAGAAAAAAAATGCACCAACACCACATTTTTAATAACTGTATTTCAATGGACTATTTAATATTTTCTTCATTCTTTCTTCACAGAAATACAGTTTTCCATGCCGATACAGTGCACAGATAAAACTGATGAACAAGCAGAAGAGCTTTTTAAGCCTCGGGTTATAACGGATATAAATAGAGGTGCATCATGCATCACATCTATCACACCAAGAGGAGTGGGCCAAGATGAGGACAACAACTCTGTAGAATCACTTTCTAAATTTAATGTCAAGTTTCCACCTACAGACAATGACTCTGCTTTCTTGCAGAGCACTCAGGAAAAACCAACAGTTCCTTGTACTGGTATATCTGAAAACATGCTTCAAGATCATCATTTTAACCTGGAGCACAGAGACCGTGCTGTTAACCTCAGTAAATTGGAACCTAACTCATTTGAAGCTCATGGCATTGATCTCATGACCTCAGCTTTACAAAGTTTAACTACTGTTGACAAAACAAACCCCTCAGATCATGCAAAGATGCCCATAGAAAATATCTGTGACAAACCATGTTTAAAAACAACAGACAGTGGTTTGACATTTGTACCTAAGCACACAAACCAGAGTGTACCTGAAGTAATTTTTTCTTTAGAAGCTGCTGGAACAACCGTCAGAGGTCCTCATCAGGTATCTTTCTATAATATTCTACATTTCAAAAAATTATAATGATTCAGACACATATTTTGCAAAGATCTTTGAGACTGGATTAATATATTCTCTAAGAAAGCTGATAAGTCTTTTTTTAAGACTATCTCTCATCATTTTTTCTTCCTAATACTGCAGAATGTGTTCAAGATGCTTTCCCAGTGAAACATCAGGAATATAAGCAGACATAAGCACTGGATGTTTTTACAAATTTCAGTTCATCTAGATATTAATTGCTTCTATATCTATTTCAAAGCTGTCATTAATCCTAAATTGCCCCCTAGATTGCTTTCTTTCTACCCTTGATCTCAGTTGTATAGGGCACACATTTGTTTTAATTGTTTTTCATGTACAGCAGAGAATTGGAAAAATAAACCAATTAAAAAGCTAAACAGATAAATACTTCCACTATGAAAAAAAAGCTACTTTTTGTCTCAATCTGAGGTATCAACAACATCCTATTCCTCTGCTCAAAAAAGCTTAAATTTTTTTCATTGTAGGAAAAAAACATAATTATTTTTTTTAATTAAGGAAAGATCGCTAAAATACTTTATTTTAGGTTTACGTATGTAATTTGGGCTTAAATTTCACTTATAGACTGAAGTCCATGGGAGCTTCTAAAAACAAGGCCCAGTAGCTGTAATGCAGTAAAACATATTGGTGTGTTCTGACACTCATGTCTCTGAATACTTTGCCTCTTTTGTGAAACATCCTGTCTCAGATGAAAGCTTGCAAAATTATGGAGCTTTATAGACTGATTTTGTGTTTGTTTGGTTTTTTATTTTGGTGGGTTTTTTATTTCTGTTGGTTTTTTATTTTCTGGTACCTTGTGAAAGGACAGATTTTCAAGAATAAGCAAATAGTGATAATTTGGAATTCTCTGAGGGTGGAATTAACCTATTTTAACCACTTATATGGATTAAGTTTATGTTCTTTCCTAATGGCAAGGTACATGCAGCAGAAGAGCTTTACCTCTCCATTTGGTCACTGCATGACCTGCAAAACCAGCATTTAGAAAGTGTTGTAGGCCATTATAGCTTGAATGTTTTCTTCTCCTAAAATTTACCCAATCTAGTTTAATTTTCTATTGCAAACCACTTTTTGAGTGAAAATTTTAAAGCGTTGAAAGACTGCTGCTATAAGCTTGATTTTTTCAAAAGCTATTTTAAATATCTATTTGTAATGGAGGAGATCTCAATTCTTTACCAACTTATTAATTACAGTTTTTATTGTATTTTTCATTGGGTCCCCCGTTAAAGTTGTGACTAAGTTAAACAAATTACCACATTTATTTTACGGCTAGTAGAATTCCTGTGGAACTGCAAAGAATTCACTCCATTGCTTGTTACTATCCTCCTTTTTTGTATTCCCTCTCCAGCCTGTTCTTTTACTAGTTAGTCTGTGTATTCATTCTTCAATAGATGGCACCCTGCATTGTACATTACAGCAAGTGAAACAGCTGGTATGTGGTTATAAATTGATAGGGGAGTCTGCAGCTTAAAAAAGTACAGAACAGTGGTTGAATAGCAGCAAGCCTTTGACCACTGGTATTTCTGCAAAATAAGGAAATTAATTTGGAGCCAGCATTTAAAATGTGAATGATCTGTTTTGTGGAGAAAAACGTACTAATGCTAGCACACAGAGAAAAAGAAAGCTAATGGTGAACTGTTAAGTATTTGAAAGTCATATCTACAATAGCACTGCATTGATTAAAATGTTATTTCTTATTCAGAAGTTTGCTTAAAACAAGCCAGTATTGCTTGAGAATCCGTTAAATATACATCTGTGTATATCAGTATATTTAAATATCCATCACCTTTATTCAGCTGTTTTCAAACTAGGTTTTAAGTATTTTTCCCAATTAATTGGACTCAGCTCTAGAGGTTTTCTCTGACTGTAAGTTTTGCTAAAGATTTGGTCACAGATAATGTATATGTAGATTAAAAGAGTAATTTTTTTTAACTTACTTGTATACATGCCCTTTTCACTGTGTTAACCTTAGCAAAATTTATGTATAAACTTGTTCTTAGTATTTTTACCACCTTTCTAGGAGGTGATTATGCTGCTTGCAGCTTCTATCATCCCTTCCAAAAATGAAGGAAAAGCCAAAAAAGAGAGAATTATATACCTAATTTTTTTTTCCTAGTGTAGATAAAACTTTCAAGTATTTACTACATATGTTAACTTATAAAATGGAAAACCCCATAAATGCAATAGATTTGGCAACAGCAAGTTCTTGGAACTGCTCTCAGTTGGTGTAATAAATTTAGCTCTTTCCTTCTATGTGGATACTAAATCTAAAAACTCAGTACTATTTTCTTAGAATGTAACTTTAAAAAAAAAACGTGACTGAAAAGAGCAGTAGATTAAAATAAACACGGATATTAGTGAACCTAGGATTTTACAGACTACATTTAGCTGAGACTTTCATATAGATGCGCATGTTTATTGGTATTTGCAGTTTGAGGGAGTTGTTTCCACCAAAAATACTTCTAAGTCTGTTCATGATTTTAAAAGCAATTCAGTAGTCTATTAATCTCAATATTAATGTCTTTGAAATGGAATGTGTGTTTAAATAAATCTCTGTTCTGACAAGGATATTAAGCACAAGCTTAGCACTCAAGAAATGGAAGTTAAGTGCCTGCGTGTGTGGGTTGCTGGATGGGTACCTCCCCTCGTTATGTTTCCAAGATGCCAAATAGTTTTTACAATACTATTTTATCTTTTTTTCAAACAGTGCTTTACATCATATCAGAAACAAATAATTCTAAACACATTTATGTAGTGTGTTTAAGTGTGTTAACTTGTTTAAGTGTGTCAGTGTCTAGATAGATTTAATATGCAATTTACACCAGCAACATACAATAAGTAGGCTCTTTGAGCTGAAAAAAGTGGTGTGATTGCACTTAATTACTAATTAGTCAATTTAATTATATGGATTGCTGACCATAATGAAAGACAGTAAGTCTGCTATTGCTATGTGATAAGCTAAACACTGTTTAAATACAGAATGGGCCAGGAAATTGACTCCCAAGAAGTTCAGGGTGGTTTAAACAGAAGGTTTAACTTCTGTGAAAGTCAGCTTAGTTGTACAGTGGGTTGCTGTGGGAGAAATAAACAATAGATTCTAGCTATTTGGCGTGATGAAATTTAAAGAAGTGCTCAAAATTAAAAATCTTGGGTATCAGTAGCAAGAAATTTAAAACTTCTAAAGAAATTACTTTGTATTCTTCCTTGCCTTCCAACCCATGTATGAGTGAAAAAAGAGGAAGAAACTGAGCCAAAAAAACCCCTGTAGGACACACTCTCTTCTACGTTCCATTCCTACATAGAGCTCACAGCAGCTTGCTGCCATTCTTTCTACTTTGTTCTCACCACAGGATGCATTTGGTTTTTATTTGACTCAAAACCTGATTGTCCTGGCCATATAATGTAACTATTTGATCTTGTGTTGCTAATACTAAAGTTATGAAACTAATGTTTTAACTTGGAAAACTGAGAGAAGACTTTTTGATTCCTAGTTGGTACGATTCAAAATAGTATACACTTAGACTCTGGGCTTAAGTGCCTTGAATTCCAATGTTGAATAAACAGACTTGCTGGGTGAAACTAACTAGCTCAGGGACCAAGAGCAGTGCAGCTGCTGAACGAAATACAACGTAGTTTATATGGATAGAATGCATGGATAGATATTCAGAATGATTCCGGTGAGTTTGACACTGTCATGGCAGGAGGAATCCCAGACAAGAGTATTTGTGACACATTATACTAAAAGGCAGCCAGGGCAAATACGTACCTTAAGCCGTGACATGGTAGTTATTTTGGAAATAAACTGAAAACAAGTTATATGTGAATAAGAATGGAAATAAAATATGAATCATATTAACTCTGTACAAGAAACATTTTATTCTAAGGTAAAAATATATTTTCTCATTTCTGCTAAATGGCTATTGTGTACTATGACTTCTTCAGTAAAATACTGAAATGCAAAGTTAAAGAAAATCTTTTGTATGTACCAGACTGATATTGCAGACTTCTGCTGATAGCAATATAGCAATATTTATCGTTAATAGATACCAAGATATTTTTAAATATTTGCAAGGATAGTGCGTTTATAGAACTTTAAAAAAAAAACAAAGTCTTATCTTGCTTTTCTTAAATGAGAACTCTCTAGTTAACGTCTCTGGCCAGGCAGGTGTAAAGGAATCCTAATTTAAAGAGGCAGGTATTTTTTTAATATAAATATAAACTACAGCATAATGTATACCTCAGCAATAATAATTTTCTGTTTCTTTTAGCCCATTTGGCAGCCTCAAGACAATGATTTGCTGGCACAAGCATATGCAGACTCTGAACTGAATCAGTGTGGAATATGTGAATTCTGTCGAGAAGTTTTCCCACCATCTCTAACATCTAAGGAAGATTTTCTTCGGCATCTCAATTCCCACTTTAAAGTACAGTCTTAATGTATGAGAATTCAATGGTTCACTGTTTTTGCATACATTTATACATTTTTTTATTCAATAGATACGATAAGAGTTTAAGAATTAAGACTTCTTGTAACAAGAACTCATGACTGAAATTGTTTGTCAGATAAGCACATTTTTAGTTGTATTTTGACAAGGCAAAATGAAACTAAGTCACTCAGTACTGTAATTCACATTATTGCTTGTTATGCTTCACTATTAACTTTGAGAGTGATGTCAAACACTTTTTTTTCCCAATTAATCTTTGCCTGAATAGGCCTGAAGTTGTGACTATATTTATGAATATAGACTTGCAGGATTAATGCCTTAATCTGGCTGGCAAAAATTGGAGTAATGCAAGGATTTTTTTGACAATATCCAGTGATGTGATTATGTTCTCCCTGAAGTAAACAGGAAAGAAATAGGCCCTCATTTTTCATTTATATTATATAATTTCCAAATAGTGAACCTCTTAATTCAGATTCCTGTAAAATTATCATTATAGCTGAATCCAGGTGTGCCAGAATTAGGATAGGCTTGTACACTAGTAACATAAATGAATGGTTGACTTTCCCAGATGAATTTTTTACTGAAGCGAGTAATCAAAAGTAACATATAAATGACCCTTTTGCCAAAATGCAGCAGTAATGATTTTATGAATATCTGTTACATGTTATAAAAAAATAATTATTATCTTGTTCATCTACCTTTATAGCATTAATAATTACTAAAAATGCTTTCGGGGAACAGGTATGAAGGATAGAAAAGGTTAAACTTTCCCCAAAACTAATAATACCGAAGATTATTTGCCTTCCCTTCTGGTCTGCTATGATGGATTGCCCAAGTCTGGTACAGACTAGAAAGGAAAGGGGAAAACTTAATCATCCAAATCTCAGTGAATTTATTTTTATCCTGAATATAGTGGCTTTCTCAATGCAATTAAAATTTGTGTTTAGTTGAAACATTGAAGTCTGATAAAGTTTGCACATTTTCTGGATTTACTGATATCAAATTTATAAATAGGGGTGTTGCCAAGTATTTTAAATTAATGATAAAGGGTGCTTGCTTTTTGCATTTGAACTGAATATAGAGTTTAGCCCTGATATTGATAATTAGCATTAATATTTTCATAGCAGCAAAGCAAAACACCTTTTCTTTTTAAAGATTTGTTTGCAGGTGACAAATTTCTGGAAGAATTAACACCTGTGTAATTTTTAGAAATGGATTTTTCTGCAATTATTTTCTCTATTTTGAACATGTCATGTTTGTGACGGGCTGTCAACAGAGTGTACTGTAATAAACAGCACTGTACAGTGCACGTCTGCTCCGTGACCTGGAGGAAGAGTTTGTTACTCTTCGGAGCTCTCAGCCGGCCGGTGCGCAGCGCTGAAGAGGCGATGCTCGGCCGCGGCCACGCCGTGCGGAGTGTGAAGCACCTCCCCGGAGAGCACGGCTGGGGGTGGTGCCCGGGAGAGGCACAAGTTCCAGCCTTGGGAGGAGAGAAGGGGATTCGCACATCTCCAGCCGGCCCGACACGCAGCACCGACTCGTGCTCTCAACCGTGAAATTCGAGCTCAGAAGCTCGCGTTATTAAGGGATGCACAAACTGCGAATCACCTTTGAAGAAAATAAAGTCATCTGTTTCTGCCCCCCGCCCCCAGGCGTGGATGCGGTTCCCCAGGAGCCCTTGAGCTGGCAGAGCCGGGAGCCCCGCGCCGAGCCCGAGTCCCCGCACGGGGACAAGGCTCTTTGTTGCTGGAGGCTGCCCGGGGCAGCGGGGAGGGCGGCAGGAGGTGGGAGGAACACGGTTGCCCAAAGTCTCGCCGACCGGCCGAACCCATCCATCTCCCACTGTGAGAGCTCCTGCCTAGTGCTGCGTTTTAGGAAGCTGTTTAATACTGCGTGCGTAAAACTGTTGCTGCCTGAGGGCATCCACATAGGCTCACCGATCAGACCACTGCGAGGAGTACTAGTTTAGTTTTTAAATAAACAATAAATAAATAAATAAATCTCACGCTAAGCAGTTGTGAGCGACTCGAAGTGGGAGGCGAGTGCGGTCCCTGAACGGGCCCCCCTTATACAGCTTTCCTGGAGGCGGCTGCTGCTGCCAGCAGGGACATCTGCTTTATTACACTCACCAGAGGAGGCTCAGTAGTCCTCCCCTTCCCTCCCTCTTCCACACAAGCTCAACCCGGCAGAGGAGGTTGAATCCAAATGGGAAGTAGAATGTCATTAAAAATCATAAATATGGTGGAAGGAACTTGAGAGGACAGGAAGAGCAGCAAACTCGTGCCAAGGTGTTCTACCGAATTCCAACTCCGCCAGGGCCAGCGGAGCCCTCGCCAGGGCAGCCCCGGGGCTGGAGCAGTTTCAGGGCTCCCGTACGAGTTCATTGTCACCCCGCCCCGCGCTGACGGTGCGCGACGCGTGAGCCCCCCGCGCTCACAGGCAGCCCTCGCAGGGAAACAAACTGCTCCCGTTTCCTATCGGGAGCTCTCCGAGGGACACTGCGGCGCTACGGCTGCCTCAGCCTGCTGCGAGGGCTCGGTGCCGGCGGCCGGGTAGAACACATGTAGCTCCTCTGTCTCTCCGGCTAACTCGACAGCTGCTCGTAGCTCCAGTAATTAGACTGTCACTGCTTGTTACAGGAGAGGAAAACGCTCCTATGACAGATTCCACGAGACCTCTGTTTTTTTAAAAAAATCTCGCAGAAATCAGCAGAGCATTAACTGAGATTTCTTATTTCTCTAGAATCAGAAGGGAAGTTCCCTCTCCGATCTTGCACTCCAGTGAGATCTTTCTTCCGACTCCCATGAAATTGAATTCGCTCTAAGAGGCTTGAGGAAGTTACCTTCCTTCCCCTGCCTACCCGGGAGAAAGAGGGAGCTTCCCGGCCTTGTGAACTTGTTTTTAAAATCCCTTCCCCGTATGGCTGTATCTAACCAGATAATAGAAATGCAGTCTTTTCTTCATTAACTGAGCGGAGGAGTCGCTCAACACACAACACGCTCAACACATCCTTCCCCATCCGAGATAATATTAATTCAGAGGATGCTCAGGAGAGGCTGTTACCCCTTACGAACAAAAGCAGTGGAGGATCAAGTCGAGATGCTGCTACCCCCACCCCATGGTTCTCTCAGCAGATGAGACTCAGAGGAGGCGATTTCTTCCCCTCCCTACCGTACATTCCCCTTTCCCCCGCAATCATACAAGGTTAACTCAACAGAGGAGTCTCAATCCAAATGGCAACTGGGATTGCATTAAAAAAAAAGGAAAAAAAAAAAAGAAAAAAAAAAGAAAAAGAAAAAAAAAGAAGGAAGGGGGAGAAAAAAATCAGAAATAGGGAAAGAAAAGAGAAAAAGCAGCAGGCTGATTACGAGGTGTCAAAACTGCCAGGAGCAAGAAGGTGATAGCAATCAGGGGTGAGAAGAGTGCGCCATTCGTGCGGGGCAGCTAATTATCCGTCTCATTTGAGAAGAGCAGCATTCGAGGCAGCAGCGTTCGCCTGCTGAACGGTGACAGATTGGCGCGGAGGAGAGGGGAGGTGTTAAAACAATGGAGCCGGGCTTGCGAGCGCTGCTGCATGCTAATCAGCCCGGCCTCCTTCCTTCCTTCCTTCCTTCCCTCCGCCTGCCTGCCTGCCGCGATCCCTCCTTCTCGCTGGCCGCATGGCAAGCCCAGCGCTACCCGGCCCCTCCGCAGCAGGCGGCACCGCACCCGGCATAGGTGGTAACCCAGAGAGAGTTCCGGCGGGGCCGCGCAGAGGGGCTGGCGGCGCCCGGGGGACCTGGCAGGCTGCTGGGTATCAGTGGTAGATTTCAGAGCTCGCCCTCGGCGCCCGGGCTGGCAGTAGCCCGTCAGTGCGCTCCCCGCAAGGGGCAGAGGCGAGGAGCTCTTCGTGCGAGTCCTGCGGGTTCTGCGGGTGAGCTCCCGGCGCCCTCCCGCCAGAGGCCCGGCCACAGCCGGCAGCGCCGCAGGTTGCCCAGTGAGAGACCATCTATTGCCGCACCCCAGACCAGGCCGCCGAGATGGGGAAATGCAGAGCTGTGCCAATTACTGATGGACTCCAGGGGCTCCATTGCCCTCTCAGCTCTGCACGGGAACTAGAGACCAGAATGCTAAAACATGCAATAAGCAAGTGGCCTCTCTTCACCACTGCCTTTTGCCTCTCGGATTGCTTGGCCTTGCAAGCCTGAATGACTGTGCATGTACACAGTGTGTACCTTGTGAGGAGGTACTAAAAGGTCTGGCCTTCTCTCAGACCAGGAACCACCATTCCCTTTCACAAACAGTGCAACAGGGTCTGCAGACAGCAGAAATGCCTCCTGAGGGATCTCTTGGCCCTAGCTTTCCCGGGAAGCCCATGCTCGGCAGGACTCACAGGGCAAGCCCCGGGGCTGGAGCATTAGCAGCCCAGCTACTGTAAGTGCTCCACTCTGCCAGGGAGAAGCAGAGGAATGAGCGTTGGAATGTTTACTCTCCAATATTTCTCAGTTTCCATTCCATCCTGCCCTGAAAGATTTTTGATTACTATACACTTCAAAATAGTATTTATTACAGATTTACATAATCTGTATGTTTTATGTTAAGGCAATAACACATTGATGCTGTACTACTGAAAGGAGTTAATCTAAACTATGTAGTGTCTGTTATAACAGAGTTCCAACTAAAACATATCCTTGCTTTCTGGCATTGACAAGAAACACGTATCCAGAAGGACATTGCCCAGCACATTAGCTAAACTGCCAGGTGAAGCCATTGCTCAGCTCCTGAACCTTCACTGGGTTATGGATCAGCACTTGGCCAAATTAAATCATGTAAGTCTGTGTGTAACCTCACATTTAATTAAACAAATGTTATTTCAAATAGCATGTGTCTGGTTTACAGCAGGATTCATGGGGATAAGAAAACACTGAAAGGGAATAAACTGGTTTAGGCCTGAGGTAAGCAGCATGATAACTCAGGTTGAATGCTATTTAAAGTAGATTTGAGTGCATGTACAGCTAGGCGGTAGTAATAGCGTTTAAATTTTGTTATTCTAAGTCTGTCGTTGAGTGTACTTGATGAGATTGTCCATGAGCATACAGATGGTGAGATTTTCATGCTTCTGTGGCATACTGACATCTCAGGCTGTAAAAATAAATTCCCAGATCGCTGTAATACCTAAGAAATAGAAAATTGCAGTCCACCTTAATGCTCCACATTTTAGTTCTTTATGCTTTAAGAGATTTTATATACTAGATACATAAGTTTCTGCATATTAGGAAGACATTTACAGTATAAAGCAAAATTTGAGATAAACTCTGCACCCTTCTTTATGTGCTTCTGAATTTAGAGATATGGGGGATGGAGATAAAAACTTGCCTTTGCTATTATCTGTATTTTTTTTTAACTGTTGTCATGGTTTGTTTGTGGCGCCCTGCTACCAAAAACCAGGCCGTGCCAAACCAATACATTTGTATGTAAGGATAAAAGGCAGAAATAAGTTTTCATTAGGTCAAGTTTACTTTCCATTAAAAGATTCTTGGATTATTTCTTGATTTCATATAATTTTTCAAGCTGGAAACAAACTATTATATCTATTTTGATGATTTACACTGCACCAAAAAGGTATTTGGATCAAAGACGAATGCCAAGATATTTTCTCTAATATAATAAGTTTTTCCCTGCCTAAGAAGACATAATGTGGAGCAATCCATGCATCAGCCTGTTCAGCCCAGAAACCAGCACTGATATTGCTCATAAATATCCAGGGTAGGGCATCCCTATTGGTTACTGCCTGGCCGCAGACAAGGTGCTGTGCTTATCCACATTTCTGAAGTGACCAAATTAAAATTTTAAATAAAATATATAGCAGGGTGATAGGGTGCAAATGAGCTAAAAGAAAAACATTTTGCAGAGACAAGTACATAGTTTAAAAAGGTTTAAAATATTCAATTGGTGTAAAAAATAACTACTTGTAAAAACGTGTGTATTTTCATTATGCTTAATTTGCCATTCAAAACAAGTTTTTCTTAATAAGCTCTATTGTTTCTATCTGTTTTGTGAAATGTAATACGTGTGAGACAGAAAGCAGACTCGGAATGTGAATGAGTTTTGTTTTCTCTTTCTCTTTTTCTTTCGTTTTTAAAATACAACTTTATTCATATTCACAGGGATCTTTAAGTCGAGAAAAGGATTAATGGAAGTGTCATGACACTCCTAAGGTCACGATCTGAAAAGATGAAACATGAAACTCTATCTGCTAGTCTTTTCCTATATCTTATTTGCGTGCAATAGAAAAGTCTCCATAAGCAAAACACTCTATAGTTAATAGTTATGTTTTCGCTCTCAGCAATGACACAAGCTTTGCCAGGTTTTCACTGTTTGTATAGTTCATTAAAATACTTTAATAAATGACTCGTTGTTTTAAAAAATCACCATACGATCACCCGAGTAAAAACATCTATATCCTCCCAATTTCTGCAGTGTCAAAAGTACAGTCTCTGAGGGCAAGAGGTTATGGAGCCTTCATAAAGGTTTCCCATCTGTCATCAAGCACAACATCGAGCCCTCTAGGTGCTGTGAAAATGATTTTCTCCGGAATTCTCCAGCCCAAAGATGCCATCCTCTTAATTACAAGCTTTTGAGATAAGGAACGCCACTGAATTCCCTGGAGATTCACAGAAGATGTGCAAAAATAATCTCTTCTCTTGCTTGCCTGCCAGGGCTTCTGTACCTGCCCACAAGCTAGTCAGCTTATTTGCTAGGTAATGATGGATGAACCCAGGCAGTACATCTGCACTGCTGCCCCTCCTATCCTTGCTGAGATGCAGTCTTTCAAAGTTTCTTCTTTATAATTGACAAATAACGGTTGGGGTTTGTTTTTTGGTTTGGGCTTTTTTTCTTTTTGGGGAGGGGTGTAGTTTGTTGTGAGTTTTTGTTTGTTTGTTTTTAATTGATCAACTTCCTTTCTCACCATCACAAGGGTTACTCCACATACACAGGGCAACAGAATAAAACAAGTCCTTGAGTTCATGGATTATAAGATGTTCTTATAAGAACATCTGCTTATAAGAGTTGCCCTGAAAAAACCACAGAAACTATTCCTGGGGTCAGTGTGCATGCAAAAGAATATACGGACAGACTGGGTGTGGATTAGAGGCTTTGTGCGACAAGCCCATGCCTGCACAGCAGAAACTGAGCCTCTGGTCAGGTCACAATCCTATCTACAAATGTCCATTAGCACTTTTCCAGCGGTGACAACCAGGTGAAAGGCCATCCGACCTACCAATTTATCAACAGTAGAGTGTTGGAGGTTTCTGTGGGGTTAAAGGGATTACAGCAATTGTAGGAGGAGGTACAGAACGTGAAGTGAGCAGGAAAAAATATCACTAGTTTTATGCAAGTTCTCTGCCAGTACAGAACCAGCCCAGAGGAACTAGCTGGCTGGAATGGTACCATTCAGAGTGTACATAGACCTGGTGATGGGTATGTCTGGAGAGGCTTAGCGTTGTAAATCTGAGCAGTATAGACTGCATTTTTAATATGTGGAAACATGTACATAACTCTGGACATAAGGGTGGGGGCGTAGAAAAAGCCACGTCCAAGCTCAATAGGATCACGGGAGAGAAACCTCGGGCTCCATGCCATCCGAGATGTGAAAGCCCACAGAGACTCAGCAGCCAAAATCGCATACACTGATTTTTTAATAGAGTTCTTATCCATGTGTCCATTTAACTGCAGTTAATACAAATCAAATAAGCTTGTTACTTATAGATTCCCAGTTGCCTCAAGTGATACAAGACAGCAGCAACAGGAATATCCCTAATTAGAATGGATTCATCTGATTTCTTTATTCAGGGAGTTTAGTGTCCCTAAGTATTCAAAGAATGATAAAAATCTTCCAGATTAAAGCTGCTAGGTTTGGACCTCCTTCTGCCCAGGGAAGAGGAACAGCAGGTCTGCTCCGATCTTTAATTCACTTCTTCCATACTTCTACCATTACTTCTAACATACTTTGCCTCATTCCTATGTATCATTTCTGAAATCTCTTTCAGTACACTACTCCTTGCATTTTTCCAAAGTTTTTATTCCATATAATTCTATGCACACACACAGGCATTTCAGGCAAGTAATACTGAGAAGAATACGCAGCTGGAAAGTAATATGAAATGTTATATCAGCTGGTTATGAAATATCTTCCTACACCTTAGCAAGAAATTAAGAGTCATCATTTTAAAATTTACTTTGTGTAGTGATAACTTGGCATTATATGCCATGACTGCAAGTGCAACTCTTTGAAGACGTGTAGTAACCTGTGAATGCCTCCTCTAAGAGAAGAAAATGCTGTATGCTTCACAAATTCTTTTAAAGTTAGTTTAGTTCTACTTTCTAAATTTTATTATTAAGTGTGTGTTGCCCCTTTATGTGTCTCACTGGCCTACCCATGAAAGAGGTGATCTAAACAGCACCCACAAAGACAATCCTCAATGTTCCACACAAAGCTCTGTTATCGTAGCATGTGGGGTGATTGACGGTCAAGTGTGCAAAAAGACCAACATAGATGTCATTGGCAGAGAGCCTGTAGTGATGCATGCAAGATCACAAACCCATTGAAACGTGACCAGTGCAACTGCAGCAACCATTTATAAGTTAGTCTTGTTTTTTCTTTCTTGTAGAATAGCAGAATGCCAAGAAATGCCCGTTGAACACTACAAACACAGAATGAAAAGGCAGTCCCCTCAGCCTTTTTTGACCTCACCATCCAGTGGAAAATGGAGACCCGTCAGATCTCTTATGGGCCTCAAAAGAATCACATGGTCACCAAGTTCAGCTTCACTTTGATTTAGTAGCCCATCACAGAGATCACCAGAAAAGACTATCACCAGAATGGCAGAACAGAAATTTCCTAGCCTTTGCGTGAGGGTAGCAAGATGATAAGGATTATAAGACTCCCACTGCATTTCAGAAGGTCCATATTTCCCACTGGGCCTAAGTGACTTTTCTATTAAAATAGTTATTATAAGAAAATGTGAAGAAAATGTTACTGTGTAACAGGCTGGGTGCATCTTCTGATGAAGACTCTGGAGGAAAGAACACCGAGAGTGAACTTGCCAGCTTGCTTTCCTCAAAACTGGTACCTTTCCTCAAAACTGGTACAGAAGCTAAGAGGGCATTAGCTTTCCTTTAAAAAAAATACTCGTGGCATGCGTGGGTGTATTTGTGCTGGGAGGGAAAGTTTCTTTCTTTAAAAATAAAACTGTTCATTGGGTTGTTTTTTTTTAGCCTAGGCTAAAGGACACATCCCTTTCTTTGTCTTCAGAAAGTTTGAACCTTCACGCTTTCTCTTCCCAAAATAAATGCCTTATTAAGATCAGATATATGATGCCCTAAAATAAATAAGCAACAGCTTCCAGGTCCAAGCACACACACACACAAAAAAAAAAAAAAAAAAACAACCAAAAAAAACCCAAAAAAAACCCCAACCACCCCTTGTTCAAAATATTTTTTAAGAAATAGACTAATCTCAACCTTTATATTTACAGTTGCAAAGCTGTAGTGAAATTCCATTCAACTGGGTTCTGAAAGTTTCACTCGGTGGCATTTCCTGAGGTTAACTGTTCGTGGTGATGAGGTGCTGTGAGCAATAATGCAGCTCCCAGAGGGACCCGTGCCGGAGAGCACTGGTGAATAGTTGAACTTCCATGTCTGCTATATCAGAGGCTGGGATGTACACTGGACTGATTTTACCATCTTATTTAAATGTGATGGTTTTCTCATTTGTTGCATTGTTTGTATTAATACGAATATCTTGTTATGTTTGTTTTGTCTCCTGGGAGCCAATAAAGCTGTGAAGTTTTTCTTTACACCAAATGCAGCTCTACGGGCGATCAATCAATGGGTAGTTTTTGGATAATCTGTGAGAGTGAGAAATCTAATAAAGCAAGAAACTAAAAAAGGAAAACAAAGTCTATTTTCTGTTAGGTTAGCTACGTCAGGAGTCAGGCTTTCCACCATGCCTTTATAAGATATTTAAGCAGCTACATTTTACTATCAGGGTAGCACCTCACTAAATTAACTTTCTGACATATAAAGGAAAAAGTTTATACATCATGACCTCGGCATCAATGTGGGTTACTTACTTGTACAATTAAATTTACTTTGACACTTGCATTTCTCCCCACCTCCTCCTCCTCCACAGTGGTATATGAAAACACATTAATGCAAAATAAAGACTAATCATGAAGTGAGAAAACAAATAAGTGACATTTTAAAATTACTATTGCTTTGCTATACCAGACATAATGTTAAGAAATAGGTAGACAAAGATTATATAGTTGGTTTCTAGGTCGCAACAAGGTCCATAGGAAAACATGCCATTTAATTTCAAGGCAGCAGTTCTCTTATCACAACAAAATGAGTTATCAACAGATCAAAATAACAATCTGAATTATCTAGCATTAGTGGCTGAACTGAACAGCCCGAGATTACGTGATGAATTGTTAAATTGTGGTAGCATTGTTTTGGAATTGCTAATTAAAAAACAAGTAAACCCCCATGACTCTGGATATGACAACTGAAAATATCCACAAATTATTTAATAAATGAAGCGTCTAACAACTCTAACACTTCCTGCTCTCCTTGTTAATAAATGTAATTTGAGGTAGATTTAAAAAATCTCCCATCTAAACAGTGAATTCATTACGCGACGTTCAGATCTCCAGATGCCTATGGACTCCTCGGAATTAGGTGTTAAATAGACAAAAGTGAACCAAACTGCCTTTAAAAGCACAGCATGACCATGTAATTCTTTTTCCAGTTTGTGGTAAAAAATGATGAAACTTCTTTCCAAGTAGCTATCACCCAGATTTAGTGTGAAAAGTAGTGTAATTGTAATTCACGCCATCAGGGTCTATCACTGATAGACTATCAGCTGTTCTGTAGTTAGGAAGGCTTTCTTTTCAAATAGGAAAGCTGCCAAGTGCTCTGTGATACCTCCAGCAAGCTTATCGGATGGAAGATCGGAGCCAAAACAGCAGCTGCACACATATGCAAATTGGCAATTAATAGTATAACATTCTGGGGAGGGTTGGTTTGGGTTTGTTTTTTTTTGTTGTTTTTTTTTTGTTTGTTTTTTTTTTTAATATGGGAAAGTATAGCCGAGCTACCTTAATATTAACCTTAAGAGTGACAAGGAACTTCTTGCCTGAGCGGCCAAAGAATAATTATCCTCTGGAGAGACTTTCACTCTATTACTTTCTTTCTTCACACAAAGATCAAAGCTTTGTTGTCCTGCCGAGTTTTTCTCCATCATGAAAGTTAACTTCAGGGATTTAAAAAAAAAAAAAAAAAAAAAAAAAAAAAAAAGGGGGATACCTTGTAGCTGCAACTCTCAAAAGTAGGGAATCGTGGCGATTCGTGCTTCCCTCCGCCCCCCACCAAATGTCAAAAAAAACTTAGGTCGTTTTGGTTTTTGTTTAGGACGCTTGTCCTGTTCCTTGAAAAGATGTTCTGTGCTACATGGGACTCTTACATTTGTTATGGATACTCTAATCAGCGACAAAATAATTGAAGGGTTAGTTTTATATATTTTCCCCAGGCTGCCGCAGCAAACCAGCTTGCTTTATTTAGCCCAGCATGTATGAATACAAGACTTCCAATTAATGCAGTTGCTTGCTTAAGTCAGAACATTGCCTTTCAAAGGATCCTCACATGATCCTTTTCTTGTAATAGCAGGCTGGAGCTGGAAAGACTTCGCAAGGCTGCTGCATTTCACACCAGCCCGTCCCCAGCGCTTTCCCCAGCGTCTGTCTGTCTCTTCTAGGACAGGCGTGGGGTGATTAACTGATGTTTTCAATAATCTGTGAATTCTTAATAGTCTTTTTTTCACAATTAAATATCTCAGCGTCTTTAGGATTAGGATTCTCCACGAAGGCAGGCCAGAAAGTTTGCTCCTCTCTGGAGTAGGAGCCTCGGGAAGGGATTTGCGTGGCGCGGTTTGCGCGGCGCCTGCCGTGCGGCGGGAGCCTGCCTCCGAGCACCGCCACTTCTGCCGTCTTTTCCCGCGGCCGCGAGCGCTCCCGTCCCGATCCCTCTCCACTCCCTGGCTCGGTAATTCCCGTGGCAGCGGGGACTCGCCGCTCGGCTCCGCCGGCTCCCGGCGCTGCTCGGCGGCCGCTGCCGACGGAGCCGCAAGCGGCGCCGCTCGAGCCGCGCGAGGGGCGCGCCACAGCCCCGCGCCCGGCTGCGCCTCCCTCCCTCCTTCCTCCGGCCCTCCCTCCATCCCTCCTTTCCCTGCCAGCTCCTCCGCGGCTTTCCAAGCAGCGCCCGGGCATTCCGACAAACAATGTACGTTTAGATTTAGACGCTAATTCTTCACCGTTCTCTTCCATTATCAACATCGCACACAACTTAGAGGAAAGCTGGGCTATAAAAAGATCCATACGTTCTGGTTTTCAGCAGGAACTGGAAAATATTCCATTTATATTCACAGATCCTTAAAAAGTCAGATCTTTGAGAAGGACGATCTGCCCTGAAATACCAGGGTTCCAAAAGCAGAACGATACAAATCCTCACCTGAAGTCCACTATAGCAAAAGGAAGACTAGCTTGACTAAAACATCAATTCAATCAGACACAGACAGAAAAATCCGTGTGTAGGGTATTCATCAAGCAGTATTTTCATTCAGATGGGTTACCATCTCCCTTCTTGTTTGGATTATCATTTGTGATGCCTTTTTCCAGATTGCAACACCTTTGTCAATTCACTCCTTTATTTTCTCCAGTGTCTCACAAACACATAGAATATAGTCATCCTTCAAAAGTGCTTTAGTTTGTTTTAAAGTTTCCTACTATTAGGCATTAAGCCATGCCAATATGCCAAAGTTTATAAAAAATATAATAGGACCCAATACTTTCCCATAAAGTAATTTGCTTTTCAAGTTTTAGATTGAATAAGGAATTGCCTTCAACTTTACTCATGAATATAGATGGTTGTGTATATATAATTTTAAAATTTTGCCTTCACACAAATCCTTTTGCCTTCACAAATCCTTTGCTGCTTCTGTTTTAATGACAACATAAATCTCATTAATCAGCTAAATTTAAAACACAAGGCATAGATAACATTGAACACATAATTTCCAACCATTTAAAGCATAACCTAATCAAAATAATTCTGATGTTTACAGTGTCATGTTAATCTACTGCATCCAGGAAATTCAGAACAAAAATAATGTGGTTATTTTAATTATTAAGGAGAACAGGGTTTGGACCTTCATCCTGTGTTCACTTAATTAAAACTGCATACTGGAAAACATGTGGTGCTGTACAACTGCATGCACTGCTTTGAGAGTTGGGTGACATCTGGACTTGCAGAACACAACCTCTCTCTCAACTTTGGGTATGGTTTCCACATAATTGGCATCTGGCAACACTTGCATCAGATACACACACACACACAACTGTGCAAACAGGATTTTAAAAAAAAATTCTGAGTACTCTGGTCATACATTTTTATATGTTCATTTATCTCATTTGAGGAGACAATGTTGTGGGTTTTTTTTTTAATTCTCGTCTCCAGATAAAAAAGGAAAAAGTGGGTTTATGGCCTATTGCTTGATAATTTTTAAATTTGTTAGCAAAGTTCAACTAATTGAAAAATACACAATAAGGTATTGATTTATTTTTTTATTTTTATAAATAAGAACAATCTTTGTTACTACTATGTGAAAGGTATAAAGAAGCCAACCTTTATTAGGCAGCAGTTGATTGATCAAAAAACCTGCAAAAGCTCCTGGACCTGCCTCACCATGTGATGTCTCTTACCTAGCTAGAAGGCCAGAATTCAAAACTAGAGGTTAAGGGAAAAACCAGAAACATTCTGGGGATGTTCCATTAAAGGAACAGAACCTGTCTTGAAGGTCTTAAGATATAGAACTAACCTAAGGATAACTTGGGATACTGAAGAGAGGGGAGTAGGTAGGGCAATACAGGAAACAGAACTATAACAAACCAGTTTTAATGTTAATTCAACAGCTTTTCACTTTAAGTAATGTAATATTTCATTATTGGACTGTTTTCCATGGTCCTGAGACAATAGGAAAGAAATTCACAGTGAATTTCAGAACTTTATCCATCAAATTTTTGTGCTGTATCAATTTTTGTGCTGCAGAAAACAATCCTTCAACTTTTACAGCTGTTCATAGGGGCAGGAGAAAATTGAATGCACTTCTACAAATACATTCTCCAGACATTACTAAAGAGAAGCGGTGAAGAGCAAATATTGAAGAAGAAAATAAGTCCATTAAATGTGATGGTAAAAGAAGAGTCACAAAGGCAGCTGGCTCTTATGCTGGCTATTTCCACTCAATATGAGAGACCAATGGAAAAGACTGTTTTCTTCCTTTTGCTTTTCTTACAATATTTAAGCATTTTAGTAATATAATCTTCTAATGTCAAAGGGTGAAGGGATATTGTTGCACTTGAAGGATGTGATTTGAACACTGTAGGCTAAATTGCTTATTAAAGTTAAAACAAAAGAAAAAAAGATGGGAGAATTCTGTAAAAGAAGAGCCACAAGGCATTCTCTAGGATATTGCCTTCTGGAAAGGCTGAGTTGCTCTTCAGTGAGACAGAGTAAACTTCAGAATCGGATTTTTCTTGAGAAAGAGAGAGACGAAAGAAAAAGAAAAAGAAAGAAAGAAAGAAAGAAAAAGAAAGAAAGAAAGAAAGAAAGAAAGAAAGAAAGAAAGAGAAAGAAAGAAAGAAAGAAAGAAAGAAGGAAGAAATAAAAGAATGAACAAACTCAACAAACTCTACAGGAAAGCAATTCAGGAGGATAGAACCAACATTTCTAAATAATATTTGCAAAACTTTACTAACCCTGGTTAATCTGTGGCTATTCCAGCAACTGTAGCCATTTCACTGAAGATGCTTTTGCAGAAAGTGAAGAGATCACAGTGGAGATTGATAACTTCCATATTTGAGAGATGAAGAAAGCAATGTCTATGGATATAAACCACTACGGGGTTGGGGGGGGGGGGGAATCTGAATACTAAGCAAATTAGATAATATAATATTAAAACATTAAAACATTAAAATTAATTCACTTGGTTTGTATAAGCGATTTGCAATATTATTCACTCATACAGAACATTTTCAGAAATAATTCTAATAAAATTTTGAATGTTCAATTCAATATATAAACCCACATCATCCATACAAAACATTACTGACAATGAATCAACCCTCCAAGAATAAGTAATGGGAAATTAGGAAAAGGCATGATACAGCATACAGTACTTACTAACTAAAAGGCAAGAACAATATTGTATTACTTGTAGGACTGCTACTGTTTGTCTCTGTCAGATTTAAAGGGACAGCTCCATATGAGAAAAAAAGTATCATAAACATTTCATTTCAGAGAGACCTTAACTGATCGGGAAAGGTCATAGCAGGAAAAATCCACTTTTGTATAATCTGAAATACTGGAGCTGGTCAGATGTTCACAATATATTGCTCACCAAGAAACTGAGCCCAAGAACTATTAAGTTTTTTGGTGAATAACTTTGAATAATTAATTCTTCTGAGAAAATCACAATCTGTTCACCAAGAGTTCATGAAAAAAACAAGGTGAATAATTCATTATGAATTATTTGACCAGTTTTAGCAATGAGATTCTAAATCTGTCTTCTTATGGATATTAACCTCATTAATACTATTTAGATACAATGCTAAAGGATAATTTAAATGATTAAATACTGCACATCTAATACGATACAATTTAAGCCAGTGACTTTTCTATTTCTTGTCATACATTGGAAATAAGTCTTTAATAATAAAAATTTTAAAAGGCTCTGTGTATCACTTTAGAAGCACTGTTAGTCTAGGAACAATTGATGCAATAACAGGACTTTCTTAAATAAGAAGATAGCTTTGATGGAAGACAGATCTAAATGTTTAGAATCTGAGGGGGTATACTGCTATAACATATAGTTAGGTGTCTATAGTAAGATGCTGTCACTCATGAGTTTTAGGGAATTTGTGAGTTTGTCTAATCCTACTCTGGGAAACAGAACTTCCATGGATTTGAAGGAAGACAGGTTCAGAGCTCCATTCTTAAATATTTACAAAACATTATTTATAATAATAGTGATTATTGTGCAATAATTTAAAATCTGAATGCTGTTACAACTGGTTTCAAATTGTTCTAATGTGTCATCCTAAATTAACACATTTAAACATTACTACACTATTTCTGCTTAATTCTAAACATGACATTGTTTTAAATTAAAAGCTAACATATCCTTTGCATGATGTAGCCAACTATACAATTTCATTAGTTAAAGCTGCAGTTTCATGACACTTTGAACTGTTCTGCATCTGAGCTGCCACTGTGCTTTGTGCCAAGTGTTTCTGGCTTCTCTCTTGTCACAGAGCATGGAGGCCACTGTCCCCCCACAGAGATGAGATGTTTCATGACAGAATTCTATTCAGGGTGAAGCTTGACAATACAACTAGGCTGGTCTAAAATCAATCCGCTATAAAAAGAAATTATCCAGTTTCTCTTTCATTCTCAAACCTGGCTCCATCCTCCCTGGCAGAGGTTATGATCTGACCCCACGGAGAAGTCAAAGAGACATAAAAAAAACTTATAAAATATACTTCACTATACTAGAAGAAAGCCCCTGAGCTGCAAGACGTTCGGTTTAAAGTCAGATGAATGAAGGTGCCAGTGAAAATGCTGGAGAAGAGCACAGCAAAGAGAGCTCAAGGGAAAGCGGTGGTAACATATGGCCAAAAGTAGGGTTTGCAGCAATCAACATTTAGATTGGCTTCAGCTTCAGTGGAACCACAGGCTTGGATTTACTGTAAATAAGATCTAATTCTGAAGGAACTTCCTCAAAACAAACATAAGGCGAGTCATTTCATACTCCTCCTCCAAGAAAAAGAAACCCAACAAGCACATCATTTACAGTGATAGTAATAGTAATAGTAACTTACTTCACATAATGTATTTTCAGCCACTTGGCATACAACATGTGAGTCTACTAGTTGACTATACTTGATGCTGAACTGAGTTTTACCAATGCAAGATTTAATCTGACCCTTCAAAGAATATTTTAAAAACATTAACTGTAAATGCAAAGCTATGCATTTTAAAAGTTTTTTACTCTTTACTATGTGTAAATATGCATCACATTACTGTGAAATGTCAGTAAAAGCCTCTTAAAAGAATAGCTCTCTCTGGAATAAATTTTCCATTTAAGCATTGAAGAAAGAAATCCTCTATTGGGGGGCATGATGTTAAAATCAGTTTATACATTATAAAACTATTTACTATATACTATTTATATACTTCATTAATGTTTTCTGTACTACTGTTTAATTTTAATATAGATTTTGAAATTATGTAAAGAGATAAAACTTTCAAGCTATTTTCTTTACATTGCATGAAAGTATATGCAATACACATATATATAGTAAATAGGAAAGATAATCCACTGTTTGACACTTTAAAATTATGCTAATAATTGTTAATATTAATAAATAAAGCAAAATTGTCATAGGAGTATGTTGACAGAAGTCAGAAGTGTGTACAGGTGGGATTTGGCTACACTGTTCCTATTTACACCAATCATTCAATTGCATATCAGTTCTAGGAATTTTCTTCTTATTAGCTGACTATTAGGTTTTTCATCTCTGTACATTTTAAACTGGAATTAAAGCCTGACTGATCTCTTCCAGTTTTCTTAGATGTGGCGTTCAGAAATGGAATCTTCCTAATTTAATTTTTTTCTCCTTTGTATTGAAACAGAACTATTACAAGACAGGACTGCAACTATTAAAGACTAATGGCTATGTAGTTATAGTTACTATTTCAGCTGTACTAATGTATTAGTCTAATTTTCATTCATATGACACCATAATAATATAGTAATTTTGAAGCTATGTAGCTTTTTTGAAAGGTTAGTTCTTTTCTTGCTGTTGGATGAGTTTCCTGGCCATGAATAGAGAATGAGATGAAAGGTCCACAGAAATAAGTAGCAAGTAGCAAGTCTAGGTGGGCATATCTTTCAGCATGAAAGAAAGGGGATCTAAATGTAAAAAAACCTGAACCAAGCCAAGCCAAAACAAAACAAAACAACAACAAAAAAAACAACCCCACAGCAAAAACCTTGCTAAAACAATAGATTATCATCCATTTGTTTAGGTAAGAGATGAGACCTCCCATCACCTACCAAGATATTCCACTTCAGCTTTAGTTCACTAAGCTTTCTGCTGTTTGCTAACACTCATGATTTTACTGAAAATTTCTCAATATTGTGTGATGGATTTCATTGAGAATCTCAGCTTCCATTAAATCAAATCAAAACATGATTTTTCACACAAATAACTTTAAGCTTACCTTTAAAAAATATCAGTGATTTAATAGTACAAATGTGACAGCAGTAAGAACAAAAATGTATCCCTTTTTGGCACTTTCTCTAATCTCTCTCTGATATTCTGTGAACTATCTAAAGGGGTAGATGAAAATATCTCAGTTTCAGACTTAATTCCATTAAGCAGCCTGATGTTTGATATATTTTTCAAAACTTTGTGGTATCTTTCCAGATCTTGTGGTTGAATTGCGGTCTTCCAAATATTATTGTTCCAAAATGACCACATTAGTTATAAGGATAAGCAATTATTATGTTTAGTCTCCCTCAGTTAGTAATTTCAAATGCTCAAAATACATACATAGCAAATTTCAGAAGTTCTTTAAGTTCAGGTACACAGTCTTCTTCTATTCTATTTAACCAGACTTGTACTAAGAACTAAGATGTTATGTAATTTCCATAAAGTGTAGACAGTTCACAACAAAGCCTATGATATGTTTTTTTTCAGTACTGTGTTGTTCCCTCTTACATTTTTTTTTTTTAAGGATCAGATAAATATGGGCACTGTGTGCTAAGTAATCAAGTTTGCAGCTAAAATACGGAGTCATGGCTTTTGAGATAAAAATATTATGTCTGCGTTTTATTATTTTTAAGGTTTAAATTTTCTAATAGTTTATATAGGAACTATTTTAGTATCTGTGATTGTGATTTAATTAGTAGTGCTTTAGAATGTCTACTATGGTGGAAAGAACAACACATAGCACGTAAAGGAGTGAGCTCAGAAAGTCTGTTAACACAATGTGCTAATACAAGAGCAGGACTGAAAATTAGGCCATGCTGTTTCACACTGGGAGAAGCTATTGAACTGTTTAGATTTTAGAGGAAGATTATTTTCCTTATGAAGCCAACAGTCTCCCTTTTGTTCTTGTCTCTCTTCTATTCCTTAAGGCCATGGCTTGATCATGCATTCCAGCATCCTGTTTTCTCAAAATAGCAATTTAACTCTTTCAACAATTCTCTTCTTGGAGGAGCAGACAAGAGAAAGTGGCTGCAAATGGCCCGTAAGGAAGACCTGCCAACTTTAGATAGGCACAAATAGGGGAATTCCATAAAAATTAATGGGAACAGCTGATCTGTAAGCAGCAAAACCAAGTCTTCTCCAGATAAAAGCCTTGTTCAGGCACTCTAGTTTTAACTAAATAATACCACTTAATTGATTAAAAAAAAGTTTAGGGACTTGCAGGCATATTTAAATTAAGCAAAAAATAAAATGTCGAAGTTTTGAGAAGTATCTAATTGAATATGTTTCATCTCCTCAGTTTACCCATCAAGTGCTCTATATTTTAAGAGTTTATATTTAAATATGTATCTTAGATTCTGCAAATTTAAAGATAGTCACTTTGGTCTCACCACATTATTTTTAACAATGTCTTTAGTGTTTAGTTTAATATTAAGCAAGATGATTCACTAGTTAGTTCAGCAAAGAATTCCATAAATGGTAATAACTGTGAGATCACTCTTGCCCACCCTCCACTCAAGCAATCAGGAATCCCTGTAATGCAGTTTGTAAGTCATTGTCCAGTTTAAATCTGTCATGCATTAGCGCTTTCATCCATCATCTTTCAAGTCTGAGCGCGTAGTTCAGAATTAATGAAACTAGGCCTTAGTCTTATAAAACAACCGAACATTTCACTTTGAAAAGCAGATACTGCAAGCAGCCTGACTTAAAAATACAAGGAAATTCTGGATCCATAATTCACCCTCCACCTTCCGACCCCACCAACCGCCATATTAGTGTGCCCCCACCAAAATACCAGCTTGTGTTTACAGTTTCGTTTCTCCTGATGGTGGATGGGCGCGTGTACACGCACTCGCTCTATGTGCACTCAATAGGATCATGATCTGGAGAGCTGAAAATGTAAACACAAGCTGGTATTGTGGTGTGACTAGCGGTTTGTGGTTTCTTTGTTTGAATATTTCAAAAATGGCACACTGGCCAGAACTTAAGAAGAGAAAAGCAGAGCTGCTACTTAGACAAAAATTTGATGGTTCCAATGCTCAGATTTCCAATAGATAAAGTGGGCTGCACAATACTTAGGTTTTTACATAGTTGACTATGCTTGAGGGCAGGAATTTTATTTTCAGGAATAGAAAAAATACACTTTTGTCCTTCATTTTACATAAGAAGGAATACCCTGCTTGTTCAAGTGCCCATCAAGTGATTTCTTCAGATTAGGAATGCTCTATTCTTCTGAAGCTATCTGTAATCATGTGGCTGAAGTAGACAATATGGTCAAGCATTCACAGGATTAGCAAATTTTAGGTGAGCCCTTTCTTTTCACAAAAAAATTATTGCATTAGAGAGCTAGTAATTTTCTATTATTTAAGCTCAAACATGGATTCATACGTGAATCCCACAGAGAGCCCCAAAATTACATACCTATTGAGTTACAAGAGCACAAGCTTAAATTGGTGTAATTTCAGAATTTTTCTTTCTTTTTGCTTCACTGAAAGTAAGTGAAGCAGAATTACTTTATGAAATCACCATGAGTCCAAAAGCTCCTCTATTTCTTTCTAAGTATATCAGCCAGTCTCAATAAAACCTCATAATATCATTTTGCTACTGTTCTGAACATAGAGGGGAGGAAGGAGGGAGAACCGAAATTCATCTTACAAAGCACTGGATTATATCCAGCTACATTATATTTTTTATTTTTATACATTAAAAATGTTTTAATAAGCTTATCAGAAGTAGATGTTTGAAGTAATTTTCCCCCACAATAAATTATTTTCATCAGTTGAAGACTGGTTATAATACCTATTACACACGCTATACAAGCTCATCACAGGAAATTTAAACAAAAACTGAAAGCAAAATTTAAGAAAAGATAGAAAAAAGCAGGGGGGTCTTCTCAAAACAGTGGTAAAAGTCCAGAAATTTCACCAGTAATAATGCAACAACTCTTCATTCAAGAGAGGGGCAGTTCTAACATCTATGTTCTCTATAAGAATAGTGGTGTTATTCTTGTAGTACTCACAACTCATGAAAAGAGCATCTAGTTTATAAATACTTATCAGTTCATTTGATTGGAACATATCTGTCCCATAAAAAGCAGGAAAATCTTTCTTAAAGTATGAAGCATTACATTACACACAAAACCATATAAAAATATTAATCAATTCTCCTCTTCAAATACTTTTCATGTGTGTTTTAGAAAGACTTGATTACTTTACACAAACCACACAGCTGCAATGCCATCATAAGGTAGAACATCTTGCCTCTTTTTAATACATTACTCTATATAAGCACCCTCACAAAGACAGCTTGTGAGCTTTTCACAAATTATAATAATGGAACCACCTACATGTATATCAGTGCTGACAGATCTGGATCATCTTATTTTCACCTGCAGTAAGTTCAGAGTCAGCTAAAAACTAAATTATACAATGAACAGCTTTGTTGTAGGAATATGCATGGCCTTATTTTCCACCAACATTTGCAGAACAAATGCATGCAGCTAGCATAGATATTTAATGTAAATGGTAATAAATACTAGTGAATTTACAATCTCTTTTTTTTAATCCAAATTGAAGATAAAGTCCATCAATTTGGGGTTTTTTACATGCTGCTCTATAGATGGATGGTTTTGTCTATATAGATGCACACCTGTCCAGCAGCCATTATCTGCAATAGATTAATGAATAAAAAGGAAAATGTATCCAAAAAGTTCTTGCTGTTAGTTGAAATGAGTAATTTCTTCATATGAAGAATGATGAAGAATTAACTAAAGATGAAGAATTAACTAAAGCAGAATTTTGTGTTCAGCTACTACACCAAATGCCATAAAATTTTGATGACTATTTGAAATCAAGACCTTTACTGTGTGCTCTTCTGAAAGGCAGTGGCACTTTTCTGGTCTAAAATTAGAGGACTGCCAGCTGACATGATCATGCCACTCTGGAAGACCTAAGTTTTAAATACCAATAGTGACCAAATATAGACCAATAAGACCAAACACTGGTCTCATGTTATGCCAAGGAAGGTTTAGACTAGTCATCACTGAAAGCGTGGCCAAGCACTGAAATAGGATGCCCAGGGCATTGGTGGAATCACTGATGAAAAATCATGTTGATGTAGCACTCGAGGACACGTTTTAGGGTTGAAGGTGTTAGGTTAGCTGTTGGGCTCAATATTAGGGGTCTTCTCCAACATAAATGATTCTGTGATTCTTGTTCCTTGGGCATTGTAGAATGATTTATGCAAGGATGGCTTCAGTCACATAGAACATGTTGTAATTCAGAGGGGAAAGAAAGCATTACTCACAGTGTTTCCTTGTTTTTGAAGATGTACCTGAACAATTTTTTCTAAAGAAATGTAAATATATATTTATATTTCATGTTTTCATTTATTTAATGAAAACATGAAATAAATTTGTGTGCAATACTGTGTAATAATACATGCCTTCCCCTCCTACTGGCAATGTAAAAAACCCCAAAACTATTATTCTTCAGTAAGCTCTAGGAAAGAGTATATTTAGCACTCTTAGCTTCTGGGGAAAAAAAAGCACCGTCTTTCATCAACTACACTAAGATGAAAAAGACTTCAAAAGGCAAAATATCTGAATGTCCAAATTTAGGTAAGAGTGCATTCTTCCTCCATAAAAATACCACTTCATTCAAAATATTAAAGATAACTCCTTCTTCTGTCACAAGAAAAACTTGATGTTAAGTTTTTTTTCCTATTTGTGTAGTAAAAATGCTAGAACCAATGAGAAACAAAACTTAACTACACCATAACAGCACATAATTATAACAACACATGAGTTAAAAAAACCCTTACACTATCGTATTGATGACATGAATATAATCCACATCAGCCCAGTATATCTAAAACCAAGTTTCCATTACAAGAGAAGTATCTAAACTAGCAAGAACTTTACTGGTAAGCAGTGAAGAAAGTTTAACAAATGTTCAGGAAATGAAGACCTGAAAGAAGCACCAAAAAATTAGAAGGCCCACACCATGTTAATAATATAAATAGCTTACCAGCTTTAAGTATAATGGTTGTTTGAAAACTAACTGCAATATCAAAAGTATTTTCAAGGAATTCAAACCACAATTACTTTTCACTGAGTGAGAGACCCTATTCTTATGTTTCAAGACAGTTGGAATGGCTTGCATTTTTAAAATTGTTCCTTAAATATTTGTGTGCATAACAATATCAGTCATATAAAAGTAGAGATCTAGACTGGACAATTTCCATATTGTCAGCAAAATAAAAGTTATGAAAGCTTCAAACTGTTTTCTCAAAAATTACAAGTAGAAAACATTCCCTTAAAAATTGTGTCCCACACAGGTGGTCAGAAGAAATTATTTAAAACACCTGGGCTTTAGACCCAATTTTTATGCTTATTTGAACACATTATTTGATAGTCTATATGTGATGATCATTACTGGTAATTATTTTTCTCTTACTTACTTGAGAAATAAAACCATAAAAGATTGCATAAAGAAAATTTGAATGAACTGGATTTGAATGTTTTTCAGTGGGATGGAGATCTTAAAAGGTTACTGCTTATGTACACCATTAACAGTATATTTTGCTGTCTTCCATTACAAAGGAACAGAGCTGGTTTACCTACCACTTATTTAAACAATATTAACTATTTGTATATTACTGCTACTACAAAATCCCATATCTATTACTGAGAACAAAGTCAATGGGTAAAGTGGAGCACATTTGACCTTTAAAAATATTTGTAAAGTTTTCCTCTTTTCTAGAGGGAGAGAGATATTTTGCTGAGTGGTTAATGAATTCAGACACTGACCATTTGACCTGGGTTTTTGAAAGTAATTAGCAGCTCCAGTTACCTGAAAGATGGAGCTAAGATGAGCAGGCAGTTTTAAATCAGCACATTTCTAATTAAAAATGATGTTATTTACAGTCACTTGATAGACGTTGTAAGCATCTGTGCTCATAAAGAAATATGCAACAAAGGATTGATGATTTCTTAGAGGCTATCCACAGTGCCTGAAAATAACAAGTGAAGGATGTTGAATATAAAATTGTTATAAATATAAATAACAAATATATATGTAATTGTTAGCTGGAGGAGATTCTGGCTCTTGCTTAAACATATTTTTCAGGTAAACTGAAAATGTGTAATTTAATTAATTTCTATATCCGAGTTTTGTGGAGAAAGGAAAGGTTTTCAACAATGAGTGTAAAATTAAGCTGAAAGGAGCAAATAGTTTATTGGCTTGTTGGACTAATACTGAGATGGGTATCACAAAAGGACAACAGTGTAAATTTTAGGTATACAAACACTACTCAAAAACTCCAAGTTCCTAAAATACACAAAAGTAGTATCAGGTTCTGTGGCATGAGGTAGTTACTAGGGAGTAAAATTGCTGTTACAAAAAGATTCTCGGGATCATCACCATTGCATTTATTCCACCCTAAATTCCCTACTGCATGTATGCCATATGGATAATCACATTATATTTCAGATATATTAAACATATGTGAAAACTAGTCAAATACTCCAAAGGATTTTTAAAGTGCTGACATTAACTTTGTGACCTGTGGACTACAGTAAAAAAGTGTCTGTGGAGTATTCTTTGTCCTCACTCTATGTTTCTGATGCAACTCCTTGTCCACTGAAATTTTGATGACTTTCCGACTCAAAAGAGATTGAAAACTACTGCCATATACTGACATACATAGTGGGGACTAAAACAAGAGCCAAAGCAAACTTTAAGATTTGAGCTAGTATCAAGTTTGAATATGACCAAAACTAGGTAGCAGATCCTGAAGCAGTTTCTTGGACTTCAGTAATTGGCCATTCATGTTATTGGATTAAGTTATCTGGGTATCAAACCAGTTACATTGACTTAATCAGGTGGGTAGAAAAGTCAGTAGTCTCAAGACAATTCAAGATATTTCTCTACTGTAATAATTCAAATCCACTTTCTTCAAAATTAAAGAATGTGTATTGTATTACATTTTAACAACCCAGACACCTAAATACCAGTAATACAACAGTTTAAAAGGTCTAATGAATACTCCTTTTTCATTACCTGGTTTCAATATTTTTATTTAATTACAACAAGCTTTTGTATTTACTTTTGCCTTGAATATTGTTCTTACTTGAATTTAGACTCATTTTTATCCGTGAAATAAAATATAATAATTTAGTGCTGTGCAGATTAACAGTTAAACAGTAAGCATAAACAAGGGAAGTGCACTTACTCTTTTTAACAGAGTAACTAAATATTAAATAGAAATAAAATAAAGTTGAAATTTAATTTTAAAAAATTAATTAAATTAAATTTAATAAAGTATTCAAAGAACAAATCAATGATGCCTTAAGCACCTGATACTGACAGCTGCCTCATCAGTTCTCAGGAATTTGAAAAAAATTTGCAAATCATTTTATAAAACAATAGCATGTGCAAGTGTAATATTTGCATCCACCTTTTCTGCATGGATAAAGTGTCTCACTCTTTGATCATCTTAGCAAAAAAAATCTGGAATGCATAGCATTTTTCACATCCTACCTTTGCAGAGAAAAGGCTTAGGTTCAATTGGTGCTTGAAATGATCTCTGGACCTGGAATAAGACAGGAAAAAAAAGTATTTAGTAGTCAAACTAAAAGAACCATGACCTCCTAAATTAATAAAAAACCCTGGAGGCATATTAATTAAAAAAAAAAAAGTTGAAATTAGAAATCTGGGCAGTACTAAAAGCTTCTCCAGATCCCTTCTACAATGGAGACTAAAACTGCCACCACATGGACCCAAATATTTAGGTCTCCAAATACCAACTGTTACAACACATAATTAAAGTCAGTTTATAGCCTTTAATCGACATAATCAAGTAAGCTAGTGAGATGAGAAATCACTACTGTATTTATTTATGGCACATAGCCAATATAACTAAAATAAGGATGTAGCCTTACCTGAATAGTTTATTGCCAATTGCAAGTACTGTGCCTATCCAAATTACATTTCTCTCAGTGTTTGTAAGAAGCTTGTCTATCCAGTGTAATAAAGTCAGGAAGAGCTACATTTCTGATAATTTGGGTACTACAAGAATGAAAGTAACCTTTTCTATCTACTTCTAGTATTTTTTCTGTGATCAACACAGAGAAAAAGGCACAATCACAACTCCACAGACTGTGCACAGTCAAAAAACAATTATATTTTATTTTGCTTTTCCTTCTACCAATGCCTTGTGTTTCAGAAAGCTGAACTGGATGAAGTATAACATATATGTTTAATCAATAAAATAGCTGTTTTTCTAAACCAATCAAGGAGGAGAAATATCTAATTTATCTTAGCTAGCTATTAATAAGTTGTATTATCTCAAAAAAATTCCAAATATAACTGGGCTCCATAATGACTTAATGTTTATAAGGACAGTAGAGAATTCTATAAAGGATGACAGAAAAAATAGCCAGGGGAATGAAGAGGAAAAAATGCCACTGTGTGTATCTTGAGGGGCTGCAAGAAGTGAAACCATCCTAAAGATAAGAGTCAATATATCTGATTGATAACTTTCATAATTATGAAGACTATATAGTAGTCACAAATTTAATGTCTAAGTTAAATACATTATTTTGTATTTACCTCCAGGTTCTATTTAAGTAGAGACTACAGGTTCCTCACATCCCAAATAACAGGGTAAATTACAAATGATGAACACACCTTATTTTGTAGAGGTACCAAGACTGCAAATACTTTATTCTCTGCTATATTTCTGTGATTAGTAGAGTAATGTAATCTCTAAATCTCAGATTTATTTGATTTATGCAGAATTCTGTAGAATGAAGCTATTTAGGAATTCTTTATTACTTTTGTATCATCAGAGAATTTTCAAAATCTGAAAATTGCAATCCTGTTTGTGAGGCAATTTCAAAGGTAAATGTTCTGGCCCAGCAGAAAATCTGATTTTATAGAATAGCATCATCCCTACCATCCTTTAAATCAGCCATTGTAATCACCGTTGTCACCCGTTATGTCCTCCAGCAGCGCAGTCACAGAAGCTTTGCTTAGGCAGATCTTTATAAGTTGAGTTGAAAGCAATTTAATTTTGGCAAAATGGCTGCTTTCATTGTATACAGGACACCGAACCTCTTGTGTAGGACCTTTTCACCATGTTGTGATTGATTTTACATCTATTGAAAACAAGTCTGGTCTCTGCCATTTGTTTACCCTTGTATTCTCTCTTTATGCTTTGGTATGCATTTTTAATTAGATACACTCCAGTTCTTTCACCACTAGCTAACACTTTTATTTGGGAAGCAGTCTTTACTAGCCCTGCAAATATCCGCTGTTCTTTGCAATGTCAAGTCCTTTTCTCACCTTGCTTTGACTTGGTTATCACTTATATCACAAGTAATTCATCCATCTGTTAACTGCTCCAATTCACATTACTTGGCTTTATTTTAAAGATCTTAACAATGGTCAATGGTCTCATCTGGCAGCTGGTTTCTTGTAAAAAATGTGCCTTTCCCAAGTGACATTCTTGTGAGGATCAAAATATTCACTGAATGGGTTTTTATCTAGCAGTTTACAGGTCCCTCAGGCTCTCCATAGAACATATTGTATATACCCAGAGCTTTGGGCATGCCATGTGTAGCAATGTAGAGGACTTCACCTTCTTCAATTTTATTTCACTCTTCTCCAGCTTTCTGCCATGTTATCTTTACACATTGTTGGTTAATTCTTGTAAAAAAAAATTATACGTATCATGCATCTACATGATTGTTTAAGTTTGCGTCCAGAGTGTGCCTTTAAAGCAAAACCTTCCAAGAAGCAAACTAAAGTTTGGGAGTGCTGGAAGTAGATTCTCTCATTGAAACATGGCAGAGCAGAAACATGCTTCATACAATTTGGTTGTAAATGGGCATTCATCCTTGGGACACAAGTAGAGCTATCCAAAGTAGAAAATGCTAACAGAAATGTATCATGCCTATTTAGCCCCACACATTTACTCCTAGTCTGTACTACTCCCTAACACAGACATAACCACCGAAATAATTGAAATTGTCTTTGTTGGTTTGCTCTCACTACCTGAAATTGGTGAAAAGCATTATACCAATTACACAGCACTTCTATAAAAGTAATGTTCAGCCCAATCAGAAATATCTTAAGTACTAAAGGAAGTACAAAATTAATTTTTATTGTGCCACAAATAAGGGGGAAATCACCCACTGAATAAAGGGGACGGGAAAAAAAAAGGTGTAGTGGGATTGCATCCCACAGCAATCCAGAAAAAACCCACAGTATGTCCACTTTACATACCACCTTTCTCTTAATTTACAGTTTTCAATTTACAGTCTTCTACACAGTTATTTAAATAAACTGTCTCTCACAGAGTAGCACCTTTGCAATTGCCAGGGACACAAACCCACTTCTCTGTTTCCTCATAAAAATTTTCCATAGACACCCCCAACACAAGCATTTCCAGCAAGACTGATTTTTTTCTTGGCCTTATCTTCTCCAGATGGTTTGTAGATAGTTCTCACAACTCAGCCATCACTTTAAATAGACTTAAAAAGACAAAAGTCCAGTTTCCTTTAGGACTGCATGTGCAACTTGTGGCTGGTGAAATTTCCAATATAAACAAGATCTTTTGGCACCAACTGGAGGGGGGCTGGGGCTGTGTATGGCTCACTGTAAGGAATGTTTGCTTTCTTAATATCCTCTCCCTTCTTAAATGGGATGGATTATATCCAAATACATTGTTACCATTCTTCTCACTCAAACTGACTTTATACTTGTCATACTTTAATGGGCAGGTCTGTGCTCTGCAAGAGATGCAAATAGTTTTGTTTGCAGGTTTTCAATAATCATATGTTTCATGATTAATGAAGCCTCTTTCGAGCCTCTAACTGCCTTCTGCAGCTGATTGTAGAATTGTTGAGGAGTCTAAAAAAAGTAATCTCACTCATATACTATCTTTAACTAATCCTGTAAAATTTTATTCATTGTTTGTGACAAGACTTGCTATTACTCTGCGTGCAGCAAGGAGTTGATCAAGCATTGTACAAGCTGTTGGGGATGTCACAAAGGTCACCATCAGCACTTCTAACGGAGTGAGTGCTTGCCAAGGATAACAGAAGAAACCATTTCCCCATTTACAGGTTTGCCAAGACAGAGTTCCAGTCCATTCCCAGGGTGAAAGGCTGCAGTTTAAAACACTATTATTCCTTCATTACATTTTCAGTGTATAACTACCAAACATAATTCTAAATCAATCAATAAAATAGTGTGCTTCTGGCTCTACTACCCTCTCACAAACAGGATGTCAGCTCTTCTACTCCTTGAAGTATAGTCATTTCCCATGCTCTGTTCTTCATGTTTAAACATAGAAAACAAAAATATCCACAAGTCCAATGTTTTGTTCAGCCCACAGTGCATCAGGTATTCTAACACCAGGCTTTCTGAAACCGTATCTTCTGTTGGGTTTGTTTGGGATTTTTAGTGTTGATGATTTTGGTTTTTTTAATATTATAACTCAATCCTGGAGAATTCCTCCTGTCCTAGCACAAACAGCACTCTCTACACAAATGATGTGCCAGAAAATTGTGTCCAATCTCTCAGTGCATTCTTCACGTTCTACATGCCATTCTTAAATTTTGCCACTTAGCCATGTGAAATTGCATTATTTAATTACAGAGCCTCAGAAATATTGCTGCTTTAATCCAATCACAAACAGATTTGAAGGGAAAATTATATACCAGGAGATAGGAAAAAAATGATGTGATCTCTTAGCAAGTCTGATCTCTGTTGATCACTTCACTACAAACAAGGACAGGTTAGCATGTGGAAACCAGGAAAAATGTAAGGGTCCAATCAAAGCTAGTTTTTACCACTTATAAGAGCCATCCAAGTAATAAAAAAGGGAACAAACCTTGAACATTTTCTTGCACTGCATTACTGCAAATCAATAAATAAAATCTTCTATAGATTAGCACTGGTTAGACCAAAACAATGAGGGATTCGGTAGCATGCGAGAGAGTGCCCTTCAGATTAAATGACAATTTGGAAGTGTTTAACAACATATGGTCTCTTTTCTTTGACATATACGATTAAGAATATATCATTTTTATATAAAAATATAAAATACCATCTGTCATAAGTTCCAACCATGATACTGCCTCTATATATCCAATTAATTCACTATACTTTCTAGTGTAAATATTTCTCCTATTTTCTCATTTTTCTTTTTCTGTAACTATATTTATTTATAAAATTTCAATAAATGTATATATTTAAAAAGTCAATACTATGACTTGAAATGTAATTAGGAATAACAATGAAAGTCTGTTTCACTTTGTATTTCAAAGAAGGGCCAAATCTTCAAATGGTTTGAAATGCCATTGCTCATTTAAATCAGTGGGTATAGGCATATTATAAAGACTTAACTATGTTGTTTTTCCTTATTATACACATCAACCCAGAGAAATACTCACTTTTCACAAATAAATACTTGTGTTTCTTTCTTTTTTCAGAAATGCAGGGTACTTTAAAGACACATGACTGCAGAATGAGAACCCAAATATAATGGGTATTGCTCCTTAAGGTGTCAGAATTCTAGTGAATATGGAGGAATAAATGGATTGCTCTCAAAACCATGGCAAAAACCAGCAAAACACATAATGCATTTCAATCCACTGAATTAATACTTGGCCTCATTAATTTAATCCAAAAGAAAAATCTTTGACCACATAATTATTACAATGACTTCTGAGAACATTAAGACATGCACAAGTCTCAAAGTACAGTCTTAAGACTATAGGAACTAAGCTTTGTCAGGGTAAAAGAGGAAGGACTGTAACAGCCTGTTTGAAGCAGGGTGCAAGATTTCTTCTGTTTGAGACAAGCATACCCAGATAAACATATACATACATACAGACACACATATGTTTTACTCTTTGTTTCTGAGTAATTTGGTTGTGAGTGCACCAATAAATTCTGCTAATAGGTTTAAGTAATGTGAGAAAGAAATTACTGACCCACAACTTAAACCACGTTTTAAATCTTTAGCTTTTAAAGAATCTTTTGGAAATTTTGACTCTTGAGATTCCCTCAGCCTAGCCCAAAAACAAAATGGAAGAGAAAATTATTTTGCTTTTCAAAAACATTGCCCCTCTTAAAAAGCAGAATACCATATAATGGTAATTCCCTTTCTCTTTCTTGGGATTAATTTATACTTCATGGTATAAAAAACCTAAGATTTCTGTGTCTGCTGCAGCATTGTGGAAGTGGTGACTATAGCTGTCTGAGGTTATTCCCATGTAATTTACAATTTAGTACCTTTTCACCTGCTTCTTGTAGTTGGTCTATGAGCAGAAAATGCTGATCATCTTCTAATATTAGATTCTTGGTCATTAAAGGAGCTTTCAAATAAACCATGACACTCTTCTTGGTCATTCATGGCAGAAACTCTGTAGAGTCCTAATAAATTGCTTGTGTAGGTTCTTAAGCTGTCCCAATACTTCCTAAAATACTTGCAGTATTTCAGTAACTACGTATAAATCAACTTCTAAGAATTTTTATTGTGTTATGTGTAATAAGTTCACAAGGGATACTGAGATCTCTAACTTGTTCACGTGCTGTCGGGTAATGTACTCCTTTGGCTTTGTGTTTTCCTCTTTTAATTTACAACAGAGTTTTTGCTCCAGGGTTAACATAAGGGTAATAGAAATTCCAATTTGCTTCTCTGTTTGCACCATTCATCAGCATGTATGCTTTAATGTAATTATGTCCCTATTGTTTGGCCACAATTCCCATGCTTCTCCATTTCTGCTTTTGCTGATTTTACACATATGGTCACTCATACTTCTCTTCTCTAAATCCTCGTATTTTCTATAACACTGTTTTTGAGAGGAGTGCATGTGATACTGTTTCTATTACAGTAATTTTTGTTTTATTGATTTGGTGACTCAGTTGTTGGTTCTTCTGCCATCCTATGGCGTCGTTGCTTCAGCACTGGTGGCATTGGGCTGCAAAGGGACGAAATTAACCCGCAGCACTTTACAGCAAAGCAGTCCACGACGTTCGACTTCGGCCCGTTCCACCCACAGGCCGCGCCCCTCGGAGCTCTCCACGCTCAGAAGCTCCTCCCCGCCGGCCGCGGGGCCGGAAGCCGCTGCCGGGTGCCCTGTGAACCGGGAAGGGCTCGGTTTGAATGAGATCCGGCTGATTCACCGCGGCCCGTGCGGCTCTGGCCCAGGTGAGGGCCCGGCCGCCTCCGCGCCAGGGTGCTGAGGGGCCCCGCGGCGGCCTCTGCGCGGCGGCGGCCTCTGCGCGGCCCGGGAGTCGGCCCGAGCGCCGGGCAGGGCCGCGGGCGGTGCGGACGGGAGCGGGACGGGGCGGGTCTGGCGGGCAGGGATCGCGCTGGGCCCCTGGCCTTTCCGCTGGGAAGTCCGAGCGCTTCGGGGTAGCGGGGACAGCTGCGAACGGGCTAGGGAGAGGCGGCGAGAGGGGCCGGGGAGCGGCGCCGGGCGGGGGTCCAGCCGCTGGAGCCGGACGGGCCTCGGCGCCGCATGGGCCTCAGGGCCCGGCCGCCTCCGCCCGGCCCGCTGCGGCCGCCCTTGTTCGGCAGCGCCCGGCGCGGGTTCGTGCTGCGGGCAGAGCGGGGCTCTGTGCTCTGTGCCCTGCCAGAGGCACCTCACGGGCGGCAGCGCTGCTGCTCCCGAGGTGCAGTATTGCCCCGATCCCCGGCAGTGCAGCTGAAGTTAGAGGGGCACGGGGGGAAGTGGAGGCAAAGCACTGGTTGGGATACCCGAAGGAGGAAGAAGCAGAATTAAGTAGAGAAGAAGCAATAATAAAAAATTAACAGCGCTGTTTCTAGTATGCAGCTGACTTAAGTAATGTTTGTGTAACAAATGTGTGTCATGTAGTTGGATACTTGTAAACAGTGTGGTGGCGTCATGTCTTAAAGTTGCAGTTGTTTTCTGTATGCCGTGGAAAAACAGCAAGCCAACAGGGATTGAGATTTTCTTTTTAAAAAGAAGTTTTATGTAAATATATCTCAAAGCTATATAGAACTGAAATGGTACTAGGCAAGCTGAAAAGTCTGATAGATTTGTGTTCATCTAAAAGCTGTCAGCCCTGGGAGTCCAAGATGTCCTGTATGCCTCAGGTGGGGAGTAAACTTGGAAGAAGATTCTGTGGAGCAGAGCATTCACTGTTTGTGATCATATTGAGACAATGAAAAATATCTATTTGTGAAGAAATTCAGAAATTGGCTAGCATATAAATTGCTTCTGAATCACTTAGTGTGACTTTGAATGGCAGGGTTTAACGTGTAGCTTAGTGGGAAATGTTGAGTTCCATCATCTGTTGTAACATGCCATTTCAGTGATACTCATTTGAAAACTATGATTTAGAACATTGTAAGTTAGTGAATACTTTAAAAATAGTATTAAATAATACCAGCATATAAATCAGTAAATAATACCAGTATATAAATTAGTTTGTCAACTTTCTTGGAAGTGATTCACTCCTGACAAAAATTTTGGAGTATAAACTAGTGGTTCCTGTAAGTACCTTGTAACATCTAGGATGATGGGATAGGGCAGGTGTTAAGGACGCTGAATAATAGACAGCTGGTATGATGAGTACTTGCTGGACTACTGCATAGTTCCACAATAGTTGTGTGTCTGCTTGCCTTTCTGCAGAATTCAGAGAAAGCCATTACTTCATGTACTGCATAAAATTAAAATTATTTCTGTTGGTTTCTATGGCGGTGCAGTTGTTAATGAAACTTTGCTTATCTGTAAGTTTTATGTGAATGTACTTCAGTAGCTTTAAAGCAGTTTGAATCTGTGTTACTGAAGTAACTCCAGCTCAGCAATGAATGTAGTAGAATTAGGTTTGCTGTACTTTTGGAAGTCAGACAGCAGAGCCTGGGAAGCTGACCTGCAAACCACCTAATCCAGCTTGGGTCTACTGAGATTCAGGTCTGTATGGAATAGGGCCTGGGTTTACAGAGCTGAGCACATTATGGAAGCAAAGCAAGAGTCATGTAACTCTGGGCTTGCACTACTGAGACTGCATTCATGCATAACATGATTAAACTCAAGCTTTAATGAACAGATTACTTAGAATTGATGGTAACATGTATATTTTTTTCTTCTTTTCCTACAAAATATATAGGAGGATAGACTAGCCTACCCCCTCCTCCACCTTTTCACATGTGAAGTCTCTGTTCAGGTCTGATGACTTTAACTGCAATGAGGTTTTTTTCTTGGTGAAATAACATTTTTCTGCAATGTGCACTTTCTCAGCTGATTTACCTCTCTAGCTGTTTATCATCCCAAGTGAAGCTGAAATGGTTGCAGTTGCACAAAAAACCTTGAGCCATTTCTGAGCACTGTTAATAAAATTGTTTATCATCTGCTGTGTGTAACTCCTCAATAGGAGATGTGGAAGTGCTTGTACAAAGCTTGTTGTGTAGTCTCAGGTGGAGAAACTGAGTTACCGAAGATGAAATGATTTGCATCAAGTCTCTCAGTGTACAAATTGCAAAGTAAATTGCTGTCACCTGTGTGTAGCCTGATACTCCCTCCACTAATAGGGCAGTTTAGTAGCCATTGTTTTCTATGTATGTCAAAGCTGATTTTGATATTTATTTCTCTACTAACTCAGAAGTTGCCAAACCAGGAGAGCCCTCTTTCATTGAGGGATCACATCGTGGAGTGTTAATGCTAGATAAAAATAGTGCACTGTAGTGTGAAACTCATGTGTCTCATGCAAGGAGATAGAGTAATTTAAGACTGTTTCAAGTTGATTTCAAAATACATGCTGCAACATGCCAAGTATAAACACAGTAGCTATTGGTTTATAGCTATATGTGCATACACATTTGTGCATGATCTTTTTATATAACTTCATCCCTATGCTACCTAAGAAAAAATGTTTTCGTTATTAAAAGTCTGAATTTAAGTGACTAGAAGATACCAATGAACAACTGAGTGGTGAACCAGAGCTCTCCAAATGGGCAACTCTTTCCAATAATTACAGTTACCTAACAGCAGTATTAGGAGCAAATATTAGACATGGGTTTTAAAATTTCTGTTTCCCGATCAGTTTTGAGATGCTGTCTGTATACTCTCACTGCATTATTAGTATTAACTATTTTTCCCTTTTGAGGTAATTAAATAAAAATTGCAGTAATGGAAGTCTGGATTTTTAAACAACATCCAATGACCAAGCTTATTTTAGTTATGATGTTTTGAATCATGGACACATATACACAGAGAAGCTATTTAATTCTTTTTTTTAACCATTAGTTATTGTATTAATTTCAGCGATGAGTGCATGTCATCCAAATCCCGCAATGCACCAAAATGCAAGTTAATTATGATAATTGTCCTGTATTTTTTCTGATACAGAACTATTTGATACAGTTACTTCCTTAAAGTTACACTTTAAACAGAGACTGTTAACTCTTCCTTACAGATAGAAGGAAACAATCAAAATACCTTTTGCCAACTTTGGAAGGAAAAGAGGTGAGATTTACTGTGAACTGTTTGTTTACTTTTCTGGCTTTTTTTTGTATGTATATATAATGTAAGTATATGTGTGTGTGCAAGAATATAGGGTAAAACCAACAGAGAAGTTGCTAATCAGCCTAGCTTTTTGCACTTTGTTGCACAGATAAGATTCTCAGCTGTAGGTTACCTTTTGTGCCTCACTGGGAAACAGACCAAGCTCACAGAGATTTGTTTCTTTCATGTCTTTGTAGTTAGTGGGGAAGGGAATGCAAGACCTCTGGGTGGTCAGGTGGCTAAAGGTGAATAACCCAGGCCCAGTTGAAATAGTAGCTGCAGTTCTGCTGTAGCCTGTGCTACTGGCTCTTGTGGTCTCTCCTGGATCATTTCCTTCTGCAAAGCTGGCAGGAGGATAACTTTCCATTCCACTTGTCAGTGATTTCCACTGTCAGCACTGAGAAACTCTGACTTGCTCTTTCTCTTCCAACTTTCTGGGAAGGTGAACACATCCTCCTTTGCTCTTGTGCTACTTTGAGATAAGCTTCAAAAGGGTCTCTGTTAAATTGCCACAGTTAGTAAAAAACAAAAAAATCCCCCCCACCCAAACAAAAAACTGAAACAAACCCCCAAAACCCACAAACATTCTTTGAGCAGCTTTAGCTTAAAGAATGATTTGACAGAAATGTCTTCTGGAGCCTGTATTAGTGTTAAAAGCAATCAGCTTTTCCAAGACCTCTTTTTCTGTTATGCCAAGACAACTATTTCTGGGATGCAACGTGAAGCCTCTCAGAGAAGTGAACAGGGTTAAACCCAGCGTTTTTGATAGCCTCTCAGTTTGCTGCAGGGCTGCACAAATGGCTGTCCTGGCAGTACTGAGAAAGCAGCATCAAGTTGGTGAGCAGCAGCAGCTTCCTCATTGCTCCTTATGTTAACACTGACATTGAAAAAAAGTCTATCAAATCACAGCCACAGATCATTTCACAGATCTGTTTCAAAACACTGCTCTATGAATGATTGAGTGGAGGCAATTAATGGGCAGTCTTCTCAGGGAAGAGGATAACATGAATTTTAACTCCTAAATTGAATGTGAAGCAGCCTTTCTCTACCTGAATTTGGGCAAATCTAAAGATCTTTGTCACTTTTCCAGTCACACCAACCACTCCTGCAGAAATAAACAGGAAAGCTTTCTGTACCTGCAGACTGCTCTTACCCTTGGTGCTTAGGGCATCTTAGCTACAGCAAGAGCTTCAAAAATAGTAAAAAAACACCATGGTTTCAGTTTCTAACAGCATTTAAAATGATCAGTTAGCTTTAAATTGCTTAAATGAATTATTAAAATATTTTGGGAATTTAATATTAAAAATGTTGAGAAAATTGGAAGCTTCTTGCAGGATTATGGATACTTGAGTGAGACATGGCTTGTACCACTTCTAGGAATTGTATGGTAAAGGGGAAAAAAAAAGCCCAGTAAACATTCTTTGGGTTATTCTTCAATGGTGCCTTGTCCTTTTTCAGCTTATCAATGTAACATTTCCTTTTTACATGTGCCATGGTTTCTAAATTTTACTAGGTTTCTGCCTTTCTCCTTTCTATTTCCTTCTACAGGAAAGAGACCTACTGGTGTCATCTTTACAGTCAAAAAGTGGGAGCAGCTGCCAAGTTTGTTCTGTGAGCACCTCTTGCTGAGCACCAGGTCAGAAATGTATAGTTGTTTTATTTGTAAAGGCTAAAGTTAGCTTCATTAATGTCTAAAAATTTCCCTTAAGCTGTTGTAAGGCTAACAAAAGCATTGTTGGAGAAATGGAATTTATAGGTGAAATAATATTTAGATGGATTAATAAAAATTAAAATCTGTTTTGGTGAATGTATTTCATTAACTTAAATTTTTCAGATGTTTACACATCTCAGTAAACAAACATGTTTAGGTCCATATAGACTATAGCCTACTAAAACATATTCAGTTACAAATAGGCAGGTAAAGCATTAGCTGCCAAAACTGTAACCAGAATCTTGTCATGGAGCTAGTGAAATAATTTGCAGTGCATCTAGAACTGTGTTTTGGAGATTTTCTGTCTGTTCTGCTGTCTTGAAAATCTGAATATCTCAGTTCAGTGGCTGTTCTGTGGGAAATGTTAGGTGTCTGTAATAAATTGAGATGTTGTTGTAAAGTTATGCTGATAAGTAGTCTGTTTAACACTTTTATCTCATCCAACTCTGATATGGCAAAATATATGGCTTTTATAAATGATGTACTATACTGTTGGGTTAGAAACTGGAGTAAACTGTGTAAATGAACTATTAATTAGTATGAGCTATTGCTTTTCCCTTCTTTTAAAGGATTTGTTATTTATTTATTATTTCTTAAATGTACATAGGTAATGTACCTCATCAGTTGATGGAAGTTGCTGTAATTGTCAGAACTATCAGTTTTAGGGTTACCAGTGTAGAGACCAGAAGTTTCTTAAAATAAATGAACAGCCATGATGGATTAAAATAATAGTTTGAGGACCTTAAACATACTTCTCAGTTACTCTTCAGCCCTCTTTAGTGACACAGAAGATGAATCATTGTGAGTTTCAATGGAGGAGTATCTACCACAGAGGAGTAACATGAACTGTAGTTGGCGTTAATTTGTGGTAACATTGTGACTGTTTTATTGAAGCCATTTAACATATGCTTACATAATATCTTTAAACAGCAACTTAACCTTTCCAAGGAAATCCTCCAACTTGATTTGGAATTTATTGTAGTTCAGGATAGAAAAGCATATACACTGTGTGCAGCTTTTGCCTCTAAAAAAGAAACTTGGTGTCAATGACTTACTGAAGAAGTTAAGCGTAACCACTGACCCTTTAATAAACTCCTTTTTGATTTATATGGTGCCAGTGGAGTTTTAAGAAAGTACTTACTGCTAGGTGAGGCTGCACTTGTTGGATTTGCAGGTTCTACAAAATCAAGAGAGTGAATCCTATTAAATGAATAGCCTGATAGTTCACTGAACTGGGAAAGTGAATTTAACAAGTCAGGCAGGTATTTCTGATCAATGTATCTTGGCTATTGTTAAGTTATTGAAGTAGGAAGAAAAATGCTGCTTCTTTATGTGTTTAGCAGCTTAAACTATTTGTTTTAACCTTATACTGAAATAAAACTTGTTGGTCTTTAGCCAGTAAGAATTCTAGCAAATATCAGAAGAAGTTATGAAAATGATGGTGACATTCACCTTCAGCATGAAGATTTTTTCATATACAAAGCAAATATATTTTTCAAGTTCTTTTGCATAATTATTTCAAAAGAAGGCTATTAAATAAGTATTGTTAATGTAATCTGAACTCATGTATGTAATTATGTGTAATGTGACATCTGCTTGGAGGATGAATGTATTTTGGAAATCATATTTGGTGTTCTCAATTGCTTTCAAAGCCTGAACAGGCTTCGTTGTGTTGTATTAAAACTTCTCCAGTTAAGACCATAATTTTTGATGCTGTGCTTTGTATCTTCTATTTCACAAAAAAAATAAGCTAGTAAAATTTTCTGATTTTGGCTACAAATGCACCTTGGAAATTGCTTGATTTGATGAAAACAGCTGTTTAAAAATTAATATTTAGTAGGCCTTTTAAAAATTTTATGGATAAGTTTTGTTGTATAGAGCTAAGAAGTTGAAAAAGCCAAGTGGTAAAGTTCTGTTAAAGCTTCGGCAGAACCTGTACCTAGGTATCCACCATGAAATTGTAGATGTCTTTTCAACAACAGAAAATGAAGAAACTGTAGAGAAAGAAACAGCAGTGTAATTTTTTTGGTTGGGCACCTTAGCAGCCTTTATTCCTGGGGATCACCCCCTTGAAAGTTACAAGACACACAAACTGATGCTTTTTATTTTTTTTTAAGGAAGACGTTTCATTGATTGGAATAATCTTGCACTAAAGCACTGACACATGCAAGACTGGGAATGTATTAAATGACTGTACTGTCACTAGTCTTCTAACTATATACACATTAAATGTTTACTTTACAGTATTTCTTTTAGTATAATGAGTTCATTAAAAAAAAGCTTTTGATGCTAATTCAGAGATCCATAATCTGCTTAGTGTCTTTCACATGTAGTTTTGATGATAACTGACAAGCTGTAAGTTAATTAGCGCGGAACTTACTAATGAGGATGCTAAAATCCTTACTTTAAGATTTTTATTGATGATTTCTGAGCAAACGACAGTAAATTCAGTTGTATATCTAATAAGTTTTAGGAACTTTCTGGCTGTAGGTACTGATCATAAGTAACAAAAATCCCCCAATTAATTGACTGATTGGAAAGTTTTGAGAAGTTTGACAAGAGTGTTCATCTTCAGAAATGGGGATAACCCAAAACCAAAGCAATAAAGCAAAGTCTGTTAATTAGCATGGAAGACAGCTTCTTGAATTAATATGTGGTGTTAATTAACAGGAAGTCTGATGTTGTGTTGTAATTACCACCAATATTTTTGACATACTGAGTGACTGAAGGTGAATTATATAGATAACAATTTAGTAAACATTTCGAGCTTGGGAACATTTTTCCTTTGTTTCTGTTTTTCTAGAAATATGGATAGACTTCTGCGACTGGGAGGAGGTATGCCTGGGCTGGGACAGGTTAGTATATAGCTTGTCAATCTTTTCTTTAAAATTAATAAATTCTGGAGTGTTTCTTCTATTATGCTATCATATTTTAAAACAGCATCAAAGAAACATTGTTCATAGTAATAATCTCTGACTCAAGAGATTTTATATGTGTATGCATATTTTTGTTACAACCTGGCCTTTTTTTTTTGTGAATCAGTATGTGTGTTGGCACTAAGTTTACAGAATGTCTATAAACCTTTATTTTTGTGTCTGAGCATTTTAAAATTCATATTGAAAAGCATTGGAAACACATAATACATTTTTTTAAAAAACAGTTTCCAATAATATGGATTTCCAGTACATGAAGGGTATTTATTGTAAATGGCCGAGCACATCCACTGCTCTTTATAAATAACATGTTTCAGCTCTTGGATCGCATTGGGAATGGGGCATTATAAGATACTGAAGTGTATGTACATTTCAGGAGGTAATTTGAATTGAGTTTATCACTTGTGGGTAGTTGTAGCTTCTTGTATGTGTGTTTTATTGTGTCTCCTCTTGTCGATTGTTCTCACTTCTGTAACTACTCACGGCAAGAAGGCCTCCCTGACAGCTGTCCTGTTCTAGTGAGAGACCTATTCACATTGTATGGCTTCTCCTACCTCTACAGCAAACCCTAGTGCTTTTTTCCTTGATCAACTGACATGGCCAGCAGTCTTCAAAAATAAAATCAAGTTGATCTTGTTACATTGTGCTGATTGCTGTGGATACAGGGGGAAAATAATTAGGAATGTCTTTGTTTGAGGTCTGTAGGAAGAATTATTTCCTTAAGGAATTGGTTCCAGTCTCATTTCCTTTGTAGTCCTTTCCTTTGGTTGGCTGCAGTAGCTTCCTGGTCTCTTTCTAAGTCGAGAATCCAGACTCTTGTACTGGAGGAATCAGTTCTGTATGTCTTGGGCTTCAGGAGGTGTGTCCAGGGTTGAAATTGCTAAACCCAAAGCTTCTTTTGGTTGTATATATTGTGTTTGTGTCCAGCATAACTACAGGAGTAGTTTAATACTGAAGCATTTGGTGAAATATTCTAGGCTGATCTACAGACTCTAAATGTTTTGCCAAATAAGCTGTAACTTTTGGTGCATAATTTTTTTTCCCCTTTTTATAGCTAAAATTCTATTCACGTTCTCTTAGTGAATCTTCAAGCCGCCCTCAGTTATTTTTAGTTTCACTTTCTTAAACAGTTATTTCTCTTGTTCCTCTGAGCTGCCAGCCTGCTTCATGACTCTTCATTTTTTTAACATCTGTGCAGTCTAATCTCTCAAGCTTTCACTTCTTAGTCCTCTCTGAACTTGACGCTTATCAAAGCTGTTTTTCAAATTTACTGTTAACTCTCTGCTGTTTTCTGAATTTTTCATCTTTAACTTGAAGCTTGCTAGAAAATTGTGGCAGACAATAGAACATAACATTCTGAGGAAGCTTGCTGAACTCCTCTGGTAGCTTTGGCCTGCAAAGCTGCTCTGTGTTTGTTTAAATATGGAATTGTCTCTTAAATGAGTTGATGAGTATATGTTAGATTGAAAAAAAAGCATTAAACTGAATTGCTCTTTACTCAAGTTGCTGCTTGCACTAGATGTCTTGACTACATTTGTAGTCTTTTGGTTTATTGAATCAGCAGGAAGGCTTTTCAAATAGGATATTTTTATGTCCTTAAAATAATGTGTTTCAAAGGACCTTGAAAAGTCACTTTATATTCTGAGTATCTATTGATGATAATTGAGATTGAGAGAAAATCCAGAGTGAATCAGATGTCTTTGAGATAGAAGAGAGGAGGAAGATATTTCTTGGATATATTTTGTAATGCTAGAAAGCAAAATTATTACCATTTGTTTGTACTAGAGTGTTTTAAGCAACAGAACTTTTTGTTCTTATTGCTGTGTCACAGTTGTTGTAAAGGTTGAATATAGTAAAAACATCTGACTGAGCCATTCTTGCCAGCATAAGAATCATCTGTATATATAGTCTGGTAGAAAAAGAGGCATTTTCAAAGTAATTTTATCCCATAGTTTGGAGATTGCTTTTTCTTGTAGCTTGGGATCTGCTTAGCAAGAGGAATGCATCACATAAAGTCTGCTAAGGGTCTGTTTGATTTGCTTTGTAACTGATGTTAAAGTACTGGCAGATGCTTGGTGAGCACAGTTTCTGTTTGATCTCTGCCAAGGCATTCTTTCTCAGTGACCTGCTTGAGCTTCTTCAGCAGTAGTTATTTGGCTCTTCCCCCTTGGCAAAATTACCTCTTCTGGTTATTGTCTCATTTAGGGTTTCTTGGTCTTCTTAATTTCCAAACTCAGATATGTTATCCCAAATGCACTTTAAATTCATGTGTTTGCAATATGCTTTTCAAGTCTTTTGGTGTAGTGTATTACACTTGAGAACTTCTGTCACTGAATTTGCAGTTCTCTTTCCCTACTTCTTGCTCCTTCAGGATGCTATTGAGGGGTTGATTGGCCTGCAGGTGTCCAGAGGTGGTCAGTGCTAAATCACATCTACCTTAAGCCTGTCTTCAAATGGCTAATAACCAAATCTTTAAGGAAGTAATCTTAAACTGACACTTCAACAATAAACTTTCCTTCCAGTGACATGGGGCTTAGAAATCTTGAGGCATTTCTTCTCTTTTAACCATAGGTGGACAAAGGGCTGTCTTAGTAGGGCAGGAGGTGAACAAGAGAGGAGAAGGGAAGAGACTCTTAGAACTTTTGGCATCACATAAGCCATTCACTGTATTTTCTGGCAGTATGCTTGGTCATTAACTGTGTGTTCTTTTTATGGCAAGGTACCTGTGTTTAGTTTTGAACTTGATGCCAGAAGTAAGACCTCCTTTGGAACACTGCTTCATGCAGAAATTGTGTCTTACATGACTGGTGTTGTACCTGGTCCACAAGCTTGTTTTGTCTTGAGTTAAGGTTCTCGTGATAAATGCATAAGATGAGTGAATATATGAATGAATGAAGCCTTTTAGAAAAGATGTAAAAAATTGAAAGGGTTGTGATGTCTCAAAGAAAATCTTATGACTTCAGTGTTGCTCCTGTAGTTCATGGGAATTAAGATTTTGGCAATGCCCTTGTTCTGCTTCACTTACATAGTCTCCTTTCTCTCTCCATTATGTTGGGTTTTTCTGCTTATCTTCTTTTTCCTGAATCATTCTTTTCAGTTTGTCCCTCTGGAATACTGCCTACCACAGAATTTCACTGGTGGTTTAGTACTTTGATTTGCATTGTACATTTGCTGCAGACAAATGAACAGGTTTGTGGGGTACGTAAAAGCATTCTGCTTATGTAGCAGGCAGGAATTTGGAGCAACACTCCTCTTCATTTTGTATGCTGAACTATTGTTTGCTGGTGAAATCAATTCCACATATGCCTCTATTAGGCAATCCCACTGCAAAGGGTGTGAGCAAATTAAGTGCATTTGTAGCCAAGCTTTTCTCTTCATCACTTACAGACTAGTAATTCAAGTTGAGCAAGTTCTTGTCCACAGTAGCACATGCTGTCTGTTTTTCTGAATCCAGATGTGATAGAAAGCAGTGAAATAATGACACTTTAAAAAGAGGCTTTTAAAGTAATTTTTCATTGCTTGTTAGATTTTTGAAAATATTCATTTACACTGCTCTGTTAGTGCAGACAACTGTTCTAATACAATAAATGAAAAATAAAACTGATTCTGTAATTTTGAATTAACATATTTGATGACAGAGGGGAAGGGGAAAAATTCCACTGGGAAGGGAGGGGGAGACAGAGAACTGACCTGTGTCTTGTAAGGAGTGTTTACACCTTGACTTGGAATATAGAAAAAGAAGTGCAGATAGCTATTTTATTTGAATCATGGACTTGCCAATTAGCCATCAAGTGCTTCCATCTGTGAAATAGTTGATCAGATGGGTTAGCTGGGATGTTTCCAGATTAGGGCATTGTAAATGGCACTTGAAAACTGTCACTTTGATTAGGAGGTTTCAAATACTGCACTGCTTGGTGCTGTGGAACCTTTTTCCCCTCATAGGATCTTGGGTTTTTTAGAACATGCTTTTCCTGTTTAGTAAATCTGTGGCACCATTGGAACTTGGGAGACCTGCTGCTGATCTAAAGTTCTGCTTTGTGTGCTAATCTAGTCAGGGTGGTTGTTGGAGGACAGCACAGTGCATTCTTTTGTGGGGCTTCCAAAGAGGAGTTGATGGTCTGGCAGACAGAGGAGGGTCAAGCTCTGTGTAGATCATCCCCAATTAACAATTAGATGCAAATTTCCTTGAGTTACTTCATTAAGCTGATGTGTCATTTGAGTACATGACTTTTTCTTGCATCTTACATCTTTCATATGTAAACAAAAACATCCACCAACAATAAAAAACCTCAAACCCAAAACAAACCCAGACACCCCCGTCCTTCCTCTCCAAAAAAAACCAAAACAATAAAACAACCCAAAACCACGCCAACAACCCAAACAGGAAAAACTGCAGCACCTTACCATCTTACTGAAAATTATTTTGGTTCATTGATTCTTGAAACAGCTTGTGTTTTAATTTAAAGGGTGTAAATGTGTTGTCTTTAATTAAGTACCTTTTTCATTGTAAAGCTGTAGAGTGTCTGGTATCTCAGTATCTGTTTAGCTATATGACTTTCTCCTTTCTGTGTCTCCTGGGTGGTTTATGTGGTTTGAATTGTGGTGGTACACTGTTGTCTGCTTCTCATAAGTATTTGAAGCTTCAGATACACCTTTGGAGAATATTTTGCCAGGGGAATAAGTCTGAATTAAAGCTCGTAAAATTGTGCATCGTTTCTGTGCCATTGCTTCTGAGACATTTTCCAGCAAAGTTCTCAAGTATGAAGAATGTTACTATTTCTGGAACTCAAATGTAATTCCCAGTAGATGAGACGGTGTACAATTTGGATGGGTTATTCCAGTTCTACTTTTTTCCCCTGAAAGCTCTCAACCCATTTAAGGAATAAAAAAATTTTGTCAATGACAAACATTTTTCATTTCATCCATTAAAAATATCCAACATGAAATTCCATAGAAAGTTCAGAAGACTTAATTGACTTTCCACAGAAAGTCTCAGCGTCAGTTTTTCTATACAAAATATATGATTTTGTTTTAAGGAGAAGAGAACCACCTTAGAGATAATAGACTGTGCTGTTTCACTTACTTTCACTGTCTGGGATGAATGTTTTACTGCATTGATTAGTGTTTTAGTACAGGGCTGTTCAATTAAAGCTTCATATCAAATTTAGGATCCAGGTGTGGCCAGGGTCACAGGCCAGGGTCTGGTTTTGCTGGAGAAGGTAACTCCATGGGTCATGTTAGGCTTGTTTGAAAGTTGCTGGGGATGGCAAAGCAGGGTATAGTTCTCATACATTTGAAGTACAGTTGAGTTGTTGTAATGTGATTTGTCTCCTAAGGAGCTAATTGGGAGAGGAAAAGAGAAACCTGATAAAATTGGTTTAGGAGAAGCCATAATTTTACTTAAACCCTCTGTGTAATTTGTGTTATAAAGGCTGTCTTGAAGTAGGATGGCTGCACTACAGACATGTCTTACCTATTAATCACAAACAAATATAAAACTAAAACTATAAAAGCCAGTGGGTTGTGTCTGAGCATTACAGTTTCCTCTGATCTGCTATTTTACTCTGGAGAACATTTTTAGCTGCCTCTTCTTGGCCTCAGATCTTAAACTTCCATATTTCTAATAATTAGGCAATTAGATTCTCTTCTCCTCAATTTAATTGCCAGTGTAGTCCAGCTGACTTTTGACTTTCTCCAAAAGAGACAAAGGAGCTTGGACAAGGAAATGAGTGTAGCCATAATGAGAAAGAACATAGGGAAGAAAGGGTAAAGAAGAAGAAATATCTTTGTGCATTTGGCATGTCAGCTATTCACTTGTAATGTTCCTTTCTGCAAGCAGGAAACAGCCACCCTATAGCGATCAATTTAACTTATTTCTCTTGGAAATTGTATCTTCTTTCTGAAATCCCATGCAATTGAATATTAAGTTGCAATGCTACTATGCAGCACCTTTGAGTGAGGGTTTCTCTTTTCTTCCTGCTGTGTAGGAGAGTCCTCTAAGTTTTCCTATAAAGTTGGAAGTGTTATAGTGGTGTGGTTTTGGGGGGGCAGTGGCTGTTGGCTGATCAGTTGTTTTTTCAAGTGTTGCAAACAATTGACCTTACTGCATCTTGCCACTGAGTCTCCCAGTTCACCTGCTTGTATCCAGAGGAGCAGCTCTTCACAACACCGAATCTACAGATACCTAGAACCCAGTGCATTGTTCTTTATACTGAGGAGATATCTTTAACTGCTTTGCCTACAAAGTGTACTTGAGGGTGAGCTTAGGCAGAACCTGCTGAGGGCTATCCTGCCTTCTTGGCAGAACTGTATTTAGAATAAGGTAATTAAAAATCTACATTGAAGCAAGACTACAAGAGGCAGACAAAATTACAGGTGCTGACTCATCATCTGCATTGAGGCTCTCAGTTCTAAATCCCTTCTGTAATGCTGATGGGAGTAGATAACAGGTTAGTCCTGGCTTTTTCTGGAATGAAGTTGACCTCTGTATTTTCTTTTTATTTCCAGTAGATTGAGCTCTTTTCAAAAAGATGTACAGTGTTACTGAGAACTTGTTTTATGTCCCTAATCTTAGGGCTTTTTTCTATGACATTGTCATAGAATCATAGATTGGTTTGTGTTGGAAATGACATTTAAAAAACATTTAGTCCAAATTGTCCTTATGCTTGATAAGGAATTTTGAGTGCAGTAATAAAGCACACCTACCCCTTTGAGTTTTGTGTCTCAATGAATGTACAGATTAAATGGGGTAAAGATAAATGAAACACTGACCTAGGGAAGATTACACTTAAGCAGCCATTTCATATAACAGTTGTGTTGGGAGCATTGTAGGAAGTCTGACTATTGCAAATTGCATCAAAGTTATATATATATATAAGTAATTTTACATCAGGAATACGTTATTATTGAGTAGTAAACGTTTATTTCTAATAATAATGTTCTGTAAGTGTCTCATTAAACTAGAGACTATTTTTGTTTGAAGTTCTGCTTAGTTAAAAACAATCAAATAACAAACAAACCAACAAAAGAAACCCAAAAAAGGCAAAAAGACAGCCAATCAACCAAAAAAGCCAGAAACAACCCCCCCCCCCCCCGCCAAAACCATAGCAAAAAATCAAACCAAATGCCACCCCACACACCCTAAAAAAGAAAACCACAGAACACCGCCCCACAGAAACTAAAATCCTAAATAAGCAGAAAGCTAAGCAGTGAAATTCTGGCTCTGCACCAAAGAGGTGTTGGCAAATTTATGATCCCAACCCGTTTAACCAACTGCTCAAAGCTATACAAAGTTCTGTGTTTTGTAATTTTGGTTTTGAAGAGGAAGGGAGATGGGAAATGTTATATATTTCAAGTCCATCTATATTGCTGTTCGTGGAGTTCTGTTGTAAATGTGAACCTGGGTAAGCTTTTTTTAGGAGACAGAATTTTGTAAAACATACTGAGAGAGTTTTTATCTAGCCTGTTAAGGTGAGGTTTTTTTCAGAAATTTTTCAATTTAAGGTAGCAGTTGATGCCACAATACTTCCTTAGTATCCCTACTCCATTTTGGAGTCTCTGAGACCAAACATATTACTGCAATTTTTATTTCATCTGACATATGGTGTAACAAGACAATGTGATCCTTCAAGAAATCTAGGCTGTTTGTTGAGACTTACGGTATTTTGTGGTCTGTTATGCTTGCTTGTTTATAATTGGTATAAAAATGGACCTAAACATACAAACTGTTTAGACATAATGGTAGCTTCAAAATCTAATCCTGTTGATGTGGAACTAACTACAAAATTGTGTGTGTAATAGCTTGAAAATAGCAATAAAATTTCAACTTGCTACTAGTTTTAGTGTGTGATTCACAATGCAAGTAATATATTTTTCTCTTTTTTATTGAGCTCACTGATTTTTTAATATTTTTGTATGAATGTAATAATTTTCTCTGTCATGACTGATCATGTTAACTTCCTGTACTGCAGAAAATGCAATACATGGTTTCGAGTGCTTGTCATGACAAAGTTGTTGGAACCATTGAGATCCCAGAATATGCCTTGCTCCCTTTGCCACTTCCACTGATGGAACATGGGTTGGGAATTTCCAGAAGTGTATTGTCTCAGTACGGGAAGAAAATGGTTCTACAATCCCAACTCTGCTTAGATTTTCAGGCTTAACAATGTGTAAAAAACACTGTGCTGACCTAAGAAATTTCTTATTCTTTATATCCATATATCAGCAGGTTGTACCACTTACTGGCAAAAAGTAGAGAAGAACAGTGGTACTCTGGACTTTTAAGGCCTTACTATCATTAACAGCTCTACTTCCTTTGCACACTTGCTTATGTTTGTCCTCTCTGCAGATAGTATTTTGTAGGTTTATTTCCCTTGTACCAATTTATACACACAAAGTTGAATTTACCTCCACAAAACAGAAGATTTAAGCTCACTTTAGGTGTCTCATCCTTCCATGCATCTTTTAATATGATAAATTACTATTTTATAATGATTGTCATTGCATTTATACCTCAGTTGCCTTTCTCCCCCTTACCTATATAATAGAATGTCATCTTTACCTGTAACACTTGTTCTCGAGGAGGTAGAGAAGGGTAGTGAAGAAAAATTGGTGGGATTAATAAACTCAAAAGTAATCCAAGGGAGGTTTTGTCTTTTTTTTTTTTTTAGCTAATCTTTCTCAATTGTCTTTGGATATAACAGCTGAAAATATGTAGTGAAAGGGTTAAGTCGGCATGAAAGAATTCATTTCCACTTTAATGACCTAGCCTTGCTGGGTTAGGACGATGGGGAACATGCTTCTGACTTGTACTCCTATTGCCAATTAACACCTCCTATAACAGGTTGCCTCAGCTAGTCATTGAAGCAGAGGCAGTAGAAGTAGTTTACATGCAGCTTGTTTTTCACACTAGTTGTTTAATACTCACAAAATTAAACTATTAAAAGGTTCTTTCTTAGCTTACTGGGAAAGAAATAAAACATGATAGCAATCATTGTTTGCTTGTGTGTCCTATGTTTGTGCTTAAATTGTTCCAGTTACAAAAATAAATAGAAGTAGTAATAATTCTTTTATTTTACACAGTAATATGTTGTTTGATGCGTTAAAGCTGAGATGTGCTTTACAGCACTTAAGTTCACTGCCTTTGGATTTTTATTACTGCAAAACTGGGTTTTCTTTGAAACAGGTATGATGTATTTCAAAATCATCTTTTGTGCTATTAACATGAAACCAGAGCAGTGTTTAAGATCCATTTAAACAATGGAAAGTGTATCCATTTGTGGAATATTTCTCAGTTCCTTGTGTAATTAATCAAGTCTGCTTCCTCTAGCTATTTGAATAAATCTAAAATAGTACAAATAAAGAACAGTGCTCTAAAATGACACTTTAGTTCACATTTAATAATAAAATTGGCTAAATAATTTATATCGGTTCACACTAAGAGAAAGGTGAAGTAATATACCTAAAAGTGTTAACAAATTTGCTAAAAGGCCTGAGTAGGTAACACTTCAAGGCGTTAGTTTTTATCCTGTAAGAATGGCAAATGCCTTTAACACTTCGTCAACAAGGGTTACCCAAGTAAAGGTCTGCTTTTTATATTGGATCATCTCTTTAACTGTTTGAAACAAAAATAGTAACATGCATAATTTAATATTACAATGTAATTTTCTGTCCATAACTTGCATGCGATCCTTTTTCCCTTACAAGTCTTACTAAAAAAAAAATTATTTGAATAGTGATAACCTAATTTTATCAATTATTATTGACCTTGGAATTCTGCCATTCTAAACAAAAACAATCCTAAAGCTTGGTTGGGTTTTATGATGTGGCCATCAGGCAGCTCATTTCAGTGACTGGAAGCATAGAGCTGATTCAGAAGAAGCATCAATTTTTCAGTAACACATAACAGTATTTTTTACAGCAGTTATTTTATTTTAATAATTACTGTATCCAGCTTATACATACATGGTTGGGAAAAAGAATGTTCAGTAGTCCTTGCAGTTTCCAAATCTAATTTTTCTCCAGTTCTCCAAGAAATAATCCAATAAAGCTGTAGGTATGCAATATTCGCTGCTTTGCAGTGAGATGGACAGTCTTCTAAAACTATGTAATGACATAGCTGTCCTTTGAATATGATAATGTAACCAAAAACACCAGCAGCTCTTTTGCATTGCAGATGCAAACGCTTTCTTGTCTGGGTTCCTGATACCAGTTAATTTAATTTGGTGCTCTGCTTCGTAAGGCTGGTGCTTCTTTGTTAAAGTTGGCAGGCAGTGAAGTTTATGAACAGTGGTAATAGCACATGCTGTGGAGGGTCAGTGTAAAATATTTGCCTCCATGTAGAGATTAGCTAATAAAATCTTTCTTCTTCTTTGCTTGATGAAAGAAGTGCGTAAACTTTTGTGAAAGACAACCAGAAACAGGCCAAAGAGATCTCAAAACACATAACTCATAGGTGGCTCCCACATACTGTGTAACTAACACGCAGAAGCTGGGGCTGGCACTCCAGGGCTGTGTTACATTATCAGCCATTTGTGGAAATGGAGGTGATCAGAGATGGAAGAAATTGGTTCCAGTTTCCAAACTGCTCTCTCTTTTCAAATCATCTAAAGTCAAGTAAACTACTTGGAAGACCCAAGTTCCATTTGGCTTTATCTGTTAAATCTTTGAAGGTTTTATGTCAAGAGTTTGATGAACTTTGGTTTAGAATTTTCTGTAGAAATACTAATGTACTAATGCAGTTATCTCTGATAGAAAAATAATATGAACTTGACCTATGGATCATTTCCTCCTCAGGATTCCTGAATTTCAGTACTCTTTTGAGCAGTTCGTTGTAATTGATACTAAAAACAAAAGAAGGAATATTAACATGAAAATGAATACACGTAATTGGTACGGTGCAATGAGGACTTAAGTTTTCCCATAATCTAGCTGGTAATTAAAATCTATAAGAAGAACAGAGCAGATGGAAAGGAGATAGTGAGGTCACACAAAGAAGCATCAATGACCAAGGAAATACTTGGTATGTGCTGTGTATTTATAAGATGACTGAGAGTTAACAAACCTGCCTTGTGTACTACCATTAGCTAATTTTTACAAGTTCAGGTAAATTGGTTGAACTGCACAGTAAGAGTGGAAACTCATGTTTGATATTTTTACTATGTCTTGCATGTGCTTAATATGAAGTAGTGAAGTATGCTGTTGATCCCTCCTAATCCTTAATGTAGTAACTTCTATATCTATTTAAACACATTTAGCATGTAAAATCCTTCACAGTGAATGCTATGGCTTTAAAAAAAATAGCAAAAGTTAATCAAGTTGGCTTGCACTGATGAAGAATTCCTTTATGAATTAACAGAGTTTGCTATGCTGAAAATAAATTGTTGACTGTGGGTGCTGGCAACGGGTATTCAATGCAAGTTTTGAAAAAAACCTCTATTTTATCTCATAGAATGCCTAAAGATTTGATGAAGTATCATATTAGGTATGCCCTCTTCTGCACCATGATCACAGTAAATGAGCATTTGGATGCTCCAAGGAATATAGAAATCATAAGGAAATACAAGGAACACCCTGCTTTAGTTCCTACCTTCACTTAAACTAAAGGTGATTCATCTGCCTTGTTACAGAAACAAAATGTATTCATATTTGTTTCCTCCCTCTAAGTGGTGAATCTACTGACTGATCTCTAAAATGAGAAAAGTTTTGAATAATAAGCTTTTATAAGTTGGGGGTACGGGCAGCTATACAGAGGACAGAGCTTTGATTAATGCCTCAGCTGCGGGACAGGTGTCAATGTGATTTTAACAAACACTAGAAATTTCATAGAGGAGGCTCATCCAAGAGCCATAGTCTGTGGAGTAAGCTTCAGTTCAAGCCTCCTGATCTTGGAGAAGCTAGTCTCAGTCAAATAGCAAGATTAGCCTTCCAGAAATCGTGGAACTGTTTGTGCTAATCTGGGGAGATTTTTATTACTCTATTCTTTATTTTAAAAATTACTGAATGGTGTAATGGGATGGTTGCTTACAGTGAAATGTTAAACAAAACGTGGAACAAATGTAGAATGCATTTGGTGATCACAGCATGGGTATTAGGGCTCTTCCTAAAGCACAAGGTTACTAGTTATTTTTATCTTCCCTTCAGACCATTTCTGGTCTACAACTGGTGGAAAATTGGGAGAGCATTATGTATGAAAAAATGGTTTGGTTAACAAACTAGTAAGTTACTTTTAAATTAAAACTCGGGTTACCTGGGCTTTTTTCTTTGCATTGAGTAAGTGGAAACATGAGTCTTTGTGCTTTCCAAATTCTAAGCAAACACTTCTAAGTGAATAGACTTCAAGTAGAGGAGATAGAGTTTAAAAAGTAAACTGACATGTTTATGGAGAAAAAAACATGGGAACAGCATTGCAAAATGTTTGGGCATTTGAAGCTTTGCCAGTCAATTTAATTGCAGAAAATTCGGGATAAGTGATGCAGGTGCTCTGTCCATCTGGTTCTGGGCAATGTTCTAAAGTGCTGCTTTTAGTGTGTTTCAGTGTGGATGCTAGAGGAGTACATCTCAACTGAAGCATCTCACTGGGCTGGGGCCAGGCCAGGGAAATACTTGATAAAGGGGTGAGGTTGATGAAAAATGGACCTTTGGTGAGAATACTATGGAAGGTGAAAAGCAGGGAAACCTGCTGGAAGCTTGTGGATGAAAAGACTAGACTGACAGAAGAATTAGGAGTGAGTAGTAAGAAGTGAGGAAAGGCAAATACTGATGATGGTCAGCAGTATCAAAGTTGGAAATAGAGGTTTGAAGCTTTTAGGAAGTGGGTGTGGTTGACAGATCCATGCATATATGTGAGTTTCAAAATACGAAGATTGGATTCACAATACAAAGAGTGGATGTAGAACTCATAGATTAATTGACTTTAAGGGGGAAAAACCCCACAACTGAATTTTCTTACTGTCTTTAAGGCTTTATTCTGAAGACTGATGTTTTTCTGTGTGCATGAAAATCAGAGTATGCAGAAAGGATAATTCCTGTACAAATAATAATGTGTTGATTACTTTAAGTATCCAGTTTTATCTTCAGGAAGTAATGGATTTGTGTTGATCGCTGTGTCTTGTTTGATGTCATGAGGATGCATGTTGTGTTGAATCTTTTCACTTGAAGTGAAAAATTAAGAATTTATTCAAAAGTTTTTTTTCCCCCAGTTTTTCTTATAACTGTGGACTCAAATTTCTAAATCTGTAAAGGGTTCAGTAAAGGCACCGTTTTCCTCTTTTAACTTGATATCTTTACTTGAGTATCTTTTTTTTTTTTTTCCATAGTTGCTTTGTTGCCCCTCTAAGTTTGCATCACCTCATGCAGAAGTAAGCTATGTCTTTTCAGTGGAAATTTGGTAATAAAGTAATCAATGTGCTGTTAATTGGCTGTAATGAGGGATGCTCATGTGGAATTCTGTATATAACAGCCATATTTCTCTTGTTCCTCAAGAAAGGGACATTTAAACTGCTGCCTCCTGTGTTTTTCAATTTCAACATTACACAGAACCTGTTTCAACCAATCATTCACACCTGGGACAGTTGTGCTAATTTTTGAATAACTACTCATAAGGCAAAGAGCAAAGTATTTTGTTCACAGCTTTTCCACCTAGGGATCAGAGGTCCGTTTTTTCTCTCACTGTACCAGTGTATCTGCAAAGTACTCCCATAGCCTTTATCTGCAAGTCCTCTTTAGCTGAAAGCTGATGAAGCAAAGGGAAATTGCTGTTTGTGTTGGTGCCAGTTAATCATGCTAGCCCAGCAGCATTTACATTCACACCACTGTAAGAAACACATAGTTAATTGGAGAACTGGCCATATTTTAGAGCTGACAAAGGTTAGCATTGCAGCAAGGCTGACTAATGGAAACTTATCTGACTCTTTGCCTGAACGGCTTGTAACAGGTTTGTATCCAGTGTAACACTTGCCTGCTTTATATTTGACTGGCTCTGGTAAGATTGCTCTTTAGACTGTGTTGTTTGAGGTGGGGGGTGACAGGATGATGGCTGGGTGACCTATTACAAAATAATGTTAGTGACAGAAAGTGCTGTAAACAAGGGTTTGGGGATTGGGTGTGCAATTTTTTGTTTTGTTTGTAACAACTACATCTAACTCATTAAATCAATTACATATGCATTTTTCTACAAGTTTTGCAATATGCAAAACAAAAGAAAATATTCAGAAACTGCAGAATAACAATGATGATGAAAATAATTGTTTATTCTTTTTATAGGGGCCACCAACAGATGCTCCTGCAGTCGATACAGCGGAACAGGTTTATATCTCTTCCCTTGCACTGCTGAAAGTAAGTGTTCTGTGTACATACTATGTCTGAATATAATGCTGGAGTTAGAGCACCTGGCAGCAGTCCAGAGTTAATGGACTTGTGTTGCCTAAGTGCTGGCCAGACTTATTTTAAAAATAAATTACTACTGATTGGAACCCTCAGAAACTTACTTTAATTAGTTCTCTTTTGTTGGGTTTGTTTTTTCTATTTTATAGTTTGCTACAGTTTCCAAAAGTGCTACAAGTTGCAAATTAGCTAGAGATCAACAAAGGCTGAAAAAACTACCTCAAATCAGACTTGAATCTTCGTTTAAACATATGGTGTCATTTGGTCTTAATTCCAGATGTTGAAGCATGGTCGTGCTGGTGTCCCTATGGAAGTTATGGGTCTGATGCTTGGGGAATTTGTTGATGATTATACTGTGAGAGTGATTGATGTTTTTGCAATGCCACAGTCTGGAACGGTGAGTTCTTCGCATCTAGACCTCGATAATTTTAATTGCTTGTTTGTTTTTTTCCTCAAGGTAAATATATTTTTAAAAATGTTTTTATGCTTTACCTCATTGAAGCAATCTGAGGTATAAGCTGTGAGTTATAATACAAACAAGTCTAATGGTTAAAGGATTTCAGTAAAAAGAAATGTAGTCAAAACTTCTTTTTGAGAGAAGGCTAGTACTTAAGTGTGTATAGCAATATATGCAGATATTGTGTCCTTTTTTATGCACAAATATAGTGTATTATATGACTTATAAGGCTTATAAATTGATAACTTTCAAAACTCATGTAGTATGAGCCAGCAGAAATATTCAAAATGTAAGAGGTTTGATTAGAAGTGTATCATGCCCTTAATTGTGATATACTTCAAACTTGTTCTCTTTGACAGATCTTAGTTGCATGTCTCTTAAATGATAGTTCTTTGATATGAAAAACAAAAGTGTTTAAATTTTGAGTAAGAATATCCATTTTATGAACAGATTAAAGAGGTGAAGAGTCAAGGGGCATAATTGGAATTTATGGTGCTTTATTTCATGTAACTGGAATGAAATGTGCTTGAAACAGGCATGGGATAATTTCTTTGTTACTCAGAGCTGCACTCCATGAAAATTTTAAATTCTTTTGTCCTGACTTTATTCATGTGCATAATATAAAAATCTGCAAAAAGTAAATATGTGATATTTATCTTGAATAGAACGTGTAGAGCTGAACTTGGGACAAACAACAGGCCACTGTTTGCAGACCAAACAGAGGACAAAAAAGTGATTTCCTATGCCTATTTAATCATGTTTACTCATAGTGAAGATTACTTAAATAGCAATTCAGAATAATCTTTCAGGATTTAAAAAATCACATTGAAATACATTTCTAAAAATTTTGCATTTAAGGGTGTTCTGTCATGTAGTACTAAAGTATTCAGGTTGTTTTTTAAACAGATGCTTATGAAAATTTTTGTTTGTGTAAAGTTACAAGTTAAAAGATAATATTGCATCATGTACAGCTACTATGTCTTTTAATAATATTGCTTCTGTCTGTCTTTTAATAATATTGCTTCACGTACAGCTACTATGATTTTTGTCTGTTTTTTAAATCAGGGTGTCAGTGTGGAGGCAGTTGATCCTGTATTTCAAGCAAAAATGTTGGATATGCTGAAACAGACGGGAAGGTAAGGCACTGTAAAGAGGGCTGACAGTCACAAGTGCTCCCTGCACAGTTTTCAGAAGAAACGGCTGGCTTTCTGCAAAACTTGTGATCTAAGGGCTATTAATAATGTTTAAAAACAAATAATTGTCCCAAAAATTAGGTGAGTAGCATAGCATGTAATTCAGTCCCCCTCATGCATTTCAATTGTCAGGAGATTGTCACTCCTGTTAAATCTACAGCTTTGATTATCACCCAGAAAGATTAGAATGCTGCTCAGTTTAGCATTGGCGATTACTACACAGCACCTGCTTAAAAGATTGATTTTTTTATTTAATCCTTCAAATAAAATTTAAAAAATTTTTGAAGTTATAGCTTACTCATGAACAATTTTAATGAAAAGAAACGGAAAATAATTTTGCAAAGATCCTAGTATTTAAACAAATTTTTATTTCACTCCTACCTCTCAACAGTTGTCGTCTGCTTGCTCAAATTCTTTTACTGTGGGAAAAACTTCAAAATTAATGTTAGCAAAAGGCTCAGCAGCTGAACAGAACAGTGCAAATTGCTTTTTGACTGAGTTCCTAGTTCTACTGCTGGTTTAATTGATATTTAATCCTTTCCCACCGTTGGTTCCCGTTGTCCATGTCTGAAATGGACTTTTTGCCGTGAAAATTCAACCTTCGATGCCAAGGAGTTAAAGAGTAGATATTTACTCAAGTGCTGAAAGGGTAAAAACTGGTTCAGGGAAGGTGTGGTAACAGGGTGAAAAACTGAAAGCATGATCTACCACTGCTAATGTGTATCCCTTAATGATAGCCCTCTTTTGTCTCATTTATTCATGTCCATGTTTTCACCATACTATGGTGAGTAATTTAAATATTACTAATGGTGTTTTTTTCACAGCTCATCATAATTTATGCCCTGATATGTTCCTGTTTCTTCTTGTGATAAGTGTTTATGTTTTTAAAAATCTCAATGTCCTCTTTGTTTCAGACCTGAGATGGTAGTTGGTTGGTATCATAGTCATCCTGGCTTTGGCTGTTGGTTGTCTGGTGTAGATATCAATACTCAGCAGAGCTTTGAAGCCTTATCAGAAAGAGCTGTTGCTGTGGTGGTGGATCCCATTCAGAGTGTAAAAGGAAAGGTATAGTAGGCTTGCTTTTTGTTTTTAAGGTACTTCAGTAAGATTTAATACAGAAGCACTGTAAATAAATGTAAGTACTTGATTTTTGGAGGCCCATAGCGTATCAAAAAAAAATAAAATTAAAACCAAGATTTCATTGTAAATTAAAAGATCACTTCCAGTTTGTTCTGCAGCTTAGATAAGTAGTCTTTAAACAGGCTGGAAGTCTTTGATATTGTCGGTACACATAAACAATCATAATCCTCTCTTAATATTTTGCTATTCAGGTGTCACTCAACAGGTTTACAACTAATAATCCAAGTATACACTGTTTTATATATTAAATTTTAGCTACAGATTCTGAGATCAATTACTAACAGATTGGAATAAGTTCAGCCCCTTAACATGGGTACTAAGAATGCATTGATTTCCAGGCATTGCATACGACGATTTTTATTAAAACTTCTATTCCAAATGTTTTGGGCAATAAAACTTTACAGAGAAGTTGATATCAAGCATTTGAATTTTTGGGAAGCGTGCAGATAAATGATTAAGTACGTTAAATTATTATGAAAAGAGATTTTAACTTGCAAAGCATATTGGGTTATAGTTGTCCTTTGTTGAAATCTCTTTTGTTCTTGTTTAGTTCTCTTTTTATTTCTTTCTAGCCCCATATGCCATTTTCCTATTTCCTGCCTCATGACAGCAGGGAGCAGCTCTATTATCACCTTCACAGAGCTGTCTGCAAATGTGAGAGGCAATTCGATTTTGCTCAACCACAGGGAGAGTGGATTAGAAAAACTACAGAACGTACAGAAATTGGCTAGGTGGTTTACTGCTTTAAAATACTGCTGAGGTGTTTTGTTTGAGCATGCACTCCCATTGTACTGTAGAATAATTATTGAAATGCGTCATGGTATATATGGATGATATTCATGTAAATTTATAAATATTTCAAAAGTGTTCATTTTCTATAAAACTGTACTATCATATTTCCTGTGAGGCACATCTTATTTAAGATACCAAACACTATGAGTTCACTTAATTTCATAGCAGAATGTTCTGAAGCTACAATTGCTGTTTCGGTTGTTTTGTTTATTTTTTTTAATTCTGAATTTTATAGCAAATACCTTTATGTAACGGGCAATTGAAAAATTGTTAGCTTCTGGTTGTTTGGAAGATATTAGACATCTGTAGAAATTTTGTTCCTTTTTAAATTGCTTAAAGAGTAGAAGAAAATACAGGTAGTCTGGGGGGCGGGGGGGGGGGGGGGGTAAGATGCAGTAGAACACTTAATTATTCCTAACTTATTTTTCCTAGAACTTTTATTTTCCCACTCCAATAGAAATGTTGAAATAGGATTCTTTTTGTTTTGATGAAAAATAATGTCAAGACTATTACTAGTAATTAATTTAGACCTCACTAGCTATTAAATCCATTAGGAGGAAAAGCCTTCTAATAAGTCACACTGCACACTTGCTCACTAAGTGCTTCTTTTTATAATAATTTTATTGCCACTGTTGTTTGACATAGATGTCTAGATTTGAGATCTTTGAGATCTTCAATAAAGTAATCTTTGGCATATTTATTTTGAATGTGAATAAATTTTTGTCCATCTAAGCATTTCTCAGTTACAGCTGCTCTTATGGCATTGCTGCCAGTACTTGAGATTACTGGAAGTCTTGTAATGTTTGTTTTTCATACACATTTTTAGCTGCTACAGTCAGATTAAATTACGTTCTCAGGTTTCATGTTAAAAAAAATTTACATCTGTCATGTTTCTGGCAAGTGCATCCTTTAAAGCTTAGAAATAAAAAGAATCTCCTAAATTATGAATACCACTTGTAATTAACTTCTTGGTTTGGAAGATGTGGAATGTGTTCGAGTTTTGTGATCCTGGTTGGCAAGATCACTTACACTAAAAAGTGTTTGGATTGTCAATGAACTGAGAGAAGAGCAGATATGTTATTGTTCAAGGGGGGTTTCTCAGGTGAGGTTCCAGTGCTTCATGTGCCTGGGTAACTTATCATGGCACCCAGAGCCGCTTTGTGTGTTACAGAGCCCGAGCTCAGGCTATTTCAGGAAAGTATCTGCATTTGCCAGCATGAAGAGCCACTTGCAGAGGTAATTTTGCTGGTGTAGTAACCATTATGCTGGTGAGCTTTAGCTACGTGAGTCCGAGATCATTACTCATTATACCTTATACTAGCAGGACTGTCTGGCAAAAAAACATAGTGAACATGTGGCATAGAAGATTTTAATATGGCATGTTTTGTCTGAGATTAGATGTATTTAAAAGCAAAGCCCAAAATAGCACATTAGCTAATTTTAAAGCTGCCTCAGGGCAGGTCCATGCCCATATAAATTGCCATAGTTTATGGTCAGTGAAGCAGTCATGGCTTGTGCTAGTGAAGAATAACTGGGGCAGAGGTTATTTTCATGTGTCAGGAAGTTGCAGTGAATTCTGATGAGGAATCTCAGGTTCACCCTGACTAGCTAAAACATTAAAAAGCAGTTTGCCCTGTTACTATAGAAAAGGAAAACTTGTTAACTTCTTTGTTAACTACCTTGTCTCCATACACATTTTCTACATAGCGCAGGGATGTATGATTGCAGTTTAAAAATAAATATACCTGTAATTCTCATCAGTTAAAAAAAACAAACCAGTCATTTTATGTCTTAAAGCCAATGAGCAAAAATAAAAAGTCATATAAAATCCTTATATAAAAATAAACCCCCTCATATAGATCTGTGGATTAAATGCCAACTGCTTTAATGACCATTTTAGGTCTGGGTTATTTTTGCATAAATATAGTAGGACACATGAAGGACAAGTAATTCCAAATTACTTTACATACATATTCTAGCATACAAATTAGGTTTTTTTCATGTCTGTGTGCCATATTTTTCAATATTTAGGCTAATAGTGCTCTAGTTGTCTGTAAAATAAACTTGCAACAGTGCAGTGAATTTTAACTGAAGGTCAGTGTTCTCAGAACCCAGAAAGGGAAAGCATTGTTCTGACTTTTTTTTTTTAGCTTGCTTTCTTTGAATGAAGTCAAAGTAAGCATGCTGAAATATGGCCATTGGGGCAAGCTGGCTAGCTGTTGTTTCATTTTATACTTATTAATAAACTTTTCTTTTATCCCCTACAGTTTTCCAGTCTGTGCAATGGAAGCTGTAATACATATTTAGAAGTAATACATATTTCACAGAAGCAGTAATTTCATTAAAGATCTGGAATAAAGCTAAATATTGACATTTCATATTTATTTCCAACATACACTTTGAAATGTCTGTGCAGAGAACCATAAACTTTGCCAAATGTTAAAAATAAATGTGGTTTTTTGGACCTCAACTTAGCAGCTGTTCATCACCTCTTAAGAAAATATAACTATACTAAACCCACTGTAACATAGTAGCTTTAACTCCAAAAGCATTAACTTACTGCATTGCACTCACTGTATTGTTAAATTAATATTAAAAAAATAAAAGGGTGGTGTTTTCTTTTTTGACCTGTTTAAAACTTTGGATCTTTATTATAACAAAGTCGCCATTTAAAATGTTTTGTTCTTCTGAGAGAGTTAACTGGTTTCCCTTGATTAATAATTGCTTGCATAAGGATCGATAAAATATCCAAAATTGTCAGAAGTCCATTTTGTACATCTGAGAAACTTGTTGGCACTTGTGGTGTTTAGCAGGGTTGGTAGCAAAATCTCCTACTCATACAGCAAACTTTCATTTCTGTTAAACCATATTTTTTTTCTAGCAAGGCACTGTCTGGAAGATCTGTTGGTTTATGGCAAAATTCTTTTTTTAATTGTTTGCTGAGGAAAATAGTTGTCTTTGCAATAACTTTTTTATAAATTTTGTTTCAGTCACCTCAGACAGATAGAAACAAATTTGCTATGCATCTTAATCTTGTGCTTAAAACCAGATCCAGCCACATTCATAAGAGGATTTTGCTGTGGTACTTTATCCTTATCTTAAACTCATTCAGATGGTAAAAGAAAATAAATATGTACATTTAGGTAGCCTAGTAAATCAAAGTAATTCTACTTGATCTCTATAGATCATTTTGCCCAACTTTGTGGTGAGCACAGTTTCAACGTTGAGTTCAGATCAGGTCACTTAGTGTTTTGTCCACTTGGGTCTTGAGATTCAACAGCCTCATGCCAATTCCTGTTCCAATATTTTATTTTTCTTGCAGTTTGTTTTTTCCCTTTGTATGCATATGGCCAGCAGCTGCTCTTTTCAGTTTATTACTACTGTCTCTTGCCACATTCATCATTGAAGAACCTTGTCCTGTGGTCCGAGCAACCTCTTCAGGAACTGGAAGGTTTTTTACTTCAAAGAGACAGAATGTGGGCTGTACTCTGAAACCATTTTGTGCATGCGGTTTCTTTTTATTGGTAGTTGAAAACTGCTTTCTTTTGTTCAGCTTATAAGATCTTTAGAATTTTATTCAAAAAGGAGTAAAAAAGGTGCTGAACTTTATAATTTGTTATTTTAGTAATTTTTGAAGTATGAAAAAGGTTACTCTTATCATGCATTATTTCTCTCTCATGCTGGAGAGAGAGAAAGATACAAGCTTCTTTTATCCTCCTTATACAAATGAAAACCCTGAGGAGAGCTGGAGGACTTATAGCAGCAACCTCTCTCCCCTTTTTTGTCCATTGGTACTTGTAAATCTAAGTGACAACCTGTGCATAATTAGTGATGTATATGAGCATTACAGGGCTGTTAATAGCTGGTTTCAGGTTTTTTTCTCTTCAGAGTAATAGATGGTCGTTCTGCTGCATGCTGACCATAAAAATAGTGATTTCCAAGTAGTTTTGATCTCTTGCTACTTTTATGTTCCAGTTTAGATTAAATTGCCTGTGTATTACACTGTTTCAGATGGGTGACTTCTGTTTTTGTGCTGCAAATCTTCCTAGTTTATCAAGACAAACGTGTGTGTGAATGGTTTCATAATTTGGTAATTACTTCTTAGTCTAAAATACTGAAACCAGTAGTAGACAGCAATTTAACAATTAATTTCCTGAATATTGGAATTACCATCTAGCTACAAGATTTTCTGCAGCTGAGCATGTTTTACACCATTTTTTTGAAATATTGCATGGTTTTAAAACTCCACTCTTTTATCAAAGTGCTGTTCTTTTTCCTTTGAACTTGTCTTTTTCCTTTCTTTGTTTGAATTAACCACAGGATTTAAAGAGGCTTTGTTTTTTAAGAAGGCAGAAAAAGAGCAATCCTTGAAACAAGATGTGTGGAGGCACTAGTGTAATGCCTGAAATTTAAAATATCTCATTAAGAATAAAGTTTGTGAGAAGTGTAAGCAGATTGGAGCCACCTAACAAGACTTTTTTAATATACCTGACTCCTCCTTCCCACTTCATGCACTTGTCTTGATCTTTAGTTTGACTTATTCTTCCCTAGACACAAATGAATTCAATGGTCTTCAGGGTACAGTTAAAAATAAGTAACAGAGTTGAAATTAGTAATTAAAAGCAACTTAACAAAACAGTAAATTGACTGTATTGTCACTGCTTTGGAGACGTGTCTATTTATTGTGAATCATTATGCAGATAGCATGTAGAGGAAAATGTATTTTAAAACATGATGCCTACAATTTTGTCAGAATCTTTTATACCTGGAACAACTTCCATTGTTAGAACTGGATTTGCTAATACTTTCCTATTGTAAATGGAAGAATTCTAAAATGGATAACCTACCTTTGCAGTATGTAATTTTGATTGACATATCAAGAGTACCTTTCTGGACATTATGCACAGTGTGTAGTACATTTAGGTACTCTCAGTAATGTGCCATTTCTTGCCATTGACTGGACAGAAACATTGTGGTTTGATCTGGGCAAGAACTGAGTTTCCATAGGAGCCTGGTTTGGAGAGTAAGGAAGTTGTATGTTTGTGCTGGATTTGATCACTGCTGATTCAGTGAAGATTGATGTTCCTTTGCTTGGAGAATCATATTTGTGGGAGATGAATTGTGTCTGCATCACAGTGTGGGCCACTTGGCATTTTCAGTTCAGGCTGTGGAAACCTAGGCATAAACTACATAGTGTTATTACTGCCAGTGCACCACTGTTTTCTTACATTTTCTAGAGTGGTGATGCATATCCAGATTCACATATTTTGCATATTTTACCTCCTGTTTTTTTAATGGAGTGCTGAAATTGTTAGTATCAATCCTAGTGTTCCAAAATTTGTTCTGTAATGTCCTTTGGACTTCTGATTTAATTAAGTCATGTATGTTTACCTATTAAACCATTTACATAGGTTACTTGAGTTCATGCCCTTCCCTAAAAAAGAAAGTTTTAAGACTTAATTGAAAAGTATTAAATGTTTAATTTCCTTTTGCTGTGGTGGATGTAGAATAGTCCATTTATCTTCATTAAAGCATATAGCTTTAAAACTTGTGGCTCAGCTACATGGGAGTTATGGATGCGTGCCCTCACTTGTCAAGATAAATGTATTATGCTGTAGTTCTCTTCCCCTTCCAGTATGGATATTGAAGTTGTACTGCAGATTTGACCACAAGTAAATAATTCTCCAAGGATAGAGAAGGAAAATGCACATACTCCTAGGAATATGTTTTCCAGAGCTAAAATTGATATTTTATAAATAATTTCCATGTTGCAAACTTCAAACTCACAATCACAGCAATTCAGTGATATGCATTTGGCATGAGTCAGTTTCAGTTCTTAGTGCTTTTCATTGGAAATGGCATAAAAAGTACGATTTCTTTGAATTTTTTATGTTGTGGGCTTGCAGGGGACAGAAGATGTTCTTCACTTGTAGCTGTCTAACAGTGCATGGCAGCATAAATAACGAAATGGTCATAAACCTGAGCTGCACTTCTCTGGTCACGTGTTCCATTTCATTTTTAAAGAATCTAGAAACAAACTAAGCAGTTGATAACAGGTCAGTTGCAGGTGATAAAAGAGATTTTAGATGGGACATTACTTCTTTTTCCACACCTGGCAGAACCACACTATATCCTTTGCAGTTGTCTTTAAGGACTGGTATGTTTGTTCATAAACATATGGCATAAACAATACATCACTATTTGAATTCCAAGGATACAATGCATTTTTAAAGATAGTCACCATATGCCATAGATTCTTCACTGGAAAAATATTGATGTTAGATTTTTTTATTTTAATTTAAACAATAAAGGCTGACTTATGCCTAACTGAAGTTTACCACTAAAATATAGTGGGACTTGAAAAATAAAGCTATTTTATTCACTATTGTTTGGATATTTAATATTGGAGGGGTTTCAGAATCAAGTGTGTAAAGTACTCTTGAATTAATCTTTTTTTTTTAAATGCCCCACAAAGTTATGACAACTGTTTTAGAGTAACTGATAATATTCAAGTATTATCAGTATCTGATAGTAAGAAACTAAAGAGTGACAGCATTCACACTTTCAGGAGAAGCTAAAAATATCTGGCAATTAAATACCCTAAATTTTCATCAAGCCATTATTTTTAATAACTGTGGAGACTATAAGAGGCCAGATTTTTGTCTAGCTAGCGATTGAGGTGTCCAGTGCTCATTTTATGTTGTGAGTAAATTTTAATCATATTAATTATAGCTGTCCTGAAATTTACACAGGACATAATTGTATATTTTCTTCCTAAAAATAGATTCTATGGACTCTAGTGTGGGCTGTTGACCCCAGGCAAATGCTAAAAAAAATGCTGTATAGTTATTGTTTTTTAGATTATTATGCATTTTGAAGCTAAGACAGATGTACAAAAAGATGCAGTTTTTATTTTGTATTGGCAGCTTCCAAATATTTAGTATCTATTTCCAAGAACTGCAATTAGTAAAGCATCCATGGTACTGAAATCCACACATCCCACAAGCTAATTATATTTGCAAGGTCAGATTGAATACATATTTTCAGAAAAATAAAGGGTTATATAAATGTGTCTTCTACTTGGCTGTTATATCACAGTTTGTTGATCTGGAGTATAATGTGTACAATTCACAAATTTGTCTGATAACAGAAAGTGGTGTGTGATTGTGTTTATTTTACTAACCAGTATATTCACAGCAATCACTTCCAAATATCTCTCCAGTAAAGATGTGTTAATTACAAAACAGACAAGGTCTTCTATTATATTAAAGCTACTAACAAGAAGACAGCAGGAATCACACATGTAAATAGCATCATCAACCCCTATTTTAGTCCTCTGTTTTGATCTGTGAGTTGCGCATAGACCAAAGGTGCTATTAAAGACTCAGTATATGAAATAGGCAGCATTATATGAACAAAATTTATTCAACAAGAAAACAGACCTTTAACATGAATTTAACAAGCCTGAGAAATTATAAACTCTCATATGCTGCAGATTCATGCAGTGATAATAAACAAAAAAGGAAAGTAAGAGGTTTCCTTAAGCTAGCCAAACTGCTAATGGTTTTGTTATAAGCTGTCTGCTGTTGAAATGACCTCTGAAAAGTCTGGAGACACTTACACAAGGAAAAATTAAATGGTCAGAGTGGTGAAAGAGTTGCACTATGGAAGTGCATTTAAAAAAAATTACCTTCAAATTTCTGGAAAGCATCCCAATAACATAGACTTCTGGTTAACTTTTTAATGCCTTTTTAGGAAAGGAATTTAGCATGAAGCTTGGAAACAAATTTTTACTAGAAGAATATATGCTGTATTATATAGGTAATTTAAGTACAATGAAAGCTTAAATTTTTCGGTTGGGAAATACTGACATTTTACAACAAAAATCTAAGCAACGGAGTGGTGATTTGTGCTGGGTTTAATTAATCCCTAGAAGTTCTTTGTTCAAAATACTGTGTCTAAAGTTTCCATCATAGAATAGGGGGTGACCATGTTTCTGTCATCAGTCTGCATCATTCTGTACTTCGAAATACACAAACATAGAGAGGAGACTTTAACTTGTACACACCTCCAAGTGCTCACTGGGGCTTTTTTCTTGGATCTTACTGTGGCATAATTAACACCTACTTCACCCATTGCTCATTAGTACACTGGACATTAATGAGTCTATTTATTTTTATGTAATCCTCTAAAGGCAGGACTGATTTATGCTCACTGTGAAAAAAGCAACTACATTTCATAGAAATGAGTATGTAGAATTTATTGTGGTATTTATGTTTTTATTATGTATTAGGTCTAAATTTAGCCTCCAGGTTGCTGAGCATGTTAGTTTCTTTAAGATGGTTGCTATAGTGATAGCAGCAAATTCCTTTAATCTTAGTGTAGTTAAAGTATTTAGTTACTATTGGTCATCAGAGTGCAACTAAGATGAAAAATAGCATTTGCAAATCTACTTTTTGTACCCCTCTGAGATTGTAGGAATTGCAATTTTATCCCTTTTAAAAGCATAATATTTGGTATTTGTGATTTCAGATTTTCATACTGCTTTCTGTTAGATTTATATTTGTTCTACTTAGGAAATACTTGCATGTCATTCCTTCAGGAAGAGAAATAGAGAGTGCAGTGTATTCCCATGCTGCTTGTACCCAAAACACAATGAGAGTTAGTTAAGAATTAGTCAGAATTAAGATGTTTGAGCAATATTCAGTATCACTCATAACTAATTCAGGAACTTGTTCTTATATTTTAATGTGAAATTTAACTAATCTGAAAACTCTAACCAAAATGTTGAATTTTCTTGTAAAAAAAGTTTAATAATATTTTTATTTTACATGGCTCAAGCCCCAAAACAAATCTATGCTGGACAACGCCATTCTTTCTGGATAAGCTCAACATTGTCTAGTAAAGTTCTCAGTTAAATTCAGGTCTAGAAGCAGGGCTGTTAGTAAGCTATAAAGCAACTCCTTGTCATTCTGGTATACTTCCAAGTTCATGTTTCTTGCTCCTCAGGGTAAATTTTTGCTTGCTTAGGTTTTTTTCCATTATCTAGCTAGTCTCTGGAGAACTGCTGGTGCGCTTTTTTTGGTGGTGTTTTTTTTTTGGTTTTTTTTTGCCTTGCTTTGCTTGACTTTTTAATTTATACTGCCTGTTTGTTATGGTTGGGCATTTCCAGATGTTGAAAAATTAGAGCATCTGGTTAAAATGGAATACAAAGATAGAACACTTGTGACAAGCTTTTGTATGTAAGATAGAGAAAAATTGTAAAAAATGAAACAACCCAATTACTTCTTATTTTTTGAGAAGTAATGTATAGATATGTAATGATTGTTTTAAATATTTTTGAGAATTATTCTAAATGTAATTCCTTTTTCTGTAGCATTGGCATCAGATAGCGTACTTCTGCTGCATTCTAAATCTGAATTGTGGGATTTTTTTGTCAAGAAAAAAAAATCACTGGTAACTCACTTTAATTGGGTCACAACTGAACATTGTTAACAAAGAAGATCTTTTTTGGAAGGATTTCTGCAAGCAGTTTGAAAACATGGCATATGCAGGTGGATCTTGCCAGGAGCTGAGAGACCAAGCAATAGCCCTTAGTGGCACTCAGTCAACACCACTGTCTCACTTGGGTCTCAAAAGTAAATCACAACTGGTGATAAGTTTGTGGGTTTTTTCTGTTTACACCTGATTTTTTTGTTGTTGTTGTTATAAATACTTGCCAATTAATTTCATTTCCACATGAAGGACCTCAATGTTTTTTCTTCTAATCCTAAAAACTACACATTATTTAGTTATTAATATTTGTGTAAATGGAGAGGAAAATGCTGGAACAAGGTGGGAGACTGTATCACTTTCTCTGCAGATTCCAGTGACAGTGGTTGATTTCTTGTTTGTTCGGCATAAACAAGGTTCAAATCTAATTCCTCAAAATATCAAACCAGCCATGTAAATGCTTCTGTTGTCCAACTCACAGAGAAGAAAAGAATAAAAATTATTATAGAAAAGCTGTTAAAAGGAGATTTAAGTTAATAACTCTCCAAAGATATGCAGACAAGATGCCTGCAAAGTCTGCCTGGTACTGTTTTAGTGGATGTGCAAGGCTGTACCTGCACTGGTCCAGTTAAAAGACTGGAACCTAAACAAGAATTATTCTTGCAGTTACAAACCTGTGCTGGTCAGCACACAGTAAGAGTGGGTTTGAGTGTATTGTTGGTAGGTTCTTAGGTCTGTCTCAGCTCCTATAGGTTTTGGACAGGAGTGAGGGTTTTATTGCATGGGACCACGAATTTCTCTTTGCAAAAATTTTTATAGACAAATTTAGCACAGGACAGAGTAAGAATCAGTGATGAGTTTACATTATTTGCAATCAAATAGCACTGAATACTGCCTACCGTGTACCTTTAAATCATAAATGACCTTGGTTTTCTTTTACTCTATTTTTTACTCCTGAGCATGACACTGACAAGGACTTTTTAATCCATCAGACAGTTTATAGACCCTTTCGTAGTCACAAGAAGCAAAAAGCATCTGACTAGAAGGGAATACATGGGGCAAGTTCCTTGCTGGCTATAATTTTGTTGTCATTTCAAGTATTGTGGTAGTATAATTGATGTGACAGGACTGGGCTTTAGACTTGGTCCCTTAGCTTGTGCTCACTTTCAGTTTTAGTCTCTCTCTGTCATTCATTTTGATTGGATAAGATTTAGGTGACAAACATATGCATAGTTTTGAGGCTTAGAGTAAGTGCACATAAAATTCAATATTATATGGTGATATAATGTATATAAAACTTACAGTTCCATGGAAAAGGTAATAATTGGTGTCACCTTACAATACAAGGCAGTGTAGTGTGCTGATCACATAGCCAGCAGGAGGTTCTTTTTTATTAATATTATAATTAAATGATTTTCTGGATAAAGGCCAAAAACAGATGAGAGTTGATTGTGCCTTGTCCACTGTTGCTTGGCTCTATTAGTTGCATTTTCTAAAAAGAATTGACTTGACATCTTGTTTTTACAGGTTGTTATTGATGCCTTCAGATTGATCAATGCTAATATGATGGTCTTAGGACATGAACCACGACAAACAACTTCAAATCTGGGTCACCTAAACAAGCCATCTATCCAGGTAAACCTAGTGCTGCTAGTCCTGTAAATTGCAAGATTTATTTATCAATTTTTGGGAAAGGTACTTAAAACAGTAGGTTACAAATTATTTATTGTTCTCCCTGTTGCATTTTTCCACATGCATTTATAATTGATGTGATTCATCAATGGACATGTGTATGTGAGGGGTTTAAAATTGAGCCCTAAATTAGCTACCCAAGGGTGAATGCATGTATTTAATGTGTACAGCAAAGACTGAAGTATAAATTATGGAAATGCAAACTTTTTAAAGTGACAATAGATGACATAACATGTGATGCAAGACAAGTGCTGTTTTCAGTCCTGCTGAAAAACTGATGCTTATCAACATCTCATCTTTCTTCAAGTTACTCACAAATAAATTATGGAAAAAGTTCTCTCTTTTCTTTTTACTGTAAGTTTCTAGAGGTTCTTACTCATTATGTAATCTAGATTAAACCTTGTGTCTTAAATAATTAATCCTCGATTTTTATGTAATGCAGTAATTTGCTGAAAAAATGGTGGAGGAGGATATTCAATGGATAAAATGGATGCTTGATTGGCTTCTGCTGTAATGTTTCTTTTGAATACTCATTTGTGAAACTTAAATATTCAGAATTTGATTTCTGAAGTTGACTTTCGCTAAAAAACCAATGCTTGCTTCACTGAAGCAAGCCTTGATTTTGAGAAATAGCCTCTATCCTGAAACAAGTATCCTCTGGAGTGATTAATGCTTTTATCCCTGTCATTCTTCTTCCTCACTGTTTCTTCCTTTAAAAACTCTTCCCCCTTACTATGGATTCTAAAGGCATGTGTCCTTGAAACCATGGAGCCCAGTTCCTGCTTTTGTTTCCTTTACTTGAACAATAGAAGTAATATCTTGCTAGGTAAACATCCAAGAAAAAAGACCATCCACTAGTCAGAGCAGAACTGAAATAATGGCTGAATTTGTGCTCTGAGAGAGCCATTCTTTGAGAGGTCCTAGACCACCATACGCTTATCTGGTGAAAGATAAGTTGTTGTTTTTTTTTTTTTTACTACTACATTGAAACTCTTTGCTGTTAATAAAAATGCTAGCAAAAAGGCATCTTAAAATTAAAGTGTGTCTGCTTCAGGCTGTGTTTTACTTTTGATTTTTGAATTGGTCAAAACTGCAGACAATAATGAGTATGAAATATGCAGCTAATACTCTTGATTGGATGTAGACAAGCCCATGCTTGCATGTTTCAGGGCTTTTCTAACTGGGCTTTTCTAGACCATGTGTAATGCTTTCCCTTGGAAACCCCTACAGTATTGTTCAGCTTCATTATTTTAAGATCACTGTCACTACAGCGTGGCATATTTTGGCCATGGGATTTTGGGTTTCTGTTATTAAAATGGATAGTTTTTGTTTGTGTTGATTTTTTGCAAGCTGGCAATGAGCTGTTGCAAATGTCACTGTTATGATAAAAATCATAATTTTAAATGGTACTCTGTTTCTAAAGCTGCAAGAGCTCTTGCAGTGTTGTTTTACTTTTATTTTAAGCCTTGAATAAAATTCTGACCCAGTTGAGGACAGAAGCAAACTAAATACTGATTTCAGCTGGGCTAGAAGCAGGAATTACTTAGAAGACCTTACTTAAAATCTCAGGAAGAAGAATAATAGAGTAGTACATGCCTTGGCTTCACTCCCTTTTTGTACATTTTTTTCTTGAGTTCCCTTATCAACAGCCTTTTTTACAGTTGTTTACCTTTTACATTTGCCCACTCTTTTAAAGGGTAGTTTCTGGAAGGGGGGAGGAAAGGGAGAGGATAGTGGGAGAAGTCAAACCTGTTTGTCAAACTTTAAGAACTTGAGGAAACTTCCTAAATATCTACACATGAGTTTATACACAAACACCAAAACCTCATATGCAGTCATTTTGAGTGGGATAAGAAAATGGCGGTGGAAATTACTTACAGTTAATAGTTTAAACTATAAATTCTGTTATTGATAATAAAATCTGTATTTTACAAGCTTAATTAAAATAAGTTGCACAAGTAATGGTTTTATGTAAGTGCTAATTCTCGTAACTTTTCAAGTAATTTTTTATCCTTGTATATGTGTTTGCAATAGAAGTCTATTTAAAATGTATGTATGAAAACATTTTCAGCTTTCATAGAGATAATTCTGTAATGCTGAAATATTAAGTTGCACAGGATGCAAATACACATTCATTTTGTGTAGCTGTAAATATATATTAAATTTAAATAGATGGAATGCTTGAAACAGAAGATTTATCACTAATTCAGCATATTTATGTATGATTTATTCTATCTTGTTCATAAATGTAAACTTCATATGTGAAATTCTATTTGAAAATAGACTCTATTAGTTGTGATGAGGATTGATCATAGAATTTTACCTCCCCAAATATTAATACAATTCACCCTTAAGTCATAAATGTAAAAGGAAATGTCTAATGCAAGTGAACAAAACAGAAAATACATGCATACAGCTACCACTAAAACTAATCTCAGTTGATCAGATTGTATTTGCAGAGGGCATACTTGTAGTGAAAAAGGTGGGAGTTTTTTCCTTCATTTACAGTTAAAAAATAAAATTAGTGTCAGTATCCAAGGTTAATTTGATACACATTGTCTAACTGAGGTTTTTGCTTGCTTCAGTTAATCCCTCTTCATGTTGTACCCTGGAGAATTAACTTGGGGATGTTGACAGTGGTTATAAATAAATAGATGGCGAATAGTCTTTTGTTAGCAACAGAATATTTTAATAGGAGTGATAACCAAATTTATTGAGAGAGGAAGGATTTGAGAGAAATATGTTTGTGCATATGTATCGGTCAAATGTTTGAAGGCAGTTACCATTTTTTCTTATTATAGTTGCTACTGTGTGAAAAAAAATATCTGTGGTTTAGAAATAGAAAACATAACTGTCAGTTAATGAACACAAAAAGAGAAATAGAACCAGGTATATTTACTTCATATCTCCTGGTAATTTCTGCATTTTTTTCTTGGTATTTTTCCCTTTATTTGAGTCATCTTTAAAGGTGTTTATATTGAAATGAGCTTTCCCCTTCTGATATTTCTTCATTTCAGCGGTGGGTGATTTTAATTCAATTTCTCCCCTAAATTTTGCAGGCACTAATCCATGGACTAAACAGACATTACTATTCCATCACCATCAACTACAGGAAGAATGAACTAGAACAGAAGGTAATTGTTTCAGCTTTAATTCAGAGTACCACAAGCATTATACAAAATGTTGTGGCAATATTCTGATTTCAATGGCTGTTACTTTCAGAAATTGTTTAAACTCTCCCAGAATAGGTGGCTTCTCTTCCAGAAAGCACTTGAATGAGCATTCATTGTGATAAAACTTTCCAAAACCACATTCTAATGACCATATTAATAGTTTGACAACATTTTTGTCCACCTCATTGAAAGTTGTCATTCTGTTCTCTGTACCTAAGTTTGTGCAAAGTTTCAAGTTTTCAGTGATGACGCTGAAAGACATACTAGCTGCCTTCAGTTTTCACAGGCTGGAATTCCTGAAGCTAGGAGAATTTTTAACTGTGTTTTCCAAAATGGAATATATAACCAAGGGATGTTGGGTTTTTCCTTGCTGTGATCACTTTGACAGAAGGTACTTCCAGTTGGTATGATTGCAACTCCCCAAGACGTCACTGAATATCAGGAAGTAGTGATGTCCTGCATTTACAAGAAGAAATATTTTGGAGTTACTGGCAACAAACATATTTTGCTACTTTTGCATCAAATGTCTTCAGGTTACATGCAAAATCTAGCTTGAGAGTCTCAACCAGGAAAACAAAAAGGAAGGAACAAAGCTTATGTATCATCTACAGAAGTTAATTCTTGAAAAGCCAGATTCTGTCCTCTGTATATGTTCTCTGATATGTCTGTGCATTTTCATGGCCTTTTTAGGGTTATAAATTGATATCAAAGCTTATGATGAAATGATCAGAATAGTTTTTTACAGAATTCAGACTTTCTGAGTTACAAGTAATAAGAAAAAAACCCCAGTTTTAAATAGTGGAGGAATATGTGTGCAAATTAAGGAGTTGGAAAGAATGTGTGAAATGCACAACCATTTTTAGTGCAGTATCAGACTTCCAAGACCTCACTGTTACTGAAATGAGTAACTGATTGAACATAACCAGCTCTCTCAGGAAATGTCCATGAGGCTTCCAGGGGGTTATTGTTTCCAGTCAAATGCAACAATTGGCCAAATCCAGTCTTGTCTGAAGTTCCAAGTGTGTATTTTCGTCAATGACTTTATAAAAGTGAGTTATTACCTTTGCAAGTAGGAGAATAATCTTGACCAAGTTAGAAAGACTTTAATCTGTGAGGTAACAACTCTCTCTCACATCTTTCATGAGGCAGCTTCATACATATCTCAAACCCCCCTCATGATGGTGGTGATCTGTTATCTCCATCTGTAGTAACAAAAGTACATGCTTCATGTATTAGATTAGGAGCTCATCACACCAAACCTTAATTTTAAAATCAAGATAGCCTAGCTAAACTGTCCATATGCAGTTTGCCTACGACTCCTTCTGTCAGCAGCTAAGATCTTGCTAACACAAATTATGACACAAACTTTCTTCTCAGTTCACATGTTCCAAAGCTAGGTTGCTTTGGAAGCTCTACAGAGGATGAAACAGGTACTTTTATTCAGGTGATAGCAGTTACAGGGATTACCAGTTCTCAGAAATGTCTAGTAAATGTTCACAAATTGAAGGCAAGCTGAAACTGTTTGCTGAAGGGGTCCTCCCTATAGTCATCAAGTGTGCAGGAGATCCACAAAATACACTTCCTTTATTCATGAAAATAAAGAAATTGCTATTGTAGCTGTTCCTTTGCTCTTTCAAGATGACATGAAAGTGTCAAGTAAAACCTTTCAAATATATGTATTAGTGCCTGCCTTTATCACCATCAAATCTCTGCACATTTTATCCTATGTTTTTTATGCTTGCTTATTCTTTATGAGGCAAAGACACACAAGTCATGCTTTGGTCACTTTCAAAGTCTGTTTTACTGTCAGTTGCTTGCATACAGATCAGATAATCAGTGAAGCCTGTGTAACTACTTTATGAATTTAATCCAAGCATTAAAATCTTTTTCAACTTCATCAGAGGCCAAAAGTTTCAGCTATTCAACTATATGGTGGCTAAAGTATTCAATTTTATCTTAGCTCTGCTACAAGGCAATTGTGCATTCTTAACCTGCAGCAAAAGTAACAAATCACAGAAAACAAATCTATGTATTCCTGTCAAAGTTAATGTGACCCATGTTTTCATGCCTCATTTTCATATTTAGGATTCAAGAAGTTCGAACTTTTAAAAGTATGCAAATCTATCTTCTACTGTAGTAGAGCACTCTAGTAGTTTATCATTGTATTTCCTTTATTTAAACACTGACATTTTAAGATCTATTTTTTAAAATATTCTTCTTACTATAAATCAGTTGGCTGTCAATGAGATCTTCATAGTATTCTGAAAGTATTTTGTGGTGAATGCTCTAAAGAGGTTTTGTTTTGCAGATGCTGCTAAATTTGCATAAGAAGAGTTGGATGGAAGGTTTGACACTTCAGGACTACAGTGAACATTGCAAACTCAATGAAACAGTAGTGAAGGAGATGTTAGAATTAGCTAAGAATTATAACAAGGTATTCATATCCCATAATGATAGTATAAGTGTAGCTGTGTTTATGAAGTGAAGAAATTAGTTACCTAATTTCAGAACAAATTGGTTATCACAAGCTTTGTTCAGAATGACTGTAGTTTGTACTAATCAGCTAGGTATGGTTTCTGTGGGAAGTTGCCAGATTAGCTCCTCAGGCACTGCCACCAGACTTTTGCCCTAAACTTTTGTCAAAGTGTTGAGTTACATGCTTTGCTTTGAAATGTGAGTAATCATAATCATGTTGTGTTTTTACTTAGTGACAAGAATATAAGATTTCTGTAGATCAAAATGAGCAGTCAAATTTTTCAATCCTTCAGTCAAGGATTGTTTGATCACTGTGGCAGAGTAAAGGTTATTTATATGTGTCAGTCTAGTAGATAGGCTATAAGTATTTAGAATGCATTCCAGAGCCCAATTCAATGTTCTGTTTAGATATTTGTTATTGGTGAAGAAGAAATTTGTTATTGGTGTTGTAAGAGGGATCACAGCTGCTTGTACTGTTTTAATACTGACACACTTAGAAATATTTCTTACAAATACTAGATCTCAACAAGCATTCTATGAGTAGTAATCATGTCAGTATTTCTTAACAAGTGTTATTTTTTTAACTCCTCAGAAGTCCTTACAACCAAAATTCAGTATCACATTCACTAGTTAAGTTAGTGGATGAACTTCATGAAGACACTGTATTTGAAGGCAACATAACAGTATCAAAATATATTAAAATAAATTACTTTAAACAGTACAAAAATTGAGATCAAATCTCCAGTAGTTGAAACCATATAGAACTACTGGGTTCAGTTCCATTATTTTAACTGCTTTCAACTATCTTTAACTATTGATACTGCTCATTTAAGATTTTTGCTTACTAACATTTTGGTGAATGTGTGACAATAAAACCATTCATAAGTATTTGCCTTGATCTTTTGCACTAACACTCAGTAATTAAAACCACGTCTGCTGAAAACCTGAAGTACCTTTCCTTTTGACTTTCTGAAATGTGTTGCTGTTTGATTTTTTTTTCCTTTTTTTTTTTTTAAGGAACGGAATTGTATTTTGAGAATCTGTGGCTTGGGAGAAAAGTAAATGAAATCTGAAACACTGACCTTTTCTGTGTTTCTTTCACAGGCTGTTGAAGAAGAAGATAAGATGACACCTGAACAGCTGGCAATAAAAAATGTTGGCAAGCAGGTGAGGTGTGATGAATTAGAGTGAGGTGGAATGATATGCTTCGTTCATTCTAAATACTAATTCTTTACATGTGCGGAGGTGATTTTAGTTCTACATGTATGATATTCTCAGTGCTTCAAATGATAAATTTATTTTTGTTGGAGGTCATGCAATGAACAGGTCTTTGACTGTAGGTAATTGGCAGAATGTCTGCAAGCCGTGTTCTATATGTGTTTTTATTACATGCTGAGGAACAATGTTGAAATTTAGTAGTTTTCCCTTTTCCATCTTCATTTGTTTTAACTTCTACTAAGAGACATAAAGATATCCAAGTCTGTGTCAGAGAGACCCAAACTGTGGAGACACTTAAAAATGGTGATCATGGAAACAGAGGTGAGGGTGGTGTGTTTGTACATTATCATGGTCATTGTCATGTAAAGAGCCAGCTCACCCCTGTCTTCAGTTCATGAACACACTGTCAGTGCTTAGCTCTCAGACACACTTGGGAGGTAGGCTCAGTTCCTTTGTATTGGTGTTTGTGGAAAACTGTTTAGGACCACAGCTGAAACTGAAAACACCCACTCAATTCATTCCATCCCTTTGCAATGTTAGGATATAATGTCTTCTTGAAGACTCAACAAAAAACTATTTCTACATTTGATTTGAGGAAGGTTGAGGAAATGTGCTCTTCTGAGCAAGGGGAGAGCAAAGGAAATTTTTAAGAGCTTGTGTTCAAGAAGGGCAATGAAAACAAGAAAGAGCTTTTAAAATATCAAGTGTGTCCTTAAAGAACCAGTACTTATTGTATTGCTAGTAGCAGTAGCAGAATTTAAAAGATTCTGGATTGCTCTTATGTGTCAGCTTCTAGCAGCAATGTCATAACACATCTGCACTATTGTTCAGTCACTCATGTATTTCTGTAGCATTCAGAACAATGGAGTTTATGCACACCTACACATACATAAATATATACATATAAGTATGTAAGAAGAGTTGTATTTTAAGGGTTATGATGTCATCTCAAACAGAACCTGAGCTTCGCTACTTGTTACGCATACGTGAAAAAACTCTATTTTGGAGCAGTTCTTCAAAAGGAAAAGAATTTTTTTCCTGATAAAATGTTTAAGTTGCTTTTAAATTAAAAAAATGGTTCAGTGAAGTAATTTTCAAGTGGAATTTTTTTATGCAACTTAGATTAAAAGCTTTGTAAACAAGCAGCCACTCACACTATAGGGATATTATGTTACTGGGTGTATAATTTGTTAGGAACCGAAAGAATGTTGGAGAATGGTCTAAACTTTGAAAAGGAGCAGCATACACAGATTCAGTAGCACTCTTCTATATAAATTTAGATGGGTTCATTACATTTTGACATAATGCCATCTTTAAAGAAGTTACAATTCCCATGCATTATTGTCTTCCATATTTTAATTTCTTTACACACAAGAATTACTACAATAATACTATAATAAAGTTTAGACATCTTTTTGAGGTATGCCTGATGTTTTTGCAGTATTTGGAGATTAATTATTTCATATCAGTGGGGAAACTGAAGAAGTGCATGGGTATGATTTTCAACCAGAAATAATCTTATTGTTGCATGCAGATGCCCACAAATGCCTACATCAGTTGAGTAATAGTGTGTAAAAATATGTATTTTCAGAAAACTGCTCAGGCTTAACATTCAATTCCTAAGAGCATTTGACAGGGCATTGTTCATGTTTCTATGGGTATGGATACACTCATTTTCTTGCAGTCAATGCAACTATTCAAAGACTGCGTTAGATGATGCCTGAATCTTCACAGGATTAGAACACACATTTGCAAAGATCTGAAAACAAATTGCAACATACCAGAACTAAGATTAAAATATTGGCCTTAGTGAGATGTATAGAAAAATTCACATGTTGTGTGTTGTCCTTAAAACTAACTCAACAGCTGCCACAGTTACTCTTGATATGCTGGATAGAAATTTACTTCCTAAGCCTATCCTCAACTTAACTGCTAGTACAAATTAATAAAATTTTGTTTGTGGGAATTCAGTCATTTGCTAGGTCTTCCTAGAATGGAAAATTTAGGAGCATTAGTGGCCTGTGTTCATTAACTCACAGACATCTTAAATAGACTTGAAGTAAATGAAATATTTCAGAAACGTGTTTCAGTCATCCCTCTCATGGCATCCTTTGTATTTCAGGACCCTAAACGTCATTTAGAAGAGCATGTGGATGTGCTGATGACCTCAAACATTGTCCAGTGTTTAGCTGCTATGTTGGATACGGTTGTATTTAAATAACTGATTTACTGTTGGTGATACTTTCTGTGTATATTTGTTTATTGTTTCTAATACAAAACAGAGACTGTTGAGGCTCTATTTGATTAAACGGAGACATCTGACTTCATTTGCAATGTAAGTGCAGCACTATAACACCTCTCAGTCTCTAATTGTGCATTTGCTTCAGTTTCTTTATGTCAAGGTCCTCACAGATTCCAAAGCATTCAAGAACACAGTGTGGGGAAAAAATTGAGTACCTTTTCATTTAATATTTGGGGGGGGGGGGGGGGAAATCAGTAATACATATATATTTTGATTGTTGCAACATAATAAAAATACATTTACAAATCTGTCTTAAGTTCTGGACAGTGTTTTTTGAGAAAGGACAACAGGAATTGACAAACTAGAAAAAGTGCTAGTAAACATTCGTTTTCCCCCACTGTAAAACTACTGAGATACTAATTGCTAGGAAAGCAAAAATTCTCTACTGGAATTTGGCTCCCATTGATTGCCAGTTACTCTCATGGAGATTAAAACAAAAAAATCATAGTGCTGAATTCTGAGGATGTAGAAAACCAAAAATGCTGAAAATTCCTCTGTCAGTTCCCTTTGAATATTATTCAAACCCTAATATCTACACAAGACAACTGACCTTAAGAGAATTAATTCAGTTGCTGGTAACTGAATCACAGAACTCTCACAAGCAGTGTCATAAATAGCAGTATTCTGAGAATAAACATTAAAGTGACAGAGGCTGTTCTAGGTTACATGAACCCACCCTCCTGTGAGAGAACATACATGAGATGTCCATATATATAAATATGAGGAAAGAGGCCCAACTAGAATATGACATTTTAAACCATTTCTACTGACTGGAGAGGGAAACACTTGCAGGAAGGCAGGTGGGTTGCTTGGTTTGAAGCAGGCAAAGCCAAATATCTGGGCTTGGAGAGTGACTCTGGGTTTTGGGAAGGGACTGATTGGAATTTTTCGTTAGGGTTCTTTTTTTCAAGTGTTGGATGTTGCTTATGTTGATTTGATTATTTTGTCTGGGCAGAAGTTTTCTTTTTCTCTTTACTGTTGGTTTGGGGCTTTTTTTAATAAAGAGCAACAGTAGTGGCAGGCTATCTGCAAAACTATCTCTTGTTGAAGATAATTTTTTTAAAATTCACTTCTTATTTGCATACTAAGGAAATAACACTTAAATTGTCTTATTTTCTGGCTTATGCCCATATTTACTTACACTTTACCATTCAAAGATTTTTCTTTTGTTTGAAATTTCTTATTGAGGCCTTTTAATTTACTATTTTAGACTAACTCTCTCTCAAAGTATATTTAGCGTGCACTTACTTCAGAGGGAAACATGCAGATTTTTGCAGCTGCCCTCCTTATGGCCTTCCCTCTGCCCCCACAGTAGGCAGTGGAATATCAGACTGGGAAAATGGAGACATACCAAACCACATTTGCCTGCGTGTAGTTAAATGGAAGTTCTTTCTGGAGATTGCCACTGCAAACCTGCGGGTGGTTGAGGAGGGCTGCAGTCAGGCCTCGCATTGCCGGCTGCGCGCCTGGGGTGAGACGGGGCAGGAGCTGATCGAGGAACCTGCCCTGGGGCTCGTCTGCCAGGGGGGCTCTGCATCCCTGCCGCTCTCTACTCCCACACACACGTGTAACACCACGAGGGAGACAGAGTTTGGCAGGTCGTGGGTAACATGGCACTGCAGAACAGGAGAGGAGCTAGCGCAGTGCTGCAGTGTATACATGCGTGAGAGGCTGGTGTAAGCAGGGAGACAAACCAGTGAGTCTTACATATTCTAAATTAATTTTGACAAATGTACATCTTGCAGAGGGTAGCTGAAGGGAGTCTGTTGGAGACGCAGATCTCCCGTAGTATAAGCTTGTGCTGTGGTACCCTGCTTTCTATTCACTCCTCAGTTTAACTTGGAGACACAATTTTCCATTTACCAAGATGTTACATGAATAATAAAAAGGCAGGTTTTTGGGGCATCCTTCCTTATTTTTGTCCAGTGCTTCAGGAGCTACACAGCGGATTTGGAAGAATTGTGTGTATGCCGTAACCTGAAAAGCAGCAGCCCATATATGATGTTGGAGGAAGAAAGAGATTTTCAAGCAGCCACCTTCTGAGCCTCCAGCCGCAATGGAGCAGACCTTCATTAGCAGCATGACCCCTTGTCACCTGTCAGCGTGAAGGACGGGCATATTGTATTAGCAAACCTCACTCCATTCTATGACGATTCTGTAACACCACCTGCCATATCCCCCCTATTATACCAGTTTAGGAGTTGTGCACTGAAGATTTTTGGCATATATTAGCACTTCCATGTGATTGGCAGTATACCACTGAATTCATTGCAGCTCTGCATCTATATGGCTGTAGCTCTGCAATTCAGGGCAGCGTTTCCGAGGGTTTATCTGCATTTCGGTCCATCTCCTGCCTGTATAAGTCCATTAATGTTCTGTTGTTGCAAACAGGGAAAGGGAAGGGTGAGCACTGGTGAAACAAGTGTTGGAAACATTAGTTAGAACTGATAATAATGAAACCGTTTTCTTAACACTGAGAGAAGGTGTGTATGGAAAGTTGCATGTGCTGAACCACTCGAGTAGAACAGTGAACTGCTTGCTTTTTGCTTCATAAATTGTCTTATTAGAATAATTTCCTTGCAGAGAGTGCGTGTATGTCGGCATCTATGAAACACCAAATAACCAAAGTAGTTCACGGTTAAGAAACAGAAAAATAAATGGCCACGGGATTTGAAAGCAGTGAAATACACATTCTGTCAAGTCATCCTGGTTCTAGTCTTCTCTGGATTTGAGTTTGCAAAGTTTCAGTCTGGCTTCAGGCAGTTATGCTGTGGTTCGGTTTATTATGTGGTGGTTCAGGCTGCATTACCTGTCAGTGAAATTTGAAGCTGGCTGCTGATGTCACCTGGGAAGAGATGTGGTCTGTAAAATACCTGAAGTCCAAACCACTACGGGGACAACACTAAGAAAAATTGAACAGGAGAGCTCCTGCCCGGTCAAAAAAACCCAAACCCCAAACGCACAAAAAAGCCGAAAAACAAACCCCATGCTTTTAAATTCTCGGGCAGGCTTCCCTAGGAAGAGAAACTGAGACTGGTGCTTGGCCAAGGCGGGGTGGCGAGCGGGCCCCCTGAACTCTTCAGGCTCATCCTTGCACCTTGGAGGGTCCCGCTCTCAATAGCGAGGGGCTCGGCCGCGCACCCGCGGGACCCGCGGCCGGTCCCTGCGGTCACCGGGAGCCCCCGCCCGCCTGGGAGCGCAGCCCGGGCCGCGGAGACCCCCCTGGGCAGAGGGTGCCGGCGGCTCCTGCCGCAGCACCATCGAGGTTTGGGTTTCTCAGCTCCGATCGACCCCGCGGCCGGGGCGGGCCGCGGCCCCTGGCAAGGGCGCTGCCAGAAATCTGCCCCTCCCGAGAGCTGCCCGCGGGACTGAGTCACTGAGGGAAAGCAGGCACCGAGAGGAAAGAAATCCGGAGACGGATGGGGAGGTGGACGCCTTCCACGCTGTTTTGCTGATAATCTCAGGCATTACGGCTCCCAGATAAAATATTTATTTACTAAAGAACCCGTAAACATCGCGGCAAATACATTAGGGCACTTCGGCTGCGGGGCTTATGATTATTTCAGAAGTTAAAAGAGATGATACGCGGCCACTGTCAGCGGGGACGGAGGGTGTATTTTCCCCCGCGAAACAGGCACGGGTGGGAAGGGTGGGGGCGATGCGCCGGGGATCGCTCAGAAGAGCTGGGGGAGAGGGACTGCGCCCCGCTGGGGACAAACCGCGGGGGTGAGCTGAGGGCAGCGGCCGCCGAGCCCCGCGCTCCCCTCGCCATCGCTCCCCAAAGCGCCCAGGACCCGCTCTTCTCCCTGACGCACAAAGGTGGGGTGCACGCGCGCAATATTTGGGGAATCGCAGGGTTCGGATTTATTTTGCAGCCGTAGTCAAAAAAAAAGCAAAAAAAAAAAAAGCTAGAAAGGTCACACAATAATGAGCTCTCACAGCAAACACACTATTCCCTTCCCCCTTTCCCTTCCTTCTATCTCACAATAAAATCATCTCCTTCAATTTGCCATGATCGTCGCGACCAGGAGCCAGGTGATTATCCTAATTAATGTCTATCTAATTAAATTACTGTCAGCGGTTAACCAATGGCAGAAGCCGTTTCATCCTCTCCACAAGCAGCAAGATCAAAAGTGAGTCTTTCCTGATTGCTGCATAGTGTCAATTGGCCAATCTCTTCTCCCTGGGAAGGGAGGAAAAAAAAAAAAAAAAAAAAAAAAAAAAAAAAAAAAAAAAAGTAAATCAAACGTTTGGGAAGCATTTGGTAGATGAAGTGCTTTCTGCCTAGTGTGGGTCCCAGGATGTCTAGCTTCTGATACTAGGAAGCCCTTTCAGATCCAGGGACTGAAGGGTTATTACTGTGGTGCTAGAGCTATGCAGCTGGAGCATTGTCTTTCTCCCTCTATCATGCTCTCCAAGAAATTTCTCAATGTGAGCAGCAGTTACCCACATGCAGGCGGATCTGAGCTTGCCTTGCATGATCATCCCATTATCTCGACCACTGACAACCTGGAGAGAAGTTCACCTTTGAAAAAAATTACCAGGGGGATGACGAATCAGTCAGATACAGACAATTTTCCTGACTCCAAGGACACACCAGGGGACGTCCAGAGAAATAAACTCTCTCCCGTCTTGGACGGGGTCTCTGAGCTTCGTCACAGTTTCGATGGATCTGCTGCAGATCGCTATCTGCTCTCTCAGTCCAGCCAGCCCCAGTCTGCTGCCTCTGCTCCTAGTACCATGTTCCCTTATCCCAGCCAGCATGGACCTGCTCACCCAGCCTTCTCCATCGCCAGCCCCAGCCGCTACATGGCTCATCATCCTGTGATCACCAACGGAGCTTATAACAGCCTCCTGTCCAACTCTTCTCCGCAAGGCTACCCCACGGCGGGCTACCCGTACCCCCAGCAGTATGGCCATTCCTACCAAGGGGCACCTTTCTACCAGTTCTCCTCCACCCAGCCGGGGCTGGTTCCCGGCAAGGCTCAGGTCTACCTGTGCAACAGGCCACTCTGGCTGAAATTTCACCGGCACCAGACGGAGATGATCATCACGAAGCAGGGAAGGTAAGCCACCACGCGGACCTTTCTGGGTGTCGGGGCTGAGCCGCGGACTTCGCCGGGGGAGCCGCCCGGAGCCTCCGCAGCCCCGGCGGAGCCGTCCCCCATCACCGGGGCCCCTGCCCCGGTCGCCGGGAGCTCCGGTGCGGGTCCCCGCCGGAGTCGTTCCCGCCGGAGCCGGTCCCTACCGGGGCAGCCCTCTCTGCCTCCCCGCAAGTTCCCGCGCCCGCTGCGCTCAGCCCTTCCCCGCGGGAAAGCTCGGCACTCCGGGGAGCGGGCTTCTTTTGATTTTTATTTCCCAGTTGCTATCGGGAGCCGTGAGGATAAAGCACAACGGCTGGGTGCTCCGCGTGTGCCTGTCGCTGCCGATGGCTTGCTTTCCTTCTTCCCTTTATTTTTCTTTTTTTTTCCCTTTTCTTTTTTTTTTTCTTTTTTTTTTTTTTTTTATAGGCGCATGTTCCCTTTCCTAAGCTTTAATATTTCTGGTCTCGACCCTACGGCTCACTACAATATTTTTGTGGATGTAATTTTGGCGGACCCCAATCACTGGAGATTTCAGGGAGGCAAATGGGTTCCTTGCGGCAAGGCGGACACCAATGTACAAGGCAAGTTCCTCCAATTAACACTTTTCCCGACACATATGTAGGTGAGAATGATTAATTAATGCCTTTGCGGACTGGTTCTGGCGACTTCTTAAACGCAAATGGGCCAACGATGTTTTTTTTTTTTTAAATAGAAAAAAAGGAGGGTGGAGGAGAAAGTAAAAGGTGTTCGGAAAAAGCTGTTTTAATCCTTTTCGTTTAAAATTAAGGGAGTTTTGGCAGTAAAATATTGTCCACTTAACGGGGTACTTCACCCTCGTGTGCGGATGCAGCAGCAGAACCGGGGTACAGACTAGAACTGTGATGTGGTTGTGTTTTTTTGTTGTTTTGCTTAGGAAACCGGGTGTATATGCATCCCGACTCCCCCAACACGGGAGCCCACTGGATGCGTCAGGAAATCTCCTTTGGGAAACTAAAACTTACAAACAATAAAGGAGCATCAAACAACAACGGGCAGGTCAGTGGGGGAACGCAGACGCTGCCAGAATTATTTTTATTTCTTCAGTTAAAATCCTATCGTTTCCGAAAGGACGTGTATTTTTTTTTTTTTTTTTTTTTTTTTAGATCGTGTCGTTAGGTGAAAATAAAAGGGGGGTGGTGGTGAGAAAGTCCTCCCATTTCATTTTGCCACGGGCCTCGTCGGCCCTGAGCGCGTTGCCCAAGCTGACACCGCTGTCCGGTGCGGCCGGGGAAGTCCGCAACCGTCCCGGGGAGGCGGCAGCCAGCGGGCATCGCTCTCCTCGTCCTTCTCGCTCTAATTTCTTCTTTTCTCCCCGCGTCCCCCTCCCTCCTTTTGCCATGCCTGACAGATGGTGGTTTTGCAGTCCCTTCACAAGTACCAACCTCGCTTGCATGTGGTGGAGGTGAACGAAGACGGGACGGAGGATACCAACCAGCCGGGCAGAGTGCAGACATTCACGTTCCCCGAGACGCAGTTCATTGCCGTCACCGCCTACCAAAACACCGATGTAAAGAGCTCCCTGGTTTATTCCCCTCGCGGTCCCCCCGCTACCCGCAAGGCAGCCCACCGGGGATGGCCCGGCTGCTGCCCACTACCCCGGGTCTCCGGCGCCGGGAGATGGGGCTCCCTGTTCCCCGCTTTGTGCCAGCCCTCCCTGGCCATCTCCAGGGCGGCCGTAGCCGCTCGGGCCGCCTTCGCCTCAGGAGCCCCCTCCGGGTGCCCGCAGCGGCATCGCCCTCCCGCCAGGATGGGCGCGATCCTGCCCCTCCGCCCGGGGCTGGGCGCTGGCCCGCAGCGTTTATCTCCCAGTCGGAAACAGCTTAGTTAGCTGTTAAGCTGTTAGCTTAAGCTTTAAGTCTGCAAAGATCAATTAACATCCTCATTGATTGCGCCGGGGGTGACGGAGCAACTTCCTCAAATTAAAAGCTCGTTAATGCCTGGATGCGTTTCGGAGTGGTCTGGCTTTGCTACAGACTGGTGCCCCCTTTTCAAATGACATATGTTCAGTCCACATTCTCGCTTTAATTATTTTGCTCCATGCAAATGCAAACTCCTAGTTATCGTTCTGCGATACGTTTTGCCTAATTTCTGGATTTCAGCATATTCATACCCATGCACTAGGAATGCCGAACACATCTCAAAATATGGGGTTAAATATTGATTTTTTTCGTACTTTTTACAACAACGTAAATCTTAAAGTTAGACTGTGAAGTCTATAAGCATGCCAGAGCTGATTTTTCACGGTTTAAAGGCAGTATGATTGACTAGAGTAAAGCTTGGTCCTTTAAAAACGTGTTGGCTGCAGTGTGGTATATTTTTCAGGCTTTCACAACGTGTGCTCTGCTTCTCTCTTTCCCTAGATCACACAGCTGAAAATAGATCACAACCCTTTCGCAAAAGGATTCCGAGACAATTATGACACGTAAGTAAACCGGATTTTTACTACCCTTCTGCCGGCTGCACACACATGTCAAAGGGGGGAGATTTAGGATGAGGGCTGGCTCATCTCACACCGAGATGTGTAATGTCAGGCTTTTCTAGAGCCCTCCGGGAGGGAAGCATACGCCCGCTCCCGCACAGGGGCTGTCCCTGTGGCGAGGCCCTGCGCAGCCCTGAGGCCGCTGCCGCGCCCGGGGCCGCGCTGCCCGCACCCGAGTCCGCATTTCGCTTTGGCACTTGCGGCGGTTTTGTTGTTGGTTTTTCCTGGCACGTATCTTGGCGCCTCTTTCCAAGCTTCCGTTCCACTTGCGCGTAAGGGCTCCGAAAGAAGCACCGGAGCAGCAGGGGCTCGGTCCCCGGCAACCCGCCGGGTCTGCATCATTCCGAGGTCCGCAGAGCCGGGGTCCGGAGGGAAATGTCTTCGTCTCGTTTTATTCTTCGCCGGGGTTGAATTTTTTTTCTCCTTCTCCCTTCTGGGTGGAGCTAAAGCCTCGGAAGTTTTAATCGCGGTTTGTCCCTGTTCTGCCTCTGCCCGTCCGCCTCCGAGGCGTCCCCAGCGGTCTGACCCCGGCCCTGACGCCCGCGCCGCAGGCGGCCGGTGCCCCTCCGACTGCGGCTGCGGGGCGGCACCAACACTCGGCCCCCGCCGCCGCCTTTCGCGGCCCTCGGGACAAAAATGGGGCAATCCCGGCCTGCAGGCCCTGCAGGCAGGCTTCCCCTGGCCTGGGGTACTACCCGCCCGGCATCCCCCTGCCCAGCTTGGGGCAGCGGGACGTGGCGGCCGCAGGGCTGCCCGTACACCCGCAGGAGCAGACGGCAGGGATTTTGGCTATCCCGCTGCAAGCTCTGGTCTGTGGGACGGGCCACAGACCCGAGGAGGAAAACCTTTTCCTCTCTAAACTGTGGCGGGGAGCGGCCTCAATTGGCCTGGAGAGCCTCGTCCCGTGCGTATCTTGAGCGCCTGCTTGAGCCTCTGCGCTGGACCGCGGTCCGGCAGCCACCAGCAGCAGGCTTGCAGGGCAAGGGTGGAAACGACGCCCAGAGCTGAACTAGTGCGAGAGGGGCCCGGGGCCGAGCTCCAGCTCTCCCCAGGGAGCCGCTTGTGGTGCGGTCGCTTTCCCCAAGGGGCAGGGGTCGCCGAGGCTGTGGAGGAGAGCAGGTCCGCCACCGGGAGGGCAGCGGCGGTCCCTGGTGCCACAGAGGGCGGCAGCCGAGCCTGGCTGCTCTCCGGGAGCTCTGCGAGAGTATGTGAGGCCTTGGGAAAGGCCTTCGGCCCCAGCCAAAAGTGCTTTTCCCTTTTTGATAGGAAAAAAACTTTATAGGGCGTTACTTGAAAGGAGACGGGGGGGAGGGGGAAGCTTCAATGTTGTCTAGCACGTTGAATTTGTTTAAGGGCCAAGTTTATTTTGGATAAGAAATTCCAGGAGGCGTGGAGGGTTAATTAAAGCACAGTTTTAGCCTGAATTAAATGCAGATAGTAGTTATTCATCCATTAAAGTTTTTATAATCGCAAATTGCAGCCCAGCATGGGAGAATTATATATAGGCCAAGCAGGGAACACTGGAAGTGTCTGGCTTTACATTTCCTACAGTAGGTGTTTAAAGATTAGCTTAATTTAAACTCAGTAAAATGTTGATGGTTCGTCTGTGACTCCCAATAATAAGTGTTAAACAGCCGATAGAATTCCGTAGTCTGCCACTCATGCTGCTCGCGGCAAATGACCGGGCTGGCTGCCTGTTGCACGTGTGCTGGGACCGGTCAGCGTGTCACCGCGCGGGATTCCACGCTTTTGGGTTGTGGGTTCGGACCGGAGAGAGGGATCTCAGCCCCGTCAAGGAATGGCCAACCGGTTCCGAAAGATTTGCTCTCCATGCTTGCCCCCGTCTTTCCTCTTCCCCGTTAAAGGCCCTCGGCGCTGCTGATGCCAGAGGCCAAGCCCGGAGGGGAGCTCAGGCTCCCGGGCAGGGCCGGAGCGCGCTGGGACGGCGCCGTCCCGTTCGTCCCCCGAGGGCCGCGTTCGGCCGGGTGCCGCGCCGAGGAGGGCGCCGGGCTGCGGCGGACACCCAGCTCTCTCCCCTTCTCTTGGGCAGGATCTACACGGGCTGCGACATGGACCGGCTGACGCCTTCCCCCAACGACTCGCCCCGCTCGCAGATCGTGCCCGGGGCCCGCTACGCCATGGCCGGCTCCTTCCTCCAGGACCAGTTCGTGAGTAACTACGCCAAGTCCCGCTTCCATCCCGGGGCAGGAGCCGGCCCGGGGCCCGGCGCCGACCGCAGCGTGCCCCACACCAACGGGCTGCTCTCCCCACAGCAAGCCGAGGACCCGGGGGCCCCCTCGCCGCAGCGCTGGTTCGTCGCCCCCGCCAACAACCGCCTCGACTTCGCCGCCTCCGCCTACGACACGGCCACCGACTTCGCCGGCAACGCGGCCACGCTGCTGTCCTACGCGGCCGCGGGCGTCAAGGCGCTGCCGCTGCAGGCGGCCGGCTGCGCAGGGCGGCCGCTGGGCTACTACGCCGACCCGTCGGGCTGGGGGGCCCGCAGCCCCCCGCAGTACTGCAGCAAGTCGGGCTCCGTGCTCTCCTGCTGGCCCAACAGCGCGGCGGCGGCGCGCATGGCCGCCGGCAACCCCTACCTGGGGGAGGAGGCGGAGAGCCTGGCCCCCGAGCGGTCCCCCTTGCCGGGTGCCGAGGACTCCAAGCCCAAAGATTTGTCCGACTCCAGCTGGATCGAGACGCCGTCGTCCATTAAGTCCATCGACTCCTCCGATTCTGGGATTTACGAGCAGGCCAAAAGGAGGCGGATCTCCCCCTCGGACACCCCGGTGTCCGAGAGTTCCTCGCCCCTCAAGAGCGAGGTGCTTACCCAGCGGGACTGCGAAAAGACCTGCGCCAAGGACATCGGCTATTACGGCTTCTACTCGCACAGCTAGGCGCGGCCGCCGGCCCGCCGTCCTTTTGCACAATAACTCCTCCGCGTTAGCGCACTGACCCCCGCCCCTAGCTGCCCCATCCGTGCCCCGGCCCGGCAGGGAGGCAGGCAGGCTGAGCCGCGGCCGCCGCCGCCTCCCCGCCCCGCTCCCCGCCCGGCCCGGTCCGGCGGCGCCCCGGGGGCGCGGGGGGCACTGCCGCACCGAAACCCACTGATCAGTAGGATGCTTAGACTCTCAAATCGTACAGCGCTTCCTTCCTTTTACCACGGATGGATTCTAGGGGAAACAGTAATAGTGGGGAAAACAGCCTGTGAAATGCCTGTACATAGTATTTATTTTATTGTAACAGATTAATTTTCTTTGGTTCGGTTTATTTATTTGTTTGGATTTTTTTTTTGTTTTGTTTTCATTGTTAAGTCACAGAACTTAGATCCTGTTTAAATTTCTTTACCCCATTCCCCGCTCCTTGCTCCCTCTTCCTCGTGCCCCTCCCCAGGTAAACACTCTTCCTAAATGCCTCTGGAAATGTCGGTGGTCCATAGCTGTAGCAGCAGGTAATGGGTTTCTCACTTTCTCTCCAATTCCTCGCATGAAATAATTACGTGGCGCCCTGGGCTAACACAGCTAAGGAATAGCTCAGCTTTCCCTTCAAAAGAACAGAAATACGTCTCATAGGAAAGTCGATTAAAGGGGCATAACGCCTTCCGGAAACAAAATTAACCGCCTCTTATTTTTTCTTTGAAAGGAATAGCTCGAGATCAGCAATATTATTATTTTTGTGGAATCCCCCTTCCCCTGCCCCCAAGTGCCAAATCCATTACTGGTCCCTGCAGGTGCCAAATATGCTAACAAACTATTTTCAAATTTCTTTGCAGTTCCCCCGTCTTTCTTTATATTGCTGTAAATCTTTGTAATGAATAATCTAAAAAAAAAAAAAAAAGAAAAAAAAAAGAAAAAAGATATAGACGACTGAATTGTTGGTAACCATAGTGTAGTCCAGTGAAGATGAGTTGTGAGTTGTATATTTTACTGCATTTAGTTTTGGAATTGACTTTTTCATAAAGTAGCTAACCGAGATCTGACTTCCTGGGGAATCAAATGCACATCGAAAGAGTGATCATCCTTGTAAATCTCTTATTATACTATTGAAGGAGAAGTAATATCCCTCCAGGACTCCCTCCCCGGCGAAGCAGAATAATAAGTCTTCGAATTTTGAGTAGCAAATCTATACAATTAACGCATTTTTATATGGAAGAAAAAAAAAAACAAACCAATTACGAACTGAAATATGCATCGGGCTAAATATTCAGTCTAGATTACACTCGACGGGGAAATTTCCTAATAGAAATTCAGGGTCATAAACGTGTGTATATTTTTGACTCTTCTGTAAATCGAATGTTGTGATTTTTATATTTGTTCTGTTACGTCTGTGGAACTGAATAATTTATACCAGTACATGCTCCATTGAGAAATGTTTCGGTTTTTGCCCGTTTGTATCGTCTGTGTATAACAAGTAAAATAAACCTGGCAAAACGTTAACGTCGTGTTGGAAAAAGCACTTCGCCGATTTGTAGGGGCTCGGGTGGGACCAGGGGGAAGAGGCTGGGGGGCTCTTTCGCTCTGGGCCCACCGCGGGGCTCTGGAGCGGGAGTCCCGCCGCTGCTCTCCCTGACGGAGCCGCTCCGCTTGCCCCGCGTTTGTCCTTTTTTGGGGGGGTGGAAGAGCGTAGGGGACAGCGCTTATACCGCGTGGCCAAGCGTGGAGGTTTGCAGTGGGTGAAAGAGGGAGATGAAACCCCGTCGGTTTTCAGAGGTTTATAATTATCCCTGTGTTTGACGCTTAAAAACCCTGACAGCATTTTGCAGGCGGGAGAGGTGCCTGGCGCGGGGCGGGGGTGCCATCGCTGTCGGAGCAGAGGCGAGGGACGCCGCGCTGCCCGCCTGCAGCCTCCCCTCGCCTTCCCCGGGCGGGGGCTGCCCTGGCGGAGCCCCTCAGTGCCCCCGAGGCGGGGCCCCTTTCGGGGAGCAGCTTGCCCTATGCGCGGGAGCGGAGCCCCCACTCCTGCAGCGCCACCTCTCCCTCGGCGACCTTCCCGGGACTCTGCCCCCTGTAGAGACAGCCACCTGTGGGCTTTAGGACAGGCGCCGGCCCGGCACCTGCGCGGACCGGGTCCGCAGGGGCTGGGGTAACAGGCCGGGCTTGCTCTCGGTTCCGCGGTGGGTAAAGCGCGGTGTGGAGCCGTCAGAGGTATTCTGTCCTGCCGCGGTATTGACGGGGGACACCTGAGAGCCCCAATTGCCTTCCGTCCCCTCCACCCCCGCCGAGGTGCGGGCCCCGAGCGGGGCCCTGAGCTCCCAGCGCCTCCGCCGCCCTCGAGGGCCCGGGCGGCCGCCGGCCTGTGCCAGCTGCGGAGAGCGGGGCCCGCCCCGCGGTGCCGTCGGGCTCAGGGCCCTGCCCCGGGACCCCACCCGGAGAGGGGCCGTGAGGGCAGTGCCCCCGGACCGCCCCTCGGAGCAGCGCGGGCGGTGCGCGCCTTTCCCCAGCGCCTCTTCCCAGGAGCGGGGGCCGGGGCGCCGCACGCGTCCCCCCGCGCAGCGCCCGCACCTCTCCGCCTCCGGCGGGCCCCAGCTGCCCCCTCCGCGGCGCCGTGAGGGGCTGTCCCGGCGCCCTGCCCGGGGCTTCCCGCACCCTAAATAACCCATGGCGTGCTCCCGACCCTCCTTCCCCGCTCTCGGCCAGCAAAAGCCGCCCCTGCTCCCCCGGCCGCTGCCAGTCCCGCTGCGCTGCCCCCCGAGAGGGCAGGGGGAGCGGCCCGAGGCACCGCGGCGTTCCCCGCCCGCGTCCCCTCTGCCGCCGCCGTGCCGGGACTGCTGCCCGCCGGGCAGTCACCCCGGACAGAGCGCTTTTCAGGGAGCCTCCGCCAGGTTTTATTTAGCGGGGGTTATCCAGCGGGTCTGGAATAAATACGTAACTGTGACAGGTCTGAACAAAATTCTTTCCTGTGCGTGAGTGGCTGATGTTATTCCATAACTATTTCGACAGGATAATTCCATAACTATTTGTGCAAGAGACTGGAAGAGATAAGGGCTGCAGAAGTTAAACAGGCTATTTCCTGTCGGTAGGTCACTTTATTACTATTATAATTTTTTAGAATAACATTTTTAGAGGTGCACCTGTATATTTGCTAAACATATGTTTACCGACCCGTTAAATTGTTTGCGTTCACTGAGGAGTGAATGCGCGGGTTCTGACCCGGCATGTTTAAAGTGAAGCGCGTGCAGTTTGGTTGAAGCAAAGCCCCGTGTATGAATTTGTTAGAAGAGCAATTAATTGCATGAATTTTACGTGCAGTTTGTATTATTATTCTAGGTATGTTGAATGGGTTTTAATTTAATTATTGTGTAAAATAATCTATTAAATTGCCCTTCCTTTATTTAATATAACACAAAATCAAGCTTCAATCTGTAGAAAGTGATTCAAAGTTCCTATTGGTAATACTTTCTATGATGTTTCACATTAATACTATATCAAATGTAATACATTACTCTCTACAGATTTTGCACGAGTACGCTATGCATATTTGATGACACATTGCATATTTTAACAAGGTTTTTAATGACTGATTGAAATGTTTGCTAAGATATTTTTTAAGAGCTGGAGGAGAAATGGTTGTGGAAAATGTGTGTAATAGAATAGTGATAAGGATGGGAGGGTTTTGATTGACAGTATGAGGAAGCAGATGGATGACTAGGTAGGTCAGAGGTAAAGATGCCTTTGACAGCTTTTTAAGTTCCTTTGGCCATTTTGGTCCAATGAATCATGCAAAACATGTGTACATTACCAAACTGATGTCTCTGCATCGTTTACTGTTGGAATCCTCATCTTTTCAAACCCACCCTAACCTTCTTTCATCACCACTTGACGTGCTATGTCTAAACTAGATTGCAAGATCCTAAGAAGGCAAGAATCTGTCTTGTATTACTTGTCAGCATAAAAAAAAAAAAGAAAAAAGAAAAAAAAAAGAAAAAAATTAGGGAAAAAAATCATGTAAACCTATGGAGCTAGAAGAACAACTGAGACAGATTGGCAGAATAGGCATAAGGTGGGACACGTTCTTCTTAATTTTCACTGTCTGGTCATCACTTCCCTCCTCTAGGTAGTGCTGAAGGGAGATGTGGTGAACAATGATTTTTCTTTTTTTTTTTTTCCCCCAAATGGCATAGTCTGAATTTTCATAAGTCTGATAAGAGACCTAATTGCATAATTTTCCTTTTAATATTATGCAGAGTGCTGTTGCTATAGTTAAAATGGTTTTCATTGCAGTCTGTTTTTTCAGGTGCTTTGCATGGCCCTCACAAATTACTTTGTCAACAGGAAATGCTCTGATTTTTCCCTGTAAAAAGGTTACTGTTTTTGGAAATCTTATTTAAATTGCATAAGACAATTTTAAAATCTCCGTGATGCAAAAAAAGAATGTGTGTGTATTGGGAAAAGCAGAAAGAAAGGATTTTGCATGAAAGTACACTTTCCAGGTACTTTCTGTGCAGAATGGACACAAGTTTTCCTTCCAAGCATTAAAACTTGTCATAAATGTGGTTTTCAGTAGGGAATGTGTCACTTGCTAAGATATGGGGGCAAAGTCAAAGAAAAAATATTGAAACAGCAGAATGATAAGTAGAGGGAAGGCAGCAGACTGTTTGCATTCAGTACCCAGCTCTTTCCAGATAATATATTTGTGGTAGGTCTGGAGAGCCACACAGCTTACTGGTAACGTTTCATGCTTTTATCAGAATGGGTATTAATCTGGAAATGCAGACAAAAGCATCGCTTATTTCAGAGCATGGTGCCTTGAAGCCCATTTGTTCAAAGATTTATGCCTGAAAAAGCCAGATATTGTTTGAAATATATGTATTTAACTCTTAAATTTTTGAACATATGTAATATTTTACTTCTTGGATGTAGGATAATTATGAATCCATTAGAATCCAAGGCTGCCATTGCTGATTAGATGTAACTTTTGACCTTATAAAATATATTACACAATAAAGCCAGCGATGTTTTATTCATGCTATCACTGTGATTTTTCATAGTTGGAGTGTTTCTAATTCTAAGGGCCTGATATGAGTATGAATGATCTTGGTCTTAAGATGACTTTTTAGGCCAATTTTTTTTTGAAACCAAAGGCAAAAAAGATAAAAACCTTCAGATATTTCTGTGTAAAACTGTCTATACTATTACACAGATATTAAGCTTTAAATAAGAAACAGCTGATAATGACTTTGAATCTGTTTTAAGAGACATTTTAGGTAAAATGTTGATAGCTTGTAAATGTGTATTTCTGCCTTAGTCTCTGATCGTGCATATGAGTTCATATGTGTGAACAACGTAAAGTAAGAGGTCAGTCCTACAAAGACTATTCACTTGTCTAAAAATTCACAGACATAAATGTTTTCAGGATCAAGGCCTTTTTCAATAATTGTGATAGTCGTGTACCTTGAAGTGACTGACTGATTTAGGATACACTTAATAATTTGATTTTTTTAAAAAATATAGTAGAAACATTGATGAGTTACCAAAGCACATCATCCAAGCTCCCACTTCAGTAATTTGAAATGTAATTTTTTGGCTTGTTTGAGTAATTTTTTTTAAACTGATGGCACTGGCACATAAATTAAACTTTCTAAAAGTCATGTCAATTTCTGTGGGCCATGCTATGAAATTCAGTTTTGTAAGTAAGCTTCTTTCTTTAACCATATTTGGTTACACATTGGCTGCTTTTGTTTATCCAGAAAGCAGATAGTGGTCTGGGACTGAAGGGTGAAAGAGCAACACGGATATTTTGAGTTGAGAGAAATTTTACGCTGCTGAAAGGTGTCCTAGTTTAGATGAAGACACCCACCCACTAAGAATTAAACTGAAATCATAAATGTAAGCTAAAATATGTATTTTATGATTGATCAACATCCTGATTAAAGCTTATTTCCCTTTGTGGAAATGTTTGCTGTCACATTTTTGACTTCCAACTCAAAAATATCGGTGTTGCTCTCTCACCCTTCAGTCCCAGACCTCCTGCTGGAGACACTGCAGAAATATGGTGGCTGCTCCCCATCCCTGGGGAAAGTTGTGGCTCACCCTGCATTGTCTGGGAAGTCCACTCGAGGGCCTGGCAGGAGCAGCTCCTGTTTTGCCTCTTGCTCTGCGGTCGCTGCCTGCACATCACCAGCTGAGTGACGGAGACAGAGCCGCTCCCCGCACTGCAGCCCCCCTCGGCAAACCCTCGGGGCAGCTCCCCTCTCCCCACATTCCCACTGCTTTCCCACTGTGCTTCTAAAGCGTGAGGGGCTTGTACACAGGTGTTACTTTAAGCTCTGTGTGAGCTCTTTCCTGGAAGCTCAGTTTGCTCTTACATTAAGAGAGGGAAACTTTCCCTTGAATTAGATGCAGGCTATTGAGGAAGAGGTAAAGGGCTTTGCTTTCTATTATTGGTTCCTGACTTTCCTTTGGAACCTATCATGCATGAATGATGAGGGTAGGGACATTTTCAAAAATCTCCAAGTGGTTTAGTCACCTGTGTTAAGAAATTATGAAAATCTCACTGAAAAATCTCCAGTGCTTGTGGTTCTAAATGACTATTCTTGGGCACAGTATTGAGCAGTTATTTCAGTTATGCATTGAGCATGACATTTTTTGCAGAGTTAGGGTCAGAATAGCATGGATTAAATCCTCATCTGGTGCATAGTTATGTCATTTCATGGGCTTCAGTGGTTCAATACTGCTTTGTATTGAAACAATCTGATTGTCTCCTCTTGTGGTTTGGATACTAACCAAAGCAGGTGCTGCTTGATGGAAAGAATAGGACCAAGTACTAACTGATAAACAACCTGATATACAAATTTGTTTCTCACATGGTAACATAATTATGAAATCATCAACAGATATCTTACTCTACTTACATTTTTGTTTTTCACGGTTTAGATTGTAAGAAAAATTGAAGCTTCCTTTCTGCTTATTGTCAAGGTCAATTCTGATGAATTAACTGTCTTAATGATTGAATCAAAAGCAAATTGTTTGGTGTGTGTAGAAGAACAAGATACAAGAACTTGCCCCCTTTTGGGGACAATATTTAGGCCAGCTATATTCTTTTAATTTAAAAGCGTTGCTCAGAAATTGAGTAGAAAGGAGTTAACCAGATATTTCAATTCTTCTTCTAAGTGTTTAGGATTTTGTAATGCCCAAATCCTTTTCACCTTCTTTGAAGTGTTATCTAGTGTAGCTCATTTTTTCCTTGTGTTTAATACTAAAAATCTTCTGATGTTAACATTTAGCATTGTATTTTTAAATATTTCAGTGTTTCAGTTGCTGTATTTCTATATACTGTTCACTTATAACTTCTTTCTGATCACTATATAAATAAAAATTATTTTAAAATAATTTTTAAAAACATTGCAAATGGGTTCATTTGTATAAGCAGATATAAACTGAAGTAATGTGAAATGCAATGGCAGAAATAAAATATGGGCCTATAAAATGAATGTAATTTATTTTAACGACATCTGCAGGTAAGATTTCTTCAGGACTATATTGCCCCATAAGCCATTTAGTCAGATGTAACCTAAAAGGCCAAACCCCAAATCAGTCCATTACTGATATATGTTTATTTTTAAAATACACTGTAACTGGAGAAGCAACACAAATGATTGTCCTGTAACAGTGTAAAGTTTAGTGTATATGTGCACGTAAGTTTTTGTAGGATCAGGGCCCAAGTCTCTTCTGCTTTGGCAGTACTCTCTGTTGTGGGTTTTGGGGCTTTTTTTTTCTTCCCGGTAATTAAAATGCAGTTCTGTCACTGCGGTCACATTTCCCAGTTATAGAGGGACAAGGGCAATGCCTGTGCTAAATACACAATGTGCTAAACAGTAGCTATATTTAATTTTGACTTTGTTTTAATATCTACAGTTGCCTCAGGATAAGGATCTAGGAGATTTCAAGTGTAGTTCTGTGTACTCAACCCTTTTCACGAGGGTTGTTTTGCTGTCAGCTCAGCTCTCTGAAGTCACTTGGATGGTGACGGTGCTATTGCATGGGAAAGGCTGCCAGGCTGGTGGGTGCAAGGGCAGGACAGCAGGAAGCTGGTGATCCCTTTCACAGGCAGGTAGGAGACGGGCTTATCGCTAACCCCAAACCTGCTCTCCAGAGCTGTTTAGGATAATGCATGCGATCGCTGAGCTCCTGCGCGGGGAAGCAGCAGAGCTCCAAGCTGATGCACATACACCACTAGTCCCCAGGCAGCCTCTGTGCTCGATCTCCAAAGCTTCCCAGGAGCTCCAGACCCTGCCTTTCTCTCCACCATCCTTTTCCTTACTGGGGGGCACTGCACTGGCTCTTCCGTGCTTCTTGTGTTTAGAACCAGGGCATGCAGACGAGTGCTTTCTCCTGCAGCTCCTTCTGTGGAGGATGCTCAAACCAAGAAAGCCTTGCTCAGGATTAATGAAGAGGAGGAGATCCATGCAAGGCTGTTTTCTTTTGCACCCAAACTTCTAAATTTACATTTACATGCATTTTTTTTGTGATTGTAAAGGGTTTACCTCATATAAGACATTTAACATGACATGTTTAATAAGAATCTACAATGTAAAACATTTTTAACATTTTTAATTGTATTATCAATGTCCGTTTCTGAGTTTTTTCTTCAACAGCTGGTTACAGGTGAAGTCCTATTTTTATGGGCGTTGCATTATAATTTATGGGGCCTCTGCTGATCTAACTTTGATTTGTAATAGCTTTTTGACTAAAAAAAAAATAGAATTTTAACACCATTTTCAAAAAGGTTACTGGCAAGAGAATATCTTAAAATAACCTACTTAAAATTTATTATTTTATAAAAATGTTTAAACTTGTGAAAAATTGTCATCCACTCTGTAATTGCAAGAAAAGCGTGTCATGTTAAGCCAATATAGAGCCAATCTATAGGATTAAATATTGTCTCAAATAATATTACTTCTGAATGATAGAAGAATATTCTATAACTATTATGCATTTTTTTTTGGTTACACATATGTGCTGTTTTGCCTGAGAAACACTGAGGTTCATGTTTTTGGTTTGGTTTTTTTTTCCCATAGAAAAACAGCATAATGCCGCTTTTTCTTCTGTATTTTTCCCAACTTGGTGTCCTCTTATTATTCATCAGAGATCTAGGAGCATCTCAGCTAGTGCTTTTATTCCATGCCATCATATTTTTCTTTCTTTTTATTTTGTGCAAGATTAGGTTGCTATTATTATATTTGCAATGTCCTTTGCAGAGTTTAATCTTGTATTACAATGCCTGCAATGACAAACCACAGCTAGTCTGAGACTGGGAATATTTTTCTTGAGTGTCTCCACCATCAGTCTATGGTGTGTGTATGTCAGTTTTACCGAAAGCTTGGATAGGGTATCAGCTGTCACTGAATCTTGTCTAGATTTATATTCTAGCTGTAAACCTCACAACTGTGTGAAGACTAGCCTCTGCAATCTAGGCGATGAAAATTCGAAATTCTTCCTCGCGGCTGTTACTAGTGGCTTTGTTTCTGACAGCTTCTAATTTTCTGTACATAATAAAATCAATTATTTTGCATGTATATGCTAAAGCTAGAGGCTGTTTTTTGACTGTGCATGCTACAATTAGTTATGTAAATAGCAGCATATGCTACAAGTTTTCAGTGCTCACCCTGTCTTTACAGAAGTGTTGGCTCAGGCTCTGCTTCGAAGTTAGTTGGCAGAGGTGTTTGGTTCTCCATGGCTCAGGCTTTGAAGACATTGCTTTCTTCGGCAGCTCCCTCTCATGTTTAGTGTTTCAGTCTGTAGTACCTGTGTGTACACCAAAGCCAATGCATGCCTTGAATGCATGAGGAATTTTGGTAGTCAGACTTTTAAGCTTCCATATATTTTCCTTAATTCATAATAGAGGTAGGCTGGTAATTGTGTGCTATTGAACACCGGCTGTTTGTGTACATCCATCTTCTCCCTATCTCACTTAGACTATTTCTTCAAGTTTGAACTTACGTTTCTGCTTCATGATTTCTAAACCAGAACTTTCCAGAGATTCTGGGGCATTTAATGAAGTTAAATTATAATTTATTCCCATATGAAATCCTTATTATTGCTGTCTTTTCAATATCATCAAACATTTTTGTTTATATTTGCAAAATACTTCATCTGCAGAGTATAATCCAAAAGGTAGGTTGCTCTCTACAGCTGCTTGAAAGGAGGTGGTAGTGAGATAGGGGTTGGCCTCTTTTGTCATGTCCCAAGCAAAAGGATGAGTAGAAATGGCCTTACTTTGTACTGGGGAAACTCCAGATTAGATATTGGAAAAGAAAAAAATAATTGAAAGAGTGGTTAGGCATTGGAATAAGTTTCCCAGGGAGGTGGTGGAATTCTTTTTGGAAATGTTCAAGGGGATTCTGGATGTGGGATATGTTTGAGGGGTGATTACGGTGGTGCTGGGTTGGTGTTTGCAGCAGATGATCTTGAAGGTGTCTTACAACCTTGATGATTCTGTGATTCTGTAGAGCAGGATGTTCCAAGTGGTGTTTAAAACATGCTCACATGCAATTGGCTTTCTCTGGAAGATTCTTATGGAGCACTGATAAAGCACCCAGTGTGGAGCAGGTTTTGACCTCTGAATTTTAAATTACAGACTTTATTAGTATGAGTCAGAAAACCAGACAAGTTTGTTAAAGTCTATTGTCTACCACTTTTCTGGTAGCTCCTTATATAGGGGTGATACTATTTAAAGAAAATTTCGGTTAAGGGTTTATGTTGTGGCACCTACTAATAGAGGATATTTAGATATGCACATTCTTCCAGAATTCTTTAATAAGGTCAACTTATCTCTTAAGTTAGCTCTGTGCTAGGACTTTTGAGAATTATGTATCTTTTACATTTATGTGATAACACCTTACTGCTGAGGGCATATGATAGTAAATCCACTATGCAATAGTAAACAGGAGCTTCATGGCTGGTGTCAGACTGAATTTAGGTGCTGTGAAAAGCCTCTGAAAAAAATAATTCCAACAATATGTGGGAGAAGCCAAGCCCCTACTGTGGATTGACCAAAGAAATCATTAGATGTTTTGAAGACTGATTGATATGCTCATATCTAAGGAGTAAATAATTCAGAGTCTGCTGGGGGCGTAAGACTGAAAATATGCTGAGTCAACATATGTCATCATAGGTGAGGAAAGATCCTAAATCTAACACAGCAAAATAATAAAATTCTTTTTCTAATAAAAGGAGCTGGCATAGTCTGAAATGTGAGAAAGAAAATGCTATAGCACAGTTTAATTGATGAGCTGGGTTAGTAGAATTGCAAAAGGAGAGATCAATCATAACCAGTAAAAGCCACTGTCTTCCATCAAAATCCTTTGTCTGCTGTCTTCTACCAGGGACATTAGCTAATGCTTATATGCATTGGACCTCATATTTTAGAGAAAGACAAGGGTTACTCCTTGAGCTGAAGATTTTAATTCCTGCAATCTGCTAAACTGTTGCATTTCTCTCTTCTTTGAGGGAGGGTTTGTTAGCACACGCCTTCTACTTTGTCATATGTAAAGTATTCACATCTTTCTATTTCTGAATGTGTATGGTGGGTCTTGAAAGAGGAAATTCCAGTGACAAAGTGATCTGTTGATCTAATAGCAGCTAGTTACAAATCACAGAATCATAGAATATCCTCAGTTGGAGGGGACCTACAACAACTCTTGAGCCCAAATCCTGAACCCAAATCCCAAATCCAGGACAATCCCAAAACACACATTATTTAACTCAGATGTTGATAACTACACTTCTTAAAATTCCTTTTTTAGCCCTTTGTTCAACTTAAATTTATCTTTTAAAACCCATACCATTAAACATGCACAACATCTATGCATATACAAATACTTAGAAACCAACTATAATTATGTTAATTATATTATTGATAAGGTAAATGATAAATGTAGACATCAGTACATTAATTTGGTCTGATTAATGGCTTGAAATGCTGCTTTTGTAAGTATTTTTTTTTCTCTGAAATCAAACCTATTCTCCAAATGTATTTAAAATGTTAATAAACTATTAAATGAACAAGTAACACTATATTCAACATTTTTACACCATTTCTACAGTGGGTAAAATTGTAGTATAAAGTTGGTGTATACTCGATAACAATTTACATGTTTATTTTACCATCTGGTAAATGTGTAAACGATATTTTGAGAAGCACATTTCAAATTCACTTTAACAACTTATCCCCGACAATATGTATCCTATCTCATGTACTGACTGGAAGGATTTTGAAAACCTCTCAGAGAGAAATGCAGTAACAAAACATTTATTTTTTTTAGTGATGAGTAAGATCAAGCTTAGCATCAAGTTGGAGGTCTTTCAATATTTAGGAAGGATTTTAGTGCATTACTGGTGTCAAAGAGAGATTTCAGACTGTTTTACACACTATGGTATAAAGATATCATATCATCTTCCCTAAAGAAACCATAGGGTGCATAGGTAGTAATAACAAAACAAATAGAGTTTGCTATGTTGTTGTATAACTGTATTGTATCCTTTCCAGGGGGTTTGAATTTGCTATCTCTTGTGTCTAAATATGGGAAGCTCATTATTAGAAGTGTTACATTGAACCCCAAGTGAATTGCTTTTCTCATGTACTTTAACAGCACTTTGACACTGCAGCCTTCTGCCTTTTTATTTTAGTCTTCTGTTTATTGGTCTCTCTGGATTAAATTGCAAGCACTTTCTTAAATACACCAAACTAGAGAATATACTGTTGTAGCTCAGCTTTTATTCACCCTTTCCTAGCTGTTACTAATCTTAACTGAAAAACAAAAACTCAACAACCCTCCCCCCCAAATGAAAAAAAAATCCAAACCCCAAAAAAGATTTCCTTTTCTGCTTCCCCAACCCCCTCCAAAATTTAAAAAACCCTGCCCTGAAAGCAAGTCTGCCTGGAGAACACCTCCACACTAATGACCATCTGGCCAATCTGCAAATGAGGTTTGAGAGCAGATTTCAAATGTAGGCACCAGCTAGTCTGTGCCTTGCATTAGTCCATTAGAATTTAAAAGATTTGAAAGCATTTATGCAGCTAGAGAGCAGGCAGGTACCCTAACTTTGGGAAATCAAATCAGGCACCTCTTTGTTCCTTCCAGGGCCTAAATGCCTGGTGCCTGATCAGCAATGCTCCTTCAGAGTTTGTGACAGCCAGCTTTGCTTGGCATCAGTCTTTGAAAAAGCATTGGTGAAAAAACCCATAAAAATTATTTGTACAATTTCTAATTAACTTCTGTACCAAAGTTAATGAATTACAACTGTCATATATTTTTATTTATGTGTTATTCAAAATCCTGAATAGTGCAGTCTAATCCAGTCCTGGTCTTGAGTAATCTGAGAAACCTGTGAGCTGCTCTGATTTTATGTATGCTGCTAAAGTCAGGTTTTAGCCCAATAATAATAATAAAAGCAGGTTGTCATTAAAAAACAACTTTAAACTTGAAAAGATGTTTCTATTTTTGAGGTTAATTAAGCCCACTGAATTTAACATTACTGTTTTGTTTCATTTGGTATTAAATATTTCACTAATGAATTTTAGGCTTAGCATGTATTTTCTCTTTTTGCTTGCAGATATTAGACAGGACCTTTCCCATTTGTAAATGAGCACAATCAAAGATAATCTACTTAGCAGACTGTTAAAGAAATATCTTTACTGTTTACCTCTCTTCCCTTTGCTTGCTTCTTGTTTTGTCTCAGCTCTTTGATAAGTGCTGTCAACCTTATGTAAAGAATAATTTGTTATTGTGTTTCCAATGATAAAAAAAATGGATCCACAAACCCTTTAAAGAAAAGAGCAGTGGTTGTTAAGGACACCTACTGCTACAAAAGAAGTTACTACAGGAGCTAATAATTCGATAGGTAAAGCCTGAACTGAGAGCACCTGGAAACACGCAGAACTGAATCTGAGGTTTGTAGGACCAATAGAAGTTTTAAATATGTACTGCATTTGTCTTTCTTTTAAGATTGGCTGCTGGTGTCTATATTGCAGAAGCAGGTGTTCACAAAATTACTCAGATGCTTAAAATGGTGCATAACTGGAATCACCTGGAAAAAATGAACAACACTTGGAAAATCTACTTGACAGAGATCTGGAGAGGCATCCTGAAATGATACAGGTTTGAAGGTAGGCAGTAAATGGACAAAGCTTTGAGTAGTGGGTAACATTGCTTCTATTGTTCTGTATTAGAATTTTAATATTGCAAGTTGTAAAATGGAAAGTAGTTTAGTCTGTAGCTATTTACTGTCAAACATGGTGCTTGCAGCCAGGAGTGCTGACACTAGCAAGGAATCTGCCCCTTATCCCATGATCACACTTATCATGGTGCATTTCAAGAAAAAGGTCTCCTGGCTTGCAAAATGTAAGCTGTTTTCCTTTAAGTGAAAAAATATCCAAGCCTACTTAAGAATGATTTAATAAAAAATGACCTTTTAAAAAAGTAAGTTAAAATTAATATTTATTTCTTGTATTGTTAATATCTGATATTCGTTTGCCTCAGATAATCCCCTTTCCCATGCTTTTCTGTGTGTCTGCTTATTTAAAAAATTGCAAATATCAGACTATATATTCGGTACTCAAACTCTTTTAATTACAATTTTAAAATTAAATGTGACATTTTATAGATTTTGATATTGACTAAAATGGACCCTTTAAAGTGACATAAATACATAAATTGAGATTGATAAATTTATTTCAGACTACCATATGGGAAGGCTGATTACAAGGGCATGTGGAGCACAAAGCCAATTAAAGATATTCTTACTTCTTACTGTGGACCATTACTGCCCATGTTCCTTGGAAGCTAAACTGAATAGCATTTACAAAAAATATTAAGCTAGAGGTATCATAATAAATTCTTCCTTTATGTAGTCCTGTTCTCTATTGACAGTCAGATTTGCATCAAAGAACATGACACCAGTGACTTGCTGGCAGCTTAAGTAATTGGGGAAAAAAGTGGTTATTCATATGGAAACAGGAGTTGGCTCATAACAGCCAATCACCTGAATAGCAAATGGTATGGTTGCCAATAGATGGAGAAAAAGGCAAGTCTAGTGGAAAATAGGAGCATTTAAAGGCCAAGAAAAGACATATGGTCTGTCTATGCTTGCCTTATACGCCTGGAAATTATAAATTAAGCTACAATATAGCCGACCACCTTAATGTGAAAATTTTCCACTTTTTCCCATCTTAATCTTAAGAAATTTATCAGATTTGGCTAGTAAGATTGACTGGCTCTTGTGTCAGCATTTAAGTTCCATATGAAAATAATAGTTGAATTGATATTTATCTAGCATTTAATTATGTTATGACATAAAGAATGTACTTTTGAAATAATCTCTTTCATGGCAATTGTAAATGTGGATCTGTTTTGTCCTTTACAGGTGTCTATATTTCCATGAGGGTAGGCAAGAAAAAAAGAGTGAATAGTTCTTGGCAGCCACTTTTTGTAAGGTAAATACTGTGGAGATGACTAGAAATTTGTCTTCAAGCACTGTAAACACTTCAATGTCTATCTTTCTCATTCTCATTCCTTGTTGGTTGTAGCAATAATTTAAATTTATTGTTCTAATGCTCTCCTGTACTCTGTTATTCCTATAATGAAATAGGAGTCCAAGTTTAAGGAACACTGTCAAGGTGGTTACCTGACTGCTTTTCTGTTAAGCATTCTGCATTCTGTTAAAGCATTAGTAAATGTTGAGAGTATTAAACCTTCTTAAATGTGCTTGTAAGGACACATTTCACTTGAGACATCAAGTTCTTGAACATCTCAGGGCAGTCTAAGTTTTAACAAGATTTTATATGGCCTCAAGACTGTGAAGGCTTATAGCCTTTTTTTATGTGTTTTTTTTTTTTAATAGATTCCTTATTCTAAACCATCCCATGATATTCTAAACCATCCCATCTCACGTGGAGAACAGATACTGAATTCTGCCCTTTTTTAAATGCCATGTTCTGAAACTCTGATGGTTTCTCCTTTTCACTTAGAAATAGTGACAAAACAACCAATGCAGGACTGTAACATGACCTTCCTGGCCCTTATTTCTCCATTTAATGTACCTGAACGACTTAATAAATTTTTATTTCTGGTTTCCATTCATGGGCTCTGAAAACTTAGCATATTTTACATATTCCAAAGTGTCTTTGATTGTGGCTGAAAAAAATACAAACCTCTGCTTAGTGCTTAGCTGTTAAGTAATTTCTGCCTTCGTTGTAGTGCTCTAGGAACAATGAAGTTTAAAATTCTCTTTTGAAAAAACTTCAGATTTAATGGAGGAAGAGTGGATAGCAAAATGTTTATAACTAACATGCATTTAAGATTTTTCACATGATAGGTCTTGTCAAAGCCATGGAATTTGGAGCTGAATAAAAATACATATGGGCTTACCTGAAGTAATTGCATCTACAGAGTTTCTAAAATGGGTCCACTGGTGACAGATTACACTTGGAGTTCTTACCCCACCCTCACCAGTGTTGGATCCCTTCACAAGTGCCTCTGTTCTCCTCTTTCTTGCTCTTTCTCTGCAGGTGAGTGGCCTGATGGCTTCACTTCCCTGCTTCATTTCAGCATAGGCACAATCAAATCATCCCAACTGGTGACCCTTCTGACAAGCAGCTGCAGAAATGAAGACTTTTAATGCACTTTAAACCTGACACATGTCTCACACAGTTATTTTGGGCTTTTTGAGGTGTAGGACAGAGTAAATGTTTGCACAATTCTGAAAAAACACAGCTAGGGAAAAGTTCTTAAGAAAACATCTCATTATTCTGCACTCAAAGTAGTAGAAATTTTTATTTCTACAAGTTCTATCTTGGTGACTTTTTTCATTTATATCCATAAATTATCCCATAACTCTTTGATGAGCCCTTACCAGGTAAGACCAGACTAGGTAACAAGAATCTTTCCCCACCGGTATGCACTGGCATCACTCATTTACTGTAGCTCCAATTAATGGTAGTAGAAGTTACACTTGTAAATTCCCCCACACATTAATGAGTGAACAGACCCCCTCTGTTTAGTTAACCATCTTCCAGTTACCTGGCACTTTCCCCATCCCTTGTGAGATCTCAAATATTTAATTAAAGCCTTTCCTTTTTTTTTCCTTTTTCTTTTTTTTCCTCCCCCCACTCTCCTTCATTCAGTTTGTTGAGTTGTAATTCTTGTTGGCCTGATGCCTTGGCAACATTCAGCACTTCTAATTGCCTGTATAGTCTGGCCTAGTCATGGAGCCTTTTAACTTTCATTCAGGCTTCCAGCAGTATCAGCCTCACTGGTCACAAGCTTCCCACTCAGGTTCCGTTCATAGCCCTTTTGCTGATTACTTGTTATGTATTTAAAGAGCTCCATACTGTTTATTTCATTTCCTGTTTGAGATAGTCTGTTTGCTTAATTTTTTTCTATGCTAATTTAATTTTAAACATATAGGGCTGTCTTCCTGGTCAAACAAGCCAGAATTTTTCATCCATATGTTACATTAAATAATAATAAAACAACAAATAATAGTCAATGCTTTCTACTTTTATAATGTCTACCATTCAGTGATCTCATAGCATTCTTATTTTACAAGTGGTAAAATGGTGTCAAGAGACATGAACTACTTGTTAAACAATATGTATGACATCTGTTACAGAGCCAGACACAGGATTGAATAGTTGGGTTTTCACTAATAGCAGTTAGTCTAAAAATTGCAATATGCTATAGGAATTATTAGGTTAAAATATGCTTCAACAGAGTGGGCTGTACCCTGGTGGAGACACGTATTGTAGAGACTTTTGTTCTCAGAATATCATCTTTATTGGCATATAAGGTGCAGAATGGACTGGGGAATCCAATGGATATTCATGTGGACTCTGTAAAGGTTAGTAACCTATGTAATTATGATTCATGTTGATTTTAGAGGCACAACTATTAATCACAAATAGCCTGGTGCATTTTTGTTTAATTTTGTTATCTGTGTGAAGATCTAGCATTCCCAATTCGCTTTGATTTCAGCAAACCTCTGGCTTACTATGGCTACAATAACTCATTTATGTCTCTGCAGAGATAATATGCTTAAGTTATGACATGTGATAATATTTCCTGAATGTGTTCTTTTTCAAACAGCACACACAGATAAATTGAAAATGGTCACTATAATTCTTGTTTGTTAAGGTTGCCCATGCCCAGCAGCTAGCTGATCGTTGCTCTGTGCTGTGAGTACCTCATCTATGGCAAGGTCAAATTCCTTTGATCACTCTGCAGGAGTCAATAGCTGCTTTAATGCCTGCACTTCGTGTTCAGAATGTGCATGCTTGTATTCATTGTTTAAGTGCACTTAAAGGAAGATATTACATATGTGTGTTCTTCTTCCCAAGGTCAGAATGCAAGGGCAAAGAAGAACCAGTACTATTGTATCTGTAGCAAGTGTGAGTGGAGGCCAGGCTTGAAAAGAAGAAGGAACATTCCCTGCTGGCTGGGGTAGGTTCCCTAACACGGTGGTAAGCAGGGTGAAATGATCTTTCATAGGTTTCAGGAATGAAATCAGATTAATTCTTCTGGTTACCAGGGGCTCCATAGAAATAACAAGGTGGACTAGAAAGCTAACAGCTGAGATATGTGGAAGTAAAAAATCTTAAAATATTTAAATGAAATCTGATTGTTTCCTTAAGAACAACTCAAATTGTGATCATGTCTGAAAAGCAGCAATATACCTAACAGCTTGCTCCAAATTAAAAAGGATTTAATTTGTAACACAAATGTATGTCCAATTATTTCTATATTTCTACTTGTTTGACCAGCATGTATTCTAAGCTAAGTGCTAAGCATAACTTGGTGCCCATGGCTGCATCTGGCCTTCCTTTGGATAAGGACTGTGTGGGCTTCTGAACAATAGTGTGCCAAGCAACGTAACATGAATCCTAATTGTTTAAGAAAACAGTTGTTCTTTTTCTTCAGCAAATACTGTTGTATCCATGTTATTAACATAGATATATATAATCGTTTTGAAAATCATTCTCGGTTTGAAGAATTCTAATGCTTCACACAGTGATTATGCAAAAGTCTCATGTATAAGCAATACCGATGTTACTGGAAGCGCCTCTTACAGAGTCCAAATATAGCAGATCAAATCAAAACTGTGCTACATCTTAAGCAACTGTTGACCCATTTCCATATCAAATTGGTTTCTGTTTTAGAAGACTTTGCTTTTTCTTTTGGAGATATTTACTTGCACTGCTCTAGCTCAAGTATAGTAACAGCACATTTTATTCTAAGGTCATTTAATAGGCAGTCAATTGTTTTGTTGTTTTAAACTCGGTTTATTAACAACTTACTAATTAGGGGACTGTTATAATAAAAAGCTTGTTTCTGCTCTGTGGTATATGAATGTATCACCGGCTCCTGTAAATTCAGTTGCCATGATTCAGCACATGCAGGAAGCTGGTGCTAGGTGCTATGCCATGTGCAGGATGCCCACCAGTTGGCTTGATAAGCTCAGTCCTAAATATCTAACTTAAATAAACTGAGGCGAGGAAATTCTATTTTAAAATTTTCACTTTGCCCCTTGTTTATCCTGCTTTTTTTTTGGGGAGGCGAGGGGTGGGGGGGATCAGCACAATTAATAGACTATGGTATATCAGTCAAATTCAAGACATTGCTATAAATACCTAGAGTAGGAAGAAGGTGAGTTGTTAGAGGTGTAACTTGTTTGTGTCACTTTGTTAGAACATTAGCAGTACCTCAACATACATTTCTTTTTTGGCTTCTAATGGTCTATTCATTTCACCAGGGAGAGGATGGGGAGAATGTGCTGCTGCTGTTTCTCTGGCATGAACTGCCATTCCCTTTGGGGGCTCCTGGAGTGTCCCTGGGCAGCAGCAGTCCCTCGGGCAGGGACTGCTGCCAGAGCTGGCTCTCTCTGCTGCCCTGTTTCCTGCAGCTGTGCCATTGTGGGTGGACATCGGTGTAGGTGACATTGCTGAATAGTAAATCTCAGGCCCAAGTAATGTTTTAAATCAGATTTACTTCTTGCACAAAAAATTTATAGCCCAGGCAGCAGGCCAGCTGGGACTGCAGCAGGCTTGCCAGTGCCTGTGCTCCAAATAGTCTATTATGTTTTAGATGATCAAGCCACACCTACAGAATTAATTACATAGTATGAATAATATTTCAGTGTTACTAGTAAATTTTCCTTTTTCCAATGGTTGGTATTTTTTTAATATAAAAAAAAAAGTCTAAGCATCTTAGACAACAAGATGCTTGTTTAACATGTGAGTGTTATTCACACTATAAATACAACAGTAAATAATATTATTAGAAGAATAAATGTAATAGATTATTTAGGTAATTTTGACACCTTAACAGTGGTTCTTTGCTGAGGTAATGGATTTTTTTTGTCATCAGTGACCGTGCAAATATACAAGAATGATTTGTAAACTTAGTATATTTGTACTTTTGCAGTCTTTCCTTTGAAAAGTGTTTTCTAGCAATTTGGGAGAGCAGTGCTAGCATCAGAGTTTTTAGTAATAACTAAACATCTTTTCTGGGGATATGGTTTTACATGCCACCTCTCAAAAGACATTTCTGATCTATGTTAGCAGAAGCTATTCTTTCCTCCTCAAGCTCCACATCGGTATGTTAAATATAGAAATGACAAACATGTGTGGTTTTATGTCTCATGTCAGAGATGATGCCTTCAGAAAGCACAGCCGTTTCCATTACAATGCCAGGGCAGGGTACAGTATTAGCTGACAGGCATGAGAATCTCTTACAAGGTCTGTCCTCATGGCAGAGCTGGCAGGTTACAGCCTGCTCCAGCCTCCCTGGAGCTCCTGCTCCTCAGTGGGGCTGAGCTCTGTGTCCTCCACCTCTGCAGTGGACCTCCAGGAGCATGGGTCTGTTGAGGGCCTGCTGGGCCATGAGAAAAACTGCCTGTCCTGACAATAATCTGTAAGGGAACATTTTCATATCAGAGAATGCAGATTTTTTGGAAATGGCTTTTTAAATGGAGGAAGTTTGATTGAAGAAGCAAGCAATGTTAAGAAATGTAGCTGATTCCTGAAGGTTGCTTTCCAGGCTGGTATTCCAGCTTTATGTTAATATGTGTTGCTCTCATAACTGGACAGTTTTAGATCCTCTCTGTCTTACTGATAAGCCTTTTAAGGCAGAAGGACTCAAGTTTGTTGTTGAATTGTTCCTGTTAGAAATCCAAACATCCGCGTGGAAACTCAAAACCTGTGAGGCTTTGAAGTTACTGTGCAAGCCTGGGCTTATTATCTCCAAGTTTCTCAGAGTAAGTGGCCAATTATAATTCCCTTCACCACTGATTATCAGGCCTATTGTAACTATGAATGACCATGATTAATTACAGTATTGAAACTGTAATTTTACAGTGCCAGAGAAACAAAACCCGCCTTTGTAATCATGCTTTAGGTTATCTCTGGCTGCAGACTGTGAGTATGCTAGATGAATTTGGGAATTTTAGGGCAAATGCCACCTAAGGGGAACCTGAATCTAGGCTTAGGTATCCAGCATTTCATCTCTGTGGATAACAAATCTATCTGAAAGCAGGGAAAGAGAAACAAATGCTTTTGTAAATCAAAAGTGGTATTCTCCAGCTGGAATCCTGTTATACATCATCAGACACTAAAAATACTATTTTTAGTGAACTTCTCAAATTAATGTTTTTTTTTTTTTTTTTTTTAATGTTCCACTGCATTTGGCAAAATGAAGAGAAGAACTCCATGTAATTGAAAAATTCTTTGGAATAAATAAAGCAGCTGTTAATAGCATTTAGCTTTGTATAGTATAAAACATATTTATGTTCAGGTTTGGTGATTATGCAACTTGAGTCATTCTTAAATGAGAGACACGGGTCTGAATCATAACTAAACAACTCACTTTTGTTTTCCTTCGGGGATCTTCAGCCTGGCTTTGTTCAATGAAACTGAATATGCCACATTAGAGCACAAGCAGATGATTACCAACAATGTTTATTGATGCTACCACTAAGAGAAAATGGCAGACTGATATAAAATAAAGAGACTTAGCAGATGGGATATTGGCATTTGAATTGGTTGAAATAGATTACTGATTTTACCCCAAACCTGCCCTTTTATGAGCACTACTGTATCATCGCTTGTTGTAGAACTGTAAATCATATTCATCCTCATAAAATTATTTCCTATTCCAACTCAGAGTATTTATTATTATAAATGCAAACAAGATTTTATTATCAGGGGAATCTAATGCAAGGTTTCTTGTTAGAGCTCCTGTCAGCACTGACTTGAGACATCAGCTGCCAGCAGAGAAAGTTAGATTAAAAGAAACGTTTATTGTTTCTAGGCATTCCCTTAATATAAAACCAGCAAGAACGGATCTGCAAACATAATTAGACACATGGCTCTGATTGAAATAAATGGGAATTAGAAGCAACATCAAGGAGCCTGCCTTTCAGTAAGCTCCTGTGACTGAGCAGTGCTAAGAACCACATAAGTCTGAGAAGGGATTCAGACAGCCCAGCTCAGGGGCAGAGCTGAGACCTGTCTTGAGTCTGCTAGAAAAAAAATGCAGATGTAGCATAAGCTAGGATAATTGTAAGAAATTAGGGAGTTTAGGTTCTCTGAATGTGGCTCTAGGTGCCTAAATAAGACTGCAAGGTCTTGATTATGGTAATTCTCATGGAATCCAAGCTAGTGTGAGGAGCCATGTAATGATTGATTAGAATTTTGGTTTTAATACTGAGCATTTTGTGCTATGAACATCCAGCAAGCCCTGCAGGCTTCATTACTCTTTGTTGTGGGTCAAGACATGTTCTTTACATGTAGGTCACCAAAACAGTCTGGACTTATCAATATTTGTTCTGGAGGCTTTTTGCACTGGATATGGCTCTTGATGTATTTGAATTAACAATGACCCTTAGTACCCAGGATGATTCATCACAATTGCCAATGCATATTTATAGCAGCAAAAATTCATTCAGTGCTAGTCAAGGAAATCGTGTGTGAATTTAAGTCCAGTTGGCAAGGTAGTACAGTATCTGAAATGTTGGCTGTGCAGCAGCTGTCATTCTATGCCAATCTATTCTATCATACAGTAAGCAGGTGGCTCACACATATTGTTTTTACTACATATCATTTTAATTTTGCAATGTCTCACTGAAATAGGAAATGTGTGCTACTGATTTCAATAAGATTTTCTTTATTGAAGCCAGGAGAGCATGTTAATAGCATGCAGCAATTTACAGTGTAGTTAAAGTAATACAGCAGCTGGTGAACCTGTTTATTCCCTATGGCTGTAGCTGTATATCAGTCTTAAGTGTAGCTAATTAACTTCTATTCATTAGAGATTTTACATAAATTCAAGCAGAAAAGGGAATACAAGCCTGACACAGTTTGTGTTCCTTCAGCACCCTTTTGTGATGCCATACTGCAGCAGCCCATCTCCTCTGGCAGACATGTGATGTCCTCAGGCCAGCCGAGGGGGACTTTGTGCTCTTCCGTGTTTCTGGGTTTGGTAATTTTTTTGAGGGCTTAATCTGCTAAAGGAACTGTCTTTATTGTGATGCTGCATGCTAGCTGTTGTGTGTGACAATGGTGTCTCCACGTATTATAAATAACATTTCTCACAATGCAGCCCTTTGGTGATTTGCCACTTGCCAGCACTAGTGTTGGTGTAGGTCAGGTGAGGCTGGCAGGGCAGGGTGTGACAGCTTCCCACCATGGGCAGTCTGAGCATCCCTGTGCAAAATGTTTCTGGCATTTTATGGTCACCTTGGCTTGCTTGATTCTCAGGACATTTCTTAGCCTCATCTTATTTTGTTTGGACAAATAATGTTTTTCTTTTGCAATAAGCAGGAACTCCTACGCAGTTTTAGTTTCTGCTCATGATTTTAGTTTTTGAATATTTATTGGCCTGGGAGAAAATATTTTTTTGTCTGATTGTAACTTCTATTTATGTTATGGAAACTTCTTGTAAGACATTTGTTTTTGCGGAAATTACTGTTGCTAGAACTGATGATTTTTTTTCTTGGCTAGTTGTTGGTTTGCTTTTTATTTAGAAAGGATATTGATAGCAGAGCCCTTATTTTGGCAAGGTGTTTAAAAAGTGTATTATCTGAGGGGGTTTTTAGGTTAAAAAAAGAGAAAATACCCTTCCTAAAATAACAAAAATAAATAATGTGAATCAGGAAGGAGAAAGAGGCAGAATAAAGAAATATACTATATGGGATTGCTTCCATATCTTAGGTCAAATTCAAGACATATATTTTGGCAAAGATGAGTTTTTGCCCAGGTGAGCCACAAAGCAGTAATAGCTTACCTGATTTCTCCTAATAGTTTTTTACATTGTCCCATTCTCTCTGTGTTCACTTGGTCCTTCTCCTGCTGGCATGTGTTTGCTGAATGTCTCTTCTTGCTTCCTCTGATTTTGTCTTGTCTCCTATGTCCTGCAAACTTCTTTCACTCTCCCCTCCTCTCTGCTGCCAATTTCTTTACTTTTCATGGCTGTGACCTGCCATTTCAGGCTGAATGCCCATTTCCTCTGAAAATCCCACTGCGGCTTTTAAACAGAAGCACTGAGGCTAAAGATGAGATCAAACGAAGGCTCAACATCAGCCTCATTTCTAAAATCCGCGATTCTCTATGAATTAGTCAAGTACCATTCCTCCTCCTATCAAGCTGCTGGGCGCCCTGGCGGAGCAGCTCCCTGCAGTTGTGCCTTTTGAACGCTGAGTGGCACTAAAGCCCACGGCACCGGCAGCACAAGGCATCCCAGAATAGGTCTTTAACTCAGGAGGATGAAAAAGACAAGGTAACAGCTGAGACTGATTTTTGTATGACTGGGAAGGGAGGTTTTGTAGATGCAAACTTGTAACAGGCACATCCTACATATCTCAGACATGTTGCTTCTCAAGCTGCTTTTGAGCAGAAATTTATCTTAAGCTTTGCTAAAGGATCATTCCAGAATTGCTGAAGAATTCTTCTGACTTTTTTTTTAAAATTTGTTGACCTTAATTCTTAGCTTCAGGCAGGTGCAGTATATTAAAAACAAGCCATTCTTCTGGAAGTATTATATCAATGTGAAATTAAAATACAATTTCTCAGTTTGTTTAGCTCAGGGAAAACATGGAGAAAAGCCTAATGCTGTAAGTACTGTTGAACAACCAATATGTTGTTTTTAAAAACGACTTGTGGTCAACAATTCATATTTTGCAATACCCCATGGTTCTGGGGAACTTTGGTACTATTTAAAGTTATCTGAGACCCAGCTCCTATCTCCTATCTGCTTTAAAGGTACTGTTTGATCAAAGGCTTTTAATCTTCCTTCAAAAAGAAATAGCTCTGCTTTTATTGTAGGAACCCTGGGTTTTTGACTAGGCCATGACATGAATGTTACATTCCGTTTTCTTGAGGTCAAGATCATCTGTGCTTTACTTGAACAAAACATCTGGGACTTGACCTTAGACAGCTGCATTTTGTGTTTGACAGTTTTTACTGGCACTTAAGTCAGGGCTGGATTTGGCACATGGCCCTCAATCACTGTGCTGAGGGCAAGACTAAATTCCCAGCTCTGACCTGGAGGTGTAGTTGCAGTATGTGCTAAAAAGTGTGATTCTGGGGAAAACCATCAGTTTTAGGCATAGTGTGATGGTCTTATTTCAAGGTGTGACTTAGATGCAGCAAACATATGAGGCAAATGAAACTAACTATAGAAATAGCTTCTATCCCTCTTTTTATTTTCCATCTTTCCCTATGATACTGCAGCCATTCAAACTTATTTAGTCTTAGTGCACTTAATCAGTTTCTGAGTGTCACACAGAATTGGCTTTGTCTTCTAATCCTGTCTGAAGGGGGACAGGACACAAGGTAATATCAGTATCTTACTGTGTTTCGTACTCCATCAAACTTCAGTTATTTATTTGTGTATACGAGTGCCACTCGCTATTCATTTAGTTACTAATCAGACTGTGTATTACTAATTGGAGTGGTACCTCATTTCTCTTCACGGCTGGCAGATAGTTGTTAGCTACAGAAGGATTTTAAGTGGGCAGGGAGTGATGGTTGGTGGCATGCATTCCCTTTGTCACCTTTCACTGCCTTGCTTCTTCACACTACTTTGAGGCAGGTAAGAACTTCTTCCATTGAAGTGAAACTGGGTCAGCTGGATAAGGTCTGGCATCATCTGGAAAAGTTAATTATTTTTATTTAGTTAATTATTATTATAATCATTTATTTAGTTAATTATTATTATAATCATAATTATCTACACACACTTTGAGAGGAAACCCCTTAACTTTATGTCTAAGTTTGAGGTGACTAATCAAAAAATATAACTGTGTCTTGATTTTTATCAGGGAAGGGTAAACCAACTTCAACATACTGCGGGGTCTTTCAGCTCTGTGTTTCTGGTTACCTTTTTCACTGTCTCTGTGTTAGAAATAGGGGAAGGTGAGACTTCAGAATTCTGCACCCTGTTCAGCAGTATGGAAGGAATCTGCTGACACCTCCTTTGCTGTGTCTGGCCACTAGCTAGCAAATATCACAAGTACAATCAGTGACCAATATGTTTTCTGTTGGAAACCTCCCATAATAATGCCATGGAAGAACAACAGCTAATCTGACCTCTTGCATTCATACACTGCAAAGATTGCATGTTTTTACTGCAATTTGCAGTAATGAAAGAAAAAGCTGTATATATAGATACATACATCTATAAAAATAGTTATTAAAATAATCTTGACTGTATGCAATGGCAGATGAGATTTACTGCAAGGACCCTTTTGTCAAGTGTTCTGAACCTGTCAGGCCTCCATCTGTGGTTACACAACCAACTTATTCTTGTAGATCCAAATGTCATGTTTCAGATAATTCACCAATATATGGACTTCCAGACAAATGTGGAATTGCCTTTTGACATGACTCTAAAGCTCTTTGCTCTAAGGTTCATGGCTTTGCACAGTTACCAAAAGCTGTGGAAAGTACATTTTGCGAATTGAGACAAGCTGCTTTTGTGATGTAATCATTATTGTGTTAAATGACCATAGATGGTAGTTGTATCCCTGTGTCTCAGAGTTCTTCATGTTTTTTCTACAGATAAAGTTTGGATAGTGGATTCTTTTTTTTTTTTTTTGACAGCAAATTCACTATTAGTAGGAAAATCTTCCTTACCTCCTTCTATTTAATATCCCCAGCAGGCATTTACTACAGTGTGGAAGGTTTTCATGTATTTAAGCCAGCCTGGTGACCTGTTCCTGAATTGTCCTGCCTGGAAAATGGGCAATTTATACAAGGCACTTCACAAGGGAGAGAAAAATGTCTTCCATTAAATTGTTTTTTACTACCTGTAGGCATTAAATTATATTCTTTTCTGATTGATGGTAGCCTTGTGATTTGGACAAAGAGGAGCAATTGGCTAAGGTGAAAATGTACTCACCCGAGGGTTTGTGCACAAACGAAAAGAAATGGCAGAACTTGTGACAATTACTCACAAGGGTATCTTGGGCTGGATTTACCTTTGTTATACAAGCTGTTTTCCTTTATAACTATTAGAAAATCGGTTAAAATTTTGTTATTCAAATTCAGTTTTGGATAAAATATTACAATATGGGATTAGATATTGTCACACCCTTATATAATTTTTCTCATCATAGGCAAATGTCAAAGCTTCCGTGTTGAATTTGCTAAAACCCTTTTCAGTAATTTTTTGAAGTTTTTGAAGATGACCTACAGAATCATGTGGAAATGTGTTGATGTGATCTTCATTGTGTTTGCTCCTTTTTCATGTTCTCAAAACACAAATAGTCATGGAAGATCTTACAGGGAGTTGCTCATCAGTTAGGCTGTCATGGCAGCTATCAGGGAAATGGAAGTTAGACTAATTCCTCCAGAGAGGGATAGTTTACTGTGTGCTTGGTGCTACTGCAGTTCCCTGCCATCTTAGTAATTTAGGTGTGGATCAGATATGATTGAGTGTGCTGCAGTCATAGAAATAGAGTTTTACTTTCTGAAATTACACCAAGAATAATATAAATATAATATATAATAAATATAGACTATCTCCAATGCTAGGAGCACTGGCATACAAAAAACTGCTCTTCCCCTAAACATGTTAACCTCCTGTAAATCCTGAATATGATTCAAGTTGTGTGGTTGGACAGAAAACACCTCTCAGTGTGGTAGGCAAAAATATTCACTGCTGCACATGTTCTCTTTTCATGAGGTCTAGCAAAAGGCAGCAAATTTCAAGCGAAATACAGGTTTTGTGAAAGCGTTCCAGGTGTGTTGCCAGACATTAGAGATGTGACTATCTTACAGCTGAGACCTGCAGGACTATCCTGATGACCATTGATTCTTAGGGTAGGGCAAAACAAATTCTTCTCCTGAGAGGACTCTGACTTCTCTGCTCTTTCCAGTCTCTCTGTTATGAGTGCTTCTTGAGGTAACTGGGATCAAGACCTGCACTCTTGGTGTCCCTCTTCTCTTGCCTGTGATGCACTACAGCTTCCCCATGACAGTTTCCTCTTGGGAATGAGGACACCAGGGGGAAATTGTGCCATGATCGTGTTTTGATATGGACCTGTCAGAGTGGAAACCACAGGAGATGAGAAGCTATCTTAGTTCCTTTAGCCAGTTTAGATACTAGTGTCCCACAGTCTCTGTTTGAGATATTAATTATGACAGTTTATGTCATAATTTTGGTCAAGGCTTTAATCAGTCCAACCCTCTTTTCTCAACATGCAGCCTGACACCAAGGCTGAATTATGTGGCAGTGCCTCAAGGCATGTTTGCAACAGTGCAGTTGTCTCAGTGTGATATTTATGTTTGATGCTTCAGGTGGTCCTGATAACCTCACACTTTCACTTTAATGTGTTTTCATGTCTGCAGTGGGAGTACTAGAGGAATTCTGGAAGCTTTGATGGCTTCTGGTCCTGCTGGCAGGTGGTAAAATATTTCACCTGTGTCCACGCATTGGCCATGATTTTTAGGAACAGGCAGTGATTCCTCAGATTAGAGCATTGCTGGTGTAATGCAATGGCCACAGAGTGGATTTGCAGCTGGGTCCTGACAGTTACAAATCTACTAATAATGAGGTATTTGCAGAAATGTAAAGAGATTGCATGTACTAAATTGCATCTCTCTCTTTAAAAAAATCTATTAATGGTTTTAAACACCCCATAAATAAATAAGATACAGAAACCCCACACTCACTGTCTTAGAAGTCCATAGACATGCAGATAAGATTTCTCAGAACTTGGATAGGAATTCTCTACTGCTCTGGTAAAAGTTCATATAAACAATTTTATCTATATTTTTAATGTCACGAAAATAATTCCTGAATATTGTTAGTACTCCTCAGTTTTCTCTTTATAACTGGAATTTTAACATTATATTTTTTCATCTCAAGGAGGAAAGTACAGGGGTACTTGAGTTTAAACTTTCTTATCATAAGCACAAGTTTTAAACTCAGTTCTGTGGTTGGTGTGTTCACCTTTGGTCAAAATTGGATAAACAATTGGAGTTCAGACATTAAGCTGCTATTTACTTTGTAAAGAATCTCTCTTTTTTCATGTATAAGCCAAGGCAGCTTGGAGCAGGTTACTCTGACAGTGTTAGATGACTCAAATGTGGCTAAAGGTATCTGAGAAATTTGTGTGAAATCCTTTTGAAGTCTTTGGAGAGGAACAATACTCCTAGGTCAGGAATAATTTTAAATGTTTACCTTAGGGAGATGTGAGTTATTATAGCTGAGAAATGCCTTTTTCTGTATATAAAATATATGTTGTTCTTGTAAATTTAGGCTGACAATGCTGTAAGTGTATAATTTGAACAGAAGTTTGTTAATCTTCCTCTGTGTACTGGGGGCCCAAAACCAGAGCACTTTTATTTCAGATATGGCTTTGTGAGTGCCAAGGGGAATAATCCCATTCCTGCACTTGCTGGCTGTGATTTTGCTAATTCACCCCATAGAGCTGGCCCATCCCAGGTACAGGACTCTGCACTTCTTACTAAACTTCATGAGGTTTCTGTCAGCCTACTCCTCCAGTTTGCCATGAACTCTCCATGGGCATCAGGAGGACTCATTCTGTCCCATCATGGAGGTCATCAATGTTAAAAACTTGAAGCATTAGACACAGGATCCATCCCAAAATTGACTGGCTGGAAATGAGAGTCACTTACACACTGTCTGCAGTTAGATTTTGAATCACTGATCACTACTCTTTAGGCCAAAAGTGTCTTCTTAATGAGGCAAAATTCTTAAAAAACCAAGGAATTGGTATCACTGACTTCCATGAGGCGAATAATTCAAAGAAGATTTCACTTTCTGTATCCCCACTACTTGCCTACTGGGGAACAGGGGTGAATTTATTCTCTTTGCACAATCTTAAAGCTCAGCTTTACAGTATTTATCTTTAAAAAGAATAGTTACTTCTTTGTAGCTATTCTTTTCAAATAGTTCCTTTTAAAATTCCTGCTTTTGAATTGAGTTGGCTACTTCAGTAAGGAATGCACTTTCATCTCATAAACCCCATTTGACTGTATTGGAGCTCTGCCAGTTTATGCCAGCTGCTGTTCTTGTGAAATGGCAAGCCAGTCAAGATCCTGGATTCTGGATTTCAGGTAAGATTTTTTTGTCTGGAAATGTAGCATGTGGAAAATTAAGAAGGACATGTATTTCTATTTCATTAACAGGTCAGTATAAACACAGCAAAGGTTTTCCCCTCTATGTAGGGAGTTTGAGCAGGAAAACTGACAAAGGTGGCATTTTGAAACAAAAGAAGCATTTGTAAAGCCAGCACTGTCATCTTTATTAGTAATGCACTACATGTGGATCTAGTTTTTGTGAAAATCTAGTACAGCACTGCAAAAACAGTAATTATGAAAACAGTAAGACATGCTTAGAATGCAAGGAACAATTGTCATGTTTTAAAAATTTAAAATTTTGTGCATGGCAAAAAGGCTTTTCATGAACAGTAACATTTTGGGTGCAATGAATGTGTGCTTAGAAAGTATAGTAAGTATAGTTAATTTAATTTTATTTGGTATCTCAGAGATGCTCCCAAAAGACGAGAAAATGATCTCACCTCCTAAGGAAACTTCATGATACCAGGTTTGGGTTCCTATCAAAGGTGATGGATAGAGAGGGAACTATCTTGTCAGCTCCATAAATTAGCTGTAGCACTGCTTTGATTTACTGAGGAACTTCAGGGTTATATGCAGTCTAGACTGGGATTTTTATTGAAATATTTGCAATTTTTGTAGCTTTGTTTTCAAAATTGTATTTAAAAGATAATTTTCCATGCAGTTTTTTTCCTCTCTCCTTTTTTTCTATTTAGATTTGAAGTGATTTGAATGAACTTTGTACTTGGAAAACCTGAGGAGGAGGTGGGTGCTTTTTCTGCCAGGAGTAATTGATTTAGCTGAAGTAAGAGATCGTTGCTAACAATCTCTTCAGTCGCCTGCAATTCAAGACAAAGTTGAAAATCCCAGCAGCTGGGATAATGCATCTTACCCAAGATGTAATGAGAAAAATGGGTACAGCATGACACAGCTTAGTGCTTCTGTTTCTGGGAGTAGCACAGATAGCTTTGCTGCCTTAGGTGTATGTGCAAAATATTACTGTTCATGAATTTTATATAGTTATTTCTATAGTTCAGTGAATACCTACAGAAAAGCTTCTGTCTGAAGTTTTGTGCCTTTGACGCAATCACAGTAAGGCCACATGATCAGTCTGGTCTGCCATGGAGGCTGATAAACTCTGCTGAAGTGATTACTGTCTAAGGAAAGCACCAGACAGAGAATATGACTGGGATTCAAAAGCTGAAAGTAGATATTTGCACTTTGTAACACTTACTGTAGTGTGTACTGGCAAATTTCAGATATTGCAAACAAACAAACTGCAGCCAGCCTCACCCATCTCTCCCAATAACCATCATCTGACCCTGCAGATGCCCCAGTTAGGAGCTCTCCTCATGCTCAAGGGAACAATCATGGTTCATGAAGTGGAAAACAGGGAATGATCCGGAGGTCAAAGGCGCATGGTCTGGCTTCCTGACGCCGCATTGTCAGGCCAAGCTTTGCAATCCTGTGGTGTTCCTGTGCAAATTGGAAGCTTCAGAGGAGCCATGACAGCGGTGCAGAGGATTTTAGGAGCAGAGAATTAGAAGCACCATAAAGGAAGAGAAGTATTTACACAGTCCTTACCTATATAAGGAAACCATTCCTCATGCAAGAGGACTTGTTGGCTTCAAAGTAAGACTTGTGGGAAAATCCAACCACTTGAAGCTTAATCTAGATAAATGTTGTCTTACATCTGAAAGATACATCTTTAGTTATAGTTTACTGTTAGAGTAACCGAGCAAGAAACAATATATTGTCCCCCCTTGCAGGTTTTAAATCAAGATGGCTTAATCTTTTTGAAGGATTATTTAGGTCAGTGACTAATTAGGGCCTGATTCAACATATTTTATTTACAAAGCAGGATTAAATGGATGATATGTCTGAGGAATTTCTTTCACTTGAAAAATAGGCCTAGAAAGAGTGGCTACCTTGAAAATTAGCAAAATAATATTATGATTAATTACATGTATTATTTTAAGAGTCTCTACCACGTCTTAATTTTAGTTTAGATTTTAAAATAGTATTCTCTAATATTGACCTTATAGCAAAAGTCAGAGGCCTAGCTTAGAGTCAGAATACCATAAAATTCATAACCTTTGGTAGAGGATCCATTTTAGAGAAAATTAAGAAGGTAACAAATATTTGGTGCTCTTTACCAACACAGATTGTCTCCCTGTGTCATAAGAGTTGTAGGATTGGGCTGTGGACACAGACATATTTCATTGGCATTACTTCTTTTGGCTGAACAATGTGAGAAGTTATATTAGTGAAACAATTATTAGAGTACTCTTTTCTAATTTGAATGCCAATAGAAAAAAGAGATTATGTTGCAATTGAAGAATGCATCCCAATAGCATTGAATCTTTTTGGATCATATTTCAAATGAATTAACTTAGAGTAAATTATTTCAGGCAGAGTATATTAGCAAAGGAAAGAGCTGCTAAAGAGCCATTACCACTTTCCAATCAAATGAGAAACATAATTGAGTACCACCTGTCACAAAGGCAGTACAATGATCCAGATGGTTATTTATCTTTACTTAGGGAGGAAGAATGGAGAGAGGAAACACTGCTGCCAGAATTTGTTTTTCCCCTCCCCTTTTTTACCTTTTTGTCAGAATAGTTTCTCTAATTACAGAGAAAAAAAATGCATTAGGAGTAGGTTATATCGGTGGGCTGTTCCTCTCCATATGTATGGGTAGTTCACATCTTTATTTTAGTAGTATGAAATGCAGTTTGAGAGGTCCACCCATTACTATTTCATCTTCTATGGTCATTAGGACAAAAATAGAATGAAAAGGATTCTGACTGCTTGATAGTTATTTTGTTTCCCCCAGAAGCTTAGGAATTAATTTGCTGATTTACTTGAAATACGAATAACCTGTAACCAGCTGAAAATAATTGGCAGTTTTTAAAAAGGTTTCCCTTCATTGATGAAATATGTTTATGATAAATATGCACAGTATGAGCATTCAAATTAATGTGTATCATGCATGCATTTTATTTACCAGTGTATCTGAGGCTCGAGCTTAGGCAGGAATCAAGAGAGGGCAAACTGATCTAACCCCAGTCCTTTCTGATTCTGAATATTGTGTGAAATTGTTCACAATGTTGCTAAAATCTACTGGCAACCACATTAGGTCTGACAGAGTGCAGGTTCTTTTTGGAATTAAGAACATGCTGAGACTATTGGACATATATGTAAATGAATGAATTAGGCTTCAAGCATATTTCTGCTATGGGGACATTTAAAAGTAAATAGTTCTCATGTTCAGGTTTGTAACTAACAGCTCTGTGGAGTTCAGTCTTGCTTAGTAGCAGTTCCTACCCCCCTCCATCCTGGTAGAGTGACATATTTTATGGCTAAACTGGGAGATGAGCCAATACTCCCAGGATGTCTTCCTAGAACAGGAATTGTATTCAGAGGAATGGTTTAAATAAAGAATTTCTTTTAAATTATAGCTATATATTGATCACAAAACGAAAACTGACAGAAAGGTATGACAGTAAAAATGTGAGTGGTACTGGGCTAGTAAGTGATGCTAGGACTCTGTGACAGCTTTTATGAGCATATAAAAATACACCCATATATATAGCATCACTTACTATATCAGAATACCTTCTAAGGACTTAGGTGGAGGAAGCGATAATTCCTCCACCCTTCAGATAATTTGGAAGTGCTCTTTAGGCAAGAAAATCTGTCATGGGCTTGAACTCTGTGATTTCTAGGCCTTCATTATTGTTTCTTATCACATATCTATTTTTGTATAAACAGGGCTGTGTCAGTGATGCTCAAGACAGTGGGAATCATTTACACCCCTGACCAGTTTTATGTCAAGCCCAGATAGATGGGTATGTGCCTACTAAATCTATGCTATATGCCTACAAAGTACTTGGAGAGTGCTCTGAGCCTTTTGAATGTAATTCAGCTTATGTACAAAACATACTCCTTGTGAACAGCTTCTGAGGATCAAAACCTCTGTTCAGTGGGGTTTAACACATTGACTGTGACTTGGGAGAACATCTGAGGTATTGGTTTGCTGCAGGCCAAAGGGGCAAAAGGCAGCTTGAGGAAGGAGAATAAAATTCAACTTTTACTGTCTTTAATTTCTTATGAAAGCTGACACCAGGCAGGGATCAGGTCAGTTTCTGACATAAATTCAGAATGTTATTGAACAAGAACAATATTTCCCCTTTTTTCCATTGATGTTTGCTTTAGGAGCTTTATCACTGTAAAAGTAAATGTAGAAACACTCACTATTTTGTTTATCCAATGCACTAGATATATATATATATAAAGAAAAAAAAATCAGTCTGACATAAATATGCCACAAAATTATTTCTTTTTATAGCAAATCCTAAGTATTCTTTATCTTACAACTGAAGTGGATCTGCATGTCATGATTTCACACCTGCTTTTGTGATGAAGTTTCTCCAATTATTGATGATTTGAGAATTTTTTTTACCCTTCGTGTACAAAAGCTTGAAAATAACACTTAGTTGTGTACTGAAAGTTGAAACTGGAAACTAAGCCTGCTCTATTTTAAAATTTCACAAATTTAAAGCTTATTCTTTTGGGATGAGAAATGAAATTGCTACTGTAATAGAGTAATACTAACAGAATTGCTGGACATGGAAGTATGGCTTACAATCAAATGCAAGAGTGAAAGAAGCCAACTTGAAATAAGTGAAAACAGAATTCAAATTCAATTATGAATCAACTAGAGAATAAATACTGCTTTCTCTTAATTCTCTTTTTGGTGTGATATACTGCTATAATGTTACAAAAATAGCTTAGTTATGTTTGATTAAAAAAAATTTCAGCCAGGTCCTTTATGTTCTTCCACTTTTGTATATGCCAAGCCCTTGGCTTTGGAATTTTGGATTCAACATTTTGGACCTTCATACTGAAGCAAAAGAATGACTTGCACTTTGGCTTTCAAAGTGTGGCTTTGTAGCTATGGAAGTCTGTGGTGTTTTTATGTGTGTGAAGCAGGACAATACAGAATAATTTGGAGAGGTTTGTTATTTAACCAACTTTTTCCATATTTCATCTATTATTCCATAATGGTGAACTCCTGACTGTAAAGCACTCTGACAAAAAACCTTTGGAAAAACAATTACAGGCTGATCCTAACTCTCTTTTGATGGTCCTTTCAGTAAGTCACTTGTAACTCCTGAGTGTGGTGCTTATGGTCTTGATCCTGTTTTTCACTGTGAAGTGTTGGGGAGCAGTGTCATGTACACAGCACCTGAGTTGGTTTTGGGCTTTACATTTATTAGATGTGTCTATGTGGACAAGTGTGTTTTGAGGGAATATTTTGGGGAGTGAAAGATGTATAAATGCCATTGAGCTTGAAGAGTTGCAGTAGCTATTGAAAAAATGCTCTTGGACAAGCTTGAGATATTTAGGCAGAGAAGACTAAGGTGATGAATAAGATTAAGACTAATGAATATTATATTAATGTTCATTGAAATAGCTGTCTGTAGACTGAAAGCTTTTGGTCTTCCTGATTTCACAGGTGGCATATTCACTTTAAATCTATTTTCCTTAAAGGAGGAAAATCACTTTTAAACACACTCTTTCCCAGCTTCATCATGACTTTCATAGCTTAATTATAAGCTCCTACAAATAGGGTTTTACTGCGCAAATGCTGACACAGCCTTACCTCTAGTGACCTGAATGGCCTCCAGTGTTAATTACTGAGATCTGTAATCGGTTATGAAAATACACATCTTGCCTTTGTCCCAGAACCTGGACCATATCTGTTGTCTGTCTTTCTGTATAGTGTTAAATGTATGTGTCACTTTAAAGAACAAAATCTCAGTTGTAACTCAGAAAATAGCCCCCTTCTTTGTAAGAATCAGCTTTGACTCCCCTTTCCTTCATACTGCTCACCCAGCTCTGCATCTTGCTTGGCTGATGTACAAGTAATTCAACCTGGAAGATCTCTGGGAGACTTGAAGAACAAGTCCCATGGCAGAGGAAATTAATCAGATTTAGTGAAGCTGTTTATTGATCTACTTTTAGACTGCAAAGGATATCCAAAATGTAGGGCATGGCCTGCTGCTTTGGCAAGGAAATTAATTTAACAGGGAGAGAGGAGTTTACTTGCTAGTTCATTTTTCATAATCAAATCTCTGGCCACTTTGATTTTTATGCACACAGGTTTGAATGGACTTGGGGTTTTTTTTGGAAGATACAGTGGGAAGTGATGAAAATATAAACTTCTCTAGCTCAGTTGTTTTGGTAGGCAGTGTCACACTTGTTCTTAGTAGTACAAGTACTGTGGGGACTCAACTTCTTATTCCCATTTGTACAGCAAATTTAGGCTTTGACAACCATTTGTGGAGCTTGTTGGGGTTTTGGTATAGGTGAATGTAACCACTGAGATGCAGAGCCAGATAGACTAGGAGAAGCCAAATGTGTAGGAGGCTTGAATGTTAAAATTGTGTGAAAAAGAGGGTAAAACTCCTATACCGAAAAAGATGATATTCTGATATGTTTGTGATTTGCAGGTAGAAGGGGATGGTGGGGTTATGGTAGTGGGGAGAGGGGCAGAACTCTCTTTTGAAGGTGCTGTCTGTAACTAAGGGCCAAAGTCGGGCAGGACCGAGTGAAGGGTCACTGTTTTCTTGTACTCTTCTGGTGTTGGCTAAATCAAATCTTGGCCCAATACTGCCCTGAAGCAGCAGTGCTGGGGAGCCTGCGGCTGAAGCTTGGTATGAAGCGCTAAACTTCTGAGCCGCGTGTGGTGTTTTCCATAGTCTCACCCGGCGCTTAGCGGGGCCCGGTCCCTCTGCTCCCCGCTCCCATTGCAGCGCCCGCGGGGTGCCGGTGTGCAGGGGCGAGGCGGGCCCGGCATCATCCCGCACCCCGCATCCAGCACCCCGCACCCCGCATCCCGCACCCCGCACCCCGCACCCCGCACCCCGCATCCAGCACCCCGCATCCCGCATCCCGCACCCCGCATCCCGCACTCCGCATCCCGCATCCCGCACCCCGCATCCCGCACCCCGCATCCCGCACCCCGCACCCCGCATCCCGCACCCCGCACCCCGCAGGTGGCTCCGGCTCTGCCCCCCCGCGCGGGGCCGGCGGTGCGCGCGGCCATGTGACTGGCGCGCGCTTCCTGCCTGCGCGCCGGGAGCGCGGAGCCGGGAGCGCGGAGCCGGGAGCGCGGAGCCGGGAGCGCGGAGCCGGGAGCGCGGAGCCGGGGAGCCCCGAGCCCGGCGCAGCCCAGCGGCTCCCGCAGCGCCCGGGGAGCGCCCCGGCCCGCGGGCGGCGGGGAGGGGGCGCCGCCGCAGCCCCGCCGCCGCCGCATGGAGACTCAGGACCAAGGGGCGCAGATGGAGCCGCTGCTGCCCACGGTACGGCTGCCGCAGCGCGGCCCCGGCCGGGGGGATGCGACGCGCCCCGCGGGGAGGCAGCCGGGGAGGGGGCGCGGGGGGCCGCCTTCCGCCCGCCCGCCCGTGCCGGGCACCGCAGCCGGTTTCTCGGTGCCCGGGGACACAGGTTGGCTCGCTCCGGTGCCGGGCGATGCCGCGGCGGCGGGAGTGTCTCGGCGCCAGGACGCTCGGGGATGGAGCGGTGTGTGTTTGTGCGTGTGTGTACGTGTGTCCCTCCAGGGCAAGCACCCTGCCCTCCGGGGCCCCGCCTCAGGCATCCCCTTGCTCTCGGTACCCCCTCTCTTCGTGTCCCCCTGCCTCCGACATCTCCTTCCTCAGGCTCTCCTGCCCCCTTCCTCCCCGCGGTGGGGCAGCGCAGGGGAGCGAGCACCTGTGGGCAACCCCGCGGGGATCTCGCTCCGGGGCCGGGGCAGTGTCCGGGGGTTCCTGGCCCTCCTCGCTTGCAGAGCGCAGAGGAATCTGCTGAGAGCTGGCACTGACACGGCAGGGTCTGCCTCCCGCCGGATCCCGGGCTGTGCTCCGTGCTGCCGTGTCGCAGTCCCTTGTGCTCAGCCGTGGAGCTGCTGATCCGGGGTTATTGTTGTCTGAGGGGGACGCGGTGCCCCCTCTCCTCGGAGCGCCGTGCGGCTGCACAGCTACGGCTGGGCAGCCTTTTCCGTGCCAGTAGGAAAGAGATCAGTTGGTGGGGGGCTTTTAACATCATTAGACCTGTAGGGACCCTTTTTCCTGCCAGGCCTTCCCCAAACACAGGGTTGCAGACACACAGAAGGTTTAACTGTGGGTGTCGATCTGGATTTCATACTGAGATTCTGTTTGTGAATGGTGGTTCCTGCCTTGCACAGGAAATCTGTCTGGGGCAAGGAAAAGTCTCTCATGTACATACACAAGTGTCTGACTGTGCGTACACATCCCTGTCAACACACTGCATAGGTCTGTAGAGGCTTTGCTGCTCCTGAAATGGCTGTGTGTTAGCACGGCGAGCTGCACAACATTGACAAAGCTTGAAAGAGACAAGTCTCAGCTGCTGCAGGTTGATGAGTTGCGCTCGTGGCAAGCCCATTTTTCATAGGGTCTGTTCCCATCATCTGTTGACGTGGTCCATTTTTCAATCAGGTGGCAGGTTGCTACGCAGTGTGAGGTTATCTCTGGCATCATCTTTCTCCTTGTGGCAGGGACAGTTTTTTCCCGTTGCTTTCTGGATCCCTTTTATGAATCTTACATCCTATTACTGGCTGCTCTCTCAGTTTCTGACAGTGGAGTAGAAGGTCCTGTTGCTTTCACTGACAGACTGGCTGCCGAGTTCCTTTCTGTAGAGAGACAATTAAGTGTAAACCAAGTTTCCATCTGTAGTTCATGACAGTGATTCCATGGAAGGCTTAGTCCTTAGTGTTTCACACGAATGCAGCAGTCAGTAGCAGTTTTGCTCTTGCTCATACCTTGTTGGCCTGTGTGCTAGTCTCACTTTGTCACCGCGTGCTGTCCCTGTGCGATGGCCACTGCACAGGGAGCCAGAGGAGTCAGCTTTCAGAAGGCACAACGTGCAGGATTGCCTTGGGCTGTCTGGCTTTAAATTTTGTTGCTCTGGGCTGTGCCCAGAAAAAAAGGCTGTTGCTGTGGTTGAGAGCACCTAAGAAGATAATATTTCTTATGTGCTGATGAGGGGACAATTGTCCCTTGTTCCCTCAGGAGCCCTGCCCTGGTGCAGTACCTCTCTGCAGAGCTGCAGGTCCCTGTCCATAGAGCTGCAGATCAGTGCTTGCTACCTTTGTGTCCTTGTTCTCACCTCCATTTACTACAGCTAATTAATTCAGTTGTGTTTGCTTCAAGTGGGCACGGGAGACTTCTCCATGTAATAAATATATTGTGGCATGTACCCCTGTCCCCTCTTGTGATTTCTGAGAGGGCCTGTGCACCTCAACAATGCAACGTTGATTTCTTGCCACAATGATGGCAAAAGGCACAGCTCCTTCAGGATTTCTGTTTCTGGTGATGTTTTCTCTGTGTGCCAGGCAATAAAGTGTATGTTTGTGCTGTGGCAGTCTCAGCCTGGCTGCTGTCTAAGGCCCTATAAGGCAGAAATGCCTTTTGCAAGCTGGCAGTCTTATACCTGGAGTCATGGCAGAGTTTGGGGAGCAGCAATAGGTGAGAACTGATCGGTGCTAAGGTCTGTTAGTCTGGGAGGCAATGTTGTGACACAGCTTTAGAGGGCTTCTGTTCTGGGGATCCATCCTCATCTTGACTGGAAACAAACAGAACAGGAATGCAAGCTGTAAGATGAATACAGGTCTGTTCCCAAGTGTTGTCCCAATTCAGTGGGCTCTGGGTATGAAGAAAAGGCTTCTAGCAGAGTTTTTTCCCTTCAGGGGTTAGTCTGGGGGCTTTGCAATATGCAACAGAGTTAATTTTTTTTCTTTTTTGTGAAACTGTAACATACTATATAGTTTAATTGTTATTTCTAGTAAGATTGAGAATGTAGTCCTTTATTAATTTTATCTACTAATGGTGCTCAAAGATAGTGAAGCCTCAATGAAATTTCCCACCAAAATCCCACAGTCTGTACAAACTGGAATCTACTTTTATTCTAGTGTTAGTCATGTGTTATTTATTTATTATGCAAGCTTTTAATTGAAAACCCCAATTCCTAGCAATTTGAAAACTAATAAAGTACATTGTTACCTGTGGTTCTGAGGAACTAAATAATTTCCTTGTCAATTTCCTGTCACTTTTTTTGAAAACAGGTCTTATACAGAGACAATAGCCTTGTTAGCAGTTATGCTAATGTGGGTTTTTTTTTTTTTTTGCAGCATGGACAAGTTTTGGTGCAAATTATTAGAAATCTATTGCTAATTTACCATAAGTGCAATACTGTATATATAAACAGAAAATTGTTGAAGCTGCTCTTGGAAATGCAAATATAGTCTTAATTTGTATTGTTCAGTACCTATACTAATATGGTAACACAATGTAGTTGTATGCTTTCAGAATCATCTGGTGATTTATGTATCAGTCATCAAGTATGGTTTTTTCAGTGATTATTCAGAATGCTTTAAATAGTTGTGAGTAATTTAAAGATTTCTGAGGTGTCATCATTTGTTTACAGAACAGGAGAAACAATCTGCAGACCTCCACAAAGACCTTCTGTTGATTTCCTAACAAAGAACTAAATACTGCGAGTTTGTTGTGTACATGTATACCTGATTGCATGGAAATTATTTTGAAAATTGTTGCTTTATTGTGACTTTATTGGCAATTTATTCATAGCACAAGTTGTTCATATTTGTTCCTGTAGATTCTGGATATCTCATATGTAAATCAAAATTGGTTTTTAAAATAGGGTGTTATTTGGTAGAAGTTTGATATTTTGGATAAAAGGAGGATGTATAGATAAAGTGCAGATATTTTTGCTAACTATTTTTATGTTTGGCATGTGGTTTTTCTGTGTTTTCTGAAGGTAGCAGTAAAACCCATGTACAGAAAGTGAAATTGACTTTTTCCTTTCAAAGTTCGTGTTCTCTCACCCTCCTCATTCAGTCTTGAAATTAAAGAGCTATTTTGTTGTATTTATTTGTTTATTTATTTTTAAATTTCTTGCTCCAATCTGGTAGATACAAGGCCTTAAAGCATGATGTTGCTGTGCTATATGTGGGTGCTGCATATGCACACGCTACAGTGTATGATGTGTGTGCTCTAGGTAAGACAGTGTTTGTATCGAGAGCACTCTGGTGCTGCTGCAAATGGCACGCAGTTATTGCTGCTTAGGACTCTGTATGTGGGAGAATGGTATAGCAAGATCTTGGGAAGTAACTATTTTTAATGTAGCAGGTGAGTGTGGGAAGCTGCTCACACTAACAGGCCAAATTCTTTTGCTTTTGTTAATGCTGAGTGGGCCCTTGGATGAGACTTGCAGATGAAATGTATTGCTCATTGTGAGAAGGGGTGTCAGAGCCTGACCCCGTGGTTGGTATAACAGTACTCATTCCCAGTTCCCTTCTCCAGAGTACAGCATTATAGCAACACTTAAGGCAAGTTTATAGAGACTGCAAGAATGCTGTGATTCTTTTGGAAAAATACAGAGGGAGTATTACATTTTCAAGACAAGAGTGATGAGATAATGGCAACAATTGAAATTAAAACCCTAAAACTTAATTGTAAGTATAAATTTAGGACTGAATTTCTGCTCTTGGTATTTTCTTTATTATTGCCTGATTCTGAGTTCTAAATGAAAAGAAAAAAGAAAACTTGTGCCAGAAAATGCTAGAAAGAAATGAAGTAACAATCACAATCGCATATTTATTTGAGTGCCCCCAAATGCTCCCTTATATTTGCCAGTGTCACAGTTAAAAAAAAATACATCTGGATCATATGGTGTTCTCTGGTGTTTCTTCTTAAGAATAAATGACAGCCTGAGATATATTTGCGCAAAAAAAAAAAGTACTGTGTGGAAATCATCCCACCTTAATGCATCTTTAAATTGTTTGATTTTTTCTCACAAATTCTACTTGTGAAATATATGCTTTCAATTTCCTCTGTTGATAGTTGTATCTTCTCTCTACTTTTTCCTTTGGAAAAAATATAGAATGAATTCTAAAACAAAATGCTTCCATCTTTTGATGCTTCTTAAATAAGTAATGTTTACAGTTTCAATGGTTGAGAGGATTTAAGTAGGTGAGGGAATACTTAATCCACTGTGAAGTATCTTAGACAATTAGTTGTGTGTCTGATATGAGAAGGGAAAGCCATAGGCATTGCATGTTCCTTTCCTAGGTTCAGGTCTGCCTTGCAAAAAGCCCAGATATTGAAGAATTGCATCTATCTGACTCCTTTTGCAATAATAATGCCATTTTGATGTCATACAAATGTGTTCACAAATTTTCAATGTTGGTGCAGTTTAGAAGTTCTTCTCATGAAGTGAAAAAAAAGCGTAGCATACTTAAAAGATAATTAAAATCCACCCTTGTTCTACAAGGTTGTTTATTAGGATAGGCAAGGTGAAAGTTGGAATAGCTGATAAAGGCTATTGCTAAATATAGAAGAAATATCTTGGGGAAAAAAGAAGTTGCAGGGTGAAATGAGGGTAAATGAGGTGTGGAGTTTTGTGCAAACTTGGAGAATCGAGGGCATTATGGCTGACTGGTATGAAAGGCAAAAGGGAGCTGACTAAATTTCATGAGCAAAGAAGTGTAGGGACAGAAGCAGGAAAACCAGGGCCTTTGCCTCCTTGTACAGCAGGCACAAAATAGTATCTTGAATCCTGCATCTTCTCTGTCTTTGCTGATTTCCCTGTTTTCCTACTTAGAGCCTTTCTACTTTGTTTGATTAGGTATTTGTGAGACATCACAAAGTTTATAAATAAATACATATTGAAATTTGGTGGAGATGTGAAAGATAAGGTCAAGATTTGCAAGATCTCAATTTTAATCAGACCGATCAGGAACTTGCTGCAAGAAAACCGGCGCAGTAACGTCACATATTTAGGGGAAATTCAGTGTGCTAGTTACATGAGCTAATATTTGGCATTTGTAAGGTATTAGTTGACCAGTGCAGTACTATATGTGTGTTTTGAGAAAAGAGTAGCAATTGTAGAACAGTTCAAGAACAACAAAAATGAGCATGGGCCTAAAAATATGAAAGAGCATTTGAAGAAACTGGGATTCCTTAGCCTGGACATGCATGTTTGGTATGTAATGCTGATGCATAAAGGATCAACCAAGGGAAGGGATCCCTAACCAAGAGAAAGGTTATGGGACAATTTTAAAAGCATGCTAAGGAAAGCTGTCTAATGCTAAGAGTGGTGTAGTAATGGGACAAATTGTCTGGTATGTTTGTGGAGTCTATTACCCCTCTGTAGGAATAGGTAAGACAGTTATTGCTGCTTTAGATCTGAGTAATGGACAAGAAGACCTCATGAGATCTCTTCCAGCCCTATCATTCTGTGAGAAGAGCTCACTTTTGTCTTTTTGGCACAAGTATGTTACAGATGGATGATAGACTAAGTGCGAACAAAAGAGAAATAAGTAGTTTATCTGGATTATAAATGTTGATACCCTCAGTTAAGTCCACCTAAATAGTGAATTTACTATAAACATTTACATTTACTGTAAACATATTCAAAGAGTATCTTGCAACGATAAAGGCTCACTGTTGATCCATTTTGTTTCAAGCGGGTTTTAAAACCATAAAATGCAACATTATTTATTAATTTGTGTCTGCAAAATGCCAATCTGAAATGTAGATTTTTAAGCCTTTGTGGAATCCTCTTGACTTTTTAAAGAGTGTAAGACTCTGTCTGCATTAGTGAGGCTGCAAGAAGTTCCAAGACAAATTTCCCTGGGAGCATTTACTGTCACAGCAATTAGATGTGACACTCAAAAATGACAGAAAATATTGCATGTTTGTGGAGCTTTTGGAGAGAGATTAAAAAAATTCTGCACCTTTTTCTGGAAACTTTTATTAATAGTAGTTAAAATGCTATAAATTCAAAATACCCTTGATCTGAGGCCACTATTTTGAAGAATAGTTCCAGATACCAGTCACTAGCAATTGTGCTAGGTTATCTCTAGAGCCATTCATAGTCACTGAAACTATGTAAGGATGGAAAAAAGATCTAACCCTACTATTAGATCCTGGCAAGAATGAAAATAGGTACTTAAACTGTAATAAGTCTGGCAAACAATGCCATTAAAGTTGAAAGCAAAATGCCATGTCTTTTCCAGAGAGAAGATGGTAGGTACATATAAACTTCCCTCTCATATGAATGTGCACAGGGGTTTTACTTTAGAGGTAAGCACGCAAAAGCAAGAATGTGACTTCATGTCACATCTGAAAACTTTTGAATTCTGAATACCACTGAAAACTTTGTGGTGGTTGTGTGGTATCAAGGATATTCACAGTGTTGTAAATATGATGAGGAATAAAGGCACAATGAGGGAGATTGTGTGTAAATTTTAAGTGCTTTAGATGTTTTTTTTTCTATGGTACTGACTAGTTGTCTTGATATTTTTGCTTTATAAAGTCAAAGAAGAACATACATAGGGGAATTAAATTATTCTCCTGCTATACACTATAATATGAAGAATGTAACAAAAATTAGAATTTCCTGTTTCCTGTGGAATAGTGGGCATTCGTCTACCTTTAAATTCATGAAAATGGGATAACCTGTATCCATTTTCCTAAAAATGCATTAAGCATTTCTTTTAATCATTTTTATGACCTATTTAAGTAGCTACCAAAATAGAACCAGAGTGTCCCAGAACAGTACATTATCATGTCAGCAGAAGGGATATTATATGTATTGGTATTTTAAAAGAATTTATAGAATAAAATTAGTTCCCTTCTGCCCCCTCATCCCCAAGTCTGTGCAGCAGTTGCTGCCAGCCTTCTTAATGCTGTTCCTCAGAAACAACTTAGTTTCAGTTCTTTTGAGACTATTGCTACTTCGTTTGAAGCTTGTACGTGTTTCCAAGGTACCATCACCATGGCAAATCTTCATGCAGTATCTGCAAATCTGCTCTGGGCTGAGATTTTAGCATACTTTACTTTTTTTTCAGTAAATTTCATAACTTGGATTGTAACTCATGTTATTTGTCTCCTTCAATTGGTGTTATCCTTTCCCTTTATTTGAAGAGAAGATAGAAATGCTCAAACATAAGACTTCACTGACTGTATAATTGCCTTTTAGAAAACTTCCACTTTATTATGTTTTTCCTCTTTATGTCTGTGCTATAGTGAAATACCACTATGTCCACTTGTTTTTATTGCAATCTTATAATAGCTTTTGAAATTAAATGTAGTAATGAGCTGTAAAAGCACTCATAAAGCTGTGTTTCATACTCATCTGAGAGTCTTCTCATGAAAATTCTAATAAGTGAATTCCTTGTTTTGGGAGGAGCAGCTGAATGATTTCTGATCAGGTGAAATGCTCTCAAAAAATAGCATTGAGCAGTGCAGAAGCCATCATGCTTATCCTCACCAATTTCAGAAGAAGGAGTTTTTTCTCTAGGGATCTGTCTGGATTTCCCCATCCGCATCAAATGTGTCTCTTGCTTTTGGAATAACCCCTCACCCTCAGTCCTCCTCTTGTAGAGGAATGGATTGAGAAAAACCCTGCTGTGGAGTACACACTGAAAACTCATGTAACTCACGTGATTTTGTCTAAAACAACATAGGCAGAAAAAGGCTTTTAAAGAATCTTTTAAAGAAAAAGCCACATTCAGCTTTAAAGAGGATGAAATGTTTTTTAGTGATCTATAGTTCGTGCTGTTTGATTGTGTTCATTTCAGATTGTCTTACCTGAAAGTTCAGGGCTTTGTGTCTGCTGTATCTGAATTGATTTACTTTGGCCAGCAAATATGTGAACATTTTTTTCTATTTGCCCAGCCCCAGGTAGATGAGAGGTTTCTAAGTGTTAGCAGTAGTGCCCAGAGCAACACAACTGCAGTTGCCTCTGGAGTGAAGACAATTTGAAAAGAAGCAAGTAACTCTCCACTGAATATTTGTGAATTATGACTTTTTTTGCCCAAATTCTCTGTCCAGTGCTGGCCAAATTTGGGCAAAAATAACAGAAGCAGCAAAGCCCTTTTTGCCTTGAAAAATATCAAGCTACTGAAGAATGTGCATCCTTTACCAAGGAGTGCTGCTGACAAGCCAGCTTTGGAGGACAAGAGATGTTTTTGAGAACTGTACCCATGATGAGGGATTTGCCTTGGTCTAACTTCTGCTACAGGAACTGTGTTCCCATTAGCAGATATTGTGGGATTGTACATGGTAACAGAATTAGTTATCCCCAGTAAATTACAGCCAAAACCCACCAAATCCCAAAGCTATCTTACCCTGCCTCCCTCTCCCAAATGTCTCCATAAATGTGAAACTTGTTAATATATGTATGCCTATGAAAAATGTTAAGCTAGAAAGTACAAATTGAACTATGTAAAATAATCTTTTGAAGATAAATATGAAAATATTTAAGCTAACTAATGAAAGTTATTATCAAAACATGTGAACGTGGAGATATGTAAAACCTGACTAAATTGTTTTGTTTATTCTTCTTTGAGTGATTCAGACTTATACAATCCAGTCTGTTACACATTCATATGACTAATATGTCTTGGGTAGCTCAGCACAAAGGATGTAGGTTTTGATGATGCATCCAATGCAGGATCTGAGAAACTCTGCTGGAAAAGTAGCATTCTTGTTCTGAAATAACTGTTTTGAAATCTAAAACAGTAGAAATTATGTTTCCAAAAGTGGTCTGGTATTAAGATCAGCTCATCATATAAAAACTCTGAGTAGTGTTTCAGTGGCAATATTAGAAGCAGCTATCTCTGCAAAACCAATTCTTGGTGAATCTTAGACTACTAAAATTGCTAACTATGACACTCATGAAAAGTTATTAACTATTTAATATTTATTTGCTTGTGTCTGTCTCTTCTCTCTTGGTTTGCATATAAAGGATGGCTGTACAGAAACACTGCTGCAAGGTAGACAGAATCAGAGCCTTCTCTTCCAGTCCCTTAGTTCTGTGAGCTGACCTTGCATAAATGCCATGTTTACCCTTGAGAAAATTGGGCTAATCTGCCTTGTGCTTGGCATCCCACAGGAATAAACATGGTAAGAAGAAAGAATATTAAAGCATGGATAAGATGCTGTAAAAACTTTAGGTGGTTATATTTTATGTTTATTTGTTTGGGAAAAAAGTGGTGTGAACTTTTTGGGATGAAGACTGTATGGGTGCAGGGTCTGTTGCTCACTGGTCCTGGTCTGTGACAGGGGCTAGGACAGCACACATATGAACAACAAGCCTGCTTAGTAGCCTGATTGCAAACAAATTCATCTCTGGCAATACAAAAATCTACTTATTTTCTCTAAGTTTGTTACTCTCCAGACTGCTCGTGGAAATTACTGGGCTACTGTAGCATAATCATTATTACTGTAATCACATAAAGTGCTTGCTCTAAGAGTTCAAATAATAATGGTTATAAATTGTCAATGGACGGAGTTAAAAATACCTCTCAGTTTGTATTTGTTTTTTTATAGAATAAGATAACATCCAATTTTTATGCACAACAAATATAAAATTTTATGGAATAGGGCAAATGCTTTTTTATGGATATGAAATTAAAAAATTTCTAGAGGATTATGATTTGTCTTGTACAAATACTGTAACTCACAGACTTTTATTCTAGTATCTGCTATACTTTCACCTTTGAGTTTTTAATTTTTCATTTCACAGTGATTGCAGAAATAACTATTTAGATAGTGCTTCCATTATGCATATTTATTAAAAAGTAATAAAAATCATTGACAAAATTGACTTGAGCAAAAAGAAAATATTGATAGATACCTGTAGTAAATTTTTAATGCTTCACAGTTGTAGTACAGTTTTTAATAACTCATTCCTAGAACTGGGTCTAGCTCTGCTACTGATATATTTTACATGGGAAAATAATATAAATTTGTAGTTGTTATGACTTATTTTTTTAATTTGCCTTTTTTTTTGCAGTCCATAATGAACTGATTATTTTCCGGCTAACATTTGATATTTCTTTAGCAGGCTTTGCTTGTATATTTAGAAAGGATGTGTTTTCTGTCTCTGTGTATGCAAATATGAAAATTCATTCAATTCTAATGGGAATCCTTTTTAAAATATCTTCCTGGTATATGCAATTCAATTGAATGGTTTCAGCTTTCAAGAAATACAAGACTAAGTAAATTTTCCTTTGAGTTTGTTACTAATTCTGTGGTTAGTGCTTGTTCTGCTCCATTTCATAGAACCATGGAATAGTTTGGGCTGGAAGGGACCTAAAAATCATCTAATTCCAGCCCCCTTTGTGCCATGGGCAGGGACACCTTCCACTAGACCAGGTTGCTCAAAGCTCCATCCAACGTGGCTTTGAGCACTTCCATGAATTGAGGCATCCACAGCTGCTCTGGGCAGCCTGCTCCAGTGCCTCACAGAGAATCATGGAATTATCCAGACCCAGGCTTGGTTCTGTGTTGGCAAGTGCTTGACATTTCCTATTGACCAAACTTTTTCAAGGCACTGAAATCACATTGAGGTTTATTACAATATTTTAAGCCTTAAAGCAGCTTCCAACAAGTGTTAAAAATGGTTGTAGAATTAAAAAAAAGAAAAAAAAAGAAAAAGAAAAAATACGTCTTTTTCCTTTATTTATGTGGAATTGGAAGATGTCTCAATCCACAGTCAGCAGCATGATTCCTTTACAAAATCTCAGTTTTCTCGATAATCCAGAAGGCAAAAAACATCCTATGTGTGCTTCTTTCTGTATCTCATTTTTTGAGGCAATATCTTGATTTTTAGGTGCTACTGCTGGCTGTCAATATCCTTTGTCTGGAACAAACTTGGTTTTCCCCTGGACTGGTTTTCTCTCTTCTGGCCAGAGTGTTCATTGTCCAGGGTATGCCTTTTCCAGTGCTGTGCTCTACTCAGGCATTTCTTCCTGCTCTTTTGTTTCTTGTGCTGCACACAAGTGTGTGAGTGTGTGTCTGAGAGTTAAGTGGCTGCTGATGGGGACTCAATATAAAAAGATGTTTCAGAGAGCTTTCTTCACATTATTTTTTAATTTCTTCAAGGAAAAAAAAAGGAGAATACTAGATGTTATCTGACCTGTCTGCAGCTTTCATGGGGTAGTGACAGTGACCATCTGGCATGATCTCAGATAATGTCATTGATGGTAGCCCTGAGGGCTGGCAACCTGAGACTGGGCTTTCAATTTCAGGACTCTAAAGTCTGGATCATATTTTGGTGTTACATGAATCAGGATTTCTTGGCTAGTGGGGAAATAAATTCTGTTCAAATTGAAGCTCTTTAGATTAGGAGTTGTTTTGGAAATAAAGCAATTCAAGAGACAGAGGATGTGATACTGAGAAAAATAAAGAATTAAAAGTGAATACAGAATAAATCCAAATAATTTCATTATAGCAGAAATGGTAAATTTCATTAACATTTATCAATTACTAAGTTAAAAATGAGAGAAACATTTTTGAGAAAGTATAGAGTTCAAGTGCAGAAATTACAGTGATGAAGGGTATTGTGGAGGCCATGCATGTAAATAGGTTAAAAAGGAATTAGGTAATTGAGCACAATGATCCTAATTCAACAGATGCAATCACCAGCTTAGGAAAACTTTAAACTGCTGATCACCAGAATGAGGGACTGAATACCAGAGGAAAGACCATTTACTAGTTCCCTTTTCCCCCTTGTGCAATAAGAACCAAATAGTGGGGTAACCTGAGGCAAGATACTGGATTTCAAAGATTTCTGTTGTTCTGGTTTTGTTTTCCTTACTGGGGTCCTTGAAATAGCTTTGCGGGGATGGGGTATCTCTCAGATGGTTCTGTGTGAAAGGAGATAATTCTCTTTGGACTTACTAATTACTCATTCACCTGTAGATGAGATAATTTAAAAATAGCAGGTTATTGTTATATAAAATGAACCTTTTTTGTGCCAAAGAGTTAATTTTCATTCTGTTACATTTTTTTGTTGGATTGGATATTTCAGGAGAAAGTTCCTGGTTGAGAGGTCCCAAATGTAGGAAAATGCAGAACCTGCAGAACCTCAGATGTTTTAGTAATGAGCAGCAGTGACCTGGGAGAGGCCAGTCAGACTTTGTTCTTGCTCAGTTCAGTAGCAAAGGGAGGAGAACACTGATCTGCTCTACTTGTGCATTCTCATTTTTACACAAGCAAATGAGACATCTATATGGGGATGTCTTCCTGGGCTTGTGAGCTGTTGTCCTTCCCCAAAGCACCTCCCTTTGCTGAATTTTGTTGAAGCCATAGCTCTGGTTGTTATCACAGATCTGATTTTTGAAAAATCCATGTTGCTTGCAAGAAGGTTCTGTGATCATTGAGAATATGCTGCCCAGCAATTTATAGGCTTCAGCTGTGACAAGACTTGCTTTGTATAATAAATAAAATACTTGGTTTTTACAATGGGCAAATAATTGTACATTGTTTTGCAGATTCAGGTATGGGCTTCAGAGGAGGGCACAAGGCTGCCCCTGAGCCAGGCAGAGCCCTTGAAGGAGCTGCTGATGGACACCAAGAGCTTTCGCTGTAATTGCATTAATGTCAGGCTGTGGCCCTGGAGGTTGCTGGGACCGGCTGTGTGTAATTCAGCTGCTGGGCCCTAGATGGTGCCAGGCTTGGCTCTGCTGCTCTTCCCTCCGGTCTTCATTGCCAGCTTTGCTTGGCAAATGAGGAGAGGAGAGGAGAGGGAGAGGAGAGGGGAGGGGAGGGGAGGGGAGGGGAGGGGAGGGGAGAGGAGAGGGAGAGGAGAGGAGAGCAGAGGAGAGGAGAGGGGAGGGGAGGGGGCATTGCAGGCGTGGCGACAGCACATGGCTCTTGTGATGTGAAACCAACTTTGAAGCATTTCCAGAAGTTAGGAAATCTGTTAGTTTCAAAGATCCCCACTAATTTTGGTGCTTCAGTATTTGGATACTGAAACAGCTAAGTTTTTGGTCTCCTGTTACTCTGCAGTTTCACATAAGAGCATCTGTAATGTATGTGTGTGTATATATATATATATATAAAAAATCAAGCAATATTGTCATGCATGCTCTTAGCAAGATCTATTTTTCAGATGCATAAACACTTAATATGTTGGAAAATCAGCAATTGTTTTTATGTATCATTATACATAAACACTCAGTAACGCTCCATGCAAAAATCCAGTGTCTTCAGATGGATCAGAATAGACACATAACCAGGTTTCTAATTTACACCATGGCAAATACTAAATAAATTAAAATTATTTAAAATATTTGAATTATTTAAAACAGTGTTCAGAAGTGCTAGACTGAAAATACAATGCTCACATCTGTAGTAAAGTGGTGTTCATGAAATGCATTTCTTGCAGGACTAGAAACTAGATGCTGTGTTGAAACATTCATAAGGAAATCTCACAGAATACTTTCTGTGTCAGGATTAAGGAACTATGTTTTCAGTTTTGGATTGTATTTTGCTGAGAAATAAAATTAAATTCTATTTTAAATATTAATTGTTCAGGTTTGGAAGTTTGGGCTTAAAAAAAATCTCAAATATTTTACCAATATTTTGGTCTCAATCTCTAGGTTGGGACTTGACCTATAATAAAGAAATAACCAGATACAGAAGGTTCTCCATACATATTTTTTGTTTAATGAGACTGTAAGACTTCACAAATTTTATTTAGGAAGGCACAATGCATTGTAACTTGATTGAAACTGATGAGGTTGCCCAAGATTAATATTAGAAACTAAAAAAAAGGATTTCTCTCTCTCAAGTATTTCTGTAGTACTTTTACAGTCTACACAAGCATACATCAGCATCTTGTTTTCATATGCAAGTATCTTCATCCTTTTACTTTTGTTTTCTTTTTTTCCTCCATTTCTTTGGTTCTCTCTTTATCCATCGTGCCCCACCATCAGGAGCAGATTACAACATGATTGTGTATATGGCTCTGTACAGAACCGGTTTTTGAATCCTGTCAGCTGAGAGCTACAGTGGCAGCAACCTGAAATTAACTTAGAGACTCAGGATCCTAATCACTGGGTTTTGTGCTGCTTCAGCTGTCTGTGTTTTTAGCCAGCTAAACCAAGTCTGTGTTACTTGCAGATGTGTGATAGAGCAGATGGGTGGGTCAACTCAGGATTCATTCAAAGTTGAGAACCCAGCTGGGAGTAGAAAAGGCAAGAATGCCTTTCTTCCACATAGTACATGGATGTACTAGAGATGATGGGTTCTAACTTTTGAAATTTAAAGGATACGTACACAAAATTTCAAAGAAATTCAAACATCAAAAATCCTACTGAGATTTCAAAAAAAGACATGTAACTAGGTTTGGTGTAGTGTTTTCACTGAATTAGACTCTTGGAAAACTTACCTGATTAAAAGCCCCACAGAAACAGATACCCAGCTATCCTTTAAATGCTGTAATTTTCTGACAAAATAATGCAAAATTGACACTGATCAATATGTTAGTGCACGTACAGCCACCAGATCTAATACATCATGTTTTCCTCTTCAGTATACCTGCATTGTTTAACAATTGTGAATAGATCTCCCTTTTTTATTTTGAAAATATCTAAACATCTAGCTGTAAAACAAGATTCAAAATAGACTATTTAACTAAAATGACCTAAAAGCTAATTTAAATAACGTTTGTATGATTTTTGTTTTAAATTGATCTGCTTTGCTTAGGGCATGGTACAAAGGGGCAGAACCTGGAGACAGAGAGCTAGGCAGGCAAGATGCCGGTGGCAAAGTCTGCTGTACATTTGCTTTGTCAAATGCTTAAAGTTGTTTATTTCTCTAGTGCCTTTTAGCTTTCATCTCCTTCAGCAATGCTGAATCTGTTCTCAAACTGTATTTTCTTTGTGATCTCTCTAATGGGATTCTTTCTGCTACTGGTTTTCTTTTGGAGGAGACAAAAAAACCCCCCAACCCTGTTCTCTCATTTACTCCTTTCTGTTACAGATGAGCATAGACTAAAATAGGAGTGCACTCTCGACAGTCCATTTATGGCTTGAGAACATCTTCTGGATCACTATAGCATGAATAGACTAATATGATCTACCTAAGGTTCTAGGTAGTCAGTCTCAGTATTTCATAATTTGGATTCTTTACAGAGTGTAGGGAGTTTTCAGGTCATATTGCTGAAACATAATATCTGAATTGCTGCTATGATTTGTGCTGGCTTCCAAAATCTTCTTGTTTTCTAAAACAAGCAGGAAAAAAAGTAGAGGGACTGTTTTTTTTTTTTACCTCTCAGTATTCCCATAAAGCATTGGTCATATAGCTGCAGTTTCTCTCCAGCACCTGTGAAAGCACTTGTTCCCAATTCCAAGGTGAATAACTGATCCACCCCAGTGAATTGCAGCTGGACCTCTTAGTGGAACTTTTACAGGATCGTGCAGAAAATAGGGATTGCTAGTGCATTGCAGAGGTTTCATGAGGCTTCATGTTGCATTTGCTGAAGTTTCATGTTGTTGCATAATTTATTGAAAAAGTTATTTTCTTCTTAATTTGCTTAATTGGTTCCTTTTTAACATATGAAACTTCATCCAGTTCCTATAGTAATTGGAATCTTTACTTTTTACATGTTTAACCTTATTTTTTAACTGATTTTTTTTTTTGCTGTTAAGAATTTGACAACAGTTTGTTGGCTGTTGTTTCAAAATAGGAATGAAATGTTGGTTTGCTTATTATTTACATAGGGGAAATGTGGTCATTTTGGTGGCAGATATAGCAAGACTTTAAAGGCAAAAAATCTTCGCATACTGAAGGAGCTTTTTCACTTAAAGAGACAGAATTTTCTCCAACTAGTTATGATCAGAAAATGGGTTCAATAATCTTTTTCTCCCTCTGGAAGAAATTTTTTTAAGGTTGAATGATATAAAGTTTCTGAAAATAGGGCAACTGTTATTAGAATAAATGACAAAAAATGTAGTGAAAGACATTTATCATCTGAATAATGTATTTTTGCTTGGAGGCTTACTTATATTTAGTCTGTGTTATAAATATCACAGTTGTAATAATTTTTTTGGTAGAAGAATCACAGCAGTAATAGTTCTGATACATAAGTAACAGAGTTTTGGGCATATTTCCCAGCAACTTGTTATAAAATTTAGATGACTAAATATAAAGATGGACATTTTTGTGATGTTGCTGAAATAATTTTGCTGCTCATTGAGTTTTACTGACATCTGATAATCACCTGAGTAGGTATCTTTATTCTCTTGTTTCTAAATGTTATGTCCATTCAAAAATGCTTCCAAATTTAATTTTGTTGTGAAGTTGTAAAGCCTCATATAAATCCCTGCAGCAATGTTTTATGATTTTTATTTTCTTGTCTTACTGACAAGATAAATTTGTTTTTCTGAGTTAAGTCACCTATCAGGAAGATTTTTCTCTCCTCATGTCGTTGTCTCTTGCTACTAAGGAATGAACAAAAACTTGATTGTTATGTGATTAGGTCTCTGTACCTGATTCCTTTAGGCCAGAAATGTTCTTACCCTTTACAGTTAAAAGCTAATTTATCTGTGAGCCATTATCTGGGAAATGGCTAAGATCAGCAAGGGTATTTACCTCCTGACAATGCAAATAATTTCATTATTTTTTCTATCAGTTGTACTAAGAAAAAGCCTGTTACCTTGTGTTTTTTCAGTCTAGCATTTCTGGGTGTCTGGAAAGTTGCATATTTAATTTGATTCAATTTTTTGAGTTCTAAGGGCTTTAATAATTTAAAAGGATCTTCACTTTTCAAAGGATCTTCAAGTTTAACTTGAATTTTACAGTGGAAAACTTACTCCTGTTCATTTGAATTATGCCTTCCTAAACGATCCTAAACAATTCACCTCAATGGTCAGTTAAAGTGATACCTTGTTATCTTATCTTCTTAAACCATTTAAGCTTTATGTTCTTAATCTCTTTTCTAAGTGAACAAACTTGTTGACAACTTTGTGGATTTCATGAAGCTTTTGGGAAATACACCTCTATCTCCTTGGTTAGATTTTTTCAAGTCAAACCCAAAAGAAGAATTTTAAGAAATTAAATCCTGGTGTACAACCCAAATGATTCATATTTGTAAAATGCACTTAGTACAGTTAGAAATAGTTAGCTGTCAAAGCACAGGTAGTGGTAAAATATGAACAGAATGAGAATGATCCATCCTTTACTGGAAAGATTATTTGCCACATTTCTAAATTTTTAAGGCATATTATAATGCTTATTATCTTTGTACCTGTGCTCCTCAGACACTAAAAATGGTGGTGTTACATCATTGTCTGTCAAAAGCAGGAGCAGCATTGTTCTTTCATTTATTTAACTTATTTCAGAAAGGATACTGTGTGATTCTGTTGAGAGACTCTTGAATTTCTTGGAGTCTTGATGTTTAATGTGATTTTGAAAATTAAAACAAAAATCTTTTGCTGTTATTTTGCACTGCTGAGCAGTCAAATAGTCACTCACTGTCTTTTAATTTATATGTAATGGAAAATGCACTGGGGAAACACATCCTGTGGAATTGGTTCAAGTTCTGCTGTTTGTGAATCTACAGGGCTTCATTAAATCAATACCCTTGTTTAAAATAACTATATGCATAATTGGACTCACTTATAATAAATCCCTTGCAGATAACTGTGTGAAGCATGGAGTAAAAGGACTGGAAAGGGTGCGTGTGCCAAGGGAAATATCAGCCAGCAGAGATATGTGAACTCTGGTTAGAGCAGTTAATTGCAATTGATGCCATTCATGTGTTACTGGAAATGTTGCAACTTTCTCCTGACAAAAGCTCTGTGGTTCCAATGCTGTGAGTTATTCTGGAGAACAAATCATAACAAAAACACACAACCAAAACAAAACAAGCTTTTTCTTTAGACACTTCAGTGAATTTTTAGGATAAGAAACTTTACACAACAGTTCTGGTTCTTGTGCATTTGAGTGCTGCTTGTGTTAATGTGGTCTGCCCTGCATACTTAGTGTGTTATCCTCTCTAAGTAGGTATTTGTTAGTGCTGGGCAGTGGCATGGTATGTTCTTGAAGGAACTTGCGACCGCATTTTCTCACAGAGGTCATAACTAGGTAGAGGTGAAAGACCTTGCAACTGAGTGCTCAGAAGTTGTTTTTAATGAGCTTAGGGTTAAGCAGGGAGCATTAGGGATAATAATGTTTGTGAACCTTGTGGGCCATTGTGAGTTTGAGCCGGTTCCAGCAGTTTTCTTCAGGCCTGGCATGAAGCATGGCTGCCATCTTGATGTGGGAAAACTTTTTGCACTACGGCAAAATTTGAGAACCTGGTTCACATATTTTTGACCTTGTGTGGATAAAATAAACCCAGAAGTGGAGGCAGTGTTGCCACAGCAGCATGGCACTGTGCCTCTGCTCTAGCTACATCTGTCCAGGGGAGCACCTGGTCAGCCTGACCGCAGCAGGACACGCGTGCGGCTGTGCTGCCTCAGGGCTGGCAGCTGATGCACTGCTGTGCCTTTGCACCAGCTCACCTGAGATTACCCACGTCTGACATTTGACAGGACAAAGCTTCTAATTTTCCTGGCCATTTATGAAGGTTTTAGCCTTATTTTCTGTAGAGTCTCCTGAACTTGGTGCAGGTGTTGGTGCTCAGTGCGAGGGTCTGGGTTAGGTGCCTCGACAGGATGTTGGGTGTTGATGTGCTCCCACAGCTCCCTGACCTTCTCTGTGGGCAAATGGTGGCTATGCTGATGGCTTTCTGTGTGTCAGTGGTTCAGTGATTAATGTAATTATGCAGGACATAAGACATGACTTCAACTCCTTTTGCTTTTTCAGAAGGATAACCCACTGTTTCCATTGTCCCCAGAGAGTTTTGCAGCTATGAAGCGGCTCTCACCTCCCTTCCCAACGGGGCCATTTTCTAGAGAGGTGTGGAGAGAAAGTCCCTCAATTCTTTCAGGTAGAGATGATAAGCAGACCTCCAGGGGAACAAACAAGGGTGTATGGCTTTATAGCATTTTTAGAAAACAGAGCAGTGGCTGTCTCTGTCTTTCTGGCATTGGACATGTTTTTTCAGAGAGTGGAGGAAGGTGAGTGGACAGATGTGAGAACAGCACCAGAGCTCAGGCTCTGGCTGCTGTTAGGCTCTGGTGAGACCTCAAGTTTCTTGGCCCTGTGAAGACTGATATGTCTCACAGCAGAATTTTATCCCTAAATGAAACTTTAATATTAGAAAACCCAAACAGAGTGGCCTCTAGGCCAGGTGGCTGCTGATCTTTCTGAATTTTTTTTCAGTTCATAAGCTCGTGTGTGGTGTGTTTTTTGTTTTAGCTTAAGACTTGCTTTTTATCTAAGTTCTCTCCAAATTTCATTGTGAGCTTTTTCTCAATCTGTCTTTCTTAGTCTTTTATACTAGGATTCACTTTTTAATGACTGCCTAATGATATCCAAAATGTATGCTGCTAAGCTTAAGAAAGAACTTAAGTACTTTGCTTTTATCCTGAGTAGTTTGAGATCACCAACATCTGTCCTCTTTGTTACTGTCATTATTCCACTCATCTTCTGAAGACAGTATAGGCCTTTGTTTTACTGAGAGCACTAACTGGATTTTTTTTCTTTCCAGTAACATACTTCAAGAGGCTTTCTAGGTTTGATTAAGCCTTTTCAAATCTAGTGGAAAGTAGGGAAATAAGATATGGAATGAGAAAAAAAATGTTTTAACATAAGCCCAGAGTATTTTTTAATTGCATGTAGAGCATTACATGGGCATTTTTTTTCAGTGCCAGACATATGCATTTATATTTCCCACCAACATTTGCCTGGTGTGAGTAGGAATTTAATCAATAAATTCTTGCTTCTAATTTTTTTTCTCCTAGCTAGAGCATTTGATATGAAAGCCTTACTCTGAATTACCACAAACCAAATGTGAATCTAAGAAAAACTGGGGAAAATGTTTACACTGTACAGGGAGAACAGATAACTTTTGCAAATAAAATCAGATTTTTGTCTTTTTATTAACATCAGCAATTAAGTATTGCTTCCTAGAATCTGATTATGTAAAATTCCCAGTGACAGCATGTTGTTTATGAGTTTTGAAATGATACTTTCTTTGTTAGAGTGCCAATTCCTTTGGTACGTATTTCCTCTGTCACCTGAGGCTATTTTTCCAACACATAACACATGTGATTTTTTTTTCTGCTTTCTGAATAATCAGCTTTTCCTTTTGCTCATTAAGCATAAAATTACAGCCAAGGTATTAATGCAGTACAATACACACTGTATTAAAATTGACCAGTCTCTACCACATACTAAGTTCTTTTTGTCTATTACCTAATTAACATTAATTAGCTCACTACATTTAATGAATTTTATGTAAAACTCAACATTTTTTACCTTTAGGATAATTGTGACATACAATCTAATGTGTCAGACTGGGCTGTATGAATTATTAATGCACTCTATATTTAGTATTTTAGTGTACGGACTACTTTGACAGACTGGGTGCAGCCACAGTGCTGGATGTGGGGGCTCTGCTGGAAAAGGAGCAGCAGGAGCCCCCTGTGAGAGCTCTGCTTGGGGAGAAAAGAAAGGATGAACCTGAACAGATATCAGAACCTTGCTGATGCCAGGTAGCCCTCAGCCTGGGTTCCCAGCTGGAACAAAGAAAAAGAGATCCTTGGCTCTGACTTCTGCTTTTTGCACCTTCCACCTCCTTTCACTGCTTTGCTGGTAGCCCTGGTTCAAATCAGAAGTGCTAAATACTACTATTCCTGCTAATGTTGATGATGAGAATTAGTATAAAATAAAATAGATGTACTTCTTAAGAAAAACCTTGCACTTGGGCTATTAAAATCAGGAAGATAATGGTTGAATTCTAATTTCTTAAGTTGCTTGAAAAATCGGTTTTACCAAGATCCTGCTGTTTTAATACTTGTGATAGCTGCCCTAACTTCGTTATGTCTTGGGTTAAGAGAAATGCAGTTACATATAAGAAAAATTATGGACCTGCAGAAGAGGTCAAGTTGAGTGGAGATCAACCTTTCTCTTGCAATCAAGTGTTTTCAAAGTGTTTTCTGTGACCTGCATGACCTGTTGTGCTTTGGTAGCATATGAGAATCTTTGGCTTCCTGACTATGGGAGAGGCTGGTGGTCAGCCTTTGGCATTGCCTTGTGCACCATCTGGGTGGAGTGCCCAGTGCTCCATGCCTTCCTCTGTGATTGACATGCATGAAGATGTTTTTACAAAGATTAATATTGTCAAAAGCTTCTTTTTAGAAAACCCAAAGTCTTTGCTTACCTCACCAGTACAAAAATAATAGACAGTTTAAGTTTCCATGTGGGCATAATGCCATCCAGCTATAAATCCCACTGGCTGCGAGGCTTTGCACAAGGTCACACTGATGACCTGGAAAATAGGCTTAGATGTAGGAATGTCAACTTGGTAGAGTGGCTTGAGAGCGTGAGTGAGGGAAAGCAAAATGCATTTTTCTTGGAATGGATTATGAAGGTGCTAGGAATTACAGATTCAGAATTTTACTTACAGTGTGGTGTTAGTCATTGTATTTTTGGGAGAGGTAATAAAGTGCGTAAATGGAGCATCTGTTTGAGTAGAGAACTCTTTTATTCTAGTTAGACTAATTCTGTTTTTCCTGATCGTGGCAGATATGTTTTGTTTTCAAGGTGAGAAAGAGGCAACAGGCCCAGATACAATAGTAACTTAAATTCAAGCTCTGATTTGGTTTCCCTTGCTTTCCTAGTTTTGTTTTCCTTGTCAAGTGATTGAGTAGTTTCTGAAGTTAGAATAGGCTATAGATAAGCCTATGGTCTATCGACTGCTGGAGGCTAAGTGAGGTAAGAAAGTAATTTAAAAAAAATGAAACATTTATGAGAATTTTCTTTTTATGACATGGTCTGAACTGCTTTTCTTGGCTTATAATGCTTAGTACTGTCTTTTAAATTAGTATGAATTATTTCTATTGCATTTAAGTACTTCTCCTGTTATCATTGAGTGAATTTTAAAATCTTTTGTTGCTAATTAATTTCTTGGATGAGTTATTTATAGTGATTCATGTTACAGCTGTAATATTTAAAGTGAGTTATGGTAAACTTGGTTTTTGTATGTTGTATGAATAAGAGCTTTAGTGATGGGAAGAATTGATGAAATAATGGATAGAAGTCTCTGTTCACCTTGTTACTAAGTGGGTGCTGACTGCCACATGTTTGTTTTCAAAGGAAGTTTGTTTTCTTTGTTGTGTAGGAAGAAGGCTGCATTTAAGATTTACATTGCCTCTGGCCAGCCATAGCAAAACATTGTAGATAGTTGAAATATTCAAAACTTTTACTGTAGTGTGTCAGGTGCCACATTTGAATTATTCTTTTCATGGTTCTCCTTTTGCATACTATTCTCCTTTAAGCTGGCACACAACAAAACATGTTAAACTGTAGAATTCATCCTTGAAGACAAAAATTGGGTTGGTGACTTGAAGTGAATCATTCTGTAAAATGATAATACTATAAAAAGTAAGTACTATATATGAACTTGAGAATAGCCAGACTATTGAAATAATACATATGTTATTATAGAAATAACAATAATAAATTGTTCTTGGATTATATCTGAGGTGGATTTTTTTGATGTAATATATTACATTGAAAGGTAGTAAAGAACTAACTGAAAAACAGGTTTTGGGGAACGAACAAAAATATTATTCCTTACATGTACTTAATGAAGTCAGAATTCCAGTTATTTAAAACCAACTGAAATTTTAATGTATTTTTAAAATATCTTCTGCTTCACTTCAGAAAATCCTAACTTTTAGTAATTTATCTGAAAATTCTTCAAATTAATGAATATGTTCTGTAACATTTCATTACCTTTTGTTTTTGCGTAATAAAAGTAGAAGGGAATACAGGACTTGGAGGTCATCCATTAGAATGTAAACTGAAATCAAGCTTGACAATTGCAATTCCAGTGCTACTGCAAATGATGTCTCTGTGGTGTTACCTCATTAAAAAATTGCAAGCAGCTGGCAGTTAAAACTTGTATCAGTTTCCTACAAGTTTTTTCATAGTAAACTACATTTATTCTTTTTACTTAAAAGACTCTTCATCTTAAGCCAACCCATGGACCAAAATAACTTTAAGAGTTGTCCGGGTTGGTGTCATTTACAGGGATCACAGAATCACAAAATATGCTCAGTTGCAAGGATGTGGTCTTATATTCATATGAGGTATTTAAGTTATCTGGTACTTGTGACTTCAGTGTATGGCATGGTGCAGCTAAACAAGCCATGAAGTGTGACACTAAGTAGAATTTTTTAGTGCATTGATAACAGAAAGTGAATCTGTGTAGGAGATTTACAGCATTTCATCCAGCTGAGTTTTGAAAGCACCATAGCAAAGGTAGCACTGTTTCCTGTGTGAGACTGTTCTATAGGTGACATATTTCAAAGTCAGTTTTTAACAATATTGTATCATGAATTTCATGGTATTAAATGTCAAATTTCTTCTACAAAGACGAAACAGCACAACATTTTTGGGTCAAATTTGTAAACATTTTTTTCTGAATCTTTTTAGAAATACTTCAGTGTTTCTCCAGGCCTTCATTTTGTTTCTGAGTCTGGTCTGAGAACCCAGTGATCAGGTCTTAGTTCAAGAACATATGTGGTGTCTTTCAGGACACTGGAGATAGCACAGGCTGAAGCCATGTAGCTTCTGAGGAGGAGACTGCTGGGCAGCTGTTTTGTGAGGAGAATGCCCTTGCTTTATAATTACCCTTTTCTCTAAAATTTCAGTGGAAATGGCTCACAGTTGTAATTTAAGAAGAATCCTAAGAAGGGGTGTTGAATAGGAGAGATTTTCTTTCTCACCTAGCCTTGGATTTGCTTCCAGACTCATCTGACTTTTTTTTTCTCATCAACTTTGAAAATGGTAAGACTTCAAGAGAGCAGGAAGGCCTGAACTAGGGCTGTACTGGTGGTGGATGTGTGGTGGTTCCACTGATGTTCATGAGGAGCAGGTGAGAGCAGGAAAGAATTGTCTAAGTTGGGACCCAACCTTGTGTCTGCCATCCTCACCCTCTGGGGAGCTGGTCCCAGCACTGTTTTTCTTCCTGATGGAGAGAGAGGAAAAAGGTGAAATTGGCTGCTGCTGGCTTTCTCTTTCAGGACAAAGGGGAAGGTTTATTAGCCTGGGGATATTTAGTCATGATAGATCTGATCATTTAGGTTTTGGGCTCTCTAGCTCTATTTTTGTGTGTAATGCACAAAAAATCTTTTATGCTGTCCAGGTTCATGTGATAGTTTAGGATGACAAGTGATAGGCTTTCCTCATGTCTGTCTGTATGGTGTATATGTATGCACTGGAAGGAAAATGACTGCTATTCATAGGAGTGGACATTTTTGCTTTGTTTTAGCTGCTGTTTATCATCATAACAGAAGCAGTTATGAAAGTACCAACTCCCTTCAAAACCAGGAAAGTCTCCATCTAAGTTTTACATATTCTTCATTTTAGTATTCTTTTATCTTTCATTGTCCTCTATACCTTTACACTTTTGCAAGTATCTTCTACCTAAGTAGGTAGCTGAAAGGCAGTTTAAATAGAAAAGCAGGCAATGTCTGACTTTTTAAGCTCCTGTGGGAGACTCTGTAGTTTCCAATGACCATTTTGTCCCAGTTTTCTATCTTTGAAGCAATCATTGGCTTTTTTTTTTCCTTGAGGTCTTAACGTTTTTATCTCTGTCCTTGCGCTATTGAGCATAAAATTTGGTTTTAAATATTCAGAAAACCCCATATGGGCAATTTAAAACATTTTGAATTGTCCCTGGAAATTATACCTTTTCTCCCATTTTAATCCAAATACATATATGGATTTGTCTTGTTTAGATAGTTTGTGTCCCTTATTTCATAATTTATTCCAGAATATCCCAACACCAGCTTTATGCCCTGCTTCTTTTGGGGCATAAAGTTTTGGGGGGGGCTGTTCTTTCTTCTCTCCTTTCATTATTCTTACATAAACCAGAGGAGGGCTGCGCCCAGCCCAGTGCCTGTTTAGGCTGTGGATGCCTCACCTTGAACCATCATAAATAAGAAGTTTAGCTGTTAGTGATGTGTGTGCTGCTTGAACAGCTTTTCTGTGTCCCCTCACAGAGAAAAGATGGCAAAATAGATCAGGTGCAGTTAATCTTAGCTTGTTTAATCTCCATGTGAAATCCTTGGTTAACTTTGTGAGAAAGCAAATGTTTGTGTCAGAGGTCACATTTTAGAATTGATTTTGGAATAAACTACTCGTTAACTTTTTTTTGGTAGCTATAAGTGTGATAAAATTAGGTACTAATCTTTCTGACAAATGACATATTTTTGTGATAAATTGAATTCATAAAGCATTTTTTACTGTCTTGCAATTTCCTGTTGTATGGCTTTCTGTCAAAGCTAACCTAATCCTAAATTATACTCTAGTAGTAGCTCCTTTCTCCCATTGCCTTCTTTCAAAGCAGTGACCTTGCCTCCCAATCCTTGCAATTCTTATCCCACATTAGTCTTTTAAGATTCCAGAGGGTATTTTGCATAGGAACAATATTAGGTTTGTGCTCCAATATTTAAACATACAAACCCACTTGTTTCACATGGCTGAAATAAACATTAAAAAAAGCCTGGAAATTTTGGTGCTAACTGATATATCCAGCAATTTTCTTTTTGGATGAGCTTCGATTGAGGAATATTGTCTAAAATCAATCTTTGTTTATTGTCATTCTCTTCAGAATCAGTATACTTTACAGCAAATGACAATTTCTGAAATCTGTGTGTTGATAGACGAGTTTTTAAAATATCTGTATTTGTATCTATATTTTATTGATAAAAGTGAAACTTTCAAAGGAGCATGATGTAAAAATGATGTGCAAATAATCTGGTATCTGGGGTTTGGCAGAGATATTCAGACATTTTGATTGCCTAGAAGTATAGGTGAACTAATGAGTAGTGCAAAGCTGAATTTGTATTCAGATTATGCCAATATTTTTTTAAACAGTGAAGAAACTAGACTGAACCTGTTCTGTGCCTTTCCCCCCTTTGTTTGAACTGAAGCAAAGTTTTTTTTCTGATTTAGAGCTAGTTCTGAATATGTTGTAGTTGGACATAACCTTTATAGAGCTCTTCCTTTAAAAAATGTCTGGGTTCTCTGCTCATGATGGGTGTACTGCTGCCGTGGCTCAGCAGTGTGTCAGGGTAATTCTCTCAAGCTCTACACAGGTCAAAAAGATTACTGAAGAATACACAGGCACTTTTCTTTTTGCTAAGTCTGAAATAGAAGGGGCTAAATCCCCAGGGGATAGAAGTTATATAATTTGGTGATGCTATGCTGATTTATGCCTCTTGAGAGTTTGCCTGCAGCAGAAGCTGGAGGTGATGAGAAGAGATTGGATGAGAGAAAGACCATCCAGGAAAAATTCATCAAATTTGTCATTCTTGAAAGGACCATCATAACATATGGTAAGGCATATCATTTACCTCAGGCTCGGAGGAAAATGATTTCTTCTAGGAGAATATTAATTTTATTTCTTAGAGGATCAGCTGACAGGGTAGGCTTTCTCCTGGCTGGTCTTCCCCTTCTGTTTTCTCTGAAGGGAAGGATGGAAGCTTGGAAATGTCTTATCTGTAGCAGACAAGCAAGTTGGCATTTTGCCATCATTTTCTGCTAGCAGAGAGGATAATGGTAATCATATGTCAAAATTTAACATTTCTCTTCTTTGAAAGAGAAATTTAATGCAAAATATTTAGAAAAGTCAGATCTATTCTGAGGCAGATAAGGATCTAGGATTAGTGAGCTGACAAATTTTTCTTATGGAAAAGGAGTTTTTCTTCCTCTTCAGGCACAAGGGGAGATGAAAAAGGATCAAAAGAAACAAACATATGAGGTGTGTAATGTAACTAGGCTGCAACTTCAGTATTGTGTAATATCTGGGAGATGGGCAACATCAACCCAGAGCAACATCGCCTCTCCTGCTGCTCCTTCTGTGGGAAGGCTGTTAGAACTTGCTTTGCTAATGAGTTCCAGGATGTTTAATTAAATTGGTATTTCTTTATTACCAGGAAAGTAAATTTCTCTTGTGCTATATAACATTGAGTCCAAATTCCATCATCACCTTTTTGAGGAAGGGAAAGTGTTTTCCTATAATCAATTCCTGTAATCAACATCCCCAGTTGTTGCAAGTTAAGCCCTTGGTCAGCCATGTCTTAGTCAGTTAATAAAAGTAGAAAGGTTTTCCCAGGCTATGGCACGAGTTACTACACTGGTGAGATGCTTAAAAACGTGGAAAGCTTTGCTTTCTTTTTAGTCAGAAAAGGAAGGTATGGTTATTTTAGATAGAACCTATTCATCTTCTATTCACACATTTAAAATTGGCCATTTCAGTCTGATTTTACAGATAATTTTCTAGAATACATGATTTATATAAATATAATTTTGCTTAGAAAATAAATGTATGATTGCAAGCTTTGAGATTTGTATTCTTTATTTTCTGTATTTTTCCAAGTACAAGTGTAAGCAACCATCTGTTATATACATTATAAGATTGCTCCTCAGCAGTCTGAGAGAAAGGAGATGTCAGCCTTCTCCTACATTATCTTCTGGGAAATGGGATGCCAGACATTTTAAAATAGTTTTTGAAGGTAAAATGTTGGAAAGAAATCTTGTTTTGAGGCTGTTTTTTATAAATTTATTCTAATTTGTCAATAATACGTACTGTAGTGATCTGGATCATCAGGGACTGGCCAGAGGTACAGGCTTGGGTTTTAAATTTAGGATTCAGCCACACTACCAGTGGGATATTTGGGAAGGCAGGTTTTAATACAGCTGCATTATCTGCTAGGCAGCCCTGGAACCAGGCAGTTAATTTGCAAATTTTGACTATGTATCCACGGTTCAGGTCTGCCTCTACTTGTTTCTTATTTTGTTTTATAAATGTTTTGAGTTTTCTTTAACCACAGTCATGGCTGTCCACAGATGAGCTGATTTGACTTATATAATGCCTGCTGACATAATCCCAGGAGAGTCTTTGGACAGTATCTCATTTGAGATGCCCGTAAAATAAAGCAAGTTTAAACCGAGTTAATAAAAATAAACTTCAATTTCCTAATGATCTTCCTTTTTCCCTAAAGAAGGATATTAATACTTTATCCAAACCCCAGTAATATAATGGGAAAATTGAGTAAGAGAGACATACATAGACTAAAGAAAGCAATAGAAATAGTCCTCTCATCAGGATTAAAGGAGAATGGCTATCATTAATTACTTTTCAGCTTACTCCACTCAGCTACAAAGATAAAATTTTAACCTGATCTGAGCAATCAGCTAAAACTTGGATTTTTAAATTTATTTTGGTTAAGAGAAATTGCTGAGCTTTTTATATTGTTAATACCATTCTATGTATCGAGATGAAAGTTTGGTGTCTTTAGTACATGAGAAACCAACTGTTATCATGTATTTTTTTTAAAATTCAGGTTTCTAAGCCAATTAGTGTTGAGTCTCTTTGCAATCTATGCATTTTCCTTTAGGTCCTGTCCTTGATACCAATTCTGCTGTAACTTAAATTTCTGCATTTTTCATTTGTCAGTGTTTTCATATCTTTTAGAAATAGAGGTGTGCAAGATACACTTTTGTGTGTTTTCTAATTTCCTCCACTTTTCAGGGCTCCAGCCTCTGATAGTTAAACCACCTGAAATTATTGATGCCGTAGTATGGATTTGTGCTTGTTACAAATTCGTACTTGAGTTTCTTTTTCCTTGGCACTTCTTTCTTGACACACCTATGCAGATCTCTCTTTTAGTCTTTGGTGTGTTAAGATAAACAAAGCAAATGTTTTCAGTTTCTTCTCAAATTTTCCATGACCATTGTGGAAATCTTTCTCTTCCAGACAATAGATCATCAAAATCAAGAACAATAGATTTTTAATATAATTTATTATTGCATTAATGTTGATATCTCTGTACTAGAAATATATTACCTGATAAATTAAAAATTTCTTTTCATTTCCATAGGGACATCATTTTGATAGCTCATAATTATTTGTGATCTACTTTGTACCCAAAATTTCATCCACTGTAATTTTCAACTGCTGAGGTCTCAATTTTCAGCAGAAACTTAATAATCATCAAGTTCACATATTTTCATTTTGCACTGTTAAATTTTACCTCAGTTTTATTCTTGTGGTCCTATATGTAATCCATGTCTTCCTGGTACTGTTCCAGTCTTCATATATATTAGCTGTGCTTTCCCATATCAGAAATTTCTGAACTATGATTTTTCAGCTATAATTCATCCTATGTTCTGGTAATGTATAAAAATATGTAGTAAAACTGATCCCTCAAATTACTGCTGAGAAATATGCATTTGTATTGTTCTTCTAGCTCTTTTGGTGCAGCACTACGTAATTTCACCTTTCACAGTCTCCAATACCTTGCACTAATTTCAAATGTTCTTTATCATGATCATTAGTACTAGCAAACACAGCTTACACTTAATTTAAAAAGCTGAGTGACAGAGCTTCTGTTGCTTGCTCCCTCACTGCTTAGGTCAGCTCTATTTGATAAGAAACTGATTTGTGGTGAATTCAAAGTGACCATTATCTCACCTTGCATAATTGACAAGAAATGAATTTTCTTTCTTTTTGTCCTGTGAAGAAGAATTAAATAAAACCAAACTATATTTGTGTGTAATTTTTTGTATGACATAATGTGGTACTTGTTGATAATCTAAAGGGGATGGGTTACAAGACTTTTGATTTAACATCTCAGAATAAGTATCTATATTTTTTAAAATGTTACTGTATTTCTACCCTCCCTCTGCTTTAACATTGTTAATGAAATGTTAAAATTTTCACTTTTGCAAAAAGGTAATGGTATTGACATGAGGAAAAGCATGGAATAAGTTAAATGAAAGTATTCCATTAACTGGGATAATGTGCACAAAGAAATAATATTATATTTCTGGGTGCATTTATAATTTATACTGAGATCATAACCAAATTCAGGAAAATAGTCTTCTACCTTGTGTTTTGCTAGTTCTTGAATTCTTCATGTGTCCAGCTGGAGGAGAGACCATGTACTCTTTGTGGGCAGAAACTCTGCAGTGATGCATTTGACAGCTGTGGGGAGAGTCCCTGGCTGCGTGTTTTTCACTCTCTGAGTGGGGATCATCGTGCAGTACAAAATTTGCACAGGGAGAACCTGCATAATATTTATGAAAGGTTGCTTGGCAACCTACATTTTTATATCACTTCTTACCATCTTACTGGCCTTTGTATCCCAGCAAACAGCTTTTGGGGACTTGGAAGTGGCAACTTAGAGATGTGGGGTTGTACTCCCTTACATAGTTGTGAGTAGATACTGGACAGAATGAATTCAGCTCACAGTTTGTACAGGAAAAAGTAACTTAATATATATAGTGCTGGTGTATCATTATTTTTGTAAATTACCTTTGGAAATAAGAATATTACTGTTGGGGGTATTCCTATTCCATACTGGTGCCGGGAAAGCTGTTTTCTCCTTTCATTGCTAAATTGCTCTTGTTTGTTTTTTGAAGGGCCTTTTGTCTTCTTGTGCATATGCACTTATTTTTGTGTGTGTAGATTTAGTAATATTTTCTGGTTTGAAAATGAGTTACTGAGTTAATCTGGAGCAAGTTGAAAAGTGGCAGCTTTTGAGAGCATTCCCAATGTTCAGAAGTGGCTCCCTGACTGCCACTGCCAGCAGCAGTAAAAAGACAGTGTCAGGTTGTTGGACATCAGGATTAACTCTCAGAGAATATAAAAAGCAGCATCAACTTGGGCCTTATCTGGTTCTCTGCTGCACTTCAAAGCTTCACTGACTGGCTCTGCCAGGCTGCTGGACACTTCACTGGAGACCCTACACCAGTGTGTGGCAGACAGTTCCCTTTCCCTGGAAATGTAGCATCCTTATGTTGAGGCAGTTGCACACTGGATAAAGTGGAACCAGTTAAAAATGGTAGCAGGTAGCTTCTCCCTCTAAAGGGAAATATATGATATTAATGGATGAGACCAGTTTGCTTTTATCAGTGCCATAATGTGAATTACTGTAAACTAAATTTGATTAACTCTTCAGTTACACAAAGGACAGATTACTACAACTGTATAATAATAATGTTTAACAGGATAGGATCTGGGTGAATTAATTTGGAACTACTTGCTTCTACTTTCAGCTTCTGCTTATATTTTAAAGTAAAGAAGGACATCCAAATTAATTTGAATAACACTTGAAGCAAGCTGAAGTTAAATTAGGGTAGAGTTTTTTCTTCAAGTTTTATTTGTCAGTAAAATTCAATTAGTAGCAAAGTGTTTCAATATGTCTTGACAGAAAATTCCTGTGTGTTTAAGTAGATGAACTGAATGCCTCGAAATTAGTATCTCACTAAGTGAACGCACATAATTGTTCTATGGGTCTGGAATTCAGAGAAATTGCAAAATGATACTTTTACCAGTTTGGTGGCACTGTTTCATCTTAGGTCTGTGAAATTTTTTTTGTTTGTTTATTTGTGTGTTTGCTGCCATAATACCAGCAATAGCAAATATAAATAATGGTTTATAATAATAAATTCCACTAGGAAATTTCACTTTGTGTAAAACATATGTTTTAATAAAAAAGTTCAGTTATTACTTCATAGCCCTAATAATTTTAAAATTATTAAGGAGGTTACTGTACATTGTTTGCTTGAAAGGTCTCTCTTATCAGAAGAAATTCATGCATGATTGTTTTGTTTGATATCAAACCACATTTTTGCTGTCATAACACTGGCACATTTTCAAGTCATGCTGTTTTCTGGCTGCTAGCAGGGAGTAATGGAAACAATGCAGTGATCATGCAATTTATTAAAAATAGACACTAAAATACTAGGGAAGTGATGCTTTTATTTTATTAGGGACTAGGATTCACAAGGCTTCGTAAAAATAGCTGCTTCAGTATCACAGAGGAATTAAGATACCTTGCTGCCTGTGAGTTGTTTATAATTTATTTCTGGTGATTTTCCTTTAGATCAGATTGTGATGCTTCTTGTGAATGGTGACTGTGCTTGCTGAGGAGTGGTCATGCAAGCAAAATCTGATAACCTCGATATGTCGCTTCATCTGCCGTTTTTCTTTTGTTAATGCAAAGCTGGTTACATAATATCTAATTTCTCCTTTAGCTGACCAGAGATGAAAACAAAATCTATAATGACAGTGCTAGGTTTTATAAAAAACGCGAGTGAGGAGTTGAAGGATGTGGCTTGTTCTGTTTGGACGCTGCAGGATTGCTTTAAGCAGTAAGCTTACTGTTTTCAGATGGCATTAGCAGCATCAGTGATATAGCTGTGTCAGCCTCCTCGACTGCTGGATGTCTGTAATCGCACCGAGGAAACTATATTTAAGATCTGATATCTTGAGGGTAATGACTCCAGCACTTACTGATGGACAGAATGGCTGTTAATGCTTTCTTCACTAGCCCAGAAGATTTTGAAAGATAGATAGGTCTGTGATGTACTTTGATAAGACAGGAAATGCAATTTTTGGGGGTCTCTGGAAATAGAAAGGTCATGCAGCTTGGAACCGGTGAGACATTACAGTCCCTAAGTCATCAGGTATGACCTCATGATTTATACAAATATTTCTAACACAGGGTTTGTTTTACAGTTTTAGGTCATTTGCAATCTCTTTGTCTGTGTAATTGCTTCATGTTGGATTTGCTACAGGATTTATAGGGTAGACTGTTTACATAAGCAGAGCAACGTATATGTTGGAATTCTAATGTGCTCATTTATATTTGAAAACTGGAAGATTATTCTCTATATATTTTCAGCCTGTTTTATTGTGAATATGTTTTCTTTTAACTAATTAATGGTGAGAGGTTATCCCTTTGCTGTAATGTAAAATGACAAGATTGTATTGCATTTTTATTTTGCTTTATCTTTGCATGACACACAAAAGCTATTGTGATTGTGTTTGTTTGTCATATGAAATGCAGTATAAGGCAACTGTTTACCTACAGTGCCAGATTATTTAAAACAACGTATCACATTGTGTAACAGGACAGGGCTATTCTGCAGGCACAGATCTTGCTTCATTTTGCAGCAGTAGATTCTTTTTCTTTTTGCTTCATTTCAAATCAGTTTCAAAAATAGCTCATGGAACATAACAGTGAAAGTTTGGCAAGATAACTGTCCTCTTTTTAATTATTACACTCAGTGACGCATACTAATACTAATGGGTTGTAGAAGAGAAGATTAATATCTTAAAAATTTAGAATGTTATTAAAAACCAGAATAATTTTATTGAAGCATGTGTCTTTTTTTTGTTTGTTTTGTTTTGTTTCTGGTTTTTTTTGGTAACTGCTGTCAACTTTATTGCAAGGGTAATACTTGTGGATCTGCTAATGTGTTGTGATGATGTATAGGAAAGTCAGAGTACATAAAAGAAAGCAGATATATGGGTATTTTACATAGGAAGATAGTGGCCTAATTTCATATATGGAACACAGAAGAGATTTGGAGATACTGTTAGCACTTTAGGTGTTATAAACGTTAGGTAATGACTGATGTATTCCCTTGAATACATCCTAGAGCAATTATATTTAAAATTGTAGGAGAAATTTATTTTAAAAAGGGATATTCGACTCCATCTTAAGAAATTCTACATATATTTGCAGAACATTTCCATGGCAACATGTTTGACCGTGTGTTTTAAAAGCTCAGCTGAAGCCTGAAAGTAGTGGCAATTTTCTGTCTCTTGCTTTACCCTGTGGAGCAGCAATTTTCACGTATAACTGGACAGCAGATTGGCAGGGGCGAGAGGTATTTTCTGACCACAAAGCACAGGATTAAGCGATCAAGATTTAAAAATATTTTCATGTATCCACCTAGAAATGTAAACATGTAAGTCATGGATTTGATTTTGCATTTGGAACTATATTCTGGTTTCACCTCATTTAATAACATTTTGGTGAAGCCGTATGTGTGTGGGAGGCAACAGAAGATCAGACTTAAGTTTGTGCAGCAATGGTAAAAATGTCTTTTAATTTTTAATTAAAAACATAATTGTAGAAGATATTGTATTACTTGTGCTGACCATAAATTCCAGTTTCACAGTCTACTTTATTCATTTTACATTCTTCTTAATAATGGGCAAAGACTGCCCTGCTCTTAAGCTTGATTAAGTTTGGCATGATTTAACTATACCTTTCTCTTGCTACAAGATCCTTTTAATCTGTTAGAATTTATTTTCAGTATTTCGATGTATTAGCCATAATGAGTACATTCTGTTTCTTGGCATTGGAATGAAATTCCTGAAAGTATTGATTTCATGGTATTTTGGTGCTTTGCAGAGTATTTATAGACCTTTTAATAGGACCAACCCTCCCCAGCTTCTTTGTTTTCCTTATTCAATTTACAATCTTGACTTAGCTTCATTTTGAAGTTGCTTCTTTGCTCATTTGAAATAATTAGATCTCCATGGAATTTTGCATCTGGAAGCTACAGCAGTAGGTTGTGCTTGTCCTGGACTCTCATCACTTACACAAATTCTGCAAACTGCATTCTGTGGATAGTTTTGGAATGTATCATTGATATAATCTCCAGTAGTGCAGTAGACATCCATTGCAGCCTTTTGACAATGGAAACTATCTACAGAGGAAAATGAATTGGTGAAAAATGCTTGCTTGACGAAGTTTGTTCTTAGGTCATTCTGTTTAGAAGCAACACTATAACTGACCATTGCAAGTGAGTTTGAATATGTTTTTTCACTCAAAGGACATAGTCCCATTAGGACATAAGCCCTTGTTCACTTGGAGGGGCTAGAGAGAAACACCCCAGAAGAATATATTATGAAAGTAAAGCTGTTTTGTAAGAGAGGAAATTGCAGCAAGATAGAGTTAGACACATGAGAACATGGAATTGGACTGAAGTGATCTGAAAACTTAAAATTACAAATTATTTTGCTTCTTTTACTTGTTTAAGTCCCACATCCAGCCTCCTAAAAAAGAAAAGTTTGAAAGATTGCTGATATTTTATATTTGCTCTTGCTGCACAAGAGCAGAGTCATTGAATCCAGGGCACTGTGTTAGTAGCAACTTAACAGGAAGACATTTTTGTGCTTTCTTCAAAACTGTATCATTTCTCTTCAAGATGATTGGTACTGTCAGTATTTAAAGAATGCTGTGTAAGGAAGGATCTCTCTAAATAGAGAATTCTTTTCTCTTGACTGAGCATAACGAATACGCATCCATGGGTATGAGTTTCCTTATCTTTAAAACATTGCAATTTACAGGACTCTCTGATAAAGATCTCGCAGCGAAACACTATTTTAAGAACAGTTGGGCAAGAAGCCAAATATTTGTGTAATTTACCAACTTTAAACAAGAATGCTCTTCCTCATGCACATACACAGTTGTGGTGCTTTTACTTGTTACTGGTTGCTGTCCTGATTCCACAGTGCTGACTTTTTTTGTAGGTTATAGTACCAGTTTTTAAGGAAAAGAGAACACTGGAACAAATGGGAGATTGTGATCATACATTTGCAAAACATTAGAAGCAAAAAGTACTTTCAGAGTTTGCTGAAAGAATTCAAGTGTTTTTGGTGTACATAAGCCTCCTTCCTAAGACATGACCCTCTTCTCTGGTCAAATTCTTCTCAGTATTTTAATTAATGTTTCAAGTCATTGGGCCTAATGACCAGAATTAGGGAAGGCTTACTATAAGCATATCAGAAAGGTGTAAAACATAAAGTAACATAGCATAAATATGAAATAGGTAACAGCATGGTCACAAAATACATAGCTACACAATGAGTGGAGTGTTCTAAGAATGTTCCAATCTATTTAGTGTTCCAAGACTATCATCACATGGTCATTCTGAATAAAGATTATTCAAAGGAATTTTGCTAAGATGCAGTCTGAAAATGTGAATAAATCAAATAATAATAATCATAATACCAAATTACACTATGGTAATATGTTAAAAAATTAGAATAGAGTCATATTTAGTGGGAAAAATTCCTGTAGAGGTGGAACCACCTAAGATGAAGTAGTAGGGAAGCCGAGCATATTAATGCAGTAAAAGAGAATATGCATTACTTAGAGTGGCATTTTTGAGAGAAGAAACTATCATAGTTCATTCTCTCTCTCTCTCTCTCTCTTTCTCCACCCTGTGCCTCTCTTTTCACCCTCCCATCCCATAATGAGCCTCCTAAAGACTATGTCTTATTAAAGTTATTTCTTGTTTCCTTGCAGGACCATATTTGTTTTGCCTTACTTAAATTTTCAATAAATGTTATTAATGGAAGAACCCCATTAACATGAGTGCTATTACACTACTGCAGCCAGTGGCTTTGCTGTCAGTATAATTTCTTTTAAGTAGAAGCTGATCCATAGTTCTGGTAAGTTTGTATAGATTGCTTCATTAATAAACTCAATATTAACTACAGCTCACACAGCGTAAACTCCACAGTGCTTGCCATACTCTTCTCAGCGTGACCCTAAAATCACTTTCCTGGGTCATTTAAACAATGTATGTACCAATAAGGAGACCACGAGATGTGACTGGTGATAAGGTGGCAAAAAGCTGCTATTCCCTTATTATTAAGGGCACCAGGTTTTTTCTTATGTTGAAGTGATACTTCTAATATTTCATTTGTATCCATTTGCTCTTACCCTGTCACTGGGCAGCACCAAGAGTCGGGCTAGGTCTTCTCTACATTGCCCCCAGTGAGGGAGTTGTATATTGTGATAAAACACCTCTGAGCCTTCTCTTTTCAGGCTGAAACAGTCCCAGTGCTCTCAGCCTCTCCTTTGATGACCTTTGTGTTCCTTTACTGGGCTTACTTCATTATGTCCATTTCACTCATATAAGAAGGGAATCCAGACCTGCTCAGAGCTCTCCAGTTATGTCTCAACAGGGCTCAGCAGAGGAACAGAATCACATTATCTGGTAAGGAATCTTGGATTGTCTGTTAACTAGTCAATTAATTACAGAAAAATTTGCACAGAAATCCTTGAAAAATGAGGACTGAATGCACAGAAAATTATAATTGGTAATCTTGTGGGGAAGGAAAGCTTTGAAAATAGCTTTGTTTCATTCACAGCAGTCATTTTAGTAATGAAACCTCCTGTTGTTTTGGAATGTCTTATGTGGAATCTACACCCCCCAATACTAATTGACATAAGCAGGGAAATAAATCCTGAAGGGAAAGGCTAGACTAATATTTTGAGCTGAGCAAACTTCAAAGCAACTGAATAAAAGGATATTAACTAGCATGATATCACTAATCAAAAAACTCAAAAAAAGGTAAACTAAATGAAATGTGACCTAGAGGGATTCAAGAGTTGTGGTTTTAGTCAACTTGACAAAAATAGTTTGTTAATTTCTAGTTTTGCTTGAAATTCAGAGTAAACTCAGGGTTCTCAAATGTTCTCAAGCAGCCATTAACTGATAAAAAATATTCAGCGTGGTATATTGAATGATTTAAAAAAAAGGAATTAAGGAACATGAGGGAGTGTTGAGGTATAGAAAATTGTTCTCATTTTTATAATAGCTTCCCTCTGTTCCCCCAGGCTGCTTAAATGAAACAAAAATTTATAGGAGCCTTCAGTGATTTAAGATCCATCCGTTTCTCTCCTGCTAGCATAATGAGTTCACTTGTTTAAATTTTCTTTATTAAAGATTTTATGCAGGCACGCAGAGTCATTAAAATCCATGCAAGGAATCATACCCATATGGTTTGTATCCACATTTAACGCAATTAAAAGTATTCTAGCCAAAGCGCTATCAGTTTTATGTCCCAATCCTGTGATTAGAACTTTCTGGGAAAGGCAGTGTCATATTTATGTCTGAATCCTGCAAGTGGAAAAGGAGAGAAATACCTTGTCCTTATACTGATTAGGGGAGTTCCAGTTATGCAAGACCATTTAGATGTGTAGTTCTGTTTTGGAGATAGGACTTGGTGTGGTGGAGAGCAAGTTTATGATACGAGGGGATGAACTACACTTCAGGTGAGTTTCTGTCTGAGAGGTAACCATGTAGGTCAGTTATACCAGCTGATGTCACATTTTAGTTCATTTTAAAAGGATATTTAAATGTTAATGTTCTTTTTTCCTGCTAAGGTTATCTGAAATACTTTGAACTTGAAAAATAGCAGTCTTTCTCTTTCCCCGTTTTCTTTCCCATTGTTTTCTAACTTTTCTAGTCTGTTTTGGTGAATAAAGAATTTGAGACTCCATACAAATACGTGTGTCTTAAGCAGAGGTTGTGCACATCAGAACTTGTAATTTAAGGTCAGACAACATCTAGTTTATAAGAAAGTTGAGATTGATTGGTGTTACCTTAGAGTTGTCTTCCAGGTAACATTTGTAATGGAGTTCACTGAATGATCAATAGAAAAATCTAATACATAAAAACCCACAAAATGATAATTTCATAGCAGTGATAATAATACAGTGATTTTTTATTGGGTTTTATGTGCTGCTGAAGATTATTGCTGGGTGCTTAGATTCCACATGACAAGCGTAGGCCTAGCTCTGTGAGGACTACTAAGGATGAAGCTCAGTGTCTGATAACTGTGACTTGATCTTATCTTTAGACTATCAGTTGAGGTGGTTGTAATAATACATGTCAAAAATAAGGCATTTTCTATTACCTGGGCACGGGATTTAATGGCAGTGGCTGGATAATGCCAGTGAAGTTTACCTGACATATGAAACGTGAACCATATGGAAATGGAAAGCTGTGTTGGCGTTCTTGTCTTCCAGAAGGAGCTGAACTTTCTCTGGGAACTTGGTTTCTTTGTTGCCTTCGGCAGACTGGATCCTCTGCTGGATCTCAGTGTTCTGTCACCAGTCCTTCTGCACGTAGTCATGAGTGAATTTCTCATTGCTGCTCAGTGAATGTCTCACAGTGACTCACTGGGTTTTGTTATTGCCCAGTCTGCCTTCTGCTCCCCTCCTCCTCTTTCCTGAGTGATTTTCTAGTTTCTAGGGTGCAGATGTGCTGAAATTTCTCAGCCATTTAACTTCTAATGCAAACACGCATATTTGCCATGGATGTCAGGGAAAGATGTAATTTGTGCTGTCAAAAGTAGTTACTAGCACTGCCTTGTGTCCTGAACATCTACAGCAACAGAAACCTCAGCACAGAAGTGAGACATGCTCTGAGTCCTTTTCTTGCCTCCTTCAAGAGATAAGAACTGTTAAGTTGTTTCCTTTTTAGTATCATTTGCAATTGCAGAGACAAGAATTCAATATACATTTTAAGTAATGTCTGTATCATCAGCTATAAACAAATTTTGCTGGTAATTACTTAGACTTTATTTCCCTCATGGGCTTCCTTTCATGTTCATAGAAGTGTCATTATCAATTTCTACTTTAATTTCCATTTAATTTTCCTGTCTTTGCTTGGCTACACTATGCACACCTATAGTTCTCTAATTTAATTTAGGAATGTAAATAATGACATCTTTCTCTTCCCAGAGAACTGAAAAATCTTTTATTCTGTTTATTTAAGTCATAGTAAACAAGATTTAGGCTCTTTTGCTTTGGACACTTTTGGCAGCTTCTTCCTTACAGAGCTGGGCAGCAGGGATCCTGCAAAGTAAATTGGTTAAGCCTTGGAGCCAATGCTGTTCCCATAATGGATGTTCCTGCCTTCCCAGCACGTTCATCACCAAATATCTTCCTCTCTTGGTTTGCAGTCTGCCATTTGGGACAGGCACATACACTGATCTAGCAGAGCACAGGGGAACACCACCATGCTTCTCAGAGAACAGCAGGTTTCCAGTTCAAAGGTATGAAGGGAGATTTCATATAAGATGTTATATGTGTGTTTCACCTGTAGAATTTGGGATTATAAGCAGCCTTTTGTTGACTAAAATGTATTCTGTTGGAAGGATACGCAAATTTGATACTGCTTCTAGGCTGGCTAGAAATATAAACCAGCATAAGAGTAAGAAGGAAACTGAGCAAGTAGGAACATTCAGAAAGTGTTTAATACAAGACACATCAAATACAAGGTAATAATATTACATAGAATTTCATTTTTTCTCATTGACAGATTAAAAACGCCATCACATCTTTGCTAATATTTTGTCATAATTTGCCATAAGCATTACTTTTGTGATTCAGGATGATGGAAAATCAACAAGAATGAGAATAATCATAAATAAAAATGTCAAGGAAATCATAGCAGTATCTATTAATAGAACTATGCACAAGATTTATTGACTTGATCCTTTGCTGTTGAAAAGGAGAATTTCTCATCTATTACTTAGTAATTAATTAGTACTCTCTTGCTACTCCCCTCCTCTCCCCCCAGTACTCTTTTTAGCAGATAAATAGTAAATGGGCATAGATAGAGTGATAGTTAAGCTAAGCTTGATGTTGCAGTGCTTGTGAGGTTGGATGATCAAGCTTCCAGAGTGGCCTTGCAAGTCAAATCCACTGCTAAAAGGAGAAGTGGGGACATTTGCCTTTTTTGGTTATCTTCTTTTATTCCTCTACAAAAAAATACTTCAGTTTAAATATAGAATGTACAGGGAGAAGCCATTTCAGTCTTTAGTGTTCTTATAAAAGCTTTGGGCCTTCTTTGTTTGAAGGATAGACAAAGATTCAAGGAAGACATCCTTCTGTTCTTCTGGGTTCCTGTTGTTTCTTCTCGTCTCTCACAGAATTTTTCTCTGCACTGTGGCAGTTTAAAATATGCTCATTCTAAGCAGAGCAAAGCTCTTGTGATATGCACAGTTTAAAGTGTGCTGTTGCAGTCCATGGCAATGCTGTATTTCAAGATAATTTTTATCTGGACTCTCATCTAGTTCCCATTGACTACACAGGAGTTGTGCAAGGTGCAAGCTAATGTAGGATTTCATACACCTTTTGAAGAATAATGTCTTTGTGTGTTATGTTTTCATCCACTGAGAATTCTACCACTTGTAAATGGATTTGTAATCCTGATGGGTTACAAACCTACTTCCTGGAGTCTTGTATTCTGGCATCTTTATATCAGCAGATGAAATTATCCTATAGAATTAATTTTTCAAAGAAAATAAAATGATTCCGTATTTCCATTTCTAAGTGTGGGTGCCTCTTTGTTTTTCAAGTGTGCATACTTGTGACTATAATAGCATATCAGAGTCACAGCAGAGGAATAGTTTTCAATTAACTTTTTTTCCTTTTTTTTTTTTCTTTTTAGATGAGTCAACTCCTATTTTATGTGTTAGCTGAAATCTGTGGTTGCTATTTAGCAGATCTGATTACACCCTTATTTGGGGACCAAAAGTCCTGTGCAACTTTCTGGGATATGTCTGGTTTAAAGTACATTAGCTGGCCTTATACTGTTTACAGTCCTTTGCCTTCAAAAGTCTACTTGAAAGTAATCATTGGTAAAGTTATGTATCACACAAGCTGTGGTGTTCAGCTTGGAAAGAAGAAATATGCTTAAAATAACAGAGCAAGCTCCTTAAGAAAACCTTCAACATTCCTCTGCAACAACCCAGACATCTGTATGTCCAAGGATGCATAAGAACCAGCGATGCTATTTACTCCCAATTGCTATACAATTCTGGCAAATGATCCATAAATGTGATTAAAATTCCAGTGAGAATACGACTCAGATTAGTCCACTTCCACATTACAAAAGATTTATTAGTGTACATTGGCATGAACTTTTAGTGTTGTTACAGAGTGTACAAGTATAAAATGCTTTGACCAGTACTGCTTATATGGACTTGGCATGCTGTATAAGCTTCAGGGGATTAAATCTTTCCTAGTATAACTATGTCACAGCAAAGCATCCTTATCTACTAGCGTTTGAAATCACCATGTTGTTTGTTAAAACAAGTAATGTATGTCAGAGAGTATATGTGTAACAGCTTCAGATAACAGAAGTTTCAGGGTATGTGAAAGAGCAACAATTAGTATGGTGCTGTTTCCTTTCTCTTGAGATTTTTGATTACTTTGTTGGTGCCAATTTATCTCTGTGTTTTCTGATGCTTTTCATGATCTTATATCAACCTATGTCTGGATTACACTTTGGTGTAATGTCCTTCCCTTCCTCCCTTAAATTACATCTGCCTCTTGTTCAGCTTGTGAAATTCCTGTAACTCCCTTGTTTCTTTGAGTGCAAAACTCTTTATCTCCTCTATTATTTGGTATTGTTTTTATTTTCTTGATGCTTCTAGAATGTTACTGATCTCCAAGAATCTAGATGTTTTCTTTCTACCTCCTGCCGTTCCCTCCAGCCCACAGAGATTTTTTCCCTTATTTATTAACACTGCCTCATCTCTTGGCCTTTTTGTGGAGATTGTTACCTAAAACATTATCTGCTTTGAATTTGGGTCAAAGAATTAGGTACTTCTGTGCTGTTCTGAATTCTTCCTTCTCCTATTTCTAATTTATTTATATAGCAATAGGATTTCCTTCTGCCTGTCTTTCTAATATTTTTATGGTGTATATGCATACAACTATACCTGTTCCCATCTCTCTCTGACTTTGACTTCCAACTTTCTTCCATTCATAATTTCTCACCTTTCAGTCTCCATATGGATAGCCATCCAGCTCTGTAGCTGCCCTGGTACTGTTTTTCATTTGAGCTATATACCATGTGCCAAATCAGCCTCATGCTTGAGTTGGTCTTCTCTCTGCACTGTGTTATCCAAGTTCCTTTTCTGTGGTGACTACTGGAACTTTAAAAAGATTTTTATTCTCTCTCTCTTGGAATGAGACTTCGTAAAACTTCTGTTTTATTGATCTTGATGATCTCGATTTCCTTTATTGAGGAAATCTTTACTTTCTTCTATCAGCTTATCAGTTCCCTTTAGGCACTATTTTTTGTTCTTCTCATACAGTTCCAAACCCTTCTAACATTCATGGTCCTGGCTGACTCCCAGTATCCATTTTCTCAGTTCCTAATGCCATCTGCAATGCCTCAAAGATACTGCTGACTATCTCTGGTGAAAATCTTTTGATTCTGCTGACTTTCCGTATTTCTTAATCTCTGGGATTTCTGTCATCTGTTATGAATATTTTTGCTTGCAGTTTTGCCTATTCTGTATTTTTTATTAGTCATACAGCCCTCCATTTAGTTCATCTATTACCCCATCTTTCCATGTGAATTTCTTAAAACTAACAAACTAAAAATTCAAGCTTTTTTTTTGTTTCCTGAAACAGAATTTTTTGTTGTGTAGTCTTTGAACCTGTTCTAATTAACTTTTTCTGGTTCCTTTCCATATTCTGACTTTTTAAAAATTTTTGCTTCTCTCTTTGTATTCCTTCCCTTTCACAAGAAGTATGTCTGAGTCTCTTCATATTAAAAAAAAGAACTCAGCACAAGCCAACCCTCTACTCCAGAAGTTTCAATTCACCAGATTTATGTCCTAACCCTTGACCTTCTTCATCTGCTCCCACTCCCTACTCTCCCTATTCATATGCTTTGTACACTTGTCTTAACTTCTCGACTTCTAATGCCTTTCTAGAACTGCTTACTTCTGGTTTCTGTCTTTTGCACTGAAATTTATGTCACTAATGTTCCACTTGACTTCTTCCTGGAGGAATTCCAGTCTAATCCTTTATTCTCCTCCACTCCATCTGTCATCTCTCTGTGATGCTATGTTATAGTCTTCACTAAATTTTGTTGTTCTTAGACATTTGTCATTTTGTCCTTGTTGATTGTTTCTCTTTACAGACTCAGTTTTTTATTGGGTGGGTCTTCCTCTCCCCCTTCTCTTTCTTTATGTAGGTGTATGTTTAGATCTCTCAGGAATTCATCCTCAGCTTTGCATCCTCCTCCACACCTTACTTCAGATAATTTAGCCATGAGCATAACCTTTATGAAGGCACCACTGCTTTTTTTTTTTTTTTTTTTAATAGTTTTCCCCCAGTCTAGTTAAACCCTGCTTAGTGCAGAAAATTTGCTTGGTCTTCAGTGATCACCTGAATGTAATCATGTCAGAAATAATCTTGAATTTTCTTTCCTTTTCTTTCCTGATGTCCTCTTTTTGCTCTATGTGGCTCTGAAATCTGACAGTTCCTGTTTGGTCATGTAGCCATAAATCAGATTGAGGTCTGGCTCACCTCAGCACTGTGACTGTTATGATCTCATCTGTCTGGCTGACGTTAATACTTACAGCTTTCCTTCACTTGATTACTGGTGTTAATATCATCTTTGCTTATCACTCTGCCTACATCACTTGCTATTTAAGGTCTATTTACTCATCTACTCAAATACAAATACAATACATCCTCTTGTCTTTCTTTTAACAGCTTTTTAACTGGCTTGTCCTTTCCCTTCCAAGAGAGAGATTTTACCACGAGGTTAAATCTTGTGTTAGCTCTACTGGCAGTATAGTATCAATTTTGATTTCCCAATTGCTATTCATGTTATAGTCATTAGTGAACTTTCTTTTACAGCACCCAATCTTTGAAGATCCTCATCAAAACTCTTTCTGCAGTCTATATAAAGTGAATAGTCACCTGTTAGTGACTTGGCAGATGTGCTAGTTGTGTTCATCTTATTACACTTAGGTTGCTAAGTACCCTTAACTCATGGCTATTTGTTGTTTGTATTCCTGTAAGCTGTTAGACCTCCTTTAAGTGATATGATTATTGATTTATAAATTAAGTAATTTTTTGACAAGCACATCATGCCTGTATTTGCAGCATGTATATCAATGGAGCCCATAAACATTGTTTTTATTTCTCCACATATTCATATACATACTTATTAAATAACAATGCTAGTCAAAGTAAAAATAGGAAGAACTTGCAGGTCTGAGGAAGAATGCTTGTATGAGTAAATATAGATCAGCAGGTTATTATTAATTTTTAATACCTACATTAGGATTGGGCTTGAAGAGGAAGTGCCTGTTACACTAAGTCTGAAAGAATGTTTAACACTGAAACAGACTCCACAGAGAAGTAGTGGAGTCACTGTTCTTGGAAGTGTTCTAAAAATGAGTGAGTGTTCAAGAGCTTTGTGTGTAGTTAAGTGCCTATGGCGGTATTAGGTCAAAGTTGGACTTGATGAGGTTGAAGGTCCTCTACAACCTCAATGATTATATGATAAGCCTGGTACAACTTGTAATAAATCAAAGATTGATCCAAATAGCTTGTGGCATGTTTAAATGAGAAGAATTTTCTTTTTGTGTTCACCACAAAAGAGTCCATGCTTTAATAATAGGAGAAGGTGTTATCTTGACAAGGAAGGGTATGAAGGATATGTGTTGGATATTATTTTTTGTCAACGTGCTTGTAACTGTTTTCACTTTAGAGCAGTACACTGAGATAGAAGCAATGATATGTAACTCAAAAATTTCATTACCTGTGATGTGCCAGTAAGACTTTATATCTAGTAATTTCTGCTGTTTTCCTAAAGTACTGACCACTGGGGTCATTTAGATAAGTACCCTTCAAAGCTCTGTCTGATGGACATTGTTGTGTCCTTCCTTGCTGTTCTCTACATTTGCAGAGGAGTCTGTCAATTAAGTAGCATTATGAGAAAATTTAAAATTAAAATAATAGTCTTTTCTAAAAATAAAACATTTTCATGTAGAAGCACTGACAGAAGATGTACTGCCATGTTCATACCTACTTTCTACTCTATAGTAATACTTGTCCCTTTTCCTTTCCAAAAGTTACATTCTATAATTTCAATATGGAGCACACTGTTGAAGTTATATAAGGTGTTTTTAACTTTTAGCTTGTTTTTATTTTCAAGTGTCTAGACTAGTGTAGGACAACCAGATGTTGTTGTCCATCACATGGAAGTGATGATTTTAAAGCTTACAGATTACAACAGGTGGGCAATGTGTACAAGTTTAATTCTTATATCTGAGAGGCAGGAAGACCAGTTCAACTACTACTTTAATTCATATTTATCTTTGATTCTTTGGCAGCACGTTTCAAATTCCTGACTATTTATGTTGTGCTGTCTAAAGTTGTAAGCTATATAAATCCCTTCTTATCTAATCCACTGTCATGATCATTTTCCCAATATATTTTGAATGAGTCTTCAGTATAAAAATTTTCCTTACAGTGCAGTGTTTCATTGCCAGGGGAGAAAGGATGCACAAGTGACTTGGCATTTGAAATCTGTTAATTTGTCCTGTTATTTCTCAGAATACATTATCAATTTCATTAGCTCACTTATTTCTTTTCTGCCTCTCCCTTCCCTGTCCTCACTACTTCTGTACTGTTTCCTGCTTTTCTTAATGCCTGTGTGAATTAAGAAAAGACCACCTGAGCTTTCGGATAGCTGATAGTATTGTAAGTGGCTTGGAGGATTTAATTATTTTTTATCTTCTTGTGAACAAGTGGCTCCTAACTCTTTTCTCTAGGATTACCCTTCCTGGTCACCATGGCTTACTGATGATCTGCGACAGCTAAAGAGGGAGAGCAAAGATAATCATAATATCATTGTCTAACTATGAGATGAAAAGTTTCTCCTTGTGCTCTGACTGTATTAACAGTGCAAAAGGTCTCTTCATTTCCATGGTGGTAGCTGTTCATTTGCATGCAGCAGAACAATTCTCAGTGGTACAAATTTGTGCTTTTCAGTCACATAAATTACAGTTGCCTTGATAAAAAATTTACTCATGAGAACAAAATCATATAGATCAACCTAAATCTTTGGAGAGCAGAAACACTGGGTCATCAGTTCTAGATTTTCTGCTGAAGTTACTCCCTGAAAATATAGATGGCTTGGGAAATCTTTAGACTAAACCCTACAGTTCAATTTGATTAGGAAGATCTGTCAGTTTTATTCAAGGAAACTGTTTACCGATTTCAGTTTAAAAAAAGCCAAACAAACCAAACACAATCTTCTTTTCTCTTCTGGAGCACAAATAGCTCATATAGAAGTCAGCTCTGAAGAATAACAAGGAATCTGATTTGATCTTTGGGCTTGTAACAGGAAATTTTATAGTATTGGATGTTAATTTTTTCCTGAAAATGAATGACAAAATGGCCACACTATTTTTAACACTTCAGTTAGATTTGGTTCAGCCAGGCTACCTCCACTGCTAGAAGGGAAACAATATCACTAGTGTTGGCATACTTCTGTGGGAGGTCAGCATGAGAAACCTTCCTGCTGCCTTCATATTAATTGTATTTGTATTGTGTTGGAAGGAAGTGTTTGTCAAATACAATTGAAAGTGGTTTGAGAAACAGAAGAATTGCTGAACATTATATTGGTGTTTCTGAGAGAGTGATTTAGTTTATTATTGATCTTGCTGGCTTATAATATCAAAAAAGGTGGTTTTGAAATGTGGTTGGCATATATTTGCATCTAAAAGATGCAGTTGCCAAACAACATAATTTTTGTGGCTGGCTGTAAAGGAAGACAAAAACTCCTGTCTCCTGTGTTGTAGTTGTTGCCAAAATGGGTTCTGAAAAGTTGGTCATGACCCTTTTTCTTCTTTGCACTTGCTATTTCCACATGAGTAGCTGCTTCAAGAAGACTGCCTTCTATGATTCCTCTCCCTGACCCTATTTTGAGGTGAAGAAATCTGAAAACATGTCATAATTTCTGAGCCTGAAAGGAGACCCCTTAAGCTGGGAAGTGTATCCAACTTAAAATCAAATACATCTTACTGCTGATTAAGAAACTAGCAATGACATGTTTTCTTTCCCCTTTGCTGCCAGGCAACTAAAATCCTATTGCATAGTGGGATAAAGTCTGCATGTCCAGCTTCTAACTACACCTAAATAGGGCTGTTATGCTGGGTCTGTCCTCACCTGTCACTGGGACAAGAGAGAGGCCAGACAACCTAAAATTAAATCTCATTTAGGCTTTGGATAAAGTCTTCACATCCATCTTCTTGCTGTTAGACTTCTCAGTAGTAGTTGATGTAGCCATTGCTATGGAGTGAGAAAAGAGGATTTCAGCTAATGGCACCGCATCAGAATGATGCAAGAAATTGAAACAATAACCACAGAGGACAAAACAACCATCTATGCTGTTCTCCTCTCTAGAACTTCTAAGTATTTCACAGTGTAGTAAAAAATACGAAGTAAAAGGAATAAAATCTCAGTCATAAAGGTGTTACCCTACTTTTACATCTACATAGCAGCAAGGAGTACTGTCTTTTATTTATTCAGACATCTGGCTGAAACTAGCAGTTGAATAAAGATTAGCTTGCAGATCTGGCAGAAGTGATAGGGTGGAAGGAAAGGAAGAAGTTTTGAGACTCTGAACATGACTGAAAATATTCAAGGAAACACAGTAACCCAAGTGCCTTGTTTGGGTTTTTTAAGGTGTTTGCATCACTTGGGCAGTCCTGATAGATTTATTCCAAGACATACAAAGCATGGTAAGCAGCTGCAATTAATTGTGCGTGCTTTAAAACAATTACCAGAAGCCAGAAAGGATTTAGCAGTTCATTATTCTATTATTATACCCACTGCTCTAACAGGTTTATCAAGTGTTTTAAGTGGGGAAGTTTTTTTGTCCATGTTCTGTTGCAATTGTCCCCACTCCCTCACCCCACTGTGTTAGGCAGACAAAGTGGGGCACCTGGCCATTGCAACAAGCTAAGTTCCTATTTTGCCTCGATTTTTTGTTTAATCTTTTCAAATAGAAATATTGTCTTCAATTGGATAGGTCTATGGAGAATAGATAAAAGAGTGTATCATGTTTGCCTTGCAAATGGAAGGAATGTATTGTTTCTATCTAAAATGGCTTTTCTAAAAAAAGAAGATTCCATATCAAATATGAAGGAAATATTTATGTGTCAGTTTATAGCTGCTCTATTGTTCATAATGGTATATAACAAGTACAGGATGCTTTAATGCAGATGAACACAGGAATTACAAGTATTACCGAGATTTAATTCTGTGTAAAACTGCTTTGGTTTATTTTCTGCTTGTGTTTTGTTTTATTTATAGCAATACTTTGTGCTTAGAGTTAATGTCTGAAATGATTCTCTAAGCTTATATGTTACAGAAATTGCATTATAACATTAAATATGTGTTCAGTCTCAGGCCAGTATCAAATCAGTTCTTTGAAGCCAGTGCTGATTAGTGCAATTTTTAGCAGCATTGCAGAACATGACATTTCATTATTGAGTCATGCTAAACATTATCTTGGGTTTTGCTATAAAAATAGAAAAGAGGAAAAAAAGAAGACAGAGAAGGATGCTTTTATGCATATGACATGCAGCCCTGGGGAAGATGCAAATCTGGGATGAAAACTAATTGCTTCTTACTTTGTTGCATAGCCTGAACTATGTGGAGAAGAGCTTACTAAAAGGAAAGCTGTGCTTTATGTTAACCAGTAGTGATTATTACAGAAAGCTGCCAGAAAAGCAGTGCCATTAAAGGGACACTTAAAAAAATGATCCTTCAGACCTTATAGAACAGACCTTGTTGCATTATAAATGTGTTTTGATGGGTCTTCTTTGATAGGTAGATAGAGAGGAAAAGGATGATATAATGTAGCTAGTGGAATGGAAAAGCAATTATATTTCATCTGAAAGATAAAATTCACTGTATTTTCCACCTCAGAAGATTGCTATATATGGTTATATATAATATAAGCAATTAAACGTGATAATATTAAAAAAGGTTGTTTTTTTTAAACCCTGTGTGCTTGCCTTCAGAAAGAGAAAAGAATTATAGCACCTAAATTGTGGGCATACACATTGTGCATTAAATCTGTTTTGTGTGAGCCTGTTTGCTCAAGGACATTTTAAAGGACAAGATTGAACATGGCAGTCACCAGTGATTTTCCTCCTGCAACAGGGAGGCAGGCATCTGTGTGCAACAGCTTTTTAGCCATTTAGGCTAATTGTCTTTGCAAAATATTTCCAATATGCACTTGGTAGCTCTTGAGTTCAAGTAACTTCGTTTTCCATATCTTTAGTAATGCCATCTTTATGAAATGTTAAGCTGAACTCAACGAAAATGACCTTAAAAATACAAATACTGTGTAATGATTCTGTAAAATGAATATAACACAAAACAGTAATGTTGGAACTGAGATGATAATTGTGTGTGTGGTGTCTGCAGAAATATTTAGTATTTCATTACAGGCCACTGGAAATGTAAATACACAAGGTTTATACCACTAACTGTATGATAATAGGTATAAACTGAAATGAACATGTTAGGGTTCCATCTTTTAAGCATGTGCAGTTATTGATAATATAAAATAAATGAAATTGTATGTTTGTAATGGTTAAACCCCAGCCAGCAACCAAGCCCCACGCAGCTGCTTGTTCACTCCCACACCAGTGAGATGAGGGAGAAAACCAGAGGGGTAAAAGTGAGAGAACTCATGGAGATACAGTTTAATAGCAAAAGCAAAAGCCACCCAGACAAGCAAAAGAAAACAAGGAATTCATTCCCTGCTTCCCGTGGGCAGGCAGGTGTTCAGCCATCTCCAGGAGAGCAGGGCCCCATCACAGGTCATGGTGACTTGGGAAGACAAACGCCAGCACTCCAGATGTCCTCCCCCTTTCCTCTTTTACCCCCCCGTTCTATGCTGAGCATGATGTCACGTGGTCTGGAATGTCCCTTTGGTCAGCTGGGGTCCCCTGTCCCAGCTGTGTCTCCCAGGCACCCCCAGCCCCTCTCCAGTGTGGCCGTACAAGGAGCAGAAAGGGCCCTGGCTCAGAGCAAGCCCTGCTCAGCAATAACAAAACATCTCTGGATTATCAACCTGTGCTCAGCACAATCCAAAACACAGCCCCCTACCAGCTGCTGTGCAGAAATTTAACTCTACCCCAGCCAAAACCAGCACAACATTACAGCTTTCTATTGTTTATGGGAAGGCAGTATTTCATGGTTTATGCTGACAGGCGTTCCTGAGTTTCAGATGGCATTTCAGAATTATGTAGGTTGTCTAATCATCAATAAGGGGCTTATATGGAGAAGCAATTAATACCATGATTATTTTCCTTATGAGTCAGCAGGTGTGTCATATGCCTAATTTCTAGTGTCTGAAAAATCAAAATGGCTTCTGCTTTGTTATATATTTCACAGAAAGAAAGATGCTGGAAAGAAGGTTCTTTAGGTTATGTTGATATGATTTATTCTGTGAGTATATTAAGAATGTAATTTAAAAGGGACAGGATTTGACTGAGAGTCTTAAAAACTGTGAAAAAAAAGTAGAATATTAATACTCTTTGTAGTTGGTATTTGCATTGTATTTCAAAGGGAAACAATCTTCCAGTTTATTGAAAACACTGAACAAATAACCAGGACAGAAAATAAAAGTAGCGAAGTATGAAAAAAAATAGATAAAAAGAAGGATCAAAATTTTTTGTAGTTTTCCATGTAAAATAAAAATCTCTCTGCTATCCATTTTGATTTGTCTACTCAAAATATATTAGGTACAGATGTCATACTGGTGGATCACTGAACCTACCAAGGGAAAGAAGTGAGACACACTCTTTGCAAGTATTTAATACTTCCTTGCTGTCCTATTTTCCTGTTTCTTAATGTATATTTATTGTTATGCTAATATTTCATTTGCTGTAGTGATCAACACAGATGATCTTTAGTAAATGTTTGCTCAGTATCCAAGTTGTTTTTATGATGTATGCAATTGTTCTTTTAAGAGAATATATTGATTTTCCTCTTGAAGTAAATACATATAATACCTATATAGATAACTTCAAAGATTGTCATCTGGACTTCAGCCTACCTTGTTGTCATCCAAAAGATGTGGAATATGTCCTAATTCCATCATCTGGAAATGTACTGAAGTTCTACAAGAGTGTGTGTCTACGTTAGCACATACATATTTAAAGAGGTTTGTCATGTGCCTTTGTACAGATCCACATTTGAAAGTAGTTAATTTCCTTTTTCTCTCCACCCAGTCATCTACAATGTGATGAAAGCATAGACAGTAAGTAAAAAGGCACAAAAACAGCTGTCATAAAATGATGCTTCTCATTTTTTCTCAAAGTGTATTTTTTCATCCACTAAGTTGTTCTGAGGTGTGGAAGGGCAGTGCACAGTTTTGGAAGGTGGCAAATTGAGGACCAACCTCTTTGCAACCTGTTATGAATTGTAGTTAGGGCTGTATCATAGCTAAAGAGGGTCACTTTGGGAAGTTTTCCAGAAGGTCATTTTTATATTGGAATATCCTGGATGCTGAGCTTTATTCATACATAGGTGGAAAGGGCACTTAAGGCAGTTGGTTTTCGTTACTGAGTCATGGGCCTTTTTATTCCTTCTAACCAATACACTTAAAATTCCTGGCAACAACTTTATCCTCTGATAAGCAGGTTGTTTATCTAAGGGTTGAAAATCCATACTCCAAGACTCATGGTGACCTTCTTCCTTTGTGATTACTTGCCAAAAAGTAATGTCTTTGAAGGTGGTTTATTTCCTTTTATTTTGTTCAACTTCAAATGCGTATTTTCAGTGCAATGTGGTAGCAATGTAAAACATGCAGAAGATGACTCTATTGTCTGCTTATCTCTACTTGCCACTGTGTTTGAACTTCTAGTATGTAGAGACAAAAATACTTTAATGAAAGTTTTTATAAGACTTTCATTAAATAGACATTTTCTGTGAAATATGCTGCTGCTGCATGTTGAAGGTCATTCCAGCATTCATTTGGAAAATGTAAGACATGAAAAAAATTATGGACTGAGTAGGGTTGCTGGGCCCTAGCCTCTAAGGATCTTGTGGTTTCCATGTAAAAAGCTTTGGTTTTTTCTTGCTATTTTATATCAGATACATTATTTCTTCTACTGTGTGTTTGCTGGTATTTTATTACTGTAGGGAAATAAATTTTAGATTAACTATTGTATGATGAGTATGTAAAACCATAAGATATTAACAAATATTATGAAAATGAGAGTGAAAAAATGTTATATTTTTTATTAAAATTTTAATACACTCTGATTATATCTTTACTGAAATATAATTCCACTGGCTTCTCCAGCATTGCTCTTAAATTAGGCTGTCAGAAAAAAAACCCTACATTTATTCTTATATATTTTTGTTGGAGTTGTGCAATGTAAAATTATTGCAAGGTATTAATATACATTGGCTTGATGTAAAAAAAGAGAAAGTTTATGCCTTAATGTTTTTTTTTGTCAGTTTCTTATTTCCTATCATTATCTATTCACATGGGTAAAATTTCTTAAATTGAATGACTTGGCACTTCTGTAGTGCCTTACAGCTCTGAAATGCTGTGTGAAAATTTATTTTGGCACAGAGCAGCCCAGTGAGGAAGGTAGATGAGTAAGTATTATTATCCCTATTTTACAGATGGGGAAGCTGAGGCACAGAGATTAAGTGACTTTTCCAAGGCCACACAGCGAGTCAGTGGCAGATCCAGGATTAGCGCTCGGGGACTTCCTGGATCCCTCTTCCATGCTTTAAGCAGTAGACCACAGTGTTCACTGGACTCAGCAAGCAACTCATTGCAGTAATGGACAGTTCCAAGGACTTGCACATGGTCAGTGTGTCCACACATTTGTTTGCAGACTGCTGCTGTATGTCTGTGTGGTTTCACTACTCAGTCCTTGCAGATTTGTGCCCTATGTAAAATTTTGTACCTTCACCATCTTCAAATGGTGTAGAAGGAAGAAGTGGTAGAATTTTGAGATGAATGTGGCACGGCAATGAAGAGGTTTTAGTTTTCCTGCCTTATTCTGAGCCTTCTAAAATTGATGGGCCAAGATGCAGATTGGCCCAAGATTCATGGCTTTGAGGATACTAGTCTGGAGTTTGGTTGGCATGAATTCTTTCTTCCATGACTATATTATGGTTAGTCTTGCCTATACCTTCAGTTTCAAACTCATTTATTGCAACACTTAAAAATAATAAGTTTGTAGTTTTCCTGAAATTCTAATTAAAAAGTCTTACTAATTGAAATTAGGTTTCCAGTCTCTATTAATCCAGAGGAAAGTGGAGTGGGATCTGTTTTTATTTGTATTGCAATAGACCTCACTGCCCAATGAGTTTAAGCACGAAACTGCAAGTGAACCTTTGTCTCACCTCTCCCCTCTTCCAAGGGGGCAGTTCAGGAGTCAGAAATTACTTCTAGAGCAAATGCAGTACAACTCTTGTACTGGTAAATGTGAGGTGGCTCTTGTGCTGCTCCCTGGGAAGTCAGCATGTTCAGTGCCAGGCCTGTTTAATTGGACTTTGCTCAGAGTTTGACAAGTGAATTGCTAACAACACAGCACTCCCAATTAAGCTGTTTTTTTCTGTAATATTAATGGAATAAACCCACTTCTGAGAATGAGGCAAGGCTGAGACTTGCTGTGACATTACAGGAAGAGGAGGCAGAGAAGTAAAAGTCTGCCAGAAGCTGAAAATTGAACACATGGGAAAGGAGAAGTCAAAGTGTATGAGCATATTTTGATAAATATTAATGAATTAATTTGTATTTAATTTACTTAGATAATCAGTAAAGGCTTTAAACTGCCCAGCAATTTATTATTTTCCCCACTGTAAATTCTCCCTAACATTGCTTCCTTTCTGATGTGAATGTCTTATGCTAGAATAGCATTATTTATGATATGGCTCTAATACTTGGACTTTGACATCCTGCCTAATCATTCACCCAGAGGCATGGCATTATTATGTCTAACTGCTTTAAAATAATGGATTCATTTCAGTAAAATGATCAAATGGTTTGTGCAAAGTTATACTTTCCTGGTACATCTTAATGGGTTATTATCTAATTCTAAATTATTAAAAGACAAAACAGTTTCAATAGAAGACCATTTCTTATTGTCATATTTTAGTAATGTACTTTTATCTATGGGAAAGCTCTAATAAAGACATTTTAACACTTGGTCTTTCTTTCTTTAACAGCCCAGATGCTTGGTGCTGACACATTTGTAGGATTTTTCTATGTAAGATAGCTACAGCATGACAGCTATTTTTAAAAAAGAAAGGAGCATGAAACAAAAACTCACATCCAGAATGTACCACATCCAGCTATATAAGTGAATCTTTTTGCCTGGGGCATCTGATATTTAAGGAGAGGTGCTCAAAGACTTTCATTTCTCATTATATTCCATTGCATTATATAAATAGATGTGTATTTATCATGCAACACTGGTATTTAAATCCCCTTGCTTCAGACTTGCATTAAGATACCAATTTTATGTATAGAAATCAAGTAGTTCTAGTTCTAATATCACTTGCTGAAACCCCTCTAGTAATGACAAGTAAATATATTAATTGTTACTTTTGTATAATGCATCGTTTTTCATAATAATTTAATGGAAATTAATATTTCATGTTGTGAAATACAGACTGTATTTAGTAGCTGGCTTTTTCACAAGTGATGTCAAACTCGTAGTGAACCAGATACTCATTTTAGCACAGCATCTAGTGTCTTGTTGCTGAACCCCCAAAATATTTTTCTGTTCAGGCAAATGAGTTGGGTTTTTTTTCTTCATGTCAGAAATGACAAAATCACTGATTTCTTTCACTGATTCTTACCTGGCCTGACTACAATACACTTATTAATCACGTACTACGTTTACAGTGCAGTAGAGAGTACAGTTTAAATGCATGTATGAATATAGGTTAAAATTAAACATGAAATATATGTTCCTGAGGAAGAATAGCTTTTCTGTTTTCTGCTATTAGTATATGCTGCCTGCTTCATTCTAAATTCAGCTTGGTGTTTGTAAAGCAAAACAAAGACTTTGCAATTCACCAGTAAGTGAAGTCAGTTGATTTCATGGTGTTAGTTTTATTTCTTACCATATTGTCACTGAGTGTTATTGTCTAGCTTTGCTGAATTATAAGGAATCTTAGTAGAAATAGTTAGGGAATTGTGCATGTAGCACAAGATCCTGATCTAAAGAAAAAAATACACGTGCAACCCCTTCCTTAAGGTGCATGAGAATAAAGCTACCTTGATCAGACTTTTCTTCTCTCACCTCTTTCATTGTCCTATTGGCTCATGTTTTTCTTGGTTTCCAGTAACCAGTGTTTGCTCATCATCTTTCAGGTTTTACCAGAAGTTTTGCATGTCAAAGTTAGCTGTAATCATACCTCAGTAAAAACTGATGCAAAAGAAATAGATTTAATAAGTAAAATTAAATTCTTACACCCCTTTTTGTTCTTGAGTTGAAAAAGTTGAAATATTAAAAACATCTTTGTTTTATAGTACTGTACAATCTTGCCAATAGTTTCCAAATGAAAAGTAGCTTATCTGTCTTTTTTTCTGTTTTGTAGAGAAATGATGAAGAGGCTGTTGTGGACAGAGGTGGAACTCGCTCCATTCTCAAGACACATTTTGAAAAGGAAGATCTAGAAGGTGAGGGATGATTTTTCTGTACTTTATGTTGTCACTTTCTTCTGAGAGTACCGAAATGTAATTCCAATGTGTAAACGTATTGATTTGAGCAGGGATGCAAAGAGACAAGAGAGTAGAATATTGTCATTTATTTTAAAAAAAGAAATATTGTTTTCTCTCACAGCAGTGTCCAGAAACAGATGATGGTGGAAGGGGTTTGCTGGTTTTTGGTGATCTGTGGTCAAGTCCTGTGCATATGCATGTGTGACTTTAGATAAGTCTTTTAAGCTTTCAAATATGCAACTGCAAGCAGGACTGCTGATTTAGTACTTATAAAGGCTTCTACATTTGCATTACAATCCTCATGTAGTTGCCTAGCCACATCTTCAGCTAAACAAAAGTATTCTGGAGTGTCAGAGGTTGGATACATATTTACTGATATCCACTGCAGAAACCACCTAACTTGACCATGTAGAAGAAAGTGAGAAATTATGAGAACTGTTTAGATACTGGTCTAATGAGTCAGTTGCATTTCTGTTTGTGTAGTGTGTCCCAAGCTTTGGTTTCTACTGTACTTAAACTCTTGTATTGAGTTGTGTGAGCCCCTAAGTCATAGTTATAATGAAAATTAGTTTCTGTTGTGTATGTGATATCCCTTTCCTGAGACTGGAAATGGCTGATTTTGTTAGCTTCTTGTAGTGGGACATGGAGGTTCCTGTTTTTGCCACACAGATCCACACATGAACTAGCCCAAAAGAAATACTAAGATCAACATGCTACATCTGCAAATTCCCTGCCTCAGGTCTAGAGAGAGCTATCTCCATCTGTGCAGGAACTTGATTTTTCTAAATGCTTACCATTGATTACTTCATATTTTTTTTTCTTTTTTTCTCTCTCTGTATGAACTTTGTGTTATCTGATACATGTTGGCCATATTGATGATTTCATTGGAATACCAACATTACACAGCAACTCTCTGTTACTGCTTCCTTCAGCAGTGCCTCCCTCAAAGAGCAGATGTAGCTGCATTTGAGAGGGGCCTGGCTGTGTGAGGTTGTCTCTCACAGAAGGATGTTAGTAGTTGTGCAGTGTGGCATGGATGGGGTAGGTAGCTCTCTACTCAGCCTGGGGGAAGTCTGGGTGTGTGCAAGGATAGATCTCAGGTAAGATGTTTCAGGGTGGCATTTAGAGTTTTGGTGTCTCCAGGGGGGAGAGTACTAGTGGGTCAGGCTGGCAATGCCAGTTTTGGGCATAAGCACAAAACCTCCTATTTTGAATCTCACATTTAATCTGTGGTCTTCAGTTTCTTGATTGCATCCTTGATCAAAGAGAAACCAGTGTGTCTGGTGTCCTCAGAAAAACACCCAGTAAAAGAGTGGGAGCTTCCTGTCTCCCTTTCTCCATGGTACTGACTCACAGAGATTTTGTGGGGTGAGTCAACCCACAAAAATATCCTTTTGCTGAGTCATTTTATTGATGATAGTGAGGTGGCATTTTAAAGATGGACAGCTTTCTGCAGAGTGACATCTTTAAGCTCAGTCACATAAGCTTAAGTCACGTTAAGGTTGTCAGAATTACTGTGATGTTCCACATGTGACTTTATGAAACATAATTTAAGAACTGTTAATTTAATTACTTTTCCCCCACCATCTTATATGTGTAGAGTTGCTCCTCTGAAATATCAGTGAAAATATTATTTCAAAGATATGGTTTTAAGATGTTATCAGTAGAAATTGGAACATGGCAGTGACACTTCCACAATCTTCTCATCAATTTAAGCTGATTTAAATTTAGAATATTGAAAAATTCTGCAGTTATCAAATGAATCTGCTTTTATTAAAAATGAAACCCTATTGTTTCATAATGTCCTAAGAAAACAATTTTTCTGTGTAGAATCAATCCTTCATGATGCAGTTAGCTTTCTCAGATAATGTCATGCTCACTCTAAGCTCAGATCAGTTTGTCCTTAAATTTATAATCACCAGATTCAAAATACCAGGTGACATAATAAGTTTTGAAGACATTGCAGATTTTAATATCCAGTTGCTGTTAATAGCATGTCCATTTGTTTTGCAGTACAACTAGGCACTTCTCCCCCTGGAAACAGAGAATGGGACTCACAAATACCTGTCTCATTCACTGACATTGTGTTGGGTTTTGCTGAAAAATGTACCTTTTTCCTAATGACATAACAACTAGGAAATATGAAATTAAATAATCAGGTGCTAATTGCATATCTTAGAAAAAGAGTATAACCAGGCTATTAATACGTATTACGTAATTAGCTTTTTGACAGGCATTTAATTGGGTTTACGTTTTAAAATGTAAATAGCTAGTTACTGAATATTCTAGGGAAGAATAGGGTGTAAGTTTCAATGTCAGCAACATTACAAAAATTGCAATTCATATGAAGAGCTGCAGGTTTAAATCTGAAAATCAGTATTCAATTTCTTCTTATTAAATCTTATAATTCTAAGTATTTTGTCTTTTTAAAAATATTTAAATTATCAACATTCAAACTTCAGAAATACAGATTTAAATGTGTACTAAAATTTCCATCTGAAATTTCAAAGCCTAGTAAATATTTGGACTTGCATATTTTAGGCAGTCGTTGTGCAAGTATATTGCAAGTACATTTCTTGCTGAAAGCATGAAGATATGGTGTTTAATCCTCTCTCAAAGAATTGCCACAAGAATAGATTTTTTCCTCAGTCTCTCTAGATCAGTATTTTCTTTCCATGAGCAGTATAGTAAAACTTTGAGAACATAAGACAGGAACTGCAGTACCTATGGGAACAGAAGAGATTTGGTGCTCATCTTAGTGCAGTAAGTGCTTCAATTGTATCTTTTTACTTAAGTTTTGTAGTGCTTCAGAGGAGAATTGTTGGAGAGCTTTGGCATTCAGATTTTCAGCACAAATTATTTTTCCACATAGTTAGTTTTTTCTGAGTTGTAAAGTCAGGATCAGTCACTAATATTGAATAGGTCATTTGTCTGACTATTGCATTGATAGAGGGACTGAAAAAGCATTTCTAAAAGCAAAAAAAGAGATTATATTTCCTGGTTATAATCACCTGTTTTGCATGTAATCTTTGAATGTGTGTACAGGCAAAATCCTACTGAAATAAATATGCTGTCATTTTTATTAGTGGTGGAATTCCTTAATGAGAATTGGGCACTGATTCTGGCTGCTCAAGTATTTAATTGCAAAATGACAGGTTGTACAGGTACCTGCACTGAGGGCAGCTAGGCACGTTTTCCTGGACAGGTGTGCACTTCAGCAGCTGCTCTCAGCTCATTCCATGGGGCTGTCTCTGGCTGGCTGCCATTGCTTCCATGTATGTCCAGTGAGAACAGTTTCTGATCAGATAGATACACCTACTGCTTATCTCATAGGTCAAAAGTACTTGGATTGCTCTGGGCTGGAGAGCTCAGATTCTCTCAGGTCACATGCTGACTTTAGGGCTATGCAGATATGCAAAGGGATTGACATTAAATACGCTCTGGCCAAGGTCTTTTCCTTATGGCCGCTGTGTTAGCTGAGGGGAAAAGTGGCCATTCCATGAACTCCTTGCTGGAGGTGCCCAACTGCAGATTGAGGATTTTTGTGAGAGTATTTCAGAACTGCTGTGGGTATGACTGTGGCCTGGTTTGAGAAGCAGCTTCAACAGGGAGATGGGTGGAGATCAGATTGTTAGGTGAAGGTCCCAGCATGAATCAGGGATGAATTCTGGCTCTGCTGGAGAAAATGGCAAAATGATCCTTGATTCAGACAAGTCAAGATTTTGCTTAAGCTTTTTATGTTTCATTCATTTAATCTGCCTAAGTGGCATGGGAAAATTTGCCTCAGGGGAAATCAAGTTTGCCATGTTTCATATCTCTGAGGATACATAAAACACTGTATCCAGTATATGCATGAATATGACTCAGGATATGCCTCCTGACACTTTTTACAAAATTCTGATTACGTGGATTGCTTACTGAAAGTCACAAAAAAACTTCAAGCTTAATTAGAATATAAATATGGCTAGCACAACACAGAATGATGCAGAAGCTGAGACTTTAAATTTAATAAACGAAAAATTAATTGTAAATTTTGTAGACATATTTTGTAATTAACAACCTGCATGAAGGATAATTTTGATAGTGGATGCTGAACAGAAACAGTGAAATTCTAGAGCTTCCAGATTTAATTATTCTCTTTTAAAAGAATTATTTTAGCTATTTTTCTTCTTTTTAGATTTGTTCTAGCTTGTGACAATAATTTAAAAATTATTTAAATGAAAAATGAATAGGACCTAGCAGCTCATAGGACTGAAAGAATATAAATTTTAATAACCTGGCCTTGATTCACCCATGCCTCAATATGGAAACAAGTCAGACACCGGCTCTGTTTGGTCAAACAGGAGCATCAGCTGAGATTTCCCTTCCCCTTGGCTCCCAGGATGCTACAGCCTACTGCAAATAATTTGTTAGCATGTCAGTACAGATTCCCTGCTCCCAGCTGCCTTGCCTGTGCCTCCCTGGGGTGCCCAGCTTATCCTGACGTGGGCTCTGACCCCGCTCGTGCTCCTTGCAGCGATGCTCGCTGCGCTTCGATGGGAACAATAAAAGCTGTGGAAGCACAGGCCAGAATGATTTGGCTTTGTCTGTACCTGAAAGGTTGCTCTTTCATTTTGTTGCCTACCAGGTATCACACACTCAAGCTTGTTCCCTTTGTGATTCCTAAGGCACATGTTTCTGTAGTGCCTCTCATCTAGTTTTGTTTTCTTTTTCCTACGTAATTCAATATTGCTTGAGATCTCACTTTTCTCCTTTTGTCTTGGCAGTCACCTGGTTTGATCCCTTTGCTCCCCTTGTCCCTCCTCAGCAGTTTCTGTGTTAGTGGAAGGTGGTTCACCTTGAACAATCATGAATAAGTCTGAAGCATGTGTTCACAGAATCTCTTTGAAATGATGAATAATGAAATAATGGAAGCAAATAAGTGCCACAGTGTTGGTTGAACACCACAGTCTTTAGCTGATGATAAGGTTTGGTTGTGAATTTGGTTTGAATTTGCTCTGAGCTTCACAGACAGGAAACCTTTTCAGTATTTGTTGGGACTAATATATTCAAATGCTTCACTTTGTGAAATCCCAGATGAAACTGACAGAAACCAATTTGCCATTGTTGGTGAAAGCTGCTAAATTGCAGCATCAGAAGATATAAACATTCATTTTTTAACACATGAATGTACTTGTACTGAGGTTGCTTTTTCTTTTTCTTTTTCTTTTTTGGCTTGCTGCTAATTTAGAAATATAGATCAAATTCTTCCCTCCAATAACCACAGCTTCACTCTCCATCAGTGGAAAGAGTTGTGTATCTGAGTAGGTTCTTTTATATTTTGTGTCTGCTGGCTTTTTTTCTTCTGTCTGGCGAGGTCATGATCTCATGATAGAACCATACATACAACACCTCTGGATTCCTCTGGAGGAATCTAGGAAATTTGAAACAGAAGTGCTGGTAAAAAAGTATACTTTAGCCCACCTACAATCTGGAAAAATCTTTTGTTAAAATGCAAGATTTTTTTGGGAGGGCAGTGAATGATCGAAGCTCTTTAAAAGGTCCTTAACTTTAATGACTTCAATGAGATATTCTTATCCTCCATATTCAATGTGTCCTTAATGTTATTGTGGGTCAGGGATATTGTTTTTATTTTTTCTATATAATTTTTGTTGTAATCTACTCTAGAATATAAATTACATGTATAATCTAAAAGAAATTTTGAAGGTTTTCTTGTCAGTTCCTCCAAATTACGGCACCGCAAAAAGGTAAAAAATGGGTTTTGGGCAAACCATAACCACAAACAGCAATGTAAACTGTTGATTTTGGAAGGATTGCTTTTGTCCTTTCTGCTTTTTCTCCAGCTCTGCCTCCCTGCTGCACTACAATAACGAATCATGAGTCATGTACTTCTACTCCTACACAATTCACCATAATCACTTTCTTTCCTGTAAAGAAAAAGGCAATTTTTTTAACCCTACATGGACTGATGGTTTTCTGTCTCTACCTCACCATTCATTTTTGAGAGGATGAAAAATTGCATTTGGTTCAGCTCTAGCTGTCAGTGCCCAGGGGAGGCTTCAAGCACTGAGTGTTTTCCAGAGGAGGGAGAAAACCCTCTGGTCCTGCTGAGGTCAGCAGTCAGCTGAGACTTGGCTTGAACTGCCGGCAAAGTGTTCTTTCTCAAGGCATCTTGCCTTTGCGGTGTGTTTCCTCAGTAGGTCACAGAGCCTGCCTTTGCTCTTTCTGGAGGTGTTTCAAGACCCATCTGTTCCCTTATCTGCCCCTTCCCTCCATGCCTGTGAGCAGGAGTCTGAAAGCCTTGGTGTCAGCAGGTGCCTCAGGCAGATTCAGATGATCCCAGGTGGAAGGCAGCACAAGCACAGGGACCCTGAGCAGCTGGTGCTCATGGATGTTTGGATCCAGGACAGTCATTTTTTTACACAGTTGCCACCAACTGGGCTGGCTCACTAAGAAGCTCTAAAGTACCTACTTGAGTTCCATATTCCTGGTGTAGTATGGAGACCTGAAAGAATTTCCATGCTGAGAGAGGCTCTTCTCCATGGTTTATGCTGTATTTAATTTATGTTACAATTTAAAAAGTCAGAATTGGTTTAGATATCAGTGAGCCATAGGATTTATCTGATCTTCCTGAGTTTTTCTATTAACCTTACATTAGCATCAGTAGTGTTTTATCATAGAAAGACTATGATTTTGTCCTTGTAAAAACACCCTCTGAACTCAGATGTTGATTTATTCCAGATGGGCTGCTAGGAAAGCGAAAAATGAACACATCCATTAATATTTTCAGTATTAAGATTTAGGAGCAAGCAATTTTTTAAAAAAGACCCACTGAGAACATACAATAATACACAAAGATTATTTACAGTGTGAAAGCTTACTAAAGAAATGCAATGCACTGAATTGATCTGCTCTGCAATGACGTTTATACAGTGCTACACATCCACTGGTAAATTGTAAAAAGATTATTTTTAATAAAATACTATTCTGAATCAAATTGCATATAGCTGGGGAAAAAAGCCCAGAATATAAAGTTAGTTCAAATTTATAGCATAAGAAGCTTGTAGTTTACCTTCAAAGCATTAAAACACTCCTTGAGTTAAAGTATTTAAGGATTGAAGAAATAATAACCCTTGTTATGAAGCATTCTTTTTTAATTTTTACGGGATTACATTAAACACAAATGATAGTATAAAATATTTAAGAGGATTCTTATTAATTATTATTAGCTTTGAGACAGATGAAAATACATACAAACATGTGGAAAAATCAGGCTCTCCCCTAAACTTTTGAAGAAAAAATTATTGTGCTGTAAGAGTCTTCAGTTTGTGGAAGTATGGAATCATTGCCCTAGAAAAGACAGATATGAAACATATATTATTAATATGAATACGTCTTGCAGAGACATTTCTGAGAATAAAATCTAAATAGAAGTGTTGTTTGAGGTTGCTGAAAGGAGAAAGGAGAAATTATTCCTTACTTAAATTTTTTTCAGAACCCAATAGCAAATTAATAATCTAAAAACCCAGGCTCAGAATAGGAAGAATTTTCTGCATATCCCTTGAGAATGACTGAAGTAACATCTAGAAATGGTTTTCAGAACTTGGCATTCTGGGTCTTTAAAACCTGAAGCTTATCCTAGCTACCTATCTTATGCCTTAAATAAATGGAAAGAAAAAGAAATGTAGTGGGATTTCTAGAGCTCTGGAAACACATAACCGATTATAATTGATGGTGCTTGATGACTTAACTTAGGTACTTCTGGAAATCCCATTACAATTCTTTAGTGATGTGACATTTCAAGGGAAAATGGAGACGGAGAGAAAGGATTTGTAAATATTTCCCTTAATTTAGTAGAAGTAAGATATTTTTAAAGGAATGCTAAGACTACAGATTTTTTTGCCCCAACACTTCCCATTCTTCCAAAAACAATTTTAACACAAAAAACCCACCCATTTGGTAGGGAGAACAATGTGTTATGTTCACCTCTTAAACCATATGTCAGCTCTGTGTGAGAATGGCTGTTAGGTTGTACCCCATGTCAATGATTGGTACCTTGATGTAACCTGTAGTTGTTACTATTTCCCATACTTTAGTGTCTTTGTAGCCTTGCCAAAAGAAAGAGAAAATATAATCTAATTGAGCTAGGTCCTGTGAAAATGTATGGCAGAGCAGAATTATTTTCCAATATTTGAGCAACATTCAGTCATTTGAAGTTGGCATCTGATGAAGTAAATAATAAAAGACACAAAAAAGTTCTTAAAGATAAATGAAAGAAATGCCCATATATGATCAGTTATTCTCTATAAGGATAGCCTGGATAGTGGATATCCTGGTTGATCCTGAGTTCACTCAGTTGTAGATGCCCTTTCTTGTTAGAAATTTTAGTCAGGTTTTCCTGAGATCTGCCCTGCTCTGTCCATGTTTGACCTTCAGTCTTGGCAAATTTAGAGAGCTCTCTGGAAACTCTTGTTTAATAATGCCTTGGACAATTTGTACAGAAAAACGGACATTACATTCTAGCTCATAATACTTACCATGAAAAGGTTACTTGAAGCAAGGTAAAACAGTAATTGGATTTCTTTTGTATTTCCTCTTTCTTTTTTTTTTGCTGCTTCTATCATTCATTGTCATTTTGTCAGCAATTCAGAATTCATTACTCTTTTGTTCCCAGATGGTCTCTTTTTGCTCCACAGTTGTGATCTTTTAATAAACCAGAACTACTTAACTCTCATATTTTTTACTTTTTGCTCTATGATTTTTCTGTAGAGAGCTATTGCTTTTCCCCTGTCAGTTTCTTTGCCTCTTATTTGTTTGAACCTTGTAACAAACACCTACCTTTCTCCATGTGTTTATTGAAGTTATGCCTAGGTAGCACTCTGCTGGTCTCAGTAGGTTCACACAGAAAGAGTAAAATCCACTTTGCTTTTTCCTGATGTCTATTTAAATTTCCAGGTTCCTGGTTTTTTTTTTTTTTTTTTTTTTTTTTTTTTTTTTTTTTTTTTTTTTTTTTTCCAAGTGAACTGATTTTGTCTGTATAAGGAAAATTGCTGTGGCATTCAGACACGAATGTTCTGGCACTGTATCACAGTGTACTGAATAAAGAACAGTCTGGACTCAAGTACTGCTTTCAGCCCTGGAAATTAATTGAAATGTGAGTCTCAAACAGCATTTCCTGATGCAGGTACAATCTGATCATTGACGTGGGAGAAAACTAGGATAAGCATGCCCACTTCTATCACAAAGCAGCAGGAATCTACTTAGTAACTAAATTAAAAAAGCAATCTATTTGCACCTCTGGAAATTACTGAAGTCTTAGGAACAGTAAACCTTCCTTTCAAAATGTTGTTTTGCTTTTTCTTCTATCCAAGGAGGGGGATAAGGAAATGTAAAGTACTGCATTACTCATGTCCTTCAGTATTTTTTAAATGAGTTTTTCCTTGTGTCATGCACTACTGACTGCAATGCATTTGAAATACACAAAAGGCAGCAGTTCTCTTTAAACCATTTCTTGGGTTACATGTGATAAGCAAGAAGAAAGAGGTATATAATAAATAAATAAATAAATAAATAGTTTTCAACTCGTGGGCATTGCATTAGGAAGATCTCCTGACTCTACAAGAATAGTCTCTCAAAATTGATGCCTCTGCTTTCTAGCCTCCTCTACATGGATCAGTGTTAGGCAAGTAACTAATGTGGTGTCCAGACTCTTTTCTCCAGGTTTTTAGCTCTGCCTCTGCAGAGAATTCCTGTCAGTACTGAATTTCTTTGATGTTTTGTGACACATGCTGCCTTGCTGTGTTTTCTGCCTCCTCTGGAGTCTCCATGGGATTAGAGGTCACGTGCTACCTTAGCTTAGTGTTCTTGACCTTTTTCAGATGATTGACACTGCTGAATGATTACAGCAAAGCAGCAAATATCCATGAGCTGTGTTATGTTCATTTCAAGGAGAAAGTAATGTTATTTGAGATGAGTAATCCGGGCTATGTCTTTCTGCTGAGTAAATGTAGAAGACCTGCCTGTAGTGAGTCACAATTCCTTTCCCATTTGTTCTGGTTAGTGCACATTTCTGCTGTGCTCTCCCCCTTCTAAATGCTTTACTGTACTCTGATCCTGTTAGCCCACATAGCTAAGAGACCTAAATATTTTGGGCTTGATCAGCAACATAAAATTTGTCAGGCTTGAAGGCAGCAGGCATGCAATATGTACCTTCTTATGTATTTAAAAAAATACAACAGAAGAAATGAAAGCACCCTAAGATACCAGCAATATATTTATGATGTGAGCCTGTAAAGTGGTATAGGGATTTTGTGCTCTTGCTTACAGAGTGTTTTATTGTTTTTTCAGTTTCTTTTTTTTCCTCTCTTCTTCGTTTTTTATTCAGTGAATTTCCCACAAGAATTCTGTCAAGGTTTGGCTCATAAATAGGAATGAGTTTGGTAAAGTTCTTGTACACACAAAGCAAACAGCAACTTTACCAAATGTTCAATCCAAAGAGATCCATGTGTCTCTTTATGTTACTGTTTTGGAAGACATTTAACAGAACACCTGTCTGGCTTTAATGAAAGTTCAAATACAAAGATGCAAATTTGAAGGAAAAAAAAATCTGGCACTGCATCACAAGGACTTCAGTACTGGAATTGCTTCCTGTATCAAGGGGTTGTGTATCTGTGATGCTTAATCATGATTATTCAAGTCAGTACTGTTATGACTACTAACATTAGAATAATAAATATTATATAACTTCAAAAGTATCACAAGAATGATACCATGAATGCTATTAAGAATATTTATATTGTTGTTATAACATAGTTCCTTTCTCAAGGACACCTTTTTTTACCTGTAGGCCATCGAACATTGTTCATTGGGGTTCATGTGCCACTGGGTGGAAGAAAAAGTCACCGACGCCATCGGCACCGTGGGCATAAACACAGAAAGAGAGACAGAGAACGGGACTCAGGATTAGAAGATGGGAGAGAATCTCCTCCTTTTGGTAAGACAAATTTTATTTTTGGATAGGTCTTTAAGTAATAAATGCCAGCATGATTGTGCATAATTTGTCCTGTTATCACTTGGACATGATTAGCAGCAGGGTTTTGGAGAATCCACCAGAGCCCCTGCTGGTGATTGTTTCCTTTGAACAAATCCCCTGAGAGGCAGCAGCCAGTGGCAGTCAGTACGTGAGAGGGCTCAGTGGTTTCCAGCACTGAAGGAGCACTGTGGGAGCAGCTCCTAAGTGCTCTCACAAAGACAGACTGCAGCCACCGCTGAGGAGGGCAGTGCTTTATGGCACCAGCTGCCCTCAGTATAGGCTCTGGAGTATCTGCCCCTAAAATGTAACACAGAAGAGCTGTGGTCCTTTACAATTAGTTTTGTAATAATGTTGATGTTACTGAAGCTGCAGTGTTTTATCAGTTCAAACCATGATCTAGGTTGTGTTTACCTTTTTCCTAACATGACTCTGTAAATGTGCCATTGTAACATGGATCTTCTAACTGTGGACTTGAGGAAAAAGCAGGGAAAAATACCTCTCAGTAAAGAAATCTGATATGAAACTCCTAAAGTTCTCAAAATTTTAAGTTAGAAAACATTACAAAGGAAGAAGAAGGCATTCATTAATAAATTAGTCAAGCTTTGTCTCAAAACATGAGAATATTACATGTTCAAAAATAAAAAGTGCATGTGATGAAATGTCCAAGGCTATGGAAAGTGTTTAAAATATAATTGAATCGTGTAGAAAACAATTTTCTAGTGTGTTTTTAAATCATTAAGGAAATGTACCAGTGTAATTTCAGGTTACAGAATAGTAATTATAAGACTTTCTTTTAATCAGAAATTTGTCTTATGTATGTGGAAAGCTTTTGAGCAAGTATTTGTAAGTGGTGATGGTTAGAGCTCGAAATTCTCAAATCTTGTACAATGGTTTATTATACTGAGAGTAAAACAAAGTGAAGACTTTTTCAAACTTAGCAGATATGAATTATGTTTTGAAGACTGAACAGTGAAGAAAAAATTGGCTATGGTGGTTCTGTCTGGAATGGATTTTAAATGTACAAAGACCCAATACTGTATTGAAACCAGTTTCTTGGAGAAAAACAAAGTTCATAAATTATTAAAACAGTTTTCAAAAAGAATATGCATATATACATATAAAGTCAGATTAAAAAGAAACAATTGAAAGTTACATTAGCCAAGAAGTGAGATATCTTGAACTATGAAACAGTGTCTTCTGTTGAGTCATCTGGTTTTATTTAAGTGCCAGTATGTGACACATTTTGGCTGAGAACTTAGCTCTGTTCTTTCAACTTCTGGAGACCTAGGCTTGTGTCCTTCTTAATGTCAAAAGTAAAAAAAAAGAAGAAATTAACTGGCTGAATCTGTTCTTAATAGTCTTTTACATTTGTGTATGCAATAAAATGCAATGTTTAACATAATTCTGTGTTAGGTAAATCAGCCTATGTTCAAAGGATCTCTAAGGGTGAAATAGCAGTAATATGAAAAAAAGATAGTCTTGAAGTAGATTTGTAGCATGATGGTCGCTGCACTCATCCTCTAGTGTACCTCAAGAAATTAGTAGAGATCTGCAGTTTTTCAAGTCACAATTTCACATTTAAAGGTATTATAGTTACCAGTTCAAGGGTGTGTGTAAGTGGTGTCACTTGACAGACAAGTTACGGGCCAGAAACATGGAAATCTTTTCTGGATTCAGATTGCTGAAGATATTCTTCAAAGTGCTTGGTTGCTAAGAATTCAAAGAATCCAAAGATAGAACCAGAAATCTGGAAATATCTAGTCTTTTCACCCTGAATAATTATCTGAATAGTAAATTTTGAGGGTTTTCCCCTTTGTCTATCTGACTCCTGGAAGCTGGGCCAGTGAAACAGATTTTGAGCTTTGACATTGGTCCATCCAGGCAGAAATGTGGCATTCTATAGACAAGAGTGAAAGGGATTTGCATAATCAAGGCACGTCTGAAAATGCTACAGTGATGGTGAGGTGAAGCACATACAGAACAGGCAGACAAAATAATACAGAGATTAATAGTGGTCAATATACACCTCCTTCTTTCACTATGGTTTTTCCTTACAGGAGTTTCAGACAACTTGCTGTGCTGCCTGGGGTGAAGCATTGCCTTTAGAGAGAACATAAGCATGATTTTTCTAAGCTTTATTTGCACAGAGGGAGCAACAGATACTTCCCACACTAAATCTGAACCTACTAAACCTCTATAAGCTTTGTAGCTATTCTTCCCCATGACTCCAAGTTTCTAACAGTAACCAGAAGTGAAGGAAGCTCAAAGGAAGACAATACACTTCCTTTTTTTGATGTGTAACTCAATATGGGGGACTGTATTACCTGAGAGAGTAGATCCAAACTAGTCCCATAATTTATAAATCATTCTGATTTAATTGAGGAAGCAGAAACGCTTAGCTCCATCTTTCTATTGACACCTTTTAATGCTTTTCTGCCAAATAGTAGAAGGCTGTATGCTTGGGAACTGTGAAGGAGGAGGGGAAAGAAAAAAACATTTTGATGAGCAGGTGCAAGAAGAAAAGATGGAGAAAATAAGCACTGTGAGACCAACTGATGGAAAACAGTGCTTTGAAGTAAGTCAGAAAAATATATAAAGATTTTTATGATACAAGAGAATAAATTAGCAGTGTTTTGAAGCAGTGAAGTATGAAAGGAGATATAATAAAAGCAAAAGATCCACCCATTGAATAATAGAGATTCTGGAACAAGTAAAGACCTGAAATATTCAGACATGAAGTGCTCCACAGTGCTCAGTTAACCCAGCATGGGATAAAGCATTATTTTCTGTCATAATCTATAACTGTATAATATATAACTTTATCTGTGCAGTACCATCACGTGCAGCCCTTGCTCTGCTGTCACTGCTGCAGGAGCTGTGCAGTGCACCTTGTGCTGGGGCCTCTGTGGGTCCCATGCAGAGTCACAGGTGCCACCTGGTCCCTGTCCAGTAAAAAACAATTCCTGTAAGTGTTTTCTGTGTATCAGCATGGGTAGAAAACACCTCTAGTCAGTGCAATGACAACAGGGGGAAGCTTCCTGGTAATTCCTTTGAATCCTGGCTGGGAAAGCTGTAACAGCTACTTTCTGGGAAGGTTTCTGCAGAGAATAGATTTTTTTAGAACATTCTGACATTGGCTCATTAGCTTTTTTTTTATCTCCTACTGTCATTTAAAAAAAATAACCCAAGTGGTCTCAGTGTACAGATTCAGAGGTAACTCCAGATTAGACAAATAATATGCAGAATATGTACTTAGTGGGATGAAAGAGAGTCCTGTCATTTAGGGGCACAGATCAGTTACTCAGGTTTGGGTTTTGTTTTCCCTACACCTGATCCTTGCTCTCTGTCTGTTGCCTCTTAATGAGATGAAGTTGTAAAAGGTGTTTCCATTTTGCAATAATCATGTGCCTGTAATGGCACAATTTACAGATTTGATGGTTTGCGCATTGGGAGGGTTTTTTGGGTAGTAAAAATTGTAAGCTGTGATTTCAGTGGTCTAGGTTTTCACCCTCTGGTCTCTTAAGTTTCTTCTTTTTGAAGAGAAGGAGAAATTCAGTGCATTTATCCACCCTAGTTAAAAATGCAGTAGTGCTGTTTGTTTTACTGGAGAGGTTTACTATTCTCAGCTGAAATGCTGCTGTTGTAATTAAGGCCTCAGTTTCATTTCTGCCTTAAGCTCCCCTTCTCCACAGTTTTCCTTGTGGGGTAAAGTATTGCGACTGCTTGGGAATTAAATTAGGAATTGATGCAAATTAAAACTTATTTGGTAAAAAAAAAGGCTCTTTCTAGCCTGGGGCATCTCCTTGGTGCTGCTTGTGAGGGCAGTGGGTGCCAGCCCCTGTGAGCTGCAGGGCCACGAGGCTCCATCAGGGCCATGGGTCGTGGTGGCACTGAAAGCCTGGTGCAGATTTCCCTTTGGCTGGTGGGGTTGCACTTGCTTGTGTGCATGTGGATTTTAGTGACAGTTTTCTGTGCCTTTTTTGATGTTTGTTGTTTGCCTGTAGCCAGTGAAACAGCTTTTTGGTACTCATCAGTTAAAGATATTTAATAGATTTTTAAAATTGTGGAATAGGGAGACTTTGGCTCTGAACAGGGTGTCTTTGAGGACAGGTTTTATTGAGGGTTAAAGTGAACACAGCTGTGAGAGCTGGGGTTTGATTACAGCCTCATGTGTGTCCTGTATGAGTAGACACTGTTGAAGCTTGTGGAAGGTTTGGTGTGTTCTTTTAAGAAATCTGGATTTAGTAATCCCTAGTATTAAAGAGGCTTAAATTTGTAATTCATGATATTGGACGTGGCAAGGCAAGCAGAGCAGCCCTGGAGGTGAGCCTAGCACAGGACTGCACACACAGCTCAGGAAAGGCTCTGAAGGCAATGCAGACAAAAATGTGAGTTGCCAAGTGGGGCTTCTTTTGGTTAGTAGAAGGACCTGAAGAAAGTAAATCTAAAAGACTCAGCTGGATGTATTTGGTACCTAAACTCAAGTGCTGAAGGGCTATTAGTGGGGTAAATTTAATTATTTGTAAAGAGTATGGCTGTTAAGAGAATTCACCTACTCTTAACTGTAAGCTTGTATGAGGAATGATGAACTCAGAAATTTGAATCTCTGGGCAGCTGTGGCACAGATTGCTGCAAATCTGGATTAAAATAATGTATCATAACTGCAGTTTTCTAGCAAAAAAAGAGGATAATTAAAGCTTGAGAATTGTCCATATTGTCAGATCCAAAAGATATGATTATTTGCCATAGCCCTGGGTTGATGGAAATAATTCATGTCAAGAAAATGCTGGGATAGTTCCCTGAAGCAGATTGTACCTGCAGGGATAAAGTGCCAGAGCATAACCAAAGGAATACTTTCTCCCAACCCAACATGTGACTTCTAAGGTCTGTGAGGAGACTTTCAGAAGTGTCCTGTATGGCTGTTTGCCGTTTTATGTGCACTTTGGTAATGCAAATTTAGTTTAAACTTTCACTAAGTTTTCTAATTAATGAATTTCTGATCCTTACCTGTACTGATTGCTGAGCTAAGGGCAGGGTCCAATCTGCAAAGGAAGGAGGTTAGGGGAGAGTCCCCATCCACCACTTCTGTGGTGAGTGTAAGCAGGAGGATGATGAATGTTTGTGTCTGAAACGATCCTTTCTTTTCTCTGCTCCTGTGAATTTCCCATACCATTTCCACTTGGCTTGTGAGGGATTGTTATTAATGTCAACTGTGTTACACTTGCTAACTCCCAGTCTGCTGTTTGTCCTGTACCTAGTTCTAGCTGGTCATGGAGGATTTCCTGAATTGGTGATGAACAAGTTACTTGGGAGAATCATCAGCTGCTTATTGTGATACTTTAAGTTCATGTTGCTTCTGATAACTCTGATATAAAACAATTAGAGTGATAGAAATACTACTGTAACTGATTAGTCTCACTCATTAATTTTTTTAAAGAGTAATCTAGATTGTTCTCATTACTTTTTAGAAATAGCAATAATAGTATGAAGGATTTTTTTTTATGCTGGCTGCGCTACTTGAAGTAGGGATAGACAAAAATAATATTCAAGCCAATTTCTGTTTGACTAGACTGCAGAAAATATTGTGTCCTAGTTTGCAAATATTATGCTTCTGCACTGAGGATTAAGTTATCACAGTTTGACAGTCAGCAATTGAAGTATTCTTCCATACTGATTTTGAATCACATATTAGTAATTTTCTATATAACATATTAATGGCATATTTGGTATTTATTACTCCTATGAATATGAGCCAAATCTCTCTGGCATTGCTCATGAATAGTCCTGTTAATTCAGTTTTATCAGTGGAACCAACAGATCTATTGTTTTTATTATTATTTTCCTATTGGTTATATCTTTTAGGGTTTTGTCCTTGAAATAAAGTTATTGTATCGTAAAGCAAATGATAACTTTTTTTCAGTTTCAGCTTGTTGTCTGAAAATGAAGCTGTTGACTTGCAGGTTTCAAATATCAATAGAAATCACAGCAGTAAAGAAAGACGGAATCTAGCAGCTTTTTTTACTGCTTTGTTAACAAGGAAGAAGAGAATTTAGTGCATATTTCGTCATTTCTATAAATGTGGTGCTTAGGGGTGTGGTTTGGTGGTGGACTTGGCAGTGCCTGGTCCCCATGATGGTAGATGTCTCTGAAAATTCTGATTCACTGTTGTCAGTCAAGTAGCTTGTTACACAGAAGACCCAGTAAGAGCAAATTACTGCAGTGAGGTGATTCCTTGTTACTGCTCACCTGACTTCAAGAGGTTTCTGATCCTCTGCTTTCCTCCCACGCTGAAAGCACGTACTTGCATGAGGATCATGGCTGTCACAGAGCTGCAGCTCTGCTGTTCAACACTGCTCATTTATTACTTAACAGTAGCAGTTGCTGTAAATCAGTTCTGGTGCTGATTTTATCAACAGTACAGGATGTTCCTGGCAATGCTTATTCTCAGATTCTAGCTGCAGTCCAGCTCTCTACCGAAGTAGCTTGTTTTCCATGTTCTGTTAGTAGTCATATGCACTAATCCATTGTAAATTCGTATCTCACTGAATTTTGTCCTTCTGGAAATCAGTTTTAGGAAGTTGCACACTTCTTAACTAGAATGTACTTTCTGATTTAAAGAAAAAAGTGAACATTTTTAGAGAAAAAAAAAAAAGGACTGAACAGTAAGAGAGAGATGAGAAAGCAAAGAAAGGGTGAAGTGGAGGAGTTTCTTGCTGCTCTTCAGTGATTCACCAAAAGTAATTCCTTTAGCTGTACCCTTGCAGTTCCATGCTCTGGTTCTTTGTAGTACCCAAGTCCAAACGTCTCTTCCTTCTCTCCTGTATTTCTCCTTGGGTTTAATTTCCTTGCTTTGTGAAGGAGTAAATAGGCTTTACTGCACTAGATCTTTACACTCTGTAAAAGCAAATAAACCTCAGGTGAAAACTGTCATATATTGTTTGTGTTTCCTTGCTATAGCAAGTTTAGTACTGCTATCAAAAAGGTATCTCTATTGCTAAATTTAATTTTCTGTGTCAATGGCCCATTTAATTTGTTTGGATAAGAGCTGTGATTTCTCTTTAATTAGCATTCAATGGGCGCTATAATCTCATTTTTTTCCAATATTCAAAGAGCTTTAGGACCCTGTGCAGTGATGCTCTTTGCTGTTAGATGGAACACCATAGCTTGTCTTACAAATATGTTATAGAACTGAACTTCATTTAGACAATGATTATCCAGCAGAACAGCTCAGTGATTCCTTGAACAGTTTTTCAGTTGACTGGCAGCCTGGCCTCTCTTAGCTCTCACAAAGGACTTTTGGTTCCTTTCAGAAATCTAAAATACATTAGCAGAAAAAGCAGCCATGTACTGCTAAAGAGGCTGTGCTTCAGAGTTTGTTCATTGAGATTTGCATTTAAATAGGCAAATGGGATATAGGATTTTTTTAATACAGCACTTGAGCTATGAACATTGAATCTACATGTACTTTAAGATGCTCTGTGAATTTTTTGAGTGAAAAAAACAATAGTATGTCTTCAAAAATATATTTAGCCACCTGCACTGAAAGGTTATGAAGAAAATTGAAAGGGAAGTAAAAAAAATATTGAAAGGGAAGTCAGGAAGAATAAAATGAGGAAGCTGGGACAGATTAAGAAGTTGTCTATCTTAAGGAGCCTAACCAAGTTGAAAGAGTTAACAAAGGAGCAAGGGTCAAGTCTGCAATTGTATATTCACATTAGGCAGGTTTCATTTGTTTTATTTCTCCTACAGCAAAGATTTCACATTTAGTATTCTGTCTTTATGACCTGAGCTAGATCTGCAGATGTAGACTTATGAAGTGGTAAAGTAGATTTTCCTAACACTGGAGTAAAAGTCTTTTATCAGCTTTATTCAGCTTTATCTGTGCTTCTGTGCTGCTTTCTGTATTTTCTTTTTTCTGGGAGATACCATTCGAGCTTCCAATACACCCTGTTTCTATGCATCAGGTTGTATCTTTGGAGGAGTTTTTTGAAAAGTTGACTTGACAACTACAGTAAATGAAGAGATCTCAATCTGAATGTGTTTGTGTGTAATTGAATGTTCTTACAGCAGAAATGTAATTTTTTTGTGTGGCAGGAAGTTATATGCATGAAAACATCTGGATAATCTCATAACATTTGTTTTCTCATGGCAAGAAAACTGGTGTTTTGGACTTGATATTTTTATTTTTCTCCAGATACCCCATCACAAAGGGTGCAGTTTATTCTTGGAACAGAAGATGATGATGAGGAACACATTCCTCATGATCTCTTCACTGAGCTTGATGAGATCTGTTGGCGTGAAGGAGAGGATGCAGAGTGGAGAGAGACAGCAAGGTGAGCATTTTCATAACTTAAAAATTATCTGTAGGTATTGGTTTCTGGTGTACTGAGGAATGATTTCAAAGCTGTAGCAAGCTCAGGGACAGATTTTGGATATAAAGTTTAAATAAGAACATAATTTTAATCCTTAGTCTGCTAGTATTACAACAGCATTCATTGTTTCCCCGAGCCAAATATTTTCATTTGGATTTATGAATATAGGTCAGAGTGAACACTGATGGGAAAAAAAAGTGAATATACCATATATATGAATCAAAATAATTGGGTCAGTTAATATTTTTTCTTCTAATTTAAAGAATCTTTCAAAGTTCGTATTTTGTTTGAATACTCAAGAAAGTGATAAGGGAACCACTATAAAAAGATTAAAGCAAGGAATGAGATTACTTTTGGAGCAACAGAACTTTTACATATTCTAAGTCTCCATGAACAGTTTGAGAATGAGTATTCAGTGTTGGATTATTTTATTTCTGCAAAATTAGTGGGAAAGACTTTTAGATTGCATTTCTGCTGTGAAAAAAAAATACTGGTACAGAACTTTTCTTTTAATTCTATATTTTTTACCTTGAGCATTTAAATGGGAGATAATTTGCTTAGTTTCATTAAGAATTTACATTTACAGCAATCTTTATTTTTCATCTTAAAACCTTAGTTCTTCCTCTCAGTTGTTGACAGTGTTCCTCAATGGTGCCCAAAAGTCTGTGTAATATATATATTTGGTAGAACATAAATTGCAAAATTTCTGAAAGGATTTTGTGGGTAACTATGTATGTGGGCTGACATGAACATGGCTGGTAGTTTTCTTTCTAATTTTACTGCAAATTTCTGCTTTCCCAGAGGGCCAAAAAATTGTCTATGACCTTCCCTTCCATTATCTGTTCATAGGCAGCATAGACAGATGCTAAATATAGATTTTTATGTGTAGAAAATTCTCATATGGGGATTGTGCTGCAAAAGGAAGACAGTGATATTCCTAAATAATCTTATTAATATTCAGAGAGAGAAAATCTAATCAAGGTAATCGTCTGCAATGTTCTCATACTGATTAGGAATACATAGAACTTCTCTGGGAGGGGTATCAACTTCTGCTGAAATTAAAAAGTAAAAATCATCGTGTGTTATGTTATTTTTAAGCAGGTAAATAGCAACTTCTTTAGTTCAACTTAAAATAAAAAATCCCTTTGCAAATTATTAAAGAATTGTGTTTTTGAAAATTATTACAATTTCTGTCAGCAAGTGGTACTGATGAAGATAGAATTCAAAAGGAGTAGGTGAAATAAATTTCTGTTTCAGTTCATCTGTTTATATGTGCAGCCTTCTCAACTATTGTTTATGAAATGAAGAATTAAAAATGTTTAATAGAAACGAGATTGTTGAAAAAAGGCAGGACAAAACCAGCCAATAAATAAATAAATAAAACTACATTTTTGGAGCTCAGAAAATATAAGAGCAACATAATAGGTGATAGTAAAATTTTCATGAACTTTAGCAGTAAGATGGAAAGAAAGGAAGAGTGGGGCTGCTGTGTGGGAAAAATTGGTCAAGATAAATGGTCTTTTTCAGTTTGGATCCCCAGATTTCAGACTGCATTTGGCATGGGGTGACTGGTTAGAAAAAGAGGACATGGAAGGAAATTACCAAATTTAAAATGAAGATTAGACTCAAAGTGCTTCTCTGTGCAAATAAGAGGGTGCAATAATTTCCATCCCAGAAAGGTGAAAGAACATGTATTTAATGGGTAGGGCAATTCCTATGTCTCTGAGTTTGTCATGTGTGCTGTGATAATCCAAACACAGCAATAGTATTAAAGAAAGGACAAAAATGGCTGGGGCAAACGGAGCCCTTATAGTCCAATTTCAGAGCCATACAATGCTTGAAGGAAAGAAAAAGTATAGACTTGGAGATAAGTGGAAAATTGGATAAAATGCAATACAATGGTATGTCATGTCAGACTAAGTTAATAATGCTCTTTAATTAGGTAATTGATTTTTGTTTTTCTGACAAAGAAAAAACAGTGAATCTAAATTTTTCGAAGTAAAGCATTTGATATGGTACAGCAGTGGGAATGTATTACTTAAACTGCATTCTAGTGTAAAAATTCTATTAGCAGGTCAGGAACTATTTGAAGAGGTGCAGCAGGCCATGCTGAGAGATTATACTATTAGTGTGGAAGGTAGTGACAGCTAACTTCTGAAGAATGAGGCTTAGTAAATAGATTTATTATTGAATAAAAAATGGGATTATAGTAAGGAAACTTGCTGATAATAAGAAATTAGGAGGTATTACTCCTCTGGAAATAGATAAAGGTATCGTACACAAAGAACCAAGTGGCTTTGAGTAGAGTAATAGAAATGAGATGGTGTTTAATATGCAAGATCATGTGCTTAGAAACTAATACAGTGGGTCATTTTAAATACCTGTGGTTGATTCAGGACTTCAGAATTACTTATTTGACTAAAAGCATGGTATGGAGAAGATACAACCCGAATTTGTTGCTGTTCCAGGCTTACTGTATGTTTTTCATTTGTGTGCAGAATTTCACTTGGAAATATTTGTAAATCTTACTGTTTGGATTTGGCTGTAGTTTCAGGTAAATTACATTTAATGAGAGTGATAGCACTAAGTGGGTATGCATTCATTTCACCAAGCTCTGCACTTGGTGTACCTGGACTGACGTGTTGGATTGGCTCTGAAGTACATCTGTATCTTGGTATTTTCAGTTTGATTGAAAGTGCACTGGACTTTTCTGTTTCAGGATCTGATTAAGACTGTCCCATCCATGGAATTAGTTTGTGAGCAGAATGGAATGAATAGCTTGGTTATGTTGATATAGGGATAATTTTTTTTTCTCCATCAATTGATTTCAAGCCAGAAGAAACACATACCTTTTAAAATCAATAGTCATTCTTACAACAGTTTTTGTATGTGGCGCAGCTGTACAGTTGTGCATTCTCTATGGAGATGATACATACTTTCTATTCTGGAAAAAAAAATTCTGGTAAGTTTGTGGAGAAACGTGCTGAAGTGTAACAGTTGGGTTTATTTCATATGCCCAAATAGTGTAGCTGCAAGTTGCAGCTGTTGGGAAAGCAATTCGTGTGTCATGGGTGGAAAGTGGTACCTGATTTGTAGCAAGTTTTACCCAGACTTTTGGAACTCATTTGTCTGCTAGTATCAACCAAAAATATCTGGACAATATCACTATCTTTTTGGAGCAGAAGACATTATGTAGTAAGGAAGAAAATAGAAAGAACCTTGGAACCAGGAGGAAAGTGCTTAAGCTTAAATTTCAATGCACAGTTAGGAAAATAGCCTTGTGTCTGTACTTTGGAAAGTAAATTGTTAATAGTGACTAGAAAATGCATGGGTTAGAGAAAGTTAGGAAGTGTAATTCATTTTCCCTGGATCAAAACTATCTTCCAAAGAAAGTGGGTCACAAGAAACATAAGTTTCTCACTGCTGCTTTGTTCCTGACATGTTTGTGTTGTTTGGTTGGTTTTCAAATCGGTGTGGGCAGGCACAAGCTCATGTGGAAATTGATACAGATTGAAATATTACATTAAAACCATTAAGTGTTGAGCGGGTTGTGAGTACATACTCCATCTCTCTGCTGCAGACATACCACACTACAAACCAGATAAAATACAGTCACCCACTTCATGTTGTGCAGAAAATGCAGTAACTGTGTCGAAAATGAAGCATGTGCACTCTTTTATTGATGCCTGAGAAAGTGATGAAGATGGTGTTAGAAGCTAGGACATGTGCATAAAGTGTGTGTACCCACCCTAGCCTGAGTTATATTTTTCCTATAGTAACATGCCTTGCTGAAACTCTTGTTGGCATATTTTTTCTAGCAAGCATTCTATCAGAGGAACTAAACTGTGTTATCAATAGACCCATGCCAGTCTGTAGCAGTAACATAAAGCTGTTAGGATGAAAGTGCTCTTCCATGCAATCACACACAACAGAGATAGCTCCAGATATGTTCCAGTTGCAGGGGATGTGTGTGACATGAGCTCAATAGGGGCCGATGGTGTTTCCCAAGAAACTAAGAAAGGCTTTTATCTGTCAATCATGCCAATTTAAGGGGTTAATCTGCAAAGTAAATATATTTAAATTTGTCTTTGAGAAACTAAAAGAAGTACAAAATTGGCAAACTGGGATCTATGCCCGAGTTTGTATTTCAAAGCCACTTTTGTCATGGAGCCTTGCTCACGAATTCAGAGGATTGATCCAATGGTGTTATGATTTTTAAAACTACTGAACACATAGAACTGAAAGACTCCGCATAAGATTAGATTTGTTTTAGGTTTACTGCTACTGTTTCTCATTTGATATGTTAAATAAGGATTATCTGACTTAACAGGAATATTTCTGAAAAGACAAAAGGTGATGAATAGTATAATGATGTTCCCTCGATGAAATTAGTAAACTTATGATATGCTTATTGATGCTTAAAATCAAAATAAAAATTTATTCCAAACATAGAATGTTCTCAGCTGGACATGATTTAATTCTATGTCCTGGCTTGCTGGCTCATTGAGTAACAATGTATGATAATGTGTTTAAACATCTGAGTTTCAGCCACAGTAGGAAATGGGGTGCAACCCATGCAATTATACTATTGCAATTCATGGAAATGCAGAGGATCACAACGGCAAGTAAAATTATTTGAGCAGTAGCAGTAGTTTCCTATGGATTTTTATGGACCAATGCCTAAGCTTTAATGTCTGACAGTATAAATGCTAATTAAAGCTGTTTTCGTGATTTAGGCTTCTCTGTGTCCCTAGTATGTTACAAGCTCTGATAGTAAGCCTGCCTCTGTCCAGTCACATGTCTTAGCTTTTTAAGAACATGCTTGTCTTTTATTGTCTTTTATTTTCAAATCTGTTTACAACTGGTCAGTAGATTTAAATTAGGAAATATCAAGGACAGACTGCAGCAGCATAATCAGATAAGCAATGTTGAAGACTGACATGAACAAAAGATTATGACAGTATGAGGTTTCTGATGATATTTTGTCAAACTCTGAGCTTGGATCATTGTTTTTAGAATATATGGAGCATGATTTTAAATTTTTTTTTCTGAATCAGCAAAAAAGATATAACAAGCTAAGCAGAGAAATAATAGGATATATAATAACACTAATAATAATACATAATAACAGAAATAATTAAGAATACTCAAACATAAAGATCTTATAAATTAGAAATATACACAAAAATGGAGGTATGAAAAGAGAAAAATGTAGGTATTTTGCAGAGTCTTGGGAGACAATGGTTTAAACAGGACAATAAATGCACCATATTTGTGATGCTGTGGGTACAAATAGGTACTGCACATTTTTCAGCTTGGAAACAAGAGTGCCGTGAGTAAGATAGGAGCAGCCTCTTCTTAGGGAGTTCAAGTGTAAGTGCAAAATGAAAAAAAAATTAAGAACTATTTTTTCTTCTCACCTGCTTCTTCCCTGAGTTGTTGTAGGCCTCCCTTTTAAAGTATAACTTTGAATTTGATGGGGAGAACTGTGTGTTAAATCATGTTTGATGTCCCTTTGGAAAATCTAATTTGCATATGCAAATTAAATTTCATGGTTTGGCTTTGCGGAAGCAAATTTTTGTGCTGTGTCCTTGCTGCTTCTCTGGAGCAATGCAAAGGTGAAGGGGATGGGCTGAGAAGAGAAAACAGAACAGAGCAAAGGGAGTGGGGAACAGGTCTGATGAAGAGGAGAGTTCTCATGGGCAAAGACAAAGTACAGAAACCAGCTGGTTTCCTCACAGAGGAAATGGAGGGAAAGTATTTAGATGCAAAGAGGAGGAGAGGGCTAGACATAGGAGGCTGGAGTTTTGAAGGACCCAAGGAGTTGAGGCAAATTGTAAATAATGAGAGAATGATTTGAAGGCAGCTGGAACAGTTCCATCAGGATGGGAGCAGGTATGCTGATGGTGATTGGGTCGGTGAAGTGGTGGCTGCTTGCAGGATGGCAGCAAAAGGGGAAGAACTTGGTACACAAGGACTGAAAGGAGAAAAGTGTCTAAAATGTGGGTACACCTGTGTATTTTACAAGTAGGAGCAGAGCTGGATGTGTGGCCCAGGAACAGAAGAGGACAGCTGTGATAGCTGCTTTGCTGGGCTGTGAGGCTTGGTAAAACTGGAAATTCCTCAGCTTTAAAGGTCTTTATGCTTTACGTTTCCCTGCTGCCTGGAAATGTGTGAAGATGCTGTCCAGGTGTGAGGCTCTGCTTGGCTTCTCTGCTGCCATGTCCATATTAAAGAGCTGAGAGCTGTAGAGTCAAGCACTACAGGCATGTGCTGTGCCTGCAGCTGTTCAAACCTTGCTAGGCTGGCAGGTTGCAGGGCTCCACACAGCAACATCCCTGTGTGACTTCTCAGATGTTTGTTTGTTTGTTTGTTTAATATTCTTTTAACATTTTAAGTGCAGTATTTATCAGTAGAGAATTCAGTCTCAAGCAAGTTCATCTGGCTGGATGGTAACAAAAGACTTGAGATCCTTTTATGCCAGTTTCTTATATCCTTTTATATTTTTGACGCTTCTCCAGACTCCTTTCCATACAACTTATTTTATCACAGAAATATCATTGTAGGCCAAAGAATTAGTCAAAGTTCTTGAAGAGTACAAAGAATTGCTTAATATATTTATCTCTTCATCTCTGTGGTCAGAATTTAACCTCAAAAATTATATAATACAGCATTATTAAAGAAGTAGACAATGGAAGTTTCTCATATTTCCTAAAAAGGAAGAATAAAGTGAAATCTAAAGACATGCTTAATGTCTTTGTCTGTACTTTCAGCATTCATAGAAATAATTAATTTTTCATTTCTTATGCACAATGGAGTTATAAAATTGATTGTTTGTATAGGTGGTTGAAATTTGAAGAAGATGTAGAGGATGGTGGAGAGAGGTGGAGCAAGCCCTATGTTGCCACACTGTCACTTCATAGCTTGTTTGAACTGAGGAGCTGCATCCTGAATGGCACAGTTCTTTTGGACATGAGAGCCAACTCCATAGAAGAAATTGCAGGTATGTATCGATGTTTTATTTATTGGTTATAAAAATCATTTAATAAAAACAAAATGCTTACCAAGAAAGTTGTTGCATAATATTCATTTCAGTTTAGAAACTCCTCAGAAGTGTTTTTCTCAATTTACTAGAAAAGAAACTCATGTCTGGCACAGTTAATAAATATTCTATTTATATTTTTTATGTGGAATCTGTTGCTTTAAGAATCGATTTTTGAATAAAGAAGAGAATTAAAATGGAAGAAAGAGGATAGTTTGGTTAGATTTAATTAGAGCTGGCATGTTCTCTGCTCCTGCTATGCTGCCTCAAGTGAATGAGGCGTGTGCTAACTTTCACAAACTTAATCTACTGCTATGCTAATTACAGGCAATCTAGCTTTAAAAAAAACCCCAAAACATAGGGAAGTATTTATTGCAATTAAGTTACATGAAAACAGATATGTCTCTGAGTTGAGAATGAAATCAGGAGTAATGATAGTGTATGTTTTTAAAAGAAATTTTTGGTACATTAACTTAAGATAAAGTTGAGTCCATTTTTCTCCAATAGAAGTTAATTTGGTAGTTGCAGTTCTAGAGATTGTGTGAGCTTCTGAGCAAGACAAAACATAATGGATGAGTCTTCTCTTCCAAAATATAAGTGAGATTGAGATTAATGCCATTTCCTCCTTTCCTGGTGTTTTCCTTAAAGACTGTAAATATTCTAGGAAATATACAAGGGACAAAGCAATAAAATTTTCTAACACTCAAGATTATCAAGAAAACTGCTTTGTGAATGATATATAAATCTATGTAAGTCCCATATAAAATTAATTTTACTTATTTTAATGGTAGGCGAGATATTGTGTGGTGGACTGTATTTAACAGTGGAATTAAAGTTGGCTCAGATTGTGGTAGTTGCTTTTTGTATTTACTTTTCCCAAATTGTTTATGTCAAACTGATGCAAGATATTATTAATATAAATCTGCAGTAACTTGTGTGGGTTTCTACACTGTGCCGAGATCTGATTCTTCCATGACTCATAGTCTGAATTAGATCTTCAAAATTTTTCACCATAAAAGATAAGCATGAAGAATAAAAAGCAGCTCATTTGAAAGAACAAAGGTGTCTATCAGTATGTTGCTTTATTATTTATTTATACTTAATTAAGGAGTACTTTGGTCAGCTGCTTAGTGTTCTTGTATCATTTTTTTGCTTAAATAGTACACTGGGTTTTTCAGTCTTGAGCTTTACATTCTTAATCCAGAAATCACTCAATTTAGTCTGTATTCAGCTAAGAAAGCCCTTCCAGAATTGTTTCTTTTTGTAGGTAAAAAAAGTAAGGATGAATGCAAAAAACCCTCAACTTTTGAACATCCTTTTTTTCCCTGTTTTTGAAAGATACTGTATATTTTCCAATATAGTGAGACCCCAATTAATTACTGCTATAATCTCAATCCTTAGTTGTAGTGATTTCATTTCAGTTAAGGTGGCCAAGGATTTGAGCATTTGTAGTGCTAATCTTGGAACTCACCACAGATGTAAGTTGTTCTTCAGCAGAGAATTTGGGGAGTTGCCCTCACACTATTATAAGTCAGTCTTGGATGTGGCTTATCCTGGTTTGTTGATTAGGAAAACCTATTCTGAGAAGAGGCTTTAGGATGACTTTTATTAAATGGAATGTACCATTTTCATTTAAAAAGTGTCTGTTGTTGTGGCAGATTTGGATGCATTTTATTTGTTGTATTATTTGCTTGAAGTGGTAGGCATCCCTTTCTGATAAGGTGACCTGACACATAAGGTTTGCATGAGTTGTGCTTGGTCTCCAAGAGAAGATTATATTTTTCCTCTGCAGATTCAATAAGCAATGAACTATTCTTTTTTTAAAAAGCTTTGCAGCAGGTGCTTCAGGCAAGTGAATCATTCTGTAAATTACTCGCATTCTGTCAGGTTTCTTTGAAGAGATTTGTTTCTATTTTCTCCAGAAATAAAGTTGCTACTCTGGTTGCTTTTCTCTGTTGATATTATTTGTGCAATTATTTTCTCTGTTATTACTATTTTCTTTGTTAATATTATTTGTAGCAATGCCTTTTAACTTTTCTTCAACCGAGTCCCTTTGTAATTTGTTCCTTTACAGCTATGTGTGCAATTCCTGGTCTACAGTGATTTGACAATGTTACCTAGAGTGTGGCACACAGTAGGCAGCACTGCAAGAGGGAAAGACTGATAGTAGTGCTAATAAGCACAACTCCAGGGCCTATGTGCTGGGTATCTTAGAAATATGACAATTCCAAATAATATGACAGGGAGCTCTTTTTACTTAAAAGTGACTGCTGGACCTGAAGATTAGGCAGGACTGATATGTCTCAATTTGTTGGTTTTGCATCATGGAAGTGATGCCACACTCATGAAATCCTTTATTGTCTGTTCCAGTCAGTTGCTATTCCCTGTTAGTAGTTAGAATCCTATTTATCTTGTGCTATAGAAGGCAAATGCTGTTTTCACCAGGAAATGTTATGTATTCCATTTGTATCTGACGGTCCTGACACTTTAGAATTTGAAGAAATGGCTGCTCTCACCTGTTAGCTTCAAACTTCTTTTCAATATTGAGCTCTTGCTGTTTGGCTTGCCAGCCATCCTCATGCCAGGCTTGTCCAGCAGTCCTGGTGATTACTTTTGGTTTTGTTTCCCTGTTACTGTGTATGCCACCTTTAGGAGAGTTTGTGAAAACAGGTTATGCCCTACGGTTTTAAGGGGTACTCCTGAATTAAATTTGATTCTTGTGCTTCTGATTCATAGTTTAATGTTTTGGTTTTTTAATGCAATCTTTTGATAATTTTACTGCATTGCTATAATGCATCATCTTTTGAGAACAAATACATTATTTGTGCACATGTACTTTTTGCCTTTGTTAGCAAGGAATGTGTGCTGTGTATTTATTGGTGATGTCTTGCTATCTGGGCTATATTCCAATACCAAATTACATTGCTATTAATGCAGTGCCAGTCTTCATATCCTTGAAAGAGATGTACTTAAACTTTATTGCTAAATTGAGACTAAGAATTCCTATTTGTTTTAGTCAAGGCTTTTAATCTGTAAACACTCACTAATGCATTAAACTCTTAGCACTTAACCCTTGAGAATTTCTATTATTAAATCTGTATTTTAAAACATTAATGGGCTTGTGGTAAAATGTACAGATGAAAGCCACCTTTTGTAGTGTTTGCATGGTTTCCAGAACCATGTATTTTGTATTTTATCTTTAGAAACAATGACAGTTCTGCATAAAAATATTTTGGTACTGTTTATGTGGTGAGAATTTTAAAATCATCCTCTATTCCAGTATGTCCATTCTCTATTAGGTCTTTTTCATTCCAGCTGTCATATTTAAAAATTACTTCATCTACAAGATTGTATATTTCTTTGGACAGGCACACAATTTTCCTTGTTGCAAAAGAGCTTATTCATACCTACTATGCTGAATTCACTGACAGCATCTTATTATAATAGAGACTTCTGAGATGAATTTCCAACACTGTCATCATACATCAGAACAGCATGTTTGTTCCTGAATTTCTGAAATTGTTCTTAATTTTTGTAAGATGGATTTTGCTTCTCTTGCAAAGAGCTCAGTTCCTCTGCTGAACTTTATCCTGTTTAAAAATGCAATTTTTACTGCACATATTTTGGGGGAATTATTACTGTTTCTAATATGTGATGTTATTTTTTCATATGTCTTTGCAGTGACTCCTGTATCAGTAAGTTAGCACTCCATGCACAAGGAATTCCTCTGAACATTATGTAGTAATATTTTATCGATCACTTCTGTATAGAACATATGCTAAAAGGAAGTCTGAAAAATCTATGTAATCAAAACAGTTTATTTTGGAACTTGTCTCTTGAGGATGTATTTGCCAGAATCTGGCGGTACCATTAGAGAGCAGCTTCACTGTGTTGTTCAAGTTGGCAGATGAAAATGTTCTCTTTTGATATTTTCATTTAGTTCCTTTGAAACCATGTAGATTCTCAGATTACCATCTGGTTTTTTGATTATAACCACTGAATGAACCCAAAAGGTTCCTCAATTTAACATATGATGCCATTTTCTGTTGTTTGGTTCAAAAACTATTGAGTCCAGCCTTTAATGGCAATACTTTCTTTACAGCATGAGCCACAGAACTTGCACATTCTTGTAGTTGTGCAGAGTGTTCTGTGAACAAATGTCAAACCTTGTCAAATACAAACTGTGGCCTCACAGTGGAGCTTTGGTGACTTGCATATATTTGAAATATTCCCATTTATTTTAAATGGTTTAATTGTTACAATGGTTTCTTTTTAAAATTAAGTTTAAAATCTACCCTTCCTTTCCAATCCCAAGGTCTATTTTTTCCCAAGCAGTCTTTTGTATGTTCCTCACGATTGAATTTTCAATCTGTGTAACAGCTTAATCTTGTGATTGAGGTCACCAGACTCTGTGCTCAGCAACTCAGGGCATTACATCCCAAATGTGCAATTTTATTGATTTTGTTAATATCATGTTAAGCTTTCAATCTGAACAAGTCTTCTTTTACCTTTGTTTGCTTTAAGCTGTATTACTCCATAATAACCACATATTTTAACTGGCTCAAGTTGAGATTTTATTTCACTGGAGCCTTTTGTTTCATCTGCAGCACTTACACTGTGTTATGCTTCTGACAGTGCTTTTATGGTACATTTAACTTTTATTACAAACACTGTAATAAAGCGTGGGATTGCCTGTGAGTAATCTGCTTCTCTGTTTGACCCTACACCTGTCTTTTGTTCAGCTTTCACCTTCTCACTTACCCAGGTTCCTGCATTTGTTTGCTTTATTTTCAGCTTAGCATGTGGTAGTAACCTTTGCAGAGAAACTGTCAGGTTTTGTTCCTTTGGCTGTGGGTAAATTGTAGATCTTCCAACTTCTAAGTAGCATTGTCTTTTTGTGTGGTTGTTCTGTGTTTTCCCATGTTAGCCGCAACTGTAGGAATCCTTTTAGATTGTACGAGTCAATCTCCACTTGCAAAATTTATTTTTTATGAGGCATTCACTGTGCCTGCAGTTCTGAACTGCAAGCTGGGAATTTTGGCCTTGTCTCTGCACTTTACGGTTTTGTGAAATACTTGCTCTTGTTCCTCAGTAAAATTACACACTGTTATTTTAAAAAGCAGACATTTTTCATTCTTTCTTTCCTTTTCAAGTATTATAGACTTGAATATTTGAACCAAATAATTTCAGGTAATGCTGGAAATGGAATCTGTGTCTCAAAGCACTGGGGTGCTCTGTCCTGTCCTCTTGGATGAGCCGCTAAATCTGCCAGCGTAGATAGCTTGTTTATAATCACCATTGTAAATTATGTAAATGGGTCTTGGTTCACAAGTGCAGCCCAGGAACCCTAATTGCTGGGTTTATATTGCTCCTCCTGCCTGACTCACTAGGGAAGGATATATTTGTGTTCCTCTTTAGAGACCCATGAAGATAAAGGACGGTGTTCCACCTGATTGTCTTCCACAAAGCGATGCATTAGGGTTGCTTGGTTTGTTCTTCCCTGTCTTTAAGGGCAACAACCACAAGCCAGAAAAACTTTGGCTTTTAAATTAGGCTTTGTAGTCAGCTATCACTGCAATCATGATGCACACAAAAGCCTGTGTGTTTTATGTTTTGTCACTAATCTCTCATTTTGTCCTACAACTGTGTAGTTATAAAATTTGGAAGTCTGAATACCAGCACCCTCGCTGGTATATACTGAATTAAGTTTCTGCTGTAAACTGTTAGTGCTAACCTACATCAGGAGAATATGAGCCCAGTAATTTCTTTTTGGACTTCACAGATATTTTGATAGAAATACAGAATGTTTTCTATAAATTTATTCTATGTTTCACCTGAGTATTCTGTGTATTATTGCACATGAGGTAATGAGCACACTGTGAACCTGGTGCAGTGAGGAGTGAGCTGTCACCACACTTGAAGCCTCCTTATTGTCCATTTTCCTTGACCTGTGGGGGCTCCACGTGGGTCTGGCCACGTGTCTCTGTACAAAGCTGCAGAGTGTGACAGACACCTCCAGAGTGAGTGGAATCAGCCAGCCTGCTTTTGCATCCTTGCTGACTCTAGAGGTGGGACAGATGGAATTTTCTCTGCTGGGCCACACATGAGCCATGCTGCATTTGAACTGATACAAATTGTCTGCACCCCAGTGCTGTAATTCACAGCCTGGGTAAATTGTTCACAGGTGGTGATGAGTTATAGCTCAGTTACTGTAATAGCTTGTTGAAGTACTCACATTGCTCACATTTACTCACAAAATTAATTTTATGCAATGATATATTTTAACTGAATATGAATGGAGAAAACATTCTTGAAATACATGAAACCCCAAGTTTCTTTGAATTCTTTTAAATGACCAGGTCAGGGAGAATATCCGTCTTTAACAGCTTGAGAATATTATTTCGTGGTTCCAGTATCAACCAAGATTGACTAAAGTAGGATGTCATCCTACTTTAGTGTACTTGATGTCAACAAGTACACTGTCACACTGCAGTGTGAGCATTTTACAGAATGGGTAACCCTGTGCTGCTGGATATTCCACAGGTTCCACATCCTTCTGAAAGCTTCATATGGTAGTGAAGTATCCTTGAAAAATTGAATGGTTAGCTATGTCTCTGGCTACAAGGGGTCTGTGCAGAATTTAAAAGGGCATTCAAGAGGAAAATTCTTTAAAACAAAGATTCTTTCCTCCTTTTTTTCATATGGAGTGTGAAGAAATGGCTGCCTGTTCTAGATACAAAAGTGAAGACCAGGGCTTTGGAAATATGTACAGCTTCAACTGATGTCACCATGTAGGCTCTTCTACTTACAGGATTAAGTGATTACAGTCTATTTTGAAAATTAAATGTTTAAAATGTTCCTTTTGGCCATTTAATGTTGGAATTTAACCATGCCGCTCTTGTTTTCAAGACAGTTAAGGGTGTTACTGATATTGCAGGGGCCTGGGCTTTTAAAAAATATTTTGAGAAGCTTGGGAAGAAACTGAAAAGGAATCCCATAATGATAGGGGTGGATGGACACAGTCTTTCTTATTGCAGCTCACATCTACATAGGGCTTGGAAAAAAGGGTCAAAATACAGCAATCTGTCAGAAATTTGATGTTATTTAAGCTCCTGCAGCGACTACTGCAACTGGGTCTATGTTAAAAGAATGGCAGCTGGAGGGAAATACCAAGGCAAGAAAGCCCATCTTTCACTCTTTCAAAAACTGAATGCATCTTCCCTTATTACATGTGGCAGCAGTGCTACAGTAAAAGGGAAGTCATTGTAAAAACCCAAAAAACTGTAGGTAAGCCACTTTCTTCTTTCTGGCAGGAAATAAAAACTGATAGTCACTACGCTGGCACCAGCTCTGTGGCTTTTGTGGCTGTTAACAAGCCTAGCAGAGCATCCTAGGGAAAGGAAGAGGATAGGGATTTGATTTTCTTTTTCCTGTAATTTTCCCTCCTAAATGGATAATCTTAAATATTGAGATCATCCTCAGCAGTTAATATATTTTAATATTTTATTTGAAATATACTGTTATTCCAGGAATGACACCATACAAGTAGAGTTGCACTTATCTGTAATCAAATAGTGTTGAATATAAATATGTAAAACTATTTTCTGCTAGTCCACTGCAAAAATAGTTGTAATTTCTTAGCAGGAGGTTCAGTTTCACTCTCACCTCCTTGAAATGATCCTCTTGCAGTAACATGTACATCTGGCAGTAGAAAAAGATTCTATTTGGTATTGACAAATAATGCAGCAATTTTTCTGTGTTGTCTTACCTGAACTTCCTTTGCATTGCACTGAAGGTATTGTAATTATAGCTACAAGAAAAAAAGACTGTGATCTCCTGCGGTAAGTACAAAGGGAATAAAAAAAAAATGTTTTCTCACAGCCAGTCCTTTGTAGGAAATAGAATAGGGGTTATTTGAAAAAAAAAAAAAGACATCTAATCCACATCATAACCCTGAATTTAAATATATTATATGTAAGAGTGCTTAGGAACTGACTTCAATGACATTGCATAGGTGACCTTAATTTGTGAACAGCATAATTTTTGGAGGATTTTTTAATATCAATAGCATCCTTTTGTCCCTGCCCTTCCCCTGTCTCTCTCCCCCTGAAAGTGAAACACTTCTAGATAAAACTTACATTAAATTCTGTTGCATTAAAGGAACTGGTGCACTTCATTTGTAATCCTATAAGGTACTAATCATTTACTCATTTTTATTATTGCAATTTAAGAGAGAAATTTTTTCCTCTTTCCCCTCTTTTATTATGTTTGTGCATATATTTTCAGATATGATTCTGGACCAGCAGGTGGGTTCTGGGCAGCTCAGTGAGGATGTTCGTCACAGAGTGCATGAGGCATTGCTGAAACAGCATCACCACCAGAACCAGAAGAAGCTGAGCAACAGGATCCCAATTGTAAGATCCTTTGCTGATATTGGAAAGAAGCAGTCTGAGCCCCATTCCATGGATAAAAATGGTAATGCTTTATTTTGCATTTTGAGCCTTCAGTAGCATCTGCCTGTTTGATATTGCATGTGCTTTGTACCCACAGGTTAACAGTGTGATTCTGCTCTGAAAAGCTACCCTGTAAAAATGGTACTTTTTGCATGAGAGTGGCTCCTCTTAGGCATTCAGAAATATACCTGCTCAAATTTGAAATCTGGTTACTTTGCACAACTCAGGGCAGGCAGAGCTATTCAAGGGAACTCTCTGAGGTGTTGGAAGCTCTGCTGGGTATCCTGGGTGGCTGGCATGGTGGGTTATTTCCAGTGCAGCTTTTGGTGTCCTGTGCAATTTGTCAGATTGAGCTTTAGCATCTTTGCACAGGATTGTTCTGAGCTGTGGACAGGCTCCATCAGTGCCAGGAATGTGGTAGGACTATTTTTGACTTCTGTTGACTATCCAGGACCTATTTATTTACAATGTGGTGAATTGCTTAAATAGTTTCTAAGTCTACAACAGTATATGCATTAGCTAGAACTCAACTGCTGCTTCAGATTTTATAGGTGAGTTTGAGAGCTTGAAAAATGCGGCAAACATTTCAAGATAACACTGTTGGAGAGATGTCACAAAAGCTGTACCTTGTTCTTTCAAAAAATCCCTTTGGGAAAATTAGGATAATGCAAATGAGAAATGTTTGCAGAATGGCTCTAGAGTAAAATGTTGGCATAATTTTTTTTCCCCTTGCTTTTATGGAAGACCTTACAAGGTGTATTATTTTTATAGGTCATCATAATGAAAGATAATTTCTTATTTCTCCTTATTTGCATAAACAAAGCTCTCTGTTATGAAATTTGCAGCTAAATTTTGCAAATATTTTTCAGTTAACTCTTATTCCAGAAATCAGCTAGAGTGGAATCCTGGTCCCTTCTGCTGTCACTGTTTCAGAGCCCTGCTGAGCTCCCCATCACCTTGGGAAACAGGGAGAGAGGAAACAGCCATAGCACAGGGAAGATCAGGATTGCAAGAGAAATCTGTGTACTCTGAGGCACAGGACAGAATGCAAAGAGCAGTTGTGTGGCTGATTTGGGAAGATGGGGCTGCTTATATATAATAAAGGTTAACTTGATTTCAAGGAAGAAGGTTTTTTTCAATCATTGCCACATAAAGTTTAAAGAGATCTAAATCTAGTTGCTTCCCTGGGGAAGATTCTAGACCTAAAAGGCAACATGTAATTTCATCTGATGAGGATATGAAATTGAAACCTTAATTGTGGCAAAGTGTCACTCCAAGAGTGAGGAAAAAATAATATTTACTAAGATGTGCGTGATCATGCATACGGATGCACAAGAATAAATGTAAGTAGGATGATTGTCCACCCTTTTTAAGGCAACTTTCCTGTTGATTTATACAGCTTTTGCTCATGACTTTAAACAAATATTCAGGAGACACTAGCGAAAGTTAATGATATAATGATCCTGTACTTAATTTCCACAGGATGTAAGATGGCAGCTTGCATTCTATCAAGCTTTTTGCACTAGATCTTATGTAATAAATAGGCATTAGTTGCCTTAAGAAGAACCTTCAGGGCAAGCTGTGAAATTATCATAAGCTCAATTTTGGTAACTTTATGTGTCTGTGAGTGGAACTGATACAGTAATTCACTCCAGAAACATCTTGCTTTTGCCTAAGTTTCTTCTGGCAAACTTCCTAGCTCTTCCTAAATTCCCCCCCAAAAATAAATTCTCATCAGGATAGCTTCTAAGTCCATATTAAACACACTAAATTTATGTACTCAGTGGTTAAGTGATTCTCTTAAGACATATTCTTACAGTTTTTCCTTTGTTTGTGCCTATTTTGCAAGATGAAAAAATGCCAAATACATAGTTCATTTGCTTGTGTAGAAATATCTCAGAGTGTTCTGACCTCCGTTAAAAAAAAATCTTGGTCACTTTTACTGTGTTAACTTAAAGTAAATGTACCAGTAGATATAATAGAAATGATATATGTTTGTAAAAAATAGAATAACCTATAGAGATTCAATAATTTTCAGGAAGCTTATGTGAAAGTATATCAGATTTCTATCTAAATTATATTGAAAAATCCTAAGCATGAACTTTTTGGACAGAGATTTTTAAAAATCAGTTTGTGGCATTGTTCTACTTGCACCCTTTAAGTGCTAATGCATGTTTGGCTGTCTCTTGCCTTGACCAGGAGCTTTGGAAGGGACACTTGTTTGTTCCTGCTGAAATGAGACATGGGAACTTGGACACTTTTCCTACACAAAAGGAAGTTGTCTCTTTGTTTAAATTTGGGGTTAGTGTTAGACAGTAGAGCTGGAGAAATCCTTAGCAGTTTGTTGATTGTTAAAAAGGTGATTCGGAGCCCCGAGTCCCTGATCTGTAGGTTATGTGGTACAGCTGAGGATTCAAACTCCCTTCTTTGTCCAAGTTCTTGACAATAGTAGCTTATCAATGTGTCAATTTTCAGATGTTCAAGAGCAAAGTCTGAAAATGAATACATAAATTAATTCAATATATGGCAGCAGTACTGACAGGCCATTGTGATATCTTTGCTGGAAGATAGTTGTACATATGTTCTCCCTCCATTTTTCTTTGTTTATGAATCTGTCAGACCATCTAATTAATTTGCTTTGTATTTAGTAGCATTATCTTTTGTTTACAATGGCTTTTCTTCACATCCTCTGCAGGGCTAAGATGTCAGGGTGCTATGGATTTACCATGCATTTTTAATGCTGCCATGCTGTGTTTAACTTTCACTTTTCATTAGGCATCAAAACTGTGAGAATTAAAAGCCTGCTTTTGATGTTCCAATAAAAAACGACAGTCAAATTTGGCATAAGAGGAGAAAAAATGATTTTTTTTTAATGGGCTAATTTGACACCAAATACCCAAAATAGAGGGTGGCAAATGATTTTAGCATAAATACTATAAAAGACAGGTAAAAAAAGTGAAATTTTTCATTGGTAAATCATCTTTAGAAAGTTTGCTTTATAAATCAATTTAACCTATGTTTATTGAAATAAGTAGGTTTCACACTCTGATACCTCAGAGCTGTGTTTGTAAATTCCTATGACATGGGCCTAAAAAGCCAAAGACAACTGCCAATATATGACACCTCTCTGTTTTATAGGAATGCTAGAATAATTTCATAAGCTTCTCCCCTTTTATAAAAGGGGTTCTGAAATTCAGAGTTTAGGCATGTGTGGCATGAAAAAATAACTTATTCTGTGAAAATGTAGTTAGGAAAAGAAGTTTTCATCATATAAAAAACCAAAAGTTTTGACCAGCTATTTCACTTTTAGTCTAGGGATGTGTATATTTTATATATATATATATATATTTATAATTAAATCTAACAGACATTATACTGGTTAAAGCCCTAGAAGAAGTAATTTTGGAGAGGAGTATGACAGGCTAAGTTACTTTTATTTTCATGCACCTTGCTGAAGTGTTCTTTACCCACAATAACATGATCTTATGCCTGTTTTCTGTTCCATATTTATGCCATTTATAAGAGTTTCCTCTCCCACGACATCAGAGCAGGCACATTATTAGTGAAAAAATTAGGTTGCACTACGTGTCACATCTGATTGTGAGAAATTCTGAAATTCCAAGCAGACGTTTATTGGTATTCCAAAGAGCTTGAAGGAAGCAATGGCATATTAAATTTGGGATCTCTGGAGTTAATTGCATGAGCTGCTAAAACTGTTCATTTTGACATGTTCTTTTTTAAACCTTTTCCCAGTTATTTCAGTTAGTACAATGGGCTGGTTTGGACTTCATTGTTTTGTAGCAGTATGAGCACAAGCAGAGGTATTGGAGCCTATGCTTGTCCTAATTTAGGATAGCATCCTTCAGCATTCTGGAAAGTCAAAATTCTCAGTTATGTTATGGTGTTAGTTACCTTCTTCAGTTTCCCAATCTTTTCTGAAGATCAGTTCAAAGATTTATGTCATAACTCAGAGCGAGCTTACGGCATGTGAAGCTCCCATGTCAACGATACTGTCACGTGGAGAAAGCTGGATATGACCTGGAGCCCCATGAAGAGGGTGGGGAGGCATTCCTAAATATATGACCATGCACTTTGATTTTGTGGGTATATCATGCACAATGCCATCGATATACTCACAAGCTTTCTGAAGTATTGGATCTGGATCAGGGGAATTGCTTCAGCTTACCTTGAAGAGAAGACAAATTCAACGATAGTTAATTCTGCCTTAAGGTTGCTAATGCTCTATTTCTTGTTTTATATTCTTTTCAGATGTATATATTTTAATCAGGTTGTATTTTCCATAGGTTTTTATACTACTAAAATATAACTTGTATTTATGAACATTTTCATCTGATATTATTCTTTCTTTCTCTACATTTCCTCGTACCCATGATAAGATGTGTAATCTGTATGTATAAACCTGTATCATTCATCTTTGTATTTCTTTATTTTGCTCTGTCTTTGTTGTGTCTGTCTCTAACAGGCTCATCTCATCTCTGTACCTTCCTCATCTCCTATCCTTTGGGTTCTGTAAACTCCCTGAAGGTTCAGAGGTAGTATAAATACCTATTCTTGCTTGGGCTTCAGACCATTTCAAATGTACACCCATGTCTTCATATAAATTTCCTGTCAGCATGCAACTTCTTGCTATAATGATTTTAAAAAATACCTGAGGCCTTTGTCTGCAGCTGTGGCACACTGAAGAGAAGTTTGTGTGAAATTTGTTGTTTTGGTGGGGGGACAGTGCCATTTCTTTATTAAGTTCATTTTCTTGCATAAAGTTATAAAACTGCAAATCACAGCATTTTAGTTTATACTGCATGACTTCACGTGAATTATGCTTGAGATATTCAGGCCTAGCATTAGAAAAACAGCTAAAGTGACTTCTTCCTCATCTTCTTAAATTGTATAACATCAGTGAACACCAAATCTCCTTGTAGTTACAGAAGTACAGTGGGAGTGACATGATTCCCCACTGATTAAAAATGTTCATCAGGAGGCCTAAATGCACATGCACAATTCAGCCTGCAGAGATGCTGTCACTGCTCTGTTATATAGAATTTTATCATATACTGAATAAAACATGCTATTTTTTCAATCTTTGAGTTTTGACCCAGACAGTGTTTTCCATTTAGATTTAGAAAATTGGTGACTAGTTGCAGTGAACAGTCTGGAGATTGAAGGAGTTTGAAAATGAGGATTTTTTTTTTTTTTCTGAATGGTAGAAATATTCATGGTTTAGAAAAATAAGCAACTTCTTTTCTGATTTAGTTTTCTTTGTTGTGTTGGTTGCATCCAGTTTGTTTCCATTAACTGTGATTTGTGTCTGACTACACTGTTCTACGTTTTCGTCATTGATGTTCTGGAGACATCTTGGATTTTGAATAACAACCACAATAAACAGTTAAATGTCTTAAGTTCTAAATTTTAAGGAGGAAGAATATGTTACGTGTGAGATTAATTTACTGAGATTTTTTTTTTTAATTCACCAGGACTATCTCAAAAATGGCAAACTGTATCTACGAATGCAAACTTCTATTACTGTAACAAATGTGGACCTTATTTTGATTTATAAGTGGCTTGACTTTGCATGCAAGAGTGCTTTTTGTGTGAATTCTTGCTCTAGTCAAAGCTCTGGCAATTTCACATTATCTAAAAAAAGACATATTTTTTATATATGCAATTTTTTAAAACATTAATTTAAAACAGTGCTGATATTGACTTTTTATTACATAGGAAAGCTGTTACACCAATTATAGCATGGTTTCATCTGTTATGTATTAAGTTCCTTTGTATGCACCTTGGATATTTCAATTATACCACATTGTGCATTTGATTCCTAAAACTGTGTGAATGGCTCTGATGAATTCTTGAAGAATGCAGCTCTTCACGTGCTTTATGTAGGTGGACTGCAGGAAAAATCCAGGCTTCAGCTTTATAGTGACTAAAAGTATTACATTGCACTCTTGAAGAACAAAATTCTGTATTTACCCCATACTGTGCGTAAATAACCATTTTGCTTGGAGTGTTGAAATGGAGTTGGTGAGGAGAGGGCAGGAAAGAGTGGAATGATGAGGCTGTTGCTGCTCTTATTCCCTCTTGTAGGGAGTTGATGGTTTATGCCTTCACCATTTGTAGCAGCCTAAACCCCTTATTTTCAGCTCAAACAAAAGAAGCAGTAAACCATGACAAATGTTTAAAATCTGGCTAGAGTTTGGGTAGAGTTTGGGGTTACTTTGGTGGGGTTTTTTGGTTTTTTTTTTGGCTTTTTTTTGGGTGTTTTTTTTTTTTTTTTTTTATGAAGAGATTACCTGTTGTCTCTGCCTTGTATCTTTGATTGCTACTCAATACAGTAAAAAACCCAAACTTGTTGTTCCATGATCCAGAAAGCTGTCCGAAGTTGTAGAGCTATTTAAACATGTCTTTCTGCCTCAAGGTAAAACTTGTGTTCTTTCAGATTACTCCAGCATATGGATAAATCAAAGTTTGAGGTCTTCTGTTGGCACAGAAAAAGAACATATGCTATTCTTAAAAACTTCACATACTTACTGGTGGTGGCTTTTTATTCCTTATATGTATATCTTTGCATATTTTTCTCCTAAAAGAAAGGTGGACACAATGTCTAAAAGTCCTCTGGACTATTATGCTGATTGCTTTTGACACCTCCAATTATGATGTTAAAACTTCAGTGTTTAAACAAGTGGTCCATGCTTTGACTCCTTCGTTGGTCAGTATATTTTTATCTGGCAGATATTTCTGCTCTCATTTTCTTGAATTTTTGGGTCTAGAAAAAAAAAGTGCAAATGCCTAATTAGCAACAGAAAGATAATGAACTACTATTTCTGTTACTTTCCTGTAGCTTCTTTCTAATGTAATATGTATATTAGTATGAGTAATTATTACAACTATTTCCCTTTTCATACATCCTTGGGCATAGAGGAGTGTTTAAGAAGAAAAAATGAAGAGTCAGCAGGTTTTCTATTACTACTAGATTTTAAGTTTTTTGGGAGTAAGTCAAGACAGAAACTTTCCCTAAGCATTTTATGCCTTCTCTTTTTGAATAAGGGGAAGGATTATTTTTGTCACATTAATAAAATCTCCAAAATAGAAATAAAATTTATATAATTTTTATATTAATGATTTTTAATAGCTGTAATACTACAGGATGATTCCTGTGAAAATAATTCAAAGACTGCTAAACAAACAATACAGAAAAAGAATTTCAATGTGAAGTAGTGCCCTGGAATACATATGGTAAAGATGATGGTGTAACAATGATGGAACTCTGTTTTTCTTTCAGTTCTAATTAAAACAGACAAATTGAATGACTGTTTGTAAATACCTTGCATATGTAATAATTTCAGGCTTCTGTTTTGCAAAAGATTTCTCCTGTGACGTGTAGGAATTAATAGCCTCTTTTTATGTTCCCTTAATTTACATTAATATGTGGATTTCTAAAATCAATCCTTTCTTTTTGTCATATGTAAATTTGAATCCTGACTTTATTCTACTTGCTTAGATTTACATGTTTGTCATTCTCTGTTTATTTCACTGTAGAGCTGAACAAAAGCCCTGATTTCTATTCTTATTTTGATCTGTCCTTGCCCTGAATCAGAGAGAAAAATGGAAATACTTGCAGTTTAAAGATAGGATTTCTAGCAATATATTTTTAAACATTCTGGTAATGTACTACCTAATCAAAGTGCAATATCTGTCTGTGCTGCCAGGATGCACACATGAGTCTAAAACCTGTTTTGTGTCATGGGAGATTTGTCTAGTGGAAAATGACATGTTGATTTTCATGAAAACCAGCATTTTCCTTAAGCAAGTGTTTCAGCTGGGAATTCATGACCAGACTTAGGGTTCCTGTATTGCTCAGCTGTGACAGAAACTGGATCCTTCAGCATTTTGGCAGTGGCTGAGGGGCTCTTGCAAGTGTCTGGTCCTGCTCAGTCTGGATCCTGCGAAGTGCTCGGCGTCCAGGCTGAGGCTGGGGACGTGCCTGGGCTGCAGGAGTGAGCCCCAGCAGTGTGAGGGGCCACACTGTGGCTTTTCAAATTGCCCAGACAATGTGCCTAGCTCAGGACTTCCTGACTGTCTTCATCTTCAAATATCATGAACATATGGTCTTTGTTACTGTGCAAGTTTAGGTTGATTTTCACCAGAACCAATGTTTTCACATCATCATTTCTCAGTCATATGAGAGACTTTATTCGCTATGGAAACAAATATATGCTGGGCACGAGATGCTGACTCTGGGCCAGCTGGACTCTGTAGTTATTCCTGGGTATGTGTTAGGGCAGTAAGAGATAGTTGGCTCATACATTTGGTACTTTCTCTTGTACTTTATTGTGGTGCTCAGAGCTGTGTGTGGCTTCTGACACGCCAGAGAGGGAGAAAGAGTGAAGGCAAGCAGGGCATGGCCAGTGCCCTGAGGGCTTTGTGCCCTGTGGGGTTTGTGCCTGCCCCACACCCTCGGTGTGTGCACAGAGGGCTCTGGCCACGTGCAGGGGCAATGTTGGCTTTAAGTAAAAATATGCTTCATATGACATAGACTCGTTATTCGACTTTGTGTTTTCTTTTTGAGCTTTTGTTGGCAAAATTCTGTTTGCCAAAATACTTGTTCTTTGTTTCCACAAGACTGAGGTGTATTTAAACATTTCTCATCTTGAGAAAATTTTAAAACTTCTTTTAAAATATTTTACTAAATCCTCATTGGAATTTTTTTGAAAATGTGTTTACTGAAACATTTATTTTATACATGTCCTTAATCACATTTTTCAATACTGGGCTTATAAATCAGTTATTTTCCAATATATTTATTTTTACACCAGTCCGCTTTTATGTGTTTTTTGTAGTTGTTATAATCAGGACATTCTTAATACACATGAGTAACTTTGTGAAAATTCGTAATCCTATTTAGGTCAATGAGGATTACTTTTGTAGACAGATATTACCCAAAATTGGCAGCCCCTCAAATTATTTACAAAAGCTGTGTGAAGGCAGGACTTTCCCCAAATGTGTACCTTTAGAATTGTACACTTTAATTGGTATAGAAATTTTGTCTTCTAATATCCAACAGTATCTTTTATATTTTTGAAATTGCCTTCTCACATTCTGAACTACACATGATGACTGTTCTCTCTTTTGAGAATGTGCTATTCCAAATAAGTTTTTAATTAAAATGCTATGTGTAGGTGCTCATATATCTATGATATGAAATGTATGCAGAGCTCTAATAATTGTGTCATTGGATGTTGCTTTATTTATAGACCTGTAATAATGATACTTTTTTTAGCAGGTCAGGTTGTTTCCCCACAGGCTACTCCAGCCTGTATTGAAAACAAAAATGATGTGAGCAGAGAAAACAGCACTGTTGACTTCAGCAAGGTAAGTGTTCACTGATGGTGAAGAGAGCTTCCTGGCTGCCAAACAGATATTTAAAATTAAATAAAATAAATCCATGCGAGTCAGGAAAATCTGTAAAGTGTAGATTTTACTTTAGCATTGAAGTTTTGTGTGCACCGCAGTTTCTGTATGACAAAACAGAATCTTACATTTTCTTTCTAAATTATATGTAAGAGGAAATCACAGTTTAGGAACACAGATAAATTTAATAGCATAGGTGTATATTTGTAGGGGAAACGTTACAAATTAACAGAAAATTATCTAAGTAGGAAAGTAATTCAGAATTCCTATAATTCACATTTACCTCAGATTTTTACTTTCTGTAGAAGTGATGTGTGAATGCCAACTATGCTTTTTATAACCTGAACTCGTGGATTCCAGATGTCTCAAACAGAATGTGTTTCTGTAAACCTACAACTTAATTCTTCTGGCAAGCCAAGATCTTTCAGTACACTTTACAAAAGATGTTAACTGTTCAGTAGTGGAGATTGCAATGACAGTTCAATGTTAGATAGCAAAGAAAAGCAAACAGCTCCTCAGCTTTAATGTGAAGGAGAATCCTAATTTGTGTAAGAAGTCTGTATGTACCTAAGGCAGTCACAATGGGTACAGACAACAGGCCTGGCAGGGATAGATGACTTCAGCTGACACATTAGTGCAACAAAGGTTGAGTAAGTGAAGAAAGGTGATTTAAACCAAAATTCTGGAGAACAGCACTTTGAGTCTGTTGAATTTTAATGTTAGTGCAGCTGAGCTAAAAGTAGAGTTATGTGATTGCTCCATCTGGTGCCAGACTTATTTCCTAGCAGCAGTAGCTATTTGCATCATTTGAATTTTTGACTGAACATTCCAGACTAGGAATTGTATATGGGTGAAATGGGAGGGGAAACTGATCTTTCTGTCAATGACAATGAGAAAAAAGGAGGCTGGCTGGGAATGTATTATGAACCACATTTCTGTAGAGGCTGCAAGAACATCTATAAACAGTGGCAGATTGTTAAAAATTTGATATTAATCCTTTAAACACATTTCAAACTAAAATTATGCTTTAAAGAGTCAAGTACAATATTGGTTTCATGATATTTATATTAAAGTCTTAAGTAAAACTAATTGGTTTTGCAAGTATTCTAATATCAAGATGTAAAATTTGTAAAGGTTATAAAATATAAATAAAATTATCTATTCAAAATTAAGCTATGCAGAAGTGAAGGGAATGACTTCAGTTTCAGTAGTGCTTTTTCTTGAACATTTCTCCAGTTGCTTTGAGTGTTTTAGGATCCAAATCCCAATCAGTTCTCTAACTGAAATTCTGTTTGTATTAAACAAGAATGGGAGCTGCATCATTTGATCTTTCACTCATTATTTTTGCAGTGCTGCAGCTTGCTGATCAAAAGAGCTATTGCCATTTAAACTAGCTGGAAGAAATCAACATTTCATCTTTTTCTAACTTCAACAGGGAAGGATACCAACAAGGAATTCAGGAATATGAAAGGAAGAACTTTTGTTAGGAGGAATGAAATAACAGTAAAGGATTGTAATCTAATACCTTTCTTTTTGACTGACTTTAAATAGATCCATTTATCTGTTTGAAGATGCATAAGTGCAGTTTCCCCTTGAAATGTGCTATTGCAATAACTCCCAACGGTTATAATTGGAATTATATGCACAGATTGTAGAGCAGTACAGTAATTTTCTCTTGAGTATTGTGATTTCTTGCTCTAATTTCGTTCCAGATATTAATTTCATTTATCTTCTACAAAAAAAAGCACCTTTGACTACCTCACATATTCTCTCTTTGCTAATCTGTTTCCCTTGGGCTATGTCTAATATTCCAAATTTGGAGCTGATTCAAAAAGCTGACTTAATCTGGATACAGCATTGAGACTGTGTTGATTGTATTGGTATCTATCTATGAAAAATGTGAGACAGGCACTGAAAGCTGTCTTGAGTGTTACTTCAGGAACATGGAGAGATGCTTTGTGCTGTTTGTAAATGTGTCACTCCTCTTCCTCTGCTGCCACCACCAGGACTTTGTGTTCTCAGGGTGAGGTGGAGGTGATGTGTCCCAGCACCACTTTACCCCCTGTCTGAGCAGAATGGGGGTGATAATTTAAAGACTTCAGCTGGCTCATTTCTACTGTTTATGCCAAAGACTGAAGGGAACATTAATTGTCCTGAAACACAAAATGGATAAAAGAGACTGTACCCACATCCCTTCTCACAGCAACATCCCTGTGCTCTGTGTGGAAACATTATTTCTGAGACAAACCCCTGTCCCATACTGACAGAGTTGGGTCTTTCAAATACCATGTGAAGCAACTGACTGGTGTTGAATGCCAGTTGACCCTGCTTATAAATAAATTTGGTTAATATGTTTTACTAAGAAGGGATGTTGGGTATTTAGTTTGTCTTCATGTCAGTTTATGTTTGGTTTCAGGTTAGATGTCCACCACTCTTCAGTCTTTGAGTTGCCCTGGAGGGACATGGTCTCTGCATTAGTTATTCAGTTTTGTATTTAATTGAAGCTTGCCTGGACTATTTAGGGTCAGGTCAGGAATGTGACTCAGGTTACGGTGCAGATTAAGATGCACATCAGGTCTCTCCAGCTAAAGACCTGGGATAAGAGATGTATTATGCATAGGTTAGATGAAGCATTCTACATATGTAGCTTCTGCCACTGCCATAAATTCACTCCCAGGACCACCTCCACTCTCATTATGCAGTGAAAGCAGTGCCTTTGGGATTTGGGTGTGTTTGCTCAGTTTGCTTCTCTGCCAGCTACGTTCCTTTTAATGGTGTTCTCTTCACTACCTAAACAATATTAGACAGTATTAGAATCTCAAGCTGAGAAATAGTACAGGAAATATCTGGAAATACTTTCTTGTAGACAGGAGACAGAGTGTTTCTTTCAAATTTGAATCTTGTGATCTGTATGTTAGAGGACGTCAATGTCACAACTGTAGCATATTGTATATGGGACATTAATTATTAAATGCTAAATGCATTTAAATGTTTAATCCATCCATTCACAAGGTAAACTCAGCTTAGAATGCAAATTTCTACATGTCTGAAAGACTGCTTTCTTCCTCTCAATTACAAATAAACTGTGACACCAACATTAGGTGCAGAATGAACCTTAGTTATATAATTAATCCTGAAGAGTTATTTCATTATTTGAGTGGAGAACAGAATTTACCTCAGTTTTTCAATTTACCTTGAAAAGTACTTGGTCTCCAACCTTCCAGGTTTATCTGTTTCTTGTTTAACTTTGTGAGGTGTTTAGTCATCTCTGTAGCTTAGGGAAGCATTAGATATCTCTTTGTGATCTCAGCAAACCAAGATTTCATTACACAGGCAACTGTGTTATATCTGAATTCTGATTTAGTGCCAGAGCCATTTGCAAGAAAACAATTTTCTAAATATTACCAAAAACTATGCAAACTAGTACTGACAGATGGCTGTAAGATAGACATTAAAATGGTCCACTTTAACAGTTTATATTGGATTTGGTTGCTGTTGTTGTGTTTAGATTAATAAAAGGAAAGCAAATGACAAAATTCATGCATTTTGAAATGTAGACAATGCTGGTGCATAATTAAATCAGACATACATTATATACTTTATTACTCCATGTCAGTCTTTGTTACAGAGAAGAGTCTAGAGTCATACAATCCTTCACAAATACCTTGAGCTTATTATAGCAATATCATGATGAAGCTGTGTCTCTGTTTTCCTATCATCCTGCAGAAAATCAACATTGCTGCCTAAAATTCCAAAGTTTTTCTTCTGCTTTCTTCTTGCTCTTGAGGCTGTCAAAGCTCATGATAGCTTATTTTCTGTTACTTCAGCAGAAGGGCAACTGTCTTCTGTTAAATCTGAAAACAAAAAAGCATCTCAGAGTAGAAAAAGGAAAATTGTGTGTAGTGGAATCTATTGTTCTTCTCAGTGAGATAATAATACAACAACTATGAGCTGTGAATTGATGATTTCCAGAATTGATAATTATGGAAAAATAAGGTGTCTTAATTTCCTCTACTTTTATGATTGCTATTAAGTATTCATGCTGTTATGAGGATAAATAAAAAGCATTACTAGGGGATTTATCCTATATTCTTAAAAATATTTTGAATTTTATTTGTTGTCTTTATAAATGAATTCTGCAGTGCTTTGTTTCCAAGAAAAAATGTCTAGTTTGGTTTAGAGAAACATTTTTATGAAAAGAAAAATATTCAACAGACAAGAACAGTGGAACTGCACAACTGAAATAGCCAAGGTTTTAGTGCAGTGATCAGAAAGTCTCTGTCAACAAAGCAGGGGAAAGAAAAAAACCCCTGTGAGTAACTTTTAGGTTGTAATTTAATATACTTTCCCCAGGTTGACCTACACTTCATGAAAAAGATACCACCTGGAGCTGAAGCATCAAACATCTTGGTTGGTGAGCTCGAGTTCCTGGACCGTGCCGTTGTGGCGTTTGTTAGGTTGTCGCCTGCAGTGCTGCTTACGGGACTGGCTGAAGTTCCAATTCCAACCAGGTACAGCTGGGCTGATCCTGCTTCCTGTTTCCCTGAGGACCTTGGGGGACAGGGTGATGTGCCAGTTACTGAGTGAGGAATTTGGTTTGCTCTTTAACAAAGACATCTCTCAGCCTTCCACTCACCCTGGAAATGATGTGTGGGTATATTCAGACACAAACTAGTTTTGAATACCTCACAGATGTAGAAATGTACGTTATAACACACAGTTTATCCTAGACAAACTGGTATTACTCCAGATGAAGTATCTCCCTAAGGTGAAATATTCAACTTCATAGAATATTTCATCTGGAACTGAAACTACTTGTGTGATACTGCATAATTATGTACAGAACTAAAAAAAAATGAAGATGAAATTGAGAAAAGGCAAAAAGCAAACTGTTTGATTTGGTTGACTAGGGAAAGTGAGTGAATAGATGGAGAACATGCTGTAAATATATTCTTAAAAAAATTTTACTTCTTCAAAAATTTACTTTGCATGGTACAAAACGAGACTTTTAACCATAAATTTTTTTAAAATTTATTTTTTCCAAGCTGAAACTTTTTCTGATGGAGTACTTTGATTCTGAAAACAAATTGAGGAATTAAAAAAAAAAAAAAAAGAAGTCTAAAATAGACCTTGTATTCAAATAGAAGAAAATTGGGATAGATCTGTGATTACATTGGGTCCTGCTGAGGTTAATTCAGATCAAAACTCCAGAGTGATTCTCCCATATCTGTGTTCACTAACTTAACTTTTATTGCGGAATCCACCCCCCACTCCCCCCTTTTTTTTTTATTAATTTGTGCATATGTTTCTACACACATTCTGTCTTTCTTTCCCTTTCCCTCTTTTAGTTTCTATGAAAGTAGAATTCCAACAGTAGGCAGTAATGTATTCCAGTTTGTGATGCTCAGGACACTCACGTATCACACTCATGTTATGCTATGAAATGCAATGCTGAGAATCAGATCCTTGCTTCTAACCAGATAAACATTTTCTTTGAGCTGTACTTTGTAGTTACAACATACTTTGGATGTTACTTTTTTGATGTTTTCTAGTTTTTGCATGCATATAGGAAACACTGAGGGAATTGGCTTTGGAAAAAGCTTTTCCTTGTAATCTCCCTCAAATTCCGACAAGAAAAAAAACCACCAAAAGGAAAATAACAGATTTCTTGATTTTTGGTCAAAATAAAAATAGTTACAAATTAGGACAATAAAATGTTTCTGCAAAAATTTGTATGCAATAAAAAAAAAAAATCAGTAATATGCATCAAAAGATTGTCTTTTGCATTGTAGCAAAACTGAAATTATAGTTATTTCATTTGAACAAATCCTCTGCCTTTTATAGAACTTTACTTGCCTACACCTCTCAAGTAGAGACTGTCCAGAGCCTTAATGGGGGTAAAAAATATTTTAAAATTATTTTATTTGGGTAAATTTAACATCTCCAAGATTGCAATAATTTATGTAACCATAGCCATTCTTTTGAATTAGCAGAATTAAATAAATTAATGTGTTCTGTACATAGATTACAGTTGCATACATTTATTATGTAAGTTAAGGTTTGTTATGTAAGGAGGTTTTGGTAGCCTCAGTCAAGACTGACTGTTAAGCTTATGACATATTTTTGGAAGCTATTTTCATATTCTTTTTCTAAGCAAAGCTTCATGTTTAAATGCATGTGTGAGGATCTTGAAGGAGATTATATATAGTGTTTATCTGAGAGATTCTTCTAGTCCACATTTTAGATATTTCTGTAATATTAATATTAATATTAATTTTGACCATCTATGCTTTACAATTTCCCAAATTTACTTTTAATTTGCAGATTTTTGTTCATTCTTCTTGGACCACTGGGTAAAGGCCAACAATACCATGAGATTGGAAGATCAATTGCAACACTAATGACAGATGAGGTATTTTTATTCATGGTTCAGTTTTGTACTAACTGAAGAGGTGTAATAGGGAATCTCCAGTCCTTCACATGAAATGTGGCTAATCATTCTGGTGATGACAACGAGCATTCTAACTCATTTCATGATCTTGTGACAGCCCAGATTATGCTGCTGTAAGGGGGTAACAAAATGAGAAACAATATTCATAAGCGAAGATGTCTTCACCAATAAGGTTCCATTTTACACAGTTGCTTTCCAGTGGATTTAATTTTGTTTAAACTGCAAAATCTCTCAAATATTTAGCAGCCATAAGGATGTTTTTCTGTAGCAGCTGGAATCTCTAAGATAATTAAGTACCAGAAGCTATTTTCAGTTGAAGCTGAGATTGTTCAGTGGGAACTTTACAAAGTGTGTTTTATTTCAGATAAGTGGAGCCATTATTTTAGAGGGAGTTCCTTTTCAATCTCTTTTTCCTCCCATGTGCACTTCTCAATTTTTCACAGGTATTCCATGATGTTGCTTACAAAGCAAAGGACCGCAATGACTTGGTGTCTGGAATTGATGAGTTTCTTGATCAGGTTACTGTTCTCCCTCCTGGAGAATGGGACCCAACAATTCGAATAGAACCACCTAAAAATGTTCCCTCTCAGGTTTGTACAGTGTGAAATTCAGATACTTTTATAAGTTGTGATGAATTTTTATTATGTAGATTTAAGTCTCATTAATTTAGCATTTACCAGAGTCACTATGTTTTGCATGCTGTTTTTATTTTAGGTTAATTTTCTTTAGAAGAACCCTTGACTTGCAAGCATACAGTATAGTGCTGACATTTGGTTTAGTTCAGTACTAGTTCTCTCCTGAGTAAATACAGGCAGTTGTATCTAAAGATACTAAATTCAGGGATAAGTGGTCTTAAACATTCTTGATTATTCCAAATAGCCATCGTTTGCTTTTGTTCTAAGCTTATTGCAAGAATTGATCAAGGCTTGTTACTCTTTAAAATGTTTTCTGATACAAGATATTTTTGGTGATCAATTCTTTAAATTTCATAGAATCACGATTCTTTTCACTATTAACTGTCTGGTAATAGAACTCCTTTACAGCTTATGAGAAGGTTATGCTGACGAATCTTAAAATGAGATTTTTATGTTTAAGCTTTTAACTTTCAGAGCCTGTTTCAGTACTAAAACCCACGAGAAATATCTTTTCCTTCTGGTAGGAGAAGCGTAAGATCCCAGGAGTGCCAAATGGAACTGCAGCCCATGGGGAAGCAGAACATCCTGGGGGACACTCTGGACCAGAACTGCAACGCACTGGAAAGTTAGTGAAAACATATTCCAAATCTTAAGTGTTCAAAGTGATGTTCAAAAGGAATCACAAGGGTCTGGTTCTCTCTCAGAAGTGTCTTGGTGCATAATTTCTTTCAGGCATTTGTCCTGATTTGCATGTGCCACGTAGCTGAAGAGGACAATACATGCTCATTTGCAGAGAGCAGGAGAGGGCAGGAGGGTTTGAGTGTTCTCATTGTGTTTATTGCAAGCTCCTTTCTCTAATATTTATGAAGGCCAGACCTTTCTTAAACTTGATTAATGTTTCTTGGTTTTGTACAGGATGACGGGAAACTTGATATAGTGTTGTGCCATATATTATGAATACTTACAGCTCTTTTGTAGTTGAAGTTTCTGGGTTGTGCAGCTTTAGCATTTCTTTTTTACCTCACTAAGCCGTGATATGTCCTGGTACATGAGGCTGTGGTTACCCTGGTGGCTGCAATATACAGAATGAAGAATTTGCCCCAAGGAATACTTGTTTTCTCTCATCTAATACGGTGTGGTGTAAGTGCATCAGCTGTCAGTGGCTGCCTTAGTGTAGTGTGGCTGGGCAATAGATGTTTCTTTTACTTTGCTGCCTCCTGACATTTAAATACTGTTCCTACCTTTAGCATGAAGCTAAAGATTCAGCTGCAGTGCTGGTGTGCACTGGGGCAGGGGAGGTGATGGCCAGTCTGGCTGGAAGTTGTTCTCTCACCAGAGAATCTGCTAATTGACAGCTTGAAGGATTGTTTTAATATTTAGGAGGTAGTAGCACTACACCACCTTCTTTACCTCAGCATGATCTGATACATTGTGTGCCTGTGAGGAAAAGAGCATTGTGGGGTTATTTACTTTAGCTGTATGGTATTTTGTAAGGGACCGTCTGTTCCTAGATATTTGATTATACTTGACACAGTGTAAATGACAAAAGATGACAGCTCTTGTCCTTGAAAAATGGTAGCATATATTCATTTCTGTCATCAAGTGTATTTAGGAACAGGTTCTCAAATAAAGAATGTGAAGCTGATGTGGGCAAATAGGCACTGTGATACCTCTCTAATTAAACAAATGTAAAGATTTATTTCATGTAATAAACAGTTTGGTTTAGTGCATGGGAGCAAGCAATTGTTCAGAACTTTGGTGTCTGGATGATTTGATTAGTTGAAGAATTTATAAAAGAGACATGTTAATGAGTTTGTTTTAAAACCACAATAATTTCCTGGTTGAAGTTACAAAGACAGGCTTCCTATAAACTTATTTTTTATGAAGGGTGAAACATAAGAGTATGAATCATTTGATCAAGGAACAGTAGCATCTCTGCATGTGATTGAAGCAATATTGTAAAAGAAAGTTTTGTGTGCCACCTTAATTGATTTGAGCTCTTCTATGTTTTCTTTAGATTTTTTGGAGGATTAATTTTAGATATCAAAAGAAAAGCTCCCTTCTTCTGGAGTGACTTCAGGGATGCTCTCAGTCTGCAGTGTCTGGCATCATTTTTGTTTCTCTACTGTGCTTGCATGTCTCCTGTCATCACATTTGGTGGTCTGCTGGGAGAAGCAACTGAAGGTCGTATAGTATGTGTTAAATCTGAACTTTTAAAACAAACTTATAGTTCTAGTTTCGTGGTTTGTATTTCCTTACTGTTGCATGAATCACCTTTATATATTGGTGTTTCAATGTTTAGAAGGCTATGGACTAAGACATTGCAAAAAGAACCTGTTTGAAAATTTATGGACACTTCTCTCTGTGTCGTATTCAGAGTGCAATAGAATCGCTGTTTGGAGCGTCCATGACTGGAATTGCCTACTCTCTTTTTGGTGGACAGCCTCTCACTATACTTGGCAGCACAGGACCAGTTTTAGTGTTTGAGAAGATCTTATTCAAATTTTGCAAGTAAGTGAAGATCATGATATTACTCATCCTTCATTTGTTTTTAAGTAAAAGTAGAGACAACTATTCCAAAGTGGAAATTCTAAGCAGTGCACTACAAGATAAATTGTTGCCTTTATCATCTTGCAGAGTCCAAAAATTATGCAGTGAATTGGTAAAGCGGAAAGGTGAATTTTCTTAAATTTAGGGCTTTTGTTTGTTTTAAAGCCTTCCCTTCCTTCCCTTCCTTCCCTTCCTTCCCTTCCTTCCCTTCCTTCCCTTCCTTCCCTTCCTTCCCTTCCTTCCCTTCCTTCCCTTCCTTCCCTTCCTTCCCTTCCTTCCCTTCCTTCCCTTCCTTCCCTTCCTTCCTCCCTTCCACTCCTGTTTTGAAGGGAATGACTGCTTCAGGATGTTTGTGGGGATTTTTTTGGGTTTTCTTTTGAATATTATCATTCTCTACTCTGAGGTAATATATTTAAATCAGTGGTTTATCTCATCTCTAACTTGAAAGGTGTTGTTTCTCACCAAGAAAGTGCAGGCAGTAGAAGTGGTCCCTCTTTCAATAGTCACTGGTACAGGCCATGCCATTCCCTCACCTGGACAGAGAGAGGGTGGGGTGTCATGCCACAAGAGCCACATTTAGGCTCATGTGCTGTACTTGTCATGTCTCTGCCACAGTGTGGGTAAAAATGATGTCTCCATTTGGAAGCCATCATGCTTCTCTGCCATCCAGTCTGCTTTTCTGCCTCACTGCTGTGACAGGGACTTCTGTGGCAGGATCTCCTGCACAACAGAGAGTAGGAAACCCCGCTTAGCACTCAGAATTTCTCGCACCTTCAGACAGACCTTTCAGTTTGCTGTGATAATGTCACACGGTGTGTTTGGAGCTCTATTATCATATGCAGTGAGCTTACAGAATTTTGATGAAAGTTGTTATAGCTACTCTTTCACAGCTTAAAAAGAAATTGACAGGTGTTGGCTGTTCACAAAGCAGGATATGGGATAAAAAGTGAGTGGACCTTACACACTTTGTGTGTGACTACTCTCAAAGCTGCTCACGTGATTACTTTAGTAGAGATAGAACTCCTTTTGTCCTGTTAATTGGGAGAAGAGCTCTGGTCAGGAGGTGACTTGATCTTCTGTTCACATTAAGTACATAATTTCTGATTCAGACTGTCCCCAAAAAGGAAATTTTGGAGCTGCTTTGTCTCCATTTACTGTGGCTGGACAAAAGGTTGAGTGAGTTGGTGTTTTTTTCTCTCCTTTTTAGAGAGTATGGGTTGTCATACCTTTCTCTGAGAGCCAGCATTGGGCTGTGGACTGCAATCCTGTGCATCATCCTTGTTGCAACTGATGCAAGCTCCCTAGTCTGCTACATTACCCGGTTTACTGAAGAAGCCTTTGCTTCTCTTATCTGCATCATTTTCATTTATGAGGCCTTAGAGAAGCTGTTTCATCTCAGTGAGACATATCCAATCAACATGCATAATAATTTGGAGCTGCTGACAAAGTACTCGTAAGTAAGATTTCTTCTCTTAAACTGTTAGGGTTTTTTATCCATAGGTTGTTTTCTCTGCAAGGAGCACAGCAGGAAGAGTTTGCAGTAGTTGCAGCATGTAGAAGCTACTCAGTCACTATGGTGTCTTATGGAAGTAGCAATTACTGGGGGGATGTGTACAAGCAGGACATATTTACTTAAGATAAGTAAAAAATTTATTTCCAGACTTGCGGTTTGGAAAAGCTTCAATATAATTAACCTGGAAATCCTAGAATTAAAAATAGGACTTAAAGGGACCTTGGTTTTAGGTCTCTATTCATTCTTATTTAATGAGACTTAATTCATGGTCTCTTCCTGTAACCTTGTACTTATGATTTATAATCTTTAAATGGCAACAGGATATTCAGGTAATGTTTGTATATCATACTTATCTTTGTTTTGTTTTGTTTTTTTCCCAAATTGAAATATTCACCTTTCTAAAAGGTTATAAGTTGATGTACCTGCTTTATTTTTACCTCTCTGGCGTTTAGGTCCAGGCTTAATTTGCAAGAACTGAAGTGGATTTGGAATTGTTAGATGGATCTCAGTTCATAATCAATTTGTTCTTATTACAAAGATTTTTAATCTAGCTCCATTTAAACAGCTTTACTTTATTGTGAAGTTTAAACATGTACTAATCTACTTGGGGAATAAAAAAAGTGAATTGCTTTTATCGATATTATTTCATTGAGAAGTAAACCCTCATAGACCTCTTTCTGTGATATGAGAACAAAAATGTTGTTCTAGTAAAGGACAAGATCCTAGTCTGTCCTGAGGCCAGTTAAGCTTGGTCACATCAGTAAATAAAATTTACTTAAAAAGCATTTTCAATGAAAATCTCTCTCCAGAAATGTCTTTATTTCATTGAACCCATTTGAACCCTCTGCATGAGCTGGGTGGGGCCCTAAAGCAACAGTGCTTGAACAGTGCCACATCTTCTGTTCACTGGAAAAACAGGAGTGTCTCAACCAAATGTCTCATTTGCATTTTAAGCTGGGAAAAACAGAACACAGCAACAGAGAAAACATTTGAGCTTTGTGTATATTATCACTAGAAAAATAGTTAGCAAATCCTGAATCTGAATGTACATTATGTACCTTAATACACAGAACAAGTTAGAGAAACCATAGTTCTGCTGTGACATACTCTCATCATGCTGAAGATTTTATTATTCCTCTCTAATAGTTTAATCAGACAAAGGAATATTAATTTGAAGAGAAAACAACAGACATCAATACCATGCATGCAGTTGAGGTTATATCCCCTTATATAACTTTAATCACCTTCTATGAAGTAGATATTTTACTCTGAAGACCTTCATGTAGCAGAGTCTTTGCAGATTTTTTTCTTTTCCTTGAACATGATGTCCTCCCATCGTTTTGAAAATCAGATGTTGAAATGCTAGAAAAAGACAAAAAATTATTTAGAAAACATTTACCAGGTGGAGCTGAGATATTAAAATATATAATGGAAAGCATGAGCACAAGTAGAAACATGGGTTCCTGGGTAGCTATATTGGAGGTTAGCTGAATCCCTTAATATTGCTAGAGATTTCAGAGAAATGAGGTTAACAGTCCTGCTTGCAGGGGAACAGTCATAGTTATGTCTATATTTTGTCAAAATGTTTTCTCATTATAATCCTTGTGTTAATCAATAAATGTTGTTGGTCTTAGTTAGAATGCCATACAATAATCAGAATCCCAGACTGGTTTTTGAAGGGTGGTGTTTTATTGCTGCCTGCTCTTGGTAACTGAGCAATGAATGTAAAATGTGCAGAATACACAGAATGATGAAAGAGTAGCCTTTGTCATCCTCCAGGTACACCTACTGACCTGTCCTGGCCTACAGTGTTGGAATACCAGCACAAGAGTTTTAGATTTTTCAAACACAACTTCTGAAAGAAAAGTGTCTTCCAGATGTTTGGAAGAAAGATTTCACCACTGCCTGGTGTTTTCAAACACATATATCAGAATTGTTTGATATCACTTCAAACACATATATTGTTATTTGATATCAAACTTATTTGAGATAGTTTTTTTGTAGTTATTTGAGTTTATTATTTCATACCTATATTTTCAGTTATTCTTTCACTCTGTGTAGATAGTACAAATAGATTGCCTTTTAAACTCTTGTATTAAATCTCACATTTGGCACTTATATTGTATCTTCTACTTGCAGCATGTTCCTGTTTATTATCAATGATGCCTGTAGCAACTGACCCCACTAACAGCAAAATGCCCAGCTGTAGACATATAGCTCTTATGGGTTGGGACTTACATTTTTTAGCTTTGAAACTGATTTTTAGAAATGGCAGTGTACTGACAATCAATGCATTACCTTGTAAGAACATATCTGCTGCTGTCCAAGGATCTGTGCTGTGAACACAGCAAAAGGCTAATTCCAGCCTCTCCTGTTCTCTCCGTTCCTTTCTCTTTCATCTGAGATTTCTTAGTTATTCAGAACCAGTCCCAAAAGATTGGGAGAATTGAAAGATGTGGTCAGTTGCAACAACTCTACATCAGGTGCCCGAGTCAGCTTTCACACAGACTTGATGCAATCTGAACTCTGTGGGCTTGCTGTGCAAATGTGCACATATTAGTGTTACTCTGTCCACATACAGTGGCATTTTGCCCAGAAGGTGAGGTGTCACAATTTTCATCCCCATGGAGTCATCAAAAGGCATTTCAAGTACTCTGAGTCTCTGCTCAAATGTCTGTACACGATTCAGTTCTGGAAAGATAAACTAAAAGATGGATAAGCATGAAAGTTTACTCAAAATAAAAATCTCTCTTGTGTGTACTTGAATGTGGGAAATACTGATTTCACAAGGAATTAGCTTTTCCTGCAGCATCTGATTCCAGTCCTTCTACTTATAGCTTAAATGGGTAATAACAAACTTGGGCTGAAACTGGTCCTGTCCTTAAAGGACCAGCATACTCTGTTACAGAAGCTAATTAGTATCTGCTGTTTTGCTAATTAAAACAGCTGTTTGCATTTTCCTCTTTGGGGATTTTAAAGACAAGTTTTTAATTGTTAGTAAAGCCTTGGCAGGTCTTTAATTAGCCATGGGTGATCTTCAAAAGGTTGAGCAACTCATTTCTCTTTGAATGCTCAACCAAAGCTTATGTAAAACTTTATCTTGGATCTGCAATTCTATGCTAGAAAACTTGGGTTGCACTGTAAAATTTCTGTGTTTTCTTTGCCCACTCCAAAAGTTGATGATAAATTGGTCAGAACACTGAATGTATTTGAAATTTTTAGTGTATGCTGTGGCCCAGCTGTCCTCTTTTCTCCCATGGGCTTTGAGGATGCTCTGATATCCACAGGTTGTCTGTCCACATGCCAGTACTGTTCCTTTGCCCTGGTGAAGACATGAGTTTGACCCAGGAAAAGTCATTGGCATTCTGTTAGTGCTTTCTTTGGAGTACTAGAAAGACAAAGAAAGCAGTAATTTTAAATGGTCGGTGTTTCAACCAAATTGAAACCATATTTCAAGTGAAAAGAAAACCCATTCTGTATTTTTGGTGGGCTTGAATTCTCTTATACTCTCTGTTGAGAGTTATGTTGAGAGTACTCATAGAGTCTCTGTTGCAGCGATTTCATGTAAAATACTGCACTGCATGCATCTCTTATATTTGAGAGTACAGGAGTCATTACTAATATCTGCCATAATACACCTTAGAAGACAAAGAAGAACATTCTGAACAGTTTGGATTTTTTTTTTTTTTAGTTTTTAATCAAGCACACCTAAATATTTGAAAATCAACTGAAAGTCCTCCTAAAAGATTTCTTAAAAATTGCCTTTAGTATTTTACCATTTAAAGTAGAAGGTAGGTTTTGAGTTTGTTACAGAATTCTACCTCAAAATGACAAAAATACCTTTTTGCATGATCTTTTTGCATGATGCACTTTTTAGTCATTTTTAAATTTTATTTTTTACTCTGTATTGAAATACAGAATAAATACAGTGATCTACTTACAGGCAAATCCATTCAGCATTTATATGTAACTTTTTCCTAAAACATCATATTTTTGATATGGATGATAAAGAATAAAGCATTTAAGTGATAAATCAAAGGAAGGACAAAGATAGCCTGATTTTCAGTGTGGTACTGTGCTGTATTTTCTTATTTTTAAATTGTGTTGTTTTGAAGGAACTTGAATAGAGTAGCTACATTGTTTATTAAATTAAGTACAAATACTTCTTGATCAGAGCATTTCTTTTTTTTTTATGTGACCTTTTTGTATTTGTCATGCCATTAGCATTTGTAGGTTGGCATAGCAACTCTCTTATTTCTGCACTCTCCTCCTCCTGTTTTTATCCTACCCTGGTAGCAAATATATCTCCAGTTAGTGAAACCTGTCTGGAACGTTGATGCCCATCAGTTTTAAAGTGTATATTAAATATTAGAATGTTATTTTTGCTAGGAAAAGAGAACCCCATATTGGAGCAGATAAACCCCCCTGGTTTTAAAAGGAAAACAGAATAAGCATTGTGGATGAAAGGAATGTGATTTAGAAAGCAGTCCACTGGTCTTTAAAATATGAGTATTTTAAGATAGTTTTCTTAGAATACAGAAGTTCAGTTATTTCTCAGGGTGAGGTTGCTTAGATTTTTATATACCTTTTTGGTATATAAAGGAATTTTATATACCTTTTTGGTTTTTATTAATTCTTTTTTCAAAGTGATGAATTCATGTTGTTTTAATAATTCTTTACCAGAAGTTACTCAATTATTAACAGATTACATTGAATAATTTTAAAGTGATTTCTTGGCATAGTAATATGCATATTGCAATCTGTCTTGGTATTGACATGCACTTAAGCATTAGGAGTAGAAAATCCCACTCTGATGTAATTAGGGAGCCAAGATCATGTCAATCTCAGTATCATTTCAGGCTATAGAAACTACTGCTTCTAGAAGGCATTGTGAAGATTGGTTTTGTGCATAGCACTGTTTGCACAAGCAAGTTTTAAACCTTCCATTATCCATACAAATTAATCTAAAGACATCATTATTGGATGCAAATTAGGTTGGTTCATACCCTGTATCTCTTAAGCTGCAGGTGGAATGAGAAGAGTCAGCAGTGATGAGCACAGTGGTGCTCATTATGGTCCCAGGCATGTAATTGAATTTCAATTCCTGAAATGATTTCTTTGAGGTTAGATATGAAAATAGATTTTCTGTTTCCCTTCTTTATAGTTTTTTCCTACAGTTAAGTAACTGTGCCATATACTGTGTGTCCTCCCCTAAGAATATCCCTCTTCTTCCTAGAACCAACCAAGTGCCATCACTGAGTTTAACTGCTGGTTCCCTTTTGCTTCTTGACAAACCTTGGAATCCAGGATTTCTTTTTCTTTATTCTATTTTTTCCAAGACTTCTCTGTGCCTGCCCAACTCAGCTGACTTGTTTGTCTCTTTCTCCATCATTTGAACCCAGAGAGTGCCCACCTTGTTTTGTTCTTTCCTACTACTTGTCCCCTCCACTTTGGAAATAGATCTCTTGCTAAGCAATTTTCCACAGCATTCAGTTTGTAGTTGGGAGCTGGTCTACACAATGCCTTCAAAATCTAGGAAGGCTTACATAAAATCTGTGTGTGGATTTTTACAGTGCCTTTATGTGTATTGATGCATTGCACCTGCACAGTTGAAACTCAAACTGACCATGTAGCACTGCAATGTATTGCAGTAATTATTTCTGTACCAGCATTATACTGAACCTCTTCTCTCTTAAGTATATGCACTCTTAACTTTGGAAGTAGGGTGAAGTGACATCCTAGAAGTATTTCACAGTGGAAGCTTTCAGATGATTTGTCAGTATCCCCAGAGTTGCACTGCTTTTCTGCACAGGAATTTCTGTGTATGGCAGTTACACACCATAGTGCTGCTGCAAATGCAGGGACTGCATACTGCAGCAGATAGCTAATAAAACCCAACCTTCAAGGTTAACAAAGCTACAATAGGATTATAAATATGTTTTCTAGACTTTCCCCTTGAAAAAACACTATTGTCTTCCTGATGTGCTATCCAAAAGAACCTGATTCTTTGAGATGTCTTCAGGCTAACATCAGTTCCCCTTCTCAGATTTATCTTTGTTTCTTTCTCCATCAAACTATTGTACTGCTGAGTGCATTGTTTAGGTGCTTTCATAGGCTTTTATGTTTTCCTCCTGAACTTAACCAACTAAACAGCCTTGAACCTTAGAGAATATTTGTGGATGCCTACTGATGTTCGTGACTGTCAGAGATGGGCCACATTACAGTGGTTGTAATTCAGGATGGCAGAGCTCATAAATAAATGAAGAAAAAAATCTTGTCTTGCCGTGACAGCTTCGCTGTGAAAGGGTTTCATGATACTGAGAATAGAACCTAACTGACAAGTCCATTTTCCATCACTATTAATTATTTTGTTTCCAGTCTTTTATCCACCGAGCCTTTGATTTAGTTGGTATGAAAGTTGGTGCAAGGAATATAAGGTAAATAAAATGCCAGGATCTGCAGATATTGTAGGTATGAGATAGCAGAGAAGATATCATTTTATGTTACTGTTGTTGTCCTCTTCCCATAGAAGTTGTTGGACAGACAGAAGGATTCTGTGAATGCCCATAATTCCCATGAAAATGGTGTATTTGCAGAAAACCTAAACATGCATAGCATAGTGCCATTAATATACTTCAGCCTTGTAAATGCAACATAAAGAATACCTAAACCTTACTTTAAAAACAAACCTAGGGATGTTATCTTCCATTTCATCTTCCTCTGTCTCTGTTATGTGATCAGTGCAGAGCACGCTCAGAGCATCCTCTGTGCTAGGGGAAAACCTTCCTACTCATACTACCAAATATGTGCTCTGATATTCAGTGAGACATATTGTTTAAACAAGCACATTTTGCAACTTATTTGTCATACTTGCCTGCAGTTTTTTAAGTATTATAAATATTCATATAGAGCAAATCTCATTCTCAGGCTATCTTAAGTGAGCCAGAAAGGCATTTTTCCCTTCTAGCAAGGGGAAATGGTATATTGACTAATCAGGAAGAAGCTGCAGTTGCATCTTTTATAGATCATATCTTTATCTAGTATAAATAGGTGGAGCATACAATATGTAAATGCTGGAAAAATAAGAGATCCAAACCAGTGCCTGTTGAATTTTATAAAATCATTGATAGTAAGTGCCTCCTAGTCTTGAAAACCTGCTACTGAAAAATGGTGACTGCTGTGGGATGAATGGTCATGGGGCTTTCAAAGGGAGCTGCACTGTTTAAGTGTGGTTTATTTACTCACAAAAACACTGTCTGAGGCTCTTTTTTGAAGCTGGACTGGCACCATGCTACATTAAAGTCTGTGTGGGGAGCAGAACATGCAGAGTAAAGAGAAGAAAATGGTGAAGAAGCAATCTGAAGAAGCAGGAATAAGAGGTGGATATTGTAAGACTAGACTGAGGTTAAGTTGAATTGAAAAACTAAATGTAGGAAATAAGTTTCTTGTTTTTCAGTTAACAGAAAAGTAGAGTCAGGATGCAAGTGGTTTTAGTAAAGAACCTTTTAGCTGTTGAGCAGCAGCCATGATATTTGTATTTTATTGCTAATCTAAAAAGGAGGGGGAAAATATTCCCCAACTTGACATATAAAGTGATAGGTTTTTAATTTGCTAACTAATATTCCCTTTGCCATAGTCCAGAGAAAGAGGGATAATACAGACAGTCTTTTTGGTGCTATTAAGGATAGTAATAACTGTTCCTTTTGTGGAACAAAGAACACTGAGAGTTATCTGAGATTTCCTGAAGTTGCTCTTGTGGGATCCTAGCTCCGCTCTCTGAAAACAGGACAAGTTTTAGATGTTGCATGCAGCAAAGTTAGGATGGCTGCCTCTAATTAATGAAGTGAATGAGACTGAGACTTATGAACCAAAACCTAAAACAGCTAAGAAATTGTGAGGAGTTAAGGGGGACAAAGAAGAGAAGTGGGGAGTGACCTTATACTGCCTATATGTTACAGTTGAATTGGTGCTAAAGATTAAGATAAAAATTTGATCCTCCAATAAAAGGGAGAGAGGTACAGGCTCCAGGGAATACCTGTCTGTCATGCAGTCCTAAAATTGTTTATTTCTAATCTACCTTTGTTCTCCATTCTGATTTGCCTGAGATTCTTGAGTGCTTTGGAAGGTGTATGGGCAATAAAGACTCCTTGCTCTGGTTACTGTTTCTAGCTAGCAGGTTCAGGTTATTCTTCATTCTCATTTTGTCAGTTCTCATCTTACAACAGTTCTGAGTTGTCTGAAGACTATCTTGTCTGAAATGGTTCATTTGTCTACCTCAGAAGTATAATCCACTTTCTATTAGGCTGTATTAGATTTTTAAATACTCTAACAGAAAACAAGCTCCACTGATATCTGTCTAGCTGCAAAATATGGACATTTTAAATACAGGTAGGGGCCTTTGACTGGGTATCTAGTGCCACTTTAGATCTCTCAGCCTCCAGCTCCTTTGAAAACAAAGGCATGAGTCAACGAAGATCCTCTCATATGTCCCAACTCATCATGGATGTCCCAGACACCATGGAGTGTTCAGTCACCCATGCTAAACATCTGAATTGCTACCAGGAGATCAGAATGTGTTGCCATATTCAAAAGGAGTAAAGATAAAAAATTATTTATTTCTGTCATCAGTGTGATGAAATGGATGTGTTGAGATTGGCAGCAAAAATTGCCCCCCCCCAGAGTGACACCTATGCTTTTGCTACCAAAATCAGTGTCAGATTGTTCCCTGCCTTTATTCTAGCCAGGAGGAAAGAGAATCAAAAGAATCCTTTAGAATCTTTTAGTACCAGGAAGATCATTGCTGACTTATCACTCAAAGACACAAGAGTACACTGCTAAGTTGGTACTGTATTTAAAGATGAATATGTTGCTTAGAAAATACAGGTGTTTGTATAGTCTATTACTCATTTGGTAATAGCATAAACTCCCCACAGACCCCTTGTCATGGGCAAGTGCTCAGCACTTTAAACAACTTATAAGAATGTAAGAGCATTTGAATCCCCAAGAGGAAATAATTTTTTGCTTATTCCAGCATTCTGAGTAATATTTTATCAGGAAAATAGAAGGATGTGTTAGTGTTAACTATTCAGTGTATTTTGGTTTTTCTGGCAGAACTACTCAAAGTAAAAATGGCAATGAAGGAGACTAAAATACTAAAAATATTAAAGTAGGAAGCATAATTTCATTAATGTGAGATTATTCTTGAAGGTCAGTTACATTGGGAAATAGTTATCATTGAAGCAATTAAATCTGTTATGAAACAAGACATTTTGGTAGATAATGTTTTTATGTTTTGGCACTGAATGGTACCTTCATTTGTGTTTTCTGGGATGGACAGGGAGTGTTTTACTATCTCACAGTTCTATAATGTTAAGCAATTAGTGGGATGCTGGAAGACAGTAATACCATGATACAATCTCGCATCAAAATGTCAGTGTTGCCAAAACACGTACAATATTGAAAGCAATGCAATGTTGTATATATCAAAACACTGAGATCATTGTTTGAATGGTCTTCTGAGTAGAAACAGGATCTGATCTCCACCGTTAGGGCCTAGCTCTGCCCCCATTCAGTGACAGAAGCACTGTGCAGGGCAATTTTGGTCTGTGTGGGTGTAGTTTGCACAAGTTTCTTATTTGCTGATGATCAGTCTGCCATTGCTAAATGCCTGTGAAACTTGGTAAAGACCAGACTGTGCAGGAGGAAAGTGATATTACTATAGAAATAAACAGATGATCTCATCTGAAGGTGATTTACCTGAGCTGTATTAAAGTATAGCTTCAAGCGTCACGTTTCTGAGGAAATAGAAATGTTGGCTCCTCTAATGTTTAAATGTAATTTTGCAGTTTGCAGCAAGTGTAGCTGTGCCATGTAGTGCTGGCGACAGGCACAGTCTCCCCTTCTAGTGAGGAAGTGACTGAATGAGCAGCCCCTGCCACCCTGGCCTGCTGTAATCAAACCCTGGCCCGGCGTCCGGCCAGCCTGCGATCGGCGATGGACACCAGGGCCAGGGAGCTCCTGTGCTCCCAGAAAACAGCAGTAACCTCACACAGCCACCTCTGTACTGCTGCATGAACATCCAATACTCCCTTGCAATACATGATGTAGCCATACTGTTTGTTGGCTTTATTCTGCTCCTGTAGCTCACTGGTAGTGATGTGCTTCATTTAACCCATCCTCTAATACCTTGGACTACACATTGAACACGCGTTCATTCTGCACTTAGGGCCTGATCCAAAGCATATTAAATATGTTTGAAAGATCCAGTCAAGGACTTTCGGCTCAGGCCCTCTACTTCTCTGAATGCAGTTGCTTTTTTTTTCTTTTTTTTTTTCTTTGCTTTTTGTTCATGGGCTGTGGGGGTTTTTCTTTTGGAAATAGCTGCATTTAAAATAAAAGCAAGGAATTGCACAAAGACAACCTGCATCTTTTCTTCTCTATGTATTAAATGCAGCTGTTGTCACATGTATAGTATTGTAATTGAAATAGAATGTCAGTGTTGTGTCCTCATGGTGTAGATGGTAGAATTTAATATATAGAAAATCATACAAATCTAGATGAGTATTGTCATTTTGTGGAAAGATAAACAGTCACATAGAAAATAGCATAGGTAAGTGAATAAACTGATATTCTGCTACAGCTGTAATGCAGTTTATATTTAGTGGCTCTGCATGCAATAGTCAGATGTTATCCTGTCGCCAGCTACTCTTGAAAACTTTATCAGAGAGTACACAATTTATTTAAAGCCATCATAAGCACATTAAAATACTAGCAGACTCGATGGTGCTATAGATTATTAAAGTAGAATTAATTTAAAGCGTATTGCAAAGCACACTTGACATCTTGGATCCTACAGAGTATCCTGGATGTTTTGAAGGCTTTGTCAAAGAAAAAGCCTCCCACAGTTGCTTCAGAGGCTTTAAAGATTTCATTTTGATTTTAAATTACTTATTTTTAAATTACTTATTGTCCTCCTACACTGCCTCGTCACATTTCGCGTGTTAAAATACACAATTTAGAATGAAAACTGTGCTTTTACAGCAGCTATGGGGAAAAGAGAAACAAGGGACACAGAGTTCAGAGAGCTTTTGGTGCTGGTGATCCTGACATTCAGAGCCTTGACAATTGACTGGGTAGTTGGGCAATTTTGCATGCAAAGGCATATTTCCATCTAGGAAAGAAAGAGGACACAGAGAGTTTGTTATTTGGGAAATGGGTCTGGCTGGAGCTGTACATAGCATCTAATGTCCATGTAGAGAAGTGTTAGGTGTAAGAGGGTGGAACAGGGCCAGCATATTCTCAGTATTTCAAACTGTGCTCAGAACTATCAATAGACAAGGAAGAAAACAGGTGGTAAAACTTGATGTGATCAGTGGTTGGAATATGTCACGTTACGTACTATATATGCATATGCACCTCACAGCAAATGATACTCCAGTAATAGCACTGGCTACTGAACTCCAAACTGCTTCAAAGCATGCATTTACTGAACTCATTTGAACTAAAATTATCTGCCAATGTAGAGCATAATTTTAACGTATCTTAAAATTGATAATTAAGATTAATATCTGATATATCTTTCATTATTAAGGAAAAATATATTTCTTTTCAGATGCAATTGTGTGGAACCAGAGCACCCTAGCAATAAAACCTTACAATACTGGCAGGACTACAATATATCTGCATCTGATGTGCCATGGGGGAACCTAACTGTGTCAGTAAGTAAATTTTGGAACTTAATAAATAAAGGCATAGGCATAAATAATCCATCTTGCTGCAACAAAAATATTTTAAAAAATACCAATTTTCCTGCTCATATTTGTTCAAATAAATAATAAAAGATACTTAACAAAAATTAACATGAACTTTATAGTGTTATCTCATTTTGTAAGCTTTTTGCAGCAAGTGTGTGCATTTTATGCCCTGCTTTGGAACCTTCTTGACACACTAGCACAAGAGCTTGGCTGAGATTAAGTCAAACATGTCAAATGACAATGAATTTGTCCTAAATTCTGCCAGATGGCAAAACCAAAGTTCCCTTGTGTAGAAAGAATCAGAAGCATTTAATTCCCCTAAAACACTCTTGCAGTAGTTCAGGCTATAAAAAAGAGGATGGGGAGAAATTTTCTCTTCAATGACCACTTTTTTCTCACGTAAGTTCTGTAATTTCTTTTCCCAGGGGAGGAAGTGGATAAAGCTACAGTTTAGTGAGGCTTGCATGAATGTGTAACAAGTTTCTTAACGGTACACTTTGCTATGTTTAAAGGATTTTATAATTCAAGTTTGCCTTTTTCAAAGTGACATTTACAGCTTGATTAAAATGTTGTGTTGAGATTGGGCCACCACTTTTTTTTGCAAAGGGATCATTTCATTACACAGTCAAAGAGAATTGAATGCAAAAGACACCAGACTGAAGAGATAGCTGAATTAACCAAATCATAGGCACAATCAAATTGAACACTTAAAAGCCAATCCAGTGGACTGTCTCCAGAAGATACTGTTCTTCTTTTTTTTTTTTTTTTTTTCTAAAGGCAGGAATGCAGAAGAACTCGTTTTAAGTAAGAGCTGTCTTCCATGGCTGCTCTGTCTTGCTTCCATGCCTTCCTCTGAGCAGGGACTGCTCCTCAACTCTGTTGGTGTGGCAACAGCAGAAAGAAAGTTGAGAACTGCTGGCCTGAGGGATTCCAGCAGTCCAGAATGAATATTCTCAAAATTGCAGCACACTCTAAGAGCATCTGTGCAGGAGCAGACTCCTCCTCTCACTTTCTCAGATCTCTGACAGTGTTTTTCAGAGTACATTTGCAGCTGAGGAGATTTAAAATAACAGATTTTGTTTTAACTATAAATGTAAAAGACTGGCTGCATTATATAAAACCCTTAAAAACTTCTGTGAAAGCTTATTACCAAAACTTGAGTTTACATAGGTAGCAGTATAACTGACCAACTTTTCCCATGAGTCCCTGTAGTTGTCAAAGAAATAACTGATTTTTTTTGTACTTTTGTGTCTTTGTTTCTTGCAAGCACCATCAAGAAACTTCTGCTCTCGAGAACTGCAGTAAGAGATTAGACATTGCTGTCTGTAAATATTTGGTCAGACTCACCCCATTATGTCTCTTTTACTGCTCATATCTTCTTGTATCTAGTTGAAATGTTTCAAGTTTCTGAAGATCTGGATTCTCATTCTCTCTTAAAACCCAATGATTATTTTTTGCTTTCAAGACAAACCAAGTGTGAGCAAAGGATTTTGGACCAAGTACATTTTGGACAAATGTGAAGAGGATTTTGATGGTGACAAAATCCTCTTCAAGAGGCATATGATGAACTTCATCCCAAGTTTACTACTATAGCAGTATAAAAAACCTTGTGCTCCTTTGTCTCACAGTCATCAAATAGCAATTGTGGTTTTTTCCAAGACAATCTTTTTTCAAAGCCAGAGTTTCCCATATCAGGATAATTGTGCAGTGAGTGTGATGTGCCAATGACACACTTGATTTAATACAAAAAGATCCTGATCTGGCAGGATATTTCTTTCTGGAATCCCTGATTTCATGGGTGCTGCATTTAATTTTTCTTAATAAGTGTGGAGGGATTGGGAAGGAGAAGGAAAGGATTGTGAGTCCAGAGCTCGTAGCTCACATTTCTAGAGCTACTCTTTGTGATTTTAGATGACTAAGGGCAGTAGTGGAGAAGTACTGGAAATGCTTTCTACTGTATCTGCATATTGATAAAAAGGTATATTAAATATAATTGATGTTAAAGGTTTAGGGTTTTCGGGCATTTTATCAGCTCTTGTTGTCAGAGAAAGATAATTTGCAGGATGTGCTGCCCCCGTGTGGTATTAAATGTATTGGGCTTCTTTTAGGCCAATGCCACGCGTCCTAAATAGCTTTTTCTTCAGTTGCTGGGGCTGCGAAGGGAAAACAAAAAAGCAGTTCTTGGGAATGCACCAGGAGCAGACTTTCTCTTTGTGCCTTTTGAACTTTGCTTTCCACATTTGGAGAGTATTTGTAAGTGTAAATCTGTATTTGTACACAGAAAATAAATCAGTGTACTTTCTGAGTTTGACAAAACCCTGTTTTTATGTTAATGACTTTATTTATGGTATGTCTTAGCGACGTCATCATTTAATATGGCTAAAAAAGAGATTCCTTTGGGAATTTTACATGCAGACTAGATACACACATAGTGAGTTTTAAGTTTTAAAAGAATAAATATCTAGAAATTGTTTTACTATTTCTAGTAATACAAATTAGGGAAGAAATTGGGAAGAAAATGTTAGTGTAAGCATGGATAATTTTTAGAACAACACTGTTTTTCTCTCCCTGATAGGAATGTAAAAAGTTTCATGGTGAGTTTGTTGGGCGAGCCTGTGGTCATCATGGCCCTTATGTTCCAGATGTCCTCTTCTGGTCTGTCATCCTGTTCTTCTCCACAGTAACGCTCTCGTCCACCCTGAAGCAGTTCAAAACCAGCCGGTACTTCCCAACAAAGGTGTGTGCCCTTATTCCAGTTCCAAAGTTGCCATTAGTCATGTCCAAGTATGAATTCCCTCTGCATTGCAGATTCAGTTAACAGCTGGTGAAGTAGACAGGGCATCTTTCCTCTGTTATAAACTCATATCAGAATAAGCATGGTTTTACCTGTAAGCTAAAACTGTAAGCTGTACTAAAAGAGTGAAGAAAAATCTTAAGTCATAGCTGAATGTTTTAGTTAAAATTGTAATTTCTCTCAATAATCATAGGTACGCTCTGTCGTCAGCGACTTTGCTGTCTTTCTCACTATTTTGTCCATGGTTTTAATTGACTATGCCATTGGAATTCCATCACCAAAACTTCAGGTTCCAAATGCTTTTAAGGTAAGTTGTTGATAAATTGCACTGCTTTATCATTTTGCAAAGTAATCTACTATGATGGGTTTATAATTTTTTATTATCATTATCGGGGAGTAGTGATTGTATTTTAAAATTTTTGTGTTCATAAGTAAATATGCAACCTCTCTGATTTATGGACCATGTAAGTGAACCTCTCCCATCAGGCTCTTTCATGCTTCTTAATGTTTATTTCCTCTTAATGTTAATTTCCTGTAGAAATTAACAGGACTTGAATCACCCAAATTCTAAACTATTGTAATGTTCTGGGGCTTCCTCCAAATTTTGGGTTTACTGTATCAAGTGCAACCAAGTCTTTAATAATCCAGATGATTTTATTATATATTTTATTATATGTAATTTCTTGGCTTGGCATCAAAGGAAGTCTAGCATGTTTTTTAGTGCTCTATATAGGTTGGTTTTAGAGGAAGTCATATCCTAATAAGGTTTTGTTTGTATTCTTGTGAAATTGAAATGTGAATAATCCTTACAGTTCTGACTGGCCATGCATGACTGTTTTTGTAGCCCACCAGAGATGATCGTGGCTGGTTTATTACTCCTTTGGGGCCTAATCCTTGGTGGACAGTGATAGCTGCTGTAATTCCAGCCCTGCTTTGTACTATCCTTATCTTTATGGACCAACAGATCACAGCTGTCATTATCAATAGAAAAGAACACAAACTAAAGGTATTCAGTCAAAATTTATACTTTCACTGTTGTTTTCTGCTTCAGATTATGTAATGTGCATCCATCTACTTTAGTATGCTAGTTTGTTATATATTATATAGAACTCCTTTAAATTTTTATGCTTTTTTCTTTATTGGTTACCTGTGCCCTGTGTCAGTGATCCACTGCCTTACAGAGGACTTTATGAATATTATTTGGAATACAGATTCTGAGTTTAAAAAGTGCTGCCTTCTGTGCTTTAGTAGAAGTAGGATTCATTCACTTAAAAAATGCCTTCAAGTTAATAATCTCCTTAAACACCACAATATTAATTGCCTCCTCAGGTATTGACAGTGTTGTCCTACTGGATGGATTTTTAAAAACTACTCAGGGGTTATTTCATAATATAAGATTTTTTTTCCTTCTCTTCATCCTTTCTGTGGTTCTACCCATCCTTTTTTTTAATGCCCTTCCTATGTTAAAGAAGGGAGAAGAATAAAACTGAGCCTTAGAGGCACAATGGGTTCTTAAAACAACATAGGACAACTTCCTGCTCTGTTCTCTAACACTTTAGTTGCCTACAGATGGAGAGAGAAAAAGGGACATCACCCCTCTGAAAAACTGTTGGGCAAAATCTAGCAGCAGGTTTCTGTACATGTATATGCAGCAAGCTTAGGCTTTTTTTTGACATACTTTTAATAAGCAGCAATCCAATCCCAAGTTGCTTTAGCAAATGCATTTGCAACCTTCACTTTGCATTGCCTCTTCTTGGATGATTGTGACATTTGATATGTTCTTTTTTTGCCCTCTTTGTCAGCCTGGCTCTTCATGTCAATCCATAGCATTGCATGTGGTTAACTTGACAGATGCAGGAATTTGCTGCCAAGCTTTGGAATGTGTTTTTTCAGCACTGGCATCTGGGAGTCAGATGGTCCTCCTGGCTGCCCCCTTGTCTTGCTGCGTTTTAGTTTTGCTGGGGTCTGGTGTAGCATCACCTGTTGCTATGCTTCCTTTTCTTCCCATATGTCAGGTTCCTCAGATCATGTATGAATGTGAGGAAATGCTCTCGGTTTCTGTATGCATTAGCAGATACATTCCTCATAAATGTGTCAGAAGGTAAAAAAAGGTGTCTCTGTTAGGATTTAGAATTAAACTCTTTCTTTGAGTGCATTGTGCCTGTAACTAATATCTGTGTTTGACACATCTCTGAGTTTGTCAAGATGTGTCTTGGAGATAAGACTCATAAGCACTTTTGGGGAGTGAGGGAAGGTTGCTAAAGTTGATTCTCTTCATTTTCTTTACTTTTCCCCCTTTTTAAATAATGTAAGCAAATAAGATGGCATTTTCATTTTGATATATGGCTTACATTTTCATAAACCCAGACGCTTCCCATTTTAGAAGTAAAAGTTGTCTTCATAAAGAAATGATTTGTTTGCTTCCAACTCATTTTCCCCTCTTTTTTTATACTTCCCATAGCAAATTCTGGATAGTGCACATTTCAGCTTTTGGCAGTCTCTGTAGCAAACCCTTCCAAGTTTAGTTTAGTTACTTTTTTTATGTCAAAAGGCATTTGCATGGGTTTACAGGCAAAATTATGGTTCAACATATTCACATTGTTTGCATGAACATCACTGTTTCATCAGACCATGACACTGGATTTGTTGCCATATTGCAAAGTTTTGTGGAGATGGCTAACTACCTGACTTTTTAAAAGAAAATAGCCTCAGCTGCGGCTTGCAGCTGTGAGGATGTCCTGGATACTTGCTAAAATTGAAGTGAAATATCCCACTCAGCTATGGTTCAGCTATGGTAACAGATATCTATAGAACCAAGCTTGATGCATTTTTCTTTTTCAAGTGAAGGCAGTCATTGGAGGGTTTATCTAAGATTCGACCAAAGGGTTTTATGCTTGAAAGCAAACCATTATCTACCTGTTGGTAAATTTATGTAGCATTTGACCACTACAGAAGTGATCCAAACCCAAATGTTTTGTATTGACTTTTCCTATGGATATTATGATGCTATGTTTGAATAAGGAAACCATCAAAGCAGTTTTTATATTTTAATTTAAATTTTTAAAGTTTAATTTTAATGTTTTAATTTAATAGATATTATATTTTATTTTAATGTATCTTATTTTCTAGCTATCTGTTCTTGTCTAAGATTGAAAGTACGGTACTGAAAATGTATATCATGTGCTTACCATCTTAAAAAACTTTAGAAGGAACACTGTGGTTTTATGGCCCCTTCTAGCATAAAGGGACTTAGCAAATGTTGTGGATTTTTATGTAGGGACCAATAAAAATACATACTTTTCCATCTCTTTGTAAGAATGGAGGGGAGGTCTACTATGATTAGTGCAGTGGGAAGTTGGCAGCACAGCTGGATGTTCTGCTCACTGTTATCCAGAGAGGAGACTTAGTTAAAACAGAAAATGTATGTATTTTCCAGTGTCTCACCAGTATCCACTTTATAAGCAGGAAAGCTGTTTGGTGCCCACTGTAGAGTGGATTTGTGGTACATTTGACTCACAACTGGAAGGACTCTGGTGACATTGAGCACTGAGTGTGAGCCAGTAGGAATTCCCCTTAGATAACCAGTCTGCATCCCTACTGACCCAGCCTGGATAACTCATAGAAGGAAGCTCTATTTTTCCTACAAGTCTCAAAATTTTCAGTTGTCTCTAGCTGTTTCATTAGGAATGCCTGCCAAGAGCATTCTCCTTAATTCAGATGTCATTTTACATCTCCTTTCCATCCTTACTTTTCTTAACAGAAAGGATGTGGATACCACCTCGACCTACTCATGGTGGCAGTGATGCTTGGTGTGTGCTCTATTATGGGATTGCCATGGTTTGTTGCAGCCACTGTCCTCTCCATTTCCCATGTGAACAGCTTAAAACTGGAATCAGAGTGCTCCGCTCCAGGGGAGCAGCCAAAATTTCTTGGAATCCGGGAGCAAAGAGTCACAGGGCTCATGATTTTTATCCTTATGGGCTCATCTGTCTTTTTGACAAGTATTCTAAAGGTAATTTGGGGAAGTAAGGGAAAGTTAAAGAATACTGCACTGAACATTTCACTGTTGTTACTGTATTATCTAATCAATGCTCTTTCCAGGCACATTACTAACCAGCATAATGTTACAAAATGAGAGTTTAAAGTGGAATTCTAATTTTGCTTAATAAAGTGCCTAGCATTTTTAAAATAAAAAACTTGTAATGAAAATCTGGCCTGACTGAAGTCAAAGGGAATTCTGCCATTGGGCTGTATTCACACTTTGTCAATACTTTGGGCCCATGGCAAATTACCATGAAGCAGTCTCGTTATACCAATTTAAAATTTATTTAGATGATTTAAAAACATTTTGTGGTTTCCAAGTAATTTAAAAATATTTTCACAGTTGCAAGAGAAGTTCTATGGTTTGTTTCTTGGAAATGAACAGAAAAATTATCTCATGCTTCCTGCATACTCAAGACAGCTCACCAGTGTCCTGAAAAAGGGTGTCTAGTCTAGTTACAATCATATATAATACCCTGTATACATGTAGTACTTTTTAAAGAATTACCTGGCCTCTGTGAAATCAGTGAGATTTTTGGCACTGGCTTTAATAAAACCAGAACTTAGTCTTGAATATTGTCGCAGTGAGGGCAATAAGCCCTTAGAAATTGTACTTGCCAGCAGTATTTTATTAAGTATATCATAAAGCCTTCACTTTAAAAACACACAGAACACGCATTTTGTGATTTAGTATTTCTAACAGATTCTATGGACATACCCATTTGCTTACACAGTTTATGCTGTGAACCTGAACATTTAAATAGTCTCTTTAAAAATCATTCCATCCATGGAATCATTCACCCATTTTTAAATGTTTACAGGAAAAAATATTACTTTTAGCAGTAAGAAGTATTGTGTGTCTCTTGAACATTTTTCTGAGCTGTCTTTAAAGTAAAGAATTTAAGTATATATTAAGGCTTTCATTTTTTTGTGTAGTTCTGTTAATTGTATTAATAGGGAATTAAGTATATTGTAATAACTGGCCATGAGAGGAAAATAAAACTACAGAGCCAGATTCTTCTTTTGCTTTATACTCTGAGAAACATTATTAATTTATAATTGAGTGACTCTGAATTTACAACTTGTCTGATTAATGCAGGCATATGGCACTTCGTATTTCAACTGTTTTGAATGTCTTTCTAGAAGTGTTTAAAATTGTTAAGTAGTATTTAATATGCTCTTCTCTTTCTCTGCTTGTTTGTGCAGTTTATTCCTATGCCAGTGCTCTATGGAGTGTTTCTTTACATGGGTGCTTCATCTCTAAAGGGAATTCAGGTAAAATGGATTTATGATGAGTGTGTTATCGATGATGCTTTCTATAAAAAAATTACCATTCTTCTTATATTATTGATTAGCTTTTGTGTATAATCTTAAAGGAATGTTGCCAACCTTAAATTTTTGAAAGTGACTTCCTAAGAGGAAAATGGATTCTCTCTAAATAGAGTATTCCCTTTAGGTAATGTGTTCAGTTTTTCTCCCCTATTTTTGGGTGCTGATTTTTCTGTTCTCTCTTGTTATCAAGAGAATTTTGCTGAGCCTAAAAACTGAGTAATAACTATCAGGGGCTCTTCCCTCTCTGCTGCCTGCCCATTCTCTTGCTTGCATGCTGCCTTTTCAAGCTCCTTTGCAGGGCTACATTTATCTTGAACTTTGCCTTTAGGGCAAACTTGCCCTAAAACTAACATAAGTGAAATTTGGAAGGTCTTCCCTGTGCAGATAAACACTCCAGGCAGGGAGGGGGAGCTGTTGCAAGCCACAGCACTTCAGGGGTGAAGGGTCAAGTCCAGTGGAAGGGCAGCATTCCTGCAGTGGCCTCAAGTAGGAGTAGCTGGCAGAGCGCTGGCATTCCAGCACTCAGGTTGGGGTTGTGCTGTGCTCTCTTTCTCCTGGCTGACTGCAGCATGAAATGGCACAGTGTCAAATCCTACAGCCCACGAGGCATCAACACACCTTCTGAGACAATTGAGAAATCACACAGTGAAAACACAAGTTACACTGTGTAAAAGGTCAAATACAAAAAGCAAAGAAAATTTCTGATTTTTTTTCATTACATTTGGTTGCAACTTACCTCCATTTATAGGCAAAACTGGGATTATTTTTTTTTGACTGGTGGTCTCTATTCAGAGACTCTTCTTTTATAACTTTGCCTATCTCTTATCCTTTGGGTTGATACTCTCAGAAGTGGAGTTTGGCTTTTACTGAGGTTTAAATAATTTCAATTTAATATGGTTCAGCTGTTTCTCAGAACAGGGGTATGAGAAAGTACACTACACTATTGAGGAGTGTTTTTAAGACATGCTGAAATCTGGCTATCTTTACTTGGAAAAGTGATAGCATCCCCCTCCTTATCTTCCTCCTCCATGCTGGGATAAGGAATAAAGATTTGATAAGATGGCTTTTGTGGGAGGATGTGCTTTTTGCTGTTTCTGTGAAAAAGGAATATACTCAAATCTGGCTAAATTATAAGCCTTTAAAAAAATGCAGTTTGCACATGCTCAATAAAAATTTCCAAAACTTGACATTGCTGAAGGCTGTGTGAATATAGTATGGCTCATCCATGCAGGGAGAATTGGTGTATCACCATAATCACTGGCCGTGACATAAATGTCTCAGGTCAGTATGGAGCCAAATAGGTCTGAAAAATAGGAACCTCTCACAGACATTCCTAGCAGCTTTCTGGCTTTCATTCCTTTTTTTCTGGTTTTGTGAATAAAGTGAAATATGGAGAAGAAAACAGCCTGGGATATAAAGTGTCTGGTGAAGTAAAAGAAAATTGGTAATTTGCCGGAAATAAAAGACTGCAGAGGTCCCTCCATGAGCAGCTTTTTATATGCCAAAGGAGGTAGAGCTCAGTTGTTGAAAAAGGAGTCTAGGATGTATTAGGAAAGAAGTGTGACAGTGCACATGCCCAACAGGATCAACCAGCTTCCATTCAGTTGGAGTCACAATTGATTCAAGACCACTCTGGAGTCTGGCTTTGCCTGATGTTAAGAGTTCATGATTTCAAAATAACCACCTTCTTTTTGGGTAACACCCAGTGTAGTAACAACGTGTGTGATGGCCAAAGAACAGGGTATTTCCTGCACTATAGAATGGAGAGAATGTAAGTCAGCAGAGTTCAGTGTCTCAGCACACCTGCAGTACAACCTGGGGAGGCACATGTGCATTCCAATGGAAAGGCACTGAAGTATGACTGAGTAATTAAACTCTGCTTGAGTGACACGTTTCTCGTTCGTACTCTGGTGGCTCAGTGGGGAGAAGACAAGTCCTTTGCCACTGCTGGACTAGTCTAGATTAAAGCCTTATGGTTGTTACTGAGGGACTCTCTTCTGTGCTGCTGAAATTATGTAGTTTTTGCCTTTAGAATAACAAGCCAGATTCTTTGGATATTCAGGATCTCTTAGGCAGTGTGTGAATGCCAGCATAGATGATCCTACACCTCCTTTTGATCCAAACGTGTAAAATTTTCTCTTTCAGCTTTTTGACAGGATAAAGTTATTCTGGATGCCTGCAAAGCACCAGCCAGATTTTATTTATCTAAGGCATGTTCCTCTTAGAAAGGTCCATCTCTTCACTATAATTCAGCTGAGTTGTCTTGTGCTTCTCTGGATTATAAAGGTTTCAAGAGCTGCCATTGTCTTTCCTATGATGGTATGAATTTTTTAATTTCCTCTAAAAATTCCTAATTATTTTCACTTGTGGATAATTATTATTGAAGAAAAATATAATTTTGGACAGTTAATTATAATGTTGCTTTGATTCTGTGTTCAAGGAAAATTTATAATGTATTAAGTAGTGAAAAATTTGACATTTAACCTGTGCTTTGAATCCTATGTGTGGATATCCCAACTTATATTCTCTTAGGGAAAATTCTTCTCTTAAAGAAAAAATAGTAAGATTTATTTGACATTTTTTATTTAAGGAATATTACTAAATCCTGTTACAGAAAGAACATTCACTCATTAAGGAAGATTGCTTACTGAACTGAGGAGCCTAACAGTTCTGTGTCTTGGGATAAATAATGGTTTATTTATCTGCTGCTTAAGGGATTTCTCTGATGATAGTAGGAAATAGAATATATTTACTGACCTCAGTGATTGTTATGCTTCAAACCATACTTCATTTGAACAAAGAAATAGCAGCTGTTAGCTTATTCAAACTAAAGGATAAAATTCTAGTACAAACTGGTCACTTTTGAAAGAATTCCTCTACAAGTCTATTTGTCTGTTTTACATACTTAATTTCCTAATTCTTTACATTAATATCTTTTCAGGTCCTAGCTTTGGTATTTGTCCGAAAACTCATGGATTTCTTTTTTACCAAGCGGGAGCTCAGCTGGTTAGATGATCTGATGCCTGAGAGCAAGAAAAAGAAACTGGAAGATGCTGAGAAAGAGGTAGGTCATGGTTTCAGGTTTCTTTGTCTGTAGCAATTTATCAATTTCTCCTTCAGACATGTAGAGAAAATTCTGTAGGGCACATTCCATGTACCAAGCAGACTTGTTGACAGTATCTAAGTGTAACGTTGTCATATTTTGCATGAGTGCTTTTAAGGTTACAAATCTGATAGGCTTAGGTGGGGATGTAGATTCTTAGGCTGCCATACTGTCATATAAAATATTATCTGGGGATTGCTTCTGAGACCCACTCAAATGGTGTGCAGAGATGAACCTATGCCTGTAGGAAAGCCCTCAGATCCCAGCTCTGGGGCACTTGGATGCTGCACTGGGCTGGGTCTCATCCCTGCAGGAGAAGCTGAGGAAGGCAGTGCAGATTTTAAGGTGTGTGGATGTTCCAGCTGCCCCTGAGCCTTACACAGGGCACAAGGCATCACGCTGTGCCCTTTCTCAGCAATGTCATGACCCTGTGCAGTGTCCCAGTTACACTCTGGGCCAGAGCTGTCCTTCTGCTCCTGCAGAAACAATTCACTTGGAAATGAAAAGGTCAGTGACCCCGCTAACCCCATTAACCAAATGCTCAGACTTGCATCCTGTGGCATTGCCACCCAGGTGGTTGTTTCAGATCTGGACTCCTAATCTATTTCAAAGAATATACTTTTCAGATAATTCCTTATCAGCTTGAAAATTATCCTTAAGAATGCCCTGAGACATGATCCAAGACCAGTGAAATATGTGTGTTAAAGGTTTCCCATTAGTAGCTTTATTTGCAGAAATAGGACATCAGCTAATAATTTGAATGGGTAACTACACAAACTAGATTACTCTACTTTTAAGAGTGATTCTTCTGTGACCTTTGACAACTCCCTGCCTCATCTTTAACCTGGTAAACTCTTACCTTTGATTTCCTTGACACATTCAACATACTGTCATGGAATATATTTTGGGGAAAAGATTTTACCTATAAGAAAAAAATCCAGATGATTATTTACTATTTAGTACGTGCCTGTAAAACTACCAGGCTGAAATTAAAATATGTGAGTCATTGTTTTCTGCCTTGAATCAAAGCAGACCAGAGAGATGTTTCATCACGGTGTCTGTTGTCATCACAATTCAGAGTAACCAGAAGTAACCAAGGTAGCTCTCTTCATGTGGGTCTGGTTATTGGAAAGAATTCCTTGTTATACTTATGTTTTGCTTATATGTCACTTTCCTTCCCTTGCTTGATAGGATAGCATCAGAAAACAAAACTGGGAAAATCTACTGGTGTTACTTTATTTCATTCACTGTCTATTTTGAGAGGTTATTTTTACATATTTTGGCATTTCTAAATATTTAGAGCTATTATTAAAACTGTTCAACTGTCAAAAACTTATGAAGCTGTGAAGCCTGGAAATGACAAAATTAACTAGTAATAAAAAACTTCTGACATGTAGCCTAAGGAATTAATTGGAGAGTTGCTATCACACAGCTTTTAAAAATAGAAGTATTCTACCCACAAGAATATTCAGAAATGTAGTTGACAGGATCTGAAACTTACTTGATTGGATCCTAATTTCATCACTTAAGTTGTTTTTATATTTTTAGGCCATGTTTTTTTCGGGGCTTTGTACATTATAGTGGATATGATACGTGCCTTCTCCTCACAGACCTCCTTTGGAAGCCACTTTGATGTTAATCACTGAGACAAGAATGAACAAAGAACTTTCACATTTGAAGAAAAAAAATATTGTGACTTTTGAAATAGTTATAATAATCAAGCATTGAAGAAACAAATTTCTGAGCAGAGAGAACTTAAATTCTACTATTTTGGAAAACTGTACTGGCTCTTGCTGCTAATACCAAAAACCAGTGTTTGTGATGCACGTGGGGCTTTGGTGATCTGCCAGAAAATGATAAACTCTCTTTTTTAGCCAACCCATGCGTTCAGACAGGCACTGGTGAAAACTGTTACAAAGGGAAACTGTTATAAAGGGAAGGAAGCTGTGGAGGTCTCTGGGTGTCTGTTGGGCTCACACACACACTGCAACAATTTAGAGCAGGATTTGATGGTCACCTTCCTGCCAAGGCTTGTTAACCTCCTAGCTGTGCTTATCCTGACCAGGGCTGTGGACATTGGGAATCCTCTTCTGGAGGTTGCTTTCCTTTGTTCTTGCAGGCAGGACATGGCACTTGAGAGCTGCTTCATTCTTCTCCCCTCCTGCTAAGGCAGATTTGCTAAATTTGTAATTACTTTACATATGGTTTTTGGTAGACTTATCTCCTAATTCTCTTCAAGTGAAAACTAATTTTGGGTTTCTTGTTTCATTACCTTTCACTGAAAAATCAGTATTAAATTCAGTATTATCAGTATTAAAACTGTGTGTACAAACTTAAATAATCTTCCCTAATTTTTGTATGTAAACATCAATGCATATATACTGTTATCAGTGTTATTTAAAATTCACCAGACAGTTGTTTACTCACTGTTAATAATTCTCCTCTTTATTGTTATAAAACAATGCTCTATTTGGCATTGGAAAATACGATTAAGTGAAGATACAACTTTTAAAATAGAAGGTTTTAAATGTCAACTATTTAAGTAAAAGTTGAAAAGTATCTTACTTTAAGAATTTCAAATAAATACTTAAAGAAAATGGAAAGATGATTAAAGTACAGAAATTTTACCTTTCACAATTTCATATCCTGTCTCATGTCTAAATTCCTTTGTTCCAGGAAGAGCAAAGTATGTTAGCAATGGAAGAGGAAGGGACTGTTCAGTTACCACTAGAAGGACATTACAGGTAAAATATACCTTTCCTCTTTTAGGTGAGTTGCAATTAAATAAAGTAAATTTGCCACAATATTTATTCATAATTCTTACTGAATATCAGGAGAATGTTTGTTTGGTACAGATAGGTGAACTGAACCAGACACTGCAGCATTTAACAAGGTCAGCTCTTTTCTAGTCTTTCCACACGATCTCACATTCCCTAGTAAAAAGACACACTAGCTGGAAGCCTTCCATTGGGCAGGACTGCAGCATCAGACTGTTCACAATGAGCTTTGGCTTCTGACATGCACAGTGCAAAAGGAAGATGCAGAGCAGGTCAAACCCTTCACCCTGATGCATGCAGGGATCCAGGAAGGATTTTGAAAACGCTGCAGAAAAACTAGGTTCTTACAGAATTACATTGTAAAACATTCTGATTCAATCCTGTTATGTAAGATAATGAGTGAATCAAGAGCTGTCCTGGGTAGATAAAGCATAATGGAGGGTTGACACAACTAAAAAAGCATGAACATCTATGTTATAGATAGTAATAATACATGTTGCCAGCATATAGGGAATGAATATAATTTAAAGTTTTCAGAAATAAATTCTTAATAAAAGATTTGAAATATCTGGTGACAGAAACCTCTGCGTGAATGTGCATTCATAGGAACATCACCTTTGAGTGGCCTTCTCTCTAATATTTTAACACAGCTACCATAATGTCTCCTAATGCAAATCAAGAGATTTGTAACTGTGTCTCTGAAAAATCCCTGCCTATTCCTTTTAACTCATCACACTACTAATGGTCTGGTTATTTTCTTGTTTTCTCCATACCTTCTTGTTGTAATTTATATTAGCAATATGTAGCTTAGTTTATCTTGCAGTGTGATCTCTGTTGGTCTCCATTGTGTGTTGACATTGGTAGAGCTGCCTGGGTAATACCTAACTCTGTACTGTAAGGGTTGCAGTCCTGTAGCTAAAAACAAGAGTCAAGATACTGGTGATTAAAGTGGTTCCCCAAAACAAACAGCAAGTTTACTGAGGGCTTACTGAATGCCAAGTAACCATGAAGTCAGGAATAATGTACAGGAACCCCTTAAAACATTTAAGTGTATAAATACATGTTTGGAGCAGTCCAGGTAAAGCAAACAGCATAACGGCTACAAAGTGCCACTTAATACTACTGATTTGCTTAATTTGGGCATTTTTATTAGCTCTATTAAATTAAATATAAAAAAAATTTTTTTTTTCTTAAATATTTTATTTTGTTAAGGCTTTTCATTGCTTTTAAAAGTAGGTGGAGTTTCAGAGCATAAGTAGGACCTTTTGGGATTGTGTTTAATCCAGTGATGCCACTTTCATGCTGTGAGATCTTGGGCAGTAGTTAATTTCACACTTCTTTATTTTTCTCTTCTTTATTAGTTGGTAGTGACACAATAAATTTTATTGATGTTACTGTGATTAATTGCTGTTGGAGGAAGAAAATACTTTATAAGATGCTAAGATGTTCTGAGAGAGTATTTAAGTAATTGTTCAGGACTTCTGAAGTTTAACATAGTCTCTTAACTTATATTGCACTTATTCTCATCACTATCAGTTTTCAAGGATTTTTATTGAGTTAATAAGTAACAAGACTGATTGCTGATTGTTTTATTGTGTATTTACTTTCATTCTTGTCTAGAGATGACCCATCTGTGATAAACATTTCTGATGAAATGGCAAAAACTGCTGTGTGGAAGACATTGTTGATATCCTCAGAGAATGCAAAAGATAAGGAGTCAAGCTTTCCTTCTAAAAGGTCTTAATTTTTTTAAACTTCCTTATACTTTATATATTGATGTCAAACCAATATTATAGTATTTTACTAGGGATTAGAAAGATTTTTAGCATTTTGCAGTTTTATTTCTTATGTCCAGTCGTAATATTCTGAGCTCAAAACACAAATTCACTATTTATTTAAAAACATAAATCACAAATATTTGCATGGTACTTAGTTATGCTCCAGTGGAAAATGAAGCTGAGCATGCCTGATGCTTGTGTAATGAACCACCAGCCTCCACCTGGATATTGCATTTGTTCTGCTTGCTTTTGTTCTTTCCTCTTGAAAAAGAAGTGATCATCACTGCCCTGGAAATAGCTGTATGAAGAACCCAGTACTCTGAATGCAATCTAATAATATTTGGAGTGAAAATAATTTTATGATTGCATTATTTCTTTACATTTTTCTGCCTACTTCACTTGTACTCAAAACAGTTAAATAATTTTAGAATTTAGTCCAGTAAAATGAAGACACATTATTTTATCTGTGCTACAGAGTTACGACAGGAATAAGAAAATATTAAATTCAAGCATAGTGTGATTTTCTAAGAGAATTTTTTCCTCTGCTTCCATAAATTTAAAATGTAACTATTTTCTATTTAATTGTTTTGTATCACACTTCTGTCATAAGCTCCCCTTCCTAATCACTCTAGAAGCTGATTCCCCAAAGGTAAGACCCCGACCCCAACCTTTTCCTTGATTGTGTCTTCCAATTCAAAATGGTGTCACCTTGGAACCCAAATGAGTTGACTTTGTGTAGTTTTTGGGGAGACAAGATGAGAAAAAAATTCAAATAAGAATGTAAAATTTCTTAATTAAAGTCCCAAATATTAGAATTTGAAATTTAGTCTGTATTTAAAATAGTGTATTTAAATAGTGTAGTGTATCAAATGTCAAAATCCATTTATTCCTACTCATCTTTTTTAAAATGCAGAATTATATTCTGCCCATTTCTAAATATACTTTTCAAAAGCCTGTGTTTGAAACAGCTAGTCATTGTTTCAAGGTGAACAGATGCAGTAAGAGAACACTTATACTGATAGTGTTTTTTAATTTTGTTACCCCAAAATGGCATGCTGCCTTTCAGAGTTGTTCCTTTCCCTGTCTGCATAGACAAGACTGAGCAGTTGATGACCAGAGAACCTTCATTTCAGACACCCATGGAGCAGCCCACTAATGTGGTCATTTTGATAATATTTCACTGAGAGTCAAAATAGCCCAGTTTGCCTTCCACCCAACACATGGACTGAAAAGGATCATGTCACTGAAATCAGTGTGGTGCATGGGAGGAGGATCCACTGGAGGGTTTTCTTATGCCAAATGCCTCTGCTGTCCAGGCTGTGAAAGCCTGGAGAAAGAGAAGAACCTGATGTGGTACATTCACAGCCCCTGGGTACAGAGGAGTCTTAATTTTCCTGGTGGATGTTGCTTTCGTTGGTGGTATGACAGATGATGTAAACGTGACCCTCTGAACAAAGAGCATCCACATACATTGTGGCTCAGATAAGAGATCTGCCCTTGAAACTGCAGTGAAATAGAAACTAATGAAATAGAAAATAATTTTCTAAAGATATAATTTTCAATTTGTTCTTGTATCTTTGCTCTTGAAAACCAAGACTCAGGAGATAAGATTTTTCTGGTTTTAGATATTAGTGTCCTATTATAAACAAACAGCTTTAAAGACTCTGAAATCCTGCATTTTCAGGTACTCTAGCTTGTCTCAGATTCTGAAAGAGGAGTAGATTCAACAAGCTTTAACTCTGAAAGACTTTTTTTCTGATAAGCAAAGCCATAAGCAACTTTAATCTTAAGTCATATTAGGGATAGAACTACAAAAATATTATAGAACATATAATGCATGTATCATTAAATAAGGATATAATTCAATCCTAGGTAATTATTAAGGAAAGAAAAAGGCTTGGAATGGTAGCAGTTGTAAGGATAATTCTTGCAAATGATCAAGATCAGCAGTATTAGATTAACAATTTCCACAGTGATGGGGTACCTTATCATAGAGGGGGAAAAAAATCTCATTTTGAAATAAATTTTGCTGATACTTTGTGAAGTTCAACTACATAACATTTAGTATTCCCTTTCTGCTGTCAGTTCTGCTTCCTTATATCTCAAAATATTATAAAATGGGGATAATTAAATTGTGATAGTATACTATGATTTTATGTAATGCCTATTACGCAAGGCATTGACCAATTAACAAGTAATTACTCATAGTAATTAAATGCTGAGTTGACTTGGCCAATTATAAACTATCATCTACAGAAAAAGATTTTAGACAGGAAGGGTTTATACAAATGACTTCCCAGTCTGATGCATGGATAATTTCTATCACAAGATGTGCCCTGGCCCTGATTCTGTGAAGTAGCATAGCGTGAGAGAGATCTTACATCCCAGGCTCCTGAATGCTTTTACCTGTCTAAAGAGAGGACTTACAAGGGATTCAGTCAAGTTGCCTGGCCATAGAGGCACCTGAACTTTACAATTTTCCAACCTTTTTATTATTGAAATTCTCAGGGACCTAAAAATCTGCTTTTGAGCCTTTCTTGGTAGAATGGAACACCAAGGCACTTATCTGAAGCACAGCCCTCTTTGGTACATGTAAATAAACATTCCTCTGTCTTTGCTCACAGTATTAAGCCCTTCAGAGAGCAATTTCAAAGCATATGCAGATCTGACCATGGACAGGAGATAGACTGGTCTTAGCTGGTCTTTTAAAGTATTGGAGAAAGAGGCATCTGTCACTTTGTAGATGATATGAGTGAGTTTCCTTTTCCACCTGAAGATATGAAAATCCCACATCCCAGACCTTCCTGCTGAGGCGAGTTAGGCTACTCCCTTGGCAGGGAGGAAGAGAACTCCAACCCCTTTACAGATCCACCAGTGACGTGTTTTACTGGAAAAAGACTGGACTTGTCCTTTTTTTTTCAAATTTCTCAAGGCATTAAAGCCCACATCTGCAGGAGCTGCTCAGAGATGTGAATCCTAAATAGAAGGAAGATTTTCCTGGTATCACAGAGGCACCTAAAACGTGGAAATATTGTAGACTGTAAGGCACACAACACCTCAGTGTTTGCTTGTACTAAGCACAGGTAACTCCCTGCCTGCTGTACTGCTGCACTTACAATTCACCCCCCCCTGGAATTTGTTTGCATACCCTTTGTGTGCAGAAAGTGTAACGTACCCAATTCTATCACTGTTCTACAGAAGGTGACAGATTTGGCAGTTGAAGTGGCAGAAGTTGGTATTCTTTAGCTATTTCCATTAACACCTCTGGAAGCTGCCATAGGCATAGAAGTAAGCTTTGGCTGAACTGAATTGTATCCTTAAAGCAATTTTTACGTGAAGAAAAATGTCAAATGATTGTAGAATCGTGCATGAATCGCCGTAAGAATTTGAGAATTGATCTTGCTTTCTTTAAGCCTTGCGTAACTCAGCCTATTTCTCATTCATTCTAGTTAAGGAATTATTCCCATGAAACCTGGTAGGTTATGTGCTTGCTACAGGTTTGTTCTCAGAACCATCTGGTTTTCTTTAGATACCCTGCCACTCTTTGTTGAAGGCTTGATTTGCCTGTGTTGTGGAAGCCTCTTTGCATTTTCATGCTGTGATTGAGACTCATTGGAAGAACATGACTTTTTATTTATTTACACTGTTGTAAATTAGGACACTCACACACACAAAAAATCATCTGCTTTGCACGTATATTGCTTTCTGTAGGCAAATCAACATTGTTTTAACTGGAGAAAAAAAAAGCTGAATCCAAATTTGAACTCTGGTTTAGTGTTCTGAATTATACAGCTTGTGTCTGATCTTTCAGGCTTTTTTTTATTTCCTTATAATGTATACATGAAGAAGTATGTATTACACTCCACATGGGGAATATTGTCTCTCCCCATCCTCCCCAGACTTCTGCTCTCCCCAATCAAGACTGAAAGCCAAATATTTGTTGGATATTGGCTTGCATTACTCTAGTTCAGAATCATTCCTCCTAAATGTACAGTTGAACAAGAGAATACATTTTAGAAACAAGAAATACTTACTGTGACCTCTTGTTTGTTCCATTTAAGAATGCCCTGGTATTGTCTGAGAACTGTACCATTACCATTATTTAGTAAATTAAGTTGTATTTGCCAAAAAAGTAAAAATAAGTGGCTATCTTTGCTTGCATGCTGGCTGTCTGTACATCTTAAGTTCTTTACCTACCTTGTCACTAAAATGCTGCCTGATGTCCTCTACACCATTCAGCACAGAAATTTTCACCTGCTTTCCCAGTTTGTGCCATGAAGCATGAAAAATAAAGTATCTGTGCAATGTTGGTTTTCAGGTAGATTATATATGTAGTTGTGTGTGTGTGATAGTGCTACCGTAACTCTATTTTTTTTGTTTCCCCTTTCATTTCCTAGTGCTGAAATCAGAAAAGAGAAGAAAGCTGACTCAGGGAAAGGTGTTGACCGGGAGACTTGTCTATGACTTGCTCTTCAAGTAATTTTTTACAAACGAATTAAAGGAGTGCCACAACCACTAAATATAAATTATTTACCTTGTAACTTTTGTCTTTCATCTCAAACTAGCACAGGTAATGTAGTGCAATACTTGTCTCATTTCACCTTGTCTACCTTGTCAAGTATCAATGTAAATGTCTGCAGTAGCCAATGCAAAAAATCTTTGTGTTCGTTGCTGATCTTGGCCATTTATCAGTACTTGTATCAGAAATGTAAGAAGCAAATTTCTTTCAAATTCAACTTTCCTCTTAATAGGTTTGTACTGTATTTTGCTACTTTTTCTGTGTGAGAATACTTAATAATCTTAATTCAAGATAAACTTGAAAACCCTTGTTCCAATTTTTTTTTAATCACCTAACTAGTAAATGATTTCAAGAGACCCAAACTGACGAGCAAACATTAAGAAGTTTATAAAATAACAAGTGATCTGACCCTGTGAACAAACTAACAAGGATACAATTTCCTCCCTAATCTGTCCATTTGAAGTCATGGATTCAGTTTTGCAATGTGAATTGCAGGGTCAGATTCTGTATTTGTGAAGTTTTTCTTGATTTAATACAGTGTATTTAATATTAAAATTTGTATGTAACTGGAACATAGTCCTATATATATATATAAATATATATATATAAAATTATATATTAAAGCATTTTCTCACCTTAGCTAAAGAACACCACCACATCCTTTGATGTGAAACATGGGTACAGTATTTCTTAAAATGCAATTTGTGATTATGGTATCTTATCTTGTATTGTATGAATGTTGCCATGGTAGGCCAAACAAATGCATTTTGTCATTAATCAATCCATTATTTTATAATAGGGAAATTTTTGTAGATACAAACTATACCCCACATGCAGTTTTATCACCTGCCCAAAGATCTTCCTTTTTATTGCCTAAAATTCAGCCACATAAAGGACATATTTATATTGTCTTCTCTCCACTAACAACTGTAAACCTCTTAGTTTCAGAGATTGTGTATAATAATTAAATGGGTATCCTGCTGTTGTTTTGTTACAGCTCTTTATTATTCCATCAAGTACATATTGATTAAAAGATAAAAACAACATTGCAAAGTAAAATGTGGCTTTAAGGCTATTACATTTTTTGTAATGGATTTTGTTACTGCCTGATCCTTCAAGCTGTTCTTTTGTGTAAAAGACTGCGAGATTAGGTATTGAATGAATAGGGATGTAGAGCTGAAGTTTTATTGTGTTATTTGGAATTCACTGATTTTTAAATTTTTTAAGATAAATTTTTAAATTATTAAAATGAAAGCTAACTCTCAGTATTATGCTGTAACTTTGAATCCTAAAAATAAGAATTGTAGTCTTGCAATCTTTGTAAGAACTCATCCATAGGGCTCTAACATTCCCCAGCTTTCCCAAATATGCAAATTTTCTATACACCTCATGAACAAGTTTTCCCATTCAGCACATTTAAAGTATTCCAATGTTTTTGTGTGTGTGAGTATGTGTGTTTTAATACCTTAGCCATAAATAATTGCGTTTTGCTGCAAACTTAATAGGGTCACTGTTCTAAATTTACCTTAGCATTATCAAAGCCCATTAAAAGCCATTTTTATGGAGAAAAAAAAACATCTAATGGACGCAAAGAAGAATTCACATCTAATTCCATGTTTTGTATATGTAAATTTAGGAAAAAAATGCTGATGCATTAAGGTTAAATGCTTTGTTTTGTGTACTTGATGATAAATTGTAAGATTCCAATTGTTTTAAGGTTAGTATAGAAGCTCAATACTGGTTTGTCCTGAAAGCAGCCTGATGGTGTTTTAACATGTTGCTGACTTTGTTACAGATAATGTATACAATCAAAATGTATTAGCTTCACTTGACCAACTCTTAGAATATTAAGAAATCAGTGTATTCAATGGCATTCTGTATTTCTGTTCAGTATTTCAGAGTGGTTTTATTTTAAAACACTCTGGTTTTGCGTGAATTTAAGTGCTTTTCCAATGTTAATCTTAACGTTCTGAAATCACACACAATGTAAAGCAGATGTAGTGCTATATTTACTTCTAATTTCATATTCCTGCTCAAAATTACTCAACTTCTTGGATGTAATTTATTACAAAAGTTTATGTGTACATGTGAATAGACTACTGTGTTTTTCACAATTAAGATATGTTATGTGAAAATAAATATTTATCCTAACTAATTTTCAATTTTATTTTTATACTGCAAAACCCAGAAAAGGTTTACAACACCATGCAGTATTTGAAATGTCCACCTGACCTGAATGGGCATCACAAATTAATGAGTGGTAGCACCCAGCATGGCTCTCTTTTCAAGTGGAGTCTCACAGAACCATGCGAGGCTGTGAGTGTTGCTCCCTGGGTGGAGTTGGTGGTGATGTACTTGGTCTGACCTTAGCAGTAAGGGTGACACTGGGGACAGCTCAGAGCTCACTGTTCCAGGAAGAGAATGGGAATGAAGCTCCAATTTGCTACTCATGATTTGGTCCCCCTTCCTCCTGAGACAGATGATGCAGACAAAGCAGGAGTAGTTGGATCTTTTTAGAGATCAGTAGGTAAGGTCACACAATTTAAAATGCTTCTGCTCTTCTCAGAACCCTAAATTTCTGCTACTGAAAAATTTAAGGCCACGAATCGCAGTACTACATACAGTATTGACTCCATCTCACTAAATCCCTTCTGAGCTTCTTCACCAGTTATTAAACCAAAGACTAGAAGTCTTCTAGCCTAAGAATGGTAACAGTGACACCTCAAGATTCTGCTGCTTCTCTTAGGATTTTACACGAAGTATATTGTGCAACTAACTAAAACATCCATTTCACATAAGAAAAAAATACAGAGAAAACCTGTAATTGGTAGATGTGCAAATGACTAGCATGTTGCAATAATTCAGGCACAACTGACTTCTAGCTTTGGACATTAATGGAATGAGTTAGGTATGTTCTGTGGCCTCAGTTTTAGTTATTTACCTGTGCTCATGCAGTTCAAGCAAGTTGTCAGTTCCCTGAGGCAGCTCTATCATCCCATTATTTTTGGAGCTGAGGGAGTTTGACCACAGTGAAAAATTAGACACCAAATTGATGTTAATTAGGACGCTTACTATAGCAATGAAGTTTTCTTTTGTTTTGAAAGTTGTATCATTGTCTATTAGCAGCATATCTTAGAAGTTGCTTTCCAGACAAAGTAAGATAATTAGCATTGCATTATGTAATGCCTCGCAGGTAAGACAGTTAAAAGGGGATGAGGTATTGATAGAGTACAGAGGAGTTTGCCAGTGAGATGCTAGAGTCATCAATGTAGGTCAGATGTAAAGAATTGCATCTTAATGAAAGACCATATAATTTCTAGTTTCGCTTATTTTTTTTAATGTTTCTTTGATTATACTAATTCTTGCACTTATCTAATAAGAGCCTGGTGAAAGTAGTTTTTTGGATTACAGAAACACTTTTTTTTTGCTTCTATGACAGTGTGAGTGATAACATTAAAAGAAATCCTATTTACCCTTGCATACACAAGCCATATCATAATGATAATCTTTTCTTATAACCTGTCTCTGTTGCTGGGATCTACCTTATACTGATATAGGTTTCTTTGCCTTGAGTCAAAAGAATGAGAGATTAAAACCTCTTGGAGATAATTGACAACCTGTAATCCTGTAAAACTTAAACAGTGGTGCCAGTCTACATTAGAGCCACTACTCCCTTGAACCCAAGATGGTATTTGTAAAATCCAGCTCCAATGTGCTTCAAAAAAATGCCAACAAACAGAACAAAACCACCCATCTTATTTTGTGAGTCAAGGAATTGTTAGTTTTTGAAAACAAAATCTGATTTTCTATTTGAGACTTTCTCATTTAAGGACAAGCTGCACAAAGTGTCTTAACATTCTTCCCCATGCTTTATCTGTCTGCATGAGTACTTTTACATTCACACCTAATGTCACTAATAACCCACAATACAGACATAATCAGATGCTGGCATGTAATACCAAGAAGCTAAGTGTTAGATAATCATGTCACACTCCATTACATGATACCATTACGCAAAATCAGAAGCTTCACTGTAAGTCATCCTCAAAATTAATGTGATTAAAAAAAAATCACGTGTCCTTTTTCTGAAGGAACATTTTCAATGATATGGACTACACCTCCTTTCATAAATGAATGTCTTTATTATTTTAAAGCAGCACAATTTTTAGTACAAGTGGATTGCATTTTTTCTATGCAAAATTAAGAAAACTAATCCTCAGATTAGATGGAGAAGCCTACCTGGAGTGCTGTAAAGAAAGCAGGTATTTATCGGTAGGCTGTAAGGTTTTGCCAAAGAGCACGTTCACAGGAGTGTGACAGTCCAGCCCTTGCTGTGACTGCTAGTTCACATTGTAATGTTCTGTGTTTCAGGGTAAGAACCAGTTCCTATTCATCAGTACATGAGCAACTTCTACATTAAAAAAATAGGGCTCTTGTTCCCAGAGGAGATTTTGCAGTGCATATTCCCAGTGTAGCAGCCATTTTTAATATAAAATAAGCAAAAAATCACAGTACTATATGATAGCACACAAAGAAATTCAGTGGCACTGGTTTGATTAGGTATCATTCAAAATCTTTGGTGAAAACTGGTTATGTGCTTGCCTTGCAAGAGTTCTGTAACTGCAATACAAGAGATTGCAGAGCAAACACACTCACTTCAAGAACTGCAGTGTAAAGTAATTCATTCTGCACATATTAACATTGCAGTATTCCTGATAACCATTCTAAAATAATAATTATCAAGCCTTATGAATTCCTGCAAAAATGTTTCTTCATTATTTTCACAGAAATTACCCCAGGGTTCATTTCATTTTTGATGGAAACATTATTTTTTTTTTTTTATTCTGTGATGTGACATTTTTATCATTCCTTTCTCTAATATACAAACTGGATTGTTCCTCTTTTAGACTGAAATATCAAAAGATAATTACTCAAGCAAGTACCATGCTTCCTAGAAGTCTGCAACATCATTCTGGTGATGTTAAGACCCGATTAAACAGTCAATAAAAATGCAATAGTTGCTTGGCAACAGGAATCATTACAAAGATTAGCACTTCATTGTGTACACCGGTATCCCAAGAGCTGACTCGTATCTCATCTTGATTTATACTGGCTCAGAGTACATTATGTGAGAGTTTTCTGGAGAAGTACCATCACTAACAAGCAAAATGCTACTGCAGTGAGAAACACTGCTTTATGAAGTGGCTCATGTGGGTGTAAATATGCTTATGTGCTTGACCGGAGATGGAATGGTCTTTGTCAGTGTACCACTGTGTGAAAGAGAAATACAGAGAATATTAGTTGCAGCTACATCTAAATGATATAAATCAAACATGACAGATATAAAAACCTGTGCAGCCATTTAAAATGATCCTAGCATGAGGCTTTCAGCATAGAGGCAAAGACATGATGGGGTAGGAAGCTGCTATGACACTTAAGCTCCTTCTTTGTGTGTGGGACATGCTCTGTTTTTATACTGAAGGTGTAAAAACAACATGTGGCTTGTCCACATGGAGGGTAGATTCAAATGTTCAGTTACAAGGGATGCCTGACCTCTCCCTCTGTATGTCCTCTGAGTTTGGCTGAAAGAAATCATGCACTTGGCCTCCTTCTATACACCATCCTCTCTAGCACTGCTCCTCTAGGGCTAAGAGAATGTAGGAAAGGAAGAGCTTGCACCTTAGTCTGAGAACTTCCACGCTCAACATAAGAAAGGGCAAATAACTGCTTGTCTTACAAGTACAGTAAACACCAGATGAGATGGACAGGCTATCTGGGATTTTGCTGAAGCCAACCTTTCCTTTTACCCTATCTCTAAGGCAATATTCATGCACTTGGGTATATGCAAAGGCTGGGACTGGCTATTTGTCTGAGACCACAAAAATTTAAAGAAAATAAAAGATTAGGTAAAAAGAATCGAATATGAGAGGGTGTTGCTTTACAGTTTTTCTTGTGCAAAAATAGAATACGTGCTTTATGTTCACATTTCAGTTACTGAACATGAAATGCAACTATATGAACTTTCATTTAAGAAGGCAATGAATTTATACCTTACCACAGGGAGTTTATGTTATTATTCTCATTTGTATAACGATAAACAAAACAGAACCATACCATTGCCTGAAAATCCACTTCAGCATCAACAAGAGCTTTGGAAATCTGTGCTGCTTGCTGAAAGTGAACATTATCTGAAAAGTGGAAGAGGAAAAAGGTAAACAAAAACTGCTTCTGTAATACTCTGGGGGAAAAGCAAAGCAATGTACACACTAGACTCCCCAGCACTGCTGACTGAAACACAGATTAGTTGCAGAAATCGGTATTATTTTATTGATGCAAATGTAACAGCCTTGCCCCTTCATGCTTTTGTTTTGTCAGTAGTAGAATTGCGAACCTGTCTGTAATACTAAAATGTCTAATTAACTGCAACTCACCATCTGCTGTTCCATGAATAAGGAGATATTCAACTTCCTTGAATTTTTCAGCTCTGGCCATTACTGTTGAACTCTGAAATTAAAGGAAAAAAAAGAAAAAAGGTGCTATGACTTGCTACCAACTGAATTTGATTCGTGTTGACACTGTCTGGGGCCCCTCAGCTCAAACCAAGCACAGCCCTGCTTACCCCCCTCTGAAGTGCCACGGGACACGGTCACACATGCAGGGCAGGGTGCCCACACTCCAAGCACCCCACACCTGCCTGCAGCTGCTACCAAGGTCATGGTGCCAAGGAACAGGCGGCTGCACAGGGGAAGAGCTCTGCAGTGAGGTTCACGTTCAATCCATGTCCAGCATGGTGGTAGCCTGCAGCACACCGTGTGCCATAGGTTTTCTGTTTGACTGCAGACAAGTTAAAAAAAATGTTGCCATGGCAACAGTGCACCCCGCGAGAGCAAGGAGTAGATCTTGCAGAGGCTACACATGTTATCTTCCCCACAAGGTTCACCTGCAGGTAAGGAACCAGAGCTAATACTGCCTCAGTCTCCAGTAAAATTGGGTAACAAGAAGTTTAGAAAAATGTGCTCTCCAAATATGAAAGAGAAATGCCTGAGCAAAAATCACTAGACCAAATCTCTAAATAGAAGTCAAGCTACATTTTGGGAATGGAAACACGATACAGTGATGAAAAGATGAAATAATCAGCAACTATGATTAATCAAAGAATTTAAAACATAGTAACAACTTATTCCCTAGAACATTCTAGCCCACCTAACTTGCTACTGTGACTAAAGAATGAAGACAGTGAGGATTGCAGATAAGATTTTTAATTTGGGCAAGGAAAGGGAGTAGGATGGTGCTCTGCCATGAGCAGTGAAAGAAGAGGAACAACAGGGACAAGAGATTTTAGTCTTGATAAGACAAGCAGTTAATCTGGCAAGAAAAAAAATACTTAAAATTATGAACAGAAGAATTTAGTGACTTGCTTTTCTTCCTAGTTTTGTACTAAGGCTGTATCCTTGCACAAGGATTAGTACCCCAAAAAAGTCGAATACATCATACTGCCAAGACAAGAAGCTTTCTGACTTCCTTATGTCTCTTGTACACTCATGAATCATTAAAACAAGTACAATTATTAAATTTCCTTTGTCATGGTAGAATAGTGTACCAGAACCCTTCCATACATGAAGTAAGTTCTTTGTACGTATTCAATGACATCTAAAATCCAAGCAGAGAGGGCAAAAAACCCCAACCCTCCAGTCTATAACACTGCAGTTGCCCTCTTTTGATAGTCGAAGGCTAGAGAGCACCAAAAGTCCAATATATGGAAATCCACCAAGAGTGGAAGCATGATATTTTCCATTTAGATGATTTGGTATCATGGAGTAAGAATAAGTGCCAAAATATGGAGAAAGCACTTTGATGCACTGAAGAGCACTGGTAAACCAGCTGACCAAAAGAACAAATGAGAAAGAAATGACCCAGTGAGATTAAAGACAAAAAAACCACCACCAACAACCCCAAACCAACCAGTATCCTTTGAGTAAATAATTTCCCACATGTGCAGAGGGAAAATGGATAGACCACCTTGCTAGGCTTTCTTGCAGAAAAGCAATGCTGTTTTAAGTAAACCTTCTGTGAGTGGAAGCCTGATTTAAGCTACACTTCTGAGAACTTGACTTAGCAAAAGCAGTTTTAGAAAGAGGATGTCACCCTTTTTCCTCTTCAGGCATTAAGTAAAATAAAGTTATTTGTAAAAATACTTCAGAAAGAAGAAGCATATGAGATACTTTCTCTGCTTTTTTATCACTGGTGATAGTTCACTTGCTGTACTCACACTTGACATGAAGAGTCCCTTCCTTAAAACAAGCTTTAAGGACACAGTACCTTTGTGTCCTTAAAGAAGGTTGCAAGATAGGGAGCACTCTCAGGTAGGCACAGTTAGACAACAAAGCAACAGCAGCTGAACAAACCTTAAGTGGACAGCAAAAAAATACAACTCTATTTACCAGCTCTGTTTTACAGTTACACTGCTAGGACAAAGGCTCTGAAAAGGTAACATGAACAAGTACTGAGAATTAGGCCCTGCTGAGTGTAACTGGCTTTTCTAAAGATCACACAGCAGTCAACATTTTATCAGCACTCCACAAACAAGTTAAGGTTTGGCTGAAATTGAAGGTCTCTCTCCCTTTAGCATATTCTCAGATAATAGAACAAATGTCAAATCAGTACAAGATGGCATATTTACAAAATTGTACCCTGTTTTGCATAACCTAATGATGCAGCAGTTCTTAAGGACTGAACATTTCAAATCTGCTAGAAAAAGATTGCCAAATCTATGACTGTTTCAAACACTTGCCAAAAGCATATCAAATTCAGAGTGAACTGCAAAATAATGTTCTCACAAGTTGAACAGTCTCTTCAGTATGCTTTACATGGCTACTGCGTCTGACCTCCAGAGCTCTGCCCTGATTCAGTCGCAATGAAACATCAAAAGGATGTTCCTTCCAGGCCACCAGATTCTCTGCCATTCAGTCTAGGATTATATTAGGAGCACCACCCATGCTTGTTTCTCTCTTTTACAAAGATCTAATTTTTAATAGTTTACAACTACATTAAAGGTACTGAACATACCTAATTAGCCCACTTAGGAGTGTGAGTCCTCCCTCAGACTTGACTCCTGACAAACAATATTTAACATCTCACATTCTCTGCCTTCCATATAGTGAAACCTAATGTCACAGTAATACAAAGGCAGGATGTACCCCTCTTACCACACCTAGTTTCTTGAGTCTATATAATCAGTCATTAATAGTACTCTACATGTTAGGGATGTGCCTAGCAGTGCTCATCTTCTCCAGGTGTGTATACCATCTCATTTCTTTTAAATCAGGGTGCATACTACAGTTTATGCAACTTTTCACTTTTCATGCCAGCTTTACAGCAATGCAGCAGGATAGAGACTATATGATGCAGCACACAAACCTGACAGCACAGAGTTAGCAGTGCAAGCTTTAACAGCTTCAGCTGTATGTACTAGCTTTCAGTACAGATTCTGCATTCACCTCAAAAACCACTCATTTCAGCAAACAGCTCTTGTCAGTGTCAAGGGGCCAGGAGGCTGGCTATTGGGACTGGGACATGGATCAAAGGGGCTGTAAGCCAGGAACATACTGGGCTGAAGTCAGTAAGGGTCTTCAGCAATAACAAAATCCCACAACACAGTCACTGAGGCCACATGAAACAACAAACTCACTTCTCAAGCTACCCCACCCTCCAGGTTAAAAGGAAAGTCCAAGTACCATATTTGGAGCTTTTAACAACAAACAAGGATTTAAGTTGCATTTTCCTTTCTCTAGGAGCAGCAGCGAAGTGTGACAATCTGATCTAGGCAATTACTCCTCCTCCATCTAGCCACCATTCTCCCCAATTAGTCCTCTGAGTAACACATTTGAAACCTTTAGCTCTTTGGTACTGGCAGTTTCAACGTGGCCATTGCCAGCAATGGATACCATGCCAAGAAAATCCGACTCCTGGCTTGAAAGGATTAAACAGTCCTCTGTTGCCATCTGTGCCGTGAAGCTGGTGAGTGACTTTGTGCACCCAGAGCGTTAACGTTCGTTCTGCACAGCGACAGGAACTCATATTTACACTGCTACCTCGCAGACCTCCTACTGTTCCCACTGCCTTAAAGAAACACATTTGGAAAAAGGCAGGCAGGAGGCTGCAGGCTGCTGGTCAGTTCCTGCTGGGCCCAAGAGCTCAGTGGTTAGAAGAGGGAGACAGACACAGTACCAAGTTGTCCAGCAGTCACTACCATTGTCCCCAGTCTTGACCAGAATGTCTCATATAGCAGTTGACAACGCTAGAGTACTGTAAATATATGTCAAACCTCATGTTTCAGTACATATATGTATGCATTTATATGTGTTATCATACTTTTAAAACATGTTATCATACTTTTAAAACACCGCAACAACCCCCACCCTTTCTTCTACCCATGACACCTTTTAATGCAAACAACAGTGCTATCTGTCTTCTACCCTGCTTACCAACCCAAACACAGAGAATGCTCTATCTCCTCCTCTAACATCAATGTTTGGTTCCAGTATCACCATGGCTGGACTGTGAAGCAGTTTTCTGTGAAACATTCCAATAACCAGGGCACAAAGTACCCCTCAGATTCCTCACAGTTCTCCCATAGCCACTGTGTTTTCACCTCAGCCTGAAGTTTCCCAAAACGTAACAGAACATTTGGCTGCTCTGCCCTGTGCCCAGACTACCTCTGATACCTGTGACTTCAAAAAGCCCTTGAGGCAACAAAAATCATCTGGCACATGGAAGAGCAAGTCAAATTAGATTAGAGCAAGTCAATTAGATTAATCACGCTGCAACAAGGACGAACAATCTACATGCAATTTGCTTTCAGCAGGACAAATGCAAATTCCCTCACTCCTGTGCAAACTCTGGTCATTTTAGAAAAAACTTTGGACACCCTCTGTTTATGGAGATGGGGCCAACATTTCAGTCCTGACAATGCTGGCTCTCAGTTGCTCTGCAATTTGATATCATCATGGTACAGACAGATTAGCCTACCTGTCAAAGTGTTCTAGTATTGAGGAGATTTTGCTTTCCCTGCAAAAAACCTGCAGATTCCTAAAGCAGGGAAGTTCACACAATACCCGTTTAAAAAAAACCTCACATTTCAGAAAGAATGGGAGTACATTTGTTTTTGTGAAGAATGTTTAAGATAAAGCATACTTTGCTCATGAACATATGAATTTTAAAACAAATTTGTTTCTTGGTAGTAAAAATAAAAGTTTTTACAGCTTATTTTACAGTCTGCAAAGTAGTCAAATAGAAGTGAATGTAAAAATAAAACCCAAAACACCAACAGACCAAACAAACAACAGAAACCCCACACCATTCACCAAGAGGAAGCTGCCTTGTGCAAATTCAAACACATGAGACTACAGCCTCTAACAGCACAATGCAACAGTTCTAGTAGGAAAGAAGAAAAAAACTTATTTCTCCCCACAGGGGAAGAACTAAACTGTTTAAAGAACAATATACCAGTTTAGAAATGAAACAACACACAAAAAAAGTGATTTCTTTCTTACATTATAGTTCTTCAGATTATCATTTTCTGTAGGAAGGCCCATGTATCGCTCTGTGTATATTGAATCTGAAATTTAAAAAATCCCAAAATTAGAATCTGCTACTTAATTTTCAATCTGTCTACCATCAATTTTACCCATCAATACAAGCAGTAACAATGCATACTGGAAATCAGGTTTTCCACAATGAAGGATGTAGGTAACCATCGTTATTCAGAATAGTTAATCTTCTTGTTGCCATGGACACCTGAATGCTGAATATTAATATAGCACTTTGTGTCAGTGTTCCCTTATTGTTATTCTTTCAGTAATCCTAAAAAAATGACTGAAGATGTTGCAGTAAATAACTAGCATCTGAAAAAATATCTTATTTATTTTATCTAAATGCTTACTACCAAAAATCTATACTATGAAAATATAGTAGTATATTAGGATTCAGTTTAAATGAAAAAAAAGTATCTTTGCCTTTTTACCATTTGCAGATTTGCAGCTTTGTTTTAAACCATACAAATGAATGCTCTGCTGCCGTATTCTAATGTCCATTTGACTTCTCGTCAGAGTTGTTGCACTAGAGTTTTTTTATGCTGAATATGCCTCCATAATCCTTCATTTAACTAGGTAAAAGTGGAATTTTAGAGATCTTGATCATTAAAAAAATATCTCCGGTCATACTGTAATATTCATTTCCAAAATATTATGAAGATGTTGCTATGTCCCCTACAGACTACTGCTACTGCCTGGCAGCATGATCTGATCTGCTGAATTAGCATTATACAGCCTCTGTGCTAGTTGCAGAATGATATATTATGCCTTCTTTAGCAGAGGTTTGCCAGGGAAAGCTTTCCCTTGAATGTTTTTGGACAAATAAAAATGAGGAAAATGTTAAAATGTGTTCAGATTGTACCAGCACCGATTCATAACTTCATATAATTTTTTTAATCTGGGAGGAGGGCCCCTATAACTAGCCCATTTCTAGCCTCATGCAACTACTTAAACCTTATGCTCTAAAGGTTTGAAACATGTAGACACTTGTCCACTTGATCAGGTTTTTCTCACATCAAGCTATTCTCAAGATGAATTAGAATTATAAAATCCAAATTTTACATGCTAAAAAAACCCCTGACCAACCAACCTAAGGCAATTCAAATCCTATTCTGGTACTTTTAGAGAGTAAATTACAATGCAAGTTCAAAGTTAATCCTCACAGTTCATTCTTATAAGTGAAGTTTCATTTTGAAGACACAGAAGTTTAACTGCAATGGATTTCTGCCACACAGTACTGTATGTCATCAAAGCAAATGCAGATACATTACAGCAGTACTACCAATATTACACTGATTTAGCCTTCATTAATGGTTAAAGAGATTACCCGAAGTTATGGATCTGACTTTTCAAAATGGGAAATAATATTTAGCAAATTGGTTTATTTTCAAAATGCAGTGGCCACGAGCTCATAAAAACAGACCAAGTGGCATTTACATGGCATCTAGTAGATAATCCAAAGTTCTGTGCTACGAACCCACACTTTGCAGCGTGTGCACTGGAAGACATATGGGAATCCTTGTAACGAGGAAGCCCTCACATACCATAATATTGCCAGCGTGACACGGGGGCAACCGCTATTCCACACTTGAACACGCCGCTCCCAGAGCCAAGCACCATGGAGGTCGCATATCCCCCATAAGACTGAGAAGAAAACATTGCTGTTATTTTAATCAGAAGGGAAAGGATGGGGCCCATCTGCTACACAGTTCATCAGGCATTTATAGGATCAGCGTTTTTCATATTAATGAACTCCATGCTGAATTTGGGTCAGATCTCAGCCAGCCTGCTCGGTCGGGGAAACAGGCACCAAACAGCGCATGGCAGCTGTGGCACTGATGAATGAGAGCCTGATGGGGAACAAGGGCGCAAACGCTGCCGAACTGTGACTCAGCTGGGGATGACTGTGCTTGGTAGCACTGTAGGCAGCAGCAAAAGACAGGAAACGAGACACTGCTGAACCGCTGTGTCCCTTCCCGTGCTGGGGGAGTGGGTGGAAGCAGAGCTCTGGCCCACAGTCTGCTCTGATGAGTAGTTGCAACAGGGCGTCCAAAAATTTCCCGCTCCCTTGGAGCAGGCCCATGGTAACTCGCTCCCTAACTCTCCCCCAAAGTGTCAGGAGCAAGACTGTGACTGGAGAGTGTAGGATCTGCTGAGTCTGTGGGAGGAACTGTGCAACAACACACTCTTTGCTATACACAGAAAATTTACTCACAGTCTAGCCTGATACACTGAGTAAATATCTGACACACTTGAGCATCCAGGCAGCAAGATACCTAAACACTGTCACCAACCGCCCAAATGACTGCCCTCACAAGAGTTTGAATGGGTTATTTAGGAAAATGTGCCCACCCACATTCAAAAACAAGAGCTATTTTTGAATCTCATTCCTGTCTTAAAACCAGATTACAGGCAAAGGGAATTGCATCTTATTTCAAAGTCCTTAAATGTTTGCTCCAATTTCAATTCCTAGGTCCTTCCAATGAGATAAGCAAAGTAATGCATGCACTTAGTGATTAAACACTGTATAAATGCCTAACCTGGTGCCACAGTAAAGGTATTACTGCTGAATCTATGGCAAACAAAATTCATGCACATAGTGACAGGCTGACAATGAAAGGCTGACAATCTAAAAACTCAAGATATAAAGAAAATCTGTTTTCCAACAGGTTCAATGTCCAGGATCCATAACCCAACATAGTTCCAAAGAGGAATATTCTTATACTATTCATCCTGAGGGTCATAAGGACTTGAAATGGGATTGCATCAAATAATCAATTTCTGCAGAAAGAATTTTCCTTTCACTACAGTTAATACCATTACATGTGATTTCATAGAACAGAGATGTTTACCCCCAGAAGAAAAGCAATTAAAGACACCATATTGCCATCAAGCAATTTATTCATTTGTGCCTGTCACCTGCAGTGCCTAAATTTCAGTTAACAATTTAATTCAGCACTGCAATCACTAACACTATGTACACATTTAGCTTTGTAGATGAGGGTGCATGCTATTAAACTATTAAATATTTCCATCTACTGTGTCAGGTTTTAAAGATGCATCAAGTTAGAGAAATCTGGCCTGTGGTTGCAAATACCACGATAACCATCCCACACAGCTGGCTCGAGTGTAATTTCACATCTTTTTTAAAATCAGTCATCCAACTGAAGAAATGTTGTTGAATACATACTCGGATTTTTTTTCTTTTTAGTATAGGTTCATACTGTACACAGGAACTTGGCAGCATCCATTTAAATTGGTTTTTAATCCCTCTAGTAGTCCTAATTTCTCTTACAAAGGCTCCCGAGTGATTGTAAAAGGGTAATGTATAAACACACTTTTAGATGAACTTACCAGCTCAATTACTGGATTGTACTGTGACCTCAGAGGTGCCTCACATGAAGCCCTACAGGATCTCATGCACATGACACCACAATAAGTAGTTGTTAAATTAAATACTACTCCAGCCAAAATTTTTTGAGTACTTACCCAACCCCAAATAGCTATTCTGTTCTTATCCACAAAGCTCATTTCAGAAAATTTTCTGAAAGCAAACAGAATAATTAAACACTTAACAGACAGCAAGTATTTGCCATTCTACAGATGTGCCTATTTCCCATCAAGTCTTCCTCTTTCTATTGTACATTTCCCACTTCATCATAGTGACAGCACATGAAAACATATGATAATTCAGGCATGAGTGTCTTTAGGAAATTTAGAAAAATTTAATTTAATTTAAAAAAACATCTGTACATATGACACTCTGAAACCCCTCAATCCATAATCACTGACATTTGTATTGTATTAGGTCAGATTTCACTATCTGCCTTGTTTTTTTTTTTTTTTAAAGATGCACTAAAATCAAATTGCAGAAGTAAGGAACAGACCAACACATGGAAATACATAGTCAGCATGTCACCATAGTCAGCATGGAAATAAATAGTCAGCATAAAAAAAAATTAAAAAAAAAAAAAGATTGTTAAATTGTTTAAACTCCTTAACATTTTAAAATCCCACATAAAAAACCCTGTAAGATCAAATTTCATTGCAATTCTGAGAGATCTATACTGGGATTGTTTGTTTTAGTGAAGTTCTACAAGCATAAACCAAGTGACAAATGTGAACTACGGTTTGAATGCTGAGTATTTCTCATAATTCTGTGACAACAGAAACTTGCAAATGCTTGAAGTAAAACTTCCATCTCCAAGTTCCTTGGTGGCGTGTTCTTCTACAGTATGACACATATCATCTCCATAAAATCAGAGATATGGTTAACTGGTATTACAGCATTAACTCTCCTCTCTTTTTAAACATAAAATGATGGTTGGCATATAAATGACACACTTCAGTGTACAAAATTAAGCAGAATGCAGTTATTTTTTGCCAATATTTTCAAGATGACGATTTGAAAAAAACCTTCAACTATTTTTCCCCCTTACACAATAAGAACGTAAAAGAAGGAGCAGGTGTTGACCTTTCCCTGTGGCTCACCTGGCTGCTTCTATCTGATCTTCCACTTCATATGTTCCCAGCCTCCTGTTTATGGCGTGCATGATGCGGTCGCCCTGGTAGCCGCTGCCCCTGCCGTCGAAGCTGGCCACGATGACGCGCTCCGTGCTCGCCAGGTACGTGGCCCAGCTGAGCCGGAAGGCTTGGTCTACTTTCTGACTGCAGGGTCCTGCATACCTAGGGGAAAAATGCCACAAAATCCAGGCATTTACTCTCCACATATTCTCACATCAAGCATTTGAAATATAATTTGTGCTGACAACTTTGGCCTTTAAAACAGGATAAACTTTCAAATTAAACTGAGGAAACAAGGAAAGCATCACTGACTGACTTCAAGGTGCCACTAAAAGCAATATGCTTTTTTGAAACTTCAGCTGTTAATCAAGAAAGCAGGATTTTTTTTTGGTTTTTGTTTTTTGTTGTTGTTTTTGTTTTAATTCTTTCTGCTGTAATAAGAAACCTTCATTATTTTGACTTAAGGCAGCTAATCAGAAATCCAAGCCAAATTTTCTTCTGTTTTGGCATATCTAGTCACCTGAGTTTCAAAGTGATGTTCTCTATTTCTGTTCCACTCACCCATGATTTATTTGGTTTAAGTCTGAAATCAATGAATAGCCTTCAACTGGAAAAATGAAAAGTACCATTTTCTATGTCTCATCAGTCTGAACTATTTCTTACGCAGGCTGAGAAAAAGGAAGCAAAACTATAATTGTAACTTTTTACTTGAAAATATTTCAGAAGCACTTGATCATTATGAAATCATACTCTGAGTGTCTTGATGGTAAAATTCTGTGCATTGCAGTTCTCTAGCCATTGTTCAACACAGTAAGAAACAGAAGAATGGCTCATATGGCTCTATAGCCCACTTTAATCAGTCTTAAAAGCACAGAAAAAAACTACTGGGAATTTAATTCAAACGATGGATCCATATAATTCCAAAGTAATTTCTGATATTAAGATCACTGTGAACCAGATGTGATCCTGACAAACATCAAAGTAAGTCAATAAAAATAGTATCATAATCAAAACAAGCCTTAAGAAGCCAAGAGCACTGGCTGTTCATTAAAATATTCAATGGCACATCAAAAAGTGCTACCAAATTGCATTATATAAAGATGTATCTAACAACTAACAGCCACTTTCCTTATAGAGTCACCTTTTTGTAAAAAAGGAGTAACTTAACATTTTTCTTTTAATGCATACCTAAAATTCAGTAATTCACATTTAGAAGAAAACATACCAGGATGAACAGAAGTGCCTGAGGAAGACCAGACCAATCAGCACATGCTCATGGGCTTGTATTTATGAAAAAAAATACACAGCAAATGCAATCCTGACCACAGGATGATGTTTGTCAACATTGACTGACAGTTAAAGAAAACATCCAATGTCACACACACTACTTCAGCTTTAGAATACAAGACTTATTCAAGGTTTCATTCTGCATTGTGATTTCATCAAAGATTACTCCTAAGGAACATCATGAGCAGAGGAGGAGGTAAGCTAACATGAACATCCTGGCTGTTAAGTCACATATCTGCCTCAGTGCCAGTGCCAGAGCTGTGCTCATTAAACATTACATCATCTTAGGGCACAGGAATCCACCATGAACTGGGATAAACCCCTATTTTCCATTCCATCTTAAAAGTACTTCAAGAAGTAATTAGAAAACATTCCAGTTTTGTGTTTCCTTATTAAGAACATTTGAAGTAGATGAAAGTGATTATTAACACAACACTGCCATGTGGTTGAAAACTTACACATCAAGGAGCAAAGGATGCTTCTTTGATTCATCAAAATGGGGAGGCAGAATCATTTGGTACCACAGGTCTAAAAGTGAAAAGAGTTTTGACTTAGGTCAGCTCTCCAGTGAAATTACTTGACATGCATTACAATTCATGCAAGAGAACATTTGAGCCACCCCCTAAAAATTATAGAGCAGTTTCAAGTGGACTGTCCTAATATACACATGTAGAAGTTCCTAGCTATTCATTTTAAAAAAATGTTTTACAGCTAAACTAGCAGAAAGTAATAAAATCTGGGGAATCAACATGCCGTCTCATGACATTATTCTAAGCTTACATGTGAAACTTGTTATGTCTCTACAGTAGTAAATCTAACACAGGTTCAAAAATAAAATTTCTCTCCCAGCAGAGGAAAGAAATTCTATATTATTTTGAACCTGCCAGATAGACTTTGCTTGACAGTTTGTAAAGCATCCCAGAAACATATCCAAGTATCTATTATTTTTGAAGCAATATTGATTCCATTCATTTTATTCGTCCTACCCAAGCTGGCTGTGAGCTGAACATTTTAAAGGCACACCCTGTAAGTTTTGCAAACTGAATGACTCAATTGTTCACTCATGAATTTTAAGTGAACTGATGCTGCAATGCTGATGGACTGCACTGCAGTAACAGTCAGAATGCAAATCTTACAGAAACTTGCTCAGATACAAATATGCAAGGCATCAGAACACTGAAACATAAACAATCTAAATGGAACACATTGAAATACTAATTTTAACTTTTGCATACTCTATAGTCACAGATATACTCATTCTAATAACCTACATGGATTTGTGAGCAGACTTGAAGCTTTAAGTAGGACTACATAACTGGATTTGCTTCTCCTATTTTTGATATTAAAAATAGATTCCCCTTACCCAAAAGCTTTTACCCTGAAGACATGAAGTAGTAAGAACAAAGAGGAATAAAAAAATAATGAATATACAACTGATAGCATGAAGAACATCTTTAAATCTCCATCTTGCCTGGAAGATTTCATCTTTAGCCCTAGTAAAAACGTGACAGAAATAAAAGACAGAAAACACAAAGATAAAGAGAGTTATTATATAAATAAGGTAACAGTGAAAGAAGGGAGGCATCAAAAAGAACAGTTAGCAATGACTGACCAAACTCAATACAGTTCATAAAATGGAATTCCATTAAGAATCACTGCTCATTTTATCAAGAGGAAGTTTGTCATGAAGAGAAAAGCTAGTAGCAAAGGCTGGAGCAAGTACAGTTTAGACAGGTACCAGGCCTCCCGCTGCTGGGCTCCTTGATGTTGCTCACCTTAAGAGCACACCACGAACACTTCTCTACCCTAATTCTGAGGGGCACCACTCACAAGGCATTAACAGTTCATTTTCTAGCATTTTGTTCCGGTCTGTACCAAGGTTTATGCAGTCTCAGAGCATGAATGTGCTTTCAAGAATGATTATTCAATCCAAATCTATTCAACCTATTCAACCCCCACACACAAAGTCAAAGGTGATAGAGTTGAAATGTTGCTTAAATGTTTTTTCAAGATTTTTTCATTTAGACTGCATCTGCTTTTTCATAGTAACTGAACTTCTCCCCTCTCCCAACCTGCTAACACAAACCAAGGGGAACTGCACCTGTAAATCAAAAAGGCCTACTTGATTTTATAATGTAATTTAGATTCAACAGCATTAAAAAGCTTTGGGTTTGTGCCCCAACCTAATTTCTCTTATTTATTTATTGCACTGTTAGAGACTTCTGGTTTCTAGTTTATTATAAAGGAAAAAGGAGTTAAGCCACTTCATTGTGAAAACATGAAGATACCACACTATGGAAAAAGCACATTTTAGATAAGAACATTTTGGAATTTCAGAAAATAACTGAGAATATTTGGAAATCTCCAAAAAAAAAAAAATCACCTTGCCTCTACTTTCTGAATAACTGAAAGAATTCCTATTACACCCATCTGTCCTGTCATGTCATGTCATGCTCCACAGCAGAAGACCTTGAACCACTTGGTAAAAAGGGGGTGGGGTGGGGGAGGGGGAAAGGTAAAAGACATTTTTGAACTTACTGTATCCACCTATACTAAGGGAGCCAAATTTTTTTGAAGGCATCTGAATATCTTTCAATGAATTTTCCAGTTCAGTGTTCTTTTCCAAGTATCTGAGGACTAAATAACAGAGTAAGTAAGATTCAAAGACTAAACAGATTTTTTCAAATGCACCACTTTAAATATTAAACCTGAGATGATGGCAACTTATATTGCAGTTTTAGTTTACTGCAGTTTTTGTTTTTCCTCTCAGATTCAACGTTTACAATATAGTTTTCCTTCAGTTCTTTTTTCCCTGTTTTCCACCTAAATATTGTTTCAGAAAAACTGAACAATTATTCAGTAAATAGGTCATACACTACTTACTGTATTCTAGCCCTGTGTAAAATAATGTTAAATAAACTCTGAATAAATATATATCAAGCTATATAATTTATTCTTCTGGTAATTATTTGAAATTAATTTTACCCTTTATAACTGACATTTTTATTATTATACTAGGCAATGAGAAGAAAATGAGAATAAATTTACAGTGCAATTTTCTGGCATAATATAAATTAAAGACAATCCCATACCTTCATCATCAGTGCTTCTGTGCAGGGTAGACATGGGCAGGCCAGGACCTGTTAACAGGGCACAAAACCTTCATGTTTGCATGCTGGCTTGAAACACAGCCCTCGTAAAGTAATTGGAAATGGGTGAATCATAAAAGCTCAGAACTTGTTCAAGTCTGCTCAAGCTAAATTTTAGGTTAGCAGGGCCCAAATTCAAGCCACAGGATCCCACAGAATGTTTAGGCTGTCTCAGAGATGAGCCACATGACTGTGAGGTACTGAAGAACAGAATTTCCCCTCTTTAGCGAAGCCCATGCCTTGGTTGTGGAGAATGGTTTGGCCATCAGGAAGCTTTGTCACGGGGACCACAGCAGCTGTCTTCAACCACTTTTACAATCTGACAGAAAATTCTGTCTGCTGTCTGTCCTCCTAGCCCATGGATTAAGGAAGATCTTGGCATGTTAAAAAACAGCATACATTTAAATTTAAAGAAATTTTGGAGACAATTTTATTTTTCTCAGCTGTCGATTAATTTAACCCTTGTACTATGTGGCAGGAGCACTTAGAGGTCACAGACAGACTACAGTCCACCTGCTTACCCTATGATTACATTACTTGGATTTTCTTCTTGACCAGCACTATCTTAATTTTATTCTCATACATAAAGCACTGCTCTTTACCCAGTCTGTTGCTTGTCACACTTTCAAAGCCTCCAAATTCCTCCTGCAGGCAGAGCTCCCCATACATCTCTCGAGGAGATGCACAGTGGACAGGAGTGTTTTGCAGCTCTTTCAGGTCCACTGACAGATAGAACTAACAAGTTTTATCCCAGTTTTATCCCTTTTTGTCAAGGTACTTTTGAGCCTAGGAGGCAGTATGTTTTTCCACTGCCAATACATTTATCCAATGTTATCAACACATATCATTGTTACACAGTACATATCAAGATCCTGACGAAGTGAACTTCACCACCCAGCTAATCAGTGAGTCATGTTTATGTCAATTAATTCGGGATATACTCACCGAGACAATTTAGCTGATAATACTGTGTGTCTTTGCTGAAGGACACAGAATAATACTGGCATCTTTTTTCATCCAGATTACAGCTAACACATTTAGGCAATTTTGGACTGCTTTCCAAGAGCACTCTGCAAAGTAAATGAGCTTTATCTCAGAGATATTTTTTTTAAGCTATGCTAAAGCAGTATATGCTTTTTAAGTAAGATGGCTGAATAAAAAAGGTAAAATTTGGAAGTGATAGAAACTGATTCAAAAACTAGAGAAAACCGAGTTTCAGCTTTTGAGTTCAATTAATACTGAAATTATAGTAATAGGAAAAAAAGCATGAAGGTTCTCTTTAGTTTTTTTTTGCTTGAGGATTGGTTGTTTTTTTTCACAACTTCCCTTTATTAACTGAATTTATAGAAAAATATTTCCATTATTTTTGCAGTTTATACTCTTACATTGATTTTCATTAAATATCTTAAAGATGACCCCACATTAGGCTGAACATACGAATCTTTAAGTTTTCAGTGATTTTTCCTTAAAGTTTCTCTTTTTCATTAACAAAAATTTTACTCATACTGCAGAAAAAAAGAATTTTCTTACTTATAAAGATTTCTTCCTCCTGGCATTTCATTATTTTCATTACTGATGTAGTATCTATAAAAGCAAAACATACTGGTTTTAGTAAAATATTTACAATATAATTAAAAAATTTATCTAACATACTTAAATCAGATTTTTAATAAGTTAAAAGCCTTCTCCCTCTTTTCTCTCCGTGCTTGTTTAGACCCTTGTCCTTAGGGAAGAGGTACCTTATTTACAGATACTTACAAAAATTGATCAGTTACAGCTTCTATGCTGATTACTTCCCAATTTCCTGAAGTAATAGCTACTGGAACCTGGAGCAGGGGAAAAGGCAAGTCAAGAAGTAGGACATGAGACTCCTGGATCACCAGGAGAAGCACAAGCCAGCAGTGACTGTCCTAGACAAAATTCCTCACCTGTGAGCCATTTATGTAATGGATGTGCTTGTAACCTGCTGTGTCGCTGAAGACTTTGTAGTAGGAAGCCTTGTCGGGTGCAAAGTGAGGGACAGATGGCTGAAACTTGAACATAAGAGAGATGTCTATTAAAGCAAAAAACAAAACTCCAGATCCTAGGCGATAAATTTAGGTTTTAATATCTCTAACCAGGACTCTCAATGCTTACAACAAGGCATCAATGAATGTACTGCAAACATTTTTGCCTTCTGACTTAGTAGGTAGAACCCATAGCCATCACTCTTAAAATAAACACACTTGAAATATTTTCCTGCTCCTTAAGCAGCAGAATTTCCTAAGTATTAGTCCTGGCAGTGATCCACAGCCCCCCAACTCCCTCCCCCCCACCCAGAATTTGAAGTACTTTGGGTGGTCTTAGTTTTCTACAATTTTAGGAAAAATATGTGCATCTACTTTCAAAAGCACTCTTTTATTTAATCCAATGCAGCTGTAACCTATAAAAATGCAAATTTTGCAAATTCATGTTTTTCTTGAATTTCCCATTTTAAAACACATACTTGTGAACAAATTCTTTGAACTCAATTTTTTTTTTTAGCTTAACAGTGAAAAATGTCCTGCTCTATTCAAAAAAACACAAGCTGCTTTCCAAGAGGAAATTTTGCTAGCAAGTAGGTGATTACAGAATGACAGAGAATTCAAACTGGAATAATATTTTCATGAAGTAATGATCCATTTATCAATTGAGAGTGACAGAAATGAATCCATTTCTTCTATTGATTGCCATTTGAATGTGCTACATATGGTAGAAAAAAGGAGAGGAATGAAATTGAGCTGAATGAAATAAAACTTATTTCTGTGACAAATGCCCAAAGGATCTAAATGCTAATTAGGCAACTGACACAATGTAACTGCCTCGGAGATGTTACACCCATCCTGAAATGGTGAAACAAAGATGAAGTGATTTGCCTCTGGTCATTCAGAAAGCAATGACAAAAAGTAAGTCTTTCTAACTGTGTGCTCCAAATAACCTCTCCTTGTTCCCAAGCAATATTTTTGCAAAAATTAACCTGGCAAATATTTTGCTAGCTCTTCCCTTATTTTTCAAAGTGTGACTTTCCTTTAACTCAACTGGCAAGCTCTAACAGCTGATGACCTGGAAGCCTTATACAGCAATGCAGGCTTTTCTGAGCATTCTTCGTTTAAACATAATTTCATCTCTATTAAAAAAAAAAAACCAAAATACCAAAAACCCAAAAAAAACCCAAACCAAAACCACCAACAAAAAACCTAAAAAGCTTTCCCCACCAAAACCCGTAAAAATATTATTACAAAGAGAGGACTATATGTCTGTATTCTACACACACAGATAATTTACTTAAATTTTTCTACACATGAGTATGTGCACATATATATATAATCTTGCAAATGTATAAAGATATTCCTTATCAGTCAAATATCATTTTATCATCCCTAAGAAGGTGAAAAAAATAAAAAAGGAATAAATATACCTATCCTATCCCCTCTTCAGTCCTCCCTACTCTCTATTTCTTTCTCAAATCCAAGAATTGTACAGTGAGATTATCATTTCTTCCAACAGCTCCTAAGAAGTGGGTTGTCTCTTTAAAAGAAACAAAAAACCAACAACCTAGTTTAGTGGCACAGACTTGCATTTTGCCCTCTCATTTTGCACAACTGTTTACAAAGTCTGCAGCTTGATCATCACATTGTCTAATTGTGAAGCCTTTGCTGCAGAGAAGCAAAATGTGTCAGCGTTAAGGCCTTCCTTTCCATATCAAATTTGACAGCAGGTGGGTTGATCTCTCATCTTCATACTGCGGATGATTTCATCCCTGCTGTTGCCTCCCTCTTTGCATTTCTTTAAACTTTCATTTTTGACTTCAAAAGTGAATTAGTGACTAAAGCATAATCAGTGTGTGGAAAATGCGGGAGTGGAAAGTGTACTCTGTGTTCTCATCAAAAACTCTGAAACTCATTTCTCCCTCCAAATCTGAACTTTTGCATCTCTGCTTCACTTCCCCCAGATCTTCTGTGTGGTTCATTAGGTGCCTACTCCCTACCATGTACAAAAGGACTGAGAGGCAGCTTGGAAAGCATCATCCAGACAGTAGCGGCTGGTTGGGCAGAAGTGCATGAAAATTTTAATCCGGCCAGTTACATTCATCTTGTCCCCACTTCTCTTCAGTGGATATTTTATGCAGGGGAAAAATAAATAAATGAGTAGCCCCAATTAAATCCTGGAATGGTTTGTTGCAACCTGATTGACTAAGAATTACCTTTGTCCTTAATGCCTTTATTCCAATACAATTCAAAGGTTACAGAATACACTTCTAAATACATTTTATTCCCTAGATCTTTCTGGAGGTAGTAGGAAGACTAGAAAGCAGGTAAACCAGAATAGCTGGCAACTCCCCAGAACAAAGGGAATTCTGAATCTGGGCTCCTGCATTTTCCCCCTACCTACTGCTATCAAAGAAGCAGGTCAGAAGCAGAAAGGAGTCTGGAAAGGTAAAAAAGCTTTTGGTAAGCTGAACAAAAAATCATAGCATGGTGTGGGTTGGAAGGGACCTTGAAGTTCATGTTGTTCCAACCCCCCTGCCATGGGAAGGGACACCTTCCACTAGACCAGGGTGCACAAAACCCCATCCAACTTGGTCTAAAACACTCCCAGAGATGTGGTATCCACGCTTCTCTGGACAACCTGTTCCAGTGCCTCACCACCCTCCCAGTGAAGAATTTCTTTCTAACACCTAATCTGAGCCTACTCTTTCAATTTAAAGCCAGAACCTCTTGTCCTGTCAACAAGATGCACAGGTCACAGAGGGCATGATTAGAACTCCAGCTACACTGCCCTTTCAGCCCAGCCTGGGAGTTCAGAACCCACCACCCACAAAAAAATTAAGCTTAACCCCAGGTATGGGGCGACGTTTGAGATAATTTTTTCCTGAACATGTAAAACACAGCAAGCGAGAGGATTGGACCTACACACAGGAGGCACTGCAAAATGCAACAGGCTCATATGAAATTTTCATAATTATCAGAATTATTTAGCATGTAGCAGTTTTAGAAATTGAATACTCACTCTGCCAATCCAGCCAGTTGCACTTTCTTCAGTAAATTGTTTTTCCTAAGAACAAGAAAAACAAACAATCCCACAACAATTATGTTTATTTTACATCAGGCTTTATTTCTACAAAGATAAACATAGAGATATATTCTACTCCTTTCTAGTTTCATCTACCATTGCAACTCTCCCACCTAATTTCTCTTACCTTTGGACATGACCAAGTAGCATTTTCAAAGTCACAGACTGTGAGGACTGAAAAATTTTGAATTCTTCTGAGCCACTGCAGACAAATCCTTTCATCTGTCACCCATGTTACAACACTCAAATAATGATCACTGAAAACAGCAACAACATAAGATATTTAAAATCCTCTCTATAATAGCATACCATACAATTGCATTCAGCAATTCACTGAATGAGACTCATCTGGCTATTTTCATTTCAATCTACTCTTCAACAATAAACAATGATGCAAATGTAATTGAGCCATTTTTTCAACTGTTTTTGCTGCTAGTAGATGCCTTGGTTATTTTCAGAGATACAATAAAGAATTAGATGGCTCATACAAACCCACTTCCAGAAAGACTGCAATTAAATTTTAACAGATATTCTCTAATGCATAAAATAATAGCTACTCCAGGCTGTTCATAAATCTTGTACTGTGTGCATCTAGAGGAAATTCTTCTGAATATTAAGCTGTATATGCCTTAGATTAAGCAATTTTATCCTTAGCTGCCTGAAGTTGGTTGCTTGTAATTATTTTCTGAATGATAGATACTTTTGTTCAATTTAGTAGTTATTTCTTTAGTTACAGTGGAGGGAGAGATCATACCAAAACCAGATATGACTATCTGAATATTTTACTTTCATCTTCAGAATACCACCCAGCTGACATGAAGGATGAAGTATCAGAAAAAACCCCCATTTTCATGAATATTCCTGTATATTAATTTTAAAAATGCACCACATAAAATTTAGTGGCTTTGTTTACCATAACGATCTGTTAGATGTACTGTCTTTTCTTATTTTAGATCTTTCCTATCTCCTTGAAGCCTTATGAACTAAAATAAAACAAACTTCCCCTCCAAGGCAAGTATACATTTTTAACTGTAATTTGCACATTTGACTTAGTTCCAAGTTCATGTTCCCTTTTCCCCCAAAGTTAGTTAACAAAAATGTGTGGGAAGTCTTGTGATAAGAGTATCTTTCTGATCACTGCAGTTTGGGGAAGGAAACACTACAATTAGTGTGCATGGATTAAAAATATGTCAGCTGGGTATCAAAAACCTTCAGATTTATTTCTACAATATAGTTTCAAATTCATGTTTGTAAAAGGTCTATTTCTGCATTTATATTTGACTGGGATGTCAGCAGGTCATTTAATCGCTACTGCCATTCAGTCTGCAGGAGCTTGTTGGTGAAAAAAAAAACCAAAAAACCATCATTCTTCCTGTACCTATAATTGTGGTTTCCCTTGTTTTATATAAGGGGAATTAGTCCCACACTTATCACCCCTTCAAAGTGAGAGTCGTTAACAATTCTGGTGACTATAAATCATTAATCAGACAAGATGAACATTACAAGGAAAACAAACAAAACAAGTATCATTTATCGAGCTATTACAAAAACCATCTCTCCCCTGTGAGAGTGGGAATGTACCTTCAGTACTCAACACACAAAAGGTTAACTAAGCTGCAATTAACTCAAGTATAAAGTACAGTAGTTTTGCACTGCCCTTCCTCATTTGTTGTTGAAAAGGGATACTCTGCAACTACTCTGCTTAGAAGTCAGCTTATTCTAGGGTAGATAATTTCAGACAAGAAGGATCCACTCCCTTCATCCTCCTGCTGGCCAACAGGAACCCCCTGTATCCATGGTGCCAAAACCAGTGTTTAAATGCTGGATGGATTTCATGCTGGTCATTCAAGCAGAGTGTCAGGTTTCAAGTACCATCACATGGCAAAGCACTGCCATTCCAGATTCTGGCAGTTTTTCTTGACAAATAAAACTCTTGCTCTGCAAAATAAATGAGCTGTGCCCCCTTCATATGTAGGGGTAAAATTGGTGCTCATCCAAGCTCTGGATAGTGCTGTAGCAGGCAACCATTTGCTGAGGCACTGCCCTTCAACATCCCCAGCCAGGCAGGTGGAGTGAGGTATGCCACCAACTGAAACCCAGTTTTGCTCAAAATTTAGCTCTGTGGAAGTGAAAATAGAATTTTCCATCACAAAAACTAACCTTTCCTGTCATACAGTGGTGAACATATAAATACAACGTAAATATTCATATTTTGTGCTTCCAGAAAAAACTCCACCCAATAGCAACGCTGCAAATTGCTCACCTTTTCCTACCTGTGTACTTTGCTCTTGCAAAGTTCCCCAAGACTTGTTCTGGCCACCTCAACTTTTGCAGGACACATATGGTGAGACTTGACCATTATTTGGATCAGCCACTGGGAGGAGGAGTGAATTTTGATCCTTGAACTCATCATTCAAAATTTATATTTGTATTAATCCTGACTAACAGAGTGGCAAACCAATTTTAAAATGGATGGACTCCATGTAACTCACACCTCTGTTAGTCAGATGGGTGTGAGGCTGTAAGGTAGCTGATGGTTATTCTCCTCCCATCAACTTCCATAAGGTATTAACAAAAATTAAAGAAACCCTCTAAGACAGCAAAGATCTTAATCAGTACTGAGCAAAATGTAAAGGGATTTTAATTCTGAAGCACTGGAATTCTAGAGGAAAACAAGGCACGACAGCTATCTAACATGCAGCTATGGCAGTGTGACTGTAAGGGAAGGATAAAGAACAACATATTCATAAGAACTTGCATCTCTGTTAACACATGGATGTAACACTGTGGTGAGGTTGAAACAGAAGAGTACTGATTTTCCACTTATAGGCCCCCACGTATAAAATGCTGGTTTTATGCATAAGCTAACAGACCTTTGGTTTTTTTTCTGGTTTATCAGTAAAACCTGTGCTTTCATACCCATAATGTTTGTAAGTGCAAACCTCTAAAACATTTCCACAATACTGTTAAAAAGAAAAAAAAACAAACCCCAAGATTTGGGATAGCAAATTGTGAGCATGCACTTTAAATTGATGTAGCTGCTCTTTACAAAATACATTTATATCATGTTGTGCATTTCCAGTGGCATTTTGAGGAATACAATTTTCCATTTACTCTGAGAGGTGCTGATTTTCACCATCTTCCCAAAGAAAACAAACATTTTAAGTATAAATCTGAAGACATTAAAATCTGAAGACAACCATGATACCTTGCCTTAGCAAGGAATCTGCTTCCAATGAAATCAAATCTTCACTTACCATTAAGGTTTTGTTTTGTTGGGTTTTTTTTTTTCTCCAGTGAATAGAAATACATATATTATAATTTGATTATACGAAAACTTGCTCATATTAAAGTTGTACTGTGAAATGACTTCACCATAGTTAGACTCCACTGAATGTGATGAGCCAAGAACTTGTCACATTCTGAATATAACATACATGGAATATGCCATCTATATATAATCACTAGGAGGATAATCTCTGTGCAGATTTTCTCTGGTAAATCTTGTTGCTACCAGAGCCACATTAAATGGAAAAACTGCCATATACACTGAATACAGGGAGGTCACATATAAAAGCTCCTCCTCTCCCATCAAAAGAAACAATCAAATATCAAATATTTAAACTAAATTTCTCACCTTGATTCTATTTCTGCAGGTGGAAAAATTTCAACAGTCTTGAAAGCTGGAAGTAATGTGGTATCCACAATAAAGAACTGTACAGTTGGATTTGTAGCTCCTGCCTAAAAATAAAAATTTTCATTGTATTTTTGAAGAGAAATATTCTTTGTGAAGCGTTTGAAATTATAGATGAATAAGTCACTACACACAGAAAGGCAAAACCAACCAACTGCAAACATGTGAGAAGACAAGTTCCTAAATGCAGTTTTATGACTGGTACATAAATTATCCTTTGTATTTTTTACACAGAAGTGTTAGTTATGAGTTTCAAGATAAGAAAGACTACTACATTTAGAAACAATCACGGGGCTTGCTGTATTTGACCAGATCTCATCCGACATACCACACACAGTACCTAGAGAGAATCAAATCCATTGCTAACACACAGGGAAGCAGCACCTTACATGAACTAATCATGTCACAGCTGCCTGTACCACAACCAAATCTGTGACTGCAGCATGCACTGCACCATCTCTGGTGTAATGCTGCTGACAGCAAAAGAGCTCTGTCAGCAAGGGCTGCTTCTCTTGTGGTTACCCAGCCAAGTCCTCGTGGTGACAGCTAGGTAGCTAAACTTGATCCACCTCCAGAAGTCAGCAATATTCCAAACAAAAGGGGTTTGGAATAAAATGTGTAATTTAGATTGGCAATTCATTCTACACCTTTGTCTGTTCTCAGGGGCCATGCTCAGGACTGCAGCTGTCAGTGACCCTTCTGGGGGAGGCTCCAAGGGCACAGGCCACGTGCTCCAGGACCTTTGGGAAGGGTAGGGAGTGACCATGGCTGCTGCTGAGAAAGCTGAGCTTGGCATAAAGACTGCAATTTCTCCAGCAGACAGCTGTACCAGATAAGCAATAACTGGCTGTATCATCTGTCCTACCCCGTTAATCAAGACTGAGAATAACTTCCTGGGATGGCCAGATCATCATGGATTGAGGCAGGCAGGGCATGCTGATGCCTTAAGCCAACACAGAGTATAAAATACCAGGGGTGAACAGAAAGAACTAAAATGATGGACTTGAGATGATTTCAACCCATCTATTCCTTCCCAGCAATGGAGATGCCCAGCAGTGTGATGGTGAGTGTATTATGGAGGCCAGCTATGAGAACATGCTTGTATTGACACTCAGCAGGGTAGTGCAATTGTTGCACTCGAAGTGTAATTTGTACTTGCTTTATGTCTTAAGTGCATTGCTTAGATAAATCAAAATCCTGTATAACATCAAATAAAAGGTAAATCCTGTATTAAATACGAAATCCTCCCCACATGGAGCACATGAAGGAGCACTCTGCACTCTGACTCTCATCCCATTCAGCCCAGTGTCAACTGCGCCATGAGCAGTGGGTATAAAGTCATGTGGAGAGGAGGGGCAAGGAGCTCCTTGCATAAAGCTTTCACTCTCACAGCTAAAACTGGAAGAGCTTAAGGTGTGGGCAAAGGAACTCCTTTAGCAGATTCCTCCTCTTCCTCTCAATACAGGAAACTGAAAATGCTACATTAGCTGAAGAAGATTCCATTATCAATACCATGCACAACACTAAGCTAATGTACTTGCCTGATGCCTTGTACCAACTTAGCCCCCTGAGAGATTTTTTATCTCAACATCTACTCACTACCTCTAAATTTTATAGTGAAACAACAAAACCTTAAATCATACTTTTTATTCCTCCCTCTTTTTTCTTTCCCCTGGAGATAATAAAATACTTTAACATTGCCAGATGCTGTTGACTTCAGAAAGAGTAATCACAGCAAGCTGTTGAGGAGAGACAGACAATATTTTCATTAGCAGAAACTGATTAAATGAGACTACTCTCTTAATGAAACTGCAGAACAAACATGTTTAATAAATAACACAGACCTTGGGATATGGGATTTTAATGGTCTTTGGATACTGCAAGGTGTCTTCAGAATAAAAGGAATACTCTATAACAGGGACTTCTGTATCATTAAAGGATGCATATGCCAAAAAATTGCCATTTGGAGACCACCACAGAGCAGAATGGGTGCCAAACATTTCCTCTGAAAGAGATGCAAATGTATTTAAGTTATAATTGATAAGTCGGCTCTTCAATCCTAGGTGCTGTTCTCATTAGTTTTTAATAGGATTTTTTTAAATTGAAGTTCAGATACTAAAATGCAGACTGTTTGTTGGGGTTCTGAAATGAGACATTAGATCAATGTTTATAATCTATCATGTGAAGCTAATTCACAATAAAATTTCCAGTGACACAATGCTAACTAGGCAAACTCATATATATTCTTAGATCACACTAGTCAGGTATTAATCCCAGATAAGGATGCATGTTTCTTTTAAAATACAGAGTTTGATTAATTTGAAATTTTCAGTGGTAAGGAATGAGATAACAATTACAATAAACCAAAGTTTTTACATAATAATGGAAAGTAAAACTTGCTTGATGTAGTTACCTTCATAAACCCAGTCTGGTATTCCATTGAAAATTTTATTTTCTTCTCCATTTTTAGTGATTTGCACAGCTTCTGCTGTTGGTGAAGCTTTTACATAAACATTATTATTCCAAACATATGCCTGCAAAACATCATTGTGATAACAATTACTATTACAGTAAATCTTACTTCCTTTCTTTATTTCATCTACTGGGCAGTAGATTTACAACAGATGACAAAAAACATCTTTAAAAGCTGCATTTCACCAAACAGCCTTGATACTTAACAAACTTGGAATTACTAATACAAATCAGGGTGAGCAGTATAACTTCAGGCCACAATGCAAAACACCAAACTAAATATGAAAAGTGATATGACTACTCTATATTGAGTTTTGAAAATCTTGCAACTCATTTTCTCCAAAATACAAACTCATTTTCCTTCATCAGGAGTTTTCCACTAAATTTTCTTTCAAAGAAAACTATCAGGGCTTTGCTAAAACATTCACTGTGGTCTCAGTGCTGCCAATAGCTCTGCAAAGCTGGTACCTTTCTTCAGCAGCACTCAGAACTCTAGTGTTTGGCACCTGCCTGCCTCTCTGATCACCCCTGGTTCTCATCTCCAATAACTGAACAACACAGTTTCATTCCAGAACTTTGCTCCGAGATGCAGAAACTCTTTTCATCTTCCTTTGCTTCTGTTGCTGGTCTTTATAATTGACATACAAATTCACTAAGCAATAAGAATAAATGAACACCACATTGCCCTGTGGCAGTCTAACACACAGCACAAGGAAGGCACAAGCCTTGCAAATGTGGTGGTTGGCACCATTGACATGGACTGAAGAGGAGAGGAGAAAGAAAACAACAGTGGGAAAGAGTACAAGACAGATTTTAATCCTCTAATCCCATTACATGCATCCATCAAGTAAAACTTCATCAATTTCTGTGTAATTAGAAGATAAAAATCACAGAGTGATTATTAAATAGACAGTTGTAATGCTGCTGTCTTTGAAAAGGATGAGCTACTGTCTGCAACTGTAAAAACACAAAGTTCCTGTGCATTTGTGCATTTCATGACTGCTGGGGCTACTAGTTACTTTCAGGAATGCATTTTCATTAAAGAACAAAAGAAAACACACAGAGGAACTTTGGAGTCTTTCCAGCTACAGTAGTCAATTTTGAGACTAAAGTTCAGCTACTTTACCTAGCAGTAGGAAAGTACCAAAACTTCAAGGGTACAGACAACATGAGGTTCCATGTCATGTGTAGGAAAATGACTCTATATAGTTTTATTTTTCTTTACTAACCAGCTTATGACCAACAGGTGACCAGGATATATACTGCGTATCATTAGGTAGTAGTCCATCATCTAAGATAGAACTGGAAAAACAAAAACAAAATGCAGCCAGGAGAAATCAGTGAAATTACATTTTAGTGCAAAATGAATGTTAAAACAACATTTTATGTGCAAAAATTACTGACCTGCTACTGAAATTATAGATGTGATACGAAGCTGTAAAGGAATGCCTCCACAACTGCAAAAGAATTATTTTAATAGTAAAGAAAATAAATTTCACCAGGTTTCACATCTCTTGCAGCCTGAATTACCCCTAAAGCTCTCCTTGTGATTTTTATTAAGATATTTAATATTATTTTTATTAAGATTAGAGAGAACACAATGAACATACAAGGGTAACAGATCCCTACCAGGTTTAAGGAAAGACTAAAGAATTTCCACTCTTCTGGGGTCATCACTTAAATACACTGACTGAGGCCATTGACTGACTAATGACAGAGCTACAGAAGCCATAGATGCTGCAGATTTTCAGAAACCCTTGTAGCTACATGGCAGACTATCATCAGTGTGCAGTTAACCCTCTTCCTTGTGCTTTACTGGCTCATTTCCTGTTTCCTGTCTCATTTTTCATGTTGTATTATTTAACTTGGCATCTTATTTTATAATAGCTCTCACAAGTCCCAGCAGTATGTCTGCAGCATTTCCTCCACTACCAGGGTGACCTATTCCCATTCATACTGTCACAGAAATAAAACCCTTCTTTGAGTAATCTGCCTCTTGAAATCTGTATCGCTCTGTGGGCACTTAACAGAGAGAAGGATGATGATGATAATGCACACACATTTAAACATGTTCACTACGTGGGGCTGGAGAGGTTTGATTCAGCCCACAGCACTGACATATTGCAATAATGCTCCCTTCTAAGAGGGTTCTTGGATATTTGTATGAAGATATAAACCAACAACTTAGTACTACACAGCCAGATGGCTATTACATAACAAGTGTCTACATCCCCATGATTCATTTTGTTACTCTCTTCCTTTGCAATAAAGATTAATAATAACAGAACTTTCAATCACACTGTTATATAAAGGTTAAAATATCTTGCTTCAGCATTGAAACAAAATTAACTCTTATGAATGCAACAAGTAAATACTACAGAGCAATAAATTACAAGTAGAGGAGATATGTAGGGTGGCTGGTAAAATATTAGGCATTTTGTGGCCTTTAATGATGAGTGAAGAGCGAAATAATTCTGAACAATTCAGAAAAACAAAAGCTAGGAGGCTTAGGAGGATCCAGCATGGCAGCTAAAACTGAAAAAAAATTGATGACTGAGTGCACAGACTGCATCTGGCACCGCTCAAGAACCACTCTGGGACTGCAAGGCCAGGGCATGTAGACAGTGTTCAGTGACACAGTGCTCAAGTATTTGCACAAGTTAGCGCTGAACTTTTTACAAACAGAACAGGCACCTCTCTAGAAAAAGGAAAGAACAACAAAGTCAGCGGTTTCTCAGAGCACAAACTGCACAGCAAATGATCACCACCATTAGGCTTCTCAATTGGCATCCAGAGCCAGGTTCTCATGCCACCTGGCATAAATGTGGGCTGATCTCTGTTGCACGGTTCAGCACCGTGCCAGGATGAGGCATTCTGCTGCAGGCTTTTCATGTGCTCGCTGACAGGAGGCAACAGGGACACACAAGCCCACTCCAAGCATAAGCCTTCTTTGAAGCACATGCAGATTTTCATTCACCTCAGCTTTAAACTCTTACCTCCTACCACCACAATGTAACAACCACATATATATATATAGCACACATATACAAGCAGATGTATACCAGCATATCTACTCATCACTTCTCCTTACCCACACAACTCCTGGGACAGCCATGCCTATCTACTCTCCTAGATTGTCTTCCCAGATAAACCATCCAGCCTTGTTCTCCTTGCAATAACTCTACATCCACTTTTTATCCAGATGATTTTTTACCTCGGGCAGTCAGCTCTCTTGTGCCAAGCTCACAGATAATACCAGTCTGTTCTCCTCCTGCCTGCTCAACTTGACTGTGCCCTTACATTCATCCATCCTCCTGCATTTCCCTCACGTTCTCTCAGCCTCTCAGTTGTTCCCAAACCTTTATTTTCCAGTTTCATCCTCAGTTGTAAAGTGCACTTGTACCTTTGTATAGCTGTATTGCAGAAGAGCAAACTTTAGGTCAGGAGACAATATAACAGTGCTTGCCTGGTACTTATCCTGTCAACAAAGGAAGGGCAAAAGAAACACATTAAGCACTGATTCCAAAGACTATGCAGAACAAAATATGAAATCCAATACCTTTCCCAATGTCTGCATATATTACATATAAGTCAACGTACTAAAGTTGTATTTGCCAGGATTAATGTGGATGTTCCATTCTCAGCACTGATACACAGGATGTCCCCATTATCTGTTTTGTGAAGATACTGATTTCCTAAAAGCACAAGAGAGGTGACAAGAAGTAAGTAAAATGCTCATCAGTTACTTCTGTTTGCCCTTTATGCTTTTAAGCAGGAAATAAATTCCAAAAATCTGGTTAATGCTGTGTTTCCCAACTCCATAAAGAATGGATGCTTATAGCACAAGAATGTTCACAAAACGTAATCATGGAGCCCACAGCATCCACCTCCCAGCATCCCTTTCCCTTGGGGCACTTGACATGCTCAGAAGGAAAAGCAGCCTGCATCTCCCTGTTCTCTGGCAGCCCAGAGCACAGGAAGCTGACACACCTCAGAGGGCATCATGCTTCTACCCTAAAGCACAGGAGTAAGTATGCTCTTTTAGCAGTAGGACAATATCACTTGCCATGAAACATGAGCACGTTTCTAAGGGAAACAAGGAATCAACCCTTTGAGCTACGTGCTGTTCTATAATGGCACAATTAAATAATTGACTTTTTTTCAGAATACAGTAGTCACCTCAGCATGAGGTGACTGCTAGTGGTACATTGCTGAAGGTAGCACATTTTCTTGACGTTCAAGTTGTATGTATAAATGAATTACCTGAAATCCACTCCAAATTATGTGTTTTGTACTTATAGTCATTGTTCAAGTAATTCTGTAGAGTGTACGTCTTTCCTGAAGGGGTCTCTTCTGAAAGAAACAGATGGAAGAGAGATTCTGATCTTTGCTGAAAATTGTTCCACCCCAGCTTCTTAACCTGGCTACTGAGTGGATTTTTGTTGCTGGTTATTAAAGTGTTTTAGCTAACCGTCTCCAAAGTAGTAGCAGTGGGAAGGCAATAAAACTTTATTGCAAGGTAAATTCAGCAAGCATAAAATAAAGGAGCGTCAGCAAGGTCACTCAACAAACTCATGGAAATGAAAATACCTTTCTGACAGTGAAAACAATTACCAGAAGACCTCTGGCTCTCTTACCTCAGCAAACATGTACTCCTCAAAAGCTGAAAAGAAGTGATCTTTGTGCCTTTGTCCCCACGCTCACTCTAGGAAGTTCACTGCAAAGCCCCAGTTGCTAATAGTCGCAATTGTGAATCATTTGCTAATCCTTAAGCTCAAATTTCAGAAATGCCTCAAATAAAAAAACCCTAAAAATCTGAGAAGCAGTAAAATATTCAGAGAGGTCTAATTAAAAAAAAAAACAAACAAACACTTCCTGATAAAATTATGATGAAATAATTGATTAAATATTTGTCCCTCTTTTGATGTGATTTTCACCAAGGTATCTTTAAGTTCATTTTAGCATTATGATTTTGATGGGAGAATTAAATCTAAGTAACTGCCTTAGTCTGAAAAGACCAAGTGAAACTTTGAATCTAATTAAGCTAATGAGTTTGGTCATCAGCTTCAGCTGCAGTCAGCTTCTATGTAAAGTATTTCTTTCTCACTGCTTGCAGTGCACAAGTGCTACTGTGCAAAAAGTACTTTTTCCAAAGTATGACAAGTAGTGACAACAATAACAACAACTCATTCTGTGAGTCTTTGTGATTCTTTTCTTCCGAAAACAAACACTACAGATTTTAAATTCAGGAGTGCAATTCTCTCCCTGCATCCTCCCTTTTTTTTTTTAATGGAAACCTAAAATCTACCTTCATCTACCTGCACATACCCTTTTATGTACAGGGTCCAGAAAGGAAGGAATTTTAATTTCAATTGGCTAAATCAAAAGACTAGAAAAAAAGCAACTCATAAAAACACTCAAGTACAGATGTGGTGACTGATCAACCAAGGTGCTAACCTGCCCAATCAATTCTGAGACTCGTCTTGTGGATACTTTTAAACACACTGCCTTCACTTTCCTGCAGGTTGGATACCTGTGACATCTGGAATAGCACATGAAGACATTCATATCAGCTATTACAGCTTTACTCTCATTTCCAAACAATATAAACTGTATATATACAGCACAGACTGTACAACTACCACTGCAAGAGAGGTAACAAACAATGATTTTAGCCTAAAATGCTCAGAAAAGATTAAAAAATGCTTGCCCGTTTCCCTTTGAAATGTGACTCTTAAAAAAAATTACTAGGCTGGATTTATTGCTCTTGAAGTTTCTGTGAGAATATTAATTTCTCAGGTTATTTATTTAACTGAATATTTAATTTGATGGATTATGAACAAGTGGGTATTTAATATTCATACACAGTTGTCTAGTTGGGAATATGACTTCTTCCTAATCGAGAAAGTGTCATTTTCAATCAGAGTGGCTTCAGAAAGCAACAAACTCTCTCTTGGAAAAGGAGAAGCAATTTAAGACAGGTGGCTGATGAACAGGTTTAGGGATTTTTCCAAACTGATGAATGTTTTTCTCCGTGGTGACATACATATTTTGCTAAGGTCTCATTACTAAAAATCAGGACACTATTAAGATTTGTTGGCTATGTATAAAATTAAAATTTCATTTTCTGTCAACACCTTCCACATAGTATCTGAATATGAAAACACACGCCAAGCTGTAAGGGTACAGTCATAGAAGTTCTAGTTGAAGCATTTTCTTAATCTACAAGGTAGGCCATTACCAGTATATTCTTACTTATCCACTTTGTGCCACCGACCCAAGATACTCAACATACATTGAATTCCAAATTTTGGTTCTTATTGTTCTGATTCCATTTGAAAAGAAAAGTCAAAGAGGATTATTTTGGCAGAATAAATCAATTGCTGATATTCAAAGCATTTTATTGGCTTTGAAGATGGTATACAGGTCAATGGATGTTTATATTTTAGCAAAACTGCTTCTTTCACTCTTAGGCTCCTCAGAGAGGCTGCATTTTCTTGTTATTTTTCTTTTTCAACAATTCAACATACAGACTTATTTTTCTAAACTCCCAATGATGAGCTTCCAATGACCAATACTTGGGCCAGTTCTGTTTAATAATCTTTATCCATGCTTTGGATGAGGGAATTGAGTTCATCCTCCTTAAGTTCGTGGACAACACCAAGTTGGGCAGGAGTGTTGCTCTGCTGGAGGGCAGGAGGGCTCTGCAGAGGGATCTGGACAGGCTGGATCAATGGGCTAAAGCCAACTGCCTGAGGTTCAGCAAGTGCCAGCTCCTACACCTGGGTTACAACAGCCCCAGGAAGTGCCACAGGCTGGGCAGAGTGGCTGGAATGCTGCCCAGCAGAAAAGGACTGGGGGTGCTGTCAACACCAGGCTGAACATGAGCCAGGGTGTGCCCAGGTGGCCAAGAAGGCCAGCAGCATCCTGGCCTGGATCTGGAATAACGTGGCCAGCAGGAACAGGGCTGTGATTGTCCCCTTGTACCTGGCACAGGTGAGGCCACACCTCGAGTGCTCTGTCCAGTTCTGGGCCCCTCAATTCCAGACAGACCTGGAGGTGCTGGAATAGGTCCAGAGAAGGGCAATGGAGCTGGTGATGGGTCTGGAATATAAGTCCTATGAGGGTGGCTGAGGGAGCTGGGAGTGTTCAGCCTGAGAAGAGGAGGGTCAGGGGGAATGGTATTGCTTTCTACAACTACCTGAGAGGAGGCTGTGGTCAGGTGGGGGGCTGGCTCTTCTCCCAGGCAGATAGTGACTGGACAAGAGGAAATAGCCTGAAGCTGTACCAGAGAAGGTTCAGGTTGGACATCAGGAAGAATTTTTTCACTGAAAGGGTTGTTAAGCATTGGAAAGGAGTGCCCAGGAAAGTGGTGGAGTCACCATCCCTGATAATGTCTAAAAGATGACAAGGATGTGCTATTGTTTAGCTGATAAAGTGATGTTCAAAGGTTGAACTTGATGATCTTGGAGGTTTTTCCCAATCTCAATGATTCTGTGATTCATCTCCACCCTGGTCTGACTCCTGACAGTACATTGGTATTTCCACTGGCATAATGATATACAGGAATAGTTACATCATAATACCCCTGCTACAACAGTAAAACTGTAAGGCCTTCTGCAAAGAAGTCTCCCAATCGTTTACATAAGCAGTACTCATACAAAGTTGATAAACAATTCTGTTTGAATTTTGAAATTTCCTATTAATATGCCACCCTCTCTTAAGAGAAAAACTGAGTTGGTTTCTGCAGGTGTGAGGTGCTGACATTGTTTAACCCAAGTTGGCAACTAAGTACCACTCCCTTCCTTCCTCCCTCGCCCTCAGTGGAGATGGGGAAGAGAATCAGAAAAGATAAACCCATAGGCTGAGGTAAGAACAGTTAATGATTGAAATAAAAATAAATATAATACTCCTAATAATAGTAATAATATTTATAATGAAAAGGAAAGCAAGAGGAATAAAACCCAGGAAAGAAAACTGATGCAAAATACAATTTGCTCACCACCCACTGACCAATGTCAGCCTGTCCAGGCAGCAATGGGCACCTGGCAGCCAATCCCCCAGTTTATATGAGCATGACACTATGTGATGTGAAATACTCCTTTGGCCAGGCTGGGTCAGCTGTCCTGGCCATGCTCCCTCCCAGCTCCTTGTGCACCGCTTTTCTGGCAGAGCCTGGGAAACTGGTGTCCATGACTTAAGGGTAAGCACTACTTAGAACAACCAAAAAACATCAGTGTGTTATCCACATTATTCTCATACTGAATCCAAAACAGAGCACTGGACTAGCTACCAGGAGAAAATACCTGATTCCCAGCCAAAACCAGGACAAGTGTAAAGCAAACAAGAATCTAACAATTGTGTAAGCTTTATGGCATGTTGTATCACCATACTAAAATGGAACCATGTTGAGAAATTACTTTTGGCATATGTTTTGGTTATTCTCCAGTGTCAAGGCTCATTTTCCTAATTTCCATGTGTAATTTAAAAAGAAAAGGGGCAAGAAATGGACGGACTTTAAACCATGGTAAACAACAAAAGCAATAATATTGGAAGCTTTACTGCATGTTTACCACTACCAAGAGAGACAGGAAAAACCATATAAAGGGAAAGACAAGTGCAAGCATGATGTTCATGTAATAACAAGAAAGGGAGAGAGAAATTATAAAAAACAGAAAAGGTGAATGGTTATTGCCATTTTAAAGTGAAGGCAGAAGAGCAAGAATGATCTGCAAGCAAAGCATGTAATTTAGGAGCAGCAGGAGAGATGCAAGGGAATCCTGGCTGATTCAGTGGTCAGAAAAGTAAGAGACATTTCAGGCTAGTTTTTCCAAATCTGCTGTATCCCCATTTCTTTTCCAACCTGTAAAAGAGTACTCTAATTCTTCCCCCCTCCTGTATACTCCAGCCCCCAGTTACTATGTGACAGTTAGAGACCTGATTTTCAGCAAAAAAAAAATTGGTAGAAACTACTTTGCTGGCTCAGGACAAAGACTCACTTAATCCAGAATTCTATCCAATACCCAGGGGCTGATACAGGACATTCAGAAGAGACCACAACCAAATGTGAGTGCTATGACACCTCCTGGAGCAGTTCATCCAAAAGCCACTCCATGGGGCTGCAGAGAGCTCCCTGGAGGGATTTAATCATTAACTTGGTAAATCAACCTCTGGAATCTCTCTCAAATTTACCCCATCTCATGCAAAGGAAGGAAATAACAGCAGAAGCGTTCTATAGATAGCAATCTACTGTTGATAATGGGGTTTCATATTGTATTACTCAGCATTTGAATTAGGGTAGATAACTGAGTTAAATGACAGTTACAGAAGTCAAGGACGTGTAGCAGGAAAACATGTCCATTCCCTATCTTTTCACACTCACACAGAACACTCAGGCACCTTAAGGTCATTAACTTCTCCATGACCTGCTGTGCTCTTCCAGCCTCTCCTAGGCACACTTCTATCAAAAGACCACAAAAGCTTCTCATTTAGCGAACATCTCACCTTTAGAGAATTACAGCTGTGAGTGAAGAAACCTGGTTTGTGGACAGGCAGCTGTATGGGACCCTCACTCTAAGGCTGCCTATGACTTGCTCATGGCAGCAGAATAATAGCAAATACTGAACCGTCTCCTTGCTGCTCCCAGCATTGGCTGCTCATCCTCCCACCCCTGGTGTTCCTGCCCAGCTGTAAGGAGACCTGCAGTCAAAGAAGTGGTAAAGGTAAATACAGACATGGGAGGTTTCAATCTGCCTTTTGCATGGAAGGTTATAGGAGAAAAAAAAAACAACAACTGTGAGAAGTGTAAGCAAATTGGTGAATCATGAACAAACAGACCAAATATGTTTTTATAAAATACTCATGCTTTAAGGGTAACAACTTGTTGCTGTAGTCACCTGTTGGATAGTTCCTCAAAGCACAACAATGCTTTGATCAACAGACTTCAAATACAAACCCCAACGCTGTTTTGAAATTAAACTGTTTGATGAAAGTAGCCCCATGTGGTTATTAAATATAAAATGAAGTGTCAAAATAGGCAGTGGGCCTAAATGAAATATAGAATTTTGTCCAGAGTTCTGTCAGCAGACCCTCCAAGTAAATGGCTGCACCTCAAATTAGGGAACTACTTCACAAATTTAAGTCATCACTATTTGTCCATGCTAAGTGTCTGCAAGAAAAGAAGCAGAAGTTCTGCTTGCAAGGCCTACAGGCCAGCCAACAAGTCAGAACTCTGCTGGAGAGGCAAAATTCCACTACCTTTCACTGCACTGGAGACCACTTCTCCAACTAATTATGTGCTGCATGAATACTAAGCTTATGAAATGAAAATAATTTGAGAAGCATGGCAGGGAAAACAGCTGCAGACCATAGGTAAGAAGTTCAAACTCAAAATTATCTGTTTATATCAATAAGTGTCATATTCACTCCCTGTACAATGCTTGAAACATTGGGATGAAATGAAAACTATTTGACTGCAATTAGAGGGATTTTTATCAGAGCAGACTTTGATTTCACATAGTCACAGTCACATGAGCTGCTCCTTCCCAAAGCAGTTTTACCACTTTTCATTTTGTACTCAATCATCTGCATGGCCCAAGAGGCATTCATAGCTACATGTGCTGTGGTTGTTCATTAAAGCCATATAATCAAACTAGTGATTAATTGCCCTAACCTATAAATTACTACTTTATGAGTACACCACCTGTACACTCTCAGCTAACAGAAAACATCTGTTTAGCACCCTCCAGTCAAAAATTCAAAAGAACTCTGCAGTTCCCAAACTACAATGGTCACAGTTGTTCAGATGTTACTGCTGGCCTGATTTGTGAAGAGACAGGAATTCAAGTTTTTGAACTGGGACCACTCCATCTCAATCCTTATTTTACCCAGAGGGACTTAATGAACCACCTGGGTGTGTTCTCTATGCCTTAATTTGAACCAACAGTAAGAAGTCTGACACACTGTTGTACTCTTTTATAACCAAAGGAAACAAGCCAAGGCTGACAGCATGGTGGTATTCTGTGTATCGTAGAACAGAAATGCCTCTTTGAAGTAAAATTAATTTACTATGTAACTGAATGACTGATCTTGAATTGCAGCCACTTCTGGAGGAAAAGAACTCCTATGCTACAACTCATGAAAGAAGAAAACCCACTTTATTTACAGAAAGACATAGCATTGGCATCAAGATAGACAAGTACGAACTCTTCAGCAGAGTTCAGGCCTGCATACTGAATTCTTTCACTAGGTGTTATGCCTGCACACATCCATCTGATAAGTTATCAAGACCCTTTCTCTTGCTCTTCCCCACTTGTGAAATTCAGAGTATTTTTTGTCACCTCAAAAATCTGCTTTTTTTTGAGATAAGTGGCAAAAAGCTGCCCAAAAATAAGAGAAAACAGACTCAGCATCCACTAATGGAAGTTTCAGCCTAGAAGGCATATAACTCAGATATCTGGACTTTGAAAATCCAGTTCTGAATGACTGTGATATTGATATTAATATTAATAGAGCTGAACTGCAAAACAGTTTAATGTAAATTATGCCACAGGAGCACCAGTGACACAAGCTCCACCTCTTTAACCAACACAACAAAACCCCCCAACTTTCTGCACACATAAGCAATTTCCCAGCACATCGTCAAGATCCACTCACACATCTTCACTTTTTTTGGGGCGCACTTCTCGGACCTAGGTCTAGTCTAGAAACCCCCCCTTAGAGTGTGCTGTGCTGCTATGCATATCCCGACGGCTCAGCTGTTAATCACAGCACGAAACGAGAGCAGCTCTGTCCTACCAGCTGAAAGCACTGCTTGATCAGGATTTAATGCTGTTCCACATTAACCTCCAGAGCGACCAGGGCGACCTGGAAAGTGCTAACTGGTCGGAGTCCAAAAACTCATTCAGAACCTTTCTGTACTTTTCTGACCTCTGTAACTGTGCTGTTTATATAATTTCACTCAATGGTGTTAACAAAATTGTGCAAACAAAGCAAATGAGAGGGAATATAATCTTTTCAATACACTCTAGAAAAATTAGTAATTGTCAATTTACTGCTGGTTCGAGAGCCTTTGGCGACAATAAGAACAGAAAATGGTGAAAACGACAATGCGTCTGACTATTATCAACAAACATGAAGATTAAGAGACTTTTTAATTGTCCCTGCGCCCCCCACCCCCTCAGGTGAGACGGCCGTACCTCCCGGTTTCCCGGACCCCGTTCCCTGAGGCAGAAACTTTCCGCAGAACTTTCCCCGCTCCGCAGCGCGCCCCCCGCCCCGCTCCCCGCGCACTTACGGCGGGTGAGCAGCACCAGGGGCACGGTGATGACCACCACAACCACGGCGACCCCCAGGATCCCCAGCAGCCACTTCAGGAAGCTCTGCAAGACAAGTCCCGTCAGCCGCCAGCGGCGCAGGCCCTGCCCGCGCTGCCGCCCACCGCGCCCTCACCCACCGGCATCGCGGAGCGGATCCGGGCAGAGCCGAGCGGAGCCGAGCCAAGCCGAGCGGAGTCGAGCGCGCTGTGGCTCCGCAGCCCCCGCGCTGCCCGCGGGGCTCCGCTCGCGAGCGGCGCCTGGGCGGGGGCGGGCTGGGGGCGGCTGAAGGGGAGCGGCAGGCGCTGGGCGTTGTGCAAGATCCCGGCTCTCCGCGGGGGGAGCGGCGCTTTCCCCGTCTGCTCGCAGCCCGGCGGCGCGGGACACAGCTGGACGCGGCAGGAGAGACTTGGGACAGCGGGGGCAGTTCTGTCGGAAATCAGATAACGGCCCAGAAAGTGAAATGCCTTCAAACGCTGATGGAAAACTCCCAATGTTTTGATAACACCGGCATTTCTTGTTAACTTCCTGCTCTTTGAACTTCTTTTTCTAGCAGTCATGAAAAAACAGATAAAATTGCAGGAAGGGCTTATATTTATAGTTTTTTGGCACTGGAGATAGATGTGTAAGTCTGCTAAGTGGGTCTTTAAATTAAAATCAGAAAATGGAAATATAGGACAAAAGTTTAAAATTTAGTGTTGAAGATGACCCTTGTGTATGACATAAAACAATTCCCTTTCCAAGGAGAGTTTTGAGTATGTGCTGAGAAAGTAAGACAAATTGTTGGAAAAGACAGAATAACCTGTAAATCAAAACTGTAAAGCTTTTGATTGTTTAAAAATCCGAGTCTTACCCGTTATTAAAAAAACTGTCTGAGTTTCTAAATTATTTTAAGAGCTCTAGCCTCCAAAACAATAATTGTAAGTCGTGCTTTTTGTTTTATCCATGTTAGATTTTCCTCCTCTAATTGCAGAACACTAGTAGCTACCAGAGACAGATGCAGGTATTTTATGAGTTGCGAAATGTAACAGAAAAAGTATGTGATCTGCTGAAGCAAGATTTCAAGTCAAGGGAAATAGCAAATGTTCTTAGTCTTGCCTTCAAAGAGCTTGTCAAAGCTTTCAGAAAGGTAATGCTGCTTGCTCCTTCATTCTGCTTCTGCAGACAGAGTACAGCATTTAATATTTTACTGCTCTTTCTTAAGCAAACTGTGTCTGGAAGCAGGAAAATAGCTTTTTGTGATAAAAAAGTCTCCTTTAGTATAACCAAAGTGATTACAAACACTAAGGATGTGTCTGGGAGCTAACAGACTTCATCTAGGGACAAACATGTTCTTGCTCATTGTTGTATACCATGCTCCTCAAAGGTAGCAGCTGGTACTAGTTACAAATTTATGCTGTGCTGGCAGTATTGGGTTACCTTAGGAAGGTCATTAATGTGCCCTGACAGTGGTTCCAGGTAGCACAGTGTACATTTACCATGCAGCATCCGGCCTGCTGCAATTTCACAGCTTGCTAATCACTAATCTCTGAGTAGATAGGGCCTCTTCTATAAAGTAAAATCACAGTGAAATAACAGTGCTTTACATTACTTTTCAAAGTAGCATCTCATTATATGGTGTAAGATGCATGACCAATGTTTCAGAATGTCTTACAGCTCCACTTAAATATCAATCTGCTATACTGTGCATCTGTTTGTCTTATCAACAATCAAAAAGGAAAATAAAACACCACCACCCCTCACCCCAGGGTGAATTTTCCTTTTCCTAGTGAGTAGGAATCACAACATAGATATAATTCAGTCAATCTGTGCATTTTTTTCCCCCCTAAACATTTAAGTAGTGATCATCACAAAGTCTCAAAATGTATAGTCAAATTATGTCAGTCTTGTGAAAAAATGTACCTGAATATTTTGTAGCTTTTCACAGTCAATTTGCAGTTTAGTAATATTTTGAGAGATTATCTACCATGTTTTAGAGTTTCTCAGTGGTGAATTCTAAGGAGAATAAAGGAGCAGTACTGTCAATGCATATGGCTGGTTTCTCTGGGAACATAATTTTAAGTGCTTTTGGAAATATGGGTTCCTCTGTCTAGATCAAATTTTTAGTAACCTACAGTGCCTCTGACTGTGGTCATGCCAGAGGGATTTACAGGACCCAAATCTGTAGGCAGAACCATCTGAGTGATTCAGTAATAGTCAGTAAAGCAGAATATGTTTTCCATTGAATTGTAATAATTCCTAACAATGATTCTCTACAACTCGAAAAAAATCTCAAGTTCCTCCTGACTGATCAAAACCCTCATGATCCCAAAAAAATATTGTTATGGTCATGCTTCTGGTTCTCAGTCAGATTGTCTTTTGTGATAGCCTGAGACTTAAAAAAGTTCTTCCAGCTAAGTATTTCAAGTTACTTTATACTGTGGTGTTCTTTTGTAATCAGATATGTATTAGCACCATGCCAAGAAATTAAACAAATGACTATCCAGCAGTGGCTGCTACATGATGAAATTTGAGAAGCTGTAGCTTCATATTGTATGTTCAACACAGTGGTATTCATAAAGAAGTTGCATGGTTGCAAGGAGCTACTGACTAGAAAAGAATGAAAATACAGCTTTCAGCCTGAGGCTGACCTCCCAAACAGCTGGGGGATCTGCCAGATGCAATGTCTTCCTCACACTTCTAGCCTCAGTAAAACTCAAGACTTTGTTAGACATCTGTTTATATATACATCCAGAGCCTTTCCTCCAGAAATATCTGGAAAAGTCAAACTGCAAGAATGGAAAACTTAAGCTCTCTGCAGAGTTAAAAAAAAGTGACTAAAATGTGTACAGTTTACTTTACAGGTGCAATGATTTGAAATCTGATATTCCAGATTTCTCAGTGTGTTCCTGTGGGAGACAAAATATGGGCTGGATAAAGTTTTGTATGGATTCAGTGGCTCCAGTGAATAGTGGAGTTTCATTTTTTCTTTGCATTTGAAGTTGAAATGGTATGACAGTTTTGTAGCAAATCTTTGCATTGGTTCAATTTGAGAGGATTGTGAAGAGAGTATTAACTCTAAATCAAGAAAGAAAAATCCCTTTTTTATGTGATTATGTCACTGGGACATCAATTTCAATGTGGTTAGAAGCAACTGTCACTTAGCTCTTTCAAGTTTGTATATTTTTCTTTAGAAAATTGTTTTCTTGGGAACTACAGATTCTTACATGTCCTCTGAGCACAGTTGAATGGTTAGAGAATCTCAGGTATCTCAGTTTCTGTTGTTTTCTTTTCTTTCTTTTCTTTTCTTTTTCTTTTTTTTTTTTTTTTTTTTTTTTTTTGGTATTAATTCCAAGTAGTTGTCTTGTTTTCATGCAATATGCTTATTTTTCCAGATATTTAGTAAATAGTATGGAAGAGAAAAGATGCTGCACACTCAGCAAATAAAATACAGTGAGGACATTTTTAAATATAAGGCCACATGGAAGTTCAAGGCAGCACATGTGCAATACACAGAGGACTCCAGCTATAGTAGTAAAGACAAAGAGATTGTGACTTATTTTTCCCTGTACTTATACTCTTCACTGAATTTCATGTAGCATGTGTGAGAAATATCCAGGGCATACCTTATTACTGATGCCATATGGACTTGCTCTATGATTTCAGGATATGTAAATCCTAGTCCTGTTGAGGTGAAACATGTGTTTGATATTTCTGATTAGAAGCTCAGCTTGTCTCATTTGTGAAGAAAGGGTTACTTTTGATTCATGCTCTAGATCAGGACTTAGAAAATTAGAGGTTAAATGTTTTTCTTGTGTTCCAGACAAGCTGCATAAACTTGAGAAAATAATTTATATCCCTCTGTTCCTAAAGCATATCATTTGTAAAAGTGTGGAAAGCCCAGTATTTTCATAGCTGACAAAGCCATCACCAGGAGGGGCTCAAAATCCCTGGTGACAGACACTCCGAAAAAATGGATTTGTAATTGAGGAATCCTTCCTTCAGAACACCAAAACATCCTGGACAAAGTGAAATAAAACATTTCAAAGGCAATAGTTCAGTCTGTGGGAGCAGCAGAGCTACCTTGTACCATTTTATCCTGGGCCATATGTATCCAACTGTGTATAACTGAATCTTTTCCAGTTCCGCTTGGACCCAAATCCCACAAATGGGATTAAATAAACAAATAATATGTATACACAGCCTCCACCTTTTTTCCCTTTTTCTTTTCTTATCTCCGGTGGTATTTTGGATGTTGTGATTTTATATTTTTTTTAGTGCAAGATTCTATTGAATTTAAATTGTTTAAAGTTGGGATGTTAGCAAAGCTTTCTGTTGTTGCCAAGAAGCTGATCAAGATGCCAAGTTGGGTATGATCTGTTCTGATCTAAAATTACAGAATATTCATTCCTATAGCACTTTGGAAGAATGATCTAATATTTTCCCAGAAATTTTAGATTATAAGTGGAAGTTTCAGATGCTTTTAAAAAACTTATTCCCATAAAAATGTTATTCCTAGCAAAATTATAGGTACTAATTCTGATTCAACAATGTTCCAATTTCATATCAACTTCTACTAGATACTTGTTAAGACCATTGAATTTCTCTTAGACCACTTGCCCTTTAGGACATTTTAATATAAATCCCTCATATATTGCTAGAGGAAGAAAAGGGGCTTTGTGTAGTCAGGAAGTAGTTTGGAAGCAGGGGGCAGCAGCCCATAAAAGTGATCCTCAGAGGAAGAGGGAAGGAAGGAAGGAATATAACACAGATTAGAGGGTCTTGGCTTGGTTTGGCAATCCTAGAAAATTTGAAGGTGTTCCAGGGCAGTTTCCACACTTATGGAATATATTGCACTTAACATTTTCCAAAGCTGTCCTGTTCTGAGCCAGAATTTATGCTAATGAAGAATAATTGTCTCTTCAGTCATGTTTCTCCCTCTAGCTTCATCTTACATGATTTATTTTTCACCTAAAGATAGTTCAGAGTTCACATAGCTCTTTTCTGGGAATTATTGCAGAGAAAATGTGACCAAACAATGCTAAGTTTATCATTCCAAACAAACCACTTCTAAAATCTCAGAGACACTAAAATATTAGAATAAAATGAAATGGAGTGCAAAGAGGAACATGGCATATACACAATGAGAAGTCAACAGAAAAGAAGCTTGAAAAAAATTTATTTTAGGCCATAATTTAATACCCTTAAAGCTTAGCCTTTTTATAACAAAGGTTTTAAGAGGGATATTTACTTCTCAGGCATTTGTAACTGCCAGCCCCTTATGAATAACACGTATAATTGGTAATTGAATAATTTGTGTGTAGAAGTAAATTTTTTAGAAAAATAATTTTATCCTTAAATATAAATGGAGTTACTTTAGTCCTAATAAATGCAAAACATGAAGTTATAGAGTTATAGAACTTTCACATTCTTAAAGCTGTTAAGAAAACCATCCCTTAGACAACAGGTTTTCCATATATAAACCTTTGGCAACACTAAACTATAGTACAATTATTTCCTGGCATGCAAGGTGACATAACTTTGTTACAACAAATGTAAATGACAGAATACAGATTTCAGAATCTCTTAATAACTGGCAGTTGATGAAATGAAGATCTTCATTTATCCCATTTTATTCTTCATTTTTACTGGTATTCTTCCAAAAGGTCTCTGGGGAAAAAAACAAAGCAAAAAAGCAGCAGCAATTAGGAAAAATTCTAAGTCTCCCAAGATTTATGAAATATGTGTGGAACATATTTTTTCTGTTTAAGAGTGAGCAGATGTTAGTTTCACAGACCTCTCAATGCCTCTCTCTAATAACAGATTGAAAACAATTATTCCTAAAGGAAAAGCATTTTAGTAGTTTCTAATAGATTCTTGTCCTAAATTGTTTGTTTCAACGCTGAACTACAAACATAAAAATAGTAACATGTTAATAAAAACTGTATTTTAGCTACACCTTCTAAATTTTTTGTTAATTTTGTTTCAGATTTCCAAAATCAACTGTCTTTTTGGGTGCTTTAATAATGCAAATGGGATATCTAACATGTTAAAAAAATCTGGCCACTCACATGTGTCTTGTGTTGGCACTTAATTACTTCTTAAAATGCTTTGTTAATTTTAACAAATAATTCCCAAGTATTAACCTGTTCACAGCGCTCATTTAGAAAATGCTGCTTTGCCTATATACAGGCAAATGAAAGCAGGGGTCCCAAAGAGTCACCTGGCAGGAGCTCAGATTACAGCACTCTTCCCTAATGACAAGCCACAGATTAAGGCAGTATTTTATATCACAGTCTTTAAAGAATAATCAGTTTGGTGTAATTTTGCCAATCAATATTTCTGATTTTATAATGTCCCATGCAAAGCAAAGTTTTATTTTTCAGTAATTTAATATGACCTTACTTCTGGTAACATTCAGTGGCAGAACTACTTTCAAGTTAAATAGGAAATTATTAGAGAGGTTCACCATTGATAAAAATTCAGATAATATTTGGAATGAGTTCCATTTAGTGTCTTATCCTTCTTCACCTGTCTGTAACAAAGTTTGCAACATACTACAGATATATCAGCAGCTAAGAGAAAAATTAGTAGTATTTTCCCCGGGTGTGACAAATGCATTTAAAATATCAGTATATTAAGAATAGTATAAAATTCAGGCACCTTTGGGTAACTTTTGTGTTAATGAGCCATTTTAGGAACTCTTTGGCAGCCATGTCATCAAGGACTTTGTTGATATCACTCGTGAAAGTGCCATCTGCATGTCTTCGACCCATTTCTTCAGCCACAAGAGCTTTTTCTGGGAAACTTCAAAAATAAGAAATTATCAACACTGTGTATATCAAAACAAACAATCCATTTAAAAGGGCCTTGTTACAGGGTTCTAATACACTGCACATTCCCTGTGATTTTAAGGAGTTAAGGGTTGAGCCTGATGTTATGGCTCAGTGCAGCACAATGCGTGTCAGAACATCTTTTGAGGCATTATGTTCAAAACATACAGCCATTCCTTCCAGTGAGCCTAAACTCCTCCCCAGCAGTTTTGAAAAAGCCATACATGCAAAAATATATCTCAGTCTGCAATGTCTATGCCACGTATATTAGGTACTAGTACATTTACTAAGAATTGCTATTTAAGAAATACCACTAGTAAAACATTACAGTCAAATTTTCATACATTTTTCTGTTTTATTTGGACATAAGGCCTATTTATTTACTTAAAATATATTTCCTAAGAATTCTTATTCTTAATAAAAATTAATAAGGGCAGCAATTTCTTTTTTTTTGCAGAAGAGTTGTTGAAATAGCTCACTTAAAGCACCTGTATAAAACCTATGTCCTTGTTTGATGTAAAATCATAGAATGTTGCATTGTATACTTGGAATCAGATCCTGATTATTTTTCCATTCTTTTTTTGACTGCTGGAAAACCAGTTTGTCAAAACCAGAGTTCGATTTAGAAAACTTTCCTCTCTTGTTTCATCCCATCAAATATAGGAAGATTTTGATGGATTTCATTAAGGTGGGCTGTGGGCTGATCCTGAAGCACCATGGGTTCTGGATCCAATGACAGGCAGACTGGATCATTTCAAGGAAGGTTGTATACAAGTTCAACCACAAATGGTACTAAATATTGGAAAGCAGAGGGGTTGTCTACAATTAATTGCCCATCTAGGTTTCTAAGTTCAGTTGAGGTTGTATTTCTCTCAAATGGATACAGAAATACTCTATTTCTGCTCATGAAAATAAAACATGACAGAAAAACAAGTGGATGTCTGAACATAACTAAGAAGGTGAACCAGCTTTTCCCTTCTCTGTATAGCTGACCTAATTTATTTAACTCCGTTTTTTTTCAGGAAATTGTCAATATTTACAAAACTTAATTTTTCCTATTTAGTCTTCCTTAACTACAACACACAATCTTGTCTTACAGATTGTATTTTATTATTATTTATTATTATTATTTTTATGTAAAGTGAGAGACTTACATAATACTTTACAGCTGGTAGAATATTTAATCCAAGGATGAACTGAAATCCCTGCCCCAAAGAGCTTACAGTCTAAAGGCACAAATAAGTACAGAACAGTTGAAAGGTGGGCAGTGGCAGCTGCATGGTGTAGCTCCTAACCATGCAGAGTTGGAAAAAGATGAGCAGAAGACGCCTGCAGGAGACTGAAGGCAATGCCATTCTAAGTGTAAGACCATCGTGACAAAAGATGTAAAGTCATGAGGGAGTACATGAAGTGGATAGGATAGAGAAATCTGCAATAAGTATGTGGAGAACAAGGTAGAAATTAAAGAAATCATATGTAGGCAAAACCATTAGTGGAGCTTTGTGTCCAGGGAACTGCAAACCATGGCAAAGGAATCAGAGGCATCTTAAAAAGGAAGATAAGCTATAGCAAATGATAGTTATGGCAGCAGCAGCTTGGGGAGACTCTGAGAAGCATGGGAAGAGGAAAATAAGTTCTTAGTTACTCCTGGGAGTGATCATCAGCACACAGAGTACAACTGAAGACATTGGTAAAGACTTAATCTTGGAAATATTGCAGGGGAAAAGATGGACTGTAAAAGGAAAAGAAGAGAAGGCAATTTCAGATGATAGTGACTTGAATAATCTCAGTGACAGTTAAGGAGACTGTAAGCAATGTTATGTGAAGGGGAAGATCGTAGTTAGAGGAAGAAGGTCTGGTTTAGTTTTAGATGTGTTGACTTTAAATAAAACTTCACCTTTTAGAGTGTAACAGCATACTGAACAGATTTTAATCTGTATTTGAACTTAATAATGTAAAGTGGTAGTCAATCACCAACAGAATATCTTCTAATACAAAAGAAAGACATGAAGTACAGCAAGAATGATCAAAAGCACATCAAAGTTTCATCAGACATGATTTCTAACCCCAAATGCTAGGCAAAATTTAATAAGAGGAACAGATGGATTCTTACTCTCTTCTTCCTCGTCCATTCACTAACCAAGCAATGAACTCTTTGGCAGCTTGACCTTCCAAATAAGAGGTGATGTCACTGGTGTAGGTGCCTTCAGCATGTCTCTCATATTCAGCGTGGCGCTTGGAGATGGCATTGCTGAAAGGAGAGCAGTACCACAGGAGCAGACTGTAAGAATTGAACTTTTAAACAATCTTTATTGATTTCAATTTCCCACTTGCCAGACTAGTGTTTCTATAGGAAAGAGGGGTTCTTTTTGGGCCTCAAATTGATCTTGACATATTTTTTGTGGTTAGGTTTCAGTTCTGAAGGTATGCCTGTACTATGCAATACAGTTTTGTGCAGAGATTCCTGAACTAGTTCTGAACAACTCACTTCAAGTGTGGAAAGCAATTACAGCTGTATTGGAATGGTCTTACTAATTAAGTATGAGCTAGAAGCTGTATTGTATTACACAGATATGCTTTTTGTTGCCCTTTGTTAGCTGCTCCCCCTACCTTCACCTTCATTATTTCTAAGCCAAACTATTCAGACTTAATTCCTTTCAAGTTTACATTTTGAGTTGTTTTATAAACACCTTTAAAATCATCTCTGACCAAGTCAAAATCTTGAAAAACTTTCAGGCCTAATCAACTCCATCTTATTAAAGGCATTCTCCCTCCCTACACCTCATTGTGGTTATTTCTCTGATATAACACAAAATTATGTTACAGTGGCTCCTGGGAAGGAAAACTGCACTAAGAAGTAGACATATTATGGAATATTTTCCATGAATAAATTCCCTAGCATTTCTGTTTCAAAATTTGCTAATTTCTGCCTAAATCTAGCTCTTTCTATTATTTTTTCTTCTTGGGATGTCACCATTCCTCCTAATTTAGTACCATCTGCACTTTTCATCAGCATGCTAACTAGAGTTGTTTGGAACATTTTTAATGAAATGTTAATTTTTTTTGAGATATGCAGTTTCAATGAAGCGGAAACATTATTACAAATTTGTTATTAATATTGACAGTGTGAATGTAAGGGTCTTTGTGATCTGGGCTATCCTTTTAGGATTTTCTGACAAGAGAAAGAATTCATATAGGTATTTTAACCTGTTTTGCAAAAACATTCAGTTTCTCCTTTATTTATTTAAGATTTCCAATCTCTCTAACCTTTTCTCAAAAACACAGTCAAGAAACAGAATTCTGGTCTTCACAGGTCTTCTCCTTTCTGTAATAAGTGGTTTATGAAACATTGGACTGAGTGCTGAGGGCTGAACATTGCATCATGTTTAATCAGTTCTCTGCAAATTTTCCTGGCCACCTTCCTTTCACTAATCTTCTCAATGGTTTTTTATTCTTCAACATAATGTGGTTGTTTTTGTTTATTTTTTTTATCAGACTTCTCTATACCAAGTTTTTCTTTTTATGTTATTCTCTACTCGCCTTGATTACTTGAAATGTGCTTTCCTAAAACCTATTCTCATCCTGTTGCATTCCTTACATCTGTAGCTATAGAACACAGTGCAGGAATAAATAACATAGAGACATATCCTATTTCCTTGTTAAAAGCAGGTGTGAAATAATGTATTTGATTGATATTTCTTTGATTGTGGTAACATTTCAAAGAACACTAGTTGTTTTCTTTCTTGTTTAACTGAAAATGAACTCAAACTCATTTAGAATAACAAGTTGTGACAAATAGAATACCTTGAGAGCTGGTCAGGGACTTTGTTATTTTCTGTGTCCTCCTGTGCTTGTTGGCTGTAGTGAAATTGCACAATCATTAGATCATTAATACCAGTACACTGCAGAGCCTGCATAAGCTTTATAAGTTATTATTTGAATATTATAGTGAATCCTCATGACTCATAGATGAATATTATGTTCATTATATTTCATATTTTAAATTAGTACAATGTGTAGAAATTGTTACTTTATAATTTAAAGACTTCCACAGAGATTTAAAAGCATTAATGTAATAGATTCTTCTGGATATTTCTGGATTCTTTTGGGGCAGATTTTCTCTGGAACACAAGACTGACACACTTGTACATTATTCTTGCTCTCAGCTTGCTAGCTTGAGTTTAATCAAAGTATATTTGAAAAAAACATGCCAATTTATATTGATGATACTGATAAATTGTCCAGTGGTCAACAAAATCTACACTTCAGCTGCCTTTTCAGAAATGAAACTTCAGGATTAGAGTATCCACAGATAGGAAAGTTTTGATGAGGCCTAATGGCCCAGAATTGTGCATTATATTTAAATATCTTATTTGTATTGAACTTAATTGATTCACTGAGAAAATCTGCCTCAAAGAGGCTGAGACAGTCTTTTTAGGTGGCATATAAGACAGTACATTTTGATTAGGCCAAATCCTTTTGATTGATTTTACATGTTTCTCATTTCTAGTAATATATTAATATTCTGTTAATGGCTGGACTAGATCTTAGAGGTCCTTTCCAAACTAAATGATTAGTTTATATACACAAATTTTCCTCAAATACTTTACTTATTTGAGGTTTATCCATGGTCTGGGATGGGAAGCTGGTACCAAGAAACTGAATTGGCTAGATTCTTGGCTGTTTCTGCTTGTGGAGCTCTGTATCAATGTGATCAAAATGCTTACCCATTTCTTTTAGTGCTCATTAACCATTGCACAAAGTCCTGAGCTCGTCTGGTGTCCAGGTACTTGGTGTAATCACTGGTGAATGTGCCTTGTGAGTGACGTTTCACTTCATTCAGTGGTCTAGATTCCTCTATTGGCTCAGAATGAGAAGCTTTGAATGATCTGTGAAAAGTTTAGACCTTGTTAATCTGCAATGGTTGCAGTACAGTCTACAGGTGCATTGATTCTTCTTTCAACAATACTATTTTTTACTCCCACGAAGTGAAAGCAAGTGGCATATTGATCAGTAGCTGTCTGGTAGAAGGAATCTGTATAGCAGATTGGACGCTGCCCAATTACACAGTCTGCTTGGATAAATAAGGTAGCCATTGTTTTAATACCCCAGATTTCTGTGCTCAGGTTTGCAATATTAAAAACCCTGTCAGTTTCAATGGTAGATCAAGTATGCATAAAGGGGTCTTTAAATTATAGTATGTTTGGCTTCAAAGTGTTAGAAAACAAAGTTCACACCAAGTATTTGTAAAAGTTTGGTCTACTAAGAATTTACCTTGATTTCTCCTCTGTATCCTGAAGAGGATTTTGCCAGCTGCCTTGAACTATCATTAAAAGGAGACCAGCAACAAAATAAATGCTTTTCATTTTCATTGCCTGTCAAAACAGAAATAAAGCAACAAAGAAAAATGTTATAATGTTTACATATGTCTGAATCAATTACACCAAAAAGAGATATTCTTTGTGCTGATCTAAACATGAAAGTTAAATATAAGGAGCCTTCTAGGATGGGTTTCATATCCAGTGGATGACATTTCAGGGCCTTGGGTAGGCATTCAAAAGATGTAGTTTCTGTTCCAGTCTTTCAGCTCTAGTCTGTATTCTAGAATGCAAGGAGAGCTGAGAGCAACTGCATCCTTGCTGTCCTTTGCAATGTGAGGATAAAGGTCTGTTCTTTTCTCTGGGTTTTGCTGATGGCAAGCATTAGATCTGTGATACTGTTCTATTGCAAAACTGAGGGTAGTGATGTGGCTGTGATTTCTTTTCCCAGGTCATTCACTAGAGAAAAAACAAAGCAAATCTTTGTCAAGAATACTGTCACATTAGCAGCTCTCCATACTTTCTCACAGAAGTTGCAATGAGTTCACATCAGCAACATTGGAAATAATAATAATAAAAAATAATAAAATTGGAAATAATTTCGTCATGTACTTGGGCTAATACTTGTGTATTTGAATAAGCCCTTCTGCCATCCATGGAATTTTCCTATGGAGGTTTATTATACAGTCTGGAAAACAAAGGGAGATAGGACACATGAGTGCCTTGAAGCAAAGTGGTAGCAAAGTAAGTCCCAGTCACAAAACACCCTCCCCAATAAATGTAATTTGTACCCTATTCCTGTGGCTCCACTGCAGGAATTTCTTACTGAAGCTGATTTACTTACTGCTTACTGATTTATAAAATAAGGCAGTCTGAGTGAAAATATATATCTTCTCTATTTTAATGCCTTGTCACAAGAGGCTGAATTTAAATATACTATGGGCTGCAGGAAGTTTTAGAAAATGATGAGGGAATGATGTGTAGTGAAGGTGCAGATTACTCCATTTTGAGATTGAGACTTGGCTCTGCACTGAGCAACGCAAATGAGGGGGCTATATGAACACCTCTGAAAAGGTGATCTCCTGCATCAAAAATCCTACTGCTGTAGGACTTCTACTCTGCCCCTGTAGTCTGCTCCTTCATAGCAGATTTTTTTTGAAACCTGTTTCTTCCATCTGTTTTAAAGTAACTTATAGTTGGAAATGCAAAGCTTGACTATTGGCAGGCATTTTACCAATGGTTAGGAAGAATCTATTGGACTGGTATTTTGTGAGGCCTGATTTTTAAGAGATTCTTACTGAATAATATGAATATTTTACTAGAATACCTCAGTGTCTGTTTCCAAATACTTGAGGCAATCAAAATCTCAATAAAATATTGATCAAGCTCAGGAAAATAAATGTGTAGGTATAATATTTTCTGTAGTATTTTACTATTAGGCAATGGAGTCAGTTTTCCTCTCTCCACCAGAAGCCACTGCCAGTGTTACCCATTTTTTCATCAATGTCTGTTCATTCTGCCTTGTGCAATGTCCTGGTATATAAGAGTTGACCCCTTCACTTGAACATGCCCTGCTATAGTACCAACATATACCACAGTGGTCATGTAGTCAGCCTTATTAAAACCCTAACTCTAGTACTGAACTCTGTTTTCACTGTTTCATTTGGAGCTGTAATTTGGTGGTGCAACACTGACATCCAATGTTTATCTCAAGGAATGCATAATTTCACATTTCATAGGCTTCTAGCAATGGAACAAAAGCTCTGCCTGTTCTTTGGGAGATGACTCTGTTGTGGTCATTTCAAAATGGTTTGATTGACCCTCTGGTAGCTGATACAGCTGTAAATGAGTTGACCTGGACTTGGACACCAGATAAAGTCTGGCTATTGCAGCACACATAAGTAAATTTGCCCTGCTTGATAGTCCTAGTTTACAGTTGTCTGTAGCTTTATTAAACTGTGATCCAGATTAGCCATAAACCCATGTCACCGAGGTGGAATGAAATATCCAACACCAAAAGCTTTTCTGTTATATTAAAGTTATTAAAAAATAATTCAAAGTCACTGTAGTCAGTAAAGAGATAATTTCAGTTTATCTTGGCTCTAACTCTAATGTCTCAGGCCTATAGAACTTTCAGATGTAAACAATCCCACTGGCTACTTTATTCCTTAAGTATTAAGATTAAAGTTAAATCCATTTTCAACTGCTTTCTAAAATTTTCAGAATCAAAATGGTGAGATTATTAAAAAAGAAATATGTATAAATGCAGTTTTTGAAATTTATAAAATTTTAGAGAATCCTTATTAATAAAATAAGCTTTTCCAAAAACTATTGACATTCTGTCAAATATGTTCTTAAAAAAATTAGCATCAGTTTTGTTTTTTCACCATTTAGTATTTGCTATTGGTAAGTCAAACCAGCAACAGAAGTTCTTGACAAGTTAAACAGGATACAGCTTCAAAAGAAGAAGTTGTAATTTTATTCTTGATAATATAGACATGTGTTATAGAGAAAAAGAGATAATCAGAAAAATGGTATTTTCTTAGTTTATGCTGGCTAATCAATTAATTTCTCAATCAGAAAAAAGGTTTTATTTGCTGTAAGTTATTTAGGTCACCAGTAGATACTGCTAAAACCCATGGAAACCTATTGTCAAGGCACAGGAAAACTAAAGCTAATCTCACACAGAAAATTTTTATTCCTATGCATATTAGACTAATGAAAATATTTTCATATCTTTCTGATTGAAAATGAAAAAAATTAAGACATTTCTGTTTGAACCACCAGAAATATGTAACAAATATACCTCTCAAATCTTGATCAGATATTTATTTGAATATTATTTCCCTGACCAACCAGATTTTTCTAGTTTTCTAATATATTCTACTACAAGTGTAGTAGATTTTTTGTATCTATGTACAATTTTAACTAGCTTAATTTCATTGAGTTTTCAAAAAAACTTTCAAAAGTCACATTTGTATCTCTTTCCAGTTAAAAATAGAAATTATGAAGTTACATTAAAAAAGCAGTAAAAAAGGAAATATTTTCATATGAACATGCATGAATGAACAAAATAGACTTCTATTGAAAGGAAACTGTCTGCAAATAGCAATAATTTCTAGAAATAAATAAATTACTTTTTCAGGTAGGTGTATTTTACATATAATTTATCCACCATGCTATAATGCCTTGTAGAAAGTTCTGTAAAATCCAACAATTCTAGTCTAAGGAATTCCATAGTAGGATGGAAGATTAAATTCAATTTTATGCAATAATCCCAATAACTATTGAAAGGCTTTAATTTTACTTCTGTGCTATAAAATTTCCTTTTCTGATCTTACAGTGATGTGGAAATAATAGTTGCTGTAGACAAACTAATCTAAAAGTGGGGCAGTGGAGTGACAGTCTGTAGGGTGACAGAGTGACAATCTGTCTGGGACAGTTTTAAATCAGTGTCTACATAAACCCACTGAATTTGTTTCTATGCTTCTAGCTTAATCCTCATTGATTCATATTTAGGCGGTATCTATAAGGAGTGAATAATTTTAAACTCACATAATCTATCGTAAATACCCCACATTTATTAAATATTTCTACAGAAGGTACTAAAGAAGATAAAAATATAAAAATCAATAATTGTGTATCTCATTTAAATCCTTACTACAATCCTTGTCTTTCATGTTCTCATGGTTAATCTTCCTTCCTTCAATTAATTCTGCAACACAAACTGTTGATTTCCATTTATCGGATCATTCTCTGTTGAAGTAATCAATACATCAAAATATTTAAATTATGATGTCATTAACTCCAAATATCAGTGAGTATAACCTCAGAAGAAAACACCAATTTGCTGAAAGATCTGCACCTCTACTGCAAACTTTGGGCAGCACAATGCACTCGGCTTTCTCAAACAAATAACTGGTAGTTCATATAAATCTTACCTTATTTTACTTAGAGGTGATACGTGGCAGCTGCAGAAAGAGCTACTCTCTCTTCTGCAACTATGGCAAGCCTTGAGGATCCTGAGCTCTGCCTAGCTGCCTCTTTTGCACAGACTTATATATATACTGTTCAGCTCTAGTAAGCATTACAGGAGTGCATCATTGCTGACAGTTTCCTTATTCAACTTTAAAAAAAAGTCATCATATTTGCTATTCATTTCATTTGATAATTTTACAAGCAATTTCACACATTCATTCTGCTTACTTTATGACATCAATGCTAACATGGATTTGCAGAAGGAGTGAGGTAGAAATGTCCAAAGTAGTAAATATCAAACAGAAGGGCATTAACATGACAAACAGTGGGCAAAAGGTGCCTGGGATCAAGGCAGCAATTTCTCCAATTTCTGATTTGCCACATTTAATAGTTAGAATCCTGATTCTATTGACATCAATAGAATTGTTTTCACTTATCAATTTTAAATCAGAGTTTATAAATTTAATTCATTGTTAAAAATAAGCACAACTTTTCCAAAGCCCTTGAATGATTCTTCAGGTAATCTTGTCCCAGTATAATGAATATGAAGAGATGTGAAATATTGCAGTGATGGCTACCCACTATGCTAGCACAGGTGAAATTTAAAAAAAATGTTTTGATTAGCCCTAGATGTAAAATTCCAAATTTGCTACTGTAAGAAAATTCACACTCACTTGAGAACTATATGCCAAACATTCACCGTATACTGAGTTTCACACCGTGGCCTACAGATTTATGCAAGATAAACCATTTGCTCACATTTCCATTCCCTACAAGGAAAAAAATTAAACAAAATAGATTTGAGATGTGTACTACTGCCTGTTCAATGCAATTACTCTTGTTCAGTGGAGACAATTGCATAGCTCTGGTGGAGCAGCATTGCCAAAGAAAGCCATGGTCATCCATGCGGTGACAACACAGAGACAGGTAGGGGAGATAGCCAGGTAGGAGGAAGGTTCTGGAATCACAGCAGACATCTCACTGAATGTTAATGACAGCCTGTGCCCCAGTCTGGAGTGCCTCACGGTCTGGTTTGTGGCACAAGGCACATACTTATTACAACAAACCTTATTTCCCTTAACACTGCTCCTCAAAGCCAGCAAAGAATGTGCTTCAGTGAGGTCATTTTCTGCTGATTGATCAGATTGGCATCGCCCATAAGATACAACTGAGGTAATGTATAATCTTAATAACCATATTAGAGTGGCAAACAAAAATTACTGGATCCTTCCTAGTGCTCTATCGTAAATACCTGGCTGTGGTACCATGGTATGGGTTCAGGGAAACATTAAGTCTCACTACACAGTCCCCATAATCAAGTTTAATTTTTGCTAAGTGTAATTTTTCTATGCTATTGAATCAATCGAAGAGATTCATGGTTTATTTTTTCCATTTCTAGTCCTCGGGGTGAGTGACCCGGCGGCTGCCGCGGAGGCCAGCGGCGCGTCCTGCAGTACCCGGGCAGGGCAGCAGATGGGGATCAAAGGGCCCCTTCCACCGCCTCTGCACCGGGACCAGCACGCACACGCTTTGCAGGGACCGCTACAATCATCGCTCTGCGCGCTGAGTTAAAGATACTCTGGAAAGAAGCAGTACGGAATGTGAGACAATATCCTCTCCTCCAGGAAACAGACAGCTTTTCTCTTTCTGTTTATCTCAGTTTCTTTTCTTGTGTCATATAAAGTTCCTTGTTTACAGTAGGATGACTTCAGAAAAAAAAAAAGAGACAAAGCACCTCAGTGCACCTGGTTGGGCAGGTTGACACAGAGCTGTATCATCTAGCAGGTCATCTAGCATCTAGAAGGTGACCAGTTATTTGTTTTTCAAGTTGTACAGAGAAAATAAAATGTACAGGAAAGAAGTGAACTGCCATCAAGAACCATGCAACCCTCAGTTGTCATAACTGAATCTATAGTACATATTTCAGGAGCACAGCAGAGTTTCCAAACAAAAGCAGAATATTATATCAAGTGTATGAGACATGCACATACACTCAGTTTTGTTCCTCTCACATTTTAAAATACACCAGTTAGATGGTACCTCTTGGCAAAATCAAGGGCAACCTCACTGTCCTCTATTTCATTGTTCTCAAATGAGACGATACTTTGAGTCAGACTAAAAGACAGAAGCTGAAAGGGGCCTGCCTTTGGGAAATTTTCATGTTTCTCATGATTCAATTGGAGTGGTTGAGTTCACTGTATCTGGAATTTATCAAAGTTTCCTGCACTATCATCTGATTAAAATTGTTAAGATTTGAACATTTTAATGAATTAGGAACTTGCTGGCTTTTGACAGTAAAAAGTAAAAAAAGCCTCATCAAATGCTTTCAAAAAAGTGACCTCCCCAAATTCTTCTGTGTATTTCTTCATTACATATTTATTGCTATTTTATTATTATCCATTACATGTCTAAAGGGAGGAGTATGTATCTTGGTGTATGACTAGGGGCCCACACCCTTTACTTTCTTATATTATACAGAAAGCGTTCTCTCTTAACCTTGTCAGCTGTGAGCTCAGAGGGCTGCGCTCTGCAGCCCCTTTCGTTTTGCTATCTTTGTTACACGATAATCACAAAGAGCATTCCCCTCCTGAGAATGGGAACCAATAGAGGAGGAACATATGTGTAAACACATGCACACATAACAAACCCACCATGTTGCATCCATAAACCTGTGCCTGTACATAACACACACAGTGTGTGCCTGTGTGTGTATACAACTCCACGGCCGCCCTTCGGGGAGCAAAAATGGCTTTCTGAAATGGAGGGTGAGTTTGGGGTCTCCAGGCCTTTCCACAGCGCGCAGCTCCGTGCTCTCTGCCAGGGGTGATGAGAGGTTTGTACCTCAGCAGCCACAGCCATTGTAGCTGAGCTGCAGCCCACACTGTCTGCTCAGAGAAGTTGGAATCGCTCCACTGGAAGTCAATGGAGCTGCATCAATTTGCGCAAGCAGAAGAGCTGGCCCAATATGTACTAGTTGTTTTACATTCTGAGAAGACAACGTTCATAATTGAAAGTAATACCAAATGCTCTTTGCAAATACTATGAATTATTCAGATTAAATATAGAGCCTTCAAATGACTCTATAAAATGTTCTAAACAGCTGTGCCTTGTAATTGGAACTGCCTGGCAAACTGGGAAGTATTGAATGCACTCTGAATTGGACTTGATATCTGAGTAAAATGAGTATAACACTAACCATATTCTAGAACCTGACTGGTTTTCTGGAAAATTTCTCTTCAGGACTTTTCTTCTTTACAGCTGCTGTAATCCTGTGTGAAACAAATCATGTAGGTCTCTGTTTGAAGTATAAGGATTGCAGGTTCTTTCATGTGCACAGCTCACACAGCATGAATAAAGTAGATGATGAGAACAGGTTTGGAGTGGAATCAGTGACTTTCTACTATTTATGTACACTTCAGCTTCTAGAATAAAGGAATTTTTCATTTTCAGCTCTAGTTTTAATTTTTAAAAGCTAGAAAGAATTCATAGTGGAAACTGACTTGTAAACAACTGTATTTGTGGTTATTTATCAAGGGCCTGTCTACCTAATTCAGAAAAAATATGTTCTACCTTCAGAGGCTTGGATACCTTGTTTATATGACAGGTATTTGAAGACTCGTGTTTCATTGTCTGAAGTGGTATGTTTGAGTATCTGAAGTGTGAGAGCGTTATCCAAAAGAGAAAAGAACAGAAAGTGTTCAGCATTTTTTGAAAACCAGATTGTCTAAAACATTTGAAAGTGGGAAGCAAAACTTTGAGCATGTTAATTCTTGTCATAAGAGCCTAGCTTAATTCAAATTGTGTCCTGGTGTTGGCTCTTACACACCACATTCCATGTTTGAAGTATAGTTATATATATTTTCATTCACATACTTTGTTAGCTTCACCTTGATACTGCAGGACAAGCCCTTTCACCTTGAACTACTGAAGATGTGTTACAACAGAGCCTGTCCTGTAGCCTCTTAAGGCTCTTCTCTCTGATTGAAGTGTAGTGGGGCAAATACCTGTCCAGTGAATGTTTGGGGTAATGCTTGTAACATGGATTGTGTTTGTAGACAAGTCAGAATGGAACATGTTCTCTTTCTAGAGAAGAAAAGGCTTGGGAGAATCTCATCACCATATATAAATATCTGAAGGGATGGTATCTTCCAAAGAAGACTGAGCCAACCTCTTTCAGTGGTGCCCAACGACAGAATGAGAGGCACCAGGCACAAACTGAAACATAGGATGTTCTGTCTGAGGAAAAGGAAGCACTTTTTTACCATGAGGGTGACCAAGCACTAGCAATGGTGGCCCAGGGACATTGTAGAGAATCCAGATGGCTTTTAGTTATTCAAAAGCCACCAGGACAAAGTCCTGGGCTACGGGATGTAGGTAGCCCTGTGTGAACAGGGAAGTGAGATAAGTAGGCCTCCAAAGTTCCCCTCCAACCCCAAGCATTCTGTGATTCTGTTAGAGTACAAGGGTATGTTTGCAGTACTCTGGACCCTTTCTAGTGACTGACTGTGATATTACCTGCTATAAGCACAAGCCAGCCAGCAATCTGATGTTGATGCATTTTTTAGAGGGTTTTTTTGACACTCACAGCATCCTAGGACATTTTCTCCCAGGTCATCAAAACACATGGTTGCTCTATCATAAGGCTTTGAGGTTAGACATTATTTCAGCAATTCAGTGTAAATGTCACACTCTGCTGGAGACATATTCCCATTCTTTGGCAAGAACACTGTGTAAGGCAAAGAAATTAACAACGTGAAAAACAATGAAGGAAAAATGTTGGCAGCAACTGCACTTGTTTTTTTTTTTTTTTATCCCCACAACTGCTGCCTACAAGCCAAAGTAGACAGTGAACAGTTTGGAAGATGTGTATTATGATTGCCTTAGGAAACAAACAGACCTCAGGGCAGATTAATAATGAAATAGCTAATGCACCACTTGAGAAAGACGTACCTTCTGTTATTTTATTCGACTTATTTTCCTGAAATGTCCCTTATTCCAAATACTTCCAAAAGCTTCAGACAAGAGACCTGTGGGCGAGGTGTGGACAACACATTGCATCATTTTATTACTTACAGTACCGACAAAGGGCCAATCTATCTGCCCAGATTTCCAGAACTTAGATGATTTTTCAATAGAATAAATAAAATAAAGGTGAAGAAATTGAAAGTGACCTTAATATATTGATATTTATGTGTGATTGATACCATGCTTTTTTGGAAATTACCTAGGTTCTCATTGACATATTCAGGTATCTTAAACCTATAAGCATCTCAGATAAGAGCTTAATTTTTCTCTCTTTCACCACAAGATTACAATTATTTCCATGGTGTTGTATCAATAGAACAAATTGAGAATTAAATTTCAACTGAATTGTATTCCTTATTTGTAAGATAACCATATTTCTGAGACTACTGTTGTGTGCAGCAAATGCACATAGGACCATATAATCAGCATCTAATTAGGCCCACTTCATGTTATATTTGCTTAATTTTAACTTTCTTACAGCTATAATTTTTTCCTTTAGCCATTATAGCAGTTGAATTTTAATTACATTACCAACAAAAAGCTCATTAACATCACGTAATTGGCAGCATTTCCAAAAAAACCTGAACTAATTGAGTATTTTCTGAAGAGTTCCCATCAAAGTATAATTTAACCATTACAAACAGCTTGGCAACTACATTTGCATAAAGATGTATCTAAGGAATGTTCTCATGTGTGGAAAATCAGATTTGATATTGCCATTAACAAACGAAGGAAGCTGTTACATAGCAAATTACTTCCACATTTTAATTATTTTGGCCAAACCCCATGTTTTTGTCAAGAAAGTCAAATGAAACCCCTTGCTTTTCCACAAAGAAGCAGCAACTGGTCTCTGACTGAGAGTTATGAAGCAGCTTGCTTTGTGGGAAGGCAACACAATCTATTTTAGGTTATTTTGCACTCTCAACAGCTAATAGCAGAGATTGTGTCAGAAAGACCATGGTTCTTATGCAGTAGACTAATTAAACACATGACCAAGCAATTGTTTAATCTACAATGGATCTCTTGCCAATTATCTTGTTAATATTCTTATATTATGACAGGACTGATTTAATTACTAATGAAAAGAATACAAGTATTCCAATAATTTTTAGCTTCCACCATTTTTTAAAGACTCCCTAAAATTGTTGCACTAGAAACAAAACAAAGAAAGCTTGCACAATCCTTTGATCCTTCCCCTCCAGTCTGTGATGAATGACACTGAGATCAATTTGAATGCTGAGGTGATGATTAGAAATTAAAAACAGGTCAACATGGCTCACGTACTTTGAATACAGGTGAAAAACCCACTGATATATGATAGTTATTATGAGTGTCCTGCTTTCATGTTTAAACCTGAACACTGAGAGTTTTGCAGAATCAAGGTTTCAAATAAGAGTTGAATAAAATTTGAACACATTCAATACTGTCAATAGGTATCCAAACTTCAGTGTTAAATATTGTGTGTTCCTATGTCTTCTTGGATTCTTTACAAAAGGTTGGAAATCAATTTTGAGAAACTGGTTCTTGTTAGAATGCTAATTAGGTGCTTGCAGTGCTTCCTTTGTCCTTTCCCACTTTACAGTTCTAGTTAACAAATGCAACCATATTAATCTGACAATGTGTATTTGCAATGAAGCACCATTCTTGGACTGCAGAATGTAAGTTTAAGCAAGTCAGCAATAGATGCACAAGACCCTTTACATTCTGATTTTATTTCTTCTGTCAAAAGATATCAAATGTGTCAAAACATTTGTTACCGTAACATTTGCTAATATACAATATCAAAAGTGGATGTAAACATGAAGTTTAAAATTTCAAAGTTCCTGTGATCAATTCACCTGAACACTATACAACTTGGGCACTGCTGTCTTTTCATTCTCCCAAAGATGTCTCAGATGCCTTAGCATGCTCTGAGTAACCTACTTATTCTGACAAAGAAAAGCATTGTTTGAGGAAGTGGGTCATATGTGTGTAGAGATGTTTGCTGGAAAGGCCTGGAATTCCATGGTTCTGATCAGTATACCACTGAAAGAAAAAGCAAAAACAAAACATAAACCCCTTATGTCATGTTTTCAATTCTGCAAGAGTCAAACAAAATACAAAGAAATGTATTTTATTGATACACATAAGGAAGTGGATGGCTCAAGAAAAATGAGGAACCTGATAATTTTATTTTTCATCAGTTCCCAATATATTCTTATTCTTGCTGAAAAAAAAGTTTCTAAGCCTTCTGTTATTTAAGAGTAAGCATTACTGCCTCAGTACTTAGAGGCCAGTTGTATCAAGTCAGGCAAAAGAGCCTTGAGATGCTGCTAGGGATGAAATCCCCTTGGCCTGCTGCATGGCCTGGGTAATAAGGGTAAGAGTCTTGCTTAGGAATAAGTACTGAGCTCTAAGCAACAAGATTTCAGCTAAATGTTGTTTAAGTTCTATCCAAAACAATCTGCTTTATAGCAGGGCCATGAACCTTGTGAGTGATGATCTGGAAATAAAACACACATATGAATTATGCTAACTCAGAAATATCTGCCATTCCACTGTAGCTGAACCAGAATGACTACATCTGCATACAGTATTCCAGATACTTAAGATATAACCCAGATTTGCTAAAGATCAGCAAAGGAGGCAGAAAATGTGTAACACACAAAAGGGCCTATAAACCTCTGTTATCCCTTTTTGGGGAGTTCATGGCCCTGTGAAACCAGACTCGGGCAGAAGATCAGTATACTTGATAGCAGGCAAACACTTTGGTTATTAGCCCTGAAGAAAAGGGTTTGGAAGCAGAGGTTAGCATATAAACCAGATCTACATTTCCCCTGTTTATTTCTCCTTTATATCCTGCAACCTCTTGCCTATGTGTTTCTCTCTCTGCCTGTGCCTGCTATCCCATGCAAGTTTTTCAGAGAACTTTTTTTTGCTGATTCTGGATATATATTTGGATACCTTACACCCTTTTTTCACTTCTTGTCTGTGGCAGGCAAGTCCAATTCAAGATAGACTCTTCCATAACTAGTGACAATTTGGCCCCAGAACTCAGCTCTTTCACCTTCCTCTTTTACCCGGTATCAAAAACACTTATAAGGAGGCTGAATTCTTATTCTTCTCCCTGGCTCATTTTAAAAGCCCCCAAGTTATTCTTGACAAGAGGAAAATCCTGCTAGCATGCAAAGGGCAAAGAAAAAAAAAAGAGCGGAAAAATCATTTGGGGAAGAAATTGAGAAGTTGTTTATGAAGGATAACAAATGCACTAGCAATTGCCAAATTTTGAAGCATGTTCAGTTGAACAGGGTAGTTAAAAACAGTGCCAAATGTCAGATAAGCTTATTGATAAAGTTATGAACCACTTTTCAAAATGAAAAATAGTCTTTATTTACCATTGCCTGGAAATCCACCTGTGCATTAACCAGAGCTTTTGCAATTTGTGCTGAGTTCTGAAAATGTACATTATCTGAAAAGAAAAAAAAAGAGATTGTCTGTTGAAACATGTTAATACCACAAAGCATAAAGTTATAGTGCATTTAGCTGTGTCCACTAATTATCAAGTGATACAGTTGACATTACTAAGAACGAGTAAGCATCTTATGATAGGTCATATGGAAATCTACCAAAGATCTAAGTCCTGACCCAATCAAAGATAGATGCTTAATGTTTTTCAAACAAAGTGATTCTGGCTCTGTGTTTGTTCTGCCATTTGCAAACCTCACCATCTGCTGTTCCATGGATGAGAAGATACTCTACATTTTGGAAATTCTTTGCTCTTGCCATCACAGTTGAATTCTGTTGAGAGGAAAAAAGAACAGTTCAGCAACTTTAATTTAAACCACTTATTTATAGTGCTGAAAGGCTTTCATTACCTAGTAGAAAAACAAACGGTTGAACTGACATGACAGCAGTGGCTTCATATCAATCTGAGAATAGAAACTATGTACAAGGCTGTATATGTATATATATATATATATATCAGTCTCTACAGCGGGATCTGAACGATCTGGATCAATGACCCAAAGCTAGTTGTCTGAGGTTCAACAAGGGAAAGTGCCATGTCCTGCTCTTGGGTCACAACCACCCCTATGCAGCACTGGGGGCCATGTGGAAGGGTGGCTGGAAAGCTCTCTGGTAGAAAAGGACCTGTGGGTATTGGTTGAAACAGCTGAACATGAGCCACTGCATCCCCAGGTGGCCAAGAAGGCCAGAGCCATCCTCGCCTGTACCAAAAGTAGTGTGGCTAGCAGGATCAGAGAAGTGATCATCCCCCTTACTGGGCACTGGTGAGGCTGCACCCCAAATCCTGTGTTCAGTTTTGGGCCCAACACAGACACTGAGGTGCTGGAGTGTAACCTGAGAAGGGTAATGGAGCTGGGGAGGGTCTGAAGAGTGAGTCTTCTGAGGAATGGCTGAGGGTGTTCAGCCTGGAGAAGAGGAGGAGGGACCTTAACATTCTCTATGACTCCCTGAAGGTATATTTTAGCCAGGTGGGGGTTGGCCTCTTGTCCCAGGCAATAGTCAACCAGACAAGAGGAAATGGCCTCAAATTATGCCAGAGGAGGTTTAGACTGGATATGAGGAAAAATTTCTTCATGGAAAGGGTTGTCAGGCATTGTAACAAGCTGCTCAGGGCAGTGGTTGAGTCACCATCTGGGAAGGTATTTTAAAGATGTGTAGATGTGGCACTTGGGGACATGGTTTTGTGGTGCACTTTGCAGTGTAGGGTTAATGGCTGGATCTGATGATCTCAGAAGTCTTTTCAAACTAAATTATTCTGTGCATCTGTGATCTGTGACTTTGGCTTCAGGACAGGAATACCTATAAATAAATACTGTTTTTTTCTTACATCATTTGCACGTGTTCTGAAAAGCACCAGCAGAAGAAAAAATATTAATCTGCACCATATTGATGATATCTGTCCATAGAAGGTCCCTGTGCAAGGCTTGGCTTGCAGCAGGTAGCTTTCTGTGCTGTCACAAATGTCTCTACACTATCAGAAACAGATTTGATATTTAGTGTCTTTTCTGTGGGCCAATTCATACAAAGAACAGCACTAGTCATGTCATTCCCAGAATGCTCTAATTCCTGGCGACCCAGACAGCTCCACCAGGGCTGTTTGGTTCGAGTGTTTCTGTTCTTCGAGTTGGGATGGAAATACGTACCAGAACACGATCCAAATCTTTAACAGAAGTGTTTCCACTAAGTTCTTGGATGTTAACTCAGGCCTCTCTGTATCCAGAGCTGGTGTGTGCTGCTAGAGGAAACTACAGATTTCCTATCAATGTGAAGAAAAGAATGGCAAACTGTTCTAGGTAGGGGAAGCTGCTCTGATCATTTAGTATGCTTATGATCTTATTATCAGAGAGCTAAATTTGGATGAAGCAGTTTGCATATCTCAGCTAACAGTACCAACCAAAACCTTATTAACATCAACATTTTAATCCCTCTCACTTCAGTTCTTTTCTAGGCTAATGTTTAGCACTGGCAGAACAGTATGATTTGTCCAAGTAAGAAAATAATGACTTCCATTTAGCTTTTTTGGGATTTATAAATACAAACCTACAATTAATTATGGAGATAAGAATTTCATGGTAGTAGCTTTGCTACAAAAGGACTGTGTCGTGGTGAGGGAAACTTGGACACTCAATATGAGTGTTTAGCAAGCTTCGTTTATTGAAGAGAGCATCAGACTTTTATGCACAACAAGTAATAAGCTCATATATATTCTGCAAGCTAAGCAATTTATTGGCTATACTACAATATCAGCTCTTCTTCACACCTTAGAGGTTACATCTTTCTTTTCTCATGTCTCTCTCACTACGTGTTATTGTACTACAGCTAAGCTCAAGGACACAGTGTTTTGCAAGTGCAGAGACCCAAATTAGCTGCATCCTCCTGATTCTTAGACCAGAACGTAGCCCCTGTCACGTGGCCATTCCCCCACAGGACTGCACCATGAGAGCTGGTGAGCCACTTTATTTCATCACAGTTCCACTTACCCATAGAAGTGTTATTCAAATTTAAGGCAGAACAGCACAGAAACAGAATTCTCACCTTATAGTGCTCAAGATTATCAGACTTTATAGGAAGACCCATAAATCGTTCTGTGTAGATTGATGCTGAAATTAAAGAAGAAAAAAGCTATAGGTAAAGAAAGTGCAGATATTTTGTGGCTTCAGTGACACATAGGAATTAAATGATGTTTAACTGTGTCTGTTCTTGGCTTCCTCATAATACATCAAATTTTTACATATTTTAAAAATCAGCTATGAAGGCTAATTATTTACTGTTCTCCAAACCATCTTTGCAGAAATAGTGGTTTTATACTCATCTGGGTTTTGGGGATAAAGGCAATTAATTTATATGGCTTTATGCTGTTGGGTTGAACTCCAGAAGCCAGTTGAATAAAGCAATGAGCCAATATGAGTGCATGGTGGAAAGATGACACAGACTAATTCTGACACCTTAAAAAGAGGAGATGAGGATTTGTATGTGCATTTACAGTAAATATGGGTATGCATGTTGTCATTTTCCTATTGAATGCATATATGCAGCAACTAGAGAGAGCAGGAAAAGATGCAGGCATGAATGAAAAGGTGGCCCATTGCTTTCCAGGTCTCTGTCCAATTCCTTTTTCTAACTACAACAAAGACTGGTAACAGATTTGACAAAATAAATGTGAATAACTGAACAGTATCCATCATTAAGAAATCAGTGGAAACATCTCTCTTTGAGCTGCCTTGGTATTTGTAATTTAACTAGGAGCTGCTATGAAAATTTATGGAAAACTGACACAGCAGCTGCTACTACCAGAAGATTACTTTCTTTATGACCTTGCCTTGAAGGAGGAACTGACACATATTGAGCAGTTAAGCTGCAGAATTACAAGGACTTTATTTATTTAAGGAAGTCAGGGCTTTCTGACAAAGAAGAGTTGTCATTTTTTCCTCTCAAAAGACAGGTGATGGCCATTGTAATCATTAAGGAATTGGGATTGTCTATCTTGTTCAGTTTGATACACTGTATCAGGAAAACTTTTTGTTAAAAAATAGAAATGAGAATCCTCCCAGGGAAAGGAAATGAATCAATATACTCATGTTCCCATAGTTTATTATGTATCGTTTACATGTGCTACCTCTGAGAGCTAAAGACATGTACTATGTCTCCCACATCAGCCAAGCAAGGCTTCTGAAGATAATTTGTAATATAAGTACCAAAAAAATTTAAGTAGCCTATCTTTTATCAAAATCCTTTATCATTCCATGAAAGCAGAAAATGTGCAATATCTGTTGTCAACACAGTGTCAAACAACCATATTGGGCTTAAGTTTTCAATAAAATAGACTCTTTCTGAATGGCTGGCATTTCTACAGTATTCTGAGCCAATTTTTCCACCCTCTACTACCAGTATAGCTACAACAAGTCCACAAAGGTCAGCAGAATTGCATTATAATGACTAAGTGGAAGATTCAGCTTGTCAATTATTGAGGAAGGAAAAGCAGATGAATTTAAATAAATTTTAATAAAACAGTCACAGATACAATGCTTTTAACTATACATTGTCCCTGAATGGAACCTTCCTTTCCATCTCATAACTGTTCAGCTCTGACTCAAAATGGAGGGGGGTGGGACAGTTTCTGACAAAAGATTTTGGCCCAGAATCTCATCTGTGCATCTAAAAGAGGGCTGGACAGAATTTAGAAGCTCTAGGGGCCAGTACATCCTATGACATACTGATACTACTTGGAGACTCAAGGAGCTAACATCCTGTAGTTTTGCTCCTAACACAGTTCACCCTAATGGTAACATGATCTGTTTGCCTAAACTTATGACTCATGTTTCCTTCCTTCCTTAGTGGAGGTACATTTGCCTGTTTGGATTTTACAGTGTGTTTTCAGCAAGATTCTTTAATTGCCACCTGAAAATTCAGCTGATGTAGAGACTGCAATGGTGCAGGTCTAATCTGCTTAAACTTAAAAACTTCATTTGAATTTTGATGCTGGGACAAATTTTTATAACATGTCTTTTATTAAGGGACTTTTGCGAAAGCAGTGCTTTATGCCTGCATTCTAGAAATAATTTTGTGATCATGAGTAAAAATGCCTTAAAAAAATCTTGATGCCAGCGAAAACACGAAGACTATGCTTCCTGTGTCATACAAATATTTTCCCCTTTGTTTGCAAAACACCATAAATACAAGGAATGTCTGTGCTAGCAGTCAGGGAAGGAATCTTTCCCATTTAACCAAAAATTTTTCTCATAACCAAGACTTCTTAGAAAACGACCATATGCTAAGTAAATGTGTTCAAAGTGCTACATTTTACTCATTGAAAATATTCATGCCATGATTTTTTTTTACACTAAGGTTCCTTAACACCATGCCAAAAGCTTAGCAGGTCGGCAAGTATGAGTATGTGCCTGCTTTATTCACACAGGAAGGCCTTGGGAATATACACCCAGTGTTGTTTCCTCTCAACAGTTTGGAGCCTAATTCCATAAATATAAATAAGAATATGTATTGTACATATTGTACAACAATACAGGCATGGCTGAGAAACATTTAGAGGGAAAAGTATTAAATTAAAAAATATTATATTGAACACAATAGTCTTTCACTTTTTCCACTGCTTTTTGGAAACAACTTTGCAGTCATCAGAAATACTGATTCCTGACATAGGTCATCTGTGGTTTCAGAAGTTGAAATGTACTATGATTCTGTTGCTGGCAGATAAATCAGTTCAGCTGTTTCCGAATTCAGTGATAATGCTTTAATAGGACTTTAAGGCAGATCACTCCTTAATAGCAGTTTATTGAGAGGGCTTTATACACTTACTGTTTTAGAAGTGCATATGGAATTATCCAGACATACCTTCTTTGTGACAAAATCAGTTCCAAACTGCCAGTTGCACTCAGTTATTTTCAGCAAGAAAAACATTAAACTTAAGGTCTTAAAAGTTTTAAATCTAGGTAATTTGAATGTCTTTATGTTTCAAATTGCCAGTCTCCTGCAATGATTTAATTTAAGAAGTCATTAAATGCTACATCTTGCTTTCCAAGTCAGTATTTATGACAAGTTTCCATACCGTAATATTCCCAGCTGGAAACAGGAGCCACAGCCATTCCACATTTAAATACTCCACTGCCAGATCCAAGTGCCAAAGAAGTTACATAGCCACCATAGGACTAGGAGGAAATCACAGACGGTTTAAAATTACTGGTGAAGTATCATTCTGTTTTCTGATTTATATGAATCAAACTCATATAAACTAATTCCAAATGAACTAATTTGCTTTGCATGCATGGAGGACAAAATAACAAAAGGTTGAGGGTTTTTTGAAATTAATTTATTGATATCAAATGGATCTGATGTAATTTCTTGTGAGACAGATTAGACAAATTAATTTCTTTTTTTTTGCTGCTTCTTCAATGTTTATCACCGTTTTCATTACCACTTACAGTCACAGAGAAATTGAATTTTGTAGCATCCTTCACGGTAATCTAATGCAGCCTATAGCTCAAAACAGGACTAACTTCAGACAGAAATGACACTGATTGCAGTCTCATCCATAGTACACATCCTCTCCACTCTATCTGCTTTAACAGTGATCAATTTTGTCATATTTTTTTCCCTAAAACCAAACAGAAACTTTCCTGCTGGTAGCTTGTTTTCATTGCCTCTCATCCTTTCAAGGTGCACCTCCAAGAAGAGTTAGAGGTTTTTTTCCCTCCCTTAACAAACTACCTAGGTTTTGCTAAAGATCAGCATGTTGAACTGACCCAGTCATCAGTACTAATAAACTCATTACTTCAGGATGGAGCAATTCTTCCCTATGGCTGCCTGCCACTGTTCCTGGTATTTTCTGGCCTGATACCTCAAACTGGGACCCAGAAAGGAAGAATAAGTTCCTGGCCATAAGAAGGGTAAAGCAGTAAGTAAACCTGGATATAAGAAAAGATCTGTGAAACTGAATGGGGCTAGCTGCTGAGACAGGAAAATAATGTAAATAAGAAGCCTTTGGTTTGGCTCTCCACAGGATGTGGAACTGAGGTTGGAAAAACTCATATAAGGTCTTTGCAAAATAATGGGTTTCTGTTTACTTTGGAATGGAGGAAGGGATAAAAGTATGGCGTGTCATGAAAAATTCTGAAAATTACTTCAGTAGCATATGAAAGACTAAGGGAAATAAGCAGATTTTTTTTTTTGTACAGAAGTTAACTTAGTCCATCCTCTTGACTTTTCAGCTTGGAATGATAGTGAGGGATATAGTAGTAGAAACACTAATTAGTAGAATTTTTCCAACTCATCTGATTTGCTCATTTGATCTTTCAAAAAATCAGTCCACAAGGCTAAAAGGTAAGGGCTTAGGATTGGGCGATAAATATGTTCAGTGTAACAGGCTGAGAGAGTTCACAAGCCAAATTACTTTAGTAGTTATTTAAGAGCTTTTGCCATCTTGAAGAGTTTGTTGAGTCTGAAAGCACGAGTTCATGCACATTCACCAATCTGCAGCCTACAAATAAGAAAACAGCTTTCAACTCCTTTCAAAGCTTACAGACTAAGAAATGGTATAATAAATTGCAAATAAATTGGAAAAAAAGGTTGATAGGTTTGGCAGTAGTGCCTTTATTTTAATATTATATCCACTATTGGAATACGTGTCCAAGCTCTTAGTTGGTTCTGGAAACACTGTGGTGAAAGAAAATATGATGTGACTTAAAAAAGAAAATATTTTCTTGAGACCTTAAATTACCTAATGTCACTTTAGAATTATTCACTTCTAAGCATCTGTGTCATTTAATTTCACCATATGATACCCATTTTATTCTGGTATTACAGTAGTAACTGTACCAAAGTAACTTAAATATTGGTTGGTAGAAGCTTCATAGAAAGATTTTTAGCAACTCTGCTCATGTGCTGTCTAAGATGAGGCAATATATCTGGCTATTAAAGGTTCTGGGAGCATTACAAAGAGAAATACATGATAAAAGCAAACATGAAAAATAGACTGGCTAATAATTTGGAATGACTCCCATACTGCCCAATTTTTCCATGTCTTGGTGAAGCTGTCAATGTTGTAAAGCCCTCAGATCCAGATTTCTCCCTGATGACCATTGTAAAGCCAGACAAGTACACAGTGATTCAGGATGATGCAGGGGTCACATTTTCTGATGAGAGATAGTCATAGGACTTTTCTCACTATCTTAAACTCAGATCAGAAAGGACAATACTTGAATTTTGGCAGTAAGTTCCTAAGTTAAAACTAAAGCCAAATAAAATGTCTTAATTTGGCTTGACTTCCAGTCCAAACAATGTATTAGACATGAGCTTTTCAAAATTCCCTCTTGAGCTGCCAAAGGTTCATTTTTGGGGGCTTGAACTGTTGCAGTTGCATGTATATAAGTACCAGCAGGAACCACCCCCTTTGGCAATACCATCATATATTTGGAGAAGAAATTTTATATATACTTAAGACAGAACCAGGAATAATAATAATAATTAAAAAAAATTATACTGCAGGATTATTTAAAGATAGATCTAAAAACTCCAAACACTTACCCAGCCCCATATTGCTATTCGTTTCTCATCAATAAAGCCCATTTCTATAAATTTTCTGTGGAAAATAAAATCACAGATATAAATGCATTATTACAAAAAATTGCTAGTACAATAACAAATTAGCAAAAAATAGTTTTTCTTGCACTTTTTTTTCCACACATCCCACCAATTTGAGCAAACTGACAATCAACATAGCATGCCTGATTTCTACAAAGCATCAACTATTCAATCAATAGATGTTGAAAGGGAAGAGGAAGAATTTTTCCTGCAAGAAAAGAAAATACTGAAATCAATACTTTCATAATAATAATTTTTATTCCACTGGATGAGGATAATTTTCATTGCTTTAGTGCCAGTGGTGCAGGATTACCATTAACATTCAAACTTTATCGTGCAAGATACCCAACATACGGATGTCACAGTGAGTTAATACTTTGATTTCTCAACAGGAACAGTATTGACTTCTGAGGAGATTAGGGATTCCCTGCAGAAATAAGCGGTTTTTTATGTGCCTGAAAAGTAAAAAGCTCTTATGGCTACTTTAATAAAAAATAATAATGAAGGAATCATCTACTAATGCTCCAAGTAGGTAATAAGTTTGAAATGTATAAAAGGTGCAAAACTTCTTACGCTCTCAAGAGTCAAACAGGTCAAAGAGAACCATAAATATTAGGTCTCCTACGAATCAGAGTGTGGAGACTGTATTTCTAAGGAAATATTAGCAACAGCAAAGAAGAGAAGATGAAGCAAAAGACCACAAAGGATTGAGAGTGACAGATAAACACAATAGGTTTGATACACATCAGAAACACAGCAGCCTTATTTACCAGGACAAGGGCAAGTGGCTGACAACAGCCAAAACGTGGGATACTATCTGGGTGGGACAGAATTAGAAAAGCCAAAAAATTATTTAGTTTTGTTATATTACTGTGTAATCCCTGGGGCTCCACCTGCAGTAAAAGCCTCCTCCAAGAACTTCCCACTAGAGTATAGAGGCTCTCTAAAAATCATGCATCTTAATCCATGTGTTAGATCAGGAAGATGGAATGCACTACATTTAACTGAATAAAAATTTAGTCTAGGTGCTGACAGAAAACTGGGAAGTGTGAAGTCTGAGGTCATTTTTTCATGGCCTGTCTCAGCAGATTTTGCAACTGCAGAATCCATTTAGTTTCCCTCTGATATTCTATGTCTGAGTAATGATTCAGAATCATATAGAAACATTCTTCTTATATTTTGAAGTATACCACTCCTCCTAAAATTTTCAAGATAAAAAAACAGAATAATAGAAAAACTTGGCATGATATACAGCTATTCTGTTTCATTTATCACTGAAAAGGATAATGGTGCATTTATATTTATAACATTGAGGAAGAAATGAATTATCACAAAGCAGAAAGAGGAAGGAACAGATATCCTTCCCACACACACTTGTAAGTACAGGCAGCGCTCTCAAACAAGCAGAGAAAGCTGTGAAAATCTGGGTTGCTACATCCAATTTCCAGCTAAGATACTCTAGTATCTTCGTGGAGTCTGGAGGAAATAGGGTATTTACTGTTGCACCTGGAAGTCTATCTATCTATCTAGACTGGAAGTCCATATCTATCTATCTATCTATCTATCTATCTATCTATCTATCTATCTCTAATATCTCTGAAATCTATCCAATCTATCTCTGTTGGGCCAAATTCCATACCAAAGGCTAGGCTAAATTCCTGCCTTGCAGTCATCTCTGTGGGGTTCAAACTAACCCTTCTTTGAATGCTCACTTTAGCAGTGCTACTGCATCTGTAAAATTAACAAGACAATCTTTCTTGGCAATCCTCATCTTTCACTTTCTCCCAAAAATCTCTGCATAGGGAATCAGTTTCCCCTGGAACACTTTCAAGTGTTTTCATGCAAAGGAGCAGCTGTTGGGGAACACTTATCAAGGGACCTCAGGTACTTTCTGTACCTTAACTGTCCTACAACAGCACAGAATGCAGGTTTGTGACTAATTGACCTGCAGAACATTTGTGTCAGTTTCAGTTTCGCTACCGAATTCTCATTTAACCTTTAGCTAATCAGTGAGGTAAATCCCTATGGATCTCTGGCTAATCTCTATGGTCACCAAGATAGGCTCGCCCTACAGGAAATAACTTCAGAAAAATGGATAATTGGCTTAACTTTCACCACTGACAATTGTATTTCTTTAGGCTTAGGAGTGAAGCCTCTGATGATTCTCTTATGCAATGCAAGTGGTGAGGTCCAAATGTGGACTTACTGGTATATGGACTTAATATACCAGACAAAACCTTACTGACAGCAAGCAAACACTAATATTTTATTTTTACAAGTGTTTTCGTCTTATATCCTGGAGACCTCCAGTCTTCAGAAGAAAGGCTGAGAATTCAATATTTCTTTCACCTTACTACTTCTTGGTATGCAAATACAACAGCTATACAGGGAGATAATCTACTTACTTAACTGCTGAGATTTGGTCCTCAACTTCATAGACTCCAAGTCTTCGATATACTGCATGCAAAATCTTGTCACCTTGATAAGCTGTCCCTCTGCCATCCACCAGAGCAACAATAATTCCCTCTTTGCTTGCAAGATAGGTTATCCAGCTAATGCTAAAGGTTGCCTTTACATTTTGAGTGCAAGGTCCTCCATACCTGAGGATGAAAATTCACACATTTTCAAATCACAGATTTATAAATGGTTATTGGACACTGGACAATAGCTATTGGTACTGAAAACATTTCCTCCACATGTATTTTGCTACATGACTGATGTTCAGAGAGCTCAGTAAACAAACAGTTCTACTACTATTTTCAAGTAGTTATGAGATTTGTTATGCTATCTAACATCCATTTTAATAATTTAGGTTTTATCTGTGAGGGAAATAATTAGTTTCAGCTTAGACTAAATGGTGCAGTTTCAGCTGCTTGTCCTAAGGGGAATCCTTGGAAAAGCTATCCCTAAAAGATTCAATTCTTTGCTCTCTCCAAATTCCTTAGGAGTAACATCCTTTTTTGGTGCTTTTCTGCTTTTTTGCTTTTGATTTCCACATGCAGTCAGTAATGCCAAAAAAAAAAGCAAGATTAAGAAGTACAGCTCCTTACACTTTTTGGCTATCCCCCGATCTTATTTGTTTCAGTAGGGAATAACATGTGCTGTTGGAAGGGTGGGCAGAACACACCCCACATAGCTGAGCAAACGGAGACACTCCTCATGAGAATGGCCTAATGCAAATTACACATTTGACCTCAAGGACAGGACTTTTCTACTCTAAACTTCAAATATACTTAGCATTCTTGGACCTTTGGATCATCACAGGTTATAAAATAAAAAATTATGTAATTGTTTATTACACCCACTCAGCTCTCCTTTCTCCATATTTTTTCTTTTTTCACCACTGCAATTTTTATCACTTTTCTGCTTGCAATAAATTGTGTCAAGTGCTCTTAACAGCTTAGTTTTCTTTTCATCTTAAAAAATGAAGCAGGCTCTTGTATTTTTTTTATATTAGCAAAGCTGAAATCAATACTACTTCAGACTACCTCATGATAAACAGAAGAAGCAACAGAGCTAAGATCTACAAGGAATAACCTAAATGATTTTAGCCTTTCTCTTTCTCTGAGAAAGTAATCCTTATCATGCTAAGATTAACACTAAAATCCTTATCGATCTCCATTGGGATGAATTTCTATTCCAGAAATACATTGAGAAAACCACAACAAATGAAACAGAACTAAGTAGTTTTGCTTTTACTTTATAAAATGTTGCAAATGTCCCAGGTTTGTTAAATTAGAAAAAGTATTTTTTCTAATGAAACAACAAGATTCAAAGAAAGGAAGAGTTACATACACCTGAATAAGCAGAGGGTACTTCTTGGATCTATCAAACTGTGGAGGTAGAAGCATTTTGTACCACAAAGCTAGAAAAGACAAATTAAAATTAGATTCTTAATGGTTGAAATGATTCCTCTAGGCATAATCCAGAGTCTGGGGTAACAGTATATGAACATGAATCAGCACACAGTACACAATGCACAAACTGTGAATCACAGAACTGATGCAATTAACTGTTCATATTGAGCTGTTGAAGAACAGCTTTGAAGAAACCCACACTTCAATTTAGCTATGCTAAATTGTTACTTCACAAAAGTCTAGGTTCTCAGTTTTTCCAGGTGGCTAGAAAAGTATAACCATTTTAAGATTATCAGATATTAGTTTTGGAAACTTTATACTGATTTATTACCATGGGATACTGTTGGTAAGTCACTACTGAAAAGAACAGTGAAAGCAAGTCAATATAATGCATAACACATGAACAGCATCTTACATTTCCCATTTTATTACCACCATATTATATCGTTTTTCACACGATATTTAAAATCTTTACCAATAGTATTAAAGATTTTTTAGAAACGTGCATTGTGAACCAAATGTATTTTAACTACTATTTTACAGAGAGATAACCTGAGGCATAGACAAATCAGCTGTTATTGAACAGGGCAGAACCAGGCCTCTTCCCAATCCGACAGGCCAACAACTTTGTTCTACAGAAAGAAAGTATTTACTATAATAAAATTCAGGCAAAATATTAAAATGGTAAGAATAAAAAGCACAATAAAGACGTGTAATTCTTACTTATACCATCCACTTCAAGCTTATTAATTTCTTCTTTTGGCAGTCTGATATCTTGCAAAGCAGACTGCAATTCCCAATTGTCTTCCAATACTCTGAGCTCTAAGTAAAAGAAATGCCTGAATTATTAACTGATTTATTGTTAATTTCTCTTCAGTAATTAAGATTCTTTTACTTTGTGTTATTAGAACAGAAAGGAAATCTGTGAATTTTACAAGCAGAGTAATGAAATCCACTCAGACACTTCTAATTGGGCTTGATCACATAGCTAAATGAAAGAAAAGCACTGGCATTGCAGTGCACAAATACTCGTTAGATTTTTATAGGATGTACATTTTGCAATGCAAATCATTTCACATGTTGCCTCTGAGTGTTAGAGTCCCGCATGTTAAGAGGAAACAGCTTTCTCCTGCAGATCCCTCATCCCAGTTTTGTAAAATGGGGGAGCTAGAAATGCAAAATTCATAGCTCTGTGCAAAACACAGTCCTGTGTCTCTGGTATTTCCTCTCTTGCCTATCAGACTAACATCAGTTTAACCTCCAAGACCCTTGGGCAGTGTGGTCAAGCACATGGTCATCAGGGAGTATCTTGGTTCTGGGTAATGCAGGAAATTCAATTTCTCAAGGGGTTATGGCAAAGCTTCACTTAACCACTGGACAATACATTCCTACACAAAGACACCAGACTTACCATCTCACTGTCCTTATTACTGCTCACTTAGTAAACATTTTTTTCCTTTTTACTTGCTTTAGACCAAATTCAGTTACATAATTTAAAAATTACTGTTTAAAATTTAATTAACTTACAGGACAGATTGCATAACTGTATATTATTAATAATTTGGTTCTCGTTTCTTTATGTGTTTTCCCGTGAGTATTGCAGGATGAAGAATATTGAAAACATAATGGAAATCTGTGACTTTTAGCTTCACTTTCAGAATGAAAGAACCTTTTAAAACTGCAGGAGATTTTTCTTTTTTCCTTTACCTTTCCCTTCTACTTGTTTCTGGAAATTTTCAAAAAAGTACAAGAAGTATTCTTCTCTCAACATATATTGAGCTAGGTAGTGCTTGGGACATGCCAGAAATATAATACTGAAATTCGTTCTTTCAAAGTACTCTTGACAAGTTTTGCAGATTCAAGTGGGTTTTTTTATGGCTGAAAGACCATCCTGCTCTTGGATGCTCATGCAAACTGAGCTGAACCCTTTTCCAGCCTTCCCCTCAAAACTCCTGAAACTTTCCCATTACCACAACTGAATTGTAGGCATCGTGGAAGGAACTTCCAAACTGATCTATGTCAGTTTAACTGTCTCCTACTAAAATTCATGGGTGATATAGTTTCAAAATGCTGCCAACTGCAATGAAAATGGATTTACTAAAAATAGTTTTGCACCACAGAAGAGATTATGAAAGCAAGGAACTGAAGGAAAATTAATTCTAAAAACGTAATGAAGAATTTAAGGAGAAGCCTGAATTTGTTTTTATTCCTGAGAATAACATCACTGAAGAGAGAGGCATGATGAAACCTCCATCCTTCAACCTCCAATGGTGAAAATCCATCACAAGAAACTGTTCTCTGCTGCAGAGAGTTTAAGAAACACATAACTGCAGTTGGGCACTTAGTTGTATTTCAAGCAATGCATAGTTTGATAAGATAGTAGGGGCCCTTTACATAAAAGGTAACTGAATCAGAAAAAACAGAGGTATAAAAATTGATTAAATTAAAAAAAACTAAACACGCATGCCTTGTATTTAAACCTTTAAATCTATTTAAACCTTCTGCAAAAGAAATACCAGCACACAGTGTTTCTATACTGTAAGTGCAATACACATGTTAACCTATCTTTTCCATTTGCAAAAATTTTTAAGTGGTTATAAAATAAGATGTACCAACTGCTACTGGAGTCTAAGTAATGTGATGTTGCAATTCACTGACTTCTACATGAATCACCACAGATTAAGTTAGTTTAACAATATTGTAGCATTTGTCTTCCTTATGTTTTTGCATGTCTTTTGGTCTGACAACTCTCAGTTAACAGTGGGTTATCAACGCTGGCTGTAAGGACCATTACAACTACCAGCTCGTTTCCACTGATTGTTGGGGAAGGAAGAGGATGCTAAATCTCTGAAGTTTAAACAGAACCATGCTAGTTTTCATAACATTCCAGGAACTGAAGGCTTAAAGTCAGAGAAGAACTTTTCGGGAAAAAAAACAAGGGACAGAAAGAGAAGATTCACTGCAGAACAATTTATATTTTCATAGTTAGAAAGTTCCTGCTTGGCTTGGTTGCAAACAGTCTTCACTAAGAGGCTACTTAAATAATAAGGGCTCTGAATATTTCTTGCTGAAGATCACACTTTCTATCAATAATTACACCTTGTCTGAAGCAGTTATTTGAACTGATCATCTGAAAGAGCTTCTGCTCTTCTCTGACATCTCTACTGATGGCTGAAGAAGTCATTGATCCAAATTCTAATTAGTACAGCACAACAGGCCAAAGTGTAAACTCTAAATAGTAGGCTATTGTCTTTTTTTTAAGGTAGTCTTGTGAAAGAAAAAGAAAAAGAAAGTCTTGTGTTCATCCAAATGTGAAAAGGAATATTCTGGAAACCACAATAATGCTTTCTACAAAGTTTGACTCAAAATTTGGTAGACAAAGAGTTGCCCATGTTACTTTTATCTATATTGTGTAAACAGTAAAAACAGCAGGATGCTATGAAAGTGCTGGACTCAGGAATTGAGATAAATGCATCACTGTGTTCATTCCCATTTGGGTTTTACTCATGAACATATCTAGGAAGACACTAGTTATTTTAATACCAAACAAGATGAAAGGCTTCTTGATCACAATCCTAAGTATTGTACTAGAAGACCTTGATCTGTAAAGGAGGTAAAGGAGTAAACCAATTGCTCAGAAATAGGCAGGACACTTGCGGTACCTCTATCACCACGGTTCTCAAAAAGAGTAGAAATGGGAATCCCAGGACCTGTTGAAAGAATGATAAAAAGTCACTTCACAGTTTGAAGCTGGAATTAGGTGATGCAGTGTGTATTACATTAACATTGATAACCGGCAGGAGTTAAAGATCTCAAAGCTGATGCAAAAATCTGAATCTTCTCTGCTGTATAAGTCACTATCCCTGCTACAATACATAAGGTTCTGTGTGTACAAAGACCTGGCATTGCTCAGCAAATGTAATAGAAGCAACTTTAAATCTACTAATGCTTCCTCCCTAGAGATGGAGTGACATCTAGTTAATACCTGAGATGTGATTACATAAGGTGAATGCAAAACTAACAATGTGAAACATTCTTCTGAGAACATGTCACATTGGATTTGTGAAGGTGAGTGCCTTTCACATGGTGATGACCTTACTGACTATTTTGTGCAAGAATGATTGAAAGGTGTTGTTATTTGCTACATTTGGTTCTCTCCTCCACAGAAGTTCTAAGGAACTTTTCAGCTGATCAGTCGGTGCAGAATCACAAGAATAGTAAACTTTGTAAGAAGTACACAAAAGGAAAACCTTGGATCCTTTTCCTCTTTTTTTTAGATTGTGATGTCACTGATTTTTGAGTACAGCAGTGAAATCTCAGATGAAATCTCAGATGAAATCTCAGATCACTGAAATCACCTAATTTATTACAAAAGAGCTAAGACTTCCTTTAATACTTGTGTCTTGCAAGCGGATTCAATGATCAGATGCCTTGAACTGAATTTTTCTTAGATCATTTATTAAAAATGTCCTCAGGTGCTAAACAGCCAACATTTATGGCTGACACAGGTCTTTATTTCAACTGGGAAACAAAGTAAAGTAGTTTCTCACAGCTAACTTTGGTCACATAAACTGAGAAACAGTATATGTTTCTAAATCCTGCTCTGGCTGCTGCAAGAAAAAACATGGCTTTCATGAGCTGGATTAAAATCTGTTTTGTGACATGAAGGACATTCACTAATTCATTTTAAATTCTCAAAATCCCAAGCTTTTTTTTTTTTTTTTTTTTTTTTGAAAAAGTAAAAAAAAATCCTGAATATATCTGTATTTACTGAAACATCACAACATTTTTGAATATGGGAAGTCTCTTTTTGGAAATCTTTCCTGGTTTTTGTGAAATTTCTGTGAGTCATACAAAAATCATTTGGGTAATCAGCATTAACTACAGTGCTGATAAATTCCAAAGAACAACTGATTATATGTTCAGTCCCATGCCATACATACCATAACAGATCAAGGCATAATACTTTGAATGTTCACTGAATCTTGCTGTATAATACTGACATCTCTCTTTCCTTAAATTGCAAGTAATGCATTGTTTTCTCATAGGTTTACTTCCAATGCTGATTCTAAGAGAAAAATCAACAAAACAATCATTATTTTTCTAAAATTAACTTTATATTTGTCTGTCTCATATTCTTGGATGCAAGCCCTGTACTTTCAGAACAGCTAATTTAAAAATAAATGCTTGGTTTTTTTAATCAATTTTCCCCCAAGAGTATATTTAAATGTTAGATGGCATTTCTTTCCATTGTCAGATAGAATCTGAGGTTAAGATTTAGTTAAAATAGCTTGTGAAATTACACATTAAACATCTTGAAATGAAATTGTTTTATTGACAAGTCCAGAGACATCTTCTAATAACCTACTATCATTAAGATAATGTTAATAAAACTTACTTGTAAATATTCCTTCTTCCAGGATAGCCTTCAAATTCATTGCTTGAATAAAAACTGCAAATTCATTTATATGTTAATAAATAATCCATAAAGTGATGACCTATGAATGAGCATCAAGATGAAAAGCTGTCTTGGAAGTTAATTAAGACTTTTTGAGATTTCTGCATGCGATGGAAGAATAGTTAAGCTTATATACCTTTCATCTTAATAAAGCTTTGCTCAGACTATGATTAAGTGACACATAAGCCATATAAATAGGACTTCTATCTTAATTCTCATGAGCTAATCTCTCCAATTATTTAAGCTGCCTCTATCTATACAGTAATGAGAGATCATAAAAAGAGAAGTAACTGCAAATTGCGTGAGGGTTAGCCACATGATTAAGTTAGTGTTTTTAAATAAGTCTCTCTAAGATGGGTGATGAAAATAAATAGAAAATTGAGGGCCATTTGCAAAGAATCTTTCATAAGTAAATAATTTTTACAAACCTATGCAGTACCTTAGCATACAAATTTGTTGTGGATGCATTCAGATAAAAAACAAATTACACCTAATTATAATCTGACAAGTTAACAAATGGTGTTCAAATTATTAAGTGTTGCTTTTACTGATAACATTCCCAACCTTTTTACTTCATGACACTTACATTGCATCATTTGTTACTCTGAAAATGTATATTGCCTCCCATTCTCCACTTGTAACTTGGATTGCATTCTCCTGTGTAGGGAGACATTTAAGTTACTGAATATTGTAGAATTCCTTCAGGACAGTAGATCAATGTAGAACACTTAGCTTGACTTACCACAGAGCCATTGATGTAATGAATATGCTTATAACCATTTTTGTCACTAAAAATTTTGTAGTATGAACTGCTGTCTGATGTAAAATACGGTGCAGAAACAAAGAACTGAAACAATGGAAGAAAAACAGCAGATGAGACATAAGGCTGTCCAAACTGTTTAGCAGATTATACCTCACATTACTAAAAGTAACAAGACCATTTAATCAGTTCAAATGGGACAAACTACTTTGCACAGGTTTGTACCTGTGATATTCAATCTTCCCGTGATCACATGTTACAATTTCTTTAATTTAGGATTTCTTAAATCTATAATATAGATACCACAAGAACACCACAAATATGAGCTCTCTACTTGTAAGTGGAATAATTTGTATATTCTCAATGACCTTTCTTTAGTTATTTAAAAACAGGCAGAAATTATTTTTAATAAGAAATTTTCTGAATAATGCTGATGTTCATGAAAGGTGCCAGACTGAGTATCCTGTGGACCTCAGTTTGTCTGCTTCACTGAGCAAGCACACCATCAAAGAAATGGATATCTGAAGTTTCCCATACTATTCCACTAATTTTAAAGAATAGATTATTCCAGATAAGTTCATTCAACTTTTACTTCCTTTTAAAGAATCACATCTTTACTAAAATTGTCAGTCAAGGTTGAATTACTGCAACTCTAAGTTTTGTTTTCAAAACATAAAGATATGAAGATATAGGAATGACTTGCAAGCACTTCAAACATAGTCAAACATTCCTGAGTGAGTATACCTTTTGAATAATATTAACTCAAGCTCAACTAGGACTTGTGACCACAAGTTAAATTCCCCTGCAGACTGTATCTGTGATTCCTAATACTTGAAAGCCTATAAAGGCAAAATCTGGGATTTATGCATGTGTGCAAATTCTTTAGCTCTAATAAAAATGTGTCATCAGAACTTCTAGTGAAGTGTCAAAAAATCAAAGGACCAAGTGAAATAACTAATTCTTGTAAACATATGATCTTCTCATTAAACATCTCTTAAGAGACAGTGCACTGAAAATTGAATCTCATTGTTAAGTCCACTACAGGACATTCAGGCAGTGTGAGGTTCACACACTTGATTCTGTTAACTTCCCCTGCCTGAAAGTAAATATAAACAACACTACATATTCACTGTTGGAATACAGTCTGTATGACTGTAAATACTGATCTCATGATCTTACAATTTCCTTTCAGGTTTGTTTTTACTGCAGGTTGCTGAAGGCATATGGTTGTCCAGGGTTACTGGGCAGAGAAAACATCTTTTGCTAAGAGGTAACTCCAAAGAAATATCACCTACCATTCTAAGGAGCGTATCTTACCTTGAAGGTTCCCCATTAGTTGAAGATGTGCACACACCTGGCACTAAAACTGTTCTGAGTGGAAGGCTTTTTTTCTAAAGATTCTAGATAGCCCATTTTATCCCTTGTCCTAATGCCACCAGAGGAATTTTACATCTATTCTTAGGCTCCAGAATGCTTCTAAGGATTACACTGCACTGTAAATCCACCTCTTTTCATTAATTTCCTCCCTTCATTAAATTCTGTCTCAACCAACTTTCCTGTCTAGTCAGTTGGTCAGGACAGAAATAGGTTTTTAAATTTAGAAAGCAGATAGCCAGATACTTCGTCTAGCACAGCATTAAAAGCTTCCGTCCTACAGCGCAACAAGTCTAAGCAGTAGTGCTGTGTGCCTCAGAAGGCTGCTTCATGTTTCAAAACACTGATGGCAAGATACAGGAAGCTGTATCTTCTAACTGAATTAAAATAGAGAGCAAGAAGAAAACCTACTCCGCCCGCCCATCCTGTTTGACTCTCTTCTATGTGCTGTTGATTCTGAAAAACAAAAGCAACATTACACTCTTTAAGAAGATTGAGTTTAAGGAGATTGGAAATCTTCAAATAAATCAGTAGCTGCCTGTAAAAGGGAATTTTAGAATATTTGCTATGAAGGTTCAGGCAGTTGGAGGTTGTCTATGTAAATAATTTTGCTGTATTAAGGCCATTATGTTAATTAAACTATTGTTTTTAACAGCTGACATCAGACCTAAATAAAATTTAAAGCAATTATGCAACTTTTTCACTGAAAACAAGAATGAACAACTACTTGATCTCATTAATTTTTTGGCAAAAATCCAAGTAAAATAGTATCAGGAATATTAATACTAAAAATTTGGTTTAGATTTTCAGCTTGTTTATATTTTCTTTGATTTCAAAGTTGAGATGTTGATTTAGAGCAGTGGTGATGTGACTATTAGGCATTCTGAGACTAGAATATAAATTTAGAACATCTTAACTCCTTGTTCTTAGAGCTGATTTGGAAACAGACTTATACTGAGCATGAATGATGCAGCTAAAGGTGCTTTTATATTTGTACTTATGTTTTGCTTGTAAAGTTTCTAGTGATATATTTAAAAATCTGCATTCAATCAATGTATTTCTTTTTTATCTTGCAAACTTTTCTTTATACTCTACATTCAATATAGTATTTCTTCACAGTTTGAAACAAATTTAACAAATTTGCTTTTTAAGGAATATGATTTGTATTTCTTACCCTCAACATAATCTCACTACTTTTTAAAATCATGTGTTCTCCCTTCTAATTTATTCCCCATAAAGTAACTTGAGGAAAAGTTGCAGGTCTTTGCCCCTTAGAAGACTAGCACTTTGCAAGGGCTCCACTGAGCTACTAACTGAAAAGACAGATTTTATTTCTTTTTAAGATGATAAAAATGGGATGTATTGTTTTATATCTGCATCCTAACATTATTTTCCATTCTCTCATTTGAGTAGCCCCTATTTCACAAAGACATGCCTACCTTTTACTCACATGAATAGTTCTACTGCTCATATTGGTTTCTGTGGTCTAGTCACATGAGAAAGAGTTGAACATGTGAACATTTCTGATGAATCCGTACTTTGGGAACATCTTGTAGATTATATTTTGTTATTATTTTCAGATACATAAAACATGTACAAGCTTATTGTACATTAGAGACTCAATGCAATCTGAATTCAACAAGAGAACTATTTTTGCCAAAGGAAATGTTCAGAGATATACTTTCTGATGGCAAATAGAGCTAATGCAGCAGTCCCATCTGTTCACACTCCTTCGATTGGCCATTTGTGCAAACTTTAATGTGATAAAAGCATTGTATCACTGTTTAAATATAGAATTATAGAAACGTCAGTAGTGACTCCATAAATAAGGTTTCATAGAGAAATGCAATTAAACAAGGATCATGAACAAAGTCCTGAAAGATGTTAATTGGTCTGGTCTGGTCTGGTTCCAGCAAAGCAATTAAGCACATGCTTAATTTTAAACACATAAACAGATCTGCTGAAGTAAATAAAACCAGCTACGTGCAAAAAGTTAAGCTTGCGTTAAAGTACTTCGCTGGATTGTGGTAGAATCCTAGAAACCTTATATCTTTTTTCTTTCCATTAAAATATGTAATTATTAAAATATAGCTTACTGGCAGGCAAGGTAGAGATTCATTCAGTGTTAATGAACCTATAAAATGGAACAATTACTTAGGAAATATAGCAAATGCTGCATGAAACATGGCTTATTCCTACTAAATTACAGTATTTCTCTGTGGACTACTACTTCAATGACAATGTTTTTGAAGTAACAGGACCTTAAATTCCCTTTAAATTTGCAACAGTTTTCATGTCAAAGAGGAGTAAAAATTATTTTCAACTTGAAAAGACTGTGTCAATAAACACTGAATTTATAATTTATCAGTTATACAAAATGCTTTAATAAATATTCTTGCCTTTTATTTCCAATTAGTTCAAGGTTTCATCTAATTTTAGCTTTAATAGTTGTACCATGAACCCTAAGAACAAGACAAGCCAAAAGCACCGATACTAAAAGACAACAAATGAGATCTCTATACTAGAGTTACTGAAATTCAGAGTTGTCTTTCCTTCAGGATCTATATAAATTTATCTGTGTGTACACTTCTCAGGCTTTACAAAGCTCTGCTCTGTTCAGCAGAGCATAGTTTTCTTTCCAACTGACTAAATCACAGAATGACATATTGAAACCAAATGTAGTTACTGTTGCAATTAGCCTGAAGTTTTCTTTTTCGGATCTGATTGTGTTTCCGAAAACTTGCTTACTGTCTAGAACTGTGTGATTTGATAAAACAGAAGACTTTCTTCTTCCAGAAAACCTGCCTTACAATTAATGTGTATGTTCTTTCAAATAATCTAACTAATTAATCTAAAAGAACATGATTTAGTCAGACTTAGTATGGAATTTCAACACGGCATAATAAGATTTTCTTTAAAAAAATACAGATCCTGTATGGTTTTACTTTTGAAGATGCTTACACAAGAAGGAAATAAAAAACATTACTGAAAGCCTCTCAACAGCATTTTAGGTGGTTGTTTTTGTTTTGGTTTTTATTTAAGTTTCACAAAGAAAAAATGCTGTGCTTTTATTTCCTGGAGTAATTAGTATTTTTCACTCCTCTTCCAGCAATTAAAATATTAAAAAATGTATCACTATAGTAAAATATTATTGTGATAAAACACTGAAAAATATAATTAGGGCAGGGATAAAAAAATGCTAATTTCAGATTAGTAAAATTCAGTAATTTTAGATTTATATTTCAAACTTCATTACCTCTGGACAGTCCCAAGTATTTGAACGCTCTTTGAAGTCACAAATAGCCAAGACTGAAAAATTCTGTATTCTCTTCAGCCACTGCACACAGATTCGAGTATCTGCTACCCAAGTAAGCCAAGTAAAATAGTGATCACTAAAATATAAAAAAAATTAAAAAGGAAGAAATGGCAGTTATTAAACAACAGGAGTATAGAAGCATTGCTAAAGATTGCATTCCCCACATTTCTCTCTGAAAAACAACAGCAAAGCTTTCACTGTTTTAGGGTACTTTTTTATCCTCTGTAACAATGTATCATATGGACAGCCGAAAGAAAAATGCAATATTTCTAGTTAGCTTCTGATCCTTCTAGGGGTTTAATATGGCAGTACACTGTTAGATAAAGTACAACTCAGAGGTTCAAGCATTTAAAACAAATAGACGAAACCTTTTTTTTTAACCAAGAAAAGACATATTTGAGGGCACACTACCTGGATGCTATGATTGCAGGAACTGGCACCTCCTTAGGACCAAATGCTTCAGAGTTAATAGTGTCTACAATAAACACTTTAACAGTAGGATTTTTAGCTCCAGCCTTCAAAGAAAATGTTTTAGGTTATTAAAACCAGGCTCTGAATAATTCAAATTGAGGAAAATCAAAACACTTTTTGCAGGAAAGTATACAGGTAACAAAATATGAATTCAGTTGAGTATATAAGAGCAAATAGTCTTATAAGATGTAAGAGTGATACTGCAGCAGTAGTACATACTTAGTTTTCTATCATTTATATTTCTATATATAAAGAAGAAAACCTTTTAAACATTTGAGTTTAGTGCCTTTCTCTACAGAAAATGTGCTTGCTGGTAACGATTGTTCTGTTTGCAGTGGGGGCCTTTGCAGCACACATTACACTGGCTTCAGCATAAAACCCCAGTTTATTCACATGATTGCAAGGGCTGTTTGACATCCCAACTGGGAAATGGTTGCTTAAACTGATTTCATGGTTGCTTCTTCACTGCATACATTATCAGTTTTTTAATTCTTCTCCACGTGTGGCCTAAACCACCCAGTTTTACTTTAGAACTGTGAGCCAGCTGACAGGTGAGCAAATTCTTTAAATACATTAGCATGATCCCTTGCAATCATATGAACATGATAAGAGTCAGGAGAGCTTTCTAATGCATGCTGAAGAAATGCCAACCCAAAACCTTATTGCCTTAGATCTCACACTTGAAAGCAACTAAAATCCAAAGCCCCTTCAGATCAAAAAGCACTATGAAGTGTGCAAATAAAGTGAAGACTTTATTTTAAAAATATATATATAAAAAACACCTTAGTCTCATAATTTATTTACCATAATGAAAAATAACAACTGCATCATTTACACACCAGAATAAGTAAACTGAATTGAAAAAATATTGAGTACTTTTGCACATGCTCTTTACCTACATGAGTAATTACATTTATTTCACTGATATTATATTTAAAATATATAAAATACAAAATATATTTTAATATTATATTTAAAATTGTGTATGTACCTACAGCTGTTCTGAGCTTAGACCAAGCTTGTTTTATTTTATTTAAGTCACAATGGATTGAACCATGGTAATACTTAAGGAATTAAGCACAGTTAATTTTCTCATTGTCATAACTAATTTCTCAACAGAAAGGAAGTCAAAAGAATGATAAAACATACCTTTGGGTAAGGGATGGTTATTTTTCTAGGATACTGGTCCTCACCAAAATACGAATATTCAATAACTGGTATGTCAGAATCATTAAATTGTACATATGCTAAATATCTTCCACTTGGAGACCACCACAGTGCATATTTTGTTGCTAGCATCTCCTCTGAGGAAAAAAAAATTGTTTATAACTGTAATCTACCTTCCAACCTGTTTTAGCACTCTACTCAGCACACATAAGGACAGTTACACTAAATAAATAACATCAAACATCTCCAAACATGCACACAGATCCCACTTAATTCACTTGGGATTTTCCTGTGTGCATGTTTTTTTTTTAAATTTTTTTTTGGATGCACTGAAGTGCCAAATTTTCACTGAAATTAAAACTTTAAATCCTAAATCCCAGCCTCTGCCTTTGCATCAGAAAGAAGACAACTTTGCAGAGGTCTGATACAGTTTCAGACTCAGGATTTTGGTTATGTGGTACAAATACAAAATTCATACATTGTACAGTAAATACAATATGGAAAAAAGAAGTAATCCTTAGGGCTGAAAAAAAGGAGTATCATCACAGACATTTTAAATGGATTGTGAAAACCAGAACCAATCTAAACAAAGCATTTATCATGTTGCTGCCCTTCAAGATTTACTTACCTTCATAGACCCAGTCAGGAATCCCATTAAATATTTCATTCTGTTTTCCATCACTAGTTATTTTAACTGGTGCCTCTCTAGGACTTGGTTTCAAATAGATATTATTCTGATAAACATATACCTAAAGACAAGAAAGTTTTTTTTAAGAGTACAGGCAACAGGATTAGAGCAAGATCTTCTGCAGTCAATACTCCTACATTACACTAGCAAGACTTAATGAATACAAAATGGGAAATGGTACACTAATAGCCCTTGAAAATTCTGCAAGAGCTGGTACCTCAGCAAATAAATTATACATTGCAGGCCAAGTTCTGTGTTCAGTAAAAATTTTAGAACAGATTTTAAATCCTGTATCTGTAAATCTCCATTTTAAATTCACTTGTTATACTTGTTTTCAAAGGGAAACCAATTGGTTTTCAGGCCTTGAAACCACATTAAATCTTATATAAAAATTATGTTGGTCAATTCTGGATAAAGACTAGTGAGCAAACTGGAACACATAATGTACCTGAGAACATGGATTATTCTTCTCTTGAGACACAGATAGTAAAATTTGAACAAGTTAAAACTGTTTTCTTTGTCATAACCAAGATTAATAAACAGGCCTGTCAAAAATATGGCCTAATATAAAAAAAAACAAACAACCAAACAACCAAAGATAAATGTCTTTAAGCCATACAAAGTAAATTCATTCTAGGACTTAATTATCTTTACTAACCAATTTGTGTCCAACGGGTGACCAGGATATATACTGAATTTTATGTGGAAGCTGATTTTCTGTTACAAAACCACTAAAAAAAGGAAAGAAGTTGAAATGGCTTTTCGTGCACAGTGCAAATGGATCATTATACTGTACATTAATAAAAAAGTCACAAAATCATTTTCTAACTGCTTGTTGTTTCTCAAGCAATGCACAATAAGGCAGGCAGAGACATGCAGTTAACAGGATGGCGTGCACCAGTGCTGGCAAAGGCTTGAACTCACTCCTTTGAACACCTATTCAACCGCCTAAGGAGCCAGCCTTATCTGTTCCCAAATGCTGCACAAGCACCTGCAGTCATTTGCTGTAGCTGCAGTCTGTGTTACAGTCTCAGCAGGTTATTGGGAAATGTGAACTCAGCATGCACTGAGGCAGGTGCGGCAGCAGCACCTCCAGCATTGGGTGAGGATCCCAGCTCCCATGCAGTGTCTCTCTACTCACAGCAGCTTGCACCAACTTCTTCCTGGCACCTTGAGCCAGCAGTTGCCCAAGAATGATGCAGCTCAGTGCAGTCCCTGTTGCTCAGAACTAAGCACATTTGGTCACACTGCTGCTTTCAGCATAAAAAGGGATTGCAGAGGCAGATGGCCTCCTTTGGATTTGGTTTGGGCAATCTTGGGAAAGGGACCAAATGCCATGGGACAAGCTATAGCCCTTTAAGGAATGCAGGGTTGGCTGTTAAAAGAGTTTTAGGGACGCTGAGGATTAGATCAATGATAAAAAGAATGAATTTTTAGAAGGGGATGGGGACCAAAGGGAATATTGAGCAGTGAAAGTTTTAGGGCATGAAATAGAAATCAATCCAGATGAAAAGAATGTATGGTTTTTCCTAGAGAACATTTTCTTTCTCAAGCAAACAGGTAACCTGACAGATTTAGGCAAAAGCAAAGCAAGTCAGTAGTTCATTACTACAGTTTTGGAGTGAATGCTTGCAAGCACATCACCACAGTGTATGCACCACAGCTTTCTGTAAGAAATATCAGGCCTTACCCATTTATGAGATCATAAATGTGATATGATGCTGTATAAGAGTATCTCCACAGCTGCATAAATGAATAAAGATAATATTATTAACCTTGAAAAAGATAATCTAATTACAAATAATCAGCTGCCTCTTCACAGCCTATCCCTTTCTCAAGAAAGTACCAAGAAACATTTATCTATGGTAAACACAATTAACAAAATGCTACATAAAATTAAACATTACATTAAGAGGTAAATTAAAATAATTACCTTTGAATAATTGCTTTCCAGGGCTATGAAATATTTGTCCGATGACATCACATAATTTGAAGCATTAACTTGTTTCTGAAAAATTAAGAAGTAGATTATATTCTAGTCTTACTCACTTTTAAACTGTAACTTGAAATACAGCAGCACTTTTTGCTTTTTTATTAATGAGAAATGTACATACCATTGTGCTGTTTGTCAGGATGGTGGTTGCGTAGTTAATTTCAACATTGTAAAGGATAATATCATCCTCTGCAGACTGATGAAGATATTCATTATCTTCATAAACAAGATAAATGATTGTTACCTTCACAGAAGATACTACACAACATATCTTTTTATCAACAAATTCACACTTCTTTCAAAGAATAGGTTTTAAGCAAATATCTTTTGGCATCTACATAAATGTGTTCCTTCTAATGAATCTGAGGTACAGAGTAACCAAGAAACCATCTTCAGGGTTCTTGAGTACATTCTTGAGACTATACACTGCACAGAGGATCAACTATTTAACTTCACAAGTAAATGCCAAGAATGCCAGTGACAGACCCATTAGAAAGTCAGTATCAAAATGTAAATGTTTTAAAGAAAAATATCTTTGCTTATCATTTTACCAGAACACTCTCATTTGTATATTCTGCAGATAAAAGCAGTACCACACAACTGACACTGCATGATTCTGCCCTTACTTACAAGAGTCCTACAAAATAAAGTGAGTGGGCTTCATTGAAAATAGAATTTACCCTGCCTTTGCTCAAGATCTGAGCTACAGTTTGGTAGAGAATAAAGACCAGATTTTTAGTTTCAGATTATTATTTTCACTGCTATAAACAGAGAGAATGAATTTCATATTTGGTGTAGCTAGAAAGCAAGACTAAAAGTTAAATAGGAGCCTGAAACATTGTGAAGATGTTCATTTTTAGGAAATTAGATCACCCTTGAATCTTCTGAGCACTCTTGTGTGATTTTTGTAACAGTATTTGTGTTTAAAATCATCCTTAGGATAAGATATACAATTTTGACTCCTTGTTTCAGAAGAGAAGCAGACATATGGAATGCTGTAGGCATGGCTATCTATGGAATCTATGGCATGACTTTTGTGCGAGTTTGTGACTGTTAAAAGGAATGATAAGTCTAAGTGAGAAAGCTATAAAGAGAGAAGAAGAATATTAGGTTTAGGTGATATGCTGCCTACATTCTTCAGACATTCAGACAGAATTCTAACAAAGTGACCTAATTTTTAAATCATACAAGCGATATCTACATACTTCAAACTGCTCATCGTAAAATTGAACCACTCAAGCAATTCCTCACTCATAAGGCCTTACTTCAGTTCTAAAATTGTGGGCTAAAACCAGCTTGGTGAGACTCCATGTGAATGGGCACTACGCTTGCTGCTACTGGCAGAGAGCAGTGCTCGAGGCAGCACAGGGATGGGGGCAGCATGTGTGCTAGAATGTAACCAGGCTAGCTCCAGTCTCCCTGGGCTGTGCAGTTCAATGATAACAGGAGCAGCACTTCAGCCACACACAGACACATTTATATCAGCAGCAATCAACTTCACGTCTCCACCTTAAGGAACTTAGAAAGTCAGCTTTCTTTTCTATGCAATATCCTGGAACTCAGGAATTTCAGCAGTGTCAGCACTTCCTTAAATGAAATTAGAACAGCTGGCCTCATTGCCGAGCCAGGTACTACTGAAAACAAAGAACAGGACCTGTAAGACAGACTACCTCAATCATTATAAGTGGTAACTCAAAAAGTGCTGTGAAAAGCATGAAAAGAAGATTGCTTAAGGAATGACTGACACATTGACAAATTTCTTTCACTTGCTGTAGTGAATATGACAGTAAAAGAAATAAAACACTGAAGGCCTCTGTAAAATTATAGTTTATACTTGACTCAGACATGTCTGTTGAAACATCAAATACCTGGATTTTCTAGAATGACTGACAGAACAGTAAATTTCAACCATAAGTTTTGACTAACACATTGTTTAATTTCATAGTTAGCATTCATTCAAAGTAAAGCTGGAAGGAAAATACATTTCTCAGTCTATGTAAACCAGTCTGGAAATACATATTAGAAAGGCTTATCTATGTTTGAGAAAAGGTTTTACTTACCTGACACCCAATATGGAAAAAATGTTTTATATTGGAAGTTTCCATTCAAATAATCTTCCAAGGTAAGAGCTCTAGGACCATCATCTGTGTTGACAACTAAGCATAAGACAAACATTTTCTGTTAATGGCAAGAGGGAAAAAAAATTGTAGCAGAGTGTTTTGTTTTTTCTTCATTTAGTGCCATGCAAGAGTGAGGATACCATACTCCTGGAGATATGCAAATCGTGGGTGCAGCAGAAAGGGAAGATCCCTGTTGCTGTTCTGATAAATTCCTTTAGTCTCTGAAAGACTCATCTTTGGGAATGCAAAATTAACTAGACAAAATAATTTATTTCAACCATTTATTCATGCAGACACATTTACCTGAAGACACTGTGAGTCCAAATAAGCCTTTTCCACACAAAAGACAAACGTTGCTTGGGTTTTTAATTTTTTTTTTTTAAGCATGGGTTTCATGAACTTGTAGAGGCAACTATTTTAATCGGGACCTTCACACGTCCAGCAAATGGTCAAACAACAGGATGCAAACCCTAACCTCCAAATTTTGTACATGCTTCATTAACCACTGTTAGAAGATAGCTTGCAAAATAATCACCATCCACATATATTTCTTAGTAGTCACATGAAAAACTTTGATGAAGGAATCCAGATAAAAAATAATTCTGAAAAGTAATGATTGAGTGAACCCAAACTTGAACTTTTATTTAATGCTGCAAAAGAAATGATTCTCGTAAGAAGACAATGATTCTCATAAGAAGAGAGGTACTCAAATATTTGATTTCTAAGCAGGTCAGATAACTTTATTAAAATAATGCAAGTGGAGGCTGGTTTCCTGGATCTTGTCTGGCTATATTTTTCCCCAAAGCTAAACAACTTAAGTTAGGGCAGATTGTAAAAAAAAATTCAAGGTCAATCAACTGGATAAGAAGAGGATTATGCTGTACAGTTCCTGTGTAGAACCTATGCAATTCACAAGAGTGAGAATAATCAAAATATTTAATCCTCAAAAGACACATGAATTGTTCTGATGAAGGCCAATTTTTAAAGTTCAACAGCATAATGATGGCAGCTTTCAGGTCTTGGCATTCTGGATGCTATGCTTTCTCCTTTAAAATCAAAGGGTCTTCTGCCAGGGTATTCAGAGGTAGTGGAGATGTCACACTGCAGCTTAGTAGATCTTTGCCACTTCCCCTGTTTGTTCCTTCGGAGCTCTCAGATGACAGTCAGATAATCAAGATGACTCGTTGCTCTCAGGTTTCATATCATGCTCCATCACTTGCTCATTAGTTGCCCTCTCTGTTAAGATCACACTGACTTCCTGGGAAATGTTTCTTCATATTGCCTTCTATGGTGCTTTGTAATGATAACACATATTTTCTTCTGCTAAGTGACTATTATTCACTGTAGAATACACATGTCAGGTTGACTGTTGACACAAGCCTTGTCTGTACTAATGCAGAAGAAAGCTGTCACAAGGAATAAAACTGAATGCCAATCCAGAGGCAAAAACCTGTCCCTATAAACTCTGAGCTGGCAATACGTCCAGAAAATATCCCAAGAAGTTCAATAAGAAGTTAATCCCTCTTGCTAATACTATGACTGCATATTACAGATCTTTGATACATTAATGATAAACATAGAAGATGGCAGACTTAAAAAAAATGCTCAGAAGATAATTCCAAAGAATCCAGTTCTAGTTATGTTGAATGATGATTACTTAGCACTATCTCTCAGTTAAAATTCTCTAAGTGAAGAAGCTTATTAGCAAAATAAATCAGGATCTATTTCCAAGGTTGTTTGTATAGAAAGCTTAAAATTTGCAGTCCTTTTTGATACCTTAATCTGGTAAAATTACCTGGTTTCTTCTCTCATCTTAAGAGACAAGCAGTATCGCAAACTTCCATCACTGGTCTAATTTTCACAGCTCTAATTCAAACCTTACCTGTGTTAGATATTTCACCCTCACATACTTAATATTCTATGAGGATTTATTATGACTGCTGATTTTCAAAATGGGCCCACTAAGATCTGAACTTCTACCACTGTACTGCCAAAAAATTTAAAAACAACTATTTCTCACTTGAGTACTTACAATTTTGATTGCTTGTTTTTAGGTAACAGCTTCGTTTGTATTGCCAGGATTATTCTGTTTCAAAGACTGGATACGGGGAAACTAACACCACCCTTAATATCTCAAAGCTCTCCTGGTTTATGGCTTATTCCACATGTTCTAATGTGCATCCTTATAAATTGTATCTAGTCTTGCCAAATTACAGTAAGCATACATAATAATCAGAAGGTATTGTTGTTTCTGTATATGGTTATTTTTATAGGTATATATATATATATATATATATATATATATATATATATATGTATGCATTTTATATGTATTTAGCATATATGTATTTATATAAATATTTTATTTAGCATCTACTGCCAAACATCAAGTAGATGACATGACAAAGGAAAACTGGTTAGCACAGTGTTATTGTCTGCTTCTGGACTAGAATTTCCATTCTCATCTCTGTGGGCTGATGCTGAATAGCTGAAGCACAAGCTCCTCCAAAATGAGGAAACATAAAACTCAGTTTAGCACCAGAAATTAATTCCAATACTCCTGATCCTACTCCAAAACTTTGGTCACACTCAGCATCAACTCACATCAACTGAACCTGCTTTTCCACTTTGGATTTGGCTGAGGTGTTGCAGAGAACACAACCTCTTCATAAGAAACTGGCTGCTCACCACTTTGTGGCTGAGCAGTAAGCTCTATGACCTCACCTGTGACATCAGAGAAATGGGGATTGGGCCTCAGGCCTAGGCCAAGAGTACACAGGGAACAGCAACTTTGACAGACATGACTTTGGACATTCATTAAAAATAGCAGAAGAGATTTATTCAAAGTCTAAGCAATACATACAGTGAATTGTAACTCTGCCTGTGGTTCCACTATTGCTTCTCAACTGCAGACAGGTATTTTCTTTCTTTATGCTGCAGAAGAAGAGGACTAGGTACACCAATGTACAAGGGAAAAGCTCCTTTCTGAACCATTTGGAGTTGCAGTATCACAGCTGGGTTATCACTGTCAGGTAAATCCCACCACATATTCCTAACTCAAAGATGTGTCAAAAAACGGTCAGTGATTTCTTAGGCATGGATGCTATTTGCTACACTGATATTGCCCACCTTGCTCTTCTGAGCCCCACAGAAATTGTCTAATACTTGCAGTTGCAAGTATTTGCCTCTTAATATCCTCTCAAAAAATTATTTTCCTGTTAATTTTTGAGAATTTTTTGACATTTTTATACACTTGTATGTGTAAATCAAAACCACCTACCACATTTTGAGAAGTCTGAAGAACATGAAATGACTAGAAACTTAGCAGACAAAACCAGAACTAAATGCTCGTCCATTTTTCTTTGCAGATTTCTTAAGTAGAAATTTATTTGGTCTGTGTCTGTGCATTTCTTATATGCAATTAATTGTCTTTCTAGATTGCCACATCCTTTCAGCTGAGCAGTGGTAAAGCCGGAATGTACAAACAACATTCCAGCTGTGTAGCCATTTCCTGTCTGTCTCCAGCTCGCAAAATTTGTAACTGCAAAATTAATTTATATTTCTTCTATTTACAACTGATCAGTAGACTACTTGGAATTCAAAAAGGTTAAGGCATTTGAACAGGTAACTGCAGCACTTGCAGTTCCACCTGAGAATAAGAAGCCATAATCTGACACATCCAACATGTGTATAAAAAACTGGACATAACTGTGTTGGACATAACTGTGTGTTTGTCAATTGTCTAAAATGCTCCCCCAAAAGCATCCTGTGAAGTAAGATAATTTCTTTATCATCCTACTGGATCTAAATATGATGTTTGGTATGACTGGTTATTGGTATGACTAGTGTCAATATTCCAAGAGACACTACAAGAGTTCTCCATAATTGCTGAGGTACTGAAGAGGCCAGAGAGCAGTATTTGACAACAAAAAACACACATTCATTTTTTCCTACAGTACCTTCCATCATCTTTATCAACTTCTTCAGGCTGCCAAACTGATCCTTGGTCTCCAATCTCTTTGTTCCCTCATTACTATTTTTTAAATTTAAATCTCATAAAAATATTCTGCCTTCCCTGTCATAAAATGCAGATCTGATGGGAGTAAGTCTGACTTGATACCATGTATTTACCTTGTAGTGAAAGCTCAGATTTGACCACGCTTAGCTAGACAAAAAATCTGGCACCCCACTATTGACACTAAAAGTCAAATCTGTCACTCTGAGGTGCTATCTCTTCCAGCACTGCATAGTATATATGCATATCTATATCTATCTATAGATGTATGTAACTGATATGCATCTATTCTCATATTAAAATCCTACATAACAAAATCATCCCTAACTGCTTCAGAAGCCTTCAACCCTTCTCTCAACAGCCCAGGATAAACATTAGCCACAGAAATGTCAGATATGAAAGAGATTTCACCTTTCACAAAACCTGCATATTAACTGCAGGACTTAACTTTCACAAGACTTAAGCAGATGGTTAATTTTATAACATTTAGTTGTAAATACTGTTTCTCCATCTCAGTCCCCCTGCCCACACACATAAGGAAGAATAATAACAGAAAAAATATCCTTTAAATAGATAGTGTTACTGGAATATAAGCCTTTTATTAATATTTTAATTATTTCAGAGGCATTAAAGTAATCTGCTATAGTGATAAGGTCATGTACATCTGTTGCTGTTACTATCTTGTCATAGAAAACAATAACCACCAAGTCAGTGCCACTCATGTTCAAAATTTCAAAACTCATTTCAAGCTTCACCAGAGCACTCAGCAGACCACACTGGGTTGATTTACCTACAGCTGGCATTATAATACTAGACCAAACTATCCATCCCTTTTTTATACAATGCTGACTTTAATTTTCAAATGCAAGCTTGAATATATTCACAAATAATTCATCATACCCTATCTACAAAAAAAAAAAGAAGTTAACTTGTAATTGGATACAGAACTTCTGTAATTATTACACAAGCATTTAAAACCCAATGCAAGTTCACCAAGCTAATGAAAATTACTAACAGTTTGGGAAAGTCTCCTAACCCCTCAAACAGAAAAATAATATGGGAAGATCTGAAAGATATTTTTGCAGCGGTGACTAAGAACATTATATATCATGCACAATGAAGTGAATTCAGGTACTTTTCACTTCAAGGAGTTCCTTGTTTCAACATCTGCTGGCATTTCAATTCTACCTTCAGGATATTTCAGCTGTCAGTACATTTCTGTAAAGTGATAAAGCCATAACAATTCTGACAGGACAATCCTAAACATGATTTGATAAACTTTTGTGAACTTCAGAAGCCACAATAGCCAAAGATACTGCATTTTACACAACATAAGTTTAGAAATACCTTACCTCTTGATGGTAGCAGTACAATACACATAAGTAATAAGGAAAGCAAAAGACATATAACCACGCCAAATATGATTTTTAGCCGGGTCTGCAGAAGAGAAACAAAAAATAATTACATTTTCAATATTGTCTCAAGTTTGTTTCCATGGCTGGTAAATAATGAAATCCTCCTTCCCTCTAACTGCTGTAATCGGTCCTAGCAACAAGCAAAAAACATCCCTGCAGTACATATGAAAAGACTTCCCTTTCCTTCTTTAAAGCAAATATTTTCACATCAGAGCCAGCCTTGTCTAACAGCTGACAGTTTAAAACAAAGGATGTAAATGCTACCAAAAGTTGAATTCAGGAGCATACAGACCTTCATTTTCCTGTTGTATTCTAAAGAATGTGAATTCTCTCTTCTGGGTGTTGGTCAGTAGATCTAGGAGAGGAGTTCGAAAAGGCAGTGTCTGTTTTCACAGTTGGAGGCCAAACCTCTGGCAGACTTTTTTTTTCCTACATACTTTTGGAAACTGTGCCAAATTTCAAAGGCTTTCCATAAAATTGAAACCACACTTTTGGGGAAGTTCTTGGACAAAAAATGGACAGTGGGAGGCTATCGGGGTGGTGATTATGTACTTCCCCTCAATGTGAGCTGTAACCAACATCTGCTTACACTAACTTGAGGTTTTATGACTCATCAGATACTTGACATGCACTGTTTTTCTCTGAAAAGTATCTACTGTGTTTTTTGGCACTCCCCACTTTCTCAGGACATAGTCATGACCGTATTTCCACTCTCTACAGAGAAATTAGAAGAAAATCCCATAGCTTTATTGCTTATGTGGAATTCACATATGTTTACTTTTAGAAATAATAAATGATGGCACAAGAATGCAAAACAAGCAGCAGAAACAGTACTGTTTAATGTCTTCCACATGTGAGAAGAATTGCTGTTTTCCCCTGAAAACTATGCACATCTATAGGCTACGTAGGAGAGCTTACAGAAGTAAATACATACAAGCCCAGTGGAAATTCTGAAATAGTTCTCCAACCGCCAATTACACCTATTTTATTTAGCCCACTGAAATGAGGTCAGCTGAAAACTGGGAAAACTCCGGAGACCGCAGTGTCAGGTTACATAATCCATCCCTCAGGAGAGCGGAAAAAGGCTGGAAAAGGGAAGAACGAGCCCGCCGTGCGCGGCTCCCGACGTTACCCACACGGCGCGGCTGCCGCTGGCCCCGGCCCGGCCCGGCCTGAGGGAGCCGGGCCCGCCCCCGCTGCCCGCCCGACCCGGCCCCGCACCGCGCCCCCTGGCGGCACAGCGCGCACACACACGGCACGGGGACACACACAAAGGGGGACGGGGACACACACACACAGGGATAGGGACACACACAGAGGGACAGGGACACACACACGGGGACAGGGACAGGGACACGGGGGGACAGGGACACACACACACAGGGACAGGGACAGGGACACACACACACAGGGATAGGGACACACACGGGGGGACAGGGACACACACGGGGGGACAGGGACAGGGACACACACACGGGGACAGGGACACACACGGGGACATGGACAGGGACATGCACGGGGACAGGGACACACACACGGGGACAGGGACACATAGGGATAGAGACATGCATGGGGACAGGGACACACATAGGGGCAGGGATACACACACAGGGACAGGGACACACACACAGGGACAGGGACACACACAGGGATAGAGACATGCATGGGGACAGGGACACACACAGGGACAGGGATACACACACAGGGACAGGGACACACACACACAGGGATAGGGACACACACGGGGACAGGGACAGGGACATGGGGGGACAGGGACACACACAGGGACAGGGACACACACACGGGGACAGGGACAGGGACACACGCACACAGGGACAGGGACACACACAGGGATAGAGACATGCATGGGGACAGGGACACACATAGGGGCAGGGATACACACACAGGGACAGGGACACACACAGGGACAGGGACACACACACAGGGACAGGGACACACACAGGGATAGAGACATGCATGGGGACAGGGACACACACAGGGACAGGGACACACACACACGGGGACATGGACACACAGGGAGACACACACCTGGACATAGACAATACATACACATACACAGGGGCATACACACAATGCAGACACACAGGGACACAGACACACAAATAGACACACCAAATTTTCCAGCAGAACTTGGGCCAACTATGATGTATTTATTACAGAGTATCACAAAGAAAAAACATCTATTACCCCTCAAGTGGCCAAGTTACCACCTTAGCTTAGCAGTATGGGCTGGAATTTGAATCCTAACTGTTACACCAGACTTGGTGAGGCAGAACTGATCTGCCCAGTATTTTGGCAATATTCATTGCATTAGACTTGGAGAGAGAATTTTTGAAAATATTCAAATTTATTGTGTGGAAAAAACAATGATATGAAACATGCCTCATTTTCTCATAAAAATTCAGTTCCCCTCTCTCTGCAATTCTTGTCACAACAATAAATTACAAGTTAAACAAGATGAGATTTCTGAACAAGATCCATGTTGGTCATGTAAGACATGCAGGACAAAAAGGCTGAGAAGGCTAAAATATATTCTTTATGTGTATATTTGTTTATACAATGTTTGTATATACATTTTTTGCATATACATTGTTCATGTATAATGTTTGTTATGCTAAAATACACTGTCTAATAAGGGCAGAACTCAGCTCAAAACCAGTGGTTTTCCTAACAAGATAAAACCGCAGTTACTCAAAATTTCCATAACAGAAAAGAATTGTGACAAACAAATTTTTCCCCTTGTAACTCGTGCTTCATATTCATATTTCCAAACTGCTACTTATTTCCTAGCATTCCATAATTAATGCTGTTTGTATTTTCAATAGCATGGTTTAGAGAAATACATTTTTTCCTACCAACATTGGTTATTTCTGACAACCAGAACATCACAAAATTGCAAATGGAGGTTTTTGATCAGGCTAGTTTTCCATTCCAAATATGCAGCTTCTTCTAATGAATGCATACTTAGAGAATGCTTCAAAGGAAATGATTCAATCTCACATGATCTAAAAGGCTTTACAAAATGACTTTATGCTGCATACCATGTATTTGTCTACTTCAGGAATCAAATTATTTAGGCATGAGTTTAAATAAGATTCACAATGGCTGCAGATTAGAAGAAAAAAATTACCTGTCAGAGAATGACATTTACAAGCTTTGAAGAACTGCTGTTAATTCCTGAACTCCCTTCTCTGGACTGTTTAGACCAGCACCAGTGAAGAAGCAAACAGCAATTCTTTCAATAGCCAAACTCTTCCTAACTTCTGCAACATAAGGAACCCATAATGTAAGAGAAATAAAAGTGTAAGAAGGGTAGAAAGAGGGTAAGTCACTTGGTGTAATGGACAAATTACGGAACAGAAAACACACTCAGTTTGGCCAGCAGCTATCCAACCAGTCATGCAACTACTCGAAGGTTACTGAAGTATTTGCTCTTCACGCATGAGGAAATGCAGATTTACAGATGTAGGTTGTGCATGACACCAGACCAAAAGGAGACACAGCAATGAACATACAACTGAGGTGGATCCAGTTCTTAAGCAGCCATACACACAGCTAGACAAATCCCCAATGACTTTCTTCTTTCTATGTTTGTGAACTAATAAAAACTGCAAGTAGTAAATACAATCAGGATTTATCACACTCCCTGGAGGACGTTGGGTCCCTAAAGGCAATAAAAGCAGAGCTAAGCAGAAGATAAAATACAGCAATTTAGCTTGTTTTTTATCAAATTCACACTCCCTGGATGGGCAATATAGGTGTGTTTTACAACCCCATTCAGAGAAAATAACTTGACTGGAAATTCATTACCCTACACACCAGCAGGATTGATTTGAGGTTCATAATGCATTATGCTGAAGTGAGATTGTGCAAACACTCTTTAGGCTCTAGTGACAATGTGGCAGAGTCACGTTAGGAACTGGGAGTGTAACAACAGCACCCAGGTGAACTACAAGAAGCCCAGGTATGTTTGTCACAAGGTCTGTAGCACGTGTGCAGAAGTTCATCTGCATCTACTTTCATTGCTTCAGTAAAGGGAAGTGTAAAAAGCTCAGATTTCAGAAAATCTACTCAGCATGGAAATTTATTTGATTGAAGACGCAGCAGAAATCTATGAAATGATGTAGTATTTTTACCAGTGTTTTACACTTATTTAAAAGTAGTGAATAAACTAATTGAGATACTTGAAAATGCTATGTACAGAGTATTATATTGCATTTATTTACCTGTAACAACTCATTAATAAAGAAATCCAGACATGACTCAGAGGATGAATGATATCTGGATGATTTCCCACGAGGCTATTCTAATAATTAATTCAGTTACTGTTGTAACAACAAATAAACCTTCCTTCCACTCTTCAATATCTTACTTGCAAAATGGGGGGAGAAATCTGTCCATGAGATAAATATGGAGAAACTTGCTATTTTTACAGTCAGAATACTACCATCCTTTTAAATTTCTAGGATGAAGCTATGGTATTATTACTGTCTAAATACTTCCAGTGGAAGAGAATTAACAGTCTCACAGTTGGTAATTGTTAGTTATAGCAATTTATTGAAAAAAATACACACCTCATTATGTAGCCAGGCTAACAATCCCATGAAACTGACACACAGAGAGTCACTTTGGCAATGTGCTTCTTGGACAGTAAAATAATCAATTTCAGGTTAAGGGCTTGATTTCTGGAAATGTCTTCTAAGGGAAACCTAATTTTAGTCTGTCAAATTGTATGAGCTTTCAGCTATATTTATGAAGGGAGGAATTCAGTCATGAAAACACTGACGTAGCAACAGTGATTCAGAAATAATGGGTGACATCTTCTTTACGTGGCTCCTCTTTTGAGATCCTTTATCTTCAAAATGGTAATAGCATGAAGAAAATAATGACCATGGTAAATCTTAAGACCAGACAACAGGTCATCTAACACACTTTTGACAGTGTTGTCATCCTGTAGTGAAAAGAGACAGGAGTTTGTTCCATAAATACACATGACTACAATGCATTTGCCATCTTTGTCCAGAAGTACAAATCTGAGAGCAGATAGCAGCTGTGTGACTTTGTCCTTCTCCCTTCTTGTTTCGCTTTTTGTCTTCAAGACAGTTTCCTTATATCCGGGAGCTTTCACAGTGCTTATGATGCAGCATGCTCTATAGGACACAGGAGCTTCTGATCAACAGAGAGAAGTTGAAAAGGGCTTTTATTTTCATTCCAAATCCTTAATCTTCATCACTTGAAGGACAATGAGCTGCATAATCAAAACTAGGAAACCTGATGGGCAGGTCTCCCCATTTCTTAAAAATATTGTTTGTTGTTTTCTTGTCTGCAAACACAACCACAAAATTTCTGATCTTTAGACAAGGCAGGTCAAGACCTCGGTGAACCATCATATTTCCCCAAGCCTGCAAGTAGAAGGAAATTGCATTTCAGATAAAAAAAGGCAAGATCATTAGACAGAAACAAATACAGACAAGAGTATGAAAGTAAGATGTTCCTCACTTGTCCACAGTCTTTGCATATAATTTCCCCATTTGTCTGGTAATCAGCATGCTTATCTTGCAGTGTTTTATTTTCTCTTGTATGATAAAGACTTCTGAAAAACAGACAGCAAACATCAGAATCCACTGGTTATTCCATGCTACATACAGACATATATGAACAGTGACTAAGACTGCTGAAATCAGGTATGAAACCCAAAAAGTCATAGACTCTGACTGTTTGAGAAAATGCAAGGTCATGCTTCATACTCCTAAGTAATGATGAAATACACATGTACTCCCTGTCCCTCTTCATTGCCTATCAGGAGCTGCATCCTTCCTCACACATCTTGAAGTGGGAGCTGCAGGCTCTTGTTCTAATAACAGACAAATCTAGCTTATTTTTTCAGGTGCCATGAAACTGTCAATGAAATAATACCTGAAAATAAAAGGATTTCTTTTTATTCCCTGTAGTTCAATCTTAACCCTTAACAGAATCATTTGGCTCTGACTACCCAGACCTGCAGAGTATGTGTACATTCTTGAATCATTTATTTAGGGAGTACTTGATCCTGAAGGTTACTATTAGTCTGTGCAGAATGGAATATATACCATACTACATAGTAAGTGACCTAGTTAATAGTACCATAGAAGCTGCATCTTTTTTTTGAAGTCTTAAACTCAATTCACCTTGAAATCAGGAATAAGAACAAACATTTTGTTCAAGCTCCTTAACTGTAAACTCCATAGAGCCTAGGACCCAACAATATTGGAATAATCTATTTTTTTTCTCACAGGGCCTAGAGGGTTACAGGCCCTGTTACAGCCTCGATGAAAGGAAAATCTGTTTCTGCCTGAGAGATAAAGTAGTTCATAAACACTTACTGGAAATCTTTTTTCACACTGACATGATGCATGTCTTCAATAACTTGTATGTCTTCTCCAGAACATATCGGCTTGGAGCAATTTTTGCATAAGAATTTTATTAGTGAAGGATTTTTCTTGTATGTCTTGTGCTGATCTCTCACCACCTTCATTTGTTTTTCCACTATACTTTGCAACTGGAAACTCTGAATCTAGAAACAAATCAGTAAGAGCACTGTAACATTCTGCTGGAATGACAGTTATAGTTTTCTTTCTCAGTTATTTTACTGAGTTCACTGTCAACATGACTTCTAGTCAATTTTCCCTTGCTCATGTGCTTTCCCCTTACCAATAGAAAACCAGACTTTTCTAAAGGACAAGAAAACAGATTATAAACCAAATATGGGCAAAAGAATTCAAAGCCATATGTAGTAACAAGTATTATTTCAAGTTTTCCCCCTCTAAGTAGATTTCAAATAGAAAGTATTCCACGGAATATAAATCAGTATTCTTTAAAGGGAAAGTGAAGAGTTGTAGTGAATACCTTATTTAAATACTCTTCCTGTGGCATCTTCTGGACACGCTGAATGGCCTTATACATCATTTTCTCACGAAAAATATTAACATTTTCACGTTCAACAGCCCCTGAGCCACTTGAAGCCACAAGAGCATAGGTGCTTTCATCAGCTCGAGCTCTACCACGAGCCTACAATTTGCAAGGAACACAAAAATAAACACCACAATACTCCCTATTACATCACACAACAATTTTTTTCTTGCACTATTCCACTTGCACTATCCCCAAAATGCAGTTTTTTCCATTTAACTCAGACAGATAAAGAATCAGTGAATAATGCATACTATTTCTGCAGTATCATCCATACCTGTGAGAACTGCTCAGGTGATTTAGGATTAGTCTGTTTTGCAATGCCAAAACTACATTTTGTTCCCAAAATATAAGCATGCATTTAAATATTAAATGTATAAATATTTGTGTTCACAAGTTAAAGGAAAGCATGTATCAAACTGGTATTCTGATATGTAATAATCTCTCTTTATCTGATGATGGTGTGGTGTCCATACACTGGTGGTACAAATGCCTCTTGTATCAACTGGTCTGATGACCATATTCTTGTATCTCTTCTATTAAAAGAGCTTAACATTTGTGTAGAACTTTGAACTGATGCTACACCATTACAGAGAGAGGCAAATTTTATATTGCATATGGACTGAGAATGGAAATTGGAAATGAACCTTGTTGCAAGAACATTTTCTTTTTTAGCATTCAAGTATTTAAAAATTATTTCCAAACGCCAGGTATATGATTCACCATTTGCCCACTGCAAAAAGAAAAGCATTATTAAACTAAGGTATGTATGCAGAAAACTCCTACCTGCACCATAGCAATTTCATTGGTGACGAGGCCATAGCGAATAACGATGTTACACTCTTTGATGTCCAGGCCTTCCTCAGCTACAGTAGTAGCAATTAGTAAATTTACATTTCCACATCGAAATTTATCAATAATTTCCCTTTGCTCATTCTGCAAATTAAAATCATCAAATTAACTTTCAGTACTAGTTTCTGCTACCAGTTTATTCTAATTAGCGAGTTTCAGGAAGTAAAGTCCCATCATTTCTGAGCTGAGTGCCAAACATCAAGTGGCCTCAACAACCACATTTAAGCATCCTGCAAAAGAAGGAGTTTCTATTGAACATAACATGAGTTCAGCACCGTATTTTGAGGGAGGAGGGAGCAGAAGCCAATCCTTTTATGGTAACTGGGCTTGGAACTTCATAGTCTATGTCATAGGTACTAGGAGATTCTATAATATAGTTGTTCTATTGTTTTCAAAATTTTAAAGTACTTACCCATAAGACAAGATTTTTATCACTTCAGTAATTTCTGATTAAAATACACACTTCCAGCTCTAGTTCTAAAGCACTAAATTCTCCATAATAAATGGAGACCATAACTCTGGTGATCACAGTAGCACCAAAAAGAACAACAATGATACACTTAAAAAGAAAATATCTAAATCACAGACTTCTGAATCAACTGGATGTTTGTCACCAGCTTGAGCAGAGGAACAGAAACTTGCTATTTGCTATATTCAGTTTCAAAATGCAGAAGATATTGGTTTTGTTTGTGTAATGTGCCACAGAAATTAAATTCCAAGTTTGATAGAACTCAAACAACTTTTGGAGAGAATTTTCTGAGAGAATTTTTCCTTGAAACTCAGGGCAGCAGAAGAAAATGGACTCTGCCCAGTTGCAAAACACACCATTTTTGCTTAAATGCTGATAAGGGGAGTAAGGACCAGGACAGAAGAGCTTTGATTTGAAAATGTTTTTAGTGCAAGTTTAGATCACCAGAGAGATGTGGTGTATGGAATCAATGTAATGTTACACAGATGGACACAACTGAGTGATCAATTGTGATATTTCCGGTATCAATTTTGGCAAGTTCTCTTTCAATGGTTATACATCAGTGTGAAGCATGCATATAAATTGGTGTAATTTGATTTAAGCAATGATAATACAAAACGACAGGAATAATCACCTTTGTAATCTTATTTGTCAATTCAGCAGCTAAAATATAACGTGAATTACTGTTGTCCTGATAAGCATAAACTCTTTTAATTGCATTTTTACTCTTTCCATTTTGTTTACTTTTGCTTCCCATGCCTGGCTATAACTTGGGTTCTTTTTGACTATACACTACTCCAGGCAACAGATGCTGGCTACTCCTATTGCCATAGAATCCAAAGCCAAAAAAGCTTGTTACTTGTGGAAATAAAATTATTCCAGAATTATTATTCACTTTTAATCAACATTATTATTCATTTATCTTTATGAAGATAAGTTGCTGGCAGGTATGAAACCAGAACTCTGGGCTCTGAACTTCAGTTCACTGGCCTAGTACTAAGACAAGCTGTTTTCCAAAATCATGTACAAGAGGTAATGTTGACATGCATCGTTCTATACCTGAGTCATGGGCTTCATTTCACTCTTATGTCCAGAGCCGATAAGATGATGGGCCTTAATTCCCACTTCTTCAAATTTTGGGTTGTCCTTAATCCACTGGTAAAGAGCAAAGGCACTTAGACGAGTCTTCGTGAAAATGATTCCTCTAGGTTCTTCAGTCTTCGTGAACTCCTCCATTAAAGTATTTCTCAACTTCGTTAGCTTCTCATTTTCATTTTCTGGATTTCTAGTCAACTCTTTCAGCTGTTTCTTTTTTGCTTTAAAAAGAACAGATGTAAATTAAGAAAATGTAGCTATGTAAAACAACAGCTTGAACCAAAATAAACCCCAAAACCCACAAAGCAAAGAGCAACTTTCTATATAATTCTCCCAGCATGGCTAATTCACATTCAGTTTGAAGAGATGGGGCATACCAATTACTTCTGAAGTGAGTTTATAGTCACTAAATACATACTAATCAACCAAAATAAATTACCATTATCATACACTTTGCCTATATTTCATGGTAAGAATAAGCCAAAGGAAAAAACCTGCCTATACACACAAAGTTGGTACAAAGTCAAATGCACTGTAATAAAGAGTTAAATCACAGCTTATAATATTTACAAAACTATTTTAAACCATAGAAAAAGGTCTTACAAGGAGAAACAGATTAATATGTACAGCCTTGGAGCTGGTAATGGTTTTATAAATTTAGACATAAATTGTCCATGGGACATGGATTAAAGTAGGAATCCCCACTAGAAACATGCAGTAAAGCAGACACCAGCATGGGCATGTTACTGATATTGCAACTCCAAGACATTTCAATGCACTCAGTGAACTGTCAAATGAATGATTCTCTTCACCTGGCTCTATTGACCAGAAGGAAGGAGGATTCCTCTGTGTTTTATATTTTTAAAAAACTTATCATATTTAAAAACCTATGTCAGTATCAGATGATTATGCAAACACAAGAAGACTTCAAGGTAGGGACTTGGTGTGTTAGAACACTGATGTCATGACCCTGTGCAGACTATTGCAGTGTACCTAATCCAAGGCAATCATACTCAATGTACCACAAACTGTTACTCTGCCTAGATAGACTTTATGACTAGTCTTATTCATATTTTTGAATTCAATCAAACATAGAAACACATACAAAAAGTAGATAAATGTAACAAACTCACACAGTTTTCCACCTTAGTTAAACCTACACTAAGTGCCCCAGGGCACTTATCACCCAAAGATGAATTCTGCTCTTAAACCTGAGAAATTTTAGACACTCTTCTATTAATTCTAGCACTTTCAGTGGTAAAATCCTAAAAAAATGTAATTTATTTTTCATTGACAGGTTCTTTGGACTTCATTTACCTGCAGAAATAAAAGCGACCAGAAATTACACTTATGAAACTGAGTTTCATTTTAAGTTGGTTTAAATTTTTGGTTCTCAGCAATAGCTCACTGAAAATCTAAACAAGGAAGGATAGACATGTATGAAAAGTCATTAAAACAATGCTGACATTATCTAACTTACAGTTTTCATTCTTTTTTTTTTTTTATTTCTCACCGATAGTGAGAAAAATTTGTAGTTCATTGGATACATGAAGCTGGGTCACATTCTGCAGTATAATCTATTTTTCTTTGTACCACCCAAGAGCCATGGGTGATGGAAGCAAACTTCTCTAGCTCTTTCTGCTTGCAAAGGCAGTAAAGGAAAAAATATGAGTAAAAAAGATTAATGAATAAAGCCTAGTTCCAAGGTGACTGATCTGAAAAAAAAACTTTGGTCTTTGCAGTTTGATCTTTTGTTTAATTCTCTAACTAAATGTTCTTTGCCTGAAACTAACTTAAAGTTAGCACTTTCCTTTCTTAGTACATAGACAAACGAACTTTGGCAGAAAGGGCTGGTTAAGAACTCAGTATTTCATTACTTTTGTATTCCATTTGCTCAACCTTTTACGCCCCCAGAGTGTCTACTGAAATACATATTTTATGTATCTGCTAAGAGTGTCCTCAGGGACACTTCACTGGATAAAAGCAGAAAACAGCTTTTACTTACTGGCAGCAAAAACAAAGGTGGCTTTATGTGGGAGGTGAAGAACCATTGTTACATATTATGACAGGATCTCACTATGGTGTTTAATGCATTCAAAAGTGTATGAACACAGGATATCAAGACACTGTGATAATAAACAACACAGCAGTTTCCAGGATGCAATAACTAATGGGCCCATGCAAACCATTTAGCACACAATTATGGATTTCAAATATTAAATATCACAATGTATTTCAAACTCACCATGGAATAAACCTATTAGAAATTCATCTGTTTCATCCTGTTTTGATACTGCTGGTTCATCATCATCATCATCATCATCACTCCTTACTGTCTTCTTACTTTTCTCCTCTTTATAAAAGTTATTTAGGTGATTGTAGGCATCCACCATTCGGATGGTGTCATTTATCTGCAGAGCATCATTGTATTTCTTCAAGTGCTCTGCACAGACACGTTCCCTGCGTTTTTCTTCTTTCGCAGCTAGAATTGAACAAAAATACAAAAAAAGTCTTAATATAGAACGACAGAAAGAAATCCAGAGCTGAGGTATATTTGCAATGCAGTTACCTCTTCTCTCTTCTCTGATCACCCACTGCTCATATGTCTGAGTTCCAAACTCAGACTTTGGATGCAGCTGGCAATAGCTCTGTATTTCTGTCATGATCTCAGTGATTCTCTCTTTAAATGGATCCTAGAAATACATTGATCAGGCAAAGTAAGTAAGCACATTCTGGCAAAAAAAACCACTGGCTAGTACCACACTGAGTAATTTTTTATAACTTAAACCTTAAATTAAAGAAGTAAGGCTGATAAGTGTGTTTAGTGATATGGAAATATACAGTTCAGAATATCACAAAAATTATACTGAGAAACAGCACTTTTTAAAAAAAACCTGAATATAATATCATCACTTCAATACAAATATTTCAGGTTTAGAAGGTCTTTTGACCAGATAACTCAAAATATAACTGACGTAAGTAAAAATTTAGTCCTATTTGACTTTACTGTTACTTTTTGAAACAGAGGAAAGCAACAACATTCAAATTAGCACTCTGGAGCATCTAAAGTCCATAGAAAAAGAGCATTAGGCAAAAGTTTTTGATACTGTACAAGACATTTTTAAAGGAGAATATAACTTTAATGCTGATTTTTTGTAAAAAACATACCCTTTTTTTGTCATCTGCAATCACAGTCTTCTTAGACGGCTCCTTCACCTGATTCTTTAGCTGGGAGGCATGCTCTTCAACAGTCATAATTCTACATGCATCAAGATTGGCACAGATCTGGGAGAAGACAAAATGCTGTTTCTTTAATATTGAATGAGATATTTCACATGAAAACTGAATTAATGCAACAGAGCTTCTTATTTAGATATTGAGGTTTATATAACTTGACTTTCTTTCCACAAAAATTGGATAAAGGCAGTATCAGCACAAGAAAGTCCAAGTCTTTGAAAAACATTTGAGATAAACTGCACAAGTTACTTTTTAGGCCAGAAGTGATTCTTGCATACAGGAAAAAAATTGTAGATCAGGATGCAAACCAAGTATTTTGAGAAGGAAAATACAGCATTGGTACTTTGGAAGAATAGATTTTGGAGCACAAAATAAATAAATATAATGGTGAAATAGAAAAAAATAGAAGATAAATATTAGGGATTAATTATAATAGTAAGAGCTGTTATGAGATTACAAAATAATTTGAGATAATCTTTCCTGGAATTAGAAGACATAGAGACAATTTCTGTGCTAAGTACACAACTGAACTGGACTTTTTTGCTTTTGACCTCTTCCAAGGAGAAAATATGTACATGTCATTAAGTAATAAGGGAAACTATAACACTATTCTGAGCAGAGAAAACAGTAAAGGAAGACTGACAGGTGAACTTTTTAATGTCGTCAGTGGTAGTTTTATATTTCAGCTTGTATATTCAGATTAATCTTCAGGTACAAAGCCCAGAATCCTATCACTAGGAATTCAGAGCTGATGAAAAGGAATTTTCTTTTTCTGCTAGCAAGTTTTTGTGTCAAAATTCTGTCTACTTCAATACAGCATAAAACATTCTTGCAGGCCTCACTAATTCAATATCACATTCTGTTCTGGTACAATTTACCAGTCAGAAGTTTTCACTGCCATACTGGGCTAAATTCTACTTTTCTATTACTAATGCAAAACCATTTAATTTCAAGTAAAATATAGTTTAAGTATAGAATTTAACAGACTATCTTTAGTCAGGTGTTCATGCAACCTCAATGAGTAACTCCAACTGAAAAAAACAGAACACATTTGTATGCTACCTGTATCTCACAAGTGGTTTCTGCTTTGTTTAAGTGAATGAAAAACAAACATTGTTTTTCATTTTTTTGGACACACAAAAATGCTCATCTTAGTCACTCTAGAAACACAGATACAAAAATACATTGTGTCTCTAGTATTTGGGAATACACAGTAAATTATAAGCCATCAATGGAATAATAAGACTTTCAGTAACCATAAAACCATACTACATTGGGGATTCCTTGCCTCTGATCTTGGGAATTTTTTTCAAACGAGGCAATTATTTAACTTCCCTTTTCAGTAACCTTACTCCTCCTGTAAAGTAACCTTTATTTGTGTATGGATTTCCATTATTTTTAATGGTTATAAGCTGGACTTCCATGTACACAAGAAAAAAAAAAATCAGATTGTCTATTTGGAGCCTAAAACTGACTTTAGAAGTTTTACTTGAAGAAGACAATATCCCTTTGATGGTTTGTAAGTGTTAGGGCTATTTACTTTCAGAATATGCTCTTCAGCTTTTGAGTAGGATGTTGCACCTCCTACACCAGGTGAGGCTGTAAGTCCCAGAATCTGAGGCTGTGGGATCAGTGGTTTGTTTTCTTTTGCCAGCTTCCTGTTCTTCATCTTTTCTTTTAAGTAACGTCTCATTATGTTATTGTAGACACCTTCCTTTTGAGTATGATGACACTCATCGATGATGATGAGGGAAAAATCTGGAAAAAAAAGACTCCTAAAGTGAATAATTATATTTCATATGCACAATTTGCATGACTACATCTTGTAACAGGTAAGGATGGTGTTGAAAAGAACCCATCAGTTTGTCTGAGAACTAATGTACTAGGAAATTGAAGTACTGGAGAAAAGCGTGGATGGATGCTGAATATATTTAATGGACTTTGAAACCTTTGCTACAGCCCTGATGTGTTTTACATTCCATGTAATGGAAAAAAAGACTTTATATTTTTGCAAAAACAATCTGATTATTGAATTTAAGAGAAATATTTTTCATATCTTACCAGTGGTAAGAACATATCATAGTTGAACTCAATACTACCTTTTATGTCCATAACTGTGTCTGACAAACTACATATTGTTTGCTTTTGAGAAAACACATAATATGTTAGAAGCCTTTCAGACATTCTTGAAAGGCTTGTTGTGGTCAAAATATGCTTCCATTTTGTAGCAACACAGAGATTTCCTCCCTATTAGTGTCCAGTTAAAAGATTTATATTACTTTATGGATGTGTTATTGGAAAGAACAAACAGATTAGTGGGAGCACTACCACTCATCTCTCTCTTGTAGCGGAGGAAACTGATGGAAATTCAGACAGGTATAATGTGCTTTTTGGTCACAGTATATTTACATGCAAACAATATACTGTACAATGAAGAAAAATAAAATTATTTTTTGTTTCAAATTTCTCAAAAGATATAGAAAACATATCTTTAATCTTTCTGCACATGCAGCCAGTGACATATATTTCAAGGTTCTGAGCTGAAAGAATCACAAATATTTTTCTGTTTTTCTAGCAGCAAAACTGGTTTATAGGAGCTCCCAGTCCTTCTGTAGCTGGCCAGTAACTCTCTAATTTTACATTGTTTCCAAAAATTTGAATTCAGTTTGTGGACATGACTGTAAAGAAGATCACTGAAATGATCAGGGTTAAACTCTTCTACATATTTTTTTTTAATGTGGACAATTTCCATGGTCTTGTTTACACATTGATATGTAAACATATTGATGTGCTCAAATTGTTGCACCACTAGAAGTCAGTTTACAACAACTGGCAGCAGGAGCTGGAAATTAACAGAGAGCTAAATCAGTCTCAGCTGGTATTGAAGAACCTAAAGAAGGATGGAGACTAAACAAAGGAAGTTATATTGGAAAGGCTACACCAAACACTTCTGCTAGCAAAGTAAGCCAACGCTCCATGTCACTGGGGAAAGCTGATTGCCTTCACAGTGGTTCAGGAAGCCAGTATGCACTGGAGTGACGTAGTTTCAAATCTAAATTCTTATTTATTTCCAAGATTTCTACACACTGCAAGATTTCAGAGGCAGTGCTGGCAGTTACTCAGTTCTTCTGCCATGAACTTACTGCCTCTGATTTTGACCATCATCTCCATCATGCATATTCTATAACTACTTGTGTAGAAACTAACCTACCAGAAAGGATGTGTTTCCTCTACTAAGGAAGTGATACATAGCTTTTAGAAAGTCCATACAGTGATTTCAGCCCTTGGTAAAGAGAGTAAACATTTGATAAAATGCAATTAAGAGAGTCCCCGTCATTTCACAGAGGCTGGAATTCCATATTACATGCAATGCAGACCTCTGTGGAAACTGATGAAAAAAGTATGCACAGAAATCTGGAAAAAAACTTTAAACTAATTAGGATGATTTATAAAGGCTGTGAGTTACCCAAGTCACAGCCACAGAAATGGAGCTGGCTGTGCTCATGCTTGCTTGGCTTTGGTCCAGCTGAACCTACGAGCACAGGTGTAATAGAACGGAAAAAAACCCCTGAGGTGCAGGGCAGCCTGAGTTCTGGAAAAAATGTAGCTCCTTATGAAGGAAACTTCACAAAGTGTGAAACCCATTCAACCCACTTCATTACACAATCTGGTTGGGACTCAGCCCAATTCTAAACAGGCCAGCAGTTCCAATAGAAATGTTCAGATGCCTCCATACAGCATTCCAAAATGATTCAGATGTAGGAAAGTTTATTAACTTAAGACGCAGTGGAGAGGAAATAAGTATAAGAAAATTGCTGGTACTTTGCCTAGGTTAATAACAAGGCATTCTGAAGGAGGGAATGCAATTCTGAGGTACCCAAGTGGCTCTGCAGGAGTTAGTTTGGATCAAGCAGTACCCAAGTCAGCACCAGGCACTGACAGACACAGACCAACCCCTCAGGTTTCTCTGCTGTCTCTGTGACATCCAGACCAATACTTTTATCTCAGGGCCATTATTTTGAATATCAAAGTTCTCCCCTACATCCTTCACCATCTGAAAAGGAGTTGATTGCAGGCAAATAGAAGGAGAAGATAACATCTCACAGAGGAAGGTCACTGTAGCCCAAGCCTGGGAGCTGATCTCATGGGCTGCTCTAATTGTACCTCCCTGACAGATAATATAATTTCCTTTCTGATCTTCCAGACCACCTGCCACTTCAGCATTCTGGGAAAACAATCTTGCCGTCTTTATCTTTTGCTTTCTTCAACTTCCTTCATGTGTTGTAGGAAGATTTTATATCTGCTGAGCTCAGAGAGACACAGTTATAAGCCATCATATCACTGTATTTTAGCAAAATCACCAGAGTTTAAAGAATATAACTTTTACGACAGATTGGCTTTTATCTTTTGTTCCATTGTACTTCTCAAACTACCAAGTGCATTTGAGTTTTGACAGTTTTTTTTCTCATCCTGTATATGGCTTCTATCTGATATGATTTAATGCTCTGCTGAGCTTGGAAAGTGGAACCAGTACAACTGCATGTGCACAAAGTTAAGAATAAGAATAAATAAGAATTTATTTAGATAAAATAGGAAGCATGACAAGTATTTAGTACAAATAAACTAGAGTCTAATTTTGGCCTGCATGCTTGTTAATTGAGATATGATTTTACTACAGCTTGTATTTATAAAAAGAGTAAATTGAAAAAACCCTACTGAATGTGGCACATTTTTACTCTGCAATTTTCCAGAATAGAGATATACTTTTATACCCTCTGTAAAATTTCAGAATAAAATACTTGCCTGATAAGTGGACACTTTCTTCATCTTCCTTGGACGCATTTAACAGTGAATTCTCAAGGATCTGTGCTGTACTGATGATGACATCATTTCTTCTGACAACTTCAGGAAATGAGATTTTCAGCTGAGAATCACCACTTAAGCCAATAACCTGATACCAACGCTTCAGGAATGGACCAAACTCTCTTTTTAAATGCTGTTCTACCAATGGAACCTGAGCAAAAGTTTTCAAAGAGTTTAAAACAGAATTAAAAATACATGCCCATTTGCCACAAATGTTGTTAGATGAACAAAAGAAAATTAGGCAGCAAAAATCCCCAAACCAATTTCCCCCTGCAACTTCTCCTGTGAAACCTTTTTGTCCCAAGAACTTTGGCTTAACTGAGCCTTTGAAGGAATGAACAAACCATCCATGCTCCGGCTATTTAACTGAGCTTATAAAGTGCTTTCACATTTATCTTATAAGAGAATATGGATATTGTTTATAATTTCAGTAAAATTCTTTAATGTATTTCTATATTTTAATATTACAATAGAAGATTAATTTATATGTGCTAAATTTAACTGAAAAAATTAAAACAACTATCAGAAAATCTGACAATACATTACTTTACTACTGTAAGACTCATCAGGTGCCTTCATTAATAAATTGAAACTCAGAATGTGAAAAATACTTTTATTTTTCAAAATTCATTACAAAATGAAATTGTACTTTTCCCAATAATGTGGTTATTACAGCACATCTAAATTTGCACTTACACTGGGGGACACTAACGTAATTTGTGCTTGCACAAGGCTGATGGTGCAATGGAGATGATAGTCCAGATCTGTATGTCTTTAAAACACAATATACCTGGAGAAGCTGAGAATTGTCTTTATATTCAACGTTGTCTTTATATTTACAATGTTTGTATTAACAATGCATGATGTTTGAAAAATATTGTTCTTTAAAAAATGGACCAACTTACCTTATTAACAAGTACTATGACTTTTCCAGGCTCTGATGCTCTTTTCTTCTTATCCAAGTGATCTTTGGTAATGTAAACAGCCACTCTGGTTTTACCACTGCCTGTAGGGAGACATATGATAATATTCTCCCCATTCAATGCTGGCTTTGCAACTTCCATCTGGTAATCTCTCAGGGTCAGATCTGGCTCAGGTGAGGCTCTCTTCTCCACTTCATCTTCATCTAAGGGTACAATGAAATATAAGTTTCAAACAGGAGGCACAGAACATGTATTAGAAGAGTGAAAAAATGTCAAAGGGAAAAATATTAATTCACTCAGAAGCATCTTATGAATAGAAACAGCACACTAGCATAGACAATGTTGCTCTGAGGACCTGTGCCACTCTGGATCAGAACTGCTTCCACCCAGTCAGCGCTCAGGGCAAGTGGAATAAGCCACAGTACAGTTTCACCCATCTATGTTGTAATGACTGCTATTAGGTATAAATTCAAATGATACAGTTCAGTAGCACTGGGACCAACAAAGGTTGTGTTTGGAGCTGTGGTATTTATAACCTAGCCAAGCTTCTGTGATGTTCTCCTTTATAAATACTGAAATTTATTTGGTTACAAGGGAGTTACCTTTATAAATACTTCCCAGAGAATGAAAAATGGAGCCATAGAAAGAAAAATAGATATGGAACACTTAAAAATGATCAAGGGAGTTATAAAGTATAGAGACCAAATAGATAAGAAAATTCAATTGCCCATACAAGATGGAGCTAACTGTAGAATGTGTCACACCCACTCATGGTAGATTGTGTTGCTTCTTAGCCTGACACATACATAATGCAATTGGAGATTCATTAAAAAGCCATATACATCTGCCACCTAAGGCCAAAGCCTTCCATCTCTTATTGGAAATGCAATGGCAGAGTTTAGATCTATGGCTTGTAGAAGAAACAAAGAATGTTCTAAATGTAAAAGTGAAAAAAAAATACTGCTGAATTATTTTGAGCAGTAAGAAAAGCATATCAAATCTCTTGAATTTACATATATTTAGGGAGTCAGAACTTATATATATGTATCTTAATATCAGAAGGATTTATTTAAATTGACCTTTCATGGGTTTTTTTTTTTGCTACAAATAAGTTTAGATCACTCTTCAAGTATTAACTGCCCTCAGTGAAGAAAATGCAAATTCATTCTACTAGATTAAAACTAAGGGAGAAAAACCCTAGTTTTGTTTCCTGATGATATCATTCAATGCAGAATCATGAGGATTTTATTATCACTGATACATTACACACAAAGTAAGTATATTTTCTAGTATTCCTGATTCCATTAAATAAAATTAAGCTAACAAAAAGTAATGAAGCTTGATAAAACACTGTTGATGGAAACATCTGAATGCCATTCTAAAGTGTTTTTTGCTTGTTTTGCCTTTTAGTGTGAGTGCAGTGCTACCTGGACACAGGGACATCTGCACCAGAGAGTAGGTGCTGTTACTTATCTGACTCTACTACTCTCTTTTGAGGAAGAACATTTGTTTGCTTTCTGGTTGGGTAAATTCAATAGCTCAATCATATTGAAACTAGCACTTTATCACCCATCTGTTTGGTTAAATTTCAGTTCCTTAAAATCCTCAATTAACAGTCCAGGCCTGAAAAATATTTAACTTAGCTCTCTCCTAGCTTCTTCAGCCCTTGTTTAGATAAAGGCTAATACAGGAATCTTTTCACAGATTAAAAAATTAAATACTTAAAGATTTTTCATCAAGCACAGTGTAGCATTAGGGAAGTTGTCTGCCCTCATACAAAGCTCATGTGAATTGCTGCTCTGGGCTAAAAGAAACATGGTAATTATTCTATTGTCCTAACTACACAATTTTATAAAACGTGAAATGAACCTTGCACATAAAAATGCAGCTGAATCCACATGATTCTTTGCATTAAAATCCAAATAATGTCAGTGTGTAATGAAACCATCCGAACATCTTTGTTAATACAACAGCCTTACTGTAACATTTCAAATTACAAAATCCATTAATAATGCATCTACATCTTCTTAGAAATTTTTTCTCATTATTGCTCTGAGTTTACTAGACATGATTAAAAAGCATGGATGTTTTAGAAAACTTTTAAACTACTTGTTTTTAAAAACCACATGAATATAGAACATATAGCAAGTAAACACTGAAAAAATCTGTTCTCCATTCTTCACAAAACTGCAGTGTTTGGGTTTTTTTTCTGGATTACTTGACACAGCAAATGCCCAATTTGCTTATTAAGAGGTACTTCAGGAATCTTAAAGGATGAGGCCATACATACGTGCTGCCAAATGTCATGAGCCTGGCTCAGCCTGAGTGACTGATACAGTGTGTCTGTCTGTCCACAGGACAGAGAAGTTCCCATGCCCAGACATTTCATGTGACAGAGTGAGCCAAGAAATACAATGTGACTGATGAATTTTCTCAGTTGCTAAAGAAGTTCAAAGTGAATTCTTTGGAGTTAGCAACACACAGGCCAAAATCTTAGCTGCAGTGTAGCAATTTAGATATGAGCTATCCTGAACTTTCTGTATGCTTACAAAATATGTGGATTTTAATACTTTAAAGCTTCAAAGTATTTAAAAAGTGTTTATAACAAACACTTTGCAGGTATAGGAAATATAACATTTACAGTGACCTTACTGATGTAATACTAGGTTTATTAGGCCCAGCTGGCTTGAAAGGCATTCAGAATTTTTTCTAGCCCTTGTACAAGACATAGTCCCAGCACAAATGTTATAAAGGCTAGATTCCAAAAAGTAGTTCTTGAATTCTGTATAAGTAAACAGGCTGATCACCATGGTGGACACCTCCCAGTTTGCTTTGCCTGAGGTTTGGAAAAAAAAAAAGGAAAAAAAGTACTGGGATGTCTTTTACAACAGCAATGTATAGTTTCACTCAGACTTCATACATAGCAAGATAATACTTTCTGCTAAGTGTCATTTAAACACAGTCCAATATCTAGTTTAAAACTGTATTTAGAACATGCACATGTGTTTAAATGTGAGGTTCACAAAGATCCTCAGATAGCAACCCCCACTGCTCAGGTTGCTTTTACAAATTGGGCTACTAAAGTACTTGGGCCCAAAGTGGACCTTCATTATTGTTCTGCAGGTACCCAAGAGATGCTTCTGCTCACCTTCACTGCCTCCAAAACATTCCTATTCCCACTCACCCTATGTAGGGGCCAGGCACAATCTAGCTCCTCTCTGAGAGCAAAAGAAACACGTCTGTGTGGCAGCATCACGAATATCTGTCCAGGTGACTGCACTGGGTGACTTCTAGTCCCTTCAGCCTATGTGATTTCATCATTCTGCCTCACTGACCAGTTCATACAATGATGATGTCTAGAGCCCTGCTCAGATGATCTCAGTAAATTGACTGTGCTGGGGCTAGGACTTAGGTCCAGACCATTACCAGATGGTCTGGACCTAAAATGCCCAAAATGGCATCTGTTTTCCAACAAAGTAAATTAATTTGAACAAACTGGCATCTAAATATGGTGAACTAGAGTTTAGAGTGAAAGGAAGCCCTTCACTGAGTTTCATTTTAGCCCACTCACAGAATACTTCCCCCGGAGCTTACTTTGCAATTAGTAAATAATAACAGAAGGGAAACGTACCTGAATCACTGGTTGTGCAGCTCTGTTCCAGGCTTCCATTCAAGTTACTGACACTTTCATCTCCTATGGAGACATCTGACTCTAAATGAAAAACACAAAGAAATGTATCATAATATATTTGCTGTACAAATATTAATGGCAAATGCATATTGTTTGCTCTCCCCCTAAGTTGTTAAAGTAGGTTAGATGAATGTCAGGCGGGGAGGGCTGAGATCTAAACCTTCTCTATTTTTGGTAGAGATTAAAAAAATGAACAATATAATTCATTTTCTTGTGGAAGAAAATATGGAGTGGAAGATTAATATCCAAATAATGGCAGAGGTAAGGCACTATTGGTCATGATTTATTGCCTAAAACCAGGGGTTCCAGACATCATCACCTGCATAATCCCCTTTAGTCCTATTTTACTGTATCTTTCCAGAAAGGTGAAAAGCCAAAAAAAAAAAAAAAAAAAAAGTTGCTGGCAAACTGAACTTTCTCTTTTACTCGCTGCAAGCCATGAGAGCTACACCTGTAGCAGAACAAAAACAAAACCAGAACTGTGATTTTTTTTTTTTTTTAAGTTTCTTGGTATTACATGAAAAGAGCGAAGCGTAGTTTCCGACTAATTGCAAGCAGCGATGGGGCCATGGAATGGCGCGGAGCAGCAGCGGCGGCTCCGCTCGGCGATGCCCGCGCTCCGCTCGCCCTCTGCCGGGCCGGGCACGCCTCACACGCGCCCGTCCGGGCCGCCAGCCCCACGCCGAAAGCCGCACTTCCCCGAAATTCCAGCAAACCCAGCTCCTCCCTGAGCTTCTAGCAAACCCAGCTCGTCCCTGAGCTTCTAGCAAACCCAGCTCCTCCCCGAACTTCTAGCAAACCCAGCTCTTCCCTGAGCTTCTAGCAAACCCAGCTCTTCCCCGAACTTCTAGCAAACCCAGCTCTTCCCTGAACTTCTAGCAAACCCAGCTCTTCCCTGAACTTCTAGCACACCCAGCTCTTCCCTAAACTTCTAGAAAACCCAGCTCTTCCCTAAACTTCTAGCAAACCCAGAAACCTGCCGCGAACAGCATCACCCTGAGCTGTCAGCCTGCCGACAGCACTCTGCAGCTGAGCCCACAGCGTGCAGACGGAGTCAGTCACAATAATAGTCTTGACCAATGTTTTGCTTAATTAGCTAGTGAGCTTGTGTTTCCATCAAGGTCTTTCCAGTGAACATCCTATTATAATATAGGATATCCTGTATCCTAATATACATATTTTTTGCAACTTACTGTCCCCCAAAAATTATTCATAAGGCAAAATAGATTCTGTGAATGAGAATTTAGCACTGAATGGAAGCTAGGGTGTCCTAGAAAGGAATGCCTGAAATATACATTATAAAGTGTTGGTGAGTGAGGTAGTGAGTGAAGTGTTGGTGAACCTAGTCTGCATTCAGTAAAGTTATGAAGCTATCTTAGCTACCACTAGGAATCAGGTATTAGTATGTTTTCTAACAAATGAATGCAATCAACAGAAAGGCACAAAAAAGAAGAAAACCTCACCAGTTACAAGCCATGTTCAAAGACCTATGACAAACTAATTAGTAGCATTAGTAGGAACTCCCAGCTATGAAGATGACACTGCTATCTCTTCCTTTTGCTATCCAGGAATCCACATAAAATAGGAAAGTGAGGACAAAATTAAAATTCTGTGTATCTATTCCATATGATCTCCCATCTAAACTGACCTTCTGAAAGTCATGAGAATATGAATCCATAAAGTGTTTTGCACACAATTATCTTAATTACAGTGTACAGCATACATTATACAACAATCTCTCAAACAGAAAACATCAGTGATGATGTGAAATGCAAAATACTCATCTTCCAAAGAAAGGTGAATAGAACAACGTTCTCCTTTTTCAACTGCAACTTACTTGAATTATGTTAAAAGAAAATAAATTTTAAAAAAGCCAAAGCAGTAAGCATTTTCAAAACAATGAAAATAAAAGAGTTATTATCCTAACAGCTGTTTTTACCACTTCTGCTAATCTTCCCTTAGAGTCCTGCTTGCACATTGTAATGTGGAATTTCACAGGAAGATTTTCACTTTACACTGAGTACTAAATAAGTAGAGAGACAATGGAATGGAATGCAACGACAAGCAAGCCTTGAAAAAGAGAGCTGCTATTATTTAAATTGGTGTTTATATAGGTAACTGCAGCAACTTAATCCGTGTTAACCTATAGAATTTACTTGCTTTTGTGTAATTTTGTGTGTGAAGTTTCTCATCTGTGTTTTTGCATGCTCAATTTTTCTCTAGTTATCTCTTAGGCTAAATGATCTATTTCTACTTGTTTTTATGGCCTTACTGCTCTCATACCTTCTGACTGTCTCTGTTTTGTCTACCTAACTAAAAAGGGTCAGAGGATGCTCCAGATACAATGCAAATGGCAGTAATTTCAAATTACCTGAAAAGCTTCTTTCTTCTTGAAATATGTCCTTTTCAAGACATAAAGGAATTGTGGGAGTGTACTGCAAAACTGACAACACTTGATAGCATCAAATTACAAACTAGGTGGGTTCCCAGCTCACTTGGAAGTAGAATCTGGGTTCCATTTATATTTTAATCTTCCTGGTCTAAAATTACTGTCTTATGAAATCATTAGAAAGGATGGAAATAGGAAATGAAAAAAGACCAGAGTGCTGTTAAGTCTGAGTGTACAAGTGCACTGATATCAAAGGTTACTGCACTCGAGGATGGCTGAATGTGAGGCAGTTCCTCTGCAGAAATCTCCAAGCAGCACTGCCTCCTGGCAGCCCTTGTTACCCTGCATCTACACTGCTGCTTTGGTTCATCTCGGAACTGCGTATTTTCAGTGAATCCATCCATTGTCTGCACTTACACTACTTTGGTTCATAGCAGAGCTGGTGTAGATCAGAAGAAATGAACTGTCAGCTGAAACCAAATGAGATTTGTTCTAATTACTTGCAGGCACACAGTCTACATGAGACTGAAGTCAATCTGAACCAAACTGATGAAATACATATACTCTGTATCCCCTTAGCCATTTCACTGCACAGATCTGCTCAAGTGCCCAAACTGCTAATACCCACTCTAATAATTTCAGTTCTGTGCTGAGACCATAGTTTTTTATCCACAATTAGCTTGTGGCACACTAGTTAATAACTGATAGGTCTCATTTTCTCTAATTCACAACCCAACAAGAGGCAAGTAAAAGATCAAGGCTAACAGCAATGAAAACCTACTCTTAGTAGGCCCAATAAGAGCCTTAGCTTTATCCAGAAAAAATAATCCAGTCTCATCTACTTTGAATTATCATTAAATATTTGGCACCTCTTCTTTATACTGACAAATTATGTTCTAACCCAGGAAAACCAAGTTGATAATTTTGCTCTACTTGCTACAAAGCAGTGAGATATCCTGTTAATATGCAAAAGGAGAAATAAGCTACTACTGTTGCACATTGAAAGGCTGCAGTTTTTCAGAGATATTTAAAAAAAATTATCCATGTTTGATAAAAAGAGAGCAGCCTTAGCTGTCTTAGTCCTTTGGCTGAGAAAGCCCACTGGTATAATTTCAGGCAGGATTCACCTTAGCTGTAACTATTGTTTGAGCTCCATGAGAGCCTGCAACACACATGGTTCCTCAATCATGCAGCGCATGTTTGAATCACTGGTTCGCAGCTGTGTTTGGGCATTGTTGCTGTAATTGCTGTCACTCATAATCAACTCCCAAGGCATGTTTTTAAGAGTGGTCTAAATGAACAAAGGCCACAGCCATTCCTAAACGTTTTTACTAAAAATGTATTTCTGAGTGTGTATGTGACATGAGAAAGGTTGTCTGATATTCTGTAAGTTAAAAAACCTTAAAATGAACAGAAGAAATTACTTGCTGGACAACACTGAAGGAGTTCTCAAAACAAAAATGCTTTTCAATATAGCATTTCCAGCCTTCTAGAAAGAAGTACTTTACAGCTGCAGTTTTTGTGGCATAAAAACACTCTTATCTTAAACTTAGTCGACACTGTATGGAGTTGATAATGTTAACCTAATGTTGTCATTGGGTAGTATAAGCCTATTATGGACAGGTGTGAAATAAAATATAACCTAATAATATTAATATTTTTATCAAAAGTATTAAATATATTTCAAAGCTACTCATTTATTCACACAGGTACCAGATCAAAATACCAGTCAGTGGACAAACCTGTCATCACAGAATTCTTTTCTATGGATGTTTCCAACAGACTGCTCTCACTGCTGAAACTATCATCCACATTTTCTTCCTGTTTCGAATTCTCCTGTATGACGTATCCTGGTTGGCTTGTAACTTCTGTTTCTTCATTCGTAGTCTGCTCCATCCCACTTTGTTTATTCTCTGTTCCCAGAAAATATAGAGAAATTCTAAGGCAGTTCTACAAAACATTTCATTTCTTTTAGTGTGGAGCCTAGAAAACACAGAACTAACCTGTATTTATCAGGCACATAACAGTATAACATATGGTCTTGGTCTTGACTCAAATGTTATAGTCTGGAATTTTGACCTTTATATAAATATTTACTAAGAATTTACTAATTTACAATTAGAAACTAAACTTAAAGAGGTTAATAGATTTATTTTTATGAAGTTCTCAATTTCTGTGCGTAGGTGTTTGCTAATAACAACATATCTTACTGTGAGAAATCACAGGGGGTCAAGCTGCAATGACAAAATGTAGCAGCAGTGTTCTTCATCCACAATGCCCAATGAAGCTGTTTCCTCTCTACGACCTTATGTCAGGGCATGCTCCTGCAACCATACACTTTACATATCTACCCACATACAGGACTGTGTACATGGAAAATTAACTTATCCTCTGGTAAGAGCAACACCATTCATGCTTTATACATCAGCCTGTACAGTTTGTTTTGGGGCCTACATCACCCAAGATTACAAAGAAATTGTGGAATAAATGTATTCATTCAGTAGTCCATCAAACAACTGGATTAAACTTCAGTTTTACCCTATATAGTCTGCACTATACTAAAAATTCAGAAATGCAAAATGTGAAAAGAATTGAAAAAAAAAGAAAATAATATTAATAATTTATATATTTGTTACTTTGTTTACCTTACTGACGGCGAAAGTAGTGAAAACAATAATTTAAACCTCACGCAGTTGCAATACAGAATGAAAATCAGGATCACAACAGCTGCTGAGCTATTCCCAGCACGCGAGTTCCACTCAAAATGATCTTCTGAGGCTCTGACTTGGTTGGTCTTGTCCTGCAGACTGCAACACTCAACCATCTTTGAACTGCATCCTCAATCTCACAGCTGCCTGTGTGTGTCTGGGAGAACACTGTCTGATTCCTGCCCAAAGCTGGAAGAGACAATTACATGCCCCTCTTACCTCAATCTTAATGCTCTGACCCATGTGCAGCAACTAAAAGCACAGAGACAGCTCTGGTGAGCTTCTCACGGGAGCAGGCTGAAGCTGCTAAATGGGAATCTGTTAAACTAATTTAGTCACTAAAATTTTATAAAACATATGGGGACCAAAAATAAGGGATAAATTATTTGGGGGCTGCTTCCTTGTTCATATTTAAGAATACAGGGGAGCACTGGGATAACTTTACAGTATTATAAACATTACACAGGAATGAAAAGGAGTAGCCACATTACTAGTTTATTGCATTAATTTTAGTAAATTTTATAATGTTTTGAGACTTTTGAATGTCTTAAAGTATGCAAAGTACCTTAAAATGCCAAAAATATTTGTAAACTGTTCTGTAAAGGAAACACTTTTATTGAAGAAGAAATTGAGGTATAGTCTGTTTTGTTTGTTCAAATTAATTTTCAGAGTAGGTTTTATGAATGATTATAAAAATCACACTGAAAACCAATGGGTTTTAAAAGTAAGGTTCAGTTTAATTGTAACTAAATCCATACTGTTGTAATTCTCATATTGCTAAATAAGGATTTTCAATATTTAAATGCTACATAACTTGATTTTGAAATCCCTGGAAAATCAAAAGCATTAATCCCAGTGTCTCAATAAAATAATATGGTGGGAATCCTGCATTGCTTCTTAAGTAACAGTACAAAAAAAAAGAAAAAAAGAAGAAAAAAAAAAAAAGAAGAGATATTAAAAATCCACACATCTGTACCAGTGAAATAAGATGATTACCTCCTGTATTTCCACTTAAATCATCTGCAAGGTCTTCATGTTGGGTTTCACGGAGAGCAATCAAAAAAGAAGAGAACCAGTCTTTCTTTTGGACTATTCTGCTCAGTAGCTCCCTTGCACCATCCCTGTTCCCATGATTGTCAGTAACAGTCTGGATCTGGCAAAAAAAAAATCAGAAACAACCCTCACACAGACTTTGGAAATGGTCTGAGGATGTTCATAAGAATATTACAGGTGTAAAAAGCATTCCCCTGTCATAATTAAAGCATACTGAATAATAAAGATATAAAGTAGACCTGCCTCTCATCAGAAGAGAATTATTGCAATTTTGTCCAACCTCAGGTTCATCCCATCTGGTTTTGGGTAGGATATATGAAACCTACGAGATCTGGAATTTAATTGGAGAGACTGGTAGTACTAGACAATGGTTACAAAAGTAACCACTATATAATAGTTATTAGTATTGTGGACTAACAACTAGTGTTTAGACTGGTTTAGGGAATAGGCAACCTTGATTAAGGAGAAATGGTGTCACACAGTTTATCAAAGCTCAGACTTAACCTGAAACATGACCTCATACATAAAATAGAACATTTTCCTGCTTAAACTCTGGCTTCATCATCTCAACTCCCACTTAAAAATACAATAGCTGAGCCTCTAGAAAGCGGCTACTGCCCTCAAAGAAGCTATGGAACTGTGTCCCAAGGCTGTCACAAGCAGAATTTGACATGTGATTGCATGAGGAACAAAACCACGACCCCAAGAGCAAAGCAGCTTGAGACAGGTGATCAGTCTCAAGGGCCATTTTCTCAAGGCTCAAGAATGACCCATTCTGATATGCAAGGAAATAGGCAGGCATAGCAGTGGGAACACCTGACTGAGATACATGACTAAAAGAAGTGTGTGGAAAGTGGGAGACATTAGGAAAGCCTGAACTCCACTGGGGTTTAAACTGGCAGGATTGTGAAGGGTATTAAATGGTTTGATGGAAATACCAGCAGCAAAAAGGTGACCCAGGGGAACATGAGAACCTATTACCAGGGAATGGAGCCAGTAGCTTCCTAAAAAGCCTCTGCATCTGCCTGCTGTGTTACAATGCTTGGCTCCCTGCTAATAAGGGTGCATCTGATCATTGCTGCCACCTGATGGTCACAAGACAAAATTATGTATCTTACAGCCATTTAACTGAGATGGAGCATGAAACGTCCTCAAAAGTGAATGCTATGGCAATTATTATTTTAATTTGTTCTAACACTGTTTCAGGATATCAGGATATCTTTTTTTTTTTTTTTTTTTTTTTTTTTTTTTTTTTTTTAGTTTCCAGTAGGTTTCACATTCCAGGCAAGTCATTCTTAGCCAAGTGGAATAAGCACTGGACAATATTCTCATCAAAGGTTAACACTTCATAGTTCTTGTCCAACTGGTATTTCTGCTCACGTCATTGTCTAGTGTGATAGTCCTTAGTGAACCTATAGCAAAAAAGGGGACAGAAAATCTTGCTTTATTTTAACTCAGTATTATTTAGGACTTTACAGACCATCACTACTTCCTGGTATGATTCAAGGGCCAAAAGACAATGATCTTCTGAGCCTAAGGTCGGTGGCAAAATGATAAGTAAAGTAAAGTCTGACATATTTCTTCACTTAGACACTCTCTTGGTCCAACCCTCTGTTCCTGGCATTTCTCTTTGCCAGGCTCTTGGCTGGCATGCCACCTGCTGGCCCATTGTCAAAAGTCTTCACTGGCTTACCTGGACCCATTATCTATTTCCCCCCAAGTCTGGGAACTCCCCTTTTATTTTTGCATTTACTATGCCGTTTGTAGTTGTGGCTCCCTACCTGCCCCACAGCCGCTGGGGCTGGCCAGTGGCTGCGGCACTGCCTGCGCCCGGACTCACCCGATCCACGTCCTCGTCCTGGAAGATTCCCATCTGCAGGCACTTCTCGGCCACCTGCCCGGCGCGCATCCTGTCCACCAGCGTGCCGTGCAGCAGCTGCACCAGGTGCACGCAGAGGTCATGCTCGGCCTCCTCTGCCGGCGAGGGCAGCTGGCTGAGGCTGGGGTTGGCGTAGCAGGCGGCCAGGCTGCAGCCGCCGTGCTCCAGCGCTTGCAGGAACTCGCGGATCCAGCCGCAGCCGCGGGGCCCCCGCTCCACGGCCCGCAGCAGCTCCTCGGCGCCCGCCGCCGCGCCCCGCTGCAGGGCGGCCGCACGCACCCTGTCCCGGTCCTCCGCGCTCAGCGAGGGCAGCCGGTCCAGCACGGGCTGCACCTGGATGAACTGCTTCAGCCGCGGCCTGAAGCAGGAGATCATGTAGAGGAACTGCTCGTCCCGGGTGCCCTCTGCCATGGCGGCGCCCGGCCCCCGGGGCTCCCGCAGGCCGCTGCTGAGGCTGCGCCTGGGTCCCGCGAGCAGCGCGGCCTCCGCCCCTCAGCGAACCCTCCGCGAACCCTCCGCGAACCCTCCGCTGGCCCGGCTCAGCCCGGTCCGGCTCGGCCCGCCCGGCACCGGCGCCGCTTTCGGTTTCGCGTGGGAGGGCGGTGCGTGAGGGCTCGGCTCGCCGGGACGGGGCTGGCGGGGCAGGGCAGCTCCACGCCGGGCGCTGCTCAGTGCCACTCCCCGTGTTGAAAACGAAACTTTTGCCAGTAACGAAACCTTTGACAGTAACCGTGGGTCGAAAAACACAGTCATAAACCGAAACATGTCTTTCGCTTTCCAGCTCGCTAGAGCTCACTTCCCGGGCTGCTCACATTCTGAGTTTTGGGCGCTGGCTGCTGCCCTGGCACGCAGGGGCAGCAATAGGAGGTGCTTGGTTGGTATTTGAGGCGTTGGAGGGTCTCTCCCTGAGATGAGGTTTCACCCATATCGTACATGTCACTGGGCTTCATTCAGAAGCAGTCTTGGTTTCCATCGTGGGGGTTTGGGGAACCTCAGTTTGATTCTGAGGTAAAGCAAAATGATAAACAGAGAGTGTCTGGAGTACTGTGTTCAGTTTTGCTCCGGGGCAGTTGAAGAGACTGAAAAATTGTAGAGGCCAGGGGCCAACAGGATTGGAGAGCCTGTCACACATTTGAAAGAACTACATTTACAAAGCCTGGAGAAAATAAGGGTCAGCGGAGATGCAACCGCAGCGATATTTGGGTGTTTTATTTATTGGTAAAATTGTCTTGTTAAGGTCTAGGACTTAGGCATGTTTCCATGATCTCAGACCCAGGGGGAGGTTAACAAAGCCTGGGAATAAGGATGTATCACTGATAGCAGAACCAAAGAACACAATTTATGAGCCTCAAGGACATTTGGCAGAACTCCCAAGGTAAGGAGAAAAATAATGAAGACGTTTCAGCAATTGTGCTGAGATTGGCTCTGACTGCGTAGAAGGTAATTCTGGCATGAAGAGGTGCTGACCACTGATTCATAGACCACCGATCCAGGAAACCACTGACTCCGAAGAAGAGAAAGACTGGGCGTGTGGACTAATCAGCATAAGAAGTGAGGGAATAGTTTAATCAATAGAAAAAAGAGTACTAATTAATGTGAAAAACTTTGTAACTTGTAGCCAATGAGTGTTAATGCATTTGTCTGATAAAATGTAAAAAAATGTTGACAGTCATGGTGCTGACTTTGTGAATTTGCCACCAAGCACCTCCTTCTGTGCAAGGCAGAACTGTAAATAAATAAAATACCTTGATTCTCTGTGTAGATCAGTCTCTTGCAAAGTGGGTGAAAGCACCTGTCTTGGGACACCAACAGTTCTTCAGCTCCTAAAAGTTGGATGATTCTTCACTGGAGTACATAGGACAAAGGGGAATTGGAATATGTTTCTCTAGAGGAAATTTTCTCTAGGTGTCAAAAGAACATATTATGCTCTCTAGAAACAATTAGACATTGCAATATATTGCTCAGAGAAGTAGCAGAAATTTCCTCAATAGAAGTATTCAACACTTCGCTTGACAGTGTCCTTGATTAAATGTCTTGCTTTTAAAGGAAAGCCAGCTATCTCCAGAGGTCGTTTCCCAGCCTAAAGTATTCTGAAGTTCAAATTGTACCCTCAGCTGCTTGTCACATTGAGATGTGCTGCAGTAGTCTGCTCTCAGAGGAGCTTCCTTTAGCTGGAGGCTTCTTTTGTAGAAGAACTTAATTTGCTTTTACTTTCATTTCATCATTCTTATGCCTATCTCTAGTTTCACTGTTACTTCATCACTACTTTTTCATTTCTACTTTATGCAACTTTCCCTTGAAAGATTTCCTTCCCCCTAGTACTTTTTCTTCCGTCTCCAGCACCTAAGCTGGAAGGCTCAGTTTTGGGAGCCCACTGTGTGCAGATGGGTTGTTTGTGTATTTGCTTTGTTGTGTACACTGTGGTGGTAAATCAGGCTGTATATTAATTCCAAAACAATCCTTTACTGGCTCTAAGAGTTTGCAGACATTAAAAGGACATTTGAGACTTCCAGAGATAAAGAATATTACTTGTTTATTCCAGCTAGTGTGAGGTTGCACAGATGATGGCTGATCTCCTGCTCTGACCACGAATAATGGAAATACCCTGACTATCGCTCTCCTGGACATTTACACCGAATTCTGAGACCTTTGTCCCTTTTAGATGCAATTGAAATTGGTGTCAGGGTTCATAGCAGTCGCTCAGGCAGTGTAGGGGAGGAGCACTCGGCTTTCCCCTCGGCTATTAGGAAGGCTGCGCAGTGCCACCGCCTGGCCCCGCTACAGACCCGACGCTGCCCTTCCGTGCTCGGCCGGAGCGCAGCGGGGAAGCCGGGACGTGGCCCAGCCGCCACGGCTGCAGCACCGCACCGCGCCTCACCGCGCATCAGCGCACAGCACCGCACCGCACCGCACTGCATATCAGCACGCAGCATTGCACCGCGCATCAGCACGCAGCATTGCACCGCGCATCAGCGCACTGCACGGCACGGCACCGCACTGCACATCAGCTCATAGCACTGCACTGCACCGCACTGCACTGGACAGTACCGCACCGCACAGCACATCAGCTCACAGCACTGCACCGCACAGCACCACACCGAACCGCACTGCACCGCACCGCACAGCACCACACCGCACAGCACCGCACAGCACCACACCGCACAGCACCGCACCGCACAGCACAGCACAGCACATCAGCACACAGCACCACACCGCACAGCACCGCACAGCACCGCACCGCACAGCACAGCACCGCACCGTACAGCACCGCACATCAGCACACAGCACCACACCGCACAGCACCGCACAGCACCGCACATCAGCACACAGCACCACACCGCACAGCACAGCACAGCACAGCACCGCACATCAGCTCACAGCACAGCACAGCACAGCACCGCACAGCACAGCACCGCACATCAGCACACAGCACAGCACCACACAGCACCGCACAGCACAGCACCGCACATCAGCTCACAGCACAGCACCACACAGCACCGCACAGCACAGCACCGCACATCAGCACACAGCACAGCACAGCACAGCACTGCACAGCACCGCACATCAGCACACAGCACTGCACAGCACAGCACCACACAGCACCGCACAGCACAGCACCGCACATCAGCACACAGCTCTGCACCGCACCACACAGCACAGCTCTGCACAGCACGTCACTGCACTGCGCCGTGCAGTGTACATTCTTACACGCTGCTCACAGTGTGTGAATATTTATAAAGATTAGTTAATGGAGAGGATGGAAGATTAAGGGTGCTGATCTGCAGGTGTGGTATTAAGTACACCAGTCATGGGAGAAATCATTCCTTCTGCTGCACTGGTATTGCAGTCTCCTGAGATTCTATTTGTGTTCAGCATTTTAGAGCTCAGCAGCTCCAATAAGAGGACTTACAATTTATCAGTGGGCAAGACTCCAGTTGCTTCCCCTCAGCAGGCAGCCAGAGGCTATGCCAAGCAGTGCATTTCAGCTTTTTGTATGTTACTTATGATGCTGGTGAATGAGACAGGAACTTTGATGAGTGCTCACCAGAGAGATGAAATTGCTAGGGCACAATTTACAGCAGGAAAATGGAAGAGAGGTCCATCTGTGGAGAGCCAGCAGCAAGGTGGGAGATAAGAAAATGCGTTTGCAAAGTGAACAGCAATGGAACATGGAAGAAAAGAGACCTGCAGCTGGGTGTGTGCTTCCAGGAAACAGCAGTCAGGCCAAGACACATGACTACTGTGTATTGCAGTAAATCTGTGCCTGTAGATGAATGTGCACATCCAAATAGTTCAGGTTGCTTCACAGCTTAACTATGAAAAGCATCACAACCTCTCCTTTGCTTTTAATGTTGAACTACACCTGTAGCTGGTAGGAGCCAATTAGCTTCATCAAGAGCTGTGCTGATCTGTACAGTCTCACCTCTCACATTTGAAGTGATTGTCCACAAGTAGCTTTTGTACTTCAACTACTTTAGCTATTCCTGAACTTTCAGGAGACTTCTCTATATTTACAGCTTATAATTTATATTTATTTTTAGCCACAGGTTTTTAATATACATAGCCAAATGTTCCTAAGCTCAAGCAAACCCAAAACTTGCTCCTAAAGTTCTGAAAGGTTCTTTTGATCTGTTACAGCTGTGTTGGGTATACAACCCTTAACATTATTATTCTTAGTTTGCTTTGGATAACACAGACCCATTTCTATCAACTGAAAACCAGACTGGACTTACAGGGAGGCCCACCCCTTCAAAAAACCCTCCCAAAAACCCCCAGCAAAATCACCTGCAAATAAAAGGGGCAATTTTTGCTGTTTAGAAAATTAATAGATTTCCATACTCACTGGTTTTTACCTGTTTCTGGAAGAAAAAATGTTGAAGCAGTGGGTCTTCATTGAACCTCAACAAGAAAAGAAGTTACCTGAGAAGTCAGATCTTTCGGTGGCAAGGAAGGGGTAGCTAGAGTGTTGCAACTACACTTTCATCTTTTCTGGATTCCTTGACAGGGAGCTTAGAATCTCCATAACTTTAGGAAGTCTCCCTTATTTGCACCTATTTGAGTGATTTTTTTCCTTTGGTACAAGGACAAAGAAAGAAACAAAGTCTCTTTGAGCCAAAAAATGGAATAAGTGTAGCTTTTCCTTCACTTTGACTGACTGCAGTAGTTGTCACTCTTCCTTTTCTGTCCCCAATGCTCCTTCCTCAGGCCACCTGTTTTGCTCAATCTCTTTGCAATAATGAGAAATACCAGGTGATAAAATTGGACATTTTTTTCATTTATTTTATTTTTATTTTATACCGACTTTTTAGAAAGTAGCATAACAAATGCCTTTTTAGAAAATGTGCTAACCTGTTTCTTGTAAACACATGAGTGTTAGTTACCAGGCTGAGATAGAGCAGAAGTCCTTAACACTTGCTATTTAAAAAAACCCAAACAACAAAACCTCCCAGAAGGTATTTGTTGTCCAACAATCCTGTTTCCACTGAAGTATATGCAGGCAGAGTTTCTGACTGATCCCTAGTGGGAGGAAAGATGTGTGCTAATGTCTTAACAAACAATTCCATGGATGAGGGTATGGCCATTAAGGTCTTTGAAATGGGTCTCAATGTCTTTACTAACCTCAAGCAGCAAGTTTGTTGCACAGCCCAGACAGCTTTGCTCCTGAAACAGGCAAGGGTCTACACGAGCCTGAATGTCAGGGTAAAATGACAGGTTCAAGGGGGGATGTGTGGTAGGCGGTTCGGAAAGGCTGTACCTTCCTAGTACCTCAGCTATGGGGTAAGGAAGAGGGCATCGTGCGGCCGGGAGTTCAGGATCAAAGGAGGCTGCGCACTACGAAACAGAGAGAAAACCCCACGGGTGTGTGCCCCAGGGGACCCTCCCTCCTTTTATTCTAATCAAGTTGTAGGAGTCCTGTGTCTCCTTTTTGGACATAAATCTCTGGCATTTGTGGATTAATTTTCCTGATACTAGGATCTGATCCTGCAAGGCACGGAGCAGTTCAGCCCTCCTGTCATCGCGGTAGAAGAACAGTCAGCCTGTTGTACCATTTGGACCTTTCAACAATCAAGAGTAGTATGAGGCAGTAGAAAATTTGATCTTGTATGGGAAGGGTTGGTTTATCTTTTGAGTGACAAAGATATTGACTTAATTTATTTTGGTATCCTTAAAAGCAAAGGTAAAGCAGAGTCATGCTCAGTAGCTTAACACTCACACTAATTTTAAATGAGGAAAGATTTACCCACCTTGGGTTTATCTACGGGCTGTGTATGATTGAAGTGTCACGTTTGATTCTAACCCCAACATACAAGGAATGTATCTATGTGAGGGACAGTCACTATTGTATCTCTCTGTAGCACTGATTTTGGACAGAGGGTTTAGCTTGGTTTTAGGTAAAATTTATGTGCTCCCCCTCTAACTGGATTACATGCTTTTCTGTAAACAGTACTCATGCTAGAGGAATTTCACATTAAAACTATAAGATTAGAAAATCATATGGATATTTAAAAATATTTGAAAGCAGTAAGAAAAACATAATTTCTCTCTAAAAGAAACACAACATTTGAAGCAGAATAATATTTTAATAAAATTAAATCTAAGTATTCACAAAGCATTATGCACATACAGTACATACTGTATTTAAAGCCTACAGACCTTAGATCATTTTATTCTAATGTAGTCAGCTTTGGACACAAGCTAAGCTTACTCATTTTGTAATAAGAAAGTTTACAATTGTTTCTGAAAGTGATTTTACATATATACATATATATATATATATAGCTCTATATCTATACTCCTACATGTAAGTGTAGGTATATACACGCACTTGTGTGTATGTGTGTATATAAATATATATACACATACACATACATACACACCTATGTACAGCTATAAAATACACACATGCACACGTCCACAGCACCTGTGGGGGGGTGTGTGTGTGTGAGCATTGTAGAGGGGCCAGTCAGTACAAAGAGGTAACTGCAAACAGCCACCCTAATAATTATATAACAAAAATGTGTAAAATATTTTTAAATTAAAACATTGTTAATAATTTGTATTGAACAAAAGGAACGCAGTCTTCTGCATTACATAGAAATTAGGTTTATTGCATTTGATTATGTTTGTGTGACAGATGAAGAGCACCTGTCTGCTCATCACAGCTGAATTCTATGATGCAATTAAAAAAATAACAGTACAAAAATCAAAACCCAAAATGTGATGGAAACAAATGATTCAATTTAATGCAGTTTGTGGATGTGACCTATGGTGATACTTTCCACCATATGGCAGTTTTTCTCTCTGTTAAAATACTACCCTACTTTAACTAGTTTGAAAGGAGGCTGTGTTCTCTGTCCTGATTGTTTCAAGCCCAGAAGATTTGGTTACCCTATTCTTTCTTTAGATTCAGACCCATTGCGATGTAGTAGAAAAAGCTCACTACAAGAAAGATAAATCAAGTTCCAAAAGTGAGCTAGAGGAGCATTTTTCTTGAATTTTAGCTTGGTCAGGTAGGAGTTTTTCTACGTGAATTATTGTTATTGGTCTCCTATTTGCTCTGAACACATATCCACAATAAAATACTATTTCCATGACAGCAGTAAATGGTAATCTCCATGCAACGTAAACTGTAATTTCAGAACATGCATGTTATTTAAAAAAAATAAAAATATAAGGTGCCTTGAGAATGCTGGCAGTTTTACATTTGGAACATACAGTTAGTGTGTGTGTATATATATATTTACATCAGAACTGCTCAACTTTACCTTACAAGCTTCAGATTTAGGAAAATATACAGTACTTTTGCATATAATGGTATATTCCTTGTAGCCCCTGAGTCAAGTATAGAGGATTTAAATACAAAAAAAAAAAAAAAAAAAAAAGGAGAAACAGCCATTAAAAGCACTTACATTTTTATGTGAAATAATAGTATAAAAGTACTATTTCCCAGGAAGACCAGGATCAGAAACATGCCTATGAAGACTCAAGATTCCTACAGTGCTTAGTGAAGATTCTGGCAAGGAAGGGTGCCTAATTGGAGGGAGACAAGTTTTACAAGGCTGTGGGGGTGGCTCTACAGACTGGTCACGTTCTTGGTCTAAAAAAGAAGCCAGGTTGTCTTCTGAGGCTGTGTTCAGATGCACTCCACTTGAGGATTCTTTGGATTTCAGTTTTGATTTTTCAACATCTGAAATTTCAGGACACTGTAAGGGAAGAGAAAAAACAAGATGGTAATAATTACATTGGTCTCTTCCAGGCCCTTGTTCTGTTCAAAATTAGCAGATTCAGATGGTTGATGGAAAATAATTTTTGAAAATTAAACAGTGTAGAAATATTTTTTTACATGGTACTGCATTTGATTTAATGTAATTGAATGCAATTCTGCTGATTAATTGTAGAAGTCTGGATATCTTTTCCTCCCCTCAGACTTGCTAATATGACATCAAGATACACATATTAGCAGCCCTTTCTGAAGGACTGATTACTCTTGAGACCCAGTCTAAGAGTATGGATATCAACATTCTGGAATAGGAAGTTCTGTTTTAGAGCGTAACTCCAGAATTGCATAATTCTGGACATTCTAACCACTTGGATTCCTTTTCTGCTAACTTTTATAAAAAAAATGACAATGAAGTAAATCTATCTGATTATAAGATCATTGTATGAATCTCTACAACCCTCATAGAAAATGTGGCCTCTGAAACTGTGGTGTTTAAGCCCACTGTGAAGGTACTAGGTCAAAATAATAATTTCATATTCCTTAAACTAGTGAACCAGCACCGGATTGGTGCATTTCTTCCTCATAAGATAAGAAGACTAGGAAACCTCTTTTGATCTTATGGACATGTACTTACCTGAGATGAAGGACTGAAACTTCTGTCTGTTTTAATTGATGCTGCAGGCTGAAGCTTTTGTATGACCCGGACTGCTGGCTCTTGATACTCTGCACTTGCAGTCACCATGCTATAGGCAGGTGGAATGAGTGTTGACTGCCTTTGCAGAAGCTGCAGGATGGTTTGGATATCAGCAGTCATTTGGGATTCAAGCCTAGAGAGGGAACATGAAATCAGTTAGCTCATGGCCAGAAACAGGTGTATTTTATGCACTGCTTACAGAGGTCCTCAAGAGGGCCCTGCAGTTTCCCAGTAAAACCATTGCTTGTTGCGGCTTGAACATGTCTTAAAAAGGAGAGAACAGTAGAGGGAGTACGGAGCCCTTCCAAAGCTTCTGGCTCTCCCTTTCCCTTGCAGAACATAACTGCGAGCTTTTCTCTGGTTTTTGCTACACTAAGAATGAGTTCATCACTCTGCCTTAGATTTGCAACAAGAAGCAACACAGGGGACTGGGTATCTGGTTGAAAATAACTGGAATAAATGTATTCTCTTCATTGTGACTAAATTGATTTGTTCTGGCTGGGCATGGGACATTATTTTGATGCATCTGACAAGGCATTCTGACATGCTGATACAATGCACTGAACTAAGCAGAAAGCGCATTTGTGTTTTTCCACAGTTAGAAAAAGAAAGATGCTTCCAAAACCATTAAAAATCCAACTGCCCAATTCTCATTAGTGTGAAAATTTATTCAAACTTATGCAGTCCTCAGAATTAATGTCAGCATTTCTAATGTTCAAATTTTGTACATTTAAAAATGTTTTTCACCTTTTTATAAATTTGTATATGACTTCTGAAACACTTGAGCTGATTATTTTGTTCATACTTACAACTCCATAGCACTGAAATGATTTTTAAATGGTCTTGCCAAAACCTGTGACAAACTCAGGAAAAGGTAATGCCTTTTGTACCTTCCCAGCTGCTGGAAGGCTACAGCACATGCTGACAGATGGTAATGCAGATAATACAGCCTTCTGTACAGCAACTGAGCTTCTGACAGAGTAAACAAATCTTTGTCAGCAGCCTTTAATGTTGTGAATGTTACTACTTGGGCTCCCTACAGTAGCAGAATTGATCCCGTGCTGTCAGATTTTTGCTTTTACCATGTGCTCACTGATGTTATTTTTTTATCCTGTTGTAGTTGTCCATTGCCTGTATAATTTATTTATAAAAGTATCTGTGAAATTAATCCAAAAGGTATGACTGAAGTGTATTTGGGATGCTGTTTCTTCCTTCATCAGAAAAAGATGATTTTGTGGCATCAGCTCCCAGAAAAAAAACAGCCCAAACCCAGACTTCTGACTGTTAGAGTCAGATGTGCCCTACTTGCCCTCTTGGTCAGCACCCTTGGGTTCTTTGCTTCTTGCCAATGTGCTGTTCTCACACAAGCACAGTGCTGATGCCACAGAGTGAAATGCTGCAGGAACATGCCACCATCCAGAGAACTTCCATCTGCTATACCTGGGTCTTAACCCCTCAGTGAATAAAAGGTCACATTGGAGGATATCCATTCAAGATTATTTTTGGCTTTGAATTAACTCTAAAATTGCTCCCCTCTTACTTTGTTAGTACTTGAATGTTTCCTTGTACTTCAAAGGAAAGAGTGTCTCTGGTAGTGTTTATTTATCATCATTGCATATAAAGGTTCACTTTCCATTCTCCAAAATTTAAAACAAATCCATGCTACCCAAACAAATAGGAGAACTGGCCTAAATGCTAGGCCCATAGTGTCCATGAAATTCCAATTGCTTAAAGAGAAGAAACAGAGAGAATTCTAGGGACATATACCTTGTACATAGAGGGCTGGAAAGCCCTCTGTGTCAATTTAATAATTGAGTGTTATGCCAAGCCTCTAACTTGGCATGGAAAAATTCAGGGAGAAGTGACCATGCTTTTTAAGCTAGCAAGTCAGAAGTGACAAAGGCAGGAAAGGATATTGTCTGTTATATTAGTAGAAAACCCAGCAAGGCCCCAAATACCAAAAGCATGAAAAGCTTTTAAATCATGAGAATAGTTTAAAGTGATATAATAAAATACATAAAAATTTAATTCTTAGTTTATCAGCAACAATTATATTTTCTGACAGAATACTGACAACTTGCATGATAAAACGATGGTAACTTTGAGGTATAACTTCAGTTTTGAGAGCTTAAGGTTTCAGGAAATGAAATGTTACCAAAAGACTATGTATTGTTGATGGGGATCCTGCAAGCATGTAGTTATGTGACATTTGCAGCTACTTAGATTACTTGATTTTAACTAGAAATTACAGCAGTTTAGGGTTAAGTGTTAAAAATGTTAAAAATTGTGTTAAAAGTGTTAAAAATTTTTAATGCATTATGCCATATTCAGGAATGTAAAATACTGTTGTTTGATTGGCTTTTGGTGGATGAAGGAATCAATATGCAGTTAACTTGGCTTTAAACCGATTGCTAAAATATACAGCGCAGAATGCCACTGAATAGCTACTAAAGTATGATTAGGACTGAGTGTGTTTCATAGTATTTGTCATGGAAAAATATTAAAAGTAATGAAAATATAGAGTGAAAATAATGAAAAAATCAATGGTCCTGAGGCTAGGTCAATTTAAGTGAAGTTACATGGTAAATTACAGTGCAGGATGGATCAAAATTTTGTAACCATATTTTTAAGATGCTGTAAGCTATGCTGCTTAGCTGCCAGTAAAGCAAGATATATTAAGCATAATATATATTAATACTAATTTCTATTAATAATATAATAATATCTAATAATATCTATTAATATATAATAATATAATATATATATTAAGCATAATATATATATTAGGCACCATATATTAAGCAAAAATGATATTGGATAATATATTGGAAAGTATAATTTTTCTGTTGTAACAGGTATAAGTATTGTGCTTTTGCATATTCCCATGTCTTACTTATTATAGAGTGCAAAAAGAGTTAACGCATCAAAAAGGGAATTCATCTGCAATACATTTTAAAAAGCAGGCAGCTGGTGTACTTTGAGTCTCCAGGAAAGAAAAAGTACTTCACATCTTGAAGATACTGAAAATTGCTGTTTTGTGTCCCTGCCCGTGGCAGGCGGTCGGAACTAGGTGATCTTTAATGTCCTTTCTAACCCAAATTGTTAGATGGTTCTGTGATCTAGGAACAGCACTCTTGATGAGGTGAGATTTAAATTTAACAATTCGAGGCCTCTCAGTACAACTTCTTGGTTAAAAAGATGGTCTAAAACAGTCAGCTGAGGAAAAGGGCTCTATTGCAAAGCCATTCAGAGTAGCTAATGTGCATATCTAGAGGCAAAAGACATGAATATTCTGGCAACGTTTAAAAACTGTGTATTCAGATTTCCCAGAATTGGTTTTTCCAAGATTCTGGAAAGCCTAACTTAGGTGATATACAGCCTCCGCAGAATACATACACACAAAAAAAGTGATATTCCCATTACGCATATTTTTGTATTTTTGAGCTTCTGAAGATCTGAATGCTTTTGGAAACTTCCTGCACAAACTCATTCCTTCTGTAGCATCTTCAATATCAGTTGTATTATGTACTCTTTCACACATAGGCTCTTTTCTCTTTGTTTTTACCTGTTAAGTTGTTCTTGAAGTAAATCTAATCGATTCTCCACTTCCCCGTATATAAAATCACTTTCAGTTTCACAGATTCCCCATGTAACATGGGATAATGCTGGTTGAACTGGGGAGTCCTGGTACTCCTGGATGTTCTCCTGCTCCCAGTTTCTTTTGTTGATGTCTGATAAAAAAAAACCAAAAAGAACATATAAAAGTATAGTTTTATATAAATAGATTTAGAGAGGTTGACACTTCTCAAGCATCCTACTTACTGAGTTTCTCAAAACATTGAAAGTTAAATTGGTACATTAGCCAGAGAGACTGAACATCTCTCTTTGTTCCTTAACACTCCTTAAGGAAAGATAAAAGTGGTCACATACATGCTAACATTTTGAAGCTGCAAATAAACAAGCAGCTTTTTCTAGTCAGCAGCATCAGAGTTCTGCCACTGAATGGCTTCTCTTTAGTTTTGTTTCAAGTATTTTACAAATGGATCCCAAATTTTCTCAGTGTATTTTTTAGCAATTTTTTTATTCAGTGAAAATAGAAATTCTTGTTCTAACCTAAAGACTTTAAATGATGTACTTGAATGTCTTTGATAGTGTGCTTCAGAGGCCTAAGATGCCTTCTCTTGCCCTTGAATATGCTATTGAAGTGTATTCACTGCTTAGCTCTTTGGTGTGAAAGAAGGATTCGCTGCATTAAAATTGCACCACTGGGCATGTGGTACAGTGCCTTGGAATGTCCCCTCTAGAGAAAGATGCCAGGCCTCAGGGAGATGCCTTTCTTACCCATAACTGCAACACTTCTTAGGTTGGTGAAGTGTAATATGTTTTCTCTGAGACAAGGGCCATTTAATGCAGCTCATGCTGCTAGCAAAAGGGTACTGCTTATTATTCTCATAAAGGAAACTGATTTTTATTGATGTTGCTTTTAGCATCACTACTCTCCCACCCAATCTGTTCACCCCTGTGTAAAGCACATCTCTGAAGCTCCTACGGTACTGTGGGGTGAAAGGTGCCTGTTCATTTTGTTTAAGGATTTCAGACTCCTAAAAGAATAAAATATTCAGCATTTCTGGGTCAGCCAGAGATCACTTTGATATTAAATGAAGCTTCATAGTAAAGTATCTAAAAATACTCCTTATATGAGTAATTTATATTTGTTTCTTTACATCCAGCCCCTTGTAAAAAAAAAGATGATGCTTATTCCAGGTCTTACCTTGTACCTGCTGCACCCAAATTTCATCCCTCTTGGTTCTCTGTGACCAAGCACTACACATGACTACCAAACAGAGCTCAGGGACACTCTTTCCTTTTGCCTGGATTTCTGGTTTGGCCTATTTCTCTTTCCTCTCTCAGTTTACTTAATTTATGCATCTGTGGATTTATTAATTAGTTACATTCTTGGCTTTATGCCATTTCTCCTGTTCACCAAGTTGTTGAAAGGTTACACCTCAATTATCATGGGAATATACTTGTTGCACTTATTGTATAGAATGAAGATCTTGCTGGGACCTTTGCAGAGCCTACAGGTGACGTAGTTGAGCAGTCCTTTTTCTACAGCAAACCCTGCTCCCCATAGCCTTTGTTTACTCTGAGTTAATCAGTCAATCAAACAGTAAAAACTGGTCAGAATCACTCATTCTTCTTTGATGTGATAAAAAAAAGTCTGTTTAAATTTTAACATCTGCTCAATACTATTCCCATTAGAGTTGTATTTGTAATTATTTAACTACAGGAAGTTATACAATAAATTAAACTTCTTGTTGCACCCAGGCTGCTGCTTCAGCATACAGCTGGGCAAAATCCTTGACTGCTTGTAAGACATCTGCAGTTGGATTTGAATCCCACATCAGTCCCTGAATGATTTGCTCAGAGCTTCTCCTTACACTTCACTTGGCACTGCACGCTGTTAACTCAGCATAGGTTACATTCATTTCACACTTGTGAAATTTTTCTAAGTAACCATAGCAGCTAGAGCCATGTTTCAAAGAGAAGAGAAAAAACCCCACACTGTGGGTAACATGTAAGAGCTTTGTCCAAATGCTAATAGCTAATCCTTTTCAAACGTGTCATTGAGCAGTGTTTCTCTAAGTAAAGAAAAAAAAAGTTCCCACTCAGATTTAGTATTTCAAGTAGATTTAGCCAGGAAGGGGAGCTCTCACTACATGATTCCAAGTGTAGGAGATTTTCTTCTCTCTCTGTATTTTTTTTTTGTTTGTTTGTTTGTTTTTATCAGCAAAAGGTCGTTATTGTATTATCTGATCTTTGGTTAGCAGGTGGTAGAAGGTTTCCTGGAGCTGTAGAGTGTTTGGATTTCATCTGACGACCAGTAACTGATTTTATGCACTGGGCAGAAGCAAGAGGAAAGAGATTTCATCTTGGCTACACAGAAATCTGTTCTGCTTCTCAGGAACTTAAGCCAATGGAAATAAAGAGATAAAGGGTGTCACAGAAGCATTTGGCAATTTGGTTTTAGGAGGCACATGTGGTACAATTTGCAGTGTCCAAGGAGAAGCTGGAAATCTCTCATCAAACTGAATGAAGCATACTATGAAAAATTGAGGGGTAAAGTTTCAAACTATGAGTTTAGGTGCAATGGGTTTTGTAGATCCAGCAGACTTATAAGCAGTGAATTTCAAAAGCATTTCACTGCTTTTAAATGTCCTGTAAAAACATCGATGTTGTAAAAAAAAGACGTTGGTTATTTTAAACAGTAAGTCATTCATTAAAATCACAGATTTTCAATTTCGTGGATTATCCTGGGGAAATCACAGCTGTTTTTTTCCCAGAATATGTATTTGGAGACTATTGTAATAGATGCTTAATTTGCAACAAAGCAAATGATTTGGCACTGAAACAACAAAATAAGTTCACACACCATAAGCAAGTTAATACTCTATAAAATATGGTGTAACTCATGTAAGTGTCTTTTCAGGTATTCCATATTTTTTAATAACCCCAAAAAACCCCATCAGCAGCTACAACTGTATAACCTACTCTGGTCTTCCAGGGCTTGAAGAATCTTAGACTGGAAACTAAGTCAATAAATGTATCACTAGGTTCACCAGAAGAATTGAAGAATCAGTCTTTTAGCCCAAATAATGACCAAGTGAAAATAGCATTTTTCTTTTACATAGAGCTAACAGCTACAGAAAAATTCTCAGATCTACACAAAAGAACCATATGTTCAAAAGTTAAAAGTTGCATTCTAAGATTATGAGTGAGACTTTTATACTGCTTCTGCCAAATTATACAATGCATTTTTAATTTTCTTTCCATTCATTGAAGTAATGACCAAGGCTTAAAACAAAACAAAAAATAATTAAATGCGTATCAGTCACAGTGGTAATGAATTAGACTAGCTTTATACAAGTGCATTTGTATCCAAGATTTATAAGACACTACAATATATGAGGATACATAAAAGCAGAGTGTTTTTTCACAAGTTTATTATGTTTGTAACTACTCTCATGGTAAGTTATAATCAATCTCTAATTCTAATAACAGAAGTAAAAATTCAGTTTAAAACATATATCAGGAAAAGCTAATCTTATTGACCTTGAAGGTTTTATAAATGTTGCAAGAAAGCTCATTACCTTGCATAACATTACTAGAAGGGCTAAATTACAAAGTGGGAAAAAGTGTGGTCTTAATCAAAATTTGTAACCTTTAGATATGCTAAATTTAGCTCAAATAAAATGTGCAATAGGTTGCCTTGGAAAATGTTGCCATAGCTGCAAGGACACATTTCTGGCTATTGGTAGGGGGAAGGAAAGGTTTCCAATTGGAGTATGTATGCAACAAGTTTATGTGGTGTGGATTTATAGGGCCTTAACTTGAAGAGATCACACTTCACATATTCATACCTTTAAGATGTTAAAATCATTGTTTGGTCTAATTAATCATTAGGCTTATTTCAAATGATAGCCTAGAAGCCTAAAGTTTATTAAATGATGGTTAAATGGTTAAAGTGTCTCAATGGAAACTGCTGAGGAAAACAGCATCAAACAATAACTATGTGATTCTTCCCTTCAGACTGAAAGAATTACAAATGAACTTGCAGCAATATTTAAATTGTATATTAATACAGGGTTTTCCATTAATTTCCTTTCACTTCACTGAGAAAATTAATATTTTAGTATATTAGATATAATTTTAATGATGTGATTTAAGTCTATGTAAAAGTATCTGAGATTGTTAAATAGTTCCTGATCATTTGTCATCTACAAAAGCTCAAGTCTTTATTCTTGTGTGTTACTTTTGGAAGTCATGATTTTCTTCTGTGTGGTGTAATGGCACTCCTTTAACCAACAGGTGCAGCAAGACAGGATAGCCTTCTTTCAAGCTATTATGATTTTTTTTCACTTAATTTTTGTTGTGCCTTGCCAATGCAGTGAATAAAATTAGTTATCTGAAAACATATTTTTGGTGCATGTGCAACTATCATTATGTTTAGCTAGTCTGACTCTCACTATCTATAATTTTATACCGTCATCAACCCTGGCACATCAAATGTCCTTTGGGAGATACTGTATTGCTTTGAGTGCAGCTATCATCAGTGGGCACACAGTGGAGTCCAACACTAGTGGACAATTTTGTAGTTTGTTTAAATTATTTATGTAGTTCAGTTACAAGATGACTTGTAGCAAAACCTATAATGACTTTTTGGAGGTTGTACAAGCCAGTCCAACAGAACTGGAATCCAGTTCCCACTGAATTAAACTATATTAATCCTCTCGAGAAATAATAATTTTTGATCTAAGATATTTTTTCTTAAGATTTTTGGAGTAAATATTATGTAAAGAATCAAGAGAACCATTCAGAAAGTTATTTTTGTTAATCAGACTAAAAAGATGTCTGCTCAAACTTTACTAAATAGAAACAGCTGGATTACCTTTGCAAGAACTGCTTCTTTTGTCAATAAGAATTTCTTCTGTGACATGATCCATTTCTTCAAAGTCCATCTCTGTGGTTTTCTCTGTTACAGATGGGTAATCAGCTATCCCAGAGAACAGGGGCTTTTGCTCATCTTCAATGGAGGACACAAAAGATGATGACCCGCTTTTTTTCTCCTCAAAATGTTTCTTAATAGATTGATAGTATCTGGTACTGTCTCCTGAGGGTTCAGGATCGCTCTGATCATTCTCTTTGAAATAATCTGTGAAAGAGAAATAATTGTATCCAAAAATAAGCAATTATTGAGAGTTTATTCTAGTTTATTATGATCTGAGGATGGACATGATTCTTATATCAAGTAGGAAGTTCACTGTCTAGTAGAAAAAAAACACTTTAAAGCCTTTTTTAGATTCTTCTGTCAGAGGAGTTTTATATTTCTTTTGAAGTCCTGGAAGACATTTGTATGTATGTATTCCTAGTCCATAAACCATAACTCCTCTTGCAAAACTTGTTTGTATCAAAACAACAAAGGCTTTATCCAACACAACTTTCCTGTGTACTCTTTTTTTTTTATAGTGAGGATGAAATTCGAGGAAGCCTTATATTCCAAAGTTTATAAAATATGAAATATTTCATCCTGTCTTCTAATTACTCTGATTATTGGGCATTTATTACAGTCTTGACAGGCTAACAGTAATGTATGTTAGACTTGGTATCAGAAATACTCATTTAAGTTATTCTCACATGAGAGAATATTTGTTGATTATTCTTTTCCCATAAGAGGCATTAATCAATTACCTCTAATTAATGCTAGAGGTATTAATCAAACACTCATCCCCAAAATATGCTCTCAGAGAGCATATTTCTCCAACTTTATTACAGGGCTGATATGATAGGGAAAATAAAAGGAGGGAGTTCCTAGTCTGACTTATGGGATCACTTCAAATAAACTTTGCAAAGTAGCCCAAATTCCTTACTCTTTAGAGCTGGAATTCTCTGAACATCCAATCTTTTGAATAACAAAAGTAAACAACATTCTGTGATATATATGGTAGCAGTATACCAGTCAAGTTGAGAATGAATCTTTCATTAATCATATTCAAGGTCTGTAGTGAGCAGAAGCAGGAGCAGATTTAGTCCTCTTAAGAAATGGCAAGTAAGCCTAGATTTAAAGCAGATATCTTTAAAAACATATCGTAAAAAAGAAATAGGAGTTAAACCCTAGAATAATTATTTATTAATATAAAGAAGTCTTGATCTCTTTTCAGCATAAACTTGAAGCTAATTTCCAATTCAATATTTGGTTTTACCTATTTTTAACTGAAATGTCAAGATAATTTCAGTTCTGCTATTTATTTAAAACACATTTTAGCAGGGTAGTCTCAACATCATATAAATACTGTAACTAGTTTGCATTAAGTTCCTGGGGAGACAGCATGATTTCCCATCTGCTTTGTGCTAATTACTAATCAACATAGTTCTAGAATATCTGCAGTCTTTATAGCCTACTGCAGTGGCTAATCCAACATTCTGTATATTCCCTAGGTTTCTTCTCTGTTTTCTGGTCACTATAAGGAAATGAAACTGTGGCTTCATCTAATTGTCTTTGTCTGCACATAAAAAGAATGCAGTATCTGTAAAAGAGCACCCTTCAAGTGTCCAGAAATCTGTGAGCAGTGAGGACAGGTAATGGTAAAGAAAATAAACCCAATAACAAAGCAAAATAAACCCAATAGCAAAGCAGGCCTTCTGTACCTGTACCCTCTAGAGTCTCCAAGGGCAATTAACACAACCCTGAGCAGAGGTGACATTACTGGGCTTTTGTTAAGCAGGACTACTGGCTCTAAGTGATATTGGTGATGCTCAGTTGCTGCAAAATTGTCAAAACAACTTCAAATGGACTGGCAGTGTAAAAGCTCTTGGGGGATGCTCAGACTCAAGTGCCATGTTCTCAGCAATTCCATCTCCAAAACAGTACAAAAGCAAAAGAAAGCTTCACAAGAAAATTTTATTGTAGATGTGTCCCATGGCATTTCTTGAGGGAGTATATTGAAAACATAGTCACGCTACAGTAAATTGCCTTAATTACTTAATGTTTGACTGACTTCAACCTGTGAAAAAGACCTTCTAATGAAAGCTTGAAATTACCAATTTTTAGGGTAATTTTATATGTTCATAGGATTTTGTGCTCTAACGACAACTGTAATGAGCACTCTGTGGAATACAAATCAAGCAGTGGACTAATTTTAAGAAGGGGTCATTGAGACTCTAGTGAAAAAAATCGTTTAGCAGCTGAAATATAGCAGACTGTCTTCTCTCTTATATTCATAAAATACTAAAATATTTAGAAACATGAAGCCAGATTCTGCTAATAATTACTCTGCTGTAAAACTAGGAAAATTCAGTTGATATCCCTCCATCTATATCAGAACAACAGAACACATTATTTTCCAATGCTGTCCAAGTATTATGAACTCACTGGCATGAGAAGGAAGGCAGAGATCTGTTGAATGTAGGCTCTTGCCTATTGAAATCAGATTTGTCCATCAGCTGATCTATTTCAAATGAACATCTTTGGCTTTACTGCCATTGCTTTATCTTAGAGGCATCTGGCTATACTCAGAGTCAAAAGTTGTTTTCTCTTTTAAAGGCTCCTATTTAATTCTAAAAATTATTCTCTCTGGAGGATAATCTTGTGACACTTTGCACCTAGGGTATGAATTAAAATAGAAACAGCTCTATTTTATTGACTCTTCAGGACCTGATAATGGTGCAAGTTCTGTACCTCTGCCCAACACCTTAGCAGTGCCTCTGTAGCTCAGTGGAAAGTAAGTTACAAATAATAGATAGGTAGGGCTTTTTTTCAGAATGTGAATTTCTCCAATTTCTCCTTCCTTTTTTTAATGAAATTTAGTCATTGGTTTCGAATAGATTTTCCAGAAAAGAAGACTTATCTAACTGTGTATGTATGGATATGTTCACTTTCTGCCACACAGAAAAGTGTTTTAAAAGCTTTATTTATCCCTTTCTGTTCTTCTTCCGCATATAATCATTAAACCCCATCTTCCTCTCCTCCCCCCGTACCAGTTCTAGTGTTTTCTCTTTCCTTTTCCAGTAAGAAAAATTGCACTTTCTGATTCTGAAAGAGCTAGAAACTGTTTTACTGAAGATGATTATTTTAGTAACTTCCTGCTTTACCAAAGTATATAAACATTATTTACACTCTGTGGGACTGTTTTGGCATGCTATGTGTTTTGGGTGCTTGACAAGTTTACAGATGGTGTCCTCTGACCTTTGCTGTCTGGAAATTCCAAAATCTTCAAAGTAATTATCAGAAGGTTTTGTGTCCTGCTTTTTGCACATGCACGGGCAAAGGAAGGGAAGAAGTAGGGTTGTCACAAGTCTGGGTCAGAGAGCTATGACAGTGACTCACAGACATACTGGCATTAAAATCCTACTTCTACTTCATGGGATGGTTACCAGACATCAGACAGGTTTCTTTTGTGTGGTATGGTTTGCATATGGAAATTTTGCGTTACTCAGGTAGGGCCAGTCTGCATGATCTAGAGGTATTTTCTCTTAATATATCAGTCTGCTGCAAACAGTATTGGTGAAAGTGTCAACAATACATTACCTGTGGAGCAGAATTGTTTAATACTTCTGTAATTTCATTAACTGGAATTTGTCATCATTAATCAAGCCAGCTATGTAGCCTAGTGTTTCAGAAGGTAGTAAATTTTTACTCCCATTTCAGCTAACCAATAATTTGCCAGAAGTTCCACCAGGCCCTTGAATTTGTGTTTCTAGATGTCCTGCTTCAGCACTATAAATTACATATTTGTTGACCTCTCAGTCCTCAAAATCTGAACAATGCCAAAGACTTACAGTGGCTTCTGAAACCTGAACAGTGAAAGTTCTTGGATTCTTTAGCACATGCTTGTTTTCTCCTTCTTCCTCACTTCTACTCATTATGGTTCTCTTCAAATATTCCACCTATCTTTAGGACCCCCTACTTAGAAATGTACTGTCAGATATGTGTGTGGTATTTGACTAACACCAAGGAAAAATGTTGTCTGTCTAGAAATTATGCAGGAAGATCCCTAATCCTAAGAAGAGTAGGTTGCTGGAAGTATTTTGGGAAAGCTTAAACATTTTGTCTTTCAGTAGTAAAAAGGTTTATATGTTTTTTTGTGATTATTTAATGATGAAAAATTTGTTTAATTCCAATTTCATTCTTAATTTGGGAGATTCTAAGTCTACTATGGGTCTATATAATAGATTAAGCTAGATACAAATATAGACGTAAACTAGTGAGATTCCATTGTTATAGAATTTCTGGCAATTTTGCTGAAAGTTTCCAGTAGATTCAATAGTGATGGTGGAGGAAATGAACTGTACTGCAGAGAGTTTGAATTACTGTTCTGCATCAGCACTGCTTGGGAGTGTTTGGTAAGTTAATCTGTCCTTTGCCGTGTTTTGTCTCTGACCCATGAAAGTTTAGATTATTTTGGAAATAGGGAACAGCAGAGGGTACTGAAACCTCCCCATCATGATGGACTGAAGTCCTTATTGACTTTTCCATAAGGATCCATGTCCCTATTTTTACAAGGGCTTAGAAAAGAGCTAGGTTTTGAATAACTGAATTTGAGACACATTTAAAAACCCAAGAATTTCAAAGGTCAAGGGAATATGAAGTCCTTAATTTATTCTTTTGTGCCATTTTCAGTACAATGAGATGTTAGGGATGGATGACAGCCCTCCATCTCCATTTTCTTTGTTTTGTCTGTTTTTGTGTCAATGGTAATCAGATAATGATGGGAAGACAATTATTAGTTTGTATTTCAGGAAATAATGCTATGGGGAAAAAAAATCGGAAACAAAGAATTATAGCAGTGCACCTCTCAGAATGGATTCAGGGCATAGATCAAAACAATTCTTTTATCAAATTTAGAATTCTCTTATCTTTTACAAGGGATTCAGTTTTCACCATAGTACTATTATTACTATTTTCTTCAAAGGATAGCTATGGATATGTGTGACTGCACACAACATTTTGCAGATTTGGCCTTTGGAAACAGCCTCTTTGGGAGTAACTGGAAACAAGACTCTTATGTGGAAGCTCCCTGAGGTGGCACCTAGCCAATGCAATAGCAGCAGAAACACTAATAGGAGCAGATGAATACTGCACTGTGGGGGCTCTCTGATGACTAGGTACTTTTTTGCTAGGGGTTTCATGATTAAGTAAAATTTTGGGGACATGAAGTCTTGTTTCCAGCCTGCCAACACATTAGTTGTTTCCTGAGTGTTTAATGACCTTACACTACAGGGGGAATATTAGAAACTCTTTGCTAATTAAGCCAAAGCCAACTTCATCAGCAAAATACTAACAGTTTAACACAGTTAAGTAAGAGCTTCAATTTTTCTCTACATTCTTACCTGACTTTCCTTCTGGGAACATGGCACAGTGCTTGTCTGAGCATCTATTAATAAAATAAGCATTTAGATAAGTAAGCTGAGGGAGGGGACAAGAACGGGAAAGAACAGGGCAGGGGGTGTTTCCCCATTCTCTTAGTACACCATAGTTTCAGGCAGGAGAATCAGTTCCTGAAACGTTTTCTTGTCTTCTCTATCTAAATCAAGAGCCATGGCCTCTAGATACTTTGTGTAATAAAGCTGTGTTAATATGGCTTGGCCTCTTAGCCTGAAAAACACCTACAAGCAGTGAACACTTAAGGTAGTAACATTAATCAAGATTCAGTTAGAAGTTTTTTAGAATTCTGGCTTTTGTGCTTACTTTGAGAATTGATGAGTAGACACTTTTTGAAAAGTCTGATCAGGAAACATAACTCTTCAAATTAAGCAATATATGAGTCTACTACTTAATAATATTTTAAGAATGAAACAAAATGTATTTTATATCCCACTTGATTGTTACAGTCTGTGTCGACACGGACAAGTGCAAGCCCCAGGGTAACAAGAATCTGGGAGAACTTTGCTTAGTGACAACTTAAAATCATATCCATGGAGCTAAAATTTTCTTGTTATAAGTTTCCTGGGCCAACTAGAACAGTCACTAGAACAGTCCCAAGAAGGTTAAGATTTTAGAGCCAAGATTAACAAAAAGTTAAAAAAGTTGCTAGCAAAAATGATAATGCTTGACCTTCAGCACAGTCTTTTCAAAGCCCCAAGTTTTCAGGCTTTCTGTGAGTCTCCTTACACTGTGCATTTTCATATATGGTGCAACCCGTATATTGGATTTTATATTGATGTAAACAACTTTAGAAATGCCCTATTTAGCATGGGATAATAGAACTGCACTCAGAACTAGCAGAGCTAAAGAAAGTTCTTGTCTGAATGTACTTCCCTTGAAATTAGCTAACTCACACAGAACTGCTAGAAGTAAATGAGAAATGAGCAAGAAAAAATTGTATTCTGCACTGCTAAAAATGACAACTGAGTATAGATGGCACAGCTCGTTGTCACAAAGTTTTCAGCAGGAGGCTAACTTGCCAACCCAGCTGAGAGCTTTGTTTGGAACTGCCAGGCTGGAATGCTGCTAATTTTAAGCAGTCTCAGAGACTTCCTTGGCTGACTGTCAAGGATCTATGGCAACTGGCTAAGTCTGCATCTGCACCTGTGCAAGAAGTACCATCCATTATTCTAAAAGACATGCAGTGAATTTCTTTAGGGTGGGAGCAAGTGCAAGTTGCTACATAGTGCGTACGTCCATTTTTGCAGGGGACCTCTTCTGAGACTGCAACCGATTCTAGAAGCCGGAGAACAAACTGGTCTCTCAAATAGTCTCATAGCCTCTAAAAACACACTATGACAGAGCCCTTATAAGCCTTCCTAGTTAAGATCACAGGATAGAAATGGTGGAATTATGTATATGTGGAGTGAGGTCTTGTGTGAAACTGGAGAACCAGGGGTACTAACTGCAGATGCATAAAAGAGAACTGTGTTGATTTTGTTTAACCCCTGATAAAACTTGTGCAGGAAGAGTTACCATGGAAACAAGGTCCAAATCAGGCTAGCATGAACTAAAGGCTGAGATAACACAATCCCATTTTTAGCACTCCAAAACAGAGAAAACATCATGCTCACACTAAAGCTGGAAAAAATGCAATTTCAAGCTGCATAATATGCTAGTAGGTTAACAGCTGAAAGTAAAGAATGCCAGCAAGAAGAGCATTTACTAAGCATGCCTCTAATAACTGCAAAATAAAATATCAAAATATAACAGTAAGAACTCTGGGAGTCCCTATCCTGTTCAAACTATAGTTCTGAAATCAAAATACGATTTTCATACAACAAGCATTTTTTTACCTTTTGGCACACTGTGGCCAGAAATACATTTTCCAACTGTTTGTTCAGAAACTGTGTCTTTTCTCCTCCAGTTCTGAAAAACTCTGCAGGATCATCTCCAAATATTTATCATTATAGACTGACTATGCTGGATCAAAATAAGATACCACTCCCTCCTACATATAAAGGGTTGAAATCAATAGAACATTACTTTAAAAACCAGCAGTACCCCTAGTAGAACCTACTTTACAACCTCAAAGAGGATGTGGGAAGGGACACAGAAAAGTAACACTGAAGATCTATGACTATGAGGTGTCTGCTGTGGCCATGGGAACACGAAGAGAATCTGAAAAGAGACCAGAGAGGGGCAGTAAGCCACTGGACCAAAAGTGTACTCAGTACTTGGCAAAGGACTCCTACTAGTTTTATCTTCTCCTCAGATGGACTTCTAATGTACCTCACTTCTGCCTAACCCAGTTATTACCAAGTGCTGTACAATCATTGCCAGGGCTAAGGAGCCTGCCAGTCTTGCCTCTTCTTCCCCAACAGTGGAAGTATTTTTTTCAAAGAGAAAACTGTGGGAAATTATATTCTTTCAAAAGTAATGCAAATAAATGTTTCAAAGAGGATGTTCACTGTAATTGACTGGGCAAGAACCATAAAGCCTAGGGATCTTGGAACCTCACTGACACCGGAGTAGCCTATTTGTAATTCTACTGCAGGCACAACAGGAAAGATCACTTCCATCTTGTCTAGGTAGCAGCATATGTTTTCTCATAAGAAATGTGAAGGTTAGTCAGGCAAAGTATCTCTGTCAACAGATTCTTTGTGAAGAGCAGATTGAATATTTCATGGGGACATTTTCCTGACAGATTTGTTGTCGGTCTTGGCTTCCTGCCCTAAAGATGCTTCTTTGATCGAACAGGGATGTCATTGTTCTGAATAGCCACACTCTGGATTAGAGTCTCTTCATTGAGCATTATACCTGCTATGGATATTTAAACTGTTCCCATTTATTATCAGCTACTCTGCTACTCCATAAATTGGTTATGCTGCATTTAGGACTGAGGTTTAACTGTGGAGTGTGAAAGACAGGCATAACAGAAACAGTAATTTGTCAGACAAACCATTCAACCATAAAAGTGCAATGGTATTCAAGGAATTGTGTTTTTCCTACATAAAAAATGAAAATCCATGAGTATCAGTTTAGCTGTTTTCATGACTGTTGCTGTCTACAGTTTCCAGTATTGAGCAGTACTTAATAGTGGTAAAAACGTTTAATGTTTCACTGAATTTTCCTTCATTAGGTCCCAAAAGCTGCTAATGTAAATGTAAGCACATAAAGTATTACATAAACTTTTGCCAGGACAACCTTTTACACATTCCCATATGGATCCAAATCAGACTATGGTGAATCTACAGTGTCCTGAAATATTTTAAATTTTTCATTTTTAAAATATTTCTATTCCAGGGAGAAACACTACCTAGCACCAAGTACAACAAAGCACTTTGCTGAGGAGATAAAATAATCCACAGACTAGGTTGTCCACACAGTTTAAAACATGGTGTCTCAGAAAATAGATATTAAGACATAATTTACATATATATATATATATATATATATATATGCATGCCTCAAAGGCAATAAGGTAGCTTAATGTTGGAACAGCTCTTCATAGACAGATGTGAAGTCATAAAAGTGTAAAACATATATATTATAGTTATACATAAGCATATAGGAGTTAATGCACAGAGAAGTTTTGCTGCCCAGCTGGATTCTCAAGGGCTGCTCCAGTAACAGCCAACATGGGCTCTAATGTACCCAGCTTTACCAAGTGAGATACCAATGAATAATGAGGCAGTGCTGTCTCATGTAAGAAATGAAGTTAATTACCTTTCTCTATTTCACTTTGGAAGGACAATTTCCGTCTCCGTATTTTGCAGTTATCTCCATCCGTATCATTGGTAGTTTGTGATCTTATTACGAGGTCAGACTTGATGAATGAAATATGAAACAAAATGACAGATTAGTCCCATCTAAGGAGGGCAGATTTGCAATAGGTGATTGACTGTTAATCATGTTCAAGCTTTAAAAAAGGCAATATTAAAGTCAGCCTGCATCAGCCTCTCCATCACCAGCTAATGAATGGAATTGTCCCAGGCTAACATGAAAAAAGTTTATGCAAATTGAGCAAAACCAACACTTTTATCACCTAATGGTGAAATAAAATTATACTGATAATAAGTTTACATGGAAATACATGTGTTCATGTGTTCTCAATTTCTCTGAACTTGCACAGACCTGGCTTATGTAACCTTAGACAAATTAATGAAAAAAATTAAATAACCTCTAACAGAGAATGCATACTATTTCAAGAAGTAAAGTGGTAATTGATTGCAATTATATTTATATTTAACTGATGGTAATGATTATAAAGGTTACAGTTTGCAATGATTATAAAGGTTATATTTTACAATAAATATAAGCCTGACAAGCATCAGGCACTTTACCTCATTATTTTATCCTTCTAGACCCTCCCTTCCTCTTTATCAGATTTAGATCATTCAGATACTTATTTCTGTACCAGAACACAATGTTGTTTTTTTCTATCCATCTTAAGATGATTGCAGTGCTTTTTTTTTTCAGTAGGTAAAAGATGCATTTAACTCTTGTTTTTTTACTTTAAGAAATTTACAAATTAGCAAATATAACACCAGTTTTGCTATTTGTGTACATACCCATGGCATTGGCTTCAACCTACTTCCATTCCCTGTGCTAGTGAGGTTTCCCATACCACTCAAGTAAGCAGATTTGCATGTGGGAGAAGGGCAGAGGGGAGCTGGGAAGCATTTACATCTTTCTCTATCCCTTCACTTTAAACCTGGTAAGTAATGTGCTTCTGTGGTGGCCCACTGGTGGAATAGCTGCAGGAAGAAAAAGGTACTTTCATACAAACAAGAGAGCAGGGGCAGAACTTGAGGCAGAAGCCCCTCTTATTCTGATAACAAATTAGATCTGACTGGTGTTTTGAAAATCAGAATGTGCTCAATGCTTCTTTTGGGGGGATGATTATCTGGATTGCAATAGAAAGTGGAAAGTAAGTGGAATTGTTAGAGAAAAACTGTGATGTTGCAAGCTCAGAAGCATGGTTGAGCTTCTCCTGCCTTTCTTGTCTCTGATCTAAAGAAAAAATGATAAAACATTGATGACAATGTAATTGCAAGAAATAATTTCTCAGACTTAAATCATTAATGTGAAATTATCCTCAAGAAATTTTTCAAATATATGGACATTCTGTTTTAACTTAAATTTATCACTAGACCATACATTCATTTTGTTGTGTTTTACATGGAATTAATAATTATGACCTTTTCAATGCACAAAAGGCATGACCGAAAAAAATAATAGAATTGGTCTTTTATTTTTGGAATGATATTTTATTAAAAAATGGTCATAATAGAAAGACATTCCTTGTTAGAAATTGTATTTATTATAATTTTTTTAAAACAAGGATCCACACTTGATCAGCAAAGATGTCCCTATGATTTGCAGCCCACAACTTAAGTGTTCTTTTTCTCATTTTTTCTTAGAAGGCCTTTGAGGCCAAATTATGTTAGTTCCTTCACACTGAACCTCTGTTTTTCTTTAAGGTAGTCAAAAAAATGGCATTATCTCAGAAATAATGAAATATAAACCAGTCATTCTGTGGGCAGTCTAGTCCCTGCCTGGTGGCCAGAGCTGGAGTTCCTGCAATCTTCTAGGGAAGCCTTTAGCCTCAGCAGCACAAACTGGGCAAGAGAATTTCCCCACTCCCCCTTTGGCCAAACACCCACTTACTTCCTTTCCCAAGTAGAGTAACCCTCAGTCTGAAATTGGGAAACATTGGTAATATTTTGACTTTTCCTGAAGATGTAATTTGTGCAAAAGGGGACACTTAGGACAGTCACTGTGGGAAAAAGAGACCAAGAAATGCCTGCAAATCTGAAGACTGAGTGAAAGTTGAAAAGTCTCTTGTAAGTTTTTAGTCCCCTAGGAAGTAGAGTGCATGCCAAGATAAGGGAATTAACAGTTCATATTTGAAAGGCAATTAAATATTTTCTATTGCTAGACACAGAAGGAATGTGGATAATCTGATTTATTCTTATTTTATGGATGTACAATTACATTTAGTGTCAAAAGTACCCCTTGTGGTGACCTAGGCTATAGTCATCTAATAAAACCCTATTTTCCATGGCTTTAACAAAATCCCCCTGGGTGAAGCCTTAATACTATTTAAATATAGAACCAAATCCTGTTAGATTAACATCATCTGAATAATTTCATTGACTTCTGCTGAGTTTAACTGACTTCAGTTGAAGCAATCAGGAGAGTATATTTTTTTAATATAGGATTTTAGCTTTTCATTTTGTTAGTTTTTCAAATGCTATGTTCAAGTATTGTTACTGTGGGACAGATTTGGCCCAATATTAAGAAAGAAAAATCACTTATTATATGTACCTTTGCAGTTTCATCTCTCAGATTAAAAGTTAGCTCCAGATTGGTGAGGAAGAGATCAGAAAATTCAGGGTACATATCCAAAACTTCAAGTAGATCTTCTCTCTGGATCTTATGTAAGTCACAGTAAGTTAAAGCTCTCACATCTGCATTTGACTTTCCTGGTTTTGCATAAAGATGTACCATCTCTCCAAAAATATCATTTTTCCCTGCAGAAAGAAAATTAAACAGAGATTATTATTTTAAACATGAATAAGACATTACATTGAATGATGTATTTCTTTATGACAGAGGAATACTTGGTTTTACATGAAGTGATACAGTCAGATTCCTATTGTACATATATTTAAAAAAAGCAGTATTATTAAGTATTAAAAGTGAAATTATTAAGATCAATGATAATTTATGAGCATATAACTGGACTAAGTGAGTGTTTCATCACAACTTTTCTTCAGTTTCACCAAAACAATATGATTTGAGCAGGTTCCTTTTTCCTTTCTTCTAAAAGCATTATTTGGTAATTTCAATCATATTACAATGGCAAAGATGTAATTTCTATTGCCAGTCCAGTACAGAACTTGTCTGGTCTGTAATATCATTTTGTTAAGAATTACATGAAGGAACTGACTGTACTTGAAATATATTTTAGTAGAAAATTACTTAATTTTTATATTTTTTGAGGGAATGCAAAGCTTCTAAGATGCAGGAGTTCTTTTGAACAAGCTCTTTAAACACGTCTGCCTCTGTTTTGATACCATTATGATTCTTCCAATCAGTGTTGATGCATTTGCAATAGGGGTTTGTTAAGATTTTCATCTCTATTTAATTGCTCATTTTTGCCAAATTGCACCTAAACTTCATCCATGCAAAGCAGTTTCAGCCATAAAAAAAGTGAAAATATGCTACACACTAAGGGTTTCAGGGTTACCTGCAAAATGGGGTTGGGGAGGCACTAAGAAAACACTTGTGGAAAAGAAGGGTGATCATGGCAAGGGAGAAACAGAGACTGGTAAAAAAGAATACAGTGGTGATTTTTTGGTCTCTGTTAAACAGTTGTGCCTTTCACATTGGGTTACTAAGAGCAGTTCTGGTTTTTCTATTTTCTAAAAAGGAAGTTTAAAACTGCAGCTAAAAAACCCAAAAGGTAATTTAAGTGCTGATTTATAGCGAGGATCTTGAACATGGGAAGATTAAGAGAAAACCTGATTATATTGCATCTATTCTTTAGAGAGAAAAAATTACTTGGTATTCAATGCCTCTAGAATATAAGAAGGAAAGCATAGGAAGAACCAATGGAAAGGAATTGAAGCAAGGTAATTTTATACTGGAAATAAAGCACACATTTTAAACAATAAAGATGATTAAATATGGAAATAAACTGCCATCAAAAGTGATCCTATTTTCATCTCTTCATATCTTCAGCGCAAAACCTATTGTTTTTATTTCCTAAAACACAGTTCATTAGATGTAATGGATAGTCAAAAATATGAAATGTAACAGGAATCAGTGACGAAACAAGGGTTTGCCAATATGCTCCTTCTGCCCTAAATGTTTATGAATTCAGAGGTCCCTATTCAAGGCATATAAAACCTTCTCTGCAATATTCTTCTTATTAATAAGAATATAAATAAGAATATTGTGGGCAGATATTGATGGGAAGAGATATAGTGGCATGGCCTTGCAAATAGCTGGTTTTCTGCTAAGGTGTGAGAGCACAGGGATCTCATGTGCATGATATGAAAAACTTGTCCAGTCTGCATCTTTGGCCCAGGAAAAAATTGATATCCATATAATTGAATCCATACAATTGCCAGTTTGTCTTGACTGGAAGTGCAATAGAAAAAAATACAGAAATGTACATGTTTTTGGTGTGAGAGATGAATTCTTTGATGAACCACACTGCTCATTATCAGGGCAAGACTATTACAGTTAAGTAAAAACCTCACAATGTCATACTTGCATGCTCCCTACTTTCTTTATGCCTAAAGCTGGCCCAGCTGATGAGCTGCAACAGCAGGAGATGATTAATTATCTTGATAACACTATCTAAACCTAGGGAAGGATTGCTTTACGCACACCTTGTGCCTGCTCACATATCCACCCTGCAAAGTATAAACAGAATAATCAGTCAAAGTATAGCAACATACTGCCCCCAGCCCACATGTTGCTTCAGCTGCTTTGCTGAGTGTAAGTTCCTACAGTGGCCAATTAACAGAAAGACAACATATGAAGGATATTACAGCTGGTATATTCTTCTGTACATCAAAATCCTTATCATCTACTCAACTATTCTTTGCATTCTTATTATCTAATATAAAATTGGGAAAATCTGTGGTCATGTTATGCAAGGTTTTAGTTATTTTACTTTCCATACTGCTATAGCTAACCAGCTCTAGGTGAGCTCCCAGCTGGACTGAGCCAACTTTTTTGGGAAAGAAAACAAGTAACTCATCATGCTATACAAAAAAGGATGTGTTAGTAAGACATATAGGGGAAACACTGGTGTCATTACTTCTAGATAAAATTAATCTGTTATTCTCTTCTTTTCCTTTATGCCTAGTGGGCAGAAACAGATATTTCTGAAACTCTCTAGAAGACATTTTGAATGCCCAGAGTAGATTGCTCCAGTAAGCAAAGAGAGGAGTCTATGTGTCTCAATACCTTCCTCACTGTTTAAGAACAGAGTGGCCTTGACTTTTGATCTTGCAGCATAATCAGAACTGGAATAATTATATATCTGCTTGCCTTAACTTGCAGCTTGTCTTTTACCTAGGGATTACTGTGACTAAAGATAAATCTTTAGAAATCCAAAGGTCTGGGCTCTGGTGCGTGTGAATTATTGCAGTAATGTAGATTTTTCTTCTTAAATTATTTCTTTGCTTGATTAAAAAAAAATAGTTAGTAAATATTTACAAATTTCCTGTCCCAGGAGCAACAATAAATATTTCTTTTGAAAATCTGACTCTTTTAATATGCCTTGTAATAATGTACTTACCAAGAATGGCTACAACAATGTCACTCTTAAGGATTTCAATGGAGCCTCTTGACACAAAATAAAGAGCAGTGAGAACATCTCCACAGTGTACTAAAGTGTCTCCAGGAGGTGCATGTGTTGTCTTAAATTTCATAGCCAAAGCTCGAAGACAGCCTTTACTGGCCCCCCGGAAAGCTTTGCAATTCTGAAGCAAATTTTGGTTGAGGTGCAGACAAATGTCAGCTTGTAAGCATTCTGGAAATCCCTTCAGGACCTGGAAAGACAAGCATAAGGATTTCATGCGAATGCTATGGATGTTCTTGATATAATTTTTGTTTTCTTCCTGGACAAAAAGAAAGAAGTGACCTACAAGCAGACATAAAAGGTGTAGGAGTATTAAAATTCAACAAATTCATAGTGTAATCTATATTGCAAAGCTTTTACAATGTGAGTACTCCTATAAATACTAACCTATTTAGTGGTTACAACATATGCTATTAATTGATTGCAAGAAATGGTCTCAGGGTACATGAATCACTATACTGCAGGAAAATAACAAATAAGACAGTGAAAGGGAAAGTCTTGACCGAATTTCCTTTTCCATTATATATTTCCATATATCTATTTCCCTTTTATCAATTGTCAAGGTACTACAGTTATTATATGAGAGGTTTTTGCTGAAACAACCATGACATTTGTAAAATGAGAACTATCTGAAGAAGATCAGATATTTTTCAGAATGAGGGCATTTTATTAGGATTTTCATGTTAAATATAACCCTCTTGCAAGTGTAGGACTTTGATTTTTATCAGAAAGAAAGCAACATGATCTATTGAAACAGCAATGTTTGCAGATTTACATAGACAGATGATTCGCTCAGCAAACAACAGGGCTACTTGCTGTGGTCCTTGTTCATCTTTTACTCAGAACAATGGGAGTTTGCCTGAAGTAGAATCATGGGATTCCTCTTGGGTACCATGGCAACATGTTAATTTTGTTTAGAAGGAAAGGAGTTGTTTACAAAATAGTCATTATCTGTGATCTTTTCTAAGTTCTCTAGGATAATACACCTTTGATTGTTTTAGAATCTATAAACGTTTCTGCTACTGACTTCATGGGAGTACTGCGAGTGATTCTGCACATGCTGACACAGTATGACACACCACCTTTCTTTGTTATATCCTGTTACCTGCTGTCAGTGATGTGGTTGGGTCATTGGCTTTCCCTAGGGACAGCTACTGCTGCATATTACTAAAGGCAAAATACGTACTGATGCTACAAGTCTTATGAATATGTGAACAGGATGTGTCTCTTTGTTATTAGATCAGTCTATTATTTCGTCCTTGTTTATCCTCTGCACTGCTTTTAAATAAATTTGTAAACATTTCTGCAGAGAAAAGATATATCCAAAATCCATTCACTTGTTGCTATATTAATTTCTACTTCAGCACAAAATATCCTGTGTAATCACTCTCATTGCAGAAATTATTCATAACTCATATCCCTTGCTGGTGAAAATGTCTTATGTCTGCACCAGCTGAGCTATGTAGTAAAAATGAGATATTAGAACCTTTAACAGTATTGAAATGTTTTTATGATTGTTAATGGGAATCAATGCTGTGAAATAACAAACAATGTTTTAACACACATATATAGAACAAGTTTTTGAGCCTTATGGCATTACCATATGAAATCTATACATCATCAGAAAAAGCCAGCATTCAATAACAGTAAGCAAAATAAAATATCATAAATGAAAAGCTTCTGTGGCATCACTCTGTTTTCAGTATCTATCACATCACTAGAAATAGCTTAGTACTCAATTATGCTTTTTAGTATAATGTAATTATATTGAAATAAAAAAGCTATAGGTTGTAGGAATTTATTTGCTCAATGATACTGAAAAACTGAGAAACAAATATGTACACCAGTGAAACAGGAGAAAAAGAATTGTGTTTATTTTGAAATTGTTCTCCAGTCATGTGAGTGCAAAAGACCTATTTTGAATTAATTTGTTTGTTATGTATGTATCTGAATACAATTTAGAAGAGCTCCATTTTTTATAGGATATGAAATAGGAAATGCATTTTGAATTCAGAAGTACTTACAAGAAAAGTGTATTTGAATTGTTAGGAACTCATGAGCAGTTAGATTACATTTAGAATAAATAGTTTTAATTTTTCACATCAGCTGTTTATCTGATTTTCAAGGGATTGTATTTTACCATTAAGCAAAACCAATGCAGACAATGTGTGTTGGTTTATATTTCTGAAGATACTTTGGATATTCCCTTATGGAAACAATTATTTTTATAATTAATTTATATTTGTCATGAAACTGTTCTAAAATCATTGCACATCAGTTGATAGTTATTTAAATGTCAATGACATCTGAAAGATACCAGCCTCTTTTCAAGCATCTGTGACTAAAAAGTCCCTGCTCCATGGAGCTTACACTCTAAAGTACTTTTATACATCAGAGACAAAAAACATCTACTCTTTAATATCACAGTTTTAAAATGCCTAAAAGGAAGACTAAATAACATTGGTTTCCAATGGAGATTATTCCATTAATACAAGCTTAGAAATTCAAGAAAGTAGCTGATTGGAAGATAAATTTGTTAAAACAATGGTAAAACCTACATTACCAAAAAGAGCTTATCATATTGCACACATTGTGCGTGGTGAGGTGTTTAATCTAAGTCCAATAGGTGACATAATACAGAATTTGATGTTTCCAGATGAAGTTTTATGCTGTGCGGTACAGACATTGTGCCAACCCAAACTCTCAAATATTTGTTACATTCACTCTCATATTCTGATTTCATTACTGAAATTCTATTGAAAATTATGTTATACTGTGAGAATCAACATCAACATCAAATTTGTACACACTCTGCCTATTCTAAATATTAGAAAACCATCCATGCAGTCTTCAAAATAAAAAATTGAAAATTATAAAATTAGAACTGCTGTTTAATAATATTATTATTAATGAAAACCCAAAATGAATAAATCATTTAAATACAGATTTGAGTTTCAATTGTTCCATTCTTTCCTAACATATTTCTATTGTTATACACAATATCTCCTCAGTTGTGATTCCACGGGGCTCTGGTGAGAAAAATCTTGGATTCTCATGGTTAGAATAATGTTTGGAATCAGATGTCATGCATAATTCCAGAAATACACACAGATATTTTTAAAAAGACATGTAATAAGACATAAAATTGGCTGTAGCCCTCCCCCTTGACAAAGAAAAAGTAAAGGAAATCAGTTAAGATGCTGTGACCACAGGCTTCAGTTGTCTGTCATTGATAGTTATCAAGTCCAAGTTCAGTTATCTCTTCCTGTTTGGAATGAAACTTACTCCACATCACATAATGCTAATTTATCTACGTGGCATGCTTACAGAGGAGGATAACGCCATCCAGAGAGATGTAAAACATTTTACACAGAATAAGTGATTGTTTGTGAGGATAGCAGGGACATGATTCATACTGCTTTGAAGAACATGATCTTTTTATGAGGAGAGGGAGTCCAGCTTCATTAATTTATTTTCTCAGGATGACAGCAAGATATCACACATTTATCAGGCACATTTGTGACAACAGATTTGGACATATCTTTGTGCCTTAATCTCAGGCAACAAGCAAATGTTTGGGGCAAAGATAACCTTGGGGTTTTTTGGATAAATTATAAAATTCATGACAATTTTTAGATTTTTAATTCTCAGTTCTTCAACAGGTATATATGACTCATAGAAAATATTTAGAAAGTATTTAACCTGAAGCAAACCAGGATATTAGCTAAATAGTTTTCATTAAACATGGAAATACCACATTCCATACCAACAAAACCACAGAATGATTGAGGATAGAAATGATCTTGTTGGAAAGATCATCTGGTCCATCCTCCCTGCTCAAGGAGGTCTACTTAGAGCTGGTAGCCAGGGTGATGCCAAGATGGCTTTCAAATACCTCCAAGGACAGAGATGCCACCACCTCTCTGGGCAACTTCTACCCGTGCTTAGTTATCCTCACAGTAAAAATGTCTTTCCTGGTGTTTGGTCAAATACTCCTGTTTCAGTGTGTGATCATTACCTCTGGTCCTGTCACTGGGCACCACTGAAATTAAACCTTTTTCCACATTTTTTACACCCTCCCCTCAGGTATTTGCTCACATTGATGTGATCCTCTGTGAACCTTCATTTCTCCTATCCGGCTGAGCAGTCACGGTTCTCTCAGCCTTTCCTAGTATGAGAGATTCTCCAGTGCTTGTTGCCTTACAATCAAAGATACTGTTTAATTCTGCATATAATCTTCTGTCACACATTTTCTCTGCTGAAATATAGGTGGGATCATTAAATACCAAACAGCAGCTGAAGAGAGCACAAGAGTGCTCTTGTGTGCTGTGTTTGGGATATGTTGAAACAAGTGACTAAGGCTTTCTTGTCCTAGAACCAGTTAGACTTGTTTATGAGTGGCAGGTGCCCAGCATATAGAGGGAAAGATAAAGGCATACTCCCAAGTTCCTCTGAGAATTTAAGATGGCATAAACGGAAGAGTATTCTGGTCCTTCTCCACTTTGTCTGATTATTCCTGCCTTGTCATGATCTCTCCTTGTGAAATGGTTTGAGAAACTGATCCATACAAAAAATTAACACAGCAAAAAATTTGAGCAGCTGAAGGTACAAAGAGGCAAGAGTAAATTCACTTTGTGTCATGACCACACATACTTAATATCTATTTGGTTCTCACCTTCATAAGAGAGATCTCAGGCTATGTTGACATTGGCATCACTAAATGCTGAATAAAGTTCTCAAAATATTTGAATAATAAAAGCTGAACTTTATATTAAAACCTTTTATTTTTATTAACCTTTTGTCTTTGTTCAGAAAGAATTAGTAAAATTAATTAATATTAATTCATATATTTGGTGAAATAACCTATGTATTTAATTTTTATCTTTTTGCCAGCCACCTAATTTTAAGGCTAACCTGATACTCTTTAGCTGCACAAATTGCACTGCTTAGATTTTGAATTAGGATTTCTGTCCTCCAGCAGCTGTTTCCTCTGATGGAGAATAGTGTGGGATTTAGTTCCATTGCAAACATTTGACACTTGTAATTGAATAACATCATCCAGGCTAAACATTTCTGCAATTCAGCAATTTTATTTCTAGAAAGAATTTAGAATTTACTATTTAATATTCCTCTGATAATTAATTACAGAAATTAATTATTTCTGTAAGTAGAAGTTTGAAACATTTCTAAGCATTTTCAGCATTTAGAAAAGAAAGAACAGGGTCACATCTGGCAATAATACTGCTCCAGAAGCTCTTGGGCTCCACATAGAAGAAAGAATATTTCTGAAAAATCCTCTTTGTAGAGGATGATTTTTTAAAATGTTCAGTATGTTTCCTTTCAACAGCTGAGACAGAGAAGCAGTATGTGATAATGAGCTAATTCACCTTTCAATGAGATTGAAGCCTCACAACCTTATCAAGAATAGGATCTTTTGTTTTCAGTCATCACCACAACACACATGTGGGACATCTTTATGCTGGAATTAGTGAAGCTGCAGTGGACCATTCTTCTACAGTCCTATTACAGTTTCTGAGTACATCTGAAAAGTGATCTCTGTGATATGATACATTGCTGAACAAGGCAGATGAAAAATTATTTCAGTTTGTTCAACTGTTGACTCCCCTACTAGAGAAAAGTTTTAAGTCTGTAGAAGTTGAAGATTGATCAGATCTGGATATTTCAAAAAATATGATAGTTGAAGAATTAATTGCTCTTCTTTTGATATTTTAGACCACAAAATATAATGCACTGAGAAACTGATAAAGGATCATTTAGAAATAGATGGACATCATTGAAAATATTTTTTTAATGAGGTCTTATTTTCTACAACTCAATTTGATGGAGGCGATCACATTTTTAAAATTGCCTCTTTTAGAAAATGAAAGAACAGGTTTATGGCTAATCATAAGGTACTTTGTGGCTGGTTTATATCTTGTGATTTCTGTTCTAACTTATAGGCAAGTAGCAGTGCCAAGTTCCAACATGATTACATATTCCCTTGGTTTAAGAATTTACTGCTAGATTTTGTTCCAAACACATCTAATTTGCACTAGTCTTTTGATGGTACAAAGAATTTCTCCTTGCTGTTTTTGAAATTCTAATTTACTTCTCTAATCCTCTGCTTTCAAATACATTAGTGGCACTGGTTCTATTGCTAAAACTGGTTTTGTTGTAAGAAGCGATCACAGTGGGAGGAAAAGCAAGAATGAAAAAATGTAGTGATGTAAGCCAGGTGTCAATAGCCAATTTCTTACAAAAGAAGCCTGTTCAAGGCAATGGTGAATCTGGCCTTTATTTGCTACTACAGAATTACTCGTTCAAGATAGGTGTGTGTTCTACTGTACTTGTACGATCACAGTGGCCAAGATCACAACAGTAAAATGAACCAATTGCTTGGATGCTTGCAGGAGAAATCATAAACTTAGTCATAAAAATTCTGGTTTGTGCTCCCCTTTCATGCTATTGGACAAAACCCAAACCAAAAAGACATCTGTCCCACACCCAAAATTTTAATTAATGTTTACACTGGGCTAAACACTTTTCAGCTTGTCCCACTTAGTTACTTCTTTGAACTCTTTTCAAATGTAAAATAAACCAATAAAGCTATTCAGATGCACAGAAGATCCATGGAAAGAAAGGATGGGACAGGATTGTAAAAAATACATGCATAACTTAAAAAAATATCTCAAACACTAAATAACTAATCTTTTTAGGGTAAGCATCATAGGCATGCCATTATCAGTGCTGGACTGATAACATAGGAATGAAAGAGGAAAAAGAAGGCAAAAAGAATTTAGAAAAACTAGACCAGGACAGTTAAAATTATTACAAGAATTGGATTCTTTGGGACTGGTGACATCTTTCATGAAACAATGTGCAATGTAAACTTTTTTTTTGTAATTTGACTTTGCCAGTGTATATCACAGGGACATGATTCAAATTATGCTTATTCTATAGACTCAAGATTTTTTATCCAGATTAAAACAAATCCCAAATCCTGTTTATCCAGTCCATGCATAATTATGTGAAACTGTTTTTAACCAAAATACATTATGTAATGAAATATAATCAAAAATATGTAAAAATGGAGCAGAAGGGAGCAAATGAACAAATAAACAAGGTCTCAGCATATTTAACTAGCAGGTCTTTAAAGCTAATTTTAAGTTTAACCATTTCAAGTAAGCATACAGTTCTGGTTGCAATCTAGGGTGTAGAGTTTTGTTTAAAAAATCAAGTTTAGTCTTAGTGCACAATTACTCCTGAGATTAAAAGGGTTTCTGTTTAATCTCTTTTTTTGTATTTTGCTTTCCACTTTACCTGGATTCTTAAATATATTACTGAGGATAATTTAAAACATCTTTTGAAATATATTCTCCATTATATATATATATATATATATATATATATATATATATATATATATATATATGAGTATGTGTGTGTATTTGTTGCATGTACATATATATATATATACAATGTAAATTATTATAATTATTATGCACTTCATATTTCAAAGGAGATTTCAAAGGAGATTTTTAATTTTTTTCAGCTTTCAGTCATGAAATGAAGAAAAAAATATTAGATGAAATTCTGCCTTCAGAATTCACAAAAACCTCCAAGTAAACATGGGCAGGAGTCAAACACAATTGTTTGAGGACAATATTAGTCCTTTATTCTGTAAATGCAAATATTTCATGCAAAATTAAGTAAAAAACCACATGCAAGTCCAACTCATATGCACATGGCTAATAGCCAAGAAAACTTCATAGGTGCGTGTGTTAACATGCAGATATGGTGTAAACCAAGAGCATTCACACAAAGGAAAATGCAGAATGATCAGCAGCATGACAACTTTGTCAGTGACATTCCTACAGAGCAACTATCTGATGCAAACCAATATGCACATGACCTTTTTTGGGCAAAGAAGCATGACTTGAGTTGTGGGGTAAAACAGTGATTAATAAACATGGTTAGATTAACATTTTTTAATGTCTAATTTTTAGTAACCATTTTGCCCCACATCTGATTCTGCTTGGATTATTTTCCTTTGCTATCTACCCCTTCATCATGCAAAAAGTTACAATTAAAATTAGAAAGCACTGAACAAGCTCTAAACCCAACAGATAACATGGATATTCTTCACACTTTATACTGGAATTAAATTTGATATAAATACCTCCTGCTCTTACCAGTGGGTGGTGTTATTCCATGTATTTAGGTGTGAAGCAGACAGGAAAGAGATAAATCTTTCATAAGTACAATGTAAATCACACAATTCTTATATTATCCTTGTACTAAGTGTAATACATTCAAACTCTTAAAGGAAATAAGGCGATTGACATAAAACTTGAGGGATCAAACTGTGAACAGAATAAGGAATAAAATACAATGAAACAAGATACTAAACTTGAGAGTTTTTCCACACTTTATTAAAAACAAATCCTCCATACTGCCTCACAATCATATTGCAGAATATGGGCTATTTAATCCATTTAATTGTTGTTTCACATTCATGACAAATCCAAGACTAATTTCTGTACACCAGTTTCCAAATTATGCAACTTTTCATGTGACAATATCCAGTTATAGTTACTATTTCATGTGAACCAGGTGGCTTTAGTACATCCATTAGTGGCAATGAATTACTTAAAGCATATATGATTTTGTAATATCTTCAGAAATAATTCAGTGAGCTGCTTTAGGCTTAGGTTGAACACAACTGCAGCTTAAGGGCCTGATCCTGCAAAGTGCTGAGTACCCTACAATTCCATTGCCATCAGAAGGAATTAGGGATATTCAGTGCCACACAGGATGAAGCTACCGATGCTACCTTCCACTGCAGTAATCCCCAGCAGAGGTTTATACAATTGTCCTTGTCCTGCCCTGGACATATTATTCCTTTGGAGGGGACACATGGAAGTGGCAGGTGAAGACAAATATATTAATTTTCTATTGTATTTTCAAGATTTGCTTTACTTAATGGTAACCATAAAGTCAAATTGTCAGTGATTCTCCTTTATAAAAGATTTTAATCGAGACCATTTTTTCTGTTTGCTGCATAAAAATGTTGTACTCTGACAGTCATTCAGAGATGTAGTTATAGATATCACATGAAAGCTGTTTGAATGTATGTCAAAATTTTGGAAGTTGATTTCTAGTTAAATTGTTACAAAAGTGTATACATTTTCTTGTTCTTGACAGCTTTCTGGAGAGTTCTGCAGTTTCTAATCTGCAGCTCTGAATACCTCTGGAAAGCATCCCTACAGAGACACAGATTCACAGGTCCTTAAGATGTACAATGCCCTCAGTGTCTTCAAACTGATGTTGACTTTTCAGAAAAAATGTTTCTATCTCCAGAAAATAAGAGATTGATACAGATGCTTACTTTTGCTCACTAACAGATTGTTATTCCTTTTTAGCTAGCCATGTATTTATAGAAGGAGAGATTGAAGGGGCTTTTTTTATCAAAACCAGAAAAAATGAGTGTTATTCCTTGTCAGAAATGAGTTTCTGTGGATGGCTAAATGGTTAGTAGTACTGTGTTGATTTTCTGTGCAGAATTACATGGTTGTGAATACAAGCAAATTATTCAGACTATCGTGTGATTCAAATGTGTCTCTTTGAAAAGAGCAGCAAAACCTGCCTGTTCCTCTCTTCAACCTGTTCCCAATATACCTGTTCTAGATTACATGGAAAGATTTGGAAAAAGAATTGATCTCCACAGGTTTGATAGAACAGTAGCTCTGTAGACATCAACAGAACACAGGTTCTCTTGTTTGATACTGGAAGTGGAAAATCAGGGCGAAGAACAAACAAAATTCTGGAACACCTATATCTGAAAGAAGAAACCTATATATTTTTTCCCTGTTTAAGTTTACAGAAGTAGCCTACAGTTCGCAAGCTTTCCTATACACAATGAGAATTCAGATTACTGATATACCTGGCAATAACCTAGGCAGTGAAATGTTTGTATGCTAAACATGTAGTGGCTTGATTGTAAACAACTGAGATATATATGCACCTTCTTAAACTTGTATTTTTACAGCTTATAAATACTAAAGACTTAAAGTCTCTTTCTAATTTCTCATGCATTTATGTATTGCTCACCCAACATCTCTGCCTGAAAAACAGAAGAACATACCATGTTCATGTCAATGCCATTGGTGTATGTCCACGCATGCTGGAAGTATTCCTCCAGTCGCTGCCGCAGAGGGTTTGGGATCTGATGAAAGCGGATGAACTCCTTCACTCGCAGCATCTGCATGTGGTACCGTGCAGTTCCCGAGTAGAGTCTTTGGATTATTGCGGATACGTTTCCAAAAATGCTAGCGTACATTAATGCTGGATTAAAGAGAAACAAAACTTGCTTAAATCATATCATTACTTAAGGGCATTGCAGATGAGTACAGCTAAGCAAAAGTTAAGAACAAAGGGAAGAGTTAAAAAGGTATGCATACATTTACGGGTTCAGTTTTAAATAGAAAAATAAAATATAATTATGATTATATAAATATTATGGGATAGAATTTCCTAAATCCACTCCAAACTCACCTTCTTACCTTATACAGGATTTGCTTACAGGCACTGATATACAACACAGATATTCTGACAGTTTGGATAACAGATTTTGAGTCGTCAAGCAACTTGATTACTTCCTGACACTGAATGAGTCACAACATATTTTTGCATACAACATTCCTTTCCCTAGGAATTTGCCCTTCCGGCTGCATGCTTATAATCTTATTAGTTTAGAATGTTAAGCCATTTGTTCAAACACAAAGAGAAAAAAAAGATTAAAATCCATGATAAAATTACTTACAGCCAATCAACATGACACAGATGGAAAAGATTTTCTCTGAGTTGGTGTTTGGAGACACATTTCCAAATCCTACACTTGTCAGACTGCTGAAGGTAAAATAAAGTGCTGTAACATATTTGTCCTTGATAGATGGTCCAGAGCTTGCATCACTCTTATTGTAATGCTTTCCTAGTTGTTCTCCTAAAGAATCCAACCAACCAATCTTGTGAGCCAAGTAAGGTCTTTCTACATTTCCAATGGCATACCAAATGCAAGCAAGCCAGTGTGCAATTAGTGCAAAAATGCACATGAGGAGCATCAGAACTGCAGCACCATATTCGGAGTATCTGTCCAGTTTCCGTGCTACCCTCACCAAACGCAGCAGTCTAGCTGTCTTCAGAAGGCCTATTAATGTAGTTGTCTGTAAAAATAAGATAGGAATTAATTTTCTCTGTTACCAAATGTATTTTCATGAATAGTAAGCATAAATAAACCACCACAAATTCCATTTTTTTGGGGAATCAACACAAAGAGTAGAAGAACCCATTTCAATGTAAATTTAATTTCATTATCTTTAAGCTATCAATTTCATTATAAAACCAGGGAAAAAAATAAAAAATGTACATTTAAAATCAAGATATATTGAAGTTGTCATTATGTGCTAAATACCCTCTCATGTTGAATATTTTACTTGATCTGGACTCTTGGGTTGACCATAATGGATTTAACGATCCGATATATCAATGATTTTTTTAACATGATAAAGTGTGTAAATTATTGGAACTACTCATAATTATATGACTACATAGGTAATAAGTCCACATGGGTAATAAGTACTCCTGAAGAAAGCTGTGTGACTGTATTTGATCCTGACTTAGAAGCTCCTTGCAATGGACACACATACTCTAGAAAAGTGAAGTATTAGGGCAGAAGTGTCTCAAAGAGTATATCTACAAGATTCCTCCTGTTTGTAATGATAAAAGCATTCATACAGGTGAAAGAGGATAAAGCACTGTGAACAGAACATCATGGAAAAGTTCCTTCAGATTAATATTTTTGCATCTTGTAGGTGTAGTGGCAAAAGCCAGTAATAAAAGTACTACACCATTATAAAAGTAAATTGGAGAATTTTAAAGAAGGAATTTATTTCAAGATTTTTAGTGCAGATGTGTGCTATTATCCATTGCAACCTCTTTGAGGCTTTGATCTTTTCATAGCAAAAAAAATAGGTGATTAGTATAAGTTTTCATATTTAAATTAGTAAATATGCTAATTCCTTGTAGAAGGAATAGACAGCATTGTTAAGAGGAACAGCTGGATTAAAAAAACCCCTCAGCTACCTTTTTTCCTTGCATTAAGTCTGAACATATATTAAAGTATTCAGTAAATGCCAAGACTGCATACATTTTAATGTTTTGTTTGTTTGTTTGTTTGGTTTGGGTTTTTGCTTTAGCATACATGTATATTACATGACACTTAACAGGAAAAGCTTTCCAAGCCTCACAAACCACTCTGACAGTAGTATGCATAACAATAAAGCTTTTTTTGCAACAAGTACAAGACTAGTTTTTATGTTTTATTAAATCCTTGTATTTACCATGTTTCTGAGTAAAACCCCAAAGCTCTTGGAAAAAAACAAGAGTCTTTCTTGGCTGCATTTCTCAGTGGACAACTCAATGAATTGTTCATATTTTCTGAGTAAATGAGCAAGAGGATAATGTATGGTAACATTCCTGAATTCAGTTTAATACCCCAAATAACAACTTTACATAAAGAAGATTAGTCACTCGAATAGTCTGAAAGACCACACCCTTCAAAATGTTATGCCTAGGCTGAGATTCAGAAACATGTAAATACTGTGATTAGGTTATTTTTTCTTTGTAGGTAGATCAGGTTTATATATTTATGATCCCTTAAGAAAAGCTAAGATTTGTTTTTAGTGGGGTGTTTGAAACATTCCCTACAGATGTAGTCATATCTCTACGTCATGCAAGAGACCACATATTCTTACAGTGCCTCTTAAATAGATGAGATGCTAGATTGTTAATCTACAATATGTCATCACTGTTCCACCACATTCTTAAGATAAAACTTGCTAATAATATTCATACTCAGTGTCAATCCTATACTTAGATACATCAGTTTGAGCTCTGGAGTATGTGGAAGGTATATAACATAAGAAAACTTCATCTCTTCAAGGGTAAAATCAGCATGAATGAGACTAGATATGCTTCAAGCATCAAAAAACTCATCCTCAGTTTTAATTTTCTTTAACACAGTGAAGAGGCTTTAACACTAAAACAGAGCTGGCAGCAGAAGTGAAAAGCATAGTCCACAAGTTTTGATGTGCCTTACATGCTGTCCACTTCTCAGCATAGATGTAGCCTTCACATAGTAACAGTACATCTCCCATGTGTCACTTGGCCAGGGACAGAAGTTCTTGGTTTCAGAACTGCATCTCATGGAACGTAATTTTGTTGGTGTGCTGGAACACTTTGATCAGCACAATGCCCGAGGAGGCAGGGTGCCTACTCTGTCAATTACCTTACTCCATCTGGTGTCAGCCATTAATACCTGCAAATAGCAACCTGATAGACGCTGCTCTCTTTTCTGGATTGCTTGCTTCTCTGTTTCCATCATACCTATCTGCTGGACTACAAGTTCAAGAGTGGTTGGATAATCACATCAGATTTTTTTTCTTTTCTCTTCTTTCCTCTCCATCTACTCATTATTTTTATCTTCCCAAATACCAGGGAAGCCACCTAACTTTCACAACACACACACACAAAAGAGAGAATTATTTACTACCAATCATCATCATTTTGAGTCTCATTAAGCAGAAAAAAAAATTAAAATTACATTATTTCCCTATTTTAGAAATTGGAAAGTTAACAGTCTAACTCTGTTGCTTTCTTATGGTTGAAAAAGTATGGCTCAAATAGAAGCATTTGGATAGTGCTGTATGTGGTATTTGGATTATTATCTCCTGCCCTTTCAAGACTCCACTTGATATCAAGGTGTTTTAAAGCTGCATGAGCACACGTGGTGCTCTCTTTAGAGCTCATGTTTTCTAATAAAAAGGCTATTCAATACAATTTTTCACTGGGGATCTTCTTTGAAGAATCTCTAGATAACAAAAAAGAGCTATTTTACAAAAAAAGATAGCTGTTATGACTTAAAAAATTCTATTAAATGAAAAATGCTCCATTCTGTCAATTTTATATTTGCCTCTTCTTGCTAAACTATGAAAAAGGGATCATTGGTGAAATATTATAGTTAGCAGTGTAGGAAGAAAAACTGCAGTAAGTAGCAGCTTAGAAAAGTGATTGACATATTCAATACCATGAATGAGAGAGAGAAGCTATGATGTCTCGGTGAATGGAACATAATCTATATAACATCATTACTGCTTAGATAAACAAAGCCATTTTTTCCAGCTAGAGAAACTGGTCAATTACTAGATTTTGAGGGAATAAAGATTCAATTTACTTATATCTGAAATAGTGAAAAAGTCATTACATGGTCCAATAATTTCTGTTTCAACTTCCACATTTTTATATTTGTCTACTCATCTGCAAGAATGCTCTTCTTTGTTACTCTAATCTGCAATGTTATTTTATGTTGAAATTATTCCTTTAGCAGGACTTTAGCACCTGGCACTTTGCTCTTAAGAACTTCTGTAACAGGAGAGGTGGGGAAGAATGATGTTCAGGGGCACTCCTTCAATGAACTTTGGAATTGATCCCTGTTGTAATCCTTTATGTTCCACACTTCTAATCATTGAAAATAATTTTTTGGCAATGACAAGTGATCAATGATCAGAAAGGAATGTAGACCGTGCTTGGAGGGCAACACTGTAGTCTGAGTTAGAAGTAATGCCATTATAAAAATGTTGGTCTTTCATGTATCTGTGCTTTCAAAACCACAGAAAAAGTTATCAGCAGAAAGTTGGACACCCGCCACAGATAATGAATGCAAAAGGTGATCAAATTTTCTCTTAAATCTCTGAGCTTTTTAATCACCTACTGAATAAAAAAGTAAAAAAGTTCTCTTCTGGTAAGAAAACTATTAATATGTTCCCTCTGTCCTCTATATTACTCTCTGTCTTCTTATAGCTTTCCTTGGTAACATTTATTTTTAGTCCATGGTTTTATCTCATGTTTCACTAGACTCCTCATTTACGTTTTGCTTAGTTTGCTGCTTTAAAAAAAGAAATTCTGTATTCTGTGTATCACAGAAAAGGCAAACCCAATTCTCTACTTTTCAGAGAAAATATTATGATTTTATCCCTTCTTAAATTAAATAAAATTTTTTGGATGAACTGGGTCAGGAATCCAGAATATAGCATATATTTTATATACCTTTAGGCCAGTTTTGGATGCATATATTGAGCAGTTTTTTACTCTGTTGTGTAGATAGATCATGCTTGTCAAGGTAATCTTTTTTTTGCTTCTTTTGATAGTCCATATTCTTGATAAAATTGACAACAGCCAAATCTCTTTGATAACTAGTATAGTTTATGCTACAATTAACCTGTTTTCTGCTAAGTAAACATCTGACCTAAACATTTTGAGCAGAGAAAAATTATTTTAATGATGCAATGCCAACACAGCACTTATATGCATCATAGAAAGTTTTTGAAAAGTGATAAATTAAAGCAGCAGTTCTTATATAAAACCATTTGACCAAGTCCTTCATACACAATATATTTATTATTTCTAAAGACAGTGTCAAATATAGTATATCTGAAAAATACTAGCTGAATCATTCAACGTCTTCTCAATGAAAGCTAACATTGTGCCTTATTCTACAAAGGAAGATGTAATTTTTGTTTAACTTTAAAAGATGGGATGGAAATACTAAGCAGCTATTAAATAACAAGCAAAAATACTTTAGGATACACAGAATACTATCATGAAGTAATAAATTAAGATTTAAGATTTCTTATTCATTTAAGCTTACCTCTTCAGAGCCAGAGCCAAAAATCAGCAGGTCAAAAGGTATTGCAGCAACCATGTCAATTAGGAACCAGCCTTTGAAGTAGTGAATTGCTATTTTTGCTGGATCACTTACCACTTCTTCATTCTGGTTTACATATGTTGTTCTGAAGTTTATTAGAATGTCAATGATAAACATAATATCCACAATTAAGTCTACAACATTCAGTGGGCTGCAGGAATATCCACACTCTCTCCTCTTGCGATCCTCACTGTCGTTCAGAAGGAAGGCAGCAGAGTAAGGGGTGAATATGGCAGTGTATATGACCAGCAACAAAATGAGCCAGTCCCAGACAGCTTTGAAAGGACTGTAGTGCAATATAGTAAACTTGTTGATGCGAGGTGTCTGGAGTTTATATTCTGGTAGAACATCAGCCCCTAAGGATAGAACCTAGAATAAGAAATATCCACATCAATAATCAGACAGTGTATCTACTTCCAGTAAACATAGCAAATACAGGACAAAAAGTACTTCATTATAGTTTTGAGAATTAAGCTTCAATTATTTAGTGTTTTGGCAAACTAGATTTCTGTGAAATCCATGGTGTCTGCCAGGTCCAATATATTCATTGACAATTTTGCACAGTCGGTTGATTCTTGTCCCCTGTAGCAAACATTAAGAAGCATATCTTATATCCATAAAATCTGCATTATTAAGCATGTCATGAAATTCATTTATCCACCATATTATAACCTTGCCAGCCTTCTCAGGGACAGACTTTTCTTGCAGTGATGTAGTGTTTTTCTCCCAAAGCAAACCAATTATCATTGGCTTTAATTCCCTACAAAAGAGTTTACACTCATTAGAAAGTGTACACAACCAAAAATTAAAAAAAGTTAGTGTCCTTGACATCTATCTACACCTTGAGTTTTGTGGTGTTAGAAACCTCCATGCAAATTACAAATTACAAATTACAATGAGGCTATAGTTCTAGTTCAGCTAAAGGTGTGACAAAGGATACCACAGGAGTATTGCCTTTTCCTCCACTTCTACTTTTGTCAATGCCTAAAGCTTATTATTCTTTTAAAAGTATGGATTTGTTATCTGCTGGTGTTATCTAAGTTGGATTTCAATTTTATTTGGAAGGATTATTTGTAAGCACTGTTTAATTTGCTGGCTCTGGAAGCTGAAATGTTTGCTTTGTTGCAAAGAGCAAGCATTGTGTGAACACCAGATAAAACAAATTTCCTTTGGCTGCTCTTTCAGTCTGAGGAACAAAGGAACAAAACCTTTAAGGATCAAAAGGTAAATTATATTTTGTCTCTATTCAGTGTTTGGGATTGTCAGCAATGATGCTAATTATTGCCTTCTGTGCTGCAAATGATCTCCAAATCCTATGAGACTCAGAACACCATTTCATTTTACACAGGCCAGTGAACAAACATCAGATGGTGACAACCTTCAGTTATTACTCAGTTGGGCAATATTCATGTTCATGAAATCTTATACCCTTTTTCCACCAGTTACTTCTGCTTATTCCTTATTCTCCTGCTATTTAAAAACAATTCTATTAAAAAAATAGGTTACTTCAAAAGCTATTAAAATGAATAATTCGGCTCAAATGAAATGGTGATTGGAAGGGGATATACCTTTTCAGTGATATTGCCTGCTTTTATTTGCTTTCTTTTTACATTTAGTATTCTGGGACTTGAGAATTCAGCTTGTTCAAGACTGAGGGAATCCATGCTCCTCAAACACAATCTTAGAAATTCTAAGGGTCAGCACAGTCTTTTCTGTTTAAAATTCCAACAGAAATAGTTGTATAAATCTTAGATCCTATCCTTAGTAATATAAGTGACACTAATCTTACCCAGTCAAATTCTACTCTGCAAATATTGTGTGAACATGAGGGTTAATAACCACTCTTCTTTGAACTTGAAGAAAGAAGTGATTAAGTCATCCAAAAGAATATGTGCTAGCTCCAAGCAGCCACCAAGCACTGGGCTGAGCACTCTGCTGAGGTAGAGGCGGTTCATCAATTTTTTGTATTGTAATTAAGACTTGCACTTAACTAATGGTGCTGGCTACTTTTTTTTATGCATTAAACACATTAGCTGACAGCAAGCTGAAGCATTGCTTAGTCTCTTAAGCAGTCTTAATATTTTTAGTCCCCCACCTGATGAGTTGACAAGGTTTTCTTAGTATTTGAGAACAATGAGTATATGTGCCAAGTAAACTGCTATTTATAAAATTTATATTACTGTTCCGCTGGATTTTCAGACAATGAAGAAAATGGATTAAGCAACAAGGACAATAAAGATTACTTCACATGTTTCTTTCTGTTGCTTGAAAATTCCAGACACTCTGCTTCATTTCAGAGCAATGCAGAATATAAATTGGACTAATTCCTCTGAAATCTGACTCAAAACCTAATTTTAGTTACATTTATTCCTAAATTGGTTTAAACTGAGTTAGGCAAAACTAGAGTTTAAAAATCCAAACAATTGGACAAAGTGAGGGAAGAGCAGTACTCCCTCATTTCACTGAGTATTCAAGGCCAGGCTGGATGGGGCCTGAACAACCTGGAGTAGTGGAAGGTAGCCCTGGCCCTGGCAGGGAGATTGGAAGGAGATAATCTTTAGGGTCTCTTCCAACCCACACCATTCTATCACTCTATGATTCTACTATTCAAACTTTAGTTTCAAGACAGTCTGAGAGACCCATACTGCTATCACATGTATATTCATAAATTTTGTTCTGAGGCATTCTCATTCTAAATTTATTAAAGAATGCAAATGCACACAGTAAAAACCAAAGACCTAGAAACAAAGAAGCATAATAGCATATGAATAAATCATAGCAGAAATAATAAATTATTAATGCCACCATGAATTGTTAAATAAATATTTCTGCCAAACCATTGCATGCATTAACAGTATGGTTTCCTGGTTATTCTACCAGTTGGTGAGAGCAAGTCTAGGACAGGGCTGCACCCAGGCTCTCTAAGTGACTATAGAGCTAAGTAAAGCACATGAACATGGAAAAGAACCAGGAACCATTCCCAATGCATTCAAGAAGCACTGCACTCATCCCTTGAACATACTGCAATTGCATTGACCAAATGCAAAATGCAAGTTATTCAGAAAATATTGGACCTTTTTCACCTCTGTTAAGAAGTCACAATATTTTTTGTGCTGTTTATTTCCAAACAAACAGAAGATAGGTGACTAATGTACACTCACAGAAAGAATATGTAACGTTCACAATCTAGGTAACACCTTTCATCTCAGACAGAAGTACTGCACATCCAGAAAATTTGAACAAAGAACAATGTTTTCAGGTGACAAAATATCAAAAAAGGTATAAGGGCTTGAGTGAAACTGAACAGATTTTAGGTAGATGGACACAGATATCTGTGTGAAAAGTAGATGTGGAAGTTTGATGGTTGCAATCATTAATAAATTAGATGGTACTTTGCTATATCTCATGACCAAGTGTGCCTCATATGAAGTGTATGTATATTTAAATGGTGTAGTTATATTCAGTACTAAATACTGTTTTGTCACTGCTGCTTTTGCAAAAGATTAATTAAAGTAAATCTTGTACTGACAAGGTTAGCTACTGCATAGCACCTTTAATGTTAAGAGAATTTCATAAACATTTAATAAAGTTCAAACTATAAATATAGTCCCAAATTACTTTGGGAACTTTAAAATAAACATTTATCTCATCCGTAAAACATCTTGTGTAAAACTATGGAAGATGGTACCCGTTCAAATACAATGTTGCAATATTTATTTCTAGGAAATACTTTATGACATGAAAAAATATTATTTTGCCAATGTGTTGCTGCACTCACTTAGCAGTAGTCCAAAGCTAGGCACACAGCCCTGAGAACCGAGTGGATGATCACTCCTGCATCCTTAAGCCAGGAAGGATGTAGCAAATCTAGAAACACTTCAGCTCCTCATCTGCTGAGAGACTCGAATATCTACTATGATTTAAGGAACTCATTGAATAAAGGATATTCAACATCAAAATATGAAATTACATGAAAATGTAAAGAAGAAACTGAACCATGATAATTGTATTGTAAACATTGTCGTAGCTAGTGGAAAAAAAAGGAAAGAATTTGGAACATCTGTCTCTTTAGATCTAATCCAAATACACAATACAATGTCTTCCTTTTTAAAGGTAGTTTTGAACTAATTTTCAGATCTTTATCAACAAGGCTAATAACAGTATTGAACAGGAAAAACTTGGAAAGGAAAAGAAATGAGAAACATGAATCAGACTTGTCAGCAAAGGCCATATTGTTGTAATTGACGGTTTTTTTCCTGACCTTAAATCAGAATGATAGAGGACTCAAAATGAGGCAGTATTGCTTCAGCTTTAAAATGATTTTAACAGATTTTATGGAAATTTCTTCTCTTGAAGTAACCTCTCCTGTCTCTCTTTTCTCCTGTGTATTAGTTCTATTGAAGCTGCCAAGCTATAACTAGCAAGTACATCTCTTTACTTTTCCTCTCTATTCATACCATTACCATGAGACATCTACAGACTGGACCTCCTAAGGAGATTTCTGAATCTAAAACCAACTAAAAATAAATATTACACGAGTATTTATGAACAAATGGAATTTAAATTAACATTGTCTTTCTGACAGTAGGCATTACCTAATTCCCCAAAAGACTTTAATGGATTTTCATATTTCAGTCATCTTGATGATTGTCTTCCTTATGCAGACATGAACAATTAAGAAGATTACACCAGTACTAAAAGAAAGCTGAAGTGCTCTTGATTTGGTGCAAACACAGCATTACATAAGGCTTTCACATAGCAGCTTTACAAGGTATTTTTACATGTAAAAGATATTTTTGCATGTCTTTCAAAGGACAGCTAAAAAGAACATCTCCTGAAATACTAATGGTAGGGAATGTTAATGATACTTGCCTTCTTGTCTTACTCTCTGTGTCTTTACTAAAGGTTTTTAAATCATGTAATGTGTCTGTTTGTATATAATGCTGAATGCTAAAACACTCTGTGAGACAGTTTGTAGTAAAGTAATGAAGTCTTATACAGAAGGTTTTTCTTTTTCTTTTTCCCCTACATCCTCATATTCACCAAATGTTATTTTAGGTAGGTATTGAAACAGAACTGCTAGTAGTGGTGGAACCTGAAAATTCAAAGATTATCTGAGTGTAATTTATTTTAATGTATTTTGTTCTAGATATCAATCTGTCTCACAGAAGCTTGTTTGAGAGAAATGGGACTTCCTCAGAGTGCTAAGTGCCTTGCTGAGGCCGTGAAGGGCTGAACTTTCATGAAGTTATCAAATAATTATATATCTTATTCAGCTAAACATATTTACATACACAGCAAACCAAAATCTTCAAATGGTTAAAGAAACATGCATGTCTCATGGTCAAAACAGTAGAACAGCCTTTTTCTCCTGTTTGTTAAGTAAAATTTTTTGGGTTTCAGGGAAATAATACTTATTGACTTACAAGACCCTTTCACCAAAATTGAATACATGTATATCTCTAACCCATAATTTATTTTTATTAAGCTAGATATTAAAAGAGAGGAGGCATTTTTATAGTTAATTTTCCATGAAAATTTTAAGAAATGGTATGTAATCTTAAACCTCAAGAGCCTCTTCCTGCCAGTCAGTATGTAATTACTTCAACATTGGTGGGTAATGCATTGTCAGAGCAACACTTAGAAGCACATAGATTTAAGTAGAGCACTTTACTGCTCTTTAAAACTGAAATTAGGGATATATAGATTATAAAGAAGATATTTACAAAGAAGATATTGACTTCTTTTAGCAAAAGCTAATGACAGACTATATATTAAAAGTTGTGTAACCCTCTTATTTAAAATTCACTATGAGATAATATTTCAGAAGACAGCAAATGCTATCCTTCAGCATTCTAGTGAGTTTGTGAGTTATTCATTGCTCTTCTGGCAACACTAAGCTGCTGACAAGCATTTATATGTCTGAAAACAAAATATCAAGGGTCAAATTTCTTATAAGGACTTAAATTATTGTGTGGCTTTTAGTAATCAAGAATATATTTTCTATCATCTGTTCATAGTCTGACAAGAAAAGAAGCAGATTTTGAGATTTTGTGCTTGTTGATGTTATCTCATCCTTCTTACAATATTTATGAAAAAAGCATTTTTCATTATTATACATTTTGACTGGTTTGCTGGCTGTCAAATACTTTGATTGGATAAAGAAAAGAATAAAAGCTATAAGAATTTCTGAAGTGCATGGAGAGATAATGAAGTAGCTGCATTCATTGTTTGGTTCTATGATTACAGTACTTACTGACATAACTGTCAGGAGTACAGGAGAAAGGAAGAAAAGATCCTTATGCATATCTTCATATTTAAGTTTCAGTTTCATGGTAAATATTTTTCCCATACTATGCAAAAAAAAGCTAACTTTAGTGTCTAGAAAATCTGCATTTTGCAATTAGACTCCATAGTGTTTAAAAATATATGAACTGCAATAGAAACTCTTCTGGTAGGGAGAAAAGCTTACTTTAAAAATTACCATCTTCCCTGTGGCTCTCCTTGTTTGTGCCTAATGAGCACATCCCAGCCTTGTTCACTTAAAGGAGATATTTAGTCTTAGCACTCTGCCCAGGTTGCCCAAGTACTGCTCTCAACAGCACTTTTAGGAAAGTTAAGTGCATTACCCAAACTTCTATACAATTTGGCCATCAATATTTTAACCAAAAAGCCATCTACCAAGGGTAGATGGAACAGATTGCATACATAGATACTGACAATCTAATGATACAAATTACATTTCATTAGTAAAACCAACCCATAAAAGCATGATCCAGATTTTTAGGGCCACCCATTCAATTAATGCTGGTTAGGCATAGAAAAAGGGTGGGTTTGTGACCATGGGGAAGTGAGCAGACAAACTTGCCCTTTGCTCAGCCAGTAGCTGCATCTTACATTTTTGCATTGTAAAACTTTTATTGTTTTACAATGCAAAAACTTATTTTAGTTTTGGAGAATTGTGGCAAGACATGGTATGATCTTCATGATGATTCTTCACTAAATACTCTGATATTCCAACAGAATCAATAACAAAATAAAAATAGCACAGAATCAGCGAGAAAAAAGTAAGTCCTTGGGAACCTCTACCTTGCCTGTGCTATGCTAAATGAAGCTCATGTTTTGCAGAGAACAAGAGGTTTTATTTATGGATTTAACCAGTGTCCTGATTCTGGCTATGAGAGAGTTAATTTTTGTTCTTAGTAGCTGACACACTGCTCTGTTTTGGATCTGGTATGGGAATAATGTTGAAAACACACTGATGCCTTGGTTGCTAAGTGATGTTTACCCTAAGTCACGGACTTTTCAGTTTCCCAGGCTCTCTCAGTGAGCAGGTGCACAAAAAGCTGGGAGGAAGCATGGGCAGGACAGCCGACCTGATCAGGCCAAATGCATAGTCCATAGCATAGAATGTCATGGCCAGACTAAAAACTGAGGGGGATCACCAGGAAGACAGACCTCTTACGGCTTGGGAATGGGTTTGGCATCAGTCAGCAGGCTGGGAGCAATTGTGCTGTATAAATTGCTTTTCTTGGGTCTTCTTCCCCTGTGTCTCTGTCTCTCCTTTTTTGTCTTCCTCCCTCCTTTTGTTTACACATTAGTACTAGTATCACTCCTGATTTTCCCCTCCATCCCACTGAGGGTGCAAGCAGGGCCTGAGCAGCTGCTGTACAGTACTTTGTCGCCAGCTGGGGTTAAACTGTAACAACCAGGGAGATACAAGAATCTTTTTGGTGCTACTGCAGGCCCTGAAAGCTCAGTCTAGTGGAAAAAAAGCCTAGAAGAGAAGCCTGTAAGCCTTAATGCTCATTGTTTTCTAGATATATTGACTAATTTATCACACAGTGCAAACTGCAGTTTCCTTTCCTCACTGGGTATTGTGGGTGTAAAGAAGTGAGAAAACAGACAACACAATATATCTGCAAATAACTATCCTGGATAAAACTTATTTTTCAAGCTTTTTTTGAAAATCTGTAAGGAGGCTAGAGTCTGCATCCTATCCTAACAAAATTTGTCAAAAATAAATTAGCTGGCCTCTAACAAGTTCTGCAGAATGGCCATGAGCCACAGGCTCTGATTTTTTTCTCAATTCCAAACCCAGCAACTAACATCATCAGAGACTAAGATATAGCAAAATGTGTTATTCTCCTTTGGTTATAGTCTTCCATTTGTAATTCATCTACAAACCCAGTGAAACTAAATTTCCTTGAACAGAACAAATTTGTACAAATATGAGCCCATATCATTCAGAAGTTATTTTGCTTTAAAAGAGAGGTTTCTTCATAATTGATAGAATTCATTTAGAAAGTAGAACATTTTCAAAGATGGATACTTAGAATAGAAAAAAAAAATGCAAAGCTGGGAAATGAAGAACTGTTCTTCCCATGTAATAAATGTTTCTCATTTATTAGTAGTAGTATACTCCACACTCTGTCTGAAGCTGAGCATACCATTTCATGCCAATTTCCAAGATATTGAGTAGTTACTGGAATTTCCATATTTAAAAAGATGCTACCTTAATGTAAAACTGGCAATTCTTTGAGTAAAAAAAGGAATTTTTATGCTTGTAAATAAACCTAAAGTATCTTAAGGACAATTTCACCATGTGCTGCAGTGCAAGATTTGTTCAATTGTCAAAGAAAACTAGACTTACCTAAGGTAAATAAAATATCAAAAAGAAACTTTGGGTTTTCTACATATCAATATCAGGTAAATGTTCATATAATTTCAGTACTTTATTTCAGATAGATTTTTATTTTATAGTATATTTTTACACTTTCAATGGTGTTGGAGATCGAATGTTATAATTTATGACTTAAACATCGTCATTAAGGACTTTTGCCTATTATAGTAAAACTATATTAGAAAAGCTGAAGAGAAGACCACCACACCCAGAACAGGCCTTCTGACTGAGGCCCAGAACTACTCCTTGAGGAAGACAGTGACTTGGGCCTGGGCTGGAAGAACACATTCACAGCTGGATCATCCTTAGCACTTTCAGGGTGGAGACCACGGCCTCAGGGCTATAAGCTGCCAGGCTGGAGCAGACCCTCCAACCGAAGGGTGGGGGGAAAGAGGTGTTGGGTGTGTGGTGAAAAAGCTTCTGGTCAGAGGTGGTGAACACCCATCCTCCACTGTGCAGAGCTCAGATGTGGGGCCGCTTCACCCTGGGAAATCTGCATCCACATGAAGGACAGCAGAAGGATGTCATGTCCCATCAAAGGCCTCCCCCAAAGGGGTCCCCAGACCCTGCACCAGAGCACTGCAACAAGATACAACATACCCGAAGTGTTGCAAGGGACAGTGTCAAACTGGCCCCCTTAGGGGAGGCACCTTGGGCGTTCCCACCTGGCCCAAACATACATCAATCCACTGCATTCTGTACTTTTTGGTGCAGTGCTGCGGGGCACGGAGAGGGGAGACTCTCTCACCGCCAAGAAGACCAGATGGAGGGGGACAACGAGACATGGTTGGGACCCCAGGAAGGGTGATGTGTTTCCACCCTGTCACTCTCTCCCTGTCCACCCACTCCCCCTGCACAACTCTTTATCTCTTTCTTTCTCTCTTCTCTCCCTCTCTCTCCCCCTTTGCCTCTTTTACTATTAAATGAAATATTCCGTTTTTTGGTGCCAACATCTAACCTCATCTGGTTTTAATCAGGTTATTTGGGTACCTCTCTGGGTCTGATCTGTGTTATTCACAGACGCTTCATTTCCCCGACTCTTCTGTGTTTAAACTGGTTCATAACAGATTGCTTGAACTAGCCACTTTTAATAAATACTTCCTAGAGATTTTTGTTGTGCTATGCTTATTGATTTTATGTTCAGTAACACCAACACCATCCATAAATATAATTTAAGGAGTGTTTCTCCTTTTTACTCCCTTCCTTTTCTTTTTTTTTTGGAAAAGCATTAACTCTGAACTATTCTGGGTTTGCCCTTCTCTATTGATCATGTTACCAGTTACAAGCTGAAAGCATTATCCAAGTTCTAACACATGACAGGGAATAGATGAGAAAAATGACCTTCTCATTCGGCTTATTAATTTTGAGGGCATTCAGAATTCATCAAACAACACACTATGCTGACTGGGGTTAATGGTCTTTGCTTTTTCTTACTATTTCTACTACTTTGAAAAAAATGCTAAACCTTATCAGGCCCTAAATAGAAAACATTTTTCTCAGTTGCCACTACATCAAAAACAACTAATCCACATGCTTTTTTCCTCCCCTCTGCCCAAGACAAAAGAATAATAACCTCATTGCTATTTCTTGTTACTATGCTTAAGGACCTCATTTATAATTAGTGTTAGAACATAACTGCTTTATAATAATCATCATACTACCTGGAAATTGAAGGAACTTTCTTTTTAAATTTAGTTTATTCATCAATTTCTTTCATTAGTGATGTGTGGGAGAGTAAAAATTTCCTTGAAAAAACTAATCAATCATTAGATTACCCACAAAAATTTTAGTTTGTATACTAGCTAGTATTACATGAAAAGAGAAAAGAATTTAAATTGTTAGCTGACCACACTTGCCTTTTTTTTTCCTGAGGAAAATCACTTTTAAGATGTGCGACTATATCATTTCAGGTAAATGCTAAACATTGCCTGTCCAGGTTATGGCATTTTGTGACTAGATCCAATATTGGTCCTACAGTATGTACATGTGAGTTGCCTGGCACTAGAGCAGAGTTCAGAATCCAGACCATTTGAGGGTAAGGGCATTGAGAGAGGGAGGGAGTCCTGAGTCTGAGTCCGTGGTGCCCAGGGTTATTTTTGTGCCTTTTTTAACAGATGGTCATTTATGTAAGATAAGTAACAGTCAAATTACTCTGGAAATACAATCCAGGATTGCCTCTTTCTAAGAGGTTGTCCTGAATGTTAGTTACACCAGCGGTGTTCTTGAAAAATAGCAGCTTTTTGTGACCCACGAGATCACTCTTCCTTTCCTCTTTCCCCATGTCAGCGGCTATTGCTGTCTATCTCTGGGAAATTATACACTGATGCTCTCCTAAAGATAGAAACTCTCCTGGGTTAACATAGTGACTACTGGACCCTGATCTAACTTTGCACTTGTGCTGTTTTGCATAGGAGGCTGGGTTAGATGGCCTCTAGAGGTCTCTTCCACACTACATTTTTGTACAGTTCTAAGGTTACGTGAAAGAGGGACCATGACTTTCACAGCTGTTTTAAGACAACTCTAACTGCATATGTGAAAGCTATTATTCCAGACTGCGCATGACAAATGTATCAGAGGATCTCACAGCTCTTTGGGTTTTAGTGGGGCTTGTCTTTCTGTTCATGGTGAGACCGTTCTGGTGAGCATCAAAACTGTTGGTTTCAGCAGAGTAACCTACCAAGTTTAGAAACTTCCAAGGTCAATCCACCATGAAGTGGGAGTTTGGGTATTTATAGCTCTAGACCAGAGAAATGAGACTTGCCTAAATGCTGCCAGCACCTTGGTTTCTATAAGCTTTGCTTGCTTTGTAGAGTATTAGTTCTTACACTCAACTTCTTATTATCAGAACAAATTACAACGCCATCTGAAAGTCTATTTTCTCCCAGTCCTTAGCATTAGAAGAGGAATGTTGCTTTGGCAAATGAACTAATATTAACAAAGGTCATATGCTTTTTTCCATGTTAGCATCATGGCAGTAAACACAGAGATCAAGCATTGATTACTCAAAACTGTAATTCATAGAAGATAGTGGATACTTTTCCCAACTCAGCAAAATCAGGTAATAGAAGAGCAGATCTTGGGGGAAGGACATGGACTAATTAAGGATGCATCCAGGTTACATACTGCAAAGCAGCTGGGCTTTCCGACTGCTCCATTTCTACCATATGTTGTGAAATCTTCTCAAAACACTGCAGCAGTTCAGCCGCCTGAACCTATTCAGCTGTCACAAAAAGAAGAGGCTCTACTGTAAGGAAGGAATATTTTATCTTTCATAATTGTTGTGAATCTTATTTTTATTACTTGGTGCAACAGCAAGTAATTATAATGAAGATACTATGCTCTCGTCTGAAACTGATCAAAACAGTGGGCTTTAATTTCTGCTTCCACACACTTGGAATAGCTGTTTGCTCTGGTGAAAAAGACACAACTTTCCAGTTGTGGTGACACCTTGGCACAGGTTTAAATGGCCACAGTGGGACTGAGGTATTTTTACTGGTTTTAACCATGGCCTTTTTGCTTTTCTTGGTTTCACAGTGTGTCACACTTTCTAAATTACAATGAAATTACTCACATTTATACTATTTCTATAATTACATCTATAGTAATTACAAAGCTTAATTATGTAATGACAATAAAAGATGAAAATTTATTGCATGAGGGTGCTAACTATTATTGTAAAGAAATGGAATACTCCTGTATAAGATGTGTCAATTCACAAATAACAGGAAAAAGAAGCATCTCATTTCAGAGTAAATTTAAACTTTCCATATATTAGGAAATGTTGGCCCTGCCTACCCCCTAATTTCATTATTATATGTATCTCTTGCTGTGTAATTGGAAGGCATCAAAATTGTTTCCCCTTTATTCAGAATTTTCTGCCTTATGCAGAATGCAAAATGAACAGCCTTGAAACATTGTGTGTATGTGAGTTATTGCAGGATGTAAACAGCACAGTGTGTCAGCTGAATCAGACTGCTGAAAATGTATAGATCAATAATTTGGTTTATTTTTAGGTTTTATATTGCCCCCCTCTGTCCTAGATGCTGGTAGTCTTCTTTTATCCTGAAAACCTGAAGGTCAGTTTGAAGTCATGATCATATAATAGTTCTTTTTATATCAACAGCTTTATTGGCCTTGGGAGGATATTGTTACTTATTTCTTAATCTTTTGGGGAACGAAATAAAGTCTGGCCAGATTACAAAAACATGCAGTGAAACTACAAGGTCTATCACTTCATACATGGTCCCCAGCCTCCCCCCCACCCCCCTCACCAGCAGCTCTATTTTCAGAAGATTTGTGGGTGTTCAGCATGTCTGCAAATCAGATCACAATATTCTGTGTAGCCTGTCAAGGTATATATTTATCATTTCATAAGCCATATGACCAGTTTGGATATATATATGTTTTCTAGAGGTGGGTGGATAATGAAACTGTTCTGAAATCTATTATTACAAGAAGTTAAAATATTACAGAGTTTTACTTTCCTGTAAGTCATTTATTGAGATAAATAATGAACAACAGATATATATTGGGCCTTTCAACCACATTCTGTATTCCTTCAGACTGATTAATTGCAAGGAGATAAATGTTCTCTGGACACTAGTGACAAAAGCAACAAAACAGTTTTTCTTAAACAACACAATAAAGAGACCAGTAATTTACAGTTTATTAACTGGGACAATATTTTGTAGACAGTATTAAGATATGGGAATTCAGGAATTCTCTCTTTTCTTTAAAAATAAAGCACAGACACTGACTATTCTAGTCTTCATGAGTCTGTTTACAATGGAGTTCACAACTTTGCAGCTGTACATCAGTGGAAACTGGATGTCTAAAAAGCTTTAAAATAAATCAGTATTTAAGCAAAAGATAAAATCAGTTCCTGTTGTGTCTTTGTACCTTGAAATTTTAAGGCCAGAAGTCCCCTTTATGAATTCATAAAAAATGTTAAGGGACAGATGTCAGACTTTTGCCCTACTGCTTTCTTTAATAAAAGTCTACTTTTGTGCCTCTAGGAAGACTTGTCTCTTTCTAACCATCAGTGTCAGGACCCCAACTGAACCTGTCAGTACAAAAGAGTGCAGAAATTGCACTGTCCTCCTGAACAGACTGTAAAAAAGAAATAATGGAAAAAAGTAAGTTGAGATTCTTCTAGAAGAGAGTGACATTAACACCTCCAGAAATTATAAGGAAAAACATTTTAAAAAACAATTTTTTCTTAAGTGGAATGGAAATGTAAATATAATTTAGTCACAAATATCTGCACTAGGATATAACAATGCCAATTTATCAATCAGGGTTATCTGGCAGCTACACCTGGACTAATTCTCTGACTAAAAGTCAGTTATGCAGAAAGTGTTCAGAGGATGTTATGCTTCTTGGCATTACACAAGGAGTTATGATCAGTGAAGCCCCAGGTGAAAATCCAGGCAAAGCAATCAGGAATCTACTTATTCAGGACCATCACATGTGCAGCACTTCACTGCAAGCTATATCTTAAGGCAATTTTCATCTCCACATAATGTCCTGAACCCCCCTGTTAAGCAGAAAAACAGTATTGGAAGGTTTCTTGCCGTAGAATGCATAACCTAGGTTTTTCTCTCAAGGTATAAACTACTGTCCCAGTGCATCTCCTCTTTCTTCTAAAATAATTTTCTAAACTTTATTCTACTTTCTATTTCTAACTTATTCCACTAAAATCTTTCTACTAAAGTATCTTACTCCTCTTTAAATGTTTTCTCAAAGCGCAACACTTCTTCTAAACACATTGGCCAACGATTCTTTTATTTACTTTATTCATTGTTCTTCCTCTTCCCTCTGAAGGTGACTATGTGCCATCCTTACCTTTTCACTCTCTTAAAGACCCAAATTACATCTCCAGCTTGTGGATATTAAAGAAGTTATACAGCTGTTGTCTTTGGAAAGAACTTGTTGCATCCTGTGATGCTGATACTTGATTTATTACTGTTGAGAGAGAATGAGAGAGAATCCAGGCTGCCTGATCCAACACAAAAGCTCACTGATATATTTTGTGTTGCACCATGAGGAGCTACAGTAGTAGAATTGTCAGATTTTAACACCAGGATTGCATTTCTCAGCAAAACTGAGGAAAGGGAGAAAGATAGAAAATAAGGACTACAAAGGGAGAGATGGATGGATGTATATTTGAATGGTACAATATGTGACCTTTCATGTCATCAAGTCCTGCAATCCCAGAAAATACAGTATCTTCTGTACCCCTTCACTACATCCTCAGGGTCTTTCTAGCAACACTTAGAATTGCTGCCCTAACTTTCATTAGAAGACTGTTTCAGAATGTCACAACTCTGATTAAGGGTGACCTTTAAACTTACCATGGCTGTTTTATACTCATTTGCTCTTTTACTGATATTGCCCCATAGATTAAATAGGTCATATTGCCCTCTGTGTATTTTGATGCTGTTTGACAGATTTCCTTAGACTGTGCCAGCATGAGCATATTGTTACTACCTCATTTAACATTTCCACCATATTATATTCTCAACACTCTGCTCAAATCTTCCAAGCCCACTTTTGCACTGTTCTGCAGATAGATTCCTGATGGATCTATGGCCCAAGAACAGATTTACAAATAAATTTATATTCAGACATGAAGCAGAAGCTTCAAAGAGCTGACTCTAACAAAATACATTAAAATCACTGGGAATAGAAACATAAACAGGACTAAAACTAGCCACTTAAATCTTCTAAATGTCTATTTCTAATCTAATTAATGAATCTCTAGTTAACTAGATCCTTGACCATGGTAATACTATAGACCTACATTTATTTATACCTCCTAAGAGCTTCTACCTGTACCTAATTCTAGCATTTAGGATGCAGCAGCAACTAAAAATATTGATAAGTGAATGTAATAACAGAAAAAGCAGCAGCTGCAGGGAACTATTTCCAATTATAATGAATGATATGGCATCAAAGTTTGGTATGCAAATTGTGCTCTGCACAGTGGTTGAGATTGTGCTAGAAAAGGACATAAACCAATGTCAAATTAAATTGGAAGGCTTTTTTGAAGTGTAAAGATTTTATAGAGCATTTCAAATTTAATTTTGAATTTGGTAGGTATCAATTTTCATTGAAAGATTAGCTGATCCATGCCATTTCCATTGGATTTTTTATAAAATCTAAATTATTTGGAGAATAAACATAGATTTAGAAAAAAAAACTTCTGCCCTCCCTTCCGCCCTCAGCAGCATCAGTAGTATGTAGAAGCTCAGCACCCTGGCACTAATTAGCCAGTCAGAATTCAAAAACCAAAAACCACAAAACCCAAAAAACAAAGAAAAAACACCCCTAAAAAAACCCACCTTATTTCATGCTTATATAACTTATAAAAATTAGTCTTTTTTATGTAACTTGACTTTTTCCTGTATTATCTATGAAAAGATTTCTATATATAACTACTAATGAATAATTTAAAACATATCAAAATGGATCCAGAAGAGATTATATCTTTCAAAACTGACCACAGAAGAAAGGGCAATGGTTGCAGATTCAAGCTAGCTATTAAAGACAAAATATATGAAAGATAAAAATCCAATTACTTTTTAGGCACTAACTGATCTCAAAATAGAAATGATAGAACTTTTATCTCTATTTCTTTAGGAGGGTGTACAATACATCCCTTTTTATATCTGTCAAAGGGAGTAGGAACGTGGACCCTGTCTGGCAAAGCACCAATGTAGAGAAGCTGCAGTCTGGTCAGCACTTGGGGACATGATTTAGTCGTGGACTTGTCCGTGCTGGGTTAATGGTTGGACATGCTGGTCTAAAATTCTATTATTCTATGAGTCTAAGCCCAAATATACTCTTGGCAAGATCTTCCTTATGGAATATCTAGCTGCATTCTACTGCAAAACGCTTTTTACCTCTTTCAGTCTGTCTAGGCATTTAAGGGCCAACCCTCTGCTTACTAACCTTATAAATGTTATTTGGGATACTGTCATCTCTTGGTATTTTTTTCAGTATGTTCCACATTCCTAGCCTGTTCCAGTCACTCTCCATATAAGATTGTAACACAAATGAAATAATATTGAAATTAGCTGAAAAGTTCTTTTGACTTCAGAGGGCACTGCATCTGTTTTGAGTGAAGAAACAGCTATTTAAAATTATTTTAAGGTTTGTTTCAATTATATGCCTTGTTCACAAGATATATTGTACATCCAGTCCAAAGGTATGTGCTTTTCATTTTGACAGCCTTATGGAAGCACAGATATGGAAAAAGATACCCATAAGAAAGAGCATTATGAAAAGCCAAAGAACTTGAACAGAAATTATGAGATATAATTATGATACAGTGGCACAATCATCTACCATTTGTTACCATGTTGTACCCTACACTAATCAGCAATTCATAATGCTGAGAAAAAATTATGAAGAATGAAACTAACATTTATGAATCACAGGAATCACTGAAATAAATGGTCTTATTTGGGACACGTGGTGCATACTAGATTTCTTTTCCATTAAAAAATAGGGAGCAGAAGAGTTTTGTTTGTTAGCAGTATCATCTGATGTTGTAGACTACCTCATAAACAACTGAATGGAAGATAAATTACATAATGTTTTAAAGCCTTCAAATTATTCTGGAGATAGCCAAGCCACTCATTAAAAGAGTAAGAATCTATTGAATACACTGGAAAAAAAAAAAAGAAAATGAGCTAAAATAACATGTATTACCTTACCTGTGTAACTTTCTCTGTTACATTGTGCGTTCGGTCTTTCACCTTAGGTGCAATAATTGCTTTCTCTGAAGAAGGAGGAGATGAAGATTTTTTTTCACTTTTGATATCTGAAAAGTTCAGTGTGAGCTGAGGAATTTTGTTGATTGTACTGTATTTATTGAGATTCGAATCTGATGTGGATCCCAACAGACTTGACTTGATATGATTAAAAGGCCCTGAAAAATCAGAACACATATTTAGTATCTGGGAAATTAAGGGAAATAAATTATCATTAATATTTAGGTGGAATATGTTAAAAGGGTGATTAAAAACTATTTTTCTGTATACTAGTTGTTAATAATAAAAATTATTTACATTTTAAAAATAACTCTTTTGTTAATTAGATTGAAATCTAATATTGGCTATGAATATGACATTTGCTTTACATATAACCCTCAATATTTTTTAGAAAGTTGATGGATTCCAAATTGCATAATGCATCTATCCTTACTTGTTTTCATTTTACTGGAAATTCTGGTGAGCTCTTATTATAGTTCTGGCTGAATATAAAGACTATATGCTCATTTGTTTATGAGAGCGGAAATAGGGCACATGATTATGTAAGAGTGCCTGGAATTAGCAAAGGCTCTATTATCACATCTCTACCTTGTTCATGCTCACATGATAGTTCAAAGAAACTGGAAAATTGAGTAGACTCTCAAAATATGTTTCTTCAATTGTCATTACTAACAAAATATTGGAAACTATAGGGATGCTGTATATACCTATATAACCTATATAACTATAGGTAGAATATCAACAGATTATATATAACCTTCTTATACTATTTTAGTGTATCATTAAAATATATATAGAAATTACATACTTCATGAGGTACATATTCTTTATAATTATTCTTTTCATTACAGACAGAGTTGTTTGAACAAGAAAGAAATATAAATGATCAGAATACCTGTTTTGTACTGTCATCATAAGGTCATTGGGAAGACAAAAGTATTCATTGCAAGGAAAAGTTGCTTTTCCTTGCAATGAATAATATTGGAAAAAGTACTAAAAAGATGTTTAGACAGTGAGAACTAAATCCTCTTAGGTATTAAAGAAAAAAAAATCCAGGTCTTGCAGTTGGTAGTAATGTACATAAAGTGTGAGATTGAAGGGTATTTATTAGATCTGCATGAGAACCTTATTTAAGGTTGCCTTAATTCTATTAAAGGCAACAGTGTGATGCTTTTCTCTTTTTCTTCTTTTTGAGGTTTTCTTTTGTCTTCCTGAGAGGAAAACAAGAATGTGTATGTTGATTCAGGGACAGTCAATAGATTGGATTAGGCCTATGGGGTAAATTGCAAAGTCAACAGTGGAAGAGTTGATTTTATTCGCAATGTGAGAATGAATGAAATTCAAAGCAACCAGCTGCTTGGGGATGGCTGTGGGGAAAGGCTTTATGCTGTGTTGAATTTTTCTTTTTTTTCAAAATTCTTTAAGTGAGGGCTGATTTTCCATCACACCTGGCTTCAAATGCTTGTTGAAGAAGAAGACATTTCATTTTCTTTTGAAGCTTATAAGGATCTATACATGTTTTCTTTCTCCTAAACTCATAATAATTGCATGCTAATCTGGAACACAGATAGAAAATCTCTATTAATCCATTTCAAATTTTGCCACTGTGCAGAAAGGAATTTAGAATGACAAGGGAGGACATGATGCTCTAGACTAAAATTTTGGGTACAAAAAAGAGTTTGTGCCTGACTTCTCTAACCAATAAACTGCAAAGCAGTCCTTCTTTTTCTCCTAGTATAGTTTTTGTGGAACAGATTCACAGGAAAAGGGAAGAAAGCATCACCTTTCACCTGCAAGGAATGGTAAAAAAGCTGCTACTGAGGGCACCACCAAGGGATTGTGGTACTATATTTAAATGCCTTTTTGCCCAGGTGGGACCTGAATCTATCACATCATCTATATGAGTCTACTAAAAATTAGTGCTCAAAGTATATCAGGGCACACAATCTCCTCACTAATCAGTGAAGTGACTAATCTGGCTGGTGTGTGCTAATGGACATGTGGTCAGACTGCAGTTTTCCAGCCCTGTTTTGCTTCCCTGTTAGTTTGAGCAATAGTTTCTGAGTATTGAATCAGTTTAGATGTAAGCAGGATTTCAAGTTAAAACCTTGAATCAGTTTGTCAGATTAAGAAGATTCTTTATACCTTAGGAATTCAAAGGTAAGAGGAAACTAAAATAGCTTAGGCAAATCTGTGATTAGATAGTAGGTAAGATTTTGTTTTATTAGTAACTTTGTAGATACTTAAATTGCATTGAAATTTTGGTTTCTGGGATTTACATCTTTTGTTGCTTCCATTCCAAAGGGGATTACTCTCTCTTTTGCTACCTAATACTCATGCCCTAGAGCATGATATTAGGCTTAAGCTCATTGCACAAGAGAATAGAACCTTGTTTCTTTTCCCCCACCTTCTTTTGCTTTAGAAAGTGGTGAAAGGTATAATGCACCTCATTGGCAATGGTAATTGATTGAAAGACAGTATTAGCTTAAGTACAGCCCAGGCTGGCAGAAATTGAGCTGGTACTTGACAGCCAGTGGACCATTGCTATACTGTCATAGCAGGGCACAGGAAAAGGGGGCCATAACAAATCACAATCACAATTGATACTAATTGGCACCCTGATTGACAGTTTCAACAGACAGGTGGAGAACTGAATAAGCAGGGAGAATGAGTTGCTTCTGCCTAGCCTAAAAAGGAGAATCAGCTTAAGTTTGAGCTCCCCATTTTGATGGTAGGATTGCACTGTCCTTGCTTACACAATGTGGATCCCAACAGACTTGCACAATGCATTGAGAAATAATTTCACTCTCCTGAGCTGCCAATTAATCATCTTTCACCAACAGTAAATACATTTATAAAAATTATTGCACAGCACAGAAACTGCATTTTTTTCCCCTAAGATTTTGCCAACATACACATGAAGCAAATGCAATGATTTTGTAGTCCACAAATTATTTTACAGAACCTATGTCATGCACTGCATGCAGTTTGGAGAGATTTTACCAGGTACACACACTTTTTGCATCATGCATGAAGTCACAAACCAGTTTTCCCACAAATACAAATACAGCAATTAAACTGAACACTTTAGTAAGTGATTTTCAGAAATTGAGGAAGTAATTCACAGATTATGTTCAAATTGCTTCTAAAACATATAGCTCAATGCTGGTGAAAAGAAACAGTTTTTAAATTGCACTAAATATTATTTAAACATGAAATTGGCAATGAAGTTCATGCATGCACATTTTGATGCTACAGGAAGCTTGAAACCATACCCCCTGCCATCCAGGAACGTGAAACTAGTTTTAAAGAGACAAAAGAGGAATAAGTGAAGATACTTCCACAAGGGTCCTGATTATCAGTTATTTAATTTTGAGAGAGTTAACCGAAAACTAAGGACCATGTAACTATGGATCATTTGCTAATGTCCTCATACAATCACACATCCTTTTACAGGTAAAGCTCCTGGTAGCTTCAACAGAAGTTTTGACTGCTTAAGGACAACAGCACTGAGTTAAGTAACTAAGATATGTTCTACCTCCCTCCCTTTCTTTTTTTAAATTAGCAGATAATGAAATTGAAAGGCTGTTTAAGTATGCATTCACTTTTTCCAGTGATTTGTAGTTAGTGTTTTGAGACAGGAGTTACATGAGTAACTATGTGTTTAACAAATATAATTTATGTAATAGACCTAGCGCTAGAGAGGTCACATGAGAGTGTTGCATTTGAACATTTCATACAGCAGGCAAAGTAACATGCCAAAAAGTGTGCCTGATTGAAACACTGGAAGGTACAGTCTAGATGTATACTTTACCTTTGACACTGCGACCATTGTCTGGTTTTCAGCATAATAAAAGTGGAGAAAAAGACAAAAAAAGACAACTAAAATCTACATCAGAAAAAGCAGAAAATACGGCTTCAATGTGTGCATGGTTTGAATTGAAATATTGTTGCACCTCCTTGACTGTATTATGAAGCCTTTCAGTGAACGTGAAATCACTCCAACGATTGAGATAATGTGTAAAAGTGTCTGGAGTAGATCATCAGGCAGTAGGACTGGCTTTATCTAACTTGCCTTAATAGAAACATGATAAAATTCTTTCTCCACAAGTCTGGCAGTGGGCTGCAGGAAAAAATTATTTCTTGGCAAAAGTGCCAAGAAGAAATAATTAGTCCCACATAATTGATAGAAGCTGAGGCAGAAGTAGCTGCATGGCATGGGGGGCTGGACAGGAGGCCCAGCACAGACCCCCAGGCCCCCCCCATGCCTGCCTATACTCATGTGAGGAAACGCTTTTACCATGGCAGCAGCCTAAGCCATGCCCTTCTGAGCAAGTGCTGGAGAAAGACGCACCTTAAACCTTTCTTCAGCTCTTAGGTGCCTTTCCACAAGGCTAAGCTTTCTGTCCTGACAGGCTCACCTGGCCCTGAATCCTCTCATGAGATGAAACCTTTTCAGGGAAAACATTATTATTGCTGCTGTTATCACTATTTTAAAGAAGCCACACAGGTGCAGAGGTAGATGCCACGCTGGTTCATGTGATAATAATGTGATCCACAAGGCACCATCCCCTTGTGCTGTGCCCTGCGGCTCTGAGGGTGTGAGGCGGGTCTGGCAGGGAGTGGAGCCTTCCTCCCGGTGCGGGTACCCGCTGTGCCCAGGTTACCAGCTCTCAGATGTGCTTTGGGCTCACACAGACATTCACCTCCTCTGCCTGGGCTGACAGGCCACCTCTGAGGCTGAGGCTGTGCCACAGCAGCCTGTGGAGAGTGGTCAGCCTTGCTCTGGACAGAGGCCGTGGCCTGCACGGGGGCATCGGACATGGCGCTAGGCCTTGCCAGACCTGCGCCCTCACTGGCTTCTCCTCAGCTTCCCGAGCACGGCACATCAGGGGAAGGGGGTTTAGTTCCTCCCAGCCCAGTGCCTTCCTGGGCCAGGCATCTGTAGCAGTACTGGAGAATAGGCTAAGCTGGGCTCTAAAGCCTGCTGCATTTTCAGAAGGCTGCAGTGATCTTGCTGAGTCCACTTTCTGAAGACAATAACATTTCTGAACTTGTACCTGACTGCAGAATCTGGGTTGCTGGTGTTTCAGATGAGGCTGGCTTGGCTGCATTTTGGATGGTGAGTGTAGGACACAGTTCCTGCCCTGTTGCTTTTGCTGTCATATAGGCAAATTGATAATGGAATTTGATCCAGTACACTCAAATGAATTTAAAATGCTAAGCTGTCATTTTTACTGTAATATCTTTTGGCATATAATGGGCACAGTGAAGATAATTTTAAAGTGATAGACAACAAGGCTGCATAAATTAATTTAACACATGAAATAATTTATATTCTCAATTGCATTATCTTAAAATTTGACTGCAAGTAAATTGCCCTAGTTAGTATTAAGCTAAGTAATGTTATTCTCTTCTTTCAGAATTCTGCTTTACTGATTCAATTAATATTTTTTGAACTGGAAAGGGTAGGAAAAATTTGAATCCTGACTTGCATTTTCAGATAAAGTAGTAGTTTTTGAATGATTTAGGAAAACTCAAAATAAAAATGGAATGGGAAAATATGTTAACCGTATGTTTCCTTTGGTAAGAATTGAGCCCTTTGGGACTGTAGTTTACTTTTACTTGTTGTATTTAGGGTTTTGCATTCTCCCTGCTCAGAAACTGCAAGCTTGGAGCAGATGATTTAAGCTGAATCTTGGTTGCCTAACTTGCATGAATAATTTTATAGCAATAAGAGGGTTTTATGGCTCACCGTTGAGTTAGGCAATTAGGACTTGCTGGATAAATTTAAACATCTTTTCAGCATAAGGTGTCCAATTCTAACATGATTGTAAGCAGATGGCATCAAGGATGGTTACAAATCCTAATGCCTTTCTGAGAGCCATCCTCTCTTCTGCTGAATTTTTCAAGAATGACTATATATGACATAAATTAGGGCCTGGTTCTCTACTATTTTGTAGTTTATGCACAGTGAAAACAGAGTGAGAGTGTTTGTCGATTTACACTCTAAATGATCACATTGCAGGAGAGGCCTTATTAGTTCAATTGGATTATTGACTCCTCATAGTAGAAATCATTTTCATTAGTACTTAACATTTGAAAAAAGTTTTTCCATAAAATGGAGATAGAAATTTTTGCTCCTTCATTTTCCAAGTATTAAAATTATGTGGTAATTTATGCATTAGCTTTCAACCACTGTAATCAAAGATATTTAATATTCAAACTGATTTTTACACATTTTCATAGATGTATAACTGGATGAAGAATGGCCATTTGGGAACTACTACAATGAAAAATTAATATAATAGCACAAGGAGAAAATCACACTTAAATGAAGTTTACACTGAGCATTTCACAATTTCACTAAGTATTTCACTATTCATTACACAAAGCATGGAGTTGCTGAAGATGTTTTCTTCAGCGTGAGAGAAAAAGCATGTCTCAGTGTTGGATCAGTGAATGTAAAATCTGCACATTACAGATTTAAGAGAAATAAACTTATCAGTCTCTGAAGTAGGATTTCATACAATCAAAGACAATCTAATATCTGTAAGTATAGGAGAGAACAGTACATGCAATTATAATTTGATCACCTGATTTTTTTCCCCCCAAACCCCAATATTAGCTTTAGGAATGCTGGCCCCAATATTTGCTATATCCCTATAGAGAAGATCAACACCATGATACCATTAGTCTCCTTGAAAATGGAAAACAATCTTTAGTGTACATAAGCCTGGCATATTTGGGCCCTTAATATTTTCAATGCACCATTGAGTCATTATATTTAGCTTTGTTTACAAAGTGATGATTATTACTATGAAATATTGAAAATAATCCTTTTTTAGTACATCAGAGAATAGTGATTGACTTTCTACCATACCTTCACTTGCGTGACGGTCCCTAAAAATGTTCTTGGGATGGACATTAAAGCCTTCTATGTCATGTACTGAAGAGGCTCTCCGTATACTACAAATACTTTCCTTTGATCTGGAATGGGTTAGTGGATTGCTTGTCTGTATCATGTCAGGGTAAAGTCTGTCCCACTGCTGCTTAGGTGATGAGTGGTCAAGAGGTCCAGATATATTAACCAAAGGTGAACATTTACTGTGTTGAATCAGTGCTTTTGTATCATCCACTTCTGAGGGACTACAGCTTTCTTTCGTAGGTGATTTAAAGTGCTTCATTGCCACTGAGTCGTCGCTGTGCTTGGATGAATCGATTATGACTGCATCGGGGTCTTCCTGGGGTAAGGACTGCTTTCTGTAGGTCAGAAGTCTCAATCCTGGTAGCCGGAACCCAAAAAGTCTGCCTATATGTAAATACACAGAAACAGAAGAAAATGTTACCCATTAGCGTCTGATCATTAAAATCAACTTTTTGTCACTTACAATGAATGATAGTAGCTATTCCTAATAAATTAAAATGATTAGTAATGAAATGTGGAAATATACAAATACAATATAACTCCAAGTTTGTTAGAGTTGGGATGTTAAAAGATTTCATAATTAAGTTAGACATAAGTTTTTGAGCTTAGAATGGGAATAGCAGCATTAATTCTACAGCCTATTTTAAAAGCTATGAGGTTCAGACGATCCTTTCTAAATTAAAAATCTATGTATCTATAACAGACTGCCAGAATATATCTAACACTTTGCTTGGTAGTTGTTATCCTGAAATAGATATTTGTGGATTCTAATACTAGTGGAACTTCGTGTGCTTATAAATGTACTGCTGATATATGCATTTATTTGCTACAGGTTAAACAGGAAGATACCAAGGCTAATTTCTTAGGATAGAGAAATAAGCTGTATATCAGTTTTGCTACAATCCTCTCCAATAATTACATCTGATGATTAGGTGAAACAGTTTTAACAAGTTTAAAATGAAAAGTAAAGGAGCAAAGCAAAGAGAAAAGAGTGACACAGCTTTCAAGCATCAGTTGCACCAATACAATGCAATTATTGCTTACATTTGCATGCGATGGGCTGAGTTAGGTTTGATGTATTGAATGGCAGGGGAGACTATTCTGAGTGTGTGGAAAATTAACACTTTGTGTAATGGTAAGAAATGTCAGTAGCTGAGAGGAAGAGTATAACATGGTGCATAGAAAGAAACTATAGTGGAAGAATTGCAGAATTTACAGAATACCCTTCTAAAAAACCAAACCTAAATAACAAATATTGTTAGGTTTGGTGTAATACAACTCACAGATGGAGGTATGGGGACTTCAGATGTACAGAAAGCATATTAAACAGTTTAGAAAAAACAATGCTAAAGAAAGTTTAACAAAATAAAATAATTAAAAATTTGAAGTGATCAGGTATGATTGTATAAACAGTTTGACTTATTTAATAACTTTTGTATCTCATTGCTTTGCTACATAAATGTTTTCAACAGTGAATCAATAGTGAAATGATTTCTTGGAGAAAATTTCTAAGTATATTCTTATTCTCTCTTTCTGGGATAAGAAGTTCAGTTTGGGATAAGATTTTTTTTCAGTCAGTTTAAATTGCCAGAATTTGTAGCTACCTAACATTTATTAATATTTACCACTGTAATCTATCATTTGATACTGACATGTTTTGAAATAGTCTTTCTTTTATGCCTATGGCAGACAGTAATTGGAGAAAAATAGATGACCCAGCTTAATCATTTAATGTTTTAAAATGGATGTCCTATATATTTAGTATTGAATATGGAATTGTATTTTGAATTCTAAATGAATGAAGGTGAGAGTACCCTGCTCAGGAAAACCTATCTAAGACCTGAAGCTGCTGTACTAGATGACACCAAAGGTCCATCTAGCACACTGTTGGACCTTGATACTTTCCAGTGGTGGATACATGAAGAAAAAAATTTAGAGTCACTACATTGTGTTATTTCTCTCAATAAATTTACTCAGTTTCTAGCTATCTGAATTTCAGAAAATTCCTGAGCTAGAGGTTGTTTGCTCAAACCACAAACTGAATGTTTGGTGTACCTTTCTTCTATGAATTTGTCTCAGTGTTTTTAAAAAATGGTTTTAGTTTGATCTGCAAAGCATTCTATACAATAAAACTCCATAATTTTAGCATATGTTTGTGAAAAATACTTCCCCTTACTTGCTATACATTTGATGCCTTTGGGTGTCATCCTGGTTTTTTAAGATTTTCTAAGCCTTCTGATGTTGTCATTTATGAACAACATGAACTTTCTCACACACTTTCTGTAAATGACATTGTTTCGCATTCCTTTATGGAGGAGGAGAAAGTTGATAGACTGTTGGTTGGACCAGTGTCACTGGAGAGGTGGCACTGTCACCCTCCAATCCGCTGTCACTTTTGGAAAACTATAAATGTTGAAGTCATAAAATAAACTGCCCTTTTTTCATCACCTTGAGAACAGCGGTGTGAGCTTGTGTTCTTTCATGTCCTATAGTGACATTTGGGAGGGTTCTAGTTCCTGTAGAAACCAGCTAATAATTATTCCCTTTTTATAGTCTCAATATAGTCTTAATATATTTACAGCTTTTCATGCATCTGCTGAATTGCTCTCTGTATACCTGTTCTGCAGGCTGAAGAACACCTGTGTAACTGTATTGTGTACCTCTGAACATACTTCTCACTCTTCTCAGTTACTTTTTATTTCTGATGTAATCCTTTTTGACAATGGATTACACTACTGAGCTACTCCCAGACTTAGGATCAATGCAGTGAAAGAATGGCTTTTTGTTTTGACCTTAGTTCACTTCCTTACAATTACCAATATTTAATTGCATTTTTGAATTATTTTTCTAACTGTGCTAATTTAAGATATTTTTGCAACAGAAGAGAATTTTTTTTGAAGTTTGGTAATAGATAATTTAGTCTCTAATATTGTGTCTGCAAAAAAATTGCTTTTGTTATTTTATCACTAGGCCACTCAGCATCCTTGGATAAGTCTTTGAATCTCATGTAATAGTCTGAATAATTTTTTTACCTTCTCACCTCATTGTTAGAACCCTTTTTATCAAAGTAATTGAAAATGTACTCTAAAATAAAAAACCTGTGAGTCTATTGATAATATCCAAGTGTTTAGAAATCTGGTGATTTATTTCCACCTTTTTCCCTACTTTAAAATATAAATCCATGTAATGATAGTACTTTTTTGTCCTTGACAATTTTTGAAAAAGTTTGTTGAATTCCAAATATTTAGCATTGAATTTATCACTCCAAGCATATACACACAACAGTAAAATAGACAGAAATCTCTGTTACATAAACCAGAGTCATGCATCTTTAAAACAGCAGTTAAAAGTGCCAATTTTCAGTCTACACAGTGATATTCACCAGCGTGAATCTTGGGAGTGTGTAGATGTCTTCTAACTTACTAAGCAAGCTTGAACACTACAACTGCTCACATTTAAAATTAGTGAAGAATGTTAAAAAAATATATTTTTTTAATCCACATAGAATTGAGCTGTAAAGGTGCTTATAAATAAATTTTGAAAGCTTATTGCATCCAAAGTGAAAAAAAATACTATAATTCTCTTTTTTATCAATTACGCTGAAATTCTTAAAAACACCATTCATAAGGATTTCTGGCATTAGACACTATTCAGGGCTTTTTGTTGGCACTCTATTTTAGTCATATTCATGGTGCTGCAGATGGTCTTTTCTGCCTCACCACGTTAATATGACCACGTTATACTGCATTACTGATTTAGCTGTCTAACTGCAGTTCAGCTGGAAAGAATACTCAGTGAGAGTTTTGCTTCTTGTTAAGAATTTTGGGCATAAAATAGAAAACTTAGATGAGCAGCTTTTTGCTTTTCTTCTATATACTGTAATAAATAGTCTCAAACCCTATTTCCTGCTTTTTAATTTGAGTATTCCTAAGAGAAGGAGTATTGCTATTATTCAGTGAGCAGGTAATGAGCTACATGGTGTGTTGAACATTCATCTCTCTCCTGTAGCTAAAGATATCAGAGGGCCCATTCAGAATTTGTGTAGTTTACTGATCTGAGCTGAGCAAGGAAGTGTAATAACACAATTTGTCACGAAGCAAAATTCATTCAGGCCTCAGGCCTGCTGTCTCAGTATAAAATAAAAGTGCCAGTGGAAGCTTTCCTGGCCTCCTGCCTATGGGGTGAAATCTTTTGTTTTGTAATCGACAGCCCCTGCTTGTCTAAGCATGATGTCAGAGCAGATGAATCTTGGGTTACAATTCTCAAACACGTTTCAGATGCAACTGGCTATTTACTATGAATTCAGAGATAATATTACATTAAAATCCTTATGTTTATTAAAGACTAGATTGCCAAATTCTTCTTAATGCTGAGTCAGAGATTTGTATGATTGTGTCTTCCTAAGATCAATTGAGGAAAGCAGTTGAGTCTGAATCACAATTCCAGGTGTACATTCCACCTCCTCCTTTATACCTCACTTTACTGAATAAGTTATTTGCAAATGAGTTAATCTGCTGGTTGCACTTATTCTCTGTGCCATCTCAGCTGTTAAAGTTTCTGAATAGTAGAACTCAGTCCAAAAATATCACTGTAGATGATATAGGACTCTTCTAAACTCTTTGCAGATAGAATTGTGTCCAAAGTCTCAAATGCAAATCAACTTTTTTTGTGTTTGGGAATCCTTTTTTAATTCTGTCTCATATTTTGGGAGATCAAAAGAGAAGACTTAGCGTTCATGGAAAGAAAATGTTTAGGTTAATAGTTTTAGGGAAAAAATGCAGGGAAAAATCCTATCTTGATAAGAAAAGTTAATATCCTTGTTTTTCCATATGTATTGCAATAAGAAGTGCTAACATTAATAGAAAATTGTTATTCTTAGACACTGAATACAACCATATGGAATTTTGTGTCAGAAAAAAAAGGAAAAATGAAAATTAATTCCCAAAAGACCTTATCAACAGCTACAATCATGATTGCAAATTTTCTGCCCCATCAATACAAGACGATTCCAGCAAAAATATCTGAACAAGGATTTCTTTCGTAACCCAATACACTTGCATGGCTAGCTATTCTTGTGTCTGTTCTGTGAAACTATTTCATAAAAAGAAAGGGAAATTATATTTGGCCCGATCGTTGCCTTGATATAGTGAATGTATTCCCCAAATTTCTAGTGATGAAAATGTATATTTACTTACAAGACACAGTGTTTAAGTCAGAGAAATGCCTGCAACTGAGAGAGTTTTACCTTCTCTGTAATTTCTTTAGTGGTCTCTGGGTAGTGGTAGATGCTGTGTTATGTCCCAAGGTTTGTTTAGCCCATGTCAATGGGATTCCTGCAATACTATCCCAAGCACTGAAGAAGGGTAATCCTAAGAGATGGCTGCTGAAAAATTGTGATGGCTCCTCAAAGAATTGCTCAGCTTTTGTAGTATTGTTATTTTCATGCTGATGCAAAGCAGTTATCCAAACCCCAGAATGTGAAAGCAAAAGGAAAAATATTGACTGGTCTAGCTGGCAGCTAGATTTAGTGTATTTGTCTCAACATTCTCTAGATTTAGACTTTCCAAAATCAAATCAAAGGAGCTCAAATATACAAAGAGTTTGCAGAAGGTTGTCTATGTGAGGTGTAGAAACTGTCAGAACTGTTTTCTGATGTGATATGCCACTTCTCCTGAGCTGAGAGATGAACAAAATTGAGCTGCTCATGTTTCTGTACAACCTGTTGTCTGTGCTAGAGTGTTGAAGAAAATCAGGTCTTGGATAGTTTTACAATATTGAATGACTGGTCTGGCTATAATATGAAACATATGTTGCTTTTTCAATATCTAAGATTAAAGAATAGAACATACATATCCGCAATGATCAACCTATCATAAACAGATTTCCTTCACAGGGGCAGGTAAGATAGGTCAATTATTACAGATTGTCCTCCAGAGCATGGGCTAATTCCATAATACTTTTATTCTGAAACCTTCCCCAAAGAAAAAGCAAAATTACTTTCACAATAGTAGCACAAGTCAGACCTTCGCTGAAATATTTTCTCATAAATGAATGTCACAGAATTCCAGGATTTAGGTTATCAGAAATATTTCACAGATAGTTATTGAATTGCTGCTCAAAGGCTTGGAAATACCATCTAGCAACTCATGTGATAATGCCTTATTTTCTGTCTGGGCACAGCAGGCCTTGGGACAAAGAATTAAGAAAGAGACAAATATGGGTTTTTTTCAGTTCTTTTGCCCAAAACGTATTGAAGCATACTTAAGTGGATAATTTTCTTGCTCTGCTCATTAAATAATTTATTTTCAGAAGGAAAAAACAAGGCATATGCTATTATTAACATTAGAAGCTAGAACTCATAATTCTCAGACACTGAATACCCTTATATTTTTTATCCTCTGGTGTGGTCTCCTTTAACTTTGCCACTTCTTTTAGTTTTCTGTAAAATTTAAGGTTGCATGTGTCTTCCACCAGTATAAGAAACCAGCAATCTTTATGTTCTCTTGTAAGTGAGAAAGATTTTACTTTGATATCTGCACATAGGAATCTGTCAGAATATGAAAGGAAGGGAATGAAGCCTCTGACTGCTTGTGAGGCTGCCCTGTGTGTGGTTGATGAGTGAATGTAGTCAGAACAATGTAAACAGGGTGTCCCTCAAAAGTCATAATCTTGATATCCTTGAATGTTAATACCAATTGGTACATTTACATGTTTTTCTTCCACTTGTCGATAGAAATGTCATTTGACTTTATCTTATTCATTAACTTACAGGAATTGAAGTGCTTTTGTAAAAAAGCTGTATGAAAAAATAATTTTTTGTCCACTCAGAAAGAGATTTTATTTCTTGCATTTTTATTTCTTAAATATGATTAGAAGTATGAAAGAAAAAAAGAAGTAAATGACTGCAATGAAAAAAAAGAGCAAGCATCACAGAAAATATTATATCTAAATTATTTATTACCTAGCACAATATTTAGCTGTCTTGGTATGACTATGGTGGTTTTTTTGGCAGCAGGGAAAAAGAATTTATTCTGTCTATTAAACCAGGCTCTCAAGAAGTTCTCAGCCCTTCATCACCTTGGCTGCCAGGCTTCATAGGATAAAAAATATTGCTTTTCTCTGAGACAGGAAGCCTGAAGATGTTTTCTATGTTTTAACACTGAATTCATAAACCACTATCCATTTCTGCAATGTGTTTTGTCTCATATATTGATTGAAGTTTTTTATGCTCTGCATACTGCAACTTTCAGTAATAATAGGATGAGAAGTATCATTAAATTTGGTTTTTATATGTCATATAATTATACTAAATTTAATAGTTTACCTTTTATATCTATATTTTTGCAGAAATAAATACTCAGACAGTGAGAGCAAGAGCCATATTATGACTTGCACTCTTCTAGAAATATATAAAGTGTAATGAGATCTTGAAATAATATAGCCAGAACAAAGCAATAAAAGGACTTTTGTAGACAGAATTTCAGAAGATAGATTTACCTGAAGAAGAGCCACTTGAAAGGTTGTTACCATCTGAAATACAATTAAACTAAATTTACAAAAAGCTTTTGCTTGAAACAGATTCATAAAAAAACCAGACTATTAAGAAAAGAAGGCAGAATATCAAATTTCCACATATTTTAGAAGCAAATTCAGGTAGCTTAAATTCAAAGACAATATATGTAATATGCAAAATAATTGTTCTGAAAGTCCATTGGCTTTTTATTTAGAAAATTTAAGAAGTATTCAATTAAGAAATATTTAATAATTACTAAATCAATATATGTTTCCAATTACCAAGTTTTGAAGTTGGCTAAGGTTCCAGACAGAAAACTAAAGTAGGTGTACTAATATGCTATTTCTCATGAAATGGAACTTCTAATTAATGGTAAATTTTTTGCTTGACAATGACAATTTTATTTGGATGAAATTTACTGAAAGTTGAAGAATTCATATTTTTCATCAGAAGAATAGACTTTATTCACTGACTCTTGTTCAGAATATGAGCTTAGTTTAATTTTCCTGATAGGCCTCACTTATTTCAGCTCTTCATGGCAAGAACTCTTCAGACTATGGGTCCTTGCCAGTTCCTCTCAGGTTTTGAAGTGCCCAACTTGCCTGGATGCTTAAAACAATCAAGTAATAATGACAGGATTCTATGCTTGAGAAGTAAGACATGGTGGAGGTAAACTCCCTTATTTTTATCTACAGATCTACTTTGTTTGCTTATTCTAAAGCAAGGCTTTTCAGGTTGAAGGCTATAAATAAAAAAACATATTTCTTGTAAACATCTATCTAAAATCTTCTCAAATCCTTTGGAAATTTTCCTGCTTTCTAGTACAGTCATTTTTGTCTAAGCTTGAGATACGTTGATAGTTCTGATTTTTTCCTCTTCAAGGTCAAAAACTATAATTCAATTTGGCAAGCGCACAGATGTGTTAAGTTCTCTGTGCTAATTCTTATTATGAATAATAGAGACGTGTCTCTTTCTTCCATCAGAGAATGAAGTAAAACTCACTACCTTTATACTTTCCTGAGGGTATGTATTATAATGTGGGATGACTTCAGAAAATCATTATCTTGGCCTTTAAATTACCTCACAGAACCCCCCTGTTTTCAATGTCCTGAAAGGAACAGCTGGATAGGAGACCTGTTAAAAATTAATAAAAATATATCATTGGAAGACCTGTGTGGTATGCATAAGTTGCCTCCACTGAAAGCTACTGAAAGCTGTGTCACTCTCTCATTTTCAATCTCTTTAAGCAGAGATTATTTTTTTTTACTGAATGTTTGTACAAGACATGGCAAAATAGCTCTGTGATTGTAGCTGGGTGAGGCTGTATTTTAAACAGCTAATTACAGTACATGGAATCCAGGGAGGCTTCCTTTCTGAGCTGAGCCCCAATAGCAGCCATCATGAGGAAACAGAGGTAGAGCTACCCCTCTCATAATTCTCTGCAAAAGAAGACTAAGAAAAATCATTTATCTCAGTGGCTGTTCTATTAATTTAGGCAGTTAGGCATTTGTGGAGCATTGAAGGTGGTAATAGCAGAGGTTCTTCTGTCTTTTACTGGTGATTGGCGTTTGGCCATATTCCTTTGCTAGGAGTTCAACACTGTTTCAGTTTGCCTAATATTTACTGTAACTTACCTTGGAGACAAATACACATAATTGGCACTGGGGTTTTCAGAATCATGTTGCTGGTTGGCTAAATAGAAACCTTTGTCCTCCTGAACACAATTTTTCTTGACTAGCCCTCACTGAATATGAATTTGTTTCCAGTGGTGCAGCTAAAATAAGATCCTGGACAAATTTCTCATTACATTTTGGGCAAAGTCAGAGGCTTACTCTTACTTATACATGCCATATTCTACAAGGCAAAATTGCATGCATCAAGCAGTATGCAGTATTTCATGACAACATGGCAGTCCTAATATTTCTAGGACTAAAAATATATGCTTGCCTTTCACTAAACTGCAGTATTTACTTATATAGCAAAGTGCTCTGCACAGAGGAAAGTAAATACTGTGTTTTTAAGCTAGCTCTTTTACTAGTAGGAAAATTTAAATTGCAATTGTTTTTGTTTACATCAGTGTATAGAGTGTTCTCTACTTCTCAGATGTAATTCCATGGCTAGGGCCAGGAAAAAGGAAAACTTGCAGAAGAGTAAGCACCTTGAAGAAGTTGTTTCAAAGGTTTTCTGATTATAGTTTCGGCTGTTTTAAGAATATTATTAGCCTCTTCATTTTATTTGAACCTTATCCAAAAAAGGTTATTTTCCATTTATTGGATGCATAACAGATCCTCTCATTTCCTTCACAGAAAGAAATCCAAGGAATTATTCTGGAGTGTCTTTATTAGGCTTACAGATTTTGAAATGATAAAATGATAAGACAATCCTGAAACATCTCTCTTTGGCAGAATGCAATTACATGTTTAATCAAATAACTTTTAGGACTTTCTCCCATGAGGTAATTAACATGGTGTTTGGGAACCAATATTTAGCTTATAAATTAGTACTTCTAGCTAGTCAAATTGTTTTGAAATTAAAAGAATAAAACTTGTGATAAAGTTACCTCATCTGACTAGCTGTTTTATCCTACTGATTAATAGAAGTTGTGATCTAGACAGGACTGGATTAAATGTTAGAAAAAGCATTATAGGTCAGTAAAAAGGTAGAATGCTCTAGGTGGAGCAGAAAATGAAGACAACCCAGAATTAATTTCTGAAAGGTTTTTCTCATTGCAATCCCACAAATGGTCTCTTTTGAGTAGAAAATTATAGCAACATTCTTCATATTGAATTCAGGATCCTCAAACTATGGATTTCTTCAGTTTGAGCTGGCTGTTGATTTTCTGAGTTCAGTGTATGTCATGGTTGATTTTGATATCTTGTAGTCATTAGTTTTACAGACAAGAAGTGTTTTACAGACAAGAAGTATTTCACAGCTTTGAGGAATAGAATCAGGTGCTGTGAGCAAATAGTAATTTATGCCACTACTTCCGTAAATTGCTGTAAAAACTCCTCATAAAATAATGGAGTGGATGGACATGCCACAGCGGAATGTTTGAGAGATTTGGGAATAAAATTAGACACTAAGGGTCCCTTTCCTCAATCATTCATATAAAAGACATATTTACACCCAGAAGTTATAGCTTAACAGTTTATAATAAGGATTTTAATGAAGTTTGTACCACACACTGAATGGGAATTCATATGTTATTTTGGTTAACAACTGTTACTTGCTGATAAATTTAAATTACAATTTGCTAGTGTTCAAAGAAAATTTTTGCAAAGGTGGTTTAAAATCACATCTCTTCTTAATTTAGTTCATTGTAGAAAATCTACTCAAAGCTCTGTGCTCATTTTTACAGTGAATCTAACAGAAAGGAGTTCTCTTTTACCATGAGTATCTTGCTAAATATACATTATTTATTCATTATTTCAGTTGGAGTTCAAAATTTTGTACAGCTTTGCAAACAGCTAGATTCATGAAAATTTATGAACTACATTTTTGGGAATAATTTTTTATCATTATAGTGACAATCAAGAAACTGTTAGTGTCTTAGAAGGTGTAAGAGAGAAAAGTCCATAAGAACAGTTAGAGATGAGTAAAATCCATTTTTAGGGCTTATGTAGCTCAAAAATATCACTCTTAACACTTCAATGCACTACACAAATATTGCTTCATTTACATAGCAGGTATTTATGTCTTCAAGTGTTCCACATGAAGTGGAGTAAAGTTATGAAATGCTTTTATCTTTTGGTATAGATGTTAATTTCGGAATTCTAAAATGTTTACATAATCTAAGAAAAAGCAACACAAAAGCCAAGCAAACTTATTAGAAAATAATTGAAGTAATAATAAGTAGAATTCTCAAATATGGAAATGAGACAAAGCTTAGAAAGATTGAATGATGAATGGGCATCTCTAGCAGAAATCAGTTTCTCCAAGTTTCTCTTTAATTGCACGTTGTACAAATATATTCTTACTGGACAAGAGGATGTAATCCAGTTGTGGGGTAAGTAAGAACAGAGGAAATTTCTGCATGACTCTGAATGCAAAGATGGAACAGGGGTAGTACTAAATTAAGTTTGATTAGAAGTTTAAAAGAAAAGATGTGGCAAAAGTTTTGGGCTATACCCTTTTTTCCTCAAAAAAGAGAAGAATTATACATGAACAAAGGCTTCCTTAGTTTTGCTAGGGAGCTGGCATACACTGGCAAATAGAATTGCTGCAAACTACAAAAACAACAAAACAGAAAAGAGTGAAAAATCAGTTGGCTGTGATTTTTTTTGTGATTTTTTTACAGAGGAAGTGCATGCTAGGATCTTCTGAAATTTCACTATTTGGGTATGCAAAAACTGTTCCAGCTGCCAGTGAGAACTGGTGATAAATTCTTGCCAGCAAATATAAGAGGAAGGAAAGGACCAACTGAAAGAACTTTTACACTGCTATTGTGAAGCCACTATCTTCACTTTTCACATTCCTGCCTATTCAGACATTTGCTGCATACAAGATAGGAACTCTCGAGCACCAGATGAGAAAGGATTCTATTTATACTCAAATGTGCTCATCAAACTCCTGCAATATACGTTTTCTTTTTAATCTATTATTATCATCATCTGCCAAGCCCAGTGCTGAATCAGAACCTAACTGTGTTAGCCATCATCCTGGCACATAACAAAAGACACGTTCCTTGTACTAGAGAGCTTACAAACACTGTTGGAAATATCCGTCAGTATTCAGCTGATAAATTTTTAAATTTTTGCCTATCCAGAGCTAAATGCTGTCATTGAACTAAACCTAAAAAATGCTACTTGTCTTCCATAGGTCTTAATTTTTTCAGAGGGTTCTCAGACCTTTAACAGATTAAAATCCCTCTTTCCTTCACAGCATGAAATGCTTTCTTATTACATTGCATTAGATTTTACAGAATCACAGAATGTTCTGAAATGGAAGTATCACTCTTAAGTGAATGACCCATACAGGGATCAACAACCATCCACAACCTCAATGTTATTAGCACTCTGTTGCAATCAACCGAGCTCACCTCAGTGGCAATTTCTGTCATGAGGAACTCTATGGTAAGTGGTAGTGTTCAAAACTGTTGGCTGCAGCTTGTAGAATAGATGCTTTTAGAAGAAAGGAAAGGCTTTTCAAAGTTACACTTGATAAATTTGATCAACTCTTGATAAATCCATTAGAGGAAGGATGAGAATATGAAAAGTTATCTTATTTTCTAGGGACTGGAAAATAGCTGCAATCTATTTGCTTCCTAATAACTTTTACTTCTCTCCTGCAACCTGACTCAGTCTTTTCTTTTTTCTTTTTTTTTTTTTTTTCTCCCGTCTCTTGTTGAAAAGGCATTCTAATTTGAGAAATCTCAATCTAAGGAGCTCTGGAAAGAAATCTCATGATATGTGTGCTTCTGGGTAGTAGATGTTAATGTAATCTGAAATCTTTTGTCTTTTGTCATTAGCTGTTGCTTTTCCTGGTTGTCAGAGATGCATTGCACTTGTTATGTGTCTGGTTCCCTCTCTATTTTTATTCTCTAAATTGGTTGCTGCATTCAAAGGGATTTTGTTGCTTTTCCCCCCCCACCCCGAAGCAGTACCTATTACCGTCCATTTTGTGTGTAATCCAGTGAAAAGAGATCATCTGGTTTACCTGTTCTAAATAGAGTATGATGATGAAAAACTATCTCCTGGAGAATCTGCTGTGTACCTTTCTTATGCTGGGAACATGACTTTAAAAATATGTTTTCACGGGTAAACAATCCACCTTTTTTGACTTTTTTTTTTCTGGCTTATTGGTCTCTCTCTGCCTTTTCTGTATTTCAAGACTTTTTTCTGTTTTAGTTTAAAACCGCTATTGAACTGTACACAATATCTTGCAGTTATTTCTGGATGTTTTGCATAGCTTGGCCTCTTTCTTGCCAAGAGGAATTTTTGGCTATGTAGCATATTTTGTATCCCCATCCATCCCATCCGGCCCACATAACAGTCTGCTCTGAAACCATAAGCAACTCAGGAGAAGACGAAGCAGCCATGTGCCTGCTCTAGTTTCTGCCAGTTTCTGGCATCTGGCTGTACCCACTAGCAGTAAAATGGTTCAAGCCACCTTTCCTTGCCTCCTTCTGCACCTTGATCTCTCTCTGAGAGAGATCAGTTATGTACTGAGCTTGGAGGTCCGCTTATTCATTTTTCAAGAACTCTCAGCAAGGAAATCCCCTGTGTACATCAGGTGTAAATACCACAAAACAAGAGAAGGATGTTTTGACGAAGTGAGGGTATTTTTTGCAGATTTCCTCTTTAGTGGCTTTTCACATTAAAATGTGTCAAGTGATAACACTTGAAAGGGTACAGTGATGTGTCACAGATATGAGAACAAAATGTTCTTTTTCAAGACATGAAGCTCTGTTTTTTCTACCCAATTGGTATTTTACCTTCTATTTTGTCCATAAAACCACAGTAAGCATGGCCAAGCCGAACAATTTTATCTATGTTATAAAATTGCCTTTTAAATGAAGGAAGGAAGATGTTTCAATCTCAAAAAACCATGGTATACTAAAACAAAACCAGAATATGGGTAGGGTTTCCCTGATGTACTTATAATAATTTTTTTCTGATGTAATTTTTAAATTTTTCTGATACTCCTAATAGGATTTTAACAGTATCATTTGCAGAAAAAAAGTGTTATTTTGGTATCCCAAAAAAATCCCAACAAAAGATGCTCTATTGGTTATTAAAAACCCTCCACCCAATGCAAAACAGAACAAACAAAGGAAGCATAAAAGCACAAGGTTTTAAATATGTACTGTAAAGAATATTTACAAGGACTTTTTAAAAAATCTAATATTTGGGGAACAGTAATTATTTGTAGACTGCAAGGTTCCAGTAATGGAAATTTCCTTTGCTACATTCTTATGTACCCTGTCATTGTAGGTTTCTATGGATGCTTCAGACACTATGTAGTGTTTGCATCAAGAAAGTTCTCTCCTTGCTTCTCACAGTGAGAATTGTACCAGTCTTTATTTCTTAAATAGAGAATTCTGAAGTGTTGATTTAACAATAAGAATACTTATGTTCCTTTATTGTACTAGTGTTAAAGATTATCTCACTGTGAAAAGGTATTTTCCAAGTGTTAATGCTCACTGTTAGAGCATGCTGTGCTTGACTAAGAGCTTGTACATGCTCTGTGTACAGATGTGTTCTCAGAACTCTTGTAGTAAGAGTAGATTACGTGAGTGGCGACGTAAAGCAGAAGGATTGTGTGCTGTTGCTGAACACAGTGAAGGTCAGCAAAAGAGCACACGTTCTGCAGATAGTGGGACAGAAAGATACGCAGTGCACTTGTATAAGAAGTGGACATTTGTGTTGAGTTGTCTGATTTTGACAATACTTATGCTCCAGAGTGGAATGAAAACAAAAGCATTTCCTGTGTATCCACCCATCTACCCTCCATCTTCCAAGTCAATCTAAATACTTCAATTTGATAAAATCAGGATATTTAATTATGTTTTAACTGATTGTTATATTTTCTAGTCTAATTTAATCACATTTCACCAACTATTAATCAAATTTTTTTAGAATAAAATATAATTATCCAATTTCAAATAAACTAAAATGAAATATCTGGGTTATATCACAATGCTTTTTTAAGGTTTCCATTTGTAATTGATTTTTGTCAAGGGTAATGCATTTATGTGAAAGATTCTAGTTTTTATGAAGTTATACGTCCTAGTACTATTCACAAGATCTAGGCTGTTAGTACTACCAAAGGTCTGATAGATTATTTTACTATTATCTTGCAGTAGGTTTGCTACATTTAGCTTCTTATGATTTCGGATTATTGAGTCAGTCAGTGGGATTGCATCCTTTGCTAACCTATTGCCCATGTTGATTATTTTGCCAGATAAAAGTAGAGGTAAGCAAAAAAATTTCATTGTGTAACTTACGATTTACAAGTTTAGATGGTAATATTGGCTTGGACTTCTCAGGAGATGTCACATTCTCTTCATCTGTTACATACTCAAAATTAATAATAAACATCATTGCTACTCCCTCTTGATTTTTCACTGGAATTATGTGGGTGTTGCAAATGAAGGTAGATCCTGCAGATGGATTAAAAAAAAAGAAAGAAATATATAAATGGAAGGAAACATAATTTTTTTCACTTCAGTAAGTCTAGTTACACCAACAGACAGCGAAGAGTATTTATTTGAATTCAATAATTGAGCATCAAACATATTATTCTTTGATTTAAACAGTAATGTTTTCATAGAAAGAAATGCCACTGTTCATAATTTCTTGGAGCCTTACCTTTACCAAAAAGCGTCTCCTTTGAAATGCCAATTTTACTTTTTGGTTTCTTTTGTTCACTGGAAGTGCCTATATAGATGGACTTGTAATATGGAGATATTTAACACCAAAAGTAGAAAACTGAACACTGTTCCAACCACAGTCCTTGAGAAGAAAGCAGATCCTGATTCTTCTAAATGTTGAACATTCTTCAAGCTTTTGGTTCTATTACACAGGATGAGTCATGCATTAAGTATTTATGGATGTAAATATACCAGTATTCTTATTTTAGCTCTCAGTCTTTTGGGGATGTTGGGGAAATGTTTAGATTTGTGTTAAAATTTTTTTTTGTTAGTTGATTTATACTTCATCACAATAATCTTCTAAACTGTGCTAATAATTTTCAATAATTTTCAGAAGGGTTTGAATTAAGTGTTATATACAATTTGAAGTAGGAATTCAAAAATACCTTAGCTTTCACATGTGTGAAGCATACTCTGCCTATACTAAAAGTAATAGAGAGTGTAAACTTTCATTACCTCTGGTGTCCAGAATGTTCTTGTTTAAAAACCTAATTACAGATTTAAGGAGTTCTTTGTGTTAATTCTTCCACTATGGCTTTAGAAGTTTCAGTTGACAAGGTCATTAGTTTTGATTTAATTCTTTCTCTTAATGTTACAGAACATAGTGGTTCCAAAAATAATGTGATTGCTGTAAGCAATACAATAATGTGCTAAAAATTTCATGCAGACACAACTGTGAGACGGGGTCTTTCTATGATAACTAGGGACTGGTTTAATGTACATCATCTGCAATTTAGGCACTCAAATGTAGTAATCACTGAAACTTAACAGCCTGTGCAGTTTGACAAAAACAGATCTTGATCTAGATTGTACACAAGTATTTTTTTTTTGTTTGTTTCCATTGAGGAGAGAGATAGTACAATTTGTATCATTACAACCAAGACCAGATTCTGGCCTCTAATATTTAATGCAGTACTTGCTATAATGTGGCATATATGGCAATTCGAGTTATGTATAAAATTGACATGCTGGCCTTTCAAGTTTTGCAGCTGTAACTTCCATCCATTTAATAAAACAGTTAAGCTGTGGCACTTGCCACAGTTTCCATGGTTACAAGCTCAATGTCTTTAGTAAACAGAAAATAAGCAATTTAAGACTGTTCCATTAGAGCTAAAAATAGAAATGCTGCAGGCCAACCATTGCAACATAGACTGGTTAAACAGAGGGGCTAGAGAGAATTCAGAATAATCTTTGTGGTTTTAGCTAACAAATAAAATACATACTGAGTTCAAAAAGTCAAAATTATATTTATTGATTTGCTTGGAAGGAAATGATATGTATGAAAATTTATAGGCTGAGCAGGTATCCCCCAATATCTGGAGGTGGGGCTTGGCTGAGGCATGCATGGCTTTGAATAACACTGCAGTGGATCAAAGGTTTGTCAGTATTTGCAAAGGATGATGATGAGGACACTTTAAAAACTTTCCTGCTTTTGAAGGCAAGGGTGTTTCAGCTTTTGAAATGCTTCCCACAGTGCTAACTAATGACACTATTTCCCATTTGTGTAGAACATTCCTCCCTAAAGAATTTACAAACCTCATTTGTACTGTATCTAGGGATTTGCATCTCTGGGGAGATGCAGGAGTTGTTTAACAGTCCACAGCTTAAGAACATGGCAAAAAGAGCAGATGATTGAAAGTTTAAGCTGTATGTAGATATATTTCAGGAACAAAAAATAGGAAAGTTTCATGTGTGGTTTTAATTAAGCATGGTTCCTTTGAAGACCAAATACACCAGACTAGTCAAGTCCACTGTAGTTCATTAGTCTAAATTTTTCCAAGAAACCCAGGCTATTTAAGAGGAAAGGAACATTTACGTTTTTTGTAATACTGAAAGTGGAATGTGGAAGTTAACCAAAATATAATGACAGTCGCAGTCACTGTTCCTGACATTGCTAGTGTTTTTCTTTAGTACAGACACTGCTATCTGCTATACACTTCTCAGTATCTAATTCTATTGAAGGGACAATAAGGAAATACAAAATTCAAAATAGCAAGGAATATTCTAATATGATTTAAAAAGAAGAGATGGGTACAAAGAAATAACATTGACAAACTCAAAAGATAAGCTTTGAGTTGTTAGAGTTGATAGCAATAAAGAAATAATAAGAAGAAGCTTGTTTACAAACAATCTTATTCAGTATTTGCACTCTGGCATCCCACTGCTCTTCATTGCACTCAGCATGTTTTTCCTGTTTGGTCTCTATGCTGAATATTTCAAAAGTAAGACATGCTTCCACTGAGCAATAAAAATGGTAATGTAGTTTTTGGAATTTGCATTTCTTATCTAACAGCACCGGGCAAGTGGATGATTTAATGAGAACAACTAGGAAAATAATACCTTCATAATTAATAAATTCAATAGCCAGCAATACATCTGAATTTTCTCATGATTACTCCTGAGGAGTAATCATGAAATATACCTGTTTTGCACTCTTGTTATCATCATTGGAGATGATAGAGGACAAGTTAGACATTTTCTTATCAGCTTGAATTCCATGGTTATAGGGACTTGTTTACTTTTATTTAAGACATTGTAAAGCCCACTGTTTCACCTAGTTAAATTAGTGGAAAAATAATCATATGGGAAGAACAGATTTCACTCCCCTATTTGCTGGGTGGATATGATTCCATTGTTATGTATTCAATAGTATGATTTCACAAGACCACACAGCCTTGTGTGAAACAAGTAACTGCTAAAATACATACACAAGTGACAATAAATATTTCAGAAATAACGATATAGGGTATAGTAGGGTTATACAAGGATCTATTGCACCATTTGAGCAATTCTGATGAAAGAAAACCTATATATCTATCTGTCTGCATAGTGTTTAAAGATGACTTGCTTCAAAAGATCAGTACAAGGCAGGTACATCAAGTAAATTAATCTGGTTCATAAATGTTTTTTACATTTTCAGTGATCATGTATGAAAGAATTTTGGGCAGATTTTTATCAGACTGCATCTTCTAGATATAACTGCATTCATTTATTAGAACTGTGGTAATTCCACTTACGAACAATTTGGAGAAGACAATGCAGCTAATACAACAGTGAAGACACTCCAAATTCTCATATGAAAAGCTCTGACAAGTAAACTTTGAAAAATGACAAACCCAAACAACTAATTTGATTCAGCCTTCCTGGGAACAAAATCTTCACAGGGCATTTTATATGCCAAGCTCAAAGGATCTCTGAAAAATGAGGCATTTAGGTAATTGTCCTAATTCTGCAGAATTGCCATGGTTCACACAACAAGAACCTTTCAAAATTCATCACGGTTCTACAGGATGGTTCTGGAATCCTCTTGCCCTGAATGGGTTTTACAGGTGCTATCTGCGTTTCACCATATAAAAATTTAGACTCCTGCACTCAGTACAAATTTGAGGACAGCCTCCAGAAGGCGGAGACTGGTTTCAATATATTTTGGAACCAATCTTGGCTCCGTGTGCCGAAGAATTTATGACTTCTCAGATATTTTTTGTTACTAGAACTGCTGTAGACAAGTGACTAGGGCTATAGAAAGAAAAATATTGAACATGTCCTCTGAATGCATGTAGAAATTTCTGGGCAGAGGGATCTCATACCCAAGTTTCCTGCGATTGTGATAATTTTTTACTTCTACAACCTACAGGTGTAGTAGTGTAGGTATCTCTACAATCCATAGCCACTTCTGCTCATTTAAAACTGAAGATAACAAAGAATAAATCAAAACATAACAAAGAAAGAGCCAACAGCAGCCTGCCTACTAGAACGAGACCAAACACAGTCAAAAAATAGAGGCAGAGATACTCTGCATTTCCAGATCTCGACCGTCCTGTTTGCTGTTTGCCAGACAGCTCTGAATGAAACATGTCTGCAGACCATAATTTTATGGTAATACAGGGACAAGAGAAAGATACTGGATATTCTTTGCACTTTTATAAAATAATCACTATTTTTATTTTGGAAATAAATACCCTCCAGTTCCCTCAATAGGATTCTCACTTTGTCATCAAAAGAAATGTTCAAAATGCCTTCTCTCAGAGGTATAAACTTAAAACTACCAATTATGGTAGAAATGCAATTAAATATATTTCATATTCGATTGTGTACTCAGCTTTGTCTTAATTCTATCACCATTTTACTGAAATGGGGCACAGGTTTTTGTTTTTTTTTTTTTTTTTTAGTAACAGGAACTAAAACAAAATAGTTCCTGTTTTGTTAGTAATGCAGCAAAATGTTGTTTTCATAGATTCTTTTTTGACTAGTTACTGTGAAATTATTAGAGTGTGATAGCTATTATAATACATAAAAACTTAATATTACTCCGTTAAGTAATAGTTGACTTCTGTAAATGCAAAGAATGCTATGCATTCCAAACCATAACCAATCTTATTTTGCTATTCTATGTCCATGTTTGGACATGGAATAGCCTTCTTTGACCTTTCATCATAGCATGGCTTTTGGGTTTTGCCCAATATTAATAAGAACTACGCTGGGGAAAGAAAAGAGAGATAATCTGAGGGTGAATTAATGTGGAAGATCAGAAAACCTTCTCTATCTCTACCTGTTCATAATGTAATCTTCATCTTTGGGATGAGGAGCCAAAGCATGGCTTTCTACTGACACCTAAACTTCACAAATTCAGTATCCTCTTCCTTCCTAATGGCCAAAACCCCCCATCACTTTCTACTTCTTTCAGCATGGAAATGGTCTTGGAAAGGTGTAATACTTTTCTAGGCAGGACATAAAGGGAATTTAATGAAATTAAATTAATGTGCTAGTCTTGGAAAAGGAGATACTGTCCTGCTTTGTGCAGACATTCAGGAAGGCTGAGATGGGGAGCTTTATCCGCCATGCTCAGCATACAAGTAGTAACAAGCTCCTTAGGGACCATATGAAATGCAGTTGATGAAAGTCTTGTTCTCTAGCCTAAACTGCTGTTTATAATCCATTTTGTCACTAAATGCTGGCAGATAAAGGACATAGACAAGCTTTTAATATGGAGTGAGGAAGAGTCACAGGAACTGTGAGGTAGAGGAATTACTTGGAAGGCAAGGTGGGAGGGGGGATACAATATCTTGTGAAATAAAGCTGATGCTTGCACAGAGCTGCTAAGATTTTCACATTCCTGAAATGCCCTAAGAATTGGGAGAATATTCATATTTTATACAGCTTTGTGTGAGATGTAATTCTGGCTTTATTTCCTGCTGTTCCATAGCTACTTTCAGCCAAACTTTAAAAAAATTAATAGAAGCCAAAACCTTTGTTTTTCCAATGCGTTGTCAAGGTTCTAGTAAAATTTCAAAAACTTGTTTTAGAAAATAAATACTGTGAATGGTGCAGAAGAATGCACCTGAAATTGACTGGTTGTAATTTACTAATGAGACCAGTATAGCAAAGCATTTTGTATTCATGAAAGATTGCAGACAAAGAAAAAGAAATGGAAAGAAAAACAGTGCCCAGGGAATATTTGCTCTGCTTTGTGTGGTTTTTGTGACTTATCTGTGAAGAAAGTCCTTTCTTTTATGCTTAAAATTCAGAAGCCTATTTACCCCCACTTTGAAGTCCACTCTAAGCAAACACTGTGTTAGGTGATGTTTAGTTGGCATTTAAGGACAATTGCACTGGGGATGTCTATTGAATATTCAGGCAAAGCCAGTTTGTCAAATAATGAGGCATGATGTGTGTTGTGATGTGGGGACTCAACATGACCAATCAAGGACTGAAAATCCAATTCTTTCTGTTTCTATTCAAGCATAAGCCAGGAACAATGCAGTATGTCATAAGGAATATTGTTTTAAACAATGCAAAGTTTTATGTTCTTTCTAAAATTATGCTAAGAAGTCTATTCCTGTAAAGCTGTGTTGGAAAGAGTCATGCAAAATTTCACATGGTTTTATGCTAAAGGGCTCCTTTAACAGCAAATACCTTTGCAAATCTATTTTTCTGTTAACTAAAACTAAGATTTATTAACAGATTTTCACAGCTTAGTCTTCTTGTTTATACAATACAAATGAGTGGAAGAAGGACTGAATCTGCCCTGAGAATATTTCCCAGCACTTTGTGATGTACAACTATGTCTCTGGAGACAGATACCACATAATTACTTGTTCAATTCAGTAACAAACCCACGAGAAAGATATTGGACAAATGCTTTTGTCTGTTTGTACCTGCAGCTTTTTGAATCTTTGCAATTGGTGTAATTTATTTAGACCTTTGGAGACATCTGATTTGTAAATACCCTATTTAAATTTTGTCACAACTGTGGCTTATAGGAATGAATTACCTTTCCTGCCCAGCATTTGTTATGTAGCTGCACACACAAGGAATAGGAGAAAACTTGATACTAAGACTAAAGATGATTATATTGGTAGGCACAAAAAACATCTATTCTGGGAATCCCAGTTTGCATTGCAATTGCTGCCTGCTGCTGCCCTTCAATTGGTAGTACTGGTGTAATGCTGGTGTAATGGTGTTACTGGTATATATATATATATATATACTGGTAATTGGTGGTACTGTGGTACTGGTATAATTTTACTTTCTTCTAAAGGTGTTAAGACTGAGACATGAAAAGGATTTTAATCAAACCAGCATTAAAAATGAATGAAGAAATTAAGGATAACTCAAAGAAACTCTTGATCCCATTTTCACAATTGAATTAGTAGATAGCAGCCCCATAATATTAAACTGTGTCTCATAAATTTCCATACAGAACTTTGGGCAATGGGTTATACAATTCTCTTTATCTTTCACCTGTATCTTCTGAGCTGTATGTCACCATTTTCCAATTCCATCTGACTGAAAATGAGCCACTGTGAGTGGCAAGGATGGGAAATTCACATCTTCCTATATCTGTGTGATTGTCTATTCTGAAAGACTCAGTGCAGAGAACAATTAAAAATAGATGTTAGATTGAAATGTATTATATCCCTTTTCAATTGACTACATATGTTTAAGGGGGATGGGTAGAGACAAGAAGAATGTATTTGGCTGACATTTATTAGGGACCTTACAGTGATTAAATGAGACCTACTTCCTCTGACATTTCACTCCACCCTCCTTAGCAAATATTCATTCTGTCACTGAAATTGTTGCTGATAATAAGATTTGATTTATAGGACCATTTAGATTTTGTAAGGTATTAACTTACACTGTTTAAAGGTGAGGGAAGAATTGTTAAAGTAACAAACTAAGAAAAAAATTGACCTCTGGAAACTGTGGACATGTTCATTACTGGACTGGCAAATATGAATATCTTATTTGCTTTCCTTTTAATTCCATTTGTAATATAATTGAATTGACAGATAAATACTGTTCAAATCCTCATTCCAGCATTTCTTAGGCTACTGGGTTGCTAAAATTGTTGCTAACATCCTAATTATAATATCTACACCTACACTAATAAGCTATGGTGATTAATTGAAATGTTGCAAACATTTTGTATGGGAGGAAAATTTCCTGCTTTGTTGTTTAAGCTTATATATAAACATGTATAGAAGATACAGAGCAGTTAACTATTTGGCAAGGAAAGAAAAAATGAAATTAGGTGAAAAATACACAAGCAGTGACATGTGCATAAAGAAAAGACCAACAAAAAAAGCATAGAGTGAAAAATGTTGAAAACTGTACATGGAAGGTAAAGATTTGTTGAGATTCCAGGCTGCCTGTAGAATAATTCTATTGAAACCACAGCTGGGCCAGAAATTGGAAGATAGGCTTTCTTCTTTCTGACTCTGCTCACCTTAAAAACTACATTTGAGTTTTGTCAGAGGGGTTTTGTCAGGAACCTAGAATGAAGTCAGGAGGCCTGGTTCTGACAGTCAGTCTTGAACACTCAAGCTGATCTTTCTCAGAGGTGCACTCTTTGTACATACATAATGGAGGGAAAGCTGGATCTGAAATAGTTTTCTGGATGAGTTCTCATTACTAGAGGTTTGGAAAGAGGGTATGCAAAAACATGAGCGTTACTTGGAATTTTCCAGCCCCTAAACCTAATCTAAAATCTCTTACATGTTGTCTTTTTCTTCCAAAAGTATGTAGCAAACAGTGTTACTTCTGAAAAGCAATGTCTCTGAGTTGTTAATGGGGATATTTCTGTCTCTGCATATGCAGTTGAACATTTTGGGCCCAGATCCCCGCACCTGTGTAAGGTTTCTGAGTGCATTGTACACTGTATTACCTGATACTAAGAAGTCAGACATGGAAGGTCAAGGCAGATTGCACAAAGGGGTACATCTATAAAAAGAACTTAATTATTAAGCCTGTAAACCCCTTTCAAATCAATTGTCAAATAACTGAGGAAGATTTTTCATTCTTTTGTGTTGTATATGTTGCAGACTGTGTAAAAGAAGCAAATCCAAGGCTTCGTGTCTTATTTGCTTAGTATAAATGCTTCTTTTGCAGACAATTTAATGAATTTCACAATTGAAGATTTTAACAGGGAAACATTGCAAACAGTGCTATTTTAGAAAGAAAGAAACTGAAATATTTCACTGAGAAATTTTCAAAATTAATATTTATTATTTTTAAGGGACAATATTAAAAAGTGATTTTTTTTCTACATCACACATGATTCCTGTGAGATAAAATTTTTTGAAATGTGTGTTTTACTGAAAATATATTAAGAAGTAATTTTCAGGATTAACAGTGAATAGTAAATCCCATTTTCTCAACTGTGTGATGCACTTGAACTGAGGTCTTTTTAAAAGAAGAGTTTTTTTTAGATACCACGGTGTGGATATACTTGACTAGTGTTTTCTGTCTATTAACAAAAGATAACTCAGAATGTAATATCTTAAAACATAAATCATCCCTATGTGGGACAGGAATAAAAAATTACCAAAGTCCAATGTCATTGGACTTTGGTCAGTACCAATTGAGAAGGGTCAGTGATGAAATATCAGATTCATCTCTAAAATTGAAAAGGTGCTTGAAAAAAACATAATAACTTGGCTCAAATAATAATAATGCAGCACTATGTTTTTAGTGGTACCAATAGGCATTTGTATTAGTTTAAGCAATTTTCAATAATTTTTCAGACTTTGTCAAGACAATTTTATTTAGAGAAGGAGGAATTACATTATTCAGCAGAATTTTGTGCAATTAGAATAGGTTTGAAAACAACTGGATTTCATTATGAAAATGCTTTGATTTTTTTTATTTACATTTTCAGTAAGCTTATTTAAATCATTGCACCAAACAAATACCAGAGGTATAGTTCAAGTTGAAAAACATTGGTAGGACACATTTTCTCTCACAGTTTTCAACAGAAAAATAAAGAATTGCAGAATCCCAATGCCTGTTTAAATACATTTTGTGAAAATTTCAAATTTAAATATACCTTAAACATAAATCTTTGCAAAAACAATGAGGTGAGAAATAATGGCTCTAATATCTTATTTTTAGTTAGTTGGCCAAGAGTTAGCAAATATTTAATTACATGTGCTAAAATTAAAGATGTCTTTTTTTTTTACTTTTCCCTCTCAATTTTTCTCTATTTCCACCTCTCTAGTTCTTTTTTTTCCTCCTAGATATTCTTTTCTAAACCCTCATTAAAAGCTATGCACCTCTGGGCATTCAACTGAGAAATGTCTTATTATGTTCATGAGAAAAGGGATCTCAGGTTTGTTGAATATTGCCCATCTTGCAGAAAATGTGCAGACTAAGAGTTTTTTTGTTAAAGTAACCTCATTTATTTTCCCAAATTAAACTACATAAACTATTTTAAGAACTAACTGGAAAATTTTGAAAAGCAGAATGGAACAGAAAAAAAAACCAAAAAAAAACCAACACCAAACCACAAAATGAAACCCACAAAATCCCTCCCAGAACTCCATTTTTGTAATATGTTTCATTTATTCAAGGTATTGGTCCAGAATACAAAATGAAGTAAAAGAGTGATCCAGATTCTGTCCTCACTGACACTCTGCCATTTCAGGGAGAGTATGGGGTTTTTTTGTGATACAGTTATTAAAATATATCAAAAAGAAGAAATCATTAAATGGCCATACAGTATGAAGGATGATACAGAAAAACAGATCAACAGCAGGTCCCCTGAGGCAAAAGGGAAATGCTGTCATTTCTGCAAATTTTCACAAGTGCAATGTACATTCAGTTCCATTGGCCAGGTGGAAGGAGTACCTAAATATAGGCGCTTTTCTTATTGAAATCATACCCCTGGAAAATCATACTCATGGAAACATATCTTTCCTGATATTTTCTAAGTGAATTGATCATGAGTAGCTTGAAATACACAACCCCAAGCTTGTAGAAAAAAAAAATTATGTCATTGTATACAGGGCTAGATTAAAAGTCATTGTGTGCCTTACAGTGCTTTACTGTAATCCAGAAAAATGTATCTAAAGGGGAAAAATGGCCAGACACAAAATGAGGGATTCTTCTTGCATGCAGTAGCTATTATAAGGTCATGATAACAGGGACAATGTAGAAACCCTCTTCAGTGGGAAAGTCAACCCGGAAATCTGGTGGAAGTAGTCAAGCTACTTGAATCATAAAACAAATGGACGTAACCTCCCAGGACAACAAAAGTAGTGGTATTTGGGAGTTCTTTTCAACACAAAATCATGGGATTTTGAATGCATATTAATAAATGTGGTGGGAGGTCTATGTACAGAAGGTTTGTGAAACACACTAGCAAAATATTAAACTTCTTGTAAAAAGAAAAAGAACTTGTTTCCTGGTGCAAAATTTCCAAGCCAAACATAATGTATTTTTAATTCAAGTTCTCATTAGAACTGATAAATATTAATAACTTACTGGACTAAAAATTCACGGCTGCCCTAGGGGTGGTTTTCATGACCTGATTGCAATCAGTTTTGACAAACAAAGAACAATCCCAAGCAGTAAAATAGTGGTCCTTCTAAACGGGTAATTTTCTATGGTCGAGAAAAATAGAAGCAGAAATAATTGGGAGAAGTCAGACAAATACATGAATGAAAAACTGCAATTCTTAATGAGAATGTTAAATAACTAAAGAGTACCAGTTCAAAAGTGCTGAAGATCTTAGCAAGTCCATCTGCACTGAGTGCAAAAGTAAGGGTAACAAATAGGGATTAAAAGCTATATAGTGAATGGAGAATAGAGGAAGTAAAGACACATCTCTGGAAACTGAGAGGTATGGAATGTCTCAAGTGGACAGAGGAATGTGACAACTAAGGAGACTAATGAAAGTAAGTGAATACTCTCATTAGTGAATACAAGAAGCAAAATAATAGCTCCAGTAATGGGAAGAAATTCTTTACTGTGAGTATACTGATGTTCCGTAACATGTTGCCCAGAGAAGCCATGGATGCCCCATCCCTGGGGTGTTCAAGGCCAGGCTGGATGGGGCTCTGGGTAACCTGTTCCAGTGGAAGGTGCCCCTGCCCATGTCAGGGGGATTAGAAGGAGAAGCTCTCTAAGGTCCTTTCCAACCCAAGCCTTTCTATGGATCTATGATTGTGCCAACATCCATAAAAGGGATACTGTGGCAATGAAATGACTGCATGGTAGTGAAACTGACATCAGTTGTAAGCAAAATAAGGAAGGCAACCTGTGATGTTAGATTAATTTAAGAAAGAATACCTGACAAGAATGTAATTAATGTCACCCTTTGTGGTAATGCAGACATTCTTAATGGACAAGAAATCTCTTTTTATATTTATATTCTTTGTATAAAAACTCCAACCAAGTAGTCATTACAGACATATGCATTTGTAAGGTAGTCTACTGATTTTTATGCAATGTTCTAATAAAGTAATAGAACTATAATTGCAAAAAAGCTCATTACATGGTTTACAAATTGTCTGAGAGCTTCTGAAAAGTCATTAATGGAGAATGACAATTCAGTGCCAGTTTCTAGTGGAAGTCCACAGAAATTACCACATAGCATTAATTTGCTTTGCAAAGATCTGAAGAAAATATAAAATCCTTCTATGAAATGCATGGATGCTTCATAAACCAGTTATACAGTGGCTAATGATGTGCTAATGAGTCAAAATAGAAGCATTTAAATTATTCTGTAAGTGGGACATAAAATGCAAAAAATGCAATATTAAATGGTAGATTTAGTCAGACAGTTAAAGAACCAGGGCATGTAGGCTGAAATGTAAAAAGATAGCTATAGCCTGGAATGTTCTATCTCACAAAAGAAATAATAGGACAATATGTAAGAATGGTGAACAGAGCCTGAATAAAGAAATAGAATAAGAAGTCAACCTTTCCCTATATATATGGCACTTAGGGGACTAAAACTGGATTGTTGCATACATTTTCTGGCTTCTGAATTCTAAAAGTCCATTGAAAAAATAGAAGGGGGCATAAAAATGACCAGAGGAATAGCATTCTTCAGAATGGTGCCACTGACATCTTTGAGATGTCAATCTTTGTTGTTTAGTGAAAAGTGGTTTGAGAAGTGACTTGCATTACAATCAGTGGCTTCATGGAAGGAGCGCTGAATACTAAAGAGATGTTGAGTCTAGCAGAAAGAACCTGAACGTCTAGAAGTTAAAGCAGATAGTTCAAGCTGTATCCTCTGGATACAGAGGGTCAGAGGAAGCAGTGGTTATCTCTCTCTTTTTGTTTTTAAATCAAGACTGGAAGAAACAGAAAAGTCCTTTTATTCAACAAAACCACCTATGTAACATTCATCTTCATAAAATTCTAATGTTTCTTCTCAACATCTCATTTCAATCAAGGAGGAATTTAATGCTTCCTGTCTCAATTTTGCTCTGAATATACAGTGCTCCACAAACGAAAATGCTGCTTCTGTCCGTCCTGTACTTGGAATTAAAATTTCATATGCTCTCATTATTCAATTGGTAAAATTTCAAAAGCTATTCATGATTTTTTCAGATTACAGTGTTCTGATCTAAGTAAGATGTGGAAACCCAGTGGAAGCAAGGCCAAGTGACATGGGAAGAATACAGAGAATACACTTGGCACTGTAGGGAGACATTTTGTGTGGGCAAACCTCAACTGGAGGTTTGACCAATCCTGATAGATCCCTTCCTACGCAGCATTCTATGATTCAATGATTCCATGGGATCCCATTTGAGCATGTTTTGGCACATCCATTTGTAATTGTAGTGTAGCAGTGGATTAAATTCACAAAGCATGATTCCTAATCTCTTCCTCTCTCCTGCTGATGGACATAGCAGCAGAGGGCTGTGGATGCACATGCCTGTATTTCACTCAGATACATCAGCAGTGCTAAGTCAGTACTCTCCAGGGCAATGTGTGTGGAGGTGCTGTGCCTGTTTTTCTCATTTTCTCCTCATCAGCAAAGGGCAGCAGCTCCCAACACTGACCCTCCCAATAATGGTTGCTGGAGAATGTGTTTCAGTGGGCTGCATTCATTGCTCAAATAGCAGTTTCCTGTATCCTTTAGGAAAAAGGCACAGGACAGATGGTGATGCAGGGTGAAAGCACTGCCAATGCAAAATCATTATCATTAAATGATAATGATTATCATCTTCCCACAAATAATACATATTTATCTGTGAAAATGAAATCTCCCTTGTGAAATGTTAGAATTCTCCTTTGCAATAATTCTTTTAGAATAAAAGCTCCTTTTATCTACTAGCAACTCCACCTGATTAACTATGAGCGTAACTGTTCCTGGACATGGCAGTGGAATTTATTCTTTATTTTTGAAAGTAAATCCAGCTTAACATCCCCTAACCTTCACAGAAAGCTCATGTTCTTAGGTTGGAATCGTGCCCTTAGTATCCATACTTGATGGCTTCACATGATGTCCTGACTACCCATATGTATGTCCATCTGTTAGGCTGGCATGGTGCCCTCCCACAAGTTGCTGGACTTTGGCCCTAGGACACGGCTGAGGACTCAATGCTTACTTAAATACTTATGTGACTTCCTGTCTGTGTGGGCGTGTGCGTGTGTGCGCTGTAACCCTCCTGCTTCTAATGGACAGGATGGAAGGTATTTGCCTAATTTGCTTCAGGCAAAACACTCTAAATGTAACCCAGAAGAACTTTAGATAGGGATGTTTTTGATAGAAAAATGGTAAGCAATTCCATGGAGTGAGTTGGATTTTCCAAGCTGGGTATGTAAATCTAAACAGTTTACTAGCAAAGCATTACTTTTTCTTAGGAAGAAATGGAAATCCTACAGAGGGGAAAAAAAAAGTCAGTGGTAAATAGTCAATTTGAGAGAGACCATTAACAGAAACAAGAATGAAGTTTTCATGTGCTAAACACTAAATGGAGGTGGGTTTAGAAAGGTATCCTTCCTGAAAGAGACAGAATTTTGAAAGTTTTCACATAGTGTTTCATCCTGCTTATCATGATTTTACTTTGCTAGCTTTGTTTTACAAGCTGAAAAATTGTGCTTTTCTTATCAACTGCTTCTGGGAGGCATCTAGTTCGTAGCACACATCCAGGCTCAATCCACATAAGGAAAATGTGCAATTCCAAAGTCCTGTCTCTGCAAACCCTAGAGCTATTGACTCAGGCTCTCCTCCAGGAGGTGTTCTGCCTGCTGTATTTCCTTTCTATCACACATGCATGCCTCCTCAGAGATCCTATTAGGCTGCAGATCCCTTAGCATCTCTTGTCAAATTTACTACACAGCACACACAGTTTTGACTTCTGATTTACCACTGAGGCAATAGAGGAAAGGAAAAATATAGATGCTGTAGAGGATTTTCTGGGGCAAAATCATTTAAAACCCAAATGAATATTTTTGCAAAGGAATACATTTTTTTCCTGAGATATATTTTCTAATGTTTCCTGGAAGATGAAACTTTGGTTACTGCTGACAGAAAGACTGTGCTCTGCCTCACAAACTCTCGTGGGAGGCTATGGCACATTCACCCCACACACAAACCTTTCTGTAGGAAAATGAATGAATAAGACTCTGAGTTTAAGGTCTTTTGTTTGTCATCTTGACTTTCAGTTTCCTGTAACAGCCCATCAGCTTTGCCTGGACATCTGTTTCAAATGCCTTACAGTAACTTGCTTAAGACATAACTTGCTTCAGGTACAGTGCAAAGTGGAATTCATAATACTAAATGATGCAGTGTTCACAGCCACAGCCCACTCTTGTCAAACTGCATGTTCCATGTGCTGGTTCTTAAGACAACTTTTAGTTTGTTTAGGTATCCGTGTGAGGAATGAATTCTGCTTATAATTTTGTTCTTTTTTTAATGGGCTAAATTGTAATGAAATCCTGGCTAATGATCAGGAATAAAAAAAGTTGATGCTAAGTCATCATGTATCCAGTCTTGAAAATAGCCTTTTAGCAGAAACCTGTCAAATATAAGTCAAAGCATATTTATCTCATAATATAATTTAAACCTTGTTGATTTGAAAGTTTAATAACTCTAGATATTGGTTATTTTTCAGCTTTTTGAAATGACGACCCTTAGCAACTGAGCAATGGTTACTAGTATTTTCCAAGCATCTCCACTTTAGATTTGTTGCTTCTATTGAACATCATAAAAAGTAGAGATGTGTGACTTACATGGGACTACTTAACTCATGTAAATTGGTGCCTGGCAATTTTAAGGACTTCAGTGTTTTACCTATAGAGTGCCCTTGAACTTACACATATTGAAATTTATGCACAGCACACATACTATACACAAAGCACTGTAAGTTCAAGATTATCTGATGCCTTTTATTGTGTAACTGTCCTGTTTTCAGCTGCATTGTTCAGCTCGAATTTTTTGATTGATTTTTTTTCTTCCAAAGATCCACTTTTGTGGGAGTGTTGTAGAATCAGTAAGTTATTAATCATAATAAGACAAGAGGGCATTTATGATGAGGAACTGGAAACAAAACTTAACTTCAGGTATTCTGAATTATCTTCTACAGGTTATGGATGTATCTCAGGGAAACTGGTCCTAATAGGCAATAATTAAATACCCTCTATGAATTATTGAATAATTTATACATGATATGCAAGACTGAGCAGTTAAAAAGAAAAGAACAGTAAAATAATAATAAGAAACATGAGTGCAGAAAATAACAGTCAAAACTTCACATTAGAGCTTCATCATAACATTCAAGTTTGGTAGATGAACTCCAGATTTATTTTCTTAAATGACTGAGATTATTTTTTTAAGATTTAATGAGTTGCACAGACTTTATGTCCTGATTGAGTCACCTTTACCACAAGAAATTAAAATGTGTAAATTACATTCTCTCCATGTAATTTCTGACAATTTTTAAATGGTCTATTTATTTAAAGGTAATAATTTTTTAATATACACAATATGCATTTTTCTGTGGGGTGAAACCATTACAGTCTATTGTAAGCTCATCCTTTTCAAATTGCAGTAGATAAATCTGTGGTAATCTCCTTTGCAAGTATGCCATAGAACATGTTATAAATACCACAAGAAGGGCAAAATTTACTGTGCAGTAAAGGTCATAGTGATAAAACCAATAAAGGGTATAATGAAGCCCATTGGCTGTGATTCAGCTGGACACTTAAGCAGATGACAATTTTTTAGCTTGTGAGAAGTCCCATTGATTTAAGTGTCCTGCTGAATATGTCAACAATTTGGACTTTGTGCAGTACTTTGTTTATCTTTATATTATTTAAATATTACAATTAAAATCTTAGCTTTGTGCAAATATCTGAAATGACAGTGGCAGAACTGAAGTATTTACTAAGCCCCTTGTGAATATGAGAAATTAATGAAGATTTAAAAAAAATATTTAGGAAATAAATCCATCCATATAAACATGTAATTGGAAGTCAAATTTGTATTCCTGTCCTGGCTTTTTTCTACTGTTGAAAAACTTGTAGTTAGGAGTTTGCTCCTCATATTTAATTTTTACTTTCATCAGGCGTTGACTTCAGGAAAGGCAGAGACAGGTGGGTGAAGCCCTCCCCGTTTTCAGCGCAGCCCCAGAGCCTGGTGAGGCTCAGTCTCTGAGGCAGGATCGTGGCCGTGCCCTCCCTGAATGCCGCTGTGCCATGTTGATCAGCAGAGTATCTGCGCTTCGGCACACAGCTCTCTGCGCTTACTCCAGTCTCTCTGCTTCTCTTTACAGCTCATTCCGTATGTCCCTATAAATCTGGATATGAGGAAACTGTAGTGACCCCTTAACTCAGAAGAAAGTCATGCTTTGTGCCCCAGGGCAAAGTGATATCAAATCAAGTCTACTGGTGTCCATGCAGCAGAAAATTTAATTCAGTTCAAGGTTTTTTGAAATCAATTTCAGTATCCGAATGATGAGCTTGATTTTCTTTTTGTTATAACAGATCTTGAATGAATTGCTCTTGGTCTATCAAATGTGAGACAGGATTTCATACCCATGCTGTGCATTTTCAAAACCAATGTCACAATTGCTTTGTGTCTCTCTCATGATTCTAAACTAGGCTAAAGACTGGCTGAAAGTTATTACAGAAATATTTTCATTTGAGAGAAATGAAATTTCATTCATCTTCATTTTTGATTAATGTAGAAATTTCATTACATTATCTAAGGAGAACTTCTTACTTTTTCTTGGAAATAGAACCAAATAAATGTAACAAATAATTTTTTTGGGGGGTAGACTCTTTTAAATGGGAATTCCTAAACTGCTACAGGGCCAGGTGTAAATTGTAATTTATTTATCCCTTCCTTGTATTTGCTGGATTCTTTGGTTGTGCTTCATCTTTCAGAATACCTTATAATGTAGTAATTCAGTGAATTGGCAAAGTACTGTACAAATGTTTCAAAAAACCCTAAACCATCCAAACTTACTATGGGTGAGGAAACTAAATAATTCTCTATGCATTGTTTTGATACAGATCTAAATAAATGTTTCCATTTCTTCTGAATGGGAAAGTATAAATTTGGACTGTCTTTATTAAACATTAAAATTTTTCCATTAATTTTCTCCTCTCCAAGAAATTTTACATTAGCTTCTTTTAGACAGGCTATATATATATAGTATACATGTATTTTGTATATACAGTATAAATGTATTTGTGTGTGATTGGGCTTCCTTCAGTTTTATTGTGTTTTTATACCTGAGACTAACAGCAAAATACTGATTTTAGTAGATTGTACCTGTGCTGTACAGTTATAAATAATGTCGAAATTTGCATCCCTCAATTAGGGTAAAAGTTCTGGTTGGGGTGAAAACTCAGGCTGTTTTCTTTTGTTGAGCAACTCTGATGTCAGAAGGCTCAAGTGCAGGATGACTCTAGAATAAGTATATAAACTCTTTTGAAGAAACATTATTTCACATCAGAAAATGCAAGTCTATGTACTTTTGGAGTAGCACATCATTACTCTTCCCATGTTCAAGTTTATTTGTGGTCTGGCTAATCTAGTGCTGCTACTGCAATGGACTTCTAAAATTCCCTTTCAACCCTGTGCTGCCATTCGACACCCAAGAAGAGCAGAGAGAATAATTTCACTAAATCATAACTAGTAAGGGAACCAAAGATGTGGATGAAAGTAGAAATCAATCTTACATGAGAAAAAAGATTAGGAACACAGCATGTTCTGCAAGCCAGCAGTTCTCAGGCTCAAAGGGAAGTCTAGCAAGCATTACAGATTGAGTTGTCTGGAAAAGTCAATGGAAAAGAAAAGAAAATCCTCTTTCCTCCTTGCCAAAGCTTATTGCCTAAACCGAGGTAAGCATTAATCAAAATTAAAGTGTGTCTGCAAAGTAAAAAGTCAGTTCAGATCCAACTCAAAATATATTCTGCTAATCCATCCATTACTCATGTTAGCACGCTAGCATGCCCAACTCAATTTTTATGCTTTGCTGGAATTTGCTATTACAGATTGATATTAATTTAACAAAAACACTTTGTAGGTTATTATTTTACCTTGTTTAAATTCCCATTAAATAAATATTTGAGGGGTGGTGCAACAGACCATAGAAACACTTTCATGGTAATTCCTCCCCAAAGAATCTAAAAATGATATTATTTGCCCATGAGGTTTCCTTTAAGTGGTAGTAAAATGCATGCAACAAAAACCCTATTTAGGCATTTGCTGGCATTCCCTTGTTGCTAAATTGTACTTTAAATAATAATTGTCATGGCAAGGTTTTAATCAGCAGTATTTTAGACTATGTTATATACATTTTAGTCTTAAAAATTTCTGTCATTGGATGACACCAGTGATAGTACAGAAAGTTTAGTTCATGAGTTTTGTTGCAATGTAAAATATGTGCCTTGTTTTAAGTTCTTACCACCACAAATGATATCTGAAGTGATATTCTGTGTCAAGTTTTGACAAAGACTGAAGTTCTGCTCCTTTCAGTGGTACTACAGATGTGGAATTACAATTGAATTTTGCCTGTAATGCTCTCCTGAAACAGGAGACTTTAAGCAGCAGAACTATGCAACTCCTTGAGTAGCATAAGCCCACAAACAGATACTGGCATGCAAGAAAGCTTCATTCTTTTCACCTTCTATCTGACTTTTTGATAATATGAAAATTCATATTCATTTGTTAATATAAAAATTCATAAAAGACATAAATATGTATTGTAATGACAGTGGTATATAACATTTAAAGTCAAAGTACATCAGAAGACCAAAAACAGTAAATGCTGCCTGAAGTGTAGACTAAGTTACTCTAATGAGGGAGGTGATGTGGATGGGTAGAGTGGATCTTTATTTCCATTTGTCGTCTGTATGAACTAAGCTTTTGGAATATGTTTGCAGTTGAAAAAATCTTTAAGTTGGTATAAAAGTTGGCAGAAGCTAAAGACTAGCACTAGAAACCTATACATTAGAAAATGAGAAGCTGGATTACTTGAACAGTCTAAATTAACATATGTAGTCTAAAGTAACATATGTGCATATATTGTTGGTGGAAATTTTGAAAATCTATTAAAATTTAAATAAAGGGAATATTTATAAATACCTTATAAAATATAATAGAGATAGCTTTATCTAATGGTTTGCTACACCAGAAATGCAAAGACTACTACTAGTCACTTGAGGACTAATTTTTTTACTAGACTGATCTTCAGACCTGTTCCTACAGAAATATCATGTGGGTTATATCTTGATGCAATACCTAGAAGGCAGGGAAATGAAGGTAGGAATACAATACTTTGCTAAGGGGTCTTTGTATTCTTTCTATTTCACTAATCCTATCCTTTTGCCTGACACAAAATTAATAAGTTTTTTTTTTTTTCTGTTTTGTTGTTGCCTGTATTTCCCATCCACATGAAGAGTAAACATCACTGTTTTATCAGCTGTAAATAAAGTGTTACTTTACAGCTCGAGTCCAGTCCAGTGTATGGGCTCTGTTCCAGTTTGCAGCTAGGATGCCCTGGACTAGTATCATCCAATGCGTATTTCTTTTCACATGGCAGAGGCAGAATTCTTCCCTGTTTCTTAGAATGCTGTGGGTGGGAAGTCAAAATGTGCCCTTCAAATGGCTTAGGCCTAATTTTATAAGCTGACATGGTATTTAATGCAGAGAAGGACAAATTTATATTTTTATAGTAAACATTCAATTATATCTAAGTCCTTCTAGTCCTGAACTCTTCATACTTTTGTGCCTGCATTGGAGCACAATATTGAACATCTGCAATTGTCATGCACTAAGGTACAAAATGTGAATAACTGTCTACATTGTTTTTCTGACTCACACAGGGTTGTTTTAAGTTGTCCAGCACTATTTAATACATCATTATTTATAATTTTCCCTTTACAACTTCATCTGCCAGAAATATTCAGCTTTATTCACGCCCTCAGGAAACACAAGGAGAATCTTCTATACAGTCAAGATATATTGAAATTTTGCCTCTACCACAGACAGAATATTCCCTAAGGGGCAGCATAACATCTGTGCTTTCTGCCAATGTGAGAAAACTGGTCATGCCACTGAAAAGCAACGGTGGTGGCACATGCGAGGTACCTTGTCCACCAACCTTTTTCTTTCCACTGAAATAAAGAAATGAAAATTATCTTGCAAATCATCTTTCACTAATAACGTTTCTCATCTGTTTGATGAGATGGAGTAAGAAATAATTTCCTTGATAATTTTCTAGGTGCCGGACTAAGTCCTGAAAAAAGAATCTTAAAATAAAAGCATATATTGGTTCTTCTCCTAGAAAAGTTGGGGCCATGTTAGGAAATAAAATATTCATATTAATAACAACACTTACACTCTCATAACCAATATATGCTGGTATGAAATATAAGGTACTAGCTAAAACTTTAAAATTACTTCCCTGTTACCTTTATAGATAGTTTTAAAAGTTAAAAATCAGTTCCTCAGAGTAAAGGACTCAGAGTACAGCGCCTAAAACTCAGATGTGCTTTTGAAGTGGTATTTTCACAAATGATGCAGATAGCTAAGAGTCTGCCTGAATATCTCATTACAATTAAATGACAGTTCAGTGAATGGAAGTTAACTGGTAAATTCACCCATCTGCTCTTGTACCCTTCTGTTGTCTCAGATTCCTAAATTTATTGTGGATTATTTTTTCTTTATCTGCTATAGAGCGTGGTCCTCTTCTAACAGGTTGATCTTGAACAGTCATTATCCTGCCCCCAAGAACTTCTGCTATGATGCAATATCATATTTACTAACTTCCACATATGAACAGCAGATGGTTGGAGCTGAATACACATAAACATGTGTGACTGTATGTTTCCAGCCTTTAGCTCTGTTTAACCCTTCAGCAGCTCTTCGCCTTTGCCATTTAACAGTCTTGTTTTGAAATGGGAAGGAATTCAGACTGTGAAAACACTAATATTTTCCTGCTTACACTAGTGGCTGAGGGGTTTTTCTTTATTATTGTGCTACCTAAGAATACTTTTTCGAACTGTTCAGTAGGTATGAAAGTGTGTTTTAATTCCAGCTGCTTACATTGTGACTGTGTTTAACATCACACAGATGGGAAAGCACGGTTTGGTAAAAGCAACAACACATAGCTTGCAAGACAGTGTTTCCAGACACTACTATCAACAATAATTTCATTAAATTTTAGGATTCTGCCCCACTTTACTTTGTTATTGTTTTCTCTTTTGGTTTTATGCAATAACAGAAAAGCCTACTGCTCTGGTTGTTGATAAACTAGCATTTTTTTTAATGCAGAGTCATTTTACATAGAAATATAGAAGTGCTCTACATTCTTCTTATCAAAAATACTTATGTTGGATGGTTTTGACATAGGTTCATGTCTCAGGCGATTATTTAAAATGTCAGAATCACACAGTCATGACTTATATGAGTATGAGCTATGCTGAGTGCTTAGCAACAGAAATCTGTGTATATATCCAAAAGACACTGGCATGGCCAAAAGAAGTTGCCTGGTAGACTTGTGGTGCTTCAGTGGCTGGGGTGCCAACAGCAGCATTCCCATGGAATATGGGACGTGGTGCAGGCTCACGACATCTCTGTAACTACAGTGTAAACTGGAATGTGCAGTTTGACTCCTCTTTTTGAACTCTACATGTCTAACCCACAGCAGAACTTGGCTTGAAAACATTTCGAAAATTTATTTGCTATTACTGCTGACTTTCTAGGCAGATACTTAACTTGACTGAAATTTTTTCCTGTATTTTGGGATGAGACACAGCTGTATAGTATCATGTTCTACCTCCGTACCAATGCTTTAGCTTCCACAGGTCAAGAAGGAGACCATGTTACTTTTGACCCATGACTGGTAGTGCCCTGACTGACTGCCTCAATTAGAGCCTAAATTTAAATAGCTACTGATGAAGTAAGAATAAAATAAAAGTGTAGTTTTTTGTGAAAAAATTTCCACTGTTAGTTGTTCTGTCTACACCTGCAACACCTCAGACTTGCAGTGACTCTGGAAGAGTTGCATTGCACTAAGACTTTGTATGGCATATGTAGCAATTTTGCATATGTTCATATTGGAATTGCCTCCCAATGTATGTTTTCCTGCAACTATATCTTTGCAATACCTTGTTTTGAGAAAGTAATAAGCACTTGCTAAATATTTGTTTGTAATATTGTTAAAATATACAAGAAGCTTTTACCAAAGCAATTGCCTTTAGTCCCTAATGCACAGATCATGGATGAAGTCTAGCTAAACAGCTATGTTTTTTTCAGCAGAAAAGATTTTTAATCATCATTAGGTGCTTGCATCTGGTAGCTGCTGCTTCAAAATAACACTTTGCACTTTTATGGACTATATCTGACTCAGTTTACATAGTTTATTTCTTTAAATGCCTGTAAAGAAAGACAACAACACTACAAGATTTTAAAAATCCATTCTAGCAGTGTTAGTACATTAAAAGGCATTTATAATCCTTTTAGGCTATCCATGTATCTACTCAGAAACCTTTGGATCTGCATGATGGAAAAAAATCTCATTTTGCATCTACCTGTCACTGTCACACCTTCACACCTAACCTGACACCTAAATACAACTCCAAAAGGATATTGAAGGAGGAATTAAATTTCAAAAATAGAAATTAGATGTCTGAACTTCAATTATTTTGCTAAAGAAGCTGAAAAAATTAGACACCAAACCACTATATATTTATAAATTTTCCTGCTGATTAGTATACTCAGTAAAAACACATGCTCAATCATGCTGACAAATTAAATGCCAGACTTCTTTTAATATATACTAGTGTTATTGAGCTATTGTAATATGGTATAATTAATCAAAAGATTACTTAATTCTATATACAGACTATTGGTTATAACATCTTCAAATAAAAATAAACATATTTTCAAAAGAAAGCAATTAGAGAGGTGCTTGGGGGAAGGAGGGTTACAAAATTCAGCACAACGCTGAACAAAAGAATTAAATTCTTGCCACGAGAAAATTAATGTAAATGGACTTTTTTTATTTCAGTGTTGTACAAAAACATGGTAAGAGCAATTATTTTCTCATCAAATGAAGGATAACAAAAAATAACTACACAATTAAAATATATTAATTTTTATCTCAAAATAAACACAGCAGATATTGTGCAAGAAAGAATAAAATCATTGAAAGTAGTTGTAATGTTGTTGTGATTCTAATATGAAGTTATGTAATAGTCTATCTGGAATGGAAATGAATGATTTTTCTTCCCAAACCTAAAAATAAGCCAAATCACATAGTTGGGAGAAAGATATTTCTTTAACATTTTTTCTAACTGTTTAACCTTTGCTCTAGTGCTGGAGCATCTCCATCAATGAGAGGCTACAGAAGAGCAGTAGTCTGCATCTTATCACTGTGATTTATCTCAGTGCTCAGAACTACTCTATATAGCAAATTGAGAAACCCCATGGCTACAATTGCAACACCAGCTAAAGCTGACAAGTTGCTAGGTTGGTGGGAATTTTCAGAGAAAAAATTATGATTGAGGGAGCCACTGATGAAGCTGATGCTGCAGGACTAAGAGGGAGAGAGGTGTCTGTAAGACAGATGTGCAGACATACACAAAAGGAGATTGTAAGCATTTTTTTTTAATCAAGATTTTGTTCCCTAGTTAACATTTTTATTTCATGCTGTTGCCTCCACATCTTAGCCTAGATGTGCATTTTTTTTCAATCCAGTGTAATTTGCGCTTTCTTTAACATATGTTTTCATCTCAGTTTTGAACTACAAGACATCAGGGCCACTCAGATATTCTGTTTGTCTCTACTACATTTGAAAGTGGAGGAAGGATTCTAAATACAGATGAATGAAACCAGTACCCAGCATCAGCTAGTACAAATTGCAGTCATTCAAGAGGAGGCAGATTGGAGACAGTGAAAGAAGGATGACAGAAGCTTCAGGTGGCTTGTATCCACAAGCTATTATTCTTTTATACTGACAGAGCATAGGAATATACCCAGTGGTCAAATTTACTCACAAATGTATACAATCATTATACATGAGTATGTGTTTAGAAATTACTGGTATGTAATCATTGCTCATCTTTAGAAGTATCTTCTTTATTATGGATTTTCCATAAATATTTTTTGGCATATGTTTACAGTGTTAGCAATTTCAAAGATTAGTCACTATCTACGTGAATAGAAGTTTTGGGCAGTGCAGCTAAAGGCTAAATTTTGCATAAGTTTTATATCAGTGTAAGCCAGTGTTTCTGCAAACAGAAGCAGTCCTGGCCAGTCTTGGGCTGCTCATTTTCACTTCATTCAGCTCCTTTCTTTATGCAAATACAGATGATTGTGTGACTGTGAAACCATAGTGAACTAAAATTAAACTGGGCTTTGGCTGGCTAGTATTTACTCAGATCTCCTCCCTATTCCAGACCACTAGAGAGATGTGCATCCCACTGAGTAAGTGGGAAACCTGGGGTCAAGAATAAGCACTTGAAGCAGACTGAGTACAAGGCTCTTTGTCTCAGTATGGCTGACAAACTGTTTATGGTTAAAGATACATTTTCAGAAACAGCTAGTCCTAATTACCTTATTAAATAGATTATGCAGAGTCAATTTCTTTTTCAGCACTGAGCATTTCTTTGGCAATATCAGAAACTCCAGCTTAAGTTTTGCCCCAGCTGTGTATCTGTTGCTCCTATAATGTGATTACCTTTTGTTTGTGAAGGCAGTGTGGATTATTCCTTAAATGATAATATTAACATGAGTTAGAACTCAACTGCTTTCTAGGCATATGTAAAACTTTCATTTTGTAACACAGTTGTTGACATCAGTCATATTCCACTAACAGCAGAAAAGCGTAAATTTTGAATTAGTCTTTGATTGCTTTCATTGATACCCACAGGGTTTATGCAGGTCTGGTTGTAAAACAATGCTGCCTACTGTAATACAACACAATTTTCAAACAGAACACTTACTTTAGACTTAAAAGCAGCTCACACTGTGACACTATTTCAAGATGATTGACTGTAATAGTTACAGATTAGTTGAAATGCATTACAGGATATGCATTATATATCAAGACATCATAAGTTATGAGAAACTACTGTCAAGGAAGCAATTATGATAGTTCATCTTGCAATGCTAATTACAAAATGTCTGGAAAATATGTTATCTACATTTATGAAGCTTCCTGCATTGATCAATGAAGCAGATATGACAGTGTAAAGAGGAGTACTATGATTGCTAAAACCTCAGTCAAGTAGGTATCTAAATGGCACCGGAGAACTATTCACAAATGCATACTGGTGCAATACTATTCTATGGAATAAGTGATGTTTGGAAATGATTTTGTAACCTTGGAACAACTTCTAGTTCCATAAAGTAGTTTTGTTCAAGTTGTCCAGTATGTGTAATATCCTCCAACATAACTAAAGATGGTGATATGCATATCTAGCAGCTAACTAGGAAACAAGCTGTATAATAGACAATGAGATCCTAAAATGTGTTTCACTTACAGAGCACTCCTGACACTTACTATGAAATGCTAAATACCATTCTGGACATTCTAGTTCAGGAAAATGAAACAGAAATCAGTATAGATGCAGAAAAAGGTAGGCAAGAGAATGAGAGGCTTATCTTGCTAAGAAAAGGTGTTATGTAGCCTTAGCCTGCATTAGTCCTATATGGAAGCACAATGGTCATGAGATAAGAAATATTTGAGCCAAAGTCATCATCAACAGCAAAAGGAATGGTTATTAACAGCTCAAATACACACGTCATCTGAAAATTAAATAAATGTACTTCGTGATAGCAACAATCAAATTCTGAAACAGCCTTTCAAACAGTTGATTCAAAACCCCTAATTTTGTTTAAACTGAAATTATGAAAGTTTAGTCAACACCTTATTTAATGTGATTCTCTGCAACAGAAGCAGGTTGGACTTCATAGAATCATAGAATCACAGAATAAGGAAGGGAGTTGGAAGGGGGCCATTAGGATCATGGAGTTCAACTCCTGGCCCTGCGCAGGATGCACCAAGACTCACACCATGTGCCCAAGAGCATTGTCCAAAGGCTTCTTGAACTCTGTCAGGCTTGGTGCTGTGACCACTTCCCTGGGAAGACTATTCCAGTGCCCAGCCACCCTCTGGGTGAGAAATCTTTTCCTGATACCCAACCTAAACCTCCCCTGACTCAGCTTCCTCCATTCCTTGAGTCCTGCCACTGGTGGTATCAAAGTTCTTTCAGCCTTAACATTCCTGTTGCAACTGAAATGCCTTTAAAATCCACTTTTGAGTTAGCTTTCCCATCCCTTCAAACACTTTTTATAAAGTAACAGGATTGCTTTTATCCTTTGCAATAGTATTAATGCCAAGTCAATGGTTATTTCCTTCTAACTCCTCATCACTGTCTCAATGATAGTTAATATAGCTGCATTACATTATATCTGTCATTACTCTTCAGACTGGAGTATTCTTTCCTGCTGCAACAATTTGACTAAAAATGAAAATAATTGTAGTAAGTTCTTTCCATGTCTACCATCTTTGGGAATATGATGGAAAGTCTGCTGTTATTTAGAAGCTTCAGGTTATACATTATTAGAAGAGCAGCCTCTCTAAGTCCATAAATTCCCTTTATATAAATAAAGGCATAAGAGTAGTTAAAACAGTGGAACCATTTAGAAGAGAATAAAGAGGTGCGAGTTGGTCCTGTCTCCACCTGTGGAACTGTAAGATAATATATTATGAGGGTCCTGATTAGTGGGATCACAGAATGATTATATATTGATTAGAAATTTTGAAATATGTAAAATTATTTAATGGTTTTAGATCTATTTTTCCTCGGAATAGATAATATTGAATTTCTAGTCACATCTTCACAAATTTGAAATGCCTTTTTTAGTTAAAAAATGGTTCCTTAGTCACATAATCATACCTATGGAATATGGAATAATTGTATAAAATAATCTTTGAAAAAGTGGATAATTGAGTACTTGAGAACTTCTGCAGTCAAAATTATTAACAAATCATTCACAAATAGTACTGTCAAATTTTTAAAAAAATCATGTTTCTGTAGAATTTTGCATTATGCATTAAGAATATTTGCTAGCAGAAGTTGCTAGTGGGCAAGAGATAGAGTCATCAACCATTAGCTGTGTCCTCTACTGAAAACTTGTCAAGAACTTTAAAATACTTATGTGTCATTTGAGTAATTCTGCCATATCCTAAATTTCCAGTAATGTTAAGTGAAGTCAGGAAGGTCATTCTGCAGAGAAATAGACTCATGCACCTGTATGCGTGTTATCTTGATGCTAGTTTGAATGTCTCTGATTGACACTTTCAGGTAAGCATTTGAACACAACTATTTTCCAGTATATACACATTTTGTTCTCTAATGTTAGGATACTAAAAAAAGATTTATTGATTTGAAGGAAAAATCACAGGTTCACAAGACATAAATGAGTATCATGATTGAAAATCTATTCTGTCACTTGGGGTTGGTTATATTTTTAGCTTTGGGAGGAAAGCCAGAAGGTAGTTCAAAGCCTGACCTTTACTCCTCAATAATCAGACCTATATATAGTGTTTTACTTGACATGCCTTCATAAAAGAGCTTCAGGTCCTTGGTCTCCCTATTCTGCTCATTAAACAAAAAGGTTGCAGCTATGGGAAAGGTTACTTTGCTATCAAGTAGATGTGGTAAATGTCTTTCTAAAAGGAATAGACTGCTCATCTCAGATTCCATACACTTCTTGGATTTAAGAAGAGGGCATTTTCACATAAGCACCTATTTTGCTGCTTCTCTCCAAATGATATTTGCCATTTGGGTGTATAATTTTTTGCATATTCTCTACAGCAAATGAATATCACTCTCCTTCAGCTATGCAGCATTGTTCTAATTGAGAAAGGCAAGAAGTATTAATCATCAAAAAGGCTCCAAACATATTTGCTTAGATTTTTGCTTAGATATTTGCTTAATAAGCAGCAACATATACTTGCCTCTAGGGCTGACTTGACCTATGTGCAAAGCTTGCTTGCTGTATATGTGTCATATTTCCATAACTGTTGAAAACTTTAGAAGGAAGAGAAATAAAGATCTATGGGAAGACTTGAATACAAATTATCACTTTCCTATCAGTAGCTTCATCACATGGTTATCATTTTGTGACAATCTTTAAAACTTTTAACTGTGAATCAGTACAGAATATATTTGCTTTAAAATTATTGCAAAATTTTCTAGGTAAAATCACCTATCTTAAATTGTAGCTCTTTCATTTAGCATTTTGACTGTAATTTGATAGAAAATAAGTTGAAGATAGTCCTGAGCCAGGTTCTGGATTCAGAGTTATAAATTTAGAAAAAATAAATTATAAGATTATTTAATTTATTACTAGGAGTAAAGTCTTGATGTCTTTCAAAGGCTCAAAACCAGATTAAAAATCTGAATTTTTTTGTGATTGGATATTTTATAAGAATAAAACCATTTTTGCAATACACAGAGTGGCTCACATATATTTATATGTGAAAAATATAAGGAAACAGAAAATGAAAATACAGGCTTGACTACTAAAAAGATTTGCTCTGTCTTCTGAAAATGCTTCTCTTGTCAAAGCAAAATATCTTTCATTGAAAAGATGTTACTTGAATGTAAGATAGGCAGACACTACACTTTCCTGACCCTGTACATAAAAGAATTTTGCATTTCCATTAAAAATATATGACTCGTGGGACTCAGCTGACAAGCATGGCCATCTTCAAAGCCTGAGGATTTGCCTCTATGGCCAACCTGGTTTGTGTGTTCTTTGGCAGCTCCTTCCTTTGTTAATAATTTACAGTAGTTCTCAAATAGTTTCAGTCAGCCTCAGTACAGAGTTCCAATTATACCTTAAGGAGAATCATGTAACAATTATGGCCAGATTCTAGCACAGTTTGAAATGAAAATGCTTAAGGGTGATTAAATATTTTCATGATCTAACCACATGCAGATTTTCTTGGAATGAAATTTCTGTCTAATCATCTTGAAAGTTCCATGGCAAATTAATATTAATATATATGAAAGCACTATTTAAACAATTGAATTAACATAAAGCATGCTTTGTGGTAGGATCCAGACCCCAGCTTCTCCAAGAGACAGTGATATCTTAATCAAAAATGTCCATTTCCTGAAGATCAGTAGAGATAAGTCATACTACTCTTCTAATTGATAATAAGAATAATCAGTTACACACTTCCCTAAAGAATCTTATTTTTAAAATGAGATTTGCATGTAAGTTTTCCCAAGATTCCTGAAGGATACATCAAGGACTAAACTGGATACTTTGTTTTAGTTACAGAATCTCCAGCGATGCTGTAGACAAGCTTGAGCAAATAATTCTGCCCAAATTTTTCATGATTCTGACTAACTTTATGCAAAATCAATACAAATTGTGAAGGAAATATTTATCCCAGAAAGGTTGAGTAAATTGTGTTCATTAAGAAATCAGGTGTTTAAGTTTTTTGGATATACAACTATCTGTTGTATTCCCATTTATATCTTGAAAAGACATTAATAGAGAACCAGTTATGCTTTATATGTATTTGACCAATAAGGTAAAAAATAGAGTACACAGGATAGAAAACACAAAATTATGGTTTCATTTGGGTAAGGAGAAATTTTGATGCTTCTATCAGACTTCTCTTTGCAATACTGCTAGGCTTTTTTTTTAAAAAAAATCATCTTGGTTTCTGATGTCATTCTCTTATTTTTGGCTAAAGTGGCAGAATTAAAAAAGACCCAGAACTAAATTCCTTCTGGTAGTCTTTGAAAAATTGATGTGTGTGTAAGAAACAAATATCTGGTGGTTTAGTATAGTAAAATATAATGAAATGTGAGTAAAATTAAATGAAAAGTAGAACGAAATGAAATTTTGAATTAAGGTTTTCTTCAATTAAAATTTTCATTCTAACAGTTATTAGGAAGTATCTGAGTAAAAGAAAGTCTTGTGTCTATTATCTGTGAAATCTGGTTCCGGTGAAGTGACTGATCCAAAATGAACTACAAGTCAGAAATTCAGAATTACTACAGAAATTCAAACAACATCCCAGCTCAAAAGATACATTCAGAACTAAATTTCTTCTTTAAACTTCAAAACAGCATTTATCATCTGTATTCTGTGGAAAACCAGCTGAGTGTTCAAAGTCAAATGTGCAATCAGTAATATTTGCTCTTGGAATAGTATTCATGTGTTTTATTTTGAATTCATGTAGGCTGAGTACTCACTTGGCTTTTATGATACTCAAAAATTCCTTGTACAAGAGGAAAGCTATAGCTTCCCTGCTAATCTGATTCATTTCCTTTCCTCAAAAATTCATTTTGTGGCTGAGGACTGCCCCCAAGAACTCATGATGTAATACTACCCCAGGATGGATACAAGAGAAATGCAGAAATAGAGAGCATGATGAAAATATTCTGAAATAGTGATGAAACAGCAGTCCACAGCTCAGTCTCTCCCGGTTTATGCATATCAAGAGTCATAGTCTTCAGGAATATAATAGTTTATAAGAATAATCATAATGAAGCAAAGCAAGGAGACCCCTTTGGTTCTGGAGACTGACACGAAAATATCAGAGGTACAATTTCTCCTGCAGGGTCCCTTTAGGAATGTAACATCAGTATGTTTTTGGCTGAAGATTATTTTGATGTCTCTTTATGAATACATTCCTACTCTGATCATCAGTCTTCATATGCAAGTCCGTCTTGAGTTAAATTTTCTTTTTCTACTTTTTCCATTGAAAAAAAGAATTATATTCTCAAATGCTCTAATCCCCTATAGACTTTTAATTTTTTTTGCAAATATATAAAACATAAGCCTTTCTCCTGCTATGTGATGTATCGATATTCTTGGTTCACTGTTTGTATGTAGTAAGCAGTCTAAATTCTTCATCTTAGAAAGACCTTTGCAATTGGATGCACTTTTTTAGTCCCAGAAAAAAAAAGCAAAAAAACTATGTGTCTTCCAGCTGCATTTTATCTAGATGGTAAAAAAAGACACCATTACACAGTAGTGACCTCTCTGACCACAAAAGAGAATAAAAAGGATTAGTCAAAAATGACAAATGCACATTCTAAAAATGGTTATAGGATACTATCCATAATTGTGCCTCAAGACTAAATGTAAAAGACAAGGCATTCAGACACTGGTACTATATCTTGTCACCTTAAAAAGACAACACTATGAGCAGGGCAACATTAAATTACAAAGATGATGCCCTCAGTTTCCAAGTTAACTCGTCAAACTAAAACTTCAATTCACTTTAGTCTTCTTAAACGGGGAAATTTGTGACTGAAGAAAAACAGAAGATACTTTTAAATCCCAGTGCTCTGATTTTATTTTTGAAGATATTTTTATAATTGCTATTTACATTATATTTGATTGTGACAGTTGCAGAGAATCAGCTCAATACTAATATCTATTTAGATATGTATGCAGCATTTTAGCACATTAAACACAGCTCATGTTTTTTAACTTTTCTTGTCATAGTTCAATACCTCTTTGACATGCATTAAAGACATCACCACAGATTTCAAAATGTTTTGACAAATCTTGTCTCTATATGCACTTTATGGTAACTTGAATGCAAAGCCATTTTGGCACTGTGTTCCAATTGAATATAGTGTAAATTCTTCAAAATTTTATTTCAGAAAAAAACCCTACTCCACCAAGGGCAATTGCAGTAACAAATACCAGAATTAGTTCATTTCTGTTCAGCTCTACTGCCCCAAATCTGGCAACCTGTTTTGTCCTTCAGAAAGACAAACCCCTTATGCCATTTTATTAAATGCGTGATAAATTAGATTATATTAAAAAAAAACTGCTCAAAATTAATGCTCAAAATGGATTTATCATATTTTTCGTATTAATAGTCAGCACTGGATGTATTTTTCAATCATAGCTCATTTGAGTTAGCTTAACATGATGGAATATGATTAATCAATATTCAGGCTGACAAATCTGGTGTTTTCTGTGTTTTCATCTAGGATGATCTTTAGCTTTTGTGTAGTTCTCTGCAATATTTTTTCTTTTTTGCAATATGTTCTTGGATGAATAATGACATTTAAATTTTCTCTGGCCTCTGCATCAGTACTTGCTGAAGTAATTGGGAGTAGTTTACTCTCTTGGCTATTACTTTATACTTCTCTGGATTTAGGAAGACAGTCACATAATTTACAGTCCAGAGGGTCAACCATTCTTTTCCATGCTACTCAACTGTATAGATCTCTGTTCTTCAAACCTTGGAATTGACATTGGATAAGAAAAAGTTTTCAAATTTTTTTTCATAGAGAAATTAGTTTCAAAGGGCTTATATAAAAATAAAAATTTTTCTAATTATTAAATCCCATTAATGATTTGTAAATGAGGGATCCATTCAACTGGGGCCATATCAGACAGTTTGTCAGAGTTCAACTAAAGGTGGGTTTGTGCTGAAAGTTAGGCAAAAGCAACTGATACTGATATGTGAGGGCATGTGCTGGCTTTGGATACTAAGAGACCTTCTGTCATTAGTTCTGTTTTACCTAAATCATAAGGATAATCCATAGCACCTATCCTGTCTGGAGCTGGAGATGATTAAATACAAATGTCAGAATAGATTAATCCATAGGCATAAAAGAAATTCAATGTGATAATATTCTGCAATAGGCACATATAACTTACCAGGCCCCTGTCGACCCTGTACCACTGGCACCAGCGCTTTATATGTGAAGGGTGGATATACCATATTCAAAGACAACAAAAGAAGTCTCCATTTTCTTTAACCAATGTGCAAATTAGAGCAAGAAGATAAAATATTTCATGTATTATATGTATATACACTAAAATTGATAACTACACATTAATAACTATTTTGAATGAAGTAAAGATAGCTTTATGCAATTAAGATATTTAAGATGAACACATTTAAGACAGATTTGGAAGGGCCTCTTGCATCATCATTGGTACTTTCTGGCTCTGCAGGAAGTCATGTGCTATGATTCTTTTTATTGCTTATGTTCACCTTTGCAAATGGGGTTCCAGACCTATTTAATAAAGTGGGTTGAAGTTTTATTTCTGCAACAAAAAAGTAGACTAATGATAATATTCTCTATGCCTACTCCCTCTTAAATTAGGAAAAAAAAGAATAAAAAGAGCATAAAATAATTAGCCCAATTAACTGTATTCTTGGCCAAAGTCTTCTATATGCAATTCCTTTGTGTCCATTATTTGAAAGATTTTGATTGCAATGTTGATTTCAGGAATGTGCTGTGTATTCAGGTATTTCATCACAGTGGAAGTTTGGATGATCATGAGAAATTCAGGCAAATCATTTAATTAGATAACATTTCAGAGCTTGCACTGCTTCAGAGCCAAGTCTGAGATGCTAAACAATTTTATTGACAGGAATATCATTGTGAATTAAAAGTGATGATCATTAATTAGAAATAAATCTGTAATTAATTGTTTTTATATTCCCTTGATACGCATTTAAAATTTGAATAAAATGTTTTCTTAAGATTACTGGGTTTTTTGAAAATTCAGCTTCAGGTCACCTTTCACCCACACATTAAATCATCAAATCCTCTAGATCAAGATGAGCTTATGTAAGTGTATCAACACTGGTTTATCAGTGTTAGTTGCCTGAATCACTGAGGTTACTGGTCTGCTAAAATTCTTGGCTAAAACCCAAGATATTTAATTTCAAGCTTAACAAGTTGTATTTTAACAAAGGCTTAGTTCAGCCTTGCAGTCCATGTGCAGCTGGAATATTGATAATGAGAAAGGAGTAACTTTAGGACACATTTTCTTTAGGCATAGGGACTGCAGTCATAGTTCATGGACCAGTGAATCACAGGGCTGGGACCTGTTGCATACTTAGAACAGAATGAGTTACATCTTCTAAAAGATTTTGTGCACAAAAGTCTTTTCTCTTTTTCTTTTTTTTTCCTCCAGCTACAGTAGTTGTTCTAATACATGGAATTTCCTTTCTTTGCAAACCATTATTTGCTTGTATCTTTAGGTGAAGTTTCTGTGACAGAAATTGTATTAGCTGTTCATGAAAAGTTTTTGCCCAACCTTTTTGCAAAAAATTCCTAGCACTTTACTTTCTGCTCTATTCATTCAGGGAGTCAACTGAACCAACATAAATTTCTTGCATGTAGAAAATAGTTTTGAAAATTCTCAACTAGACTAAATGGGAAAAGTTTTTGCACTAATTGCTTGAATTTCCCTCAGGGGAAATTCCACTGATTGAAGGGGCTTTGTAAGCCATCCCTAAGGTTAACTTGACTTCCTGTAAGTAGTGGTGCAGCTCCCTGAAATATTCTTTTACTCCAGCCATATGTTCAGGATTAGTAACTGAAAGGTTGCTGTCATGGGAACCACAAGAAGACTTTTTGTTGTCCAGAGTTATCCTAAATAAAATGGATAAAGTCTGAAATGTAGTTCTCATTAGAAGTCAGGAAGACCCTTGCTCCAGTGGGGAAATACCTGAAAGAAAAGATGTGCTGCAGTGTAAAACTCTCTCCAGTTATGTTGAAATGTTGAAGAAAAGAGTTTTTGCTAAGGATCTAGAGCTCACAAAAAACTCCTTATTAAAGTTGAACAATGAGAGATTGTGTTTGTATAGCAGAAGCTTCAGAGCTGATGAATATGGAGACAGGGCAAGTGGCCTGCAGAGCCAGTTGAATGCTCTGCTTTCAATGCAGGCTTCTGATTTGTTTGTCAAAGTTACAGCACTTTAGCTGGTGGAAATTGCTTTTTGCTTTTGGCTAAATAAACTGACCCAAACAGATGGAGCATGAGAAAAGCAAACCAATGTCATTGTCTAATTTATATTTGCTTATGGAATTCTTATGTACAGTCAGTCATGTCTCCACACAGGGAGTCTCTTTGCTGTTAATTCATAGGCAAAAGATCCATGGAGGCCAGTCAGCACTGGCTGAGTAACTTATGAATACCAGGGAAGGTAAGGTACAAATATTTCGTAGGAGTGGAGGGAGTAGCAGGGCTCAGAGAAGTTCTGAGTAGACAATTTATTTTTTGTGTTTGTTTCTTCTGGCTTCCAGTTTGGTTTGCTGAAAAGGACTTGGTATAGACAAATGTATGCATAAACTATAAAAGGATTGTTGAATGGGAAAATAATTTAAAAATATAAGTATTTAAAACACTTAAATGCTAGGTCTTGATCAACATCTGAAAATGAAGCCATCAAATTAAATAACCTGCCTTTTTTTCTCTAACTTTTTTTTAACCCATGTGGAATGTTTATTCAAAACCAATTCAAAAAATTATTGAACTTCTTACATTTATTTCTGTCTCAAAAGTTTACCTTTTTTTAAACACTTCCTCTTTATTCTTCTGCTATCTAGATTTTGGAATTTGAAGAGAAACCTCTTTCTCAGTTTGTCATCTCAGTTGATATCACAGCAGATCTAGGAAAAAGAATCAATTCCCTTTTTTTTAGTGCATGAACTTCTGATTTTACTTTTATTTCATTTTATTTTTTGGAAGATGCATGTTTAACTGTTTATTATTGACAGGTAAATTATGTCTAAATTAATAGATGATGAACTGCTTGTTTAACCTATTGAATAATTCTTATTTCTCACGAGTGAACAATGTTGTATAGTATTACATTTTCCCTTCCTGCTTAAATGAAAGTAATCAGCTTTAGAGAATAATGAATTCCAAACAGCAAATAAAGATTAATGAACAATGAATAATATTGTGTTCTTATCTGAAACCAAATATCAGTACTGGCTTATATTAGTGCAATTATTTGTAGAAAACATAAATTTTCCAAATGTTAGTTGAGAATAAAGCAACTTTGCTTATTATTAGGAAATAAAACCTACTCTTAAGACTCCCTGTATATTGGAAGGGAACTTCTGCTTAATCACTCCCTTTGAAGAATGATTATGATCATCCTTAAAGGATTATAATAAATAAATAAATAAACACAGCAGTGTTTCAGGTGCTTAGCTACTCAGCCAGATATTTGTACTTCTGTACAAATAGCAATTTTTTCTGAACTACATAGCATGAGAAATATATTCCCTCCGCCATACTATTTAAACAGATAAAGAGAATAAACTGACAAATTACTTTAAAAATAACTTCCAAATTGGAAAAACTGTCAATTTTGATTTTATTCTGTCATACTTCACCTTCTGTGAAGTATGACAAAATTCCAAGACTGGAATTTTGCACTTTATATTTAAACATTAAAAACCCCTATTTATATAATTCCATATAAAACATATTATTTTGAAATTTCAGAGAACTTGGTAAGGGAATTAATAAAAATATTTCTCATAGAGTTATTTTCAGAGAGGAATTTTGAGATTTCCACAATGTTTTCTGATTTCTTCTCCATATCTTGAATTTTAGGGGCTAAACTAACAAAACACTTTGAGTGCAAACCTATACTAAGAGTGCCATTGCTAACAAATCAGATGTTAAAACAGTGTTTATAAAGAGCTACCCATATTTTTTCTAGTACAGTTCTCTGTAAGAAGTGCTAGGAAACTATGGTTTTGGTGGTGAAATTAGTGTTTATTTACATAATCCGAGACCAGGAAATTATCCTTGCTCAAGATATAAACAGAGGATTAGGATTAGGGATGTATGATTGATCTGAGTGCTATATAGTAAAAATTATTGCATATAATTTAAACTATTAGTAGTTTTTTATCTATGTAAATTTTTTATAATTTTTGGCTAAATATAAAAAAATGTGGTTTTGGAAATTTGATTTAAATGATGTTATAGTATATAGTATATATAAGATTGTATATCCATTGTTACACCTTCTATAAGAATCATATAAAAAAGTAGATTGTTTTTAATCTTCATGCTGTTTTAACTAGCATTCTTAGCTGAAATTTCTGCCCTGGATAACATCAAATCTCTGTAGATTCTATTGCCATTTTTAGACTTTCATTTAACCTCAATCACTTAGTTTGGCAACTGTTAACTCCAATTCCTACCAGTCCATTCAAGCATCTGAATGTGATTCACACTTTCTTGGATATTAAGATACATCTATATCGAGCTGATATTTTATTTTTAGCATCACCTTTCCTGATCTAGTGAAATGCAACCAAATAGCTCCTGAATAGGTTCCTGGCTCTGCCTTTTTCTTTGTCATGATATCATCAGTGGGAGCTGTGAGTTAAGCCTAGGTTTGTTCTGCTTGTTTTTATGTGAGAAAAATGTATCTAATTTCTTTTCCTTCATTTTGGGGAGGGAATTGTTTCCTATTCATCCTCTCTGGCCTTTTAGCTGCTACTAAATATTGACAAACATATTCTGCTTGCCTATACATTTGGCCAAAAGGCTGTCTGGTTTTATCAGCTTATGAAAATTTGGTTAATTCCTGTTGTATTGCAGGTTCTGCCTTGTTTCTGAGGCTGCAGATCCTGTCCTGTGCCTAAATATTTCGGAAGTGTAGACTTCTGTGACTTTACCAACAAATTGAAAGTATTTGCAATGGTTTCCTTATACTCAGTAACACTCAGAGCTTGGCTGTCATGCTACGAGACAAAATCCAGCTACACAGAGGCAGTCAATGCCAAGTGGAGAGCCCTGGCTGGCAAAATCCACAATGAGTGTGCCTTACAGACTGTTCAGAAACTTAATCCCATTTCCATAAAAGCATGTCACAGCGTTCACCACTCTCTGTATGTATTCTTGACAGATAGCTGGCTTGTCAGCTGATTTGGTTATGATTTGAAAAGAGAAATAAATATAGTCCTGAAAATGGATATGCACCAACCAGAGGTATGTAACTACTACTTCTGTGTTCTTCACTGTTTAATTCCTCACTCCTGTTATACTGCACAGAGAATCTCAGAGCATCTGCAGACATACAGATAGTTTCACATGTGGGATCTGGAAGTCCTGGAACCACTCAGTCATGCTTATTTCCAAGGAAACAGATTATTTTTCTAGTATTTTCAAATGTTCAAAGCATCAGTGTCTTGATGAGTAAATCATTATAATGCCATTATTATCAGTGGAGGTAATCTGTCTTATACAGGCAGAACTCCTGATTAAATAAAGATTTCCAATTAGTAGTGACAATAAGGGATAGAACTTGTCTGTGCCTGAAGTCCTCTTATCTCGTACTTAGTGAAGATTCAGTGACTCCAAAATGTGTTTGCCTAGTGTGAAAATAAAATGTTTATGCTGCGCATTCTGAACTTCATTTGCCATTGACTAGAGAATAATTCTAAAATATTCACTGAAAATAAGTTTGTTAACACTTCTATTTATGCTTAAGTTTCCTGTATTTTAGTTCCCTTCTGGTTTTCTTCTTCTGTTTTGCTGAGAGCATTGCCTGAATTAAATGATCCATTGAAGTGTGGAAAATTTCACCTGGCTCATACTCTCAGCTTGTAGGATATCTGTTGCATCTGCTGCTGGGTGTCTGTCACTTGCAAATCCACTTGTATATTGAAGGCTGCTGTCTCCTCTGTCAATCAAACACTCTGTTTGCTCAATCTTCAGTTATTTTTCCTGATCTTCATGATACTATGCTTTGATGAGCCTTGCATTCCACCTTCATAATGTCTAGCTCACCTATGTTTGCTTTGTGTGCATCTTTGCCTTTCAGTATCATATCTAAATTATAGATCTTTCAAAGAGTAATAAAGTGTATCAGAGCTGTTGCATATATGACAAAAGTTTGTAATAATCTTGATATCCAGGATACTCCAAGGTTGAAGAGAAGTAGACAAAAATTTCTATAGGGCAAAGTTTCTCTTCACTTTAGAGAAAAAGCATAATACCCTTAGCGGAGTGCTCACTTTTTCATGTCCTCTCCCACTTTTACTCTGTGCAATCAGTGGTAATAGATTTCATAATTTTATTCCTTGTAGATCAGAATAATTGTTCTTATCACATTTTATTTGAAATTATTCAAAATTGGTATGTACAAGGAAAAAATGAGATATTTCTGTCTTCAGTCTGTAACATTTTTTAATAATTAGGCTTTTAAAGGAAGCCTTTAGGTTCCTTAAAGGCTTTTAAAGGAAGACAATCAGATCAACAACTATTTTTTTTAATATATAGAGATTATTAAATTCTTTTTGTTTTGACTGTAGTTCTATTTCTTTAATGCATTACTAAGTTTTTTACTTTTCTTTTGTGTTCATAATACTCAAATTTTCATTTTGCCCACTTTGCTTCTGAGCTCAAGGTGCTTGCTATCAATCCAAAATATTGCAGTGTATGCAAGGTGTATTTTTTGCATGGAATGCTCCTCTAGGGTTCCTAATTACAGTTTAAGAATTTTTTATATTCCCCAGAGCCTTCTGAACTTAGGAGCTCTTAAAAGTGCTTCCAAAGCATTATTTAAATAGACTGAATGATTAGATATTAATAAAAGTATAATTTTAGGAGTTTGTACATGCACATGTACAAGTTGCTGACATACAAAAGTATGCCAACAAGACATACAAAAGTTACAGTAATGAGCTGAGGTATTTGACAGTATAAATATTAGAGTAGACTATTGATTACTGAGTGTAATAGGTGAAGAAATATTTTAATAGCAACCTTGGGCAGTCGGCCATGGAAGAGCTTTGCTGTCATGGAAAATTAAACTAAGCCCTGAAACCTCTATGACTAAGGAGATGTATAAAGCTTGGATTGAACACCTGCTGGAAGAGAATAAAATATTCACCATAAATTAGGTATTTGTAGTCACAGATGCATGTTTTAAGCCTCATAAAATTACTTATTGTATGACAAAGCTGATACAAATTTATTGTTAGACAGTCTTTTGCAGGTATTTGATGTGACTGCTTTGTAAGACCTGGTTCTGGAGACACCTGGAGAAGTTTAGTTCTACTGAAACCAAAGAGGAAATTTGAGGCCTGAAATTAGATGAAAAATACTTTATAAGAAAACAATAGATTTGTTTTTCTACTTTGTACATTTTAGCTAAACTATTTATAATAAGATCGGACAGTCATGAAATGCTGAGATAAGAAATATTTGATCAAAAGAAAAACTAGTGGTAATAATTTTTTTATTATTATTTTAGCAAAATATTGTCTTTTGTGCAATTTTCATCTCTTTTAATTGTGGAAAGAATGGAAGTCTTAGAATTTTAAACATAGTCAAATAGGAAATTTAAGACCAGTGTTTCTTGTAAAATATGTTTCAGTAGGCAGCCATTAAGTTTCAGGTAGTATCATTGTCTCCAAATATTTTTGCTCTTTACAGTCAGAAGCATATATTTTTCATCTTTCTCATGGCATATATATAATACGTGCACTTTTATTCACTGGAAGTTATATACATATTAAAGCTATATGAAAATATAGCACTTAATACCTACACAGTGCTTGTTGGTGTCTTAAGTCACAGCAGCTACAGACTTTGCAACTGATACAAAAAGACTAAAGTATGGGTACTATGGAGAAATTGCTTTGCCATTGTAAGTTAGGAGTTTCTCAATATATCCGCTTTCCAGCCCACAAAACTTCCATGTGTAAATAATAGGGGCTAAAAGGACTTGAAATCTGGACTGGAAAAAGGACTGGGTTCAGTGTTTGTCTGGAGAGTCCTCTGTTAGCTCCAACCCGTAAAGTATTTACAAAGAAATAGGTAAATAAACTTTGAAACATTCAGGTTCATCTCTATAATGTGGCTTCTCTTGCAGCTTTGTGCTTCTGTGGGGGTGCAGAGCCTCTAAAGATACAGCCCTAAGAGTTCACTGGTTCCCTTGAGATTTGAAGAGCTTTATCATAGGAGAAGTGGGTTGGCTGTTTGTATCCAAGTAGGGAATTCAAGGGAGCTGCCAAGTCAGCTATTAGCCAACAAATGAATGACAGTATATATGAAGTAGAGTTCATGTTTCTGGATGATGGAAATTTCATTAGAGTCTATTTCCACTATCAATTATTAAATAAATTCACTGGAGTCTTTTCCTTTCTTGTCTTACTGAAGACAAATATACTCTGAGGAAGTGTATGCTAACCCTGGTTATGCATGAGCAGATTTGGAAATAAGAGGTATTATATCCCTTTTGTGCCAAGGGGATTTCCTGGAGTACCTCACTAAAATTCTGTGTCAGATGCTTATGCTTTTCAGGAATGAACTGATGTCAAAGAAATAAAAAACTGTATTAAACACATAAAAAAGAGTTGCAAAATGGATAGCAGGGAGTAGCAAATTCTTAAACCCTCAGGCAGACATCTGGAAAAATTGAAACTGAGTAAAGAGTGTAAAATGGTTGGTTTTAAAAATATATCAGCCTCTGGTAGTGGGTGTTCTAGCAATTTATCTGCCTAATTGAAAGGAAAATAAACATAAACACACAAACATAAAACTTTCAGATATTTTCTGTGTAATATGCAGAACCTACATCCTTTACTTTCTGTTTTTCTTTACCTGGGTCCATACACAAAGTCTGAGCCTTGTTCTGACTAAAAATCTATTCTCAACTGAAGCATATAAACTTACACATTTTTAGCTGGGATAACTCACTACTTTCAAAGACAGCTCACATTGTTTCAAGTTATTTTCTCATCAAAGATGGTCATTCTGTTTCTTAATTTTCAGGTTTTGGTTCTTTTTGTGGGTTTTTGTTGTAGTAAACTTGTTTGAATATAGAGAGAGATAACTGTATAACTGATATAACTATAAAGAAAAACAGCTATGAAAGAAAGAAGGGTTGCTTTAGTTACATTACTTACAGTGAGAACCTAATCTCAAGGCTGTGATTTGCACATGAACCATGCTCTTCTTTACAACACCATAAAGCTAAAAACATAGAAAGTTTTCTCATAAATAGTCTACAAAACAGCTTTGATTTCCCCATATTATTTGAGTTCCAGAATAATAAGAGAACTTTCAGACAGTACTCTAGGAAGAGTATTCTCTTGGGAAGCATCAGTGTGGGTCTTTAGAAGGCAATAGAACCATTCAGTTTTAGACCAACCTAATTTGTAATTACTGAGTAATAGTGTTGAGTAGGATTAAAATCAACTAGGCTGGATAGCTGCAGACTATCCTCCACAGGATATAGTTCAAAGCAATCCATTTCAATCCTTTAGTAAGCCAATACATTGCACAGAGTTTAAATAGGAATACAGTATAATTTCACTATGAGAATAAATCCATACAAGGATTCCAAACATTTACTGCTGAAAAGATTATTGTATTCTACAGGGAAATGGAATATGCATTAACCTTTACTAAAAAAAACCCCTGAAAAATATAAAGTATGTACCAGGCCCATTGTCTATACAATAAATCCCTAGGAATTGCAAGAAAACAAGAGAAGTTGAGAGGGTTCTCATAATTTCTGTTTTCTTAATGTGTTAATATCTTAATACACTATACAAGCACATAAACTTTTACCCACTTGGAATTTTGAAAACTGAAACTGAAGCCTTTGGGGCCTAGACACACTCTGGAAGACCAGCAAGCCAAGTACTGTCGGTGGCTACCAAGTACTTTGTGTGGCTAACAAACTAATCTTCAAAAAAACCCAGCCAATGCCACATCTGCCAGACACGGCTGTCAGTCCACTAGAGCAGTCTGAATCTAGAGTACTATCAATGCTTTTTTTCACTGCAGCCTGTGCCAGCTCATTTTCTAATTTGTTGTACTAAAAAATCCTCTCAAAGTCCCTTGCTGCTAGTGATACTGGCCACTTTGTAGATCTGGGTCAATAAGATGCCAAATTGCTATATGGAAGCCAGAGGAGGAAAAAAAAATTGATGTAGTCCCAAAAGACAGAAAGGCTGTTGCCAAAGGTCACTAATACTACTGAGACTGTTGCTATTTGGGAATAGAGTTTTAACAGGCAATCTAGAAAAAAAGCCATAGATGGGAAAAGAAATGTCCAGTTTGCTGCTCCTTCTCTGACAAACTGATCATATGCTTATGTCAATAGATAAATTTCCTTGGTGACCTATCTTTCCTCTCCCTCTCTCCTTAAAAATATGATTGACTGAAACTAGTAGAAACCAGTGGAACCAGCTACATCAACTAGAACTAGGCATAGATTGATTTGGGATGAGGAACTGAACTGTGCAGGTACACAGTTTGTGGTAATTGGGAGTGGGGCTGCAGCCAAGCCTCATCCCTAATGGGCTACAGCTGTGAAAAGCAGGTGACCAGTATGGAAGGTAATGAGCCAGGGAGTGCCAAGATGCACTGAACCAATCACAAAAAGGTAGAGAGGACACACAGGTGCAGTGCATGAACATGGGGGGTATAAAAAGGTTGGGCTAAAGCACAAGGTGCCTGAAACCTTCTGATGTGGTAGGGTGTTACTCTGTTTGGGTTGAAACTTTCTGAAATTGTTTGATGATACTCTGTAAGGAGGCTGTCTGAACTGAAACCTATGCTGTGAAAATTCTGCTTGTACGTTTGCTCTTGTCCTGCAGGATTCTACTTTGTTTGGACTTTGTGGGCTAAGGGGTTAAAAGTTCATATAAAAGAGTGGGAAATCCTGTAACTGTAAACCTTTTGAGTTATCTGTGCAGTTGCTAAAAAATGTGAGTGGTGACAGATGGAGAGCTACATTTGCAGAACCTCACTAGTCACATTGAGGATCTTTTCAGCTGGAAGTAACAGGGATGGGACTTCCATTTTAGGATTGCCCTCTATTGTAGCATTAATCAAATACTTCAGTTAGAACTGTCTCAGCTTTTCTCCATAGCAGCTAGTGCAGTGCTGTGTTTTGGATTTGTGCTGGAAACTGTGTTAACAGTGCAGGGATTTTTTTGTTATTACTGAGCAGGGTTTACAGAGCATCCAGGCCTTTTCTGTGCCTCAGGTGACCCTACCACTGAGGAGGCTGGGGGTGCCCAAGGAACTGGCAGGAGACATATCTGCTACAACTGATCCCAACTGATCATAGGGGTGTTTGAGACCACGTGGCAGCAGGCTCAGCAATAAAGGGGGCAGTTTTTCCAGGGGGCAACTGCTCAGGGACAGGCTGGGCAGCAGTTGGATGGTGGTGAGAAATTTTCATTTGCATGCCTTGCCTTTCCTGAGTTTTATTGCTCTTTCTTTGTTACTTTCCTTCTCATTTCCATTTATTATTGTGTTTACTATTATTTTATGTCAGATATTTATCTATTCATATCTTAACCCAATAGTTTTCTCCCTTTTACCCTTCAAGTTCTCTTCCCCCTATCCTGCTGCTGAGGAGAGAGAGTGAGCAGCTGTATGGTGCAAAGTTGTCAGCTGGGGTTAAACCATGACACTTTGTCTTTTTGAAGAACTCCAGTGTAATCTTTAGATAGCTTTCAATTTTATTATGAAATGAGGGGGGAACATGTTGAAGTTTTCTGATATGAGTGCTATAATGAATTGATAAAATGATCTTTAAGTTGTGATTAATAAATGTGGCAGAGATCTCTGGTCTTATATCTTTAACTGCAAAAATCAAATCCCTATTTGCCCAGCAGGTAAAGGCTTATATTTAGTAATACAATCCCACCCACCATTGATAAATTTACATCCACTATTCAATTTTCTCAATAACACTACTCATTGTAAGATTATTTTGGGGTGCTAGAAGGTTGTCTTTATCTCACATCTCTTCTATTGGCTGGAAAATGGTGAGCATCAGACATTTCATGACCATAGTCACATCTGAAGTCAATGGGAAAATTTTAGCTGATTTGGCTGGATGTGAATTATCCTGCTTCTTCTCCCATTTCATCACTGTATGTTATGCATTGTTAGTATGTTGATGTGACTTAGCAAAGCAAGGTAGTCATTCATCAAATGTGTTCTGTTCTGGATTTAGCCTCCATCCATGCTTCTCTGAGTCTGTCTTAGAAGAAATGTGTTGGTACTTTTCTGTACTTTTACTGAAGGAAAGTGAGGAGAATTGTGTTCTCAAGCCACTCTAGGAGAAAGATACTATCTCTGTTGAGTAAACAGAGTACTCATGTTAAAGAAAACATAGTAACTGCTCAAGGAACATGACTTATAATTGAGCTAGCCTGTATACTCTTTGTGGAAATTAGCATTTTTGCTTAAAAAATGGTTATTTTCAGCCTCTTGGTTAACCTTAACTGCTTATGGAAAAGCTGAATTCTGAGCTTAATAGCCTAAGTTACCTATTCAAGAAAAAAAGGTGATACAAACCAAAATAATGTTAAGTGTACTTTTAACGCAATTGACTTCAGTTTCAAAAGAAGGTGACTGCAGGAATGGTCTGCTCTGTTACATCAAACAATGTATGCACCAAGGGAAAACAGGAGTGTCTACTTAGCAGCTTCCTGAAGTACTTGGTGTTTGCAGTAATAAAGAAATATACTCAGTTTCTACTTTCATTTTTACTTCCCCGAGCACTTATGGATTAGAAAATTGTGATTGACTTATTTTCTCTTTGTAAAATGAGAAGTTTTCAAAAGAACTAGAAAATTAGACTGTAAGATTTCTGTCTCCTTTTAACAGCATGCCAGATGAAAAGTCTGGCAAAATTCTGTTTTGACAGGGACGATTGCTGATTATTTGGAAATGACGTATTGTTTCTAAATGATTCATTAAGCTGGAATTTAACTCTCATTTATTCTGCAATTCTTTATCCCCATGTCTCTGAATGCATATCACAATTTTAGTTGCTGATAACTTAAAGGCAGATTTGACTATCAAAAGTGATTCCTTTACAGGAGAACAATGAAAGATCAGTTGCTGCACTTCCAGCGTTAAGTGGCAAATTATTGGCACAGCTTGGAAAATCTTGAAGGCTATTAAAAGATCAATTTCCAGAATATAAATTTGAAGAAAATGAACATTATGATCCATATCTGTCATAGAACCCACTGAACAAAGGAAGACATGTAGAAACAGGAATATTTTCTGTGTTAAAGAAAATCAAAACAGATGCTAGGGACCAGAAAATAATGTCAAATCAATGCTCAAGCAAATAAAGTGAAATAAGCCCAAGAAATTTTCTGTTCTGCAGTTAAACAGAAAATTGTCAATGAAACAACTGACAATTTTCCTATAGTTATGCAAACATATGCAGGAGGAAAAGACCAGAGAAATGGAAAGATCTGAAAAAAATGAGAGTACTTCAGCTGCTAAAGCCAAGCTAAATTAAAAAAAAATCCTCAGTCATCCCAATACTTTCCTGTGTTATTCAAGATTTAGAATTCCTGATTCTCTATATTCTTAATGATATTTAATAACCACTGGATAGTGGTTTGTATATGCATACAAAAAAACTGATTTGAGAAGAAAAGAATGAGCCTTCACACCCAAACATCTGATTTTTACTGGGGAATGCTTTATAATTTATCACTTAACATTTATAAACAACTAATTCTTATAAGCACATGCAATTATGAGCACCTCAGCAAAGGATTTTCCTGAGATAAGTACTTATTACTGTGGGAATCCATGAGCCCCTGAGTTTCTAAAGTTGGACATTAAAAAAATGGAAGATCCCAAGCTGCTAGCTCGTTTAGAAAACATCCTAAACTGGCAAGTGTTTGGCCTTGAGTTTGTAAATATATGAAGAGGGTTCTCCTTTCAACACTTCCTACATAAGCCCATAGAGGTTTACTATTTTATGTAATTTTCCTGGTAAACCCCTCATTGAATGGTAAATTTTCATAAAAAAATACTGATTACCTATGAATGCTACTTCTTTCCCAAAGGGAAGATGGAAGCTTTTAGGCTTCCATACTATGTGCAATTTTTCTGAGGTAAACAAAACCAGTTTATAATGAAGTTTAGCAAACAATGCTTGAATTGCACTGTCTGCTCTATTTTTTTGTTTGTATGCATCCAAAAATCTCATGTCTGTTGGGTGTAATGTGACTAAATGTCATACATAAAAAGAAAAAGACACAGAATTTGTAATTAAATCAGAAGTTTACTTCTTGCTTTACAGTAAGGTTTTTAGAAAGAAATTGAAAACAGGTCCAGAACTATTTTTGTATGCAGCCTAATGCTACTTTTCAGTCACATGTATTTTTGAAGTTTCCCAATGAAATGCAATATATCAATATTTCCCTCTTTAATATCTAGCTTTTCTAATTCTAGTGCAGACTGTTTTTTTGCAAAACTACCAAAGTCCAGTTATACGGAATTTACCTCATAATTTAAAGAAGGAAATTAATTAGATAACTCTGTGCTGATAAGATTGAAAATTACAGTTACTTTTTTGTCTTTTGTTTTATTTTTAAAGAAGACCACTCTATTCATGCCAGGAAGTCAGCTATAGCTTTTGATTTAGTTTAAATTACATTTTATTTTGATGGGAATTGTCAATTTATTGTTTTGCATGATGTCTCAATTTTTCTATATCCTATTAAATTATTCAGACAGGAGTTATTGCCTCATATAGCAGACATGAGCATGTCTTCTTTAAACCACTGATTAGACAGAATAGGCAGTAAATGTTTTCCATGCATGGTGAGAACAATTAAGCTCTCTCTTTATGACCAGAAAGTACATTTTAAATTGAAAGTCAGCATCACTGACCAGAGACAGTCATATTTCACTGACATGACTTGTTTTGTTGTTTTTTTTTTTTTTTTGATATGGGGTTGTCTTGCTGAATATATGGTGACAACAACTAAAATCTTGGGCAAATGAAAATTTATTTTTTCAACCCAGAAGATAGTATTTAAGGTTAGGAAGTATTTAATAAGGTTAGCAACATAGATGTTTTTAAAAAAAACCCCGAAAAGGTAGGTTTGCAGACAGCAAACCAAATAGCTTTTAAGAATCCTTTTAGGATTTTATGGATAAATCCTGACTCTTTGTAAAAATTTTGAGAAAAAGGGGAAGCCAATCACAACAAATATTGAAGATTCAAAAAGAAAAAAGATTGCCTTAATGATAAAACATAAATTGTTTTGAATCTAAGAAAGTATTTTGGGGTTATTTCATGTGGTAAAGTTAAAACAATGTGAAATTTGAAATGAAATGCTGTTGCTGACTGGAGGAACCAAACATTTGGCTTCAAAGATGAACTGAGACTTTCAGATTTGGAGGAACATGGAAGAATCTTCCTCTCCTTTCTCAAATGAAGAATTTCTGCAAATTGATTTGTGAATCCTTCATAGCTGAACTCAAAATATACTACTGAAAAAGTATTTTTTGTGAAAAATTAGCTACCTTCATGAAGCATCTTTTAAGGCTGAAAAGGATCACATCAGGCTATTTATTTCCTGATTTATTAAACTGAAGGCTCAATATCTCAGAAACCAAGGCCTTAATAGAAAATGGAGGACTGAGTAGACATGTCTGGTTTTTTTTCTTATGTTCTTTCTCTAATTTTGGTGGAAAAAAGGAAAATACTGCTTTTAGGCTTACATGCTCTTTTCTGCCTTGGGTGAAATGAGACAAAGGTTTCTATAACCATATTAAAATAGGCCTTATAAAAAAATGTAAGTTCAATGGTAAGGGTAGAGTTTCAAATCAAACACAATAATCATCAAATTGTCATCACTTCAGGACATATCATACCCTTCATCTGCATCCTTTGTAATTGAATAGAGCTGCCCACATACTCTGAGGGCAGAATACAGCTGTGAAATACTGAAAAACTTGCATATTATTCTCTGGAGATTTATAGGCAATTCAAGAATTGATTGTCCCTTAGTGCAACTAATGGTTATATTATTAGAAATTTTTTTTTAAAAAGTTCCTCTGCTCATTTGTGTCAATCCTTCTTTGGATCTAACACCAAACAGGACACCATTACTGAATTTGTTTACTCTGGGAGGTACCTACTTGCTCCCTGTTTTCACCAGCTACACTAATGCACATTGAATATGTTAAGCAGATGATCTGCAATATCTTGAAGCTGATATTCTCCTGTCCCTTTACTGCTAGACAGAAAAAAAGGCTACCTGAGGAAACCAAGTGAATAGAGCTGCCTGGAGAAGAGTGGCATCAACATAATCCACTGTAAGAAGTAAGGAAGACATAGCCAGCAGTTATATGTAAGGACAGTATGCTTTCCAGAGGCTGGGCAAAACTTTCTTCAAATAGTAATTATGGACACTGAAACTAGGTAAGTGAACAAGAGCTCTTACTCTCCATATCAATTTTACTTAAAGGAATGAAATCAAGAGGGATAGTGGCACTATATATGGGAATAATTATGGTTAGGCAGGTTGAAAGAAACACTTCTGGTTCACCCACCCTTCTTTCACTGTAGATGTACCAGTTGAAACTGCAGAGTTCATCTGTAATTTGGGTGGCCTTAAAGATTAGCTGTGTTTAGCATCCAAGCTGTACCTTGACACTGTGAACAAAGAAACCAAAAACTCTCCTTTTTAAACCATCAGGAGTAATATCAGTGTGAGGTCCTACCTGCACAGTACAAATACTAGGCCATGACTACTGTCTAAAATGCTTTGAAGCTTTCTAGTTAAGAATTAACGTTTAAAGAATATAAGTTTTATGATGTATGGTGACATCAGCAGCTTGACTATTAGGAGTTAAGGAGAACTGCAGTGCGGTGATGCAGTATTTCACTTGCAGATCTTCTTGACATTTATCTTGATCCAAAGAGAAGGATATCCCACTTCCATCAACATTAAAAGATTTGCAGTTCATAATTTTTTTTCTGATGATAGAATTTACAAATAAATAATGTTTTTGTGATATAAGCAACTGTTTTTCTAGATTAATTTTGGATCAGATTATTTTCAAGGTTGTCTGGAAATAAAACATTTAAATGAACATCATTCTTAGCAGTAATTAGTGCTGTGGTTTATTTCTGTGGCAGGTTGACCTCTCTGGCTAAGATTTCTTTTGGTATTGATTAGGATTGTTTACACAGTGGCAAGTCCAGGACAGGAAATAGTTTTAACCTAGAGGAGAATTGATATTAAGGCAGGATGACACTCACTGTCAAGAAGATTTTATTCTGAATTACATCCTTATAGTTAATTGATGTATACTCATGAGATAATAGAGGCACTTTAGTAAGAAGAAATAAGAATGGTAAAGTCTTCATTAACACTAAAAGGCATATATAGCTTTAGCTAAGGTTTTAATTTATCAAATTTTTGCAGTTGATTCTTCAGCAGCAGAAATAACAATGTTAGCGTTCCAGACAAAGTTATGTAGGTTATGCTCATCTGATTCATTGCTATGTTCTTATTTAATCAGATTGTTTTAAACTAGGTTGTCAATAAATGCAAATTTGCTAGAGTGGGGGGAAAAAAGGCTTTAATTTTGAGTGTTTGTCTTTAGTTTTGAGTGTTTTGCCCCACCACTTTATCGATTTATGTTCAATTTCTACTTTGTGAAGCTCAGTTTCCCTGCTGGAAAGTCTTGAGTTGTGAGATACAGACAAAGCTGGAGTCCAGAAACTGATTTGCCTTATGATAGGCAAATCCATCAAAAACAAAATAAAAACAAACAAAAACAACAAAAAGAAAACACCCAAAAAAACAAAGGAAAAGCCTTTAAAACCATCCTAGCAGCAAAAAAGCAAGGTTGTTGCCAAAAGAAATTTGAGAAGGGATGGGAGGTGGCTTTGTATTTTTCTACTTTGATACACTTTTCTCAGAGAATTTCTCTTTTTGCTTCCTTTTAAATCAGTGCTGTTTTCCTCCTACAGGAGTCAAGTTAAAAATTGGGGAACTGAGCTGTTTAGATAGGTAACTTAAATTTTTTTTTTTTTTGGAGCTAGATCAACCAATAGAAAAATCTTTTATCAGACAATCTTGGTTACAACTACTTTCACATGCTGTAGGTGGTACGTGATATCTGTGGTCTCTTGTTTACATTTTGAATCAGAATTTCTTCTTAAATTGATGCAATATTTTTTCTCTTCACTTTGAAGATAATAATATCCTAAGTTCCCCATACAACTGCTTTTTTTCCTAGCAAATTTATTTTCACAGTTTGGGTGAGCTAAATTGAAAAAAAACATTGCTTGATTGTCAAGTGGATTGCTGATCTTCTCTTTTGTCATTTTCCAAGTGGAGCCTTAGAAATAACCAAGCTTCTTACTAGTAACATTGTACCACCACATATATATAAATGCTTGCCATATAAAAGAACATTAATACATTTCTCTCACAGAAACTTTGGCAGCATTAAAGATATACTTCAGTTTGGGATTATTGCTACATATCAAACCATGAAGACAACTTTACTCTTCAAATAATACAAGAATAAGATGTGTTTGCATTTTTGTCTTCTTGATCCCAGGAAAGTGACACATAACTGATGGCGTGGAAGTCTCCAGCAGAACTTAGCCTTTCTCTTAGCAATATAATTGAGATAAAAGACACATTATTTACATTGGAGAGGGAACAGATTGCCCCTTTTTCTCACTTTCTACTACAAATTGACTTAGTGCTCGAAGATGAATGTAGTTCTTATTATTTCTCATGGTTTGAGTAATTTAGCATTTCACTTTGCTGGAAAACAGCAGTCTTGAGAAATAAAGAATCTGACATAGTAATGGCAGCAAATGAACGAAAGAGGAAACTGCTGTGTCTGCTCTTTTCCTCTTTTCTTTACTTGTTAATCTGTTTTCTAAACTGAGAAAAGGTTACAAAGTGTATGGCTGTTCTTTTACCTATGCACTGCCATTGTGTATATTGCAGGGTTGGGGAACTATAAGCACAATTCTGATGCATGGTTTTGTAACAAATCTTTAAAGAGCTTAAAAGTATTTTCTCTAAGTCTATGTCAATAGCATTATACAGCATAAAGAAAAAAGAAGAAAAAAGGAGGAGTCATATTGTGACTCAGTGCATCAATTTAGTTTCAAATACAGCACAGTCAACACTTTGTATCTGAAACTAAGTTGACGCACTGGACAAAGGAATTGAAGTATGATTTTCATTCTGACTGAGAATTCTCTTTGCATCATAGGCAAAATGCAATCATATCTTATTTTTGTTGAATTAATTATGTTTAGGTATATGGACCCTATACCTTGCTTCTGAATTTGTTGCTCAAGCTGACTGTAGAAACAAATATAGAGCTGGAGGGAAAAGTAAACTGCATATGTGATTTGAGGACAACAGATGGTCCAGAATGGGGAAGTCAGTACAAAGATTTTTTTAGATCTTTAAACTATTGATATGTTAACACATACCACACAGGATAACACCAGGAAGCTTGAGAGAATTCACTGGAATAGAGGTCTGCAATCCTGGCATTATGTGGAGTCCTGGATTCATTCCAGAAGTAGCTCTATTAAATTCATTTCCTATGACCAAGGTTATCAATTAAAAATGAAACAGATCAACTAATTATATTTGATGTCCTCTCTCCAGCAATGCTACATTATAAAGAATGTTTATGTAATCTATGAAATTTCATGTGTTAAATTTATACTATATTCATATTATTTATAGATTTATTGTTCATGTCAAGAAAAGCTGGAGTTTTTTAATTATGGAGATGTTTCTTTGTCTTTTATATCATGTTATGAAGTTAGGAGACAGTTAACTATGGTCATTGGAAAGAAAATATCAGCAAAAAAACCAAAATAAAGCTCATTACATTGTCTGAAACAAGCCTAAAAGAAATCCTAAAACAGACATGGAGTCATGGAAATGTAAGAAAAAATTATACATTTGTTATGAAAAGGCCACATATTCTGTATAGACACTATTACCAAAATACTGGAATTAGAGGCTGTGAGTCAGGTGAGGCCAATGTGTTTTCCTGCAAGGAAATCTTGCCATAAACACACATTCACACTCAATCAAATCTACATCAACTTGACTTTCAAATGGACCTGTTGTGTGTTCCTGCAGTGGTGCAATGTATTTGAAACCAGAGAAACACAATGTAGAGCCTTCCCAGCAGATGGTAAACTTACTGTGTAATTTCACTTGCATCACTGAGAAAATGATCCAAGTGATGATTTCTTCTAATCTGTTTGCCATAATGGTCAATTCTAAGTCCTTTCTAGAAAAGCCTGAAATTCCATTGTCATCACAGCAGAAAGGATGACAGAGTCTGTACCAGCTCATTTAAATACCCTTCAATTGAAATATTCTAGTTTTTAGAGTCCACTGAGCTTTTGGCTGATCATCATATGCCACAACTCACATACAGCATAAATAGGCCCACCCTTTGCTCTGACAGGCTTTCCTGGTTTGATACGTACAGTTTGTCATGTATAAAACAGGGAGGCATGGACATCCTTTTTAACTTTGTCAGAGGGAAATACAATGTCTAGTTTTTCTGTTTCATTAAAGTGCTCAAATGTTGACTTTTGCAAAATAATCTTCTAGATCTATACGCTCATAAAAAAAAATAGAAGCACTTTTAATATTGCAGTAAATGCCCAAAACCTTTATCAAACCTTTATCAAACGCTCATGCATCTAAAATCCTCTGTTAGATGCTTCATTAAAAAATTTAAATTAAGACAGTGGCTTGCTAAATGCTTTGGAGATGTTCTGATAACATGGAAATAATTGCTAATAACATGACACTTTGCCATTGGCAAATCTATCAGACAGCTGTAGGGAAAACAGTTTGCTTTACTCTGCTAAAGTACTTGCATAAAATATCTGATCAGCCTGCCAAGCAAGCAAAGCATTTCAGAGGTGTTAAGCAGTAGGAAAATACATGCCCAAATAGACATTTAAAGGAGCTGCAAATAAGAGTAACAGAAAATGAATCTCCTTGACTATAACTTTGGGAGAGGAGATTTTCAAATATTCTTCCTAGGCTCTGTTACACAAGTCCCCAAAGGATTGCTGTAGGCTAGCCAATGAAAATAGGCTCAAATCCTGTCAAGCATCCTTAAGAAATCAGAGAAAGTAAAAAAAAAAGTGTTTAATTATGCATTATAACTATATTTAAAATGACCATTTTTTCTCTTTAAGTCTAGACACAGTGTAGATTTCTTTTGTTATCTGGTGGGGCTGAACTACAGTTTCTTAAAATTTTACCTGCTTCCAGCCGACACATGCTTATTTTATTTTTTGGAAAGTTTTTACAGGGTGTAATTGTTCTTCAGTTCTAAGAGAGGATTAATGTTGTCATCCTCTTTAATTTTCCAAGTTACTACTATTCTGGATCAATAGACTAATTTCAGCATTTCTATGTAATTAGCCACCTTTTCTATTATAATGTTCTGGTGGAAGGACACATTACTTTGAACATTTTATACCTCTAAACTACCATTTTTTTAGATATAATTTTCCACATATGCTTTCATTTTTCTTTTTCTGATTCAATCAGTAATAATTAGGTCTTAATTTATCAATAAAACTGTTCAACTCACTTTTATTGCCAGATTAATTGATCAGCTTTCAAAAATATTCAGCTCCCAGACAGAGTGAGCCTTTTTGAAAACCTGAACGAGATTTATGTGCCCAAGTAGGAAGATTTGAAACTGACTCTAAAGTTTGAGCAGTTAATTGCTTAATTCTTTTTTTTGTGATGAAATATATTAAAATACAGCATGACCAAACAGATCAAAGGGTCATTGAATCTTAGAGAGCCAAGGTACATTGAATTATCTCTCTAGTATTATTCAACACACAGAAGCTGTGAATATGGCCTCCTGTTGCTGAACCTTCAGCAATCTCAGTATAATATCCTCTTTGCTTATTCTCACAAAACACTTGGTGTAATTTAGGTCATTGCAGTGGCCATCTAAGCTACGTAGGCCAATTTAAGAACCATATGTGTACTTCTGTGTTAGATACATACTTCTGGCTTTTTTCATGATTGTCCCTATGCAAATGTTTTATAAGCACCATTCACTGGGGTCTGTGTAGCACATTTAGATCCTCACACAGGGAATGAGGGCTAAAAATAGCATTTCATGCTCTCAGCCCTAGCCTCCTGGTTCAAGTCAGCATTTGGAGAACAGAACAAGATTTATCAAAACATAGATGGAACTTCCATACCTGCATACCAGAATTCATTAGGCAGCCTCAGTGGTTTTGAGCTCTAATTATCAGCTGCACAGCAGCTAACCTTTATTTTATTAAGGAGTAAATATTTCCAAGTTGTAAATATCCTCAGCCAAAATATTTTTCTTACCCAGAAACTGTCCATCTTTTACTGCTATTTTGGGCTTTGGAGAGCTCACAAATGGAATTGAATGTGATCTATTATGAAACATGCTGTTAAAAATAAAACGTTAGAAATAGCACGTTTCTCTCTAGCAGGGAATGATTGATTATTGCAGAATATAAAACCCAGGATGGTAGCAAAATACAGTAAAGAACCATGTTAGAGTTGCTGCATATAAAGCCAGAATATTTTGCTTAAAACAGCGTATAATTTTCAAGGCAAGGAGATAGCTGCCTAGAAAATATTTTAAGATGTAAGGAAAGAAATGATGATATTTCTTATGATACATTGGATTCACTTGTCTTTTCTCAGATATATTTACAGCCATCAGTTTTTAAATGAATTATGCTGAAGAATATCTGTTGCTTATCATCTGCTGTTGTGAAACTGTCATCTTTGAAGTGTCTAATGGCAAAATGTTCAGAAAATGATTTTTAAAAAGATGATTTCTTACCCTGATATTATACTAAACCTATCTGTTTTCCTTTCCTGAACACAAAAGAAGAGAAATAGTACCAAAAATGAGGCAGCATGTTTTATTTTGGCTGGTTTAGGTAATACCTACCTTTGAATTTATGGGGGTAATTTTACTCTTGATTTCAACTTGCTTGCTCTAACTCTATTCTTGGCATCATAACCACATTCTCAGGGCAAAAAATCAAAACTGGAACACACACCTTGTCAATCCTAGTACCACTGAAAGCTGAGTTAGGGTACCCTGCCGTGCTGTTCTTGCAGTGGCATTACAAAGAACTAGAGAAATGTAAACAAGATTCATCATAGAACTGGAAAACACATCACCAGACTTGAAAGCATGTTACAATTTCTGCCATAAGGCCATCCTGTCTTGTCTGTGGAACTCTGTTGCCTGGCTAAACACGCTGTTGTTGAATATACCTCTCATAAATATCTGTGGGGTACTGGAAGAACAACATGAAAACTGCAGAAACTACAAACCCTGAGTTTCAGAGCATCTGTTTTTTTTCTATTATGTGGAAGTGCATGAAGTGAGAGTTTAGTTTTACCACTATTATAGGTGACCATAATCTATTGATCTCAGTTAAGTTTTTGCTCCAATGTCACAGGTGAATCTGACCTTGCATTCAGTGTGTGACTTTGCATAGCCAAACAAATAATCATGAAATGCATCTAGACAGCCATGCTGAGTTTTTGTTAGACAGTTTTCAGAACTTGGTTTGTTTTTTTTTTTTTTTTTTTGAATGGAAGTTGTTTTATTTGTATAGTTTTTTTACTCAAATTTTGAAAGCTGCCTAACAAAGAAAGTGATGCTTATGGGGAAATATTCACCTATACTATGGGATTAACATGATATCTGATTCTGTGAAGGGAAATTCTTCACATTCCTGCATTTACAAACATATTTTGAAGGTGACATTTCTTTCCAGTCTCTCACAGGCTTTGTATTATATTGTACCTCTCTTTGAAGCTGAAAAGCAGGCATACAAACCTAGACAGTCTCAATCTTTTAGTTCAGGGGCTTTATCAAGGAATTAGAGTTCAAAATACTGAAGATTCTGCTATTGCTCTTTCTGAACTCAAATCTGCACCATGTTGGGAGCCTATAATTTCATGACTGATTTCTGTGAGCAAGCATATAAAATTAAAGGGAAGAGGAAATGAGAACTCTATGAGTTTGATGCTCTCAAGAAATGTAGATGGTCTTCACTAATATATTTATCCTTCATGGTAATTATTAATGAGTGTAATTTTAAGGGCAATGTTTTCACCCATCACTTTCTCCTAGTGTGTTTTCTACCATATGTGTATCTTCTGAATACTTTTTCCAAATTTGATTACTTTTCATTGCAAACTCTTAATGGTTTGTAATTAGCCAAATTGTTTATCTATTGATTTCCACTGATTTCCAATTTGCAGATTTTGTGGACATTTGGCCACAATAACAGTAGAAAGAGTTTTTCTTTTCTTAATTTCAAAAGTGTTCCCAGACTGGGAAAATTATTTCCCACCTGGTTCTAATAATAGCATGTTTGAGTGGGTTGTGCTTTCAAACCTACTGCGTCTGAGTGCTTTGCCAACAGTAAAATCAGGGTAACCTACCTTAAGTTCCCAAAATGCCTGGCTCTTGTATAAGTGCACCAGAAAACTATGTGAATAAGAATAAATTCCCAGCTGGTAAACCCCCTTGGCCAGAGAGGACTGAAGTTTCCTTTGTCCCTTGGGTTGAGTTGGGTGCTTTCTAAAATGATAAAGCAAGCAGACCCCTAGCCTAGCTCCTCTCTGAAGCTTCTGGAATTGCCTTCACACAGTGGCAAGAAGGCACAGAATCACTTCACTGGTGAATTGAAGATGTTGCTGAGCATCTTCAGTCAGGGCTGTATGGTTGAGAAACAATGGAGCTCTTATACTGCAGTAGCTGTTCTGGGTTTTGTGGCTGTAGTTGGGGGTACTGAGAGATTAAAAAGAGCATGTATGAAATAGATTTTACGCTTGTACCTCCATCAGTCCAGTCAGATTCAGCATCACTTTCTGCTTCAGAGAGTTAGGAGGTATTTACTTGTAGCAGAATTAAGAAATTAAAAAATTGGTTAGCGAATGTAAAACATTAAACACAAACTCTGGCTCTTTTAAATGTTGGTGTGTCTTTGTGTATCTGAGTGACAGAGTAAGCAAATCTTTCCAGCTTCTCTTTTTAAGCTAGAGAAATCTGTTTCCTGGTTGTATCTGAAATATTTAAGCATAAAAAAAGATAACTGTTGCTTTCAATTTTTTCCTAACATTTGAAAGTCTGCTTCTTTTTTAATTCTGTCAAAGACTTTGGGGAAGAAAATAAAATTAAACTTCTGCTCATCTAAGCAGGTTTCATTTTTTATGGGTTGTATAAATTCAAACAAATCTGTTCCTCTCTTTCAGGATGATGGGTTTCCTTGTCAAAATGCTCAAAGATCTGTTGCTCTCTTTAAGCTGAGAAAACTGCTTAAGAGATTTAGAACTTTGTGTGATCATCTATTAGTACATTTTTTTTTCTAAGATACATGAAGCCTATCATTTGTGTACTGAGGCATTATAACTACTTTCACTGAACAAAGCCACTGAAAGAAAATCTCATCAAAATATTTGCATCTCTGATAATCACTCATGTACATTCAGAGTTTGAACAAAGTTTAATTTTTGGCATACAAATCACTCAGTGAATTTCTGTAAATAATAATCCAGTGCAGTAGCTTTAATATAAAATTTGCTTTTAAATGCCATGAAGTTATTTTTAATAGGATTTGGGATTTCTGTTTACTCAGCAGAAACCCCATCTATTTCATAAATATATTAAAACCATCTATAAAAATACTCAACTTACTAGCTAGTGCACATGGTAATATTATTTTGAGGCTCAAAATTCCTCTCTTTGTAAAGAATACAGTGTTCAAAATTACACTTTGAATTATCTAAAAAGCTTGTACTGGAAGAAAAACCTTGAAGATAGTTGGCAAATAAAACCATATATACCCATACGAAAACCAAGTGAAACGCTGGTTATCAAACTCACACACTTCATGTGACAGCACTTTCTTTTTCCAATATTTGTTTCTAATTTCTATTTTTAAATATGCTGACTTTCTTTACATGTGTAAGAAACTGCAATACGCCAGGGAAACCTAGATCAGATGAATAAAACCTGTTCTTTCAGAATATGCTTGGTCAGGCTTGTCTCACTTAGCTAAGCTGATCATTCAAGAATGAATGTCAAGAATCTTTTTCAAGTCAAGCATCTTTGACTTCCAGGCAGTAAGCTGGATGTGTCTCTCTTCCATTTTTTACTGAGACATAATCAAAGATGGGCTCCAGGAGGGGTGCAGACCACAGTGTACCACCAGCAAGTTCCTTCTTACTGCCTGCCATGTCTCTTAACTGGAACAGTTTTCTCGTTATGAGAAACACTGATATCAAATGAAGAGTACAATCAAGAAGAAGGATTTAGGGAGCAACATTTCAAGGTCAGTCATGCTGAAATCTTTGGGAGTTTTGACACTGCTATACTCTAGAAGTATATAGGAGACTGGATTTCCTTCTTAGTATTGCACTAGTTAGTTGTTAAAATTTTTAGAAACACTCTAATGAATGGGTCTTCAGTCTTAATTAGAAGCTTTATCTATTATTGAGCGAGTCATTATGGCAAAAGCCCATGTCAGAAGAACTTCAAATATTTGTAGGCTCAGATAAGCACTTAAGGCCCCCCTGTGACACTAAATCTTCAGTACCCTAGATTAATAGCCTACTATGAGAAATAAACCTCATTCTTTTAATTTTAAAGTGAACTTACATACTCTCCCCCTTCCTCCTCCCCACCCCTGATGAGTCCCTGTCTGCTAATTACTGAGTAGGAATTTAGCATAGTTTGGAGTTCAGTGTCATTTTTCTAATTAATTCAATTTGGTTTTGGAAGCTGATAATTTCTGATTTGTTCCTCCACTGACATGACAGTGACTTGCTTCAAACCATGAAAGCCCCGAGATTTCCCCTGTAATTATTTAAGACACATTGCTGGGAACCATACCCTATGAAATTAAAATCACTTATGCTACCCTTATAAGCAGTGCTAAGATCCTGTTAGGTTTAAGCTTCGTGTTGGTAAGGATTAATGCTGGAAATTGAATCACCCTCCATTGAAATGGACTTTGTGTCTAGTAATCGTATTTTTCAAGGTCTCAAGTCCAATAAATTGGCTTCAGATTTTCAGAAGGTTCATTGCTCATCCCGTATTCTACCAAATTCCAGCTGTCTCTAGTAGGAGAAAAAGTATTTTTAAAAACTTGCCTTATTTGTATGTGGGCCTATTCACTAAACCAGCAGACATTATGTACGTATTTTTGTTTGTCCCTGTTTTCATATGTTATTCAGAAAAGTACAGTCTAAGGGTATGTAAGAGCTTATCCAGTCAAAGTCCCTGATGAGGGCAGAATCACATGTATCAAATGATTCCTGACAATTGTTTGTATACTTGTTTTTGAGATGCACCAGTGATGAAGGATTTACAGTCTCACAAGGCGTTTCTTTCACAGAGTAATCTATCATTAACTGTGTTGCTAGAGGTTTGGGTATTTTTTTCTGGTTGGTGGGTTTTTGTTGGTTTTTTGGTTTGTTTTTTTTTTTTTTTTTAATGTGTAACTTAATTCTTCCTTGCTACTATTGTATCTTCTACTATTACATAGTAGACTACTTCTGTATTTCTCTTTGTAACAGCCTTTTATGTATCTGAAGAGTGTGATAATAGATTTTGAGTCAGGGAGAAGAATCAGCCCTCTTTCTCATGGAGGGTGTCAGGCTGTTATAATTTAATGGTTTAATTTCTGTGTTTGTTTTTCCTGCTGATTTCATTTTTACATTCACTGAAGTTTCACCACTGAAACATTGATAACGTGTGCAGAGTTTTGAGGTTTAAATAGCTCTGAATCTTGAGATTGTATTGTGGTGTTTCCTAGGAATTTTCTGTTTCCGGTGACAGTTATGAACATTTGCTATGGGGTCAATAGATCATCACCATAGATGTGTGATCTATTCTGCAATTTTGAAATAAAAATCCAAGTTGTATTAAAATGCTTTCAAATGATGATTTTTTAATTTTTTTTTTTTCCCCAGCAGTCATACAAATGACAAGCTGTGGAAAGACAGACTGATACATCTATTTATGGGTCTGTGGTCCTGAGTACAGACAATTGTCATTGGTAAGAAATCTTTAGACCAAAAGAAGATATTGAAGTTTGTCTTAGAATCTGTCAAAACACCAAATAGTGGTTTTGGACAGGGATTGCTGGAATAATGAATTATTTGCGTATCATTTGCCCAGGACTAGCTAAAAGAGATCACTTTGTTCTCTGTTTGACTAGAATTGATGACAGTGTATTTCCACTTATTGTGGCTTATAGAGAAAAGATATTTTAAACTATGGTATCTTATTCTTCAGGCCACTGTGTTGATTTTTGACTTGTAGAAGTGAAAATAAAAAAATTAACACTGTTGTAATCAGTTAAAATACCCTGGTGTAGACACTGCAAATAATAATCAGTTCTGATTTCTTATTTATCCTCTTAATTTGTTCCTAATCTATGCCTCTACTTTCCAAAACATTTCTTTAATTGCATTTTTATCTACTTCAGAATGCATGTTATCTGCTTGGATATAAGTATTATTTCTTTTAATCTCTATTAGAAAATGGAATGACTAATGGGAAAATTTCAACAGCTACATAGGGAGAAAAAACAATTTCCGTGTTCTAGTAAAGTTCACCTTTCAATTTTTGAAGAAATTATCTTTGTTTTTCTCTAGCACAGCATTTATTTAAAATTAAAATTTCTATATTTAAAATACTTAGAAGAGATAAAAATAATATTTTCATTGACACTTGAGTAAAGTAGGTGTTTCTAATCCAACAAGTGGAGCCATAAATTAGATAACAGTATTTTAGGTAAAGTCTTGGTGACGAGTCAAACACTTGCCAAAGCAACAGATGACAATTACATGTCTCAAGAGGTCTTCATCCATCACCTATGGATCATGCTTAGCCTTCTTATCAAGTCTGGAGTCATACTGGAGCTAGGTGGAACAAATAGAGCCTCGTGAGAGCTCCCTGAAGCTCACACTGCCTTTTCAATTCTGGTACAAATAGAATTACCCAGTGACACATGCCTTGGAAGAGAACTCATGTGCTTTGCTGAGCCACGGAATTGTTGAGGTTGGAAGGAAACTCATGAGGGCATTTAATCCAAGTCCTCTGCTCCAGCTGGGTCAGCTAAAGCAGGTTTCCAGTGACTGTGTCCAGGTACATTTTCAGTATCTCCAAGGATCTGAGTGTCTTGGGTAACTTTACCACCTCTCTAAGACACACCCAAGCCTTCTCTCTTGCAGGCTAAGCAGTCAACTTTCTCAGCCCATCCTTGTACGTTAGTTACTGCAGTCCCTTAATTAGCTCTGAGCCATTGCTGGACTGGCTCCAGTAAGCTGCTATCTTCCTTTTACTGGGGAGCCCAGAACTTAGAGACAGCACTCCATATTTGTCCCACCAACACTGAGTGGAGGGAAAGGATCACCCACCTTGACCTGTCAGCAAATGTTTTTCCTAATGCAGTTGGGCTTTTTTGCTGTGAGGATGCATTACTGACTCATGTTCAGCTTGTTCTTCCCCAGGGTCCTTCTCCACAGGGCCATTTTCAAGCTGGTCAGACCCCAGTATGTACTGGTGCCTGGGATTAGTCATCCCAAAGTTCTTCATGGTGTGCTCATTGTTTTGAGTACAAGGGCATGAATAGATCACATATTCCTGGTAGAGCTGGACAGATGTTTTTACCAAAACTTTTCTAACATTTACAGCATATTGACAAAGACAAAATATCTTTCAATACAACCTTCCCACAGATCAGATAAAACATTATCCAAGCGTTAGGGCTTGTTTGTTGACTTTGGCACATGTTCAAACTTTTAAAAAAACTAGATGAAAGGGAAGGAGGGTTACTCTTTTGCCACTCTGTTCTCCCCTTGTAAATTTCTTTAGTTTCTCCCACACTCTGAGTCCAGGTTTCTGCTGAGTAAAGACCAGTGTTGACTTACTGCACAGCTTCCTTTAGAAATGGAAAATAAGAGGTTTTGTGATGACAATGGTATCTACCACTTGTAAGACAGTCGTGTCTGGAAAAAATCAAATCCTACTTGCTAGTCTGCAAAATATTCCTTAGAGATACCATCAGTATCTTGAAATGTGTCAATCCAGCTTTTCTTGGCTGAGACTGCTGAGGACTTTGACAGCTGCCAAATAAGTACAGCTCAGCCAGAAAAAAGAGGGAAAGGCAAGAGCCAAGGTCTGGGCCCTAACAAGAAGTCTGTACCTACACACTGGTTGCAGGGCTGATCTCTTTGGCATTGCATGAAACAACGTGAGTAGAGAGAGATTAAGGGTTTAATGGTAGGACTGATAGCATTGCAGCTACAGACTGGATTCAGTCTGCTGTGAAAGAAAAAAAATACACAGAGGCAGAGTAATTATTGACTTAGTTTCTTATATTTGAGAACAGGAAGAACATACTGAACAATCCCAAACCTGTGATGCCCTATTTGTTAGCTGGCGATAGGTAGACAGGTTGGGTATGTGATTCACTTCACGCCCTGGAATAGATACTGTTCAAATGCAAAATAGGTTTTTTGTCCTTTTTTTTTGTTCCTCAACCTTTAAGATGTGTTCAGTTTCTCAGATCTTATATAATAAGTTTGGGATTTGCTTATTATTTCTCTTTTTCTAATTAACCCTGCAAATCTCCAGTGTATCTAATAGCCCACTGACTCTTTAGGATCTGACTCCTCAAGGGAAATTTTGTAGGATGCTTTTAAGAATTCATATTAGCTGTTGCTGTTGCCAAAGTCCATTTTTACTGACTTAGGATCTTTGCTTTATCCTACAACTGAGAATTTTCCCTTCTTTTTACAAGTACGTTGACAAAGGAAACACAGACAACATGTCCCATGAACCTCATCTGACTGAGTCTTGTTCAAGTTATGGAGTGTAGCTCCATGAGTTTAACTTTTCTAGTGTTCTTGGCAGCACAAAAGTAGATAGTACAGGAACATAGGCAAATGTCTTCTACATGTTATGGTGAGAGTGATTCAGGTGCAGGTGATTTAACATTCAGGCAGACTCAGAAAGAACACTGCAGAGACCATAGAAAGATGAAGCAATTAGAGCTGCTTCAGCCTTTTGTTCTCTTTGGTGCAACCTTATAATTGAATAGCACATATTACCAGAAATGAATCCAAGCTGAAGAAAATAACCTGAGAGAATGAATGGAAGAGATAAATACTCCCAAGAAACTCTAAATGTAGGAGATCACATTTGAACTCTAGATATGGGAAACCAATGTAAAGAGATTCAGACAGTGCTGTCATTCTTTATTTGCAGACTGAGTGTACCAGAAAAACTGAAGGTAGTCTAAGCTTGAAATAGAGTTTAATGAGTTTCATGTTTTTCAGTTAGACTTGGCAAGGAAGATGACTGTAAACTTATATTGTTATAAAAACACAGTCTGCATGAAATGATAATACACAAGAGACACCTAGCTCATTATCCTAATTTCCTGGGCATACAAAGTGAAAATGAGTTTATACAAACACTCTAGTGAAAAATCTAAGGACGTCTGGTAAGATTTCAGTCTGGGGCTGGGACAGGAGTGAGAAACTGGCAGATAACTGGAAGATTCTGACTTGAAGCTTTATAATAAAACAACAATTTCGAATTTTCAGTTTGAAATAAAATGTTATTAATTTTTAAAAGATTCTGAAAATAGCAATAGCTACTGATGTCTTCAGAATCTGAAAGACATTGACAGAATAAATTTATGCACAAATAGGAAAATAGCAAATATAGTAACTAGTAAAAAAAATTGTTGAAGTATGGAAATTAGGGTACAAATTAAATTGTAGTAAGGGTAAACATATATCCAGCTGTGATTTTATTAGGGATATGCACTAATTTGCTCATTCAGCAAGGTAAATAAGTGTGGGCAGAGAACCACACTAAAACAGTGACCCTGTTCCTAATTACAGAAGTGCCTCATTCAGTGATAATGTGTGCATCTTTGAATATTATATTGACTGAACAGGAATACCAAAGATGCTTACTAGAGAAAAAGGTGACAGAATCTTCAGGTATTTGTGGAAAATAATTAAATAAGTATGTTATAAAAAATAGTATTTTCTGCTGCTTCAAAACAGAAGTTTTGAATCCTAAAGGGTGGTACATATTTGAAATGCTTCTCTTTCCATAAAGTCTATTCTAAAAGTAAAACAAACATTTTGATAGTGACTTGACTGAAAAAAGCAGTAATGTTACCAGTTTAAATAGAATGCTGTGTTCCTCCTATGTTTTCTATTTTCAAAGCAACAATTAGAGAAAGCTCCCAACCTTCATTTCTCAAACTTTATACTGGTATTACCTTAAAAAAACCAAATGCACAAAATGGTCCTTAATGTCAAGTTACAGCTTAGGCTATAAACCCGTATTTAGGTACAGTATCATTAAGATATTTCTGTCTTATACTGCTCCTGTACTTTTAATCTTTCTTGATGTAAGATGCATCGTTTCATCAATAACTGGTCATGTAACAGCTTAGCCAGAAGAAAGATCTAGTTGAATTGAAACAGTAGCTTGACAAATAGAATTCTTATTGTAAAATTATGTAGATTAGAGCTCTCTCTTACCATGAACTATCATGGTCAGATGATAGCAGGGCACACTAGCCCTGCTTACAATAATATTAAGAATGTGCATGATGATGAATAACTTGAAGTTTTTTACTGTACTTCATTCTTCTCTGTAAAAGTAATATTTTATAGCATTAAAAATCTATGCTATCTATATTGCTCTGTTTTCCTCCTGGCAGGTTCTTTAGGTAGTGATGAGAAGGGCCAGTATTTTATTGCATAAGTCATATTGACAGCAGAAAGTAGTTTTCTCTCTGGCTCTAAGTTATTATAGAAAATTAGGCAGATTATCTTGTGGTTAAATTTCTGCAATCAGTGATGGGAGCTTCTTATCACTGCAGTGGGTTCCTTTCATGAGATTGGATCAATTGCTGAAATCAAACCTCCCACAGTGTCTTGAACAGTGTCCAGAGTAAAACCAGGCTTCTTATAAAACTCTTAGCTCATTTTATCACCTGACAAGAGCTAGATGTTCAGAGCTGTTCAAAAGCCAGAGACATAGATTTTTATGAAGGAACATAAAAAATGCTTGGGATGAAATGCAGTGCTAGTCCTTTTAATATATGAGGTCTTTAACTATGTGCATATTCACCCTTTAGTCTTATTTCCTCACCTTTCATATGGGCACAATATTGAATATGTCTGCATGGAGGATGAAAGGAGTGAAGATGAAGTGATTTGACTTTAATGTAATTCTTAAGTGTTATGCTGGTAAAAAACTATTAAAATCCCATGTGGAGAATAAATTGAAAAACAAAGAAAATAGACATTTTTTCCAAATATCTCCTTATTCTTTATTTTACAGAAAATTTTTATTGTCAATTGCCCTTTACTGTTTGCCTTTTCTGGGAGACTGCAACAGGAAGAGTTTTTGACTGCATTTTGCCCCCACATTCTCAGATTTTGTACTATGCCAATACCAGGGATGAATTTTACATAGTTTGCTCTTGATTGCATTATATACAGCAATATTGCTATTTTAGTCTTCTCAAGCTTCAGGAATATAAATTAGGTGTGTATCTTTCTTGTCCTAATTGCAAACTCCTGGGATCCCTTTGTGTATGAGATATTGTAATCTAAGACTAGTTTCAGAAAGCAAAATGTTAACCAAGGTATGAAACTCACTGTGGATACTGGGAACCTTTTCTTGTTTCCTTGTAAAATCTTCAAATGAGGTGAATATGAGTATGCTTTCTTTCTGATTTATATGAAAGCCTAAACTCTCCCTAATTAAGAGAATGTAGAATTGCAGGGAAATTTTTTAAAATAAATCTTTCCTGACAATTAGAGCTAAGCATACACTGTAAAGAGACAAGCAGAATTGTCCAGAGAACAGCTATTAACCAAATGTTTGTAGGTTTTATTTTTAAATAGGAAACTGTGGGTTTTTTACTTAATTAGAAAACATTAAGGCAGCCGGCTATTTTTAATCATTTGCTTATTGATAACTGAGTTTGCAGATATATCTTTCCTAAATTTGCTTTCAGTGCTTCCCCTCTATACCTGCTGGTGATAAATAATGTTGCCTTATGTGGTCTATTGCAAGGCCATTTATATCATTCTCTGAATTGGTGGATATTTTTAGTCATGTTTAAAATACTAAGAGCTGTTGGCTACTGCCAAGATAAGTAAGCAGAGAATACTGTCACTGTGGGGTTTGCTTTGTCTGTTGCTGCTTAGGAAACAGTCACAAATCATGCACTGATTGACAGGGCCTCACTGCTGCTCTTGACAACTATCAGGAAGGTTGTCATGTAGTTTAAATTACTTGCGTAAGAATGGGAAACAAAAAAAAAAGGAGATTCATTATTCACAGTACTTTCACAGTAATCATAACCCCTGGGCTTTTTAGAAAAACTGATATATAAGCTATGAAATCTTTTCTGTGCTTATCCAAACATATCCAGAGTATACCAATCTACAGAGCAATGAACAGGTAACTACTCTAGAAAAAGTACTACTGTTCTTAGGAAAGGGGATCAATAATGGAAGTAATAAGAGCATGATCATAGGCACTGGACCAAATAATTGAAAGATTATCCTGCCCAATTTTGTGCTTACCCCAATTTCCAAATTAAAATCATATCTAGCCTAGAGCATTTGAAGCTATTGTTTACTCAAGAGTTATGCCTGTATAGAATATTTCCCTTTGTCTTATAGGGGAGACACTCTTTAGTGTTCAAAAATAAAACCTAACACTCAGCAGCTTCCTTGGCCATGAGATCTATCCAATCCCACAACTGGCAGCACAAGCTTGCCAGAGGCATGTGCTGCTCATTTTTGGAAGGATATAACAGCATAGCCCATAATGTCTCCAGTGATTCCCCATGGAGCCCAGTTCAGTCTGACAATTTCTGTACAAGAAGAAAGTTTTCCTAGTCTCCATGGAAGAAAATAATCTGAAAGGGATGGCGTGCAGGTGATTCCCTTGATTTGAAGGCTGTTAGTACAGATTTTGTAATAGGAAACAGATGTATACCAGCAAATAGAACATAAAGAAATAGACCTGGAGCTTAAATTTCAAGCTCATAAAGTGCCTAGAAAGGGTAAGATTTTTTTTCTTGCTGTAGTTCATAAAATGACATTAGAAAGGTGAGCTGCAAACTGACAATTCTCTGTAATGCACAGAATTGTTGTATTGGAATGATATACTGTGAATGAAACAAAACCCAGCAGAGTTGCGCCAATTTTACTTTGGTAGACCAGTAGACCCAAGATAGACCTTAGAAAGAAATAAAAAAGTAATTTAATCAAAATTTTGGCATACTAGCATTTCACTACTCTTGACATACTGATAAAAGCTTCTCTTATGAGTATTTTAAAGCAGATATGTTCTGACAAGCCTTTATTCCACACTGAGAATCTATGGAAACCATCTGAAAGCAGTTGGCTTCCAGATCATCCTATATACATAAAATGTCTGGAAGCCAACTAGCCGATTTCAAATCAGTTAACTAGTTAATTCTCATTAAGAAGCATGATTATATTCTGCAAAGTTAGATCTGAAAGCAAATGCCTTCTGATCTTAATAGCAAAAAATGCGGTTCCAGTACCAAAATAGAACTAAAGACATGGAAAACAGAATATTATAAAGTGTCTCTTCCAGTGTCCCAGAAACCACCTTTTTTTCCCATATTTCTTAAAATATCTGAACATCAAACCCTTCAATGCTCTATGTATTTGTAAATTAATTTTCACTTCTATTTTGGTCTATACACTGACAGGAAAATGCAAAGCAGTTCTGTCAAGAAGCAAAGTCTTTTTAGCTCATTTTCTTATTGAAATCACTAGTATCATTGTCTCACCATCTCTCACACACCTCATCATTCCCAATATCCCATTTTATGAGACCCTTAATCCCACCTCAAATACTTAATAGGCATTGGCAGTTGCAGTGAGTTTAAGGTTACTAAGTTAGGTTACATAATAAATTTAGTATCTAAACAAAGCATTCTTACATTAGAGAACTAGTAATATTTATAGGCACTGAATTTATAGGCTTTATGTCTTTCTTTTTGGCAGCTTCTCTTTAGTTGTTACCTCTCATCTTCATTATTCTAGAGGCAGTGAAAATCAACAGATTATGAGATCAGTAGGTTAATGTATGATTAAACTATTTGGGTGTCATAGGAAATGACAGTGTTTTAGGCCAACAGAAGATACTGCATTTTAATAGGTGTATTTCATTTTTTCTTCTACTTCATGCACCTTACTCTACCAATGTACTTATTTAAAAGCACTTTTATTATTTTCATAATTACACCATATATGTCAGGGAGCAACCCTTGAAATAGAAGTAGTGCAATGATTACAAAGTCTGCTTTGCAGAGAGCTTGAAGAATTTCTCATTCTCTTAACACTTTCTCTGACCATGTATGGTAGTCATTTGTATGCTTTTAAAAGATCTTTCTTATTTCTGAAGAAAAACTTGCTGGATTCAAATCAAAAGAAAATTATTTCAATGGATCAGTGACTTTTTTGCCAGTCAGACTAAGGCAATTAAAAGTTTGGTTCAAAATGGATTACTAAAATGCCTTTGAATCCTTTGGAAAACAGGTGCTTTTGTTTGAAGCTATATTTGAGTTGCATGTGAGATGCTTATAATTATTATATATTATCCTATGAACATGAATGTTGTTTTGGTTAGATAGAGTGTTTTTACTTAGATTTCACATAAGTGCATAGGTATGACAAGAAAAGAGAAGACATTGGAATAAATTCATTAACATGAATTTCCAATAGCTCACTGCTTTTCTTGTTGCTGTAATCACAGGAGTCCACAAGCTTATCTCACACACAAGAGTCTCTGGTGCTCCAGTGGATGATCCAGTAGCATGACTTGAAATGGCAGCAGAAACAATGCCAGCACTGTGAAGAACTAGATAATGTGTACATGCTTAGTCACTGAGTGAAAAGTGATTATATTTAGAAGAAAAACTTGGAAGGGCTACAAACCCTCCACAGCCTCTCATTGTTTGGTCATACGTGATCAGAGAGTGACAAAGCCACAGAATCACAGAACAATTAAGGCTGGAAGGGAGCACATGAGATCATCTAGTCCCACTCCTCTGTTTGAGCAGGGTCACTAAGAGCAGGTTACTCAGGACACTGCCCAGTTCTCCAAAGCAGAAGAAAACTCCACAGCCTCCCTGGGTTGCTGTGTTTGATGACCTTTACTCCATCTGTCAGGTACACATTCATGTGTATACACATTAATAAACATTAACATATGTTTTATGAAAATGAAATAATTGTCATGCTATAATGGCCTAATTAAAAAAAAAGTTGTATCGTGCACTGTGTGCAAACTGACAAGTTGAGATCACTAGGGGATCACTAATTTTTACTGCTTTACTACATCATTCCTTCTCTACTTCTTTCCTGCCTCTCATTTTTAGGGAGCCAATAGTGTTTCTAAATAGCAACTTCAGTAGTAAGATGAATAAATCTCCACTTAAAACAAGAGAATACAAGGAACCAAAAGACTTATAAGTCTTGACAAGTGCACCTGGGTCTCTGCCAGTAATTTGATTATTGGGATGACATAGAAAAGACTTAGGCTTTTCTTTAAAATACCACAAAAGGCTCCTATTTGACTTTTGAGCAGGCAGAAGTTTTAGTGAGACCTTCCTGGAGACAACAACGTGTAAGGGAGTGAGCTTTGTTGCTCTTGCACAGTGTCAGCAAGTTTGGGAAATATTCAAGATGAAAGTGAAAGTCATATAGGCAAGAGGTTAAAATTTATTGAGTACATAGAAATTTCTTTGGATGTGTATCACTGGAAGATCCATTGGCAAGTGCTTTCAGGGAGAGGCCCCCACAGATAATGGGAGATTTCAAGGGAAAAAGGATTTAAGAAGAGGGGGGAAGTCTGTATTAAATATTTTGGCTCGATAGTCACTATAATATTTATTTGTTTCTCAGTTTTGTGGGCAGAAAACTCTGAATGCTGCACAATGCTTACTCATAGGGCAACATTATGTCTACTGCATTTAAATTTCTAGAGCTACTTATTGTTAACCATACTTTACTGCAGTTGTTCATTTTATTGTTTAGAAATCAATTGAAATATGAATTTAATTTCTGTGTTGTGTCTGTAGCCCACTAATGAAGTCTTAGAGCGGCAGTTTTTCATATGCTTTTGTAAATCTCCAGGAAATGTCTTTCTTAATGCTCTTGGCTCATACTTGTCTCTTTCAATCAAGATTGAAAGATTAAATGTTAAAAAAAGGGAAAGCTCAAACCATAAATACTGTGAGTGCCTTAGTTCCCTGACTCATCAATTGATTTTCATATGGAAAGTCTGAGATGTGAAGTGTGATGCTATTACATATTTGTCCCTGAAGAATTAAGCAGCTTACAGAAACGCCTTCATCAAGGTGACCTCCCATTCTGAGCTAACAGAAGCAAAAGCACTTGCTTAATGTCACTAAACTCTCATTCTTTTCTGTCTTCTCCATAATGATGACGAACACTATGTAATAAGAACGTATTTTAGGTTCAGTGTGTGAACTATGCTTGTGTTGCAATATTTAAAGAGAATTCTGATTATTGTGATGGTGGCAATTCAAGGAAAATGAGCTCAAATTAGTCATACAAGTAGAAATAAAGAATAATGCAAGTTGTCTTAGCACTGTGATAATAACACTTTATGAATTCTCCATAATCAAACAATGCTTCATTACCTGACCCTGTGAACACCTTGCTGCATGACGGTCTCCTACATAACAAACATAATCAAACATCTGTATGCCCTGAATTAACCAGACCTGCAGCTGGTCAGCCATCTGCAGTGGCTGTCCTCATGTCTCCCTGTTCACTTATTTGTTTTTCTGTTAAACTCTGTTTGTGGTGGATTTTTCATGTCTACCTCTAAGTCAATATTCTGTTTAATCTTTTTTTGGTGGTGATATGTATGGGCTTTCTATCAAAGTGGTAGAAATCCCTAATGGTGCTGGGGATTGATGATTGGACTTCATGATTTTGAAGGTCTCTTGAACCTGGACAATTCTATGATTCTATAACTGAAATCCTGAAATGAGGATGGGAAGGATGATGAACTTAAAGCCTTATCTTCAAGGTGAATTTTGTGATTCAAAAATACTATATGCAGCCTATGTTTTGTGCAAGTATTGTGACCAGATTTATAGACAGATTTCTAATTGGGAAGTTAATGGAATACTGATGAATATTTGGACACTGTTATATCACAAATATCTTTAACATTACACTAGTTAGTATAAATCTAATTTCCATTTACCCTACCACATTTGTGACAGTTACAGAATATTACAGGTCATGTTTCAATGCTTTCAGTTCTTGAAAGGAAGTGAACAAACATTTTAATTACCTGTAGCCTTCATCACTGGCAATGGAATAAAATCAGATAGGACTTCCAGAGGGCCATGCTTTGCAAGTCATCAAAATCAATTCCAACACCCATGAACTGAGAGTTAGCACTGCTTTTCATTTTACAGTTGGCTTCCATTCTAGTATATAAAGCATCATCTCAAGACAGTAACTGCCTGGGGTTTCTGTTCTCTTTTTTGTGGACAAGAAACTTTGGAGTCAAAGAAAATTATCTTCTAACCTTTAGAACAGGTTAGAAGAAAAATCCCATAGAGAACAGTGGTAGCATTACAGTTACAAACAGCTGCTTTCTCTAATATTTACATGGGGGGGAAGTTTCTTCTTGTGCCCATTTTCTCATACTTTGTAGTTAAGCTCTTCCTAGGTCACCAGTGCTCTCTTATGAGTCACTTATTCTGAATTTCACATATTCATTATATTTTTTCTTTTGGAAGTTCTTCCTTCTACACCTAACATGCATTTGAATTTTAAGAATTTTCACTCTTTTCCAACTCCCACTATGGTTTTATTATTTACACATTATGTTGTAAGTACTGTGAACATAAGTCTTAAGACTTTCTTTTGAATCAACTCTGATTTATTTTAGATGTGTTCAATATAACTTCAGCACATCTAAGATTTATTCTTAGTCTCAATGACTTTTGTTGGCTCTTTACATAAATTTTTCTGCATTTCCTAATTCTGCAGTTCCCTTAGGCAAATGTATGAATTTTGCATTTTTTCAGATTTCCTAATATACCAATACTGACCTGCATTTTTATCTTCATTTCTTGACAGATCTACATTTTACATTTGGGGGCAGGGAGAAAAATGGTTTAGACCACCTTGCCAATCTAAAATCCTACATGTAGGACACATGAATGTTAATCTAAATAACTCGATATAAACCTGAGACTAGTGGATGCTAATATTATGTTGGCAATATAGATTTTTCAAACTATCATTCATAGACTAGCAAAGAGAAGCTGATAAAGCAGCCCTAGCTAACCCAGCATCAAAATCAAGTTCCCAGCCAAGTGACAATTCTTAGCCCTGTGTTTCTGAGCCTGTATGGAAGGACTAAGGGTTAAATATGTACTGTCTGGATTGTTGTGCAATTTCCTCAGTAAGTAAATACCTAAGGACTCAACTAGAAATATCATCTGCCCATTTCTCCTCTGCATGCCAAGAACTGGCAAAAGTGGTGGTGGAGGCAGTGAATGACAGCTTAGGTCTCCTACATGCTTTCCCCCATTCTGATCACAGCTCAGTAGTCCAAGCTGGGGCTGATCAGCTTATTCATCTCATGCATGTTTGAAGGAATATACTGTAATGTACCAGACTGAGATCCTGGGACTCAGTTTATTGGAATCTTATATTCCCATTTATAGAAAATTTAAAGCATTCTGCCTCCTTTCTTGAGAACAGGAACTTGATGTTTTTCTTAGTTCAAACCTGTGTTTGATTTCTTTTACTATGAGAATTTTGATTGCATAATTCTGTACTGGCAGAAGATCTTGTGTAACTGTACCTACAGGGCTCAAAAGAGTTTTGCTGTGTTAACTTTTGTTTATTTGTGACACTGGCTATAACTACTTTGTGGGAAACAGTCTTTGTTAGGAGAAAGGGTATCTGCACTTCAGGATATAAAGCTACAGTTGTAGGTATCTTCTACTGTGTAGCAGGATTGTCTGGTATGGTACCTGGAGTAGAAGAGGCCTGCTGCACAAGCAAGTGTATCAAAAGCTTGAATACCTCTGTAAGTAGAGTGAGTACATAAAAAATGAGTTCACTTGAGTAAATCCACAGTGACTTGCTGACTAAGAGCTGCAGACTGAGATAATTCATTTATCACTAGCTCTATTGCTGATATGTCAGCATATATATGGTGATAAGAACCCAAAGGACTTGTAGGCTCTATGTAATTCATGTAGGCAAAATTTGACTTCTACCAATACTACTACTAATGGCTGTAACTTCTTTTGTTTTCCCTGTTTTGAGCAACATTATAGTTTGATTATATGTTTTCAAATGCTGACACATTTAAGAGTTATGTGGAAATTTGAAAAAAATAAATTCTAGTAAGCTTTCTTTTCTTACAAATGCGGATTGTAAAGCCTGTCTTTTTTACATTTTGTGATTTAGTATCAGGAACCAATGGTTCAGACTGACCTTCTGCAACTTTTAATAAAGCCATTGAAAAGCCTTGTAAGTAAGGAAGCTGTTGAAAAGCCAAGTGATTTATTACAAAAACAGTAGGACCCAGTAAGCTGGAAAGGTCAGTCTGACAAAAATCTAGACTCAGAAATGCTGCTACAATATAAGAAGGCATTATCAGGAGGAAAGCAAAAACCAAATGAGAGTATTCCTGGGAAAAAACATAGATCTGTTAGCTAAGGAAGCAATGTATTTGTCCTGCAATGTTCTCATTTTGAAAAGCTCCCTGTGGAGGCACTTTTCTATAGAGTAGGAACTTGAACGCAGTTGATGCTTCTGAAAGAAAATATGGGGGAAGGCTTGAAACAAGGGAAACCCACTGCAGAAAAAACTAATAACAGTATTTAAGATATTCAGTATCATAGAATACCATATTTAAGATTTTCTTCTAGGCTAGGCATGGTAGAAATTAGGAACCTTCTATAACCAGGTATAAGGGGTGCATTTTTGCTGATGAAGAAAGAGGGAACTGGGAGAGTGGGAAACTTGTAAATTACCCTTGTTAGATCCTTAAATGATCAATAATGGTCCTGGTCAGATGACTATCAAATATTTCACTGAACATATTGATATTTCTGATGATTTTTTTGTGTGTTTATTTTACTCATGTCAATCGTCCTGGAATTCATCCTGGATGAATTGGTGGGATAACGCAAGCCAAGAAGAAAAGGAGTGTCAGAGTATGTTGTAGTTTTATGGCAATTGTAGATAGGGCAAGAAGTTAGGTGGTATGAATGGCTACTGCATCTGTTTCCATTTTAGTAACTTTACATGCAGAATATTTGAGAATTTCCAGATAAAACTTTTCTTTGTGAATGAGTTTTCTGGTTTTAAATGTAATATACTTTACTTAAGATAAACTCTTTCTTTTGCATTTCAGTCAAAGTTTACCACAAATAACTTTCAGTTTGGTTAAACAATGCCATACATCTCCTGATCTTTACAGGAGTTAAAAAGTGAAGATGGGACTTGGAAGTCATCATCCTTAAGTTTTTTACAATAAACAATGGACTGTAATTTGACAAATGTGTGCAGAATCAAGGTGATTCTCTTAAGAGGAATCTATCCTGTCTTGCCAAACTGAAGTGTATCACATGACAGACCATGTTCCAGAAGACATTATATATTACTGCAAGAATGAGCAAAATATTCCTTTTTATGATGGAAAAGATGATTGTCAAAAATAGATGAAAAAAACTGCATTTATGTCACTAGTATTTGCACTCAAAGCCCCCAGTGGAAACTTCAGCCTTCTGTAATATCGTCATCGATAGATTTGCCTTAATTTCTTTTCTGTGTTTTTTTTTTTTTTTTTTTTTTGTATTCTCTGCTTGATTTTAAAATTTTGTTATTTCATATTGCTATATGGACCGTAATTTAAAAATATATGTTGAATACGGGGGGAAATGACTTCATTCTTTAAGCACACAAGGATTCTAGAATATATTGTTTCACTAGAACAGAATCTTTGCCTTATTATCATGTAAGGAAAAGTACTATGTGCTCAGCTGCTTAGAGTATGTGCTTAGATTTGAGATCTGAACAAGTTACCCTATTACTTAAGAAAATGCACCAGAAAGTCTGGGGTAATTGTGTAAATCAGGAAAATATATGAGGAACTAGGCTGTACATCTTCCTTGGTTATTTAAACACAAAGGCTTGTCCTTGCATTTGCACTAATGCTAATGATCCAGTCAAATATTTGAGTCAAACACACCAAATCTTGCTGAAACAAACTATGCTTTGTGGATTGTCCTCTAACTACATCTGACCTTTCAGGGTGGCTGTGTACTCAATTAGGTGAGCATCTGAACAGCATTCCATTGTTTTAGGCTGTTTTACAGATAGTTACTTTTCACACATTCATGTTATTATTCAGTTTTAACTTAAAAAAATGCTCCAAGTGGATAAATAGTATCATGGGTTTTAACCACAAAATGCTGTGCTTTTATTGAATGAAAATATTCATGCAGGCCTTTACAGTGCTGAAGTTAGTTAAGTATGAGTTTGAACATGTCCTGTAAACTTGTACATGCAATTGCAGTACATTATTTAGCTAGCAGCAGTTTTCAGTGCCTACTGTGTCTCACTAACAATATTTTGCTCCTTCCGAGATCAGTGGGAACTGTGCTAAGGATATAATGAACTGTTGTGGCTCATTCTGTGAAAATGTGAAAATGAAAATATTCACTTTGTTTCAATATATGGATAGAATTTTCATTTTAAAAATAAGCTAAGTCTGTGTTGATAGTTGGAGAAACTATGTGATATTCTAGATTTTCACTTTTGTTTCTCTGAGGAAAATAATGATCCTCCACCAATGACTGATGGAGATCTGGTACTAGACCTGTTCAGGGACAGACAGTCTTTCTATGTTAAAAAGATTAAGTGATGCATGAGTGCTATGTACCTAAGAGTATCAAATCACCTCTTTAATTTTGTCATATCATTTTAAGGGAATGGGGAGGTTCATAATCCTCATTGATCTTTTGTCCTTGTTCAGAGACAAGCTACAAATTCTTAATACAGAGAGTAATATTTTTTTTTTCTTGGTTGCAGTCCACTGGATAATTATGTCACATTAACCAGCAGAATAATCCAGACTGTTAGACAAGCACAGCTTTTTCATCACCAGCTACTAAAAGCTATTTGAACTAATGACTGATCTTTAAGCCAACCTTCCTGCTGCCCCATGACACTCTCATAATCCCACTTGAATCTCATTTCTGGTCCATTCCCAAAAGTAGCTAAAATTACACTGCCACAGATGTCTTCTAAGATTTTGGAGTTTTTATTTTTTTCTCTTTTTTTTTGTTATTATTTGTTTTGTTGGGAGTTTTGTTATTATTCCATTCAGGATGTCATGTACCTTGATCTAAATACCTTGGCTTTCTTTTACAAATCCAGTTCTCTAACAGAGCCCTGTTAAAATGGATTAAGGATGCCTTTATAGCTCTGTAATAACTAAACACTGTGCAGTGAAAGTACTATTTTGGCATATATTACTACAATAATTAAATATATTATTCCTGAAAATGTATTCCTTAAGCTGAGAAATATATTATCCATGAAAGTGTTTTACTTAAACCAAACCCATGCATTCTTTTTGTGTTCCAATTAACATAGTTGCATCTTGCTCTGCTGCCTTTTACAGACACTGTATTTTTAGATCTGTTTTCAATGGAATAAACATACCATAAAAATAATGTGCAGGCATAGAGCTGAATTCTTGCTGTGTTTGATGGGAAAATGTAGTCATGAAGTCTGTTTTGTATTTAAAACATTATTTCACACATTACTAAAACTTAAAATTTTAAAAAATTGTATCAGTTTGCACTGAATATCATGAAGTACCCAACTGTGGAGACAGCTTTTTTGTTTAGCAAAAGTTTTAAAGACTCCACTTCTCCGATAATCAGCCTCATGATAAGGAATCCCAAACTACTATTTGCTGGCAAATAGCAATTACTTTCTTCTTTGCATTGGATCATCTCTTCTGAATTTGCAAAGGACTGAAATTATACAGCAAAAAGGATGATGACAACTCTTCATACTTGAAGCAAAGAGAAATCAGAGGAACTCTGAGTTTACTTTTTTCACCCCACTCTGACTGTGTTGCCTGGAGCATGCTATAAATTCTCTATCTAAATAGACAGGCAATGTTGCAAAAAATTATATGCTTTGGTATTCATGAATGCCTGGAATTCTCTATTGAATTTCACCTTCAACAAAGATTTCATAAAATAAGAACAGCTTTCTTGTTTCCCATGCATAAGTTCTCCCTTATGGGATTTTAAAGTTTATGCAGACTGTTTGTTTATGGGAACATTTCATTAATTTTTATTTTTCCTGGTATGTGTTTCTATTTTTAACATCCAGTATATTTTATCATTTATCTTTTTCACTAAAATCTGCTTTTCTCAAATCTCATGCTCTGGGATGTTCTTTTCCCATCACTTTATTCCAACAGTGGATCAATCTAGAAGTGTTCATTGACATCTGATAGACCACAATATAAGTTTTAGGCAATCTGAAATTCCCATTACATGAGAAATCTAGAACAATTCAAAGCAAACAACCAGTGTGTATGCAGCAGCACCTGTATCAGCAAGGTCTCGACCTGACAACTTTTAACATTTTTTTTAAACCCTGACCTCATTTGGCTAATTTTTGAATGACTGACTTACCCCCTGGAGCACACACAAACACACATATATATATATATATATTCTTTTTATAATAATTATTTTTTTTTCTTTCTGGTTATAAAACTAGAAGGTAAGCCTAACTATTTTTCAAAATAGCTTTGAAGCTTCGCTTAGTACACTTCTGTCCTTAGATGTGACTTATTGTCTGTCTGCCAGCAAAGATTAAAACACAAAAATGTTTAGCTCCCCTGTATTGTACAGGGTATGAAATAAAGAAGCTTATCATGAGACAAAAATTACAACTTAATCCCCAGCCAAAAATCACTGTGTCTGATACTTATTCAATGTATGCCTCGGAGTACTCCGAGAGTGGTGAGTTTTGTGGAATTTGTACTGGTATTTTTTCTCTTTCCTCTAGTTGGTCTGAGTGACATTTGCAAAAAAAAGTGGGTCTGTTCCTGTACCTGTAAAACTTAACAAGAGTTTTGTCACCCTCACTAAAGTGAGTAGATGCAAGCAAAGGTGTAGGAGAAAAAAAAAAAGTGAAATCCATTATTATACTTGTCTGGAATGCTAGAATATTCATTTTAACCTTATTTCCTATGAGTAATGGGAAGAGTATACTTAGAATTTAGGTCTTCTTGCTGGAACACTACCTTTATGTTTTTTTCATACTGGCTCCTTATTCCCAAAAAAGTATTATACGCATACCTAGCTAGTAAATATTCATGGCAATCTTTGAGTTGTTCAAACTTAAAGAACCAGATTTTGATTGTGATAGCTAGATTGGTATTTGAACTATCATCAGAAACTCAGAAGGCTGGGAGTAGTATGCTTCAGTTGCTTTCTTGATGAATTTTTCTAAATTTTAATTTAGAAAATAAAAATTGTTTATTTACCTATGCATTTCTAATTACCTACTTGTTCACTTACTAAAGCACCTGCAATACTTTTTAAAACCTGAAGTTTTTTTAATATTCATAGCCCAGGTGTTAGGTCTTAGAGCTAGGGAAAGCTGGTTGAAGGTTACTACTTGCAGGTATAAATTCGAAATCCAACTGGCTGGATGGCTCAGTCATGACATTTTACCTCTGGGTTTGTATTTTTTTCATTTAGTCACCAAAAGATATTTGTGGCAATACTACAAAAATAGCTAGCCCTTAGGAATTCCCATATTAGTTTCAAATGCATCATATTTATGAAATAATTCAGCAGGTCCTCATTCATCAGCATTCCCTACTGGTTATTCATTACTTGCCTTTTTTCAAAGTTGATGTCATGTGGCTAATGGGAGAAATTACTTGCATGAAGACTGAATAACCAATAAAGAAAGAAAATTAACTAAAATACACAAATAGTTAATAAATCTTTACATAAACTAGTATGCTTATAGAAGAATACTTTAAATATGTCTGATTCTTTAGCTGTCATTGGGAGAATCGTCATTTGATTAATAACACATTATTGCCTCAGAGAGGCAAGTATATACATATATCACATGGGAACTCAAAAGTGAATATGTGTTTAAATACAGAGGAAAATTACCAAATCCTACAAAATTTGAAACTCAGCTAAGATGTCATTTGTACATAAATTTATATTGTCATTCAAGAGCTGAAAAATGGGGAAAAAGATCTCATTGTGGTAGATGTTTTTCACATGAAGCTTTTTAACCTGCAACAGAATATTAGAATTTGCACAATCTCAAGGTCATTGAAAATGATAAAAAATTTCAAATTAATTACAGAGGAAAATTTTGGTTGTATGCATTATGACTTGTTATCTAGTCAGATGAGAAGTTAACATGCCTTATCATTAATAATATATGAATAATCTATTTAATTTAGTTCATTAATGGTTTGAAAAGTCCACTTCAATTTGCAGATGACAGCAGGCTGGTAAGGGCTGCAGAATGTGGATGAGCTGAAGATAGTTGAGATGAGACAGGTTAAAGATAATTAGAGGTAGAGAAGCATGACTTCTGAAGATATAGCTGAGTTTGTTAATCTAGAGCAATAAAAGGAAACCAAATTGCTAACATATGTGACATTCGATGGAACAAAGGAAATGAATAAACCCATCCTTATGTCCAAAAAGACAAGATCTGCAGCTTGAAAGATTCAGCTTAGCTGTGGTAGGAAAAACTTTTGAAGATGAGGATAATTATATAATGGAAGAACTGCACAGGGGAACACATGTAATCACTATTTTTCATTTGAATCACATTCTGCTGTATTTGTTCACCGAAAAGGCAAATGGAGATGATAATGAAAATAAAACATAAATGTAGAAAACTAACATCTATTTGGAATCAAAATATTGGACTACAGAAATGATTCAAAGAAAAGTAAATAAGATCGTTCTGAGAAAAGTCAGCCACCTCCTTGGAAGAGCAGCCTGAGGGTGCTCTAACTTCTCAGGATTGTCTATACTCTGTACATACAAAACTGAACCCTAGAATGAAGGCTATTGACTGGAAGGCAGTTCAGAAAGCATCTGCTGGAATCAGTAAGACTTAAATTGAAATCAGTGATACTTGTGGATTGAGAAACGGAGCAAACAGAAACCTGCCAATGGCCAAGGAATGCAATCTTTGAAGGAAATTCTTAGGATGCTTTGACTATGCTTGGGTAATAATAGACAGAATATCATTCCTACACATGTTTGAGTGTCAGCATAAAGAGATTTTCTGAGAGTTTGTTGGCTGCTACTTGACTTGTATACTATAAGGATTTTTGTATTATATAAAATATTCTGTGTTAATTTCTAAATTCTCTGCTATTACATTGAGAGTTTGAGTTGTGTATATTTAGGGGTTTCTTGCTAGGCTCAGTCAAGCGTTAGGATTCCCTTGAGACAGCATTTTAAAAGATTATACTCTTTTTCAATACAATGGAAAAAAAAAAGATCAGTCATGTAAAAGAAATTATTTGAGATCAAAACTTGTGTAGATCATGACTCATAAAAAGGAATAAACCTGATTTTCCTTTTACTTTTAAGTTTTTCTCAAAGTAACAATAACTGCAATATGACCTGAGTACTCAGATAATAAACACAATTGAAACCAAGAAAAAGACAGTAAAGAAGTGCATTATTATCCAGCAAAACTACTAGCAATTTAACAAGAGGATAGGCCTTATTTCTCTTCCCATGTCTTAAAAGAAAACTAAAATCCTAAACTAGTGAGTTCACTGAGTGTAAGTAAAAGATGGACTAATTCTTAAGCTGTGTAGGATCTGCACAATTGGAGAGGAACAGTTTCAGACAAAATAATAAAGTCAGTCTCTGCAATATGGATTGATACATATTTCTGCCATGGATAGCAAAGACCCCTACAGAATATATAAGCTAAGAATCTGGTTCTTTTAGTGCCAGAATGGTTGTCTTCTGCTCCTTTGGAAAAAAAGAAGAGTACGAGCATGCTATATTGGACTGAAAACAGCATCAGATATTGAAGGATATGGTACCTAATTATCTGCTAAAAATGGAGTGTGTTGATGTGAACCTATAATGAAACAAAGACCCCTTTCCATAGAGACAGTATAAAATAGTATAAAGTATTTAAGGACTTTTCACTGGCAATCTAGCAACCACCTTAATTTTGTTTTTACAAAGGCAAAGTAATGTTAGTATTTGAACTGACCAGAAATATTTTGTTTAGTTAGAGGCAGCTTTATTTTTTATGATAGATCCTACAAATTAATAACTTGAGCTGTTGATAGAGTTGTGGTGGAGGACAAAAATGCAATAGTATAAACCTCTAAGAAGAGGGTATCCACCACCTCGAATAAGGATGAGCTTATAATGCTCTTTATAGGAGTTATTCTATAGATAACTAGAGTTTGGCTTTGAGATTTAAATTAGTGTCCTGTAGAGTATGAGTATGTCTTCTCCCTGCTCTTCTGTGATTTTGTTCCAATACTGTCGTGTCATCTTTCAGGAACATGTTGAGGAATGGTGGCCATTTGGCTAAAGTCTACTCTTTCATATTCATGTGCAGGCTCACAGAACTGAAGGGTCGTGTGAGAAATGTATCTTGATGAAACTGGAAAGAATAATTTATTCTCTTTAATACAGCCATATATTTTTCCCATGGAGTAATGGTGCTTCACACTTTTTCTATATATAAACTGTATGTTAAATGCACTGTCCAGCTTTAAATTATGGAATATAGCTCCCTCATCTGTCCAACTCAGTGCATAAAAATATGCCAAATATTCAAAAGGCAAATAAGTTCATGCTCAGTAGTGTATCTTCCCTTTTTTAACCAATGGTTTTGCCTGCTTTTGGACCTATTTTCAATGTACACAGGTAGAATAATTTAATTTCTATGTTTCTTATTGGATATTCTCAATTTTTCTGCAAGATATTCATAATGATAAGGTTAAAGGTGAGCATCACAGAAATCAGACTGACGTGAAAGTTTCTACAATGTGTTTCACGGTTTAAAAAACAAAGAAATTTGGCACACATAGTGCTTAACTTGTCCTGTTTCCTATATGTTCTCTGGTTACACCTTATTTACTTTATTTTTTTATTTACTTCTGAGTACTACCAGCTGAACTAATGAGCTTGGCAGCCTTGACTCTCTGTAGAGGAATTTCAGTGGAAATAACTGAAGTACAAACTTACATGTCAGTGTCATTATAGCTTAGTCCTTGTCCTTCAGTATTTATCCACAGTACCCATTTCATCATTTGGTATGTAATTGAAAAGGGTCAATAATTGTCCTAAAAGGTATCTCCTGTGAAGATATTCTCATCTGTGAATTGCTGACTTGGATATACACTATCAAAATAATTTCATGGGCCAATAAAAGTCATTTTGCTGTCATCTATGTTGCTACTGTAGTATTTATGACTTTTTATTAGAAATAAAAATGACTTTAATATGACTCTTTTGTTGGAATGTAAATACTGAGAATGTCTTTTTCTAGCCGTTATTCTTTCTATTTCATACATTGTAAAATAGAGCACATATATTTTCTATATTATATATGTTCTTTTTTTATCTTCCTGTCAAATTTAACACAATTGTCTCAGTTTTTGTCAGTGCTGCTTCTGGACAAATAGTCCTGTGAAAAATTTTAACTATATGCCACTCAACAAAACTAAACCATCAGGTAGCATCATGCTAAAGCATGTAAAATTAATTTACTTACACAGCACTGACATCTAAAGAGAGGAAATTAATCTCGTGTTTTATGATGCACTATAGCAATACCACAAGTGACTTCCATTCTGAAAAGCCAGAAAGATGTTTTGGTAGAGAAGCTGAGACTTTCTTAAATAATGAATAGAGGACCCATGATCCAAACTGTTTACATTGTTCATGTATTAGAACTATGTATTCTAAAGATGTCCTCATGTCGAGTTGAAGTAGTACAGGAGAGGTAATGAGATGTATTGATATGCCAAATAATGACTTTTGGATGACCCAGTGTTCTCAAAACTGTTTACTCAGTTATCATCAGTTCTGTGATCTTTGAGTGCTGACAGTCCTTGCCGTCCTTGCCACTGTAAAGACTCTTGCAATATAACTATGACTTAAATGTTAAGTGTCAGTTTGGCCCTTTGTACTTCACCTGTGGGCAAATCAAAAACAGAAACACCAGATTTTTGTCTTTGTTTAGATTACTAAAAAAATAAAGCATCGGCTGCCTATACAGCTAGGGTGTGACAAATGATAACAGAATAATAAAAACAATCTCCTTATCCTTTATCTCATCAATGAAAAAAAGGCCATTCAAAGGTCCAGGAAAGGGGATAGGAAGTTTAGAGCAGGTTCTCTGACCTAAATATGAGCTACATGGTTCTACATAGTTTACAGTGATCAATCTAGTATGTTGATTTGTGTTAATGTTTAACAGTTTTTCTCCATTGTGTAAACATGAGACTCACTCTGAGCTGGTAGTGGCTGTGTGGGTCTTTCTGTCTCAGGTATTCTGGATTCAGTGAACCCTACATGTTATTTTCACTTCTCCTGTCGCTGAAGTGATACCTGTGTGGCTGCAGCTCTGCAAAATCTTGCTGATGTTATCCATGGGGTTTGTTTTGGGGCAAACACTTCTTTTCACCTTGTTTTTTCTTCATTCTTCCCTTACCCCAAAATAGTCTCAACAAGATCACAGAAGATCTTGGAATTTGGATATTTACATGCTGTGACCATTGACCATCTGAGTGCTCTTGATCACAAATACAGGAAAACTGGATTTTGTTGGTTGTTTGGTTAGTTGGTTAGTAGTGTGGCTTTTTTTTTTTGTTTGTTTGTTTGTTGTTGGGTTGTTTTGTTTTGCTTTTAGCTAGCCATTACCAATAAGTGTGTCCAGAATATCTGAAAAATGACTGATTGATGAAATTCAGAAATTTACAATTTATATTAAAGTCTAACAAGGAATTTACCTTCTTTTCAGGCTTTGGAGTCTAATGGGTCATTTCTGTCTCCAAGAGTGAAGGGTCCAAGAGCCTTTCATGCAGTATGAGATATAACATTAGATTATCTGAGCATATTAGTGACATGTTAGCATTTTGCATTTAATTCATGTGTACCTTAAATTCCAACAGCAGAGTCCCCACTGCCCTGCAGGCCATGCTAGCTGAATGAATGTAATTGATTATTCTAGTTATATTGAAAAAAAGTATAGTTGCATGACATTTAACATAGGTGGAATGTTGGTGTGTGCCGTTGAATAATAAGTCTAAATATAGTTTGCTGAACCAGCATTTGGAGTAGCTTTTAAAAGCTGTCATTGACCAGCAAAAATAAAATGTCAATTACTACATTCTTAATGCTTTCATAATGTGGCACAGGGGTGTAAAGAGGCATGCATATTTTATCCTTTTATTCTCTCATTCTGTTCTTTTAAATTCTAGTTATGTGATAAATGTTCACGCTCTAGTTTGCATAAAACAAAGCTTGGTTTCAATCTTTTAGCCAATTGCAACATCTGCCCTACAAGGTTTTTCCATTTTGTATACAGGCTTCCCTGAAGATATAAATATGGTCTTCCTAATAAACACATTTCAAATGTCTCCAGAGAGAGAAGCTTTCATAGAGGGATTAGGATGTGGTATTACGAGACTCACTAAAAATGTTTGATTTACCTTAGCATGAGAGATGGAGCTCACCATGACTTTGATATAAACCTAGCACCAAAAAGGAGTATAAATAAGAGCAGAATGTGGTTCCTTGTCTTTTCATAGTAATAGTGCCTTAAGACTAGAAATGCAAGAGATTCTCCTCAATGTAATGAAGCATACTTGTGAGCAATGCTTCCATGGACCCAGGGAGTGGGTGCACAGACAAGCCATTCTGTCTCTTGGTATAACAAGGGGACATCCCATCTTTTCAGCTGAACTGATCCTTTATGACACTTACTGTGGAAGTAAAATATGTGAAAGTAAACTGTAAAAAGTACTAGGTCTCTTGATTTTTAAAAATAAATGTATCCTTGGTAGTGCAGACTGCTATAGTGTGTCAGGGCAAGTGTTAGGAAGCTCTTTAGAAACTCAGTTAACCCATCTAAGAATCCTTACTACCTTTAGTTTAGAATGATAGAAATGCCTTAGTGTTTTGGATCTGTTTCACACTTGACTTCAAGTGAATACTTGGCCACAGTCAAACTTCCTGACCCAGCCAAAGCACTGTAAGAGCATCTGCGACCTGTTTGGTTTGCCAGTTACAGGGTGTGAATGGGAGGGTAACTCTAGTCTCCTGTACACCGTAAGTTTTGCTGTAGGAAGCTGTTGTGTATTTTGTAAGTTTGGACAAGAAGGTATTAGAATAATAAATAAGAATAAATGACATATTAGTCTTTTGGTGGGAAAGTACAGTCTTGGGGCCATAAGACACCTAAATTTGGTAAAGTTTACAGCAAGGCTTAAGATTTTTACTTTATGATTATGTTACTTTTCTGTATGCACTTTACACTTCTTTATTCATACTCTGTGCGTTTGAAATATGTCATATTTTTAGAGAACTTGCTGATATAGATTCTAAAGTTAGAAATGTATCTCACCGAAAAGCAAGAGATGCCACCGCTGATGTCATGCTCAAAAGAGGTGACTGGTGGTTGTGTATTCACAGATCCCAAAGCTGAGGCCACACATTGAATCTGGGAAGTGTTTTTGAGGTGTGTCGCCCAGGAGGCTTCAGAACGTTAGTGTTCTCTAAAATTACATTTCCATAATTTAGAACAGATTCAGATCTGTTCTAAATTCAAGGCAGTGACAGAGAATGTAATATTCTGTAGTTAATAGGATCATTAAAATAATGGTCTCTCTCTATTTTATTTTTTTCTATATAGGTACATACGTTACTTATGTATCAGCCATAGTTTGGTGCAAAGTCAATGTTTATCACTATTTCTAGGTGAAACTACTGTTTGATAGTATTTGACCTGAATGCAAATGCTATATCTAATTCCACTTTGCCATTGAATCCTATTCTAACTGAAATTTGGAAGAGTTTTTCAGCCAACAAAGATTTCTCTGAAAAGCAACTATTGGAAAGCCTGAGAATGAAATTAATTTCATCAGGTCCTTGCAGTTCTATACATTAATAATGTGGTCACTTAATTCAGAAGAAGAGTAATAATGGAAAATTAGTGCATTCACTTCTAGTTCATTGGTTTACATCTGGTCAGGATGGTAATACACTTTTTCTGTATAATTTGGTGATTATTTGATAATCTATGTTAAAGATTTCTTTGGTCCTGAATATCTGTTTCATTCAGGTCTTCAAATGCACTGAATGGATTTGAACTCAGTGTCATTTTCCATAAGCACTGTAAAATTTTTTTAAAGGAAATAGGTCAATGACCCCTTAGATTAAATGTACTGATGCATACTAATACTAATCTAAAAATAATAATGAATCTTCTATGGTGTCTCATTTTTTTGGGGGGGCAGAAAGGCTGTGTGTTATATATCTTGATTTTAAGAACAAACTCTTCAATGTAAGGCATTAGTAGAGCTGAATGCTTTCTAGTGATGCAGAGAGACAGGCTAGGATATTGTTTGTTTCACAATTGAGAACATTTTGGTTACAGGGGCTCAAATTGCTGAAACTGATCCTGATGGTAAGGATACTCAATTATCTAAATTTTATCTTACTGTTTGTTGAGAAGAAATGTCAAAGGGTTGATGGAAATTCTTGATGAGAAATTCATGTTAAGAATTTAACTGTGGAAGCATTTGCTGTTGAACGGAGTGCTATTTAAATAAATTGGAACTAATTACATTTGAGGATGTATTTTATAAGTCCCAGCAAAGGCTGGTACTTAAAAGTCCATCTACTGTTGCCTTTCATTAGAGATTAGGCATCTAATTTCTAGCTCAAGATATCAGAGACAATGAATGTCTAAAAAAATAATGACTGAATATATGAGAACTTTTTGAAAAATGTTGGTGTCACTAGAGAAGGTCTCACCAGGCAATTGAAAATAGCCATCTTTATTTTGGGCCTTTCTGATAAGCAGAGCCAGCTATCAGAACCAGTCCAAATAAGCATAATGAAAATTAGTACATTTTCCAGAGTATCAGTTTTCCTGTATTCCAAGTTTTAATGTGGTATTAGCATTCTTCCTACCAATAGCTGTCTCATGACAGGCTGTACAAACTTTCAAATATCAGTGAAAGTGTTGCTACTTTTTTTTATTTTCTTTTTTTTTTTAGTCAGTGCAGTGTTTCTATCTTGATATGTTGTGAAAAAAATGGATCCGTAAAAGCTGTAATTCCTCCCATTATAATGAACTAACATAGGGTGACCATGGATTCTGAACATTTTTATATGAGTTTGTCGCTGATAGGAGCCATCAACTGAAAGAAGACCATAAATTAAAATTCTTCTTGTCAGAGACATGAAAAGATTATCTGTTCACAATGAACTAAAAGTATAATGTGATATTTCCATGCAGCTGTGAGTATCCAATTCAGCACATGAAATCTCTCTTGATCATCTTCCTTATAGCATCATGTTCCAAGCTCATCAAAATGAGGGACATTTTAGCATGATTCACACAAACATACATTTTATGTTTGAAATACCTAATCCTAATTATAATAGCAATCTAAGTAATGCCATTGTAATAAGTCTAGTGATTTTTTTTAAAATTTGGTGAGTTATTTAGGTCCTATATATTTGTCAAAGAGAAAACAAAAAAAAGTATGTTTCTTTATTCTGGATTCTTGTTTCTTGCAGAAGCTGACACAAATGTTAGGTATTGTGGATCTAGGAATGCTGTCTTGATAACTGAGGAATGAAACAAGCTTGGTGACAGAACCTAATTTATAGATGCTGAATTTTAGAAAGAAAGCATTAAAATTCACATCATGCTGTTGTATATAGTCCATCTCTTTTTTCAAAGGCTATGTATTTTTTAAAATTCAGTTTCACCAAATGGATTACCATTTACCTTACCAATGTACCCGCACAATATATGTATTTAAGCACGTCCTATTGGAAGGTATTGCAGAGCTGGGCCCGTGACGAGCCCGCAGAGCCGTGCGCATTTATCATCTGCCAGAGCTGAAGCGCGTCCGGCGCCGTTCACCTTAGCGGGCTGGATCAGCGCAGATCGCGGAGCGTGTTGTCCAAAAGGGGATGAAGCGTGCGAGGAGCCCCGCGGGCGGCGCGGGGGAGGATGCTGGGCCGTGCCGCGCCGGGGAGCTCGCTCCGGGCTGCCGGGTTGCTACAGCAACCGGGGCTTTGTTTGTACATAGCGGGAGCAGCTGCCTCCCCCCGCCCGGCTCGGCTGCGGCACGGCCGGCCCGGCCGCTCCCTCGGCCCGGGGCTGCTGCGGCCGCCGATCTCTGCATGGGAGATCTGACCGTAGGGACATGAAAGGTGCTTGGAGACATCAAGTCCTACCGAAAGAAAAAGGCTGCCATCTGAAAAACAGTAGCGCTCTCTCTGGTGTTGTGCTATCTGTGTATTTGTCTTTTGTATCATTAATTTGTTTGGGTCTTTGTGAACCAGAAGGTTTGGGTTAGGAGCTCTCTGAATTCAAGGCAGAAGAATGTAACTAGAACTTGTGCTTGAGGACCAGTAGCATTACAGGTTAACAGCAGAATATAATAGGAAATTTCTTTGTTCTATAAACATCTTTGAAGACAGTGTCCTTAATTCAGTCCTTTTTTGCCTTACCATCCACATAATTTAAGAACAGATAAATAGGAAGCAAAATCCACTAATATTTGTTCAAGAAAGATGAATATTCATCACATTTATATTAGTGTAGGCCTTGGAGAGCTGTTCTTCGAAGCAGATTTGCAGATGGCCATCACAAAGCTGAGTGCCCTTTCATAGCATGCAAACCTGCATCAGCGGCCAGAACATTCTCTTCAGAAAATGTGACTAGATAAACATAGATTAGAAGGAGCAAATTAGTTCTCAGACAACACTGTCTTTTTCATGTAACAATTGTTGTATGTCAAAGCCAGTAGGGTTAGCTCAGCAGTCCTCAGAGGGCTGATAGTAATTGAATAACCAGATTGAAAATTTGTTGACTATTTGCATGCACAACATTTGCATGTACAAAAATTGCATAACATTTGCATGTACAGCATTTGCACAACTTTAACAAGAGTTTCCCTAGAGACATAACCTCCATGTGACCTTCAGATATTTTTACCTTTTCTTCACTGTATGAAGCACCAAAAAAAGGAGAAATTTTGTTGATGTTTTTCAGGTTTAAGAGCTGGAGACAGCAATAGGAAATTATGAGGAAATGACACCAAGAGAAATACAGATTATGAATGTTTCTGTAAATAAAAGGCTTTCAAAACAATAGTAATTCAGCAGTAAACAAAAAGCCTAACTGATAATTCCTGGGATTCTGATAATTTTCAAAAAAAACCTAAACCAGGTTAAAATTACATTGAATGTTCCTGATTATGATTTCATTACAATTATGTATGGAGAGGATAGTGTACTTTTCTACCGAAGTGATACTGTTCCAGATATAAAAATGCTTGAGATCTTACAAATATGAAGGTAACAGCACAGCAAAAGATGATAATTTAGCTGACGTTTCACTTGAAAATCCCAACTTTTATGAGTAACACATTGACTCAGATGCCTAGTCTACTCACAGATGAGATCATTTGAGCCTTAAATTCTAGCCAGCTGAGACTAGTTGAGAATGATGCTTAAAATGTATTGAGGATCTCATAGTGAACTCTGTCTCAAGGGGAGGAATTGAGACTGTGAAAGTTAAAACTAGTAAGCTACCACTCAGATGTATTTGGCTTCTGTCCCGCTCTCAGTTCTTTGATGGTGCTTGCTGCCTTTGAGATAACTGGTTTCCCTGAATCTGACCAATCTCTGCTTTTGTTTTGGTTTTTTTTGCATAGAAGATGCTGGACTTCAATAGTGCAAGATTTATATCTATTTACCCTCACAAGAAGTAAAATATTATATATTTTTAAACGGAAGTGTTGAAAATGGTCTGATTATACTCAGTTCACTTGCTTCATCAACCTGCTCTTACCATATTTGTGATATACCTCCTACAGTGATTTCCTGATATCTAAAGGTGACATTGTCCCAAATTTTTGTTTCTGTTGAAAGCCCTTAAAGTATAAGAACTGTATAGCTGGGGTTTTGTGTCAATAGTGGTGCTTTATCTATGAGAATAGAAACCCATGTCAACTAATCTGAGCAGAAAGTGGATAGAACCAACAGGCTTGTAATTTTACTTGTACAAGAATTTGCTCCTAAGAGACAGTATTTTCCTATAAACATTTAGAGTGAAATATTAATGATATTTTTAGTAATATAACAGCCATGCCTAAAGAAAGCAATAGTGAACAGTCATTCAGGAGAAGATTGGTTTGAGGAATGAAGGCTGTCTTTTCCTGCAGATATTCTATGGGGTTTAAATAGTTTCCCCGTATTTCTTATTTTATTTTAATTATTACTATACTTGGCTTCGTGTTTTAGAAATTTACATTTAAAATTTTCTGACTGTGCCCTGGATGTTGAAAACCAGTTAGGGAAAAAAAAAAGAGCATTTCATTTAAAACCAGAGAAAATACATTCTTCATTAGAAGTTCAGCCTCAGGACAAAAATTACAGTGAGGTTTCAGATTAATATTACCTCATTATTTTTTAGCAAAGGTATCATAGAACAACTCCATCTATGATCTGCGATATTCTAAATTATTAAAACCCAACAACAAGTACTATAGTAAATGAACAAAGTTCACATCATCATCCATTATTCTTTAGTTTTAATCACACAGGTGAAACTCATTACCCTGTGAAGAGAAACACAAAGCTCGCTTCAGTAGTGTACAGCTGAAATGGAACCTAATCTGTACATTAGTGGTGGTTTCTCTGGGCCATCATCCTACATCAAACTGAACTTGAAATAATTTGTTAGTTCATGGTATTCTGTAATTCCTGAGGGAGTGGGGGGACAGATTATTTTAGTTCCAGTGAGAATAACTAAATTCTTGCATTAGAAGCTGTAGTTGGGGCGTGCTTTAGACTGGAGGAGAAGCCCCTTTAATAAAATATGGATTCTGGTGTTCAGCCTTGTTTTTAAACCCCATTCCCTGTATTAATTATTAATTAGCCATACTGAAGTGGATGCAGTTATATTTAGATCACAGCTGCCAGTAACTAAATTTCAAGTGGTCTTCTGGTTTCATATTTTTATAGGATAAAATGCTGCACTCAGAGGGGTAAAAAAAAGTAAAAAAAACCCACCGCACATAAAATTAATTATCATACTGAAATATTAAAGCAGAAAACAGGTACAGCAATTGTCTGAATCCCTCTTCACTTCTGAGAGAGAAATGATAGGAAAACAGGAAGATCTCCACCCTTTAATGGGGAAAGGGGAAATAAAGAAGAAAAAAAACCCAAACCACTGCTCTTAAAAGGAGAAAAGAATCGTCATCATGAGTAAGAATAGCAAAGGGATTCCCTCCCTGCTCAGAGAGGGGACAGAAGGGAAAGGGAATTCCCTCTCTCCATTGGGAAAGAACAGAAGGGAAGGGAATTCCCTTTGTTGCATTTATGCTTTGAGCTCTAATTAATCTTGAATGTTTTGTACTCCTGCTAACATCAAAGCAGTTCTGTATATGAGGCAAAACTTGCTTTCTTTGAGCTGAAGAAAGTCAGTCTTGAAATTCTCATGGAACGTATGGATTTATGTCATTGCTGTCATGTGGCCAGATGCAGTCCCTAACTTTTAAATACAATCTAAAAGGGATCTTGGTTGCTTTAGCCTCAGGCTTGGAGAGATTTTGGTTACAGCTTAAGATTTGTTTTTCTATGATTTAATTGTCGCTTCAGTTAAAGGGCAAGCAGCAGAGGTGCCAGTAGAGCAGCAAAAAGCGCCAGGAGCAACATATGGGACTGAAATTCCTTATAAAGTAAGGATCCCATGAACATAGTTGCCTGCAGGGGGAAGGTTGCATAAACAAATATTTAACAAGGAAAAACAGTGAAGTCTTTGCAGTAATCATACAAATACCCAAAAATAGATAATGAAGACATATAAAGCCCACAATTTCCCTGGCGTGTACCAGCCCATGCGCACATGCTTGAAATAGTGTTGATAATGCCTCTGTTGTAAAGAAGTTTCAAGCTTTGTAATTCCAGTTTAGGGTGAGGAGGGGGCCGTGCTGGCTGCTGTGACCTACTAGAAATCCACTTGGCATCTCCACTTCTAAGCAAGGTTAGCTCTCACTAATTTTCTGAATGGTTTGATGACTGGAAAAAGTAGGAACTGATCAGATGCCATTGTGATCATGTCGCAAGGGAAAGGTTACAATGTTCAAAGACTGTTTTATACATATTTCATTGGTTAAAAGGTTGAATTTCTTATCCTGAAGGAACATCAGGACTTGGTTATTTCTCTTGCCTTTATCTCCTTACTGTATGTGCAAAGGTAATGCTAATTAATGCCTGGATGGAAAAATCAGATAGTATATCACCAGAGAGAAAACAAAACTTGCATTGGTAATTTCTCAAATTTCTGCCCAATTTTGATTTAAGTATGTGCATACCACAATCACCAGTTGATTTGGGACTTGTTACAGTGAGCTGGGGACACAAGCAATTTCAGATGTACATAATTTGCTGTACAGTTCCCAGAAGATAAGGGTGTTATCTCCACCCAGAGTGGACAACATCTTAAATAACACTTATCATAGGCAGAAGAGCTTGTTTTACACAGCTGGCTGCATCTAGGCTGTGGTTCTAGCAATCCTTATAAAAGGACAGTAGGAGGTGAAGACTAAGTGTTTGCTTGGAAAAAACAAGTTTCAAGTATAGGTAGATGTGAACAGTATAAGTATTTTGACCTATTTTAATTTGTTTCACCTGTGTTTGAAGAAATGTGGGGAAACCACCTGCCCACATTGCCTTTCCTCAAAGTGAAGACTTGAGATAAATATATCACCCAAGTATATCACCCTTCTATAATTTATCAAAATGCTTTTTTTTCCCTCCTGCTTCTGCCTGCAGAGCAACCTCTGTCTGAAAAGCTCTTCCCAGGGTAAATAAGGAAATGCATGAAAAAAATCTGGGGGAGTTACCAAGTCTGATCTTATCTTTGTGTCGCTATGTTTTAAGGCGCTGAAGTTGTAGAGAAGGAAGCACTTGAAAATTAAATTGTAACATTGTTTTTGTCCCCTTGACATATAACAAACATAGTTGTGTTTGGGGTTTTTTACATGACAATTTACAGGGTGTTTATACCCAATCCTAGTTGTTGAGTGTGACAAGATCACTGAAAGGACTCTTTTTTTGTAATTTATCAATCATAAACTCAAATATATGAGAAAGAGCTTTCAAGAGTTTCATTAAACATTTACAAGTGCCGCAGCATTTGCCTGCATTAAATTTATTTTTACTCAAGGAAGTATATTTCACCGCTGTATTTGTAAAATAAACTAGTGGCCCGTTGAAAAGATCATATCTTACATATTTTAAACAGTACTCCTCCTACTCTCCTAACTTCCACTTGGCTCAAAACAAACGTAAAAAATTGAGCTAAAACAGGGAAATGGCTGACAGTGTTACAGCAGGTTCAGGGAAAAATAGATGAGTGAGGAAAAGAGAAAATAACCTCTGTGACCAAAAATAACATCCAATAATGCTGAAGCTGGGGATAAGTAAGTATTTCAAAATTTTCTAAATGTCACCAAAGTGACCCTTACTAGGTAGTTTAACTGTTACTATGATCAGTCAAGAATTTAAATTTAGCAATTAAGGCAAGATAATATTGAGACCATGGGATGAATACCTATAATTCTGCTAGGGAAAAAGAAACAGTAATACTGGAGCAACAAACATATAGAGGAAATTTTAGGAAGAGCAACACAGTTTCAAAGTGCAATGTGTTCACCTTCAACAGGAAGGCAATGACAGGCAGAGGGATAGCTCTTCTGCCACTTCATTTATGGAAAGTCACTTGCTGTGAAGTAGTTGGGATCTGAAAGGTGAAGTTTGCTACATGTAGATACCAAAAAGCTGTTTGCAAAGAAACAGTATGGCACAACAGCCTGGAACCAATCTTCTCACGCCCACCCCAAAATGCTATTTACAAGCAATTCACCCACTGCAATATGGTTATTTGAATGCAACAGAGGACATGGGAAATGTGTATTTTGCTAGAGAAAAGTGACATTGCCAGGTCCCATTAAAAATCTGTTAATGGTACAGAAGGCAGGTCAGAGCAGCCCTCTGAATTTGAGTGAAAATAGTCCAAACTCTGAGAACAATCCAGCTGGCTGGCCCTACATTGTTCCAAGAAGTTGTAGTAACCATTGGTGCTGGCACAGCTCAAATCATTCATTAACACTTGTGGTATCTCAGTTGACTGTGTCATAGACCAAGTTCTTGGGAAGCTGGACTGTGACACAAGACAGCTGTTACTCAGGATAAAGGCGGTACATGGGCTGAATTCATCAGTGTTAAACTATTATGGGAAAAGGCAAACTGTCTCATGGAATGATACACAGATGAGAGGGGAAAACACTGCAGACACAGTTTACGGTTCCCCAAAATCATCAGCTGTTACTGAGAAAATGCATTTGGTTAACTTACTCTGCACAAACTTTTGGAAATAAAGTTATATTTTGCATTCCTGAGTTTCACTGTGTTTATACAGCCACAAATTGTGGCTTCCCACCCAGGGTCTCTGTCTTGAGCTGATTATTATTGATGCTGGTGTTGAAAAAGAAAATTATCATGCCTGTTCATTAAAATGTTCTCAGTGGCACTAGCAAAGACCACAGGCTGTTATGCCAGTTGTTAAATGTAGAATTATTCACCCATTTTCCAATAATTTATTAGAGCTCCAAAATAAAGAGAAGAGAGAGGAAAAAAGAGAGAGTAAATTTTTGAAAGCACACAGATTTAAGGAATAATCCTGACTTCATATTGCTAGAAAGAGAAGTTTTATGCGTGCAAAGCTACTGCTAGATAATCAGGGAATATCATTAATACTTGGTTAAGACAGTTAATACCATTAATATTTTGGTAAGGGAGAAGACTTTTTGAGAGTAAGAATACTTTGGCTATATTTTTCCATCTGGTTAAGGCTAGTCAGGCAATATTAAAAAGTCAGGGTAATATAAAAAATTAACTGAGATTCTTGGATGGCAGGTATCAAGCAGTTTAATACATGTTCTACAGTTAATAGTATTTATGCTTCTGGATGCTTTTAACAAGTTTGTCCTGAGGCCCTTTCCACATGAGTTCAAATGTGCTAAAAGGTGTCAGACTTTTCCTTACAATTTTGTCTGTGCAACTCCACCATCACATAGAGGACCGAGGAGCTGAGCAATGTACTGCTGTTATCCCATCCTACAATTTTTGCATTGTTCTTTGATTTTAAGAGCCAACCTCCCAAAATATCAGGAAAATAGAAAAATGCTTTATTTCTAATTTCTTCTCAGCTAATCCTTGTGCTTGGCTATGCCCAACCATATCCTGAAGCAAAAGCTGAGAAAAGCATTCCTGTGCTACAGAAACCATGTTCCTTGACACAGACATAAATGATTTGTAAGAATAATTTAGATACCTCTTAAATACCCAGGCACAGAAATACTGGCAACATTGCCATATTATGAAACCTAACTGTATTTAGGTAGTAATCTGCTTTTCATATGATTTTTTATGTGGCACAGAAACAGTAATCCTCTGGCTGTAACAGAGTATTTGGTGTCTGTTGTGCTTGATGTTGCATAATGTGAAAGGGAAAACATAAAAGATAAGAATATGGCCAAGATTAAGGTGTGTGTGAGAATAATGTTTCAGATCCTAGACCTCAAAAAGAATGAAAATGAACTGGTGTAGTTAAGCTGGCAAATGAGAAAAAACATCCTTAAAAGTAAGCCTTATTTATAATTTGACTGAACGAAATACTGCTTGAGAGTTAGAGGAATATTTTTTTTAAATAAATTATTTAAAGAATATTCTCCTCATTCTCTGACTCAAATGTTTTCAGTCCTTTCCAAATGGATTAATGAAGACTGCCAGGGAGAAATAGAAATTGCCATTAAAATTTAACAGCGAAGGTTCACCCCCATTATTTAGTCCACTTCAAGTGGTTTCATAGTAAACAATAAAAAAATTATAATAATTAATGTAATTTTAGACAGATTTGATAGAAAGTTTGATAGAAAGTTTGATACTGCAGTGCATAGATTTTAGCCAAAGTTAAATTTCATAGCTATGGAAATGTCTTTCTAATGTACCTTGGGATTAAAAAAAAAAAAAATTAGGACCACTGAAACTAAAAAAGTAAAAAACATTATCCAAAAGCAAGTTATAGTTTAAAAAATATAAATAGAATCCACATATATTAACGTGATTTTTAGTCAAAGACTTAAAAAGACCCTGTTTATTATATTCCCCTCATGTTAGTGCTGTTTCTGATGATGGTAGCACAGATGAGAAGTTATGTGGCAATATCCTTATGACATGACAGAGAACCCTCAGAACATGCCTATCGTGATACATCAATAATTCAGTAACATCAAATTTCTAACTTGCCACTTTTCCAGACATGATGTTTTATTTCAAATCGGTCTGCTTATTTGTTTTGGTTTTTGTTTTTGATGTTGGGTTTTGTTGGTTTGCTGTTTTTCATTTGGTTGGGGTTTTTTCCATTCCAGATACCTGACATTTTGACTAAATTTTAGAAAAGTCAATGTCATAAGTAACATCTGGATGGGGATTATCTGGCACTCCAGTCAGCAAGGAGACGCAAAGAAGTGACTAAGCAAATAGCTGCTCTTTTAATCTTGTGTGCGCCCTGCTGCTTGCGGCTGAGTGGCTGCACCCCATTTCCCCGTGTCATTATAATTCACCATCAGCCGTCCTTAACTTATCCTGCGCTGCACACCAGTAATGGCAGCTGATAGCAGCTCTGTCTGGGACTCCAGTTGTGTTCAATTGCTTTGCTGCATTTGTTTTACTAATGGATTTCTTTCCTGCTAAATTTGTCTGTGGCTTTAAATGTGGAAGTTCCAGAGAAACTGTGTATTGAAAAGGCTTTTATTGTGGTTTTGCTTGCTGGTCAGTAATCTGTGCATTCCCTGAAACAGATCCTCACCAGTGCCTTCCTCTCTGGCTGTTTTTTCAGATAGACTCAATTTCATATCTGAGTTTCCTCATTGTATTTATTTTACTTTTGATACTTAAAATTATCTAAAGTTAAACAGAGCACAAATTAGGAGAACAGAATCACATTTGAAGTCATAACATTGTAGAAAAGTGTACTTTACTTGCACATTCCTATTAAAGCCAAGGACACTACACAAACAGAAGACAGTTCAGAACAGGCTTTGATCCATAAGTACTGCTATTGTGCAAGGGGATTTATAACTTTTTTAGCTGCTTGGTGTAAGGACACACGACACTTGCTTCAGTGGGAGATATCTGGTTCATTAAACTTAACAATTAGCCTCAAGAAAATCTATACATTGGATTAGTTAAATCATCTTTTGCAGATACAGAAGTGCTCATTAATTAGTAGCAGGAATAATTTGAGCTTTACTGAAATATCAATCAGGATTAAATGTGTTATATAATTTATTCATTAGGCAACACAATTATGCTGCAGTTTAAAAAAAAAAAGAAAAATTCTCTGGCTGAGCAACATAAAGGAAAATCTACAGCTATGCTTTATACAACAGCAAAATAAATTATTACAAATGATACAACTAGGAACTTGTGCCATTAAAAGGGAAGGTGCATTAGGGCTTTCTTGCTACAATTTTGTTGAATTGAAACTGTCTTGAATATTTGAGTATCTCCATCAACATTTTTATTTTCTTTCATATTTGCAGAGGCTAAAAGATTACTAAGGCAATTTATTTTCTTTGTCCCACAAATCCCCAACTGCAAAGTAAAGCAGAATTGTTTTAAGAAACAGAATATGGGGTAAATATTTCAACAGTGCACTGTACTGGAAACTTATACAAGGATACAAGTAATGACTGCTCTAGTTCAGGATCATCCACAACATCAGGAAAGTAAAGCAGCATAAGACAGTCAAGTACATTTTGATTTTAACTAATAAACAAAAGCAAATAGGCTAATTTCCAAAGCAAAGCAACTCTTTCATTTTTCTAATCCTAAAGTTACAAGCAAGGAAGAAATGCATCAGTCTTGGTTCTGATAAACCCTCTCCTGGCCTGTCTTTTTGACTTTTAAATACCACTCCAAGTTAGCTTAATATGTTCTTGCATGCAGTTTTTAACCCCAGTTCTAATTTCAGTTAAACTAATGCACACATCTGGGACAATTTTATTGAAGTGGAGTTGGTGCAAACATACATTCAAATCAGAGAATTGCTGACTGAAAAAGGACAAAATACATTTGGGTATCTTTAGTTTTGGGGTTAGATTTCAGAATAATATTTTAAAATCCTTTATACTATTTGCAATAAAGAGATCAGAACTTTACAGGCTTTGATTGGAGCTGCTAGAAAGTGCTTTTGAGCTCTTGCCTAACAGCTTGAAAGGCATTAAGTTTTAGTCTCAGTTTATCCTGTCACAGTAAAAGGCCTAAGTGACTTCAATCCATGCTGTATGAGACTAATCCTTTCATCGGGTCTCAGCCGCATGTTTCCGCACCTAACAAAGTCTAGTATGAAACAGTTTTTCTAGGAAATTGAAAGAAGAAATGTGAATAGATTTCTTCAAAACAAGTAATTTCAATCACAGTTGTAGTTAATTAGTAAGGAACCAAACTTCTCTATCAATGTGGGTTTTGCTGTCTGTTATTCCTCTGATCTTCCTGACTGCCTGCTGGCATAACATCCTGAACACTTTGCATTTACAATCCTCATATCCAAAGACCGACTTAAGAAGTATTGATATGGATTAGCAAGAAAACAAAGACATTTAAGCCAGGAATTGAACTACGTGTTTTTGAGCATGTGTACAAATGCGTTATACCCACAGACCTTTGAAGTACAGCTTTAGTCTTATATCAGGGCTATATCAGAGACCGCTTGACACTCAGAGATGCCAGAAACCTGGTATCCAGCTGTAAACTGTAACTCTTTACACCTCCCCTTTTGGCCAGCACTTTCTGCATGATACAAGGTCCTTATAGAGAATCTAGCCAGTTGTGTTGTCGTAAGGGATCCTGTCAATTATAACAGCACTATAAATGGTTTTATAATTTTATTTTTACCAAATACATTGGAGGAGAAGGCTACTGCATTGATCTTTGTTGCACACAGGCCTTCAAAAGCAGGAATATTATCGAGCTGATAAGGCATTTTGGGGCTAGCAAGATTCCTTTTGACAACTTTCCCACCTTGTAGTACTGAATTTTTTTTTCTCATTGACTTTATCTTTCTTTATCACTCACTATCTCTTTTCCCCAGCTCAACTCTGGTCTTTTGTTTGACTTGGAGCAGTTTTTTTTTCCTCTCCAGTTTTCAGTTCACCAAATAAAAGGACCACCAAATTGTGGTTCACATCAATCTCACATTTGTTCATACTATGAGTAGTTCACACTGGTTCATTCCCAACCTGAGTGATTAAAACTTATCTGGAATGCTGAGGTGCTATGGTGTTTCTCTCTAATAATGCTGTATTTGTCAGTGAGCTTTTGTCTGTGGCTTCTGCTTCTGGGGCAGCTTTCAAAAAAGGATGATGATGAGAGTTGCCAGTGGTAGCTTTTGATAGAAACTGCACTAATTTTGGCTGCTCCCTGTATATTCAAACACTATGGTGAAATAAACCATTATGGTATCTGTAGCCTTAGTCAAAATTTCATTCCTCAGTTGTCTTCTCTTACTTTAATTTGGATGCTGGGATGCAGAGCTAAATTGTACCTCTGGATTAAAGTAGCTGTTAGCAGTCATAATGATCTCTGTAGAATTCAAACCAGTCACCTTTACTACAAATAGAGAGCCGCAGTTTAGCCACATGCTACAAGTGAAGTCCTAAGATAACATACTGTGCCATCCACATGAATATTTAGCTCTTGAAGGAGGGCTGCTATATTTTAAAAGAAGCATTAAATTAAATATTAGTAATGCAGTTTCAGTAAGATGATTAAATTAATAGGTCTAGTCCTATTTCTGCAATAGGCTGGAAGAAATTGCTCAAGTGATGTAACAACACTGTGCACTGTAATTTAGTATCTATTTATCTTGCTGTAGCAATACAACAAATATTCTTAAGAGAAATAAAAGTACTTAATGCAGTATATGTTAGTCTTTAAACTCTTTCTGCAATATTTAGGGCCTTGTTTATTTTTATATTTTATGATTATTTCTATAAAATGTCAATTATTTGTATCACACTCCTACTATTTGTGCAACAACAGTAAGTATTTTGCTGCGTAATTCAAAGTAAGGTGAATGCCTTTATGGTTGAGATCACAGTAGGTTTTTAAACTCACCAGAAAACCGTGAGTTCAAGCCCCACATCAAGACTTGGACAGAAACCCAGAAGTGATACTGCAATGCAGTATTAGAGATAATACTGCATTTGATGTTCAGTCTTTAGGATGAAATGATAAGTTTGTGTTTGCTTCATTAACCTTGAGTAGTGGTTTTGTGGAAATGGTTCAGAATGATGCTTTTAAAAAAGAACATATAATAACCCTATTTCCTGGTCAGCTGTCATTTCTCCTCCTACTCAGTATTCAAAAATTCTCCTACAAGCTGTTAGTGAGCACACAGTAGTTGTTCTTTTACACATCCGATAGGTATGTCCCTATTTTGGGAAGTACTCAGAGATGAGGATAAATGTATCAGGTCACATTCTTGTTTTTCACTTCCAACACTCTCTTTGGGCTGTAGAGGTTTTAAGAAAAAAATGTGCACTGAAGTGACTGTTCAAAGAGTTCTGGTGATCTAGGGCATGGCAGTAAAAGTCCTGCCATCTTTGAAATTGGTAAAACATGTAGCACTGTGTTGATAAATAGGAAAGCTTGTAATACCATCCACCAACTCTTGCATAAGGGTACAAAGGATAAAGATTCTTGAATTTTCCATCTACTCATTTTACATGAGTAGAAGACTGGAAAATCAATTAACATACATATGGGTACCTAGTTAGATTTTGCCCTCGTTCCTAAAGTATCTGGATGCTTTATACAGATCTTGTTCTTAAGCTGCTGTCTGCTCAACTTCCACCACCTGCTTGTTTGCCTAAGTATGGCATGAAATGCTTCTATTCAATTAAATAATTTAAGGCATAATGGATAGATAATTTCTAAGGAAATTTATATCTGGAACAGTTTGTCTTATAGTAGTTAGTGAAAAACATATTTTCTGAAATTTTCTGAAATTTAGTATTAGGAAGGACATGTACAAATATTGGCTGTTATATGTTTTCCAAAAAATGACTGTTCTTGTAAATTCTAATGAGAAACTTCTCCATAGGAATATGTGCTCAATCTTTGGTTTCTGTATATAACCTTGAAACAAGTACTACTGCTGATCGTGACTTAATTGTTGGTCTTGACCTGTTTTGTGCTCATTCATACAGCTCTGCAATGACCAATTGATGTTTTCAGTATTTATTAAAAGGTCAGAGATTTGTCCTGAGATGATGTTTTGCTCGTAGACCAATGTGTTTTGTGCCTGGGAGCATAGAGTTCAGGGGCAACATTTCCAGTTCAAAATTATTATAAGTTTTAGACTTGAGACTTTTTAAGAATGTTTTGTTAAAGAAACTCTATGCCCATGTTTTTTTGATTATAGGATGTTTGGGATTAGTGTTTGAGCTATTTATACTCCTCTTTGCACATTTCATAAAACCTCATTAATTGTTGATATTAATGACACTTATACAACAGGACTAGTCACATTTTTTCATTAATAGTTAATGAAATTAAAGTGATATTTTAATTATATATACGTCTGTCTTTCTCCCTTGTTTGTTTGATTGTTTTTTTCCTGCCCAGAAGATCAAAGTTTAAGTAAAAGCTTTCATCCTAAATTTTTAAAATTTTAATCATATTAAATTCTTGTTTTGGCAGTTTGAAGCCAAGTGTTTGGGCTTAGTAGATATTGCAACCTTCTCTGTGTGGTGCAATTATACTCACTTAAGCTCTCAAGCTTTCACAGAGAAATTTAGCATTTACAAAAATGACTGAGTTGAATCATGACCTGAGAAGTTATTAGGGTGGAGCTTGAAAAAAAATATTTCTGTTGTGTTTATTCCTCAGTTTGGCCAAGAACCAAATTATTTCATGCACTCTTGTACAGTAATTTATGCATAAGTTTTCTTATTGTGATTATGTATTTCTTAGAGAACCTAAATTTGATTTCTTTCTTTTTGGAGTGGTCTGTAATAAACATCTTCTCCAGAGGATCCCCACTCCTGAAGTCTGACCAGGGTTCCAATTCAATGGGTACATCAAGCTTTCTGTTTGACTTTTTCACTTTAATACAGAGCCAAACCAATTTCATGTGTAATATTGACTATATCTTTGGTAAACAGTGTTAGGCATCCAATTATATAATTATGAGTGATTACAACCACCACAGTAAATATATCTGAAGCTATTTACTATACTTCACATAAACTGCATTAAAGTTAAAAATCAACATTGCTACCAAAACCAATGAATATTCAGTGCTAGATTTTGCTAGCTGCTCTGAAGAAAAAAGTTGTGGAAAAGCAGTGAGTTTGTAATTTGCCCCTTCTGTGTTTCACCATACTCTGATATTTATTCTAGAGGTAAAAAAAGTGCAAATAAGCATAAGTAGAAGCAATGAAAAAGATATCTATAGTACTTTTATATTATTATTCTATATTTATATATATATATTTATATTATTATTCTATATTATTTTTGAAGATATTACTGGATGCAGTATATTATTGCTAAATTTTACAATTACAGAAGATAGATCCTCTATGATATAATAAGAAAAGCATCAGTGAGCTATTCAACAAATCAGAGTTATCACATTCCTAAATTTGTAGCTCACACTATATTTTTCTTATATTGGGACAGAATGCAAGCCATTCTTTTCATACCAAATAAATAATCAAAATCCTCACAAAGAGCTAAATCATTAAAATTTTCTTGAAAATCTGAAGGAAAGGTGAAAATATCTAATAATTTGAAAAAAATTACAGGGCTAAAATTGTGGGCACTCTTGTAAAGAAAGACAATGTGATTCTTGGTACTGGCAAAGATTACCACAGAACTGAGGAAACAGCTACTTGCTAGGTGTGCTCATCCCATTCATGTCCAGTGTGTGACTATGCCAGATGCTTTACTTGAGCTGATAATTTGAATAGAAGAAAAAATGTAATTCTAGGTATTCTTGAGAATTCACATTTCCCTTCTTCTCCCCACTGAAAGGTATAGTAATGTTAAAGGTGAAATGAACTTTATGCATGGAAATAACTGGAGAATTCTTTGTCAGGTTTTTGCATGCTTTTCTCTCCCTTGCTTAAACTTCTCAATAACTCTAGGACTGTAGCCCTGAGAGCCTAAAATTTATCAAAATAGTTTTGATTTGACCACCACTGATTGAAGGCTGATACACTTGGCAAAACTAAAACAGATTTTAACTTGATTCAATCCTAGCAAAATTTTCCTTTCTACACTGCTGTTACATAATAACATTATCAATTTGCTGAAAGTATTGGTAGCACAGAACAAACAGACTTAAAAACCTTTCATTTTGTTTTTGATTTTTTTTTTTGCTTGTTTGTTTTTTTCTTTAGTAATTTTCTTTTCTTCTGCAATATATAGATGATATGTCCATGGCAGGTAATAATGAACTTTCTTTACAATTCTTCAATCTGTTTTGGAAAGTTTCCTTTACAGATAATATCTCAGAGGTAAAATGTTAACTTTGATTCCTGATCTCATTCCAGCACCACAGTTCTGGTGTTTTATTCCCATAAAATGTAAAAAAAAATCAAACTCCAACAAAGATATGCGTGAAGGTCTCTATATCCCCTAAAATACCAAAAGGAAACCTGAATTTACCATTGCAGACTTTGGAAAAAGCATTTTGAGGTGATGCAAGGTACCTACTTAGCCAGAGGTTCTGCTTACCCTTTTTGTTGTACTTCAGAAAGGCTGGTTAGGTAGACTTAATGGAACTGTCAATCCTGTACTCAAAAAAGGTTTCTATTTAGCACTTACACTTTAAAATAAGACCCCATTTTTTCCCAGAAAATAGATCCTGGCTGAATGGTCCAACTCACTACCCTGATCTCTAAAATTTGTTATGATTATCCTGGGTACCAGGATAAGAAAATGTAACTTCAAAGAACAAATATGCCATAATTCTAAAGATTAGGGCTGAAGTTAGTAGGAAAATACTTCAGTTTTAAAATACCCGTCTGTCATTTTGCTCTCATAATTGCTTGCAAACTGTACATTATAATATATTGTGTATCTAAAAACAATGACTTGCTGATCATTAAAATGGTGATGTGTTCAACTGAATCACAAAAATGCATGTATTTGTAAAGCCTTTATCAAATACGTAACTATTGAGTAATTTCAAGCATTTCAAATCCATATAAAAACATAAAAGCTTTTCAGTTATTCAAAAACCTTAGAAATGAAACTTAATTTCTTTGGGACATTTGGTTTACAACTCTTTTGCTTTAGATAAAGACCATAAAAAAAAAGGGATGTAAACACAATTTTGAAAGTTATGTTAATCAAGGGAAAGTTGTTTTGTAATAACTGTGTGTAAAGATAACTGTGTTTCTCTGCAACGCACAGTATCAGAAACAAGGCTAGAAAAGCCATCTTTTTGGCTCTTGTTCACATTCTGACTTTACTCAAGCCTTGTAGGGCCAACTATCTTTAACTGTTCTTGACAAAAACAAGTCCACATTTGCAATCAGCTTGTCACGGGCAATCTCACGGGGAATACTTGGTCCAGTCCAAGAATGAGAAATGATTTGTACAATCTCATTCCTTTAAATTAAAAATAAGACACATGTCCAGTACTATGCACACTAAATTAATCCTATGTAGAAATAAAGCACATAGAAGCTGCTATCCTTAGCACTGTACTATATCTGTTGCTTGCAGAAATGGGTACATTTGAAACCTCAGTGTGTGAATCTCTCACTGACTACCTTTGATGTAGGAATGGCTTTGCATCTGAACTGAAATGAAAATACAATTAAATAAAAAGTTACAAATTGAAAAATCCTTGCATAATACTATATTTAATGCAAATGTGTTCTCTTCTGCATCACCAAATTAACTGATGTAGGAGCAACCAGCATTTGTAATGTAATGCCAGGAACTGCTGCAGTACACCCTCAAGATACTTTTACCTGTCACACGGGCAGAGAGCAATTCCTTTCAGGCAGTCAATAAAGCAGGTTTTATCTACAAACTTTCCAACATCACATTAGGATGATTAAAAATAAAATCCAGCATGAAACAGAGAGATCTGTAAGTGTTAAACATGCATGCAATATGGAGAGAAATTATTTTAATAATACCATTAAAATATTGTCAGTGCTGCTTTAGTCAGTGGAATTATATTCGATTAAGCATATCAACACCTTCAAGCAGCAGTTGAACTCATCACTAATAATATTCATTAAATATGCTTTGTCATATTGTGCTTTAACAGTCCTTGTCTACAGGTAAAGAACAGACAGAAAACATGAAATGAGTTGGAAATTGGAATAGGCTGTCAGGCCCCCCCAGCTGGGGTGTCTTAAATCAGCAGGATTATGCCTCAGCTTTCTTTTTTAATATCCTCACATGGAATCACACCCCTAAATGATGGGTATTTGAAGAGGTACTGCTTAAACCCATGGGTCTGATATCACTGCAGTGGCACACAAGGTGCAGAATCCCTGATGCTCTGCTGCTGAGGTCTGTGTTAGGGGCCAGCTCCAGCAGGATGCTGAAGCCATCAATGCCAGCAGGCAGATGTTGGGAGGTAGCACACTTCCATACTGATTGTGGTGTTCCACAGGATAGGGGAAAGGGAGTTGATATTGTCCTAAAGGAAAAAGCTGGTATTAACCCTTGAAGAAAAGAGACTTCTATCTCTCCTAGTCACTAACCTGGAAAAAAGCATATAGGACAAATCTATAATTTTTAGAGGAAATATGAAATTAAAAATGGCAGAAGAGAAATGGAGAGGAAAATGCTGTCTTTTGCATGACCTGGCTAAGGAAATGTTAGCAATAAACTTTTTCTTTTGAGATGAGACAGATTTTCAGTAATGTTACCTTGCTACTGAAAGTCACTGAAAGAATTTGACAGTGTAAAAAAATATTTCTCTCTTAGAAGATCTGATTTTTTCATATCTTTAGTGACGAGAATGAAGTGCTCAATAATTTGTACCAGGGATGCTCTGGTTAGTTGCCAGTGCAGTTATATTTATCTTCTAGTGTAAGACAATTGATTAGCTGTTCTAAAACTAAGTAGTCCATTGCAACTTTCTTTAGCATTAAGTTGGTTTGGATGACTGTAATCCACAGCAAAATAAGCATTAGGGTTTTTTTCTTCTAAACTCAAACACTTTTGTATGAAAAATATACCAAAAAAAACAGGCAGCTGCCTAACAGCCAGGTGAATTGACCATTATTACAGGAAAACACTGATTTCTTCGTACTAAAATATGTACCAACAGAGAATTTATACCATGTACCACATCAGTAATGATATTTGGAAAAGGTATTCCATCAAAAAACATCTAGGTTGCAATTTCAGCCTTCTTGTATGTGTAATATAAAATGTTTTCCTAATGAATAAGTGTATCTAAATTATGTAAAATACAAGGTCTAAAACTTGACATCATACTGAAACACTGAAGAAAGAGTAAGAATAATACATAAAAGTAGCATAGGTGCCACTTAGTATAATCAAAAATATGTAAAATACCCCCAATATCGGTTACTGAATAGAGAGGAAAAATAAAACAAGTATGGTATCTATCTCATTAGCTCTTCAAACATTGCAGAGGGTATTGCTCAAATGCTTTCTCAAGCATCATATCAGTCCATTCAAATACTCCGAAAAATGAATAAATGTATTCAAATAGCAGTTGGTTCCACAGAGAACCAACCAAGCTCATGACTGAGCTTCAGTGGGAAAAAAAAAAACAAACAAAAAACCAAACAAAAAACAGCAAAACAACCCCAACAAAAATGGTATTTAAAAGAGGTGGGAGCAAGGACAGGCTACAAGAGAGAAATACCAAAACACTGCCCAGGCATGCTGGGATGGTTTTGGAAAAGGAAAAGCTGAGCTAGATTTGAAATTCTTGGGATATCAAGGGCAACAAGAAGAGTTTGTGTTGCTAGTATGTTAGCAGCAAAAGAATGAACAAGTATACAACTCAATTTGTATACTTGTACACAAATAGTGTACAAGCTGTATAGTCAAGTATACAACTTGAGTCTGCTAATGAGTGGGGAGAGTGATTTAGTGACAGTGGATGCAGATAAAGTTGAGGTACTTTAAACATTCACTGCCTCAGTCTGGGAAAGGTTTGAATCTCGAGGTTGTGAAAAAGGACTCAGATGGTGATCTGTTGAGAAATTTGAGTCCAGCTGTGTGCAGGATAAAACACACTGGGTTGTATCATCAGAAGCTTTGCCAGTAGATTGAGGAAGTGATACTTCCCCTTTACTCCGTGCTCAGTTGATCACACCTGGAATAGTGAATCCAACTTTGGAACCCTAATACAAGAGAAATTCTGATAAACTTGAATGAGGTTAGCAGAGGCCACCAAGATGGATGTGGATTTGGTGCACATGTCCTTTGTGGAGTGGTTGAGGAAATTGGCCTTGGCTGTGAGCCTAGAGTAGAGAGAGCTCCAAGTGACTTAATAAAAGTCTTTCAATAGGTGTGAGGGAATTACCAGGAGATGGAGGCAGGTCTTCAATTGAGGTGCGTGGCAAAAGAATGATAGACAATGCTTTAAATTGGTGTAAAGAAAAACCAGTTTCAATATGATGGTACTGGAAGAGGTTGCCCAGAGAGGCTCCATCCTGGAATCCAATTGGACAAATCCTAAGCAACCTACTCTGAATTCTGTGTTGCTCTTGCTTTTGGCAGAAGACTGGACGGGCTGACCTCCCAATTTTTCTCCTGACCTAAATGCTTCTGGATTCTATGAAAACACAATGGTTATAAAAGAGCAATCTAAGAAAAGGGTTCTTTGCTATACCAGAATGGTGAAACGCTATATACTAGAGTATGTGCCATGCTAACAGAATGCTTTCTGAAAGCAAATAAAGCCCCATTTGTTGCATAATACATGTAGCACCAGTTAAACACAAATAATACTCAGTTAAGTTTTGCTTTTTTTTTGAAGTATTGATGCACAGGCCCTTTGTGACTGATTAGTGGTAGCACCTGAATAAGTGCTACAAATATCACAACAAAGTTCAATGTGAGACTGGCAAATGATTATTTTTTTCTGTTTGAAAAAAGCATGAGTTTAGCAGCCACTGAAATTTCTCAATCATGCCTCCTGTATTTTTACTTGCCATTTATTTGGCAGTTCTATTTTCTATATCAAATTTGGAAAGGATGAGGGCTGAAGACACAGGAGTTGATTCTAACTTTGTGCTCTTTTAACATTATGTCAAGAGAAGGAAACAGTTTGGAGACTTTTGCCATTCAGTTTGGACACTTTTGCCCCAGCTATCTCTAACCCATTCTGGCACTTCAGGGTCATTTGTGATCTCTGTAAGACAATAATGCATTTCTGTGGAAATTATTGTTTATTGTGACAGGAGAGAGACATGTACACAACTGCATTACCTAGGGTGTCGTCTTGGACTTGACCTGTGGTCTGAGATGCTCATATTACAATAATCCCTATTAAGTACAATTCCTATTAAAGGTATTTTGACAGAGAATAGAAAATATCATTTTCTATTCTCACTCTGTTATCCCTTTTTTAGACTTGATCATGTTGGGGACTTTTTGTGGCATTTATATAGATATGTACACTGGGAAATGTTACAATGCAACTTTGGTGTACTGCATTCGAAAAGAGCAGAGGATAGTGCAAAAATGCAGTAGAGAAGGATGTTTTGGAACTGTGAGCTTTTTCAGAATAATACATCTTTTGAGGTAAAAGACTCACTGCATTAGCCAATCAGTTCATTAGGAGCCCCTCTAATTTGCTGTTCAGTTCAAACTTCCTGTGATTTAATATATTTAATAAGAAAAGTGCTTTATTAGCAAAAGTGTTGTGAACTATAGAATATCAGTTTGCATTCTATGATGGGGTAGGAAGTAATTTTGGCATCTCCTCAAAGTGGTTCTTAAACCTTCTGAGAAGAAGAAATGCACTTTTATAATATACACATATAATTGGAAATTAACTCCTTAATTTGATTTTACACATAGAACTTCAGGTCAGTAATTTCTCTTACAGTAACTCAACCTCAGCATGCTCTTTATAGTTATAATAACTTAGTTAAATCTGATCTTTTAGTGCCTGTGGGATCTATGGGGTAACAGCCTCCCCCTCCCCCCCCAGCATTATCTACTTTCCAGGTAATAATCGAGATTAAATGTGTAGACTTGTTTCTCCATCATTTCAAAAAGAAAATATCTTTCTTCAGATATTCCTCAGAAAGTGGAAATAAAGTCCTTTATAATTTATTTTTATTTCCCAAAAAATTATCCCAAGGTGAAAAGGGATTCAGAATAAAATTTTATTTAAAAGGGAAACAATTTGATTAATTACCATGAAGCAGGGACAAATGCTCTTGCACATTTAAATGTTAAAGAGATTATGTTTGAAATTCAAGCAGCCACACACAATGTATTTGTCAGGCTAATAATTATGTTTTGCATATGTTGAGTTCTGCAGAGACAATGATGCTACTGGTAATTCTGCTACTGCAGGATCTGCTTTTTTTACAAATGAGGTCAAAAGACAATCAAAAATGAGTGTAAATAGGCGTGGTAGCCTTGCCTACCCATCAGCTAGGAAGAAGAGTGGTCTGTGAACCATGCATTCCTTCCTCTTTTCTGCTTTTAAATAACCGTGAGCACAGGAGGGGGAAGCCACCCACACCCAGCTCCTGATCTACAAACATCACACAAATCAGACACTAATTCTGCTTGTGGCTGCAGCAGAAGTGAGTAGTTTTTAATTGACTTTTTAGGCATTTGGGAGTAGGTCCTTACATCCAATTTCTAATCCTGACATGAGAAGAGATTTGCAAGTTGCAGGATAAGGAGGAACAAGGTTTTATTACAATTTTGTGGTCATCCACAACAGTACTCAAACTCTGCTTTATCGCAAAAACTACAAAACTTTTCTTTAAAACCCTGTGGGTAAAACACTAAATATGCTTCTGTGCATTAGGTGCTCACATTTTTGTTGCAATAAACAATCAGTGTAGCTTATAGAAAGGCTAAGGATGTTCTGCAAAGGATGCTCTGAACTGCGACCCAGCATGGACTGGTTCAGGATTGACATTATACATGAGCTTTCACACCAGTTACTGAGTTGCTCCGTTAATCCACAGAGAAGGCTCACATGTTGATTTATAGATACCTGGTTTTGTACTCCAAGGCTGTTGCCACTCTATCACGTAATATGGTTATGTTGTCCATGACCCTAGAAATAGTCCTTCTGGGAAGAGTTGTTCTTTCAGTTGAATAGATTTTGGTGTTAAATTGATTCCTGGTATATTTTATCAAGCAAAAATAACACTGGGCACTTAAAATGGAAAAATGGAACATATTTTTCTTTCTTTTATTGTCATTATTTAAAATGGCATGGACTTTAGGTTCTTTCTTTCTTTCTTTACACTTCTAAAGCAAGTAGACAGAATTGCAACATTATTTTAACTTAACTGCCATGACAATAGGATTTATGGACTACTGAGTTTCATGTCCTTTTGAAAGTATAAAAAGAAATGCCATAAACACGCAAAATACTAATGAGATTATCTGGCAATTTTTTCCAGAGAGGAAGGAGTAAAGCAGATTGACATATATGAGTTTTGAAAGGAGGAAATTTGCAAGCTATTTTCAGAGATCCACTTGCATTGATTTGAATGAAAATCAGCAAAGAATGCTCTAAGAAATAATCTCAAAAGGGTACAGACTCCAAAGTCTGACAACAGCTGGGAGTAAGTGCTTTAGCACATGGATGTTAGTGATGAAACACATTTACATGATGATTAACAGCTTTTCAAGTAGCCTAGGTATAAGACAAAGACAAAACCCCCTAATATGTCCTTGTTCTGAAGTTGTCTCTGCCTGTCTATCCTGTGGATAAAAAAGTAGGAAAGTTTTGTCTGTGATTTGCACATTTCTTTCATAATTTGCTGTCTCTTTATGCAGCAATAGAGATTCAGCTAATACTAGTTAGCAAAGTTATACTGTATGAGCAGTGCTCCAATGCCTAAAGATCAGGATTTCTTAGTCTTACAAAAATTAAACTTTGCAATTTAATTCTATGAAAGCTATTGACGTGCAAGCTAATTCCTGTGTCAGTAGGCATTGATATCTTGCTCTCAGGCCTTTATGAGTTGCCAAATAGTCCCATGCATTTGCTCAGAAAAGGCCAAGACAAGCTGTCAAGGATCAGTATTCAGATGTTGTGACAAATCCTAATTTCCAAGTATTTAAAGTAAATTCTTGTTGTATTTCTCTGAGCTGGCTGTTGAGGCAAGACCTTCTGGTTTCCACTACAGTCTCATTTGGCAAATCAGAGGTTTAAATGAGGTAATGTGTTATTATGGAGGAACAAGGACAGGAAAGCAAGAAATTTCACCATGTAGTCAAGTACTAAATGCAGCTGTGATTTCTGTCCTAAGCTTTCTTCTGGTCATTTCCACTCGCTATCTGTAATGAAATAGTTAATAATGCAGATACTTAAATACCATCTGTAGATTTTGAATATATGATGGCTCTTTGTTAATAAATAAGCTAGAATATATACTTTGTGTGGATAACACTTCAATGCTATAATTGAAGGCAGTATCAAAACTAGGTATAATAAGATCTATAATTGGAATCCAGTTAATGAAACAAAGAAAACATAAGACCTTCCCTTTACACTGTTTACTCTGACATTTTCTCAGATTGAATTTTGGTATTCTTTGTGGTGATCTTTCCTGATGAGATTTCACTGTGATTTCAGTATTAAAGAATTAACAAAATGAGAAATGCAAAGGCTATACTGAGAAAATTGGTGAGGAAGCTTAAAATTGTATATCTGTGGAAATTCTGGAGGTCAAAAAGCATTTTGTGACTAGTTATGGCTATAATTCTGCTTTCAAAATGAAATTTTAGTTTAATTTCCAAGAAATTATTCAAACATGCATGTTATTGCCTTTTAAAAAAACCCAGTATACTAGAATAAAAAGTTCAAGCTGTACAAAATCATAAGGCAAATAGTTCCCACCTCAGAGATGTGAACTTTCAGAGTTGCAGACAATGTGAAACGAGCAAGTAACTATAGAGCCACAATACCCTGCTGTCATTGTCATTTATCTGCTCTGCCTGGACTGAGGTTCACAGCTACAGTTCTGATTGCTTTTGAGATATGCAGTTTCCAGAGTCAATTAGCAATTTCCATAGTCAGCTTTGTCTTCCAACTCTGAATCCTATAGTGCCTGATTAAGCTTTTTCCATACTTAGCTTGGAAGAGCATGGACTGCCTAGTACACAGACTGAGTCATACACTAAGTCAAGCATGTAGGAAACACTTTAAAGCTGGACTTGAAAGCACTAACATAAAATCTAACCCACACCACTGTCCTCTTCCCATTGCTTGGAACAAGAGGGAACAGCACTCATGTCAACACACTGGTGTTACTCGAAGTGCCATGTTTTGAAGTTTGTTTCATATCAAATATGCAAAAGGGTGCTATTAGAAAAGCAGTGGCTCTTCCCCTGTGTCTATTGCAAGGTATGATGTCTGATTTGCTCTCAGCATCTCTTTTTGATATATGGGCCAAGTCGGTGGAGAAGGGAAAGAACTAATCAATAACACGAATTAGGAGTACGCAATGACTCTCTTATCATAATGTAACATTAGAAAGGATGCACGATAAAGATGGAAAGAGGACACAATAAATCATGTGAAATGACACCAAAAATAGACTGACAGCATCTGTTCTTTTTGTCTCATAACCCAAAACCAAAATAGCTTTCACTACAACTAATGAGCATATTCAAAGCAGATAAAAAATGTTGTCAGCAATGTCTAATTAAAAAATGAAGCTCTTTTGAGGATGTGTATCACATCGTAACCTTACAGTACCAGTTCACTCTACAATGTGTCACCTTTCTTACTGCTACGGCATACTTTTTAAAAGTCAGCAATCATTTTTTCTTTTTAGCTTAGAATAGAGAAATTTGGGCCCCTTGATTGGTGCAAATTGGCCCTGTGACATTCTGAATCCTGACATAAAATTATCCTATGGAAGTCCAGTGTAAGAAGAGTTCTGTCTTAACACTGTACTGAAATGAAAGACTCCTGAACCAGTAGCCTGCAGGTTTTTTATTTGTGCCATAGAGGAACTCAAAACTGTCAGAATGGATTTTTCTAAATTAAGACTTTTTTTCCTGTTAAAGATGCAGTACCTAAAATATTGGCAATTTTATACTTAATTACTTATTAAAATTATATATATATATTCATACCTTTCTGACCCTAAACACTGAAAAAGAGAATAATTTAGAAGTCAATTTAATTGTTGTTCTATTTATTCAGATCTTATCTCTTCCTATAAAAGTTCCCTCCTTATTTAAAATCAATTCATCTTTACCTGGAAAGAAAAAGAATATATTGGAAAGTCAAGCAGTTGAAAAATAAGGTTGAAATTGACCTTATAAGCTTTCTTAGGCTTTCTAAGAGGTGCTTTATCATAATCATTAGATATTCTACATGAAATGTGAATCAGAAGAGACCTACAGTTCTGAGCAGACATAGGAGAAGTATCTGAATGGGGATGGGTAAATGAGATATTTGGACAATGGATATTTTGGATCACTGAGGTATTCTCACTGCTGGTGGTTCTCCTTGCTGTAAAATCAGCAATACTGAATGGGGCAAGGGATGTTTTTTTCTTGACAAGTATTAAAGCTTAAGGTAGAAAGACAGCACTACAGACACAAGAATGGATATGCTCATTTGTTTCCAAAAGTCCGACACTTTCAGTAACAGTTTGGATTTCATCCAAGCGGTATTTTAAGAATGCCTGGAAAAAAAAGCCCGGATTAAGAAAGGGGTTTTGGCAGGTTTTTTTGGGGGGAAACACTTCCTTTATCAAAATGCAGTCAGATAGTATTTCTTCTGTCAAGGAGTCCTACACCAGCAGGGTAGCAGAGAGATTGGATTCATTGGCCTATCTTAACAGCTCTGGATAAGGCACTGAAACTATGGTCAAGACTATAGTTACTTACCCTCATGCTAAAACAAATCTAAGGGGACTTGACACACATGTAAGCAGCTTTCTTTTCAGTTGTGTTTTTTATTGATTGGTAGGTTCACACAAATAGGTAGTAAAACACCTATGCTGGCTGAAGTCTAGATGATGAGTTTCTAAATGAAGTCCTTATCTTTCTTCTTAAGAACTCTTAATACCATTTTCACTTTATTTCATTACCATGTTTGCACAACTTTTATTCTCCTATCCTCAAAAAAAGAGCAGAAAAGGCCTTAAGATATTAGTTTGTAAATGTGCTTTGAAAATGCAAGTATGTTTAATTTGTAGTCAGTTGTGGCAAATTGTTTTTTTGAAACTGGTAAATAGCAAGTAGTTTATGAGGTTTGTACACAGTCTGCAAATTGCTTGATCTTATCTTTGCTCAAACCTATACTCTACCTTAGTTCTTCTCAACACTAGAATATATGATGGCTAAGCTTAAATTTAAACTGAGCTTAAATCATCCTACCTTCCTTTAATAGATATCATCTGCAAGCTTAGACAAATCTCATTATTACCTACAAAGCATACAGTAAAAAGTAAAAATCTATTCTGTGTGGTACAGTATTTTCTGATTATTATATATATCCATTCTCAATCCCAAAATAATTATACTTTTTATCTCAAAAGTTTTACAGCTTTACCACCTCAAGCAATATTTTACATCTGTCAAGAATGATTTATGCAATAATGACTTAAACTGCAAAATGGAGTCCTCAAAGGAAGAGCTGTCAAATATTTTCACCATAAATAACTTTATTAAAATAAGAACTGATATCCTGTATAAACAATATCTTGCCTTCAAGTATAATTCAGATCATATAGCTATAAGATTAGTGAAAAAAAATTTTGAGATAGTAAGGAATTTATGATATTGCTGCTTTGATATCAAAGTATAATTTTTAAATTAAGCAGATGCTAGTGCCTAATGGGCAACCTTGGAAAAAAAAATCTGTTTCAAAATAATACTTCTTGTGACTTGTATTTATCTACTGCTCTTTTTAAAAAGGGATATTTACATTAATAAAGAAACTTTATGTGTCTTTAATCCCAGGAGTACATCCAGCGACAACTGTGGAGCTACTTGTGCTATTAGAATCTGTAAATTTGGACCTTTAGTTTTGGCACTGTCTGTTCCCATTAATGATTTTTCTCAGTAATAACTCTTTCGGTAGCTATGTAATTGCCTATTGTGGCACTACTTGAAGAGGACAGAGGACTAGAACTTTGCTTAGATTGTGTTAATACCTTTCTAAAAGGAAAAAGAGAGAGGAGAAATTCAAACCAAAAGCAAGCTACACTCTGATAGAAGTACTCTGAGAAAAGCTAGTAAGGATTTTAGCTGCAAATGTCAAAAACTGCTGTGAAGGCAGCACTGGTGTGGCTGGGACAGGGTCTGCTGGGTGCCCAGATCATGCTGGGCACCCAAGTCTGGGCCACCCAAACAATTACACAAAGCCATCACAAGCATTTGATGCTTCTCTGCACCCTCCCCACACTGCACAGTGAAAAGGGAAACAGGGTCCATCCAGGTTACTCATTTATAAAACCATCATGCATAAAATTTTTTTCTCCTTTGACCACTCTATCTTTTGTCTGTCATGTTTAAGGCAGTGTAGATTCAAGTAATTGCCATTTTTTTAATATGAACTTACAATATTTTTCCCATCCTTCTGTCCCATCTTCTTTGAGTGAGTAATTTGGCCAAAAATTAAAGCAGTGAACAAACAGCAGCTTTCAGTCTTGCATCATCACGATGTTTAAAACTCGAGATCCTGCACTTTCATCTAGAAAAGTGGACTATAGACCAGTAGAGAAAATCAGAATCCTAATTCATGTGTGTGTGTGTGCAATACCATTTTTCTATAGCAAGAATTTTCTTTTAAGCTAAGCTTCAAAGCTGTGACATTTTAAAATTATATGAGGTGGTATTTAGAATCAAAAAGAAAAAGCATTATTTATAGAGTGATTCCCTTTCTGATATCTGCATTGCTGGAATTCTGATGACAGATTAGCTTTAAAAGTGATCCCATTGACATTTGCTTTACTTCAAAATATTAGAATAATTTTTAATATAATCAGTGGCTTATGGAGAGTAAATGATAGTGTGATGTGGAATAAGGTTTTATTTGCAATTCACTGGGCTTTTAGTCAGGAGTGTAATATGTAATATGGTCTTCAGAACCTCTGGTCAGTGGAAGCTCCAGCAATTCACAGCTACTTGAGGTGCCTTCCTCCTCCATATGTTTAGTATTACGTTAAATATTATACAGTGGCTTGCCATGAAATAATACATCAAATTAAACTTTTAAGCAGTGGATAGTTCATTGGAGGAACTCACATGTAGAAAGTTACATTTCTGACCTCTGAAAATTGAAAATTGAAAATTGAAAATTGCTGAAATGGACCTCAAGTCTCCTACTCAGAGCACAAGTGCAAAATAAGCCACTAACCAGGCACTAAACACTCACATTTTTAGAAAACTCTTGAAATTTACTTTGTTTCACAACCTGGAGGAAGTCCTTGTTAGGTATCACTATTCTGTATATTGTTACAATATACAGACTATGTTATATATAGGTGTATGTGTATATGCTATATATTGAAAAATCAAATTTGAAAATTTGAAAAAGGTGAAGATGAAAAGTGAGGTGTTATCTTTTTGAGTTATTTAGAAGAACTATAGGATATGTTTACTAACATTCATTACATTCATCATACAGGTAATTTCAATTTCATGACACCACATAGACTTAAGGCTTTCTATCACATTTTGAAAAGAAATTGAACATTATGTGGATCAAAACCAAAAAAACCTCTTTATATACAGACAATCAAGCTGACAGATAGCCATGCATTTGGGTGTCAGACCTATCTTGTATTTTGAAAATTTTTGCCTGATTCACCTGCTTAAATTTAGCAGATCATAGTCCACATGCTTAAATTTAGACAAGTAAAATATAGAGGCAATTAAAGTAACTATTCATAGAAGTGATATTACTGAAAACCCTTATGCATAAGATTGTTTACAATGAATAATCTCTAACTCTGCGTTCAAAACTATTTATGAAAGATATGGCAACTTTTATGGACTGTATTTCTTTGGTATGTCTCAAACAGATTATGGTGTGTTGCATGATTTCAGAATTCAGCATTTTGGAAAAGGATCTATTCTATCTATCATCTATCTATCTATCTATCTATCTATCTATCTATCTATCTATCTATCTTCCTCTGGTAATTGACAGATAAGCAGTACTTTTAAAGGCCTTTTCCTCCCTCCTAATGTTTTGGGAGACTTTAGGACTTTTAAACTACCACATCTCCAAACAGTGCTCCAGGCTGATGGCTGTGAAAGTTAGCAATAACATTCTCCTTTTGCAATATTATTTTTAACACATGCCAAGTTAACACAAACACAGGGTAGATGTGTAAAAGACACACAGTGTCAGTTCTCCTGGGAAATCTACGTCCAAGGCACAGCTACAAAAAATCTTAACTGAAATCTGCTCCCGATCACCAAACCAGATCTAAGAATAAAGGGCTCTACTGAGAATCTGCTACCAGGAGTATGCTTAAATATTGGTAGCGTGGGTAGAATGGTTGGCCTGAGTCCTATCTGAATTATACCAGCCTAAGCTAAAAATAATATTCCTTAAGTCTCTCCAAGATAACAACAGAATTATTGAGAACAGGATTTAACTCTGTGACTTTAAAATGAGAGAGCACATTGCATGTGATTCTAAAATTGATGTAAACAACACACTGGCACTTCTCCAGAACTAATTTAAGCTCAGCATTTGAATATGAATTTCCTTTTCCTTCTCCCAAGAGTGTACACAGCAAGAGACAAAATAAGGTACACCACAATTATCAATTATTTGAATTCATTTGAAAGATGGGTGTTTCTGTAAATAACTCTGGGTAATTAAAAAAAAAAAAAAAAACAACAACAAAACTCTACATATAACTATTATGTATCATAATTACTTCTCATGTGTGTGCATTTTAAAATCTGCAAATACATTTATTAATTTTTTGCTCTTAACAGGAAAAAAATATCAGCAGATTCAGCCATTCTGCATGTATTGACTTCTTACTGAATAGCAGGGAATAGTTCATAGTCTAGGCAAACCCAAGTTTTTACTCTGGCCATACTAGGACAATATCGGTAGTTCAATTGCAGGTTCTTCACAATATCTCAGCTCTGAAAAAGGCTTGTCCCTTTCTTTATAAACTAATGCTTTCTTTATGATGGGCTGTTTTTTTCTACTTTTAACTTTGTGGTAAAATATTGAATTTAAATCAAGGTACGTTTCCTCTATGCTGATTACTTAAAGTGATTTACATCTTCTTTAAACCAACTGAGAGAAGAACTTCTGTTCCAGAGTTGCAAACACTGTGCTGGCTTCATTCAGCTGCTAGGGTGAGTGTGCAGTGACATACTCCATACACCCACTACTCTCAGGGCAGATTTCCTTACTGACACACACAAATGTATTTCACTGGACTTCAGAGAAATTACAACAAAGCAAAGGGGCTGACCAGTACAACATACACACTTCTTTTACTGATCAACTGCTAACCAAACATGCAAAAAGTTTTGAAAATAAAACCAGACTTTACCATCTTTGTGATAATAGGTGACTTCTACTTTCCTTTCCTCTGACCCCAGCAGGGCTTGAGCAATTTGGGCAATATGATGTCTTTTGGTCTCTGGCCCATGAAGAAAATCACAGGTGCAAGGTTTCTGCATGACATCTGGCCTGGAGAACCCAGTCATCTCACAGAACCCATCATTGCAGTAGATGATAGCACAATTCTGCACTCTAGCATTAGCAATGATGAATTTTTTATCTGCAATAAAAGAAAGTGATGCATTTTTTAGTGCTCTTTCAACATTTCTTATAGGGTCGATTGCAGAGATGAATGCTGAACAACCCTTCTTTTCACAGAATGCCTGAAATACAGAGATTTTCAGTAATTTAATGAAGATCAATTTGATCCATAACTTTTAAAGAAACTTCAATTAATTTAGAATACATTAAAGATAAATATAATTCCTTTTATAAGGAAATAAAACCACACTATGTAAGTCTCTGTAAATCTCCTTTTGACTTCAAAATTTTGTCTGTTTCAGGCTTCACTGAAGCCCAAGCGATGAGTGCCGGCCCATCAGTCACAACTCCAGGAAAGTCCTTGAAAAGTTAGCAGCTTCCTTTGGGGAAAAGTAGAGCCTTGGGAAGGGGGTTCTACTTTAGGGAAGGGCTTCCTGATGTAAGGTCCATCTCAATCTACTCTATAGGGGTTTTTATTGAGGTGAATGACAATAAATTTATAGTATTTTAATAAATCTATCTGGAATGTAACAGAAGAAAAGTTCCTAAAAACAAAAAACATGAAACGATTGTTATGTTGGAAACATTTTGCAAATTTCACAGAAGTTCTCTGTTTCCATCCATCCTCCTTTCCCAAACTCTCATCTCAAAGACATGTTCAAAAGTTTTCAACTCTTATTAGTTTGTTTCTGTTTACCTTTTAAACACACTATTCCCATTGTAATTATAAACGTGACTATGATACACTTACTGCTAATAACATTAATTTTTAGCTACTCAAATTCACAAGGGGATTGCTCGCTTTATAAAATATTTTTACATGACACCAAGTAAACAGTGCAAGTCTTCAAAATTTTAAATATGTCTGTCTTTGAACACAGCGACATATCTGGAGATTTCATTCTTACTTTTTCTGCTATCTTTCAATCATGTTGAACTTTCACTATCACTTACCTATTTAGCAGCTAGTGCATTATTACTGTCAAAAAATCTACACTTCACTACACAAAAACTTGGAGTAGCAACACCAACTTAATATAGATATATTAGGAGTAGCACTGTCTTTATTTTTTTCTCAAAAAATATAAATATTACACATGCTATTATGGGTTTAAGTATATGGAAGTATATGAACTGGAATTACCTGTAAGGGCTCACACCAGGCTGATACTAAAATTATGCTAAATATTTAAATCAATGTACATATATCAAACTACTGTTTCTAAATTAAATTCATTTTAAGTATCAAGTGATCTTTCTTACAGCTAATAGGAAACCAGAATTCTGGCCAGGAAAAAAAGCACTTCAGCTTCAGCCTCCTCGACAGGTAGTAAACTGCTGCATTGGAAAAGATCTCACAGACTCTCCATGAGGATGCATTTGCACTGGTTTGATAGATATTTTAGACTTACATAAAGAAAAGAGAGAAATTTGACAGCTATATCTAAAGGCAGTCATGACAACAAGGTAAGAGAGTATTTCCTCTTTAATAACTCTTCTGCATATTTTCTATTTCCTCTAAATCAAAGTCTGAAGTTCTGCTTTATTTTGAAAATGCAATTATTATTAACAGCATTAACAATCATAATAATAAATCTAGCCTATTTTTTAGACATTGCAAAGACAACAGGATTCTACATTCTGCTTTTAGAGCCATCTCACTGCTTCAGAAGAAGGTAAGAGATATAACTTCTATAGCTGTACAATATGGATACAATCAACGATAAAAACTATTCCTTGAAATAGGATGGGAAAATAGCCCCAACCCCCCTCTCAAAAATCCCAAACCCAAACAAGCCCGCTAGCCAATAATTCAAGTTAGTAATCTGTATTCTAGATCAAAAACATTGCTACTTCTGCCAGGGATCCCCTCCTTACCTCCGGGGTTTTCTTTGCAAGCTACAAACTTAAAAATAGTCTGGAGCTGCTGTCCATTTAGTCGCAAGCAGAATAAAACTACTATAGCAAAATAGATAGAAAGCGAGAACTTACTTTGCCCTTCAAATTTTCGTATGATTGTACCCAAAAATGTATTTTGTGGTGCCACATGACCTCTGCGAACAGGCATGTTTGTACAGGTCTTCGGTTTTCTGTGCACAATGACTTCTCCAAGGATCTCCTACACGGCTCCAGCCCAAAGCACCGAGCCAGCTACCCTTTGTGACAAATCATCGTCCTCTGGAGCTCGGAAATCTCTTCCCATTAGCACCACTTCTAGAGACACGCTTTTCCTATTGGAGTCAGATTCATCCCCCAGTTTCTTTCTTTTTCTTTCTTTCTCTCCTTGCTTTCTTTTCTATTTTTTTCCTGGAGGAGCTCGGACGCTATTGTCTGGGGCGGGTAGGGGTGGGGTAAGCAGGAGGAGGTAGCGGGTGGGGAAAGATTACAAGGGTAATCGATCTCTAGCACCAAACATCGCCAATTTTCCAAAGCAAATGGCTGTGACCCGGCAGTTTCCGACGCTGTAGTGGTGGTTTGAGGGCTGGAAGACTAATGTTTCTCCGCTGCCAGAGGGAGTGACGTTCCCCCCCTCCGGGCTTCACCACGGCGCGCAGCAGCTCGGATTACTCAAGCGTGGTTTAGCAAGAGCCAGCCAATAAATCTCTTCAAAACTCGGCGACAAACAGCGGCATCAGGAATAAGCTACACCCCAGCAGCACCGCGACGTGCCACATCCCCCACCGCGGCGGCTGCAGGGGTCAGCGGGGACCGAGGGCGATGGCAGCAGGGGGGCCCCGCCACCTCCGGTAGCCCCGGCGTCCCCGCCCTCCCGGCACCGCCGGCCCCTTCGCGGCCCCTGAGCGTGGCCCGCCGGGGAGCCCCAGGCGCTGGCAGGGCCGGGGGAGGGAGGGAAGCTGGTACACGCCCCGTCTGGGGCGGGGGGCGGCGCGAGTAGGGGTCGATGTTGAGCGATGGGGGAGCGGGGGAAGGGACCACCGGAGCCCTCGGCATCCTTCCTCTCCCCGGTGGAAGGGATTGCCGCCTCCTACGCAGCGTGACCCAGGCGAGGGCTTCCCCTCGCCACACGACCCCCTCTTGGGAGGAAGGGGGATTCCCCCGGCGCCGAACGCCGCTCCCGGGCTGCCGAGCAGGTGCCAGACCCCGTTCGGGGCCGAGCGAGCGGCGAGGAGGGCGCGCCGGGTCCCGCGGGTGCGGGCGCTGAGCTCGGCACGGAGCCCTCGCCCGGCCCGCGGCGGCACCGAGCGGGTGCCGAGGCCGCCCCGCCGCTGAGCGGCTGCCCGGGACCGCGCTCCGCCCCGGGGCCGGGGCCGCGTCGGGGCGCGGCGGCCGCTCGGAGCTGGCCGTGGTGCTGGGGCCGCCTCGCCGGCGCGCACGGAGGCGCCGCTGCCCGCGCTCAGGCCTGGGGAGCGCCAGCCTCCCCCCACCTGGCTCCTCTCAGCTTCTCCCATCCCACAGGAATAGCTAGGGAGGCTCCCGGGGGAAGCGGGTATTATTTTCAGGCTGTAATTAAGGCTTCCTGCCCTACCCAGCAGGCAAAACGGTGTGCGTTCGGCACGGCTCGGCGAGGTGACACGGGGAGGGAGATGGGGGCAGCCATGCGATGCTGGAAAGGCATCTCTAGGGTAGTGCAAAGCACCGACGGCTTCTTAATAAACTCATAGGGCAAAAAGAGAGAGGCACCTGAGCACCGTTCTTTGTAATCTCAAGCACAGGATATTGAGCCGGCAAACCACCGCTTCCCACCTGTTCTTCCGCAGCACAAACAGGTGTTTCCCTATTCCTGTGAGCTTTTCAGAGGTGTGGCCCTTTGTGTCACTGTTACCGTGTGTCATCCTCTATATTTCTCAGAGGTGGGGCACAGTCTCTTGAGTATGAGGGTGCATTTCAGGACTAATTTAATTTAATCTCAGCGGAATCATCCTGGATTTACACAAGTGTGAATGGTGTCTGAAAATAAAATTTATATATACATAAACTGTATTAAGATGGCTTCATATTAATTGACTGTATACTAATTACAAAGCCTAGGCTACATTAAGGGATATATAATCAGATATGTAATCAATTTTAGGAAGTGAGCATTGCTTATTTGCAGAAACAAATGTTAAAATCTCTATATACAAAGGTATGAATCAAAAGAAAAACATCCATATACGTTTTTGTAATAATATTTGGAGAACTCATTTTTTTGACTCTGATAAACATTAGAAAAAAAAATCTCTTAAAGTATTTTTGAATATTTTTCTTTGGATAGTGGATGAGCCTTCAAGTTCAATTTTTCTCTTATTGCTCTTTGTCTTTATGAAAAACATATATTTCTCTGAAAATGTATTAATGTTCCCAAACACAGTAGTAGAAAGAGTGAAGAGGAACATACTTATTTTAACACTTTCTATAATACCTAACATCTTGTTAAGTCATAATGGCCAGCAGTGACATAATTCTCATTTTTACATTAAAAACATCACTTTGATATATCTGTAACAGCAACAGAAAATAATCACAATAAAACTTTATGGAACAATCACAATAAAACTTTATGGAACAATCAGCGTTTGCTTCTAGTATTGAACAATTAGTAGCAAACAAGATCAACTACAGGCTAGTAGGGTCCAGAGTCCAGTGCTTTAGATGCCTGTCTGGAAAGAAAACAAGAAAAAAAAATACATTTAAGAATTCAAATTTCACTGAAGCCCCAGCTTTATGTTAAATTTGAGAGTGGCACTATGCTTGCCTGAAAACTGAAGGCACCAGAACTCCATGATTCTGGGAAAATTTTTTTGTTCTGTCTCCCAGTGGTAGCTTGAACTTTGATGTTGATTATAATATTATGAATGTATATTATAGTCCTCTTTTCCCCCCCTTTTTATCCACCTTGGTTGTTTGGTTAAGAACTGATCAAGATAACTCCAGTGAAAGAGAGATAACTGCTGCTGAAAGACAAGATCTGAGATGTGGTTTTTAGAAGGGAATGAATTCACAAGAATGATGGGTTGTAATAACTACAGGAGCAATAGGTGACATCAGAAAATCTTTTGTTGTGGTGATTTGCACTCCTGCAGTCTTGTAGATGATCTATTGCTCCTGGAGTGCTTAATGCTCGTTGTGCTTATTGCTTGATAATTTTCTGTAGCAAGAAAGCAAAGAAGTGTGAGAGGAAAATATATTAAAATTGGACAGCTAACATCAAGCAAGCACAAAGAATGTGGAAGAATTTGCATTTGATTGGGAAAACATGCATGCAAGTGGGAAAGTTTGAATTCATTATAAATATGCGTCTCTACTGTGATTAGAGAAATGGAGTATGCCATAGAGATATGTGTTTTATCTATAAAGCTGTACAGTTTCTAACTTTGCAAGGACCGAAATACGGAGGGAGGGTGTCTCCGGAGCTGAAGCCCATCCTGCATGGCCGATGCCGTGTCCTCTGCCCTCTTGTGGCGCTGGTCCTTGCAGTGCCACCCTCGCCGCAGCCCAAGGACAGCTCTCCTGAGCACGGCTGCTCCTCAGCAGAACCGTATTTGGCATTTCCTGGCCTCAAGGAGAGCAGCTGATTTTGAAACGATGGTTACAAAATTTTCACTGGAATTTTCAATACTTCTCAAGTTCCTTAAGTAAATTTTGAGGACTATATGCCTAAAGATGTATTACTAATGTGTTGCCACACCTTGGCAGTTAGCAGTTAAACCTGGTATTGTCAGGAAAAGATGGCTCTGGGGAAATGGCTCTAATCATATTTCCATCATATGCCATCATATATTTGCCCATTTTTGATGGGAAAAAAACCCCCAAATAACAGGACTCAGATTTAGTCCAGCATTCCTATCATATTTGACTTTTCAAAGTCTTATGTTTGCCCTCCTGTACACAGAAGTTTAAGTGCATTCCTATTTGAATAAACACTTTTTGTACTGGAGCAAAATATGGTTAGTTCTTGATAGTTTCTTTCTTTCTTTCTTTCTTTCTTTCTTTCTTTCTTTCTTTCTTTCTTTCTTTCTTCATCCACTTATGTTACATATGCTTACAATTTTAAATAAGGCTGGAATTGTCTTCAGAGCTGTCAAAAGCAATATTGAGACTTTATCTTTAATCCCATTTTAGGCTAAGATAGAATTTGTGATTCTCTGACAGGTGGATGTCTTTTATTATCACCTTAAGTTTATATCAGTCTTGTTTTCTCATCTCTTTACTCATTTATGTCTTTCCAGAACTTCAAGTTATAGCTCTAGATTTTGTTTTGGTCCTTCACAATAGTAATGATCATCATTTAGATTATGACTCTCTGCGCTTGAGGCTCAGGCAAAGTATGCAGTTGCTGGGGACAGCAGACTGCCAAATTACTTCTGTTGGAGAAGATAGAAATCAACTACTTGAACATCATGAGCGTCGAAAGAGCAAATCTCTGCTGATGCTACTGAGAAAGGCACTAGGTGAGTGTGGTAGCAATTGCTGCTGCCAGAGCTGGCTTCTTCAAGCAATACTTTGTATTTTCTTGCACTGTGCTGATGCCTTGGACACCAGGTCATTCTTAATCCTAAAGCCACATGGTCTACACAGAAAAATGGGAATGCTTCATTATTGGTGTTACAAAATTCATCTTGAATTAGATCTGATTATGGTTATTTTGTGTTTCACTTTTTCCGTCTAAAATAAAGGCTCCTATTCCTGGCAAGACCACTAAAGCCAATGGGATTACACAGAGGCAATTATTATATTTGGCCTTAAGGTGTTCGTCATCATTGTGTCTGCATATGGGTCTTATTAGTATTCAGGACTTCAGATATATACATGGGAGGAAAGACTATCAGGTTTTTAGGATGACAAAAGAAGTGTCTGCATGAAATTACAGTCTAAAAAGTGATTAAAAATTTCTATTTAATTTTACAGCTAGTTTAATCAGTAATAAAAAAAAGTTATATTTTGGATTTCATTCAATGTATATTTTACATGTAATTCACTCTGAGACTGTAATTTGATGACAAGAATTTGAATTATAAATGCAAAATCCATAAGGCAGAACTTACGTGTGCTAAATTTCCTAGTCTATTAAAGGTAACGTCACATGGGAAAAGAGTAAGACAGCAAGCAACTTTACTTTTTCTGTAAGGATTCACAAAAAGTTGTTAGTTATCCTACAGTATCCATTGTTATTATTATGTGCTACATTAGAATGCTTAGGTATTCAGAACCTCATGAGTTAGGATCATTTTGGAATTAGCAGGTACAGGTATGAAAACAGAATTACAAAAACCATCAATATATCCATTTACTCAAGGCCCTGCCAGTGGATAGTTCCCTTTAGTATATTTGCATTTGTATTATTCATTTAGGATTTAAATTATTCAAGCAATGAGGCTTGCACTTCTTCCTCTGAGAGACTCTTTCAATATCTCTCTGTCTCACCACAGGGCTTCATTCCCTCATATTAAGCCACAGTTTTGGTGTGGTCTCTTGCCTTGGGGGTTACAGCATTTAGATGCATGCTGTGTTTCCCTAGGTTCTTGGCCTGGAACAGGCACTTCAGGCTATTCTGTGCTGACCTTCTCTGGCCAATTTAGAGCATCAGGAATGATCCCAGCACGTGCTGTTCCTCTGCAAGATTTTCTAGCTAGATTACAGTGCTATGACTCTATGATTCTGACAGCTGTCAGTCCATAAAGAATGATGATTGTAATTAGGAAAGACATGGAACATATTTCTATTAATTTATTTGTTTCCTTTTACCATATATGGAAGAATTTTAATGGTGTACAAATCTAGTACCTTGCTCCATATAATTGTGAGCAATTCTGTACCACAGGGAAATGTAATTGAAGATAAATATATGCATTCTCCATAATTTGTCTTCCATTATAACATATACCAGGTATGATCTTTTTTAATATTAGTTTGTGCAAATTCATGTAAGAATGGCTATGCTTATTATATGAAAAATCTTAAGTTTTAATCTCTTTAGAAGTATATGCCTAGAAAATATCATATAAGCTAGGAAAGGGAAAAAATTCATTGCTAAAGCATGAAAAATTAAATTATTGTCTGTAAGTTACTAACTGAACTAGATCCATACATTTCTAAAATTAATTATCTTTGTACCAAATTCCAGTTGCCTTCTCCACAGTGCATTCTCATATTAAGTGTTAGGACTGCCATCTGTCAGGTGAGGCACATTCCTTTTCTTAGCTTCTCCCTTGAATAAACTGTGGTTAGAATTCCTTCTTCTACATCTGCATATTCTGAATGTATTTTTATCAATAATAATGAGAGAGTGCACCTTGCATTTGGATCAGATTTTTAGCGAATTCCAGCTCTCACCCTAAAGCCAATGAAAAGTACAGCAATGGCCTAGACCTTCCTGAGGTTACAAGGTTGCTGGTTTTGCCTGAAGTTCCTCCTAGTTTAGCTGCAGCAGGGTTCTGTGTTGTGTGTCCTCAGGGGAAGGCAGCCTCAGCTAGGACCCACATTCTGTGCTTGCACAATTTCTTTTCATATTTTTAAAATGGTTTCATTTCCAAACAATAATAATAAAAATGGGCCATATCAAATACTTTCACAAAACGAAATTACTGTTCTGAACCAGTTTTGTAGATAACCCTCTCTGCTGGTGGAGTTAACTTCAGAGAGGTCACAAGATGAAGAAGATTGTTTCTACTCTTCAGCCTTTTACCTTAGATCAGGGTATAGGAGCTGAATTCCTGCTTGGATGATATTTCCATAGCTAGTTTAGCAAGCAGTAAATAGCCAGAACTCCTCTTTTCCTTTCCTCTGCCCTGCAGCAAATGGCAGTGTGGCAATGCTGAGCAGCTGTAGGGGAGAAAAAGGACAGCAGCTGCTCTGAACTTGGTTCATGGTAACATTTTTCTTGAGAGTGGCCAGGAGGCAGTGAGACCTTTTTTCTGCTTTGGACAGTATCAGATTGGATGTGCTCTCAAAGAGTCCATATACATATACAAATCATATACAAATATCTTTCCAGCACAGATAAATATTAAGATGAATAAAATATAGTTTTGAAGCGTGTAAGTGGTTCTTTTTGGACGCTGGTATCCTGGTAGTACAAAAAATATAAGATTTTTTTTAATTATCTCAATAGATAAATATAGGGTTTGTTTTGTTCCCTTTCCTTGGGCTGATCTGATACGTTATGATTTTGGATAAATTTTGTTCCCTTTTTCCCTTTATGTCATGTTTCCTATTGTTTTCAAATTTCTGTCTTCCCTGTTTGACTACTGTCAATACTACTACTATATCTACTAGGTATAGTCAGTTTGTGCTTTTCAGCCTCAGAGGCAGAGGAATAGAAGGAACAGGGAGATGGAAGTACAAATGGATCAGAAACTGACCTGAAACTGGCCAGAAATTATAACATGCACTGAACTTTAGAGCCAAAATTAAATATAAATTGAAACATTTTAGGGGGAAAAATAATTTCCATCAACTTTAAATACAATTTCAAATGTGTATTCCAGCTTGAGAATGTTTTTGCTGTTCCTAAGAATGTATGTTATATATCCCCAAAGACCTTGTAGACCTCAGTCAGACTGCAGTAAACTTGAGAAATTTGTATATATGTCCCAGAACACAGTAAAGCTAATAAATTCCTATTTCACTCATAAGAAATAAACCCTACCAAAAACAGTATGAGGCTTTAGTGTCAATGGCTCCATACGATCTTGATCAAGGTGAATTTAATTTTCCTAAATATCTCAATAGTAGTACATTGTGTTTCTATGTTAATTTTTTAGTGTTTCATACTTTCTTTGCTCTTTCTGCATTCTGTTAACATATTTTACACAGTCACTTCATCTAAATAAAGTAACTGCAGTTTCTACACTGTGCTCACTTAGTCATTAACGATTTTATTATTAGCATATTCTAACACTCAGTTCTGTAGGCGAAGCTTTCTCCACCTGCCATGTATATTTTCTCCCTACAACTGTATTTTTCCACATTTATTTTTCAGTATTATTCTCACAGTAATAATATTTCTCTGTAACTGTGTAGAGTCCAGAAGTGTATAGACTTATTCTTCCTGACAGTGTACTTATCAGTGCTTTTGTTCACATTGCTGTCAAAAATAATCTGCAAATATCCAGTTCACACATTTCTTTTTCAATAATTTCCACTCTTCTTTCCTAATACCATAGCATGAGGTCATGTCTAATTATATGACAAAAATTGGCATTTGTCTATATTCATTTGAAGACGTGCTCATATCCTGAAACAGCATTTTCCTTCTCAAAAGTAGTGTGAGCTGTCTGTGCAGGTAGAATACATGCATTATAGGCTAAATATACAAACCCAGGTGCCTGTCTGGAGCTAACATCTCCAGAGTTGTATCAATACAGCTGCAAATGAATGGGGAGATTTTTCATCAGTGCTAAGTACTGTATTCAATAACCCTGCTGAAGCCAATATGAAATATGAACGGCAGGTATTTTACAAGTGAGAGTTTTGCTCATTATCTGTGATGACAGAGAGAGATAATCAAATGACATATGTTGTTTTGTGAAAGTCTTCTGCTGCCTAAGATAGAATTTATTTAAATAATCTTTCCTGTATTTCCGATCTCTACCATTATGTCTATTTGGTTGCAATACGAATAAGATATATTTTCAGTTTACTTTTCCAGCACTTGTCTTCCATATAGTTCAATTTATTTGGCAGGATGAATAATAACTTCAGGTTAAAGTCAACTTTTCTGCCAGTAAAGAGTAATAAAACCACTGCTATGCTAAAATACATATTCAGAAGTAGCAAGATTATCTCATCATAACACATTCATTTATTTTGCATTTTTCTTTTTATCATCCTTTGTTCAGTTATTTAAGATAGGTGCATATTAGATCACAGTAGAAATACTAATTTGGTTGATGATTATAATTTAAACTATTTTTATACTTTATATTTATTTTCACAATATTATAGCCAAACTATCCAGATATGCTTTTTCAAAGAAGACTTCCTCTGTACATGCTGTAGCACCCAAAGCAATCACTCAGAAACTGTGCTTTAGCTCAGTATTCAGGCTGCTCACAGGTGATTTTGAAAGCCTGATTTCACAAGTCTTGAAAAAAAATCAATATAGACATACATTAATTTTTATGCTGTTTGAGCTAGATAAATATTCATTTACTGATTTTCCTCATATGCTGTGTCAGCAGCTTGAAAGAAAGCACATCTAAGATTTTAAATCCGCCATGTTTTTGTGTTAGGTTAGGGACAATAACGCACAACTTAGATGACTGCCTATCCAATCTTGCCTCCAGACTTTCACATCCTGACAGATGCATGGGCAGATTCAGACACAGAACTGTACTGCTGAAAACATAGGCCTTCTTTTTATTCCAATTTAACATGAAAAAAATGAACTGATAAAGTCATATTGAGTATGAGTAAAAATATTTCCTAAAGACATTTCTAATTTTTCTTAGGATTTTTTTTTCCCAGGAAATACTGACATTTTGGGAAGTGAACATTCCAAATCAGAGGACTGTACTGAGGGAGAATTTGTGATAATCTCAAATAGAGATTTCATCATACTGGCACCCAAAAACTCAAGACTGCTGTGATTCACCTGACAGTAAATATGAATTTTCAGACCTTGTCAACTAACCCAATTTAGGGCTATACATCCCTTGAGGGTAAGGGGTACAAAATAAATCTTCAGTTTAAGACAAAACTATAATCCTGTTTAGTGCTTCAGTAGTCCTTTCTCTGCTAAACTCACCTAGCCACGATGATTGCCCAAAGCCATGCATTCCCCTTCCCTAGGGGAATGGACATTCTCAAGACTGAGCTACATAATGCCCTAAACCACCTGGTCTCACAATTTCTCTGACACTGTTTTAGGCAGGACATCGCACCTTCTGAGGTTGCTCACAATCATATTATCATATGATTCCATGATGGTATGTTTGATAATTTCAGATATACTGAGACTTGGTTTCTGATTATCCAGAATATGCAGATGAGGTTTTAATTATGCCACTTCTTTCCCTCTATAATATCTATGTGCTGGCCTCATAGGGCTCCCTGAAGCATGTGGTTCCATTTCTACCATTAGCTGAAATCATCAGTGGTATGAATAGGATTCCCTAGACTTGAGATGTTCCATAAGTGATACATAATTGATTTACGTTTTAAAAGACATCACACATACACGTGTATACTTGCAGGATACTTGTCTGTGATATCTGAAACCTTTTCAGATGGAACATTAAATATAAATACACAGTATTTGCTTGTACCCTTTGTTCTTCTTTCTTAACTATCTGAACAGAAGCGGCATTTACCCTGACTCTCAGAGCTACTTTGCATCAGTGCTGCTTTTCTCTCATGAGAGTTCAATGTCTTCTAGTAATATTTGTTAATCTGCCATAAAGTACTTCCAGTTCTATAATTATTTCTTTAAGTTCAGGGATAAGACTTTAATTTCTTCCACTGCTCCCTTGTGCTGGCATAGAGCAGGAACTTTGCTGATCTTTCTCACAGATGCAAGCTCATGACTACATTGCTTGGTTACCAGATTTCCCTCTTCCTCTTTATTGTATCTCTCTATCCTCAGCACTGACATGTTTGCCTTTTCAGTAGTCAGGTGAACAGGATAATTTGAATAACTGCTATAGAAGTAAAGACTCAAGGGGTTTGATTTAATTTTGTTTAAATATTAGTATATGAAATGTGATCTGTTAGGGAGTAGTAGAATCACCGTGCAGATGACAAGCGTCAGGCAGATCTTATTACCTGGAATAATTGAAAACTGTCTGCTTTCTATAGTTTTACTTGGCCTTCCTCATCTAAGAGTTTAAAAAATTATGTACTGCTCTTGATGAATTCTAAAAAAGGACCATAAACTAACTTAGTTCTGGTTCAGTTTCCATGAGAAGTAGTGAAGGCAGGTGCACCAGCCAATGCTCAAAGGAGACAGGTGTGTGGATGAACATTAGCCAAAGTGTGCATGTGAGAATAATTTGGATTGGAATAATCATGTTCAAAAGAATAAATAGTCATAAGAGAACAATTTAATTATCTCAGTTCTCATAAACTAACTTGGGATCCATGTTTTGTCATCCAGAAGATTCTGAGATTGGTGTCCCATTTGTGTCATTTGCTTTAGACATGAATAACCTCAGGATTCTGTTTTGTATGTTTTAGTCTCTCCTGTTGATCTTCTAAGTGAACATTTTACTGCCAGAAAGAATTCCTGAAAGTCAAAAAGGAAAAGGAAAAGAAAAACAGGAATTATCAATATTCTGTTTAATATAAATATAATTACATTTGCTGCTTGAACACATTTATGGGTGGTCACTCACATTTATGGGTGAATTTCAGATAAGCCAGTAGGTATCAGTAGGTAGTACATACATGATAAGCCAAAAATATTGCATGTATTTTTAACCCACAAGAATGTGAATAGCTGTGGGTCTTGGAACACTTTATCAATTTATGAATCTAAGAAACTATAGAGCGTTGAAATCCTTCCAAAATAGTTCACAATTGAGACAGATCATGGCATAGGATAATCTGGTAGCAGTGCCCTGGCTATAATGCCATCTGCTTTTCTTACGTGAAAATACCTCAGGAAGGTTGGGAGCATGATAGTGATATGTGACAATCACTACCTAAAAGCACATCTAGTTCAAGCCAAGAGAAAGTTAGATTAGGGGGGGAAATAATAGTTATTTTTGCCTAAAATATGTATAGAATTAAAAATCTCTAGCATTATATATAACCAATTCTGTCAATAATTGTATTTTACACCTTATTTAGTTTTAAAAATTTTACATTTTTGGATAAATAACAACTTGTCAATCACTTCTGTGTTTAGTGATTAAAAGACTTTCTTGACATCTGCTATCTTTAACAACTGCTAGCTAATTTTACCTATAATTTGCTCTCTATGCTATATAATGTCTCTGTAGAGTTGCTATGTTTCCTATTTTTTTGGATAGCTGGGATTCAGATATGTATACTTAGGATATTCTTCAATAGCAGTAAATTTCTGAAAGGTAGCAAGTGATTCAGTTTTTAAGAAAGATTTTTTCCTTTGTTCAATTAGGCAAATTACTGTGGGAGTGATCCAGTAAAACAGAAGAAAATTATAGGATTTGGACTTTTATAAAAGAAGAGGAAAGAGATACTTTTTTTAGGGGGTCTTAGTCTATTACAGATCTCTCCAGAACTCTTAACTTTCCATGGACAAGTGTCCCTCCTCTTCCTCTCTTCCCATTGGTTGCTGTATCAGTCAGATTCTAACAGGCACCATTCCAGCCTGTGTTCATGAAACATTTTGCAGACTGTGTTTTAGATAGGAGGTATTTACATTATTTTCTTGATAGGAATTTTTTCTCATTCTTTTTATTAAACACTAGCCTGTTTTTTATAGTTATATATATATATATTTAGTAACTTATACTTCCCTAGTAACAACATCCCCAGCAAATATGCATTTTTAGCAGAATCATGGCCTAAAACATAGGCTGCAAATGACAATAGACTTCCCTGCAATCTACTGCTACTAAAGCGTTTCGATATGGAAACACACCTACTTTAAGGCTTGTTTTACTCTCTCACTTCTAATAATTTTAAGGTATCTAATTATACTCTTTCTCTCCAGAGAGTTCACTGAATGAAGGGTTATTCCACTGAAGTCAGTACTGCCATATAGTACAGAATTAGAGTCAAAAGTCCTGATCCTCTGGTGAAAAAAAAAAAAAGGTGCCATGGGATTAGAAGTTAACTGGTTTATACATATGCATACCCAAGTTAATAAAAAGATAGCAAAAACGTTTTCCTTCAGTCTACAGCTGTAATTAGGCAGCTAAGTTTACACAAAGCAAGATTTCTGATATCCAGCCCAGCTCCTAAAACTTTGCCTTTTAAAGGTAAAGCACCAGACTGTTTTATCCAGGGTCTTTGTAGCTGGGTTTAGATACCTGTTTGTTAGGTGTTGAGCAAATGAAGCAAAATCCATTTGAATTCTATTTCTATCTTTAAAATAAAACTTCCAAGGGAATTCTATTTCTGTCTTTAAAAGGAGATGGAAGAAAAAGTGAAAGAATCCAGTAAGTGGCTCATTAAAATTTGTAATAGGACTTGAATTTTAATTTTTTTCTTATAAATTAGGTGTAAGTTCCACTTGCTGCTATTGGGATATTTTCTTTTACAAATACTTTAAACAAATAAGTAGATTATTAGAAGCAGGGGTGGTCTCCTACCTTCATAACTCAAACCACTAACCTTATAATTAGATACAGATGTCTGCCTCAATGACAGTATTTTTTGGTGAAAATACTGCCAACTTTTGGTCATAGAATCACATGACTCTTCAATGTCCCTGTGCTCACAATGTCACTTTCATATTTGTATTTGCTTCCAAGCTAACTATGTTATGAAAGCAAAAAATCTGCAAGTTACACAGTAGCTAATCCTTGAAAGAGAGTGTACCTGTAATTATGATCACAGGAACAGGCAATCTACAAGAGTGTGTTTACTCTGGGCTGCATTCATCAGAAATCATCCATGAAAGCCTGTGGCAGGTACTGAAGGCCATGGATCATGGCTCTGCCAGGCTATTCATTTAAGCTTAACTCGTAAAATAGTGTGAAGGCTGCATTGTTTTAATCAATCAGTCAAGAATGTCAGGAAGCAGAATATGAAGTCTTATCAGGGAAATTGAGTTGCACTCCAGCATATTTATGTTAGTTATTAAACTTTATATGTGTTTTATGGTAAGTCTCTGTTTCACAAGTTAGCAACTGTAGCAGGTTTCTGTATTCTCACATTGAGAAGCAGCAGAAAACTGCATAATAGCATTAGCCAGGTGTGATGGTAGCTTTTTGAGATTTATATACTCATTCTTCAATTTCATTGGATGATTGGATAAAAATTTACTTTCTCATAAAAGTTTCCTTCATTTTCTGAGTTTGATACCAGCTCATGCTTGATTAATTTGCTGTCATACTGTTATCTATGTGGCCATACCTGTTAACCAGTTTAACTGAGTTTTTTGTTTTTTTTTTTTTAATCAGAGAACACAAGGACAAAGTGGGAGAATAAGAAAGTGGAATGTAATGGAATATCCTTGTATTCTCAAGGTACAGTAGGGATGACTCTCTCCTTGGATACCAATTAAACCAACAGTGTTGGTGCCCACAGCATTCCTGTAGACATGTAATATGGTCAGAGAATAAAGCTGGCTTTAGTTGAAGATATGAACTCTCACCTGCAGAGCATTTAAAGAAAAGACTTAGTGCCAGGTTTTCCCTGATTTTTAAGCTCGGCCTTACTAAACTAACAGAAGTGATGAATTATGTACAGGTACACTGACTCCCTTTAGAAAAGAGAGCATGTACCTTTAGTACTGATTTTGAATCCTCTTCTTTAAATAGAAATGCTATTGATGGAGGGAAAAGCTGCTGTCAGATTGCTATGTTCTGTCTATAATCTATTTGCTGTAAAATGGAAAATGACCCAGGGAAATAAATGTGTTATGCAAGTCTGGGTAAGAAATCTCTAATAGAAAATGTTTATTTAAAGAGAAACATAGTTTTCCTGCGTATGTGTTACAGATTTTAAAAGATCTAAACACCTGGGGCTGGTAGTTGTCTGTGCTGTCCTTGCTAATGTGAGAGGAATCCAACCAGTGTGTTGACTAAAATCTTTGCATGTTTACATCATGTCTGCTGGGTGTTTACATTTTTAAATGGCACATACCCAGGAATCTGAAAAGAAACCAAGCAGAGATAATTTAGCGCTTCGAAATGAAGTACCTAATATCTACACTTTAAAGCAAGGCTATTGCCAATTCAGTCAGTCACCAACCAAAGGCATTAGAAAGAAATAGGAATGAATAAATAGCATATGTGAAGAATTTGATTTTAAATTAATCTTAAAATCATAGAATCATTTAGTTTGGAAAAAACCCCTTTAAGATCATGGAATCCAGCTGTTAACCTGCCAAGTTCACCATTAAATCATGTCTGTAAGTGGTACAACCACATGTCCTTTAAATGCCTCCAGGGATGGTGACTCAACCCCATCCTTTGCCAGCCCATTCCAATGCCTGACAATTTCTTCAGTGCAGAAAGTTTTCACAATATCGAACATTAAACTCTTCTGGAGCAACTTGCTGCCTTTTTATGGACAAGCTCCAGAATCTCAGTGTCTTTCTAGAAGAGAGGGGCCTAAAACTGACGGAGTTCAGGAAGTGTTTGGGCAATGCTCTTGGGCACATGGTGTGACACTTGGCAATGGTGCTGGGCAGGGCAGGGAGTACAAATCAATGATCCATGTGGGTCCCGTCCGACTCAGCATATTTTGTGATTCTGTGAAATGGCAGCATGAAAAAGGGTGTGGCTCTGTAGGATGTGTACATTTTAGATTTAATGTCATTATTTTCATTATGTAAACTGCCAATGGAAAAAAAAAAAAGCCCAGAAAGCTGATAGGGATAGCCAGGTTATTTCTACTATTTACTTGGATGAACATAAATTAAATTTTCAGGTATTTGTTGCTGTATATTTATGTATGACCCAAATTTCTTCTCTTTATGTTAGTACTGCTTTGGTTCTTGATTCACATTATCATACGGCAAATGAGAAAATAGTTATTTTTCTAAAATTTATTTCTGAATAAAGAAATAATTTGGTATTTAAATAGGCAAGAATTTGGAAAGGTATTGTTACACATTTCTAGATAAAGAGTAGCATTACATGTATGAAAATATTCTGTGACATCAATCATGCTTCATTTTTAAAGAAATGGATAAAATACTCAATTTCAGTTAGATAACTGTGAGTTCACAAAGAGCTGCCAGTTAAATCATGCCAACCATTATGAAAATACTATGGTAAATTGCAAAGCGGACTATAAATATGACACACCTTGTAAATGCCTGTTCCCTAATTATCATCTGAACTTTGTCATAGTGAGAGAACATTAAACAGGATAGTTTTACCCGACCTGTAGAGTTAAATATTAGCTAACTTTAGGTTAAAAATATAAGCAAAATAAAGACTTCAACTTTGATCAAAATGGGGCAATTGAATAAGTGAAATCTAAACTGTGCAATTTGACTGTTTCACACAGAGGAAGTGTAGAAACAATGGATAACAATTAACAAAATGGTAATTCCCTGGATACATGCAAAGACTATGGAGAAAAAAAAGAATAAAAATTGCCAGAACGAACCTCATGTACATAGTCAGGTAAGCAAATTAATGACACTTTGTATCTGCTTGGCATAAGTTCTGAGCAATTCACTGTTATTCAGTCGTGTCAGATATCACTGAAACATCCAAGAATAAAAACAGTAATTGAAAATTGTGGCCAATTAAGGATATGAAGGGATTATAAGCATTATTCATGCTTTTTTCACTTCTATGGCCCCTCAATTTGATGGCAAATCTATTTCTTTCTATATTAAATCCCTAAGTGTCACAGGAGATTTAAAGAATGTTTTTATAAAGTGCATCTGTCTCTGGAATAAAAGATCAGAAATGTGCTGATTTCATCAGGTCAGGGCTGTACCATTTTGTGTTATTCAGATATCTGGCTAAATTCTTTAAATTTTATTGAAAAATAAAACTTGGGAAATATGACCACATGAAAGCTCATATTGACCTTAAGAAAGGCACTAAAACAAGTTGGTGGACTAAAACACATAAGAATACACCCCCTATATAAAGCATCAGAAGATAGAAATCTGTGACTGTATTGACACTGAAACACAGCAGTTTCCATGTTGTTTGGACTCAATGACCTTACAGGTATTTTCAGCCTTAATGATTATATGATTCTATAAGTGATTCCACTTAGATCATTAGAACAGTCCCATCATAATATCCAGTTTTTGATTAAGGCAAAACAAGTTTAGACTTTTTGCATGGCCATCAGATTTTGGAATTATCTAACAGGACTTCAGTGCCTCATTCTTCATAAATCAGCAGAAGTGTTTCCTTATTGTGATAGCTAAAAAACTCAGTTATTGAGTTTGTTGACATCTTATCTAGTAGTTTTAAGAGATGATTCCACTGCATTAGGGTGCTGACTTTAACATCACAGCTTCAGAAGCTGGCACTAATGATATATGTTTCCAAAAAGTCCACCCTTTCCCATCTCTGTCTTCTTGTTTTGCTCCTGTGCCGCCTACTCCCGTATGCCAGAGCAAGTGTTCATGTACTCACAGCTCAGGTTGAAATCAACCCAGAAAAAGAATTGGTAGAGGACAAAACTTTCTCTTTTAGCAGGAACCCAAATTATGTACGCTTAAAATAATGATGCTACTTAAGAAATCTGAGTAAAGCACTGGGGGAACCCTGCCATTACCAGCCCAACAGAGGGTCACCTCTGCCGCACTTCAAGAACAGGAAATGTCATCACCTGTCCTCCTGTTTCTCTGAGTCCCTGAGTTGCTGTAGCTGTTTAGGGTAAGTGTTGAAACTAGAAACACTTATTTCTTCTGCCAATTACTTAAAAAAGAAGGTTTCATATTCTTTTAGAAGGAATAAAAATACCTATGTATTTATGGGAAATGATGAAGACTTTCTGCCTGTATAGGCACTCCAATAGGGCAAAGAGATGCTGCCAAGGTTAGGAGTTGGAAATATCCTGAGCTAACTCAACCCAGCTCTGATTGTCTTAGGCTTGAAAATAGATTTTAGGATATTCTCTTTAAAGATCAGCATATAAGATACCCATACTCTGGTTAGAAAACACATTTAAACACTTTTGAGCAGAGAAAGTGTATAATTCATCAGACAGAAATTAATTAAACAGATTAGGCATTTTCTGGTTTTTTTGTTTTTTTTTGTTTTGTTTGGTTTTGTTTTTTTTTTTTACCTTACAAGGCATAATACAGAGTATTTTTAATCTGAATGAAGCTGGCAGAGAACTAAGGAAAGAAAAAATATATACTTTGGTCATGGTTGGAGAAACTTTATTTGGATGATAGTAAAGACTTGTGACTGGACATCATTTACTCTGAACTGATACCTGACCACAGGTAAGAAAGTGAGGTTAAAATCATATTACTGTGGCACACACAAAAAAAAGTGTGTAACCAGATATTAATTTACTTAGGAAAGGAGTTAGGGGAATACTTAACATCTGCTGGGAGACATGACAGGTAATAGAGTTGGTTAATAAAACAAATATTTATGGATAATTTATCTGAGGTTTTCAGAAACAGATCTTGATTCTGTTTTTGTTTGGTGACTATTATGTACAGAAAATTTATGGAACAGGGACAAATGTTTAGTAGTTTGCTTGGTGATTGATGTGGAATATAATAACTGATTACAGTAATGGACATTTTTTATTTGACTAGTTCTTACAGATAATAAGTAATAATTCAGTGGTCTTGGTTATCCATAACATAGAATTAACCGCTTGTAGCCTTGAAAACAAAAATAAAAGCATTCATACAGGTGTAAACCACAAATGTTTGAGTTTTAATCTAAAGAAGTCTGTGACTGACTCTTTCTCCATAGAACATTAGTTCAAATAATGTATGTTTTAGGCAGAATAATATATGTCATGAGATGCATGATGATTAAGTGAACAGAAAGCCCTAAGATTTGCTAGAGTTCGGGTATATTTGTGCAATACATGCAAAACTGATTAGAAATCACATTTACCCAGTAATGAAGTTGAATATGTCATGTGCTTTTGATGATGACAGTCCTCTAGAAGACATAAATTGTTCTCCTGGTGGAAGTTTATTTTTTTATTGCCTGGAACTGTTCTAACTCCAACTGCCCTGGGCCTCTGAGCACAGAAGCACCTGAGCAGAGGTTCTGTAGCCATGCATGTTCTGATAGTTCATAAGAAGCTTGCTCTGTTTTCTTGTATTTCAAGAATGAAGGAGGGATAATATAAAGTTAACTTTTTTAGATGGACTTTGCCATCTAATATTTTGTTGGGAAATTGTTATTTCTGAATAACATGGCAGAACAGAAAGCAACACTGTAGGCATAGATCTCAGTCCTCCTCGTGTAATTACTGATAAAGAAGTGTTATGAATACAAGAAACAGGCTGAGCTAATTCCTTTGTATGGTAACTTGTGTGGTTACTGTGAGGTCTGCCTGTCACCTTTGTGCCAAAAGCTCTTCTGCCTCTGTGGAGCAGGACACTGCTTAGGATAACCACTGCCTTTAGAAGGAGAAAGATGGTGTGGCATGGACGAAGAAGATGCAGCCCCTCATATCTAAAGTTTACCAACAGAGCACACAATGCAGAATGTGGGGAGAGGGGTTGTGTTGCTGTGCATCCTCATTCTTGCATTGCAGATTTTTCCTGGCCTTTTAAGATGTTGACTTGGATTTGACAGAAGTGCACTTGGCAGTCTGCAGCCAATGAAGCCAAAAGCCACTTATGTTTCTGTGAGGCTCTATTTCCTCTTAGTAAAATAGAAGTATTTAAAAATAAGAAGGCGTCCAGGTATCCTTGTTAAAAAGGCTGTGTGAACCCTGGAGATTATTTGAATATTTTTTCCTAAAGGCTTGGTAATTACTAGGAAAATTATTAAAGTATCTTTTAAGGGAAATATTCCCTGTTTGAAAGTAAATGTGTATTGCTTTCAGGAAGTTATTCTGATGTGTTTGAGTGGTCTTTAAGAAAGAAAATACCTTCCTTTACACTGCTTAGTAAACCATTAATAGAATAGATATAGAAGAACAGAGAATCAACATTTCGACACAAAAGCCTTTGCTGAGAATGAATAGAGACTTTAAAATGCTCTTGTGTAGGTTTATATTCACCAGATTCCTAAGATCTCCTGTAAATGGAAGCAATTTTCCTTTAAATAATTTATTATCAGATTCACAGTGCACTCTACAATTTAAATGCAAACTGACTACAGCTTGCCCATCTCTAAGCATTCAAAACTACTTCAGATGCAAGAAAAGGTAAGTTTGGCTTAAAAAAAAAAAGAAATTAAGAGGAACAAAAGGGTTATTGTTTCTTTTGTTTGCTAATCTTGGAAGTCTATACAGTGAACTTTCCATTAATGGTATGTTGATATTTACATGTCAAAATGCATGTGGTCTGAAATTTTAAAGCTCTTTCCATTTAATAGAGTTCAAGATTGACCCATTTCCCATTTTTTGTTTCCATTTTATAATTTATCAATATAGATTTCACATTTTTCATTTTATAAAAATCTATGTATTTCAGTAAAAAGCTAATGCTTTAATAAATAAAAATTTTATAGGTAGTGTGTTGAAGAAAATGTAGGAAAAAGAGGTCAATTGGAAAAAATGTTAATAACAGGAATAACTTCTAAAACTGGTTTGGTTTTGTTGGTTTTTTTAGTATTATTTGTTAGGGAGTATATTTTGGGTCAAATAGCTTATCCAAGTTTGTGTATAATGACTGCCAATTATGTGGGTTTTAATTTTTTTTTTTTTTTTTTTTACTATTTGTACTGAAATATATGAATAAATTTTTTGAAAAGTTGTGTGTTTTGCTGGAAAAAACTGGCCAGTGGATACCTCCCTTAATCAAAGATACCCTGAAGGAAAGATTATGCATCTCCAGAGGTCAGTGACTTTCTCTATTTGCGTGATAGTTTTTCTGTCCTTTTTTTTTCATAGAATCATAGAAAGTTTTGGGTAGGAAGGCACCTTAAAAATTATCCAGTTCCAGTTCCTCTTCCATGGACAGGGACATCTTCTACCAGGCCAGGTTACTCAGAGCCCCATCCAACCTGGCTTTGAACACTTCCAGGGATGGGGCATCCATGGCTTCTCTGGACTCAGAGGCACTTATCACCCTGTGAATAAAGAATTCCTTCCCAATGCCTAGCAGAAACCCTCCTTCAGCTTAAACTCATTCTCCCTTGTCCTATTATCACATGTCCTTGACAAAAGTCCCTCTCCATCTTTCTTGTAGGCTCTCTTCAAGTATTGGAAGGTGAATGAGATCTGCCCAGAGCTTTTTCTTCTCCAGGCTGAAAAATCCCAACTCTCTCAGCCTGTCTTCACAGGAGAGGTGTTCTAGAGCCCTGCCCATCATCATGACCTCCTCTGGACTTGCTCCAACAGCAACACATAATATTAACTGTTGTAATAAATACAACAGTTCTGTGTATTTATGTTGGGGACCCCACAGAGCAGGATGCAGTGATACAGGTGGGGTCTCACCAGAGCAGATTAGAAGAGCAAAATCACTTCCTTGTCCTACTGCCCATGCTGATTTGGATGGAACCCAGAAATGGTTGGCTTTTTGGGGCCAACTCAATCATCTTACAGAGAAATAAGGAAGATGAGATTCCACAGTGGACCAGAATTCAATGATTTGCTTTTCATGAGGTGTGGCTCTGATCCTTACCTTCTGAGCAAAGATCAGTGCTCAGAGTTTAGTGCTTGTTGGTCAACCTTCTGTATTGTAAAATGTTCCCAAAATGTTCCTCTCCCTTGGATCTTAGGAGAGGATAATGGATATTCACTTTTAAAGCATTTGTGCTATTGATTTTGTGGCTTTATCACTTTTACGAAAAGTGTTACCTCACCTAGTTCTATGTTCATTACTTTATTTACTTCTGAGAAAAATATTATCTTCAGAAAGTCCCAGGCAGGGATTTACCATCCTGGATTAAATGAGTAAAACCTGATAATTTTGAAGTTGTTGGCATGAAAATTGCAGCCCCATGACAGGTCACGTTCCCATAGGTTTCTCTGATAATCACTAATTGCTTAAAAATCTCATATTCAAAATGGAAAAGAGAGCTGATTCCATCAGGTCACATCATTAAGAGGAAGAGATGACACACAACATCAGCTGCTTAGCAATATCATGTTCCTTCTACTTATTAGTGATACGTTTATTCTCTTTTTAAAATAACAGAAATGAAGAAGTTTCTGCTATTTTTATAAGTCCATAGGAGTTCCTCATCTGAACACAAGAAATTCTCAGTAGTTACTACATACATGAATTTTCTTCTGATTTTCATACTCTTTTACAAAACAAAATAATTACGTTTTCCTCCTTGTTAAGGCCCTCCAATATCTTTAAGCATTTATAATGTGTCCAATTAGTTGTATAATGGCAAGCTATACAAATGCTGGGGGAGGATCTTCTAAATGAAAATATGGTAGATTGGCATTGATTTTCTGTAAAAGCAGAGCACTTAACAGCACAATGGTGAGCTCTCTCCTGGTCCAGTTCCAGGAAAGGATTTAGGCACCTAAGACAACAGCTGAGTAGATACAAATTATCTAAATCAATTCAGTCACTATTTAACGTTTGTGGAGCCTAAATTCAATAAGGAGCTCCCTGTTCTGCCTTCAAATCCCTAAGCGCATAGGCTTGTGCTTCTGCAGATGCACAAAGCAGATGATGTCTATGTAGCCATCTTATTACTTATTTTTCTTGTAAATATGGCTGGAACCCCAGAAGCAGACATTCCTTCACTTTAATTGACTCTGAGACTTAACCTGAGAAGTTTCTTTGCAGTGCGCCAAAAGCATATCTGCAGAAACATGCTGCATTTTTCTGTATCTCCCTTTCTTTAAGTTAATGGAGAAAATGACAGTGCTGTTCACCTTTTCTGCCTTATTCTAGGGTTTACCAGCTCAAAAATTAGGATCTGAGTTCAGTTTCTTCCTCAGAAAGCATTAAACGCACAGACTCTGTCTCAAAGGAAAGTGCTTTCATCACTCTTCATGCCTTCAGGTGCATTTTTGAGAAAGAGGGGGGAAAACCTTTGGTTGCACCGGTGCTGCCCCCGTGGCAGGGAGTGCCAGGGTCTCTGGCCACCAAGGCTCTGCTGTGCTGTAGCCTGCAGTGTTTCAGATGAAGCACCCTACAAATCATCCTGACCTGATTAAGTGCAGAAGTTAAGGGATGTAATATTGGATTTGGGGGTCCGTTATTAGTTTCAGGTATTCAAAATGTATATTTGATACCCATGTGGTCAGTCTCTGCACTCATGTTAGTCTATCTCCTTACCCATATTTATTTTCCTTTTCCTCTGGAAATATTTCAGATTTTAAGAACTTATCTGTAATGCTGGGGGAAAATTCATATGAGAAACAGTCTTGTTCTTTTCTTTTTAATTCCTTCTCTGCATTTATTTCTTTCCCTGATCATTTCCGTTACATATTTGTTATTTCTTTTTGAGCCTTTGTTCACGGTGTAGATCTTTTTCTGGGGCAGTTCTTGTTTTGTACATCTATCTAGTATTGAGTTTTAACATTGCTTGAGAAATTGAGCAACACACACCCATTTAATTTGCCCTTATATTAGTCTAAATATTTATGTTTGAATTGTTATTCAGTTTTGTCAAAAATATCTGTCCTCAAGGATTTCTGCCTTTTCTTATGTATGTGTATATATGAAACTATTTTTCTTGAAGCTATGATCTTTATATTTTTTAATTTCACCATAAATGTTTTATTATTGATTCCTCTTTCTAGCTAGCCTCTTACTCTATTCTGATGCATTTACATGTATTGATACCCCTCAGTTATGATTTTAATCTGTCAAAATCCTTTCATACAAGCCACTCTTTAAAGATTAATTTTAAAATTTAAATAGAAATACATTATAAATTTAAATATATTGCATCTATTGTCTAACTTTTGCCTATTGATTTTTTAATTCTATCAAGAAAATAATCAATGTTGATAAAAGCTGTTATTTGCAAACCCATGATTAATACTGCTTATAACATAGATCCTTGTTAAGCTAATGTGTTTTGAAAGAAATGTATTGAATATGATGTTAGACTTATGCACTGGGGCTCTGCTGGATAGAGCAGAATATTAGCTAACTTACAAGGCTGAATTCTGATTTTACAATACTGTGTTTGTCCCAGAAAATGTGTCAGGGCTAGTTAAAAAAAAATATTGAAAAAAAATCTTGAATAAAATAGGATGTCCGGGATATTTCCAGAAATAAGTTTGACTATCTGTCAACTCATGATTATATCTGTCAACTGATATTGTAACTCATGATAATGCTCATTTATATAAGCAGGAGGCATTTTTTCCTCACGTAGAAAATTTCAGAAGTTAAGCTCAATACCAGCAGATACCACCGTTACAGTATGATGTCAATTCCTTAGGAATACCTTATGCACTACATTCTAGAAAGGGAATTTTGCAGGAGCTGAGGATCCTCTTTCAGACCCCAGATAATATGCTGAAGATTAAGAAATGTTATTATTGTGAGAATGAGTTTTTGAAGGTTTTGTTCTTTATGGCAAAAATCCCCTGTGGTGTCTTCTTGCTAAATTATTATTTTTTAGTAGATAGCATAAAATTGAAATCTCCATTCCTACAGAGGCATAAATTATGCTTATATGCTTATAATTTGTTGTATTTTTTCACACTGAATCCTTTCACTACTTGTTCTGCTTTTTGTCCTTTCTCAGCCATTTTTGTTCTCATCTTAAGAGCCCTGATTTGACTTCAGCAGAGGTCAATGAAATCTTGCCATTAACCATGAAGAAAATGAAAAACCATCCTCTCAGAAATCATTACAGACTATTCTTTTTTTTTTCTCTGCTGCTTCAGTCTTAGGCTTTTATCTTTCATAACTCTTCTCTTCATTGTTTCAGTTTGCAATTGTTCCCTCATGTTTTGGCTCATTGATTTTGTTTCCTTGGTTCTCACAGCAGCTTTACTACTCAAACACTCTGTTTTCCTTCCTACAAAGGAAATAGGTAATTTGCTGTACAAACAGATTGGTTGTTGGATTTGGTTCCAAAGCAATAGTCAGCCCTCTATTCAGAAAGGTTAATGTCCTGTGAACCCCAGCTTTAGTCTGCTGTCATTCTCTCTGATGTTTGTGGTTTATGAGGGGATCACTTTTTATTTGCTGGACTTATCGGTGTTTTTTCTTCTTGTGATAATTGCCTGACCCTCTATGATTGTTGTTTGCAGTATTTACTGACTCACAGATCTTTCTGTCCACTTTATCTCAGCTTGTTCTTTTCAGTAGAGGCTCATTGACATTTTATTTGGTCAGACTGCTCAGTAAAAGTTCCCCTATTCTAATGATGTGCACTTTGAGATCTGAAATATTTGTACAGCATTCAGGGGAATAAACCCTCTAAAATTAATGGTTTGTTTTATGTGATAGTGTACTAGTTTTTACTACATATTTGAAACAGAAAACATTTACTTTCTTTTATACCCCATAACAATCATATGTTTTTGCTACTGAAATCCCAAAACAACCAAACAAAATTCCCACTCCCCCTGCAACTGAAATAATTTTTAAAAATAAAGAATTTTAAAAAATTGCTTGGAATGACTTCTCCCTGCAACTTGGAATTTTGTTTCAGATTATATTTTTGTTTATCCTTGTACTGCAAAATGCAAAGTAAATGCCATAAATGCCTTTGCACCCTGTGCTCTGTGCAATTTATGCTGAGCAGCAACAGACTCCAGCAGTAAGTGGCCACATAGTGAGATGAGCAGTTACATAACCACAGACAGTAATTGGATGCTATTAATGAGAATTTGGGATAGCACAATTTTTTAGTCCCAGATGCAGTTAGCTTTTTATAATCTCGATTAATGTCATGTACACTCTTTTTTTGCTGTGAATAATTATTTTCCTAATCTCCAGTTGTGCTCTGCAGAGTCACTGAAACAAGGAACTCTGCATTAGCCTGATTTGTCCAAGTGCCTGAGATTATGTAGCACAAGTATGGATTTATAGAAGGTGCCTCTGCATATGGAGAGGTGGAAAGCTGTGTCACCTTGTTGGCAGCTCTAAGAAATTGTACTTTTCAGAGTCCTAATTCTTTTACCTTTTCATCTCAGTTCTCTTGTTCCTGTGAATAAATATCTGTACCTTTAGAAAGCAGCAGCTGCTTGTATTACACCTTTTCAGATAGTCTGTCTGGCCAGAATCCAGAGCAGGGCAGAAGCAAGCATCTGTTCATAATTTATTTTTCCTTGTCATTGGCATACAGAACAGAATAAGTAGGGAGCTGGGTCTAGGCCCTGCAAAAGACCCCTATTTTTAAGGTACTTTCCAGCATGACAATTCTTGCTCTTTAAATAGATGAGCTTGGAAGCAGAATCTGGGATGTTGGCAGCTTAAAAGGACAGGGCTCCAGCATCTGCTGTGGAAAAATAGACACTTCTTATTTGAAGGTGTAGCAAAATAAAAAATGCCCTAGTCTTCAAAATGCATAGTTTTCCACTGCAAACTGGGGCCATGCCACGTGAGTACAAGTGTGCTCTGAACTGATTTCCTGGGTAACTGTGGGTACTGTGAGAATGAAGTCACTGGGAGCTGCAGGTGCTCAGAATTTTGGAAAATCAGGTGTCAAGTAACAAAGCTGAACATGCAAAGAATATTTTTTAAGAAGAATACTGGTTGATCAATATTCAGTTAAGCACTTAAAATTTAGCTGTATGGGATATTTAAATGAAGTAATACCTAAAGCAGTCTAATAGAACACGGAAATTGAAAGAAGCAAATTCAAGCTATTATTTTTTTACTGGTCTTTATTTCTCATTTTCTGCTTACAGTCACTGAAATCTACCCAATTGACTGACCTTTTATCTTTAACCAGAGTCTGGGGTCATAGAAATTAGTTTTTACAGGTAGGTTATTACTAGGTTGAAATGCCTAGGATTTTGCATAAAATGCTTTGTATTCAGACCTTGTGGAAAGTGATGATGTTGATCCTGTGAGGACTCTGAAAGAATCTGGTTTTACTTCATTCAATATTACTCAAGCTTTTTAGCCCAGGACATCTTCAGTAAGTAAGCATCCTCACTTTTCCTGTGATTCGGCACATTTCAAAAAGGTTGACAAGTTCACTAGCACCCCACCTCCATGAGCACTTTAAATGAAGTGTGAATTTGAACAAAGCAATTAAAAATATGCCTAAAAGCCTGTCTTTGGAGATGATTTTGTGCAGTTGCCATCCTTGGAGAGTATCAAAACCAGACTGCATAAAGCCCAGCCCTGAGCACGATTATTGCTTTTAAAAGTCTTCATGCATCTGGAATGACAGCAGGATTTGGTGGGAAGTGCTTCTCTTGCTGGGTTCTTCCTCTTCCTGCCAAAGAGGTCCTGATTCAGAAGTTCCAGCTTTACAAGAATTGTTGTGCTTTTGAACTTATTAATCAAGGGAAGATGCTGGGGAAGATGCAAGATCTAAACTATTAGAAGTTACATAAGACCTTCAGTATGCTAATTACTATATTATTTTCCTAGAATTTCATCTTACTTCAGCTGTCTGTAACATATTTCAACAGCCCATGTTAACACTATATATATTTTTCAAGAAAAATATCTCATACCATTATCCTTGAAATCAGAAAGAACTTAAAAGTGTACAATTCAGCTTATGGTAGAATTGGCATTTCAGAAGAAAACACAAGAATATTACACTGCATTTTTTTAAAACTCTGGTCACTAAGACTCTCAGAATTAAGATGACTGAATGCTTCTCTATGTTAAAAGTTACCATAAAGAAAAAAAATTGAAGTGTGAATTCAAGCTCATAAACTACTCCACACTAGCTCCTTTTGCAAATTCTCTTAGCCAGCAATGTGTGAAGTAATTTACTCCACTTCTGAAAAGCATCAGTAAGTTCACACCTTATCTTTGACAAGGAGGAGGTTATCTCATATTCACTGTGCATTGCATGCCTTACATGAGTAACTTGTGCATTGCAAATCCAAAAACTCTGATGAGAGTTGCTGCATGAAAACCCCCTCATGTGCATTTTTGAATATTCAGCTATGATCGTGGCCAAGTTAAAGGAATGACCAAACATCTCAAATATATTCCAGTTGTTGTTCCTGAGACATGAAGAAAGTCTTCTTGACATTCATTGTTGCTCCTGCTTCAAGACACCAGCGAACCTAAAACAACTTGTACAGAGAAACAACAGAAAATTGGGACATTTTGGTCATTTGACATCTAACCCTGGTCCTCCACTGCTTCTAGTACGTGCTTTTCTTCCACCCCATGGGTCTATAGAGGAAGTGTTCTGGTATTACAGGTTGCTTCTTTGCAACCTGGCCTAGAATGCAGATGCCTACAGCAGACAGAGTGAAGCCTGGCACTCTGGCAGCCTCTGCCCCCTCAAGAGCTAAAGACAGAACCTGACTTGTGTGGAAAATATCTCAAATTGTTGGCACTCTCCTGTGCAATTCTAGGAGCTTCTTAATAAGATAAAAAATGAAGAGCTAACCTGAACAATGGCAAGAATCAGTCATCAACATACACATTCTCTGTATTTTCATATTTACCCAACAGCAGTGGTCAGGTTTAGCCAGGTTTAGGCTTTAGGCTATCTCTTTTAAAATATTTATGAGGCCCACCTGAATATTAAAAGTGATCACATGTAAGACAATATTCAGTATGTTTACCAAGTTGATCAGCAAAATTCTGATTATTTATGACATCAATTCTGTTTGAAAATCTTCCCAAAACCTCCAGTGCTTAATCAGCCTTTTTGATCAAAAAGCTGAGTGGTAATTCTCATTATGGTTTCTCTTTTTATAAAATTTCCAGCACTTTCTGTCTCTCACTAACCTGAAAGTATTGAGGAAATAATCTTTCTTTGTGGCATTTTGGCACTTGTAGTTGGGACCGCAGTGTGCATAAAGCTTAAAATCTCTAGCAAAAAGCTAGCTGTATTTTAAGAATTTCTAAAAATAGCCTTTTTTCAGGTGAAATGATGATTGACTTCATAAATCAGCTTGTCCTTTCCAATTACAAATTGTGTGATGGCTTGGCTTGAAGAAAATAGAAGAAGCTATAACATTTCTTGAGAATTTAATATTGATAGACTTTTTTAATTTATGCATATGTCAGAATGTGTGAAAAAGTGTGATCTTTGTCATAAGCTTACAAATTAAAAATTCAGTCTTCACAATGAAGTGTTTTAGTATAGCTAATTCCAATTGCAAATAATCTAGAACAGAATATGCCAAAATTGTTAGAATGGCTGAAAAATCAGGAAAAAGTTAAAAACAAGGAAAGGTGATTTCCTCTCTCTATGAATTCAGATTTTTTGAACATACTTCTTTAAATTTTAAAGAGTGTTTCTTCAAATGAAAACTGGGACTGTCACATAATCCCACCACTTCAGGATTAAGAGCTTTCAAACACACAACCATAGTAAAATTAGAAGAGATAAGACATTGTATATACTTTATAGCCAGGTAAATGCATACCTAAGACTACACAGGAGGGAGATCTGCCTCAGAATAACTATGGCTGTCTGTACTGCACCAGTGAAGGAGTGGAGGCAACAAGTTGTGAGTGGTCGTTGGTCTGGAAAGGGAAACAATCTGTCCAAGCTCATATGAAGCTGAGACACAGGACTTATGAGCTGAGGTGTAGCAGATGGGGGGACTCCCTCTGCAAAAGCACTGTATTATGAGATCTTTCTAATCTGTTATCCAGACAGTTCTATGTACCACATCGTGGTCATGTATACATGCTCTGTATTACTCAAATATTGGTTCTTCTCCAACACTGGACACCTTTTCCAGCACTGGGCACTTCTAAGATTCAGCTGAACAGAATGCAGAGCCATCTTGTCTTGACTAAGCTTTTGCCAAGAAAGGTTGGACCAGTTTATCCTTAAGATCCCCTCCAACCTCCTACTTAATGAGTCTGTGACAGTCAAATATCAGATGTAGTGCCTGAAATGTTTTCTGGGTTTAATTCTGAAATATTTTGCCTTTGAATATAATTTTTCTGTTCCATCTAGCACAGAGGGCTTCCTGCGAAACAACATCAGTGGAGCGAGATTGCAGTTTCAGGTCTGAGAATCAGCATAAAAAGAAGACATGAAAATGAGAATGGAAGAAGGATAAGTGAGGAAGGTGCTCTAAATACGGAAATGGAGATGAAGGTACTGGGACCTGAGTGCCTATATAGATTTAAAAGTCCAGAATCAAGAAGAGGGGAAATTTAAAAAGTATCTATTTGATCTTGTCAACAACTACTGAAAACAAAAACTCAATTAATCTATATAACAAAAGTCGTGACACAAATCAGAAATGCTGGACTAACTATAACAGCAATATAAATGGTATCAAGAGTCTCACTATTAAATACAGTAGTTAACATTACTGCTATTTATTGTACTTACTGTATTACAACTATACCAAAGAATTTAATATTTATGTGTGAAGATAAGAGCCATTCAGTCAACAGATGGGAAAGGCACAAGCAAACAGTAAATGTTGATCAGTATGGCAGGCACCACTCAAATGGGCTACTTCACTTTTGTGACTAATTTTACCTGTGTCACAAGAGAAAATTTTGCAGGTGATTAACCAGTGAATTTTGCAGGTATTTATGGGTGAGTTACAGGGCAAGTGAGAGCAGGATTCTTGGCTGTGCCAGATGGACAGTTTCTGTGAGAGGATGGCTGCAGGAAGGGCTGCAGAAGGCACTATGCATCTTGAGAGGAGAGTGGCAGACAGCTTTTCACTGGCACTTTTGAAGACTTACAATCCCCAGTCAATGCAGCCAATGCATCTCAAATGTACAGCAGCACCAGGAGAACTTCTCAGTTAAGCCCATGTGATTAATGCTCAGCCTGAAAGCCCCTGTTAACCACACTGACAGCTCCTTGCTGATAAACAGCCCTTACATCATCACATCACCACTAATTTTGCAGTCACACAGGGTTATCTCTGTGAACATCACTTTATGTTTTTATTGCACTGCTGTTCCTTGTCCCTCCCCATGAGCTGCACTTGCAGGAGAGTTGCTGTGTCCCTCTGGGAGTGTAGGGAGACAGAGGTTTCATAGGAATCACTAGAGCAGATAGATATTTCTGTTTCTTCAATCCAGGTGGATTGCAATTGCTTCCAATAGCAACATCAATATATCATGAAGAATTTTGCATGGGGGCTATCAAAAGGCTTGGGCTAAAACCAAGAGAAGAGCCTGACTTTTCCTTATATTCCCCTGCTGGTTGGTAGCCTTTTGCATATTTCCCTAGTCTTTCAAGCTAAATCCTTTCCTTCTTGATGTTCCTTTAAGGTTTTTTTTTCTCTCCAGGAACCTCTTAAGTCTTCCCATTCCCTCCAGCAAGGCAGCAGCCTCAATTTCCTTCCTGCCACCTCTGCTGACAGTGTCCCCTCTCTGTCCCTCTATGCTGCCTGCTCTGGGAAGTGTCTGGCTGTTAGCCTCTCACCATAACCTACATTCCCATGGGATTTCACCCTGCAGGGCAGCTTGGGAGCCTGTAAGCACCAGTTAGTGATATTTGGACAGGCTGGAAGATGTCGAGTGTGAAGAATGTTAAGTACAGTGCAAGACTGTATGAACAGTATGGATGCACAGCTCTCAAAAAGGAAGTCTCCCAACAGATTTTTGTAAATTTACTTTCAACATTAAAAAGAAGTCATAGTGAAAGGGGGCTAAGTTGTGGTCAGTGAAGATAATATAACTGTCGTATTGTTTGATTCAAAAGCAATTGAACTTCTAATGAAATTAGAAAATTATTTCAGCTGAAAGCTCACTTTATCTGTGATTTTTGTAGGGACACATTGCACACTTCAGGTTTTTTCCATTCATTTGCTCTCAGATAAGCAGTATGCTATTACTCTCTAGTGGTGCTGTCTTCAGGGACTATTTCTGTCCGGCACTTGGGAGAATGCATTATGAGATGTCAGCATGTGTGAGCAGAGATAGTATGGCTTGCCATGTACTGATAGGCCATACTCTGCTATAAAATGATGGCTTTGTCTTTTATCACTGTCACAGTCTTACTTAACAAACTGTGACTCTGTGGTTCATCACAAAGAAAACTGTCATCCCTTGATACGTGCTTTGAATGTCCTTTCATCTTCCATGCAGGTAGGATCTGCCGTGTGACATCAAGCAGAACAGTAACTCCAGATGGACTCTGGTAGGGCAGCAGTATATTAACAAAGGGGCTCACTGGCACAAGTCCAGGTTTTGCACCTTAGATTAGATTATAGGGATAAGGAAAACATATGCAAGCTTTTAAAAGAAGGAAGACATGGTAATATGTCACAAATATAATTAGAAAAGGAAATGTTAGTAATCCATTGTGTTTAAGTGATAATTTATTTATCATGGTGTTATTCCAAGTAACAGATAAATCAATTAGCTTTCCTTTAGAAAGCAAATAAATAGTGTTGGTTCAATGGGGTGATGACAGATGAAGTGTTTTGAGGAACCCGTAAGTTCTGTAGATAGATTTCTCTACATAATTATGTTTAGGATGAAATTTGGAGGATCACTGGCCTTCACTAATGACTGTGATGCTGCTAGCAATTTATCTGGCTCTTAGTACTTCTATTCATAAGGTCACTGAACAAAGAAACAGTGTCCGTTGCTAGGATCAGAGACAGACACCTAAGGAGAAAAGCCTTCAGCATTTCCAGAGGGCACATATATTAAATAGCTATACAGGGTGTTTAGTGAGTGCTTTGTACCAGAGCCTGCAGGTCAGAATTTTTCTGGCCGAGGAAAATGGGAGCATTCTGCTCACTTCAGCATTTTGTACGGCCATGGGACATATTATACTGCCTGTGTTGTGATTCTGCAGATCAGATTAAACTACTTTGTGGACATTAAAGTATGAATATTTCATGTGAGCTTTTACAGGGCTGAATTTAAACTAAGATGCTGAAGTACTTCTCCATATTTGTCTTTCCTGGGATTTTGTATTTTAAAACCCGACCTGCCTTGCACAAACTTGTTCTTCCATGTGACTGCTTTTTAATTGTATAAGGAAAGTCAGGAATATTAACTGTTATGAGGCACAGGCTTCCAATCCCAGTGCAGCAATAGGAAGAAGAAGGTGATGTCTGTCAGTCAATAGAAGTGTCTTCTGAGGGTGTAAAATTACAGGGAGTGGAAACAGAGTAGTTTCTCCACTGATGGAAAATTGCAGCATTCACATATAATAGTGCTGTGAGGATTTGAGGGATGCCAAGGAAACCTGTGTGGATGTGTTACCAGGAAAAGTGCCTGCCTGCCTGGTGCTTGAAAATAGAAAAGAGGGTGTTGAGTACACAGAAATTGATGTTGAAGAATTTCTAACCCCTTTTTTTGAAAGAGTGTCATCTCACTCTGCCTGACTCTGGGTGTTCTCACTCTTATCAGTATTCAAAGATTTGAAACAAATTATAACTCTGTGGAAATGAGGTTACAGATAATCTCTACTTGGACAGTGTTTCTCCATTGATTCTGGATGCAAACTTTCATCCAGTGTTAACTTTTAGCTATACTGAAAATTGGTACCACTTACACACGAACACAGACCATGCAGATCATTTGGACCTCTTACCTGTGTGGAAGAGAAATTGAATCACTGGTTTTGTTTCACCTTATAATCTATGCTTAGGTGAGTGTGAATGGGCAGCAAATTAATCTTTCCTGTGGCTGGTGTTTTACCAGAGGGATAACCAGTTCCAAGAGTCCCATTAAAGTTGCTTTGTGATAAATTTAAACCCCTCTGTAAATTCTGGATAACTTCTCTGCATCTCCCTGTCTCAAAAGCCAGTGTTATGCATGTGCACTAACAAACTCTTAGACTGAGCCCAAAATCATCTCTAGGCAAACACATATATGCTAAGATTAGGCAGCATTAAGAATAAGTTTTTTCACTTGCCTCATGATAAGGTTAATTTGTCATGGCAGTTCCATCCTCTTGGGCCTTTCTACTAACTAATGGTTCTAGCTCTTGGACTTACCTCTTATCAAAAATGGATTTGGTTTTCATTCTGAATGCAATATGACTCCCGTGGACATTACAGTGATGAAAGTATATGGTGGTGAAGTCCCATTGCAATGACCAAAGGAGGCTGAAATCTCTTGTGTCCTCCCAATGAAAGGCTGAAGTAATGCTCACTAAAGATTTTGTTTTCATCTTTTCTGGTTTTACCTCTGCCTTTTCCTAAGTAGCAGCAAAGCTTTTACAAACCAGCTGGTGGTACTGCAGCCCATTTCTTTAGTAACTCAGTGAGATTCTAATCATTGGGGCACTAGCCATGTCTCCTAATTGTTGTATTTCCTTTTTCCACCTCAGAGTAGATTGCATTTCTGTGTGCACAAGTATATGATGGACAAAACGTTAGTGCTGTTGCAGTAAATCTTGCACGTGTGTGCATGCACACTCATTTATTTTATCTGATTCAATATTGCAAACACTTTGTATCATTCACTGGATATTTTTTAGTAAAAAATGGTGTGCAACATATCAGTTACCATTTTTTCTTCTCTCCTTTTCCTGTGTTACAGTAAGTCGGTGTATATAACGTCTTTAGACCATAATTCAGGCAGAAGAATGTTGATTTCGATCTGTCATAAGTTATGACTCCAACATGATGAAGATATGTCTTCGTAATTTAAGAATACTTTCTGAAAGTGATGGTCTATGATGTTATTTGCCATATCTTTCCTTTTTTTTTCTATTTGATGTAAAGGTCTGCTTTATTATGTGAGTATGAACTAAAATTATAAACTGCTTGGTCTCTAGAAAACAAACTGTTATACCTCTATATGCCAATTTTTCATCTCAACACATTATGTAATAGTTCAAATGGGAGCACACAACAACACAAAAACAGCTGGTGGGAAACTTTCTTCAACATTAGGCACTTTCAAGCCTGAACCGCTGTTCAGTGTAATGTGCATGGCTTAATGCATCAGATGTCTTTATTAATTTAAGCTGACTGTGCAAAAAGGTCTTTGTAGGGACACAAGTGGACAGCTTCAGTTATGGAGTCATGCTGAAGCTAAAGGTGTAGCTAAATGTAGCTAAAGCTACATTTGCTGCACAATGTAGGCAAGGTTATTTGTACTTTCCATTTTGTTTTAAAAAATAATGCTAAAAAACATAGACATGGAAAAATTGGAAAACTGGTTTATATTCACAAAATGTCTGTGTAAGTAAAAGCATAGGAAAAGAGTATTCTCTTGGTTAGCATTCTGAATGTAGATACTAGCATCAGCTTTTGAGTGTTTGGACTTTTGGTGTTTGAATGGACAAGCCTCAAGAGATTTGGAGTTGCAAGTAGATTTTTTTTCTGTACAGTGCCTTTTGTGAGACCATTCATTTCTCTGCTAATGCCTTTATGATCCTTTTGCAATTTAAGGATTACCGAATAGGGAATTGCTGACAATATTGGCAAAGATACCTTTAAATATTGGATAAATGATCAAGAAAACACCCTGATGTTAATACTTAATAATATTAATTTCATGATGCATTTACTAGAATTCCAGGACAACTAGAACTAAACATAAATACAGTAATGCATAAACTACAGTTTAGAAAGGAAAATATGGATTTCATTCAAAAGGTAAGGCCTTGAATGGAATAATATGTAACAAATGTATAATTAAAAGTACTGTTAAGTATATAAAAGGATATGTGTTTATTTGAGATGAGAAAGGTAATTTCAGGAACATAAAGTCATCAGAGGTAATTTACTTCCTCAAAATGCCTGCAGGACAACAACTTATGTATTATAAATTACATGAGTAAACATGACTTCTGTGAGAAATTTGATCTCCATTGGAGGTGCAACTATTGCAGCATCCTCCACACTTTAATCTGGCCATAGATCCAGCTGGGTCCCAGACACAGGTCCTGAACAAGGGACATGGGACCGATATGCAGAGACATTGCAGTTATAATTGCAAGTTGACTGGTTGCTACAAGTTTTTGTTGGGTGGGTGTTTTGCAGAAATGTACCCCATGGTATACTGGGTGTGTTTTGAGGACTCATGCTACTTTTTAGCTGAATTTATAGCTACTCTTCATATGCTGGAAAGGCATGAGAGTGCACTAGGCATCTCTGCTCTGCACTTGATGTGTTTTCTCAGACTCCAGCGTTCCTGAGAGACCATCTTTTTCTATGTTTATTCATTCCCCAGGGTAATAAAATCCCCATGACTCAGCTGGGGTTTGTAGACACAAGTACACAAGTAAATAAAACCTGTCATATACAAATGCTGAACACAAAATAATGACATTCTCAGGATACTGATCCATTTAGTTGAGTGAATATTAATGATTAAAATTCATTTATAATTTATCTGTTTACTGCCATTTTGTTTTATATAACTATTATATAAATATCTATTAAAATATCATTCTTTTTAAATAGAAGACAGTTTGGGGTCAGTGCAAAGAAAATAAACTGTGCTGCATATTCCTTAAAACCAACAGGTAAAGGTAAGCAGTAAAGTTCTTGCTTCTAAAAATAACTTTTTGTTACAGCGCAGCAGTGATAATTCATTTCACATAAAGGTAAGGAGTAAAAATCTGGCTTCCAAAAATAACTTTTTGTTACAGCTCAACAGTGAAAAACCAATACAAAGTGCTGACGGACCAATCCTCTTCTGGTTGCTCTACTCTTTAGCAGGCTGCCCATTATCTGAATAATAGATAAGACTGCTGCTTCCAGACTGGGAGCAGCTCCTGCAGAGCAATCTCTGAGCCACGTTCCCCTGCTTATCCCAGCACAGAGAGCCCTACCAGCAGTGGGGTGAAGCACAGAACTGGCTTGGGAGGGCCAGTGTTACCCACCAGACTCCAAGCTCTGGGAAGCCCATGCTGCCAGGCCTGCCCACCTCTGCATTCAAGTTCTCTTCTTGTCCTTGATCATGAACTGAGGAACTTATTTGGTACTGATTGGACTGATTTATTTGGTTTCCAGAAAATTATTCCATAGGACTTGTGAGAGCTTGGAAAAACTTATGGCTTTTATAAAATATGTGGGAGAGATTAACCAGATTAACCTGCTATGCACATAATGAGGAAAAAGCAATTTCTGAGGCATGGCTTTGGTGTGTTTTATTTTCCATTTTTATTCACCCACACAGTGATATTGGTTTATTTACTTGTTCTCTACTTTCTATAATCATAAGGAGTTTATTCCAACAAAGAAAATAACTTCATTCAACCTCCAAACCTGTATCTTAATAGTAAGACCATATAAATAATTTTTAACATTTTCCATTCCTGTATATGAAACTCCTTGTTGTAAAGCCTACATGAGCTATGCCTTTCCCTCTGTTCTTCACATGATTTTCAAACAACCTTAGCTGCCCTGGAAAATAGGTCAAGGCTGTGCTCAGTGCTGTGCCTCTGCTCAGGTGTTAGTCTTTGCAGGGTGAAGAAAAGCTGATCTGCAGAGCCAGTCTGGTTTAAACAGGAGGTGAAGGACATGGGCCTCATTATCTGTAACCCCAGTGTCAAAGTATTTCTGTGTGTGTCTTGGGCAGAGGCAAGGCAGTCTCAGAAAAAGCATGGACAAGAGTTTCTGGTTTGCCATGTAAGTAATCAGTGAATGGCCCAGCCATGCTGCATAGCTAGACCTCCTGGTATCTATAGATCTTCTCCTGTGAGTATTTAATGTACAAATTCAGTTTTTGGCAACTGATTTCTTAATGAAGTTTCTATTGAATATCTTGAGAAGTTAAAATTTCTTTTCCAATTTTTCCTTCTTGTTCCTTATTTAAGCTCCAGATCATAGAAGATATTTATATGATTTTATACCTTGCTTGGATTGAAATGCTTTAATATTTCTAAAAGTGGCAAAACTGTATTTTCTTTCCTTTCAAGGCATTCTAATATACTCAAGGTTTGTGTAAAAGAAAGTGAAAAAATCTCTTGAAATAAAACAAAAATAAATGTTTCATTTTCAAAACAATGAAGCAATCTCTCTCCTTTTGTAGAGATGGATTTTTTTATTTTTTCCTTTTATGGTTGCAATTTTGTTCTGCTCTAAGGAAAGGCTGAAGTGCTGCTGGAGAGCACCTGCTCTATGGCCAAGAGCAGCCTGGGGCTGAGGGCTCCCTTTGCAGGCAGCACATGGGAAAGATGAAGTCAAAGTCCCAGGTGTGGGGGAGAGGAAGCCACCTGGAGCCTTGGGAAGATTTGCTGAGATCCCAGCAGTCACTGGAGCTGGGCTAAACTTGGTTGAGAGGCCGGGACAGCCTGGGAGGGAGTGCCAGAGAGGTGTTCCTTGTTAGCTTGTCATTGCTCAATAGCTCCTTTATCCAATGATGAAGAAATTAAGGCTCCTACTCTGATTTCTTGGTTTCTTTTTTTGATTTTCAACTTCTTGATCTTATTGGGGGGCTCCTTAAAAAGTAGGTCAAGATAGATGTTTTGCAATACTACTGATAAATTTTTGATCCTCTCATCTGTCTTTAAAATTGTATGGGAGTAAGTTTGGGTTTTTTATACCTTTTTAGATAGAAATAAGTACTATCTTTTTAGTTTTAAAAACTGGGAAAATTTCAAAATCCTGTTTTACTGATTTTTCAGGTGAAACAGTCCAATGAATGCCTCAGAATACTGCCTGACAGACCTTCATGGGGTAAGTCAAGGATTAAATCTATGCTTGAGGCAAACTTTTTTGATTTCTGTCTCACATCAAGATGACTGTGAGCAAAAGAAAAACAGTGTGTGTGTCTTCTTAGTATAATCAACTTAATAATGAATACTCTATATGATCTGTAGCAAGTTCTTCCAGATTTTTTTTCAGTTTCTGCAACTGTGGAGAGTGCATAATGAATGCTTCAAACACTGAGTGCAAATTTGTTGATGCTATTTTGACTTCAGATCGTTGTTTTAGCAGAGTTCTGTGGGTTTATAGAATAAGAAGAAAATTGGCTCAGGGAAGTAAAAAATAGGAAAGAAAGTAAGGGAAAAATAAAAATCACAGATGGATGATACTATAAATGGATGAAACTGTAAGTAATGAAGAACACAATTGCTATCTATTTACAGACTTAGTTAAAATCAATAGAGGACAATGACACTTCAATACAGACAAATATAGAACAAGGTTGGCTTTTCAGAGATATGCACTTGGCAGTGATTGTTGGGGATGGGGCATAAAAGGCCTAAGTGTAGTGGGACAGATACAGAACTGGTGTAGGTGGGCAAGGTACAGCTTTTCCTGGTTATTCAGCTTCATTGCAGTAAACACACTTCAAAAAAAATGTGTTCAGAGTCAGCTACCTGGTACAAACCACTAGACATCTATTAAAGAAGCACTGTCTGGAAAAAACAGCAGTTGAACTTATTTCTGCTTGGACTTTTTGATGGAGGCTGTTTTCCCTGGAATGCGAACTGCTGTTTGCACTTGTCTAAACCTGGCCTAATCTCAGTCTTAGATTGTAGGTCTCTGGCTTTGGTGGAGGAAAAGAGAGACTGAAAATCTGTTTTACTGATCTTGTTATGGATTTTGGCAATAGGAATTATCCTGATGGTGCAGGCTTTCAGAGATGCATCGCAGAAGCAAGAATAAAGTGTTCTATGTAATACCTCTCCCACCTGACAGCCCCAAAGCCTTGGCTTTCCTCATAAACTCATGACATGCTGGAGTAACAGGAGTTTTACTGTCTTTTCAGTTTTGCATCTTGCTGTGTTCCTGCTTTAAAACATGATAAAAATCTTCATTTGTCTCTCTCTTTTCTCTGGTACCCAACAAAAAGGACTGATAGGTGCTGCCAATCTCACGGAACAGTGTTTTACACTCAGTCTACACAAGTGAGAACGATCACAAAGATCATGGTTACTGGAGGGAAGGTCAATAACTGAAAGGATTATAAAAGGAAAACTTGAAGGAGCAACAAGTAATGCATTTAGGAGGCAGAAACAATAAATTATGAGTGCACATTCTGTCTAGAACAACTTTCTGCTGTTGCAGCAGCTGAGCTCAGCAGGATGGAAGCTGCTTTTTATCTCCAAGTCCAAATTCACAGAGCAGGGAGACTGCTTTCCCCTTCCTTCCCACCAACACACTGCAGCAGGACACAGTCTCTGCAATATTCTGGGCTGCATTCTTAGGTGATGACCAAGTGATTAATTAAAAACATATATTTTATCCCATGTTTACATTTATAGATGAGAATTCCAGTAATTGTCTTGTTTCTATTTCATCTGCCATCATGATTTAGTGGAGTTCTGGCAATGAACAGTGGGGTTTTTTGCCCTTTTATCTCTACTTTGCAATCAGGCCTAGCTATTTCGTGACTGGAGTTACTGGGTTTGGGGAAAAGGAGCCCATGATTTGTGCAGAGCTCTGTTCCCTTGAACTCTGCTTCTTGAAAGAAAGGGTGCTCAGCCATTCACTGAAGATTTGTTATTTTGTTGTTATTATTATTATTAGTCTCAGAAGCCTTCAAACATTAAGAATATGTCACTCTCATTATATTAAGAGAATTTTTGAAAACTTTGACTTTGCAGTAGATTTAGGCTATTCATTACCAGTATCTGAACAGCACTGGGGAATCCAATTCCTAAAGCATTGTTGAGCATCTTCTTAACTGCCACTGAAATTCCATCCTGCAAAAGTATGAAAGAGTTTCTGACATTTCCTGGTGGATTTGAAAGCAAATCTATACAGGAAATATTAGTTTAAAGTTATCATGAGTGTATGTCAGACTTCATTCTTATAAGAGATCTGCAAATCTGTCCCCATGGGTCAGTTGTATTTTTATAATACCAAGGTCCAAGGACTGAGCATTGTAAGTCCCCATGATATAAACTTGACTATATGTGGATATCAAATTGTATCAAGGGCATCTGGCAAGCAAATATCTCTACAGAAAGCCCATGTTTGTACAGATAAAAATATCTTTCCAGGAGAACCCCTGGAAAAGAACTCAGGGATCAGTTGGATCACATATACTCCCTTGAGAAGTCTAAACTATAGAGGGAATTTGGATTCAGTGATGTGTCCTTGAGGTTTCTCTGGTGATTTCTCCCAAAGCACTGCTGTTATGTGGCCCCTATGCCAAAAATAATGTATCAGGATGTAAGAGAGCTTGTCTCATGACAGTCATCAGGACAAACCCTTTTAGAGAATAAGGGGACAAGCCCTATTGTAACCAGCAGCCCATGCAAGCAGTAAATCATGACTTAGAAGAAGTAAGCAAAAGTGTGCCACAAGACCCAGAGGCTGTCCGTGTGGGACTAGTAGCAAAAAAAAAAAATCAAAAAAAAAATCACAGACTTGATTGAGGGTAATCAACAGAGAGTAAAAAGAAAACTTGTTTCAGCTGACTGAAATTTCTGCCAGCCTTCAGTGTCCATTAGCAGTATAAATAGTGCACAGACTGATAGGAGCCATCACAAATATTCTCTCCCACTGGGAGGCTTAATAAGTATTGGAAGTAGTATTGGAATAAGTATTTAGTAGCTCCTAAAAATGGCTATAATGTTTATTGATTTAAGACTTTGAGATTCTACTGAGGAATAATCTGACTTTCACAATGTAAATTATATGGCTGTCTATATATAGTTTTAGAACTTAAAGTCACTGCTGCAAATCTAGATGCATTATTTGTACGTATATCTTTGAGGTGGATTTTAATAACTGCACTTAGGATTGTTTAGGTTTTGTTTATTTTTTGTGGGATAAAACTACTGTTCACTTTTAAGTTTATTTCCTTTCAAGTTTGTCTATAACCCACCACCTGCAAATAAAAAAAAAATGAATAAGTCTCAGGTTTAAAATTTAAGATTATCTTTCTAACATGATCTTTAACCACACAAAGCAATAATATTGGGTTTTGTGGGGCTTTTTTGTTTGTATTTTGAGAATAAGCCTAGAAATGTAACTTTTGTCTGATCTAGTCTCTTCTCTCAGGGACTATGTCTCCTGTGGAAAGCCAGGAGAAACTTCCACATTTTTTAGCCCACCTGGCATTTGGGTAGTATGCAATGAGTGACGCTCAGCCTAGAGTGGAACTGAAAGAAATGGTGAACAGTGATGACCTGAATAAAGTACTTTGTACTGTTAAACTGTTGTAAAACCAGCATGCACTCAGTTAGAGACTGTATCATAAAGAGAAGCACAAGAATTAAGGTTATGTTGGTAACTTCAGGTTTGCCAATCTCTCCTTTGGGGCACAGCATCTCAATATACCTCAGCTTCATTAGTCTTTATTCTGTGTTTCAATAAATGAATGTGTAGTTATAAATTCACCTATATTGATATGGAAATCTACAGCAAGGTTATTATAGTATGTAATTATTATTACAATGAAATTGTTGGGGTTTTTTTAGTATGCAAAAGGCTGAAAAATATGAAAACTACTACAGTTCTTATAGCTGCTAGGAAAAAATTCAGTTCCAGTGTGAACAAATGAGTTATACTACTGTGTCACCCAATGTGGCCACACATGCTGGGTAGCTGATGAGAGGACTGATAAAGAGCTCAGCTCTCTACTCTTATGTCTCAGCAAATTTTTACAAGGTAATCTTAGGCTTTTTGTTTTGTTCACATGACCTGCTTTTATCTTCAGCTACACCCAATGGCCTTCACTAAAATGCATAATAGCACTGCAGATTTCTCTGAGCACAGACTGTATGGGCTAAGAGACCTAATTAGACACCTAAGTTTGCATTCTCTTGGTTACTCCACAAAAAATGATACTGATGGAAAACATATTTAGCCTCAAAATAGGAATAAAATCAGTTTTTTAGAATAAAAGAGTGGTAATTCTAAAAGGCAGAAAACATATATGTTACAATAAGCTGCACAAAATACCCTAATGTAGTGTAATGGGAGAAATTCCTCAGAGCTGCATCTGTGCTTTTGTGGCAGTTCTTATCCAGGAGGTGGAATGATCTGTCTTCATCAGAACTTTGAAACTTTTCTCAAATGCTTCTATTCTTTTCTGTCTTACTCTGTTGTGAGGTGGCAAACAGCAATGCTGTTCACCTCTGCTCAGTTACAAACCTCCTGCAAACCTGTAGCAGTGCACTAACTTTCTAGAGTTTTGGGTTTTTTTTTTTTCTCTCTTTTCCTCATCAGAGTTTAAATGTGCTACAGAGTGCACACGTGGCCCTTTGCTGCAGCCAGGAGCAGGGATGTGGCTGCCTCTGCCACCCTCCCAGAAGAGTCCCACGGGCAGCTCAGGCTGACTGCAAAGGGAGGACATAGAGGAGAATGTCACAGTTAAAAACACAAGGGCTACTTTCCCCCTCTCATAAATACAACAGCTAAATGCTGTGACTGGCTGAAAGTGATGCTTGAGTTGATTAAATTTGGATTAGAAATAGTTTAACTGCTTCTAGACCTTCTTTGCCTGCTTCATTTTCTCAATTGTGTGATTTGCAAAAATGTTTGCTAAGCTTCATTATATCTCTCTTCTCAGGACACACATCCTTTCAAACAGAGAATCCTGGCCCTAATATTAGTCAGAGACAATCAAGTGCTTGGCATTATACTGGAACTAGTTAGTGTCTAGGCAAAATTAAATTACTTTTGCTTTCTGATTTGATAAACCCTTAAAGTACTTTGTCTTTTAAAATACTTAAGCAACATGGTAAACTTGTTGAGTCGTAACGCTGCAAAGGTCACACATAATATCTTGACAAATGGAACAGTAAGTAGCAGAAGTACTGTTGAATTGTAATAATCAGTAGCTAATTGAAGTGTGTGTCTGATTATAGAACAATTGAATAATTGCACCTCTTAGCTTTACCAAGAAGTTGCCATCTGGGGTAGGAGCAGTGATGTGCTGGCAGATGGTCTTCACATGAAGAAGCAACCTGCTTTTCATTAATAGCATGACTGCACTGCTAATTAGAGAAGAGTGAAGAAGGCATAAGTTGAGAAGGAATTTCCAAATCTAGATTAAGTTTGAGAGATCCATTAAGATAATTTCAGGGCCTGGATTTGAAATCATATTTATTGATGCCAAAAACGTAAGTACTTTTAAATGATTTCATAGTCTGAAAAGGACATAGGCCGTTAAAACAAGATACAAATGGAGTTTAGGTGGTTAATTCAAAACTATGAGAATTCTTGATCCATATTGTCTTCTGCATGCTGGAATCTCTCTAAATTAATGATTTTCAGATCCCCATTCACCCTCACATAACTCAAAAATCTAGAAATGCTGCCTGGAAAGGGACTGGGTGCCTCTCTGCTAATAGTATTAGACAAATGCTAATACTCCCAAAACACTACTAGCAAAGAGGATGCCTGCACACTGGGCCTATTGATTGCAAAATTCAACCCTGTCCCAACTCTATTCCTGTTTACCTCAAAAGGGAGAAGAGGAAAAAAAATAACCTACCTAAAACCCCAAACCCAGGCAACTAAGCAAAAAAATCACCATGGGCGAAATAAGGGATGAATTTGCTTAGTAAATAGTCATGTATGAGTAGTTCTGCAAGTCTCCTCCTGAGTGAAGGTATTCTGGTGGATTGTCCTCCTGGTGGGTTATCAATCTAATTGAGACCTCTTTCTACCAGAAGCTTTCTCCAAACAGAAAATAGAGGACTTTGTTTGTTTGGTACCTCCAAAATTTTGAGCACAAGGGCAAATGACTGTTTCTACACATCAGTGGTTTGTGCTGCATGGTCTGGATTCACTGTCCTTGTGTAATACAGTGTTTGGAGTCGCCCTTCTAATGCAGGTGGTTGTCTCAGAGATCTTGAACAGAAATGCATTATTCTCTCCATTAAGTCTAGAAGGCAAGAAGCTAAATACAAAGATTTCAATACCTTATGAACATGCCTCTCTAACTAGTTTGGTTGGTTGGTTAACTTTTTGGTTTTTTTTTTTTTTTTTTTAACTTTATTTTATGGCATTCAAACCCTTCAAGGTTGTAGAAGAAATCACAAAGAACTAGGTATCTTTCCAAGTAAAGTCCTCAAACACACTGTCCTTAAAATCTCAAAGGTGCAGACAAGAATATCCATTTAATTTCTGAAAGACATTGGATTTTTTGTAGTGGAGATTTGTGGTCCAGATAAGCTGATATTCTTCTCGTATATGTGCCTTATCTTTTTACAGATCTTTAGGAAAAGAAACAAATTAAATAGCACTTTAACTCTCCAAAAACTGGACTGGCAGTTATCTGATAATTTCCTTCTGACAAAGTTTCACTGGTTTTATAATGTAACTTTGTGCTAGTTGCTCTCATAGAGTTATCTCAAAGTAGCTCTTATTTTTCTTCTGATATTAGAAACCAGTCTCTACTTCAAAAACTAAAGGTTGATATCCTTTAGGAATCTTTCATTTGTCTATGAGCTATAAATTCCTTGCTTATTTCAACACCTATCCATTGTTTGATTCTAAACCCCATAGATTATGGATTCTTTTGGAAATTAGCTCCATGTATTTCCTTTAGTTATTGATAAATAATGTAATGTTTGAAATGTGATAAATACCAATTTTCTGCAACATTAACTAACAACAGTACTCATTTAATATAAGAAAACTAAACCTCGGTGCTGTATTTTGTTACTTGATTCAAATGCTATTGCTATTTTATTTGAGTGCACTTTTCCTAAATTGCATTGTAGTGGTCAAACCTCATAAGCTCCAGAACACATGTAACTGAGTCTCACCCTTACCTTCTTGCCCCTGGGACAGAAAGTTAAAGGAAAAACCAAGGTTAAAATACCAAATGTGGAATGTGATCTCAGCTAAGAAATGAGAAGCAAAATACTGACAGTAACTAAGGGCTTTCTTTTTATTCACTTTTGGTTATACGGAAGCTAGTAGAATATAAATCCCGGTCTGTGCGTACTGACTTGCAGAATTGATGCAGTGTGGATGGTGTGTACAAAGCCTCTAAGGATAACCTGTGGTTTCTTTAACTGTGTCAGTCTCTTTTGTCCACTTTGACACAGCAGTCTGTGAGTTTCGTGTATGATGGGCTATGGATAACAGTAATACTCCTAAGGTTAAAAGGGTGTATTTTCATTTTTTATCAGAGAGTAGACAGAGAAGGGAAAACAATGAAAGAAAAATTTAAAATTTCTCCTTCCTATTGCCATATCTCAGTAATGGAACAGCTTTGAAACAAGATGCTTTTAACTTATTGTGAAAGCAAATATGGACGTCATTTATCAGTGGTATTTACTGAGCTGCTGTATAACTAGGGTCTATACCACCTGAGACATAAATTGATGTCTGTCTTTCTCCATATTCTTGACCAAACCCCAAAAGAGGTTGCACAGTAAAGTAATCTCAGATGTTTTCCATCTTTATGTTCTGAAAAGTGAGTGGCATTAATATAATGGGTTGGGAAGGGTTCTTGAATCAGCAACATGGACTGAAAGTTTTGCCAGATTGATTTGGGTTTTTTTTTTTTTTTTTGTTTCTGATGTTTCAAGTGAGGTTTCAAGAATGTTGTGGAAGAAAATAACTTTCTATCAGAAAGAAAATTATTATGGGGTTTATTTAACTCCCTTTGTAAGAGAGAAAAAAGCCTATTCTGAAGTGGGTGCATCTAACAGCATACATACATGTGCACTCACATAAGTTCTAATCAAAGAACAATCATAAGAATGCAAAACTATCTCTGGGAGCATCCTGTGCTGTTTTGTTCTGGCCTCTAATTTTATGGGTATCTGACATCAGCCAGGCCACAGGCAGGATGGTGCCTGTGAAAGCAGCTGCTAAATGGTATTTTGTTTCCTCCCACACTGTCCACCCTGTGTCGGCATTCTTTGTGAACTCAAACCCTGCTCTGATGACTGGGTCATTCAATACATTTTAAATTATAGCTCCAAATCACAACTGATTCCTCAGTTAAAGTGGCCTGAGGGTCCTCCTGCAGCCCCTGGAACTCTGGTCCTTTCTCCGGTACCATTTTTTTTTGCCCCAGTAACTTTCAGTTCTTTTGCACATGAGTGTCTTATCTGATATATCTCTTCTAATGCCTCCTGCTTTTTGCATTTTTGGTCTTTTCCTCCTCTTCTCCCAGGGCTAGCCCCAGTCTGTATACTGCACATCAATCTCAATTTTCTTTTTAAGGGATTCTTATCCCATTTCTCTGTAGTCTCATCTTCTTTCCCCTTTCTCTTGTCTTTTCTGTGTCTGATTAAAGCAATAGCTCTCTGAGATCCATGGAGACACAGGGCATGTGCTCTTAAATTCCTACATCTGGCACGTAGTGTTGTAGGAGGCATCTTCCATGGACAACTTCTACTAAAACTGAAGAAATCTCTACTGAACAGGAGCAGAATTTATCAAGCCTGTTCTTAGGAAATTTCAAGTCACTCTTCAAAATCTTGGAGACACCAGAACATTTCTTAGACAAGTACATCAAGTAGGGGGATGGTGAGTTAATTTTTTTAAACATAGGCAGAAGGGTTTACCTTGCTTTTTGAGGTAGGGAAATGATTATGATATTTCTGCAGAGTACTTAGGATGGAAAATTCCAGTTCAGTCTACAGAAAACTTCCAGAGTTATAAGCAACTAAAACATTAAAGACAGGATCTTAAAATAGGAACTGTTAAGCAATCTTACTAATAGCTGATATTACCAGCCCCACCTATATAAAATATAAGTATTGCTGTTCTAATAGCCTAAATGCACTAAATACCACTAATATAATCTTAGTAATTGCTACCAGAAAGATGTGGCTGCTGTTTTCTTGACTTTATTGATCTGCCAAAATTATAAAGTGGCAGTACTTTATGTAAGCCTTATTTAAAAGCTTAAAAGGAGAGTGATGACAGAATAGTTTTATATATTAATGTGGTAAATATAGCTAGAGCTCTATTCAGCATGCCAAGGACAGAACAAGCCCCTGAAAGTGCTATTTATTTGCTAGAAATAAAGAAAAGTTTGAGGGTTTGGAGGGTAGTTTGTTCTGGTTTTAAATGGTGTCCCTTAAAGAAGAAATCTATATTTTAGGCCCAGAAATGTGAATAAAATAGCTGACTGATCTACAGTGAGTTTTGAACATATTCAGCTTAGCCTATGGTGCAGGAAAAGCAGGCCAAGAAATAATACTTCCTTTTACTTTTTTGAGGGGTACAAGCAGGCACTTGAACATTTTCTAATTTTACTAACTTGCTATCCTTAGTCTTTTTTTTTTTTTCCTAACATATAGTTAGAACTAAGACTCCAACCACAGCGTTAAAACACTCAGACTTAAGGCTACAAGAGAAACATATCTGTGAGTACTAGGTCAACCAGTTCTGTTGATCTTGTATGGATGAATTTCTTTGTAATAAAATGAATAACCTTGAGAAAGATGTATTTCCATACTGCCTCTCTGAGTTCATCTTTATATCAAAATTCCCCACCCCCATTTTGCACAGAAGATTTTTAGCTGCTGCTGTTACACAAACATTGAAAAAAAAATTGGGTCACCGTTCAGCTGGAGTTCAAAACTTTATGCTGTTTATTTGTTGCTTTTGTTTTGTAGAGGGTGTTGTTCACAGCATAGATCTTTTTTCATAGTAATTGTATTTTTGCTTTCCTTTGTATTTTGAATAATGGGTATTTTCTAAGATTTGCTATCAAAGTAAGAGTTTAGACTATGTAAAAAGAGAATTTGAGTGATGAGGAATCTTGATATAGGGCAAAATATTCATGGATATATTAGGAAGTCCACTAAAAATATCAATATGTTAAGCAACACCTTATGCCATCAGTACTTAGGTGTATGCTTATGCTTCTTTTCATTCTTCTGTCAAAAATGTGGTTCGGGGATTCGTAAGTTATTGGAGAGCTGAACAAAAATAAGTGTGTTGAAGAATGCAGTGCACACCTAATTTGAGTGTGGAGGACAGTGAAGCTCCATTTACACTTGCATCAGTCATTGACAGTGGTGGTTGAGCTATCAGGCACAGAGCTGAGCTATGTTCTTTTCCATTCACAGCAGAAGCATGCCAAGAAGTTTTTCAGATATTGCCCATGAGAGTTAGACTCCTAGCACATGCCTAACAAGCCTATAATGAGAGTGTTAATGAGTGAAAGCCCTGCTGCTTTTTCTCCCATTCCAGTTATCTGTGTAGCTCCTGTTGATGCCAATGAACCTTTCTTAGTGTTCCTGATAGCACAACATTGATGAAGAATTTTAGTTCAAAACAAAATCTATATAATTCTTGGCAATTAAATTATGGGATTTTTGTGTGAAATGAGTTCCTTTTAGTGTCCTAATCAATTGTCTTGTGGATCATCTCCTTAAAATCTCACATGCAGAGATTTTACACATGGTTCAAAAAAACCAGGATTTTCAGGCATTTAAAGAGTCATAGAATAAAAAGAAAGATCATTTTGTGGATTTATTCCCAGATAAAAGCTATAAAATAGAAGGTGGGAATAAATGGTTGGCTTTTTATAAAAGAGAGATTATCTAGGTGATCCCATTGAAAATTATGTTGTGTGTTCAGTGTTTTCATACAGTCCATTTACAATATAAAAAGAATAAGCAGAAGTCTGATTGGAGAGTCTAACTCTAAAGTATTGCAGAAAACTCTCATAATTGATGATAAGCTGGGGGGAGAGATCAATTTTGGTAAATGTAAAGTAAGACCATGGAAAATAACATTTATGAATGATGGGCTCTAACCTGACATTGCAGGAAATATTTTAGTGTTAATGTGGCTGCTTCTCAATAAAAATTAGGTCATTGTTCACAGCAGAAAATAAAAATTGAATGCCAAGAATTATTAGAAAAGGGGTTGATAACAAAATATAGAAGGACCATTATGCAACAGAACAAATCTATGGTGCTCCCACATCTTGATAACTACAAACAATTCTGATGTCCTTATCTGAAAAGGCTAAACAGAGCTGAATTGTAAAAAACCCCAAACATTGTTGATAAAAGATGTGGAATGAAGCCTGTGTAAGTAAAGGCTAAATAAGTATTTCACCTTTAAAAAGAGATGATTGAAGGAGGAGAGTGGTGTATAAAACTGTGAATGTCCTAGAGAAGATGGGGCATTGGGGATGGAGGAAGGAAATGGTCACTTTTTTTTTTTTTTGACAGAAACAAAGTATCCAGCAACAACTTTAAAACTAATTTCAGTACTAGTCACGGAACACAGAATCAAATTGGAATATCCTTTTACAGGAAGCTGTGATAGCCAAGAGCATTAGTGGGTTGAAAAAGAATTTGGATGAATTCACAAAGGATACACATATTAGTGGCTGCTAAAATTATGGTTTAGTTGTGATTCTTGCATTCAATGTACTGAAGCACTAATTGATTATTTTTACACTCCTTGAGCATCTGCTCATAGCCAGTAGGAGCAATTAAATTCTGGGCTAGATGGACTTTAGGACTGACACAGCTTGATCATGGTCATGAGACTTATGGTCTTCCTCTGGGGATGGTAAATCTTGAGGGACAGAGCTCTTTGATGAAGACAGTTTGTAAAGACTTTGTGCATCACTTTAATTTCACTGTCCTTTGATAATTGGAGAGATAAAACATTATGCAAATCATTAGCTAATAAATAATTACTGACTATAATGAGAGAGTGAGAAATGAACCTATTTTGGTGTTTCTGCTGCAGTTGATCAGTTTTATCAGTTTTTTATTCTAACAAGTGCAGATACACACTGTCCTGCACTTTGAAAATTTCTTCTTATGAAGTATTGTGTCTTCATGGGAAGCATTCATTCTTTTAGGTGCAATTGCTATCTTTATTTCACAGTCAAGAATCCTCAGGAAGCTGTTTTGCAGTAGCATTCTACCAGCTCTGTAGTCTCATTTCTATCTGCAGTGAGGAGAAATAGATATTTACTTTTCTTGTGTTCATGTGCTGTGATGATAAACTGAGTACTTTCACCCAAAATCACCCCCTGTGTGATAGGTATTTGAAACTGCACCTAGACATTGACCAGGTGCTGGAAAGACTTCAGCAGCTGTAAATTTTGGGAGAAAGGAGCAGAAAAGTTTGCACTAAGGAGTCCCTTGTACTTTCAAGAAAAATATTTTCAGGCTTTATATTTCTCTAATTTGGGATGTCTGGAACATCTTTCAGCACATATAGAAGGGTATTACTGTAAATGTTACTGCTATGTTGGGATTTTTGGCCCACCAGCAGCATTCTCCGGGTGGAATTAATTTATTTAACGTATAATCTTCTTCTCTTTGCTTGTACTTTTTACTCAGATGGACAAAGTAATCTGTGCCTGATTAGACACTGAATTTAAACACTTCTAAAAGTCACTGGTGTGAGCATTTCTATAAAAAACTGTTATTCAGGACACATTAGTGGAAAAATTTTTTAGGCATGTAGAAAGAGATGTAAGGAAAGATTTAAACATCTAGGTTACATGGTGCAGCAAACTTCACACAGTATGTGGGGAGAAGCAAAATATACAGTCTAGCCAGGCAGAACTCCCCTCCTAAGCTTGGTTTAGGAGAGAACATTGCCTGTGTCTGAGCTATTGCCACATGGCTGCTGCCAGGTTACATTATCTCAAGCACAGACCACAACAGCTGCCTTGCATCCAGCACAGCAGTTAGCAAGGACAGGGGATTTCAGATAACCTCCTGTCCGTGTGAGGTAATAGTGCTTACCTAGAAATGAAGCCTGAAAATCTTCAGCATGGGAGACAGGGAGCTCTTAGTGCTAGCCAGTATAAAGATTTGGGCATCCTGGGAATCCTGCTCTGCTCTCCAGCAGAGGGTTACCTTACCCAGGGTCAGTGTGAAGGATCCTACAAGTATGAAATTTATCTACATTTCTGGAAAGAGTCTCCTGCAACTTCTTACCCAGGACACAGGGTGGAGGTAGGGGCAGCAGCAACTTCTGTCAGTTATTAAAGACCCCAAATTGGGATGAACAACCCTAGTCCATGCAGTTTGGCTCAGGCCAAACTGAGCACAGCATTAAGTCTTGTGAGCAGTGCTTGTGGTGCCAAAAGCTAAGTCAAGATTGTTGGATGCTTAACCAAGTCTGAAAGGCTTAACTGGAAGGCATAAAGGCAGCAAATCTGATGCCTCTGAATGTCACAGACTGTGGCCATAGGAACCCACCTCAGGTTTGCAGATAAATACACTGTATGCAGCAGTTCATAAGGTATGGACTGAAGTTTTCATGCATTCAGGAAATTCATTGCTGGATCTTTCTAAAACACTTTTCAAATGAGGAAGTGCCAATAACCTCAAGTATAACATTAGAAGATCTTAATTTCTAGGCATGTAGAAAATGAATTCTTTATCTAGAAAGCTTAAAATGTGGTTAATTTAGTAGAAGAGAACCCCTTGGGATATCCATAATAAATGCATTAAGCCCCTTAATGAAGATCTCTGAACTACTTAATGTAGCAATGCTTCCATCTGGGAAGTACAGGACTCTGCCTCATATTGAAAAAAATACTCCTCATATTTACACCACCCTTTTAATTGCAAGTTCTTAATGCACTTTTACAAACTGCACCTATGCTCTAGGAGAGTACAGAAACCACCAGAGAATAATGCAACAGCTGCTTCATATAATCCCTATGGACTGGAGTTTGCTTCATTTTAGTTCAGGTTTCTACAGCTATTTGTCTATGACTTGGTTGTTGAAACCATGGTGCCTCACAGCATTAGCCACTGTTGTTGCATCTGCTGAACTTGCAATTCAAGAGCTTAGGAAAAGATCCAGAGACATTCAGGTCTGTGTAACTTGAGGATTGGGCAAGGTTTAAGCTCCTAAATTATGGGGAGCTCTGTAACTGAGCCCCAAGCATGGCCTTCCACTGACACTAGAGGTTGCATGTACATTCCTACTTAGGAAGGAGAGTGAGAGCATCTAGGCTCTTTTGCAAATAGAGATGAAACAGATACTTCTAAGTTCTAGAAGCATCAACCAAATCCCCTATTTATACCTGTGCCTATTGGTGGCCTTAGCAATAAGCATGGGAGAATGGAAAGAAATTTGCTTCAACCTTTGTCATAGCCCAGTGCCATTCAGAGAATGAGCTGAGAAAAAAGAAAGCCTGCTTTAATTTGTCCTGAACTCTGGGCAAGAAAAATGGAGGAATTTGCAAAAATTGAAAAACAGTCAAAGTGCAGCAAGGAAGAGAGGGAGAGTGAGATAAAGTGAACAGACACATGGCCTACTACCCTATTGCTTAAAGTATTTCACAGGCAGAAAACACCCTCTTCCAAAGTCATCTTCTGGATTTTAGCTGACAGTTTACTGCAAAATACATGTACAATTTAACATTTCCCAAGGATTATGATTGTTCCTTGAATCAGATATAAGTACATATCAATGCAGGGTTCAGCCAATCTCAATGGCAGAAGAAAATTAACAGGATACTGCTGCTCTAGGATTCATTGCAATCCAAAAGAAAATACATGTAATCTATGTATTTCAAAGTTAGTTCTTGGAAGACTTCTGAAGAAAGAGGAAAAGTAAATTGTGTTCTGCAAATCACAAGAGATCTGTAGACTTTGCAAAAGTTGGTAGCAGAAATTTTTAGTTTTAAAAAATTTGGAATAAACTGCAGAAAATGGCCATGCATTAACTGAATTTACAGCCCATGTTGTATGTGTCTTCAGATGTGTTTAGAAAGGATTTGAAGCAGACAGAGAAATATAGCCCTACTCCAACTCCACACAGGCTGGAAAGGTATCCATTGTTCCTGTGCATTGTAACCATTGATTTGCATAAAGTAATCTGCCAGAATCTCTCCAAATCAGTAAGGTGTTTTCCAAGCTGAGCTGTGGCAGCTCTGTTTTGAGGGGTCAAATTACCATGGGAATGTCTCTTGTTGTGACATATCTCAGGTAGTTGTGTGGTTTTGTTTGTTTTGTCCTTGGAAGATGTGTGCCAGTAATTTTGAACATGAAAATGATGTATTTCTGTCCCTGTTTACGTGGAAATGCACTCAGCTCTAAGGACTTCCTGGATCAGATGGCCAAGGCTTTCCATTTGACACTGGGCTGACACATCTTTGTTTTTTCCATTAATGCAACAAATTCTTAGTGCTGAAGAACACTTTTTCTAATGATCCTTGGGCTCTCCTACACCAACACACAGTCGCTATCACTGTGATTTGAATAATATTGGAAAATAGCTTTGAGTGTCTAAGATTGACTTGCAGCTGGTAAAAGGAAACATAATTACAACTCTTGCTCTACTTAATCTGTGTCTCCAAACAGTTAACATCTTTAGAATATTTGACTGTCAATTCCTTGATGCTCCAGCATTTGTTGGCTCATCTGTTGGTTGATTTGAGGACTACTGTTCCCACTTGCAGGTCTATTGTTTATATATAAATTGATAAATCAAAACAAAATTAATTGCACTCATAATAAAACCAAGTGGGAGATATTTGCATTCATTCTTAGGTGGTAGAATTTTGTATTCAGGAAAAAGTCCACTTCCTGTGAAATCAGAACCATCATCAGTAAGGGCATAATAAGCATGTAAAAGTGAAAATAACCAGCTGGAAATTTGCTTCAGTGAATCTGTAGAAATAGAGTGGAAAAAGATCTAACTTTAGAGATGAGACTAGGGAAGTCTTGAATTAGTTTTCTCTCCTCAAGGCAATGTACAGACCTTGAACTGCTGCCTGCAGTAAGTTAAGGCTTCCATCAACAAACAGACCAGCCTCCTGCCTTTTGTGATGGAATTCTGCCTTTAGTATCTTTCTACTCCTATCAGGTTTGTGTAAAGAATAAATAATTTTTTGTGAGAAGTATGACTGATTCTGGCCTAAAGTATGACACTTCTGACTCCTGTTTTGCACACATCAAATAGCATAAATTGTGTGCAGTATATACTGGTGATAATTATAAATTACTGCATCTAAGAACTGCAGATCCCATTGCAAATCAAGTTTTGGAAAGAGTGGGCTATCATGCAATGTGTTTTAAATTTATAGCATGGCTGCTCTGTGCAATAAAATACAGATTATTAATTATAAATTAATAATGGGGTTATACATTCAGTTAAAGGGGTTTTTTCCTAATTATCTGCAACTTGTCATCCAAGAAGTCTATGATAGCTCATCTGAGCACGACAGCAATGTTTCTGCTGCTCAGCACTGAAAAAAAGCTGACCCTTCCCCTTCATTTTAATGTGTTATGACTTAAGTGTTCCTGTCTCTTTTCCACTGACTGAAGGACAAAAAAAAAATTCTTGAGATTTTTAGACCTGGTTTTACCCCTGGTATGAAAATAGCTCCTGAAGATCCTGTACCTGAAAATAGGCTGAAATAGACTGTCCCCATTGTTTAGTTCAACTCCTCAACCAAGAGGAAGGGAAATGAGTTCTGCATTATGTTCCCAGTTCTTATGCTGACTCTATTTCTGTCTGACTCTTATTCTGTCTCTGTGCATCTACAAAATGGCACCCTACAAGCTGAAAGAAAGAGAGCAATTTTAATTATGGTTTTGAGAAACACTGATATTCAGTACTTCTGCTTATTTCATCATTTCAAGTGACCATCTCTGGGGATAAAACTGAAAAAAATGGGGAAGAGTAGAGATGGTAAAAGGATTGGTGGTTGTCTTATCTCCAGGGACATATTTTGGAGGTCTCAAAGAATACCAATGGGTGAAGATAAACAGCTGATAAAAATCATTTGTTAAAATAAACTTGCAGATGCAGCAGAAATACCAAAGAGAGGATGAGAAGGGAAAGTTGAGTGTCAGGAATAATTTTTGTCACTGCATGTCATGGTCTTAGATGTTAGACATGGGCCAATAGCTAAGTTCCTGGTTGGTAGTGGGAGAACCCAAGTATTTTCCCAAGCTTTTTCTTAGGAAAAAGACTATGTGATAGTTACTGGGTTCAAAAGGTGGGATTCTTTTTTGAGAAGGGTTAAGGTCAGGGTTCTGGGAAGGTTTTTTATTTTGACCATTGGTTTAGCTGGAATTTTTTGTGTAATTTTAAATGATCTGTATATTTTCCCTAGACCTTTGGAGATGCACATTTTAAAATCTAAAGAAATAAATAGAATAAGTAGAATATATGTTAAATTCTTCAACTGAAGACTTTTTTAGAGAAACCACTTAACATATTTTGGTCTGGAAACAGTGATTAAAGGTTAAACTCTGTTGTAATATTGCTTTTGTGTTTGTTTGGGTATTTTTAAGATACTAATTCTCTTGCTGTCTGTTATGGGTGTCTTGTGCCTACACAGCTTGTGACTGAAATTTTTGGTTGATAGTTGGTTTCTTATAGGCATTCCTATTGATATGCCACTCCTGGCTATTTGCCAAGAGCTATTTGTCCACTTTGAAACATGCCATTTTGTTCCCATTGATCCACTCCTTTGTGCTTCTGTGTGTCCCCTGTGTCACCCCTGTGATGTGGGTGCATCCATCAGTTTTGTGTCATGTGGAATTCATGACGTTGCTTCCTCACAGATAAGATTTTCCATGCTGGACTCCCGAATATGACATCTAGGTATTCACATACCAAAGCTGTGTTCACAACATTGGGACTCAAACAAAACAAAGTAAACCTGGTTTTGATGACAGTTACAAATGATGAATTTGTATGAATTTGTGTCTTTGATGTATTTTTTCCACAACTTCTCAAAATCTTTCAGGTGCTGTTAGCAGTACTTTTATCCCAGTTAAGCACACATTTTTCTCTGATATTTGTTCTCCCCAACTACCTTGTAGCTGTGTTTTTGCAATGCTTCAGAAGTGCCGCTGCAAATGCAGGCAGACATCATGCTGAGAGTCACAAAACAAGATTTTAACCAGGACTCTGAGTAAGAGCATCCTTAGTTGTGTGTCTAAGGTGCCTTTGCTTCAGATATTATGACATTGTGAGCCTGTCCCTGGGAAAGTCATTTGGGTGGACAGTTTTAAGGATTGCACGTGAGGACTTTGAGACAGATCTGAATTGTTTGCGGCTGAGATGGGGCAGTTAAGTGCTCCTCATTGCTCTCCAGGCTGCATGCAGCTATCTTTAAACCTATAACTGATGAAGGAGAGATGCAAACCTGGCATAATCTTTTCCTGAATAAGCTGGCTCAGGAAGCTTTTTGTGGGCTATTGTGGGTTTTGTTTTGTGCGTGTGTTTGGTGTCTTTTTTCAAAAAAAGACTAATGCATCTTTGTCTAAATCCATCACATTAAGAGATTTCAAGGGCAAATAACTCTGTGTGCTTTCCTTCTACTTCTCTCTTCACTTTTGACAAGCCAGAACAATGTTTGTCACCTCAGTACTCTGTTTTTTCTCTTCTCTAAAAATTACCTTGTTTTCTAGAGAATCAGCAAGGACGAGCATGGCAATATTTGAGAGAGGTACAAGGTAGTATATCATCAGTCAACCAAGCAAAATCCACAAAAAAATCACAAATGTGCCTATTAAAAAACTTTGCTGAAAGAAAGGTCAAATTTTTAAAACATGGGGCTGTGATTTCTTTTTAAATTTTGTTATTTTGTTGTTGTTGATTGGGGGGTTTTTTTGTTTGTTTTTGGGGTTTTTTTACACCTGTAACTTACTGGCACAGCTGATGTCATTTAGGCTCTGATTCAGCAAAGCACTTAACCATGTTACTTAGTCCCGTTGACTTTAATGGGAAGTAATTACATGTTCCAACAATGCACATACAGAAGTGCTTGGCTGAATCAAGGTTTTAGACGACATAATGAGAACCTGATTGGGAAGGAGGGGAAAACTGAATAAATGCTGTGCTCAAAATCAAGCCCATGCTCTCCAAAAATATACGGTAAGAACCCATTTGTAGCAGTGCTTTCCCTATGTTGTGGCACACATTGATCTCATTGCTATACAAAAAGGAAAAATATTCTAATCACTGTATCCATGTTATTGCCCATGAAGTCCAGATTTGGATTGTCAGACTGTAGCTGTGCATAGTGATTCAACTCCAAATGATACTGGTTCTTTCTTCCTTTAGCATTTTTCCTCTTTTCAGTGTTCCATCTCTTTGCTTTATTTTTCATTTTTAAATGAGGACAGTATTCCTATCTTTTACTTGTATGTACTGCCATTTTGATTATGGTTGTCAGTGCTACTGTTGATGTGAGCTGTATTAAAATAGCAATTTGAAGTAGCACTGGCACCAGACAGTCACTGCTCATTATCATCATCTCCAGAAAAATTGTACAACAGATCTACTACCTGCTTTATAGTCCTCGAAGAGTAGTGTGGTACAGACTGTCCACACAGTGCCACTGTGGCTTCCAGTCACTCCTGTTACATTACACTGAGTCTGATTTCATCTCCTTGAGAAGGCTTTATTACTGAGCATGGAGCCAATCCTCCTCACTTTGAATCCCTGCTGACGTTAATGGTCCTTCTCACATAACAGATTTGGCTCAAGGGATGTAAGGGTATTTTCTCTAAATTCTTATGGAAAGATGCTGCTTGAGATACTGTGGCAGAATTTGCACAGGTGATATTTTGGTGGGGCAAGAGCTTGGTTTTTGTTTGGTTTTGTATTTGTTTTATTTGGGGGGGGGGGGTTGGGGGGAGGTTTTTGTTTTGTTTTGCTTTTTCTAGATGCAACTAAATCTGTTGCTAATAAATCACAAGGCAAAACTATTTCTTTGGTGTGTGTCTGTCTGTTTAGATGGTGCAGCATAGTGTGAGCTAGTAGCCAAGCTGACTTTTCTACTGTGAACTTAAGCACAGTTATTTGGGCCGATGGGCTTATTAGAGTCTTGAAATGTCACCAAAGTTCAGTGGAAGAATTCAGTCCAATCCCCATATACCCATTTACTAGGGTGGACCTGATGATAAGGTGAACTGGATAAGTAGGGCTACTGTGTGTATTTATGTAGGTTTGAAATTATAAAATATTGTTGAGGGAGTAATTCCTAATCAGTGATGTTGTCTGTTAGACCACCCTGTTGAGATAGACACAGCCTTCCCACAAGCCTAAAGAGAAAACCAGCTCACATGCTACTCCTGTCCGTTAGCACAGAAGTAATTTATGTCACCCAGAAATAATTTATGTCACCCTGCTGTCCCTCGTGGGGAGCTGTGTGGGGGCTGCTCTCAGTGGCACTGCTGCTGGTGAGAGGTGCCAGGGGCAGCAGAAGGTGTTGGAAGCTGTCACACATCCCTCGTCCCTGCCAGGTGCCTGAGCTCAGAGGGAGCTTGGCCCTGTAATGAGCTCTGGGTGTGGCACCTCCAGCACTGCTGACTGCTCCCAGAGTGAGGGCCAAGTCTGGACTGTTCTTTGTTTCTCCTGTCAATCTATAGTTCTGTTAACATCTTGCATGTGTTTTGTAGTCCCCTGCAATATCTTTTGAAGTCTTCCAGTATTTACTTTTTTTTTTTTTTCATTTTATGGGGGCGTGACAGCCACCAGCAATCCTTTTCTGTTAGTGCAGCAAGGACATCTTCATCTCACTGTGACCAGGACGGGTGTAGTGCTGCAGTCATTTTTCTCAGTGGAAAAGTCCTTGCTTGGTTTTTCAGGGTATACCATGCTCACCTGTGGAGAGCTGGAGGCACTGGAGGGGAGTTTGATTTTCCTTGAGGAAAATTATAAGGGAGAAAATGTGGGATTCATTGATTTAATTGGTGGAATGGGAAAAAAAACCCAACTCTCCGCTTTTGTTTTTAGAAGGGTGTTTGTTTGTTTTTTAAGGATAAAACACCTTGGGAGAAAGAAATAACTAACTTCAAAGGTATTTTAGGGAATCTGAGGCTTGGCTGCCTTCCTTACAAGCCTCCAGGATTAAGCTATGTCCTGCTTTCTCAGCTGGGCTGGAATTTGTGGGAAGCTGTGGGCAACTTCATGAAACTGAGGGTATTTTTCAGCAGAGATTTAAGACAGAGAGATAAATCTCAGTGACATTGAAATAATGACTCTATCAGTGTATTCAGACAATCACGCAGGGCCATCTGTGCTGGGCTTTGCATCCTTAGGCAATGCCAGCATGATGGGGGAGCACAGGGATTGGGCACAGAGGCTGCCCTTATGCAGTTATGATCTCTTTATGCTCTCTTCATAAAGTTACCAGGTTCTTGTATCACTTCCAACAAGAGAGTGAACAAACAACGCTGCAAGTTATTTTACTTCATTCCACCAGAAAACATTTTGTTTAATGAAGGGTGCTGTGCTCAGCTTCTGCATGATGCTGAGGATGCAGACACTGGCTGCTTTGCTAAATGGACACTGGCTTGCATTTCTTCCTTTCTTCCCTGGTACTTATGGCTCTGCATAGGTAAACATTGCTGAGGGCTTGCTATAGACGTAAGCTTCTTGAAAGAAGGATGGTGGCTCTTGATTATATTTTCAAAGCTGTTAAACACATTATGCCTTAGCTATTAAGTGACATGAAAATAAAAGAGTAACATGTTAGCAAGTGTGTGTGAAGCATCAGTATTCTGATTACAATGCTATTCTTTGGTTTTTTTATAATTGGTGCAAAGCCTGAGTCTTTATCTTGATGGATGTTTGCCGTGGTGTGTGAGAGTTTGGGGCTTTCCCTTTCCGTCAGATACTGTTGCCTTGCTGCTGCAATAGATCAGAATGAGAGGACAGGCAGCTGGTGCCCTTCCCTGACTGCTCTGGCTGACATTCCTGAAAGTTGAATTAGGGACAGTGTTATTTACTCTATCTTTTGCTGCACTGAGAGAATAAATTCCAGAGTCTCTACCATATGTGTTGTCTTCACACACTGGAAAAAGAGGCTGTGTCCTTCTGAGACAGATTCTTTACCATTGATGGGAAATTAATGACAGCAAGTAAACTATTGCTTGTTAGGATTAACTAAACTGATCAAAGCCTGAATGTTGTTTGGTCCCATATTTCTAGTCTGTTGTGAGCCTCTGGATAAGCAAATAATTTCTTTTTACTTCAAGAGATCATTTTACAAGGGGAGAATGGTATCATATTCCACTACAAAGTACTGTTATCTATTGATAAAAACTACTATTTCAGAATCTGTTTGTTTTTGCTTACAGTTCTGTATTTGTAGAATCAATTAAGCTCTAAGATTTGTAGAGAAAATAAAAAACAAGCTCTATCTTTTTACACCATTATTTCCCCAGCAATTTAGAAAAAAGATCTTTTAATGCCAAATGGTAAAATCTGCCCTTGCTGTGTTTTTAGCCCTGACATGCAAACTTCCCACTTAGTTAAATGAAGTTTTGTGTAACTACTGAGCATGACAAGGTCTGATGTTTTTTAAAATGCTCATATGAGAGCTGAAGCTGCTGCAGTGCCCATCAGCAGGAGCAGAATCACATCTACTAACAAGGCAAAAATAAACCTCAGTTTAATGAGTTGCAAAAGGCCTGGTCTCTTCGCCCTCTGAAGTAGTCTATTTTAGAATGGCTGTTGGCATTGTCAGGAGGGTACAGCACAGGAGACTTATATGGTTAAATTTTATAGTAATCTAATAATGAAAAAAACATGTGTAAGGCCTCTTGGCAAACAGTCCATAGACGTGGCAGTATTCCTACAAATAAAGCTGCAAAAGTGGAGAGAGAGATATAATTAATGGGGATCTGCTTTATTTGCCAGGAGAGATTATTCTTATGTGGGGAGCAAAGGGTATGTGCCTGAGAAAAATGTAGAGAAAGTAGACTTGTTTTGTGGTGCCCTAAAATGCAGTTTAATGAAAATGAGAAAATAATGGGAGGAAAGTCACTTGTGTAGTCTCTGGCCAGCTGCCCAAATATGAGTGGAGATGCACTGGCCCTGGGCTGTGCTTCCAGCACAACTCACAGAAAGCTCATTGTTCTTGCACACATTTGCTCTATTTTCAGACACATGCTATTTGAAACCACGTTTTCTCTTTTGCTCTTTGCTCCTTTCTTGCTCTCAGCTGGTGGTGAATTTCCACCTCAGAATGTTACTTCTTGAAATGTTTTCTCTTTGCAGAGCTGTATCTGCTGTTTTCCATTCTCCCTGGGGGGACAGTAGGAGTCTGATGAAGCTTGAAGGTACCTGGAGTTATCTCTGATTTCCTGCTCCTCAGGCGAACCTTGGCAGGGCTTGCCTGAGCTGCAGAGATCCAGCTCTCAGCTGTGTCTCAAGCAACCAAATCATGCCAAGCCTCATTTTATTTATCCATAGCTTGAAAATATTTCATTTCTTGATCTGGTGTATTAAACTCAGGTTGTCTGTGTGACCACCCCTTCTATTTTTTCCCTTTTTCATTTGTCCCTCCTGGACATTTGCACAAAGGGGAAGGGGCAGTATAATTAGATATTGTACATCAGCTCTCTGACCCCTCTTCCCTCCATACTATGTGAAGTCATTATCCAAGAGTTTGCTCAGTGAATGTTTTTATTTTTCACTGGACATTGCTTTCTGGAAACCTATTTCTGGTGATTCCTAGCTTTTTCTCTTTCAGAATTTGATCTACCCACGTCTTTCCCAAAGAATGACTGCTGTCTGGAATCTAATTTATGTTATTATTAAGCACATTTCAGAGCATTAATGTTGGAAATAGTGCAAATCTGTTTGGCTTTCCCTGTTCCATGGTTAACTGTACTTTAATATCAAGGCTTTCAAGAGATTTTTTACTGAGACTTCAAATTCACTTTATATCTCCTTTGCATGTATTGTTCAAGACAAAACTTATTCATCTTTTGCTTTAGCAATAGAGAAATACCTCCTAATGTTATTACCTGAATAATGGTACTGCATTAATGGCTATTGGTTCAAGGAGAAATCACTGTAAAAATATTATGAAGTACCATTGATAAATGTAATAAGTAACATTTTGCCTGGCATTTCACTTGCTGAGCTTCTACTCAAATTTCTTAATTTTTAATAAATGCTTATAAAGAAAAGATGCAAAATTTTGATGCAAATAATAATAATAAAAAAGAAGTAAAGCTGATGGAAGCTATAGGAAAGAATTATGTAAAAAATATCCTCTTAGATGTTTTTTGTTTGTGTGGGGTGAACTGTGTTGTTGCTAAATAAATGGGCTCTTCAAATGGCAGAGCCAAAGAAGACACATCTATGATAGCTCATACTTCTTGCTCTATCCCCACATGAAACTTCCATGACAGGTAAAGTGTTAAATATGAGCTAAAATAGTCTTAAAATATACATATGTAACTATTTTGTACTATAAAATCTGGGATGTGGAAGACCTGTTCAGTCACTTCAACAACCCAACTAGCATCAAAGGGTTGTTTCCTTGAGATTTGATATCAGAAAGTTATCTGGCCCTGTTTCCTGGGGAATGTGGTCTCACTCCCAATTACTGAGGCAGCATGACTCTACTTAATGTGGATGAATGTAGTAAAAATCTGATTTTACTGAGTATATGCTTGCACATGTAGGGATTTTCTAATTTAGTTTCTTCTGACTGAGATATGTATGTTCCCATGTGTGTGAATCACTTTGCAAATATCACACAACACTTACAGGATGGCCAGGGTATCAGACCCAGCCAGCAGGGGTTTAGGAGGGGCAGGTTGTGTTTGACCATCCTGGTCTCCTTTTACGACCAGGTGACCCACCTGGTGGATGCAGGAAAGGCTGTGGATGTTGTCTATTTGAACTTCAGCAAGGCTTTGGCACTGTCTCCCACAGCACACTCCTGGAGAAGCTGCAGCCCACGGCTTGGACAGCAGCGCTCTGTGCTGGGTTAGGAACTGGCTGGATGGCCAGGCCCAGAGAGTGGTGGTGAACAGTGCTGCATCCAGCTGGTGGCCTGTCACCAGGGGTGTCCCTCAGGGGTCTGTGCTGGGGCCAGTTCTGTTCAATATTTTTATTGACCACATGGATGAGGGTATTGAGTCTTTCATTAGTAAGTTTGTGGACGACACTAAGCTGGGAGCATGTGTTGGTCTGTTGGAAGGTGGGAGGGCTCTGCAAAGAGACCTGGAATGGTTGGATGGATGCGTAGAGTCCAATAAGATGAAGTTTAGTAAATCCAAGTCCTGCATTTTGGCCACACTAACCACCTGCAGTGCTATAGGCTGGGGATGGTGTGGCTGGACAGTGCCCAGGCAGAAAGGGACCTGGGGGCACTGGTGACAGATGACTCAACATGAGCCCACAGTGTGCCCTGGTGGCCAAGAGGGCAAATAGAATCCTGGCCTGTATCAGGAATAGTGTGGCCAGCAGGAGCAGGGAGGTCATCCTTCCCCTGTACTTGGCACTAGTGAGGCCACACCTTGAGTGCTGTGTCCAGTTCTGGGCCCTCAGTTCAGGAAGGACATTGAGACTCTTGATCACATCCAGAGGAGGGCAAAGAGGCTGGTGAGGGGCTGGGAACACAAACCCTGTGAGAAACAACTGAGGGAGCTGAGGGTGTTTAGCCTGGAGAAAAGATGACTCAGAGGTGACTTTATCACTCTCTACAACTCCTGAAAGGTGGTTGTAGTCAGGTGGGGGTTGGTCTCTTCCTCCAGGCAGCAGCTGACAGAACATGAGGACACAGTCTCAAGCTGCATCAAGGGAAATATAGGTTGGATATTAGGAGAAAGTTTTTATGGAAAGAGGGATATAGTACTAGAATGATCTGCCTGGAAGATGGTGGAGTTACCATCCCTGGATGTGTTTAAAGAAAGACTGGATGTGGCACTTGGTCTTGGGGCATATGGGTTGGACTTGATGATCTTGAAGGCCTCTTCCAAGCCAGTGATTCTGTGAAATGAAGCTCTCCTGGATTTTATGTATATTTCTTTGTAAGAGATTTCTGTTAGTTCTTTGAAGGATCAAATAGATCGTCTGATTCCCTGGGTGCAGTCTGATTCCAGAAAAGGTATTCTAGGAATCAAGATCAGAAGGCTAATGGAAGATATCCAAGAATTGTGTAGCTGAGGGCTGAGAAAGCTTTTATTTAGGGCAATTTATATGATTTATATTAAGAACATAACTTGACCCAAAAGTGGTTTTATCAAGATATCTGGAACTTTGACTTTAAAAACAGTTACAGCAGACTTCAGCCTAAATGTGGAGCCATTCTCACTTTATTCTATTTCTGTACACGTTAACAGAGATGTGGAAAGGTTGTTTGGTATTGCCGCTGTTTTGTTTAGGTTTTTTTCATGGTTTTCTGCATTGTGCCATATCGACCTGCTGTTCAAAATTGTCAACTTAAGTTTTGGTCTGATATAGTTATGCCAAGGTGCAATCTGCACAAGACCAAATTTTCTTTTTATATCCTCTATCTGGGTCATTACACTTACTTGTTCTAGATGTTCCTAGAAGGGCTTACAGTTTACCATACTTTGTCTTTTTTATGTATTCAAACCTACTGAAAATTAATATATTGTCTAGAGAGGACTGGGTTTCATGCCTGTGAGAAGGCATTCAGTCTGAATGTCACCCTTAACCATAAAATGGAGTTATAATGGTTCCCAACCTAAAAGTAAAACAAAATTTCCAAATATTTGCAGTCTGTATGAGCACTAAGGTAACAAAGGACATAAATGCTTCAATGAATAGATGCAAATTCAATGAGAACATTTACTTCTACCTTGTTTTATATTTGTTAAATTAAAAGTCCAAAGGAATTTCAAAGTCTGTGAGGCAGTAAGTGGTTCTCTTGGTGATTCTATTGTCAAAATCACCGGGATCTTTTCAGGCCACCTGCTGAATAATCTGATGTAGAAATTAAAGTGCTCTTTCCCAAGAGCTTCTTTTTTGGTTTTATTTTGAAGGTTCTGCATCTTTACTTCACTGTGGTAATGGCTCTGTGTTTTGTCATAGCAATGAAGTATTACTGAACTAAATGCTGCACTTCATGGTATTCTCAGCAGAGATTCTGTAAGAAATGTCTTAGGTGAGTTGCATGAATTTCAATTAATTTGCTTTCTGCTTGTGCACACACCAATGAAAAAAAATAGGACCCTATTTCCTATGCTTTGATATTTGATAGTCATTGTACTGGACACTTCAGAGAGCTGATTTAATAAGCCATGTTAAGCAGTCACATCATAGCATATGAGTCATTTGAATTCCTACTGTACATAAGCTTGCTATCTTAGGGAAATGCAAGACATATGTTTGGCAAACGTCATTAATTTTTCAAAATATTTGAATGACAAAGTGAATAATTAATTGTCTCTTTCTGAGTTAGCATTTACTGTTCTTTGGTATGTTCCCCCAATTTGGCTAGTGTGTTTTGTGGGATGTCTTTGTTCTTGGTCATATGCTAACATTGCTATAGCTACTATTATTATTTCAACTGCAGGCCACAGCTGAGATCATCAGTGTACTTGGTGCTCTACTCGTGACAGCAAATGTCAGCAAGTCTTTAGTTCATTGAAGGCAGCAGTTATACTTGAAAAGATGAGAGGAAATAGTGTGTGTTTCACTGGTAGAGCTGAAACTGAAGCAAAGAGCATAAAATGATGCAGAAAGGCTGGATTTTCTGGGTCCTCTCAAGGAGGAGGAGGAGGCTTCATATTAATATTTTAATTATCAGGCGTTTTGAATAGATGACAAAGATCCTTAGTCCTTGCATTCTCAAGGATATATAAAGGAGACTTTTCACAAAAAGAAAACCAAAACACAACAACCTAATACTGGTGGGACATGCATTTTTGTGGCTCAACATTCCTGGATTTTAGTCAAAACTATGAAATGAAGAGCAAGATCAAAGTGTAAAAAAAAAAAAACCAAACAAAACAAAAACATCAAACATCATCTTGGTTTTGAATTTGGCTCTTTATAGGAAGAAGGTAAAATTCAGTTGGAGCTCCAAGCTGTTTCTACATTCAGTGCTACACAGAGAAAAGATGCTGGTGAAACAAGGTCTAATTTAACCTTAACTTCTTTACTCATACCTGCTTTTTAGGTGCAGTTCTGTGACTTGTGATATAGTTTTCCTCTGGCACTTTTCTATGATTGCTTTGGTTTTGTGTGTGTTCATGCTGTGTGTAGATTTCAAGCAAGCAGTCAAACAAAGTCATTTGTAACTGAAAGATAAAAGATGCCAGAACAGCCTACTCAGGACTTAAGGCAGGCAATGATAGATATTTGGAAAAAAACATACAAGGGAAATGGGTAAAAAAATCTGAAATCCAGACTGCAAAACACAGAACTTAAAGGTACTTTCAGATGATGAAAGAAAATGCAAAAGTAAATAAATTAATGAGGCCAAGCAGAAACTATAAATTCTGCAAACGGAGCAGGATACTAAGTGCAAGTCAGCTGAACCAGAACTATGGTAGAATCAGTGGAGGTCAGGAGAGGGAAGACACATTTTCTTAAGTACCAGGTACTTGAAAGAGTGATAAGATTTTAAGGGTGAAAGTGAGTGTTTCCAGGCCACGTACTCATCATATACATTGGCTGAAATAAGGCAATTAAAAAAAAGGTGTTTGTACATCTATATATAGCATTATCTTGACAACCTTTTTTCTGGACAATAAGCCAGAGAATGAAATTGGTCAGTTAGTTCTGATAAGTATTCTAAAGCTCAAAAGGAAGACAATATTTTTTATTTCCCTATTCCAGAAATATCACTTTCTTCCCCAGTGACTGGAAGAAAGGTGTTACCTTTTAAACTGGTGAATAATGGTAGAAAAGACTTAAACATGGTGCTAGATATCTTCAGATCCACTGACTTTTCAATTTGCTTTAGTATATTTCTTTTACTGTGAAAACAGTCTGAGGAGAGTGGCAGTATCAGTTTGATATGCTACTGTGCAAAACACTTTCAGGATAACATAGAAACAGGTGGTTACTAAAGGTTTTCCAAGCTGCAATAAATTGTAACAACTAAGAGAGGAATGGTTTAAGAGTAAACTCAGGGGAAGCATTTCCTTTAATAGTGGGATGATAAAAGGTAGCACAAGAGCAATTGTTACATAGGCACGCTTTGTTATTAGGAGACTTTGAGGAAATGTCCTGTGGCATTTCTATTTGGTCCCAATCCTGAATTTGCCCATTTTGAAGGGAATAGGAAAAAGGAATAAGAGAAGTGATTCTTCTCACCTTCTGAATTCCTGATTCCTGCTCCTGTTTGAGACTTAATTTGTAAAGGGCAAAACTCTCTTGACTTAGTCACTTGAAAGTGGCTTCAAATCAGTTAATTCTCTCAATTAATTATGGAACTTCAAATCAGTCAATTCTCTCAATTAATACCTAATAGGTAGAGTATGTAGTAGAATCAAACTTTATAAAGTAGTTAAGCTATTTATTTCATAACTACATAAGAAGAAGATAGAGAAAATATTTTTCTTGGCAAGTGTTTATGGGTATACTTCAGTATTTGCATCTCCCCAGATTAAATAGAGACGGGAAGGGAAAAATTATCAAAATAATCAGGGTAAGAATTTGTGTTCAGATGGAGTCAATGTTACATGATAAATGGGCAAAGTTTCCAGGCTTGATGCTGCAGAATGGATTAACCCTGCCAAGGTGCAGGGTTTCCTTCACGTGGCCTGCACAGCCTCACTCAGGTCATCTGTGCTCAGCTGTTTGCAACAATGGCTCCTCTCCAGACAGATGCAGGTGTGTTCACACAGTGTTCTCTGGAGCTCTGAGCCCTCCTGCAGCCTGGATAGCACTGCAGGTCTCAAGCTGTCTCTGCCACTGCTCTCTGATCTTTGGAGAATACAGCTTTGTTCAAACTTACCAATTTTCAAGATTAATTAACTCCATCGGTTATACAAGTGGTTAAAGTCACCAGTTTCTCTAGAAATCCTTTGCACCAACTCCTCCAGTGTATCTACTACAGAGATTCCCAAAAGGTGTAGTGCCCTGTTTCAAACAAGCTAACTCTGAAGCCACAAGCCTAAAGGCTGTGTTAGCAGAGATATTGGCTTTGGAGACTCATGCTTGATGGCACAGTGGTGGTGCTCTGCTTCTTACAAACTAGAGTGTTCAAAGGGAGCTTGGGTTATCCTTAGCACATAGGCATGGAGTCATAGAATAAATTGGGAAGGGACATTTAAAGGTCCATTTCTCGGTGTGGGTATATCCTTCTTCCTAATGACAGAAATTAATAGTTTCAAAAGAATATTGCTATATTTTAAATTAAATATATTCAGTTAATATTTTTTCCACACATTTGTGCTTAATATTTTTATTATAAGTTCCCACACTTCTAGTGATTTATTGACTATGGTAGGATTTGGGGGTTTTTTTTGTTTGTTTTGTTGAGGGGTTTTGGGTTTTTTTATTTTGTTGGTACCCTCTTTCCCCACCCAGATATGCCATAGGAAAATTGGCATGGTTTAAGTGCACCTATTTTTTTAAATGCGGTTGATCAAATGCATAAATACATAGTGGAGAAAGCAGACACTTTAAAGACAGTTTATTTTAGGGAACTTGACATTTTCATTATGGAGGAGGTGTATCCTGAAACAGTTACAGAATTAAACACCAGGGTAAATGTAGAGTAATTTTTTTCAGTGCAGTGGTATTCAGTATAAGTAGTGGGGATCTGTTTCTCTTTTAAAGGCTCCATAATTCTCAAAATATTTATGAATTCAAAAGCAGCCACTCTGGGGACAAAAGTTCATAAAATACAAGGGTATCTGAAGCATAACTGAATCTTTTTTCCCACTTACAAGGTAATATTTTAACCAACAGGAGAAAATGGTATCATAAAATCAATTAGCTAGAAACAAAAATCTAAGCCCATCGCTATGGCCAAAAGAACGCTATGGCCAGAAGAGCGTTGCCCACGAGGTGTAAACAGCCCTTGCACAAAATAAAGGATATTTAATGCCATCTAGTGGCATTGCGGGAAGGCGGCAGCCGCTTCGGAGCAGCCAGAACCTGTTACTTGCCAGGGTACATTGCGTCCTTAACCCTCCAGCCCATCGCTAACGCGGATGAGGAATTCCAACTATAGCAGCATTATTTAGAAACTCCGCAGTTTAATTTCCTAAATGCTCTGATTGAATATACACGGGTTTTTTCAGTGTTTTTGCCTTCTTGACCACTTTGCCCCAGGCCTGCCACAAGTAGTAATGATTCTAATTTAGGTTGTGGTTTAGACTCCTAGAAAGCCTGCAAAATTTCTAGGTTTAAGAATTGCATAAAATATCAGAAGGTGAAAATAGCAAGCAATTTGAAGGCAGGGAATGACTCTGGTAAGCCTAACCACACTTGCTGAAAGATTAAATCTATTACATTTAAATTAATTAGATGAATTAAGTATTAATAATATACAATTGCCTTTTTCAGGATAAAATACTAATATAATAGTCAAAGAAGGTGACATTTCCAATTTTATCTATGTGATAGAATGTTGTGAGCCTATTGATCATTTCTGTTCATAAATCATGTACGTTCCTTGGAAAAAAGGTAACATCCAATTTTGCAATTTCTAGAGCAAATTAAGTAGTAAGCTCTCCTGCAGCCAAGTGTGAAGACACCACGTACAAGCCACCAACCACTGCCTATGTCAAACCTCGTGTGTATGTGTGTGAATGGCAGGGAGAGAGTGCTAAAGAATTATTGCACTTTACTATGTGCTGTTTTAAGGTCTTTATATGGAACTATCTTTCTAGAGTTCCACAGCCCGATTTCAAAGGAGTTTTAATTCATTCTTGCCTGCAAAATCACCCCAAAGACCTCCAGACACTGCATTGTTAAAGGGAATAGTGCTAAATCAAGCAGCATCTTCCAAGAGGGACTGCCTCTCCCCTTGCTGAAATATGCCAAATTCCAATTATTCTTGTCTGACCAGCTAAAAGTCAAATAAAAAGAAAACGAAAGAAACAAAAAAATCCAAGAACCAAATTTTAAAAACCCAAAACTAACTTCATGGGGTTTTTTAACCAGAGATTTTGGTTTTCATTTTTAAAATACAAAGTATATGAATATCTTCTAGAGCAACAAGTGAATTAAAGTCTTTTCTTTTTGAGGCCGATAGGCTTGAATATGACTCTTTGCTTTGTAGTTCTCTGTGTGAAAGTTGTCCAAAATAGCAAATGGAAGTCACTATTAAATCTAGAAACTGGCCTGCAATTTGAGACTATGGATTGAGAACATCCAGCATAAATGGATGTATTTATTCAGTCATATAGATATTTCTCACTTATTTATGATCACTTCATCTAACAACTGCAGCAATTCACTGCTGCTCCTGCTATTTGACATCAGGATTTTAGTCACTTTGCAGCTTGGATAAATTGTGTATCTCTGTACATGTTCCAGGGAGTAAGGATGGATGTGGAACATACACTCAACGGAGAAACTAGAAGATGAATTTAACTGGAAGAGAATATGAAGTCAAAATGCAGTTGGAAGCTGTGCATTTTCTGTAGTGGGAACAAAACAGAAAATGGTTTTCAAATGAAGGTCAATAACCTTCCAAAGGTCATTACATGGTATTGTGGCCTGCAGTAGCAATGCCTTGATTTAATGGACAGGATATCCTAAATTGCTAGATAAAACACTAGATGATGATGTGGTAGAGTACCCAGATTTCATTACATGTGTCAGGAGAGGCCTCTTACTTCCGAATGGCAAATCTCATCTCAAAGCCTCACTGTACACTGCATAGTTTAATTTGATGACCCATGCATTTTTAGGGGGAAACTGTTCTATAAATTTTTGAGATAGCATAAATTCAAGCTTTCATTTCTTTATGAAGTCAGTTGATTCAGAGGAAGAAAATGCTGCTAAACCTAAAGGCCTTAAAAGTCATCCAAGCAGATCCTTGCTCTTTCTGGAAGCAGCTCATAGAATAACATCTTACTGCTCATTTTTAAGACTTTCAGTGCTCAAGGTTTTTTGTTTGTTTATTTGTTTTCTTCAATGGTACTAGAAATTCCCTGAGGTGTTGTTTTTTCTATTAATTGAAAGAGAAGCTAAAAACAGCTCCTATCAGTGCCAATTACCTTGGATATATCAAGCAATTTATTAGTTTTTCAGGCAGACAGCCTTCTTCCACTTGATACATGTTAGAGGACACTAAACCTTTTTCTCACATACTCCAGATTCCAGGTCAGCTCTGTAGTGGAAAAAAGTAAGAATAGTGGAAAAAGAAGTTCCAACATATACACACATGCACACAGACCAAAAAAAAAAAAAAAAAAAAAGCTGATGCATAAGTGCAAAGGTAAATGCTACTGATTTACATGAGAAGTGACTTGAGGGTAAATTTTTATTGATTTCTACAGGGCAGCAAACGTGCCACACTTTCCTTGGCTCCAAACCTAAGTCACTAGAAAGGAACTCATGATTTACTAATTTTTTGGGTGTGATTTTAGATTATTCAAACCCCTCAAATTTGGTTAAACGACTAGGATCAGGTCAGCTATGGTTCATCTATGTGGGTATGAGAACATAATGTGTGTTCTTATTTTTCTTGTATATACTTTTCCTGCTGATTTCTGAGAAACTAGTCCTTTAACCTTTTATCTGTCAGGCATGAAATCTCTCTTTATCTCCTATTTTTATTCATGAAGCTGAGTACTAGCTTACAGAAATCAACACTTTCCTGCCAACTTCCAAATGCATCCTAGCCTTCAGACTCATTTTCTCCTATCCAAGCCTACTTTTATTGCAGGAGAATTTGAGTGGGCTTCACTGAGCATATGTCTGTTAGATCTAGCTGAGACACAAGTCCTAGTAAACCAAGTTACTTAACCACCCAGCGAGTTTCTTGTGGTATTGCCTGTGGCTGTGAGAAAGACTGAAAAGATCTGACTCCCCACTGTGAAAAACAGTTCTTTCTAAAAGAGGAAATTGAAAAACTTCCTAGCTTTCACATCTGCCTATAAGATACCCTTCTGAGTACTAGGAAGAGCAAGTAAAAAAGCCAAGGGTTAAGGGACTATTCTCTGTGCAACTTCTGTGGGAGTTTACACCACCAGTTGCAGAAGTCTGTCAGCAATTGCTCAGTTACTAGACCAGCAGCTGCAGAGGGTACCTGCTTTTTGACCTAGAGATTCCTTATATCCCCTCTGATGCATCTCAGGGAAACACTACTGGTACAGAAAAGGACTAGGAAGCAGATCCTTAATAACATCATCTAAGTGCAATGAGAAACAGAGCTGTGAGTTGAACCTGAAGATCCTATAGGAAACTCATTACAGACTTAATTCCCTTCTCATTTCAGTTCATCTGTCAATAACTGAGCATTACACCTGCAACTCTAAGCAATATAGCATTACACTGAGACCAGTTGAAGTGTTGGACACATTACAGAATCAGGCTAGGCAATGAGATACAGGGTGCAGATGGGCTCAGGTCTAATAGGAAGCCAGTCTGACAGGAGTTCTGTAAGTAGTTAGATGTGCCTGTTCAGTGCCCAGCATGGCTGCACTCTGAAGTGTGAGATGTTGTAACTGGAGCTGCCTGAAGATGGAAACTGGTGCATGCAGTACTAGTCACTGGAGCTAGCACTGTTTCCCAGACCTCTCTTCACCTGCATGGTTCTGTTTCTGGTTTTGATAATACCCTGAAACACATGGGCATTGCACAGACTTATCCTGGAGGTGGTGGAGAATGGTGCAGAAATTAAGCTAGCTGGGTCCCAGTTCATCAGGGCAAGGAGTTTTCAACTTTTCTTACAGTATGAAAAGCCATTTGCTGCCAAAAGTTGGCAGTGTAGGACAGGGATACAGATCCAGGTCTGCACAGAGACACACAGATATAGGGCTACTGGTTTTGTTCACATTCTGAAAGAAGAGACATATGAGCTAAAATAATGAGTAATTCCAACTAATGTGCTGAGAATCCTTTCTGAAAATGGGGTGAGAAATATGCATTCTCAGTCTTGGGCATAGAGATGGAGATGTAGCAGATGAAGCAAGCCAACATATATAAGCATGGGCAAAAATTGTCCTTTCCTGCACCCCAAAGTGGGGCAGACATTCTCTGCAGCAAGTATACTCTCTTCCAAAAACTTCAAATCCAAATCAAAGCAAAATGCTTTATGAAATTAAGTGAAGAGGCTTTGACATGCAGATAATATACAGGACCTACTGACTGTACTTTCATGTGATGTTTATTTTAAATCCCATATATAGGACACATAGCTTATTCATCCATTTAAAAATAGTTAAGCTGTGTTTGGGAAGCAGGATGCTGAGACTGGCTTGAACAGTACATGCTTGAAGCTAGGTTGTATGTTACCTCTCATTTTTAGTGGCTTTAAAGCTTTTTGCAGTTAAAGAGATTTTTCTTCATTATGTTTCTGTGGAATAACAATGACATCCAGTGGCTGGTTACTTTAATAATACATATGTATCTTCTGCAGGTATGATAGGCAATGATAAAATTTCTGTGAGGTCTTTTCTTTGGGGTGGTGGAGAGTTTTTTCTTGCCAGACTTGTCAGCAAGGGATTTGGGGTGGGGAACCTAAGGGATTGGGGCTGGCTATGAAGTGCTTTAATAAGGTCCTACAATGAGAAAGTCAATTCCACTTTACTGGTGCCTAAATGCCAGTTTAACTTCAGGGAAGAACAAGATAATGAAATTTTTCATTTTCAAACTCTTTAAAAGAGATTTAAACCCAAATTTCTTTTGTAATAATTGGAACCCACAGTGGCCTAGGCAGCTGTTCTATCCTATACCCCCTTCTCTTATTTTAAAGTGTAAATCTAAAATGTGCATGTCCTGATATCATCATTTTTCACTTGTTTTCAATTTTTAAATACTTTTTTGCTGGCCCATAGATGTTCTTTAGGCTGCCCTGAGGCACCCTTAACTTACATACCAACGAAGTGTATTTCTTTTAGGTTTTTTTCGACTTAATAGGTTACCATGGCAACTACCACTCACATGGTCCTTATTGCCATGGGATTTAGTTGCATTTCCTTTTAATAACAAGAGCCTTAAAACTGTTTCACATTGTGCAATTTTCTTTTATTTTGTAGCACAAAATTGTATACCTTTATATCTTTCTTGCAGTGACTGTTTCATTTGTGTATCAAGATGCAATTTTTCTTTTTCCTTTTAAATAAAGTTTACATAAAGTCTTCAGCAAGAACTTCAGCAGGGTAAAGATATGGGGTGGAAAATAATAGACAAAAAGGCTTAGGTGCACAATGTGAAAAAGAAAATTGGATATCTGAGGAGTGGGAACTTATTTGAATATCAAACACGGGGACTGTAGTTGGTATAAGGCATGATCACTCCACTCCCACCTGCTTCCTTTGGCTTCCCTGGGGTAAAGCCATGACTCCAGTAAAGCAAGAACTAAAATGCCCCCTTTTTGTGATAGTCTGGGTAGACTAGTTTTATGAACAGTTCCAGAGTTTGAATATGGATGAAGGCTGAAAGAGGGTAAATGATCTCCAATACATTATTTTGCATACCCTTTAGACAATGCAAAAAGAACAAGTCTATGTAGCCTAACAATGCATTTTCATACAAATACTAAGATGAGATCTTCTTTGGAGCAAAAATGCTTTTGTCTGTTATTAATTCATTTCTTGTCTCTAATGGAGTTAGTTTTGCCTGAGTACATATTCTAAAAGAACATAAAATCAACCTGGTGTAGACTTATGGCCAGAACCTTCAGCTCTTGCTCATTTAACAAACTTGAAACTTATTTCAGTCAGGAGAGCTGATGATGGAGCTTTTTTTGTTGAACAGGTCTATCTGCACAGTGAGATACAGTTATACAGAGATTACTGCTTCTTTTGCTACACAAATGCAATTCATTGTATACAATATGACGTGCAATAACCAGTAGCAGTGTAGTGTGCTGAAAATATTTACAGAAATCAAAGGAATTTTGTTGAGAGTAAACAGGAGACATTAGCTGATCTAACTCACTTCTTGAGATGAACTAGGATACTTGAGGGTCATTGCTCACAGATAATTTTATAGCATTCTTGTATAGCTCCCATAACAAGGATGTAAAATCAGTTTTCTCATCTCTGTAAGTATAATTTAATGGTGCATGCTAACTAAAATATCTGCAACTTAATCTCATTAAGCCATCATCCTCAACACTACTTTGTTTACCTGGAGATGGCTGTTACCAGCCCTTCTATCACACCTTGGTTATCAAAGCTAATCCTTTCAGTCATTCCTCTAAACAACCTCTTGTTACAGTTTCCTTGTGGATTATCTCTACCCTCTTTAACATTTTCCTTCAAGTGTAGTGTCCAAAACTGGACACAGGATTCCAGCTGTGATCTCCCAGTGGTGAATAGATTTGAATAATCACCCACTCAGTCTTGTTTCTAGCAGTCTGACTAATCTTTCTCCTAATTACATTTTCTTTCTGGGTTTCCATAAATTTTGTGGCCTGCTGCAGTCATTCAATTTATTTTTCTTCAGTGCACCATTTTGCATCAATCTTTACTAAATTATCTCATGCATTTCAAATAATTTCTTCAATTTCTCAAAATGATCTTTCATTCTAGTTACATCCTCCAAGTACTGACAGCCCATCCTGTTGGTGTTACCTTCAGTGAGTATTTGCTGAGTGTAATTCACAAGGATTCCTTGCAGTGCTAGAGACAGGGTAGATGCAGGATGATAACATTTTGATTGAAGCTTTTCCAACCAGCTGAGGACCCACGTGACAGTAATTTCAGTGAGACAGCATTTCCCTGGTGTGTCAAGGTGTATTGCAGGAGATTCTTCTGTCAGAGCACACTGACTTGATTAAATCAAACTCTTGTCAGCTTACTTGGAACCTCTGGTAGGAAGTAAGCAGCAGGCACTCAGAATCTACTCAGTCACCGCTGGAAGTTCCAATCCTCATAGTGTCTTTTTTTTCAATTTAGCTGTCAACTAAGGAAACATTGAAACCTGGAGTGTTGGGTTGGATTCTTGAAAAAAGAAATTAAAAGTAAAAAAGTTTTCAAATGAACTGAAATGAATTTTTTAGAGAAAAAAGCCTACCAAAATTTTGGGTTTGTGAAATCTGCTAGTCCAGTGAAGGAACAAGTGCCCTCATCAAAAGGAAATATCCCTGAGATTCTCCATTATGTCTGTCTTTCTCATCATTTTTTCTCTCTTCTTTTTGAACAATAATTATGTTTATCTTCTCTGTTGCTTCACGCACCCCTGTTATATTTAGCACTGACCTCTGAGGGTGCAAGAGTTTAAGAGATGCCACAATATGACAGAAATGACAGTGATGTGCCCCCAATATGAGGTGTGTTTGGAGGGGAGTTACAGTAGACATGCAGTTTGCAGAGGTCTAAAGGATGTCTTTGCTATTTTATGTATCAGACAATGGAGGATGGATCTGGGGCTTAGAACAATCATTTGAGTAGAGATTTAGGAAGCTCCAAAATGAAAAGGAGTGTAGAAAATTGGTGGAAATATGACTAGGGCTTCATTTGAGTAGGATGAACTGAAATAAAATTATTCATGTTTGTAGTAGTGAGACCACAATTAAGTACCTTACTGCAACCTGCTTTGAGATAGATGGATGCCAAATACCGAAAGATGTGGGGTTCCTACTTTTAAAGGAATAAGCTGTGGTCCCAATTCCACTCTGGCAAGATTGTGTTGGATGAAACTGTCAGACCAGGAGAGTTTTTTTGCCTAGATTTTTTTTTTTTTTTTTTTTTTTTTTTGCCAGGGCTTAACCATATTTTGGGTACGCTTTTTTTACCACTGTTTATTTTTTAAGAAATCTGAAAACTGTTATATTTCTATGGTGAAAGGTCTTTACATAGTACTTAAAAAACTTTGTCAGGGGTTTACTTTTTATATTAAGATTAATTTTGGCTGTCAGAACCAAGCATTTGTATGGAATACTTCTACAGTAATTTAGAGCTATTTGGAACCAGTCCACCGAAATTTGAAAAATTGAAAGACATTAATAAGAGATTAAATATAACCAGAAACAAAAGTATTTCACAGGGATAAAAATTATCTAAGCAGAACAGAAGTATCTTTATTTTTCTCCTGAAATGAAAAAGGATCTGCAATATTTTCTGTATTCAATTACACAAGTGAAAGTCCAGAAAAAGTTTATTGACCATTGAATGAAATATCCTTGAGGCTGTCACCAAGTGCAAGAGTCTTGCTAGCTTAAGGAGGCCCTCAAGGCCATTCAGCTGGTGTTTGGAGGAGCATTATTGTACAATTGCATCAGCCAGGGTCTCCCAGTTACTTGTCCTGATCCATGAGGTTTGAGGGTCACATTACTTTTCATGTTTCCAACAAGACTGTTTCTGGGAAGGGGAACATTTGGGACATTCTCTCCTTTGGCTTTTGATGCTTTGTTTGCTGCAGTGGGACATTATTGGATCATGCATTGCACATATAGGAAGGAGCAGTGTGTTGTCTCTGTGTGAGATTCTGTCATAATTTGCTGTGCTTTGTTTTATGTGTATGATTTTCTTATTTACTAGAGTAAACAATGTTTGATACAGAAGTTTCAGTGATGATTTCAAAATTCATTTACTATTACAAATTTGGTCCCATGCTCTTGTTCTCACTGTCTTCCTACTTTCTATGATTTTTTTAATCCCATAGCATGGTTACCATAGCAATTGTTCCTGCTCCTTTCAGCTTTCACAGCTGCATTTGAGAGCATTTATTTTACAGAATGCATTTTATTTCTTTTTAACTCTCTGGAGAGACAGCAGCTAAGTTAAAATCTTGATAATTAATTTACTGTCTGATATTTCATACAAATTATCACAACGATCTCTGAGGTGTGTGTATATATAATACACGCACACACAAACAGAGGATAGCATGGAAAGGCAGCTTAAATGTAGAGACTTGGAACCTCCTATAGATGTCACCATACTCCATGCATTTAATTGAGGAAAAATTACAACTTGCTGTAAAATGTGAAAGTAGTTTTTCTGACAGTCGTGATAACTAGTATGTCTCCTAGAGCAAACTGTCTTGCTGAAAACAAGATTTCACCCTTGAGCAAACTGATCCTCATAATGAATGAGGGAACCAGAAGTAGATATCTAGGAGTAGGTCACTGATAGTATCAAAAGAACCTGAAATTTATTAATAGAAAGGGTAGTTTGTGGCCTTGCTTTTATAGACCAAAAAACCTGAGAATTTCAGTAGGTTTTTTGCTTGGCTTAAGGAACATGGAATTGAATCCTATATTAATAATTTGCATTGTTCCTTTGACCTCCAATCTAAAATCCTGAAAAAATAAGCTGTTCATTAGAGGAGAAAGGTGTAGCTTTGCTAAATATATACTATTAGCAAATAAATTTGCTAAATAAAAGAGATTTAAAGTACCTGGAGCTTAGTCCTCTATTTCATCTTGGAAAAAAATGTATTTTAGGAGAATTAATTTTTTTACTTAGTTCTGTGAAAGTATTTCAGTATAAGAAAAGAAGATATCAAGTTGACACTTTCAGAATGCTTTTCTTTCTCTCTTTTTTCCCCACCCATTTTTATTTATTTTTTAACAGATAGGAAGAATTGAATAGCAACAATTAAAGCCCAGGCTTTTCAAAACAGATCCACACTGATGTTGCTAGTAAATCTGAGTTTTGTTCTGCTATTAGGAATAATAATTCTCCATCTTTGTTCAACACAAAGAATTGGTTTTTTGGTTGTCTAGTCTGACTGTCATCAATTAAATGCTATTGGTTCCACACTTCTGCTGCATCAAAAGCATGCTTCTGAATCGTCTATTTTAGCTGCAACAGTCCTTTATTCTTCTTTTGATTTCTTTTTAATTCAGATTTTTTTTTTTCCATGCAAATACCATGAGATCTAAACCATCTGTAATACAATAATGAACAATTTTAAGAAGTTACAGTATACAAAATTTCCAAAAGATGATCTTGTCTCCTCTTCAGGTTCTTTTAGAAACCATTACAGCCAAGAGTAACTTTTCCTTTTGGTTAGGGAACACCTGAATCCCTTTTCAGAATGGAATAGCCTATACCGCACCAAACTTTCTTGGAAGCCAAGCCAGTCACAATAGACTTCCTTTTGTTTCACTGTCCCCACACCAGCTTTAATTTCCAAAACTTACACCAAATCTGAGACATGAATACAGGTTAGGTAATTCCTAAGGAAAAAGAGCACTGGCCAAGGCTTTTCTGTATCTTGTTTTGGATATAAAAATCCAGCACCATGTGTATTAACCAGGGTCTTGTAGTACAAACATGCTTTCTTAGTTTGACCATTTAAATTTGAGCCTTTATATTTTGAGTGCTTAAAGGATGGAAAAAGGAGGTCAATGGTATCACAGTATAAGAGAGCATTGTTATTTGTTATGTGAATATTTTCATTAATATTTCTGTCACATTTCCCAAGGTGATCACAATTAAGGATTCAAAGATTTTGTGTTTGCTTCTATAGCCGAAAATGGCCATGATCTGCTGTGACGCTGTGGACATAGCTGCTGAACTGATTTTTCATCTCCTTTGCAAAAAAGGCCATTTTCCTCATGAGCTGCTAATGTGCTGCAGTTGCATATGGCCATAACCTTTCCCTGGACCCCAGCCCTGTGCAGCAGGTTGCAGAGGCCCAGAGTGGCCAGGTGACATACAGTGCCATCTGCACTGCTATACTGGTCATCTGGCCAGAGCTCTGACCTTTCTGAACATGATACAGCGAAATCTAACTCCTGAAAGCAGCTCGGAGGCAAAATCTGTTCTTCTCCGTCAGTTGCGCTACTCAGTCACTTAATTGTCCACTGCAACTGATAAAGTAACCATTAGACTCAGGTCATGAACTACAGTTTATCATTCACATGCAATAATACACCCTGGCTAAATCATAGCAACACAGGCTTACTCAATAAAAGAGATTTAAAGTACCTGGAGCTTAGTCCTGAGCCACAAAGCAACAGCTGAAAATAGATTGTTTTGTGCAGGGAGAAGCTGCTGTGATCGATGCATTCTATGGTTTGCACTCTGTGCCAGATAAAGACTGATACCACTAAACAAAACTGTAAAAAATGTTTTAGATGGACAATAAGGCCTGATTCTACTTGCAGTCTCACTGCTGTCACTCAGGGTAGCTCTGTGGTGATGCTGAGCTGTGTGGGCAGAGGGGTGATGGTGAGAGCAGCCTGAGAATGGGACTTTGGAGAAGGGACATGCTCCTGCCAAAATACATTTTTCTGTTTAGTTGTGAATGGGAAATGAAGTTATTCTAGGATCAACTTCTGACCTCTGGTTTTAGAGTTGGTATTACAGAAATGCAAGCTTCTATCACTCTGTGAGTTATACAAATCCCTTGTCATTTTGAAAAGCCTTTCATCTGAAGATCATTGCTTCATAAACATTAATTAAGACTTAAGTTGAGGCTACTGTCCCCGTCATATAGACAGTCAATTTGAATTTAACAGAAGTACAAAACACCTGAATTCCTCCTATATCTATTCTTTGTCCCTCTGCTCTCCTCCCTTCCTTCTTCCAGCCTCAACCTGCCTGGCCTTCCCAGCACAGGAGCCACATCATCCTTCAGGGCTGTGGGGCTGGGAATGCTGAAGAGGCTGCTGTGCAGTTAACAGGCAGCCTGGGATCCCACAAAGGGCCCAGTAGTACCAGCTATTTATCTACAGCAGGAAGAATCCTCTCCCTGTTAAAGTTAATCAGAGCTTTCCAATCATTTCTGTGAGAAAAAAAGGTCTCATCTACAATTCTGGGAGATTGAGGTGTACAAGATGTTTCTGACATAGCTTTAAAAGATAAAAGATATATTTTATTGCTACAGTGAGTATCACACAGTCTATGGAGAGCCACAACAGTGTTATTTTTTTCCCAAAAGTCTTGTATTTAGCAGCACTGGAGTTCCTCCTTCTTTGCAGACTTTCAAAGAAAAGGAATTATATTCATAGGATGTGTCATCACTTCCTTTGTAAATTCTTTCTTGTATTAGAAATTTGCCATGAAATAAAGAATTTCAGCTAAAATAAAGAGCAATATAAAAATATAGGTAAAGAAGGATTATTTAGTTCAACTTAAATTCTTCAGAATTACCTAAGGAAAAGAGGTTAAATTAATAATTTCTGTAGAAGTGACAGGAAAATTGCAATAGCAGGAAAAGAAAGCACTATTTCTAGGGAATAAAAAAAATCTCATTAAATAAGAGTAACTAAGATTCAAAAACTTGAACTCTGAGGGTGGTTCATACCTCATTTTCTGCTCTCCAAGGGAGAGACCTCCCATCTCTGGTATCTGCTGTGTTGAGCAATAGAAACCTTTATAAATAAATGTGTCAAATGTAAGTTCTTTTGAAGATGTTTGTGAAGTCTTCCCCTGTATGATGCTTTTGGCAAATTATTCATGCTTTTGCATGTTAAACCTTCAAAGGAATCAGTTAGATATGGCTGAAAATTCTCATAATTTGGGATCCTCATTAATTGCTCCATTACTAAAAATAAAAAAGGTTTCTTCTGTTTTAGTCTGGAATTTCTATCACTAATCTTCTATCACTTGTATCTCTTTTGAAAAATGTATATCTAAGAGTTACTGTTGAACTGCTACCTGAATCTAAGAGAAGCCAAAGTGAGTTTTTGCACCCCCTGAGCGACCTGGCCAGGAGTTTAATGTTGTGATCCTCTTCTGTAAAGGCTGTGCTGTGTAAAGACAACAGATCATAGAAACCCACAAGCCTACATTTAACTTCATGAACTGTTGCTTTGCAACCCTGGACACTGATTGGAAATGCACTGTAAAAGTCAGTGAAATACAAGACTTTTTAAGGCATTTTCAGAGATCATTTGCATGTCCTTCAGATTAAACTTTTTGTAAGTATTTTTCACATGAATATTTGGCAGCATCAGATTTTTATTTGTAAATTATTTCCAGATTTTTTTTCTGAACATTTCTGTTGTCTCATTATTCTGTTAATCTAATCTGTAATCATATTACTCTATATGGTCACAGGGAATTTAAGATTTTTTAAGTCGGTATGAAGGGGATAGTTTGATCTCCCACAGCAAACTGAGATTTTTAAGGAAAAAAACCCACCAAACCAAAACCCAAAAAAACGCAGAGGCAAATCTTAAAAAACAATCTCAGACATGGTGAACTTCTTAACTTCCTTAAAAGTGAACATGCCTTCCAAATTACTGATCATTTCATGATCTTCTAAATCACTGATTATTTCTTTTATATGTGGAATTGAGCAAGATGGAACAAGTTTCTTAGTGAAGTGTCAAGAGACCTTGCTAATAAGTTTCTCTTCATGATGCAGAGTTATCATCAAACATTTTGCATTTTGAAATTTTACTAAATTCAGCAAGTAATATACCTGAGAATAAAGTATAGGTACTTTCACCTTTTTAAGACAGTAGATGAGAAGATGTAAGTGATTGAAATGTGGCCAAAAAGCAAAGTAGATTCAGCAGAGAGACCTTACCAAATATAAAGCAGACAGAAATTTAAATTTGTATTTTACCTCGCATCAAAGCAGTAACATAGTTTAAAATGTTTTGTTTTTCTACAAAATCAGATTCATTTCTCTACATCTTTTTATCCGTGCTTGAGGAACAGCATGTAATTGTTTGTATTTCATCTGTGTGCTCTTTAAAGTATGGCCTTATGTCCACGTATTCATCAGTGCAGCACAAATAATGCAGGAACTTCATCTTCTCTACGTGAGCTGTAGTTAGAAAACAAGACAATGTGCTAGAACAAATAGCCAAGTCTATGTCCTCAGATTCGTGCAAGAGTGATTTATTTGTAGTCTCTCTTTAAAATACCTAACTACTTAAACTTTTGACCGTAGGCATTTTATTCACTGTATAGAAGTCTGTATCAACCCAGAAGATTATTTTTTTGTTCAACAGCCTCTCTGGAAGTTGCTCAATTTTGTTTCTGTGTCAAGCATCTCTGGGTAAAATCATTACCCTTCATTGTGTAAATTAAGCTGTGACTCACACAGACAGAACCTCCAACATGATGGGGCTGTGCCCAGGCTGGGTAATTCATGGAGAGGGTTAAAAAATCAGAATCAAATGCTGGCTGTGAGTTAAAGAGAATAGGGGATAAGAGCTTAGGCTTAACCTATAGGGGGACCTAAGGAATAAAGCAAACCAGAGTCCAGTGTGAGGAAGAAAGGAAAAAAAGCAAAAAGGCTAAAGGAGATCAGGCCTAATGAGCCTTTCGAGGAAAATGGGAGACTGGAGCCTCAGAACGAAACAGTGGCCCAGCAAAGCAAGGATAAAATGGATCAGCCACAATGTCACCAAATTGATCCAGAGTTCAAAAACCATCAAATCAACGTATACAATAAAATAAATTAAAAAAGAAGTTCAAACAGTGTCAGGTTCCTTAAAGCTCACTTGCTGACATCAAACATAATAAGATAAAGACCTGTTTGTAACATAATGTGACTCTTTTCTAAACAGAGCCTTTGAAATGTATGTACTGGTCTGTCATTTTTGTTGTATAGTTCTTGCATCATATATGTCTGCCAGAATTTTTATAAGATATGAAAAAAGAGAAATAATCATGGAAGAATTAGAGAAATATATTTAGACTACAGGGGTTTTATCCTGCTGTGTTAAGGTGCCATGCTACCATCTAGACTGATGGCTTGAGAAATGAGCCAGAGAGTGAACAGAGGGAAATTCTGGAGTGCAAATTAAACCAAATAAATTCTGTATATAAAAACACAGTAAATAGCTATAACAAATGCACACTAAAGGAGCAGAAGGTTTTAATTCCTATCAAGAACATTTCTAATGTACCTATTACTCTAATGTGTAAGTGACAAACAAGACAAAGAAAAGACCCTGTGTGTCAAAGCCTATATATCTCTTCATGACGTAAAGAGGTGGTGCTACCCATATTTAGCAGGTTTTATTTAGCCACCTACGCACCTCTGACTTGGTAGACTTATTTTTGATAAGTGGTGCTTAAAAGTGTTGGTATGAAGCATAAGTAGCTAATGCAAATATGTTACCGACCCCTACCAGAGCCAGCAATTATGTAAATTTTCAAAGCCTTCATCTTTTATAATTAGATGTGGCTGGCTTAGAGTGAAGGACTTCCATTGCTGGCCAGCTCAGTCTGTATTCCAGTATTTCACCAGAAATCATATATTTGAAATCAGAGCAATGTCATATTCTTTACTATGATTCAGGATATAGCTTGGAATAGTTGAAAGACCTTTAGTAATTAATTTCCTGTTTGCTATGCTTGAAAGATGAATAAAAGCATGGAGACACTTGGTGAATAACATCTTGTAACTGATTATAATTAAACGTACTTTCAGTTTCTTCTAAGTGTATGAAATGCTAATTACTTTTCACAAAATGCAGAATGCAAGCTTTCTTAGCTTAGTTAAATGAAAAAAGCACAGGTTTATGTGCAAGGCTAGAAATCTCTCTATATGTAAATCCTAGTGATATTCCTCCTTAGAAAGATGCTTTCCCTATAGGTCAGTTATTGTTGGACAGCTTCAGGGGCTGATCCAAAGTACACTGAAGCAAGCAGAGAGATTATGGTGATTTCAGTTTGGTTTGAATCGGGCCCTAAAGGGCTCCTCAGGCTACAGGGGCAAAAGCAGAGTCTGTATCACCTCACACAAATTTCATTGTCTTAAACATGATGGATTTTTCTCAGAACTTTATATCTAGGAGTAGCGTTAAGGTCCCCCTGTGTCTTTGTGTATGTCTTTGCATACTCATGATTTGCTGTGAGAATCAGAGGCTCTGGTGGATCTGATGTTGTCTCTTGGTGGCATAAGTATTGATGCCAGCTCCAGTATAGAAATACTGCGTGTGGCTGAATGCCACGTATCAGTTGCTAAACTATTTCCAGCAATGTAGTGTTGGAGTTCTCAGACCCCTCTGGATAAACTCAAACTTGGGGCAGAGTGGCAGCACCTCACTGCAACGCTGCACTCCTGGACTTAGAGCTGTCCCCCAGGGCTGCCCTAGGCCTCTCTTCTCACCTGACCACCCACAGGGTTAGGGTGTATTTTATGAGACCAGAGAAATTCCCCTGAATTAGTCACTCAAATGGCAGGAACAGAAGGGGGAGAAAATCCTCTCTGATACTTCCACTGCTATACCCTTTCATCTAGTCATTATTGCCTTTGCAGAGTGTGAAATCCTGCCATTCAGGCTCAGTCGTGATTTATGCCCATTTTGTAGTGGTTTAAATAACTCCTGCAGGTGCAAGACAGTGAAGAATCAGGCCACTGGGATGCACTAGGCACAAGGGTGTACTTACTGCCTTCTGCAGCAATGGGATTGTGAAGAACACCATAATGACTCTCTACATTCAATCCCAGCTGCACTTAAGTGTGTACGTGTATGTAACAGCTTCAGAAGTGTATAGCAAAGAGCTTGGAAAGATAAAGAATAATTCAGAAAACTTCTCTAGGTTAATATGCCAAAACTTGCTAGATATACCCTCACATAAAGGAAGTGCTTATTAGAAAACCTCAGGGAAATTCAGGGTAGATGTGGTATAAAGTTGTTCACCTCAGACACTGCAGCTGAGGTGAATGGATACAGGCTTATAGTCACAGCAAAGTAGGCAGGTAGCACATCCTACCTGGGAGCACATCTTTTCTGCCAGCCTTAGGGGAGAAGTCAATATACTAAATCCTGGGGTTGATGCACAGGCCGTTAGGATCTGAATAATTTTTGTTATATTCCTAGGCAGCAGGTGTATTTTCACTGTATTATTTGACACTGATTTTCCTATACCAAAGGCACCTATGTCTGAACAGGTACAATCTCTGGTTTGCACTAAGCTCACTGCAGGTGAGGTAGTTTAGAGAATCACTTATTCCGTTGATGCATGTATTGCACTTGTCCTTTAATAAAGGGAGGACTTTAGTTTCCTGCCCCATCAACGTAACACCATGACCAGCAAATGGAATTAAAAACAATGCAATGCAACAAAATTAGAGGTGAACCACAATCAGAAGTTACCTTGGTCTATTTGATTGAGAATTCATGCTGTAATTTCCAAAAATTGGGTTTCCTTGCGAGATCTTTAGCAGTTTCTCGTCTGGGTCAGATTAAAGACAAGAAGAACAGCTCTGCTGGTACTACAGTGTTTCTGCTTGCTAGCCTAGTTAAAACTAGGAGGTACACAGATATTAGAAACACATAGACATAAAATACCCAAAGGCACATTTTTTAAGCTTTAGAACAGTGCTGCATACAGTATAATCACTTCAAGTACACAAAGAAAATCCAGACACACTCTTTTATCACTTTGCTTGCTCCTAACTGGGTCAGGCAGAGGCCCATTTTCATGGAAAGCTCCATGCCTTAAAAAGCATGTGGCCAAAGTTAGGTATCTAAATTCATAAAACCTAAATAAGTTCTGGTATTTTTATATACGTATGCTGGGAGGTTTTTTTAGTATCATGGCACTCAGAATGCTCCCAGGAAACACTCAGCACCTTTGCAAGCAAGCAAATTAAATAACTGGTTTTAAATACATCAAATTTCAAGTGATTGGCAGGTGTGTGGCATTGATTTTTTTCCTGGTGGGTGTTTTTGTTACAGAAAGGATATCTATTTCTCAGTTGTGACCTGTATTATATAGTAGTTGGCTCTTAAACCTTGTCCTCTAAACAGCCTCAAAGGACAATGATAAGAATTCAACTGACCATTGACTGAGACATTGAAAGGAATTCCACAAATTCAGACTTGTCACTTTAGCCAATAACACTTTGATGATATTACCAGAGTAATTTAAGGAAAGAGAATATTCACATTGCCTATCATTTAATTTAAAATTTTTTAAAAAGCTAATTTTTATCACCTTGATGAACCTTGAGTTCAACGATAGGTCTTGCGGGACAGTGGCAGCAGAGATACATCCTGGATCAACCAACCAGTCAGTATTAACCCTTGAAGACATGGAGATATTTTGGGGTTAGAGAGGAGGAGATGCAGCTGCAGTGGAGCCACAGCTTTGCCACCAGCCTCTCACGGCTGGGGATAGATACGGTCTCGACACAAGATGGCACCAGGGACCAGCCTCTCAGGGAAGCCGACCAAACCTTTTGCCTCACGGCCTGCAGCAAGCACAGGTGTTACAAATCTGTTCTTTTCTTCAAGCTACCAAAAATAGTTAGTGAAACATATTTTCAGATGAACAAGATTTCTGTCTCAGCGATACTGCCAGCCCTGGTTGTGCTTGTGAGCACACTCCAATGAGAAGGGCTCCTTGTTTTGCACCATGATGCTGGCTCTTCTCCTAAAGAAATGCTCTCAGAGGAAGTCCTGCATCTTAGAGCCTCTTTAAACACCAATGTGAGAGCCTTTCCTTTTGCTCTAAACCACAAATCCTTAAGATATCCTTTTGTAATCTTACAGACTTCCTAGCAAAACAGTGACATTATTTAGCTTTTTGTGTCTAAAATTGAGGCTAGGGTGTCTGATTTCCAGTGCAGAGGCCTGGAGTGTATTTTACTTAAATATATGCTGTAATGATTGTAATACAAATGTGAGAGTACACAATAGTGTATAATAGGACCTCACTGAAAAAATAATTTCTCTTTCTCTTACTGCCTTTTAGAAATTAAATTAGTTTAAAATGGAAATTTGGATGTTACAGCATGAAGAGCACACAGGTTTTTTAGAAGCTTTGTTCATAATCACTGCTCTGTGGAAAAAAATCATGCACTGGAAAAAAAATGGACAAGGTTCAACTGCTTAGCTGTTAAAATTCACTTCAGAAAGGGTACTAAAAATCCATAGTTTCCCTAAGTAATTTCTTCTATGTGAATAACTGTTGGAAACACTGACAAGGGAGTGTAAACAAGAAGGATCACAGTTTAAAAATGATCCCTTCATTAGTCCCTGGCCTGCAGTCCAGGTGTGTTTGGGATCCCCACTTAGCTGTCTGGCAGTGTAACCTTGCTGCTGGGCTGTGCGTTCCACAGCAATCACACAATTAAGTAGCAATGACTGGCAACACTATTGCTCAATTAGTCTCATATAGTATGTCAAGCTAGAAGATATTTCACAAATAGATCTTTCAGAGATACTTGCCTTGGCAAATTCACTTGAAGGCGAGGCAGTGTAAAGAGTGCTTTTATCTGAAGCTCATTATACCATAGCATCCAATTTTGTTTTTCTGGTGGCTAAAAGCAATGGGTCAAAATCTGCGAGTTACACTGATAAAGACCATAGAAGTCGGTACATTTGGACAGATAAGACTGAGAGAAGCACTGAGCCCTGTCTCACAGTCAGTGTTTATAATAATCTGCAGACGCGGACCATGCAAGAAGGACTATCACCCTACTAGCAGCTTGTCATGAATTGTCATTTGAAATGATAACATAATTGTGCGCATGTACCATCATGAGGTGGCCTGGAGCCAGAGCCTGAAGCAGCCAGATGAGCTGTTAAAGGGAGGTGATGTCTTCCAAGTCTGAGCAGGTGGAAACAAGATACACATCTCACTCTCCCTAGTCCATAAACATGCTACTGCTTTTCTAGGTGCCCTTTAAGGGTCAACACTTGGGATGAAAAAAGACTTGGCTGTTCTGTCCTGAGTGTCAGACTGCTGGGAGATCACAGGTTGCCATGATCTGAGCAACCACATGGCAAATTCACAAGGCATTCATGCAGCTCTGCTGGTAGACCAAAGATGTCCTGTGGCAGCGAAACAGAGCTGGGTTGGTGCAGTGACCTTTATTGGGACCAGGTTCCTCTCTGTCCTAGTGTGCTGGCTCACTGCAGTTCTTTATTTCAATATCTTTGATATCATTTTCATTTTTGCTCAAAATCTGGAGAGATTGCAAGAGCAGATTGGGAACCTAGCACATCTTTTTTTTTTTTTTTAGGTAAAATGAGAGATGATAGTGCCAGTCTTCTGAGAAGGTATAGGAAGTACATTTAGGACACTGTTTTCTGGGAAACAAGAGCAAGCATTGCCCAGTTCTGTCATTCAACATCCTACTGAGATGTTACAACTTTGCCATAATACCATAGCAGGCTCAAACTCGTGCCCTCCTGCCACCAGCTATTGTCTTTCATCCCCTCTGTCCTTTCTTCTGTTACCATTGTGTGTACTTCATTCCTGAGGGCTGAAAGTGGATTTCTTTCTGTGAATGCCTCCTCTAATCTGTGTTGGAAACAACACAAGAGCTCTCTGTGCAGTGGTCTGTGGCTCAAGAACTACCCGGGCAAGTTCTGAGCCATGCCTGTCCATGGCTGTGCATTTGGCTTTATCTTTAGGTAAGCCCACCAAGATGACTGTTGTGCACTGAAACTAGTCCTGTGCGTGGCATCTTGCTGCATTTTGGACTTTGTATTACTAGGGAAGAGCTGATCAGGACTAGTTGCTCCATTTTAAGAGAAACAGGATTTTGGAGAGTCATCATGAGTACAGAGAGACAGCTAGTTGGAAGGCTGCAGTTGAGAAAAGGCTGTGCCAGAATATATAGAAAAAAGACAAAAGGGAAATTTATCACAGAAAAAGAAAAAACAGAAGTTATAAATTAGCAGTTGAGAGGACACATTCAAGAAGAAAAAAAACTGTGTTTATTATAGCCAGTGAGAGGGAAAATCTAATCAGGATGGATTACTTGATGAGAGAACTTCAGATAAATACAGCATTTGGGAAAGCTAATTAGATAATAAATTAAGAGATTATATAATACAAATCAGGGCAAATATTCCTGTCATCAGAATTTCTGATAAATAATATCCTAATAGAGATTTTAAATCTTTCCTCAGCATACACATTTTCTAGCACATATTTTCTAAATATACAGTCATATGACATCTAATTTTCTAATGTCTGTAAATTATGCCTTCATAGATTTAAAGATCCTTTGTTAATCTAACAGGACTGAGTTTAACGTGCAGTGGAGTCTGAACTCCAATTTGCTAACTTTAGTGACACCAGCATTTCAGCTATGTTTTTAACCTGCTTTTATACATATAGTGTAAAGAAACTTTCTATACTTGGGAAAAGAGAGGTATCATAACTTGCTCATTGGATCCACCTAAATCTTCCTCATTCACTCCTCAACTGTTTTGCATGTTCTGTGCTCTGCAAATATAAAATCTGCACTTATATGAAGGCGAAGAATATCTAAGTAGAAACTACTTAAAGTATGAGCCAGCTCTATTTAAAACACATTTACATTGATCTTGTGTGTTCACCAAATGACAGAAAAGTGGGGTCCAGAGCATGTCATTTACCCATTTTGTTACTTTTACCAGTCTGACCTAATGCTCTTTTCAAAACCAAAGCACTTTAATTTGGTTTCTGGTAATCTAACTTTTCTGGACTCATTGAACGGTAGTTCACATACCAGTCATTGCTTACCCATTAGGTTTGCCAGTCTTTATCAATGTTATCTCATGCCTTTGGGTAGGACCTAATAATGGCCTGTGCCATATTAGTAACACTATACAGTTTAATCTTACACTTCAGACCTACAAGGAATTAAATATATACAGGAGACAGTGTTATATGTCAAGTCAAAAGTCATATGCCAAGTTCACCTGTGTTTTTGTCCTGAGTGGCATTTAAATCTATTCACAAACACAAGGCAGACTACATAACTCAGCCATGCTGAGGGATCTAAAGGCTGGCTGAGTCAGTAGCCAAATAAGGGAGGGAGGCTTATGTCATGTATGTTTTTACACAATCAATTGAGCTCTGAGAACTTGACTAATCACTTTGACTTCTAAACTGCAGACAAGGGAAAGTCACATGAGTTAGAAATAAATGCCACTACACCCCAAGACACCATGCAGCAGCCCTGTCTAGCTGAGAAACTGTCCCAAAGGAGGTCAGAGTCCCTTGAAAAGCCCTTAGGAATGTCTAAAAATATAATGCCTAAGAACACTCTTTTCTCACTAAGAAAATAGAGAATGACTTTTGGGTACAAGTACTCTTGTACCTAGTAGAAACCTGCAGCCCTTTTTCTGTAAGAGGTGTGTTTCTAGCCTTACAGCTGTGAGGAGGTACATCTGTGGTAGGACTTATTCATAGTTCATCCATTTAAATTTTTTCTTTTCAGCTTCAACTTTGCTCCCTTTGTTTCCTCACCACAACATTTGATCAGAGATTTATAGATAAATTAACACTACTGACAGCCATTCCCCATCAGCCTTGCTGTCATTAAGTGGTGGCTACGTGTTAAGAGTTCAGGAACAGAGACAACAATGTGGTGGGACAGAGGGAAAAATAAAGTCAGTTCAGTGTTACCCTGCTGAAGTAGACCATCTGAGGTTCTAATGTGGTAGGGAGTGGAAAGTAGTGCATGGAACTGGTCTTAGAGAAATCATTACATCAAGGGTTTGTCTGAAGAGCTTCTTATAGTTCATTTGAGCTTCCTCTTTGCCTGGCGTCTCACTGTGTGAAGAGGCCCAAGTGAGACCCAGAGATAGAACAGACCCACACAAGACAGTGCAATTCTGGATCCTGTCAGAATATGGATGTTCCTTACAATATCTGCTCAGTACTTTGTCCAGATTCAGAAATCAATTATCTCAAAATTACCTCCTTCTTCTGGTGTTTACTCCGTTTGATTTCAGTTTGTTACTTTAACCAACCAGCACGCATTAACCTGCCTGTTGTGCGCATACCAAATATGACCTGGGTCCCTCTGGGTTCGGATAGAAAGACCTAAGATATTTTTAATCTTAACTTAACTCAGAGGGAAGCTTGAGTTCGGCTCCTACCATCTCCTCCTTTCACCGCACCATAACAATGCCTGAAAAGTTTGAGTTATTTCATGGAAGTTAGAAATGTGAATGTGTTACGAGTCAGCTTTGAATATGGCCTCGATTCCAAAAGGTGTTATCATCAAATCAAAATTATTCACACATGTCAAGTTAACATTTTATTTTTATTCCTTACTCAATTTTTGGCAAGCTTACAGGAGCTGTCAGTGTTTCAGTATTTTGAGAAGAATATTTTAATAAAACAGTGATGTGCTGAAAGGGGTTCACAAGAACTCACTAGAGGCCCTTGTTAAAATTCTGCCACCCTTCAAAAAATTATTCCCTTGCCTCTCAAGGAGTTCACCCCCTCTCTGGATACTGCTAAATCATTTCTGCCAGGGATGAGTTTCATCCCTTGGGGCTCATAAAGATACTTCTGAAGAGCAAATTGTTTGCCTTTGAAATAGACCAGATTGCATGAAATAGCAGACACTTTAAAAATAAATTCCTGGGGTAGCAACACTTCCCCGCTCCCCCCGCCCAAGCATCCGATCCGATCTCCACCACCCGTACCTCTCATTGTGTTATACTATCAAGTACTCAATCTATTTCTCAGGAACAAAGTATAAACAGTTCCAGCAAGTGCACTTAATATAACTTTTTTTTGCCAAGAGGCTTTTCCTCCCCGCTAGGCTGTGGTTATAGGAAAGCATTTATATTTAAAGGTAAAAAAACAAAAAAAGCCAGGTTCTTCCTGTGAGAATACAGGGCTTGAATTTATTTCAGTTTAAAAGAGGAAATTTTTGTAGGACTCTTTTCAAAAGTGTTTTAACATATGACTGTAATAAAATGAAAGACCTGTTAGGTGCTATTTAAAAGATGCAGTACTTAAAAATGTAAATTCTGGTAGTCTTGCTAAAATGGGCTAATTCTTTATTTCTATTGCTTAATTGATGTGATTGAATGTTTAAATTATGACTGTTTAGACCTAGATGAGTTTGCCCTGAAAAATGGAAGAATTGGTCTGCTGGATATGCCAGATCTTTTTTAAATGCTGAATGGAGATAAGATACCTGAGTAAAATCTTTCTACTGAATGCAATCTTGCCAATCACTGAAAAGTAGGGTCTTATCTGTATAGGATATGCATGATTCACATTTTATTACCATTAAAAAAATTTTCTAAGAGGATGCTCTTTGTTTTAAAACAGACATAAAACCTTGCTTATGTGTTCCAAGTGTAAATTAACACTGTTGCATTTCATTAGCCAAACAAAACCTGGAAACTCTGGATGGCCCTTTTTTTCCTCATTGGCTTGTAAATTATAAAACTCACAGATGATTACTGAAATGGGAATATTATTAATTTCTTTCACAGCAAAAATTTAAATGACCCATCTGACATATGGTCTAGCTTTGTTTGGATTGTTTCTTTCAATTCAATGCTTGTGGAAGAAGAATATAGATCATCATTTAAAATGAATGGGCCATAAGACCCTGCTATATTCGTATAAGAGCTAACAAGTATAGCAGCTGTTTCCACTGCTGCATTCTTTGGTTTTACATCTAAAATATTCAATAAAATACCTTTTATTTTTCCTAAGCTGTTGTAAAACTAAGCTTGCTGCTGACTTGAAAGGGTAAAATCCTATTTAGTGGAACATTGCTCCTGAGCTACTGATGTTCACTGCTTTACTGATGTTTGTTCTGCTTTTAGGGCCAGTGCTAGAAAATAGTACCAATGGGTGCTTGTGTGCTTTAGGTGATGTGTTATCACTGTATGAAAAATGAGCCAACCAAGCAAGATGTTAGGAACTAGTACTTAAAACCTGTCTCAAGAAAGTGTTGATTGCCTCTGCAGATCTGATGGTATTATAGTTTTATTGGTTTCTTAGCAGGGAGTAAGGCACGAATATCATCGTGTGGCATTATTTGGGCAGACCACCAAGAAAGCTAGGCTGCACTGCTGCTGCTCATCCACTGCAAGACTTTAGGGAAAATACTCAGCTTCCTTATATCTTCATTTTTCTCTCTCTCTTAAATGTGGTAAAACATTTACCTCCTCTGTGAAGCGTTCACACATGAGTTTTGATGAAAAAGGTTATGGGAAAGATAGATACTAACAACATTTCAATGGCCTTGCAAAAAAAGTGCCTGAACTAAGAAAATGAACATGCTCCTGAGTAGTTGACAGTCATAATCACAGCAACTTTTGCTGACTGGCAAATGACTAAAGCCCAGAATTTCTGGCTTATTCTGAAGATTTGAATTGTGTAATTCTCCCTTAGAAGAGTTAAAGTTGAAGGGAAATGTATGATGTATAAACACATATCAGAAGATGCAGCTTCATATGCAGTTTAGAGTAAGAAGGAAAAACTTTTCCAAAGGAAAGTAATTGAATGTGCTGATACTCATAAACCCATAGGTCATGTAATTTAGTGGAGCAAAAACATAGAAAGATAATCCCTGCTGGTTTTGTACAAACCTTTTTTGGGTTTGTTGTTGTTAAGATTATCTTTGGAACTGTAGCTGAAAGCCTGTGTCTAGCACTTCTTGAATATAGAAGTCTGCAGTTGTATGCACAGCAGGATCCAGAGGGTGCACATTGCCTTGTAGGGGAGACAGCGGGCTGGTGGTCCAGCACCACATTAGGAAAAAAATGTATTGGGCAGAAATACCTGCAAACTTTCTTTTCAGTGGAACATTTACTTTTTTTGTCTTCCACTATGATGGCTAAAGCAACATGTGGTTTTTGCAAACAATTTTTTCAAGTACTAGTTGTGATCTTCAATTAATCAACAGTTGCACTGATCTAGCAATGGTAATAGTAGATCTTGAAGTGTGAAAATTATTAGTACAACATCCAAGGAGACACCCAAAATTCTTATGTGTATTTTATTGTTTAGATAATGTGTTCAAAAAGTATTGCTTTATACTAGCAAATTGAAGAAACACATTTTGATAAAAAAGAAACGTACTTGACTAGATTTCTTTTTATGTTTTAATTGTTGCTATCCTGCATAAGGCTCTGCTATTAGAGTCCATTAGCAGAGTGACTCTACAACTTGGTGAGGGATTTATGGGTCAGTTTGACTCTGCTAACATGGTGGTTGAGGTGTGAAGTAGACATAGGAAATTCAGTCTTAAACAACAATTTGTACTGCCAAAACCCAGGAAGGGACTACAGCAGCCTTCAGCAGAGGTTGTTACAATAGTTCCTTCTTGAAGCAGAGAAAGAAACTGTAAGGAAAGTGTCAAATCATGACTGATTATTGTTTGCAAATTCTGGCCATCCAAGAGAGTATAGTCGAATAACTTAGATATAAACAATTACTTTATAATTGAAAGGATGCATAGGTATCCTGGATTTATAAGCCTTTAACTACAGTACAAGAAGAGCATGCAGAAGAGATTGAGATGACATGTGAAAGAATCACAGCTAAAATACCTGTCTTACTCTGCTGCAAGGGGAAGGTCCTTAGGCAAAGATGTTGTTTTCTTATCTGTACTGTGTGATGCTTTACTCCCTTCTGCGTTCTTTTTATACCTTGAAACACTTTCCTTTACAGGTTTGAAGTAATTGATTTCTTGTAACTGTAGTCTCTTCTAAACCTAGTGCTTTTTTGAAAGAGGCTGCTGATTCTCAAAAAAAGTTAAAAAAAAAAAAAGGAGAGAGACAGAAAGATTAAGAAATCTGCAGTACTATGGATTATGTTGCTACCTATGGCCCAACATTTCCAGTCACACTTTATTCCAAGAAGAAGCAGTCTGTGTCTATGCTTTACCTGTGCTAACTGAAGCAGAGGCCAGGAGTGGGAGAGACTGTTGGTTACCCTGCATAATTCCCAGCCCACTTATGGACTATGCTGATTTAACTTTCCAAGAAAATATCTGAGCAATGTTTGAGGGATTTGATGTGCCATAAATCATTCCCAATGGGAAGTGTGGGGAACAATGATCAGAGTAGCCTCTCTTCTCTGTGCACCATCCTGCAGCCCAAGTGGCTAGACAGAGAGAGTGAGCAGACATGAAGTTACTTTTCCAGTAGTGCGGGCTGTCAAGGAGAATTTTTTTAAACACTGATGAGGCATGCTCCTGTAGAGCCATAATTATATATGGCTGAAGAAAGAAATTACAAATAGCAGGTAAAGAGATATTGCAGATGTGACTGGGAGGCTGCGTTGATGGGAATACTTAGGGGTCAGCAACTGGAATCAGCATTATTCGATATATTCATTAGTGACCTTGAGGACAAAATGAATTCCATACTAATTAAAATTTTTAGACAACATGCCTTAAAGGAAGAGTAAATAGAGAAGATGGCAAATTAAAAATCCAAAAGGGTCTGAATGCTTTGAGGGTGGATCAAAAAGAGATGAAGATTATGTTAAGAAATCAAGGCAAAACATCAGAAGAAATATTTGAAGGTTCTTTTTTGTTGTAAGCACAGAGAGTTTTGGTGAATTTTTGCACCATCTGTTCTTTCATTTTTTTGACATGAAACCACTCTTTGCCCTTGAGTCCCCTGAAGTCACACATACAGAACAACAGGACATGAGGGTGCAATGGCATAATTTAAAGGTCTGAGTAGCCTAGATACCTTAGGGGTGTCTAGGGATTTTTAGTCCCAGATCCCACCAGACTCCAAGAATTTAACTGAAGTACCCAGATTAGGTGTCCCATTATAAAGTTAGGTAGGAATTATCCAAGCCTCAAAGATGACCATTAGAACAGCACAGACAAGGTGACTTTCATCATCATCTTCTCTCTAAGTAGCACTCTTGTCCCATCAGCTGTCTTGGAAGAACATGTTTGATAAGTAGGGAAAAATAAAAAAGGAAGGGTTCACAGAGAAAACTGCTAGGCATGGGAGCGCTGCTCCCATTTCATAATAAGAAATAAATGCAATAGCACCAATTTCTTTTGTGATCCAAGTGTCCAAATGAATTGGATCATCAAAGGTTATACTGCGTAAGCGTTAAGCAGAATATGGTTTGAAAGAAATCAGTGTCTTGTAATAACTGTAAGGATAAAAGAGTCTAAAATATCCAACTATATATAATATCTATGAAATTAAGCTGCATAATGTAATGACATGTTATGCTACCATTAACACATTATAACTATGTAATTTGGAAGGCTAATTTTTTTTTTTGTAAAACCACTTAACTACATAAAATTGAAAATAATGATTATTGTAACTACTTCCATTCTTTTGTCTTTGGAAGTTCAAAATTAAATATGCCATATACAGTTATTTTATGGTGATGTGTAATTTTATGAAATGGTCGTATAACATGTACAGTAATTATTGACATAAAAATCCTAAATACATAAATCATCACATATAAAATCTGTTATAACACATTAACTTTACCAGCAGCCAAGGTAAGTCATTCAGCATCTCATTGACTTAACACCCAGAGTTGACCAAGGAACCCAGATAAGATGACAGGAAATTGCAAATCTCAGCTAAGATATAAAATAATAATATCAAGGCAGCCTTGGATCTGAAACTTCTCAGTTCTGTTTTCTTCTGACTTTCTAGTACTTCAGTTCTTTGAAGACCAGCATGGAAAAATGTTAAACCTGGCAGGTCACCTCAGTGGCCCTCTTAGTCTGGTTGTAATGTATCTTGCAGTTGGGTTCCCATCAGTCCTTTGGAGACTATTCAACTGCCTAATTCAGCTCATTTTCAGGAATTTTTTTTTAATATTCAGTCTAATTTTTTCTCTATCGCTCTTGCTAATATGCTTTAAAAATTTAGACTGTTATCATTCTCCCCATATGTCTTACTTATGACTCTGTGAAATTATATGTATACATGTCTTCCAGCCTCATAACCATTTCTATTAGTCTTCTCGGAACACTCTGTAAATTGTTGCTATCTTTTACAGAGGTCTCCTGCTCTGACTCATAAATCCATATATATTTCAGCTACTTTGGGGAAACCAACCTTTCCTGCTAATGAATCAAAATTATTAAAAGCAGTATTTATTTCATGCCAGGATTATGTGAGAGGGAAAACTCAATTGTCAAACCACCAGCAAAAGTGTGAGCTTTTGATAAATCAGAGTTTATCAAACAATATCAATTCTTGAATTTTAAAATTTTCTTTCATTCTGAAGAATTAAGAAATTATTTTTTAAAAAGTCTTCCCTGTAGCTAAAAACTTAGAGAGATAAAAGAAATATTTTGAAAGATAATATTTTCTGATAACCTACTTTGTTCTGAGTTTGTAATGTTATCATATTTTTTATTCAAATAAATCAAATAATAAAAAATATTTACCACAGTACAGTAATAGATTTTTATCACCACACTTTGAAGTTTTCCATTTGAAATTCTGAAAAATCTGGGTATTCAGAGGGAAAAAATTTCACAGAAATTTTTGATAAACTAATTTTTGAGGAGATAGAGCTAGAAAAGCTCCATTCTTTCACGTCTCCTTCACTGCACAGATTGAAAGATGATTGGCAATTTCAAAGCACTTTTAATTCTATTATACAGTATATCCTCAGAGAATAGGGCTGATGCACTAATAGGCACAGAACACTTTACAGAAAAATACAGCAAAAGAGTTTATATGAGTTATCTCACGTAAGAGCTAGGCTTTGCAGTTTCACAAGAGGGGTAGATTTTACATGTTCTTTGTAACCTAATGTTCCTAGGAAATGAAATGAGTTGTGTTAGATACGGGCAACTTTGTTCATCCTGGGAGTTTGGAAGACCAGAATAGGATAGAAGAAGAACAGAGGAGTAGGAATGTTCCTCCCTTCCCAGGACCTTGTCTGAAGGTGTGTGTTACCAGAAACTGCACCTAATTTCCTTTACGTGCCTGATTTCCTTCCACTGAGTTGTTCTGGTCTGTAAGCTGTACCTCAGCACAGAGCAGATCTGTCTCAGGCTCATTCAGTGTGCAAAGCTGAATGATACCAAGTGTTAAAGAGCTCCCCAACGAGAGGGTGATAGTACCAAGCCAACGTTGCCAGTTCAGCATAACAAGGTCACTTTTCTCACTGATCTGAGAGGAGTTTGCAGTATGGTAGAAGCATCAAGGATGAGAGTTCCATGCTGAAAAATTTCTTTAGCAGCCACAGAGTGTTTACAGAAGCACTGGAGGCCCCAGCATTTCCCCCTAGAAGATGGGTTTTTGCTGCTCAGGAGCCTCTTTCAGTACTTTTTTCTTCCATAAATCTGGTGACTCTCCAGCATCTTTAAAGGATGGCTTTACCAGGCGCCATTTAGGTATTTATTAAGGCCTAATATAAGATTAGTGAAGCATTTATATGAGATTTTTCATTAAACGCATTACACATATTCAGAAAAATCTGACCCAAGCAAGTTTACTGGAATTCTCAGACTTCTATGCACCTGAATAATTTATTTCTTCATGCATGAAATTTACTCCCAACATTTCTTTTTTCAAGACTTCATATTCAACATGTCCCTGTAAATTCAGCTGAAATGGTGGAAATCAGGAAAGTTTTAAAAATTGTTAAGTTCTTTTTCAGCAAAGAAGTAGCAATCTTCTAAGAATGGAAAGCTGAGGTGTCAGGGGAAAAAGATATAAAAAAAAAAAAATATTTCTAAAATATTGTCAGAAAGAGAACTCACTGAGTTGAAAATTAATGCTCCTACTCAGAATGATTAGCCTACAAGTGTGGAGGTGAGTGTGCTTACAGTACTACTGTATTACTATTTTAATACTAGATTTTCCAAGTATTAGTCCTGAACATCAGTAGTATGTTTTCTTTTCCCTATGCAGTGTGCACACTCAAATCCCATTAATGTCAGTGAGAATTTGTATCAACAGGAGACTATAGATCCCTAAGATACTTTTTCATAATGGTGAAGATTTATTTGAAGAAACTATGGGAGATCAATAATGCGCTGAGGACACATTTTTTTTCCTAGGTGTCACATACTAGAGGTTTTCTAATGTCAAAACTCAGACAGGAAGCAGAGGCAAACAAGAAGTGGAAATAGCAAATCATTTGGCTGGCTTGAATAGCTTTTCCCATTGACAATCTGGAGCATAATGCAGGAAATTTATCACTGATTCCCATTGCTACATTTTTGTATTTCTTTCAGAGTAATTGTGACATCCTACTGCTAACTGGCAATGTTAACTAGTGTCTGTTCTGCAAACCTGTCTCTTTGGCTAACAAAATATTAAATGGCAGAGTAACTTCAAGAAAAGCCCAAAGGGAGCTAGGTATGGTCATGTGTTATGCGAGCAGCTTGGAGTTGAAAGGTATCCTGTGGTAACTATTCCATTCATACAGAATTTCTGCAAACAGAGTTAAGTAAATGTTTCATACCAGTATCCTGCTGGCTTTTGACTGTAGATAAAGATGTTGAGTGTGGTGCCTTTGAAATGTGGGCTCTAATTTATGCAATTTGCACTATTTTTAGTGTCTGGCAGCTGTTATATCTTTTTTGTTTTTTCCTCTTCAAATATAGGATATTTGGGGGATTTTTACAAGTTGTTAATATTGGATTACCATTTTTGTAATATCAAGCTAAGGATGCATGATTATGTTACAGGAGGAATAAACTTGAAATTCTGGAGAGCAATATGTGCTATAACAGCACTGTTTTCCTTAGATGAAATAAAATATTAGTTATGGAGGGAAAACCTGAATTTGAAACTTGCTACTTTCTTCCTAAGACAGTGAGAGTTGCTACGGAGAGCAAGGTCAATGCAAAAAAAATAAGCCAAACCAAACCAAAACAATAAGAAAAAAGCCCCAAAATAAAAATGTGAAGAAAATCAATAAATACCTAAATTATTTAAGGAAAAAATACAACGGGGTGTCTCACTGTCATGCACCATACCCTGCATTGGAGAGCAGACAGGTGGATTGTCTCTAGCCGGAGCTGGGCTGGACACTCTCTCCAGCATGCTCATTAGTAGCTCCGCGCCTGGGCTCCCTGTTAGTAGAAAGGCAGGGATCACAGCAGGGAAGTTAGATCTCAGGCTTCTCACATTCCTGCTCTATCTTAGCAAAGCTTTGCAAAGCCTTTTCTGGCAGCTCATTAGTAGGTGCACTGATGCATAAGAGAAAGTCATTAGAAGTGTTTTTCAACATTGGCTTTTGATCAGGTGACTAGTAGCTTCGTAGAGACATTTACTTACATTGTTTTCTATATGAGATTCTGTTGCTATATTGAGAATGACACACATATAAAATGTGGAAAACTAGCTTGACCTTTCTATGACAAAAGGAAAAAAGCTCCATTAGTTCCCTGAATCTTGTCTTTATATTGTCAACTATGACGTAATAGAAGCACGGAATACTCTTTTAGCTTTAATAATCTATGCCAAGTTCAACTATAGTGTTTGATTTAAGGTTATGACAAAAAGGATACTACTATGAAATAATACAGCTGGCGTGCCTTAAACTTTATGATTTACTTTTAGCAATAAGAATTAGATACTTTCTTTTTCCATGCAGACTGGCATTTTTAGCATTTTAAGACTAAATTTATCTGTAGGGTGAAGTAAAATGCACAGTAAAATTTTATTGGATTGTCTAGGGTGGACTGCTTAAGTGCTCTGAGTAGTATCTCTGCTGGAAGGATTCCTTGTTGCATGGGAATCATTTTACTAAACCCCAAGAAAACTATGCAAGTTTAATTGGAAATAGTTCTAACAAAACTTTAACTAGCATCTTGTTTTCTCAAACCTGCTTAAATAGGCTGTAGAAAATGAAGTTGTGAACAGAAACCAAAGAAGTTTGGTGGAAGAGTTATGCTTCAATAATGAACTTGCTTCTTTAGTTACTGGCTCTTTCTAGAGGCTCGATTGTTATGTAATATTACACATTCCAGTATGATAATACTTCTCCAATCCAAAATGCCTGTGGTGACTGTCTAGTCCCTTTGCTCTGCAGAAAAATGTCATGTTAAGTATATGCTATGACGTGCAACCAAACAAGAGGAGGTAAAGTGGCTTTTGTAAAAGTTTACTGAAACAAAATACATCAGCTTAATCAGGCCTGCTTCTGGCTATGTACGGACATGACATGCCAATTACATAAAGTTCCAGCTCAGCTAAGGCTCCTGCTGACTAATTCAGTGTTGATTGTTTTCCGCTACATGGCTTTGAGTGCTTGTTAAGGCTGAGGAAAAAAACAGAGAGGGGCAACAATTGTAGGAATTCTTTGCTTCCATCAAACTGTCTTATGATTGCCAGCAATTAGTTAAGCTCCTTGGCAGTAAAATGACAAGATGGGACTTGACCAAATACAATGTGTGGAGCGCATAGGCATCTGCCCCAGCTGAAAGACATTACAATGTTTGTTAACCTTAAGGGTCATTCCTGATTCACTTCTGCAGACAGAAAACAAGATTTATATAACACAGATCAATACAGCCCTAAGACTTTCGCCATTGAGGATGCTAGATTGAGGCACTTCTCTTTATCAGTTTACCATGACACTAATGTATTTTGCCTGTTTTGCCTGGGCAGTGATGAATCTGTTGGCAAGAGAAAACAAATAAGTTCTGTTGTTGAGAGACATGTTGTCTATGATTTGTCTCAGCAGACATGCCAACTTGCTGGCCAATTCATTTCCTATTTAATTTAAGTGGCATATCTGTCTTCCCCTTTCTGGTATGTCTTTTGTCTGCTGCACACCCATACTGGCATGGCAAGAGGCGCCTGTAGTAGATCTTTTCAGGTAAGACTGATATATCTGAGGCAGAAGCAAAGTAAAGAATCAGAATCCCTGACTTTTAGTATGGGATTTTTTGTAAATTATATTTTTCTCTCTATTTGCACTCTGAGGAAATCACTTTAATCATCTATTTCAGGCAGATCATAGGGATTTATTTTGCATACACTCATAACCCAGTACCCTTTGAAAATATGCCCTGTAATGTGCTGTACCGATGGGGGGGGGAGGGGTATATGATGCAGCAAAAGTTAACAATATTTTTTATTTGCAAGAGCAACTTTTTAAAGATGTTATTTGCTTGGAAAATGAAATACGCATTTAGGGTAGTCTTTACTGGGCAGAGAGAAGCTGGGTGCCTAAGGACCGCAAAATGAGTTTTGCTGATTGTGAGACCAAATATTATCTGCAGCAGAAAATCCTTTCTCTTGCTTCAGAATGACAAATGCAATTCTGCCTGTCCCAGGTTTGTCATTCCTTCTTCAAAGCAATTAATTACACAGGAAGCTCGTTGTTTCTAGAAATAGGACAATATATAAATTATATGTAAAAAGAATATATCTTCTTAAAAAACCCTCTAAAGTGAATGTATGTTGAATGAGCATTTCCCTTAAGAGGCCCTACATCTGGAGGGGTAGGAGCTTGTATCAGAGAGGGCCTTCTCAGCTGAATCCCCTTCAGCCCTGGAATTTTCTTACCCAGTTTGTTAACCTCTAGGGCAGGGTGCAGAGCCCATGTGCTCATTCAGGGCCGGATCCTGCCAGTCTTATTTATTTTGAGTGGTAGCATACTCCAAAGGCAGTTAGATCAACTCCAATGGGACCATATGGTTCTACTCAATGCAAGGAACAGTGGCAGAATCAGGGCCTTGGGCTTTTTCCAAAAATGCGTTAAATGTAACAGGCATTTTGTTTTGAGAACAATAATCTTCTTATAACTCTATCCTTGTTATTGTTGTGGTAATAGATTTTAGTAATTTTCATACCATGGGTAAGATAACCTTCTATGATTCAAGAGACTATGGCTGTGGGCACAAGTCTTCATAATCTGAATGATTAGATAAATAGAATATTTGAAATGCTAAAAAAGGAAGGGAGAGGAAAGGCAATCTTCAAGTGGTTCAAGCCTGACAACTTTTGCTATCAGGTTTAACACATATTGCCAAGTACATCTACATCAGCACGTCTATTGTCCACCTACCACTGCCATACTGCAAGCTTCTGTTTTACAGGATCATATGCTAGATGAAGAAAAACTTTACTGAAGACAGGAAAGCATCGTAACTTAAAACTGTCAAACAGTACCATCATTTAGCAAGGACAGAATTCAAGCAGTGGAATAGTTAACATAAACCACACTTCTCAAATGTGTCAGCTAAATATCTGTGGCAGAACACATTAATTATAGCAGTCAGTTTACCTTTATCCTTCACAACATTTCTGATTAAAATTTCACACATTACAATGATATGTGTCTTTTCTACAAGCTATGAAATCTACTCAACGTCAATAAGTTCTTATTTTGTTATTGAAAGAGTTGATGTATGCATAAAAAAAAAGACTTTTGATCCCTGACAGCGAAATCAAAAACTTAACTTCTGTTTTGGATATAGTCATGCTACCTGCATGTATTATATGCCTGTGCAAAGCAATCATTAGTAGCATTGGATAAAAAGGAATAAAAAAAGTCCCTAACTTTGCTGCCAATAGAGGCTATGTGGTTTCAAATTTTATATTTGCTGAGCTTAATTAACCCATAGATTATGTTTTGAAAGGTATGTTCAATTAACTGAATCCCTCATGAGGAATTATATACAGGAAGAGATAATCACAACATTTATCTGGTTTACAAATGTATATGCTTAGGTTAAAAATGTTCTGGTTTTTTATTCCATAGAGATATAAAGATTGATAGAAAAATAATGTAAACCAATAATTGCAAATACTTACACAGTAATGTGCATAAAAAATTCCAATTATATTCATTATTAAGCATATAAAACTATTTTTATTGGTAGATAATTACTGATGAAAATCTCTTATTTAACATTTTATTTGCATCTAATTCAGGAATTCATACTTTAAATAAAGTTGCATGTTTACAATAAGGCGATTCACTGAGGCACATAAAGTATCTAAATCACTCTACAGAAATGTATCTCAGTGAAAAGAGGAGATGCAGAGTGAAGGTCCAGTGTAAACCTTTGTAATTAAAGCATAAGCACTGCTTGAATTTGGTTCATGTGTATTCTCCAAGCCAGCTGGATAAGCCTAGAAATACATCAAGCCAATCCAAAGGCAAATACATGCTGTGATGTCCTGGTAATCTCCTGCATCGTCATGTACTTGTTGAAAATGAGTGTGTGGTTCCATGTGTAATAAGAGAAGTTTGACAAGGGAGCAAAATCATACACTGTCAAAACAAGTGTCTGGACTTTGCCTACACATATATTTTTTGTTAATATACTTGCTTCCAAAGTGACATTTATTTGGTAGGGCACCACCACTCTTTCCTGACAATGCATTGACTATTTTGATTTCACTGAGAATAGTTTTGACTGCGAACATTTTCTTTTACTGAGACCGTTTCTCACTGACATAAATGAAATCTGATAGCCAAGGCAGGCTCTTGGCTTGGCAACAAGCCACTGGCTTGATTGTTGGAAGGATAGAGCAAAATGTTACAGAAGTAGTCCCATAGGGAGAAATCACTCCTCTCTCAATGGCACTCTCTGAGGAGCGACTGTGAGTGCCCCTCTCTGGCACGTCCCTCCCTTGATGGATGGGCAGTGAAGGGAAACTCTGTGCTTGGGCTGTGCCCCTCTCTGGAGGACACAGCCACAGGACACAGCACTGCTGGAAGGGGAGATGGCACCTACCACCCAAAGAAAAATGCAGAGGTTGGGGAGCACTCGCTTTGTGGAGTTTTTAGGTTGCAGAGCCTCATTGGGGTTAGAGTGTCTAAGATGGCATATGAACATATTTCAGCATGGATGTCTACATCACTGCATTATAGGCAAGGCTGAACCTGGACAGCAGACTAATTCAGTGCTGTACTTACGCTACTCTAATACAAAATTTATGTGTTACAAAACAAAAGAAGCAACGTAAAACAAGCTCTAACATCGTGTAAAGGCAGCTCTAAAGGAGATGCAACAGGATCATGTCCCAGTCAGAGACTGATTATTACTCTATTTTACATTGAGTTTCATGGTCTGCAAAGTGAGGAAATAAAGGCCAAACCTTTGCCAGAAGAGCTGGAGAATGCCCTGGTCTAGTAATTACCAATATAGTGACTCCATCTCAGTCTCAAGGGCAGCCAAAGTGCTATTCAGCTGATAAATAAGCAAGGTAGTTCTTAATCTTGCTGAAAGATAAAATGTTGCTTTCCTTTGTTCTACTATTGTCCCACTGATTGCTTCCAAGAAAATGCAAAGGTTTTTGAAAGCACTTTAAGACTTTCATTTATAATGAGCTGAAGAAGGCCAGTGAGATAAACTCTCTTGTACAAATGATTCTTAAATGAAAATAGTTTAGGTAGAGTTCTTCATTCAGATCTCCTGGGAGTAATGTGTCCAAAGTCAATACCCTAAAGGCCCACCTTTTAACAAGTTCACAGTCTGTATTATCATCTCTCTATAAGGCATTGGTGTTCTAAATGCTTCTGAGTTTCAAATTAGGAATTTCATAGTGCAAATAATAAAGATTTTAGGTATAGAGTGATCCTCTGTTTCCCTATCTAATCAAGCCCAACCAGCTGAAGGAGTTGATTTTAAGTTTTGCTGCATAAACCAATGTATGTTAAACCTCTGCTTGTGTGATCTTATAAATAACAGTACTAGAGAAAAACTTGATGAAACCTGGTGGTATCAGCATACAAAACTAAAATAAGCACTTCTTTTTTGTCTCATCACAATAGAAGGCATTTTCTGACAGGCAAATGAAGTTATAGCATCCCAAGTCTACCCCACTGATAATGTGTAAGAGCTGCTTCCTAAAGAGATTAAAATTTCATGCAGAAAGATGAGCATTTTATTATGATAATATTTTTTCCACAATAAGTGTCTCTGTACATTCCTGACACACACCCTGTGAGTCCACAAAAGTTGGAGATAATCTGAACTCATTTTAAAGAAGAATATGGTTTCATCTCCCTGCAAGTACTACCCTTCCCAAATTATTCAAATGCTTTACATAACCCAATAGCAATAGGAGCCATAAGTACTAGGTGCTCTTGTACATCAGCATGACATCATCCAAACTTTCAACTTGGCAAGAATTCCATACATTTTCAACATTCAAAACACATTGGTCGGGGATTTTAAAAGTCATTGTATTTGTGAAATTATAAGGCTCTGAGGGCATTTTTGGAGCACCAGTAGGGTGGGCTGTTTTGGGGACTCCCCTTCTTGTCTCCCTTCAGGGAGGATCCCCCTCCTAAAACCCCTGATCCCTCCAGTGTCTCTGCCACATACCAGGGAGTCAGAGTAGAGTTCAAAACTGGACCTGCTATGTTCATGTTTTGAACACCATTTATGTTTACCTCATTTCATAGTGCATGTGTTTATTTTTACAAGAGAAGATGATCATGAAATAGAGGTGTGAAAATTTAGATAGCAGCTGATTAGTTTTAGTCAGACTGTTACAGAGCATAATGGATTTTCAGCTTTCTCTATTCTTTATCCTCTGACTTCAGGCAATTATTTAGTGCTGGAAGAACGAGTTCTTGGTCACAATTTCACAACGTAGAATGCACATGTAGGACCACACCAATTAATTGAATTTATATAAAAATGTTTATTCAATTTTAATTAGATTGAGCTATGTTGTGGCCATATTGAATTAACTTAAGCAGTGGCTTTCACTTTCCTTGTTTTATTACAGTGTATACATTGCTGCATACTTGCCCCAATTCTTATGAAAAAGGAAAATATGCCTCATGCTCCAGATAGCTTATAATAAACTCAAAAGGCCAGGTTGATTTTGGCTTAATGTGTGTGATGTCAAAGGGAAATGTGGAAGTGAAATTCGGTATCCTGACCACTGGGTTAAGCTGGAAAATGGAGGAACAGCCCCTAAATTCTCCATCCCACTGAAAAATTACTCTTTCTGCATCTTAGTGACTACAGCTGCAGCAATGTCCCTTTTCTATTTATGCTGAGCAGTGGAACTACATAAAAGCTTCCCCCCAGGTTTTCCCTGTGTCTCTCCTACTTTCTGCCTCCCAGCCCAGGATTCCTCTGGCAATGCTACCTAAAGTGTACTTACAGCAACTGCCTAAATGTTATGTAAAGTTTTACTCTAATCTGGGAAAACCTGGGCTGGAACAGAGTTTTTGCAGATCTAATATGCAGGTTTCTTGTCCTGCAGGTGCCAGGGTGGATCATGGCACAGGGAATAATAGGAGTCCAATTTGAAAGTGATTCTCTCCAAAGAATGACATACCCTAACACATTTGTGTGTTCTGTGAAACAGTTTTTTACTCTTCATTTAAATTTGGAATATTGCTGTATGCACTATTAGTCTTCAGCCAGTAAAAAAATTATTGTCTACCTTTCTCAACTCTTACTCAGAACTCTCATTTTAATGGGAAAAAGATCCATTGCAATCTGTTATGTTGATTAGATTTACTGTCAAGGCAACTAAAGTGCACAATTGTTTATTTGTTTGTTCTTTCAGTGTAAACATTGACTGGGTTGTTAGCTCTGTTTCTTATTAAGGTTTCCCAGCAAGTCCCTTTCTAAAACTCTGTTTCCCAAGTGTTTGCCAAATTTGAACCATCTGAGGTGCATTTAGCTATGACAACATCTCAGAAGATTTGGATGTTTCAAGAATATTGTTAGGAAAAAAAAAAAAAAAAGAACAAAAATGCTGGTGAAATCTGGCAAGTTCCTTTCCTTGCAGATCCATCCACCTCATATTTCAGAATAGCGACTTGAAATTTGGCAGGGAGGCAGCCTTCCCTATCCCTGTGAAAATCTGGCCGCGCTGTAAGCCTCGAGGAGTTACAGCGGCACATGGCGGGGACTCCTTCCATGCTAGCGGCGGGCTCCTGGCGGGCGCTGTCGCGGGCCGGTGCCCGCAGCTGGGGCCGGGCTGGGCCCGGGGCTGGCAGCCACGAGCCTGTCGGGGCTGCGCTCACGCACCGCGGCTTGCGGCGCTCAGCGGCACCCGGGCAGCGCGGAGGAGCTGTCTGATTAACATTCAAAGGTAACAAAGCCAAACCAAAGAGGGAAATAAAGAATGGGACTGGTACGGGGAAGCTGGTGAAACTGGAAGGGACTGGACAAGGAAATTATGTTCACTGTTGGTGATTTAGATTTAATTAGCTGATTTCCCCCCCTCCAATTCCAATTCCCAGCACCTCCTGTCACTTATAAAAACAAGTCCATTTGGTTCATTAAAAATGTGTGTTTCTGTACATTGAGGCATTTGGGAGTTAGAATAAAAGATCATGGAGAATATATTTTGAATTTTTAATAATGAGATCCCTTTCAACATGTTCAGTGATGGACTGAAATCATTCTAAAGTTGAAATTAAATGTGAAGGCGGGGGCTACAAATTGTATCCTACTTGGCTACCATTGCACTTCTGGTTGGGTATTCACTTCAAGAAACATCTTTCAGTACTACAGTGTTTCAGAAATATGGAATTCTATTTACCAATTTGGTGCAAGGCATGAATTCTCTTTATTTCTGAGAGGAATTTCTGTTTCTTTGATGAACACAGACTTTCCTGCCTTTCAGATATATGAAAAATAGGCTTTAATTTTCCATGGGTTGCTCTGCAAAACACCTGGGGTTTGTTTCTCAAACAAAAAGAAAGCACCATAAATGCCACATATTTAGTTATTTAAAATCATGCTACAGCATGTCATTCAGATTCACTAACTTCAGCCTGATTTAACAGTGCTTGAATAACATGAATTTCACTTCAACTTAATTAAACAGAGGCATAAGCATTTCAGGAATGATTTTGATGCAGTCTGGACACTTGAAGCCTCATTGTAATCTTACACACAAAATGAGCATGCAAAATGTCACTTGAAAGGCAGAGATTTAGATACCTAAGTTGTAGAGGCAATTATCCATTTGTGTACATCAGTGCTATGTTTAAGAATACAAAATATTTGTGTGTATTCACTGAAGACCCATTGGGAGAAAAGAGCTCTTCAAAGTAATTTTCAAGCCTTTATTTAAAATGCAGAGCAATTAATATGAAACTCAGGATTTTGAAATGCTGATAGCAGAAGATCAACATTTTCTATTAGTTAAATAGGTCAATAGGAATCAGAAAATCAGAGTGCAGCATTGTGTGTATGTTTGCATGATTAACTTATTTATTCAGTTTGAAATAAAGAAGGGAGAAGGGTGTCAGATAATAGGCCAAATTTCATTGTAAAGAAGTTTTTATCATATGATTTTCTAAGCTCTTGATGGCTCTTTGGATTCATTTTCCTGCTGCCATTAATACAGCTAGAGGAGATAAAAATGAAAGATGTTCCTATTATAAATAAAGCTATTTTGCAAACACAGTCCCCCCAGCCACACTTCCAGCCACACCTGGGGAAGATGCAACATGATAGCGCTGGGACAAACTCAGTTACGTTACAGACATTTGAAAATTACACTGGCTTTTGCAACTTATTACCACGTAGCTCTGCCTCTGTTACCTGGACCAGAAATATTTTCTTTCACTAGATCCCAATCTTGTAAGACAGCCCTGTCATTTTAATTTGTCACTCTTTGTATACTGCATCGCACAGGAGTCTCGTTGCCCCAGCCGAATGCCATAGGCCACTGCTCGGAAGAGAAACCTGTCATGAGGGATAGCAAAGGTAAACACCACAAAACAGAAAGTTTATGGCTGAAATCACTGCCCAGGGCTCCATGCCCACAAGCTTCACAGGTGGTGTAATCACCTATGGCTGAGTTGGAAAGACCCATGATTTCAGCTAAGAGGTAGGCACATGTCCCTCCCACTGTCCTCTGCCTCCACCACGGTCACTGTGCAGCCGTGTCACTCAAGGGAGGTAGCAGGAGGGGACTGAAAATGGAATTAAAATATTGGTGGTAGGAAGAGAAGTTGTGATTGACATGATGCCTGAAAATAGCTCCAGGATCTCTGAAGTAGAGTTGACAGCAAAAGAAAAGGTCTGGGAGAAAAAAACCAAACAGACTAGGGATGATCACACATCTCTGAAACAACCAAGTGATCACAGATCACTGGTGACAGAAGTTTCAAGCCTTTCTCTAAAGCAGGAGCCAGCACAAAACTAACACGACCATGGTTCTTTCAGGTTTCTTCTGTTACTCTTAACAGTAAATTGTGGAAGTTAAAGGGAGTCAAGAAAGCAAAATTTCATAGCATGTTTACTTCTTAAAAACTGAGAGGGTGAAACACAGATCTTCTTTCCCTGATGTGGATTTTTGGTTTACCCTTTGGTCACCCCCACTGAAGCAATTAATCAAAATAAATGAGACGGTAAACGTCTGATATTAGCTGACATCAGACTGCAGCATACTAACTGTCTTCAGGAATTCCATTTACCACACTGTGCAGGCCACACTGTGGGTTGTACTCCCATATCTTCAGGAGTCTAAACAGTATTTTGAAGTTTGTCTTATTGGTAAACTACTGATTAGAAAAAGAGAATAGCTTATCTTTGGTTTTATTGGTTAGGATTTGTGGAATCTCTATGTGGCTATGCAGATGTAATGAGATTCAAGGTGGTGTTATCAATTACCATCTGTACCAAGCCTTTCCTTACATTTTGTGAGAGGAGGGCCATCCTGTAAATCAGAGTGAAAACACCTCAAACCTAGGGATTAGTAAGTCCTTGATTGTAAAAATTGTGAATTTACTGTGAATCATAAGCAAACCAGATATATTCCAATAGATAAGCCAAAGCACCTTATAAAAGGCAATGTCTAACACATATTTGGAATGATGAAACTTAGAGGGAAAAAAGGTTCTATTTAGGAGACATTCCAAAAAACTGGAGACAGGATTTTCTGTGAATAATATAAAAGAGCTATGCTAGTTAGGTGTGGTCATGTAATTTTGAGATTATTTAGCTAGATTTGACTAAAATTCTTCATTGCTAAAATGTGCAGGAGGGATTTCTGCCTGCCTGTCCTCAAATCATCTTTTGTATGTCAGATGGTACTCTCAGAGCAATGTAAGCAGGAGATGGCTACAAAGTACCTACAATGGCTTCAGCTGACAGAGAGCTGATCTCAGCCTTCTGAGAAAGCCCACAGCATGAGCACAGGCTATTTTCTCCTTCCAGATTCAAGGGTGGTTTGGCTTTATTAGATACTCATCCCAGAAAAGAAAAGGGGAAAAAAAAAAAAGAGGCATCAAACAAACAAGATTTTTTCTTTATTTCTTCTCCAAAATTGATCCCTGGACTTTTGCTATAAGCTTTGTCCTCCAGAAGAGTCTTCAAATCTGTGGAGCATTTAATAAGATCTCCCTGCTAATATGACTTCAAAGTTATTAAAGAGCATTTCTGTGCAAGGTTTAAGAGCCTGGTATAAGGATGACTCAGCAGTGTCCTTATGCAAATTCCTAGGATCACTGTCCTTTTATAGCAACTAATTATGGAAAAGTTTCTGAGATTTACTGAGTGTTTAGGAGTTTTCAGTATCCATTCAAAGGGGTAATTTGGCAAATCAAAGAATTAGGAAAGGCATGAAAATTAGTGAAGAACTGGTGAACAGCAAGTTTGGAAATGGATGAAGTAGATGTTGAAATGAGAACTTCAACTCCTATTTTACAAATAGGGGAAAAGAAGCAAATAATTTTAGTGATTTCACTGAGGTGACAAATGAAGTTGATGAATAAGATCAAGATGAATATTCGTAGACAGGGGGAATTTGACGTGAAATGATATTTCATTTCAATAGGAATTAGCTAATCAATTAACACACCCCATGGCCCTTGTGGCACACTGTGGCCATGGACACCATGGCCATGGCAGCTTGTCTGCTGCTGCCAGCCCACTGCAGCATCTGCCAGCTTGTGTCCCAGGGAAATGTGCTGTGCTGGGTGCCATTGTAAAGCATTACCTTAACAGGAAAGGCACTGTGCTATGTGACATCCCAGTAAAGCCAGGTCTCTCGTGTCAGGATACAGGGAGCCTGTGTGACCAGCTAGCCCACCTGCACAGGGATGGTGTGGGTCACTCCATTGGAAACAAGGGGCTCCAAGAAGAGACTGAGTGAAGCTCAGGGACTCAGTAGCTCATCCATCTTTCAAGTGTGTGCCATGGTGTCCATGGGTGCCCTGGTAGGCTACAGACCACACACTGCTCTGTGCACCTTTCAGAGCCAGCACCCAGCCTGGATCCATTGCTTCTCCTCCAGGATCTCCCTGCACATCCCAGCTCTCTGGCTCCTTTGTAATTCCATCACTGATGAAACCATTCTGTGCTGCACCATTCCTCTGCCCCGAGTGCAGCACGTGCTGCCAACACCAGCTCTCATTTCACTCATTTGCAGATGTCCTCCCAGTGCTTGGAGGATTTTCGTCATCTGGCTTAGTTTGATTTTTAACTCTGAGAGCAAGATATAAATACCTTCTTTCAAAAAGGTTGAGTGTATCCTACCTCCCTTTGCCACAGATCCAGGCCCCTCTCCCGTGCTGCCGTGTGGCCAGAGGGGTGCTCTGCTCCCTGCATCTGGCTCTCAGCAGCAGCTTGAGCAGGGCTGGCTGCGACTGACACAGCCCTCCTGGGTCATGTCCCTTCAGACCCTGGATATAAATATCCCTACCAGAGGTTTAATAACTTCTCTACTGTAGAAAAAGCAAAAGAAATACCCAATCTTCATATCCATCCTCCTTACCCAAAGATTTTTGAAAAGCAGAAGGTGTCCTGAACACCTTCTGGGTTTCCATCTCCATTTGCCTCTCTTACATTTCTTGATCTATAATTATTAGGCATTGAGGCTGCTTTTTGCCTTTTTTTTTTTTTTTTGCAATTGAGAACTATATTATATAAATGTAATGAGCATGGCAAAATATTAAATGATTAACTGTTTGTTTGTACACCTATGAAACACTCTGTAATGGAATTAGGCTGAATCCCTAAAGAGTCATTAACTTGCATTATATTGAAGTATTTATTATGGTGGCATATGTAATGGATAATATTTGTTTACATTTTTAATTACTCACATTTTCAGCCAAGAAAATCTCCAAGGATAATATCTCATTTACAAGTGTCCTGGCAAAAGACAGCATAATGTAGTCACACATTACCAACAATTCCATGACAACTACACATTGGTTTAAATATGAATTTCAAGTACAGACATAATTATGGTAAACAATAAAAAAAAATGATGACACCATCTATCTGTATAAAAAAATTTAAAAAAAAAACAGAAAAACTTTAATTAAGCAAACTTTTCTATAGCTGCTGTGGATATTGAGCTTGTTCCATGGCCCAGTGAAGTCAAAAGAAAAAAATTCCATTTTCATCCACAGTGTCCAAGCTGAGACTACAAATAATGTAACAAGTATGCGGCAATTTGTACCTTCAAAATTTCAGAATGCATTGAGTTCTATGATTAGGGTGGGGAAAATATTTTTTTCACAGAAAGTGAATAACTAAATAAAAAGAAAGAAAATTTAATTGAAAACCTTCAATTTTTCAAAGTTTCTTCGGGAGCTTGCAGTAAAGTCTGCTTGGATGATAACCTCTCCTTATCAGAATCAGCCAAGGGATGAGCTATATTAGCTCTGGCACTTGGATCAGCCATGATGTATTTTTGGTGAGATTCTCAAAAATATTCTTCACAGAGCTTAATGTCAGTTAGAAAATTGATCCAGCAGTAGTGAATGACCCATTGTCTCAATCCTTGTTCACTGCAATTCCAATTTGTATAATTTCAATATTCTTCAAGCAGACTTTATGCAATAATCTGTAGAAAAAAAACCCTTTGGGTTCTTATATAGAAGATAATTATTTCTGGTTTTTATGGGGACCCATCGAGAATGAAACAGCGAATTTCATCCTAAAACCAGTAAGAATATATGCATTTCAGTAGAAGCATCATGAGGATTAGAATTTTGGAACACATCCTGAAAGCGAGCTGAGCAATAGCTTCACTTCTTCTTGGCAGTTCTTTCTAGGCTTTGTAGAAGATTCAGTCCCATTTATATTATTCTGCCTGAGGGGTGTTGCCATATGACAATAAGACAATATTTTATTCTTAGCACTGTGTTAAATATACACCAAAAACAAGAAGGTAAAGTATATTTTTGACCTTTACAAAGCTCTATTTAGGCAGTAGAAGCCCTTAAATCCTTCTCATAGCATCATCAGAACTTAGAAAAATTCAGCCTACTAAGCAAAAAATTGGTAGCTGTTTACAATCTTCTCAATTCTTCTTGCAATAGAGATTTTCTGATTTCTCACAATGGCTTTCTTTGCAGCTAAACCTCATAATATTTGATTGAAAATGTTGTTGCTGTCCTTTAAACCTTTCATAGATTGGCAACCTTCTTTGAAAGTCCCATTTCAGTTATTGGAACAGGCTTCCCAGGGAAGTGATTGAGTCACCATCCCATTTTTTCTTCTGGTGACAAAACGTGCTTTATTTATCTGGGCTACCAAACCATTTTTATAATGTAATTTTGGTCTTTACATAGAGAAGTAAACCTGTGTAACTGAAATATCTTTGCAGGAAACCCTTTCTTCATTAAGTAGTCGCTGTTTTTGAAATAAAATAGCCGGGCAGAACAAAACACAAAACATTCCTATCATGGTTTGAATAAAAAAATCTGTGCACATAAAAAAATCATAGTGACTGTAGTGGAAGGAGTATATGCCATGCTACTTAATATCTTTGAAACCATACTCATGTCTTTAAAAGAATGTGTAAATCTCTCTCTAATTAATTGTAACGGAGTTTAGTTTGCCCATTGAGAGGAGCATAAACCCTTTAATTGCTACATTCTAGAAGTCTCTGAGTCCCCAGCCAGCAGTAACCATTTGATGTGTATCATGTCAAATGTGATGCTTCAAAATTAGTTTGATTAAAAATACGTAAAGTTAATGAATTGTCAAAAACCTAATGTTCTTTAGAAGGCACAGTTTTAAAAAGATGTCTATTTTAATCTTCATAATATAACTGTCTCTGGTATTTCTGTAATTTGGTAATGCTTCCAGACACATTCAGGTTGGTCATCTTTGATCATATAAATTCAAGAGATTCCAAGGCTTTTTCAATTTGCATAAAAAACAAAGAAAGCATTGTCAGAAATCCCCAAATATGCATTTTGAATCAAGTTTCACCTAAGTGCTATACAAAGACTCAGTGTCTTGATGCTAATTTATTGAAAATGCCTTGGCCTTTAGGAATTTCCCATTGGCACTTAGTAGAGCTGAGCTCAAAGTGGCAATGGCAAAAAACAGCCATCAAAACTGTGTTCATGCTGACATCTAAGCTCTAGTGCTCAAATTATGAGTGCCTTGAAACAAAATACTGTAGAAGGAAAAATAAAGCATAAATGCTTTAGGTGCCAAGATTTTGCTTGAAAAGGGGAGAGGGGAAAATAAGTTTGGGTTTTTTTAGTGAAATCAAATGTACTAAAGACTTAGCACCAATAAAGGATTTAACGATAGATATAAAAGTTTTGATGTTTTATGCACAGCTCTAAAGTCAGTGTTTTATATCTATAATTTTTGCATATACATAACCATATTTAGATTTGGACATATGGTCTGTAAATAACATATGTAAGCTGGATCGTTGAGTGAGATGATTTTTTTCCTGCTGAATGTACGTGTTTATTTTATGAGCAGAGACGTGAAAAGTTCATTCATGTCAAAATGTGTTGCTAAGTATAAACATGCTGCTTCACTTTAGGCAGGATCAGGAAAGACCCTGGGTGTGTAATCTCTGAATTGACTCTATGCTGATGTTGCCCAGGTTTTGTATTACTAAACTATGGCTCACAACAACAACAAAAATTTAACCTTTAAATAGAGGCACCAAAATAATTTAAAACAGATTGGAGGGTTTAAAGGGCTCCAAGAATAAGCAGCTCATATTTCAGTTCCTCCCCTCTAGGGCCTACCTATTTGGTGTTCAGAGTTCATCTCATATTGCAGCTGCTTATGTTCACATTTTCTGCACTGTGTAGATGAAATTTCCAAGGAAAAGAAATAAAAACAACAAAAAACCTAAAATATACAACATTAAAAATATCTTCCCTAAAACAATGGTTTGGCTGTTATTGGGCAGGGAATAGGACAAATCACCCAGAGGCTTTTAAGTAAGAGCAGGGGAAAGAAAAAACCCAGAAAAGGGTGAGAAAGTGTGGAGATTTTAAAGGGACTTTTGGTTTCAGGGGACATTTTTTATTCAAAGTTCTTCCAGGTTATGGAGCCCATTACTTTTTTTTTTTCTTTTATTAAAAATTTCTTTGTAATTCATTTAGACTTTCTTGCCACTGGGCACAGACAGATAACAACAACAAACAATGGCACTCTGTATTTATCACTTTATTCTGTTTTATAGTGTATCTCTGATTATGGAAACAATACATTTTTTGCACCTTCCTTTGGTTACTATTTGTCAAGAGTACCCTTTATAAACAATATATTTTCCCATTTTAATAAAAGGCTAGAGCTGCACTAAATGCATAAGATGGGATTTGTAACAAAAACCCATCAGACTGCTAAAATAAGGTTACAAGGCCTTCATTTCTACCACACCATCTTATGAGTTAAAAAGCCTTCCATCCACTACATTTTCCAGCCCTGCTATTCAAATGTAAAAGCCATATATCTATTTAATTAATGAACGAATTTCACTCCTTTACTAGAATGTCTTGCCATGTAGTCCTGCAACCAAAGTGATTGTTGTTGCAAACATCCCACTCACACCAAACAATTTGTACTAAATAACCAGGCTCTGAGGACATTTTCTTCCTTGCGTATAATCTATTCCATTTTTCTTTAGCCATACTTATGCATATGTAAAGGTATTATTATGAAGGACCCAACATCCTTTGATGACTGAGGAAAATCTGCCCCCTTTGAAGTCTATGTGAATTTTCTTTTTCAGCTGCAGCAGGGGGAACCTCACCCCATCTATCTAAGTCTCCCTAAGTAATTCACATGGCTTGGCTCCAAAAAGAGGTGAGCACTGTGAGCATTCAACAGTGAATGGTAACCTCACTGGTTGCTATAACTGGATCCAGCTGTAAATCCCAAAAGGTCAATATGGTCGTAGCTTCTCATATGGTCCTTTCCTCGAGCCTGCCTAGAGACCTCTGTATTTCTCTTCTGCTGTACCTCCTACACTCTTCTTGAAGTAGGGAAGAATTTTCATTATTTGAGGAAGCAATCCTTTTGACTCTTTTCAAGGCTAGCCCAACCAGGCATGGCTGCCATTACTGAGGTACCCAGAACCTGCCCTGTGGATTTAACAGTGATAACACCAAGGACTTGCTTTCCTTTTCAACTCTTCTACTAATTTCTTCAGAAATGTCTTCCTTCTGACTTGCATTACTAGAGTGAAACATACAGAGCAGGAAAACTAATCTACTGTAATAATGTTTTAATTATTAATTAGATACAGCTTGTTCTCTCAAGATAAAAATATTTCCATTATGACTAAATCTTTATTCTAGAGAAGGACTAAAATATCATGATTTGGGTTCTGAACCATCAAGAGAGTACAAAAATCAGGTGTTTAACAGAGTAAGTCTTCCAACAAAGCAAAAGTGTACTTCTGCAGTGTGTCAGTGGAAAGGGAGTACAAATTCTCATGAACCACAATAAGGCCAATTCAGTTGTTCCAGCTCTTCTTACAGGGCCAGATATCTCCAGACATCAAAACTGGCTTGCTTACATATTCCCCTGAAACTTGTATGTAGTAGTGTCTAATATTTCCTAGATCGTGTCTATGCTATGTCAGCTCTTAGCAACTGACTTCAAATATGATTTGCTATTATATGAAACTGGGATTTGCATCTGGCTTTAAATTCAGCACTAGTTTCAGAGGAGTATCATCCGAGAGTCAGCTAATCTCATTTCACTTTCAGTGTTTCTAGATGTCTGTCTGAAGATTAAAACACTCATGAAAGCAGCTGCAGAACTAAGCAATCACAATAGCACTAAACAAGTTCATTCTTGATCTGCAATATCATTAGAAAATTTGGGGGATTAGTGTTCATTACATATGGTATATATTTGTCTTTATTTTCTACGTACTTATCTGAAAGGTTAATGAAAATGCAGATGCAATGGTTCCTTTATATGGGTTTACCTTCCACGAGTGCCAGTTTTCAGACTAATTGATTATGTCAGAAGCTCTATAAATATCAATAGCATATGGAAAGGTTAAGCCGAGGTCTCCACATAACTGGATTCATACTCTTTATTGATGGTACAACCATTATCCAACCATAATGGAAGTGCTTTGAGTGTGAAATAGAGTAGAACATTGGATAATTTTCACCAACGACTGACTGGAGGAATCAAACTGAATGACTGACTTCTGCAAACTAATGAACAAATGTATGATGTACAATGTGTAAACTAAAACTAGAATTTAAAAAAATCAAGAATAATGTAAAATTAAATGTATGTAATCATCGTTTTGTTGTAGTTTAATACTATTTAGTATGCTCTTCAATCTCCTCTGAGATAAACAGTAGGAGGCTGTATTAGAATGAAATCTTGCAAAAAGAGAAAGTAGTTGACAACACGTTAGTTTTCCCTAACAGACCTAAAGATCCTTTCTAGCTTGGAAGAATATTAGGAGTCTAAATCTAGTTCTAAATCAGAATTTGATTGTGATATCTTTTTTAGGATGTTAACAGCAATTTTTCTGAATGGCTTTATTGTTCTCTGTTAGTTTTTCTCCTTTACTACCTCTGGTGGGGTTTTTTTGGTACAATATAGAGGATTCAATCCAATCCCTAAGTGTCATTTCCCTGATAGCTCTGGATAGCAAAGAAAGCCTGAAAGCAGTGTGGCATTGTGGCATTCCCACTGCCATCACTCCACGTGGTGGTAGTGCAGGAGGGGTATTGTAGGTTCACCAGTTGTTACCAAGAAAGCTGGATTGGTTTATTAGAAGTTTGAGTAGTTACTGATGTATGTTCTACATGCTGTGGAACAACTGGGGAGTCATATTCAGTCTGCCACGTGGAGTCACAACCCCATTTTCACACTCAAGGCTAGATTGCACTTGGACTGTTCACCCTCCACTCTGTTCTTTCCTCTTCAGAAATGATCTCTGTGTCCAACAGGTTTTCCAGGAAGTGCCAAGATTGTGCTTCATTGCAGATAATAATTTAAAAACTACAGGTTAGTGCTTTGAAAATAAAATCACTGTAAACATGCCAAAGTTTTTTAACCAGCTGAAAAATGCAGCCAAAAATCCTGTACATTTCCACATCTGGACTGCTTATTTCAGTAAGAGGTATGGGAAGTTGTTCAGCTGTTTGCATTAGAAACGAAAAGATATGCTCTTTTCTCAGTAGTCAATACATTTCTTTTCATTGAAAAAATATACAACAGAAATTGCAATTCATTTTACTGTGTTTTTCTCTGATAATGAGTGTGCTTAGACCTCAGATTGTATCCCTTTGCCATATAAATTTCCCTTAAATTTAGCATATAGTAGCATTAAGAAATGCTGCCTTCTTTTGGTTTTGAAATATTGCTAGAGAGAATTTAGGGGAAAACTAGGTATAATCAATTCCATCTTTAACATCTGTTTCTAACTGCATGAAGCTTCGTGTGCGAGTAAAATTCCCATGCTGGTGAAAGCAACAGTAAAATTCCTTTTGAGTTTATCCCAATTGATCAGGCTATTCCTGTAGGACTAGACTTCTCCACCTTCACTTGATCATGATCCACACTCCACGTGATCTGACCCAAATGAACGCGCAGGAAGATATACTTCACTCTGACCCCCGATTCTCAAAAATCTACTGTGCCATCCAATTGATACAGAGTCTATCTCTATCTTGGAGAGATTGGTTTCTCCTACAGTTGAGAAGTCATGAGTGACTTTACGCCAGATTTACTCTTATCATTTGCTAAGCATGTCTACATCAGCCTTTGAGCTTTATCAGCTAAGCACCAATGAGGTGACCCTGGTTAGACTATTTGCATGAGCAGGACAAACTGCTGCCAGCTGTGATATGTGCAGCCCGTTATCCTGTCTGGGCGGGAGGTGACCCACATCAGCTGGGAGCAGCTTTGGGCACACTGTTAAGTAGAAGCAGCAACTCATGGGCCGCTTCCAGTAGGGAAAATGCAGGAAAATCTCCATGAAAAGCATGGCTACAGGTGCTTCCACATTCCTTGTGTCCAAATTTTCACTGGCTCTTTACAACCGTTAAGGTGAGAATTTACAGTGAACACATAGCAGAAAAATAAAGAGAGCTGTCTTTCCTACTGCTAAGAGTGAGGTGGGGGGAATATCTTTTAGCTTTTGACATGAATATAATATGATATTCTTGATGATTGTCATCCAGACCAGTCAAAAATGAAAGGTCAAATCCAATTCATTTTAGTCATGTAAAGAACCCTACAAAGTCAGTTTGACTAATGTTCTTCAGGGAGAGAAATTTAGCTTTGAGCATTATCTGGAGCAAAAGGAAGTGTAAAGCCATTGCTTTCTCAGAATTGCTGTTAAGGACACTAAAAAAAGCTTTAAAAATGACTTTGAATTGCTTCAGTTAAAAAAGTGCTAGAGTTTGACTGAAGTAGCTGAAGAGTACATTAAGACCCAGATTTTCCTGAGGTCCAGCAAAGACTTAATCCCAGTAGAACACCATGCACTCTCAAGGCAAATAGTATGGTCCTGTGTAGACTGGTGCTTCGTCCACCCTCTAAATGGAAGAAAGCTGCTGAAAATTACCTCTGTCTAAGTCACCAAACTGCACAAATTATCTCTAAGAACCCTAGCATAAATAAAATGCTGTTTTGTTAAATGCACTGCTTTTTTCCATTGAGAAATGTGAAGATCATGGGAATAGTTGTTTCTTTTTCAAATTTTGAAAATAACATAAAGCTATTGCTATGACACGAGTCACTTGATTTCTGGAAGCACCTCCAAATCCTCATAAATAGATAATACAGTGCCTATGTTGTTGTGAGAATGTCTCTGCTTATGAACTGTGCTTAAATTACCTTGTACTACCCCAATTAGATTCACAACACACCTATATTGCAAAAGGCTGTTTTCTCTCTCAATTAGTTGAAAAGGATTAGACACACTGATAGATAGTACTAAATGCTAATGGGTCAGATCCTAAAGCCATTACATTGTTTTCATGCTGCATTCTGCTGGCATTGATTTCACTGGAGTGCTGAGGAAAACCCGAATATGAACATCAGTATGCAGCTCAATATTTTATGGGTTTTCTTGTCTTGGCTTTTAAAAATATTCTCCCTCTGCTATTCTTTAGCCAGAAGAGCAAAAAGAGCTAGTTCCAGCCCTGACTTCAAAAAAAAGGCTGAGTGACAGTACAGAGGCTGGAGGAAATCACAAGTTTATATGTGGGCTTTTTTATCGTATCTAATGGCAAAATTAAAATTAGTTCCCAATTAAAAGAGAAAAGTACAAGTACAATCTGAGAACAGAAGATAAAGGGTGCCATGAAGAGAAGATTATTAAGCAGCATAGTATAACAGGACCCCAGGTGCAGAAGGGCCTCATTATACTCACATTCTTGTGCTGCAACATACGGATGTACAGTAAACCAAGGAAAAAAAAAAATATTCCAAAGGACAGTTTTGCACAGTGGCTACATTTGAGATGAGTGCATGTTTTTGAAGACAGACCATAACAACTTGGTTTTTACTTCCAAAATACAGTGGCACATTAATTGCTTGATCAGCCAAATGAAACTAAATGTAATTAAGACTAGTGTGGGGTTAATTTGGTCCATAATTATGTTATATAAAGTAAATGAAAATTGTTTCCTTCCTAAATTGCAATTCATTACAATTACAGATATTAAAATAAGATACTATAAAATTACATGAAGCATGTACACATTAATAGCCATTAGTAATAGCTTGATATTTCTATCCAAGCAACAGTTTATTAGAATGCCAAAAGGTTATATTTGACAACTCACACGACTGATTTTTTACTCATGCTTTCTCCTCCTCTAAGAAATTCAGTCTTCTTACACACAAAACATATGCCATGTCATATTTGTGCATGTTAGGCATATTAGTTTTAGTCTAAGATTTGTTTTAACAATATTGCTTACTGTTCATTAAAATATTCAGCTTTGACAGCTGTCTCTCTGGAACAAGCCACACCAGTCCTGGTGGAGAGGAGCTGCCTCTCCCAGCACAATACAGTGCTTTGTTTCAGGCACAAGAACTTCTAGGTAGTAGGCAAATGCAGACTTAGATCCTTTTGCCTCCCATTTAACTTAAGCATAAATTTAAAGCTAAGCCCATGCTTAATGGTTTTGCTATGCTTTAGTAGCTTTTTACAAGGACTTGAGTATTCTGTAGAATTGGAGCCACTGGCTCTATATGCTGAAATCAATGGCAATGGTCATGGTGTGCAGGGTCAGACCTGTACCTCTTATGAGACGAAATATCCCTAGGTATTTCTACAAAGAATTGTAAACTTCAGGGTATCACATTTTGACCACTCTTGTGAATTGATTTCCCACTGTTTCTTTTTCTGAAATTTTTCCTTTCAGGGACAGAAAATGTCTAGCAACAACATTTTAATATCAGACAAAAAGAGTGACAGAGCAGTGCTTTTAAAATCATAACATCTATGAGATTTTTGAGCTGGTGCTGAATGATGGACACTAGAAATATATGTGGTATTTTAAGTTCTTGTGTACAGATAAAAAGCTACAGGCACAATAATAATTTTTATGCACCTAGGACACTGACTGAAATGAGGGGACAAATAGGAAATGCAGGATGAATCTTGTTGTTAAGGTCCTTCAACTCCAACATGACCACATTTAGTGTCAAAGACATGAAATCTCTAACTGCATTGCACAGCTGGGTATCACATTTAACCAAAAGGATTAGGATGTAATCCTGTGATTTCTGAACATCCTGAATTTCTGAAGTACTTCATACTTGCAGACTCAGGATTTTATGTTCCTTGAAAATCGGTGAGCAGGTAAGTTTTATTCAAATGATCTACAATTGTTTTTGTCCTTACATGAAATAGTAAGACATCCTTTGTTAAAGGAAGAGACCACGATGATTGAAGTGCCTTGATTTCTTTCACCATTGTTTTGTACATACTGCTCCTAGATTTACTAGCTTGAAGTAAAATGTATTTTAAAAGTAAGCTCACTGTCTCTCTTCTCTTTATAGCAACTCAGACTCAGGATATTAGTTGCTAGAATCAGGTTATTCCCACTGACAGTAAATATATTTGTCTCTTAACCATTAATTCTGCTAATTAAGCATTTCATAAAAGTGGTTTATAAACTGATGATAAGAGATCAGCACCCTACAGTGTTGGTTATACCTGTACATAACATTAATACTCATTTAATAAGATGACCAATAAAAACATTAGGTAGAATATCTTAATGATGATATCTTACTTTCAACAAACTGAGAGATATGTTTTGCAATATTTAATTGAGCAAAACTCCCAGTGGCTTCAGTGAAAGGTGTTCTTGATTAAGGACTACAGAATTTCACCTTAATAATATTTATCATTTATGCATGGAAATGTAGGTGATAACAGTTATTAGCATCCCAGGTAAAGTAGCTCATGCAAATTATTCTGCTATTAAGTAGTCAGTCACATTGTATTTAATACCCCCAAATAGTTATGTATATTTAACAGGAAAATGACAATAGGAAAAAACAGATTTAGTTCAGATGTGGAGCTGCTATGTAAACCAATTATCTATCCTGAGGGAAACAGCTCTGTCTACAACTACTTAGGCTCTAGGGCCTATTACAAATCCTGGAGTGGGCTGTTGTTTCAGTTCTCAAGGGAATCTACCACGTCATACTGGAAATGGTTGACAATAATTAGAAAGCCTGCTCCTGCCAGTACTGAGCACATTTTTAATACCTTTCTAAGTGTTATGGGAGATAATATATAAGGCTTTTAGAATTCCAGTCAGGCTAAGGTGAACCATGGAAAGGACAACTACACAATAGCCCCAAACTGGACTGTGACAGGCTAATTATTGTGGCTTCATTATAAAACCTCTTTTTGCATAGGTCACCTGGGAAGTGTAATTAAAAATGCATTATTGGTGTATATTTTTATTGAAGCAATTAAATTAAAAAGCAAAAAAAAAAATTATTTGACGAGCAAATAATAATGTTGGTCAACAGCATTTATCCAAGAAAGAAGGAACAAGTTAGTGGTTCATTAGCAGTAAATGTGTTAACTGGAATGCCGTTTGAAAAATGAGCCATAGAACAGCATTTAAGTACTCAGATTAAAGGATTTATAATGTCAAGTTTAACACAGAAATTATAGATAGTATTACATTGCCATGAGTAACAGCACCTTTAATCTGACTTAGCAAAAGGATTTACTGCACATGGTATGATTTTCACTATTAGACAACTATAAATCTATCTGGTATCAAATGTCTCTATCGGCCACGTAGGGGTGTCAACACACACGTGTGCTGTGCGAGCACTCCTAGCTGGACGTGCTCACATACATGTGGGAAGATGTAGAATTGGATTCTGTAAAACTGGACAGCATCTGCTGCAGAAAAGCCTTTTAGCAATTCCTGCCTTGAGCAAACAGATCTTAGGGGGTCCACTGCAGCCACTGTTTAAATTTTCCTGACATGGAGCCGTAAGGATGTCCTGGAAGCATGAGGAGATGCAAGGGAATCCCCCTAGGAACTTGGCAGGATCACCATGCTGACAGCATAATTTTCCTGGGCAGAAGTGTGTAGTTACACACTGCTCAACAAAGCATAGCTCTGCTTACACAAACCACCCATACAACACGCACATAGTAAAGGCAGCTCTTCCCAGAAAGGATTAGTTGATAGAGCACACGCTTGATGGTTATTCCTCATGGGAACAGATACATCATGAGCATATCATGTTGGCTGTGCTGCTCAGAATCTCTACAGGAAGTATAAGATGGGTGGCTTTACAACAGGCTCAGTTTGCAGGCTGTGGAGTTATCAGCAGTTGCACAAAAGACATATTTGAGACTCTCAAAGTTATGTTAGTCTTTCTCTCTCAGAAACCATTTGGTGTTCCTTAATGGTGTTCACCCCAGCTGCACATGGAGCTCTGGTTATGCATGTACCAGAGACTTATACACAAGCACAATTATATTTTCTTTCTTTTCTTCTTCTTCTGGTAGCTCCTAACTCTCTCCTTGCCTTTTGTTGCCTATAGCATTGTTCAGGCACTGCCAATAGTCTCACGCTCATCTAAAATCTCCTGAGATGAGAATATATACTCTTGTATATATTAAGGCTGTCTACCTCCAAGTTTTTACCCTTTATTCCATCTGTTATTTTTATTGTTGAGTCATTTCCATAACACTTTGCATCATAGATTTATTCCTGAGCATTCTCATAAACTGTAAAGTGATAACTTGCTACTTAACATTTTCCAGATAATTTATGAATACATTGAACAGCAGAGTCCCAAGTGAGCTCTCCAGTGGAATTTTGTCAGTAACTGTCCTTCTCTGTGAAAACTGACCACTTACTGTTTCCCTTTGTTTCCCTCCTTTTCACCAGTTGCTAATCCTGAGGAATACCTTCCATTTAGCCCATGACTAATCTTCAAGTTTTTGTTTCTCTAAGAGTCTTTGGTGAGGGATTTTGTTGAAAGTCTGTTGAAAATCCAGTCACACTGTATCAACTGGCTGTGTTATCCATACACATATTGATGTGATCTAACAACTATAAAAGATTTTGGGGCATGACTGCTGTACAAAAGTTAATCTTGATCTTCTTCTTATATGATACTGATGTTTTGTTACAGTCTCAACTTTATTACCTGACACAAAAATAAATTTCCAAGCCTGCAATAACTAGCTCTGCAGGAACTTTAGTGAAGATCTATGTTTCATTAATCACACTTTGTTTCTCTGGCTCTGTGGATGCTTTAAACCAAAGCACCATTACTGTGCTTCACATATCAGTTCTCAGATAACTTGGTTAAATATCATCTCACCTTTGAAATTTTTTCTCATCTCCATCTGCTAAAATGTCCTAACATTTTGTCTGTTATACTGATACCATAATTTGCAAAAAACTTACCAGTTCCTTGCCTTTCCAGACTGGCACTGGTGCAAGCCTTCTGATGTGTTCTTTTGAGTAAAAATCAAAGTAGGGTTATTTTGGTTTTTGTTTTAAATTAATGTTTGTCTCTGAGGTCTCTTTTTAAATTATCTCTGCCCTTTCTATCTCTCTCCCTCAATTTTGCTTTCAGATTTGGTACAGCACCCATTTTCCCTTGGCCTGGCAAAACTTTGATAATTCAGGGGTTACTGTAGCTTTGGGAATTAATTCAGCATTCCAGAAGGAGGTTGGTTATTACTGATCCATGCACAGACCTAAGAAAGCCAAGTTCCTTACTGAAAATATCCTTCCTTATGACCACATTAATTTCTTTCTTCAGGTATATTTTACCCCACCCTAAATATTGTCATATTTTCACAATAAAAAACTTACAGGAAAGCAAAACATCTACGAAAAAGGCCATTCTGTGCTCAGTACTGTAAGTATGAATGTATTATGCAGTGACCTTCAAACCAGCAAGGCCTGATCCTGCTCCCAGTGCCGCTGAGGGAGTTTGCTGCAGGCTCTCTCCCTCAGAACAGGACCCTCTTACAGCTGGGCACAGGAGCATCCTCATCAATAAACAACAAGTGAATGTTTTGTTACTGCATTGATTTCAAGACTTTTTCAACAATAAGGAAGGATGTCTAATGGTTATATACCTCTAAAAATAATATCTTCCAGACGTTCCTTCCTTTCTTTCTCTCTACATGTTACATATGGATGTATGCATGGATGCATGACTGTACTAAAACCAAATATAAGTTTCTGCCTTTTTTTTATTATTTTCATTCCTCACATGAGAGCAGAATTTATGCCCCAATTTTAAAAAATGCCTAAACCTAAAAATGAATTAAACACACATAAAGTTCTCTTACTGGTCAGACCAAAACCATAAGGGTTGCATTCTGTATTCAATTACACAAGTGTTACTCCCATTGGAGTCAGCACTGGAGGGCAGAATTCAGCCTGAAATTGTAAACAAGAAAAATTTGAACTGAATCTGGTCTTCCCTTAATATGCACCAGTATGAACCAAGATACTGTTGAATATAAGGTCTCTTATTTGGGAAAAAAGGGCAAGAAGAAAAAAAAAAAAATCAGTGAGAAGTTGGAGAAAGACTTCTTCAGGATAAAATTTGCTGTCTAGGTGCTCTGGCACAAAAAGATTTGTTGAAGTGAGGAAACCTCAGTTTTTAGACTCCCAAATGAGCTTGTTTTGACTTATTTTTTTCTGCGTAGATATCTTAGTAATTCATCTCTGCAGCCACATCTCCTGTACTGGTCTGCAGTTTTCTCACCCTTCTCTGGGTGAGGAACCCAGACCAGCTCCATCCTTGACACCCGAAATAAGTGGGACAGCAACTGACAGTGATTTTCTTGCACTTTTTTCAAGGTTTGAGAGTTGCTTGTGCTTTCCTCATGGAAGCTGTGGCTTTCCTTTTCTTTCTTAGTGCTTTTTTCTCAGATGGCATCCTCTCTATGCCATAACCCAAGCTTGTAATCTCACAAACTGCTTTACTTTTTGGTGAAGACCTTATCACATTGTTGAATACAGCAGGAATTTGAACAAAGGGTGCACAAAAAATATAGATGTGCCAGGAAGATTTGCAGGGCACCAAGTTGTGCTCTGTTCTCTGCACAGCTCTACAGCTTGGGAAGCTTCCTTGGTTAAATTGACTCACAAGCTGAGCAAGTCTACATGAGAAATCCACTGCATGGCTCCAGAAAGAGGGTGCAAAACCAGAATTAGAATGTGGTGTTTCAAAGAGTTATGTACATGTAGCTAAGGTACAATTATAATAAAACAGAAATTATATGAGAAGCATAGCCCAAGACAAGGCTGACATTCACTGAGTTGCCTCAGAGGATGCTGTACAGACAGTTGCCATTTCAGTGTGTGAGTGGCCTTCCTGTGTCATAGAATGGAGCCATTGTTGGCAGTGGCTGAAAAAAGTGCAGTGTGTGGGCATGAGTCCCCGAAAGACAGAGCTGGGAAAAACAGGGACTTGCTAGAGAAGGCTCTTCAAAGAACCTACTCCAAACTGCTGATGAAGTCAGTGGTTCAGGAAAACCCTCTTGTGAGATGTGGCAAAATGTATTTTTCCATTTTTGCCATTTCACATGTGAACAGATGTAACTGATAGAGTATTTTCCAAACAGAATGTTATCTGAAGCTTAGTAAGGATGTTAATAACACTTGAGGGTCTTGATGAAATTTGTTATTTCAGCTTGGAGCTGCAGTACAATTTAATATTTCTGTTTTTAAAAACCAGCTCTGTTAGAACCAGAATTTCTGATGGTCACCTCTGTCTCTCATGAAAAACATTTGGGAGACTTTGCCATGTTATATACTGCCTGGTTTACTTGGGTTTAGGATCCCTAACAGACAGTACCATCCTCTTTCCCAGTGAAACTTGACCTTCTGGCCCAAATAACTCATCTGATCTCAGCTGCTACAATATCTTAGAAATAAATAGGACTGTACTAGCCATGCAGTGATCCTAATCTGTGAAATCTTTATATACCCAGCTTCATTCTGACATTAGAGAGGGTCTAGCAACCATGCAAAAAAATCTTAGCTATCTCTAACATGTGATAAAAAATGTAATAAATGTAGAAATTGATGAAATGAGGAGCAAATGACTATGGGCATTGTTAGGCAATGCACAGGTTCAGGGAAGATGAACTTTTCTTTTTCAGAAGTTCTAAAACTACCCCTAAAAGTTTAACTGGCAACAAGAGAGCAGGCTCTAATACTGGGATCTTATTCCTGGAAATACTGAAAGAAAAAATGCTTCAAATAAGAGGCGACTGTAGAACTGCAAGTCAAGGGTTAATTTTTCTTTTCTTAGGGAAGCAGTAAAAGCTGACTTTTTCCATTCTGTGTTATCTGTGGCATTATATGCGGCAGCTGCAACCTATTTCTATTCCTAAATTCTGATCGTTTATTGCCATTGTGGGAGATGAAGGATTTGGTCCTTGGTCAAGAGTTCCAGGTGTCTGAGAGATTTGCAAGAGCTGTGAAAAAGGGGAAAATGACACAAAAAATATGACATTTCTGGAAATATCATTTAGATTTTGGTCAACAGGGAATAGGAATGGGTGGTTCAGGTCATCTGCTGAACTGGCATTTCAGTACTTGGGCAAGCAGAGAATAGAGCAGACAGACTTGTCAGAGTCATGGGTTAAATTATTGCCTTGAAGTGTGGAGCCATCCACAACTTCAGCTTACAGGTCTAAGTAGATGTTTAGTTCTCTCCCATCTAACTAAGCTAGCTGTTTTCATTCTCAGTTATTTTGTGTTTTATTGCTAGCCCTGGAGAACACAGACAGTTTTTCACACTTGAAACTTTGTGCAGTCACTCAGGGAAGTGCAGTGTATCCACAGTGGAAGTGGAGCTGAGGTATTATCTTCCAGCTCCTGAATAAATCTGGTCAGTACGGGTGCAAGTCTGCTCAGATATACTGGGTGGAGTCTCAGCTGCACAAAAGAGAGAGAAGTGCACACAGAGATTAGAATTTCTCACTATGTCTACTTAATTGAACTATCTTTTCCACAAATCTTTTGCATTTTCTCTTCTCTTTTCAAACTCACAATTATCCACATTTTAAGGCAAAATGCCCTACTATGATTATCTATTCTATTATCCTCCTTTTTCCACATAAGTCAAAGAACATCCTTGAATTAATTCCTTTTTCTAGTCTTACAGCTATGGTTGAGCTGAATACACCTTTTAGAGAAATACCCAATCTTAGCATTTTCTCATGATGAAAAATACACTGCAGTCCTGACTTTCTAATTCCCAATGCCTAATTACCCACAATGTTAAAAATACAAGCCTTATGTCTAGTCTGAATGATTCTTACTTCTGTTTCCAGGTGTTGGATCTTATCATATCTTTCTGCTAGACTGAACAACTGCACATTCTTCAAAGTATGCTTCCCCATGTAGATAACTACAGATTTGAGAAAATCTGCTCTTTTGACCTTCTTTCTGATGAGTTCAAAGGCTTACCTCTGCTGCTTGGTAGCAATGCCCAGATTCACATTTGAGCAAGTAGCTCAAGCCAAGCTGGTAGTGCTGCACAAGGCCTTTCCTTGCCTCTGCCTCTCATCTCTCAGCTCCATTCTTCATTGTGGCAGAGGCAAGCACAAGCCTGCAGCTCTCCAGCCATCCTTTCCCACACCAGGGATGTTTGCACAGGGACAGACTTGTGTGTGGACATGCTTCTGAAGGCAAGGAGGAAATAGCTGTGCTGTTCATTGCTCAACATGTGCATAAAACACAGCAAATTCCAGGCTCTAATTGTGTAGATGGCTTTATTAGCTAAGGAGACATGTCACAACTTTTTATCTCCACCTAGACTTTGGGCCTACCCTTTTGCAATGTTTTTTACAGGAATATTAAGAGGGGAAAAGTTGCAGTTATACAGTCAGTAGCAGTGAAGCTCAAAAATTTTAGATCTTCTAAACCACCACAAGAAGAAGTTATTGCATTAGAGTAAGTAGTAGATTTAACCCAAATTAACCACAGAAACTTAGTCAAAATATGGCATCCAAGCTATAGATGATCAAGACTCCATATTCAGATGTGAACCGATCAAGTGAATAACACAACTTTACCACCATTTATAATATTTACAGTCATTTTTGCAGCTTTTCTCTTTGTTTTCTACCTCTTTTCTGAACCCTCTAGGATTTTTTGTAATATCTTCCTTAAGGTGTGGACAGCAGTGTTGGACTCTAAAAGCAGATGGTCCAATATCAAGACATTATTACCCTCAAGTGTTTTGTTATTTATTTCATTAAATCATACCTTTACTCACAGAAGCCACGATGGCTACTCAGAAGCAACATATATTCAGGTGTGCTGAATGACTGCTACTTCTTCTTTTATTTGAAATACTGCTGATAATCTTACAATCTGGAATTTCTTTCTTTTTAAAATGACATGTATTTTCTTTTAGATAAAGAACCTTTTCTCATTGGTATTGAAGCATGTGTTTGACTGTTCTAGCTCTCTATGCAGTGCAGATGTTTGTATATTAGTGATCTGCTTTTATTCTTATTTACCACTTTTCAGTCTTTCTTTTATATGACAACTTCATCAGAAGGTGATTAGGTGATTTCTATGTGTAGCAATTTAAAATATGACAAAGTTGGAAAAAATTATAGTGCAATCCTACTCAGTGAAAATTTCCCACTTATAGACTTCAAGAGCCATGAACTGATGGTTAACTTACATAATATGTAAAACATTTATTTTATACAGTTCAAATCTTCTAAAAGCACATTGAATGATTTATTACATCAACAGTACTGTTGCAAAGCAAAATTTTATGTTCATCAGGTAGTTTGATAATATCTTTCTGTCAATAACTACAGTTGATCAATACTCATTAAATTATCGTGTTTAATTCTTCAAAATAAGAGAGGGTTCACCCCAATACTGCTTTATACAAGCAGAACTGTCACTAGTAGTATTTTGTATATGATTTTTCATTATAGTAATGTTAAGGTTTACTAGTACTTATTTAAGTCTGAGCTAGGAATTATTGAGATCTTCTGCAACCAGGCTGAGAAGAAGCTTCTAAATACTTAGCTTATTAAACAATTTTAATAATCTGACTTTAAAGTTTTTATGGCTCACTCCAATATAGTGAAAGTAGTGTATCTTTTAAATAAAATTGCTTCATTCCTTTTCCTTTGCTGAGATTTTCTTAGTGGCTTGAAGGTTGAGATCTTAAGTGGAAGGGAGAGAGGTGCAAGGGAATATTAGCAATAGCTATGTATTTGCATGTACAGAGTATTTATGAGTGCAATAGTACTCAAAGGAATGGATATTACTGGAATGCATATGACTTACCATATGTATCCATAGCATGGTGACACACATGGGGAGAGAGTGTGTGCATGTGTATGAGCAAGACCCAGCATGAGAGCAGGGCATGAGCCAAAGAGGGAGGCAAAGCACAGTATTGTCCTCAGCCAGGACAGAGGAGCTGGGCCACTCTCTGCTAGAGAGGCTGCATCTCTGGGAAGTGCTGGTCACTGGCATAGAGGATTAGGGAATGTGGTGTCTTTGATTCAAACAGCTGGAGCCTATAAAACTTCACAATCTTCCAGGAGAGAGCTGCCATAAACAGCATGTGCACTGTGCCCCTTTTTTACTGGGGAGCTGTAAAGGTGGGAGCTCCCACGTGAGGGTGCTGAGCCAGCCAAGGAAAAGGCAAGTGATGAGAAGGGATCTCTGACCATTCATCCTTATCTTCTGAATCCTTTGCTGTGAATGCTTGACCTGAGCAGCTGAGAAACATTGAGACAATAGCTCAGGAGTACCAGTCTTTGATGCTTTTCCACTCCACTCATAGTGCTAGATGTATGCTAGATGTATGTTCTCGTTCTACTTTTTAGCAGTGGCCTCAGTCTACTGCTGACTAGTTTGTCCAGTCCTGGATTCCTTCAGCCACCTGTGGTGGTTGGGCCAGCACTCTAGGACAGGAGCTGTTCCATTCTTGGCAAATCAAACTCCATCACTGGATAATGACCTGCTTAAACAACCAAAATTCAAGATGAAGTAAATTTCTTGCAGTCACTTTTGTATCTCATTATACATACCTTTCATATCTAGTCCCTGAATCAAATCTCACACAGCCAATGTGAGAAGCCAATGTCATTAATATCTAGTGCATCTACATGTGCAAGCATTCATGGAGCTCTGGCTAGAGGGGTCTGCTGAATATCACCAGTTCTGATCTTTTGCCATTGGTCAGAGTAGTCCAGCATACTATAGGGACATCAGAAGCCACCACATTCTACCCAGTTACCTCTGTAGTAAACCAAATAATTTCTGCTTGACTAGAGTGTAATTTCCTTAAAAGTATCAAGTTTTTATCTGAAGATACTAGGAATTTGTATAACTTGGAGAAGAGCTATGGGTTTTGGTTTTATACATAGTTTCTTGCTTAGCTGACTTTGTCCACTTCCACCTGAAATCCCAGTTTTTTGTTCAGTCCGCCTTCACTATGTTAAAGAGCTCTTTAGTACCTGGCTTTCTTCCTCTAGTAAAATTTGTCACCTCAAACTATTGCATCCAAAACAAAATCCATCAACAGAGGCAGGAAATTATCAACACCTTTGTCTTCACTCTCAGCAGAGGACAAAAGACAAATTGAGCATGGACATTCAAACAATAAAATCTGTTGAGCAATTGGACTTCTGCACTGGGATGAGGGCTGATGTCCTGCCCTTGGAAATATTGAAGGATCACTGTCATGCTGAAAGTTACTCTCACTGAAGCAAAGTGCCTCACTTTCAAGTGCGGCTGGCCTCAGAAGTCTTACATGCACAGAAGCATCATATAAATATACATATATGTATATATATTATATATATAGTGGAAGATAATTCAGCTCTATCTCATATGGCTGGTATAATTTTAATTGCATGGTAAAACATGAGAGTATTTCTAGAAGCAAAAGATTCTTGAGAACACCTGCCTCCTTATGTTCAGTGTATAAATTTGTTCACTTTCAATATGAGCTGCTTATTAAGGAATCTCAGCTAGGAAGTCTAAGAACTGACTTCACAATCTGATGAATCTATAGACTTACTTGACTTTAATTTTTTTTTGTTTGTTTTTCAGAATTCTGCTAAGTCCTAGCAAAAATCATTAAAAAGTGCTGCCCCGTATTTTACAGGGGAAACTGGTTTCAAAGCCTTTCCCAAAAGTAGCAAACTCATTCCTGTAGGTTGCCTTATTTAAACCAGGTTGGACATGGCACTTCAGAATATCCTGTAAAAAATAATCCCATACGTTCATGAGGAAGAGCAGAGAATACAGCTGAGCTCTTGCTTTTAAAGTTTTTCAATATCACCCTGAGGTCACAGAGGTCTATGGAATGTCTTTCATATTGTAAATCAGAAAAGGAGGAAAAAAGCAACAAAAATGTAATTTCTCAAATGCTTCTTTATAATGAAACACTGGTTGTTGCAGCACCGGGAACTCCCAACAGCTTCAATAGTCCCCGCATTGGGGGATGGAGCTGCACCCACAGCATCGGTCACTCAGTAACCAGCAAGGCCTCCACAGCACCTGCAAATGGCCATAATTCCCACTTTTCAAGGATTCCTGTATCTTTCAAAATGCCAGGACTGTACCTGAACTCATAATGACCTCTGCAGGAGACAGGAACTGTCAGGGAATTTCGGTGCACTGCCAGGTGTGCTGGGAGATGAAGGGTTAATCTGATCAGAGACCAGGGACTTCAGTATTACGGTTTATGTTTGTTCACAGCTTGGCCAGAACGACTGGACTATCCATCACCACAAATACACAGTAAATACAGACACACACATATATATATTTGTATTCATGTACATACACACATACATGCACTAATATGTGTGCATGTTCTTACACTATGCACAATACAGATTTTTAAATGTACTAAGACTATCTAGTATACATAAACATCCACTTCTAACTTATAAAGGGCCAAAGTTGAGTCATAGGTGAGTCTTTTCCCCACTGCTTTCAGAACTGATTTTCACAATCAGATCTGCAGCTCCACATAGTGCAGACCTGCATTTTCTCTGACTGCTTTACATGGAAATAACACTCAGAAACTCCTAGGTCACTTTTGGTCTCTGTTGAACAATGTAAGCTTGCTAAAAAAATGAAAGTCTTTCTGCTGAGAAATGCAGTGCAAACGGCAAATAAGGAATGCACAGCAGCTCAATAAGGGCTGGGCTGGGCATGGCAAGCGGCTCCAACTCGGAAGGAGGAGGAGAGCTCCTTCCCAGGGGAGCCAGTCCTGGCTCAGACATCTCCCTGTGCCCCAGAAAGAATTTTCTCTGCGGTGAGAGTGCATGTGTTGATTACATTTCTCCAACTTCCCCAGCCACTGCACCCCATCAGCTCCATAGGGAGGGGCTTCTTCCCTCCCTCCTCTCCCTGACTGGGCTTTGTACTTGGGCACAAGTGTAAAACTTCTTTAGGCACAGCCACAGCTGCGCTTGAGAAATATTTCTCTCAAATGCCGAAATAGACATCACAAATAGGTAGAGAAATCAATGGAGGACAGCAAGCTGCAGAAAGGAACAATTCACATTGCCAGGAAAAATAAATTATTACATATCTCCATTCATCACTGGGTGACTTTCTTCTTATAAAAAACGCAACATCTTATTGCTGATCGCTTTCAAGTCCAGCTACATACAGCCTGAAAAGCAGTACCGGGAAGTATCAAATTCTTCCTTTTCAACAGTCCCTGGGTGGGTTCCTACTCGCTCTCGCAGACTTTCTCTGTAGTACGGCTCCTCTGGCAGTAGAGGGCACTTAGAATATGGACAAAGCATAAAGAAATGCCTTCTGAAACTTCCTTCAGAAAGCTTTTGTTTAGCTGTGTGAAACCTTCAATGCTGTCAAATGCTCCCCAGTTTAAAATAAGATTTTTAGCAGTGTTTGACTTTGGAGATTATTCAATATCTCTGCTTTAAACAAAATTAAAAAGTTAATTTTGCTTTCTGTTCGAGTCAATTTTTAGCATTGCAAAAAGTCTATTTAGCTTTATGGGTTTTGTCTGCTGTACTATCAGCAAAGCAACAATATTTTATTATTTGCTGACACTAGGAGTAAAGGAAATAATTTTTTCCTTAGAAAATGGTGAAAATAATTTAGTAATATTTTAGGTTATTCTGGGGTCAAGTGAACCCATTCCAAAATAGGGAAACTCAATTATACAAGCGGTACAGAAGAAAGACACTGCAATGAAAACTTAAGAAGTGGAAAAATATGCCCCATTACTACACTTTAATTCTTCTAGGACAAATATGAAGCTTACATGAGAGCTCATAGTAGGACTATTTCTTCAGGCTGTTAATCTCTCTTATCTCCCCTGAAGCACTTAGAAAGATTTGGACCTTCAGGGGACATGTGACATCATCAATATTTGGATGTGAATGTTACAGCTCTGCTCATAGGCAAAAGATACATTTCAATTACTCCCATTAATAAATTGTACTGTTGAAGTGAAACAGACTGTATTGCACCACCGTACAAACTTCAGCAATAATCCTATAAACTTAAACTCAAGAGAATTGTCCTTAAAAGTCAGTAACATTTACTGATTTGAGGTGCTTATTTTGGAATCATACTTGCATGACATATTTTCCGCAACTTATGGTAGTTGTAACAGTAATTGGTGGGAAAATTATGTCATATCTGTTATATGAGAAAACATAGGGACCAGATCCTATAAAGCAGGACAAAATAGGCAGAAATCTTCTCCTCCTGTAGCTATTTGAAGGTGTTGGATCAGGTCCATAAGTAGAATAAACTGATGTAGCTCCAGTGACTGAAATGAAACTGCAGATTTAGAGCAACTGAGGAACTGGTAAATTGTCTGTCAAAACACAGGAATCAAACAGTGTGGGTGGGTTCTGGTTATATTAAATTACTGTCAGTGTTCACAGAGAACACACTTTAAGAACAGGACAAGGAGCGGACCTTGTTTTCTAAATCTTCTTTCATATATAGTAACACAACATTTAAGTGGCTCATTATTTTTGTTTGGCCTAATTTGTGGTATCACTGGCAGTACTCCTACAACTTGTACAAAACCAACAGATTAATATTTTTGCAAGCATAAACTGGTGTAGATGTATTCATTTATATGTGACAATAATATCAGCAGAGAAATTGATTTAGCAAGGCCAGATATAGAGCAACCAGCTTACTTTTTAGACTCAGTTAATTAAATTCTCCTAATGACACATTTTTAGGGAGTTTCAGCAGGGATGGGGTCTCTGCTTACCAAAATCCCATCTTTGTGGTCCTTTGGCTCAGCTACCAATAGATAGTGCAGAAATAGTGCTTAGCAGATCTTCCTCAGTTCACAGCACAGCTACATCTAATGTATCCATCCTACAATAGGATATTCCCAATGCCATCTACCTGGATGCAGGATTCCTGCACTCCTACCATGTAGCTAGCAAGAAAACAGACTAAGATGAGAAGTAGGGTTGCCCACCACCAGGAAAAGGATCTGCCAAGAGGACAAAAGTTTATCCTATCTTATTTGTGTAAGAGGTTCTGGAAAATCTGCTACACCTGTCCTTGGAGCAGCTGCTGCTGTTACCCCTTCACACAGTGTTTGCAGTTCCTGCCCACGGTGTTTTTGTATCTAAGGGGAGCATCTTTCTTCTTACATGTTGATTCTGTGAAAAAGATAGCACCAGCACCTTTTGTGTATCTTGGGAATCAAAGGCACTCTGTGAAGCGGAAGTAACTGCCATGCATACAGCAGAAACCAAGCACTTATTTTCCTCTCCATTTCCAAAGGCTGAAGGAACATGTTAATTACCTAAGAACACTCCATTTGACGACTAGAACAAAAAGAGAAAGCAACCAGAGGAAAGCAAGAACCCAGCTTTTGTCAGCAAGGTATCAAACTGCGACAGTGGTTTGTGAATGTTCCCCCAGATAAGTAAAACTCCTTACTCCATTTTGCCCAGACTCTGAATGCTGCTTATCACATGGTTAAGATTCAACTCATAAAAACATGTCTCAGCAATTGGAATTTACCCTTTGACCTTCGTTCCCCTCCCCTTTGTCCCCCTGCTGTGATGAACAAGCTTTGTCTTCACTAAACACCACTGTAACACTGGTGAAAACTGCTTTTTGCACAAGTTCAAAAACTCAGCAAACAGCAGGAACAAAAGGATATATAGATATAAATATATGTAGTTGTTGTGTTGTATCTTTACTGCACCCAGAGAAACATCAGAATTTAATGGGTTTTGCCATATATTTGGCAAATGTTTCTGTGCAATGATGCATCCTGCAAAAGCAGGACAGAGGAGCAGTGAAGTATTCAGTAGGGTGAAATATTTCTTTTAATTTAAAAACTTTCTTGAACTGTGCATAGGTATGTGCATGACTGTGTGGGGCTAGAAATAGGTATCATCCTGCTCCTGGTCTCTAAACTTCTAGATGGGGTCACTGTAGAGGAACAACACAGCTGCTTGTGCTGGTTATTTGATGACATATGGTAATAGCTACAATGTTCAGAGCTGAATGTGACACACCACAGCATCTTAAGCAAAATAAACCTGCTAGCCTTTCCCCCCACCACTGCATTTAAAAAAAGTGTTTTTCTTTTTTGTGGTGAAGAGCCATTATTAGCTGTGGAAAAAAAAAAAAAAAATTACAGTTGAGTGTTTCAAGTGCTTGGTTTCTCAATATCTGTGTGCATGTGAATAAAAACTAACCAGATAGGCGGGTCTGTTTTAGGAAATAGGGTACTTCATACACATGAACCAACATATGAGTACACACATGTTCAATATTAAACCAGCTTTTATGTAAAAATAATACCCTCAGACTAGTAGCTGAGCCAAGTGTTATTCTATCAGGCATACAAGAATGGTTTGTGGTGCAATCTGAGGATAACTCTGCTGCACAATTATGAGATTATATCCTCTTTAGAGGGTATAATTATGCTTTCTCTATATATCTTATTTAGAAGGCATAATGCTTCTCCCCTAATAGCAGACAAGCTAGTACATAGAGATGCAGTGTTTTTTGCTTCCAGCACACAAAATGCTATAGACATAGAGAAAGCTTTTGAATGCAGGATCTTTGGGCTGCAAAACACAAGGCTGGACTCCTGATACATACCTGAAAAAATTCCTAAAAATAAAAAAAGCTACACCCTCTGTGGCCTTTGGTGACGTGAAGCTATGTCTTGCAAGAGTTAATCCAAATTTTTCACAGACATCTTAGTAATGACTTCAGGACAACTTAAATTAAACATGTCAGTCAGTGGCATCAGAATTTTTCTTAACCATAATAAAATCGATGGCATCTTTTTAAGCAAAATCTATTTTGTATTTAGGGCAATTACCTACCAATATAATGGATACAGATTGAGGGGCTATAGATGAGGTGGTAATAAGGCAGTGGTATGTTTTATCCAGAAGGTGATCCATAGTTTAGTTTTTTCTTTCCAGTTTCATTGCACTATTTAATCTTTCCAAGCTTAGATCAAATGATTGCTCATTTTGGATGATAAAGTTTATTGCTACTGTCTGGTATGTGTAATGACTACTTAATAATATGCACCATGATAAGGCAGTAGCTCTTTTTAGTTTGTTTTCAAAGGTGGTAAGGAGTCTCACTGCTACATGCTTTTTCACAGAGCTGAGGTTGCTATAAACCTAAAGATAAATCTGCAAATCTATGTGACTATTCTTTATCATTGTCACTAGCTTGGTGGTGGTCTGCCATTTTTCTTGAAAGCTGGGCACCAACTGCTGGCCAGAAGTATTTTTCACTGAATTTTTTGTACTTTAAATAAACTACTGCTTCAAGAACTGCCAAGTGTTCCTCATTCATCTTCAGGACACAGAGCTTCATGTATATCTTCGCAAACCTTGACTCTGTGAAATGTTTGTCTCATCTCTCTGCCATTTATAGCAGTCTTTGAACTCACTTCTGGTTTATTGATGGCCTTGACTAAATTAATGCAGATGTAATTTTTTTTAAAGGTTTATACTCTGACTAATTTTATGCAAAATGAATCCTCATTTAGAGAAGCTCCTCCTCTTGTTGTAAAAGGTCTTTCTGGTTTCATAGAGTAAACATTGCTGAAAGCATGCGAGGGGGGTATTGTTGTTTCCTTTGGCATGTCTCTTCTTATAGTGGTAGAAGAATATGCATCTGCTTTTCCCTGTGGAGGGGGAGATAATATGATAACCTTCTGATTATATACATAAGCGGGAACTGATCAGCTTCTCTCGTGGTTCGTTTTTAAGGGCAAGTTCCAGTTGGATTGTGCTAATGCACATATTCATGAATCTCTCCAAACAGGATTCACTGCTCTCCAGGGAACTGTTGAAGTATGCATCATTGTTTCAATGAAGTATCTTCATTATAAAACATAGGGACTATAAAAGGTGAATACCATTTGCCTGAGCCTAATATAATCTCTAGTTTGACTTTCTCCCACTATAGTGATTTTTTAACAGAATCAGAGAGAATAATATGAGACAATTTGAAGTGAAATATTATATGAAATTAGATACACGTTCCTTGATGAACAGAATATTTTATTTTCTATTGTTTTATTGAAATAAGGAGAAATTAATAGCAGTGGAATAAAAATGATCATTAGGATCCCACAGCCAACTCAAAGCACCTCAGTGGGGATTGTTGGCCTATAGAAGTACAGAATTTCCTACTTTACTGCATTAAAACAAGTAAGTATAATAGGCTGCAATGCTTAATAAAATCAAATGTTTCAATTTTGGAAAAGAAAGCAAATGCTGGAATCTACTGAAATCAATCACAAAAATGATTTTTCTCATTGCAAAGAACAGGATGACATAAATGTCTCTATAGGTTTAAATTAGTTGTTACTTCTTTTTTTTTTATTGTATAGTTATTTTAAAGTGTCCTCAACTTTTGCTTATTATAAAAGGCACATTAAAAATAGCAGTTACCTCTACGTTTAAATATTGGGAAGGAAAAAAAGAATGTAGTATTAAATGAAGAGGCTGCTTAAGTCAGGAAGCATTACAGTGAAGTAGCACAATCACTTTCCTATAAGCAAATATATATATATATCAGTTTATATACATATATATTTCTATATTTATATATTTATATATATACACACTATATATTGAGATAATATGAGGGTTATATAATATATGAGGGGTTTTGAGTTCAACAAATGTCTTACAATAGAAAAGTTTTTTTGTAGCCTGCAACAGTCTAGGCAACACATAAACAAGGAGACAAGCATGATCTCTGCTCAAAGAGCTTGTGGTCTGAGAAGGTTACAGACAGCTCTGTTCAGCTAGATCTAATACAGTATGTAGGTTGAAAGTCTAATATTAAAATAATACTGGAAAGTTTTATTGTTTAGGTTCATATTCTACAAAAATTAACATGGCATTCAAGGTAAAATACTGGCAAAGATATTTAGGTCTAAATGGTCTTGTGGCTTCAGATAGCTTCGTGTTTACATTAGAAAATACATTGTATTTTAATGTATTTTCACGTTGTAAAATTCATGCCTGTGTATAGGAGCAAAAACATGGCCTATGGTCCACTTAAATTCCACTCAAGCTGCATTTGGAAAGCTTAAGTGGGGCTTATATTGTGAATAGGACTTTTCCTGGCACTTTGATCTGTGATGGATTTCTCTTGTTGTAGCAGTGGTGACACAAGTCATGTGTTCCATAATGACACCAGATTTATGAAAACCTGTCATGGTCAAAAGCAGTCACATGCACATGGAAAAAAAAATCTGGTGCTACATCATCAGCAATATTTGAAGAATTACACATATTTCACAGTTTGGTTCAACGTCACCAGGTCTCTGACAGCAGATAGCTGACATTTGTAGTATGACTGGGAGTTTCCAGCCATCCCCTCCTCCTTCTCCTCCTCCTCCAAATTCTGCTTAATTGAGTATGTTGGCAACCAGACCTTGAATTATGCTTTGCTGTCATCCACTTCCTTTGGAAAGGCAAAACATCAATATGAGTTTCTATACCACTTTCTTCTGTGATTGGTATCTTCAGTGACAAACTGGTGCCTGCAGAATGTATCCATACTTGAATAATGTGATAATATCCTAGAAATCCTGTCCAGGAGAGGGAATCATTCATCACGGAGTGTGGGAATATAATATATAAATTAATATACCATATTCATATATATTACCATAGTTAATAACTTATTTCTAGTTTAAATAACATACTCTTTAAAATATATATAAATGGATATTAAATATTTTCTATATATTACTCTTATTGTATAGTATAGAATAGAAAAACATGTAAATTAATATATTGTATATTGTATTATTACAATGCAATGCATTATGATATATGTAGTGTATATGTTTATATACCTGGTATCAATAATAATAAATTATAGAATATTATATTTCTTTTTTTTTCAAGACCAATTGTAAGTTTTCTACTATTTCAAACTGACTATTTAAATTTGAAATTGCTCTCTTTCTTCCAGCAGATGTTAGATTGTATTTCTTTCTGCTTCTGGGCAGATAGGAAAAAATCATATGTGAAGAAGCCTCTCTGGTTTTGCATGTCACAAATAGGAATTGGCTTTGGGGGAGTATCCTGTCTGTGAATGTCCACACTTTATGTCGTGCTTGGAGCACCATGTTTGTATAAAATTCAGTAACAAAGTTATACATGGGACAGGCCAATGCTTTGTCTTCTATAATTTTATTGAGTATTATTCTGTGACTTTTAGAAGTTTATATCTATACATGTCCTAGTACTCTGCAGTAGCCCATCCTCAAAGTCTTGAGTAGGTACATAGGTGAGAGTAGTTAAAATTGTTTACAGACTGTCTCCTAAGCAAATTACATCATTAGAATCAATCAGAATAAGTAAAATATATTTTTAACATGGGCGTAAAAATCTTGTTACTTAATACTTGATGTATACTGAGTTAACTGCATATCAGTGCTTCACCTACATGACTGAGAGAGGTCTTGTTTTTCAGCAGTTTTTGGAAAGAATCCAACTTGCTTGGATCAAGATATAGGTAGAAAACTCTCCCTAGAGACAAAACAGGGAGTTGCAAAGGCAGCTGGTTCATCTGCCTCCGAAAATGGCAGGTTATGGAAATGATCTTTGAAGGAACTTTAAGAGAGGAAAACAATTGATTAAAGTTACTAAGAAGTAGTTATGGAGATCCATGGAAATGTTGGTAATTATCACAAATGTCTAATGTTAATTTTGCATTTTTCCCCCTATGTATTCCTCATGTTCAGTAAAAAATAACATACAAATAAGTGAAGACTTTCATTACCAAAGGAATGACAGAACAATATAATTATCATATCAGGTGACACAGCATTTTGTAGTAAACCAGTATATCATTTATGCCATTACAGTACTCTTTTTTTTTCAATAAAATCTCCTGTTTTTAAATGAATATATCAGAGTAGCTTGTGAGATACCTTTTACATAATATGATGGGCACCATAGAAAGATTCACATGCCTTCAGACATAGATAGGACCCAAACACTGTTGGTTTGGTTTTCTGGGTGAAATTCCAGTTACTCTGAAAGTAATCCTCCCTTTGACTTCAGTAAGGTGTGACTTTCATCCCTAGTTTTCATGTTGGGACTTGGGACATTGCTAACATAAGGCATCAAATAATTACTTCTGGTCAATCAGGGTTTTAATACAGATCTGATGGTTTGAAGGATAAAGTAAATCAGTGTGGATCAAACCTGTTCTGAAGGGATCTCAAAGGTCAAGTTGATAGTTAAGTCATCCTGATTGCTTAACTCTTCTGCTCTGTGTAGAGACTTGCTGATTACAGTGCTGGGTGTGGAGAGGTGAGTGGTGCTGGACTGGGCCCACCAGATCAATCCACAGAGGTGACTCTCCCATACTCAGATATTAACTTCTCATGCAGAATCTGAATTCTATGGAAGAGTCCTTATATGCCACTCTTAAACTCAGTCTTTCATCGGTTATAAATTTTATTGGAAAATCACATATCATATGAAGTGCACTGATATATTAAATCTATTTACAGCATCAAGTATGAAAACCTCTCCTTACAATTCTTTCAGCTCATTACCATGAAATTCTACTCCCATTCCACACAGTAAGACAAAATTCAGATCTTGTTCAAAAGTTTTGTCTAGGAAATCAAAATGGAAAAATTCTTGTTTCTGTGTTCCAACTTCTTTATATTCAGAAGGACAAAGGAAGGGCTCCAATCTATGCCTGCAGCCTCATGTAAGTGGGGCAGAAAGTCTCCAAAGTTATAGAAGTGCAGGGAAATTATTGAAAGGGAGTTGTACAGTACAGGGAAGGAATGTGTAGGACTGTTTGTTCTCTATAAACATGAGAACATTTGGCAAACAGAATTTTTTCTGTCTCAGTAACAAAAATACATCCTAGGCCACAAACAGATATTTTTCTTCTCTTAGGAGAACACATCTGAATAAAGAGAAGAGGAAATTACACACAAGGCTGAATAACTTTCAGAGAAGCAACAAAATTTTTCATACAATAGTCTTCATACATTAAAATGCTAAAAGAAACTTGGGGGGGTATTATTTTGGTTTATCTATCTTCACTTAGCAGAAGAGACAGGGATTACCACTTAAAAAAAAGGAGACAAAAATGATGCATTTGGAAAAAAAAATCAAAACAAAAGCAATTAAATAAGGGTTTCTTTTTTCTTTATATATGTATTCCCTATGTCTCTCCATGTCTCTAGAAGGCGAAAGTGAGTCACTGGTATAGGGCTTTTTTATGCCATGCCTCATACAAAAAAGGTGACACGTATTGGTTGCCTATCAAACTCCTTACTTTTGTCTCTTTCATACTACAGGCAGAATGTAATATAATATATACAAAGACATATATAAAAGCAATATAATATAGACACAAGCAAAGCTATGTATTCAATAAAATTATATATGTTCTTGGAAAGAGACAAAAAAAATGTGCTAGAATAGCAATGTAACCAACAATAATTAAGGAGTAATATGTGCACAGATAAATAAAATTTCTCTGAAATTTTTCATAGTATAGGAGGATGAAATAATCATTCATGCCACCCTCTGCTCCTGTAGAAAGCATCAAATGAATCTCTTCCACTTGGAGTTGGGTATTGTACTTTGACTTTTTCCCATCATCTATTTGTGCCGTCAGGTCAAATAATAAGGTGAGAGCTTCTAATAGCTCTCTTTATTCTCTGGGAGCAGATCTTTTTTCTTACCTTATCCTGTTAAAAGGTGCATGGATAACAAATAAGCCACAGATATCAATAATAAATGCAGTTTGTTGATTGAAAGCTCCATCTGGTTTATTTGGCACCAGCTCCATTTGATGATTATGACACAATCTCAGTAACATCGAAGTCATGTGTCTTTCAACTCCCTGAAAAAGAAAACATTATTTATGTATTATATAGAGAGCCATATAATGCCTCTTATTTTTCCATATGAGTAAATTTGTTATAATAACAAATCAGACTGCAATAACTACAAAGTCAAAAAAGTATTGAGTAAGGATTTAATTGGACTTTGTTTGCAGGTATTGGTGGACAGTATTCTGAGGCCTTGCATCATGTTTTCAGAAGCATAATTTATTCTGCAGAAATGGATGATAATTGGTTAAAAAATCCAAACACCTCTCTTAGAGGGTCCTTTCAAGTGCAGTGACTTACTTGACTATGGAAGCCCAGACATTAAGAAAATAATTGGGGGAAAATAATAAACTATACATTTCAAAATCACAGGCAAGCTTAATTTCAAGTTTTATTCTCCTTACAGAAAATTTACACATGAAGAAGAAAGTCTCCTTTTTCTTTTCTTCTGTTTTTCCCAGCTGCTGCCTTCATCCTGTAAAAAGGAGATATCATTAAGTGGTAGGTCAGATTGATTTACCTCCAAGTAAAAGAGAAAAGGAGTCTTTGGTTACCTTCTTTCACTGCCAGATACTTTTGGGAGGGGAGTGGAAGGGAGGGGAAGAAAGGCAAAGCATGTTAACATGCAATCCTTTATCCAGATATGGGTGAGAAGCCCTGCTTATCCTTCCAGTCCTCACGTAGCAGAGTGCGCCCTGCAACCTCAGCTGGAGAAGCTGCTTTCTGCTCTGCATTGCCACAGTTCAAAGAGATGCAGCTCTCAGGTCTGTAAAGCACACTGAGGATGAAAATGGACAGGAAAAAAGTTTTCTATACCAATATAGGTCATTATTTCTGTGACTCCTAGAGCCACTTCAAAACACTCTGGACTCCTGTGTATTTCTGCCCCACCGTATCATCATGAATACCTGTAACCAAGAACTAAGCAGTGACATTATTAAGGCAAAATGAAGAGAAGAATCCTGCACTGCTGACTGCACTTTTGAGAAATGGGCTGGATATGGATTTTGTTATTCAACCAAATCACAACTATTACTTCAGTGAACTTGGTAAGTGTTTCAAAACAGGGAGTCCAAGGTAAACTGCATTGCTTGTCTCCACTTGCCCTTGCTCTCTGCCTTTGCTTTCTCCTGGAATCCTTGTGGGAAGGAGGAATTTTGTCTGCATTAGACAGAGACTGCACAAAATAGGGAGAACTTAGCCCTCACCGCAGGGAGTGTGACACACGCTGCAGAATAAGCACGGCCAGTGCAGAGATTCAGCTTTCGCAGAATCCCTTGTAGCCTGAATGGGAATGTAAAGCTACTTCCCACAGGATAAAGCCAAAGAGAAGAGAAAGGGCTGACAGAAGGATCGTACGCTCAGCTCAGTGCAGTTCCCACTGCAAGTCCTTGTAAGCAGACTACTCTCACACTCAGCTTCTGACAGAAGCTTGGCATCTCATCTGAGGGCTTCATAATTAAAAAGATCCTGTGCTGAAATTTGAAAGCTTTGCAGACTTTGTTTCATGTTGTTAACAGGATGGTTATTAACAAGGATGTGGAGCTCTTTGTTACAGATGGAAGGCTGGGAATGGGATGAAATTGTCTTTATATGGTTTTATACAATCAGGTTTTCCAGATTGAAGGATTTTAGACTGGATTAATGTCCTGAATATTTGTCTAGATTCCTCTTTTCTATTCTGAGCTAAATTATCCAAAGCAGAAGCTCATTAAATAATGTTGAGAGACCAAATGTACCAGCGCTAGATGTGTTTCAGCCTCACCATGGGCTCCACTTCAGTCTGGTTAGAGGAGTGGATGAAGGTTCAAACCAGCTCTCATCTCATTCATGCTAGCTGGCCCATCTCTAATCATAATGCAACAAACTACCGTGGCAGCTCCCACAACCAAGCTATCAACATGACCTTGTCATTTCAATTTTTCGCACATATTCTTTGCTTTCCCCCCCATGCCTGTGTAGCATATCACACTAAAATCTCATCTTTCTCCAGCCTACTGCCAAGGGCTACTAATCTGAAATACAACTTACTCTGAGAAATGTCAAGCAGGATGAAAACAGTAACACTACAGAGGAGAAGCTTGAGTTGGACATCCCCTCTTCCATGAAAGTCTCTCACTTGCTCTTTGCTTTGCACTGTGCTACAGTCCAGGGCAGCAGTGTTTGTCTTTGCCTTACCTGAGTGACCCAAAGAGAATAATAGATCCTTACAGGGGTTCTGAACGTGACAGAAATAAATGTACCACAATCAAAAAAATCTATTTTTTTCTGTCATGAAAACCAACAGCAATACACAGGTTTATATTTCTAAAATCCCCTAATCTTCATTTTCTCTTCCTTGTCCCTAATCTGTTCCCATTGTCTGAAAATACAAAAGCCTCAGAGATTTCTCATCTTCTTATCTTCACAATGACAGCAAAGCTCATTGAAGCAGGGACAGACATTTAATGCAAATAACTCAACAAATAATTTCCAATCACTCCATTCTAAGTAATAAAAATTTCACTTAGAATATGTGGAGTATGTTCAAACAATTAGTGAACTAATGGAACTCATTACTTGCTCACAGGTTTTCTACTTGCAGAAAATAAATAAGAAAATTAATTTATCTGAAAAATAATTTTGAATTACTTGCTCAGTTTCAGGTATATGTACTCCAAGTCAGTGGTTAGAGACACTTACCAGGCTTCGAGCTCTGCCTGATCCAGCTTCTCCAAAGAAAATATGCCAGAAAATTGATGACAAGTATAGTAAATATTTTTCTAAATCTTACACTGTGATCCATTTTGAGAACTGAGAGTCTGGTTTATGCCCAGAGTCTCTGGTTTTCTGACCAATCCAATTTCAGTGGAGGGTAGAGTTTTAAGGCTGATAATTCTGTGTACAGAGCAGGTTTTATACACAAAATAATCTTTAACAGTGACTTTCTACATTGCAGAAAGGGACTTCTGATTTACTTCTGTCCGTTTTTTTGAAAAGCCAGAAATCTTCTCCTGTGGGTGTAAGAAAATAAAGCTTGCCAAAGTGTTAGATCAGACACGAGTTTTCATCTCTGTCCATTTTCTCTCACATGAAAGACTTCTGGAGCTAGCAAAGCATGCTTTTGTTGACCAGCAAAGATCAAAAAGGCAGCTTATTTTTGTCCTTCAGCCACTAGACTGATACTCTCAGTTCTGTTAACATTCTGCCCCCATTTGAACTGGACACTTTGGAAGTATCAATAATGCAAGTTGCAGGGCTGCACTAACACTCATCCTGTATTTGCCTCTCCTTCTACAAAATTAAATCAAGCTGAAATCAAAGAAGACACAATCTCAGTCATATAGGCAGAAAATCTCCTGTAGCTTTGCAGCAATTCTCAGTGAAATATTTGAAATTATTTATGTTGGCAGCAGTGACTGATCCACATTGAGAGTGCAGAGTTAACAAAATGCTTCCACCCCGTGGAGACATAAACAAAGTGTTGGAAGCCACTCATCATGTCATCCACCTTTTCCCTGCTTCCTTGACAGGCACATCTCCTGAAAGAGAATGTTGTTTTACAGGAACATCAGAAAGTGCAAAAGTAACTAATAAAACAGTGACAATCCCACTGTGACCACAAGGAGTAGGACCAGCAAGCAGTGCACCTCTATTACTTATGAGTGAAGAGAATATATGCAGCTATCAGAGCCCTTTCTTAACATTGCAGATTGGGTCAAGAATATATTCTGCAGGAGAGCTCAGACTACTTCTCTGTTTCAGACTATTTCCATTATGAGTGTTCTTACAGGATTCAGGTGACCCAGTGGATCAAGAACCAAGATATCAGCTGTGACCGGCTGGGTCAAAATTTGTTGTTGTCTACTACAGCTGGCTGCTCTATACTCAGAGTTCAACTACAGCCCTCCTAGTAGCTTTGTAATTGGCAGAATTATCCTCAATGCATCTGTTGTTGAGTGTGTAGGAATGTTTGCGGGTGAGATGTACATACACATAAAAGGATTGTGTTGAAAACAGTAAAAAGCACTAAGTATTTAGCCACAGCTGAGTTCTCTCCAATTTGCACTAAAACAGAGAAAAGTAACGGCATCTTGCCATACTGAAATACATTTGATTACAGGATTTCTAAGCCCATAAGCAGCCACATTGCACAACAGATGCCACACTGAATAGTAGCTGCTGCCCTACCTTGATGTCCCAGGCGGCTGTCTGTAATGAGGGAAGCCTTCCTCCACAGCAAACCTGGGGTGCTGTGCAAGATTCTGTCAACTTGTGGGTCAGTGTGGTTCTGGGGACCTGTTTCCTATGCAGACCCCCTAAAAGAGCTAAGATCACAGTTCCTGAGGACAGTCTGCAATTGGATCTAGTTGTCAAACTCAAAACATAGAAAGGGGAGGAGATTGCTCTCCTCTCTCCTTCAAAGGCTGGCAAAAGTCAAAATTTCAGAAGCTTCCTTGGCCCGGTTGTTCAGGTCAAATTGCCAGTAACTGTGGAGAAAGGACATGGGATTTTCGAGATCCTTGAGCAAAACTTTTGCCTGATTTTAATCCAAAGAGTGAAACATAAGCTTGAAATTTAACTGAATTTCCAGCATTTATGCACTTCTAAAAAAATTAGGTTTTGTTTCTGCCAGCACCATCATCCCCTCAGTCTTTCTTTTCCTGCAATAAGAATGGATCTAAGAATGATGAGATGTTTCGTGATATTTTTATGCCAATAATAAAAACTTGCCCCACTCTTGCACAGTTCTCAGGGATGCTCACATGCATTTCACTATCTTATCACCACTTGCAGTTAGTTTCAGCTCTCCTTTGGCTGGATCATGTGTGGTCTTCCTTACCCGACATTTTTTCCAATATTCAGTGGCACTGCATGCCTCCATTTGTTTGCTTTCCCTTCTAAATCAGTGGATAGTTCTCTTAGAGAAGACTTTATAGACAAGCGAAGTGAGTAGCTCAGATGTACATTAAGTATTTGAAAGAATAATATAATTTAACCAAGGTACACTGCTCAGTGACCTAAATCCCCTGCTTTCATAGACGGTTGACATTATTTACATTCAGGCTTTTTTGTAGAGAGGCATTTGAATGACCCTTCAGAATGGATGTGCTCAGTAGGAACACTCTACCCGCTGTCTTTGCACCTCCCGCTTACGCCGTGTCTGCTTACCCTGGGTTTTTCAGTCAGGTGTCTACAGCTCTCAAGGAAAAAGATGTCTTTTGTTTTTTATCAGTGAAATCACTGACTTTAAGACATGCTCTGTACACACACAGAACTTGATTCCTCTCAGTGATGAAACATATCTAGTGTACCCTAAACCTGTCAGCTTCCGTATGGGGAGCCAGCCCTTGACAAGGGTGAAGCCAACACTGAGTAATTTCAAGACATAAGCCTCCTTTTTTTTTCATGATATCTGATGGGGCTGTAGACATAAAACATTCAGAGACTTAGTCGGTATTTTTTCAGTGAAAATATTTAAAAATGAAGCTGTAGTTCAGACAGCTGAGCTGACAACAGCTTACAGAAAGAGAACAAGTAAACAATTGCAGAAGTCTCCAGACACTGCAAGACAAGATGAGCAAATATTTTCTTCCTCTGAAATGCAACTTGTTTTACTAATTTTTATTTGACTGTATTCCAATGATATGAAATTATAGAGAAAAAAAATACACTAAGACTATGGAAGGGTATCAGTGGGATTTAAAATTGTAATATCACTGTAACATCATAACTTCCAAAATTATTATGATTTTAATGGTCTTCTCATTGAACCTTACAAATTTGGTTTGCTTGATTATTGTTAGATTATTTTCTCTTGCCTGTATAGAGTTGTGAATATTATTCTATGTAATAGCATACTATGACACAAAATATATATGATCCAAAATATACATCATCTGAGCTCCACTATTTACCAGTACATTGCTTCTAGAACTCTATTGTCTCCAAGTGTTGACTGTGTGGCTTCCCAAACAGTTAAATGTGAGTCACTCACCCAATAAAAATTCTTCAATTAATTAAGCCACAGCTAAGGTGATAAAACCCAGAAATGAAAGGGGTTTGCAGGCACTGAGTGCCAAAGCTGTGATTTGTTGGGGCACCTCCACCTCAGAATGCCAACTTCAAATCTGACAGATAAAGTACTAGCCTTAACCACCAGCAGCAGAAAGTGCTCTGTTGCCATGGGCAGCTTTGGACTTTGGAGCTGATGGTGTGGAAGGATCCATAAGGATATGATAAAGGTTTACAAGCAACTTTATACATCCAGATTTTGTGTAATGTATCATCTTTGGTCTTTCCTACCTCCTTCTTTAAGTTATATTACCTGACCATAGCGGGTATTGCATGACTTCTCTTTGGTGCTCAAAGTTGTAAGTGCAGGAATTATTTAGCATTTTATTTAGCAATTTATATATTGTTACATTCTGAGAAGGGATAACCTTTGTCTTTGTGAATAGCCCCCAAAAATATAACAACTGTCAAAATAAGACATTCCAAGCCTGCAATTTTGGTAGCTTGTTTATGTTTCCTATCCAAATATAGGTAACATGGAGAATTTCAATTCTAATTGACTTGCCTTCAAAAACCTCGTACTGACTCCTGTGTGGGGGGTGAAAATCTCCCTTGAGGAGGGAGTTTAGAATTGAGGGGTGGGGAAAAAATTCTTTTAGTCCTTAAATCTACCTTAAGCAAAGATTTGCAAAACTCAACCTGATGCTGCCTGTCTTCTTAAGAGATGCATCTCCCAAGAAACCTCAACTTTAAGATCTCAGAAGAATGTGAAAATATGATAGTCTGTATCTCTGTGGGGACCAATTATTGCTAGATGTGGTTTTTGCACAAATAAAAATGGCTCAGTTTCAGCATGTGGAAAACCTAGGAAACTAATCTGTGTGGTGCACCAATTCTGCTCTCAGGCACAAGAACACACACAGTTTCTGTATGCATTCTGTAATGACCTCCAGTATGATGCAGAAATGTAGGGGTGGCTTTTACAAGATATCCAGCAATGCAAGGCTGCTACGTGTCGGGTAAGATCCAAGCCCTTGCTGTGTAACTTCCACAGCCTTAATGATGTTCTTAGTGGCTATGTGGGCTGAAATTTATAGTTTCAATGTGAGAGCTGAAAGTTTTAGTGTTTCTTAATTTTTTTTTTCATTAGATAAAGAAAGAAATAATATGCTGGAGTGATTCCAGAGACAGCAGCTACAGGTTTTTTTCTTTTTTGCAGCACTCAGGTAGTCTACCATGTTTTCTCTTACAGCCTCCCATTAAAGCTGTAAGCCAGACTCTGAACCCCAAATAAACTCACCTTCTTTCAGATGTAAGGGGAAGGGAAGGCAGAGATTGCAGAAATTATATATACCTTGCCTTGAACTTGAGAATCTCATCTGAAAATGGAGATAATCTTTACTCTGCAAGTCTTAATGTACTACATGCAAGTACTTTTCAGGAAAAGCCTGAGTTGTATTGTCTTTTTAAAAGTATATATTAACATCCCTTACCTTAAAGTTGCTGGATACATATAAAAATATGGTGGATTTAATCTGAGAATGAGACTAAAGGAGAAAAAAAAAAAATTTTAAGATTAATTTATAAACGGCCCTTGACTCTTTCTTCTTGCCATACACTCCGAACAAATGTGTATGTAAAGTGTATTTCCACCTCAATTTATCACGACTTTATTATTAAGGGTAAATATTGATTCAAAATTAAAATATTGTTACAAACTTCTAAAAACAAGTTAAAAAATATTAACAAATTAAAATAACTCCCTCTATCCTTTCAGAAAAATACTTTTTCAGTTTTTTAGAAGATCATCATGGCATCTATTTGTAGTGGCTTTGGGAATTAGATATTTACTGTCAGAAAACAAACCAGAGCATAGATATGGCCACACAAAAGGAAATATTTTCACTGACAGTGCTAGAACAATCTTGTCACCAAGAACTCCATCAGGTATCAGGTTACAACTTCATTCATAAGTTTCAGGTGTTTAAATTTTTAAACTTTAATTAGTTTCAGGTGTTTTAATTTTTTCAGCTTCACCTTCTTAAAGTATTTTACATCATTTTATTCTAATGATAGGGTTTTTTTTTTTAAACTACTGGATACATCAATTTCACCACAGTTTTTCTTCTTTTTTATTTTAACAACTTGAGGACTCATATCACAACTCAAATGTCTCTTTGTTCTTTCAGCCTGATTTAAAGGAAATTGCCCTATGTACTACAGTAGTTTTGAATGTATTAAAAGTTTTAAAAATTGTTAATTATATGAAATATTCTAACAGTTTAAGCTTAAATGATGCAATTAGCCAGTTACAACTGGAACTACCAGGCCTTATTTAAAATAATGAGGTCTGACAGTTATGGAGCCTGAATTATTCATTGATAACTAGCTTTTCCTCTTTTGCAAACCATGGCTAACATTAATAACAGAGGTGTAAGTGTGAGAACAAAAGAGTTTGACTTTAGGAATACAAATATAAAAGTTCTAAATTATTCCTTAATTACAATTACTGTATGAGCAATATTTTCCAAGAAAAATAATTAGGACTAATATTTTCTCATACATTTCAACATTTGTTTCTGCAGGGAGTCACTGGTTAAAGTAACAGTGCTTGATGATTCATCATCCAAGAGAATATCTTTAAAACAGAGTTAATTTCTGCAACAACATTCTTTTAAAGATACTATTTTAAAAACAAAATGCAGCACTTTCTATTGTGATTCCTGCAGTTACCACACTTACAAAAATACATCCTAATGGCACAGACCCCTTCCTAGTGTCAGAAATGTTCTATTTCCCACTGCCCTTTATCTAGCCATGCCTCATGTTGCTTTCTCCATGATTACTCCATCAGCCTCAAAGATTGTTGCTTTATTTAGCACACCTGAACACAAATGAAATATTATTATTTTAACGTGAATACTGAGATTTACACCTAATGGCTAATTTCACAAAAGGCTGAATTTCCATGAGCTAATTACTTGCTCTAAGCCTGGATGTTTTTCATTACAATTGCTAAGACCAAAACAGAATCTCTACATAAGCTAATCTAACAATAGTGAACATATCTGTCTTCTAATTGCTCAAGTGTTCATGTGGGTCTGGATGTCTTTTACGATTGAAAACTAGAGCTTATGCAATTGAAGTAGAAACTGTTATACATCCTCGTTCTCCCTCAAACCAAAGCAAACCAAAGCAAAAAAAGATGAAATTCTGGAAGTAGGACATGCTGAAAGAGTGACTCATCTGCAAGTAGGAGTGACTGATCTTTGTCTACGACTCTGGCACCACAACAGATAGAATTAAATCACCTATGATATCTAAAATAGGGATCTTAAACAAGAAGAAGCGTAGACTCATTTTGGGATGAATTGTTGAGTTACTGCAATCACACAACTCATTAGTGGTGCTGTTTGGAAGACAATTATGCAGCAGACCTTCAGAGTGCCATTCCTGTGAGGCTTAAAGAGGCTGAACCTCCAAATGGATGCAATGGTTCCTGTACACCTAACTTGGGACATTCTGAAGACTGCAGTCTAAACGTGTATTTTAATAAAGTATGCTTCTATTTTATTGTATTGCTGTACAGTTCCCCAGTGCAGGAAGATCAGAGAGGTGAAGGTCAGAATAAATACTATATAGATATTGAAGTCTGTTCAGTGAGACTTTGAAAAGAAGGATTTGAAAGATGACTATTTTTATTAGTGCAGATGCATACAATATAACCTGATTTTTTTTTGTGCAAATGTCAATTGCAGTATACATATTGTTCACTGAAGATTATGTCATTGGTCAAGAGGGAGGAGAGTCCCCAGATGAATGATTAATAATCAATGTGTCTGGGTTCTTATTTTATTCTTCAGAAAGAAAGAATGAATTAATTGTGTCTCTCCCAAAAATGGGAAAAAGGTCCCAGAAATAGGTCACACCAACTACATCTGTACACAGAGGGGTCCTCTCTGTAAGTGGATTTCCCTAGTTTGGGCAGGGAGCCTCAGCCTCTCCTCTTATATCATTGCTTCACCTTCCTATTGTGATGCAATTAGGGAGAAAAGGCAATATGGATCAGAGTCCTATTAATTTTTTATACAATCATGAAAAACTGAGAGAAAGGGTGGAGAAATACCTAGGGAGAAGGGTTTTGAAGGAGGCCCAAGGTAATGCCTAGGTGTGTGCTCTCTCTACAGGTGATCCAAAGTCTTCCACCAAGTCTGAGCAAACAGCAGCCTTACGTCCCTGGATGAAGGCAAATCAGACTGTGATCCCAGGGGAGTAAGGGGGACAGTGAGCAGCTTCTGAAGAAATCTGTGTTCTCTGACATTCTGTGATAAGGTCTCTCCAAGCAGGTGCAAGATGCATTAAATGTTTGCATGTGTCATTATATATTTATGTGTGTTATCCTGGGGCATTGTTCTTTTTTGGAAAAATAACATTACTTTGCATTAATAAACATTAGGTAGAATCAGTCGAAATATTTGTCAGGACCATATGGTAGTCCAGGATTTTGGTCCCCCAAAGGAAGAAGTCATTTTATAGAAAGAATGTGTTTGTAATTATTCAATCTCTGTTAGTAGCAGAGTAGGGAATTACTTTAGATCACTACCAGGTTATGCTCTAGGTGCCAGTTAGATCTGCCTCCAGGCAAGCTTGTGGACTTTCCTTTTTTGTCAAATTCTGTGTTTCTTTTCTTAAGGACCTTCCTGCTAATTTTAACAGCTATGTCTTCCTTCCTTCCTTCCTTCCTTCCTTCCTTCCTTCCTTCCTTCCTTCCTTCCTTCCTTCCTTCCTTCCCTCCTTCCCTCCTTCCCTCCTTCCCTCCTTCCTTCCTTCCGCCCCTTCCGCCCCTTCCTTCCGCCCCTTCCTTCCGCCCCTTCCTTCCGCCCCTTCCTTCCTTCCGCCCCTTTCCTCTTTCTTTTCCTCTGTATTTCTTTCTCTGTCTCTCTCTTCTTTATCCCTTTACTGATGCTGCTGCTTCCTAGATGCAATCACAAAAAACCCAAACCTGAGATATTGAAGTGCAGATATTCAAAAGCCCTGATTATTTTATGCTAATGAATGAATCATCTAGTGATACAGTATTTCACTTTTTGTGCCCTCCTGGTGGTAGCACAGATCCAATGGTGTGTTTAATTAACTAAAGGAAGCAGAAACAAATCTCCGTGGGTTAATAATATTTATGGCCTAAAAATGAACAAACTAAAGAAAGTGAGTAAATTATTTGGTACAATTCAGAGAAAAATGTAATTGAAATAAAATTTTAATGTATTCCAGAAAGTGCATCTATAAAGATATGTACAAGCAAGGCACATACCTGTGTGAAACAAAGCACTAAAATTGAGGTAATCACTGAGGAGTTAGCAAAAATATTTTTCTAATTATAAAAAAGAATGAAGTCAAACTTCTCAGGAAGAAATATTAGATCTTTTTGTCTACATGGGAATTAGGTCTTTTTTAAATCCATAAAATGCATGGTATCATGTGGTGACTGAACCTTAATTCAAGTAGCTCAACAACATGAATAAGAAAATGCCAGGTCCATTTAACTGTGTCCTTTGTCAAATGCCAATAGAGATGGTGACTTTTTACAAATATCCAGTAGTTAAAAAGATAAAATACTGTAAGTAAATAAGGCTACATGGGTTGTATTAACATGTGGTCCTTTCACTCATTTATGATTCCTATTCTTTGGCTGGAGACTCACATTTTGTTCTATCCCTTAAAATAGTCTGTGGGTCTGGAAATTTCTTAGAAAGAAATTGGCACAATCTTCATCAAAGGAGTTCCCAGAAAAAGCATCAGACCTTCATATCACTCTGCTACCTCCAAGGGAGCCTCAGGAATTTAACTCTATGGGGTATAGAGGTGTACTCTCACTAGCTCAACCAAGCTGTGGCCTGTTTCATGGCTTTCTCACTGAAATGTGCATTTTGGAGTGCTTCTGAGTCCAAAGTCATGTACAGCTCTGAGCCTCAGCCGTGCACCCTTCGGTGGAAAAGACTTCTCCAACAATGAGTAGCTGAGGCTGTTTTTACTGAGACCTTTACTTTCACTTGTGGGACTTGTTCTTTGATCAAATTACTTCAATTTAATTGAGAAATCTATATTTACACAGGGGGCATTAGCATGTTGGGATTAAAATGATGAGTGTTTCCACAGGCCTATCTGTATTATGGACTGAAGATTGAATTTTCACTTTTACTTGTGCAAGTAAATATTGAAGGATGACAATACATCATATTTGAAATTTGCCTTGACCACACATGCACATTCTGTGAAGTACTAAACAGTTCTGACTCTTAGTAGCTTGTCCCCTTCCTGCTCTTGAATTTTTTATGCCACCTTTAGATTTCTGGGTCTTGATATTACTGCAGTGTTGTCTGATTTAGGATTTACAACATTTATTGACAGCAAGAAAACATACTCCACCTCATATCTCAATAACTCTTCAGATCCTAATGGTGACCATGATCTCATTAGCCATTGCTCAATGTCCAAACCTTGCTGTTTAAGTCGAATGGACATTTCAGGAGGATATGTAAAAAGATTTGTTAACATTATGAGATCGATTCACTGCAATGAATTTAAAACAGAGAATACTTACTGGTGTGTGTCACTACATCACATACACACTGTTATTTATAAAACCTACAAGGTTTTGCAAGGTCTATAATAAGATAACCTCTTGAACAGAAAAGCAATGATTTGTGCCTATTCAGTAAAAACCCCCAGTACCCATGAAAACACACAATGAATTATGAGAAATACTTTAACAGTCATGAGTACAGTTTAAATTTTTCTGAACAATTTCACTAGTGTGCCTTATCTTGTGATCACCAACCTCAGGGGTGAGAGGCCTGGTGTTGTATGGAGGCACATTGCTGAGGGCTGGGGGCAGGGGGTTCCTCTCTGCAGGTTGAATGCCTGGGCAAGTAGGGGGTGAGCAGGACCTGTCTGGAGGGGCAGAAATGTGCAGAGATGTCTCCATTAGAAAAATTACTGAGGAAGCTGCTTGGCAGCTCCCCCTGTCCCTTCTGCAATGGGCACAGCAGAGCTGCCCCAGAACTGCACATCACCATCATTTCTTCCTGAGTATAGAACATCACCATCCCCAGATTGACAGCCAAGTGCTTGGAGGATGCTTTCCTTGCCTGCCTTTAATTTTTAAATGCCATTGCTGTGACTTGCAGGTAGGTCCTCAGCCACTTCCATGATCCTTTTTTGCTTCTCTTTTCTCACTGACCAAGAGGCTGTATAAGAAGGGAGCAGAAAAATGGGTGAAGAGTTTATAGAAATGGGCAGACCACTCTGTCTGCTCTGGTAGTCTAATAATGCCCATTCCTTTCACCCATAAATGTAAAAAGACCCAGAACCATCAGATTCCCTCTAGCTTGGTAATGCAAATCGTGGGGTTTTTTTATTTAAAAAATAATTAACTGCAGGTAAGTCATCATTTGTCTACATGCAAGGCATGGATGAGACAGCACTCTAGTTTTGCTTAAATTACTGCTTATGTACCTAGAAAACACAGACAAATGCATGTATAGAGAAGCAGTAAATGTAGAAGCTCCTCTGCTTTAAATGCCTCTTTGAATTTTCCACTGCTCATGCAAAATTATTTATGTCAATATTTTAATTTCAGTCAGGAGGGGTTGAATCAGAGAAAGAGTGACATCCAGGAAAATTGTTGTCAGCAAACTGATGACTGCATACCATAATTAAGAAATAATGTAAGGAGAGAAGCAGCTTGATCTAAATACTGTTGTATTTTCTGAGTTCAGTGCTAAAGAATCAAGGATGAGAAGATATATTAAGATAGATATTACAATATTCATAATTGTATAGTATTGTAAGATGCATTATAAACATAAATGATCATTTCTGTAATCATAAGAATATTAATGCAGCAGCTAATAAATAAAATAAGCACCAAAGGACAAGAATATGACCTTAAAATCCTTACTCAGCTGCCCTATTAACTTTCTGAACACCACTGAAAGTGTGTGTCAGCTGCTTAAATTAAAGAGAGAGTAATTAAAATTACACAAATAATAGGTGACTGGGGTCAGTCTCCATCACCCTATCTCCTATATTTTAGAGTATTTTACATTTTTTCCATCAATATGCAATCTTAATTTTCCTTACACATCTCTCAGGTACTGTTGGTTTAAAAACAACTTACCATAAGAATCAGAGCTTTTGACTGATGATCAGAGCACAGGTTTTGGGGCCATACCCTAAATTCCTTCCCACAGCATATAAGATGAGTCGATTTCTCAGAATCTTTGAGTATGAATGCACTTAATCATCCTTCTTTTTTGAAAAGCACTTTTAGGAGGAAAAAAAAAGAAAAAAAAAAGAAAAATTAGATCTATATTTCAGATCTATACCTAAGATCCCCTTTCCCATTAAGATGGCTTGCATTCAGCAAATGAGCAAAAGCTATGCTCTTATACTCTGGAACTTTAAAAGTAGTGGGAAGAAGAGATAGTGTCTCAAAAATAATCCAGACTTTTTGCTGTGTTTTTACTGTGATAAAAAGTAATAATTATAATAATAAAAGACAAAAAGTGTGACAGGAATTGAACGAAGCAAGACAAGAGAAAACCAAAAGGCAGCAGTATCTCCCCATAGGGTCCTAACCAGAAATAGTTCTTTCTTCTGCCAACATTGAGTGTTCTCTTAACACCAAAGTATTTTACTGTCTTTGCTGGAAGTCATAGCACAGGTACAAATGATTTAATAATAACTGCGCTGAAAATTTATTGGCATTTTAGCATTGTCCAGAAAGGAATTTGAGGGCATGATCTAAGCACACTATCCAATGCATATCTTCAGCATTTCTTAGAATGAAAGAAAAAAGTGGAGCTATTTTGTGCTGTTAACATTAGGCATTGGTAAGGTAAAGAGGAGAAGGTGTGCAAGTAAATATTGCAGGTGCCTGTCTCCTTGACAGGGGCATTCTGCGGCCTGCAGAGCCAAGAGGAGAGGAGAAGGGGCTTGTAGCTTTAGGGACCCCAGTGCATAGAGGCGTTTCTCAAACCAGTTCTGTGCTTTTTGCATAGCAAGGTCAGTACTACCCAAAGCCCCGGTGTGGGTCCAACCCCATGCAGCAACTGCATGGGTTCACAGAAAACATAAGTAGGGAAGGAAAAAACACTGAGTTATGAAGCTCTTATTATTGGTTTGGGTGTAAATAAAGATTTAAAGTTTTTGCAGTGTTATATACTGACTTGTACAGGCTAAGAATGCATAACCCTAAGCCTGATCAATCACTTTATTATACTACACTTATTAAGAAACCCATTGCTTTTATAGACAGTTGTGATACACGTGGACATAATTGGTCCTCCGGTCCAAACATTATCACCATTGGCTAATTAAGAAACAACCCTTTGGTAAACGAATCTCCGTAACACATTCCACATGTTCACAATAACAGGTGCAGAAAGTGAAGATAAGAATTGTTTCTCATTCTTTTCTCTGATCTTCTCAGAGCCTTTCCCAGGACAATGCCTGGGAAAGTTATGTGTTGCTCTCGGTGGACAGAGAGATGCTGCCACGCCTAACCTTAATCCTGAACGCTAACCCAGAACCCTAACCCTAAACCTTACCCTGACCCTAAAACCTAGCCCTAACCCTTCTTACAGTTAGGTGGAGAATAATAGAAATTATATGAATAGTGTAACTCTTATTGGTATCTCTAATTAGGGGGATATAAATAAAAATAGGAAAAATAATAGACTCTTGGGTGGTATTAGGATTATGTATGCACCAGACTTGCTCCTATATAAGATATTTGGTACCAGGGCATGGATAGAAATGCAGCTTTAAACCCTCAAAATGCTAAAAAAGGGAGAGCTTCCTTCAAGTGAACCCCCTTAAAATGATGAAATGGGGAAGTTACCTCCACTTAAACTGATACCATCGCAAATTAATGGCTTCTGCCCTTTAATTTAGTCCCCCAAAATATTGGAAAAAGAGGGGCCAAAGAAGACCTTTGGTTAGTTCTTTGCTCCTCAGGTAAACATTGAGACTTCTCTGGGTGTTTAATTTCTTTCTTCAGGTGGTTGAGGAGATATCGTCAATGTATTCTTCAAATATTGTACATGGATGCTAAGGGAGCTAATCCAAGAAAATATCTATTTTTCTTTCTATCTAATCTATCTATCTATCTATCTATCTATCTATCTATCTATGTCTCCTGACTTTTCCTCTTCTCCTTTTATTTTTGTCATTTCTCAGTAAAACTGAAGACAGGTGGGAAATGTAGTTTCTTGCAAAGTCATTGCAGGTTAGAATGTCATTGAACTTGAAAAGACTTTATTGAAGTCCTCCTAGAAATTGTCTCTCTTCAATGTTTTCCTACCCACCACCTTTTTGTGATGACTGAATTTAGGAGGAAATTCTCATTTTAAGCAGTCTATTTTTACAGTAACTTATCAAACAGTGGCCTTTAGCTGTTGTTCTGTGACAGCCACTCTATTAAAATCCTGATGTAAACAAGTGGAGAAGGTGAACTAGAAGTGCAGGTATTTGCACAGCATTACTGTCAGGTAAAATTTTAAAGATAGGTTTTATGAACCCATTATTTGCAGTCAAGGCTTTTGACTACAGCTTGTGAAATCATTTAAGTAGACAAAGTGTTTTGTCAAAACATACTGCTGGGAGTCAGTATGTAGCTTCTTTTTATGTAATTCAATTTGGTTCTGTTGTTTGCACGAAAGTGGGATATCTAGCTGGGCAGCAATAGTGGTGCTGTGTGTGATCACAATATGGTGACTTTCTAGAGTAATTAACGTTAAATGCCTTTTGTTTTCATTTAGTGCTTAATGCATGCATGCATAATTGCAGTGTACATACAGACCTATCAAGGAAGATGCTTGAGGGCTTTTAAACAAAAATAACAATATCCAAAGATTTTATGGAGTGGGATATGCATGATAATGTATGCCCATTTTAAAATCACAGACCCCTGTGTCCTGTAAGGCTGTGCTTGACATGACTCTGAAAGAGATGGGCACTTTAAAGAGGCAGAGCTGTTTCTGGCCTTTCAGCTCTAAGCCTCCTGCCTGAGGTGATGCTGGACCAGACTGCCCTGAGACAAGCTGGCTTCCTCTGCTCCCCCAAGGAGTTGTGGAAAGGCAGCATTGTTACAGCATGGTGTGTGTTAGACAAGCTTCCTCAAGCCCAGAACACGCTGTGTGTGCTGAGATTGGCTGCACACGAGGCACCTTTTGAAAAACACACTATAAATGTTCCATTCACTTAAGAGACTTTCTGGACTGTACATTTCTAGCTCCCCTACTTCACTTGGAGAAACAGCAGACAGAGAATGTGACCTGATCCTCTTGGCTGGGGTTTTCCTGAGGTACCAAGCAGTACCATTGGGGTTGGTGTGGTCTGGCATAACTTCATGTAAGAATTTCATAAGAGCATTTTGGCCAAGCCATACCTTACAGCATTTTGAATTGAACCACCATTTCCCAAATGTACTTTGAGAAAGTTGGGAAAAGTTGGAACTGTAACAGTTCCAAATGTAATTTCCAAACATATTTAAATTAGTTACTACTGTCAATAGAAATGGTGACGACAGGAGGAGAAGACATCTCCTCACATAGTTTTAACATATCACTTTGATGTATCTTTTGTACAAATATGGATATATTATATTTTGGGAAGCTCTAGCCAAATAAAACACATAGTGAACAGCAAGCTGTAATAGAAAAGTTGCAGGACATGGGGACCAGATCTTCTGCATTAGCACATTGTCCAAAAATAAATAGATAGATGGAGAAATATGGAGAGATACAAGAAGAAGAAGAAAGCATTTTTTAGGCAGTAGCAATTGTGAGCATAAATAGAGTAGTAAAAAAGTTGTCAGATAAAAAACCAATAACTTGTTGCAGTAAGATTATGTCTTTAAGTAGGTACATTCTATACAGCTGTTCCTTTCATAAGTTAGCTTTGATCTGCTATACACCAAAACCATATCAATTGTGAAAAATGCTCAGGCATCCTTTGCCCAGACATAATCCTACATCTCTGGACATAATTCAGGTCATTAAATTAGTTATTGCATAGGATAGGAATTGAGAAAGCTAACAAACAAAATAAAGCCACAATCACTATTGTAGATCCCTATGAGCTTGCCTACACAGCTATGTAATATTAGAGCAGCTACAGCAGTTAAGAAAGTGATTAGAATAATCTTCTACTGTGTATACCATTTATTTGGAGATAACTCTAACCTTGGAGTGGCATGTCCCTGCAAAACTGATACGTTTATAACAATATTCCAGACTAATATTGCGATAGGACTCCAAAAACCCCTTCCACGCATCTCTTGAGCCACACAGCTTTAATGTTTATGTATCGGGAGCTCCACATCAGTCCAGTGTTCTCTTCTTTTCAGAATTAGTCCTGGTTGCAGCATTTAATCTGCACCATTTTGTAAGCCAATTACTTGGAGCAGCGTGACCGCTGGTACCACACTGGCCTCAAGTCGTGTTCTGCCACAGCTGCAAAAGGGGCACAGAAATGGCACAATACCAGCTCTGTTTGGCCCTGATCCAGCAAAGCACTTAAACACCTGTTCAGCTCAAGGTATATGAGTAATCCCATAGAAGACAAGATGATAAATTCTCTGAGCTAGTATCTGCTTAGATTCATAGACTGTGAAAACAGAAGGGAACATCTAAACACCTTGTCTGACCTCCTGTATACCACAGGAGTTCTTCAAATACAACTTTGCTCAATCTTTCCTTTCTCTCAGAAGAAAACAGCCAGCTCTAATGTCTACATATTCAGTGATGAAAAAATTACCACTATTTTGCATAAATTGTTCTAATGATTAAAGGTCCTCAACAGGACAAATATATACATTTTTTCAATCAAGACCCTATGAGGTCCTTTGGCTTCACTAAATATTGTTGGTTTTAATTAACTGGAATGAGGAGCCACATACTAACTCATTTCTCTTTTTGTATACATGCTTATAGACTGCAAATAAATCAGCAGTCTATAAGATATATAAGATATATTATATATATATCTTATATATATATATACCTTAAATTTTAGGTTGATGAATTGACAGGCAGTGATTTCCAGGTTTCTCGATAGACAGCAGATTATTTGGCCTTTAAGGAGATTCCTGCCTCTTCTCAGACTCCTCTGTTATTATTCTACATCTCTGCAAGTATGATTTCTGGAATAACACACAGTATTTCAGGAGACATTCCTACTTATAGTTCATTTTTTTTTCTCACCAGGCTAAGGCAGGATCTTTTGGCTTCATGGTCACACTGAAATTTTACACAAAACCATTCTTCACTGCCTGTCCTTTCAGTATAATTGTTTCCCATGATAAGTTCAATCACCTTTAAGTGCCCCCCACCCCCCACTTCGTTTTTCCTGAGTATATGGTCTTACATTCATTGAAATGCATAGTTTGATTGTGCCCAACTTAATTGCAACCAAAGTACCCCATAACAGTTTTCATTATTCTTTCATCTCTTATTTATATGCTCTATTCACAGCCTCAGTGTTTTCTAGAACTTATTGTGACTCTTTTCTCCCATGTCATGAATTAAGAGATCAAATACAGTAACATAACACACTGGAAGTGTTTGTACTCAGTGGATGATCCAGCATTTCCAACTACATTTTCCAACTACATCCAACATCATGTTTAACCAATTTAATACATTGATTTTGTAATATTCACATTTTCTAATAAACTGTTGGGTGAAATCAAATCAGAACACTGCACATAAAAAATATAATTTCTCCCTATATATGTATAACATCCTAAGGTTTTCATCAAAAGATATCAAGTTTTTCTGATGAGATCCAGCTTTCATTAACCCTTATTGATTGGCTTGAATTATGCATATATATATTGCATAATGTTGCAATCTCAATATCACCATTATTTGCCTGTAATTTCTGCATGAAGTCATCCACATGGAGTTCCAAATACAACCAAATATTTTTGTAAATATATTTAAAGTTTTTGGTAGAAATCTGAAGAGCAAAGAAGGGGATCCGATGTTGTGAAGAGAAAGCCCATAAACTAAAGATCTATTAGCTTACCCAGAGGTAAGCAAAAGTTTAAAAGGAAAAAATACAGAAGGAAAAAACAAAACAAAAAAGCACTGTTTGTAAGGCAGAAAATGAAGGATTATAAAGACTGTTTTAATAAGGATTTAAAAAGTAAAAGAGAGAGGGAACAAGTTTTTCAGAGATGCTTCAAAAGAAAGCCAATAGTGCAAAGCAGGGAGGAATTGCTAAGGATGACGGTTATATTCCAGGTGCTCCTAAGCTAAGTAAAAGATTCCACACTGAGGCACAACTGACAGAAAGCAGCATGCCAGAGCTAAGTACTGGCCTTGTGCAAGCACTGTTTCTGTGTAACTGTATAGCAATGATAGTTAATCATGGGTTTACACAGGAAGAGAAGAAGCCTTAGCACATACAGAGTCTGATCTCACAAAATCTGTCCATGCACACAGATCATTTCATCTGGCATTTCAGCAGCCTTTCATGCACCCTACCAGAGACAAATAGGAGGCAATGCCACGACTGCCTGGTGCCACTGCCCAGCACAGAAAAATACTGGAAGCTGACATGGTGAGGACATATTCAGCTAAACTTAATTTCACTTTCCCCACAGAAGAGTACGTAAAAAGAAGTAAAAAAAAAAAAAAGAAAAAAAAAGAAAAAAAGGTAGTCTTTGGAGAAGGACAGTTTTAACAAGATCTTTTCTGTTTGCTCCATCCCCCTGTGAGGGTTCAGAGCACTGGAATTTCTGCAGGCCTCTGTTTGAAAATAAGGGGCTAATGAAAAGGTACATGCATGGCTTGCTAGCCTAAACTAGTCCTAGAATATCCTGGGATTTGCCAAAGCACTAAATGACGTTGACATAGAACACTTTAAGGGAAAAGTCACCTTTTATTCTTTGCTTTTCAGTATTTAGAAATGTAGCTTCAGTTTCCTTTGTGGTTTTTGTATAAAGGAAATTCATTTTGAATAGAGATGGGTCCATTTCTTTAGGTTTGATCTCAATGGATACTGAAGCTGGACCGCTGCGCCTTCCAATTCTTGCAATTTCTGGGGAAAGAGAGGGCAGACAGGTTTAGATGAAGAGGACAGAGGAATAGTAAAAAAGAAATATTTAACATGGAGAAGAATCTCAATCACTGAGAGGAACAGATTTAATGTAAGGCCTAACTACTTCTCTGGGAACTATGTACAATTAGAACTTTTCCTAACATGCCACACTGACTAATTTATTTTCAAGTCCACCAGATTCCATGGTGCAGTGAAGTCTCCTCATGGCCATTTTAATCCATCAATCTATTGTGTGCTCCATGAAGGTCAGCCTGTTTAGATGCCCTGATGTAGGCAGGACTTTGCAGACATAGGGTTCAAGGGAATGATGCTGCTTAGTGGAGAGCTGGGTCCTCGGAGGTCACAGGTAAGACTCATTTTGCTTATATCAGCTCTGCCTTTAGATGATTTTTTTAGTGATAATAGTTTTTCTAATACATGGTAGAAGCACAAAAAGCCACTGCTGTTCAGGGAAGTTCTGCATGTGCTCAGACAGCTTTTCTTTCTCTGCTTTGGATCTCTTCCTTCCCCAGTGGTAAAGCCTGGTGGGAAGTCCTATGATGATAGAAGCAGTCGATACCTTTGTAAGAACAGAGAGCTGTCTTTACACATGTGTGCCTTAAGTTCAATAAACAACCTAGGTTTGCACCTAATTTTCCACTGAATGATCTAATACCAGCAGAGAACATTTGCAGTATGGGGACAATGCTAGTCTTTTTAGCTAGACATTTCCTTGACTACAGTGAGGTTTTTTCTTCCTTCTAGTGTGGAAGGCAGGGGGATTCTATCATCTGTGATTTAAATTAAGTGATGGCTCTTTTAATGTAAATAATTTTCTACCAGGCTCAACTATTTGATATCTAGATAAAGAAAGTAATTTACCCCACATTAAAAAGAAGAGGGGAGAGAAAGGAAAGGGAAAGGGAAAGGGAAAGGGAAAGGAAAGGAAAGGAAAGGAAAGGAAAGGAAAGGAAAGGAAAGGAAAGGAAAGGAAAGGAAAGGAAAGGAAAGGAAAGGAAAGGAAAGGAAAGGAAAGGAAAGGAAAGGAGACTTGGAATCAAATTTCTGGCATTATTATATCAGTATAACCATTTTGGCACCACAGTTGGCAGGAATAGGTTGATTTTTTCTGGATACCCTCAGTCTAGTAGGTAACTTGCTGAGAAATTGCAATTCAAATTCTGATTTTGTCAGAATGTTCTGAAGTTATGCCCAGAATTCTTTAAAATTGAGAGTTCATTTCTGGCTTGGTGCAGTTGTAAAATTTCAGGAGAGAGCTGTTCTTTTGTACTTAATGCTGAAATTTTTTCTAAATAATTTGTATCATTATTACTTATTGACTGTGGTGAAGGAAAACCCATTTAAGAAAATACGTTTCAATGACAGAAGCAAAATAAACAGTGGTACATATAACTGATAACTCATTAAATAAGAAGTCCATGCTTTTATCTGGCTCTTCAAACACATTTTAGGCACTTCAACAAGATTAGAAAAACACTTTTATGCCAAAAAAAAACCTCCTTTAATCACTTCTCTTCTAAGAAGATACCTTCATGAAAAGAGGAGAATTAACCTCTTTGCTGCCACTACTCCTTTTACCGCAAAAAAAAGAGCATTTGTAACATTTCTAATCCATTTGGTTCTGTCAGAAGGAAACAGCTATTTTTCAGAAGCATTAATCATATGGGAAGATATTTTCAAGCACATATCTTGCTGGGAAATTATTAGTATGCACTAGACCATCATTAGTCTACTCGAATGGAACAGCAAGAGCCCCAGATTTTCCAAGTGCCAGAGACAAGACTAGTCCATCATGTTCTTTATGGTCCAAGATGACTTTTTTTTTGTAGGTTTATTTGCCATAATGCATTTAAGAGATGGGGGAAAAAAAGACTCAAAAACTTCTAGTTGTAACAATTTAGAAGGTAAATGAAAACGAACAAGGAGAGAAGGGGTGAATAAAAGAGTCACCAACCAATGAGTGAATCCCACTGAACCAGATACAAAATAGCTGCTGCAGTGTAAGATGACAAAATAATGAAATCATGTGCTCAAAAAAAGGGAAGCAAAACTATATATATATATATATGTATGTATGTATGTATGTATATACACAAACATATAGCGTGATTGAACACAAATCCTAAGACAGAATCTTCTCCATGAATCCTTCTGTAAATACATCCTACAATATAGCAAAGTAACGAGATGCTACAGCTATTGGGTGGTTCTGGTGGGACTCTCTGCAGGACCAGTGGAAAGCCTGAAAGTCAAAGAGAGGGAAAACCCTCTCACAGTCTGGATCACACTGCCTCATTCCCCAGCCTAAAGCCTGGCCAAGGCCAACCTCTTGCAGAAAGAAAATTCAGCTGTTGTTGGAAAATTCAGCCTCTTCACATCCCTCAGTGGAAAAAGAGGTGGTACTGAGGGGGAAGATGACTTCCTATTTCGACATAGAGAATCTTGCTACCACCTCTACTGCTTCCACCAGGCAGTCTTAATCTGTTCTTAGAAGATTAAGTACTTGTGTCTCTTATATCTTATTTTTTGATGTCTTGTTTGTGGAAACTGGTATAGCTAAAATAGATAGTGACCTCAGGACTATATCACATCTTTTCTAAAAGGCAAAAGCTATTTCAAATTTTTTCATCTTTTCCAAACTACTCTTGCTTTTCTTGCTCCCAAAATGCAGTGAAGTGAAACTCTGTTTTAGTCTGTTCAGCCCTATCAGCACTGCCTTCACATCCCAGCAGGTATCCTGCTCATTTTTGGGTTTCTCCAGACAGCAGGTAAACTTCTGGATACCTGTCTGACTTAACAAAGGTGTTCTTTTGATGTTTGCCTTTAGGAACCTTAAACTTTGGGTCCTTCTATTATTTTGTCCAACAAGTCAAGGCATTGCTGTCAAGGGAGATGTTATTGTGGAAATGACAGAATATGTTCAAGGGCAGTGAATAAGTTCCCTTTCAATAAAAGCACACATTATGTCCAAGAACAGTCAAAAGGGTTAAAATACAATCTTTCCAGATAAATTTCTAGCCATATGAGGCTCAAAAAGTCAAAAGATTTGAAAGCTATTAGTACTTCTGTAGATCATCCTCTTCCAGACACTCTTTTTTCTCTCTCTCTTTTTTTTTTCTCCTTTAACTGACAGGTTGCAGTTAAAAATTAAAGTAAAAAGAGACCCTCTCTTTCCTACATACTTTTAATGGAACTCAAGCCAAAATAAGTCAGACTAAATTATGGGAGTAAATGACCTCCTGGGAAGTATAATACCAAATTCTGAAGAACTGTAAAGAGTTTCCTTTGATCTTTTTAGCTTCGCAGCCTGAAATTCAAAATCTGTATTTAATTTTAGATTGCATATGCCAGCTTTTAAGTTTCCTCTCTAACATGATATATCATTTTAAATGATAGGACACCTTTAACTTGTATTTCTTGAAAATGCTGACTATCCTTTCTTTATTCTTTTACACTATAAAAACAGATATAAATATTACTAATTGCAAAAATAATTTGAGGTTGGGTGCTATAATGGAGAAACCATTGACCTTCACTTAAGAGACTGTGCCTTCAAGCTCAACCTGAATTTCTAAGTGAAATGACTTTGATCTGAGACACAAGTAACTTCAGTTCAATGCCCTACAGGATATACATCTAGAAAAAAGGACAAGCTGAGCACTTAACTATATATCCATGTTACAATTTAGGAGCTAGACAAAGGATGCTATGTTTCAAATGTGGTAGAATAGGCCTATTTCTTTCTTTGGCCACACAGTCACATTGCAAGAAGTGTATTCCTAAACCAGAAATCTCAGAAGGCACAACAAGCTGTATTAGCTCTTGGCTGGAGAATTTTCTGACCTCTGCACTTGAGCACAGACTTTAGATATAGGCAGCTGGAATAATCTCCCTCTTGAGTCCAGAAGAGAGCCACAAAAGTCTTTATGCCTTATGCATTATGAAAGAAGCCACCTTTTTGAGGAAAGTAAGTTGTATCAGGTTGGCTGGAAACAACATGAAAGAGCAGCTGCTAACCATTGGACTTACACAGACAAAGCTCTAGGAAATGTGCTGACACACAGTGCTTTGTTATGTGTCTGTCTCGTGATCAGCCAAACAAAGATATAAATACAGTCCAGAATTTTGAAATATAATAGCGTTCTGAATTGAGTCCTGGGGGAATAATTTGTAATGAATAATTTATCTGCTGAATTTAGTTTCTCCTACTAACAAAATATCCATAAACTAGTCATGGTTGCCTTACATGTTATTTTGAAGAGAAGCAACTGAAAAAAGTTGTCTCCAAATATTTGGAGCTATTTGAGCTACATAAAGATAGTTCTGACTGACTGGCTAATTTAAATAGCTTTGTTTCACTATCCTGATTATGAAAACCAACCAGTCAACCAAGATACCTGTGCCCCAAAGCATTTCCTATATGGAAATACCTGGCATGAGTACACAACACAACTAAAAGCTCTGCATTTTTCAGCTGTTTTGAACGGGTGGTGTCATTTTGACTGTGTAAAAGAAATGGTCTTGAAGCGAGAGGCTGAACTTTCTGGGGTCAATCACTGCAGAATTTAATCCAACCCTTGCCTCTTATCACAGCCTACCCCAGAGAGCAGTTACTGTTACCTTCCTTCTACCTAGTGAATTGCTGACAAATCACCTGGCTGTTCTATGGAAAATAGAAGAGATCAAATGTATACAAAATAATTTTGAAATTGTATAACCTCAGAGAAAAATAGAAATGGCAACACTGGAACAGAACAATGGACTTAGTCAATGTAAAATTGGGTTGTGCATAAGCCCTTTCGCTCACTGACAAGGTAAAACAGATTGACATGCTTTGAGGCTGTAGTTGCTGATAAGAAATGTCATTTGTAAGCCTTTTACTCCCAGCCAAAGTGAAGCAATTAAAATATTTAGAAGTAGCCTTCTCCTCCCCATCCAACATGAGGCTCATCTGGGCTTTCTTAGCAGTAATCCCAGCTGCCACATTTCTGGAGACACAGAGAGACAGACCAGAACCAGCACAATCCTGGAAAACCTCAAGTTGGAGAAGTACAGTTAATAAGTGTGGTATCCTCTGTGCTATTGCTGGCTGCCCAACAGTTTCAGAAAGGAATATTGTTGCTTTTGGTTTACCTATTTTCATAGATTTGATAGTGTTTTTCTTCATTTCTGCTTGCTACAACACCTTACTTTTCTCAAAGTTATAACAATAGAAACAAGGTTTATGGAAGAATTAAGTAAGGAAGACATCTGAAAGCAATATTCCCAATTCAAAAACTAACTATTCTCAAAAGGCCAGGCTTGTCTAGTACCAATATTCACCTGAATCCTTCTAGACTATCAAAAAAGTTTAAACTTTCTTAAAGTTTGGGATATTCAGATCTCAGTTTTACATTACCTTGCCTCTGAAATAAGTACCAAAATGTGTTCATGTAAGATTCCTTACTTCTGCTGTTGCAATATTAGTCATCATTTACATAAAACTTAATATTTACTCCAGCAGAAGCCAATTTACGATTGTTAATATTCCATCCATGACTATAAATGTTCTTCCTAAAAAGCAAACAAACAAAAAACTGTCTGATTTTGACCAGATAACAGAAAGTAACTGAGCTGAAGATTGGAGAAGATTCCCAGTGAAAACACTGGTGGTCATTTACAACTTGAGAAACCAAAGCATTCCAGAAAACACAGCAGCTCTTAAATGAAAGTAGAGGAGACGACAGAAAGAGAAAATCACCTTTACATTGTCTGAACCAGCCTGCTGCTGAAAGAAAGGTAAAGAGATATTACAGATATATAAACATGTTTATAAATATTAGCAAATCAGCAGATTTGACAGTATCACATATCAGTTCCATCAGTTCCCTACTTTATATACAATTGTCATATACCTGGTGCTCAGGTGAGTACCAGATGGCCTCAGGTGGCCTCACTCAGGTGAGGCCTTTTCTCCCAGAGCCATCAAGCTCCAAAACTGACAGAGACATCATGATTTTTCATCATTTTTATCTACATTCTTAAATAAATAGCCACTGTGTTTTTAACAACAATAGGAAAACAAGAGCAATAATGTTCTGCCCTACAAGTCAGTGAATGTCTTATCTAAAATATTGTCTTTATTATTTTTACACATTATTCACATATTTCACATAATTACTTTTTGAGCTGTAAAGGATTTTTGGCAAATTGGTCGGTGACAACTCTACAGAGCTACATAATCTTAGGATCTTAGTGGCAACAAAGGACGACTATTTAACCATTATTTTCACTCAACTATTATTCTACATTCTTCCAGTATTTTAAGTTAAAGATTGGTAAATTCCTTCACCAAGAAGCATGTAGAATTTTACAGTTACATAAGCTGATGCAGTGTCAATCCGTGACATTTTCATTATTCTATTTGCTTCTGACCTTGTTCTTACCTACATGTATGTAAATGAAGAGAAAGTTTTCAAGTTGTCTTGGTTCTCCTCAGAGTGGGACTGCCTGTGTTTGTACACACACTGGAATGATGGGGCTCCTGCCTTGGTTGTGAGAGCTTTTAGGTACTGAGATAACCCAAATACTAGAAAAAATCAGACTTGGTTTATGCCCTTGTATGTGAGAGTGTCTAATTAGTATTCAAAAGGCATTACTCACAGCTGGATGCAGGAATATGTATTGTATGCCAAATCTGTGATTCATACTGACTAATACAATATAAGTGATAGGCTCATTTATTTATTTGCATGTAATTTAAAAGAAAGAGTTGTGATCATACTTCTTCAAGATTACATCAGATCATTGTCCCAGAAAAAACTCAAACAAGAGTTTGTTGAAATGAGTTAAAAGGTAGGGTTTGATAAGTCGGAGGGCCATTCTCTCCTTGTGCACTGCATGTATCTCCCATTCCTATTATATGGTGTTATATGTGCATATTCAGGGAAGAATATCAGTGATTAATAAGGACCCACATTTTCCAGTGTGCTGAACTCTTAAGATAGGAACACCAGTGAGATCTGCCTAGTTTGGCTCAGCTGTACCTTAAATGAATATCTGTTTTGTAGCAGATCTTTAAATAAACCAAATGGATGTGGTGACCATTTCAAAGGCAGTCTGGTGTTAACTTTTGACATACAGCAATGTAGCTAAGTATGCTCAGGAGTAAGAAAGGGTATTTATTTCAATGCTGGCAAATAGTGGTGGTTGGTCTGTCTGCAGCTCCAAATTAGGCCATTTTGCACTCAAAAGCACTGTGGATTTTTCCCCTCTACTGGTTAATGATCTTAACTAGTCATTTGTTCCTAAGAAAAGAAGGAAAAAGGATGTGTCTTAGGCTCATAGTAACTTCAATTAGTTGTTAGCAAAAGATTTTATCCTGGTAGCAAAACCAGAAAAAAAAATCTTTTAAATTAATTTGAAGATGCCTACATTTAGAGAATGGCATTGCTTTAACAGGGCTATGCAAATGAGTCCAATTTAGCATCTTGTATTCAGCTGGAAACCATTGCTAAATGATCGGGATAGCCAGTCACAGATATTAAAATGAATTATATCTAATCTGAATTTTAGTCACGCTACATTAACTAATAGAAAGTTATTAACATTTCAAGAGAAAAAAAGCTTTTGCCTGCAAAATTAACAGTGGCTGAGATGTGACCTGTGAGCCATGCAGCCTGATCACTGTAATGACAGTGTAATGGCATATTTACATTAAAATCTCTGCAGCTAATATGTGATTCAGAATTGGACGTTAAGTCGAGGATTATTTAGTCTGGCCTGTTGGCCTTTCTCTAAGTAGTTTTTTTTTACTTCAATACAAATCTGAAACTTTTCATTTCATGACTATTTATGTGACTAGTTTCTATGGCTATGTCTCTCCATCTTTACATCAGCTGCTTCGTGTGGCCAGCTTGCTCTTTCATTTTCCCTTCCTTTTTCCAATATATTTATTGTTTGCTGCGGGCATGTACAACTTCAAGAAATCCACATTAGTTGCAAGCTAGTCAGGAAAAGGGAAATGTTTTTCTACTTCATTTTTACTGCTAATTTGCTTCAAAAGGCACAATGTTTTCATGTTTTAATTCCTATACTTTTTAAATATACAGCACCCTGGAAAAATGGATAATTCAAAGCCATCTTTATCTGGAGAGAAGAAAATGTGTAATTATAAAGCTGTTCTTATCCTTAGCAGGCATTGACAACCCGCTGCAATTTCTCCTGCTACCAGTTAATTTCTACCAAAGCAAAGGCTTGAAATTTATGTGGCAATATCTATATCATTTGTGAAATTTGTAAAACACTTCCACATATGAAATTGTTTCCTTCATTATTTAAAAGACACAGCAGCATTTTAAAAATTGAGAAAATTCAATGAAATTAGGAAGCTGACTAGATAAAAATATCACTTTCATTTTATAATTACTGTATTATTCATGGAAGTCCAGTTTAAAAATGGGCTTGAGTGGGCTTGTTTTGGTTTGTTGTACAAAACCAGAACATTTTCAAAAAGTCTCAGATTCCAGATAGACCTTCAATGCTGAGAAAAAAAGCTGGATACAATTTATTAATGCACCTCCTTTTTGTAAGTTCAACAATTGATTTAGTTTTTGCATTTAATATGTGTTTCTTTGCCATTTTCTATTAATCTATATACAGATATTCATTTGCTGTGGAAGATACTTTCTTTATGTAATGAAATTTTAAATAAAATGCTAAAGCTAAAAGCAGTAAATAAAGACTGAAAGCATATACCTTATATATTCCAGACCCGTGTATGTATTTGCATACAACAACAGGCCAGTATAAAATTTTGTTCTTGATGTTCTTTAAACTTTAAAAGAACAAGCGGAGCCTCATGTGACTCAACTTTTTAACTGGTTTATTCTCTATTTTCAAAAGGTGTGTGTTGTGCTCCCTCTTCAACCTAGACATATGTCAGCCACATAGCAGTCGTGATATAAATGCCATCTCACCTCCATTCCCCAATTAGAAAAAGAGAATTAATACAGAGACATTCGTCTGACTGACGAGTATCCATGCAGATAGAACTCACTAAACAGATTTGTGATAAACACAGGTGCTTAGTTTACTCTAAATGTACAGCTTCATCATATTTCTGAAATCTTCACTATGATGCATTCATATAATAAATGCTGATTGAAGAAATAACTAGAAATTTGATGTAACATTGCAGTAATCTTAACTTCATTTGATATTTCTGAACCATCTCCTAATATCTGAGTTTTCTGTTCAAAATGCACAGATAATACTGAGCTCAGAGCCAAGACTCCCTCCTTTGTGGTGCCAAGTGTACCACAAGTGCTGTAGACCCCATGGCTGGGAGATTCTGACGGCAGTGGGACCAAAGCTGTTTCCTTGATCTTATGGGGCAGCCACTGAGACCCTTCCAAAGCATCTGTAATTTTCCTCTTCTCATACTTTGGAAGTAGCAAAGTACATGAGAAAGCTGCACCTATCTGCAGGAGTTTCTGTCCCCTTTTTTAAGCAGATCCCAATGCTGAAAATTAGACAAGCCCTCTAAAAATAATACTAGGGAATTAATCTTTGTTATAGCTACAGGATTCAGTTGTCCCTTTTACCCAAAACCCAGCATGAAAGCCACCAGACCCATGCCCCTCAACCCACTAGGGATGAGAAATTCTCTCTTAATATTGCATTTGGCTTTGAAAATTATATTCTCTAGTTTAGTTTGGGTTCTTTTTTGTTTGTAGATTTCCTGTAACAATTGCTGTAATTAATATTACAAATCTGAACATTTTCTGTGCAAGAGCCAAGACCACATTTTACACGACCTCTAGTTACATCAGTCATATATAATTAAATGGTTAATAATGTGTCCAGGTGCTTTCCTTATCCTACACTAATCCTACAATTTGGTCTTCTCTTGGTTGCTCTCTAATTCTAGTGCTGGCAGTCAAGGGCTAGGCAAGGATATCACAGATTGCTTGAGACACATCATAGGGAAACTTTTCTCCTGAATCATGAAGTTCAGCAGATGCAAGTATCATAAGCATATGGAAAAATAATTAAAAATTTAAATAGTAAAAAATGCTTTATGACCACTTTGGACTAGCCTTATGGAAAAGAGAGGGAAACACTGATTAAAGAACTTGGAACTAAATGTCAGCAAGCTACCCACTTAACAAAGAGCATCCTAATTCCTTTGCTTTCTATGCTGTCACTGTAGCCACATAAGGCACAGCTTCTGCCCCCAAGTTATAATTTCTGCAGAAAACAGGAGAATTCAAGTAAGTAAAGAGAAAACTGAAAATATTTGGGGAAAAAAGCAGACTCTTATGCACATTCTGCTCATCCCAGAATTATTGCTGGGTTCTCCTATTTCTTAGATATGGAAGAAGAGTCAGAGAACTTGCAGGCAAAGTAAGGACTGGCATCTTTTGCTCCTGGGTCTCAGTGAGGAAGCATCCATTACAGCCAAGAGCTTGACCTCATAGAGCCAGAGGAGGTAAGGGAGATGAATGAGCCATAAAGTCATCACTGCCACCTCTGAAACACTCCTCAGCTGTGAGGGGTCCACAGAAACTGCCCAAGCCATCAGGAACCATGTCCAACAAGCTGAAGGCTTAAAAGGTAAAATCTCAACAGACAGGTTAAAATACGTACCAGAAGATGGAAAAGACAGGAAAGACAATGTAAAAATTTATTTGCTGTCCTAAAGTGTCCTGCCATGTTTCTGAGGAGGAAAGCCTTACACTGAAACCTGAGTATAAGTTCAGAAAAAAACCCAACCCAAACCATTGCTTATAAAAACAAAGAACATCCATGGATATCTCCCTGCAATACTCATTCTTCTCTAAAATCATTACATCAATGCTCATTACCTCTATAAACGCTTTTTTCAAGCCAAACTTCTGAAGACAAATTCTCAAAACAGTCTCTGATTCAGCATCTGGGTCATGCATCATTTCCCCTCTGCCCATACATGTAAACCATAGCTATATCAACATCTTGGCTATTCAATAAACACAGCCAGTTCTTTTAATCAGTTTTTCCTTCTGAAGAGGCACGTGGAAGTGACCAAAATTCACTTAGGACATGCTGTGTGCTTGAATGTTAAAATCAGCACGATTGCTGCTACTGGTAAGTAACATAGGGATTCCAGTGGTCTGTTGGCATAATCATCATACACCTGGCTCAAAATACCTGTGACTTGGAAGCACAAAATAAAAAATTAGATTATAATTCCTCCCCTAATTCCAGAATAAATTTCTGGAAGTACTACACAGTTTAGATAAGCACTTCCAAGTTGTATTGATCAACTATGTATCTCGCACCACACTTATTTTTTTCTAGTATTAAATTTAGACCATTCCTAGTGTTACTGGATAGACAATGTCAGCAAATACAAACTTTTGAGCTAAAGTTTCTTTTAAAATACAGTTTGACTTTGACCTTTACAAGGACACTTCATGTAAAACTAACTCACTTACAAACATCTAAAATGCTAATGCACTACAAGGTTAACTGCTCTTATTAATCCATTAAACAAGAACTGTATGCCCTTTCTTATATTAACCATTATTTACTTATTTCATTCTTATGTCCAAAGTCCAAAAGCTCTTATCTTTGTTACAAAAACTAACAAAGAGTTAGCTAGATCTTACAAAACTTCAACTGGTTTCTATTTTTGTGCTTTCATTAGTACTAAAAGTCTTGGCATAAAAAAATCCAATGTGGCAAGCAGGGTGGTCAGCAATTTTTTGAGATCACTTGCTGGAGTAGTGCAAGTCAAAGAAGCGAACATATCTCTTTTTTTTAGTTAAAAAAATATTTCTTTTTTTCCCTTGCCTGTGATTTGAGAAGAAGAGAGGAGATTTTTATGTGCATATGTAGCAATGGCAAGCAGCTGTAAAAACCTTCCACCCTAAAGATTGATGAATTTGTTTCATTAACACCAGCACATCTGAAAGACATTTGACACTTTGGAAAACCAACTATAGTTCTTTAAAATGCCCCAGATGAAATGCCTCATAATATGATTATTAATGGCCATCCTAGGAGCCTCTGGTGCCTTCTCTATTTAAAAAGTTATAAAACCTTAACTTCTGATTATACCTGACCCCAGTCTAAATGTTTATTTTGCTAGGAAATCTGGAACTCTACTTGCATGAGGAGCTGTGAGATCTGCACCAGCAAGATTTTAAAAGCCTTTCTGAAATTCCCCTTTTATATTCTTTTCTATTTATGACATTAAAGACTCACCACATCCTTTGAATATCAAACAATAGAAAACCACAAAGCAAATACTTTGTGGCCATCCCATGCCATATTCATTGAATGTCTGTTAAGAATGAACACATCTATGTGGTTCAACATCTGTTTTTAAGTGTAGTGCGAAGAAATTCAACCTGAACCAAGTGGGCATCTGTTTTCTACATTTTCTGAGTGCTCCTAAATCTGAGGCAGCTCTGGATGGAGGCCATGCACCCAGTGCTTGTGAAGGAAGAGTTCTCCTACATGTATCAGTGGTCTGGGAGGAGGGCCCTACGGGATGCCTGTCTCACACCCCTGGAGAAAAGACTGGCCTCCACTAATACACACAGCAGCAACTGAGGACAGCCAGGCAGACTCAGGTAAGCTCAAAGGCTTTTGTCCATTCAGAATGAAAAGTACATTGTACTTGACAATAAACCTGCCATTTGAAACCTCGGGGGTTTTAATCTTATAAATAATAGAGTTCAGAGAAGAAGGGGTTTGCAAGTCTGCATTGCGCTGCCAGAATTCAGATTTATGTAATAGGGACCTGGTGCAGAAATGCATGCAAGTGTTAGGGCATTTGAGATTCAAAGCCAATATTGCCCAAAAATATGCAATGCAACACTAATATTTCTCTCTGTTATGCTGTTTTCCCCAGCTGCTGTGAGAACATCCATCACTCAATGGCAGGTCAGAGCTATCCAGTCCACTGCATGCACTAGTACAGCTTTTTGTTTTTTGTTGAAGATGCTGTTAGCTAGCATGATGTCCACACCAGAGGAAACCAGGCAAAATGAGCCAAAGAAGGTGCACATTACTAAGCACACTGAAACAGTTTTTATCCATTAGGGCTGATAGCAATTTCTTCTTTGTAAGAAGAATACCAGCCTACATATCATTTGAGAAAACTAGAAAAGTAGGGTTACTAACTCTCCTGTATTGAACAAGCATTTGAAAAGATTGGTTTATAAAATATATAGAAAGAGCTATGGTTTAGAAATGTAATAACAAAGGGTATGAAACTTCAATTATTCTTCTTTGATCATCAAGAGAAAAGTTGCATCAGTTCTACTGCAAAATTAATTAGTCCCTCAAATGCTTTCAGGCATCAAAATAATTCCTACTGTTTTAGGATGTGAAAAATTGTTTTGAAAAATTCAGCAGTATAAAAAAAGAATCTGTTAAGCACATTAAAGGCTGTCTTTTTCTGCAAGTGCATTCAGAAAAGAGGGATCATTTCTTTAGCTCCCTATTGCACTTTAAAAATGCAGAATACTGAAATGGCAAGCATGAAGCTAACTGTCAGGCCATGCAGTTTCCCTGTGGGGAGGTTATCACATGCAGCTTTGCTGCACTCATTGCTTGCAGCTCTTCCAATCAGATAACCTTAACAAACATGGTGCTATCAATTGCCAGATGTGGTACATGCCATGCAGCATCTAGTTTTTGACAGACTAAAATGGAACAGACAATTGTTCCCTTTATGTAATCAACCATCAGTCGCACTATGAGATTCACAAGGAGTATCTGGAAGTGCTGTCAAGTGCCAATTAGTGATGTTGCTAACCCAAAAGGTAAAGAAGATTGTAGAAGAAGCAGCCCAGTATAATTCTCCACTCCAGTGTCCTTAAAGTGGACTATCATTTATGAATGTACTCCTACAGATGAAAGAGAAATGGGAGGTCAGTGGTTCCTGTCTTCAACAATCTTCTGCAATCTTGTCATAATGAATTGTAAATAGTATCACCATCAACCTCCTCTTCCTGCACTGGAAACCAGTGCAAATGGCTCAGCAGAGCCAAACACTGACAATGCTGCTCCTCAGGACACAAAGCTGAAGGCTGCCCTCTGTCCTCTGCCTGCCCTGCTGTGTGCGGGTCTGCAGGGCTGGGGCTCACCCTTTCTGCCTTGCCACATCTCCCCACTCTCCCATGGTTCTGGGGTATGCTCACACCACCGATATGCAGGGCTGAAATCCTGAGCTGTTTATCATTTGAAGATAATCTGAAGATTGATGAACAATCAATGGAAACGTCTTCCTCCCTCTCAGAGCAATTCTCAGCACAATCTGGCAAAATGTCATTATCACCTAATATGGTTTTATCATGAGGTGTTCCTGCTTTCAGAAGAGCAAATGATTTTTACAAGGTCAGAAGCAGAATATCAGGCCTGGGTGTTGGCCATCTTGAACTGCATAATGAAGACACGTTCTTCAAAAGGCAGCATTACCCTGGTGCACAGAGAATACCTGACGAGCTTGGATTTGAAGTGACCAGCCTATGTGCATCCTTTCCTTTTAAGGGTTACAGTATCCAGTAGTCAGTGTAGATACAATGCATTATTAATTAGCATATACAAATCCTATTTATATTAAAAAAGCTTGCCTAGTGAAGGAGACATAATTCCTGTTATTACCATTCCAAATAGCAAAAAACAAATATTTTCTACAGAGTAATAAAAACACAAGATGAGAGCAACAAACTTGGAATATATTTGTACTCTACACACTTCTTTTTTATGTGGGACCACTATTTTTCATGGTAAATAATATATGCTAACAGAATTTTTCTGAGTGTACCTATGCTCCTGAATGACAATGTTCTGAAAGAGCAGTGCTGAAGAGACTTATCATATGGATGTATAATATTAATACTACACAGCTATTGTGTATGCAATAGACTTGTGACTTCTTAAAATACATGTGCATGGAAGGGGTGCCAAATCACTTCAGAGCTCCCTGGGCAATCATAAGTTGGTGCAGAAAACTCCACACCACGGATCCCTGAAACAGTTTGTATCAAACCAGCAACATATATGGAGAGTCCAATGAATCTGGGGCATCTCTCCACTACCACTAAAAACAGATGTTGTATAAACATTAAAAAAAGTTGAGCAAACTTTGAGCTTTTTCATGTATTGGATTCTATGGGAATGCAATGAAAAAGTCTTCTCAATGCAGAAAAGACCAGATCAAGCTGGCAAATCATCTCCCTGTGTCATAATTTAGCAAACGAGGAGAGCTATTCCCTGGAAGGTGCCACACAATTAGAAGACAAGTCACAGCAACAAAGGCGTTCCTACCCAGTGTGAACACTTTGTCAAGGAATGGAAACAATTTACAGTGTTTTCAGAACTGTAGTTCAGGTCAGTTCATTTTTATACTCTCCCATATGGTTCTGCTCCTTCTATTTCCAGAGTGAACCCTATTTACCTGGACGGGTACAGCAGAAAATATATTGTTTGCAGAGAAAGTGAGAGTCATCAATAAAGAAAACTTCTCAAGATAGGTATATTGAGTATGTGTATTAGCTTGATCTGACAAGGGAAGAAAATGGCAAACAACTTGTTTTCTCCTTGAGAGGCATCTGAGAGCAGGGAACCACTCAGGTGCTGCATTGTGCCTTCCAGAGGCTCAGTAATAAAAGTACAGTTTGGGTGGAGAGAGCAAATAAAAGTGGCTTCCAGCCACATTTTTGTCTTTATGAATCTGAGCCTGGCAAAAGACCAAACATCATTTGCACCAGGTTTTCACTTGCCCCAGGCATGTAAAGAGAAAAAATCCATTCAACTCTTCCATGCATTTATGCATGGACCATATCAAGTGGTCATAGCTCTGCTGTCCCCTAACATGGGAGCAGAAAGGACATATGCAATTAACAGAAAAATCTCTATGCCATGCCACTCCTTATGGATCCGGGCTTTCCTCACCACAAATGAGGTGGTGAGCCACCTTTCACAGTGGCTTTCACCCACTGAACCACAACAAAGCAATGCTTCTCTTGTTCCTGAGCACAGACCTCCCACCCAAAATACTATAGCTCTTATAGTCACACTTGAAAAAATTCTTTCCATAGTGAAGTTCCTAAACACAGTATAGTGATTGCGCCAGGTCTACACTAGATCAACACAGAGCGTCCAAAATGCTTAGGAAATAGGATGTTTTTTCCCTTAACAAATTGTTCAGTATGTTGTCCGTACTGAAGTGACACATTAGGTTGGAGTTTCAAGCTTTTGGAAGGCAGCCATGGAAGACAGAAACCATATGATGCCAGAGTGGATTTATACTCGTTAACTTACATGACACTGGCACAAGCCTCCAAATATTAGCCTATGATTTTTGCAAGAAAAAAGAAGCAAGACTTTGGGGTGTTAGCAGAGCCTTCATTACTAGCAGCTGCAATGGATTAATCTTAGACAGGGAACTACAGTATTTAGTTAACGATGGAAAGGAATAGTGGCTTAGCACCTCTTTCAGAAAAGGCGAAGTTAAATGCAAAAGCAGAATGTCTTCTCCATGAAGCAGCACTGAAAAATACTTTTGCATTCATGTGACATTGAGAAACAAATGACAAAGAATTTTCCATTAATAATTTAATTTGGGGGCCAAAGGGCCCTCAATAACATCATAAGCATATAACATGGAGACAAGTTTATCCCTGAGATAAGCAATCACTGTAGAGTTCCTACAGCATGTTTGAATTTGACTCTATGGAATGCAAAATTTAAAAAAAAAAAACATAAATAACTGATAGGGACAGCTGCCAACCCACCTCAGACCATCATGATTTTATGCTGAACACTAGAAGTGCAAAAATGAAGCTGTGGAAAGTAGCATATTTCCAGGAGGTTCTGAGCATCTCCATCTCCCATGTCTATAAAAGATGACACAGAAACAACACAGTCATCATCTGGCAGGATCATTAGAGCATTAAAATTCAGCCCTGATGTCTAAAACAATACATACAAATATGCGATTTCTGAGGAAAATTTGGGCATCCGAGTTGAAGATCCAGATTCCTTTTGTGGTACATTCTTACTACTGGAAACAAGGATTTTTATCAGAAAGTATGTGGAGTTGAGGTGATGTACAAATCTTCTAGGGAGTTATGAAGAGAGGCTAATAATCCAAAATCATATTTCCTATAGAACTAACCTGTGCACACAGCGCCTCCAGTTAAGCATTAAGATGTAACCCTCATTCACATTCAGCAAAACTCTCTGACTCATAGGAGCTTTGTTCCTTGAGGGCTGGACAACTGGATTACTCTTTATTTTTAAAGATGGATGGTGGTGATGCTGCTGCTCATCTTTTATAGCAGTGGTTAAAGCACTCACCCAGAAACTGGTGAGCTGACTACGGTTCAGTGACCTCCTCAGTGTGAGGGGGTTCAAATCTACAGCTCCAGCCTAGGCTCTGACAACCAAGTTAAGCCACAATTGCTGGAGATTTGGGGAATGAGGGCAAAGAAGGGAAAAGAGGGGGGCAGTCTGCTTCCTGCTGAAGCTGCATGACTGTTCAGCAAAGAATGCAAGATTTTTTGGGTCAGAAAGAAAGAGAAATGGAAAAAAAAAAAAAAGAGCTTTAGACTAAACATGAAGGCTTCCTCTGGGAAGAAAAAAAAGTCATCCTCTTCAATGTTTTTATTGTTGTTAATTAATTTAGTTTTAAACAAGATTTTACAGTGACATTTCCAAATTTGTGAGATGGAAACACTTTTATACAATCATAAAATTTAATGAAAATTTCCATTTGCAGTAAACACGTGATGAGAGGCAGTGGTGGGATGCAGAGCCACATGCCACTCTGTGTCACACTGCCCAACACAGTCACCCCAAGAGCTGCCTTACGTGCCTGGGGAGTGAGTGTTTGTGACATGTGGGGAAGTGGCCATGGGCTACAGTCCCTAATAGGCTCTCTGCTCTCTTCCTGCCAGCTGAAGGACACCTGGGAAACAGGATGCCCCAAGACTGGGGGCATGTAACTACACCAGTACCACGTGCTGGCCCAGATTACCGAGATTCATCACTAAAGGGGGTGTAGTAGTAGCTGGTACAATAGAAATCCAGCATTGGAGCATGGACAAAGGGAATGAAATTGTAGGTGGAGCACTAAAATCAGCAGCTTGCTGAAGGCAGTGTTTGCTGGGAAGAGGAGCTGGACTCCTTGGAGTCTCTCACACGCTGCTGCCTCCGCAAGCTCGGCAGCGGACAGCAACGGGGGAAGAAGTGTAAATGAGAGGAAATCTGAAACAGACCAATTAAAGGATTGTCTACTTTCTTAAAGCAGCCTAAAGCCTAGTGAGACTGGTGTCTTGTACACTTTTCAGTGCATTAAAATACTGTTTTGTTTTGCTTCCAGATTCATTCACAAGCCAGGTCACAACCATCACTGCCTTCCTAATTTCTCACTATTATTCAGTCAGGCACTTCAGTTAGTCACTATGTGGGACAAAACATTTAGTGAGGTCACAGGTTTACTGATTTTCTTTTTAATTCCATCTCTATTTTATTTAATCCTCAAAAGTTTGGAGATCAGGAGCTATGCAAAGAATTGTCTCTTTGTGAAAAGCTTACTTTGGTTGGCTGTCAGTGAATTTGTAGCCACAGCAAAGGCTCTGATACACCAGGGAGAAAATCATGCTTTTACCTAATCTAACCAAACCAACCTTGGTCAGATTGATTCAGTTTCCAGCCTTGGCTCTGACCTCACCCTTACCCTCAATCCTGCCTCACTTTCACACTGAGTATTTTATACAGCTTCTATTTTCTCCCTGCATTGCTTCTACCAGCCCCCCGCTGCCCCCCCCCCACCACCCCCCCCAATTTCTATGTTCTACTCATCAACCATTGCTTTAGAATCTTCAGGCTGGATGGGCAGGCATGCGGTGCTGGCAGGTGGTGTAGCTGTTAGGCAGCCTTGTGTATCACAAGAGATCTAATGCTATCAAATTTCTTTTCCCCCAAAGACTAAAGAGAGCAAGCCTTTGTAAGCATGCAGGAGGGGGATGAAAACACTTTGTCTCCTGAGCAGCCAGCCTTTGTCATTTTACAAATGAAATCACTTTGGAAATTTAGAGAATTAATATCATAATGAAGACGGGAGTACCCATTAGGGTGGTCTAATGTTGCTCTGGAGATATATGATGGATGTCCAGTTGCTGTAAGCCCTTATTTGCAGAGAGTCACCTCTGTAGTTGCCATTATTAGGAAGATGTCTGAAGCAGAGGATCAGACACAACCATTGCAAGATGAGATAGTGTTTGACTGGTTTCCAGGGAACCGAAGGATACAGCCTTAGTTGTACCTGTCACTATGGCTCCCAGCTTTTTTCCCCCTTAATGTCTTTTTTAGCTGTAGGAAGTTTCTCTTTAAAGATTCACTGCTTCTCTAATAGCACGAAAAAGCAGGAATAGGAACATAAAAAAATGCTACCTGGATTGCAAAAAAGCTTCCACTTATTGCAAAACAATTGGTATAGTTCATCATCAAAGGACTGCAATATACTGCACTAGCCAGCTTTTGCAAATAAAGATAACCAGAGGATCTAACCTGTAGTGTATTACTTGTAGTAACTGGAAATATTCACCTGCTGTGTCCACTTCTGGAGATACCTAAAGCACTGTCAGAGCAGTGATGCCATGATTGCCATTCCTGGAAATACAGCCTCAAGAAAGTAGTACTTCCTGGAATTATCTTAATGGGCAATTGAATCATCATTTCTAGCACTCCAGCATCTTTCCCAGAAGGACAGTTTTCCACAGGCAATGATTCCAGTTAGAAACAAATGTGAATTTCCAAACTTCAGTTCTTTTCCCTTTCTGACTGGTTTTTCAGAGAACAGAAGCTTTAAGCAGATGTTAAAATTAGGGAGAAAGGCACCTAGGACATGAGGCTGGAAGGTGTCCAGTATAGTGATTTACCTGCACTTCATTTTATAGTAGCTCTTCTACCCAGGTCATTTATTTTCTTCCAATTATCTGTGTTCCTTTAATAATTCTCTACTGGTCACTAACACTGCTGCTTTGTTGTGTTATTTCCAGGGAAGCTCGGGTGCTGGTGTAAGTTGTCATAGCTGCAATGTCTTCCATGAGGATTTACACCAGTGAAGTGCCTGTGTTTTAAGAAAATCAGGTTAAATTCAGTAATGTCTAGATTCTTTTTTTTTTCAGCTGTGGAGGTATGCAAGGCAGCATGTTGTTACTAACCTTTTCAAATAAATGTGACATGACGAGTCCACACTTTGCTCTATATATAATCAGTACTGATTTTGGGGAATAATCAGTAGTAAATAAATTGAGTGCTGTTGAAATACCCTTTGCGTGTGTTCTCATGAATTACTCATGAAACAGGGGTTGCAAATTTGTGCCTCTGATACCCAGTATTGGATATGTACTGCTTTTTTTTTTTTTTTTTTTTTTTTTTTTTTTGCAATATATGGAGATAGAAGGTGTTCGGATTTTTTTTTTTTATATGTTGGGTTGTTTTGTTTTGGGATTTAGGGTTTTCTACAAAATTCTATTTGTTTCCCCTAAATCTTCAGTTCAGTGGCCAAATTCACCTTGGTGGGAGCAAATGCAACTCTATCAATAGCACTGGAATTTTCTCTGCATATGTCAGCGATGAATTTGTCCCCATATTTATTGGAAATACATGAGCTGCTGTGATATGATGTGGTAAATCATGCTGAGAGCAAATCAAACAGACAGGCTGTGGCTGCATCACTATTTCATACAACTCAGGTCATAATGGACAGGACAATGCTGTAGTGTGAAATTCAGTGCTAAGGAAAGTACATTCTTTCTAACCTTTTATGAAAATACTCCTCATCCATTAAAGGACCATTTAGGCAATGTGACCACTGCTGGAACCAGTGCAGCAGCATTTAGAAGTCAAAGAGAAAAACACCATTGCCCAAGAGGAGAACAAGTTGCCTGTAGATATTCCCACGCTTTTGCTATTCCAAAATTCCCATCAACTGTTGCATACAGCTTCCAGAAATAAAGCTATTCAGTCTTACTACAGTAAATGAAAGCAATGCAACATGCCAGTCTTCAAGCCCAGCAAACTATAAATGTAATATCAGACGGGGAAGAGCTAATGAAAACAATCACATTAAACATAGCTCTTCAGTGCTTGGTGCTCAATAAGTGAGCAGCAGGCTTTCTCTGTCTAGCTTACAGAAAACAGGAGGTAGCAGTTTGCAAGGAGCAGCGTTTTAATGTGATTGGACTATAACAGACAATCTATTTACAGCATGCTCTGGGGAGCTTATAAACAAATGTTGAGTAATTTCAGCCAGCAGTAATTACCCTTGCAGCTGACAAGGATAGCATGATACTTTCTCCTTCACCTTCAGCCCAGTCCAGAAGGCACTGTACACAATGGCACTTCTAATTATTTCTGCATTTCTATGGCTAAAGACCAAAGTGTGTTATTAGAGAACATTTTAGAAGCTTTTTAAAAGCTTGTTTATTGGGACAATTAAAAGTCATCACTATGACAGCAAATAAAAGGTTCCATTCCCAGGCACGCGGTTGCAGCTGGGGGTCTGCCTGCTTACCTTGTAAGCCTTGTCTGCATGAGGCAAAATTTACAGCCACCCCTCACTGCTGCTACCAGTTCAATGGCATCGATGCTGCCAAGGTGGGCAACCTTCAAGGGTGCAGAGAATGGGGCTTTGTAAATATCATATTATCTAACACTGGTTAGAGAGCATTGAATAAACACGGTACATAAAATGCTGTCCACTCACCTGTGCTCGAGCTCCCAACACAGTCAAACATAGTGGGGGTGAAGCCCTTGTAGCTGTAAGAAGATATTTTTGCAGAGTGCCTGTGGTGCAGTCAGAGCTTCAGACAACATGGCATTTTGTCTTCTGTTGAAAGAAAATTAAAAGCATGCTCTAAGACATCCATTAGCACTTAATTACTGATGAAATACAATGGTTTGGGGTTTTTTTCCCAGGCACTGGACACACAAATAGGGGCTGGAATTCTGGGCTGGAATCAGCTGCCACAGTGAGTCAATAGGAAGGCAGGGGGAGAGGCAAAGAGAGACCTCAGCTATGCTGGAAGAAAGCCAGGGGACTGGGGTGCTCCCCTCTGCATTCCTCCCACTGCTGGTGATAAGCCCTTTTCCCTATCCATGGCCATGTGAAGGCAAATCTAGATCTTTTAATTTCCCCAAATCATCAGTGACCTATGCAATACTTCAAAAGCCATCTCCCCACTGTTACAGAACACCCCAGAGCATGCAGGCTACATTCACCGACATTTCAAATGCCCACTCTCCATGGCACAGCCCTCTGGCTCCTCAGGCACCCATGGGCACAGTCTGCCCTGCTCTGTGCCCAAGCCTGCTCCTCCAGAGCTGGCAGAAAGCCCTGGTGAGCTGCCACTGTGATAAAAGGGTGCAGAGCCTGTCCAATCCTAAAATGTAGGTGCTTTTTGATCAGTAACTTACAGAGAGATACAGCTGTGCCAACAAAGGAAGGAAGGTCTCCAGCCTCAGGGAGACCTCAGGAGGTTACGCTGTCCTGAGCAGTCTCTTATTTGGCCCAAAGCACTGTTTTTCCTCCCCAGTTATGTCCTATTTACGACATGATTTTCTGTTCACACTGTGTGTTTTGCTGTGAAAAACACCACAGCTATTTCCAACAAGTATATTAGAAAATGTACAAACAGCTACTCATGGCAAGTCATCATTGGAGTGATTGCTGTCGGCAGGGATAATTAACAGAATTATTGAGTCACAAGACTGTACACCACAAGAACTTCTATTTAACATCGTAATACAGTCATATAAGAGCCAAACTACCCAAAAGCAATTGGGAGAGGCAGTGAACTGTGATGTGTGCTGGTTTGCAAACACCACTGCACAGTTTGGTGTTTGCTGAGCTCCCATCCGCCTCAATAAATTCAGTTCAGGTTCCTGCTATAGGAATTGACAGCAGATATCTAATCCCCAAAAGTGGATTATTTACATTTTTTTATATGTTACATTGCATTACATCCTGTCACGTTGCATCTCATCACAAGCAGATATAATATTGCATAACATGATGTGACATGATGACAGACATCAGAAATGTTTTTTGTTGTTTTGGGTTTTTTTGAGGTTTTATACCTACTATCCAAAATATTTCAGAGTGATTTCTAGGAAGATGGAGGGGATAAGGTGAGTGCCTGGCTTACATGTTTGTCTGGCAGCTGCTGCACCGTCTCTCCCAAGCATTGTTTAAAATGAGCCACCTTGTTTTGCAGCTTCATGAAACCTCAGCAATGCAATTTTACACGTATTTTGCAAATATTTTTAAAAGATTCATTAGGAGGGAAATCAGCAGAACACATGTTCAATAACAGCACAAACCGACAACAGCTGCTGCAAATTACCTTGTCTGAAAGGAACCCCCAGCAATGCATTGCAAACTTTAACAATGTACTCGAGCTGTTGATTGCTTGCGCTGCCGCTCGCCACTCGTTTCTGAGACACAGTTGGTGGAGGAACATTAATTTGTCCTTGTTCTTGAGACTGGCAGGTGTCACTTTGCCCAGTGTGGGACATGAGTGACAGATATTTTGCAGCTGATGAAATGAGAATGCAGAAATTCAAGAGTGCCTCTGGGATTTCACTGGTCATTTGTGGCCAGCGCAAGGGCAGGGCCTGCTGCCTCGCTGGCGCAGCACTGGCTGAAGCTGCTGTTGCTGCAGGCTGCCGCAGATCCACACCATTTTAAATAATATTGGTATTATGAAGCCCTTCCCACACATACACACACACACTTGAGGGTATTGTGTGTGCTTTGCTTCTTTCTAGGCTGATACTGGCTGGGAGATTGTTTTAATTGCTTTTTGTTTTGGTTTGGGTTTTTTTTTCCTTCTGTCCTATGCTCAAGCCTTCTTGAAAAGGATTTTACCTGCATCTGCTATCTTTATTTCTTTGGATAACATAAATAGAATTTGCTAAAAGTGATACATAAGCTAACCTAGAGGAAACTGATTAAAAACAAGAGCAGCATTAAAAAATGCAATTAATAAAATCCTCTTGTGATACAGCGGTTAGGAAGAGAGTGGGTAGAATTATATCAATTGAAATGTTTCTTTCATCTAATTTAAAAAACAGAAAAATGTTCAAATTCCAAGCACAAATGCACAAAGCTTGGTGAAAATAAAAAAAAAATACAAGGAAATGAGCAGCACTGCAGTGTTAAGGAATTAAGAATGAGATTTGTTGAATTTTAACACTATCCTGCAGTTCACCTTTATCTTTCCTTTAAGTCTTAGAGCATTTTCTTTGCAAGCAATATAGTGGCCGGGATTAGTAACACCATCCTCCTCCTCCTTCCCCCAAGACCCACCCCCCCTCCCCAAAAAAAAAAGATTTAATTATAACTACAAGGAAAAGAAATTGTCCACTGTTGAAGCCTCTAGATATTTTCAACCTCAGTTTAAATAATGTTGGGTTTTTTTCCATTCAGCAATTTTATGTGAAAACAAAAGGGGAAGGGATTAAAATATTCTGTATTTTCTAAAATACTTTTTATACAAACAAGAGTGCATACCACAAAGAAAACAATTCTTTAAATTATTTAGCCTTTTATTTAAACTATATATTTTTTTAGAGGGGGTGATTTTTGAGTTTCAGGACTCATTTTGCTAACTGTGTTAAATGTAGTGTATTTAGAACAGGGTATTCCATAGAACCACTAACAGCATTTTCAATTGTGCTAAAACCATATTAACATATTTGCCTCTTTAATGATTAACTGTCTTTGAATATTAAGAGATTGCTAAAACATCTTATTCACACGGAGGAGACTGCAAAAGCCCGGGTTTTTTCTCTATTTTATAAGTGAGGCTTCGTTTGATATGCATTCTGATTTTAAAAGAACCATAATATTTTAATCGATCTCTCTGTAAAGATCATGATTATTATAAATGAGATACAGTCATGCACATCAAGCCTGACTGGTAGATAGGAGGTCATGAGTCAGGAATTATATGAAGAGGGGAAGCAAAAACTAGAAAATTTTCCAACATGATTGTTTAAAGGAACAATTACGTACATTGGTACATGAATTCAAGACTTCAGTTACATGCAGAGTTATTAGCCTTCATTTTCTATTAATTTCCTTTAAACTAACCTTGAAAAAGTATCATTTGCAAAAAAATAAAATTAAATCCATACATTTATTATGACAAACATGTAATTTCATAGTGAACTCTTCACATTTATGAAACAGCTGGCATTAAAAATCATGGCAGAGAAATATATCTGATGAGAACATTGATACAAACCTAGGCTGTAAAAACACTGGTTAATGTCATTTGACAAATGTCATTTTATTGGAGATAATTACTTATGTTAAATAATTTGAAACACACATAAAGATATCATCTGATATGATGCAATATAGCCCTTTAAATATAATTTCATTATCAGAACTGGAAAAATTCTTTTGAATAGATTTATTTTTTCTACCAAACATCTAGTCTCTCTAAAACAATACTGTTTTGTTTATACCTACGTGCAAACACACACAGAACACAATCAAATACATCTGTACATTTTTCACTTGATATTTCCACCGCCTACTTACAAGTGCAAAGATATACTGTTATCCTTTGGAAAACAAATATTTTTTTCTAGGTGACATGCTTCTTTAATTAAACTGTATTATTTATAATGATCAAATATAATTAGCAGTAACAAGTATTTAATGAAAACAAACTGCTTTCCTTTCAAATCTTTCCAACCCATTGTACTTTAAGGCCATAGCTTCCCTCAGAAGATCACTGTATCACAACAACTAAAAACAAGTATATGATTAAAAGATTGTCAGGTGCTGCTTCATTTCAGACAGACAGAAATAGGGAAGGTAAACACTGGAGATCCCAATTCATATCGTGAATTCATGTCATGTACTAATCCTATCATTTAAGGTATCACTTCCAATGAAACAATACTGTTAGTGGTTCAATGTGCTTTAGAGGTGTCTTTTAACTACCCCATTTGATAGTGTTATGCACTAAGACATTACCTGAGTATCTTTGATTATTACTGAGCGAGATGAGAGGAATGTGCTCTTTCACTGGACTCATTGACAGCGAGGTGCTATAACAACTCTCCTGTAATTAATTGTGAGTGAAAGGGGGTTTGGTTTTTGCAGCCTCGTAAAACTTTTCCCACATGGCTGAACCCATGGTCAGGAGACGTTAGGCAACATTAACTGCCTGCACATTTCTGCAAGGCTCTGGAGGAAGCGGCTCGGCACTGGGGCTCCAATTCTGAAAACCCCGGGACACAAGACATCAGCGTCTACCTTTCATCTTAGCTGAGATTTGGAGAGGGTTCAGACCACAGAGGCTCCTTAATTCTCACTAATTCATTTGCTTTCCTGATTCACTTGGCTTGGGATAACCTGCGAATGATAATGAACCTGTAAGGGGAGCGCTTAGTCCCTTGCCTTTGAATGTGCTCGGCATGGATTGAGGGCTTTCTGTGAATCTTGCAAGAGGAAAAGAATCTTATTAGCACTGATTGCCAGTCATGAGGTTGCCTCTAAAAATTGCTCTTGTATTTTTAACTCTTGCTTGCTTATACCAACCCCAGCTAAGGAGAGAGATGTGTTGTTTACACATTGAACACAACATTGTTCTCAACATTTACTCATTTCTCTTTGCAATTTGATCTAATCATAACACATTTGCTTTATGTATGTCATTACTATACCACTATGAACACTTCATCATTTTTCCCATGATTATTCTACAAGTTCATAACTGGCCAAGTCCTCATCTCTTCACCCCCAGCTAAACACCCTCTTTGCATAAATGCATGCTCTCTAGAATAAAGGGTCTAATTTCCTTTTCTTATTAACCATTTCAGCAGATCACAGCTGTACTGCTCTATGTGTTACTAAGGGATTTCTAGTAGAGTTGTTGTTGTTGCCTCATGTTGGTTCTTTTCTTTTAATAAACATATTGTGGATCTCAATACAAAAAAAAAATCAAACTCTGGTGAGATTATCTGAAAATAAACTTGGAAATAATGGCTTATTTTTGCTTCTCTTTTATAAATAAACATTCATACTAAGATTTTTTTTTCTTTTCATTTATGTGAATTTAGGTGACTGTACAGAAGAAATGAATGAAACCCAATCTGTGTCAGAGTGATTCAGGTTAGACAAATTCCTTCTCAGGTCAACAACTGCTAATGACTGAGGATTTGGGGTCCAGTTTCACATAGGTCCTTCTTATTACTAGAACCAAATTCTAACTCCTTCCCCAATCCTGGGAGACCCCAGTATTAAGCAGCAAGTTCTACTCTCTTCACATCCTTAAAGGTATAGATTGCTTTATTATCCAACCCTACCCAGGAAGATTTACAAATGGGCAACCCATCCTTTCTGCAAAAATGTGGTGCTTTTCTGTTGTTTATAGCTGTTTAATATGACCTGTGTGCAGTTCTAGAAAACCAGCGCTTCAGCTTTGGCATTTAGTAACAAGAGAGCCTTATACATCTTCCACGTCTGGGACACCTACCCACCAGCCAGAAATGAATGCTGCTGTGCTGAGACAAAGATAAAATCCTTTTGTGATGATTTATTTACCTCTTGTCTAGGTGGGAGCAGTATAGTGTTTGACTAAATAAAGACAATTACTTCCATTTTCAGCTAATGAAATAATCTCCTAAAATCCTCTTGAAATATGATTTTTATGCTTTTCTGCTCTGATTTGCTGTTGCCTCAAAAAATCTCAAAGTGACAAAACATTACACCCACTCTTTTTCAACAGAATTTACCAAAAAGGATAATTATGTGAGACTGCTAGAATTCAAATTTGAACTGAAAGTTCTTGTGTGGAAATACAGATTTCTATTATGTTGATAGGCTCAGCTCTTCCTCAAAGGGCATGAACAAGAGTTGATCAGCCAATGGAATTCATGTTACATGGGAATTCTGAAAGTTTGACATTTGCTTGTTGAATCATAAAACATTTCTGCAGGACAGTTACCAAAAAAATCCCAACTTGCTTTGGAAATGTCACACAAAAATATCTACTTTTTGCATCAAAATGTCAAAACAAAACAATGATTTAGGCTTCTATGTTTCAAAATGTCAACTTGGTGCTTTTATCAGTATTTTGGCTGTCTATGACATGTAAATTTTTCTCAGAATTTCTTTTAGAAAATTTTATTGAATTTTACTTTTCTACAGTATATCACAACTTTTTGTTGGAATATTAAAATAATTTTTTGTAAAAAGTTCCTCACAGATAGGCTTTTTTGTGTATACACTTTATAAATATATAAAATAAAGCATATTTCACTAAAATTATTTAAAAACCCAAACACTATGTATTCACTACAAGTGTAGCCAACACCACAAAAAAGAATCCCCAACCCAGTCCTGTACTCTCACCAAAATATCCCACTCCCTTTTTTATTAGTAGTTAAACCTAGCTAAATAATGACATTTCCTGTCTGAACAACATGTCTCAAAACTCATACTCACCTTAAGAAGAGAAGGTCCTTAAGAAGAGTCCTACCATGAGTTGGAAGAGACCAAACAAGGATTATCAGAGCCCTGCTCCTGGTTCTGCCCAGGACAGCTCCAGGAATCCCCCACGTGCCTGAGGGAGCTGTTAAAGCCTGGCTGCACCTCTCACAGGGCGCCTCTGCAGGCTCTGGGAAACACAGGAGCATTCCTGCCTCTCACCAGCGTCTCCCTGTCCAGCATTTTGTTTATTTATCCGGCTGGGGATTTTTTTCCCCCCACTGGAGCTCTCTGTTTATTAAGCCTTCTCTGCTAGGATAATCTTCATTTGTAGCCCTCCAGGTTAATTTTAAGCCCCTGCAAAACCCTGGAAATTTTGGAACAGATTTGGCTGGGTCCTGCTCCTCTATTAATCAGCAATTTCTGCATTTTCCTCACCACTAACTTTCACTCATAGCACTTTCAAAAATTTTGCAGAATGTTGAGCAGTTTTACAGCAATAAAACACAACTCTTAACTAATCTATTATCCCTCCATGTCTGAAAATGTGAGTGAAATTGGAAAGTGGAACTCACAGGCATTTTTCAGCTCAACTTGCAAATGTGCTGGAGAAGAAATTATTTTCTCCTCTTACACTCTAGTCAAAAAGCATCATTTGGCAAGTTACACTCATTTACATACATTTTCTATTAAACTTTTCTATCATAAAATATTGCCTTTATGATCCAGACACATAATTTATTATGCAATGCACCACCACCATCATCACAGTGAATTGCATTTTACGTGTTTATACTAACAGGGAAGTTGATCAGCTTCAGCCTCCTTTTCATTATATGCATCATTCATCCTCCACCACCAAGATCTCTGGGTTCTGCAGCATATCCATCATTATCTAACTGCCAACTGTTTTCAGAGGTTCCACTGCTTTAAGCCCATTATTTCTTTAGATTGGTGAATCTACAGAGGATCTTTCCAAAACATACAGCAGTCAGCATGGCACATGTGTACAAATGAATGGTGGGGGCTTGTCCATCACAGTCTCTTTGTACCTCTTTTTTGCTCCAGAACTGCAGCATGTAATGAGCAGAAAATGCATACTTACATATCTAAAAAGAATAAAAATTTAAATGGCCTTAAAAATAATAACAAAATAGCTTTTTGTGGAAAGGCTGCTGTGAAAAAATCTAGTATACAGATTGCCCAGTAGTTTGGGCTTACCATCTCCTTATAATGCAGACTAAAGCACATAGACAAAGAGCTCTGCTAAGATAAGGAATTTCTTTCCTGTCCCCATTTACCTTGCTGCATTTAATTTAATCAATAGCTGAATGGGGAAGAGGAGGAGAATTTGATGGTTCAAGAGACTGATAATAGGATATCGAACCTTTCATCTCGGTATCATTGATTCAACATAGGAATTGACACACTGGATCAGAGCAGTGGTCCATCTCCTCTGAGATGCTCTCTGACAGGGGCCTGTACCAGGTGTGTTTCAGGGGGAGGTGTCAGAAACCCTGCAGTAAGCATTTATGAAATAACCTGCCCACAGGAAAGGTTTCTTCTTAACTCTCTTTATAATTTGGCTAATGTTCACCCTCAAGGTAGTCTGTAACTCAAAAAAACTTTCAGATCTTATGGACTGCAGCATAGGTGATATATTATTTAAATGCATATCCAACTGAAGTCTGCATTCAGCTGAAGTTTTGGCCACCAAGTTGCACTGAGTTCCAGAGAAAAATGAAGAATTACTTAATAATTTCAACAACTAATAACTTCATTGCACTTCTTCTTAACTTGTTGTCTTATTAAATAAACAACCTCTTCTATATACTGTGTACCCGTTGTTATTATTAGTGACCCATACAGTTCATCTTCCCTCTCATTTAAAAAAAAAATTAAACTTTTTAATTTTTCTTGAAATGAAGGGCTTTTCATACTTCTAATCAATTACACTGCTCATCTCTATACTTCATCTATTTATGATACATTTTCTTCAAGGCAGGATAACCACAACTGAATATAGTACTCCAGGTCAGGGCGTACCTCTGATTTATTTAATGACATTATAAGATTTTGGGCATTATTTCTCTCCCAATCCTCTTGTATCCTAACAGTTTGCTTGCTTCTTTGACCCTTACTCTATACAGAGCAGAGACTTTCATTGAACCATCCAGTAGAAGGCACAGGTCTCCCCTTGAGTGACAATAATGATGTATTTGGATGGCTTAAATTATTCCTTCTTATGTTACATTTGTCAACACTGAACTATTATCTTCACTATTCAGCTAAATTTGTTAAATTTTGCCAGTTTTCTTACTCTTTTTTTTTATCTTGAATTTTCTGAAATATTTGAGTTCTCTTTACTGTCTTTTGGTTTTTTTTTTTTTGGAGCTTACAAGTATCACAGGCATTTTCCTTAACTAAAGTACAGGAAAAGTAAACCAATTTCTGCTATGAAATCTGAAAATCCACCCACATGAATATACATGCATACATTAACCCTCTAAAGGTTCACAATGTTTTTCCTTTTTATTATTCTCCTTTACCTAAACAGCTTCTAGTCCCTTCTTATGTCTTTCTCTCATGGCTATATCCTGGCATTATTTTCCAAGGAGATTTTTTTTCCCAGAAATTTAGTTAAAATACATTTGTTTTGGTTGACTTAACACATTCTGGTAGATTAGGAAAAAAAATGGGCTTTCTTTATGTGTCTATGTCACTTTCTGTCACACTGTTATGTCACTATTATATAACCGGAAAATTACGATATTATCATTCCGGTCCTAATTTTAGGTTAGAAAGAGACATACTGAATTGGCTTTTCTAGAAACATTCCTGAAGCAAACAAAATCAAATTCTGCATTTGCAATTTCATCAACAAAGGCTGTGTTTAATGGGATATCATCTCAAATAGTTTTTTCTTAAATACTGCTCCAAGTCTTGTATGTTTTAACAATCAGTACAATTATGAAGGCAGTTGTCCTTGCTGGCCTGAGTAAAGTAAGTTAGTGGTCTTGATTCAGGTCTTAATAAAATGCAAGCCAAAACTCAAAGAGATTACCTTGTTGCTAGCCTGGGCAAATATATTCTGCCCAAGCAAATATTCTGCACAACCAAATAAACAACTCTTTCACTGAAGGGGGTATCTGGTCCTTTGATCTTAGAATTAAGGAGTTTTTACCTCATAGTAAACAAAATATTTTGCCATTTTTCTTCTGAGTGCTTTCCTATGTGAGGAAGCAGAAGTGCTGAGTCCTCCAGGCTTTTAAATATTCTTAGCAAGAAGCATAATAGTGTGACACTAAGTATGTTAAATAGACTGCGGGTGGAGAGCTTTTTAATGTCACTCTGTGTCTAACACAATCTAAAATGCTTTGTGTTTGTTTCTCTTGTAAAACAAAACTCTGTAATCCAGGACCTACCATGAATGTGCTGTTCTGGCTCTGTGGACCCAAAGGCCACTTGGAGACAGCAGCTTCAGGCAAGCACCAGTCCCTGCCTTCATTCTCTCTGGATTCGTTCAGACCAAACCCATCAGCTGGAAGAAAAACAAAACAGCTTAGTTACACTCCAGATTTGCATCACTTCAAAGATGTTGAGGATAAAGGGAGTGTCTGTTGTCTCCACCCTTCACCCAGCTGAGGGGAGATGAAGAGACAAAACCTGGGATAATCCATGAGAGCATGTGCCCGCTCTCCTGGCACCAAGGCTTTGCAGTGCACACAGGTACCAGGCTGGGAGCTGTGGGTGCCAGGCATTTCTGCTTTACCTCTGCACACACAGCCCTCACAGGCACAGTTGGCAGGATGGAAGATTTAGCCCATAGCAAGGGAAGCGTACATCATTCTCAACATTACTCATGCCAGAAGTGTTTTCAGGTTAATTTGTAAAAAAAATGCGACCCAAAAACCTGAGTTTCAAATGAGACAGTTATTTTAAGGCTTGGTTTACTAAACCTAATTTATTATGTGAGATAACAGACTTCTGCAATCCACTGCATGGCTTCATGGCTGAAGTTAGTAATTCATGTGAATAATGCTGCTAAAAAAGAGATGCTATGTGGTCAGTCCATGGCAGTCAGTCATGGTGCCTAGACAGCAGCTATCTTGACTGTTTTTCCTGCAGCACAGAATAGCTGAGAGGACTAGTTATCTCAGCTGCAAATATCTGAGTTACAGGAGCACAGCTGGAACATCACAGCTCCCTACCCCTGCACAGCCTATCCTATAGCTAGAGCAGCATGCCACTATTGAGGGCTAAAGATGAAAAAGTTTTTTAACTTGCTACTGTCGTGCTTACAATAAAGCATACTCTCATCTTTAGCATTTCGAAGTCTTTTGTTGTTTAAAGCACGAATGTAGCATTCCTGGATGCCACCCTTGGTAGATAAAAGCAAACAACATTTTCATAAACAAGGTAAAGTGCTGCAATTACACAGAATGCACTGAGAGTGCCATAGCTGAGGCCAGCTAAAGTACACCCTTGAATTGTTGGGCACTCCAGAAAATACTTAATTCCAATTGAGTAAAGTAGAAGATTGGAAGGAAAAAAATTATTTCTTTAAGCAAAGAGCAGTAGAGTTTTCTCATGCATTAGGGCAGAAAATGATACTCTGTGGGAGTCAGAAGGTAATTTTTCTCCTTCAGATAAGATGTTGCACAACTGGCCAAGCATAACTCTGAATGATTTACCTACAGTGCATAAAGTATAAGATATTGCATTTAAATCACAAGCACTGGTCATCTCTTCCTGTATGGCAGCTTCTCTGTCTCCTGCCTTGACAACTTACATTAATGTGGGTTAAAGGTAGTTAGCTTTTTTGGAAGTACACTGAAAAATCAGCATTAAAAACACTTTCAAACATGGTCTGATGTCCTAGTCCAAATAAGTACTAGGATACTAGGATGAATGCATGAAGACTTTAAGAAGGGGTACGAATACTGTGTTTGCATTTCAGCTTCAGTAAACATCAGGCCCAGCTACAAAGGGAAAGAGTGAACTGCTTCAATAGTAATTATTTACAGAAGAAAATAGTTCACAAATGGAGCAAAAAAAGTAAGCAACTTACTTTTGTACTCTGTCCCTCGAGGGAATGCATTGTATCTGTATCTCACAACATGCAACTCCTGCAATTGGTGGCCTAGAGTAAGAAGTACAAAATTAGATAAGGAAATGTAAACAGAGAAAGATAGATTTGGCAGTGTATGGGGTCCAGTAAATATCTAGCTCTTCTAGTACTTTATCAAGGATATTTATAAGTGCAGAGAGAAGAGTCAGAGGGTAAAAATATTTCAGGAACCTTTCCCAAAGCTGAATATTGGCAATGGCTGCATTGTGGCACCATCTAAAAAAAAAAAAAAAAAAAAAAAAAAGCTGAAAAAGCTAAGAAGGCTTTCCTGCAAAATCTTGTAAATCTCTGGCTAAAGAAATCACCTTATCCAACCTGTGGAGGGTCTGCCAATAGCATCTTCATTATAAACATAGGCAAGTGCACACCTGTCAAACTCACAGTCAGGGCTGTCTGCAGCACTTGGAGGAAAGAGTCCCTGCAGCACAGGGTGTCTGATGAGAAACTCAGCAGCATCCTGGACCTCGTGGACAGAGCCTGCTGGCACTGCTGCCCCACGGTACCCCGGGCAGATGGAGGCACCAAGCTGGAGGTGGCAGCAGGAGCAGGGATGCTGCAGGGAAGGTGGCTTCTCAATAACATTTCTGCTTCAAGCAACTTGTTGTCAGCAGTCAAAGTTTCAGGTTCAGGGAGCTGTGGCCTCCTGAAAACAGCTGCAGGACTGATGCAACTGTTAGTTTATTTGGCAAGCTCTAATATATGGATAAGGTATTCCTTGATAAGGAATTCTGGCTTTCTGCATGCACAGCAGAATGGCTGGTTTAGTGGATTTTCACTAATTTCCACTGCTTCAGCACAATATAAGGATCCTGGAAAAATCTATCAGACAATAAGCAGCCTCCTCCTCTCCATTTTAAAAGCCTCTCATTTCTGATGTGTTAATAGTTTTCATTCCAAACATTTGCTAATATTTAAACATCTGAAGAAATCACAGTAATTTCTCCCTATTTCATTTGTAGCTGGACATGAAAAATGGATTGGATATTCTCAAGACTGAGCAGCACAGAAGACAAGGACTTTTTGGCACATTCACTGACAGTAAATCTTTGTGTTTTATCCTTCCAGGTAGAGAAGTATTTGCACCTTTTTTCACACTTTTAATCAAATTGCAGACGTCTCAGCTGACAGAAACTCCTCCTTTCATGAGCCTCTTTCAACAGAGGTACAGCTTAAAGATGATATAACCTCTTAATAACCTTAATCAGGCTATTTTTCATTATGTTTTAATTCATTATAATCCTAATAAGTCTGTGGAAATCTAGAATTAAAATTTGTTTCTTTAATGACTTATCTTTAAAACATTAGCTACACATGGAATTAAAATATTATTTACCAAGAAAGAAACAGATGCATTGGTAAGACAAAACATTACTCTGTTGGATCTAGAGGTTTTATTTAGGGAGAACAAAACAAAATCCATAAGGAGCTGCCCTTTCTCCTCAGCCTAAGCCCAGAAGGTAATACTGATTTGTTACTAACCCTTCAAGTCACTATTTCATAGCTACTCCAACATCTTTTGGCAGCACATGAGATGTCCTGCTGCGTACAATTAACCAGTGTGCTGCTCGGGCAAGTGGTACTACAGCTCCCAGTGTGTGCACCATGGTCTCTTTGTTCTTTGTTAAACTACTGATCAATGAGGTCTCAATGCAAACACAGGGGCAGTTCTTCCATATGCTTTGGGTCAAATGCTGGCTATAGGAGCCTACAATAAAAAAAAAACAACTTTCTGCACCCAGCTCATAAAACCCAAAATACCCCAAAGAAAAGGGTCTCGAAGAGTTCCCAAAAGTGAGAACATTTTTGTGCATCTTAAGCTACAGTCTGTTTCACTTGGGTTTCCTACTGAAGAAAAATAATTTTGACAAAAAACACAAAAACTATCTTTAGTTCCCTGGGGAGGAGGTATGCCTGGAGCTGTGGGAGCAATGGAAGTTTTGGTTACCAGCATAACTTGTGGTCCAAAGTTGAGGCAAGCAGATCTTTGCATTGCAAGCAGTATCTGCAGCAGATTTCTGGCCTCCTCACTGGCACCTCACACTGATTAGTTTACGACCATCAGTCACTACCAAACAACAGGGCCCAGATACAAAAGGGACTTTGAGAGAAGTTTTGAGATATGGGTTATCAGGTAGCGTTAGATGCTGTTCAGGAAATGTGTTCAGCATTATTTATCTGTCCTGGATTTAGTTCAATGTAAGATTATTGACTTTTTAAATGTAGAGGAATTTTTAGTGGGATTTTATTAGTTACCAGCCTACAGAGCCAAAAGACTAATACTACATCGTACTGATATTGTAGCCACAGCAGCACTCCAAGTGAGTAGACAAAGCTCAAGCCTCAAAAATGCACTCGGCCAAGTTTTTATACTCAGATACCATTTAACCAGTGTCATATGACTCAGAGATAGTTCAAATACTCAATAATTTTCCCAATAAACTCCAAAATGCATCACACTTCAGGAGACAAAGGGCCAAAGAGGAAAGTGAAAGGATGAAGCATAGAGCAGGAGAAAGACAGGATGATTTTACAGTCAGATTCTATACATTTAGACTGAAAAATTATGTACATTTAATACTCTATTTGTGCCACCCTCCTCTGAAGTACTGGCTATTGTCAGAGACAGGAAATTGAGCCAGATGAACCCTAATCTAATATGGTTTCTCCTGTAATCCTATTTCCATGGAGATCTGATATTTTACTGAAGGCAGCAGAACTAACAGATTCTGTTATTTGATAATTGTGAATCTGTTTTTGAGGATCTAACCACAATAAATTGTCTACTTTCACTTCCAGATAACAAATTCTGCCTAGGGATCTTTTGAGTCAATGTGAGACACACGTACAGGGCAGGCCTTCAGGCTGATGGCCTGTTACTCCCTACAAGTAAGTCTGGTTTGTGCATTTCTGTTTATCCAGCTGAAAGTGAGTGAATAGAATCTTGAGGACTCGTAACTTTCAAATTCGTTACTGTCTGTGTTTAAAATAATGCATTTTAATATCACACCGGTAGTTTAGTTCTTTTTCTAAATTCCTACTGTTTTCAGAAACATGATAGAGACCTATCTGAAAGTAAAGAGTTTTGAAGAAAAAAAAAACCCAGAAATCTTCATGGACGTTTACTCGCAACACAATTATCTACTGTTGTTACAAAAATTAAAAAAAAATAAAAGAAAAAGAAAAAAAAAAAGAAAAAGAGTTTGTATGCTCAACACTGCTTTAAATCGTCACTGCTCCTGTTTCAGAAGACCAGGGTTCTGCTGCATCTGCCACGAAGGAGGGCTCCTGTAACAAAGCCCAGGGCTGCGGCTCACACACAGGCAGGGCATGGCGCGGCTGCTCCGGGGAAAATGGAGCTCTGCTCTGCACTCTCCTCTGCCTCTCAGGGCTTGGGGCATGCAGTTCCCATTTGCTCATGCTCGCTCACGGAGGCTGTTATGAGGCAGTTAAAAAAATAATGAATACTGTTAAATATGTATTAGTAACTTGTTGTTAACAATAAGAGCTAATGGGAGGACATTTCCAAGCAGTTAATGATTGGCCAGAGGAGACGACTGGGGTCCTTAACGCAGTCAGTCATTAAATGTGAAGCAATATCCACGCTTTCACCCACTATTGCTATTTGCATCTTCCCTTCTCTCTTTACATCTCCAGTTTTCTGCTCGCCATTGATGGGAATTTTATTTTCTTTTCTTATGTGCCTGCCGCATTCCCAGCCCTTAGTAACTAGCACAGAAAATCTCCACTCACAATAGTCTATGAGATTTCCAATAAATTATACTTGTATTGCTGATTAAATGAAGATTATTGCTATTAAATATTAAAATGAAGACTTTATCCACATTTTAGCAATCAGAGATGAAAAAACTACAGAGATCAGTGTAATCCATTTATTGGTTTACAATGAAAAAGTCCTATAGGGAGAGTCACAATTCCCTGTGCTGTCCCTGAGTGCATTTTGCATTAAGACCTGTGATTCAGCTGAAAGATATAAAAAAATCACACACAGTCAGACAGATCCCTCCTGGCTACACATCTGAGAAGGCTCAGGAGCATAAGGTCGACACACAGCAACTTATGCTCACAAAATGAGCCCAGGACCACCTGTTTCAGATGTTAGTATGCAAAGATTTTCAAGGTCTGGAGGTTTTGACCAAACCACACCACTCTTGGGGGATCCGTTCTCTCTCTCCCTTCCCTTCCCTCCTTTTTTCCTCCTACTAACCATGCCCACAAAAGTAGTGAAAGTTAAAGGAGAGCAAATTACTTAATGGAAGTATGTTTTAAGTAAAGCTGTTTATCTCGTTCCAGGTGTTTGATCCTGAAGTTGTTCAGCCATGAAAAGCAGTTCTTTGACACCAGAGTAATCTCTGGTGTTACTATAGACTGACTTGTCACTAATAGTTACCTCTTTTGAGTAATATCTTTTTCCTTTTTTTCATCCATTGTTTCTGAGCTCTGCAGTTGAGTTCTAACTTGAAGACAGTCACAGTGCATTTTCTTAATTACATTAACTCTATTTGCATAACAAAAATGTTTTATCACATTTCATACAAACTCTGCTGCTTACTTTTGGATTTCTTTTTATGCTTATAAAAACGATCATTTTGAATAATGAGAACACTGCTCTTATTTTCTTTTTTAGGTTCTTTGCTATGCATTTTTAACTATGACCTAGAACTATCCTAGAATGTCTGCAAAGAGATAAATCAGTATGTTAGTTATGGATGTATTTATACTCTTCCATAATACAAGCCATTCTTATTTTTAACGTCCATTCCTTTGGAAATCCATCTCAAAAACAGTTTGGATGGTAGACTGCAGTTTGTCAAAACTGCATAAAGAAACCAAAGGAAGCAAGTAATGGTATTCCAGGTAAACATATTTTCTTAAGAATGTAGATGAAACATGAACACAAAGAGTTTGGGAAAGAGCAATCTAGTGTTTCATTTAGTAATTTAAAAATACTTTTTTCTTTAGATAATAAAGCACTGGAAGTAGACAGAGTATTCAACTACTGATGCCTTTCACTCTTGCTTTAGTTCAGAGCAATAGTAATTACTAACACAGTAATCACTGAATTTCACAGCTTTCTGTGTTTTGAAAGATTTCCATTAAAAATTAAATTTACAAATTTGTATTATTCAAAGAGATTTAATGAAGGTTTTGACTAAAAACTGCTTCTTCATAGCCCGTATTCCTGTCGTTAACTATTGCCATTACTGATGTAAGAGGCTCCTCACTTTTCCCCTAATTGGACAAAACCAAAGGTAGTAAAGAAGAAGAAAATGAAGTTGTTAAAGTCTTGTAAGGGAATCTTTAAGTCCCATTTGAAGGGGAACAATTTATAGACCAGGAAGAGCAAGGACAAGGGAGAGTGACCAGAACATTAGAACTTCTAAATACTCCTGCAGTTCCTTGGCTCAGAGATTGCCCATGTCTGCTTTAGGTCATGGAATACTTTTTGGCTAGCATAACTTAAAAAGTAAATTTCCTTGATGACACGAAAGAACTATTTGTGGTGATTGCATACGCAGTTTGGAAAACCTGATGGTGCGCCTGTCACTCATGGAGACAGCCAGCACTCTGCTGCTCAGGAGCCCTCACTGTCAAGTGTCCGACACATCAGTAACTTCACTCTGCCTGCTTTCATTTTGAGACTGAGTATCTCTGTTTGAGTCATATCTGTAAGGCACAGCAGAGTCAGGACTTCCTTGCGGTAGGTGCTTTTCAGAGAGATCGCTCCCCGCTGCCTCAGAGAAAGGAGCTTACGTGTGGGATGAGTGGCTACACCTCCAACTCACGGCCTCTGTCCTTCCGCTGACCCCTGGCTCTGCTGCTCCTTCTTCCCTATTCTGTTCTCGACCTCTTTTCACAATTGCCCATCTTCCTCTGCAGATGGTCTCTCTGCTGTTCTCTCACCTAATATGGGTTTTGATTTGTCACAGGGAAAAAAAAAAGACAACCAAGAGAAAGAAGGTTGGTTGCGAACTCCACATTTATGCTCCCTGAACAGAAACTCTACCTGCATGATAATCAAACAGGGAAGGGAATAAAACATGGTGATTTTGAGACCAGATTTTCTACGATTCCCTGAGAAGCCCAGAAGTCAGGAAGTCACTGTCAGCTCCCTGTTTCTGTGTTTCAGCCTTATTTTCAGCACAGGTTAGAATTTTTTGCCACCACTTTTGGCTCTTATTCGCCTTTCCTGGAGAGGGAAGCATATGGGAATGCTTGACAGAGCTTAAGATTCTGCAGTCCTGAGGTAGTGAATACTATTACAACGTCAAGCAGCCCTGAAAGTGCTCCAGCTTCCTCCCAAGGACAGCCCCAAATCTCCTTACAATGTGCCCGGGCTGTTCTCAGCAAAGCTCTGCAAGACCCCAGGTTTTCCCCCCAGAGATTCACGGGGTGTTAAAAAAGAGCAGCACTCTGTGTGGCTGAGCAGTGTTGAAGTGAGACCATCCAACGACAAACAACATGAGCTGAAGTCGGAGGCAGGAGCAGCCCTCCCTCCCCCTCAAACCCTGCCGGTGCTTCTGTATCACTACAGATACATTATCTTATTTACAGAATTACATACTAACGATAGGGTGTGGAAATGCAAAGCTCTGTGCTTACTTGGAACCTCTCAGTTTCCTCCTTTGGTACATTTGTCTCGTAATAAGAGGGATATTTTTTGTCTGTGAATAATAAACACTTTGAGCTTGAATTAATTCAAATATTTCTCTGCTATCTCACTTGGTAAAATAATGGGGATATTCCAGGCTATCTCCTATTGCCCATTAATGTTGTGTATATAAATAAGCCAGGTTATCTTTTTCTTGTGAGAAATATTTTATCTAACAGGCTCTTGTCTGGTGGTTCCAGTACTCTACCACTCTAAATTAGGACACTTTATCTTAAGGCTTCATAATCTTACGAGACTATAATTGGAAAGTTTATAAAAAAAATCCTGCTTTGTAAGCTTGGCAGCTGAGATAGAAAGAGGGAATGAGAAGGGCTACAGCAGAATTACACCATCACTGCTAGCCTGACTCCGCTTGACAGAGCCGTTTAATATTTTGACAAGACAAAATATAAAGCAGCATTTTATTCTGTAGAGACTTCACTAGACACAAGCATGGAAGTGCTTGTGATCAATAAAGTTTGCGGTGGAGAGTGATTTATTTACAGCAGGGTATTATGTAGAGAAAGAGCTGTGATATTTCCACAGGCTTTGACGGCATAATGGGCCCCTCTCAATCCTTACATGGAAGGGTTAGATTGTCATGGTTGCTCAGGCAGTATTCAAAACGTTATCTGATCAGCCTTAAAGACTTCAGAACGAGACAGATGATTAGTTACCCTAAACGATTCTCATCATGCAGAAATTGATGATTTAATATAGTCAATGACAGACGATTCCATTTGTACTAGATAAAGTGTCTGCGGTTTGTATCAATCATAATAGAGTTATTATTGAGCATAAAAGAAAAGCATGTTTAATATCATTAATTCCAGATATGTCGCTTTCCACATCTGGCATTCATCCATAGAGCAGAACCACTCCAGGCTATCATTCCTGCCTGTGTGCTGGTGACTCCAGTGTTTTTTGTAATTTCAAAATGTTTTTCAGCACCTCCAGCTAGGTGCAATAACAGTTTACAGATTACCTATGTCATCACATTTTGACAAACTTCTCAATCTGATGTGACCTTCATCTTTAGCCATCTGCTTGCCTTTGTTTCTGCCCTTTTTTTTTTTTTTTTTCTATAAACCTCTGCAGCTTAAAGCTGTAGTGGTTTGTTCCATATTCTTCTAGGTCAACATTTCACCTATGTAAATCCAGAAACACAGACTGAAATGTACAGACAGTAACCTGGGTTCAAGTCTCAAAGTAGCTGACACTGGGCAAACCTCCCAGGTAGATGTTTTCGTCACTTATATCAAATGCTTTTTAATTGTCAATTGTTATCAACAATCTCTGCATATACATCAGCATTCAAAAAATAACCTCTGTGCAGCCAGTACTTGTGCAGGACCTTTCTGGTTTTAAATTTCTAGAACATGTGGGGCAGAGTCTGGATGTTTCTAACACCAAATCATAAATACCTATAAGTGACTGAGCAGAAACCATGCTGAAAATGCAGCTCAGTCCACTGCCTGTGCAATTCATGCATTCAGCCATGGAACCCCAACGCATCCGCCAGAGAATCCAAACACCTCTGCCACTGCTGCCCAGGAGGGAGACTAACATCCCAGGAAACTGCTGCATCTATGTACAGACATTTTTTTCTCCCTATTTTCTTGAATCCTAGCTAAAACATCAAAGAGGAATGGGTTTTGTATATGTATTCACTCAGATGAACAATTGCATGGTTTTAGGTGATAAATGTTCAAAAAAACAAAATTAGAGTTACAAAAGAGTGTGAGTAAGCTTGTTTTTAAACACTGAGTCCAAGATTTTCTGTTATATTGTTCAAATAAGAAAATTAGCAAGGCGTTCTTTCATATGCCATCATAGGGGCCTCCTCAGCTTTTTTTCCCTCCTTGCATGGGTGTTTTATACCAGTGGGGAGAACAGTCCAAATGAGTTGGCCAGCTGCCAGTTCAAACAGAGGGAAGTTTACTGATACTGGAAGCTTTATTGATTTTGTGTTTTATTTTGGAAGGCAGAGTAAAGAAGGCTGGTAGCATTTCGGGGGCAAAGAGTTGTCCTGCATCTCAGGCTCTGCCATCAACCAAGCATTGTAACATCTCCTATCCTGCAGAGTTCAATTTAAAGATCAAATCCACTATTTACCTCCTCCTCTCTGCTGTCTCTCTTCCAATAGAAACAACAATAAAACTAAATTATCTAAGAAACTACTACTGTATATTCAAGTATTGTAACCAGGGGAGGGAAGAAATGGTAACTACTGTGTAGGTAGTGCAAATTAGTTGGTAATTCTGTGCAAAACAAGAGGCAGAAAGTTGGGCATACCCCTAAACTGACCTCAAGGCACAGATAAGGTAGTTACCAAGATCAATTAATATAAATTAATAAAGGTCTCGACCTTCCTACTTTATTTTTATGCTCTCTGTAGTTACTGATGTTTCCTTCAGTGGTGAAGCCATTTTTTCCAGGAGGGAAGAGCTTGTGTGCTAATCCCCAGTCCTCCCCATTCTGTTTCTGCAGATCATGGCCCATGAAACCAGACAGGTGAAGGGATGCTGTGTTACCACCAGAGCTCTCAGCTCCTCTGCCTGGCTCATTTTGGTGATCTGGTTTGTAGAACCACCCTGACACTGTTACTCCAGAGCAGCCAAGAAAGACAGGAGCTGCCCTGATCAGGTGAGAATAAGCAGCCAAGGGAAGTGGGCAATGTCCTAGGAAGGCATTGCTGGCAGAGGACATGCTCCAGCGGTTCCATCATCAGGAACACCACTTCTCAGGGTCTTTAGGTAAAGACCTTCAGCCTCAGCCAAGATTGTTTACACATCTAAGACGGAAGTCATCCCTAGGAAACTACCAACAGTTGCTGACCTTAACATTATTCACCCCTGTGACCCAAATTTCTGAATACAGATGAAATGGGCACAAGTTTGGTACCACTTGAAAAAAAAGGTAACAGGTACCAAGGATGAGACAAGGAGTAATCATTACCTAATTTTAGTTAGTGCTTTTCACATTAAAAATTCTTTCATTGTGAAAATAAGATGAAAATTTAAGTATTCAATACAGGAAGCTATAAATATAAAATATAGGTGCAGAATATAGCATATGGCTTAAAGCACTTATGATAAATCACTACAATAACTCAAGTTCACTAGACAGCTGAAACTGCCAGAGCAGAGTAACAGGTGACTGCTTCCTCAGTATCATTAAAGTTTTTAGTACAGTTATTTCTTGCTGCAAGTAAGTGTGTGTTTGTATGTATGAGTAAATTAGAAGAACTGCTACCAGTGAGCTATAAAAATAAAAAGAGCATGTTTTCAGTTCTTCAGGAAAGCCTTGAAAGAAGAAAAAAAAAAAAGTATTTTCCTCTAAATCTGCTTACTGGAAATTACCACCATCTCATAGGACACCTACCTTTGGGCTTCAATTTCTAGCACGAGACATGGGGGAAGATGGCTGGTTTGATAGGTGTCAGATGATGTTAGCATGCTCTCACATATTCTCTAGGAATCATCTCATAGCAAATCTATCCACTGTCTTTTGAAGGAAAAACAAAATTTTCCTGAAAGGAAAAAAAAATCATTCAGATTATTCTCCAGCATACAAAAACTTCCTATTGAAGCAAATTACTATTGGCAAAACTAAAAATAAATGAACTCTAAAGGAAGATTTAGGAAGAAATGGAAGAATGAGATATCCTGGATCACAGCAGTGAATATATAGGTAGAGGTTTTTAAAGATGACTGAATTACTATCTGAATAAGATTTCTAGTCTTGAGAATTAAAAGGTTCAGAAAAAGCTCTTGAAATCAAAAATATTAGAGGGTACTGACAGAGCCATATAAAATGCAGAAGGTGAAATTTTCTGTATTGTTAGGAGATTAAAAAAGAGTAATGACTACTTTAAGTGGGCAAGGCGCAGAAAAAGAGCTGTAATATAAAGTGAAGAGTGAGCCAAGAGGAGGCACAGGCACTGGGCACTCTGTCCTCTGGTGAGTATATCTGGTGTACTCCACACTCCTCCACTCTGCTGGCCATGTCTTGGCCACAGTAGGATGCAGCTTTTGACTCCTGCAGAGGGCACGGAGACCCAGCCTCCTCCTCCACTGGTTCCCGGGTGGAAATGGGATCTGTGAGGACAGCACTCTGATGCTGGCTGTCACAGCTGGTCCCCAGGCCTGTGACCTACATTTCCCCTTGCTTTGCCCCTGCTTCACCTTGCCTGGTACCCTGTATTCCCTGACTCTCTGGAAGAGCTGTCTTCCACATCCCTCTGATTCTTCTCTTGAGCACTAGGTTTCTACACCACTTTAGTATTCCCAACTCTCTCCCAGAGAGTTTAGTACCCAACTCCCTAAATATAAACCGGTAACTCCATTCACAGGGTCAGTCTCTGGAGCCACTGAAACAAAGGGAAATGGCAGGCAGGCAGCCACGTGGGCAGTTCCATTTCTGCACATGGGTCCTGGTGGGATCAGCCCTTGTCAGTGACCACAGCTCAGCATTAGCCCTCTTACAAGATGTGCAGAATGGCTTCCTTGCTGCACACAGGGAAATTCCTCCAATGGAAAACTATTTAGAAGCTTAAAATAAGCAATGATAAGAATGATGAGAGTTGTTGTACAATACTGGTGAGAACTGAGGGATCTCAAAGACACCTTGGGAAGATGCTTGTGAGAAAGAAGCACATGACAGTTTTAGTGTTGAATGGGTACTAGCAGTAGGGTTTCTCCCAGATGCATTCAGGTGAGCAGTGGAGCCCAGGCCCTGGAAAAGCTGGATTCCTTAGCCTTACAGAGCCTAGCCTCCCCCCTTTGCCAATTTAGCAAAAAAAAAAAAAAAGAAAAAAAAATCTGTTTTCTCACTTGTTTTGTAAGCCAGCTGTGATTTACATCTCCTTGTCCAACGACAGGATTTTCCCATGAGAATCAATCTCTTTTCAGTTTCAGACCTGTCTCCAAAATCTCAAGATGTTTGGTTAAAGCGACATTTCAGCCACTTTCCTTCAGCAAAAGTGACACTGAGCACAATAGCAGAGGAACTGAGTGAGGGCTGTATGTAGACAGGTAAGAAAATCAAACACAAGAATCAGTGCTGTGTGGAGCCACTTAAAGTCCAGACATATATTTTATTTCTCACCTTTCAAGCAAATATAGTCTTTTGTGTCCACTCTTTAGGGCTGCATGGAAAAGCAAAACCTTGGAGACAGAAAAGAAAGAGACAACAGGTTATTACAGACCTCACTGCTGTCCTGAGTGATTCTTCCTTTTCTCCATATAGTGAATTAGCTCTTTGTAGAAGAATTGAGTAGAAGTCTTAAGAAATTGAGTAGAAGTCTTAAGAAATTGTGAATTACTATTCTAATTTGCCAGTGTCAGCTCTGTTTCAAACCACTGTTAATCATTTAGCTTTGTGTGTTTTACAAAGTTGAGACAGATATTTCTAAATGTATTGTGAGGCACATGGGGGTACATCTTACATACTTACACATATGTATTTCAATAAATTCATAGTTATTAAAATTCATCTATAAGAAATTGTGTTTGAGTTCCAATCCATCTTGTGGTCAACACCATCAAGTAATTTTGTCCTTTTTCTTTTCTTTTTTTATGCAGGTCATCCATTCAGTTAAAATTCTATCAAAACAGTGCAGTTGATCTAATTCCTTTGAGTTTTAGTTTGCTATAATTGTACTGCTACAGACTTTAAACACTCTAAAATGTGGAGGGGTGGGGGTGTGGTGTTGCAGCTCAGCAAACATCACCACAGGTCTCTGTGGCCTCTCTATAGCTTCCCTGTGCCTGTCATATTATCATCTTTCCACTTGATCTTATAAAGAGTTTATATTTTCCCCCTGCCAGTTTGATACTATTTTTCTTTTTCTGAACCTGGTGTTTGATGCCTCAGCATAAGTGAAGGCAAATCCACCCACAGTATCATGCAAAGCAGAAGTGCTCCTTCCCCACCACTTGGTTCTGCACAGCTTCCCTAAGCCCTGGGTTTTCTCCTGAAGATTTCACTCTTAGCAGTCTGTTTTCTGTTCCCTCCAGGAGGGATTGTGCTGTGCATTTTCCACAACTGGATATCCTATTCTGCCCTTAAAATATGCACATTTCTAACATTTCCTTTAGGAGCTAAAAGCATAGGATCATCTTCCCCTGGCTCTCTCTTGCTGGCTGTCAACAAGGAAGGAGAGGGCTCAGAAGGATTATCACAGGAAATAAACCTGCAAATGGACAGGGCAGAGATGAAAACAAATCAATGTGTAAGTGCATAAGATGGACCTGAGTGATGCTGCTGGTAGGATATCTTTGGAAGTGTGGGTTTGTACTGCAGTGAATTTCAGAAATGCTTTCTGGCTTGGTCTGTCATTACCAACATGAGGAATAACACCCATAACTAAAATAATTTGCAGAGAAATCTACTCATATTAATAAAAATGTAAACAAAGTTGATTGATTCAGAGCTCAGATGCTCATCTGGAGATACTGCAACAGGCAAATGATCTCTCTGAGAATATAGATCCAATCCCCAGTTTGTTCCAGTCTGCAGGGTCTTCTTTACAGGGATCACTTAAAGCAAATCTCACTAGAAGGGCTCATTTCCCATTCCTGCACGGTCCTAGATTCACAATGTGCTCCATGTTCCTGGGGCCTAGCATGTGGGAGAAGAGTTTTTGGCACATTTTTGGATTCTATCTCCATTCTCCTAAAATCACAACCTAGAACTCAGACCTCACATTCTAGCATGACCTTTAGCCAACATGATATGCATATATTCATGTCCATAGAACAAGAGCTCAGTAAAAATATATGGAGATGTCTAATTAGTATTGGTATGTCAGGATATTAGTGGTCCCTTCCCTTCACCTGAGTAGGTCTTTTTCATAAAAATGCACTAGAATACCTATAAAGGGCAAGGCTGTGAAAAATCAAAACACCTTTGATCAAACTTGTTGGAAATGAAACCAAAGAATGGGGAATCTTACAGCCCACGTTATATAAACAGATAACAAAGTAAAAATGAGTGTATTTGCTGCCACCCTCCTTTGCAGCATATTCAGTGTACACCTACCACACAATAACATACATTACTGAATAATAAATCACACTTTGATCCAAATAACCCAAAGCATTTTACAAACACTAATTAAAATTGAAATATCTCTCTGAGGTACTTAAATAACAATGTACATAATTTGTAGGTGGGAAAAGTGAGCCAAGGGAAGGTTAAATTAACTCGCTCAGGGTGAGAAGGGGAATCAGGGAAAAACCAGGAAGATTATATGTCTCTCTATCCCACTCCTCCATACAAACTAACGGCACCTGTCCTCAAATCTGAAGAGTGAGTGCTGTAGTAACTTTAAAAAGGTTGTCCAGAAGATTACTTGTCAGAGTACATTTAATTACTATGAATTCTAAGTATCTGGTTTCAAACTACTATGTAGGCTCTATCATATTGCTGTTTCCCAGTATTGCAAGAATGGGAAAAGCAATCCCTGCTCATCACATAAACCACTTCTGGATCTGGCTCAGTGACAACTGGATACAACCACGTGAGTCCTCCTGAGATGACCACTAATTGGTCCTTCATGGCAAGTATTGCTGCCTCCAGGAATTTGCATTGCATCACACAGAAACATAAAAAACTGTGAAATAATTACAGAAGAGCTACAAGGAGAGAGTGTTGCCACAAGCAATGCTCTGGCCTCTCCTCCTGGGCTGTGTCGTGCTCTTCTCAAGCAGCAGCAGGGCCAGCAGGGCCAACTGCCCTGCCAGCAGGAACTCCCAGTCCCTTCCACTGCACAGGGGCATCACTGATGAGTTCCCCCATCCTCCCCCATTCCCCTTCTGGGGATTAACGTTTTGCCTAATTGTAACTGTACCTGCCCCCCTGAAACTATCTGAATTGCAAAATAACCAAGTAAAAGCAAAAAATTACCATACTTATTTTCTAGATTTATTTTTCCCCCTGTTAGCAGGGGTCATTCCTCAGCACCAAGCAGGAGGGTAGGAGAGAAGCAGGAGGCAGAACTCTGTGTGTGAATTGGCCCCTTTGACAGATGGTTTTCCACCAGAATTGTTCACAAAACTTGCACGGCACTGGAGGCAGCTTTGTGACATTCCAGGGGTATTTAACATTATTGATCTTTTTTGACAAATGAGTAATGTAACACGTTCATTACCATTAATCATCCTTTTTCTAATTCAAGTAAACAAGGGGTAGTTTTGTTCATGCTCAGCTAATATCTATTTTCGTAATTATTTTTACAAGGACCATGTGTGATGAAATTCAAATATATATTTATTTGGAAGAAAAATATTGATGTTCTTTTCATTTTAGCAAAGTATTCCACAAAGGATCAACTTTCCTAGCTGTGCTATTAAAGAAACTAAAACCAAACATGCTATTGTGCCCTAGAACTACATTTTAAAGCTGGGTCTGCTGGTTTTGGCTCTATTAGCATGGAAGTCGACAGTTAGTTTCACAACAATGCTGGGTGGAGAAGAATCAGATTCCCATCCCTTGCTTGCCTTTGGCAGCTGGGTTGTTATTAGATGTGATTAAAACCCCCACATGTTCCCATCATACAAGCAATCAGCTCATGAGTTGCCCAGTGCAAACGCTGCTCGCAGAAGGTCCCGCGTTTCTCAGCAGGTGTTTGGTTGGGCTGTGAGCTGAGAGCATCACACGGGCTGGCTGTGGCACTGCTTTTGCCTGCTTTTGCACCAAGAAGGAACATTTGTGATCCCCCACCCTTTCCCCAGCTCATCAGCATCCTTTATCCCCTGGATGTCAACCACCCCACAGGCGACAAAGAAGCATGGAGAGTCAGATTTCTCCCAAAATACCTTTCCTGTTGTGATATATTTCAATAATATTAAAAATACCTCCTTGTTATCTGCTCCAAATCTCTCTAGTTAGAACTGTCAAGAGTTGGTAAATGTACTTCTCAGTTCGCTTTAGCTGGCTCCTTCAGAAACCTTTCATCTGCTCATGCTGACTTTGCTGCCTTTTCACACTTTTTTCAGTGCTGATACTGGACTTGTTCTCACTGGTTTTTAAACACAGACTTTTCAAACCAGATTTTGAGCTGGGCTATTTCTTTTACCAGGTAACTGTGGGCAGGAGCACTGCCAGCCTGAGCCCAGTGTTTCCAGCCCTGCTGTTGCTCTGCTCTCCCAGGAGCTCTGGGGCCCCTCTCCTAAGAGCTGTGATGCTGCAGCACGAGCAGTATTTCCCATGCCCTGCCTTTCTAACGTTTGTGGCAGCACTTCTTTTAGAAGGGATAAAGGTGATACTGCTATTTCCTCTTATTATTACTATTTCAGTGCTCTGATGCTATTCTAAGTGTACAGTAGTGACAGGCTGATCAAAGAATAATTTATAAATACAGATGTAAAGCACATTTTTTTTCTCCTAATGAGCATACCAATAATGCTCTCACAGTGATAACTCTGTTTCCTGAAACCAACAAACCCTGAAATAATATTGACAGGACCAATTGTTTGAAACTTGGTAGAAACAGTTTATATTGAAGATACAAGAAGTCACAATAGGAATCCTGTAAGGCAAATGACTTCACAGTCATTTGTGAAGGTATGAAAGGTATGAAAAAAATCTCATATTTTAAAAACACAGCTTCAATAATTTATCATGTCATTTAAAAGACTGAATAGAGGTAAATATTGAGATTTTTATGGAATAAAAAGGAATTATTCCTAAAATATGCCATTAGCTAATACAAAACTGTCATGTCATTTTTAACAGCCTCAGTTTCCAATAATTGCAATACCAAGCCCTAGGAATGTTTTTTATTAGAGTTCAACAAAATTCTCTCTTATGCCTTTGAATGCAAAAGAAAAGATGGGATCAGCATTGAAAAAATCCTGATCATGGTGGAATCATTGTAAAGCATCCACTTTTAACATAAATTCAGTTATTCAAGGTGTCAATAAATATGTGCTGCAGTCTCATACCGTTTTCTGGTGTAAAGATTTTTAGGGCACATGATGAAGGTCTCCTCCACTGCCTCACCCCTTTTTACTATCTGATTTTACACCATACAGATAGTGGTATAAGAATGAGAAAAAGCAGCTTACTGCTACTTCTTGGGCTCTCGAGTGTCTGATGGCTGATTCAGAGGAAAGAAGTTTGTAAGTGAATCATTTCGAGGGGGGAAAAAGCTAGTGGATGATAGCTCTGAACTGGATCAGCTAGGCAAGAAATAAAACTGGAGCTTCACCAAGTTTCAGATACCTCCAAGAAGACAATGTCAGAGGAGTTGCAGACATATTGCCTTGAAATGAAGTTAGAAAGAGAATGACTGAGTAGTAAATCACAGAAAAGGTGGAAACTGAGGCAGTGTAAAAAGGAACCTGACATCTCAAATAGTCAGGGCACTAATAAAGATTGATACAGAGAGCCTGTCCCTGACAGCTGAGCTGGTCCACATGGGTAGACTGGAAGAAATGGAGGCCACTCAACTCCTGTCCTTTTCCTGCCTGTTGTATTTGGAAAATCACATTTTTCTGGTCTGATTCAGTTAAGGTGGAGACCAGAAATAAGGAACCCCACATCACGAAACTGCGCTTAGAAGGTGTTTTTGGTCTTGTGTCCCTTAATCCACAGCACTAAGGTTCATTTTGGTCTTCAGGCCAAATGTGTAGCTTTACAACAGAATTCATCTAAGAAGATCAGGTGTCTGGACAATATTTTACTTGTCCTACTTTTAAAACATGGCAAAATAAGGAAGAAAGGAACACCTCTGCTAATTGACAGACAACTGAGTGATTCCAGTCAAGTATTTTAATACTTATGCTGATATACTTTCTTCAACTGATGTTATCATTGACTGCTTTTTCTGTTGTCATTAATACCTGCCTATGATTGTAGACAGGTAAATAAATGCTGCAGAGCATAATCACTGTCTTACATGATTATCCTCTAGAGACCTCAGTTTTATTTGCAGCAGCTCTCTGTTTTTTCCACAAAGCAAAGGAATGTATAGATAGTATAAAGCTATAGAAGTTATTCAGATATATGATATTGTCTCCTAAAACATTTCCTGACTGTCTTATACTACCTGCTGGCTCCATTACAGTCTTTCAAAAATAAGAAATCAAAGACTAGTGAAATGTTCTGAGCTTTGTAGTGCTCATAGTGGGCTTCTCTGCAGCTTCACAGAAACTGCAACATGTTAGCAGTTCCTATCGCTGACCTTCTCTATATTTTTTGCAGAGTCAGCTTGAAGTTTGCTTGCTTTGATATAAATCATTGCAACACTGCATCACCATGGAGCAAAATCACACTGCACTGGGTAACAGGGGAAGCTGATAACTGGACTTGGGCTGATTATGATTCTTTGCCTTAATAGAGAGGAGCACCTTGAAACTTAAAACTCACCGGTATAGGACCATCAGATTTGAATTGCTTATCAAGTTATCACTTTTATAACAACTGGTAGTGTGCTGGTTACCATGATAGGCTAGCAATAATACAAACAAATTTTGTTTGGAAAAAAATTACCTGAAAATTGTACATATTGATGTGTTCTCCTATTCTTCTTAAGCTTTCTGTCTTTAATGGAGCTGATCCAAATGTCTCAGGGTTGTTTAGAAAGTAACTTTAGAGACTGCTGGGGTCACGTATATCTCCTTCACTGCTTGTTTTGCATATAGGTGCTGCCCAACAGTTTACAGTCTATTTATTTATTTCTGAAGAAAGAAACTTTAAATGAAGAACAGGATTACATGCCTGACATGTTACCTCCACAGGCTACAACTCACTTTGTTTGGTATTATTCCAGCTAGTAATACCAATTCTGCAGTCTGCAGAAGCCAGAATTCCAAACCCCAAATATAATGTAATAATGTATATTATATACCTTACATCATATATTACATATATATTGTAATAATGATATGCAGTCTATGACAGTCTCTTTTTCAGATTTGCTTTTCCAAGCAGCCCTGCTGAAATTAAAATTGCAACCCAGATCAATTTCTGCAGGGAAATTGAAACAAAAAGAAAATAATGAATAAAGGAAGATTTCTTATACATAATCATTTATACTCCTAAAACTTACACCATTTATTGCTGACCTCTGAAAGGTGGAGAAAGTACCTGTCCCCTGAGTAGATACTCAGAGTGCAGATTTTGTCTACTGTGACTTGGTATTCAAATAGCAGATTTTTTTTCTTCCCACACAATAATTCTCACATGTGTTAACCAGTGAAGAGAGAAAATTGGATGTATTGTGTATCATGGAAAAAAAGACCTAGTGTAGACTGAAGAGAAGGCATAAGTATTCAAGGGAATAAAAAGATTTTTAAAATCATTTCCTGATTTCTCTTTTGCTAGTTTATATTTGTGAAGCCAAACTTTGCACTAGTTTCTGAGATGATAAAACTTCTACATGGTGTAAGGAAGTTCCGTTTGAACAATAATGAGCAGTCACCAGCTCTTTCCAGTGGGTTGAGAATTATTTTAGATACTTACAATCACCAGAAAAGCTTAACAATCAGTAGCAGAAAACTTCCGAATTTTTAGCCAGGATCTCTGTCTAGTAGGGAAAGTGTACCTGAAGGTTGCTGTTACCCAAAATTTCATTTGGACACATAGGCAGATGTCATTGTCACTGAAAACAGTGAAATAAGCCCTCCAACCAGCTTGCTGGGTTAGAAAGTTGACATTACTTTATTAGCAGCACTGGATGCATGGAGAATTCTCCTTAAAGCATGCATGCCCAGTAGCCTAAAAGACCAGGTTATATTCCTCAAACTAATACATATTCATCACAATTCCTATTTATGCTAATTGTTTCCATGGGTTTATTCTGGAATGGTTCTGGATCTTCTGATGAATCTTTTCTCCTTGAGAGAACCTCAAGTATGTGGTCAGATCATAATGATAAGATCATCTCTTATCATTCTTTGTTCTGATACACAATTTTCATTCTCAAAACAAAAGATATCTGCTAGTACATATTAATCACTAAAATAAGTAAATAAGGAAGTATTAGCTGACACAAAATTTATTAGTCTTAGATGTAGGGAGTTAAAACAAGGCCACATAAATCTCAGGTTTGTTTGTAATAAACACTCTATGGTATAAAACTAAGAATTGACTGTGACTTTAGGGATCATACACTATTGAGCTAAAGTTAAAAGAATTTTTCCAACATCTTCCCTTGCTGCTGCTCAGACCTCTTCTTAAAAAATTTAACTTGCTTGGTAACACCATTAGACAGGGGTTCTGTAGCTTGAGCACAGAATCTCGACTGACCTTAGAAATTCTTGCAAGCAACTAGGCTTTTACCTTCTACAGGCTATTGACAAAAGCTTCCACACAAGGTTCTGTGGGCTGTGATAAGGCTGGTTCACTGGATGTCGTACAGTAATTTCCTCCAGATCACATGCATCTGGTTGCAACTCTGAATAAATTTCAGAACAGGATTGTGTACTTATTAGTCTTCATATTCCTGTCACACATGTGGGTCCATGTCAGACAGGTGAGCCACTGGGCTTGGCATCATATGAGTTAAGGGAAAAGAAAACAAATCTTATGAAAGGAAGATCATTCAGTGGCCCCCTCTGGTTAATATTTTCAGCAGAAAAGTCATAGTGGTCCAAATGCACAAAGGACAAGAAAATAAAGGCAGGTTTTGAGTCAAATTCCAAATTCCATGCTCATGAATTCTCCTCCCCTGACGCCCCCCCAAAACACTTAGACACAAACAAAGCTTGGCAGGGGAAAACACCTTCAGCAATCATCTAGGGAGACCAAATTCAAATGAGAAGAAGGAAACTTAGTTTAGATGAGTACAGATTCCCACCTAGTGACAAATGCAACCACCCAGATAGGTGAAAACCTCAGGTGTCCAAGCAGACACAGTCAGCATCAAAAGCCCAAGTTTTGTTTGCTCCCAGGCCTGAGCTGTAGGGGACACCTATTCATTGCAGAATTGTTTTGATTTCCTCCTTCCTTTTCCCACTCCTCTGTAAGAGCACTTTGCTCATTCAGGCCAGATCTGATCGCATTTTCTCCTATTCTCCATCCTCTTTTGGCTTCTGGGCATCTTTAATATGCACAACAAAGTGTCAGTTTCATTACCAGCAATCTGTATTCAAGGATATAAAATTTGTGTAAATTCCACAGCATTGCACAGTGTTTCCATTTAACCTGAATGAAATTCAAGTGCAAATGAGGTGTTAGTCATTCATGAATAGAACCCATAATGTGTAGACATGGTTTTTTAAGGTGAATTTAGTACCAAGCAAAAGGTGCCAAAACTAAAGTCCTCTATGGATTCTTGTAAAAGGGATGATGAGGGAAAGCAAGCCACACTACTGCTTATAAGTGCTGACAACTAGCACTAGGGATGGAAAGATAATTCAAACATAATGTCCCTTCAAGGCTTCACTCTCTGTAGTGGGAGTATTAGTCCCTACACAAATCTAGTGGGTTTTATGACACAAAAATTTCAGGGTATTGAAGACTGAGAAATTCAAAGCTCCAAACCATTTCACTTAAGGCACTCTGTAATGAGATCTAATCAACTTTGAACACTGAGGGGTGAAATTCCCCCTTTTCCATAGATTTGTTGTACTCCCAGGATGGTCTCCAATTTGTTATTGTTAAACAAGTAACTAAAATGACTGGAAATGCTAGAAATAAGTATCAGAGAAAAGGCTGAAACAGTACTTTCATCTTGAAAGTACCCAAGATTTGCTTTTAAAACAAACACATAATCCTGCAATGTAAATGCCAGATGACACCCGGCCTATGCATAGCTACTGACTGACCACAGAAAGATCTTTCACTCAATAAATAATTGAATATGGCAAATCCCATCCTGCAGTTTCTCACTTGTAAAGTGCAGGCTGTAACTACCCTAGTTGAACGTGATTTGACATCTAGGAAGAAGGGGTTGTAGACAAGAGCAACAGATTTTCTTTATCTTCTATACTACCTACATCAAGGCAAAACCCAGTTCTGCATTTACAAAATATAGTGTATTGAGGACAATGACTGACTGCCAGGAATTGCAGGGAGGGACCCTAAAAGGCTGCATGCCTGGTCAATGTCATGGCAGATTAATTTCCCTATGAATAAAGGAATGCTACACACACTGGAAAAACTCTAAACTTCAAATATGTGCAAATAGGTTCTGAACTGACAATTGTGATTCAACAGTAGAAAATACTATAGGTCCAAGAAAGAATTAGGTCAGTGCTCATTATCAGTCAAAGCAGCAAATAAACTGTTAAGAATTTCTAGGAATGAATAGAAATAAAACAGAAGTAAACACTGCCTTTGAATAAACCTATGACTCACTTGCATTTTTAATATTTCTGCAGTTCTGGTCTCTTTTCAGGAGGATATGGTTAAATGAAAAAAGGCCGGTAAGGATATTGTATATCAGTGCAAAGGACTGGGTATGCAAGAACTCCTCAGCTTGAAAAAGCAAACTAAGAATGAATGCTCAAGTCCCTCCATGAGCAGTCAGGAAAGAGTGAAAGGGTTTCCCATAGCATCAGTTCACCAATTCTCAGAAATGTAGGCAGCAACAAATAAAACCCAGTTCAAGAATGAAAGTTTGAGCATGAGTGAGCAAATTAGTGGAACTCACTGCAGAGGTCACAAGGGAGGGCTGGGACAGCACACACAGAAGAATTCTGTTGAGTTTACTGCAAGAAACATCCAGCTCAGGAAATACCCTGAGCTGAAAACTGTTGGAAGTGTAGAGTAGAAGAGGTAGCAACATGCTGCCTTTGTCTGTATGGACATTCACCGTCAGAAGAAGGATGCTGGACTGGATGAACCTCAACCAAAAGCAGTAGGACCATTCCTATGTTCCTATGTTGCTGGCTTTACCTCACAGCATGCAGCTATAAATTTCCAATAACTGAGCTCAGATAACATAAAGCAATAAACCAGGTAGCTCTGCTGTGATATCTGTCCATTCAACCCTGTGATGCTTCCTAAGTAAGCCTCAACAAGCTCCCACACTGGGTGGGCCACAGAAATAGAAGCAGGTACATGTGAGCTTGTGTATGGATTGGGGTGAGTAGAAGAGGGGTAACCCAGAACTTCAGCCCCGTGCAGCTGGTGACAAGTGACCTGACTCATTCCCATTTGCTCTTGTTGCTGTGGATTAGCATGAACAGAGGCAGGAAAAGGTTTCAGCACAGACTGGAGCAAGGCCAAACAAGAACAGGAGACCATGAAGAAGAGAAAGTGTTCAGCAGCCCAGGGTGGCATGTCTCAGTAAAAGCCACAGAACCACTGGGACAGTCTCTTCCGAATGTGAATTTGCCATTGCCACAGTTTGTCAAAAAAGCAGCACTGCTGGCTTGGAGCAAACACACAGGTACAGTGCTCCAAGCCTCACTTCCAAAGGACAAAACCAACAGCTACCTAGAAAACCAAGTTTCAAGCTTCCCTTACTTATCAAACCATGCACTGCAAGAGTGTCATGTTACTCCAAGGATTATTTTTTGTAAGATATACATTTTTTTTAAATAAAAATCTCCCTTAAACATTCATTTATTTCCCTGGCTTTTCCTCTTCCTAAGCACTCCCTCCCTTGCATGGATCTAAGGGCTGTTGAGTGATAGAGCAATTGCCATTTTAAAATTAACATACCTTGACACACATGTTCACAGATGCCATGGAGTACCTCATGAATTCACACATCATCTTTGCACATGTGCTGTGATTCTCCACAAGGATAAACGTGGCAAAAAACTGCCCAGGACTGCCTGGAACTTCTTCTGCTCCTGTGGACTGTGGAATGAGATAGGGAAGAATTATCACTGCTTTCCAAAGTGGCCAAAAATGTAACTTTTATACAGTGATTAACAAACCCCTGCAATTGCAGCTGAATGACACTGCTGGTAACTGTCACCACTGTCCCAAGGTGACAAGCACTGCAGGACTGCACCCCATATTTGCATCGTCTCCGATTCCTACTATTTTCTTTGGAGGTAGTTCAGTAAAACTGAACTTCACAGAAACCTTAAGTCATATGCATGTTAAAGTACAGTAAGGTATATCCATGGTAAAATGTTACTATGAAAACACCTTTGATCAGCTTACAGTATTTCAGTTCCTCTGGTTTGACAATATGACTGAATCGTTATGTGCAGCATAACTAAGCATTAAAGTTTGGTTGTCCAAAAATTTTGAGCCTCCAAATTTGCTTTAAAATCATGTGATTTTGAAGCATTGAGGTTATTTTGTCATTTCTACCTGTTGAGCAAAACCTGAGAGAGAGTAAATACACATGCCTGGTCTGCCCAGCCACTGGAGTTTGTCCTCTCTGCAGCACCAGCTAATTCCTTTGGGGACTGAAGGCTTTATAGTGTTGCCAAAAATTTTAGCCACAATAAAAGCTGTGTGTCAGAGTAAGCTTTCAAATGTTCTAAAAAAACCCTTACACTTCCCAAACATCAGGGGATACCAGATCCATAGGTAGCCTTTGTTACTGCAGTATGCCTTTTCTCAGTTCAGAAAGGACAGGACTTTGCTTACACTTATTATTTCAATACCTTGTCACCCATAACTCACTTCACTTTCTCATACTCTACAAGTTTTCCATATCCAGCACAGACTCACTCTGGATCCTTTTTTAATGCTTTGAATTAATTTTTAAATTAGTTCTTCCCTGTCTCTTGTTTAAATTTTAGGTGAGGAAGGAGAGTTGATTGTGGCTAGTACTAAAGGCAAGAATAAAAACTTTGTGTGACCATTTGGAACTCTCACCCAATTATCATAATCATACTTTCTAATTTTTTTAATAAAACTAAAAATCCATATCTAAACAAAAGCTTTATTCTTCTATCAGAAATGAAACTTTATTCATAGTTATTAACCATTATAGCAGACATACCCCTTATATAAATATCTATAAAGTAATGAGTCTTTCCTGGAATAAGATGCATATTAATTAGATCCTACAGCACTTGAGAGACTTTGGTTCAATTCCCACCAGTAAGGTCAGGAAATGCATCCACAGTAGTTAGCAGCTAGTTTCAAAATCTCAATGCACCGAGCATGATGGGGTCATTCAGTGGAGCAGATACCCCAAGGGAAGGGTAAAACAAGAGCCAGGGATTATTTCACAGCACTGAACTGGTACACTGTGGGAGTGATGGACTTTCCTTTCAGAACAGAAAAGCTTACCAGCATACTGTCCTTGTGGCCCACTCTCATTATGAAGAATGTAGCATGTGAAGCAATTAATTGGATCTTATGGGCTGGAAAAAGCTAAGGAAATGGTGTGCACATGTGTGTCTGTGTGGTGGGAGACACTAACCCGGGGACAACGCTACCACACCCTCACTGACCCTGCACAGCCCTGCTCAGGATAAGGCAAAGCCCCTTGCTGGGTAGAAGGAGCCACCTGCATCCACTCCCACTACCTGTTCAACAGTAAATGTGACAAGATATCCTCACACCCCTGGAAGTGTGCAAAAGGAATGTGGATGTGGCCCTGGGGATGTGGCTTAGCAGTGAACATGGAGGTGGGTGGGCTAATGTTTGGCATTGACAACCTTAGGGATCTTTTCCAGCCCTAATGCTTCTGTGATCTCCATAAGACATTGAAGCTCCAGTGCTGAGCAGGGTAAAATAATGCAAAAAGATTTCTCTTTCTTCAGGATATAAGTTATTTGCAGCACAGAAGCACAGAACTTCTTCCATACTTTCACCTCTATCACAGACATCCCATGTTATTTTCAGGGTGATCCCCTTTACCTGAGCATATTTCCCCTGCTACAGAGTTAAAGAGGAAAGTTACTCCAGCTTGTGCTTATGCACAAGAATGTAAGAGCCCTTGATTACACTGAGTCTCAGGCCGTGAATCACAAGGAAGATTTTCAATGTCCAACAGTTAAATGTGTTAACTATGACATTTCTGAAGTTGTATTTTTATATATACAACAGAAAAACAAATAAAACAAAACACTTCTTTATAACTGCTCTTTATGATAGTATTTGTTCAACTACAGCTTTGATGATACCACTACATGCTCCAGCATCTTCTTAGAGTTTCAGTTTTATAAGCTACACGTATTAAGTTTTCAGAAGTAGACTTCTTTATCAGGATTTTTATTCCTAATGAGAAAATAATCTACAAGCAGCATAACCTCTTTGCCGTTGAAAGGTTTGTTTAAAATTTACTTCACAGAACAAAACACAATTCATATCTGGTTATTGTCCTAATGAAATCTATTTCTCCTCCTTACAGAGCTCTTCACTGAGATGCTAAAATTTAACTCACTTGAGTTATAAATACTGCGTGAATTAATAGTCAGCATTGTTTGGAAGGTTTTTTAATTGGCCTGCAGGGAGGCCTTCTGTATATATTAAACAGATCATGTGTCTGCCTTGCAACTAAACTACCTTTACATTTCCTTTGCACACATTAAACTCAAAGCTGTTTAATGTTTTCTTAGGAATATTTGGGTTTATTGTTCACACTAGGAAATGACTGCTACATTAATCAGTGCAAACCAAAGTTAGTGATTGGTCCTTAGTAATGTCATTCTAGAGTCGTAATGCCTCACAAATAAATAGGTTTGGCTGTTCTTCTTATTTTTATTTATAAATTCTGTTTCATAACAGCAGTAAGATGCTCCAGGCCATGCACTTCTTGGGGATTATTGCACTTGTCAGGTGTTTAAAATCACTCAGTCCTCTGCCTGTACCTTATAATACCACTGGAGGTATATAATCAGCCAGAAATACACTGCCTGGAGTGTCTTAATGCTTTATTATGACATATCTAACTTTCAAAATAAATTATTTATTTGGAAGCTTGGAAGTGTCATAATGATATCCAATCAATAGCTGAGAAATAAATATGAAATCAGGAGAACACATCAGAAAGACAGAGGGTAGAAAAAAATGCCAGCTCATCAGTCATCCCAGACCAAAACAATGTGTGTGTTTATGCCTGTAGACACAGAGATGTGTGCACACCACCAGTGGATTTCTATTTGTGCATAGACCTGTATCTGGTGAGAATCACACAATATGGGCACTTATATGTCCCTGTCTGATTGCTGATATAAACCATGGAGTAACTGCATCGAATTAATATCACAAATTGAAAACATAAGTGGGCTAAACAGATGTTAATAACCAGACCTCTTATTAAATAAAAATTTAGAACATTCTGTGCTTAGTCAGTTAAGTCATTCCATATTTAAGAACCAGCTTCTGTGTTCCATGGAAAGGAAGCCTAGCTACATCAGTTGGCATTACAAATTGCATATCACATCATTATCATTACAATCACTAAACTACACACATTATTCAAAACTGAAGGTTAAAAGCAAAACAGAATAAAACTATGTCATTTTCTAAAAAAACCCCAGAATAAACAAAACCCCAAACAAACTAACAAATCAATTGTACAACAACTAGAGAAATTTAATACTCTGGAGTTTAAATTTTTAAATTAAATTCCAATTTGTAAATTATTATGTGGAAATAAGGAACTCTACTTAGGCAATTGTGCTAAATAACAGTGCAAACCCTGCAGGGGACCAAATTATCTTTCAGTGAGGGAATATGAAAAGTTTTTCTGGAAAAGGGCCAGTTTTAGGTAGGGGGTGTTTAAAGCCTTGGGAGTTACTGTAGCAATAGAAAAGATTAATAATTTGCACATGTGAGACTCCTGGCAAGCAGGACGCAGCTGTAAAGAATTAACCCCTCCTGAGAGACTTAAAAACATGGAGCAGCTGAGGAGAAAAGGGTGAGGGGAGAATGCAAAAGTATGCAGAGTACAGATGTCCTAGAAGAGGAAAATATGTAAAGTAGGGTTGAACAATGTACTGAGATTTTATTATTATTTGGGAGGGAAAGGGAATCTTCTTGGCAAATTGTGAGTATATGGGAAAAAATGAAATGCCAGCAGAAGACAAAACTAATTCTCTTATTACTGCCTGCAAATGCAAATAATCCAAATAAAAGTCTGAAAGCTTGCAAGTCGTTATTGAAAGGATACTCTCCAAGTGATCTGGCCTGAAGCTAGACCAAGCTGGCTTTGTTTTGGTGTTCATGCATGCCTGCCTCCATCCCTCCCGTGTGCAGGCGGGCGCTGGGATACGGGAGGTGCTGGAGGCATCGGAGGCCAGGCTCTCACACGCGGGCACTGAGCGAGCAGAGCTGAGGCTGAAGCATTGTGTGACTGTGGGTCTGGAGCTGCAGCTCCCAATATTTGTTCTTCCTGGCTGCCTACCAGAATAATTTCTCTTGTGAGGGCCCAATTTTGCAGCTGCTCAGCATGGCAGAACCGCCCCCTCCCCCAGCCAAATTCAGTGCATGGGCAGCAGCATGGGCGCACTCGAGCTCAGATGATAACTCTTTCAGAGGCTGGTAGAAGGCCAAAGCAATCCAATTTTTAGGTTGTATTAGAAATCTGAGACTATTACCTTTCAAAAGGAGAAATTAGGCTTAAAAGAGGTGAAATAGGTAATCGCTCTGCTGATTTTGGTTGCTAAGTACTTTTTATTTTTCTCTTTGGAAAAACAAATTGGTTACGAAAATGTTGGAAGTGATCATTAACTGACAGAAACAATGGAGATGTTTATTCAGATTAAGTCACAAAAAGCACCATCCTTTTCCATTAAACAAAAGGATGGTCTTGAAAGTAATGTATCTTTAAATGTTACATGGATTATCTAAAATCCAGATGATGGACTTTTTTTCTTTTTTTCCCCATTTTATAAGGATATACATAAACAGATTAATTAGGTTTATTGCATTTAGAGTTTAAAACAAGGCCCAAATTCTTATATGAGCTAAAGTAGACTCTATCTTAAAAAGAGAAAACTAGGAAAAAAACCACTTTTAACATAGTAACTGTTTCAGCCCAGTACTTTTCAAGTAAGTACATTCAAAGGGTTCTTTGGAGGCCCCAGGAGATATAGAACCAATAGGTTGAGGAGATGAATATACCCCCTTGCTTGCCATACTTGTTCTCCAGCAGACAGAGTACATTACTGTACAGCTGCTCAGGTGTGTACTGTCCCTCTGATTTCAGGACTGCCCTCTCCCTCTTCTCCTCCCACAACTCCAGCCTTGCTAGCTAGGCACAGGAAGGGCTTTGGAAGTGGTGTCAAGCAGGCATGGAACTGCAGCCTGATGCAGACCTACATGGTAAATTCTAACCTGCTCCCATAAATAATCTATTTTTCCTCAGATGTTCCAGTTCACAGGGTTATCTGCCACTCACACCAATTAGGTGGGCACCAGCTCACACCAACACTTCTGTACTGAAGCTTCAATGAGGTCTGGCAGGTTCCTTTTATGTCTTGCATCTTTCCTATGGTCCTTTATCCCCATATATGTAGCAATGCATGTAAAACTTCACCTTACTCCCTGTGCCTGGTAGAGGCACGTGTCACCTACCCTGCTTCTTTTCATTAAAAAGGATGTTGCAGATGTCCTAATCCCTCACATCACTTATTTTTTTCCTCCTTCCATTAACTTCTCCTTCTCTAGCACAGAAAGCAACAAAAACTTGATGGGCTCTCCTTCACCTTTGTTAAGGCTCAGTTTTCCACAAGTCCACCTCCAATATACCAATCCCTCTTTAAATGCAACTTCTGTCATAGATCACAGTCTGGACTAAGTTATTGGGGCTGCTGTAGATGAAATCTATGCAATGCAGGTACAGAAAATTGTAAGTTGACTGTATTATAACTGGAGAAATATTTTTGTGACAGAATACATGCACAGCTGAACCCTATACTCATTTTTGCTTTGTACCCACCCTTGCTATGAGACTATATTAGGCTTCAAACAGACGTCCACAAATTATCCTAAATAACAAAATTGTTTTGGGCTCATTTACCTTAAACTCAGAAATCACCCAGGATGCTTCCATCAGCTTCTGCCTGCAGGATAAAAAAAGAATCATATACAGGTTTTGAAATTGAATCATTTGCTTAACTATGTAAGTCAATATCATTGTTCCACCACCTCTATAAACTAAAACCCAGACTTATTCCACAAAAAATAATTCAGACCTTGGTTTTACTGTACATCTATTTAAAACATGCTGAATGTTTTTATATCCTTTGAGTTGACTACAGATTTATCAACCAAAGCATACAGTGCATCCTCTAAAATACACACACACAAACACACATACATGTCAGCAAAACTGAGAGTCAGACATTACTACAAGTGAAATCGGTGCTTTATTGTAAGCCCCTGGTTAAATTTATTCTTAATTCACTAGGCCTCTACCAAATGATCCGAAGTTTTTCAAGCCTGTTGAACAGGCTTGAAAGCACTAACATTTTACTCCCATATTTTAGAAACTGTCAGCTGAAAAAAATTGTTTTCTAGGAAGAAGTATCTCTGTTTGAATAAAATTTTCCAAATATCACATTTGAACATAATGATTTAAACAAATAAATACAAACCAAATTCTTCATTTAGTAAATATAGAGAGAAAATTCAGAACTAACAACTGCAGAGACCCAATGGTTTAGTTTGCTCAGCAAGCTGGCATATCTTTCCAGCCCCCAACAACCATTCAAAGGCTTGCTAAACCAAAAATCCCAGAAATATTTCTAACAACTTCTGAGATTTTGTCTTCTATGAATTCATGTAATTTTCTTTAAATCCCTTGTAATTTTTGGCCTCTGTACATTCCACAGCAGTGAGTTGTGATAACATGCCTTATGGAAAGGTAATCTTCTGTTCTTCACTTGCTGAACTGTTTGCTTGTGTGCATCCTTATTCCTGTACTGTGAACAAACCCTGGTTTATGCCTCTTCCCAGACTTATATATAGCAGCTGCTATATATATATATATGTGTGTGTGTTTCTATCTGTGTACAAACTGTGTATCCTCTATTAGTGTACCAACATCCAGGGTACCATTGCAGATACACAGCTCCATCCATTAGCACCAAAATCTCTTCAAAATGTGAATACTGTGCATATTTCAGACTTATGGGAGAAAAAAGCAATTCAGATAACCATTAATTTCAAATAATTTGTCCCAAAAGATACAATGACAGGATAGCCACTATGACCATAGGGGGGAAAAAAGTGACCTTTTTCAGCTCAGAATTCAGCAAACCATTCAGATCTTGTAAAATGCTACACCAAAACTCTACATTAAGATATGTGTTTAGGAATACTTTCTTCCAGATATTGACTGCAACACTCCAAAATCTGTGTGCGTGCTTATGCCAAAAGATTGATGTGATTTTCACATCAATCTTATCCATTTACAGACTTGGGACCCAAAACACAAAAACATATTTCATTATCAAACTGTCTAAGAGAAAACTGCAAATTAAGTATCTTTAAAACTGCTCAGTCAGGTAGTACAAAGGTGCTATGCTTGCAAAGGCTTTCACATAAACATTTTAATTGCATTAAATTGTGGCTGAGAAATGAGGCTGGTCCTGCAGTGCATATATTATGTAAATACAAAGCATTTAAACATAAAATTATAAAAAATAATGAAAATAAAGGAAATTTTTATTTGCACCTAGGAGTGGCTCTTTTTTCAATTATGTAACAAAAGATTCATTTTAAAAAAATTAAAAATAACAAAACCACTTTGGAAACAAGTAAAAAAAGTGTAAGGAACAATTTAACACCCTCTGAAAGAAGAAACCAGGCCATACACTAAAGATAAGTAAGTGAAGATATACTGTCTTAGCAAAGATGAAAATAAGCATATGCTAAAATATTTCCTGGAACAGGGTCTGGTCACATCTCTGCTTGCAATTCTGATATTTTTAAAGTCATTTCTGAATAAAATCTGCCTGGATATTTCAAGAAAAAAAAAAAAGAAAAAAAGAAGCTAATGTCAGTTTCTGTGAATGCAAAAAAGTAATTAATAGCAATACAACCAGAGTGTAATTTAATGGACAATAATTAGTTTCTATTGATATGCATTTTTTAATAAAAGCTGTAGTAGTTGTTTGTTGAAAGAGAAGTATTTTATGCTTTGTATCTGAAATCCATTTCCTGCCAGTGCATTTTTTCTCTGTAATATTGCAGGAGATGTTCTGTGAAACACCTTCTCTCTTTAAACCTTGATAAAATTCTTGACTGTGTCAAATGTAATAAGTTTTAGACAAATGACTGTCATCTCCTTGAGCCAGAGAGTTTGAAGAGAGCACAGCAAGTGTGTTTATTTGCATTAAGCACATGCATCAGTGTGGTGTGTGTGAGGAGCTCTGGTACAGCTATTTTACAGCCAGTGTGAAGAGATTTTTTTCTATGTCATGCTAAAAGACTATAAACCTTGGTGATGTCTGTCTTATGCAATTTAACTCATTCTAATTGTTCTACAAAGAGTTCTTTTGACTTAGTAACTTCTTCAAGTCACTCTTTTCAAAAGACATATGGAAAACCCCACTCTCATGATTATTAATAATGCAGCTACTATGAGGAACTCTCAGAGTAGCAAGGAAAAAAAGCCCATAGAGACAGAACTTAATTTTATAGTGGTTGGTAGTGCTTAGTTTCATTTTCTTAAATGTTCCAGCCATTGAATAAAGAAATAATTTGAAAAGGAAATAGCATCTACAGTATTTGAACTTGCCTTTAGCATAAAATGTTTTAATGTTGTGAGTCTATCTTTGACAACTGAAACAGACTTTACTGAATACTGGTAAGAGTTCACTTTGTAATAGAAAAGTAGTCACTCCCTGTGATCACTGTGTCTTTTTAGTATGCAGCCCAGAGGATTCAGAAAAAGATTACATTTACAATAATTAACATATATGTAAATGGAGATCATGGCTATGAATGATAAATTTTCATAGCAATTTAAACCTTGTTCAAATTAATCAACCATACAGACACTTGATTAATGAAAGGCAGCGTCACTTTAAAATGCAACATGTTAATACATATTACTGTTATCGCTGATCAAAGAATCTTTAAACATAAACCAATTAAAACAAAGTTCAATCTACATTTTTTACTGGTTTAATTCCTACAGAATTATAAGAGTATTATAAAAATTTACGTATTTTATTCTCCTTCATATCTATTTACTAAATTGACTGTAGTACGGAATCACACAAGTAATTCTGCTACTTCATTAATATGATTGGATGTGAAAACTACCAGATTAGTTTTTCAATCTAAGCATATACATAATGGCTGATTGCAAAGTGGGCAAAATGCATCCAATTTCATTCTTCATTTGTAAAACCAGTAACTTGCATCTCATCTCTCCTCAATTCAATCGTCAACAGACCACGCAGGAGCTCTGAGTGACTGATGGGAAGGGAGCTGCTTGGGAAGGCTGCCTTTGTGGCACCTTCCCAACACCACCCATTCTCCAGGAACAAGCAAGGCTAGAGGGTTTTATGGCAATGGCAGATTTTTGCAGAGGTCACCCAAGTGTCTAAGCAAGTTTTTCTAATTTAAATTCTTTTCTTATATAATGATATGTGCTTTGTCATGCAACCCTGCTTCACTTCACTGGAAAATTTTATGTGTGTTTTTCATAAATATATTTAGATAGTTGCAGTTTCTTTATTGCTACTAATGAAAAGGCTCACTAACTTCTAAGGTGTACAACGTTGCTCCCTTCTCCTCATGATCAGGAAAACCTAGTAAAAATATATAGCACATTTCAAATTGTTGCCTTAATGAAGACTTAGATGCTGTGGTCATGAGAAGAGAATACATGTCATGAGGAGACTTAAAATTATTAGCTGATCTCTTTTTCTTTTATCAAAATGTGTCTTCAACACACATTACATATCAGAATTTGTATGTCCAAATACCGAGCTTTACTGTAAATGTAGTATTGGTACAGGGGTAAGAGACAGTAAAATCAAAGTAAAAACATTACTTTTACAAAAGAAATAAAGATGACATAGAGTTGAATTTGGGAAATGGATCCAGTGGGGCATATATGTAAAGTATCCTTGTCTTTATGGGAGCTCCCACACATGTTAGCACTACTCAGATTTCAATATTAGGAATCAAAAATGAAACAAAATCTGTTTACTTACCACAGGGAGTATAATAATTGACCTGTTCCCTTCTTCTGTGGCAAAATGAGTTTCTGGTGCTAAATACAATCCTTGGGAGAAGAAATACCTGTTAATGTTTTCCAGACACAACAATATGATAATAAAATAGTGCATTCCTGCATCCAAGCTTGCACAGATGCAGCCCACACTAGTGATCATCGTAATATTCAGTGTGCAGAGTCCCAAAGGAGTTACATTTTTCTTGCACATGTACATTTTGCCAGAAACCTGCCCAAAATTCCATCATTCTGTTGGAGCCTTTCAAACCAGTGAAAAACTTCAAACACAGCAGTCTCTTGAAAGAATCTCTGTAGATACTCAGACTGTCCCAGCTACAGAGAACCTCACAAAACCTGAAGCAGCTCATGGTTTAGGCCACCTCTGGGTCGAGTTTGGACCATGAAACTTATCCAGTCTGTTGAATTCCATAGAAGATTGAGACTACGTTTGCTTTACTGCTGTCTGGGCCACATCTCAGTGGCCTTGAGACCAGCCCTGAGGTCAGTTTTGCCATTTCCTGATTTGCTGACATGTGCCCTGAATTGGTGCTGTGGCCCAGCTTTGGCTTTTACAAGGAAATGCTCATCTGAGTCCTGCACACAGCAAGGGCTTTACCCGCTGTGCACTCAGACCCCAAACCCCAATCCTCACCCATAACTCTCTACCTCTCCCCTCTGGCTTTTCTTGGGAAGCCTCCTTGCAGCAGCAGCTGTTGCCATTGGTGGTCAAGCTGCCTACAAGCAAAAGGATGATGGGAACAGGAGATCTAATCTCTAAAATAAATGCAGAAAAAAGCAGATTCAAAAAATTTCTGTGCCTATATGAAACAAAAGCTCCATTGCCTTCAGGTGCTCTATGATTGGTGAAGAAAAATCACCATGTTAGCAGGTGCCTTGGGATAAATTATTCACGTGCAATAATTTATTTGTCCACATTTTCAATAAATTTTTTGCTTTACTTTATATGTATTTTTTAATATTGTGGTTTTCTACTATCCAGGTGTTTGACAGGTTGGAGGAAAGCTTGTAAATGCTTTGCAAAGCTGACCTTCTGAGTCTGAAGTGACTGAGAGAGAACCCACAACTATTTCATCTGACTTCTGTTGGTCAACACACTCCTCTGAAAGTGTTGCAGAAGATATAGCTAAGGACAACTATTAGACCCTGGAAAAGTACCAGAGCTGCTCCTTTTCACCTCCTTGCTAGGGTGAATAGTAAGGATGATTATACTTCAGCTGGACTACTCTTTAAGAATTCTCTTAAATAAATATTATAAAAAAGATGGCAATATTCCAGATATCTTATAATTGCTTTTGATTTCCTCTCCTAGTTATATCCTGGCATTATAGTCTCTCAATCACTTCATCCTCGATGTATTTGTAACCCCTCTCACCAATCTTATTTAGACATTTGATTTGGAAAGGGAGCACTTGGCTGGCAGCTGGGTTGGGTTATCTTACACTTGGGGATTAGGTTAAATATCTATGTTCTTGCAACCTATGACTGATTTTGTACAAACTTTTTTCCCCTCACAAGGGCCAATAGAGGCTGCTGAAGGAGGAGAAAATGTTTGTTTCTTTGGGGCTGTTGGGACAAGAAGCAGGAGGAATTTTTATTCTGTTCACAGCACAAATTATGCTCAGCTTTTAAGGAAGTGTGTGTATTTGTTGGCTTGCAATTTTCAAGCATGTGTTTTAGCAGGAAGCAGAAGTGGAGACACAGCAGTAGTCTAACAAAGAAGGATCCATTAACTTGACTCTCTTTCTTTTCTACCAGATTACAATTGCTCACTAATTGAGGAGTTCTTGGTAGCTGGAAAACAGAGCTACAACCTGGCATCAATCTTCTCTTGATGGAGGTCAGTGGTGGCTATGGGCTATTTTGACATTTGACTACCTGTCACCCAGCATTGGCATCCAGCCTTACTAACCCCTGCCAGAGCTGCAACTACTTTCAGTGAAGGAGATTTTGAAGCAGAAATATTGACAAGTCATACAAGACTGGCCTAAGCCATGAAATGATGGCATTGACAACATCCTGGTTGAGTGCTACAGAAGTGCTTGGAACATACATTTTTAATATCTCCTTAAGAGTAAAGTATAGGGTACAGAAATTGTTTTCGACAAATTTGGGAATATGTGCTGATATCTCAGGATCAATTTTTAGTGTGTATGGAGAGGTAAGGTCATTGGTCAAGCAGATATATTTCCCCTGCACACCTACATTTGAAAGTCAGCAGGAGATTTCTCAACCCTGTTTTATCATTTCTTTTCTTAAGCTGAGAAAGACATTTGAAACTCAGCTCTTACCATTGCATTTCTGTATCCAAATACCAAAAAATTGGACATGTATTTTCCCAGCTGGCTTCTTATTGCATTAGACAATGCTGTGCTACTGTGCTCAATTAAATACTGATAGTTTTTACTGCACTTATATTCACCAATTTTGTGAACATTTGGTGATGTTACTCTCCAGGTGTTGAGTTCTGCTACCTGAAGACCCAAATTCAGTATCTCTCTATTAAAGTTCAATCTTTACAATCAACTTTAAAGGATGTTTTCATTAGATTTCAGGGGGAAACCACATGAAGAAAGAGAGATACAAATTTAATAGATGTAAGTCTTGTTTCTCACAAGCTGAAACTGTAAATACACTGGTTGCTAACTGGATTCTGCCAGAAGGAAAACAGATTCTGCTTTCAAAATATCTACATAAGGAAAAAGCAGCTATACAAGCTACCTAGCTTGAGGACATAACTGGCTGTGCAAAACAGGTCCCTCTAACTCAGGCTTCTCCAGCTTTGTTTGAATTAATTTTATACTCCAAAAAGGCTAAGATTGTGACTGGAAGAGAATTATACCATGTGAGTAGCTTTAATTTTGAGTGCTGAATGAAACACATACTTAAAGTCCTGCATTACATCACAAGCCCTGAACTGTTAAAAAAAAGTTCTAGGGGCATAAAAATAAACCTTTCTCTGCAAAACCAGTGCTAGCTATTAAAGTAACCGGTGAATGTCACCCACAGACAAAGGTACCCTGGCACACCAACATGAGTGCACACGGGCTACCTGAGCTCCAGGCCTTCACCTCAGCCTTCTGGAGTGGGTTCTGCACCTTTGTTGTCTGTGTGTTGGCAGAGAATTTCCCACTGTCCCCAAAGCCAAGTCCGGGAGTGGATGGTATTGGCATGAAGGACACTTCCTGAAATCTGAAATCTGCCTGGCAAGGAGTTCGGAGTCAAACACAAAACCAACAGCCACTATTCTGCCTGCAGCAGAAATGTAGAGTTCAAACAGATTTGTTGAAATGTATTTAAGAATTGTGGTAAGATATTTTAGAACATTGTAGCACACATGTGTTAGTACAAACCCAGCCAATTAGGGCAAAACATTCTGGATGTTTTATTCCCGTTAACCCAAACATCAACAAGCAATCTCTTCTGGGTTACTGCTAAGATGTCAGTGTTCTAGATTTCCATTTAAAGTGCTGAATGAAAAAAATAATTTTGCCTAAAAATTTAGATTGCAGAATGACCCTGACTAAAGTTTATTAAAATTGCAAAATTGCAGTTGAAAATATTTTAAGAATTTGTTTTCTATTAAATATGTTAGTAGGAAATTCATGTAAATCTATCTCTTTTTTTCTGACTTTTTAATATAAAAACAGTAATCCAAATGTTAAATTCTTAAGCTGTGTTTTTTATATTTAAGATAAAAATCTGGAATTTAGTAAAACTTAAATTCAGTTAGGTATGAAGATTCCAAATGATTTTACTGAAGTAAGAATTCATAAGTGAAAGAAATGATGTCACTGACAACAAGTGGCAGCAGACAAAACCTTCCAGGTGTGTTAGCTAGGGTATTTTACAAAGGAGGCTGACACAGAGGTAGGGACAGCAATGAGCTCCTTAGGAGGGCCAAGACAAGGGGAGCAAGGGGAGTTCTGTACACCAGATAGGGAGACAGAGAGGTACACATTCACAACACAATCATATTAGTTTAAGACCAGGATTAAGTTTTTGATTCCAACAGAAAGGTTGGGGGATTATTAAAAATGCTGTTTAATTGCTGTTACTACCAGCTCTGTTAAAGTGTTAAACCTCTTGTTTCTCATTCATTATGGAGGAAAAGACCAAGCATTTAAAATACTCCTTTGTCACCAAGACCTATAAGACAAACTGCTGCCCTACTCCTTTCCTATTAGGGCAAAAGAAAATAAAATATTCTCATCCAATTACACTAGAAAGGTGATCTTGTTGAAATAGCTAGGAGCTATAATTTGGGAGCATCTATGCTCAATATTCATTCTTCTTTGCCAGAATTTATTTTTTTTTAAAGTCTGCACAATCAGGAGTGTAAAATCCATGGTTCCCACGTGAAGGCCTTTTACCAGTTTCTCTCTACAGCTGCATCCACAGGCCTAAGGAAGGAGCTGGGATTTCTGGTACCATGTTATCCCAGCCTCCACCAAGAGGCTCTTACCACAAAGGTACTTTCATGATTACTGTTGCTAGTGGAACTGCAAAGTGTCAGAAACTGTAAAAAGGGGGTGGGTTTGTTTTTTTTTCATTCGTTTGTTTGTTTTGAGGAAGAAAAAGAAAAAAGCTAACAAAAACCCACCACTTATGAAAACTTACTCCAGGCAAATCTTTAGTTATTCTTACAATGTATAACAGGGCCCAGTCTGAACTCATATCTCAATAGATTACAATCCACATCATCTCACATTTGGCAAAAGTGCCAATTCCTCAGAGCTACAAAGGACAATATATATACTTAAGTCCATACTCACCTCAATCAGTCTGTGTCTGCGCATTCTGTGGGGGATTTAGAGGATGCACAGGTCATTGTATCAGAGAATTGAAGAGACATATTACAGTACATTATGCTGGGCTTCACCTGGACTGGACACACATGAAAGAGAATTCAGCTGCCACAGCTCCCTTTGTATCTCCCTTTTTCAAATTCTGAAAACAAGCTGAAAAGGAGAAAAGAGACTCAACTTTTTTAAACCCACAGAACTACTGAATAAAGATATAATCACAGGTCTGAATGAAGGTAAACAATGTTATCATCAAATTACAGGCAGTTTTAAACTAAATATTCTGAACATGGTATTTCCATGTTCATGGAAAATTTGTTTCCATCTACATTAATTGCATTACAGAGATTTAATGGAATGCCTAGTTAAATTGTTAGAAGAATAGGTAATATCCATATAAAAAGAAAAGAATAAAATATGGCACCTGGCGAGGTTTTAAGTTAAAAGCTTACTGTTACTTATTTTGTATTGAATTTGTACAAATGACTCAAGAAGATGTAAAATACAAATGAGAAAAAAAAAATCCTGTAACAAAGGAAAAATTACAGAGTAGGATTTACCAGTCATTCAGGTTTGCATTTCAACAAAACAACTTATATCTTGGATTTGTGTGGAGCTGGTTTTGAATTTAGAAATAATATCTGCACTAGATGTATATTAGATGCAATACTAAAAGCCATTATTCTTATTCTTCCAGAGGTTTAGGGAAACCTGATTCTTCCACACCAGATCATTGTCCTTTGTGGGCACATACATGCCTCAGCCAAAACTTACAACTTGTAGATATGGTCTTGGGACTGGAGGGTGATTCTGGGAAGCACTGAGAGCCATCAGCCCAAATTACTTCTATGAGAATTGCAGACAAAAGGCTCCTCATGCACTCAGGGAGCAGAGAAAAGATGAAGTTGTTCATAGTAAACTCCAGCTTATTATAAGTATGAAAATGTCTACAGATAAATTTCTGAACGCAATTTGGTGCCTTCTCTCTGAATTTAAAATGTCTCCTTCTTCAGGAAAGCTGACTTTGCAGATGAGTCATGTGCCTTTTCATAGATATAAACAAACAATTTCAATTTTCATTTTTTCAAGGTGATAAACTGGAAAGCTGATGAGTTTAGCTGGAATACCATAAGTATATTCATGAAAGTAAAGAGCCAGACTCTGACATTGAGGAAATGTGTTTGTGAGAAAGTGATCAGCCATGGAGGAAGAACTCAGTAAATTCTGGTTTAAATCTTTCATCTCTTTATTTTACTAGTTCAAGAGAAAAGATATCACTCCTATACATATATTTAACAGCTGGTAATTCAACAGAGTAAGCTTTGATTCACAGGACTATGTTCACTAGTGACTGGAGCTACACCATTAGCCACGTGGTGAAAGGGTTTCCACCAGACAGCAGTAGCTACAGCAAAGGCTATTAATCTCATTTATCTTCTGTAAAAGACCTCACCATCCTTAATATGTTTAATACTTTTCTAAAATTTTACTTACTGCCTTGTTGCCTTCCCCAACTCAGTTTAGTTTGTCTTTTTGTTGTGAAGCAGTTTTGTGTGAGAATTAATTTTGACATTTTTGTAGGTTATCTACCACTAAGCCACAGGAAAGCCTAAGTTGTTCTCTTGCTTTGTGGTCTCCAGATGGTGGAGGGTGAAAAGTTATATGAATTGAGGAATTCTGGAGAATGAAGTAACACTGCCTTGCCATAAAATATTACTTTTCCATCTTTTAAATTACCCCAAATGGTGTGGTTCATGTAGCTCAGTGGTGACACTGCCCAAAGTAGACGTAATTAACTTCAGAGTGAGAGCACCTTGCTTTGAGCAGTTTGGTGGTGCCAGAGCCTGCAGCTGGCAGGCAGTGCAGAGGTGCAGAGCAGGGCTCCTGGTGCAGAGGGACAGTCCCTCACTACCCTGGAGCATTGCTGTGACCTGCCCTGCTGTGGACAGCTGCTGTGCAACACTCTTGGTGGGTGCTGGCAAATCCTGGCTCACCTCAAGCCGCGAAGGACTGGTCAGTTCAAACAGGCAGCAGAACACCCACCCGTGCTCCAGGCAGACTGGGACCAGCCTGTCCCCACACAGCCACAGTTCCAGCCTCCAGACAAAGCAAAGATTGCCCAAGGGCAGCCAGCAACCTCTGCAGGTGGCATGGACAGGCCCAGAAGGCAGCCTTTGTCCATGGCCTTACCCTGTGTCATGGAGAACACTTTGCCCACTGCCCGTCTTCTCAACTGCTGCTGTTTGCAATTTCAGGTGCCTACAATTCAGGCCAGGAAGGTGGAGGGAAACCTTGCTAATATCATCAGAACCTGCCAGGTTTTCTTTTCCATATTCATTTATGTACAATGATTAGCTCGTTCTTCTCAAATGCCAGGGATGTATTGCTCACTGGAGGAACTTCAGTACCCAGCAGTCTTTAATGTAAAAGGCAAACCTTTCCACTAATGAGCAGTTTGTCTGGTGTTCTTAACCTTATCAGCAGCTCCTGAAGTGATAAAGGCTTAGCTATTATGCACTGAAAGGTGTTGATAATTCTCAATCTTCATGCAGAAAAAGGCTCTTTTTTTGTCACTTCTTAGACTCTACTGTTAAACTTCCCAGACTGCTTACAAATTACCTTGCCCGTTCTGTAAAGCAGACAGCTGGATGCGTTGGTGGGCAGTCGGCAGGTGGAGCCTCCTCTTGTCAGGACAAAAATGATACCTGCTGTTAACAGAAAAAGAACACTGTGCAGTTTAATGATTTAGACCTGTTCTAGAAAACGATGAGAACTCTGAGTAGCTGGCACAAAAAAAAAAAAAAAAAAAAAGGCTGAAAATAGAAACAAACAGGGGTGGCAAAGCCAATGCGAATCCCTACCCATGGCACAGTAGCCAAAGCAGGATATGAGAGCTGCACTGTACTCCCTGTGTGTCTGACAGGGAAAACAGGAGGGGGAAAAAAAAAGGAGCACGGCTAGTTTAGGCTTAGCTTTGCAGGGTTATGGAGTGAAGAACACAGGACATCATTGTGTCTGTGTAGCTGCAAGAGAAACAATAAAAGCTTGATCAGCTGAATGCTTAAATATGGCTGAATGTTTGATGAGATGAAGATGTAATTTTGTCTATGCTCCCCAAGGGTCTGGATTAAATATGACTACAGGGCCTAATCAAATAGCTAGTCACTGAACAACAGTCCCAACTGCATTTTTCATTCCAGGCATGCTGGGCTGCCCCCCCCCCTCATCCAAGTACATTACTTATTCACTGGTTTGTCAGCACTGTGCATTATTAGCGCTTGAGAGATAAAACTTTAAGTGTTGCTCCCAATTAGCACAACAGTGACCACGCACCATGCTCTGTGCTTAATGCCTGCTCTCAGAGAGGAGCTGGTTTTGAAGGTCTGAGGTGGAGGAGAAAAAAAAATGAAACAGCTTAAGCATTCATTTTGAGTGGAGAGACAGCTCCTATTAACATTTAACAGCATTTGTGCAACTTGGTGCGGAGGTTATGATGCAAATGAGGAGGAATTAAAAGTGGCCAGGGGTTTGTCATTGATGGATTGCAGTCTGGTGGTGTTCACACTTCTGCCGTGTCCATCAGAAGCGATTACTGTGTAATTAAACCTTATTTCTCGACTCTTCAGTGCATAATTACTTTGTGAATGTAACCATCATCTAAAAAAGCTACCAAAATGCTTTAGCATTTAGTCTAGCAGTCATTTCCCTAGCTTGTGTCAGATATAACCATCAGACAGTGCAAAAGAACTGTCACTTTTAATAAGAGGCAAAAAATTAAATGAAACAGTATGCTTATTACAGGAAAATTAGGCGTTCAAGTGGTAGAGTCCTTTTCTGCTATTTGCATAATTTATTCTTTTTTGTCCCTCACACCAGAAGCTTCAGGCAATTTTCTTCACATTTAAATAGATCGCACATTTAAGGCTACTTAAGGAAAATTATCACTTTGCATATTTTAATTGTTGTGAAGAAAGTGAATAGAAGAGGTCTGCAGCTTGGGCTCTTGAGTCAGTCAGATGCTCAACTCTCTGATTCTGGAGCTCCCCACTGCTCCACTAGAGATAACCCTACAGTTCACAGCCATCCACTTGCATTTCATCAGCATGCAAATGCAGCTCCAAGCACTACAATAAGTGGGTCTTTGATATTTACAAACTAGCCACTAATAACTAAAATGTAATTTGTTTGACATAACTTTAGATTCTCTTATCTGACTGCCTTTAAAAAAAACAGATAAGTCTTTTAGCTTTACAAAACCTAAGATATCATCCATTCAAACTGCAGCCTGCCCTATAAAGTCTGAAAGCATTATTCGTGGTGAAATCATGTCAGGTTCTCTTGTCAGTGGAGTTTCAGCAACACATCTTTCTAATTTCATTTTCAATTCTTTTGTTTAATTTGCACTCCTCCCCACCTTAATCAAATGAAATGAAAATTCAAATAAGACTTGGAGCAGGAAACCCATTTTCCTTTTACCTAAGGAAATACATCTATTAGTCTGATGTTATAGAGAAATGGATGTCCCAGTCACCAAGACAAGGATGCTCGCTTTACCCTATTCTGTGTGATAATCTGGAAAACAAAGACAGAGTCGGGGTTAGGGTACAGCCCTTTACAAAGCAAGAGGCTGTAAACAGACTGATGACTGTACAAATTCAGTTAATTATAAAGCTAATGAAAAATTTAAAGGGAGTTCTAATGAAAAATTTGATCAAATGTTACTCAGATTATCTTTTCAAGTAATTAAGTGGTCTGGAAAAAAAAAGGTTCCCCAAGGTACATTTTAGCTTGTGATCTTTTTCACTCAGAAAAAGTTAGAAAAGAGTGAAACTAAGTTTTCCATAAGCCATGGTCTTTCAACATGGCAAAATATAGATTTCATTAGATCAGCATCACTTTTGTTTAATTCTCAGTGTCCATTCCCTTTGGCTGCTGGTCATTTTAATACTTAACTGACTATAAATGCCACACTCATGGCATTATTAATGTCCCCATAATTTCCATTTTCACATGTTTGCAGATTCCCAAAAATCACACAGATTAATTTGCAAAAAACAAAAAACCAAAACTTCAGAGTGAGATCATGTCCTGTCATCTGTGAAACAAACAAACAAACAATTTTCCCCCACGCCCAACCATCATTGCAGTAAAATGCATATTTTGGACATGGAAGGGAATATGTATAAGCAGGTTCATCCTTTTTGGGTTCTAGAAAGATGTCATGGAAATTACAATCTTTTCAGGGAAATCTGATAACTTAGAGGTACTGGAAGAAAAAAGAGTCCAGTATTTAAAGCTCGCATGAACGAACCCATGCATCCATAAACTTTCTTGTGCATATCCAAAACACTAACAAAAATAACATGCACAGTATAATGAGGAATGGGCCCTACACCCCTGTAGATTAAGTACAGACTAAGTTCAATTTCCAATTACACAGAATGACAACTGAGGTAACTTTTATCACTGTGCATTACTCTGATTAAGGTTCACACCTATATGGAAATTCAAGACATGCAGATATAAGAAATACTTATGTACAAACAGAGGTAGAACTTCCTTTATTCTAAACAAAACCATTCTTTGGAAACTACCTCTCTTCTACTTGGCTCTCTGCCTTTCCAAATTCCTCAAGATTTGTTGCTTTAGAAGGAAAGTGGCACAATAAATTACAGCACAGCCAAGTCCCATAACAGACTCCTTCACTCCTACATGTGATGAAGAAAGGACATAAGCTTCCTCAGAATTTCACCATAATTTCAGCAGCTATTCCCTCTTAGGATTGCAATACATGCACAAATGTAGTGGCCTGGTGGATCTCTACTGAGCTACCAAGACAGCACTCAGCAATATGTATGAATAAGCATTTTAATTAGCACTGCTACAGTGGCTGCAGTGCTTAGGAGGAGGAATGAAAATCTTATCATTTATTTGCATGTCCTCTTTTTTAGTAAACATATATCATTAGAGTTTTAATTCACAGATATAACAATAAAATTAAAGTTTTTAGACTCAGCAAGAAAAACAGTAATTGCAAGAAAACTTCTCTATTATTATTATTATTATTACTTAGAATTTTAAAAATATAATATTAAAATATCATTAGAGCATGCTTGTACCATGATATGGGCTTCATAATAGGATCAAACTGAAATACTACTAAAAGCTTGAGGGGCTTTCATCTGTCCTAGCCCCTACTCACAGACCCCTGCCCGTAGCTGGGTTATTCAGGCAGAGGCAGAATCGAGCTCCCCGGTACACACAGCTCATCCAAGAGAAGCTGCAACTGTAAATGCAAATCCACTGGAAAAGCTGCCTTAAGCAGTCAGGCTGGCTCTGTTTATGTACCCCACGAGTGGGGGAAGCTGTTGATACAGCTGCATCCACTCTCCATGCTCTTTGCAGCAGAGTGTGTTACCTTGCTGTCCCAGTCAACAGCTTAACGTGGCTCCAGCCCCTGAACAGCACTTCTTTCATTCCCCAGGCAGTTCTTTTCCAAGTGTTGCCACA